>NW_027181676.1:12616250-15222500 GCF_028537555.1 Battus philenor | reverse complement strand
CCCCGCCGCCTAGAAATTGTAAACTAGAATAAAAAAGGCTCTGACCATGTTAGAGGTACTTTTGCATTGTATAATTAAAAAAAAAAAAAAAAAAAAAAAACCTAACCTAACCTAACCTAACCTAACCTAACCTAACCTAACCTAACCTAACCTAACCTAACCTAACCTAACCTAACCTAACCTAACCTAACCTAACCTAACCTAACCTAACCTAACCTAACCTAACCTAACCTAACCTAACCTAACCTAACCTAACCTAACCTAACCTAACCTAACCTAACCTAACCTAACCTAACCTAACCTAACCTAACCTAACCTAACCTAACCTAACCTAACCTAACCTAACCTAACCTAACCTAACCTAACCTAACCTAACCTAACCTAACCTAACCTAACCTAACCTAACCTAACCTAACCTAACCTAACCTAACCTAACCTAACCTAACCTAACCTAACCTAACCTAACCTAACCTAACCTAACCTAACCTAACCTAACCTAACCTAACCTAACCTAACCTAACCTAACCTAACCTAACCTAACCTAACCTAACCTAACCTAACCTAACCTAACCTAACCTAACCTAACCCAGTCCGCCGTACGCTCCCGAGCAGAACGCACGCTCCCACGTGGCCTAGATCGCTCAAAATAGATCGATAAATCAAAAAGTGTCAGTAAAAGTGCTCGAAAATTAGTGAAAATAGTGTCAAAAAAAGCGCGTTCACAGCCCGAACGCTTTGACACCAAAAAAGTGTAAATTGGACATAATTTGGATTTTTAAACACAAAAACAAAAATTACAGTGAGCAAGTAAGAAAAGAAAAAAATTAAAACGCTGCACGATTTTCAGTGGGAAATCGTGTAACGGCAACTGTGGCGAGGTGCGCCGTACCAAGGCCTCTCGTTTGACACCTTTTTTGGATTTTTACGACCACAGACGGAGGAGCTGCAGCCGAAGTAAGGGAATTCCAACTGGAAAACATAAAGAAAACCGGTTGGAACCTTACTTCGAGAATACCAGCGAACATCCGGGGCCTTTTAAGGGTCCGAGGACCGCGGAGGTTGCAGCCGGGAGCCGGGAGCGACCTGGACTTAGCATAAGTAAGATAGCCGCCGAGTATTACACGCATTTACAAAGCGTAATATTAAATAAATAAAGTGGTGGGTAATTACATTTTCTTTTTAGCCCACCACAAGGTTAAATTCCCTTTATAAATACTAGAAATTAAAATACTCGGCGGCTGTCACTGGGAGTGAGGTCTTTTTGACCTATCCCATAGTTTTAAGATTAGCATTATAAGTAGAATTAGACAATAGTTGCTGTTTATAACAAAGCACCTTAATAAAAATAAGCGGACGGTAGAAGGTAAAAAACATAAAACCGAGCCAGATTCGCGCCGCCGCGGCCGTAGCAAAACATCTGGTGCGCGCCTGAGCGCCGCGGAAAGGGATAGACCTACCGGGCGGCGCAACCGTCTCTCTCGCACGCGCACGCTTTGTCGTGCGCAGTTGCCGAACTTCGGGCGCGCCCCTGCGGCCGCGGGCGAGGTCAGCGAGCCGGGAGACGTTGCCGTCCGCACCGCGCGAGCGACGCGCCGTGCGTAGCAATAATAATTAATATTACAGGGAGTTAAACGGCGCGCCGCGCGGGGTAAAAAATTTTACGACCGGTCTTTGTTATAGACAGCAACTGCAATAGAATAGGGGCCCTATTGCCTTAGTTTAAGAGTCTTTTTGCCTTGTTGCACTAGAGTTAAGTTGACATTATTGTTTACATTTTTAAATTTTGAACTGTAAGACTAAGTATTAAATACTTTAAACTTTTAATAACGGACGAAGTATATAATACTTCAATTTTAAATTAGAACAATTTAGGACTAAGTATATAATACTTTATTTTTGAAATTTTTAAATTTTTAAATTTTTAATTTTGATTTTAAATTTTTAATTTAGAACATTTTAATTATTTACATTTTTGAATTTTAAAATTTTTAAAATTTTTACACTTCAGACGAGTACCCCTACCATGTACCGGACCCCCACAAAGACCACCGACGCGGGCGAGGTGAGCCAGGCAGGCGCCAGCCAGGCGTGCAGGGTGAGCACCTCGCCCATTAAGAGCGTCCGGAGGAGTGTGGGGGAATGGGAGGGACAAGGGAAGAAGCCCAGGACCTCTCCCCGCAGCGTCGCGCCGGCCGTCAAACCGAGGACGCGTGCGGTGCCGAAAGCGGTGGAGCCGACACCTGCTCCTGCGGCGGCCGGGCAATCCCCGAAAGGGGACAAGCCGGTCGAGTGAAGGAGGCGCGAGCGTGCCTAACTAAGGCAAAACTGCACTTGGGCAGCTCGCGCAACCTGAAGACCGAAATAAAGGAGCAGGTAATCAACGCGATAAATCGGCTCTACGAGCTTTACAAGGAGGCGGAGCTCGCAAACAGGGGACGAACCCAGGACCCAAAAGGGGGTCCAGTAGAGGAGCCGGCGAGTGGGGCAAACCGGGTGGAAGTAGAAGTAAAGGACCCACCCGCAAACCCCCCGCCGGCGACCCATTGCGAGCTCCTAAAGAAACTAGAAAGCCACGCGAGACTCCTTGAAGCCAATACCAAGGAATTGGAGGGCTTGAGGGAGTCTCTCGTGGCTACAAAAACAACAATACAAGAAAAGGGGAAGCCTCCCGGCACGTACGCGAGCGTGGCGGCCGCCCCGGCAAAAAGGCCGCCACCGGGGTGCGAACCTAAGCACTCGGTGGCGGTCTCGTCGGGGACCGACACGGGCGAGCAGGTTCTGGGCAAAATTCGAAAGGCCCTAAACGCCACCCAGACCGGCATAAGGGTCGACCGGATCCGCAGGGTGCGGGACGGTCGCGTCATCCTGGGCTGCGGCTCAGAGGCCGAGCTGGAGAGGGTGCGTGAGGGGCTGAGGAGAGCAGGGAAGGACCTGAGCCTTGCCGAAGTGAAAAACAAGGATCCGCTGGTGCTGCTCAGAGACGTGATGGCCTATAACACGAATGAAGAAATAGTAAAGGCCATCAAAAACCAGAATAAACATCTGCTGGTAGACGTCTCTGAGGAGGATCAGCGGGCGGAGGTAAGGTTCAGGAGGAGGGCGCGAAATGTGCAGACGATCCACGTGGTCATGCGCGTGTCGCCTGCTCTCTGGGGACGACTGACGGCTGCGGGCTACATGCACGTGGACCTCCAGCGAGTGCGGGTGCAGGACCACTCCCCGCTAGTCCAGTGCACTCGGTGCCTGGGTTACGGCCACACCAAACGGCACTGCGCGGAAAGCGAAGACCGCTGCAGCCATTGTGGTGGCCGGCACCTACGCGCCGAGTGTCCGGATCGGCAAGCCGGGAAACCTCCCGCCTGCCGGAACTGCCGACAAGCTAAGGCAGACCGGTGGGACCACGGCGCATTCGACGAAGACTGTCCTGTGCGGAGAAAGTGGGACACCATTGCACGGGCGTCCGTAGCGTATTGCTAAGGGCACCCAGGTGACCCACCGCACTCTCCGCGCAGGGCACCACCAGTACCGCGTGGCGCAGCTTAACCTGCAAAGGTCCGAGCTCGCTACGGCCGAGCTGATATGCGAAGCGCCGAAGAGAGGCTGGGCGTTCGCATTGGTCCAGGAGCCGTATATCGGCGCTATTGGCGAGATGAGGCACTACCCAGGGACAAGGGTGGTACAATGTGTCGCGCGAGGCAACGGGGAGGTTGTCAAGGCGGCCATTGTGCTATTCGACGACACCATCGATATCACTCAATGTCCCCAACTCACGTCTGGCAACGTTGCCGTGGCCAGGCTGAGGACTGGGGCTTGGGAGATAGGGGTGGTGTCCATCTACCTGGAGCCTAATACGCCCGTCGGACCATACCTGGACCGGATCGGCTCGGCCGTGGAGGGCTTGAGGACTGCCAACGTGGTGCTGGGTGGCGACGTCAATGCGCATAACACCTGGTGGGGTAGCCGGTCCACGGACCGAAGGGGAGTTGAGATCGCAGCCGCCCTCGACCAACTGGGGGTGCACGTGTTGAACCAGGGGTCTGAGCCGACGTTTGATACGTATCGGGGCGGTAAGCACTACTCCAGTCGCGTCGACATTACTGCTTGCTCGACCACCCTGCTCGATCGAGCGGTGGGCTGGAGCCTCGTGGACGACATATCCTCGTCGGATCACAGGGCAATTGTGTTCAATCTGAAGCTTGACAGGTCCCGAGGCACGGACGTCAAGCGGACCACACGGCAGTACACTACCCGTAGGGCAGACTGGGGCGAGTTCCATCGAACTGTCGCCCGGCTGCTATCGGATCGCTGCCTGACGTCTGCCGAGGTGAATCAAATCACCGAGGAGGGGGCGTTGGACAGCATGGTCGGTCGGTACGTGGAAACCGTGAGGGACGCTTGCGAGTTGGTCCTGCCGAAGGCCTCCAAGCGGAAGAGGACGGAATTGCCCTGGTGGTCCGAACAGCTCTCTCTCCTCAAGGCGGATGTCCTGAGGAAGAAGAGAAGGATCAGGGCCGCGAGGCCGGCTCGTAAGGAGCTGGTCTGGCGCGAGTACTGCGACGCGAAGGAGGCATACCGTCTCGAGGCGAGGCGCGCTCAGACCCATAGCTGGAAGCGTTTCTGTGAGAGGCAGGATCGCGAGACCATGTGGGACGGGATCCACCGTGTGATGCGTCGCACGGAGGTGAGGCGAGAGGACGTCCCCCTCGTCCAGTCAGGCAAAGTGCTGGACGCAGCGGGATCAGCCAGGTTGCTGGCGGAGGTTTTCTTCCCGGAGGATGACCCCGGGAAGGACAATGCGGACCACAGAACTGTAAGAGCAAAGGCCAATGAAGTCAATTCGGGGGACCATGACGGAACATGTGATCCCCCGTTTACGATGGAGGAGCTCCGATGGTCCGTATCGACCTTCAATGCCAAGAAGGCACCTGGCTCTGACGGACTCACCGCGGACATCTGCCGAGCGGCCGTCGCCGTGGACCCCGTTCTGTACCTCGCGCTCTCCAACCGGTGTCTCGCTCTTTCCCACTTCCCCACGAGATGGAAGGAGGCAGTGGTCGTAGCGTTGCGGAAGCCGGACAAGGAGGACTACACGCACCCGAAATCCTACAGGCCCATCGGACTCTTGCCGATTTTCGGCAAGGTCCTAGAAAAAATGATGGTCCGTAGGATCCGGTGGTACACTGCACCGTATGTCAGCAGCCACCAATACGGCTTTATGCCGCAGAGGTGTACCGAGGACTCCCTGTATGTCCTGATCCAGCATCTGCGAACTCGGTTGAAGGAGAAGGAGATCGCAGTGCTGGTATCATTGGACATAGAGGGAGCCTTCGATAACGCCTGGTGGCCTGCTATACGGTGCAGACTGGCAGAAACTCGCTGCCCCGTGAATCTGCGGCGCCTTGCTGACAGCTATCTTAGCAATCGCAAGGTGTCCGTACGGTACGCGGGGGCAGAGTGGGCCAGAGAGACCACCAAGGGGTGCGTGCAGGGATCCGTAGGCGGCCCAACCTTCTGGACCCTCCTCATTAACCCTCTCTTGGAGGAGGTGGTAAAGACCGGGACACACTGCCAGGCGTTCGCAGACGACGTCGTGCTGGTCTTCTCGGGGCAGAAGGCCCAGGACATCTCGAGTCGGGCTAATGCCGTTCTCGCCCATGTTCATGAATGGGGAGTCAGGAACAAGCTGAGGTTTGCACCACACAAAACAAAGGTGATGGTGCTTACCAATAAGCAAAAGTTCGACTACCCATTACTGAGCATGGGGGGCGAGCCGCTTAGCCGGACTGGGGAAGTCCGGATACTAGGCCTCACAATTGACGATAGGCTCACGTTCAACACTCACGTGAAGAACGTGAGCAAGAAGGCACAGGGCCTCTATCGTCAGCTGTGTAGAGCCGCGAAGGTATCTTGGGGTCTGAACTCGGAGGTGATCAGAACGATGTATCTGGCGGTACTGGAGCCGACGATTTTGTATGCAGCGAGTGCATGGGCGCCGGCGGCTAGGAAGCTGCTGGTCCGCAGGCAGTTGGGCGCGGTCCAGCGGGGCTTCGCGCAGAAGATTGCGAGGACCCACAGGACCGCGTCCCTGCACTCGGCCCTTATACTTGCCGGGTTGCTTCCTCTGGACCTTCGGGTCCAAGAAGCAGCCCGCTTATTTGAAATAAGAAAGGGTCATTCCCGGCAGGTGGTAGGGGACCGAGACCTGGAGGTACCGGTCAGCTACCTGAGACTACCGCACCCGTCTGGTCAAGTTGGGGTGGAGTTCTCCTGTCTGGGGGAAAGTGCGGAAGAAGTCCGACTTGCCACCGCGGCTGCCGACTTGGTAATTTATACCGACGGCAGCCGCATAGAGGACAAGGTGGGTGCGGCGTTCTGCGTCAAGCGGGGCGCCGCAGAGCTGTTCACGAAAAAGCTCAAGTTGGGCAACTTCTGCACCGTATACCAGGCAGAGCTGCTGGCTCTGGCTGAGGCAACAGGGCACGCGGCCAACGAGTCGGCGCAAGTCTGCGCCGTACTTAGCGACTCGCGGTCCGCCCTCGAAACTGTCGCAAGACCTGACACCCTCCATCCTTTAGCGTTAAGAGTGAAGGATAATGTTATGAAAGTGAGAGAAAAAGGGAAGGATGTAAGGTTGTTTTGGGTGAAAGCGCACGCGGGGATGGAGGGGAATGAGAGGGCGGACCAGCTGGCCAAGGAAGCGGCCCTGAAGAGTAAAAGACGACCGGAATATGAGAGATGCCCTGTTTCATTCGTCAAGAGGCAACTGAGACAGCAGTCGCTTGACGAATGGAACAGGAGGTATGTAGAAGGAACGACGGCTTCGGTGACGAGGATGTTCTTCCCGGACGCCGTCTCAGCCCACCGCGTGCTCCGCAGCATCGAGGTGGACACGGTCTTGGTTCAGCTCTTCACGGGGCACGGGGGGTTCTCTGAGTACCTTCACAGGTTCAAGCTCAAGGAGGACCCCTCGAGCTTCTGTGAACCGGGCGTGGACCAGACCGTGATCCACCTTGTGGCCCGGTGTCCCGCATTCGGGGGACTCCGGCTCGACTTCGAGTGCCGGTCTGGTGTTCAGGTCAAAGAAGACACGATACCCTCCCTGATAGGCGATAAAGCTACTAGGCAGGATTTTGTATATTATTGTAAAACAATAGTTAAAAAGATTATAGAAATAAATAAAACCTAGGTATAAGATAAAAGACTGTTATAAAATAAATAATAAATGTGCAAATATGTGATACCTAGAAAATAAGATATACAAAATAAAAAAAGGGATGAAAGAAGAGTAGTATAGAAGGGCACAAAAGAAAGAAATATAGCATGAAAGACAGACTAAAAGAATATGTGATGAAAGACTGATGAGTATGAAAATAAAAAAATATATGTGAAAAAATTACTGTAACAAAAGACCCTGTCCCACAAAAAGATAGGGGTACGAGAGACCCCCAATAGCGGGGGTCATAAAAAAAAAAAAAAAAAAAAAAAAACCTAACCTAACCTAACCTAACCTAACCTAACCTAACCTAACCTAACCTAACCTAACCTAACCTAACCTAACCTAACCTAACCTAACCTAACCTAACCTAACCTAACCTAACCTAACCTAACCTAACCTAACCTAACCTAACCTAACCTAACCTAACCTAACCTAACCTAACCTAACCTAACCTAACCTAACCTAACCTAACCGAAAAAGTCTTGCGCACGCTCCCGAGCCGAACGCACCGGTCCGTAACGCTTTAACGCACAAATAATCAGTTTAAATTCGTTTTGAGTGGGTTCTAGTGTGAAAAAATTCAATAAATCATATATCAAAAAATCCGCCTATAAACACCGAACATATATCAGTGAAAATTATAAAAATCGGAATTAAATTGGATTTTTAATAACCAAAAGTTCGAATTAAGTGCGGAACAGTGATAAAACAAAAAGGACCCGCCGCGCGAGAATAAGCGCTGTAACACCATTTTCCTGAACTGCTATCTTGTGCGCGCTCGCGTAAGCTTTGCGAGCATATAAACCAAAAAATTTTTGGACAAAAACCCAAAAAGTTATTGAAGAAGTAACGAATTTCAATTGGAAATTTTCCAATTGGAAACACTCGACGACGCCGGACACCCACTGCTAAGCGAGGCAGAGGGTTTGAGGGTTGCTGCCGGGAGCCGGGAGTGCTGGACATAGTATAAGTAAGGTAGCCGCCGAGTATTACAAGAAATTACAAAGAGTTTTATAAAATAAAAAAGTGGTGGGTAGACATTTTTCTTTTCCGCCCACCACAGAGGTTAAATTCCTCCAGTAAATAAACATAGGTCTGGCATAATTATTAGGAATAAAAATACTCGGCGGCTGCCACTGGGAGTGAGGTCTTTTTGACCTATCCCATAGTTTTAAGAATTAGTATAAATAGCAATAGAATAGTGGCCCTATTGCCTTAGGTTAAGAGCCTTTTTGCACTAGAGTTAAGTTGACTAAATTATATTTTATTTAAAAATTGACACATAGAGTTAAACAAATTTTATATATTGACATATCTATAAATTATATATTGACATATTGATTCTA
Organism: Battus philenor; assembly: GCF_028537555.1. NCBI lineage: Eukaryota > Metazoa > Arthropoda > Insecta > Lepidoptera > Papilionidae > Battus > Battus philenor. The sequence continues at coordinate 15,213,938 of NW_027181676.1, read as the reverse complement.
CAAGAGTACACAAATTATATATAACTTTATACAAATAGTATAATAAGACAAGCAAGCGTATACTTATATACGAATTTTAAGTTACAGACGACTACCCCTAAAATGTACCGGACCCCCACAAAGACCACCGACGCGGGCGAGGTGAGCCAGGCAGGCGCCAGCCAGGCGTGCAGGGTGAGCACCTCGCCCATTAGAAGCGTCCGGAAGAGTGTGGGGGAGTGGGAAGGGCAGGTAAAAAAGCCCAGGACCTCTCCCCGTGTCGTCGTGCCGGCCGTGAAGGTAAGGGCGCGTACGTTGCCGAAAGCGGTAGAGCCGACACCTGCTCCCGCGGCGGCCGGGCAATCCCCGAAAGGGGACAAACCGGCTTCCGCGGACCGGATGAAGGAGGCGCGAGCGTGCCTAACAAAGGCGAAATTGCACCTGGGCAGCTCGCGCAACCTAAAAACGGAAATAAAGGAGCAGGTGATAATAGCCATTAATCGGCTCTACGAACTGTTTAAGGAGGCGGAGCTCGCACATAGAGAGAGAACCCAGGACCCAAAAGGGGGTCCAGTAGAGCAGCCGGCGAGCGGGGCGAAACGGGTGGAAGCAGTAGTGAAGGATCCACCCGCAAACCCCCTGCCGGCGAGCCAGTGCGAGCTCCTTAAGAAATTAGACAGCCACGCGAGACTCCTTGAAGCCAATACCAAAGAATTGGAGGGCTTGAGGGAGTCTCTCGTGGCTGCAAAAGTACAAGAAAAAGTGAAGCCTCCCGGCACGTACGCGAGCGTGGCGGCCGGCCCGGCAAAAAGACCGCCACCGGGGTGCGAACCTAAGCACTCGGTGGCGGTCTCGTCGGGGACCGACACGGGCGAGCAGGTCCTGGGAAAAATACGGAAAGCTCTAAACGCCACCCAGACCGGCATAAGGGTCGACCGGATCCGCAGGGTGCGGGACGGTCGGGTCATCCTGGGCTGCGGCTCAGAGGTCGAGCTGGAGAGGGTGCGTGAGGGGCTGAGGAGGGCAGGCAGGGACCTGAACCTTGCAGAGGTCAAAAACAAGGACCCACTGGTTCTGCTCAGAGACGTAATGGCCTATAATACTAACGAAGAAATAGTAAAGGCCATTAAGACCCAAAATAAACACCTGCTGGTCGACGTCTCTGAGGAGGATCAGAGGGCGGAGGTAAGGTTCAGGAGGAGGGCGCGAAATGTGCAGACGATCCATGTGGTCATGCGCGTGTCGCCTGCGCTCTGGGGACGGCTGACGGCTGCGGGCTACATGCACGTGGACCTCCAGCGAGTGCGGGTGCATGATCACTCCCCGCTAGTCCAGTGCACTCGGTGCCTAGGTTACGGCCACACCAAACGGCATTGCGCGGAGAGCGAAGACCGCTGCAGCCATTGTGGTGGCCGGCACCTACGCGCCGAGTGTCCGGATCGGCAAGCCGGGAAACCTCCCGCCTGCCGGAACTGCCGACTAGCTAAGGCAGACCGGTGGGACCACGGCGCATTTGACGAAGACTGTCCTGTGCGGAGAAAGTGGGACACCATAGCACGGGCGTCCGTAGCGTATTGCTAAGGGCACCCAGGTGACTCACCGCACTCTCCGCGCAGGGCACCACCAGTACCGCGTGGCGCAGCTAAACCTGCAAAGGTCCAAGCTCGCTACTGCCGAGCTGATATGTGAAGCGCCGAAGAGAGGCTGGGCGTTCGCATTGGTCCAGGAGCCGTATATCGGCGCTATTGGCGAGATGAGGCACTACCCAGGGACAAGGGTGGTACAATGTGTCGCGCGAGGCAACGGGGAGGTTGTCAAGGCGGCCATTGTGCTATTCGACGACACTATCGATATCACTCAATGTCCCCAACTCACGTCTGGCAACGTTGCTGCGGCCAGGCTGAGGACTGGGGCTTGGGAGATAGGGGTGGTGTCCGTCTACCTGGAGCCTAATACGCCCGTCGGACCATACCTGGACCGGATCGGCTCGGCCGTGGAGGGCTTGGGGACAGCCAACGTGGTACTGGGTGGCGACGTCAATGCGCATAACACCTGGTGGGGTAGCCGGTCCACGGACCGAAGGGGGGAGGAGGTCGCAGCCGCCCTCGACCAACTGGGAGTGCACGTGTTGAACCAGGGGTCTGAGCCGACGTTTGATACGTATCGGGGCGGTAAGCATTACTCCAGTCGCGTCGACATTACTGCTTGCTCGACCACCCTGCTCGACCGAGCGGTGGGCTGGAGCCTCGTGGACGACATATCCTCGTCGGACCACAGGGCAATTGTGTTCAATCTGAAGTTTGAGAGGTCCCAAGGCACGGACGTCAAGCGGACCACACGGCAGTACACTACCCGTAGGGCAGACTGGGGCGAGTTCCATCGAACTGTCGCTCGGCTGCTATCGGATCGCTGTCTGACGCCTACCGAGGTGAATCAGATCACCGAAAAGGGGGCGTTGGACAGCACGGTCGGTCGGTATGTGGAAACCGTGAGGGACGCTTGCGAGTTGGTCCTGCCGAAGGTCTCCAAGCGGAAGAGAACGGAATTGCCCTGGTGGTCCGAACAGCTCTCTCTCCTCAAGGCAGATGTCTTGAGGAAGAAGAGAAGGATCAGGGCCGCGAGGCCGGCTCGTAAGGAGCTGGTCTGGCGCGAGTACTGCGACGCGAAGGAGGCATACCGCCTTGAGGCGAGGCGCGCTCAGACCCATAGCTGGAAGCGTTTCTGTGAGAGACAGGATCGCGAGACCATGTGGGGCGGGATCCACCGTGTGATGCGTCGCACGGAGGTGAGGCGAGAGGACGTCCCCCTCGTCCAGTCAGGTAAAGTGCTGGACGCAGCGGGATCAGCCAGGTTGCTGGCGGAGGTTTTCTTCCCGGAGGACGACCCCGGGAAGGACAATGCGGACCACAGAACTGTAAGAGCTAAAGCCGATGAAGTCAATTCGGGGGACCATGATGGAACATGCGACCCCCCGTTTACGATGGAGGAGCTCCGATGGTCCGTATCGACCTTCAACGCCAAGAAGGCACCTGGCTCTGACGGACTCACCGCGGACATCTGCCGTGCGGCCGTCGCCGTGGACCCCGTTCTGTACCTCGCGCTCTCCAACCGGTGTCTCGCGCTTTCCCACTTCCCCACGAGATGGAAGAAGGCAGTGGTCGTAGCGTTGCGGAAGCCGGACAAGGAGGACTACACGCACCCGAAATCCTACAGGCCCATCGGACTCTTGCCGATTCTCGGCAAGGTCCTTGAGAAAATGATGGTCCGTAGGATCCGGTGGTACACTGCACCGTATATCAGTAGCCACCAATACGGCTTCATGCCGCAGAGGTGTACCGAAGACTCCCTGTATGACCTGATCCAGCATCTGCGAACCCGGCTGAAGGAGAAGGAGATCGCAGTGCTGGTATCATTGGACATAGAGGGAGCCTTCGATAACGCCTGGTGGCCTGCTATACGGTGCAGACTGGCAGAGACTCGCTGCCCCGCGAATCTGCGGCGTCTTGTTGACAGCTATTTTAGCGATCGCAAGGTGTCCGTACGGTACGCGGGGGCAGAGTGGGCCAGAGAGACCACCAAGGGGTGCGTGCAGGGATCCGTAGGCGGCCCAACCTTCTGGACCCTCCTCATCAACCCTCTCCTGGAGGAGGTGGCAAAGACCGGGACACACTGCCAGGCGTTCGCAGATGACGTCGTGCTGGTCTTCTCGGGGCAGAAGGCCCAGGACATCTCGAGTCGGGCCAACGCCGTTCTCGCCCATGTTCATGAGTGGGGGGTCAGGAATAAGCTGAGGTTCGCACCACACAAAACCAAGGTGATGGTGCTAACCAACAAGCTAAAGTTCGACTACCCATTACTGAGCATGGGAGGTGAGCCGCTTGGACGGACTGGGGAGGTCCGGATACTAGGCCTCACAGTTGACGATAGGCTCACGTTCAACAGTCACGTGAAGAACGTGAGCAAGAAGGCACAGGGCCTCTATCGTCAGCTGTGCAGGGCTGCGAAGGTATCTTGGGGTCTGAACTCGGAGGTGATCAGAACGATGTATCTGGCGGTGCTGGAGCCGACGATTTTGTATGCAGCGAGTGCATGGGCGCCGGCGGCTAGGAAGCTGCTGGTCCGCAGGCAGTTGGGCGCGGTCCAGCGGGGCTTCGCGCAGAAGATCGCGAGGACCCACAGGACCGCGTCCCTGCACTCGGCCCTTATACTTGCCGGGTTGCTTCCCCTGGACCTTCGGGTCCAAGAAGCAGCCCGCTTATTTGAAATAAGAAAGGGTCATTCCCGGCAGGTGGTAAAGGACCGAGACCTGGAGGTACCGGTCAGCTACCTGAGACTACCACACCCGTCTGGTCAAGTTGGTGTGGAGTTCTCCTGTCTGGGGGAAAGTGCGGAGGAAGTCCGACTTGCCACCGCGGCTGCCGATCTGGTAATTTATACCGACGGCAGCCGCATAGAGGATAAGGTGGGTGCGGCGTTCTGCGTCAAGCGGGGCGCCGTAGAGTCATACACAAAGAAACTCAAGTTGGGCAACTTCTGCACCGTATACCAGGCAGAGCTGCTGGCTCTAGCTGAGGCAACAGGGTACGCGGCCGGCGAGTCGGCGCAAGTCTGTGCCGTACTGAGCGACTCGCGGTCCGCTCTCGAAACTGTCGCAAGATCGGACACCCTCCATCCCTTAGCGTTAAGAGTGAAGGAGAATGTAATGAAAGCGAGAGAGAAAGGGAAGGATGTAAGGTTGTTCTGGGTGAAAGCGCACGCGGGGATGGAGGGGAACGAGAGGGCGGACCAGCTGGCCAAGGAAGCGGCCCTGAAGAGTAAAAGACGACCAGAGTACGAGAGATGCCCTGTTTCATTCGTCAAGCGGCAACTGAGACTGGAGTCGCTCGACGAATGGAACAGGAGGTATGTGGAAGGAACGACGGCTTCGGTAACGAGGATGTTTTTCCCGGACGCCGTCTCAGCCTACCGCGTGCTCCGCAGCATCGAGGTGGACGCGGTCTCGGCCCAGCTCTTCACGGGGCACGGGGGGTTCTCTGAGTACCTTCATAGGTTCAAGCTCAAGGAGGACCCCTCGTGCTTCTGTGAACCGGGCGTGGACCAGACCGTGATCCACCTTGTGGCCCGGTGTCCCGCATTCGGGGGACTCCGGTTCGGCTTCGAGTGCCGGTCTGGGGTTCAAATCAGGGAGGAGTCAATAGCCTCCCTGATAGGCGGAGAATACCAGCAAGATTTCATAACCCTCTGCAAAGAAATAGTTAAAAGAACAATAGAAATAAATAAAAGACAAACATAAGTAAGTAACAAAGCGACAATAAAATGGGAAAAAATTAAGAAATAAGACTGTGATAAATAAAAAATAATTATAAAATAAGAAATCCAAATGTAAATAAAAAGATAAAAATGTAATTATTAATAAGAAAAGAGGGAAGAATGAAAGCTGAATAGGGCGAATGAGAAAGAAAGATGAATTGTGGAATGAAAGATAGAAAATAGAATGAAAGAAATGACATTATAAGGAAAGAAAGAAGAGAAAGAAAATAATAAGAAATGTGAAAAATTATATTGATACAAAAGACCCTGTCCCAAACTAGATAGGGGTACGAATTTAAAAAAAAAAAAAAAAAAAAAAAAAAAAAAAAACCTAACCTAACCTAACCTAACCTAACCTAACCTAACCTAACCTAACCTAACCTAACCTAACCTAACCTAACCTAACCTAACCTAACCTAACCTAACCTAACCTAACCTAACCTAACCTAACCTAACCTAACCTAACCTAACCTAACCTAACCTAACCTAACCTAACCTAACCTAACCTAACCTAACCTAACCTAACCTAACCTAACCTAACCTAACCTAACCTAACCTAACCTAACCTAACCTAACCTAACCTAACCTAACCTAACCTAACCTAACCTAACCTAACCTAACCTAACCTAACCTAACCTAACCTAACCTAACCTAACCTAACCTAACCTAACCTAACCTAACCTAACCTAACCTAACCTAACCTAACCTAACCTAACCTAACCTAACCTAACCTAACCTAACCTAACCTAACCTAACCTAACCTAACCGAAGCTGGTAGAGCAGCCTCAGTTAGATACGGGGTCTGGAGAGCCCCCGAAAGGAGACAAACCGGCCCCCGTAGACCGTATTAAGGAAGCGCGAGCATGCCTGAATAAGGCAAAGCTAAACTTGGGCATGTCTCGCAATCTGAAATCTGAAATAAAAGAAGTAGTAGTTAATGCGCTCGACAGGCTCTACCAGCTTGTGAAAGAGGCAGAGCTCACTAAAGGGAATCAAACCCGGGTCCTTACCCAGGAAACGGATGCTGAACCAGCAAGCAAAGGTAGTGAGGAGAAGGTGGATAGGGTGGCTCCCCCTACTGAACCCTCGCAGGTGCAGCACACAGCAACGGAAAGAGAGCTCCTACTTAGGCTAGACAGTCATGCGAGACTACTTGAGGCTAACACGAAGGAGCTTCAAAACCTCAAGGAGTCTCTCAAGACAGTCAAAGCACAAGAAAACAAAGGAACGTATGCGAGCGTAGCGGCCGGGCCAGCAAAAGGACCGCAGCTGAGAAGCGAGCCAACGCACTCAGTTGCGGTCTCGTCTGGGAGCGATACTGGGGACCAGGTTTTGGGTAAGATTAGATCCGCCCTAAATGCAACAAAAACCGGAATACAAATCGACCGCGTCCGGAAGATACGGGACGGCAAAGTCATAATTGGATGTGGATCGGAAGCGGAGCTGAAGAAAGTCAGAGAGGGCCTCAGCAAAGCGGGTAAGGGCCTGAACCTAGAGGAAGTCCGCAGCAGAGACCCTCTGGTTATTCTGCGGGACGTAATGGCCTATAATAAGGACGAGGATATAATTAGGGCCATCAAGTCTCAGAATGCGCAAATTTTGAGTGACGTTCCGGAGAAGGACCAGAGAATGGAGGTTAGGTTTAGGCGGAGGACGCGCAATGCACACACAGTGCACATAGTTATGCGGCTCTCACCAAAACTGTGGAGCCGGTTCACGACTGCCGGCATGTTGCATGTGGATCTCCAAAGGGTCCGTGTGTACGACCACTCCCCGCTTGTCCAGTGTACCCGGTGCCTGGGATACGGCCACAGCAAGCGGCTGTGTACGGAGGCGGAAGACAGATGCGGTCACTGCGGCGGTTGTCACCACCGCACCGAATGCACCGATAGGCATGCGGGAAAACCCCCTACCTGCCGTAACTGCCACAAAAATAAGGCTGAACGACAGGACCACGGGGCATTTGACGCCGACTGTCCAGTAAGGAGGCGTTGGGACACCATTGCACGGGCGTCCATAGCTTATTGCTAAAGGCACCCAGGTGACTCAATGCACCCAACATGCTGGGCTCCACCAGTATCATGTTGTGCAGCAAAATTTGCAACGATCTGAGCTTGCCACGGCCGAGTTGATTAGCGAGGCGCCGAAGAGGGGATGGGCGCTCGCGCTGGTTCAGGAACCTTATATCGGAGCTATAGGTGAGATGCGGCATTATCCAGGGACTAGGATAATACAATGTGTCACCCGGGACGCAGGCGAAGTGGTCAAGGCGGCCATTGTACTATTCGACGATGCGATTGATATCATCCAATGTCCCCAACTCACGACGGCTAACATCGCTGTCGCTAAGTTGCGAACGGGGGCGTGGGAGATAGCAATCGTATCAGTCTACCTGGAACCAAATGTCGCAGTCGGACCTTACCTGGACCAAATTAGCTCGGCGGTGGAAGACTTGGGGATGGTCAATGTGTTACTGGGAGGAGACGTCAATGCCCGCAACACGGAATGGGGCTGCCAAAGTGCAGACCAAAGGGGTATAGAAGTGGCGGCAACATTGGACCAGCTGGAGCTCCACTTGCTAAATAAAGGGTCTGAGCCGACCTTTGACACGTACAGGGGCGGGAGGCATTATTCGAGTCGCGTCGACGTAACCGCGTGCTCAACCGCCCTCCTCGACCGGGTGGAGAACTGGAGTCTTGCTGATGATATAACATCTTCTGACCACAGGGCAATCGTGTTCCACTTGAAACTTGTGAGGTCCCAAGGTATAGACGTTAGGCGAACCACACGGAAGTTCAACACCAGTAGGGCAGACTGGGAAGAATTCAATACGACTCTAACCCGGCTGCTGACTGACAGCTGTCTGACGACCGCCGAGGTGAACGAGATCACTGAAAAAGGGGCGTTGGACAGCTTTGTTGGTCGGTACATGGACACCGTGGGGAAAGCCTGCGAGCTGGTCTTGCCAAAGGTCTCCAAGCGGAAAGGGGCACAGCTGCCCTGGTGGTCTGAGAATCTCACCCTCCTCAAGAAAGACGTGGCGAGAAAAAAGAGACGGATAAGAAACGCGAGGCCGGCCCGAAGGGAGCTGGTTGTACGCGAATACGTCGAAGCGAAAGAAGCTTACCGCCTTGAGGCAAAGGCGGCTCAGACCTCCAGTTGGAAACAGTTTTGTGAGAAACAAGACAGAGAGTCAATGTGGGATGGGATATACCGCGTGATTCGCCGCACGCAGACAATGCGCGAGGACGTCCTCCTCGTCCAGTCCAATAAAGTGCTGGATGCAGAGGGATCAGCCAGGCTGCTGGCAGAGGTTTTCTTCCCGGAAGACAACCCCGGGGAGGACAATGCGGACCACCAAATTGTAAGAGTTAAATCCGATGAAATCAACGCGGAGAGTGGTGGCGAAACCCTCGACCCTCCGTTTACGATGGAGGAACTCCGATGGTCCGTGTCAACCTCAAATGCCAAGAAGGCACCGGGCGCAGACGGACTCACTGCGGACATCTGCCGGGCGGCCATTGACGCGGACCCAGTCCTATTTTTGGCTCTCACAAATAGATGTCTCGCGCTTTCCCACTTCCCCACGAGGTGGAAGGAAGCGGTTGTCGTGGCTTTCCGGAAGCCCAACAAAGAGGACTATACGCACCCGAAATCTTATAGGCCGATCGGACTTCTGCCCGTCATGGGGAAAATGTTCGAAAAGATCATGGTCAAAAGAATCCGGTGGTACACTGCGCCTTATATCAGTAGCCATCAATATGGCTTTATGCCGCAGAGATGTACCGAGGACTCCCTGTATAACCTGACCCAGCACCTGCGAGCTCGCTTGGAGGAGAAGGAGATTGTAGTGCTGGTGTCACTGGATATAGAGGGAGCCTTCGATAACGCTTGGTGGCCTGCTATAAGGTGTAGACTGGCCGAAACGCGCTGCCCCGTGAATCTGCGGCGCCTTGTCGATAGCTACTTTAGCGATCGCAAGGTGTCCGTACGGTACGCGGGGGCAGAGTGGACCAGAGAGACCACCAAGGGGTGCGTGCAAGGGTCCGTGGGGGGTCCGGCCTTCTGGACCCTCCTCATTAACCCCCTTCTGGAAGAGGTGGTAAAGGGCGGGACATACTGCCAAGCGTTCGCAGATGACATTGTGCTGGTCATCTCGGGGCAGAAGGCTCAGGACATCTCGAGTAAGGCCAATAAGGCTCTCGCTCATATTCATGAATGGGGAGTCAAGAACAAGCTGCGGTTTGCACCACACAAAACAAAGGTGATGGTGCTAACCAATAAGCTTAAATACGACACCCCATTACTAACTATGGGAGGCGAGCAACTCGGCCATACAAGGGAAGTCCGGATACTAGGTATCACGATTGACAATAGACTGACGTACAACAGCCACGTCAAAAATGTCTGTAGGAAGGCCGAGGGCCTCTATCGTCAATTGTGCAGGGCCGCGAAGGTATCTTGGGGCCTGAATTCCGAGGTGATCAGGACAATGTATCTGGCGGTGTTGGAGCCAGTGATTTTGTATGGAGCGAGTGCATGGGCGCCAGCAGCTAGGAAGCTGACGGTTCGCAGGCAGCTCGAGGCGGTGCAGCGGGGGTTCGCGCGAAAAATAGCGAAAACCCATCGTACCGCTTCACTGCACTCGGCCCTTATACTCGCCGGGCTGCTCCCCTTGGACCTCCGAGTCCAGGAGGCGGCAGAGCTGTTCGCGGTAAAACGTGGGCACTCCCGGCGGATAGTAGGCGACCGAGAACTGGAGACACCAGAAAGCTTCCTGAGACTACCACACCCGTCTGTTCAAATTGGTGTGGAGTTCTCATGCCTGGGAGAAAGTGCGGAGGAAGTCCAACTTGCCACCGCGGCTGTCGATCTGGTTATTTACACCGATGGCAGTCGCATAGACGACAAAGTGGGAGCGGCGTTCACTGTCACGCGGAACGCCGCAGAGTTAAAAACCAAAAAGCTCAAGTTGGGTAACTTCTGCACCGTATACCAGGCAGAGCTGTTGGCCTTAGAGGAAGCAACAAGGCACGCGGCCAACGAGTCGGCGCAATCGTGTGCCATTATGAGCGACTCGCGATCCGCCCTCGAAACTCTCGCACAACCGGACACCCTCCATCCCCTAGTGTTTAGAGTGAAAGAGAATATAATGAAAGCGAGAGAGAAAGGAAAGAATGTGAAACTATTTTGGGTGAAAGCGCACGCGGGGATGGTGGGCAACGAGAGGGCGGACCAGCTGGCCAAGGATGCGGCCTTAAAAAGCAAGAAGAGACCAGAGTATGAGAGGTGCCCCGTTTCCTTCGTCAAGCGACAACTCAGGTTGGATACGCTTGACGAATGGAACCGGAGGTATGCGGAAGGCAACACGGCTTCAACAACGAGGATTTTCTTCCCGAACGCAGATATAGCATATCGAGTCCTCCGAAGTATTCAGATGGACACAGTTCTGGTCCAGATGTTCACGGGGCACGGGGGATTCTCGGAGTACCTGCACAGGTTTAAACTCAAAGAGAGTCCTTCGTGCCTTTGTGATCCTGCGGTGGACCAGACTGTATTGCATCTAATCACCTGTTGCCCGAGGTATGGCAGACTGAGGTATGACTGCGAAATGACAATGGGCGTTGACATACAGAGGAACACCATCTCCTCTATCATAGACGACGCCCAGAGCCGTCCCGTATTCCTCGAATTTGCAGCAAAAATAATTAAAAAAGCCACAAAAGAAAATAAAGTCAGTCAGTAACAAAAAATTAAACGTAAACAGGAAACAGACATTACCAGACAAATAAGTATAAGCCACTATAAAATAAATAGATTAAGTAGAAAATAAGAAAAATGGTTAAAATTCGAAATGCATTGTAAATATAAGGTAAACATAGATAGGAACAAACATAAGTATGGAAATAAGAAATATTATTTAAGCATAGACTAAGTGAAATATTGTAATTAGCATAAGAAATAAATAAATAGCGATGTAAAAACAAAATAACCATACTATAAGCGTAAGCAACAATAGACATATTAATATTAAATGTATAAAATTAAGATAGATAAATGATAAAACAGAGCCGGCGGTGGGGGGTTTTAGTCAGTAAGAGTCTGACACTGTCTGGGCCCTCCATTCCCAGACGTCCATTCGAGGATTTCCCCCCGCCGCCTAGAAATTGTAAACTAGAATAAAAAGGCTCTGACCATGTTAGAGGTACTTTTGCATTGTATAATTTAAAAAAAAAAAAAAAAAAAAAAAAACCTAACCTAACCTAACCTAACCTAACCTAACCTAACCTAACCTAACCTAACCTAACCTAACCTAACCTAACCTAACCTAACCTAACCTAACCTAACCTAACCTAACCTAACCTAACCTAACCTAACCTAACCTAACCTAACCTAACCTAACCTAACCTAACCTAACCTAACCCACCGATAGGCATGCGGGAAAACCCCCTACCTGCCGTAACTGCCACAAAAATAAGGCTGAACGACAGGACCACGGGGCATTTGACGCCGACTGTCCAGTAAGGAGGCGTTGGGACACCATTGCACGGGCGTCCATAGCTTATTGCTAAAGGCACCCAGGTGACTCAATGCACCCAACATGCTGGGCTCCACCAGTATCATGTTGTGCAGCAAAATTTGCAACGATCTGAGCTTGCCACGGCCGAGTTGATTAGCGAGGCGCCGAAGAGGGGATGGGCGCTCGCGCTGGTTCAGGAACCTTATATCGGAGCTATAGGTGAGATGCGGCATTATCCAGGGACTAGGATAATACAATGTGTCACCCGGGACGCAGGCGAAGTGGTCAAGGCGGCCATTGTACTATTCGACGATGCGATTGATATCATCCAATGTCCCCAACTCACGACGGCTAACATCGCTGTCGCTAAGTTGCGAACTGGGGCGTGGGAGATAGCAATCGTATCAGTCTACCTGGAACCAAATGTCGCAGTCGGACCTTACCTGGACCAAATTAGCTCGGCGGTGGAAGACTTGGGGATGGTCAATGTGTTACTGGGAGGAGACGTCAATGCCCGCAACACAGAATGGGGCTGCCAAAGTGCAGACCAAAGGGGTATAGAAGTGGCGGCAACATTGGACCAGCTGGAGCTCCACTTGCTAAATAAAGGGTCTGAGCCGACCTTTGACACGTACAGGGGCGGGAAGCATTATTCGAGTCGCGTCGACGTAACCGCGTGCTCAACCGCCCTCCTCGACCGGGTGGAGAACTGGAGTCTTGCTGATGATATAACATCTTCTGACCACAGGGCAATCGTGTTCCACTTGAAACTCGTGAGGTCCCAAGGTATAGACGTTAGGCGAACCACACGGAAGTTCAACACCAGTAGGGCAGACTGGGAAGAATTCAATACGACTCTAACCCGGCTGCTGACTGACAGCTGTTTGACGACCGCCGAGGTGAACGAGATCACTGAAAAAGGGGCGTTGGACAGCTTTGTTGGTCGGTACATGGACACCGTGGGGGAAGCCTGCGAGCTGGTCTTGCCAAAGGTCTCCAAGCGGAAAGGGGCACAGCTGCCCTGGTGGTCTGAGAATCTCACCCTCCTCAAGAAAGACGTGGCGAGAAAAAAGAGACGGATAAGAAACGCGAGGCCGGCCCGAAGGGAGCTGGTTGTACGCGAATACGTCGAAGCGAAAGAAGCTTACCGCCTTGAGGCAAAGGCGGCTCAGACCTCCAGTTGGAAACAGTTTTGTGAGAAACAAGACAGAGAGTCAATGTGGGATGGGATATACCGCGTGATTCGCCGCACGCAGACAATGCGCGAGGACGTCCTCCTCGTCCAGTCCAATAAAGTGCTGGATGCAGAGGGATCAGCCAGGCTGCTGGCAGAGGTTTTCTTCCCGGAAGACAACCCCGGGGAGGACAATGCGGACCACCAAATTGTAAGAGTTAAATCCGATGAAATCAACGCGGAGAGTGGTGGCGAAACCCTCGACCCTCCGTTTACGATGGAGGAACTCCGATGGTCCGTGTCAACCTCAAATGCCAAGAAGGCACCGGGCGCAGACGGACTCACTGCGGATATCTGCCGGGCGGCCATTGACGCGGACCCAGTCCTATTTTTGGCTCTCACAAATAGATGTCTCGCGCTTTCCCACTTCCCCACGAGGTGGAAGGAAGCGGTTGTCGTGGCTTTCCGGAAGCCCAACAAAGAGGACTATACGCACCCGAAATCTTATAGGCCGATCGGACTTCTGCCCGTCATGGGGAAAATGTTCGAAAAGATCATGGTCAAAAGAATCCGGTGGTACACTGCGCCTTATATCAGTAGCCATCAATATGGCTTTATACCGCAGAGATGTACCGAGGACTCCCTGTATAACCTGACCCAGCACCTGCGAGCTCGCTTGGAGGAGAAGGAGATTGTAGTGCTGGTGTCACTGGATATAGAGGGAGCCTTCGATAACGCTTGGTGGCCTGCTATAAGGTGTAGACTGGCCGAAACGCGCTGCCCCGTGAATCTGCGGCGCCTTGTCGATAGCTACTTTAGCGATCGCAAGGTGTCCGTACGGTACGCGGGGGCAGAGTGGGCCAGAGAGACCACCAAGGGGTGCGTGCAAGGGTCCGTGGGGGGTCCGGCCTTCTGGACCCTCCTCATTAACCCCCTTCTGGAAGAGGTGGTAAAGGGCGGGACATACTGCCAAGCGTTCGCAGATGACATTGTGCTGGTCATCTCGGGGCAGAAGGCTCAGGACATCTCGAGTAAGGCCAATGAGGCTCTCGCTCATATTCATGAATGGGGAGTCAAGAACAAGCTGCGGTTTGCACCACACAAAACAAAGGTGATGGTGCTAACCAATAAGCTTAAATACGACACCCCATTACTAACTATGGGAGGCGAGCAACTCGGCCATACAAGGGAAGTCCGGATACTAGGTATCACGATTGACGATAGACTGACGTACAACAGCCACGTCAAAAATGTCTGTAAGAAGGCCGAGGGCCTCTATCGTCAATTGTGCAGGGCCGCGAAGGTATCTTGGGGTCTGAATTCCGAGGTGATCAGGACAATGTATCTGGCGGTGTTGGAGCCAGTGATTTTGTATGGAGCGAGTGCATGGGCGCCAGCAGCTAGGAAGCTGACGGTTCGCAGGCAGCTCGAGGCGGTGCAGCGGGGGTTCGCGCGAAAAATAGCGAAAACCCACCGTACCGCTTCACTGCACTCGGCCCTTATACTCGCCGGGCTGCTCCCCTTGGACCTCCGAGTCCAGGAGGCGGCAGAGCTGTACGCGGTAAAACGTGGGCACTCCCGGCGGATAGTAGGCGACCGAGAACTGGAGACACCAGAAAGCTTCCTGAGACTACCACACCCGTCTGTTCAAATTGGTGTGGAGTTCTCATGCCTGGGAGAAAGTGCGGAGGAAGTCCAACTTGCCACCGCGGCTGTCGATCTGGTTATTTACACCGATGGCAGTCGCATAGACGACAAAGTGGGAGCGGCGTTCACTGTCACGCGGAACGCCGCAGAGTTAAAAACCAAAAAGCTCAAGTTGGGTAACTTCTGCACCGTATACCAGGCAGAGCTGTTGGCCTTAGAGGAAGCAACAAGGCACGCGGCCAACGAGTCGGCGCAATCGTGTGCCATTATGAGCGACTCGCGATCCGCCCTCGAAACTCTCGCACAACCGGACACCCTCCATCCCCTAGCGTTTAGAGTGAAAGAGAATATAATGAAAGCGAGAGAGAAAGGAAAGAATGTGAAACTATTTTGGGTGAAAGCGCACGCGGGGATGGTGGGCAACGAGAGGGCGGACCAGCTGGCCAAGGATGCGGCCTTAAAAAGCAAGAAGAGACCAGAGTATGAGAGGTGCCCCGTTTCCTTCGTCAAGCGACAACTCAGGTTGGATACGCTTGACGAATGGAACCGGAGGTATGCGGAAGGCAACACGGCTTCAACAACGAGGATTTTCTTCCCGAACGCAGATATAGCATATCGAGTCCTCCGAAGTATTCAGATGGACACAGTTCTGGTCCAGATGTTCACGGGGCACGGGGGATTCTCGGAGTACCTGCACAGGTTTAAACTCAAAGAGAGTCCTTCGTGCCTTTGTGATCCTGCGGTGGACCAGACTGTATTGCATCTAATCAGCTGTTGCCCGAGGTATGGCAGATTGAGGTATGACTGCGAAATGACAATGGGCGTTGACATACAGAGGAACACCATCTCCTCTATCATAGACGACGCCCAGAGCCGTCCCGTATTTCTCCAATTTGCAGCAAAAATAATTAAAAAAGCCACAAAAGAAAATAAAGCCAGTCAGTAACAAAAATTAAACGTAAATAGGAAACAGACATTACCAGACAAATAAGTATAAGCCACAGTTAAATAAATAGATTAAGTAGAAAATAAGAAAAAATGGTTAAAATTCGAAATGCAGTGTAAATATAATGTATACATAGATAGGAACAAACATAAGTATAGAAATAAGAAATATTATTTAAGCATAGACTAAGTGAAATATTGTAATTAGCATAAGAAATAAATAAATAGCGATGTAAAACAAAAATAACCATACTATAGCGTAAGCAACAATAGATATATTAATATTAAATGTATAAAATTAAGATAGATAAATGATAAAACAGAGCCGGCGGTGGGGGGTTTTAGTCAGTAAGAGTCTGACACTGTCTGGGCCCTCCATTCCCAGACGTCCATTCGAGGATTTCCCCCCGCCGCCTAGAAATTGTAAACTAGAATAAAAAAGGCTCTGACCATGTTAGAGGTACTTTTGCATTGTAAATAAAAAAAAAAAAAAAAAAAACCTAACCTAACCTAACCTAACCTAACCTAACCTAACCTAACCTAACCTAACCTAACCTAACCTAACCTAACCTAACCTAACCTAACCTAACCTAACCTAACCTAACCTAACCTAACCTAACCTAACCTAACCTAACCTAACCTAACCTAACCTAACCTAACCGCACAGGACCGCGTCCCTGCACTCGGCCCTTATACTTGCCGGGTTGCTTCCCCTGGACCTTCGGGTCCAAGAAGCAGCCCGCTTATTTGAAATAAGAAAGGGTCATTCCCGGCAGGTGGTAAAGGACCGAGACCTGGAGGTACCGGTCAGCTACCTGAGACTACCGCACCCGTCTGGTCAAGTTGGTGTGGAGTTCTCCTGTCTGGGGGAAAGTGCGGAGGAAGTCCGACTTGCCACCGCGGCTGCCGATCTGGTAATTTATACCGACGGCAGCCGCATAGAGGATAAGGTGGGTGCGGCGTTCTGCGTCAAGCGGGGCGCCGTAGAGTCATACACAAAGAAACTCAAGTTGGGCAACTTCTGCACCGTATACCAGGCAGAGCTGCTGGCTCTAGCTGAGGCAACAGGGTACGCGGCCGGCGAGTCGGCGCAAGTCTGCGCCGTACTGAGCGACTCGCGGTCCGCTCTCGAAACTGTCGCAAGATCGGACACCCTCCATCCCTTAGCGTTAAGAGTGAAGGAGAATGTAATGAAAGCGAGAGAGAAAGGGAAGGATGTAAGGTTGTTCTGGGTGAAAGCGCACGCGGGGATGGAGGGGAACGAGAGGGCGGACCAGCTGGCCAAGGAAGCGGCCCTGAAGAGTAAAAGACGACCAGAGTACGAGAGATGCCCTGTTTCATTCGTCAAGCGGCAACTGAGACTGGAGTCGCTCGACGAATGGAACAGGAGGTATGTGGAAGGAACGACGGCTTCGGTAACGAGGATGTTTTTCCCGGACGCCGTCTCAGCCTACCGCGTGCTCCGCAGCATCGAGGTGGACGCGGTCTCGGCCCAGCTCTTCACGGGGCACGGGGGGTTCTCTGAGTACCTTCATAGGTTCAAGCTCAAGGAGGACCCCTCGTGCTTCTGTGAACCGGGCGTGGGCCAGACCGTGATCCACCTTGTGGCCCGGTGTCCCGCATTCGGGGGACTCCGGCTCGACTTCGAGTGCCGGTCTGGTGTTCAGGTCAAAGAAGACACGATACCCTCCCTGATAGGCGATAAAGCTACTAGGCAGGATTTTGTATATTATTGTAAAACAATAGTTAAAAAGATTATAGAAATAAATAAAACCTAGGTATAAGATAAAAGACTGTTATAAAATAAATAATAAATGTGCAAATATGTGATACCTAGAAAATAAGATATACAAAATAAAAAAAGGGATGAAAGAAGAGTAGTATAGAAGGGCACAAAAGAAAGAAATATAGCATGAAAGACAGACTAAAAGAATATGTGATGAAAGACTGATGAGTATGAAAATAAAAAAAAAAAAAAAAAAAAAAAAATATATGTGAAAAAATTACTGTAACAAAAGACCCTGTCCCACAAAAAGATAGGGGTACGAGAGACCCCCAATAGCGGGGGTCATTAAAAAAAAAAAAAAAAACCTAACCTAACCTAACCTAACCTAACCTAACCTAACCTAACCTAACCTAACCTAACCTAACCTAACCTAACCTAACCTAACCTAACCTAACCTAACCTAACCTAACCTAACCTAACCTAACCTAACCTAACCAGTCCTGCGCACGCTCCCGAGCCGAACGCACCGGTCCGTAACGCTTTACCGCACAAATTGCAAGTTTAAATTAGTTTAAATTAGTTTTGAGTGGGTTATAGTGTGAAAAATCTATCAAGTGATACATGAAAAAATCCGCCAATTAACACCGAACAAAAATCCGTGAAAAGTTTTAAAATCGGAATTTAATTGGATTTTTAAGAAGCAAAAGTTCGAATTAAGTGCGGAATAGTGAAAAAACTAAAAGGACCCGCCGCGCGCGAATAAGCGCTGTAACACAAACTTTTTGAATTGCTATTTTGTGCGCGCTTGCGTAAGCTTTACGAGCGTATTAACAAAAAATTTTTTGGATAAAAACTCGAAAAGTTATAGAAGAAAAAACAAATTCCAATTGGAAATTATCCAATTGGAAACAGTCGTCGAAGCCGGACACCCACTGCTAAGCGAGGCAGAGGGGTCGAGGGGTGCAGCCGGGAGCCTGACAACGCCGACAACGCGGGACAATATAAATTAGACAAGGTAGCCGCCGGGATTTGATTTCAAAATTAAAAATTTATAAGTGGTGGGTAGAAGTGAAAGACTGTCACGGACCCTGCGCAAATTAGCAGGGTACCATTTTTTAGGGCCCACAAAAGGGTAGACTATCACAAAACAAGAAAATCTCCACCCACCACAAAGGTCAAAATCAGATCATAAGATCGATAATAAAACAAAATTGGCTCGTATTAAAATAATAATCATACTCGGCGGCTGCCACTGAGATTGAGGTTTTCTTGACCCATCTCATAGATTTAAGAACTAGGTTAATTAGTTAGTTAAGTAGTTGCAGAAGATATAGCAGGGAAGTCTAAATAAAAAAGAGCGGGCGGTAGACGTTAAAATACATTAAAACGAATCAATTTTGCGCCGCCGCGGCCGTAACAAAACATCTGGCGCGCACCTGGACGCCGCGGACAAGGACAGCGACACCGGGCGGCGCGACCGTCTCTCTTGCACGCGTTGCGTTGCATCGGGAGCGCGCCGGCTGCGCGGACGAGGTCAACGACCCCGGGCGGCGCACCTGTCCGCATCGCGCGAGCCGCCGAGCCGTGCGTAATATAACGTAATAATAAAAGTTGAGATTTCCTTGCTATATACTGTAACATTAATCTAGTGGCCCTATTGCCTTAGGATAAGACGACAAAGCCCTATTGCACTAAGATTAAGTTTACTTTATAATTGACAAATTATTAAATTAGTTAAGCGGCCCTATTGCCTTAGGATAAGACGACAAAGCCCTATTGCACTAAGATTAAGTTTACTTTATAATTGACAAATAATTAAAGTAGTAAACGGCCCTATTGCCTTAGGATAAGAAGCGAAGTGACTACCTATCGCACTAGGGTAGATTAAAACAGACAAAGCGATAACCTAACCAAAAGAAATAAAGAAGCAGGCAGATTAAGTCATTACATTCAGTTTACATTATATTAAGTTGCCCCCGCCGCCCGCGCGTCGCACGTCACCCCTCACCACCGGGCCGCGCGCGCGTGCCGCGCCGCACCTGTGCCGGCGGTCAAGGCCGAGCGCTCGAGTGGAGCAATTAAGTAATTAAGAAGTCATAAAAAAGAATTGCATAACGTTAACAAAAAAAAAGTAAACAAACTACAGGAAATTACAAAAAGTTATAGTGAAACTAAATAATAGGAGTCTAATTCCATTAGGTTATAAGATAGTTTATATATAAAAGATCGCCCTTTTGCACTAGGTTAGGACTTATTTAAATATTTAGAAGATAGAACTTATTTTATACATTGAGTTGACATATAATTATTAAATTTTAAATTATACAGACGCGTATCCCTATTAGAAATGATTAGGACCCCCACAAAGACCACCGACGCGGGCGAGGTGAGCCAGGCAGGCGCCAGCCAGGCGTGCCGGGTGAGCACCTCGCCCACTAGAAGCGTCCGGAGGAGTGTGGGGGAGTGGGAAGGGCAGGTAAAAAAGCCCGGGACCTCTCCCCGTAGCGTCGTGCCGGCCGTGAAAGTAAAGGCGCGTACGTTGCCGAAAGCGGTGGAGCCGACACCTGCTCCCGCGGCGGCCGGGCAATCCCCGAAAGGGGACAAACCGGCTTCCGCGGACCGGATGAAGGAGGCGCGAGCGTGCCTAACAAAGGCGAAATTGCACCTGGGCAGCTCGCGCAACCTAAAAACGGAGATAAAAGAGCAGGTGATATTAGCCATTAATCGGCTCTACGAATTGTTTAAGGAGGCGGAGCTCGCACATAGAGAGAGAACCCAGGACCCAAAAGGGGGTCCAGTAGAGCAGCCGGCGAGCGGGGCGAAACGGGTGGAAGCAGTGGTGAAGGATCCACCCGCAAACCCCCTGCCGGCGAGCCAGTGCGAGCTCCTTAAGAAATTAGACAGCCACGCGAGACTCCTTGAAGCCAATACCAAAGAATTGGAGGGCTTGAGGGAGTCTCTCGTGGCTGCAAAAGTACAAGAAAAAGTGAAGCCTCCCGGCACGTACGCGAGCGTGGCGGCCGGCCCGGCAAAAAGACCGCCACCGGGGTGCGAACCTAAGCACTCGGTGGCGGTCTCGTCGGGGACCGACACGGGCGAGCAGGTCCTGGGAAAAATACGGAAAGCTCTAAACGCCACCCAGACCGGCATAAGGGTCGACCGGATCCGCAGGGTGCGGGACGGTCGGGTCATCCTGGGCTGCGGCTCAGAGGTCGAGCTGGAGAGGGTGCGTGAGGGGCTGAGGAGGGCAGGCAAGGACCTGAGCCTTGCAGAGGTCAAAAACAAGGACCCACTGGTGCTGCTCAGAGACGTAATGGCCTATAATACTAACGAAGAAATAGTAAAGGCCATTAAGACCCAAAATAAACACCTGCTGGTCGACGTCTCTGAGGAGGATCAGAGGGCGGAGGTAAGGTTCAGGAGGAGGGCGCGAAATGTGCAGACGATCCATGTGGTCATGCGCGTGTCGCCTGCGCTCTGGGGACGGCTGACGGCTGCGGGCTACATGCACGTGGACCTCCAGCGAGTGCGGGTGCATGATCACTCCCCGCTAGTCCAGTGCACTCGGTGCCTAGGTTACGGCCACACCAAACGGCATTGCGCGGAGAGCGAAGACCGCTGCAGCCATTGTGGTGGCCGGCACCTACGCGCCGAGTGTCCGGATCGGCAAGCCGGGAAACCTCCCGCCTGCCGGAACTGCCGACTAGCTAAGGCAGACCGGTGGGACCACGGCGCATTTGACGAAGACTGTCCTGTGCGGAGAAAGTGGGACACCATAGCACGGGCGTCCGTAGCCTATTGCTAAGGGCACCCAGGTGACCCACCGCACTCTCCGCGCAGGGCACCACCAGTACCGCGTGGCGCAGCTTAACCTGCAAAGGTCCGAGCTCGCTACGGCCGAGCTGATATGCGAAGCGCCGAAGAGAGGCTGGGCGTTCGCATTGGTCCAGGAGCCGTATATCGGCGCTATTGGCGAGATGAGGCACTACCCAGGGACAAGGGTGGTACAATGTGTCGCGCGAGGCAACGGGGAGGTTGTCAAGGCGGCCATTGTGCTATTCGACGACACCATCGATATCACTCAATGTCCCCAACTCACGTCTGGCAACGTTGCCGTGGCCAGGCTGAGGACTGGGGCTTGGGAGATAGGGGTGGTGTCCGTCTACCTGGAGCCTAATACGCCCGTCGGACCATACCTGGACCGAATCGGCTCGGCCGTGGAGGGCTTGGGGACTGCCAACGTGGTACTGGGTGGCGACGTCAATGCGCATAACACCTGGTGGGGTAGCCGGTCCACGGACCGAAGGGGGGAGGAGGTCGCAGCCGCCCTCGACCAACTGGGGGTGCACGTGTTGAACCAAGGGTCTGAGCCGACGTTTGATACGTATCGGGGCGGTAAGCATTACTCCAGTCGCGTCGACATTACTGCTTGCTCGACCACCCTGCTCGACCGAGCGGTGGGCTGGAGCCTCGTGGACGACATATCCTCGTCGGACCACAGGGCAATTGTGTTCAATCTGAAGTTTGAGAAGTCCCGAGGCACGGACGTCAAGCGGACCACACGGCAGTACACTACCCGTAGGGCAGACTGGGGCGAGTTCCATCGAACTGTCGCCCGGCTGCTATCGGATCGCTGCCTGACGTCTACCGAGGTGAATCAGATCACCGAGGAGGGGGCGTTGGACAGCATGGTCGGTCGGTATGTGGAAACCGTGAGGGACGCTTGCGAGTTGGTCCTGCCGAAGGTCTCCAAGCGGAAGAGGACAGAATTGCCCTGGTGGTCCGAACAGCTCTCTCTCCTCAAGGCGGATGTCTTGAGGAAGAAGAGAAGGATCAGGGCCGCGAGGCCGGCTCGTAAGGAGCTGGTCTGGCGCGAGTACTGCGACGCGAAGGAGGCATACCGCCTCGAGGCGAGGCGCGCTCAGACCCATAGCTGGAAGCGTTTCTGTGAGAGACAGGATCGCGAGACCATGTGGGACGGGATCCACCGTGTGATGCGTCGCACGGAGGTGAGGCGAGAGGACGTCCCCCTCGTCCAGTCAGGTAAAGTGCTGGACGCAGCGGGATCAGCCAGGCTGCTGGCGGAGGTTTTCTTCCCGGAGGACGACCCCGGGAAGGACAATGCGGACCACAGAACTGTAAGAGCTAAAGCCGATGAAGTCAATTCGGGGGACCATGACGGAACATGCGATCCCCCGTTTACGATGGAGGAGCTCCGATGGTCCGTATCGACCTTCAACGCCAAGAAGGCACCTGGCTCTGACGGACTCACCGCGGACATCTGCCGAGCGGCCGTCGCCGTGGACCCCGTTCTGTACCTCGCGCTCTCCAACCGGTGTCTCGCGCTTTCCCACTTCCCCACGAGATGGAAGGAGGCAGTGGTCGTAGCGTTGCGGAAGCCGGACAAGGAGGACTACACGCACCCGAAATCCTACAGGCCCATCGGACTTCTGCCGATTCTCGGCAAGGTCCTTGAGAAAATGATGGTCCGTAGGATCCGGTGGTACACTGTACCGTATATCAGTAGCCACCAATACGGCTTCATGCCGCAGAGGAGTACCGAAGACTCCCTGTATGACCTGATCCAGCATCTGCGAACCCGGCTGAAGGAGAAGGAGATCGCGGTGCTGGTATCATTGGACATAGAGGGAGCCTTCGATAACGCCTGGTGGCCTGCTATACGGTGCAGACTGGCAGAAACTCGCTGCCCCGCGAATCTGCGGCGCCTTGTCGACAGCTATTTTAGCGATCGCAAGGTGTCCGTACGGTACGCGGGGGCAGAGTGGGCCAGAGAGACCACCAAGGGGTGCGTGCAGGGATCCGTAGGCGGCCCAACCTTCTGGACCCTCCTCATCAACCCTCTCCTGGAGGAGGTGGCAAAGACCGGGACACACTGCCAGGCGTTCGCAGATGACGTCGTGCTGGTCTTCTCGGGGCAGAAGGCCCAGGACATCTCGAGTCGGGCCAATGCCGTTCTCGCCCGTGTTCATGAATGGGGGGTCAGGAACAAGCTGAGGTTCGCACCACACAAAACAAAGGTGATGGTGCTAACCAATAAGCTGAAGTTCGACTACCCATTACTGAGCATGGGAGGTGAGCCGCTTGGCCGGACTGGGGAGGTCCGGATACTTGGCCTCACAGTTGACGATAGGCTCACGTTCAACAGTCACGTGAAGAACGTGAGCAAGAAGGCACAGGGCCTCTATCGTCAGCTGTGTAGGGCTGCGAAGGTATCTTGGGGTCTGAACTCGGAGGTGATCAGAACGATGTATCTGGCGGTGCTGGAGCCGACGATTTTGTATGCAGCGAGTGCATGGGCGCCGGCGGCTAGGAAGCTGCTGGTCCGCAGGCAGCTGGACGCGGTCCAGCGGGGCTTCGCGCAGAAGATCGCGAGGACCCACAGGACCGCGTCCCTGCACTCGGCCCTTATACTTGCCGGGTTGCTTCCTCTGGACCTTCGGGTCCAAGAAGCAGCCCGCTTATTTGAAATAAGAAAGGGTCATTCCCGGCAGGTGGTAGGGGACCGAGACCTGGAGGTACCGGTCGGCTACCTGAGACTACCGCACCCGTCTGGTCAAGTTGGTGTGGAGTTCTCCTGTCTGGGGGAAAGTGCGGAGGAAGTCCGACTTGCCACCGCGGCTGCCGACTTGGTAATTTATACCGACGGCAGCCGCATAGAGGATAAGGTGGGTGCGGCGTTCTGCGTCAAGCGGGGCGCCGCAGAGCTGTACACAAAAAAGCTCAAGTTGGGCAACTTCTGCACCGTATACCAGGCAGAGCTGCTGGCTCTAGCTGAGGCAACAGGGTACGCGGCCGGCGAGTCAGCGCAAGCTTGCGCCATATTGAGCGACTCGCGGTCCGCCCTCGAAACTGTCGCAAGATCGGACACCCTCCACCCCTTAGCGTTAAGAGTGAAGGAGAATGTGATGAAAGTGAGAGAAAAAGGGAAGGATGTAAGGTTGTATTGGGTGAAAGCGCACGCGGGGATGGAGGGGAACGAGAGGGCGGACCAGCTTGCCAAGGAAGCGGCCCTGAAGAGTAAAAGACGACCAGAATATGAGAGATGCCCTGTTTCATTCGTCAAGCGGCAACTGAGACAGGAGTCGCTTGACGAATGGAACAGGAGGTATGTAGAAGGAACGACGGCTTCGGTAACGAGGATGTTTTTCCCGGACGCCGCCTCAGCTTACCGCGTGCTCCGCAGCATCGAGGTGGACGCGGTCTCGGCCCAGCTCTTCACGGGGCACGGGGGGTTCTCTGAGTACCTTTATAGGTTTAAGCTCAAGGAGGACCCCTCGTGCTTCTGTGAACCGGGCGTGGGCCAGACCGTGATCCACCTTGTGGCCCGGTGTCCCGCATTCGGGGGACTCCGGTACGACTTCGAGTGCCGGTCTGGCGTGCAAATCAGGGAGGACTCGATTGCCTCCCTGATAGGCGGGGAATTCAAAAATTCATTCTTAACCCTCTGTAAAGAAATAGTTAAAAAAGCCATAAGTATAAATAAAACGCAAACATAATAAACAAATAGAAAATAGAAAATAAAGTGATAAAATGAAACATAAATCTGTGATAAATGAAAAATAATTATAGAGTAAGAAATTTATTGTAAAATATTAATAAATTGTTATTATTGTAAAATAAAAAAGGTAACATAAAAACACAAAATGGAATTAGTAATAAGAAAAGAGGAAAGAATGAAAGTTGAATAGAGCGAATGAGAAAGAAAGATGAATTGTTGAATGAAAGATAGAAAACAGACTGAAAGAAATGATAATGTAAAGAAAGAAAGACGAGTAAGAAAATAAAAACGTAAGTGAAAAATATTGTTTAAAAGGTCCCTGTCCTAAAAATAAGATAGGGGTACGAGAGGCCCCCAATAGCGGGGGTCATTTAAAAAAAAAAAAAAAAAAAAAAAAAACCTAACCTAACCTAACCTAACCTAACCTAACCTAACCTAACCTAACCTAACCTAACCTAACCTAACCTAACCTAACCTAACCTAACCTAACCTAACCTAACCTAACCTAACCTAACCTAACCTAACCTAACCTAACCTAACCGCTGCTGGTCCGCAGGCAGTTGGGCGCGGTCCAGCGGGGCTTCGCGCAGAAGATCGCGAGGACCCACAGGACCGCGTCCCTGCACTCGGCCCTTATACTTGCCGGGTTGCTTCCCCTGGACCTTCGGGTCCAAGAAGCAGCCCGCTTATTTGAAATAAGAAAGGGTCATTCCCGGCAGGTGGTAAAGGACCGAGACCTGGAGGTACCGGTCAGCTACCTGAGACTACCACACCCGTCTGGTCAAGTTGGTGTGGAGTTCTCCTGTCTGGGGGAAAGTGCGGAGGAAGTCCGACTTGCCACCGCGGCTGCCGATCTGGTAATTTATACCGACGGCAGCCGCATAGAGGATAAGGTGGGTGCGGCGTTCTGCGTCAAGCGGGGCGCCGTAGAGTCATACACAAAGAAACTCAAGTTGGGCAACTTCTGCACCGTATACCAGGCAGAGCTGCTGGCTCTAGCTGAGGCAACAGGGTACGCGGCCGGCGAGTCGGCGCAAGTCTGTGCCGTACTGAGCGACTCGCGGTCCGCTCTCGAAACTGTCGCAAGATCGGACACCCTCCATCCCTTAGCGTTAAGAGTGAAGGAGAATGTAATGAAAGCGAGAGAGAAAGGGAAGGATGTAAGGTTGTTCTGGGTGAAAGCGCACGCGGGGATGGAGGGGAACGAGAGGGCGGACCAGCTGGCCAAGGAAGCGGCCCTGAAGAGTAAAAGACGACCAGAGTACGAGAGATGCCCTGTTTCATTCGTCAAGCGGCAACTGAGACTGGAGTCGCTCGACGAATGGAACAGGAGGTATGTGGAAGGAACGACGGCTTCGGTAACGAGGATGTTTTTCCCGGACGCCGTCTCAGCCTACCGCGTGCTCCGCAGCATCGAGGTGGACGCGGTCTCGGCCCAGCTCTTCACGGGGCACGGGGGGTTCTCTGAGTACCTTCATAGGTTCAAGCTCAAGGAGGACCCCTCGTGCTTCTGTGAACCGGGCGTGGACCAGACCGTGATCCACCTTGTGGCCCGGTGTCCCGCATTCGGGGGACTCCGGTTCGGCTTCGAGTGCCGGTCTGGGGTTCAAATCAGGGAGGAGTCAATAGCCTCCCTGATAGGCGGAGAATACCAGCAAGATTTCATAACCCTCTGCAAAGAAATAGTTAAAAGAACAATAGAAATAAATAAAAGACAAACATAAGTAAGTAACAAAGCGACAATAAAATGGGAAAAAATTAAGAAATAAGACTGTGATAAATAAAAAATAATTATAAAATAAGAAATCCAAATGTAAATAAAAAGATAAAAATGTAATTATTAATAAGAAAAGAGGGAAGAATGAAAGCTGAATAGGGCGAATGAGAAAGAAAGATGAATTGTGGAATGAAAGATAGAAAATAGAATGAAAGAAATGACATTATAAGGAAAGAAAGAAGAGAAAGAAAATAATAAGAAATGTGAAAAATTATATTGATACAAAAGACCCTGTCCCAAACTAGATAGGGGTACGAATATAAAAAAAAAAAAAAAAAAAAAAAAAAAAAAAAAAAAAAAAAACCTAACCTAACCTAACCTAACCTAACCTAACCTAACCCACTCGGCCCTTATACTTGCCGGGTTGCTTCCTCTGGACCTTCGGGTCCAAGAAGCAGCCCGCTTATTTGAAATAAGAAAGGGTCATTCCCGGCAGGTGGTAGGGGACCGAGACCTGGAGGTACCGGTCAGCTACCTGAGACTACCGCACCCGTCTGGTCAAGTTGGTGTGGAGTTCTCCTGTCTGGGGGAAAGTGCGGAAGAAGTCCGACTTGCCACCGCGGCTGCCGACTTGGTAATTTATACCGACGGCAGCCGCATAGAGGACAAGGTGGGTGCGGCGTTCTGCGTCAAGCGGGGCGCCGCAGAGCTGTTCACGAAAAAGCTCAAGTTGGGCAACTTCTGCACCGTATACCAGGCAGAGCTGCTGGCTCTGGCTGAGGCAACAGGGCACGCGGCCAACGAGTCGGCGCAAGTCTGCGCCGTACTTAGCGACTCGCGGTCCGCCCTCGAAACTGTCGCAAGACCTGACACCCTCCATCCTTTAGCGTTAAGAGTGAAGGATAATGTTATGAAAGTGAGAGAAAAAGGGAAGGATGTAAGGTTGTTTTGGGTGAAAGCGCACGCGGGGATGGAGGGGAATGAGAGGGCGGACCAGCTGGCCAAGGAAGCGGCCCTGAAGAGTAAAAGACGACCGGAATATGAGAGATGCCCTGTTTCATTCGTCAAGAGGCAACTGAGACAGCAGTCGCTTGACGAATGGAACAGGAGGTATGTAGAAGGAACGACGGCTTCGGTGACGAGGATGTTCTTCCCGGACGCCGTCTCAGCCCACCGCGTGCTCCGCAGCATCGAGGTGGACACGGTCTTGGTTCAGCTCTTCACGGGGCACGGGGGGTTCTCTGAGTACCTTCACAGGTTCAAGCTCAAGGAGGACCCCTCGTGCTTCTGTGAACCGGGCGTGGACCAGACCGTGATCCACCTTGTGGCCCGGTGTCCCGCATTCGGGGGACTCCGGCTCGACTTCGAGTGCCGGTCTGGTGTTCAGGTCAAAGAAGACACGATACCCTCCCTGATAGGCGATAAAGCTACTAGGCAGGATTTTGTATATTATTGTAAAACAATAGTTAAAAAGATTATAGAAATAAATAAAACCTAGGTATAAGATAAAAGACTGTTATAAAATAAATAATAAATGTGCAAATATGTGATACCTAGAAAATAAGATATACAAAATAAAAAAAGGGATGAAAGAAGAGTAGTATAGAAGGGCACAAAAGAAAGAAATATAGCATGAAAGACAGACTAAAAGAATATGTGATGAAAGACTGATGAGTATGAAAATAAAAAAAAAAATATATGTGAAAAAATTACTGTAACAAAAGACCCTGTCCCACAAAAAGATAGGGGTACGAGAGACCCCCAATAGCGGGGGTCATAAAAAAAAAAAAAAAAAAAAAAAAAAACCTAACCTAACCAGTCCGCCGTACGCTCCCGAGCAGAACGCACGCTCCCACGTGGCCTAGATCGCTCAAAATAGATCGATAAATCAAAAAGTGTCAGTAAAAGTGCTCGAAAATTAGTGAAAATAGTGTCAAAAAAAGCGCGTTCACAGCCCGAACGCTTTGACACCAAAAAAGTGTAAATTGGACATAATTTGGATTTTTAAACACAAAAACAAAAATTACAGTGAGCAAGTAAGAAAAGAAAAAATTAAAACGCTGCACGATTTTCAGTGGGAAATCGTGTAACGGCAACTGTGGCGAGGTGCGCCGTACCAAGGCCTCTCGTTTGACACCTTTTTTGGATTTTTACGACCACAGACGGAGGAGCTGCAGCCGAAGTAAGGGAATTCCAACTGGAAAACATAAAGAAAACCGGTTGGAACCTTACTTCGAGAATACCAGCGAACATCCGGGGCCTTTTAAGGGTCCGAGGACCGCGGAGGTTGCAGCCGGGAGCCGGGAGCGACCTGGACTTAGCATAAGTAAGATAGCCGCCGAGTATTACACGCATTTACAAAGCGTAATATTAAATAAATAAAGTGGTGGGTAATTACATTTTCTTTTTAGCCCACCACAAGGTTAAATTCCCTTTATAAATACTAGAAATTAAAATACTCGGCGGCTGTCACTGGGAGTGAGGTCTTTTTGACCTATCCCATAGTTTTAAGATTAGCATTATAAGTAGAATTAGACAATAGTTGCTGTTTATAACAAAGCACCTTAATAAAAATAAGCGGACGGTAGAAGGTAAAAAACATAAAACCGAGCCAGATTCGCGCCGCCGCGGCCGTAGCAAAACATCTGGTGCGCGCCTGAGCGCCGCGGAAAGGGATAGACCTACCGGGCGGCGCAACCGTCTCTCTCGCACGCGCACGCTTTGTCGTGCGCAGTTGCCGAACTTCGGGCGCGCCCCTGCGGCCGCGGGCGAGGTCAGCGAGCCGGGAGACGTTGCCGTCCGCACCGCGCGAGCGACGCGCCGTGCGTAGCAATAATAATTAATATTACAGGGAGTTAAACGGCGCGCCGCGCGGGGTAATAAATTTTACGACCGGTCTTTGTTATAGACAGCAACTGCAATAGAATAGGGGCCCTATTGCCTTAGTTTAAGAGTCTTTTTGCCTTGTTGCACTAGAGTTAAGTTGACATTATTGTTTACATTTTTAAATTTTGAACTGTAAGACTAAGTATTAAATACTTTAAACTTTTAATAACGGACGAAGTATATAATACTTCAATTTTAAATTAGAACAATTTAGGACTAAGTATATAATACTTTATTTTTGAAATTTTTAAATTTTTAAATTTTTAATTTTGATTTTAATTTTTAATTTAGAACATTTTAATTATTTACATTTTTGAATTTTAAAATTTTTAAAATTTTTACACTTCAGACGAGTACCCCTACCATGTACCGGACCCCCACAAAGACCACCGACGCGGGCGAGGTGAGCCAGGCAGGCGCCAGCCAGGCGTGCAGGGTGAGCACCTCGCCCATTAAGAGCGTCCGGAGGAGTGTGGGGGAATGGGAGGGACAAGGGAAGAAGCCCAGGACCTCTCCCCGCAGCGTCGCGCCGGCCGTCAAACCGAGGACGCGTGCGGTGCCGAAAGCGGTGGAGCCGACACCTGCTCCTGCGGCGGCCGGGCAATCCCCGAAAGGGGACAAGCCGGCGTCCGCAGATCGAGTGAAGGAGGCGCGAGCGTGCCTAACTAAGGCAAAACTGCACTTGGGCAGCTCGCGCAACCTGAAGACCGAAATAAAGGAGCAGGTAATCAACGCGATAAATCGGCTCTACGAGCTTTACAAGGAGGCGGAGCTCGCAAACAGGGGACGAACCCAGGACCCAAAAGGGGGTCCAGTAGAGGAGCCGGCGAGTGGGGCAAACCGGGTGGAAGTAGAAGTAAAGGACCCACCCGCAAACCCCCCGCCGGCGACCCATTGCGAGCTCCTAAAGAAACTAGAAAGCCACGCGAGACTCCTTGAAGCCAATACCAAGGAATTGGAGGGCTTGAGGGAGTCTCTCGTGGCTACAAAAACAACAATACAAGAAAAGGGGAAGCCTCCCGGCACGTACGCGAGCGTGGCGGCCGCCCCGGCAAAAAGGCCGCCACCGGGGTGCGAACCTAAGCACTCGGTGGCGGTCTCGTCGGGGACCGACACGGGCGAGCAGGTTCTGGGCAAAATTCGAAAGGCCCTAAACGCCACCCAGACCGGCATAAGGGTCGACCGGATCCGCAGGGTGCGGGACGGTCGCGTCATCCTGGGCTGCGGCTCAGAGGCCGAGCTGGAGAGGGTGCGTGAGGGGCTGAGGAGAGCAGGGAAGGACCTGAGCCTTGCCGAAGTGAAAAACAAGGATCCGCTGGTGCTGCTCAGAGACGTGATGGCCTATAACACGAATGAAGAAATAGTAAAGGCCATCAAAAACCAGAATAAACATCTGCTGGTAGACGTCTCTGAGGAGGATCAGCGGGCGGAGGTAAGGTTCAGGAGGAGGGCGCGAAATGTGCAGACGATCCACGTGGTCATGCGCGTGTCGCCTGCTCTCTGGGGACGACTGACGGCTGCGGGCTACATGCACGTGGACCTCCAGCGAGTGCGGGTGCAGGACCACTCCCCGCTAGTCCAGTGCACTCGGTGCCTGGGTTACGGCCACACCAAACGGCACTGCGCGGAAAGCGAAGACCGCTGCAGCCATTGTGGTGGCCGGCACCTACGCGCCGAGTGTCCGGATCGGCAAGCCGGGAAACCTCCCGCCTGCCGGAACTGCCGACAAGCTAAGGCAGACCGGTGGGACCACGGCGCATTCGACGAAGACTGTCCTGTGCGGAGAAAGTGGGACACCATTGCACGGGCGTCCGTAGCGTATTGCTAAGGGCACCCAGGTGACCCACCGCACTCTCCGCGCAGGGCACCACCAGTACCGCGTGGCGCAGCTTAACCTGCAAAGGTCCGAGCTCGCTACAGCCGAGCTGATATGCGAAGCGCCGAAGAGAGGCTGGGCGTTCGCATTGGTCCAGGAGCCGTATATCGGCGCTATTGGCGAGATGAGGCACTACCCAGGGACAAGGGTGGTACAATGTGTCGCGCGAGGCAACGGGGAGGTTGTCAAGGCGGCCATTGTGCTATTCGACGACACCATCGATATCACTCAATGTCCCCAACTCACGTCTGGCAACGTTGCCGTGGCCAGGCTGAGGACTGGGGCTTGGGAGATAGGGGTGGTGTCCGTCTACCTGGAGCCTAATACGCCCGTCGGACCATACCTGGACCGGATCGGCTCGGCCGTGGAGGGCTTGGGGACTGCCAACGTGGTGCTGGGTGGCGACGTCAATGCGCATAACACCTGGTGGGGTAGCCGGTCCACGGACCGAAGGGGAGTTGAGATCGCAGCCGCCCTCGACCAACTGGGGGTGCACGTGTTGAACCAGGGGTCTGAGCCGACGTTTGATACGTATCGGGGCGGTAAGCACTACTCCAGTCGCGTCGACATTACTGCTTGCTCGACCACCCTGCTCGATCGAGCGGTGGGCTGGAGCCTCGTGGACGACATATCCTCGTCGGATCACAGGGCAATTGTGTTCAATCTGAAGCTTGACAGGTCCCGAGGCACGGACGTCAAGCGGACCACACGGCAGTACACTACCCGTAGGGCAGACTGGGGCGAGTTCCATCGAACTGTCGCCCGGCTGCTATCGGATCGCTGCCTGACGTCTGCCGAGGTGAATCAAATCACCGAGGAGGGGGCGTTGGACAGCATGGTCGGTCGGTACGTGGAAACCGTGAGGGACGCTTGCGAGTTGGTCCTGCCGAAGGCCTCCAAGCGGAAGAGGACGGAATTGCCCTGGTGGTCCGAACAGCTCTCTCTCCTCAAGGCGGATGTCCTGAGGAAGAAGAGAAGGATCAGGGCCGCGAGGCCGGCTCGTAAGGAGCTGGTCTGGCGCGAGTACTGCGACGCGAAGGAGGCATACCGTCTCGAGGCGAGGCGCGCTCAGACCCATAGCTGGAAGCGTTTCTGTGAGAGGCAGGATCGCGAGACCATGTGGGACGGGATCCACCGTGTGATGCGTCGCACGGAGGTGAGGCGAGAGGACGTCCCCCTCGTCCAGTCAGGCAAAGTGCTGGACGCAGCGGGATCAGCCAGGTTGCTGGCGGAGGTTTTCTTCCCGGAGGATGACCCCGGGAAGGACAATGCGGACCACAGAACTGTAAGAGCAAAGGCCAATGAAGTCAATTCGGGGGACCATGACGGAACATGTGATCCCCCGTTTACGATGGAGGAGCTCCGATGGTCCGTATCGACCTTCAATGCCAAGGAGGCACCTGGCTCTGACGGACTCACCGCGGACATCTGCCGAGCGGCCGTCGCCGTGGACCCCGTTCTGTACCTCGCGCTCTCCAACCGGTGTCTCGCTCTTTCCCACTTCCCCACGAGATGGAAGGAGGCAGTGGTCGTAGCGTTGCGGAAGCCGGACAAGGAGGACTACACGCACCCGAAATCCTACAGGCCCATCGGACTCTTGCCGATTTTCGGCAAGGTCCTAGAAAAAATGATGGTCCGTAGGATCCGGTGGTACACTGCACCGTATGTCAGCAGCCACCAATACGGCTTTATGCCGCAGAGGTGTACCGAGGACTCCCTGTATGTCCTGATCCAGCATCTGCGAACTCGGTTGAAGGAGAAGGAGATCGCAGTGCTGGTATCATTGGACATAGAGGGAGCCTTCGATAACGCCTGGTGGCCTGCTATACGGTGCAGACTGGCAGAAACTCGCTGCCCCGTGAATCTGCGGCGCCTTGCTGACAGCTATCTTAGCAATCGCAAGGTGTCCGTACGGTACGCGGGGGCAGAGTGGGCCAGAGAGACCACCAAGGGGTGCGTGCAGGGATCCGTAGGCGGCCCAACCTTCTGGACCCTCCTCATTAACCCTCTCTTGGAGGAGGTGGTAAAGACCGGGACACACTGCCAGGCGTTCGCAGACGACGTCGTGCTGGTCTTCTCGGGGCAGAAGGCCCAGGACATCTCGAGTCGGGCTAATGCCGTTCTCGCCCATGTTCATGAATGGGGAGTCAGGAACAAGCTGAGGTTTGCACCACACAAAACAAAGGTGATGGTGCTTACCAATAAGCAAAAGTTCGACTACCCATTACTGAGCATGGGGGGCGAGCCGCTTAGCCGGACTGGGGAAGTCCGGATACTAGGCCTCACAATTGACGATAGGCTCACGTTCAACACCCACGTGAAGAACGTGAGCAAGAAGGCACAGGGCCTCTATCGTCAGCTGTGTAGAGCCGCGAAGGTATCTTGGGGTCTGAACTCGGAGGTGATCAGAACGATGTATCTGGCGGTACTGGAGCCGACGATTTTGTATGCAGCGAGTGCATGGGCGCCGGCGGCTAGGAAGCTGCTGGTCCGCAGGCAGTTGGACGCGGTCCAGCGGGGCTTCGCGCAGAAGATTGCGAGGACCCACAGGACCGCGTCCCTGCACTCGGCCCTTATACTTGCCGGGTTGCTTCCTCTGGACCTTCGGGTCCAAGAAGCAGCCCGCTTATTTGAAATAAGAAAGGGTCATTCCCGGCAGGTGGTAGGGGACCGAGACCTGGAGGTACCGGTCAGCTACCTGAGACTACCGCACCCGTCTGGTCAAGTTGGTGTGGAGTTCTCCTGTCTGGGGGAAAGTGCGGAAGAAGTCCGACTTGCCACCGCGGCTGCCGACTTGGTAATTTATACCGACGGCAGCCGCATAGAGGACAAGGTGGGTGCGGCGTTCTGCGTCAAGCGGGGCGCCGCAGAGCTGTTCACGAAAAAGCTCAAGTTGGGCAACTTCTGCACCGTATACCAGGCAGAGCTGCTGGCTCTGGCTGAGGCAACAGGGCACGCGGCCAACGAGTCGGCGCAAGTCTGCGCCGTACTTAGCGACTCGCGGTCCGCCCTCGAAACTGTCGCAAGACCTGACACCCTCCATCCTTTAGCGTTAAGAGTGAAGGATAATGTTATGAAAGTGAGAGAAAAAGGGAAGGATGTAAGGTTGTTTTGGGTGAAAGCGCACGCGGGGATGGAGGGGAATGAGAGGGCGGACCAGCTGGCCAAGGAAGCGGCCCTGAAGAGTAAAAGACGACCGGAATATGAGAGATGCCCTGTTTCATTCGTCAAGAGGCAACTGAGACAGCAGTCGCTTGACGAATGGAACAGGAGGTATGTAGAAGGAACGACGGCTTCGGTGACGAGGATGTTCTTCCCGGACGCCGTCTCAGCCCACCGCGTGCTCCGCAGCATCGAGGTGGACGCGGTCTTGGTTCAGCTCTTCACGGGGCACGGGGGGTTCTCTGAGTACCTTCACAGGTTCAAGCTCAAGGAGGACCCCTCGTGCTTCTGTGAACCGGGCGTGGACCAGACCGTGATCCACCTTGTGGCCCGGTGTCCCGCATTCGGGGGACTCCGGCTCGACTTCGAGTGCCGGTCTGGTGTTCAGGTCAAAGAAGACACGATACCCTCCCTGATAGGCGATAAAGCTACTAGGCAGGATTTTGTATATTATTGTAAAACAATAGTTAAAAAGATTATAGAAATAAATAAAACCTAGGTATAAGATAAAAGACTGTTATAAAATAAATAATAAATGTGCAAATATGTGATACCTAGAAAATAAGATATACAAAATAAAAAAAGGGATGAAAGAAGAGTAGTATAGAAGGGCACAAAAGAAAGAAATATAGCATGAAAGACAGACTAAAAGAATATGTGATGAAAGACTGATGAGTATGAAAATAAAAAAAAAAATATATGTGAAAAAATTACTGTAACAAAAGACCCTGTCCCACAAAAAGATAGGGGTACGAGAGACCCCCAATAGCGGGGGTCATAAAAAAAAAAAAAAAAAAACAAAAAAAAACCTAACCTAACCAGTCCGCCGTACGCTCCCGAGCA
Organism: Battus philenor; assembly: GCF_028537555.1. NCBI lineage: Eukaryota > Metazoa > Arthropoda > Insecta > Lepidoptera > Papilionidae > Battus > Battus philenor. The sequence goes on along the minus strand of NW_027181676.1, from coordinate 15,178,634 downwards.
GAACGCACGCTCCCACGTGGCCTAGATCGCTCAAAATAGATCGATAAATCAAAAAGTGTCAGTAAAAGTGCTCGAAAATTAGTGAAAATAGTGTCAAAAAAAGCGCGTTCACAGCCCGAACGCTTTGACACCAAAAAAGTGTAAATTGGACATAATTTGGATTTTTAAACACAAAAACAAAAATTACAGTGAGCAAGTAAGAAAAGAAAAAATTAAAACGCTGCACGATTTTCAGTGGGAAATCGTGTAACGGCAACTGTGGCGAGGTGCGCCGTACCAAGGCCTCTCGTTTGACACCTTTTTTGGATTTTTACGACCACAGACGGAGGAGCTGCAGCCGAAGTAAGGGAATTCCAACTGGAAAACATAAAGAAAACCGGTTGGAACCTTACTTCGAGAATACCAGCGAACATCCGGGGCCTTTTAAGGGTCCGAGGACCGCGGAGGTTGCAGCCGGGAGCCGGGAGCGACCTGGACTTAGCATAAGTAAGATAGCCGCCGAGTATTACACGCATTTACAAAGCGTAATATTAAATAAATAAAGTGGTGGGTAATTACATTTTCTTTTTAGCCCACCACAAGGTTAAATTCCCTTTATAAATACTAGAAATTAAAATACTCGGCGGCTGTCACTGGGAGTGAGGTCTTTTTGACCTATCCCATAGTTTTAAGATTAGCATTATAAGTAGAATTAGACAATAGTTGCTGTTTATAACAAAGCACCTTAATAAAAATAAGCGGACGGTAGAAGGTAAAAAACATAAAACCGAGCCAGATTCGCGCCGCCGCGGCCGTAGCAAAACATCTGGTGCGCGCCTGAGCGCCGCGGAAAGGGATAGACCTACCGGGCGGCGCAACCGTCTCTCTCGCACGCGCACGCTTTGTCGTGCGCAGTTGCCGAACTTCGGGCGCGCCCCTGCGGCCGCGGGCGAGGTCAGCGAGCCGGGAGACGTTGCCGTCCGCACCGCGCGAGCGACGCGCCGTGCGTAGCAATAATAATTAATATTACAGGGAGTTAAACGGCGCGCCGCGCGGGGTAATAAATTTTACGACCGGTCTTTGTTATAGACAGCAACTGCAATAGAATAGGGGCCCTATTGCCTTAGTTTAAGAGTCTTTTTGCCTTGTTGCACTAGAGTTAAGTTGACATTATTGTTTACATTTTTAAATTTTGAACTGTAAGACTAAGTATTAAATACTTTAAACTTTTAATAACGGACGAAGTATATAATACTTCAATTTTAAATTAGAACAATTTAGGACTAAGTATATAATACTTTATTTTTGAAATTTTTAAATTTTTAAATTTTTAATTTTGATTTTAATTTTTAATTTAGAACATTTTAATTATTTACATTTTTGAATTTTAAAATTTTTAAAATTTTTACACTTCAGACGAGTACCCCTACCATGTACCGGACCCCCACAAAGACCACCGACGCGGGCGAGGTGAGCCAGGCAGGCGCCAGCCAGGCGTGCAGGGTGAGCACCTCGCCCATTAAGAGCGTCCGGAGGAGTGTGGGGGAATGGGAGGGACAAGGGAAGAAGCCCAGGACCTCTCCCCGCAGCGTCGCGCCGGCCGTCAAACCGAGGACGCGTGCGGTGCCGAAAGCGGTGGAGCCGACACCTGCTCCTGCGGCGGCCGGGCAATCCCCGAAAGGGGACAAGCCGGCGTCCGCAGATCGAGTGAAGGAGGCGCGAGCGTGCCTAACTAAGGCAAAACTGCACTTGGGCAGCTCGCGCAACCTGAAGACCGAAATAAAGGAGCAGGTAATCAACGCGATAAATCGGCTCTACGAGCTTTACAAGGAGGCGGAGCTCGCAAACAGGGGACGAACCCAGGACCCAAAAGGGGGTCCAGTAGAGGAGCCGGCGAGTGGGGCAAACCGGGTGGAAGTAGAAGTAAAGGACCCACCCGCAAACCCCCCGCCGGCGACCCATTGCGAGCTCCTAAAGAAACTAGAAAGCCACGCGAGACTCCTTGAAGCCAATACCAAGGAATTGGAGGGCTTGAGGGAGTCTCTCGTGGCTACAAAAACAACAATACAAGAAAAGGGGAAGCCTCCCGGCACGTACGCGAGCGTGGCGGCCGCCCCGGCAAAAAGGCCGCCACCGGGGTGCGAACCTAAGCACTCGGTGGCGGTCTCGTCGGGGACCGACACGGGCGAGCAGGTTCTGGGCAAAATTCGAAAGGCCCTAAACGCCACCCAGACCGGCATAAGGGTCGACCGGATCCGCAGGGTGCGGGACGGTCGCGTCATCCTGGGCTGCGGCTCAGAGGCCGAGCTGGAGAGGGTGCGTGAGGGGCTGAGGAGAGCAGGGAAGGACCTGAGCCTTGCCGAAGTGAAAAACAAGGATCCGCTGGTGCTGCTCAGAGACGTGATGGCCTATAACACGAATGAAGAAATAGTAAAGGCCATCAAAAACCAGAATAAACATCTGCTGGTAGACGTCTCTGAGGAGGATCAGCGGGCGGAGGTAAGGTTCAGGAGGAGGGCGCGAAATGTGCAGACGATCCACGTGGTCATGCGCGTGTCGCCTGCTCTCTGGGGACGACTGACGGCTGCGGGCTACATGCACGTGGACCTCCAGCGAGTGCGGGTGCAGGACCACTCCCCGCTAGTCCAGTGCACTCGGTGCCTGGGTTACGGCCACACCAAACGGCACTGCGCGGAAAGCGAAGACCGCTGCAGCCATTGTGGTGGCCGGCACCTACGCGCCGAGTGTCCGGATCGGCAAGCCGGGAAACCTCCCGCCTGCCGGAACTGCCGACAAGCTAAGGCAGACCGGTGGGACCACGGCGCATTCGACGAAGACTGTCCTGTGCGGAGAAAGTGGGACACCATTGCACGGGCGTCCGTAGCGTATTGCTAAGGGCACCCAGGTGACCCACCGCACTCTCCGCGCAGGGCACCACCAGTACCGCGTGGCGCAGCTTAACCTGCAAAGGTCCGAGCTCGCTACAGCCGAGCTGATATGCGAAGCGCCGAAGAGAGGCTGGGCGTTCGCATTGGTCCAGGAGCCGTATATCGGCGCTATTGGCGAGATGAGGCACTACCCAGGGACAAGGGTGGTACAATGTGTCGCGCGAGGCAACGGGGAGGTTGTCAAGGCGGCCATTGTGCTATTCGACGACACCATCGATATCACTCAATGTCCCCAACTCACGTCTGGCAACGTTGCCGTGGCCAGGCTGAGGACTGGGGCTTGGGAGATAGGGGTGGTGTCCGTCTACCTGGAGCCTAATACGCCCGTCGGACCATACCTGGACCGGATCGGCTCGGCCGTGGAGGGCTTGGGGACTGCCAACGTGGTGCTGGGTGGCGACGTCAATGCGCATAACACCTGGTGGGGTAGCCGGTCCACGGACCGAAGGGGAGTTGAGATCGCAGCCGCCCTCGACCAACTGGGGGTGCACGTGTTGAACCAGGGGTCTGAGCCGACGTTTGATACGTATCGGGGCGGTAAGCACTACTCCAGTCGCGTCGACATTACTGCTTGCTCGACCACCCTGCTCGATCGAGCGGTGGGCTGGAGCCTCGTGGACGACATATCCTCGTCGGATCACAGGGCAATTGTGTTCAATCTGAAGCTTGACAGGTCCCGAGGCACGGACGTCAAGCGGACCACACGGCAGTACACTACCCGTAGGGCAGACTGGGGCGAGTTCCATCGAACTGTCGCCCGGCTGCTATCGGATCGCTGCCTGACGTCTGCCGAGGTGAATCAAATCACCGAGGAGGGGGCGTTGGACAGCATGGTCGGTCGGTACGTGGAAACCGTGAGGGACGCTTGCGAGTTGGTCCTGCCGAAGGCCTCCAAGCGGAAGAGGACGGAATTGCCCTGGTGGTCCGAACAGCTCTCTCTCCTCAAGGCGGATGTCCTGAGGAAGAAGAGAAGGATCAGGGCCGCGAGGCCGGCTCGTAAGGAGCTGGTCTGGCGCGAGTACTGCGACGCGAAGGAGGCATACCGTCTCGAGGCGAGGCGCGCTCAGACCCATAGCTGGAAGCGTTTCTGTGAGAGGCAGGATCGCGAGACCATGTGGGACGGGATCCACCGTGTGATGCGTCGCACGGAGGTGAGGCGAGAGGACGTCCCCCTCGTCCAGTCAGGCAAAGTGCTGGACGCAGCGGGATCAGCCAGGTTGCTGGCGGAGGTTTTCTTCCCGGAGGATGACCCCGGGAAGGACAATGCGGACCACAGAACTGTAAGAGCAAAGGCCAATGAAGTCAATTCGGGGGACCATGACGGAACATGTGATCCCCCGTTTACGATGGAGGAGCTCCGATGGTCCGTATCGACCTTCAATGCCAAGAAGGCACCTGGCTCTGACGGACTCACCGCGGACATCTGCCGAGCGGCCGTCGCCGTGGACCCCGTTCTGTACCTCGCGCTCTCCAACCGGTGTCTCGCTCTTTCCCACTTCCCCACGAGATGGAAGGAGGCAGTGGTCGTAGCGTTGCGGAAGCCGGACAAGGAGGACTACACGCACCCGAAATCCTACAGGCCCATCGGACTCTTGCCGATTTTCGGCAAGGTCCTAGAAAAAATGATGGTCCGTAGGATCCGGTGGTACACTGCACCGTATGTCAGCAGCCACCAATACGGCTTTATGCCGCAGAGGTGTACCGAGGACTCCCTGTATGTCCTGATCCAGCATCTGCGAACTCGGTTGAAGGAGAAGGAGATCGCAGTGCTGGTATCATTGGACATAGAGGGAGCCTTCGATAACGCCTGGTGGCCTGCTATACGGTGCAGACTGGCAGAAACTCGCTGCCCCGTGAATCTGCGGCGCCTTGCTGACAGCTATCTTAGCAATCGCAAGGTGTCCGTACGGTACGCGGGGGCAGAGTGGGCCAGAGAGACCACCAAGGGGTGCGTGCAGGGATCCGTAGGCGGCCCAACCTTCTGGACCCTCCTCATTAACCCTCTCTTGGAGGAGGTGGTAAAGACCGGGACACACTGCCAGGCGTTCGCAGACGACGTCGTGCTGGTCTTCTCGGGGCAGAAGGCCCAGGACATCTCGAGTCGGGCTAATGCCGTTCTCGCCCATGTTCATGAATGGGGAGTCAGGAACAAGCTGAGGTTTGCACCACACAAAACAAAGGTGATGGTGCTTACCAATAAGCAAAAGTTCGACTACCCATTACTGAGCATGGGGGGCGAGCCGCTTAGCCGGACTGGGGAAGTCCGGATACTAGGCCTCACAATTGACGATAGGCTCACGTTCAACACCCACGTGAAGAACGTGAGCAAGAAGGCACAGGGCCTCTATCGTCAGCTGTGTAGAGCCGCGAAGGTATCTTGGGGTCTGAACTCGGAGGTGATCAGAACGATGTATCTGGCGGTACTGGAGCCGACGATTTTGTATGCAGCGAGTGCATGGGCGCCGGCGGCTAGGAAGCTGCTGGTCCGCAGGCAGTTGGACGCGGTCCAGCGGGGCTTCGCGCAGAAGATTGCGAGGACCCACAGGACCGCGTCCCTGCACTCGGCCCTTATACTTGCCGGGTTGCTTCCTCTGGACCTTCGGGTCCAAGAAGCAGCCCGCTTATTTGAAATAAGAAAGGGTCATTCCCGGCAGGTGGTAGGGGACCGAGACCTGGAGGTACCGGTCAGCTACCTGAGACTACCGCACCCGTCTGGTCAAGTTGGTGTGGAGTTCTCCTGTCTGGGGGAAAGTGCGGAAGAAGTCCGACTTGCCACCGCGGCTGCCGACTTGGTAATTTATACCGACGGCAGCCGCATAGAGGACAAGGTGGGTGCGGCGTTCTGCGTCAAGCGGGGCGCCGCAGAGCTGTTCACGAAAAAGCTCAAGTTGGGCAACTTCTGCACCGTATACCAGGCAGAGCTGCTGGCTCTGGCTGAGGCAACAGGGCACGCGGCCAACGAGTCGGCGCAAGTCTGCGCCGTACTTAGCGACTCGCGGTCCGCCCTCGAAACTGTCGCAAGACCTGACACCCTCCATCCTTTAGCGTTAAGAGTGAAGGATAATGTTATGAAAGTGAGAGAAAAAGGGAAGGATGTAAGGTTGTTTTGGGTGAAAGCGCACGCGGGGATGGAGGGGAATGAGAGGGCGGACCAGCTGGCCAAGGAAGCGGCCCTGAAGAGTAAAAGACGACCGGAATATGAGAGATGCCCTGTTTCATTCGTCAAGAGGCAACTGAGACAGCAGTCGCTTGACGAATGGAACAGGAGGTATGTAGAAGGAACGACGGCTTCGGTGACGAGGATGTTCTTCCCGGACGCCGTCTCAGCCCACCGCGTGCTCCGCAGCATCGAGGTGGACACGGTCTTGGTTCAGCTCTTCACGGGGCACGGGGGGTTCTCTGAGTACCTTCACAGGTTCAAGCTCAAGGAGGACCCCTCGTGCTTCTGTGAACCGGGCGTGGACCAGACCGTGATCCACCTTGTGGCCCGGTGTCCCGCATTCGGGGGACCCCGGCTCGACTTCGAGTGCCGGTCTGGTGTTCAGGTCAAAGAAGACACGATACCCTCCCTGATAGGCGATAAAGCTACTAGGCAGGATTTTGTATATTATTGTAAAACAATAGTTAAAAAGATTATAGAAATAAATAAAACCTAGGTATAAGATAAAAGACTGTTATAAAATAAATAATAAATGTGCAAATATGTGATACCTAGAAAATAAGATATACAAAATAAAAAAAGGGATGAAAGAAGAGTAGTATAGAAGGGCACAAAAGAAAGAAATATAGCATGAAAGACAGACTAAAAGAATATGTGATGAAAGACTGATGAGTATGAAAATAAAAAAATATATGTGAAAAAATTACTGTAACAAAAGACCCTGTCCCACAAAAAGATAGGGGTACGAGAGACCCCCAATAGCGGGGGTATTTAAAAAAAAAAAAAAAAAAAAAAAAAAAAAAAAAAAAAAACCTAACCTAACCTAACCTAACCTACCTACCTACCTACCTACCTACCTACCTACCTACCTACCTACCTACCTACCTACCTACCTACCTACCTACCTACCTACCTACCTACCTACCTACCTACCTACCTACCTACCTAAAGGCGTACTTAAGTGGCCTTACTTCGGTAACCGGGGCTCTGCCGAAGCGGACTGTATATTTCCCTAGGTTCTCGTGGGAACAGCATGGATAAATTAATAAAAAAAACAAACGAAAATGAAAGTAATATGGAGCTGAAGAAGGCATTACAGCTCCACGAAAATACAATCACTGCCCTGGCGGAGTACATAAAGGGCAAATTAAACGTTCATGGAGAGATCCGCAAACATGTGGCCGCGCTAGGTACATCGTTTGCAAAGATCACCAGGGAAATTGGAAGCGTCGGAAAATCAAACGCCACCACATCCGTAGGAGAAGTGCAAACGTCACCGTCTCTATACAGATTGTATTTGGACACGACTGTAAAAGAAACCGAAGAAGAAAGCAAATCGGCAACACCGAAGAGCCGAAAAACGCGAAAAGTCAAAAGGACGGAACGCTCTTCACCCTTGGAGATCAGCCAGGCACCGAAACTGCGAAAAGCTAATACAGCGGACTTAGCAGTTACGGTAAGGCCAGAACTGAAGCCAAAGCCGCCACTTCCACACGATCACTCGGAGTGGAAAGAGGTAAAAAAGAAAAAGCAACCCAAGAAAAAAGTAGTAACGCGTCCGAGTGCTCTTATCATTCGCCCAAGCCAGAAGGATCAGTACGCCGAGATCCTTAAGCGGGTCAAAAAAGATGCTTCCGCGGATCATATAGGCAAATGTGTTGATAAAATTAGAAGGACGGCTACGGGCGATATGCTTCTTATCCTAGCGAAAAATCAAAAAGATAAAACGCAGGAGATAAGAAACACCATTTCCACAGTTCTTGGAAAAGATGCTACGGTAGTATGCAAAGTACCTGAACAGGAATTAGAGATTAAAGACCTAGACGAAACCACGACGGTGCCTGAAATCGTAGAAGCCCTACAGAAAATAACTGGCGGAGGAAGCCATATTTCTGAACACTGCGTCAAGTCCCTTCGCAAAGCATACGGAGGAACACTTACGGCTTCTATTAGAGTAGCAGCAGAATTGGCCAGAACCTTAACAGAGCGGCAAAACATCAAGATAGGTTGGGTCAATTGTAGAATAAGAGCTACTCAAAGGCCTATAAAATGCTTCAGGTGCTGGCACTATGGTCACGTTGCAAACAAATGCAGCAACAAACATGACAGATCGAAGAGCTGCATCAAATGTGGGGAAATAGGCCACAAAGCCAAAGAGTGCGGTAAGGAAGCCCGATGTGTCCTCTGTGTTGACATTGGGAATTCCGAAGACTGTGCTCACACTGCAGGATGTGGTCATTGCCCTGTATTTAAAAAAGCACTTCAGATGTTAAGACAGCCTCAAAAATGATCAAGGTACTACAAATTAATCTTAATCATTGTGAGGTTGCCCAAGACCTACTCATGCAGACTGTACGGGAGCTAAAATTAGACATAGTACTAATTTCGGAACCCTATAAGCACATCAGTGGCCTAAACTGGATCACTGATAAGGAAGGAAAAGCTGTCATCTGGGCATGTGGCACTAAACCTCTCCAGGGTAATCAAAATAATTGTTCTGGATTTGTAAGAGCCAAATTTAATGGAATACATTTCTACAGTTGCTATGCACCACCTAGCCTAACACACGATGAGTTCGTCCGGTTCCTGGCCAAATTAGTGGAGGATGCCCGAATGTACTCCCCGGTAGCTATAGCTGGAGATTTTAACGCTTGGGCAGTGGACTGGGGTAGTAAAGCTACAAACACTAGAGGTTGCCAGCTTCTGGAAGCGATGTCACTGTTGGACGTCGCCTTACTTAATACAGGCGATAAACCCACGTTCACAAGAGGCGAGGCGAGCTCAATTGTGGATCTCACTTTCGTCAGCAGTACACTGGCAAGAGGAAATAACAGTTGGGAGATCTCGGATACTTACACCGCTAGCGACCACTGTGCCATATACTGGGAGGTATCATGTAAGCCAAATACAAATAGAGTACCACACACAAGAACTGGCTCAGTGGGTTGGAGGACTAGCATGTATGATCCCGGCCTGTTCAAGATAGCACTCGAGGATCGACCACTGCTTTCCAAAAGTGCCAGTGAAAAGGCGGCTGAAATCATAAGGAGGCTGACCGAGGCCTGCGATGCAACAATGCCAAGGCGACGCAACAACAACCGAACCCCACCGGTGTACTGGTGGAATGATAACATTGCTGAGCTTAGGAAAATATGTGTTAAGGCGCGTAGAACCTCCCAACGGGCTCGGAAAACACCACAATTCGAGCAGCTCTACGACAAATATAAGGAAGCGCGATTAAAATTAAATAAATCCATTAAAGAGAGCAAGAGAAACGCGTGGAAAATATTGTTGGAAGAGGTTGAAAAGAATCCATGGGGCAAGCCGTACCAGGTTGTAGTTAAACAACTGAGACATGAGAATACAACGCCCACTTGTCCTATTCTACTAGGAAGAATTGTCAGAGCTCTGTTCCCCACGCAACCAAAATCCTCCTTTCAACTAGGGATTGTGGATCCGAATGAAATCCCCCCTATTACCGAGAAGGAGCTAATGGTAGCATGCGGTAGGGTTGGAAACAACAAAGCTCCGGGACCGGATGGGATCCCCAACGTAGCTCTTAAGCAAGCTGTTGTAGCAACACCAGGAGTCTTCTTGGAGGCCTACAATAGCTGCTTACTGGAAGGCACCTTTCCTACCGCGTGGAAACGACAGAGACTGGTACTTCTCCCTAAAGGTAAGAAGCCACCAGACGAGCCATCGTCATACCGGCCCCTCTGTATGCTGGATACTGCGGGGAAAATACTAGAACGTATTATCCACAGCAGGATCGAAGCAGCAGTTGAACCCCACCTAGCTAACTCACAGTATGGGTTCAGAAAAGGCCGGTCTACGCTAGACGCTATAGAGCAAGTAGTCAATATAGCAAAACTAGCAGTGTCTGGGAAAAGATGGAAGAGAGGCTCGATAAAATACTGCCTGGTTGCCACCTTGGACATTAAAAACGCCTTTAACTCAGCAAAATGGGAGGTCATCATGGGGGCACTTAGCTCACTGAATGTACCTCTATACCTACGTAAAATAGTCGCTAGTTACTTCTCTGATAGGGTCCTCATATACACTACGGAAATCGGGACGGAGAAGTACAAAGTCACCGGAGGCGTCCCACAGGGGTCAGTACTAGGGCCACTTTTGTGGAACGCTATGTACGATGGACTCCTAAAGAAACATCTACCCAGCGAAACCAAACTCGTCGCATTCGCTGATGATCTAGCAGTCGTTATAGTAGCGAAACACGTGGAGGAAGTGAAGTGGGCATTTGAAAGATCCTTCCAAGTAATCACCCTGTGGATGAGGTCAGTCGGACTAGAACTGGCTGAGCAGAAGACGGAAGCAGTGCTCATTACTGGCAGGAGAGTTGCGGAGACCATCACACTCAATGTCGGCAGCTGTGAAATCGCAACTCAACCAGCTATACGGTACCTAGGAGTAATGATCGACCATAGGCTAAACTTTAAAGATCAGGCTGAGAGAGCAGCAGCGAAAGCGTCTCTGGTGACAGCTAAACTCTGCCGACTCATGCCTAATGTCGGAGGTCCCAAGCAAAACAGAAGGAAGTTATTAGCGTCGGTGACTACGTCAGTGCTTATGTACGGAGTACCCATATGGTCCGACGCACTGAGCAAACAGGAGTCCCGACGGAAAATCGCCTCTGTTTATAGAGTCAGCACTCTACGGGTAGCTAGCGCCTTTCGTACAGTATCGGAGGATGCAGCATGCGTGATAGCAGGTATGGTTCCTGTTGCGCTTCTTGCAGACGAAAGAACTGATCTGTACCGTAGCAAAAAAAGCAAATCAGACCCAACTTCAGCTGAACTTAGAATTCGGGGAAGACTGAAAAGCTTGCAACAGTGGCAATCGTCCTGGGATAAGTCGACGAAAGGAAAATGGACGCGTAAGCTTATACCAAACCTAGAGTCATGGGTGAACCGAGATCATGGAGAGTTGAACTACTACCTGACTCAGATGATATCCGGCCATGGCTGTTACCGAGCGTATCTCCATAGGTTCAAATACGAAGATTCCCCTGACTGTCCTAATTGTGTCGGAATGATTGAAGATGCAGAGCATGTCTTTTTCGTCTGCCCCCGATTTAACGAAGCCAGGAGGTCTTGGGAAGAAGGTGTAGGATGCAAAATCTATCCTGAAACTCTGATAGCTACAATGCTATCCTCGCCTTCGGCCTGGGAACTTACGAGCGCGTACTGTACGACGGTGCTAAAGGAGTTGCGTAAAATAGAGCAAGAGCGGAGGAAGTTGGCCTGAACAGCCACTCTATCAGAGAAAGCTGCGGCTAAATCCCCCCCGCGAAGTAATGCCTAACGGCCATGCCGTGGGGACCAGGGACACCGAAGAGAGAGGATTGTTTTTAGTCGGTATTGATCTAGATCGAGTCCGACATACGGGGCACCAACATCAGGCCCTATGATACGTAAAGGTATTTTTAAACCTCTATAAAAAAAAAAAAAAAACCTACCTACCTACCTACCTACCTACCTACCTACCTACCTACCTACCTACCTACCTACAGCTAAACTCTGCCGACTCATGCCTAATGTCGGAGGTCCCAAGCAAAACAGAAGGAAGTTATTAGCGTCGGTGACTACGTCAGTGCTTATGTACGGAGTACCCATATGGTCCGATGCACTGAGCAAACAGGAGTCCCGACGGAAAATCGCCTCTGTTTATAGAGTCAGCACTCTACGGGTAGCTAGCGCCTTTCTAAATCTAAACAAAATCTATCCTGAAACTCTGATTGCTACAATGCTATCCTCGCCTTCGGCCTGGGAACTTACGAGCGCGTACTGTACGACGGTGCTAAAGGAGTTGCGAAAAACAGACCAGGAGCGGAGGAAGTTGGCCTGAACAGCCACTCTATCAGAGAAAGCTGCGGCTAAATCCCCCCCGCGAAGTAATGCCTAACGGCCATGCCGTGGGGACCAGGGATACCGAAGAGAGAGGATTGTTTTTAGTCGGTATTGATCTAGATCGAGTCCGACATACGGGGCACCAACATCAGGCCCTATGATACGTAAAAGTATTTTAAACCTCTATAAAAAAAAAAAACCTACCTACCTACCTACCTCAACCCAACTCCATACTACATGAAAGTAGTATGGAGTTGAGTTAGAAGGCACTGGAGCTCCACGAAAACACAATTACTGCCCTGGCGGAGTACATAAAGGGCAAACTAAACGTTCATGGAGAGATCCGCAAACATGTGGCCGCGGTAGGTACATCGTTTGCAAAGATCACCAGGGAAATTGGAAGCGTCGGAAAATCAAACGCCACCACATCTGTAGGAGAAGTGCAAACGTCACCGTCTATTTACAGAATGTATTCGGACACGACTGTAAAAGAAACCGAAGAAGAAAGCAAATCGGCAACACCGAAGAGCCGAAAAACGCGAAAAGTCAAAAGGACGGAACGCTCTTCACCCTTGGAGATCAGCCAGGCACCGAAACTGCGAAAAGCTAATACAACGGACTTAGCAGTTACGGTAAGGCCAGAGCAGAAGCCAAAGCCGCCACTTCCACACGATCACTCGGAGTGGAAAGAGGTAAAAAAGAAGAAGCAACCCAAGAAAAAAGTAGTAACGCGTCCGAGTGCTCTTATCATTCGCCCAAGCCAGAAGGATCAGTACGCCGAGATCCTTAAGCGGGTCAAAAAAGATGCTTCCGCGGATCATATAGGCAAATGTGTTGATAAAATTAGAAGGACGGCTACGGGCGATATGCTTCTTATCCTAGCGAAAAATCAAAAAGATAAAACGCAGGAGATAAGAAACACCATTTCCACAGTTCTTGGAAAAGATGCTACGGTAGTATGCAAAGTACCTGAACAGGAATTAGAGATTAAGGACCTAGACGAAACCACGACGGTGTCTGAAATCGTAGAAGCCCTACAGAAAATAACTGGCGGAGGAAGCCATATTTCTGAACACTGCGTCAAGTCCCTTCGCAAAGCATACGGAGGAACACTTACGGCTTCTATTAGAGTAGCAGCAGAATTGGCCAGAACCTTAACAGAGCGGCAAAACATCAAGATAGGTTGGGTCAATTGTAGAATAAGAGCTACTCAAAGGCCTATAAAATGCTTCAGGTGCTGGCACTATGGTCACGTTGCAAACAAATGCAGCAACAAACATGACAGATCGAAGAGCTGCATCAAATGTGGGGAAATAGGCCACAAAGCCAAAGAGTGCGGTAAGGAAGCCCGATGTATCCTCTGTGTTGATAATGGGAATTCCGAAGACTGTGCTCACATTGCAGGATGTGGTCATTGCCCTGTATTTAAAAAAGCACTTCAGATGTTAAGACAGCCTCAAAAATGATCAAGGTACTACAAATTAATCTTAATCATTGTGAGGTTGCCCAAGAACTACTCATGCAGACTGTACGGGAGCTAAAATTAGACATAGTACTAATTTCGGAACCCTATAAGCACATCAGTGGCCTAAACTGGATCACCGATAAGGACGGAAAAGCTGTCATCTGGGCATGTTGCACTAAACCTCTCCAGGGTAATCAAAATAATTGTTCTGGATTTGTAAGAGCCAAATTTAATGGAATACATTTCTACAGTTGCTATGCACCACCTAGCCTAACACACGATGAGTTCGTCCGGTTCCTGGCCAAATTAGTGGAGGATGCCCGAATGTACTCCCCGGTAGCTATAGCTGGAGATTTTAACGCTTGGGCAGTGGACTGGGGTAGTAAAGCTACTAATACTAGAGGTTGCCAGCTTCTGGAAGCGATGTCACTGTTGGACGTCGTCTTACTTAATACAGGCGATAAACCCACGTTCACAAGAGGCGAGGCGAGCTCAATTGTGGATCTCACTTTCGTCAGCAGTACACTAGCAAGAGGAAATAGCAGTTGGGAGATCTCGGATACTTACACCGCTAGCGACCACTGTGCCATATACTGGGAGGTATCATGTAAGCCAAATACAAATAGAGTACCACACACAAGAACTGGTTCAGTGGGTTGGAGGACTAGCATGTATGATCCCGGCCTGTTCAAGATAGCACTCGAGGATCGGCCACTGCTTTCCAAAAGTGCCAGTGAAATGGCGGTTGAAATCATAAGGAGGCTGACTGAGGCCTGCGATGCAACAATGCCAAGGCGACGCAACAACAACCAAACTCCACCGGTGTACTGGTGGAATGATAACATTGCTGAGCTTAGGAAAATATGTGTTAAGGCGCGTAGAACCTCCCAACGGGCTCGGAAAACACCACAATTCGAGCAGCTCTACGACAAATATAAGAAAGCGCAATTAAAATTAAATAAATCCATTAAAGAGAGCAAGAGAAACGCGTGGAAAATATTGTTGGAAGAGGTTGAAAAGAATCCATGGGGCAAGCCGTACCAGGTTGTAGTTAAACAACTGAGACATGAGAATACAACGCCCACTTGTCCTATTCTACTAGGAAGAATTGTAAGAGCTCTGTTCCCCACGCAACCAAAATCCTCCTTTCAACTAGGGATTGTGGATCCGAATGAAATCCCGCCTATTACCGAGAAGGAGCTAATGGTAGCATGCGGTAGGGTTGGAAACAACAAAGCTCCGGGACCGGATGGGATCCCCAACGTAGCTCTTAAGCAAGCTATTGTAGCAACACCAGGAGTCTTCTTGGAGGCCTACAATAGCTGCTTACTGGAAGGGACCTTTCCTACCGCGTGGAAACGACAGAGACTGGTACTTCTCCCTAAAGGTAAGAAGCCACCAGACGAGCCATCGTCATACCGGCCCCTCTGTATGCTGGATACTGCGGGGAAAATACTAGAACGTATTATCCACAGCAGGATCGAAGCAGCAGTTGAACCCCACCTAGTTAACTTACAGTATGGGTTCAGAAAAGGCCCGTCTACGCTAGACGCTATAGAGCAAGTAGTCAATATAGCAAAACTAGCAGTGTCTGGGAAAAGATGGAAGAGAGGCTCGATAAAATACTGCCTGGTTGCCACCTTGGACATTAAAAACGCCTTTAACTCAGCAAATTGGGAGGTTATCATGGGGGCACTTAGCTCACTGAATGTACCTCTATACCTACGTAAAATAGTCGCTAGTTACTTCTCTGATAGGGTCCTCATATACACTACGGAAATCGGGACGGAGGAGTACAAAGTCACTGGAGGCGTCCCACAGAGGTCAGTACTAGGGCCACTTTTGTGGAACGCTATGTACGATGGACTCCTAAAGAAACATCTACCCAGCGAAACTAAACTCGTCGCATTCGCTGATGATCTAGCAGTCGTTATAGTAGCGAAACACGTGGAGGAAGTGAAGTGGGCATTTGAAAGATCCTTCCAAATAATCACCCTGTGGATGAAGTCAGTCGGACTAGAACTGGCTGAGCAGAAGACGGAAGCAATGCTCATTACTGGCAGGAGAGTTGCGGAGACCATCACACTCAATGTCGGCAGCTGTGAAATCGCAACTCAACCAGCTATACGGTACCTTGGAGTAATGATCGACCATAGGCTAAACTTTAAAGATCAGGCTGAGAGAGCAGCAGCGAAAGCGTCTCTGGTGACAGCTAAACTCTGCCGACTCATGCCTAATGTCGGAGGTCCCAAGCAAAACAGAAGGAAGTTATTAGCGTCGGTGACTACGTCAGTGCTTATGTACGGAGTACCCATATGGTCCGATGCACTGAGCAAACAGGAGTCCCGACGGAAAATCGCCTCTGTTTATAGAGTCAGCACTCTACGGGTAGCTAGCGCCTTTCTAAATCTAAACAAAATCTATCCTGAAACTCTGATTGCTACAATGCTATCCTCGCCTTCGGCCTGGGAACTTACGAGCGCGTACTGTACGACGGTGCTAAAGGAGTTGCGAAAAACAGACCAGGAGCGGAGGAAGTTGGCCTGAACAGCCACTCTATCAGAGAAAGCTGCGGCTAAATCCCCCCCGCGAAGTAATGCCTAACGGCCATGCCGTGGGGACCAGGGATACCGAAGAGAGAGGATTGTTTTTAGTCGGTATTGATCTAGATCGAGTCCGACATACGGGGCACCAACATCAGGCCCTATGATACGTAAAAGTATTTTAAACCTCTATAAAAAAAAAAAACCTACCTACCTACCTACCTCAACCCAACTCCATACTACATGAAAGTAGTATGGAGTTGAGTTAGAAGGCACTGGAGCTCCACGAAAACACAATTACTGCCCTGGCGGAGTACATAAA
This sequence comes from Battus philenor, assembly GCF_028537555.1. NCBI lineage: Eukaryota > Metazoa > Arthropoda > Insecta > Lepidoptera > Papilionidae > Battus > Battus philenor. Next base: position 15,162,350 of record NW_027181676.1, on the reverse strand, counting down.
GGGCAAACTAAACGTTCATGGAGAGATCCGCAAACATGTGGCCGCGCTAGGCAGTTCGTTTAAAAGGATCACCAGGGAAATTGAAAATGTCGGAAAATCTAACGCCACCACATCTGTAGGACAAGTACAAACCGACTCTTTACAGAATGTTTTCGGACAAGACTGTAAAGGACTCAGAAATTGAAGTAGATTACAAATCGGCAACACCGAAGAGTCGAAAAGCGCGGAAAATCAAAAGGACGGAACGCTCTTCACCCCTGGAGATCAGCCAGGCACCAAAACTGCGGAAAACTGATACAACGGACTTGGCAGTTACGGTAAGGCCTGAACTGAAGCCAAAGTCGCTTCTTTCGCACGAACACTCGGAGTGGAAAGAGGTAGAAAAGAAGAAGCAACCCAAGAAAAAAGTAGTAACGCGTCCTAGTGCTCTTATCATTCGCCCAAGCCAGGAGGATCAGTAAGCCGAGATCCTTAATCTTCTACGAGCGATATGCTTCTTATCCTAACGAAAAATCAGAAAGATAAAATGCAGGAGATAAGAGACACTATCTCTACAGTACTTGGAAAAGATGCTACGGTGGTATGCAAAGTTCCTGAACAGGAATTTGACGAAACCACGACGGTGTCTGAAATCGTAGAAGCCCTACAGAAAATAACTGGTGGAGGAAGCCATATTTCTGAACACTGTGTCAAGTCCCTTCGCAAAGCATACGGAGGAACACTGACGGCTTCTATTAGAATAGAAGCAGAATTGGCCAGAACCTTAACAGAGCGGCAAAAGATTAAGATAGGCTGGGTCAATTGTAGAATAAGAGCTATTCAAAGGCCTATAAAATGCTTCAGATGCTGGCACTATGGTCACGTTACGCACGGCGTTCGCGTTTGATAACTGCCGCTCCTGCATTAGCTGGCCGCTTGTAAACGTTCAAATAGTCAAATAACGTTAACGTAACGTAACCTACCTACCTACCTACCCTTCGGCTACTTCCCTTCCTTTATCGCAAGCCACCATGGCGTTTACTGTCAGCTGTGCAAATTGTACATATATTTATATATGTATATTATAACTGTGACATTTATTGACAGGAATTGCGAATTTTTTACAAAAGAATACCCTACGATTATGATGAGGTTTAATTTATATAACCTTGCACCGGACCGAACAAATTCTGTGAACTACCGGCGCTCCCTGCTCTCGACCTGCTGCCGCCTGACCAGTCCTGGGAAACCGTGCGGCTGGCTACCACCACCATCAGAGGAGTACCGAGCTGCGGTGTAAAATCAGACAAGGCCTTCTGCCCATTACCCATTTTAATTAAATTCGTTTTTTCTTTTGCCTTTTGTTGCCAGCAACCACTACCCATTTTAATGAAATATATTTTTCCTCGATACGGCACACTGGCGCCCTTTAACATGGTATTAAAATGTCTGATTTTGCATTGTAGAGCAGTTATGTAAATGTTTTTTTATTTCATTTTTTTTTTAACTTTAATTTTGCATTTTTGTTGCCAGCCACTTACGTGTACTTCCTTCGTATGAAAAAAATAACTACTTCACTTTCCAGTTTTTGTTTACTTTAGCATATATTTTATTCTAATGTTGTAACTTTTTTTGCTTTTGCTATTTTTTTCCATATGACCGTACACATTAGTTGCACTTATACACATTATCCTAATTTCTGATTTTTCTGTGTTATTTTCTTTAAAAAACTTCTTATACTTGCAACCATAACGTCGGTTAGTGGTTTTGTAACAGAACGGAGTAGATTCAGTATAATACCTGTTCAATACCTTTATTGTGGTATATTTAATTTTTTTCTTATCTTTCTTTACCAATTAATAAAAACAATATTAAACATGGCGCTATTGTTAACAACTTACGTAAACAAATCGCTAAACTGGGTCCTCCTTTTCCTTCTGAGCACGACCTATAGTCAATAACATTTCGGACGATTTGGATAGAGTAAAGTGTATGTATTAGAAGACATGGCCGGCAAAAATGTTGGAACATGGCACATAAAAGATTTTAAAATAATAACTTAAAAAAAATAATAAACATAACGCGACACAACATAAACTAAAGCATTACCATTAACCGCGTAACATTTCATTTGGGTCATTAGAATGAATCTATAACCTTCATAATCGTTTGTTCGCGTTAGTAATCCTTATAATGATTACTATTGCTAGTTTGTTTCCGAGAAGTATGAAAGAATGAGTTTAAAAGGATAAAAGTAAAATTGTTATCAATAAGTTCGGATTTTATTTCCTTTAAATGGAATAAAATCCTTCGGTGACAAAAATCTTAGTTAAAATTTTAATCAAAAAAACTTTAAACACGAGAAACATATCATAAATCGCAATGCAGTAAAAAATTATTCAAACCTTGGAATCGTAGAAGCGTGCTATTGGTTCTGCGGATCTTTGTTTTTATAACAAACATTCCAATGCGCCCGCGCACCAACCATAAGAGTTTACATTCATTGCCCGGGAGTAGGACCCTGGCCTCGGTCGCGTTCACCAGGTGACGTCTCACGCGCCGGGGCTTTCAACAAGAAGAGCAACTTTCAAAATCACGCCACAACCTATTTATCGCCTCACACGCCAAAGGGGTAAGTGTTGAACAAATATTATAAAGACAATATTAAGTAGTGTTTAGCTATAAGTTCGAGCTCAACATTTTGTTTATGTCCATAGTTCCATCATTACGTATTATTACTTTCAATTTGTTTATCTTTTCTATTTTCGTTTTACGTTTTCAATTTTGTAACTTCGTTCTGACAGTAAACAATCATCGCAAGCCATCTCGGGGTTTACCGTCAGCGGAGCAAATTGTACATATGTTTATACCGCAATCGCACCTGTCACATTTATTCGCAGGTGCGAGTTTTATACTAAAAATAAACTACGATTATTGAGGACCTTGCACCGGAACGAACACACCTGTGAACTACCGGCGCTCCTTGCTCTCGACCTGCTGCCGCCTGACCAGTCCTGGGGTGACCGTGCGGCTGGCTAACACCACCATCAGGGGAGTACGAGAAGCGGTACATATTTTTCCTTCTGCTACTACCCTTTTATTATTATTTTTCTACATACGGCACAGGGGATCCGCGAAACCCAGGTCACCGACGTAGCTCAAAGTATTACTTGACCGAACTGGCAGCGGGCGGGACACGCGCTCGTCCAGCCGTTGGCTGTTTGAGGTCTACAACTTGCAGTGTGAGCATCTACCGGTAAAAAACCAACTAGTCGATACACGCGTCCTGGACCTTTCGTCGCGCGCCCTAAACAGATTCCTCCACGCGGTACGTTCGTACGGACCAGCCATCGATATAACTGCTTCAATATGTGTAATTAGTTTACAGTCCGTCGAGTTACGAGTTAGCTCGTGGTTCTGGCGGGGAGAGGGCAAATGAAACAAGTGATCACAATACGGGAATTTATTTAGACTGAACGAAGGCACTACCTTTGCGAAGAAGGCACCTGTCAGCAGTGAGAGTGCGCGCGCGTCAGCCGCGTCGTCGGCAGTGCGCTTGGCGCGCAGAGGGTCAGCCGGGCGCTCCGCTTCGCACATTGTATAATATAATAACATTACTAGTGAAAAAATATATTTTGAGCGTTAAGCTTTTGTTCTGCGTGTCATAGTTTGTTCATTTAAAATTCGTTGTCGGCGAGCACAAAGTGCGCGGCGCTGTCGTACTCCAGGATCCGATTCTTGATGGCGGCGAGCCGGGCGAGATAGTGCTTGTGTATCTTGGTGTTGGTCCTCTTGTAGCGGAGCGACGTTATCATCTTATCCGCGACGTAGTCCAGCCACAGCACGTTCGTGTACGGCTCGTACTTCTTCCACTCGTTCCTGAAAAATTAAATTATCATTAGCCTGAGCTACTCACTGGACTTGTGCATGCCATCTGTACTGATTACATGTAGAAGGCTCTTGGTACATTGTTAAAACAACCTGTGTACAAATGTACACTATACATCATCTACATCGTCATCAAGTCAGTGGATAGCCAGTCTTATTGTGTACTATTGTAAACACTTAAGTAAAGTGAGGCATGGGCAGCAGTAAGCGGGCGGGCGCTCACCCGAGGCGGTCGCGCATGAGGCGGTAGACGTCGAACTGGTGGTCGCCGACCGCGTCGAAAAGCGTGTCGTCAGCGGCGAGGTCGCAGTGGTAGACTGTGCCGGCGTGCGTCAGCCGCGACAGCGAGTAGTCGATGATGGAGCAGGCCACGCCGCGCCGCGCCACGCGCACCACGCGCCCGCGCACCACGAACGTCGCGAACGGGCGCTCCGTGGGAGCCACCAGCACGTTGCCCCAGTGCAGGTCGCGGTGCTCGAACTGCAGCGCCTCCTCCGCCGCGCCCAATGCGCACGCCAGCTGCAACACACGCGCGTCGCGACACCGATGTACAGTCACGAATACCAAACAAAGATCAACACACACAAAGCCAACTGTATATGTATATGTATGTAATGTATATATATATATATGTATATATATATATATATATGTATATATATATATGTATATATATATATATATGTATATATATATATATATATATGTATATATATATATGTATATATATATATATATATATATATGTATATATAAAAGAGCAGGCAGCTCGCCGTCAGCAACGAAAGCAGTCGACGGCCGACGCAGAGGATAAGTGAAAATCTAGTCAAGATGGCGCAACTTGAACTAAAAATTCACCCATCTTCCGCAGCGGCGCAGAGCGATGCGGCGCGGTGGGGCAGACCTGAGGGCAGACCTGAGGTTCAATTTATCGCAGAATTACCTGCAGGAAGATCGCGTAAGCCTGCTCGGCGCTGGAGAAGCAGTAGCTCTCTAGATCCTGGCCCGCGTTGCTCAGCTCGAGCACGAGGTAGTGCTGGCGCGCGGGCAGAGCCGCCGGATTGTCGTTGTCGGAGCCCTTGCACTCGTCGTACAGCTCCCACAGCTCCAGGAGCCGCGACGGATACCGGCCGCGCACGCAGCGCACCGCTAGTACCTGCGACGTGCTTCTGCTGTTAGTGCCGGCCACTACTCACCGCACAACATTGCCTCCTAAAATAAACTATGCGTCACCAGACCGGGGCCGGGGCGCGACATCAGACAATTGCACGACGCAGCACGCAGCATGCGCGCCTGTCGGTAACTGATAGCGGTACGAGTCTGTGCGAGGAAGCGCAGCTGACCGTTTTGATCTTTGCAACATTTTATATTTAAAACACACGAGTATTCAAATGGATTGAGCATGGGGCACAGTTGTCAAACCCTTGCAGCTAAGCAAAGTGTCCAATGTAAGTCTAGGCATATCAACCATCTCACTCTCCGTCCACTGAATTGACTAGCAGTTTTTTTCATATCTCCAGCATGGCAATGCCCCTGGAACGTTTCGTGTAGACCACCACCAGATCACTAACAACTAAAGTAATTTATATGTAAATAAATGTGCAACACACAACGGCGCGCGACGCGCGGGTGCGGACGCACAGGCCCATCCTGTGCTAAGGGCCAGCTCACCTCATTAAAGACGTCAGTTGCGTTTTCAACAGTATGCAAGTCGAATGAGTCGGTGTCTTTCCCTTCATCTAAGCGCTTCTCAATTTCGGCTATGGGAGCGCGCAGAGCGCTCAGTTCCCTGTTTATTTATTTATTATTATTACATAATAATCATACAGATTATCATAAATGAACTCAATGTTACAAATAAACATGCAGAAAGAGCCAAGTGCTCTCATACTTCAGTCAACAGTAAGTGGGTACGGTTTAGGAATCAGAGTCAAAGAAAAATTGTGTAAACTCGCAATGCTGCCATAGATGATATTTGCATCTCTCATCCACATATGTTCATCAACGACAAGGTTTGTTACTAGATACGAGAAACAATTTGCCTGTAATTAGTCATCACCAAAGTTTAAATACGCAATAGCTTCTTTGATCAGTTGTTGCATACTCTTATACATCATTCATATAAGAATTCTGGACCATCAATATACCCACAAGTGCATTGGGAAATATAAAAAATAAAAATAATTCTTGGATAAAAAGAGGATGCAAAATGGTGACTTTAACATCTTTATTGGCTGTAATTTCTAAAGAATAAAAAATCAGAAAATAACCTTATTGACAATTTGTAACTCGTAAATGTGAGTTTCATTCTAGCGAGCAGAATTCAAAGTAGTTATGTTCCAGATATAAGTTAATATCAAGTAATATAACTATGGGAGAAAGTACTAAAACGGTAAGAATCATAAGGTAAAAAACAACAATGTTAAACTTACATAGCAATCACAATCTCAGATATAATTTCGTGGTAGGCCTTCTGTGGCTCCCCATTGACCTTGATGTCGCCAGCGATGGGAATCACCTTGAGAACTCGCGCGCGCCCGTCCCGCGCTCGCCACAGGAACACTTCGCCGTACACGCCCTCGCCAATCTTGTGGCAGTTTTTCAGTTCCCTACAGACAGACACACACTCACGGTACAGGCTGCGGCCCATGCGCCTCAAATTATTTATTTAAATTTCTTTTATTCCAAACACATTGCAAACAGATATCCAGCTGTATATTTTTATTATTATTTACTTTTTCTTCTGAAATAATACAATTACACTTTCCAAGGGAAATTAACAAAAATACCTAAATATTTTTTTCTGACCAATGCACTCATAGTCACTTGTTTCTGAGAACTACATTAAATCTTTTCAAAAAGAGCCAATATCCAATCAAAGATGTTGAATCAAGATGTGAAATATGCTTAATCCAAAAATATATTATGTACAAGGGCAATAAAATCAAATATACAAGAAACATACAATACTTATAGTATTAATGTTTATATTCAAGAATTTTTTTTCAATACTCAAGCTAAGCTCTTTGCAATTTTTAATGTTCACACAGCAATAAGCTAGTCAAGATACATACAATGATTTACTTAGAAATACTTTGCAGTATGAGCTGGGCACTTCACATTTAATTATTGAGTCATCTACCTTCAAATTACATAATAAATTTAGTTAAGTGAAATTAACAGAGAAGCCTACAAAAGTCAGAGTTAATCGTTTAATTGTTATCAATGAGCCGTTTTAATTTAACATTAAACAAGGAACTTCAACAAGATTGCTGGAACTATTCCGAGATCGAGGTACCGGAATGTCCGTCACTACCAGGCATACTTACGAGTCGAGGTAGCATTCACCGAACAGAATAACGTCGCCCTGATTGCAGCGCCGTAGCACCAAGTCGCGAGCGGCGGCGGAACGGTCTGCCTCGTGCAACTGCTCTAGTACGCAGGGTTCGCACGCGGGCTCCTCGATCGACAGCTTCGATAAATCGATGAGCGTATCATCACAGTCGTCCGACACGAATCCTGAAAACACGTAAGCGCTGAGCCAACACCACACGACACGCGTCGCGAACTGATCGACGGACTTTCCCCATGACTAACACGTAACATCACACATTCGTAAGCTACACAATTCATAATAAACTTTTAAGGAGCCCAACGCCTGACGCAACTGACCTGGGTATTGCAGGGAAAGATGCATGCACTTGGCTTCGGACACTTTTTGATGAACAAAGACGCAGAAAGAAGCTATTATCCCGTCGGGGACAACGGCAGTCAAACAGTCCAACGCGCTGGTAGAGTTTTACACGGTTGTAAATTTATATCCCACTATGACACGACAATAGCGGGAACGCAACGAAAATACCGCACGAACCACGAGAAATATTATTACAACAACAAAAAATAAAAACGATGGAAGATGGCCACCGACACCCGACAGCGTCTATTTCTTCCGCTAATGTCACAGATTACGAATAGCATAACCAACATATTGTAATGTTGCCAGCATTTTTGGAAAAATTCCGATCGGACAGATGATTGTGAATAATTGAAAATTATTTATTGTCAAATTAAATTTACCTTTAAAGTTTTCATGTATTGTTTCGGTACATAAAGTAGATCGTGAGTTGCTATTTTCCTAAAAAAACCAAATGAACAAATAAAGTGTCAATTGAACCCCAAATTCTTAAAAATTCGTAGATGGTTAAAAGATTGGTTACTTTTATAATTTTAATTGTAGATCTGCTTGGTTTACAAACAAAAGTACTTCTTCGATCAGTGATTGTATCATTATGAAGGGAACCTGAAAACGACAAATCTTTATTAGAATAAAGTAACTATATTTCACACTTGAATATACAATATTTGGGACTGTTGACTATTTTAATAATTATAAATACTAGTTCACACCTGACATTACACTGCAACTTTGAAATATTATGTCAAATAGTGCATTATACTTTTTCACTATTTACTTTACATCACCTACCCACCAAAAAGTTTTCAATGCCTTAAAAGTCAATAAATAATACAAAAAATTAATAAGTAATCTCTATATCTAATAGATGCAGGCGTTACTTTGCGGAATTCCATCCTAAGTAAGAAAGGGACTAATATTTACTACAATATATATAAACTAATAATATATATAATGTATAATATATTAGTTCCTTTCTTACTAAGCTATGTCTACAAAATTAATTGAAGCAGGTATTACAATACCACTACACTGTTGCCAACTAATTAGTTTAAATGCATTTCATACTTACTCTGGAGTTTTTGCATTTCCATGGTGGCTATCACGCTTTGTCTATATCGTCTGCCCTTACATTCTATATTTTCTTGATCCAAGACAGAATAATCGAAACTATCTGATATTGTGGTCATTCTCTTGAATATGCTCAGTGATCGTTCCCATTTTTTACCAGGTAGTAACACTACAGGTAGTTTAACTTCACTTGCAGAGACACAGCCTGCTGCAGTAGGTTCGGTTTCCTTTTTGAATGCACTGCATTTTTTTATAACTGGCCCATTTACTTTATTGGTTGTCGAGTCTGTGTAAACACGACTGTGGTTTGCATTTTCCACTGCTTCAAAAACTGTATCATCTGTACACACATTACTATCCCAAACTTTTTCTTCCACCTGTAATTCTTTTTCAGCGGTAATACTGTGTACCTTATTTCCGTCAGGAAGGTCTTCAATATTATTAGAAATAACAGACTTGTCCATGTCATAAGTACAAATGCTGTCATTAGAACTGTCACTGATGTTTATAATAGAATTGTTTGATCCCACATTCCGCCTTCTCGTTGTAACAAAACCGACAAACTGATCTTCTTTAGGATCATTTGATTCAAGAATCTCCGTATGCTGCAGTTGCATTGACTCCATAGGTGACACATAATTATCAACTGCATCATTGTCAGAACAGTGGCCAGAACAAAATTTGTGCAATTCATCTATGTGATTTACACTTTCTTCTGTACAAGTGTCACTGTTATCTCTGTCAACAAATTTGGAGGAGTTTTCATGCAAATGATCAATTTCAATACTTGTCTCTTTAACATAATATTTTTCGAATACAGAATCATTTAATTTTTCTAACACAACTACAGGATGCATGTGTACGTTGGCCTCAGTGGCAACAGACAATTCGTCTTCACTACACGTATTATACTCTGAAATGGTAGACCTACTGTCTAAAGACGCTCGCACTTCATCTGCATCACTACTCGAGTCATAGCTAGGCTCGGTTGTACGTTGTGAATGTTCAGACCGATCACTTTTGTGTAAACTTTCATTATTTATAAAATCACTTTTCAAGTCAGTTAAAACTCTGGAATTATGTTCAGTCTGGACAACCTGAGAGTTAGCAAATCGTAAAGATGCTTCATGTGCTAAGTTACTTAAAGAATTGCATTCAGCTAAACTTGCACTTATCATTTCTTGCACATCACTAATACCAGTGCTGTTTTTATTCACAAATAAAGTGTTACCAAAACCATGAAATGGAATCACTTCAGATGTACAAAGCAAGCCGTTATAAGTTTCAGTCGGCACAGGATTGCAACTATCACACTCTGTGCTATGATTCCGATGTATCGGTGGGTGTTCTGTTAAAATTCTGTCTGTTGAATTTAACTGTATATAAGATTGATTTATTTCTGCAGAGTGGTCATTGTTGACCTTGTGTTCACTATGGGTATCTGACATTTTATTCTTATCTATTGTATTTGGTTTATATTTGGACATTTTTGGTGTATGACTATTCATTGTAATAGGAGATAAATTGTAAATGGATTTACTTCGATGTTTTTCTATATAAGGAGTGCTAGACAACAATGAATTGCCAGCATGTAAAGGCAGTGTGTTTGTTGTTTCTGAAAGTATGTGATTATTATTTTTTAGCAGTGTAGTTTTGGTAATGTCTGTTAGCTGATGCATTTGTCTCATCACATTAATGATAGAGTTGTCATGCCGCTTTGTGTCTCCAATATTTTCACTTTCAATCACTAGCTGATGATATTTAATATTTGAAGTGTTGCAAAGAAAATCATTGGTGCATTCAGTTTTAGAGTTTTCTTTATCTAAAACAAAATTGAAACATCTTAAGGATCGTTACAGTTTTTTTTTAAATGTTTATTTTTTAAAACAATAATAAGGCTACAAAGAAAGATTTTAAATCTAACATTACCGATGCTGTCATTGCCAGATTTGTTGTATTCTATGATTTTCTTTGTTTTTCTTCTGCCGTAAGTTTTTTCTGTTCTGAAAGGGGAAAATAAATAAGTAAAACGTATAAAAGATTATTTCTTGATTTGAAAATCTTCTGCAGCAAATACAATAAAAACATTCAATTTTAATAATGAAAAGGAATAAACACAAGTATGTAGTTCAGATAGCAAGCCTAAGACCAGGCAGTGCATGTACTGACACCATTTAGTGATGCATGGTTTAGAAATTAGAAATCCTGTACAGTAGTTGACCAGCAACAGAGTTTAAGGTGACTCAAGTGGCTCAAAACTTCACTTTTCATGTTTGGAGGATTAATTAATAGCTAACCTTTTACAGCAGGTAAATCATAACATTTACTGAGATGAATTACTTATATCATTGGTATTCTTGGGTATAAATGTTTTTTATTAAGATGGGGGAATATTATTTTGCAAATAGTATGTATAAACCTGTGATAAAATAACTATGGCTGTACTATACATATCCAGCTGGTTTTGACGATGTTAAAAAGCATACATGTTTAAGGAAGAATCAAAGGAGGAATTTTGTTATGAGCTATTTTGCATTTTGAAAATAAATGAATCTTATTTAAACATTTAATTCTTTTAAAATTACTTCAAAAATGGAATACATATAATAAAAAAATAAGATGTTTATAGACCTAATGTAAGTAATAATTTGGTTGAAGAATTTTTAATCTAGAAATTTTAAAGATGTTAAAGATTGCACCTTGATCTGGTCACAAAGTTGTCATCAAACAAAACAAATTTTAAAAGTAATCAAGATTGGCATATTAGTCATAACAAAGTACTTGAAGAATAGAAAATTGACTACATCATAAATTGACCAGCTTTGATCCATTGGAAAGCCCTGGGTTTACATAAAAGCTCAATATTTGGGCACCACACATGCTCATTAAAAAACCAAATGAACTGGGTACTCAATTGTGACTCTTTTTTGGAACAATAAAACCGAATAATTTTTTGAAGTGATTTATGACTGATGAGTATATGAAAAGTAGATCACATATGATAAGAATGTGCAACAAAGGTTGTGGTTAAAGATCAATCAGGCTTCACAGACTGCAGCAAAACCCAGGTTAATTCACAATAATATGATAATTTGTATGTGGTGGATTTAGAAGGACATTGTGTATTAAGAGCTTTTATTGATGTGCATAACTATTGAGTCAGATCTCAACTGTCACCTACTGATTAGATTAAAGCAAGAAGTTTGAAGAATATTGCCTGAATTGATCAATAAACAAACAGACACCTTCATCAGGATAATGCTGGAACATATAAAAGTTTAACCATTTAACAAAAATTAAGAGTTTAACTAAGAACTAAGATGTGATAATGCATCCACCATATAGCCCTGTCCTTGGACCTTTAGATTTCTGCCTGTTTAGGTCTCTTCAGAATTCTTTTTCAAAGTCAAGTTAAAATCTCATCAACATCAACAACTACTTATTGTGGATTTTTATCACAAGTCCAATTATTTCCTACTTTATTGTGTCACTACACACAAGATGGCAAGTCATTAAACAAAATGATACCTATTCTTTAATAAAAAGAAAAAATAAACTTACAAATATAATGTCACAAAATATTATTATTATCATTATAAAAATCATTATGTGAAAATGGTTAGGGACTTTTGCCTGAACCTATTATTATTATAATTAAACTTTGTTAGCTGAGAATGTCAATGAGTGTAAATAGCTGATCCATGCATATCTTTTGTTATACTGAGGCTATGAAAAATATTGAGATGCATTAAAAAATTCTGGTTTTTCTAACACACAAAAATATAAATGAAATCCCTAGTTAAGTTTAATTTCTCCAACACACAAAAATATAAATGAAATCCCTAGTTAAGTTCAATTTCTTCAACATACAAAAATATAAATGAAATCCCTACTTAAGTTCAATTTTTCCAACATACAAAAATATAAATGAAATCCCTAGTTCAATTTCTCCAACACATAAAAATATAAATGAAATCCCTACTTAAGTTCAATTTCGCCAACACACAAAAATATAAATGAAATCCCTAGTAAGTTATTTTTTTTGTTATCATGATTTGTTATTAATGATGTCTTCTCGTGGCCTCTCAAATGAGACAACAGCTGTGGCCTACAATATGCATTACACCCACAACTAGTTCAACCTCAGAGAGGGTTATCTTTGTTGTAATTTATGATTAATTTAAATTTTCCTATCACTTCATTATTTATCTGTAAAACCACTCAAAGTAAATAAAAGTAATCCTTACACTTTTCTTGAGCGAAACTGACTGCTCACAGAGGCTGGCGACGAGACCAGAAGCAAGTCGAAAGGATCGAGAGCTTTTTTTACATGCAGAGATTTATTTGGCGTCAGATATCCCAAATCGGACTCGAAATCCCTGGTCGGTTCGCTCGGTGCTATGGACGCATCTTTTTTAATTCTCCTGACATATTTTTTTTTGCGAACTCTGTTGGTAGCGCTACTACACTTGTTATTGTGTTGTGTGTTATTGTCGTGAGACAATGCCCTTTTTGTTTTCTTTATATTTTGTATGTAAAAAGCATCAAAAACAGAGCTCTTCGCGTCAATTGTTGATATTAAGTCTTGAACAACTAAGCCACCGACGTCTTTCTTAGATTTGTATGTCCGTTTCATGTTTTCTTACTTCGAACACATTATTTAACTAAATTGCTTTAATGTTTCAATTTGTGTAATTTCAACAAAGTTAATATTTGAAAATTAAACATAACGAGCAAACGTCACAGTTGACACAGATTGTGACATTATTTTTAAAGAATCGGACAAAAATACTTAATCTGTATTTTATGCGTTTAAATACTAATTCTAAGTAGTTTCATTTTTTTTTACGTTTTTAATAATAAAGGTCATACAACAAAAATATTTAATCCAAAAACTAATTATATTTCGCAGTTAATAGAACATGTATTCGTATATACAATATATTTATCAATATCATTATTATTAATTAATATTTTTTTAAATAAACTTAACATAAGATTTTAAGTAATTTACAATGTGATAATAGAACCGTAAGATCTTCAACATGATTTATCAAGGAAGGAAATACAGAACGAGAGAATCCACAACGCACAAAGACTATATACGGAATAAATAATAAAGCTATATACTTTCATGTACTTTATTACAATTTTATCTTTACAAAATAATTTATGATTCATGAGATATAAGAAGTAGAGAACTTTAACTTAAAGGTTCTCTATCGTAAATGAAACAAAACACTGTTGAGTGATGTAAGCTGTAGGGATGTTCCATACGGAATGCCTTTATTAACAAAATTATGTCTATTTTTAGACACGCGGAAGTAATATTATAAAGAGATTCAACAGTTGCTTGTTTTATATAAGGCTCATTATGGCGACCTTAGTCATAGCGGTGTCCCGTTGTGATGAACTTGAAGCCGAACAAACAATTTCTTTGCCGCATATCAAGGAAAATGTTTTTTGTCTGTTTTTCACTGTGTGTTCTTATTCTTCATTGTTTGTCTAGAGTGGCGCTCCCGAGATTGCCTCCCGCCTCTGGGTCCGCGTACAGTGAGGGCGATCCGAGGTATCATCTGTATCCACCTTCGATCGCCGAGTAGTTCTCGCTGCCATTCAAATTCGCACACAGTCTAGTACCTTCGCGTGATCATCATCGTGTACCTAGAATAAGAACGGAGCAGTAAATTGTAAAAAGTTATGTAAAAACATTTTCACTTTGTTTGAGTACGAGATAAAATTAAGAATCGACCTAGCTTTTCATCTTTTTATATTTAATAGACGTTGGTGATACGAGCTTTCAATTTGTTTGCAATTTGCAGTTCAAAGAACTATGCGCTGTGATCATTCTTAAATAAACAACAGTCAAAGCAACTTCTCTAAAGTGAAATAAATGTAGGCAATTGAAAGAATAATTTGTTCCTCACACTTTATCTGTATAGATTATAACAATTTGACGCTGGCTCTTATTATTGCCATTGCACTATATGATTTGCCTTAAGAAATAGCAATACCTGTTTTTAATGTCAGTTGATTACCAAAGTTCCATCACTTAAGTTATAATTATTATTTTAAAATGTATCGAAAATATGATAACGTTTTTATTAACATCGAGTTGTTAAAATTGTGTGGTATTTTATTTTCTTAGATCGTCGATTATAATTCAACTCGTCGTAAAATAATGGATGTTTATGTATTGTTGTTTGCCTTATATTATTAATAAATGTTTTTGTTTTTACAGCAAGATAAAATTATTTATTACACAAAATAGACTTAATAAAAATGCAAGGCAGTAATGATTCTCTTTCGAGTAAGCAACGCGTCATAAGCAGTGAGACTTTGATGAATTAAGCCGCAAAATAAAGTTTGTTAACGGTTGCAGTTAAGAGTCCGCTGACGAGCTCCACCGCGGTCCTGCTGACACCCGGCCGCACTCGGAATATCGCACAAGACATGGAAGCTCTTCGCCTCTCGAGACAAGACAATCCCTATTTGCAGGTAATGCACTGCAGTGCCTTATATAACGTTGCATATTTACGCAATAATGATAATGGGCTCGAATATAATTTCTAGCAAGTTATGGCCAGCAGAGAAAGTTTGATAGAGAGTCACGCGGAGGAATGTGGATCAGATGATACAATATTGATGTCTCAGGTGAGAAGCAGATTCATTACAACTGTTGTGTTATAGATGTGAGATCATGTTCCTACTTTATAATTTTATTTAAATTCCAGGAATTCGGAAGTGCAGCGCTCGATTTTGTTGAAGATGACCCTTTGACTTTGAAAGAGGTGCATGAGCACATGATCAGATCTCCGCCTCCCACAAGCTGCTGGCCTCATGGTATATAAGAAATAACAATTTAAAATAATTTTGCATTGTGCATTAGACTAAAACACAATGGCACTGGGCCTTACTAACAAAACTACTTAACAACGCTGTCAATAACTTGATGTTGCTCACTCTGACAGGTGTCGTGACAGACCGACAGCTGGACAGGTTCAGTTAATCCTGCTATTAATGTTTTTTTCATTGAAATACTAGCCAAATTTAATGACATATTTTATTAGCTGTCTGTTTAAAGTTGGATAAGTACTATGTCTCAGACCTAGGCAAATGCTACCTCAACATCATGGGGTGTCACGGGCTCCCTGTTTTATTTACAATCTGCCATCCTGGTGTAGTGGTGACAATCCAAAGCTGTATTTTGTTAGTGAATATAAGATAAATTAACTGCTTTGCGTGAGAAGGGACAGCAAGTGCTCTGCTTGTAGCTCCTGTCCTATGTGAACACTTTTAACAATGTTATAATTACATTTGTACTAATTCCAAATTCTAGCCCCCTAATTCATCAATTTATCTGTATAGTATAGATTTTTGATTTTTCTTTTGATCTCATCAGATCAAAAGCGGAATAATACTTGATCAGGTCCCAAGTGTTGTCACAAACACTTTATTTGTGTGTGTTATGTTGTGTGAGATATTTTCATTTTTATGTGTTAAAAAAAATTATTTCTTTTTAAAACTGTCCACAACACTTGCTTAAAGTACATATTGTTGATGTCCAGGAATCCTTAACAGTGTGTATTTTGTTCACAACACTATTTAAATTGGGGATGCCTTGAGAAAGTGTCTATATACACATGCACTCGACTAGTGGGAAACTGACTGCCACTTGTAGGGTACTTGATACAACAGCTACCCAAAATTATGCTTCAATCTATGATTACTTTATGCAAATACCATATTTACATTTCTTTTAGGTTGAAATAATATGAATTAAATAGAATGACAGATAAAATGGCATACATAAATGAATAGGCTTCTGATTTTATTTTTTTGTTTTATCTGTTGTACATATATTATACAAATATGGGACAGTCAATGATAAGGCGCATCACTGCCTGGTCCACTCCCAGGTCACAGGCGCACGAGGGACTCTCCTTCAGCTTAAAGCGTCCGGGAAGAACTTACACATTACCAAAGCCGTCTTACCTTCCATATACCCTATATTCCATTCGCCAAGGGTGTCCAGTCTAATTTGTCGCTTGACAAATGATATGGGACGGGGCATCCGCCTTAGTCTCAATTCGACAGCCGCGGTGGCAAGTTGGACTTCCTCCGCATCTTCCCCCAGGCAAGAGAATTCCATACCAAATTGATCAGACATGTGTGGAAGTCTCAAGTAGTTGTCCGGTGCCACCGGTTTCGATATAGCCCGTGAAGCTTGATCGATCTTCGACCAGGACCACCTACTTCGCACGTTGTTGTCGTACGTCGTCTTTTTATTACCAGGCATTGATAATGTCCTTAAAAAGGGGGCGATGCTGTTACGTCCCAATAAGTAGAGAGAGTACACTTTGTTCATTAAGTTTTTTAGTTGGTCCCGAATACCGGGCTTTTTTGTACACTGCAACAACAACACCGACCAATCTAATCTACGAACGTCGATTCAAAAAAAAAACTTGTAAGAACCAAAAGTTTCAAAATCTAAATAGTTTACTTCGGAATCTGGCAACACAGGCGACTGCCGCAAACGGTAAAGGTGCATTTGAGCGCAGCCACTTTGCTTCTGTCTAATTCCTTTCCTGCGACAATATCGATCATCTCCTGACCGAATGTAGCCAACTTGTTAGTGAAGCGCTGGCTCGGCGGGTGCCGCGTCACGCACGTTCAATAATAACGCGCGCCCCGTGCGCCCCGCGCGCCGCAGGCCGCGCCGTGCCGCGCGCCGGCAGCGCCTTCGGGTTCGCGGAGTGCGCGCCCGCCGCCGCGGCCGCCGCCGTGTCAGCCCCGCCCGCAGCGCCCGTCGAGCGACACAAGGTTACCGCCGCCGCTTTCCCCGCACACACCGCACACACCGCACACGCCGCACGTAGCGCCCGGCTAGCATGATTGGATACGTTGCAATTGTTTTAACATTTCCTTGCTTTTGCTTTTCCTGTAGCATTGCTATTGTAGCGAGTGTCGCGTCCGCAAGCGGCGCGGCGGTGTGCGCCAGCAACTGAACTCTGTTCCGCAGTCGCCCGGGCGGCGCGCGGGTGCGGGCGCGGGCGGCGCGCGGGCGCCCCGCTCGTCGCGCTCGGCGTCGCCGCGCGAGCACGCGCCGGCCGGGGCCGCGCGCCCCCTCTCGCTGCCGGGTACGCAATGCACAAACGATTCATTCATTCCGTTCCGCAGCGCGTGCGCTTGGCGCGCCGGCTGGTTTCAAGAGATACTGTACACGAACACATAGTTCGCAGTGCGCCGCCAAAACTGGGAGAAAGGAAGTGCACTTAGGCTCCCGACGAGCATGTGCACCGTGAGCCGCGCGTGTGTGCGTGAGAGAAGGTCTGTCTGTGTGTGTACGATGTAAAACAATTCCGAAAATTTGTGAGCACTTGTTTCATTCTCTAAATTTGCATACATTTTGGATTGGTGCACAGAAACAGGTCAGGCGGACGACGAGGGCGAGGCCTGTACCGAGCGAGTAACTTTCCTGTCCAGAGCCGATGGGCCGCGACGTGGGCAGGCCTGCCACTCGGTGTACCGACGATATAATGAAGGTCGCGGGCTGCCGCTCTCACGTCCAGCGTCTGCCTCCGGCACAAGTCTCATCATTTTACGTATCCTTCAGGAGTGAGCTCGTGCCGCGCCGCGAGCGTCTATCGGCTGACTCGGTGATGATGTGAAGTGTCGCATTTCCAACGTGCAAACGTGCAAACGTTTGTCTTCTCATTTTTATTATATTTCTGTTTTTGACATAACCTCTTGTAGTACTACAGAGGCACGTTTCAACGCGGGAGATTTTCACAAAGAGTTTTGTTTTGTTGTTTAAGTTGCATTTTGTACTGAAATGAATCCAAATGGTAATTATGATGAGATAAACTTTGTACTAATACTGCAAAAGCTTCCTGCGTCGTCAACCAAGCTCTGGAGGACAAGACAGTCCGCATCGAAAAGTGCAGCATTAACATTATTTGTTTGCTAATTTTTCGCTACAAAACAATCCGCGTGAGAGACCCTAAAGGCCTGTAATACGATGAACTGAACGCACCTGTGAACTGATCAACATCACCCGCGAGAGAACTGGCGACCGAGTCAACAGTTCACCGTATCACAATGGCAGGTCAGGCAAGCGGCCGCGCGAAGAATTCGGAAGAGTGCGTGCCGCAGGAAGCGACCTCGTGAAATGAGCTGGAGCGGGCGCGCGCCCGGGAGTCTTCGCCGGCTCTCTTAGCAACCGACTTTTATATTCTAAACATTTTGAATTTGAAACTTACGATCACCGAGATATGCTTTAAAGGTCTATTGAAGTTTTATTAAAGCAGATGAAGTATGTTTGGATTGAGTAAACAGTTTTTGCAAAAAGGTATAAAATATAATAGATTCACTTTGTATTGGTAATCCGACATTTCCTACGCACCGACGTAACCATTGTATTTGAGTAAGCAGCTCGGTCTGTTGCCGGTGCGCGGCGTGACGGCGCTCGTTTGCCGCAGGCGACGGCCAGCTGAAGACTCCGCGCTGCCGCCGCGCCGCGCCGCCCGCGCCGCCCGCCGAGCGCTTTTCGCTGCTGCCGCCGCGGCGCGCGCTCTCCCGGCGCGCCGACGACAGCGTGCGCCTCGTGCCGGCCGCCGACAAGTGAGCCGCGGCGCGCGCCTCGTGCCGGCCGCCGACAAGTGAGCCGCGGCGCGCGAGTCTTCGTAACCGGGACTGCGTTCGTTCGATCGCTGTGATCACTTCTCAGTGTTTTGTTAACGCCTGACAACATTCCGTCGCGTGGGATCGCTCGGCAGCGCGCGGCTCGGCACGCGGCTCGGCACGCGGCGGTGCGTCGGTCGGGCGTGCGAGGGCTGCCGACAGTTCCGTGGACGCTTCCCGCGTTATTAATAATTAGTGCTTAGATCTAGGAACAGCCCGATACATAAGTCGTCGTGATTATCTGACCCGTGCCATTTCATATGCCGCCCCTCGCGCGGCGCTCGCCTGCCTGCGGTACCTGACCCGTGACCCCACCGAGCGATGCGATCTCGTTAATTCATTTTTATAGAAATATATTTACGTTGTCGTTGTGTTTGAGAAATCTTTTATCGTTTATTTTGTGATAGTTTTGATTCACCCTGGTTATCTTTTTTTGAGAGCTTTCGGGTCGGTCGCTGGACGATGGCCGTCTGCAATAAACGTATTTGGTCAGTGCGCTGTTGTTTTACTTTTCTGTTTCCATCGTCACATCCGATCGGTCTCGTAAAGCAGCCGGACACCGTGCGCACGCGTGGGTGGCAGAAGCGCAACCTCCTTTGTATTGCAGTGTATAAGTTGTCGGCGGCGCGCGTTTGTGCTTCGATTGGAAAGGCTCGGCGGGCCGCATGCAACTCCAGAAAAGGCGATGAACAGCCCTTCACGTCAGAGTTACGAGAACTGAAGATTTACATATTTCACCATTGTTTATAAGCCATGCTTAGACTTCTTTTTCGTTAAATTTTATTTGGAAACAACTGTATTCAGGAAGTGTTTATTTTTGTAAGACACAATTTACTCATTAGACAACATCGTTCGGTAAGAACTCGACAGCGCGCCTCCACGATCCCTCGCCGCTTGAGATGTACCGTGCCCGTGTTCAAATTTTTTTTTACTGTATTGCAATTTATGTGACATTTTTCTTTTTTATTATTTTTAAGACTTTAATGTAAAATATGGAACGATATGTACTATAAAATGCTAATAACATTGAATATGATTAACATGAATTTGTAGACAATTGTCTAACGCTGTCGAAATATTCCACACATCCACGTCCGGATCTCTGGACCAGCCGGCGGCTGCGCGGCGCGGTGCTGCGCCAACTGGCCGCAAACAGAAACACGCCGCGTCTGAACGCGACAGTTGTTAGAGGGGTCCCGACCGCGACGCAACAAGCGCGGCGAGACTCGACGCCGGTCAAGGCTGTGCACGCACTACCGAGCGGACATTTAAAACGCGCCCGCGAGGCGTGCACTGTGCACTGTGCACTGTTACAAGCTATAACAAGAGGCGCTCGTAGGACGCGTGGTATTTTATCATTTCATCATATCATCACAGATGTAGGCGTTGTTAGGAGCGTTAAGAGAGCCAGCCGCGCGCCGGCATCCGATCCTCAGTTCGATTTGGCTCGAGCAGTGCCACTGTTAAAACGCGCCGATCTCGTGCGTGTACATCGTAAGCCGGATGGCATGTACACTGAATACCTTAGATAATGATCTAAGTTCTCTCATAAAAAATGTAAGTGCGCTGCACGCCCATATTACAGTCGTATTAATTACAAGTAAGAATATATAATTCAGCTACATATTGTTCAGCAGCAAGTGCTCCAGCGCGTTACGCTTTGCACTTGTCAAGTGCGCTATACTCGGATACTGGCGCTGCGACGTGCAGTTCGCGGCAGGTGCTGTTGCCGCAGGGCGAGCACAAATGTAGGGAACAGATATTCTCCAGTACACTTATAAACGTGTTGTAGAAGTAAACTATGTTTATAATTTTGTGAAGCAACGTTAGGTCAGAAAATATACGACGGTTCCGGAGGGTGGTGGAGGTGGCCTGTTGGGGAAGTTCAATACTGAGTCCTAAGGTTGCTTATGTGATCCAGGCCGATTTGGGGGTCTGCGCGCGTCGCGCGGGAGCAGCCCGCCCTGCGCGGCGACGCATGTGCAAATGAAAACTATAAAAATTCATTATAATTTTATTAAATTAATTCTATATATTTTACAAGTAGTAAATTGTATGTGCCACGTTTCCTTAACATATCGCAATGTCGGCCCTCACCGCCGCCCCGCGTCCCGCTCGTAATATTTACAATTTCAGATATATATTATATGTTGTACAACACGCAGCTTACATAATGAACACTATCCAGTTCGCCGGGGAGCGCCGGGTGCAGCGGCGCGGCAGGAGGGAGGGGGAGGAGGGATGTGCCCCCGCCTCTCGGTGCGTCGGTCGAAAGGAAAGCACAGTTTAAACTATTGTAATGACATTAAGAATACTCGTTCCAAAATAAAACAAAATAAATTTTGTGATAAATATAAACGTTTTCCAAAAAATATTGATTTGCGATCCGGCGGCGCGGGGCTCGCGGCGCCGTGTAAATGCAAGGCGGGCAGCGCGCCGCCCGACCGCGGCGCCGTCGGCGCGGAGCAGGCGACCCCACGGACTCGGTTTAAGCCTTGTTTGTTGCGAGCTGGTGCCGCGGCCGGTGGGGGGCGTCGCCCGGCCCGGCCGGAGTGAGATCATTGACTTTACATAATTAACTCTTAACGCTTAGGCGGGCGGCGCTTCGGCGCTCGGCCGCGTTAGCCCTTAAATAACATTTTTGGTGGGCTTCCGTTACTTGTGATGAACCCTCGTGTCGCCCGAAGATCTTAATCTATTTAATTCATTTATACAAGAAAAATAATTATGTACAAAATATAAAATCGATACTTATGTACAGCAGTCGGGCCCGGGGCCGGAGCCCGATAACAATAACCACTCACAGGTGTCCTGTACCGTTCAATATACATTGCTCCTTATAAACTTCCGTAATACAATAAATGAAATTATAAAACAGCACGGCTGCAAGCCGCTGCAAACACAATCAACGGAAATGTATGGTTAGTTCTGGTGAGATGACGGCTGAGGGAGGATGACTGGAACTGAACAGAAACGCGGAACAGTGGGAGATGCGAAGTGGTCTAGAAAAGGGAGAAGTAAAGTCAGACAAAGCACTGAATAGTTTTTGGGCGTTTTGTACTCGGTGCGACGGCCGCACCTGCACCGGGCAGCGCGGACAGATCCTCGCCTCTGATCACAAGCCGGGTAACGATAGGACTATACGGATTCCTGCTCACTGAAGCCTCTAGGCGGTAGGTCTCGACACCGCGAGCCTCGGGATCTTCTACCCGGTGCACCGTAGCTCCTGGTCGCGGGATAGATTCCCCGGCACTCCACTACGCGACAGCCCCCAGGAGTGCACTGTCCCCGCGCCCGCACGTCGCGCGGCACGCACACGCCGCGACGCGTGCGCCGCTTCAACTCTCGAAGTAGGCTTCTGGGGGGCCAGCGAGCAGCGTGCGCCGTGACGCGGGCGGCGTCGCGAGGCGGGCGGGCGGTCGCACCCCGCTGAGCACTCCGCCGGGCACGCCGCTGTCGCAGGAGAGCAGCGACTCGCAGTCGCTCGCGTTCGACGTGTAGCCTGTCACGTCCACCTCGTCTGCAAGGTCCACGGAGAGAAATATTTAAATGACGCGGACGCGCCACTGACACCGGCAGCCACCACGGTTAACACCCAGGGCGCGGCGGCCAGATACCAGTCGATGTTTATGCATTTATTAAATAACCCAACTGTAATGTACATAAACCTAATGTCTTGTTAATCACCAACGGCTGCGTGGGGCTTGCCCGTGGTCAGGACCTGTGTTACTGCCCTCGTATAAAACAGATTTGAATTCTCGAACGAATAAAATGTATTCATGCGCTGCTTCTGACATTCCTGAGCAATAAAGTGCTTGAGACGTTGACCGCGTGCAGCCAAGGTCGACAGCATCTCTCATACGCCCAGTATGAGTGACATTTTTGTATTGGAGTGAACTAAAGGGTTTCAATGATTTGAACTGGACGTGAATAAGAGACAGTTGGTACATTCTTGCGCACCGCTACGACTGAAAGGTTACTGCTGAGCAGGCGAGTAAACGGTATAGTATAGACCTCTTTTCTGTTCACGGACCTAAAGCTGCATTTGACGCCGAGTCAAAGCAAATATTATATGATTCCCTTCGAGCACAGGCGCGTGCGAGCTACGCGTGCTGTGCTCGACTCGTGTCGCAGTGGTTGTCTTTCTCTGGACACGAAGGAGCCCGCCCCGGCGCGCGGCGAGCTGGTCCCGCCTCCGGGCCTCGCCGCTGAACGCAAGCCCGCAGCGAGCGCGGCGAGCGGCAAAACTTTGATAGTCTGTGACTTCTCTCATAAGTCGCCATTTAAACCCAGGAGCGGCGCACGGAACGTATCCGGGATGCCGATAGGGTAGACAACTCACCGCTTTCTGATACAGAGGAAGGCGACCGCTCCGCGGTGGACACGCCCGAGGACGACTCGAGCGAGGAAAAGGAGTCGCTGCGCGTGGCGTGCCCGTGGGCTTGCGCGGGCGCGTGCGGCGGCGTGGCCGCGGCCAGGCGGCGCAGCTGCGCCAGGCGCCGCCGCAGGTAGCGCTGCTCGCGCGCCAGCTGCTCGCGGTGCCCGCAGTGTCTTTTGTCGCGCTCCTCCAGACTCTGCAACAGCAGGCAACATCTTTGTCAAGGGAAGCGTTTTGAGAGTTCAGTCTTCCAACGGACAGCGACCCTCCGGGTACAGGTTGCACGGAATGCAGTTTGAAGTCGGTAGGGTATATTATAGAGACGCTTCCTTTCACAAGTTTCAGAGTCGGTAAGGGAGCTTGTTTAGCGCTCGGAAAGTGTATCTGCATGGACTGCGGCTCCCGAGCTGTGTGCGTTCTCAGCGGGGCGGTCTTCATGTAATCGCGGATAGCCCTCGACGTTTGTTACTTTTTTTTCATTCGCGAAGAGCAAAGCGTATCGTCTGTGGTCAACATGCCAAGTTGGAACAAAATACGAAAATGAATTTGTTAACATCAGTAAATTTTGAGAACACACATTAGTTGGCCATGCGAGAGCGGCTTCAGACGTTTTCGCTTCGGAGTGCAGTGAGCGGCGCGGGAGGCGCATTATCTTACGCAATTGTCGGTTCAGGGTCAGAGCCCAGAGTCCGGCGGAGACGCCGTCGCCGCTTCGGTTCGACGTTTTCCTTCTCGCAGTTGGCAGCAGAGTAAATACTAATGGCACCGACTGGATTGCAAAAGTTATCCACCAACACGCGGTCGGCCGGCGAGTGCGGTCCGCGAGCGGTGCGACAGGACAGTTTGAATGTTCTTTGACTTCGCGGGCGCGTATCCAGCGTAGAGCGGTCAATACGACCACCTACGACTGTATGAGATAACAATATCGTTAATGGTGATGGCGCGCGTCTTGCTTCAGCCATTAAACCTCTAGCTTGACCAATCGTGACCTGATGCGCGCGGATGTATATGAACCCTTCGTAATAAGCCACGTCGCCAGCGCGTCCTCGTTTTAAAATTAAAGAAATCAGTCAAACTATCGTGCATTTCTCGGGAACCTCCCCCGTGTACTCCCGGAGTAATAAGAACCGATATAATCAAGAGGATTCTATGCTACAGTTTTGGTCACACGCGGGTTCAGTTTGCACAAATATTCATTTAAAGAGAATAATCAATATCGTTTTATCGCAGGCGCTCTGAAG
This sequence comes from Battus philenor, assembly GCF_028537555.1. Lineage (NCBI taxonomy): Eukaryota > Metazoa > Arthropoda > Insecta > Lepidoptera > Papilionidae > Battus > Battus philenor. The sequence goes on along the minus strand of NW_027181676.1, from coordinate 15,137,416 downwards.
GTATACCGTAGGCCGGTGGCCGCGGTCAAGTTAGGACTGTGTGCGGGGTACCTTTATAAATCTTTTGGCTTTCGTCAGCAATCCCAGCGTGGTGTGGCGCGAAGCTTCCGGGTCCAGAGGCACCATGTCCTTGAGTTTCTCGAGACAGCATCTGAGATGCGCCCTCCTGGAACAAGGCGGGAAAATGGTAACTATTTTGTGCCAAGGTTCTTGCTTTGTAACAAATATGCTTCTAAATGAAGAACAACTTTATAGTTTTAAGTCATGGCATCGTCAACGGATCGGACGCCGCCACGAGCCAGATTTCTTTTAAATTCAAATGATTTGACTGTCATTTATGTCGGTTAGGCACAGGCCCTCCCGGTGTGTTCAAATACGATATCCTGTGCGCCGACGCAACCGCCTCCGTAATAACTTAAGCGGCAGGTGTCGCCCGGTGCCGAATGGTGACTGATGGTGGCGGCGGCAAGAAAACGTCGTAGAGTACAGTTGCCACCCACGCGAAAACAAAAATCTATAGCCTGAGTCTGACACACGCTCGGATTTATCTTCGTATAACTTCCTCAAAAAACAGAAAAGTGCCGAAGCGACGCGGGAGCAGTGCGGGTGCGACGCGGGGCAGCGCGGCCAAAGATATCTTTAGATCGCTCTTCACTTCACCTCTGCGGCGCACTGAAGGCGAGCTCGGACTTGAGCCAGCGAGTGGATGCACGCGGTCCTTGAATCGGTTAAAATCTAACCAAATAGTGCTCGAGCGTCACGCCCAAACTTGGGCAGAATGTGCCGTCTAACACTTCTCATCCATCCCATCAAAAGTTATGAGGTGGGGGTCACGTTCGGTATCAGCCTTCAAAAGGTTGAGGCCGTGTTCGTAGACACAAGACGGGGCTCCGTTGTCCGCGCAGCCAGTAGACTGAACTGCGCCTAGCGGTGCGCACGCACGAGCGAGACAACTGACGCGCGTCACCTTCAGCAATCGTTATGCTTTGTGCCAGCAGTTCAAACCTGGACACCAAATGGACGCCGCACATAACGGGTCCGTTGCCGCGAGGCACCGCGACTGATCCTGTCAGTTTCGTGTCGAGTTGTAATGTTTGAGTTGACGATTATTTAACGCCACTCTGAATTGAAATATTAAAAAAAGACATTGTTAAAACAAAGTCCTGAATTTTTTTACAATTTTGTTAAAGGCTTAAAAATAACAGCCATTAAAATACAAAGCAAACACATTCACACAGCGAGGGCTCGCGGTGAATGCGGTAGAATTTTTTCTCAACACTCAATGACGATAATTCACCAAGAAATACTTTTGAAACTGACGTAAGTCCTCCGCGCAGAGAGTATGACGTCATGTACTGTTTTCAAAACAGATGTTATTAACCTTAGTCTTTGAAAACCTATGAGCAGGAGCAGGCCAGGAGCAGACGAGGCGCCTTTGTTGTATACAATCTTTCTTCTGAACGGAAAAGAGTTCAATTTATGCGCTTTATTAGAAAGAGAAACAACATAACGGCCCTCGCGGCCTCCGTCGCCTCCTCCGGGAAGGTATCCGCGTAGTTCTTTGCACAAATTTCTCAATGGCCGCTCTCTTCAACTCTTTAAAATGAGGATGCTTTGGACTAGAGGATCCGAGTTCATTCAGTCCGTATAGATTTTTCCAAAACGTTCGTTGCGGCTACGCGTCACACATTTGATAAAATTCGATTAATTTATTTCAGCCCTTCGGTGTCCTGCCATTAAAATTAATATCAAAAACCGCCAGACAGTTCCTTTCAAGTGTTCAGGGCAGCTCGTGCTCGCAAGCGAGAGTAAGCTGTGAATGGGCGCTTCGTGCTATATAAACAGCAGACAGCTGAATTTGCGTCACCACGCACTAGAGGCTGGATTTGCGAGGGCGTGTTGGCGTTTCTCTAAGAAAGGCGCGCATATTTTTATTTTATTCTTCTCGGCGAAGACTATCAGACATCCAAGTAAAGAACACTGCTGCTTGTTGTTACCTGCATAGTTTATTCGATTATTGTTGCCCGATCCAGAATCCCACCTTCAAACTTTATGTCACCGGCCTGGGATGACTACGCAGACAGATCCATCGCAATCCCAGTTTTTTGTAGCTAAAACATGCCGCGAGGCGACATCACACGGTGAGACGTAACCGCCAACAACGAGCATTACTACATCAGAAAACAGACGGACGCTCCGACCGTCTTCGTGTTAGTTCGGGACCAGGCTCAGTGCAACTGCCCCGTGGCGCCAGTCGCCTCCGCGACCGGGAGACTTGCAGCGCTGCCGCCCTGCGCTGTAAGCGCTGCGACGAGTGTTTACGTTGTTGTTCGCGGACGATACCTTACCGTATGATTTTAATATTTTTTATTTGTCCCATTTGTTTATTCATAAGTTTTGTAAGAAAGCATCGCGTTTCTTTGTTTTGTATGGTGTGTTAATGTTTTTGGTTTGTAAAAAGTTTTTTTGAAATGAATAAATTAGTTTAGTAACTTTAAGAGGAACAGTCAGTGCGGTGAACCGCGTGTGTCAATAAAATAAAAATAAATGTATCAAATCATTTGTTGTAGTTAATGTCGCCGCGCACGCGCACGCCCACCGTCTGCCGCGCACCGTGGAAACAGAAGAATAACTGAGCGATTACGCGTCGCGCGGGCGTCGCCGGCGACACCGAGCATTGCGCAGCGGCTACGAATGCCAACCGCACTGAGCAGGCAATGTAAACAATAGCGGCGGCAAACGGGGCCGCGCCACGCGCGTCGCTTTAGAAAGCGTCGCTGCTTTTGCGCTTGGGTTCCGATCGACGCCGCAGTTAACTTGCGGCCTGGGATCACTGCGTGGAGAAGAAGTTTTACAACAGACCCGCCGCGTCCCCCGGTGTGCTTTTTTACAAGTGAAAGCGCAGCCGACAACGGCACGGCCCCGCCGGCGCTACGATCGGGCCTGCGCACGGCTGCCACCGAGCAGGCGAGGAGACCGGTTGCAATCACAGACCCCGACCTGCCACCTTAACGAGCTTTTTAGACAATAAATATAAGGGAGAACCACCAAAAAATTACGTTGAGATGGTACGACTCCTTTCGATCTGGTGATGAAACTCTTCAAAAACAAAACGATGAAGATACTTGAGTCCTCCGGTACGATCTAGCTTTATTGAAGCAGTTAGCAAGCGCCGATATTCATTTGAATATTGCGAGGCACGTTGCGTGGCCCGCGAGGGGTCCGCGGGGGGCCCGCGGGGGCGCGGCCGCACGCGGGTCCCGTTCGCCGAGCGGTGACAGCTAGGCCTTCTTCAAATTCGCATTCAAAAAAAGAAACTGCGGCGCGGTCGTCGACCCGCGCGCGCCTACTCGCGGCCGGCTAAATATAGCGCGTGACGTCACTTGTTTACCGCCAGCGGCAAGGTTGCGCCGCGGCGCGCGCACGCAGCGGCCCGCAGGCCGGCTTGAGAATCCTTCGCAAAATTCACTCGTCCCGTCTAAAGTGAGAGCGCCCTGCGGCAGCGGAGCGCCTGCGCCGTCAACAGAGCGGCGTGCACCGGGACGCGAAGAGGCAATCGCACCGTGCAGAACGCGGTAACGCTTTGGAGTACGCCTGTAGGAACTACCAGCTGCCGTTATCACACTTTGTCGTGTGGCTGAAAAGGGATTACAACCGCGCACAACTGTAAAGAATCGCGGCCTCGAGATGCGGAGATGAGGTCCGCAGCATCCCGCGCGGATCTGACGCGTGCAAGTTAACGATGGATAAAGACATCGTCCGTTACAAAAATTAGAACCTGGGAGTCGCAACATCGCGCTCGGCGCAGCTGCTGCAGCACAGCCCCGGGAGCGGGCAGCTGCACGCCCACACTTTAACCGCAAGGGTCAGTCGAGTACTTTTACGCAAGTTAGGTCTGATTGGATTGGATCCATTGTAGCAGCAGATTACATCAAACCGTTACAGGCGTGGGGAAAGTGGGGTCGGGCGGTGGGCACCGTTAGCGCCGCGTGACGTGACGCGTCGCTAATTCACATCACGTGCGCACGCGTGTCCTCACCCCCCCTCCTCCTCCCCGCGCGCAAACACTTCTCGCCACCAGCGAGCCTTGCATTGCGGCTGGTGGGAGGGGACGACGCCGTGCATGGCTTGCAGAATAATGTTTAAGAAGTTATTATGATATTGATCTCCGCTTGAAGCTCGATACCGTTTAAGCGGGCGGACTGCGTACGCGTTCACGAAGCCGCACTGGTTTGCTCGAACGTCAACGTGTCGCACCTACTGTCGTCAATCAACTTGGGCCCCGGAGCTCACTCGCACTCGCCCCCGCGGTGCAAGTGCGAGCAGTGATGTTTTAACTCTCCTCTTTATTTTTAAGAAATGGGTCCGTGATAGACGGGAGAAACCAGTTTTTTGCAAAATGACGTCACGCAAAACGTAGCATGCGTTCCTCGTGACCGTGGTCACTGGAGTGTGCTCGGTGGGCGCGTGCCGGTGGGCGCGTTGTGCATTTTATTGACAAACGCCAACAAAATTTCAGGGACTGTATGGTCCCGTACATGCCCGTATGCCAGCGTTCATTGAAGTGTCAACATGAAGAGTGCGCGGGGAGCGGTGCCGCGGTCGTCGACCCCGCGCTGATAACGGCCACAATTGGCGCGCAGTTCCATCGTATCGTTGTTATTGTTTTAAATCCGCGCCGCGTGTTGAAGTTTAAAAGTTCACACGGCACAGCGGCGGCCGTTCACCCGGCGCCGGCGCCTGCGCACGCCCCTGCCGGGCGCCGCGCGGCTCCTGCTCGCTCGGCGGGACGAGCAGACGCGCTGTCAGCACTGGGGTCGTGTCGTGAGCTTCACGTCGCCAGTAGCCTAGATGGTCCCAATAAACCCGCAGGACACTCCAGCCGCTGAGGTCGGCGGCGATGCAAAACAAACTAAGCGGCTGCCGTCATCACCCCCCCCCCCCGCCGCCGCCGCCGTACTCTAAACAATTATCCTAATGCTGTATCATTTGATACAGACTTTTATTCTCCCAGTTGTGAGTCATGCGATAGCCTTCCATTGTAAACAATATTTTGTTGTGTATAACGCATTAGCAGCAGTTAGGTTGTGATGTTGCGTTTACGTGCGATAGGTGATGAAACATTGTCAAGTTTTTAAAATCTCGCGGAGTAACCTCTGTGAGCCTGCATCGCGACAATGAATGCGTTTGGCTCCAGAAATAGCTCTGCGGGCCCGCCCGCCACGTCGAATACTGTCGAACTGTGTCAGACGTGCCGACAATTTCATTGAACATTAGGTGCGGGCCAGCTGCTCGGGGTCGCGCTGCAGCTGCACGGGTAGGTTGGTGCTGCGCTGCCGGCGCCGCGGCGCACCTCGCCCCGCGCGCTGCCGATTCTATATCAGGCCTCGCACCGGCACGTCCGCGCAAACATTAAGCGCAGAATAAGAACAGCTCGACAACTTGAATGCCGCAGGCCGGGGCGGTGGGGCAACGGGGCGGCGGAGCAAGGTCGTGCCGCGCGGCTAGTGGCGCGCTGCAACGGGCAACCGACTGCCGCACGTTGAGATCAAATATCGATATTCTAATGTAAACGCAATATGCTTTCTTTTACGTAACTTGTAGTGGAGCCCCGTGTTGGAGATCTATGATGCGCGTTCAGGTGTCGGACACTAGTGCAGGACATAAAAACGACGCTGCAGCCGCGCGGGCGCCGCGTCGTCCTGCTCTACAATGAATAAATAGTCTCGTGAATAAACACAAGCACATGGTTAAGTCAAAAGCGGCGGACTTGTAAATTGTCGAGCATTGTACCCAGTTCTCCCGTGGCGCCAGCTATTATGACTATATTATGGGCAAACCTAAAGGCGAGCGAGGAATTCGTCGTTTATGTTGATTCCGAGCTCGTTCCAGTCCATTAGCTTGAAGACATCTCCAGCGCAGCGCTGAAGAGTCGCACAGATATAGCGCCTCGCTGTGGCCCCCGCACCCGGTTAAACGAGCCTGAACTGAACGCCGACAGGCGAGAGCCGGCGGTGGAGCTCGCGTCCTGCTAATGGAGCGTTGAATTTTTAAAGCAGGAAGGTCCTTTTTGTTTATTATTTATGTACTTATTACACCATAGAGACCATAAAGCCGGACATATATATTAGACTATGTATGTATTCCAAATAAACTTCGGCGCCAAAAACAAATTTTGAACGATAACGAGCGACAGTAAATGGGTCAGGTTTAGGAATCCGAGTCAAATCGTTGTGCCCACTCGCAATGTTCTCATAGATGTCATCTGCATCTCTCATCCACATACGCTCATCAACATGCTCTGTTGCTCGATGCGAGAAACAGTTTGCCTGTGATTGGTCATCCCTAAAGCTTAAATTAAAAGCACCGGCACCACCAGCACCTGCTCCCGCGTGAAGATGTTCGGTACGGATGTTCCCTATGAATGACCTTTGAATCAATAAGGAGGCAAGCGGTAGCGTTTTCAGTCAATTGATAGTTTAGTTTGGGAACGCGTGGTATACAGGTGTATACGTACACGTCATGAAGTCGGCACGTTATGGACGAGAGCCATCAGCAATGGTCTCGTGGGTTCCGTTCCTGCGAGCCGTATTCTAAAGGGTCACTTGCATGAACGCACATGCGTGCGATGATGCGCTCCGAAGCGTTGGTACGACTTTCTGGAATCTATTGAGAATGGGGCTGGAAAGCGCGGCCGCGGGTGCCCACCTTCTGCGGGCTGGGGTAGTAGAGCCTCGGCTCTGTGCGATTGTTTGGACCCGGTCGGATGGGAGAAGCTTCTAAACTAGACCTTGAGTTGGGCTCTCGCGTAGTTCAAGCATCGCCTTAAACCGCTCGTACGTGAGCAATGTTCGCGGAGGAGCGTGCGCGCCGCCGCCGGCCCCACCGCGCGCTCGTTATTGACCGCCATTCTAATTCAGACGCAGACGTGACATCGCGGCGAGGGCACCGCGCCCGGCCAGCCAAAGTCATCTGCACCGACTCTAAATAATAACTGTAATCAATTATGTAGTGCTTCATAAAGACGTAAATAGCCGTCCATATTATGAAACGGCAAAATTATTAAAAAATCATTTTATTTCAATACATTACGATTCGAACCGTTTTTCAAGACTTCTCTCAAGTTTTTTGAAACGAATTTCGAAAACTACCGCCGACAACATTTGCGTTCAGAATCTAAACAATTCGGACATACCCTTTACAAAGTACAACGCGCGACCGCAAGACAACCTGCGAGCAGGCAACTAGTGTACGGACAGACGAGCCCCCGGAGCGCTCGCGTCCAAACGACCGGAGCCGTAGCTCCGCACGCGACGCGGCCGCGGCCGAGCGTCTCACCGGCAGGAGTGCGTCATGTGCGACCAGAGCTTAAGCGGAAATATTAGCAACGTCGACCAGGCAGGTGTGAACGACACCTCCGTCGCTAATCCGTGAAGAAATAAAAAATCCTCCCCCGCGGTCATCAGTTCGAGTCCCGGGGCGGAGGCTGACATGGTGGCATGGTGCCGTCGGGCGGCGAGCGGTGCGCCGACACTTGCCCGCCCTCGCCCCCGCCCCTCGTGAGGCCGGACTCGCGATAGTAAATATTAACATTCACTTTCTTAGTAAATTAATGTAATTAGTGTAGTTATCCTAGCAGTTTTAATAAAAGCAAACAATACACCACTAGCCTACCGGCGCCGTGCGCTGACATACTGGCGGCCCCGATAGCTCCGACACTCAATTACGTCAATTATTTATTTTTCAAACCGAATGCTGCAATTAGATTAATGCGTGCGAACAGAGTTCCACCGGTGGGCGATTGCTGCCTATCTGACGCGGGAGAAGGACGCGCTCCCAGCAACCGGACGCGAGTTGCAACCGCCGAATGTTGCTGAACCAACCTGAGCCACTCCCCGCGCCTGCCAATCACAGAATTCACCGTCAAATAACGGGAGCCAGCGGCGTGGCGCGTGGCTCTGCTCGGGCTCCGCAGGGATACGATGACGGCGGGGTGCCTCGCCTGTTTGCACCGAGTTGTGTACCGTTCGGTACACGCAGAACGAGAGACGGCGGCGATGCAGTTCTTGAGCAGCCCGCAGCCCGCGCCCCGAGTCCGACCGCTTCCCGTAACTCACATGAACTCGCTTTCAGTTCGTGGTCGGTTGAATCCACTCGCCGCGCTAGAGTAGTATCTCCGCGAAGCGAGAGCGGTCTGTTGTGAACCATATCGCGGGCGGCACGCGTGCTGCAGGCGCGGCGGGGCGAGGCGGGGCGCGGCGCGGGGACGAGTGAGTCACGCCGTGTGACGACGTGAGTCAGAGCGCGGCGCGGTTGCATAAGCGGCGCGCGCTGCACGGGAGCCCTCTCTGCCCCCGCGCCGCGCCGACTGCTGTAGGTTGCCTCGCGGCATCGCAACGAGCTCCGGGGTCGCCTGCACGCAGTCGAGTGCGCGCCGACTTGAACACCAAACTCCTTAACCCTCCGCGTTAAAAACTTTTCGTCTACTCGTCCCATCTGATGCTTCACACGCAACTTCTTCCGCTTGAATTGTTTGCCCGATCCTCCCTGCCGAGATCATGACGCCTGCGCGGAGAGCGGGCGTAGCACCACCTATTCCGTAGAAACGTTGCACGCCTCCACCCGCCCCGTGTCGACGCTGCGTGCTGCCGACCCTAATGTCTCGAGCGCCGTATCGGTTAGGAAGATCGCTGGCGAGGTGGGCGTAAAAATCGGTCAGGTCCGAGTGCACGCCGCGCCCGTGCGCGTGACGCGCTGTACTTTTCCCCGGCAGCGGCGGCCGTGACGCGACCGCTGCGCACGGAAAGTTACGTGCGGCGCGAGCGCACCTCGCTGCGGGGCGGCGGGGCGGTGCGGGGCGGCGGGGCGGTGCGCCTGCGACAGCAACACGCGAGGTGCGCGCGCACCGCTGTCTAGTCGCGCGATTACATTCAGATGCGCGCGCACCGCTTGCCAGAATCGAAACATAACATAACGTCTGCCGGCAGATGTTCACGTATACATAACAATAAAGATTTTACTTTCCGGGGCTGATCAGTTGCGCGGGCGAGGCGCTCAGCCAGCGGGCACATGCGGCCCGGGAGCGCAGCGGCGCCCGTCGGCGACACCTGATATTCAGTCTACGTTTATAAAGGCTAATAGCACTGTTTGTATTGTAATGAAATCTTTTTAGTTGTATTGTGTATAACAATTTTTTTTTTAATTTTTTGTTATAAGTAAATGAATATAATGAAGAAATTCGATATATTTTAAACTGTTACTCGGAAAAAAAAATTAGAAAAATTGCAAAGCAAATCACGAAAAACATTTTGTAGCATTAATGTCAGGTCCATGGCTCGCAGTGTCAGCAGTGGTAAAACAAAGTTGATTAAAACGATTTTAATTGAGGAATTTTAAAGTTGCACTTCGCCCTGGTCGCCCCGCTACGGATAACGTCCAATTAAATTTTGAAAAGGCAGACCGACGCGTCGATGGTCGCGACGTAGCCGAAGAATCCAAGATGGCCGCAAGACAGTTCAGGCCCGTTTGAGAAAAGCTGGATACACCAGCACGCGCGCCGTGCGGACAGCGCGGGAGCTCCCCACAGTAAACCTTATCAACTAAACTAAGTGCGAGACGTAATGAAAGCGAACTCTTTTTGAAGACGTTGACGTCGAAAAGTGTTACACTTACGACAACAACGGAAGGGCATTGGTCACTGTGAGCCTTCGCCGCCGGCTCGGACCCTCACCACCAGCGACCGGTGCCAATGAACCAATTAGTTTGTATCCGTCCGGAATTAATAAAATAAAAGGGGTGCAGTCTTTCATAATAATGCTACTCGCCATACACATATTGAGACACCCAGAAATAATTAGGAGTTTGGCTGGGAGCCGAAGATGCATCCGTCATATGACCATCACTTTGTACCTTCAATTTTCCACCAGTTGCATTCTCTTCAGAATCCTTTAGGCAGTGTCCGCTTACCACGAAGACAGGACTGCCCAAACTACTGGTCGCGGTTTATTTATCACATGTCCCAAAATTTTTACAAAAACGGCAGTCAATGCCTACAAGATGCTGAAGGTCAAACAAAATGATAACTATCTATTGAAGTTAAATGTAAATAAAATATAGATTAAAATAAACAAAATATGTAATTTTCCAACATGAAATGCTTTGGCCTAAGTCTATTGCAGACAGTGGAATGAGTTCCATAGCATCGCCGAGCAGCGGGTGGCGCCGCAGCGGCTGCCCGCGCCGCTCCGAGCGTCGCAACGTCGGAGACAGTTACGATTTTAGCAAACAGTTTACTGTGGGCAGCAGTGTGAGTGAAGCGAAGCGCGGGTTTCAGTGAGAAGGAATCCCACATAACTCTGTCCTTCGGCGGGCACGGTATCTCCGCGAGGTTGTGTGCAAAATAGATTTATGGGAAGATATATATTATAAAAAAAATAGAGGAGAACGTGCAACGTTCTGCAGTGATAGCGGAGGCCAAGAAGTCCCCGGCTCGATACATCATAAGGTCACGAAACCGATATTCATTGGAACTAGTCTCGCGATGCACCTTCGGCATGAGCTCAATATTGCAAACAAACGCTCCTCGGCAAAAACTTCATTGCGTCAACATTTATGGTCACCCTGAGGGCTCAGACTGCAAACGTCGATCGCCGCTGTCGCCCTCACCGTCCTCACCGCCGCAAACGTACAAACTGTTTGCGGCGACAGGTCGCTGCCGATTGCACGGCCAGGCGCCAACGGGCCGCTATCCGTCTGTGGTGCGGCGATATCATTGTTTACAAGCTGTGAAGACTGGACCACAAGGAAACCAATGTATGGTCCACAACCGAAAGCCGCGTGTCACGTGGCGGTCGGTGCCGGCTCCTAGCTTCGCTGGGTATCAACGCACCGGTGGATTTTCGTTCCACCACCGGTTGACCGGTTACTAGATTTAACGTCACCGGTATAAATTACATTCGGGCGCACAGCGCAGTCGCCGGGGCACCCCGGGGTGAGGTGCTGACCTTTCACGGCGCTGTCTATAATAAGCAGCGTGACGTGCGGGTGCTCGGTGACCCCTGCGACCTTCAGGCGGCGCAATCAGTGCCCGCAGCGGCCACTGGACCTACGCCCGCCCCTAAATTAGACCTGCACGCAGCGTCGCACCGCCGACGGATTAGTTCCACCCGTAATCAATGGCCGAGTGCTCCGTATTGCGAAATACAAAGTTCAGATTGTGGCGACGGCAACCGTTCTCGTTGTCGTGTTGTGCTAGGCCAGTGCAGTGGCGGAGCCAATGAGTGCTGTGGCCGCGCGGGTCCAAGCGGTGCTCGCAGCTGCGGGCCCGGCATGCGTGGCGGCTGTTGTTTCCGTAACCAACAAGTATTTAACTTCATGAAATTTCTTGAAAACCCTGCCGACGCTGCTCCTACGGCCTTCAGAACTTACCGCATCGTCAGCAGCGCAGCCAACCGCTCACGTGCCGCTCAGCGCTCCACGGTTTGCGTCAAGTAAGTGTTTTGCTACAAGTGGAATTCGCGCGTTGCGTCCGATCGGACTGCGGGGGTTGACGACAAAGCCGATTACTTATGAGATGAATTTCTTAAAAGTTACGAACAAATGAACAGCCACCGGGGCTGCCCCCGAGCGTGGCTGACTACAGCAGTCAAGTGAAATTTATACGGAAACGCAAACAAAAACGAGCCCGTCATCCGCCGCCGTCCGAACTGGTCCGTCGCAGGCCGCGAGAGTGCAAGTCGCTCGGTGCAACCGGCGGCGCGTCTCGACCCCGAGGTCGCGGCGGAGGCTCCAAGGTCGCGCGCACGCGAGCGGCCGCGCGTCGCGACGGGGACGCCGATACAAACAAACAAGCAACACTCACCTGTTTTTTTCCAACTCGTTGTGAGTGGTCCTGCAACAGAGAAGCAGAGCTGTAGTAGTGTTCGTCTCACAAAGCACACCCAGCGGCTGAGGCCCGGGCCCGCGCTCACCTGCTGCCCTGCGACTTCTTGGGCTTGGGCCGGCGGCCGGCGCGCGCCTCGCCCCCCGGTAAGCTCGACGCGTACCCGTGTTCCGCCTCCGCACCGAACAAAACTGCAATTCCGTCAAAATCAGCTGATTAGCGCACGGCCGAAATAGACGGGAGCCATGTTGACGTGTGCGAGCGGTGCACTCGATTGACAGCTCGAACAAAGAGAACTCGCTTCACCTCTGTCGCGCCGCTCGAGGTACTCGGCGGCTCGGATCAGCGCGGCGATGCTCATGTCGGGCGTGTCGCGGGCGGCGCGGCGGCCACGGCGACCACGGGCGTCACGCGACTGTCCCACGGACAACTATAAATACGAGCCAGCGGTGCGCGAGCTGCGCGACCGCGTCCGCCGATGTCACAAACACACTGAGCGACGGGGCGCGAGCGGGGCGAGAGCGGGCGCTCGGGCGCTCTCGGGCACGCTCGGCGGCCAATGGGCGCGCGCCGCCGTCGCCCGGGTCAATCACGTGAACTCTGTGTTTCCAAACAAAACATTCGCTCCGCGCGCGACACGAGCGCGCCGCCCGGGGCTCCCTGCCCGATAAGCTATCAATCGCAACTTTCTACTTTATCGGCGCAACAATGGACACAAACAAAAAGGATGCAAATAAAAGTCTGAGTTTCACATTTGGGAAACACTTTTAATGTTTAAAACTCTCAAACAAATCTTTAAATTTTCGTTCAGAATTGTCAGCAGATGCAGGCGGGCGAACATCACGGGCAGCAGATGCTTCCGAGGCTCCTGGAAGCAAAACAAGTATAACAGTGGGATTGTGTGGGATGTGCCGCGCGTTTTCTCACAACATGCTCGAAATTGCCGCGGAATAAAATAAATAAGCGGGTAATGTAAGAACGGAATGCTTCAACTTTGCCAAAAAACAAATTTGCAGCGAAATCCTATCTTAATGATAACACATGACGTGCAGTTGCACGCAGGCATTATCGGCCACTTGTTTTGCTCGATGGGAAAGTACGGGATAGGTAAAGAATTTCAAACAAAACCTTGACGCGATTGCGAGTTGGAGAGGGCAGTTTTCATTTATATTCATTAATCCTTTTTACAAATGGGTAATGGCATCATGAATGTAGGACAAGCTCAATTTGTCACCGACCGTCAGTACTCGCGTCTTCCTGTAGTACTGGCTGATGAGCTTCACCATTGAGCTGAGGAAGGCGCACAGCAGGTGCGGGCGCGCTGCGGCAGAACGTAGCGCAGCTGGCAGCCCGAGCGCGTAGTGGAACACTAGACACCACTCCTCCTATGTGCCAAACACAAGTTCTGTCTACACTGATGGTTGGTAGACAGCTGTTTATGCCGACTGAAAGGTACTCTTGTCTTTCTTATGCCTTTGAAAATATTAAATTTGAAGGTAACTTAATTTGTTAGCACTAACAAAAATTCCTAGTGACATTGTAAAGGTCTACATGACGAGGTGCACTCTTAAATAATAATAAAAATTATTTGTTTTTTAATATTTTGGATGCACACCTTCACACAAAATCTAAAATGTAAACCCCACGAAGATAGCAGTAACCCAACCACATAGGGTTAACATTATGAAAATTAAAATATTAATAATCAATATTATTTTTATTTCATCAAAATATTGAAGGAAACAGCAGCAGCTAAGTTTTGTTCCCAGATTAATTACCTCTTGTGTTAATAATGAGAAGTCAGTATGTTGAAAATCTGGCAATGGAGGGTATGTCCCCTCTGTGACCCTCTCATTGTAAGTGCGAATAATGGTGTCCAAGCGTGCACAATTGTATAAGACAAAAGCTGCACCTGCAAATGAAAGAAAAAAATTCTTTGGTTAATCTGGATGGTGAAAAAATTTCTGCACTTTGCATGTTGCAAATTTCAATATTATTACCTTTTTTATCCTCACTACAATAGTTTAACCCACTGGGTAAATCTAATATAACCAGAATGTGGAACAAAAAAAGCAAATTCCTCCTTGTATATAGGAGTGAAACAATAGCAACAAATATTTTTGTGCTTCAACATAATGTAACAAGTTTTGTGATAAGTGTAATTACACCATTATGCAGCAAGGTAAGGCAAAAATGCTTCTGTGCACATTTTGATATTAGATTTTGTGTAGAAAAAAATTTTGTATTGATAATAGGGTCTGGGTATTAAAGAAAATATCAATAGAAAAAAACATAGATCTGGTTTGATTTGAACACAGCCAAAATACCAAAAGGCAGCTTTCCTTTAATTGATTAGCTGTTGATCAATAAGGATACACTGAAGAATACCTTTACTGCAGCCAGACGACACATCAAAGTTAATTTTGACTGCACAGCTTGGTTTAGTCTGCAGCAACTCAAATGTGACTGCCGACTCTCCCAGATGCGCAATGAATTCTCTCCATTTGTCATCTGTAGCCACCCTGACACCATACTTATGCTGCGCAATCAGTGTCAACTCATTTTGACGTAATCTATAAATAATATAAAGGGGTCTCATGAAATTTCACAAAATACATTGCAGTTATGTCACCATATTCTTGAAAACCCTTAACACTAAAATGTGTAATTTACAATTCTAAATAGGTCATGTGTTTTCACTTGTGACTATTCTACAAAAGATATCACTGACAGCAATTCATGTTTGCCAACTATGTGAATATTGACAGGCCGAATAAACACCAACCTAATAAAGTCTTCACCACTCAAAGTTTCCTCTTTAAGGCCCGTACTTGCATTAAGTACGGCGCCGCAGAGCAATGAGCTGCCCTCCGCCGCGCTGCCCGACGACTTCCACGTGACCACTACTCCCTGTGAGTGTCCCGGATCGCTCGGACTGATTGCGAACAGGTTGTTAATCACTTCGCTTAAACACTTCAGCCGCAAGGAAGTCACACACGTCCCCTCACAAGTTTTGTCTACGCGCGCAAAACATTTTCTTTTACTCAAGCACTCTACAAGCCGGTCTTTGTTTACCAGGGAAGTGGATAATCCAAGTTTTATACCGGCGCCACGGTTTATAAATATATGTACACGATCCTTTATTACTTTTATATTTTTAATAGATAAGTTCCACTGTTGTGATGCATTAACGATATCCTCCACATTTTTTCCGACATACTCGAGTATATCGCCTTCGAAGTCCGGTCTGCAACTACCGATGTATTGGTGCCAGGATTTAACACTGCTAGGAAAACTGAATTCACCTTGAGTTTGCAGGTTAACCGAATGTTTTTTAACAAGCAGTCCCTTTATTACTTTATTTTGTCCTAATAAAAACTGACATAGGTCTTCTGCAAATATATTTAGAGGATCATCCAACATCACTAATTAATCGTAGAAATTATTTTTTCACAAACCTAATTACAATAACAATCGCATTTCAATCATAGCAGGCATTGCAACCATAGATAATACACTTTGACAACATTGGGGACGATTGACATTTTTTTCCCTAAGGCCAATACTAATATGATATAATAATACTTTGTGCCGGTATAAAGTACTATTTTTTTAAACTTAAAAAATAAATAAATATGCTGCTTTTGTCGTTGAAGTCAAGCTACTATTTCACATTTTTCGCATATTTTCTACGTAACGATTAAATCTTTAAATTTAAGAACAATATAAATTCTTACTGCATTTATTACAAAAATAAGTAAGATATAAGCACAATGTTTGGTATTATTAATATGACGTATTTAACTCTTACAAGTATGTTATTGACAAAGTATTAACACTAAATATACCGTCATGGATCAAAATGACCCATTTGGGTTCATCTTATTGATTTTGCAAATTTTGATATAATGACTTTTTGTTACTAATCAATCGACAGATATTACACTTATTAAATTTAATTTTTATTGCCTTCCTAAGAAACTTATTTTATACATTCAAGCAGGAAACAAAGTCGGGTCATTTGACCTATTATGGTAGGAATAAGTACTTTATAAGTGTTGGTATGATTAGTGTTAAAGTCTATGCTTCGAACATTAAACCATTCTCTTTATTCAAGTTTCATCGCAATATTAATAAGTTTTTTTGTTCAATTTTTCTAGATATTATGTATATATTTAGACATAAAAGTTAAAAGCGAACAGTGCGTACATCCGAATGGAGTGTTTAGCTGACGTCGATGCGACGTCTTTGACATTGCAGTTGTCATGCAGTAACGGTGTCTGACAGTCAGCTGTGGATGTAGTTTTGTATCATTAATCGTATTGTTGTTAGTTCGAGTGGACGCTGATCGCATTTAATCACATAGATTATGTTTTAAATCAAATATGGTATTATATTATAAACGTTTTGTATTTATCTCTTTATTATGTCGAGCGGTTTCGGTATTCTCTGCCGATCACCTCCTCGAAGGCATTTACTGTGGCAAACAGAACTGTTATGAAGTGTTAGGAGTTGGCAGGGAAGCAACTAAAAATGAAATCGGTCGCAGCTACAGGCAGCTCGCGAAGAGATTCCACCCGGACCTGCATCGCACGTCTGACGCGAAGAAAGAAGCGGAAGAAAAGTTCAAGCAAATAGCGACCGCGTACGAAATCTTACGCGATGAAGAGGAGCGATCCGACTACGACTACATGCTGGACAACCCGCAGGAGTACTACGCGCACTACTACCGCTACTACCGGCGTCGCATGGCCCCCAAGGTGGACGTGCGCATCGTGCTCGCGGTCGCCGTGACTGTCATCTCGCTCGTGCAGTACTACAGCGCTTGGTCCAAATACGACACCGCCATCAAGTACTTTATGACCGTGCCCAAGTACAGGAACAGAGCTATGGAAATAGCCAAGGCCGAGAGCAACGAGTCCCAGGGCAAAGGCAAAACTAACAAAAAGAGCAAAGCGGAACAAAAGGCGGAACAAGACAAAATTATTAGGAGAGTGATAGAGGAAAACCTGGACATCAGGGGTGCATATGCGAAACCGGAGATTGCTGACATATTGTGGGTACAACTAATAATCCTGCCATATACCATCACATCTTATATCTACTGGTACCTAAGGTGGTTTTGGAAATTCTCAATAATGAAGCAGCCATATGGAGAAGAAGAGAAACTGTTCATAATTAGGAAATATATGAAGCTGGGGCAGCACCAGTTTAACGCATTAGATGATAAGGAAAGACAAGAGTACTTGGATCAGGAGCTTTGGGTTAAAGAAAACTTTATGGTTTGGAAGGAGATCAAGGATGAAGAGGCCAAGAAAGCCCTCGCCGAGAACAATAAATATAAGCAATACAGGAGGTACATCAAGCAGCATGGGGTCGGGCGGATGACATTTGATGACTCATGATCTCCTTTGTCATTCATAACGAGTATCTTTGATTATGTAAATTTATTTATTTATAAAGTTTTACATGACCTATGTCTGTTGATCAACACCCCCAATAAAAGCCAGTGATTACACAAGTTGTTACTTTTATTTGTTTAATCTCTAACCACCTCAACATGTACTACAGTGATTCAGTTACATTCAGTCATACAATCATAATTTACAATCAAATGGCAATTAGTTAAGGCATTCTAAGATTGTCAACATACTGCGGCATCAACTCGGTATTACAAATGTATGCTCAGCCTAATGCTTCCATTTGTTAACAATCATTGTGCACACTGCAACCTTTACATCACATGCAAATAAATTTGTCCTGTTCTCCCAACAATTTTAAAAAGTTTGGTGGGAAATGGTAACCATAGTGATAAATAGATTTAACACACACTGCACATTTATTGAGCTTTGTTTGTTTTTTTTCTCTTTGGGTATATGGGAGAATGTGCCAAATTACATTGCAATAGTAGGAGCGGCAGATTACATTAAAACAATTGAGGTTATTTCTATTGAGTATGGCTGCATTGATATTGCCTTAAGGAATAACAGTTTAAGAACATTGACACAGTCGTCGTTTCATGGCGACCGTGCAGCGGGCCCGGGCGCTGCTCGCTGCAAGACTACAACATAACAACAAATAATATCGTGTCCTCATCTCGTAACAGCCGAGCGCGCGCAACAAATTTAACTCAGTAATTTCAACAAGTAGTTTTTTTCCGATCTCTCTTTTCTGTTCACTTGATTTTTTACACAATTGCAATACAGTAAGTTTGCGAAACCAAAACTTTCTCTATTTCTATCCGACAGCAAAAACAGTGACCGCGACGGCGTTACGTCAGCCGATCGGGCGTCCCGGCCGGCGGCGCTTGCGGCCGTTATTGAAGTTTTTTTTATCAAATTTGATCCGAGAGATCCGAAACAAGCTAGTATCGATCGTTCAACGAAATCAAAATTTTCTTTTGCAATAAAAGTGTTTTATTTACACAGTTATAAGTGACCATTTGAAACAAGCGTAAGTATTTCCAATTTAAAATAAAAACGTTCAACCAGATGAAGCAATATGCGGGCAATAGTTAAGCTCGTTGCGCCGGGTGATCAAATAGAAAATGTGTGCGCGCGTCGACTGCTCGCTGCCAACAACTGCTGTGAAATATATTTATTGGCAACGAGCCGCGTCGCCGGCGCTGCGCGTGCACAGGCGCTGCGCGTGCGCCGGCGACGCGGCGCCCGCTCGGCTGCGCGCGACTAGGGCACGTACGCTTCAGTGCTTACGTCATACAACAAACCAAAACAAAACATTATAAAAAGAATTTCGAGTATGTGATTGTCCAGTCGAGTAAAATTTGAATAATAAAAAGTATCTTATAACATCGACAAAATTTTTAAGCAAAAACTAATGAAAATAGTTACAGTGTTAGTCACATTATAATTCTATTTAAACCGAAACAACCCGAGGGTAACAAGGTTGGGTCTGCGGTCTGGTCATTTCATTTCGATTTTTATTTATGAAAATATATAGCGGCGCACACGGTTCTGCCGCCGCCTCGCCGTCGAGCGCACCTTGCTGCGCCGCGCGTCTATTTCCGTCTCATGGATTTGTACATAAACTCTTCATTTACACGATTATAGTTCCTATCTGTATTTACACAAAACATTTAATTAAATATACAAACGGTACCTCGCCCTCGCGCCGAAACGTCTCTTTGTATGAAGCGTCACCACAACTAACTGCTTACACGAGTAAATAAAAGTAGACAATGAACATAAAAGGAAGAACTAGTATAGTATTGATAACTATTCTCGAAAAAATATATTGCCAGGAAACCCGTTGAACACATCAAGATCCAAAAAGAGGCTTCGGTCGCACGGTACACGGAGAACCATATCTCTGTATACACAAACGGCGCACACAAAATAACGCCTCCAGGGCTGCGGGGGCGCGCGCTCCGCATTCAATTGTTGCCAAAATGTGGACACCACGTCGAGTGCAGTGATTCTCCTATCCGACACGGACGGGAAGCTCGACGTCAATCCTCTATTACAACGCGAGTTCTGCGCCCTTGTGCGCGCTCGTCTGTGCGAAAACTATGTCTGACTTCTCACTGTTTACTTTTTGTGTCCCATTCGCTATTCTAATTCCAAAGACTATTATACAATGACCTATGGATAACAGGCCGGCGGCCGCGGGTTCGTTCGTTATGCATCTGTCACTAAACAAGAGAATGCATTCGTAACGACGTAAATATTTTAATTATCGAGAAATGTTAATAAATTATTTTTTTCATTTTTATGGTCTTGATTTTGAAAATGTCTGGTTTTTGGTCTCGGAAAAAGAGTCTCCAAGTAAAAAGTTGCGGAAGCGCGCAAAGAGATCAACTAAATACCTGGAGGCAGTTTAACGCGCGCAGTCGTTACGAATCGATACGTACGTGAGTACATCGTGCTCGCCTCGAGCTGCAAACGTACAGACAAATGTTAAAGCGCATCTGTGACTGCGGCTGCGGGCTCGACCGGCCGACACTGAACTGAACGCCTACTTGCTTTGCTATCCGATTATCACATTTATGCTAATAGTTTTGAGGACCATATTCTCAAACTGTCGAAATACTTCCGACTGTGCGTACAGTGGTCGACTCCACGTCAGTCCAACGACCAACTAACCGAACCTAAGCTTAAAGCGCTACAACTCGTGTGCCTCCCCCTTCCCCTCCGCGCGACATCGGTCACCCGTGGAATTGATTCAGTTTTTTCCTAGTGGCAACACTATCCCGGCCGCGGGAGACGGCCCGCGACGCGCGTTGCGGCGGAGGCGGCGCGTGCGCCGATCGCGCCGGGCCTGCGCCGCGGCCGCTAGCGGTGCAGCGGGCAGTAGCGGCGGAGGCGGCGCGCGCGCCGGTCGCGCCGTGCCTGCGCCGCCTGCGGGGCGCGTCCTCAAACCGGAGTCTCGTGATCGTTTTCTTCGATTCGGCCCAAACGCCACGCGTTGGGGTCCGTCGCTGGACATTCAAAAGCGGTGTGTTATTACTTCATTCAAACAGGACACTTTCATTTTCTGTAAATATTAAATCATGCAAATTGAGCACATTCAGGGGCACCGTAAACAGATATTAATTGATTACGTGTCAACGGTTAACACATAGGAAATAGTAATGCTATCGATGTAGTTAATAAACAAAAGTTTGTGTATAGCGGACATGTTTGCAGTCATTAATATTGCGTAGCCTGTCTAATTAATCGTTGCGTTCATTTATTTCTGAACGCAACGAATCGTTCGAACCCGCGCTCAAATCAGCGAGCGCTTGACAGCCGGTCGTCAACATTGGCGCGACTTCACGTCGTTCTACTGGCCGTTCAGTTAAGTTTTATTTCATTAGAACGAAAGTGTTCCCAGACAAATAGTGCTATGTTGATTCGGCACAAAATCCTTGACCGGAATATATTTTTAAATTTAAAAAACCGAATGGAATTCAAAATATTATGTATACGGTGTTGAAAGGGTGCGATGCGATGTGTCGCCTCCGCTACGAGTCGACGGTCGATGGAGTCGAAACGACTGAACACTGCGAAGTGAGTGAGTTCCGTCTGGTAATGTTGCGTGCGTGTGATTGTTGAATATTGAACTAGTCGGCCGCTAATGGAACTATAGTTGGCGCGAAGGCAACCATGCAAATGTATTGTTAAACATTTTGTTAGTAGCGTGCTGAGCGTGTAAAATTAGTGCACGTCGTGAACTGTTAAACAAATAAATACTTTAGCGATTTTCATTACATTACGTACTATGTACTTATCGGTACATCCACAGGAATATCACAATAAGAAGAATAACTCCCATCAAAGTAGAGAAATGAACATACCCATGAGTAAAGATTTTTAACAAGGAAAATATATATCACATGCAATGTATAAAAAATAGAAGCAATTTATGTTTAAGTGTATGCTGTCTACATAACAAACTGAACCGAATGAGAAAAGTCACGAAATGAATGAACAAAGTTGCAACAGAACAGAAACAAATAAATGTGAACGTAAAGTTACCTGAGAACTGTAGCTCTTCTGCGCATGCTTTGGGAGCGGGGGTGGGGGTGGGCGGATAGCGCAGGGGCGGGGAGCGCGGGGGGCGGGTCGGGAGCGGTACTCGAGGCCAATAAACATTATTCTAGCACTAGCGCACCGAGCGCAGCAGACACGACGTGCTGTCGGTGTCAGAGCGTCGCGCGGACTCTGCGCTCGTCGTGCCGTCTCGAGCGACAAACGGAGCCGCGCCGATCGCCTCACCTGACCGGCGGTCTAGGTCTATACGCAAGCGGTATGGTGAAACAAAACTAATGCATATGTGATATGTGATGACGCTTGGACGGCACACAACATTTACAAACAAACATGCAGATAAATGCTAATCTCAAAGCTAATTCCTGCGGCAGAGTGTGGATTTTCGACGGCTGACACTAAATTTGTTGATATCAGACAAATGAAATGATGTGACACACAGTCCTTGCATCTACATTCCACAGCTGCGCTGTCCTAAGATTTCATTGCAACGACTGCCAATTTTCATGTCATGCACCGCGCCACCTGAACACCTGCCTTTGGTTTCCACTCGGCAACTGTTCATTAACCTGTAACACTATGTCAGGGTGCTAGCCGGCGGTAACCAATACTAAATAAAACTACAGACATATCGGTGTAAACAAGAACGTGCCGACGTTGGTGTGCATAAAACAATAACTAGTTATTAATACAACGTCCAAACACGTGGACCCTAAAGTACGCTAACTCTAAGATTGCTTCTCATTATGACACTTTGTTACAATTACTATTACATTATGCACTAAGAAACTTATACTCTAACGCTTGTACTTATACAAAGAAAGGGGCTGATGTGGAATCAGTTCGTACGGTGCAGGCGGTGATGGGTACGCTGCTCACCAGCACGCTTTAGACAGCGCGATAGCATTTGCATTTGGCGTTACTGTTCACTACCGGAAGCCTCTCACGCGCAGGAGTGCAGCGGCCATTGCCCGAGTGGCCGGGGGGTTCCTGAGACCGTTGGGGAGTGAGCGTCGCGTGTATCCATTGCGCGCACGAGAGAGAGGACCAGTTTGTAATGCGGGGTGCAGCTTGCACGGGGCGTGTGTGTGTTCATAATATCGCCCGGTGATCCTGCGCCCAACAGGTCACACAACAGGGATTCACACTCAAAGTCCACAGCGCGCTTTAATTGCGCACGGGCCAACGAGTTGCTTCATGATCAGCATTTTGTTTGCAACTCGCGCCATTATTTAGTTAGTGACGGCTCAATGCGATTCAATGCTCAATAGTGATTCGTAGACAATATCACTTTATTGGCTATAACAATAATTGGCAGTAACGTGTAAGCTTGGTTTGCTCTGCGAAACCACAAAACCGAAGTGTCGGACACGCGGTACGGCTGCGGCTGCGAAGGTGTATTTCTAGTGTCGGAGCTTGGCGTGGGGGTGCGGGGCGTGGGGTGAGGGGTGCGGGCGTCGGGGAGAGCGGGTCGGTCGGGAGCGGGTGGGGGCGGGGGGGAGCCGGGGGAGCGCTCGTCGTTCAGCACTGGTGTGCGGCGGGCGCGGCGCGCAGCAGCGGCGCGTGTTCGCCTGCACGAGCGACACGTCATCGACACAGCGCGGGCACAGCGCACGTCGCACGCGCGCGCTGCCTCCCCGCGGCGCATCCCTCGGCACAACTCCCGTCGGTACGATTAAATATTCGAAACACTGGTGACGGCACCAAGTCCAGCCAGCGTGGGCCTCAGAGGGCCACTTTAAAAGTGCTTGTTCAAGTTTAAGCAAATGGTGGAGTCGTGATACCGGGTGGACGGCGCCGGGCAGGGAGGCAGCGCGCGGCCGCGGCGGGGCGCGAGCCGTTTCAATTCCCCGCTTGCAGTTACATTTACAGCGAACATTTTGTTCGCACTCCGTGTGATGTCGTTTTAACTAAACATTGCATATCATTGTACAATACATGACGGTCTAATAGAATTGTACGTAACGAAATAGGTACAGGTTTAATAAAATCTGATGCCGAGTAAGTGGTTGTCAACCAAAAATATTTGAGTACAATCCTGATCCACGACATCCAGGGAGGCGATAAAATTGTGGAGTGTTGTAATTTTGGCATAATCACAAAAGTGTTCTTCCGTCCTACGAATAGTCGTAGAAATGTAACCGCAAACGGTGCCAGCCCACGAAAAACAAGTCGAATCCAGATAACATCAATGCTACGCCTAACTACCGGCCGGTGGCGTCAGTGCGGCCGCGGGGGGGCGAGCGGCAAGTGACGGAGCTAAAGCGATCGCTGGATGTTAATACGCGGAGCGGTCCGCGGAAAGTATTACAAACAATGTTTCAGTAGAAAAACACCGAATACTTTTACAGATAGATCTAATCAAGGAGCGTCGCACACGACCGCGGCCTGCGGCGTGCTCAGAGCCGGCATGAACCCCCACCCCCCACCCCGCTGGTGTCGCATGCGCCCCGAAGCGGCATGCAATGACAACCCGCGAGCGGCACGGCTGAGCACGAGCTGGTCGCCACTGCGCCGGGCGACTGCGCCGGGCGGCTACGATGACTTCAGATGCGGACATGCACCTACGCACGAGCGAGCAGCCGCGGTCTCGGCCCCCCTTACCTTCACAGGGCGCATCGAGCCCGGGCTGCCGTTGCTTCCGTGATCATAGCAGACGATTCTATTTCACGGCCTCTTTACTTTTCCAACGACGGCCGGAGCGCTGTCTTGTCGTGAACACATGTACTTCTCGTATTACTTGATACAACGTACACGGAGATAACAAATCGAGATGATACGAAGTAATTACCGACTTCCAGCGGACCAACCATTCTTGCGACCGGGAACCGCCGCCGTACCGGATCTATATGTAAGATGGCGTGGCTAGTTCCATGGCAGTTGGCGTGGTGGTCATCAAAGCATCGAAATGTGACGAGGATCGAAATACTCTTTTGTCGAAAAAAATATCTCTTTACCCGGCATCAAAAAATAAAAACTTGGCCCTAACACTTCTACACCAAAAGCCGTATTCGGCTGCGGCCCAGCGGGAAGAAATGCAGGCGCGCGGCCACTCACCCTGTAGCTGGCGGTTGAGTAGCGCGGTGATCCCGGGCCCGTCACCCGCCTTCTTCACCACCAGCATGGGCTTGTCCTCGCCCTCCTCGTAGCAGTTCGGCAGGTGACCGTTGCTCACCGCCATCGTTTCGCTCACCTGCAAACACAACACCCCCTCGTCTGTTAAAATTTCGGCACCGGCCAGACGCGTACGCGTACTCGTGACGTTTATGCAGCGGTGTTCTGAACGCGAGAGACATTACAACGACATCGTTACCTTTATTACATGATACAAATATTTCTTTTTACAAATAGTCTCTGTTAAGCACCTTCGAAAAGTAAAGAGACTGATGTGGTGAACATTAATATATCTCTTTGTATAGTGTTTTTGCTTCAAACGTCCTCCGTACAGCGCCGCCAGGTTGATTCTATCGATAAGAACCCGCCGAGAAACTCGACAGCTGGTACTCTCTCACCGCCTAATTTACAATTGATGCATGGCATAAATATGTTCGAATTGTCGTGTGAACATTAGCATGATACTGATCCTAAATATGTCCGTCTTCTGTATAATAATCTTTCACGGAATAAGAGTCCGCGTGACCCACCTGCATCAGCTTGTGCACGACGTCGCGGCCCAGGATGTGGTCGAACACCGCCTGCAGGAACCCGTCCGACATGATGGACAGCTTCAGCTTGTCGCGGTGCCACACGAGAACACGCGACTCCTCCATCGCCATTATGGAAACCTGCAAACGAACCAGTCCCACAAGGGCTCAAACTAATTCTACCGCCGCACCAATAGACAGCGCACCAACCGCGTCGCGCGCGTTTAGTGTTGCGAGAAAGTACTTGGAGTGTTTAGTTCATCAAAATCTCAGGTTGGACGTGGAATTCGTCATCAGCGAATTATGAAAAAAAATGTTGATCCCGATGATCGATACGACGCGCAAAGTGGACCGGCAACACGGTCGCGGTATCGGGAAGTCGACCGTCGCAACTTGTCGGGGAGACCTATGCCCGGCAGTGGGCGAGTGGGCGAGTGGGGCTGACGCGATGACGATGAGTCGATGCGACCGGTGCGTATCCTGTGCACTAGCGATATAATATTGAACGCAGCACATTTGTTTAGACGTTTGGCTGCGGCTGCGAGCGGTGTGCGAGCGGGGTTTTGTATATTTACCTGAAAATATTCATCGGTGGAGACGCCGAACCACTCGGGCGAGTCGAGGAAGTGGTGCGGGAACACGATGTGCAGCGCGCGCTGGTTCTGCGATACCACCAGTCTGCAACCCACCAGCAGAGCAGGGTAGAGTAAGTAGACCGAATGTGCGTTCATATGTTTTCACCCGAACAACGCAACACCATTCATCGGTACAGGATGTAATTATTTTTTGCTGACCATAGCAAAAAAGATACACGCGTATAAATACTAAAGCGTTTTTGTAGTGCACCGCCGGTGCGGCAGTCGACACAGACAAACACACCTCGCTCCTTGATTACACGTTGTGTCCCTTTTTAAATTAATTATTTTTTGTAAAGTAATGGCGTTAAAACTATTTTTTTGGTCCGCCTGCGACATGTTCCACGCAAATTTTATTAAAATTAAAAAAAAAAACATTTCTACGCATTCTGGCGTCTGCTCCTTCCAAGTAAATATTAATTAATATCATTCAACACTTCAAATAATTTCCAGTGCTTGTGAAAATCGACACAAGAACACCGGGAGCGTTGTATTTGATGGAAAGAAATGAAACAGAGCTCCTCTGTAACATGTGGCGTTTCCAACTTAAAACTACAAAGCTGTGAACGTTTCAAACGCTTGCAACAGTCCGCTGCCCGACGCACCGAGTGCATCTGACAAGTCGCGCGGAGCTCCGCCGACGGGAGCTTTTACTGTAATTAATTCAGCGGGGGCTGCACATTTTGTTGAAATCCGTAGAGCAGAGCGCAGTTCCCGCGGCGGCCGGCCCCGCTGCGACCTCAAGGTAACGACGATATCGAGTATCTAGTGACCTTTGCATTGCCTAGTTTAACGCATGACCCCCTTCGCCCCCCATTCCCCATCAAATGTCAAGCCCGGCGGAGCAGCGACGACGGCGTCAACCCCGCGGAACTCCCGTGAGCTTGCGATGCACAGCGCCACGCACTGTTCAACGAGAGCGCGCTCCTCGACCGCACGGCGACGTTCTTTGTTCGTTTACAGTTGATGTTATTCAGGAGCTGGCAATTATGTTAACGTTACGAGCGCCGCGCTCCCGACGGAACTAAAAATTGACATTTGAACAGAAAGATGAATTTTATTAATCATTCAAGTATACTTTAATTTCACATTAAAAACTAACTGATGTCTGAGATATACTGTAGTACTTTATTATTTGATTTGGAAATTAAAAAAAAATTATTTGCATTGCCAGCTACTATCAAGCGGAAGTAATAAACAAGCAAAGGTTTCGTGCCTTGTTCACGCGGCGCGCGGCCTGGCGGGGATTGCATCGGCTCCGACACAACGTCATCTAGCGATCGAAGCTTCAATAAAAATAAATTCTTCGAGAGAGAGTTTTCGTTAAATACAATAAAGCGAGAGAAAACAAACCGTTAAATTTTTTACACGGACATTAAATAAAGAAACGCTTAAACTATTGCATTCGACAGTCACAGTAAGTACCTGTTACATTAAAGGCGAAGGTAGCAGAAGTTAAACGAAGCCTGCTGCCGGCCGCGAGTGGTGTTTGTTGGTGGATCGGGTAGGTTTTTAAAGAAAATCATAGATCTCTGTGGTGCAGCCGCAGCAAGTTGCACCAATCGCTGCCATCAATAATCAGCGTCCGCTAGACGCGCTCGGACACGAACATCACGCCAGCAGTTGACTAGTTTGCAGTGAACCCTTGTTGGTTTTACATGTACGGCGATGAAGGGACTAAGGGAACGCTCCCGCGGACTCGCTTCAGGTCTGCGCGACCAAAATGTAAAGTAGCGACGGCCGCGGGCTCTCCTCGCGCTTGCTTTATTACGATCATGAAAAATATATTTGTAGATTTTTTAATTTTATCGCATTTTAGCTTTAGTTCTATTATTTACTGTTGTCCTGGCCGACAGCGCCGGACAAATGAACTGTAGTTTTTACTCTCTTTATTAAGTATTTCGCACGGGCTGTTATTGTTGATTTATTTACGACAATTTGTTTGGAAAAATATTTAATCGGAACGTTATTTGTATTAAACAATATAAATTCGGTTGTGTTTAACATTGGCCAATAGAAACTATTCATATGTCCACTGGGTGCATGCTCGATGCAAGACAACCGCACCGAGCCCGCAGAGAGAACGCGCAGCACCCGCAGCAGCCGCAACGCCATGTGTTTGCAAGGACCTCTTATTTGCGACCTCCCAGTCAACCCATCCTTAATTCCCACATGCGGTTACCTGAATTACTCGTGTCGGGTAGAGAAATAGTTCAAAAGGTCCAAAGTGTAAGGGAGTGTTTCTTAAACAAAATGTTTTTTTTCTGGATATTTTATCTTGGTCTGTAAGAATTATTGAAGTTTTTGTAAATATATAGATAAATAAAACAGAGAGAGAAGAGTGTCGTGCCAGTACAATTCGATAGCAATCGGCTGAAACCAGACATTACTCTACCTATAGTCAGGCGGGCTCCGCGCTCCCGTTTGTACGTACATTACAGCCGAGTGCCGCGTTGCTCGCAATGTTTAATAAATCACTCCCGCAAGTCACCGCGCCCGGAGCCGGCCCGAGGCCTTGTCTGCAAAAGGAGGTTGCGAACTCGGCGCGCTTGCGTAACACTTACACCTGCACTCTGCGTGTCACCCCCACACGCAGAACACGCAGAACACGCAGAACATTACTAATTCAACACCGTTTCTAATAGTTTTAAATTGTTTCGAGATAGATGGAAATATCCATTATTATGCTGTCCAATGTAAACGTCGCATCGGACGATCGGGTTATTTTGCAATTTATTAAACTAGAGCGAATATAATTTCGTGGAGATAAGAGATTAATGGACACCGTATGAACCAGACAAATGTTAAACAGTCGCCGCAATGAGTCTCATTCACAAAAATGAAGTCGCGCGGCAGGCGCGACCGCGTGCTCGGCGCGACCCAGCTCGGTGCGCGCGCGCACACGCACAGCCGGCAGCCGGGAGGCTAACCGGTCACCCCGACACGGACCCCTGCGCGGGTAGCGGCACCGACTAGGTCAAATTTAATATTCAAATCGTCGTCCGCAGCGATTCACCTACGACAGGCTGTGTGTACCCGGGGGGGGGGGGGGTTGCACCGCGCGGCGGGTTCGGTTTGAGCAGAAGCTCACAATATGAGCTTTCGAGACGCGTCAATTTATTTGGATTGGGGGACACAAGAGTAGTGCTGCCGTTCAAGTTAAACTAACAAGTGAACTGTCTCCTATTTATTAACTAAACGACTTCTTCAAAGGCTACACGTTACACTGCACAATGTTCCCTCTCTACCGAACGGTCAGAGTGCTGGTACAGTTTACCGCGGACCTCTTCACTCTAAGGGCAGCCCCGAGCTTTTGCTTCATCTTTGTTACGTACGTTACGAATAATAACAATAACAACAATTATAAATAACTGTCCAATCAACCAATATGACAGGGAGCCGCCTCTGCCCTATACAATTGCACTGGGTAAATACTTGCAAGTTCATGTTCACGCGACACGCGAAACTTTTATAAAAAGCAACATAAACGAATTTAAAATCGATATTCAGAGATGTGTGTGTGAGTGTGCTACACCGTTCATATGATGATGAAATTGAAATGAAAATGTACGGAAATTGATGCGGGTGCTCCAAATTGTGATATTACGGCGAGAAAAAATGAGATTTTTTCTCGAGAAATTTTTCATGATACATAGACATGAACGGATGCTGCCATCTACTGGGCGGCGTGTGTGTCAACTGCGTTCGCGCGATGAGTCAGCCTCCGGCGCAGTGCACGTGCGCGAGCGCAGGGGCCGCGCCGGTACGAGACATCGTTATCAATTCGCGCCGCCGTCTCTTCGAAACAGCTAATTAAGGCAAAGTGGCTGCCGATACGAGGGTACGCGAGGGTACGTGTCGGCTCGTCGAGCTCGGCCCCCAGGCCGCCGCCGCGCGTCGCTTATCGCCCCGCTTGCAAGTAAACAGCGCCAGCAGCCTCGCACCGCCCGTCCGAAAGCTTTCTGTGACGTCCCTGCCGTCGGGCGGAGCGATGTCTCGCCGGGCGCGAGCCACCGCCGGCCGGGACACTTTCCTTCGACCGCCAGAGCTTTATCGTTTTGCTCTAACATGAACACTGTTCACATTTATTTCAAAATTTCGATTATGTTCTCTTAGTTCCTGCGGTAGTTTCTTAAAATTGATCGTAAAAGCAAGAAGCGTTCAAGTTTTATTGCGTTTGACTGATTACATGTTTAGTTGCTAAGCACAAGAAAGCAGTACTCACTTGCCGGAGAGCACGAGCGAGAGGCTGTCCACCTTGGTGACCTTCTCGTGCGCGTAGAGGTCGTGGCTCTTGAGGTGCCGCACGCTGCGCATGCACTGCAGCACGCGCCGGAACTGGCGCCGCGACACGCGCAGCGGCTGGAACAGCGCCGCGTACACCTGCGGCAGCCACCGGCTCAGTCCCCCGCGCTCGCCCCGACGAGCGTAACAAACTATTGGACCGATACTGTCGCCTCCGCCGACGTATAGGTTCAATACTTTCTACTTCTTACTAACAATCATCATCATCATCATTTCACCCGCGGAACGTCCACTGCTGGACGTAAGTCCCCTATATTCAGGCTCGTGAACAATTTACTCGTTTCATAGGGCCGTTAACTCCGTCGCCCACCAGCAACAAGTGATAGAGTTTGTCTCCACGGTGCGGCGTTATACAGTGTTTCGTTGAAATGATCCGCACGACAAGTACCCGCGCCGTTCATCACTTCTCTCTCCTTATTCAATTTACTTCGTCACCTTGAGACTAATATCCTAGTAATGACATCACCCACAAGCAGGTACATCTTTATTTACCGATGTTTCCATTCATCTTAATTAACTACACTGTTAAATTGCTTTGGCAACAGATTCTCAACGACTGCGTGAACGATGCTTGTGTCTACAATTGACACGCGTTATATAATGAGTGTAAAAGTAAACGGAAGTTATGCAGCTATTGCAAGTAATCGCTGTGAAATGATTAACCGTTTTGCGAGTTGTGGTTGAAAAATGGAGTTATTGAGACAAAGGATACCGCCGCCACCGTCCGCCCAACTGTTGACGCGCGAGACTAAATAAAGAAGTGGGCGCGCGCGGGCGCACGGAGCCGCGCGGCACGTGCGTCACGGCCGCACGAAGCCTCATCTTGCTTATTGCGCTGTTCGCTCGCGTGCACAAGTTGTCGAGGCGCGTCCAGAAACATGTAAAGCCTTTCAAAAAACCAAATCACCACTAAACTTTAGACGAAGAAACTAGGACGAGTTTTTATAAAAAAACTACTGTTTACATATCCAATAAAACGCTAGAGTACAATGACATCATTTCACAGCGAAATTTAAGAGTTAGTGAATATTATGTGATCGCCTTGAGACGACAGTTTATAAAGGAAACTATTACCTGGCAAAGGCCAATAAAAAAGTTCTCGTTTAGATTTGTCTAATTTCCAAATGTCCCGGCGCGCTGTCGAACGCAGTCGGATCATTTGTCTAGATGTAATGATGCGCTCATGTGAAGTTAATCGGTGTACGCAGGTGGATCAGAAAGATGATTGACTTGGAGATGTGAGCACGAATGAGCTATAAAACGACTGCTCGGGAACATTGCAGGGGGCGCGCAGCAAGTATGAGCAATAACCGCTGTCAATATCGCCACGCCCAGTAATTAAGAAACAAACCGCAAGATGTGTGACGACTCGAGTCGAGGTCCCATCTCGGCGACCCTGGCTTCCCATCCGCGCCCCGGGTCTTATGCCTTAACGACCTCACAACTTGGCGACCTTCAAATGCGGCCCGGCCCGAAGCTCGTGTGTCTGGTTTAGATAAACGCGTTTAGCGATGTTTCACCCCAAACCCGGTGAAGATATAAATGTCAATAGACAAATACAATTGGATTACGAGGTTACATTACATACATTTTATTTATCACTTCGATATTAAGAAGCCATCAAAAAAGTTTAAACGCCAACCATTGACAAGCACCATGCGCGATCCCCAATGCGAAGCCCCACCGGAACAAAGACGCAAAAGCTCTGGCCACTCGCAGGCATTCGAGCGGGGCTCCAGCCCCACGTCGCGGGCGCTCGCGGAACAAAACAAGTTATAAGTAGGGGCACGGAAATTTCGTATTTACGAAATAGATGCGAATAAATGCGAAAATTACTTTTTAATGCGAATAAATGCGAAATGTATGGTATACTCTTTTTTTCCAAAGTCTTCCTTAAATTGATCTAATTGATACATATGCACACTGTCATAGGTTAATTCTTCGGGTTTTTAAAATTAATAAAAACCTCAATGTACAGGACATATTGTTGGCCGTTAAATGCAACGTTTTTTTTTTTTTGCTGAAGCGGCATTATACAGTGTTAAAAGTTCAATAAACAGCGTCACACTCAACGCTTCTTCTACATATGAAATCTTGACGTTTAGACCAAAAACGACGTTTAAAAAGTCGAATCTTCCTTTTTTAAAGAGTTATCTTTTAAAAAATTAAAACTGTTGATGTCGCGACTTGTACTTTAAAATTTTGTAAAATTTTACTTTTAAATTTGGAAATAAAATTATTAAACAGAAATTTTTGTTGCTAAATATTTAATTTACTTAAATTTTATAATATTAAGGTATAAATGCGAAATTTATGCGAAATTTGCAAATTTTGAAAAATATAAATGCGAAATTGGTGATTTTTTTTTGCGAAAATTCCGTACCTCTAGTTATAAGTTTATCGAACGCTACCGTAATACCGCAACACTTTCTTGGAATGTGCAACAATTATAATAAAGGAGCTAATAAAAATTAATACAAGGTAAGGTCGGACAAAGAAATAAACACGTATATAAAAATAACTGTGATACAAAGAAATAAATATTACAGAAAATTAATGATTTTCAAGAATCGAATGACAATTGCAAAAGAGCATTTAAAGAAGAAAATACGTGGCGAAGGATGGCTGGCGATGCTTAGAAGGTATTTAAATAAAAGCAAAAAGAATGGAAAAAATGTGAAGGAAGGAGCAAGATAGAATGCAAAAAGCAAAACAAAATTGAACTGTACTGAAAAACGTATTGAAATAAAAGACCCTGTCCCAAAAAACGAGAAGTCCTTAAAAACAGGGGCCATAAGAAAAAGCCACGAACATGACATAGATTAAAGCTACGTGATTTTATAGCTTCCTAGTCTGCTGGGTTATGGGCACAAAATGCAGACAAAAGAGTATCGCTTGGCGTTACTGCTTCTCAGTGGCAGAGCTGTTCTGTGCGTAGTCGATGGTGGACATCGATGTGGTCCTTGTGTACTGTGCGCGGTGCAGTCCGATTGCAATGCTCTGTTATGTTCTATTTAATGAATAAATTCTAAAGGAAGAATGCCAATCGCGACACTGTACGAGGTTTTAAGGAAAATAGATTTTTTGACCTAACTGACACTGCCGTCCGAGTGGCATCTCCAGATTCCGCGGATTCTTAGCGCATGCAACAGACGGCAGCCTCGGCTCCGAACGCCACTACTACTACAATTTAACCCACCTAGCGTTGTAGATAGATCGTTGCTGAGTCAACGAACACTCGCCTTGGTTAACGGCGCTGCTTTACAACACAAAAAACGAGGACTCTTCGATGGCGTGGATGCGGTGCTGGTGGTGCTTACAAGGTCGTGGCGGGTGTCGCGGCGGGGGCACAGATGTCTCTACCTTCGAAGGGTTCAAGATCAAGAATGGCTCTCGGCAATCGTTTATTCTTGAGCTTCGAAATTCTTTGTCCAAGTTATGTAATAGAAATACTACGCCACGGAGAGTCCTGTCCGGGACAAAGTTAATGGAGGTGTGAGGAGTCGAGGTGTCGCGCGGGCCTTTACTGAACCGTTCCAGTGTTCGTACGCGCGACGCGCTCGGCGACCACGACTGCTCAGCTAACAGCGCACGGCTAACAAAATAACCACGATCTTGTATTTTGAAAATTGGAAGCGGTATCGTATTGCTACGCGCAGGCGCATCAGCTCAACTCGGGTGAACGGCCCGCCGCCCCGCCGCCCCGCCACTCTTGTTTATGATTCATCCGAAACGCACCGGCGCTCGCGTGCTTTGCTTTTTGTGGACTTCAATAAACCACTCGGCGGTGACTCATCTCGTGTACTTTGCATAACTGTGTGCTATTTAAAACAGCAGTCCGCCCGATCGCGGTCACTCATATAAGATCCGCCGCAGTAGCTAATATTACAGGGAATTAAAACAATCATAGCAGTAACACATGTAGTCACTTTACAATTCCGTACACGATGTAAATCATCGCTGTTAATGAAAATCGAATAAATAACCGAAGTGCGGTGTGGCCGCCCCGAGGAACCCGATTCTGTTTGGAGTAGAAAATTAATATTTATCCTAAAAGCAACCGGCACGGAAATATACGGTTACATAGTGAATCTAACATTTGCTCCGACTGTGATGTTCGACGAAATCATAACAAATCCCTTCTGTCCGACGGGTTGGGAAACAGTCTACGCATCTGCACGGGGCGCAGGAAAGGATAAAAAACAAAGTAATAGCCGGGACGGGGCGCGAGGCAGGGGTGCGCGGGGCGGGGGTGCGCGAGGCGGGGCGAGGGCCGGCTGACTGACACGTTACGGTCGCTCGCGGCAGGCGGAGTGCTGCCGGTGTTGGACGTTGGACAGTGCATGTGCGCGGCACGTGCTTCGGCTACTGAAGTTGCACAGTCACGCTGCTCACGGGAGCTGCGCGACGGCGAGCTCTGCGCCTGGCACACGGCAACTTGGTACTGTATGGGCACGCCTTCACCTCTTACTACTACTAGGTTGGTCGCCGCGCTGTAACAAGAAGGTTAGGGCGCTACCGAAAGTGCACGATTAGCGGCGCGCGGTGGAGACAAGAGGTGTAGAGTCGAGTCAGCAGGACACGGGGCACATGCGTGTATGTACTAAACTTACTATTCTATAATTGTATCAGTACAACGTCTACTGCAAGGGAGGACTACTAAATTTAAGACCTAAGACCTCTTTTAAGGTAGCGAATGTCGAGGACTCCCGCCGGAGCCACGGCTCGGGCCGGCGGTGCACGCTACTGTCACTACTGTTTTCTGACTGAGAGACCGCCGAACTCTTCAATTACTTCAGAGGAGGACCAAGGTAATAAGTTTGTTGTCACATCTGTCTATAATTGAAATGCACGCGGCCGTGTATGGTGTTGCTACATTAGATATCCCTCGCAACGCTATATTGTTGCAAAACTTTTTTTTCGAGTAAAAGCTAAATATAAAGATGGAAAGGCGGGCTTTTAGCTTCTGTTCGCAAGTCGAGAGGAGCAGCCAGCGCGAGAGCTCCCCCGGTGCAAGTGCACTCTACGGCTGTTACTTCAGCACGCTAGCGCGCTGTTCGAGGCTGCGAGAAATATATCGAATCTGTTGACCCACTTCTGCGACAAGGGCGAGGTTAAGCGGCCGCCGACGCAGTAAAACGTGTTTACTGTGGAGCCTTTACATCCGGTCATAATGAATGAATCATCCACCATCCTCTAAGAGGAATCAGATATAAAAGCCAGCGAATGTGCCAGCTTGCACTGACAAAATTTTACTTGTAGCAGAGATCCCACCACCGACTAACTAGACCAAACCACAATGATTGTTCGGATATAAATATATTTTTATTATTAGAAGCAGCAAAATAGAATATATTTACATAGTACAACTTTAATCACGTGTTTAATTCACTTGTATTATTAATTAGGCGCTGCTGAAACCATAAAAGCCTTTGCTCTCCGCGTTGCAGCAGGTTTCGGCTCCTATCCATACGAGTGATAACACGTCACCTGCGTCAATCACTTCGGAATCGGGTCTTGGAGGTCTGTAAGCTTATACCGCGTACAACTCCCGCGCAGCACTTCCTTCGAGGAGGGTGTTTCTTCTTTATTACTATCTTCTAACCAAGTAATCCTTAGTAAGGGAGCTGCTATCTTCTAAGTAAGAAAAGGACCAATATTTAGCCACTTCCGCACATGCAGTGGTAGTCGTGCAATAAAATGCACCGCCCGCCAGCCCGCTGATAAATGCATATGCGGCAAACAATGCGAATCACACAACCGCCACCGCCAAATTACTCAACACGTGTTTCAAATATTGGTCCTTATATTATAAATAAATATTGGTCCCTTTCTTACTTAGGATTGACTTCCGCGAGGTATCGACTGATTCCATTAAATATCTGCTATCTTCAAGATTTAATACGGAAGATAAGCAAATTATTCCCAATTAAGAGGAAATCATATAACTCCGTAAGACGCGACGTAAGGCCGTCGCGGTCACGCTTCCTTGTGATTTACGCCTGATTATCGCTGCAGCCAGCTGGCGAATGTCGCCTGGTGTAAGGGTAACCACAATCGTTAGTTTCCCCAAATTGTTGTACCTTCCTCTAGGACAGTAAAAAATGGTTTCCTCGCAGCATTTCTGGTGTGTATTTATGTTTGTTTTGGGATGTTGTTTGGGTTTGCTTTTGAAGTATGTGGGTGTACGTGTAATAAATAGTGTAAACATACACTATGTGTTCATAGTCATGAGGCTGGACAAGTGCGCCGTAAATCGTTAACCTGCAGGCAAATTTCCTTCATAATTCTGGGCTCTTTGTCATATTTCTCTTGGCACACACAAGTGACCATAACCACATTAAATAAACGGCTGATACGAACCCAGCGCACCGGCGCCAATGCGCTGGCGCACTCGAGGTTCTCATTGATGGGGCAACAGCAGCTGCGCTTCAGATATACACATGATAACATTTCAGCAGCATCAGCGCGGCCGGACGCGGGTCGTGCGCTATGAGCGACCTGCGTTCGCTTTGGATTAGTTTAATAACTCATCTCGTCTGTCAAATAGCACGCAATAAAAAACGCTTCCCAAACTTGCTACGTACAGGTTGGGTGCGAATGGCTTTTCCCGAGAACGCGTACCGCTGTGAACACCGACGCGCACTGGCGTGCACCAAGCCTTCAGATCTACTCACAATGGCTTCTATTAATTACAGTACTTACTTATCGACGTCACACTCGTTCGAGAACATTGCCATCGTCACACAAGCGACAGAGGCAAAGTCCATTTCTAACATTGTAGATACAACTCAAGAATTTAGGATTGTGCACGTTAGGGTCGTCCTGGATTCGTAGAATGTAAAGATGGTCACCGCAGACGGAACTTTCAGCCGGAAACTAATAAGCAACCTCCTTTCTAGGTTATTTTTATCCCGGTCGGTGAGATTGCGTCGCGTCGTCGGAAGTTGACTCGCGTGAATCTTCCCCTCGTTTGATTGAAAGCAAACGGATATAACCTTTTTATATATAATAATTAGCGCACAAGATAGACCGATCGCCAGAATGATGATCACTGACCACTTCCATTACAACTAAATGGAAATTTATTGGTGAGGGCTATGTCCAGCGACGGTCGTGGCAGATCGTCTGGTTTTGCATGACGCGTTTCAGTGTTACGGACGCGTGAAAATCTCTATACTCTAGTAGTAGTACGTCGATTTATAACTCGAGGTCTCGATTTGGTCCGTGTGATTGACACGGCCGCAGCGCGACGTGCGTAGGCCGGCGGCGCCAAGTGCGTCGTGCGGTGGCTGGTTGCGTAAAAACTGCACCTCCTCGCCAAAACCAACGCAACGAACTTTCAATTAATTGTCTGCGCGTCGCGACACGCACTTCGAGCTCCGACGCGGAGACAATAATTATTTCGCACAAGCGTCATACCGTAATACAAACAAAAAGGAACACGTACTCTGGTCTACGGACAGTTAGTGGATCTTTCGGAAGCAACCGTACACTGTAACACTTACACGGCTCAGTTCTCAGTAAGCTGTAATGTTATTGACGAATAAGGACTAGCTTTTGCATCGTCCGCTGCCACACAAGTCGAGTGAATTTTGTATCGAAAATAATTTATCATTTTTATTAATGAAACATTATGCAAACTACGTAAAGTATTTCTTTTTTATTTCTTAATTATTGATTAATAAAATAAATAATAAAATCAAACAATATCACGAAAGTTTGGGGAAATAATCACAAATAATATTTAGTCAGTTTATCGCAGGTTCATCTTAGACGCGCTTGGAACTTTCGTGGATTTGTTTTATATTAAAGCATGTCCTCGTAGAGGAGTCACAGTAGATTTGAGTTTGTATTAAATTGTGCTTCTTCGACATTCTTCTCTAGGCCTGTACATGTCACTTCTATGGTTCAAAAAATATTTATAAACTAATGAAACATCGGGACGCGGCCAGAGAAAGCATTAAAGGTACTCAAGCGTCTGCGACTTGGGCTGACACTTGCCGTCAGCACAAACATTGGCTGCTCCATAAGCCACTCTGAATACACAATAACTAAATAACAGTAAAAGTACATCCGTCTGCCGTTTAATTCGCCGCCTGCACACACACCGTATAGAAAATCCGGTACAAAAGCTCATCGCACATCGAAATACTGAAAATGCCAATAGCTCACAAAACAGAAAGGCATTCATCGCTTTGAAAGCCAAAACAATGCGCCTGCAGAGCCGCGCGCCGCCCCGGAGCACGCGCCGCCTAAAAAACGCCTACACGCTTAAAAAAGCTCGTAAGCTGTTTTTTTTTTATTTAACTTCCAAGTTGCGACAAAACAAGTTGTATTTACAGGTAAAATAACAATGAACAGAACAAGGCTACGTAAACAACCCTTGATAATAAAACATGGTTAAATAAGTCAGTAAGATCTAAAGCTTTCGGCTCAACGTTGGGACGGGCGCGCGGTACAGTTCTGGTGCGTGCCTTTGTGTTGATTAATTGTACGTTGGACAAATGCGGAGGAGTCACGTCCAGAGACCTTGTATTCATCAAAACTGAACGCGGTGCGCGCGCGGGCAACGAACGTATCCCAGGATGCGCACGGAGACCGCTCGTGCCCGCTGCTACGCAGACAGGCTCATAAGCAACTTCATTGCTCAATGCCCCGCTGTACAGGGGGGGTGATCGCGGCCGCTTGCGCGCTGTGCAACAAGCTCGGGCAAATATGTAAACGTTTTTGTATCAAGATTCGCACCTGCCGGATCCGATCGCGAAGCGAATTCATCCACTTTCAAAGTCCAACTTGCAGATAGGCTGTATGACGCTGACTTCTGAGGTCTCCGCCGGCAGCTCGACCGCGGGCGCGTGCGAGGAGCGGGCATTATTACGTTGTTTATTAAATTTCAAAGCCGCAGCTTTGAGTCTTTTGTCGGATCTTTTAGAAAAAAACATTCCATTGTTTTTATTAACACTCTTGCAGGTAAAGCCTTTTGCTGTGGCAGCTGGTAGTCGAGCAAATACTTGTAAATACTCTGAAGGATTAAAATGTAGGAGCTGATTGCTAAAATTAATTAAAAGTACAGCGCGATAGCCTGAAGGTCGCAGTGATATCGCACTCGTGGGTTTAGGCTAATTAATTATCGATTGCAATTCAAAATAGCTAATTGCTCAGTCACACAACAGATAGATGGCGGTCTTTCGCGTATCCCTATGGGTTATTTCTCTGCTCGGTTTATGCATCACCCTGTTGCTCGTGCCGAGCGAGGGTGATGCAGTTCGCATTGGATCACTGCGCTACAAATGCTGCAAAGGATCCAGGCGGACTACATGTTTACGGTTACCACGGTCATCGGGCGTTGGCTGTCACAGCACGCAACGAGTGCAATAAAAATGATATTTTTTAATTACACGTCAAACAACAGCCTTTTTGGTTCAAATATTATATCAGACCGACATCAGGGCTCTGTTAACTCGATCGCCTCACAAGCAAATCCATAAATTGTAACTGCAGTGCCGGCTGGAACAACACGATTCATCCTGGGATATTCAAACCCTGGACGGCCCTGAGATAGAGACACATAATCGACATTTTAGACGACGGTCCCGTCATAATCTAGAGCGAAAGCAATATCAATGTGAGCTGGGCGGCGGTTTTCTTGGACCGCGGCAGCCTTGCGGGAAATTTCTTCCGCTACTTTTTGCCCCAGCTCTAAAGCTGTAACGCTATGTATTTAAGTAATAGTACTTTTCAACAGTTACCAGCTACTTCAAGTTAAACTTGAAGTTCACCTCTCCTTTGAAACGTCTGAACGCTTGGTGACTTCATGGTATATCTGCCCACGAGACCTTATATGTCGGAAACCTTCAAGGTCGAAGTTACTGAAGGCGCCGCTAATGTCGGTCTCTAACAACGGGAGCTAAACGAGCTCAGCACTTCCATTTCGAAGAAACTATGAACGCTACCGAGGCAAAACAAAAACATCGCCAGCCAGTTCACTAGCACAAAGTCACAATGAACCATAGAATGACAGGGATTTTAACGTGGGAGCTGGCTGCAGCTTCCCACCGCAGCGCTCCGAGCCGTGCACCAGTGTGCGAGAATGGGATCCCATTGATCGATGCAGCTAACGGGCCGCGAGCATTGCGCGCGGACTTTTTGCCGTCGCACTGTTGTTTAACCGCGCACATCGTGCCGCCGGGTGTGTACAGTGTCGTACCGCTAACCTTGTACCAATAACCTTCGGTCTTTCTGATTTAATGATCTTGTCTTTAGTAGATATTTAATTTCAGAGCACTTGAGTTGAATAGCTTAATCTGAGACCGAGAGCTCCTCCGAGAGCGTTAGCATTTGTCGTTACACACTCTCGTGCTATTTCGTCCACTCGCGAACTCTGGTCACTCGGTGGACATTTGGTGTCGGTTTTAGTTGGCGCCCGAGAGAGCCGAATGTTAGCAGTGCCACTTGCTTTTACCGGGACACTACGCTGTTGGCCTTTGCTGTTAAAATAGCTTCAACGAAAATTACAAACCTTTCCCGAGCATTACACATTCTAACCGAACACAACCATATCGCGACCCGTAATTACTGCCGAGCTATCTAATGAGCCGCAGCTGACAGATGAAGAAATTGAAACACACGATTACAAGGAGTCGGGTAAGATCTCGACGATGTAACAAAATAGCAGACATAACAAAATAAATAAATGTTGTATCTAGATAATAAAAATAAATAAAATTACACTAGTCGATTACCAAGTAGCGTAAATAATAAATAAATGTACTGTGATCAAAGTTTGGAAATCAAACTCTGATACCTAAGGAGCGTAAGTATGTGAGGCACACAAGGCCATGTTTGAAAGAAATGTAAAAGATGACAAGCATGAGATATATTATGAAGGAAGAAAAACGACGCTTAAAAGAATATGTGCAGAATGAAAGAGAAAAATAAAATAAACGTTAAAAACGAAAAATCTATTAAACTGTATAATGAAGTCCCCGTCCCACAAACAAGGGTGCATATAAAAAAATTAAACACGGCCATTTGAATTGCTCCGGCTAGTGAAACTCCTGAAGTTGTGCCGTTTGGATCTAAAGAGACAAACTCGGCGGCGTCGTGTATTTTTACACTGTATGTTCTGTCAATTTAAAACGAGAGAAAAAACACAAACAAGGCAACGTGCGGTGGCGGCACGCGGCTCGCTTCCGGTGCGCGGCGGGCGCGTCTAAAATTACCGACGCCCCGCTCGCCCCGCGCAGGTAGCGCAGGTAGCGCAGGTAGCGCGGTTGCGCCGGCAGGTAGCTATCCTATTACGTTTCTTTAATCCCGGCTGTCCTTCGGTACACTCGATAAGTGACGTGACGAAGTTCTTTTCTCCTGCGTGTATATTACAAACTACTACAAACCGGGACGAATTGTTAGCGATTAATTCAAACGACGGAGGCTCAGAGCGTTCCTCGGTCACGAACTAGGGCTCACACCGAGCCGTGCT
The DNA here is from genome assembly GCF_028537555.1 of Battus philenor. NCBI lineage: Eukaryota > Metazoa > Arthropoda > Insecta > Lepidoptera > Papilionidae > Battus > Battus philenor. The sequence goes on along the minus strand of NW_027181676.1, from coordinate 15,095,981 downwards.
CCAGGTCCCGAAGAGCTCCCAAGTACGCCGTAGCTGGGTTTATTGTGGAAACTCTCTATTAAAGTTACTTTAAAATGGTTCGAGCCAGGCGCTTTTATCGCTATCTATCTCAAACACAGTGAAGCTATACCTAAACGTCATCAGGCAAAAGGTAAAGTATTGACATAAAAAAAATCAAATGACAGCTTTATCGTATAATGAAATAACTTTTCAGTCCCTTTTGAACGCTCTCTTGTCCGTTGTGAGCAACAACTCGTCCGATGGAGAGCGACGATTTGGTCTCAGTCTAAGCACGCGGACTCAGTAGGCGCCTGTTCACTGTGACCCTGAAGAGACCTGATAAAAAGTAGTTGAGGGGCAGCGCTAATAAAAGTAGGCGTTATCATGAGTGTTATTCTGTTAAGAATCGAGTACATTGAGCGTGCACTGCGTTTGATATAATGTCGACAGGCAAGTCGTGGCGCAATATATACATATCTGTATAATAATTGAAACAGACTTATGCCGACAAGATCAGAAGGTTGCGTGTTCAGATCACGTCGGGGTCACCAGTTGTGGTGGAGGTGGACAGGTTAGGTAATGTTAGAGACAACATAAAAATTAACAACTCTTAGATGAAAAGATTTTAAAATTCATCCGCCTACAACTTCAGATACACCAACGCCATAATAAATTATTTGTCATGCGAATGAAAAATCATTTGTACATGTTCTTTTGTACAATGTACACAACATTTGTACAATGTTTAATTGATTCAAAATTAATATTAGACAGGCTTTAATTCCATATTCCATCACAGCACTAAAGATTTAATACAAATTCACAAACAACAACACATACGTAACTTGACGCCCGTTCGCCATTATTATATTTCATAATATTTTTCGGCGCGAGACGCGGTTTTGACAACCGCCTACAAATCATACGCCGCGCGTCCTTACATTCTGCGCATGCGTAGACCGATGTATTGACAGATAAGCGAAAGCATTTTGACAACTGTGATTATTTCGCTATATATCCATTCCGGATTCAACAGCAGCTAGACAGAACACGAAACAGAACCGCGGTTATCATTTCATGACCGCATATTGAACTAGAATATACAGGGAGGGTAATAACTTTTTGAAACAATGGCTGAACTGGAAGGACTGGGGTCAGTCGAGTGGACACGACGAGCTTTTAAATGCGAGGGTAGTGTGTCATTGTCCTCGCCCAAGCTATTTGCAATAAAGTTATATGGGAACTTTATACATGAATATTCTTATGTACATTTCACATTCACCACCTAGAGGCCTGTATGAAAACGTAACTCTGCTGATAAATCTCGGCTTCACTTTAAATTTTCTCTCGGAATTATTTAACGCGGCGCGGCGCGCCCGTGTGCCAGCATACACCGCGTTGTAATTATTGTTGCTCTGCGGTTCTTCAAACAGAGACTCCATCTACGTAAATGCTAATATTGGCCGCGTGCCTGGGATGCCTGACTACATTAGGTATTTAATTTAAGCACTAACTTGATCGCCTTACCTAACAACCGCCGCACCTCAGCAAACAGCGCATACATTCGCTTTAAGCTTGTCAGTTACTCCCGACATGCGAGAGAGCGTACAGACGGAAATACAGGCTGATGATTAGTTAAAAGTGTAAAAGCTTTAAAGGGAGTGAATATGTGACTCATTTGCTGTCAACTAATGCATCGTACACGCTGATAATAAATAACATGACAATAACATGTAATACAATTGAGTTTTTGTAAAAATTCGGATTAAATGTCAAACAAAACTGCTGTGCGATCTATTGTCGGCATATGCACTAGTTTGGACTGCAACAGTTTTTTATGTTTGTGTTTACATTGGTGATGTGCTTCAGGTTACAAAATAAAATGAAAGTACAACGGTTACATTTACCCGATGAAATACGGCGACGACACAACGATATCTCCCAAGCGGCTCTAGTGAATAAAACTTTTTAACGGAAATCTGGCGAATAAAGTGAAAATTCTGTAATGAAGCTAAAAATAGATTAAGGTCGTAGTGCAGCTATCAGCTTAACAAAATGTTCACCAGTTGAACTTTGGCTCGCGGCCGCGGTTGCAATCTGTGTGAAGGATTTTTTCGCCGAGTGCAAGCGCGTTGCGTCGCCGGCCATATTATATAACATATCTCGCTGTCGGACGATTCGCAACTTGAACTGCGGGTCTGGTTGTTTGGACTGGAGCACCACGGGGCCCGGTAGCCCGCCCCGCCTGCTGCGTGTGCGGTGGACACCAGCGGCTGGTGTCGGATTCGTATCAGCTATGCGGTTTAATCCAGATGTCACTCTTGTTTATTCACCTGGCTTGGTGTATGCCTGTGCGTTCGGCGCTTTGCGTAATGAGTGATCGTCTCCACAGGTCCTGCGAACGGTGAGGTCCCATCGAAAGTGGTGGCTGGCTGGCAATCAGCAGGATACCGTAACTGGGGTACTTGTCTGCTAAGCAAGAAGCATATGCTAGATAATACCGACCGCAGCCGGGCGCAGTCGAGGCTGAATGAAGGCCGTGATTGTGCGATTTTTTTCAGAGCGCCTCCTCTTCCCTTTAATCTTGTTAATCATAACAAGTTGTAGCTAACGAGCCCGAGCAAGCGGTCAAGGCGGGCGTGCGCCTTTTAATAGCATTCAGTTTGTTTGCCCCGTAAACAATTATATTATAATATATTAGATAACCGCGTATCTACCAAACCAATTGAAGTAAACGTTCAAAAAGTACGCGTGCGACTCACATCAAATTTCAAAATAAACTTAACTATTAATCAAAGAGTGTGGACAAGCTGAGTAGTAACATAACTCCTGAAGATGCCCCGTGGAGGGGTGAAACACGTGTTGAGTGATTTGGCGGTGGCGGTTGTGTGATTCGCATTGTTTGCCGCATACGCATTTATCAGCGGGCTGGCGGGCGGTGCATTTCATTGCACGACTGCCGTTGCATGTGAGGAAGTGGCTGAATATTGGTCCTTTTCTCACATGGCTAGTAACGGCAGCGGGTCGAGGCTCGTACGGCCGCGCATTACGGGCGTCCTATCTGACTAGTAAAGTTCGCTGTTTCATTGGCGCAACTCTCCTTTTCCTTCGGTAGTTTTTTTTTTGTTAAAGAAAATTTGAGGTTTGTGTGCGGCCACACCTCACGAAATACAAGTGACAATACAAGCGCTAACGAATTGATAACCGAAGGCGGAGCGCGCGGCCGCCGGCACAAGGCTGCGAGTCTAAAGCGAGAAAGTGAAAGTAAGATTTTTAAACAGCTCGTCAGGACGCGGCGGCGCGCGAGCGTGATGCAATACCCAGTACAGGAGCACCCGCTTACAGTGCTCTAACGTATTTATATCGCAACAAACGCATTTTACTATGCAAACACAACATCTGAGATGTAAATACAAGACTGTCCGAAACTACTCAAAGGAATAACTTTTTACCGCGTGATAACCGTCCTTAAAACAGAATAAAAACAGTCGGTACGTCGCACCGCTCACGCACAACAGTTGCCCGCCTACAGAGCGAGAGGGAAAGACAGTGGATTTGTGGAAAGAAAGACATAAACGAAAGATAATATGAAGTATAAAAGAAGAGAAAGAAAATAAAAAAAAATGTATGCGGAAAAATTAAATAAATGTTAATAAAAGTCCCTGTCACACACCAGATAGAATAAAAAAAAAAAAAAAAAAACCGTTGCCTGCCTATTGTGTGCGCGTCCCATGCATATGAAACCAAGACGATATCTTAGATTTCCTTGGCGAGGTTTAAAAATATTCCTTATTCCACACCTAGCCGTGTGCATTATTTCTCGAAAGAGACCAAAACTAGTGCGTATCATTTTACTGGAACGCAGGTCGTGTTCACATCGCGCGGATTGTCGCGTCGAACGCAATGCCACGTCTATATTAGAGCAGCGTTACATTTTGTTTAACTACATGAATTGCTAATTCCAAATTCAAAACAATGTTTTATTTATTTTGATCACAACAATATTTATCGCCAGACTCAGTACAGTGAGTTAAAATTTCTCTTTTCCTTTTTGATTTCAAAAGGACGCTAGAAAACACTTAACTAATGTTAGAGCTGCTGCAAGCATGGGGCGCAGACTAAATGAAAGAGAGACGTGGATCGGAGACGTGTCGTATTTTCCTCTTACTTGACTTTATCGTCACACTACAAAGCAGACAACCAAATTTTAGTTAAAAAAAGAATAGGACTTCATGTTGGATTTGAGAATGTTAAAAGCTGATTGCTTTTGAAAGTACTGGTCTATTTAGAGACATATTTCTTAAAGCTTTAGGAAATCATAAAATTACAGATCATTACACTTTTTTGTATATATTAAATATTATACTACAACCATTTGCCACAATCATAGCTACTATATCAAGTACTAGTGCACCGGATAAGTGCCCGGCCCGTCGGCCAGTGCGCGCGGCGCGCTGTGCAAATGTAAAGCGCGAGTGTTTGCGCGGCTCCACTTCCACTGCACTCAACTCTGACAATTGAACGCACGCACTGCCGGACGTTGGCTCCTTCATTCGAATTAAAACTAGTCACGCAACTCATCATTTCGGCGTAAAACAGACACTGACGGACATAGACGTCGCCCAAAGGTTACTGATGGATCAGCGGTGCACCTGTTGCAACGGAAATGGTCGAATTGACGATATACATCACTTTGTGTATACATCGTGCGTCCGCTGGCTCTCGTGATACACACGCTCCGTCCCGCGTCGACGAGCTCTCGCTGCGTCACAAGGAAAAGGAGACGTCGAAGATGGAATCTGAGACGCGTGTGAATATTCAGTCTGCACGTGAGCGTGAACGAGGCGGCGTGACGTCACGGCCGGGGCGTTCACGCCTCGCCCCAGTGACCCGGAGCGCGAGGGTGCGCGGAGGGTGTGGGGGGCGCGCGGGTGGGGTGCGCGCGAGGTCGCCGGGGCGCCCCGCGAGTGTCGCGCCGGACCCGCGCCCGTACCGCGCGACAGACGATATACCCCATTAGTGCTTTTGTGCGCGGCACCCCATTCACCTCGCGCCGCTGATGACACTTCGGGGAAAATAATTATCTCCTCCAGCCTAAACAATAGCGACGCTCGCGGACAATATCACAACTGCACATTTGTACACTCGGCGTCATTAGGGCCGGCGCGGGGTTGTGCCAGCTCGGGGGGAGCAGGAAATCAACCGAGCGCGGGTCACTCACAATGCTTAATTAGCGGTCGCGGGTCGAGCGCGGAGCGTTTCGTTGCCATCGAAAAAGTCATCGCCGCTCGAGGACTGCGACAATACAATGTAGCTCTATGCCGGTGACGGTTCCTTCGACAGCAACTGCGCTGAAACCATTGAGCCCCAGCGCCGGTAAACTTTAAAGACGCAGTTTAATTTCTAGCCCGTCTCCAAGAGACGAAACCGGCTTAGTAGCTCACAAAGTGTTCAAGCTGTCAGTGTAGCAGTCAACCTGCGCCACGATGGATCGTGTCGGCGACGGTATGTGAATGAGATATTTCTGGGAAAGAAAGCCACGTATGAATCAGGCGGCGGCATCTTCCAGGACCGAAAAATTTCAGTGGATAATAATAGTCAAGTACAGCAGACGACTGATTGTGATGGTTATGAGATATCGTCCTGACAGACGGAGCCTCGACGCGGGCTTGTTGTTCAACCACACAGACCTCGACCGCCGCCCGTGCTGACGAGCGGCGGCAAGTACGCATCGCGCGGCGGGCTCGCGGGTTGGGGCCGCGCCAACGGAGCGCTGGCCGCGGCCTCCAGCAATTTTGGGGCGTTAATTATTCACTTCGGTGGTCAGCGCAGGTGACGGCGGCGAAAATCAATATCGGATGAATACTCTCTATTGGCTTTTGCCCGTATACTGGTCCGCGAGCGACGCGCGCGTAGCGAACGCAGGCGGATCTCCGGCACGAGCTATCAGAGTCAATAAAACCTCTTCGCTCATTTTCTTTGCTTAGTTTCGTTGCATTTTGTGGACAAGCAGCACAAAAGTTTACTACTCTTACATTTTGTATTTCGATTAAAACAATATATATATTTTTTAAATTTGATTACATCTCCAATTACATGTGTCCTTTATTACAAGGTCGTTGTTTTGGTTACAGTGAAAATCATCGGCGCGGCGGGCGCTGCACCGCGCTCGGCGGGGCCACTAAATCCTGTATAAATCTTTTTTATTTCGCGATAATAAAAACAAAACAAAGTGTAAACATTGCGGTAATAAACATTGGCGCTTATTAAATATATATAAAATGGATTTAGTTAAAATTTTTCACCCTTTCACGGTGGGTTACCCAGGTAACCTTGCCCCTATGGGATACGGTGCTTCAGATTTGAAAAAAGGTGAGCGTGTAGTGCGAACAAAACGACGTAAATTCCATCGGCCGACCTAACGAAACGATTCGCCGCAGTATTTTGCGTCATGCTGAAAAGTAAACCAGATACTTTTTTTTCGCTTTTTATTCCGCGCGGAAAATCTCTCGGTGTACAGGAGGAAATTTCTCTGTAACGCCTTATTGAGGGAATAAAAGTTACATGATATTTAACGTATGACTTTGTGCCCTGTGTATTTTTCATAATAAACAAAAATATTCTGTATAATTCAAGCGTGTATCAACAACGCTGCAGTGGCGGCTGCAGCGCAGCCAGGTCGGAAGTGACCGCCCGCCCCCCGCGCCGCCCCCCGCCCCGCCCCCCGCGCCGCCCACAATGCTCCGCGGCTCGGGAAACGCATTTGGAGCGCGTCTCGTCTTCCGGTCGCGTGCGCACTCTACAAAGACTTCAATTGCGGAACTTTTGCAATTGCGTGCACAGCGATCTGTGATGAAGCTCGAACAGTTCGTTCAATTTAATCGGTACAAAGATTTGGCCAGTTCTGATGAACGGATATATCATTTTAGTTAACATCACTGCACACGTCGACTGCTACGTGAACTTCCAGCGGCGACTAGACACAGATGCGACGAGGAAAAAGTGAAATATACGTATCTGTAACATCGGTTACAGTTTCAGTACGTTTCATAATTTGATTGTACAAAAATATTACAGCAAAACAGAAGTAGACCGCCGACCACGACAAAATAGCAGGACCATTTTCGTACAGAACTAAGTCCACCTATTTTAATCTAGTGCTTATTTGAATAAGGGGTAAAATCATCCACTAGAGTGTTCCAGATTAAGTATTCATTCAAAACATTGACCGTCTAGTGTTTGTAGATCGACTAGGAGCCTGCAGCACTTCGGTGCCGTTCATTATTTTCATGTCATCACTCTGTGAATACTGAAGTAGACGCAGCTCATCGCTCGGGTCTTTGGAGAAAGCATTTTGTGTCTTTTGTCCGTTGGTCGACAGACAGCGCGGGGCAGCGCGCGACGCGACCACCTCACGTGCACTGTGCCCAACGTGTACAGTCCCAGCCACAGCGAATGCGCGCTAAATTTCTAATTACGCTAATTGAATTGAAATTGCTCATTCAGACCTCGGAGCGGACGCGCTCACCCGCCGGCTGCGCATCGCATCGCGTCTGCTGCGTGAGCGATACGCTTAACTATGTCAAGTCAATTAATGATATTGCTTTTTTATTGGGTTTAAAACGGCAGATAAATCGTCTTCTCTCCTCTTCTCCCTTTCGCTAGATGCATAACGAAAGCTTATTAAGCTGAACTACCACCGGCAAATGAAAACAAAGGCAAAGCCTTCACACACTACCCATAGTCGTGTCTAGGCTCGGAGTAGAGCTATATCACCTCGCTCGTTACCGCGAGGCTTTGGCGCAAATGCAATGGTCCACGCCATCGTCATCAAGCCCAACATTGCGAATGTGCAGCGGCGATGGTTGTTTCTCTATCTCCGTAGTCCCATTCGGCGGCCTTTCGACTTCCGAGACATTCATATTGATACGTCTTATTCTGTTTAGTTTGTTACCGCAAGAAAGAGTCGAGCCGTATTGAAATGACACCAAAGTACGCCAGGGTACCGCTGTGGTCTTGTAATTGGGAGAACGAACACAGCGTGCACCAATACATCGGGACCAAGCTTGACACGGCGGCCGCACGTGCCCAACGACTTACTGTAGACAAACTGATCGTCAACTTTAACACACCCACTGCCTCAGGCACCCGTAGGATTAACTTCGCAATGGAGTAGTAATTATATTGTTTACTAGACTTCGGTAGCGCACACAAAATATTCCCGGGTGATAATTTCAAAGCCACACGTTTGTTCATACTTCGGATTGAAAACAAAAAAAGTTTCTAGAACAGGTGCCGCCGGCGGGCCGGTGCGCTCGTACAAAACATTCGATTTGATTCAATATCTGGGAGCCGCTAAGCATTGCAGTAATACCAGCTTTCGCGGCGGCCATATTGATTTTACTTGGCGCCGTGAAACATATTTAAAATATAATTTATGTATCTCACAGATCATTATTACAGACAACACAAAGGGTGAGATCGATCGCTAAATGTTCCCGTCGAATTTGCTAGATCACTATTTTGGTAAGAGCCCGCGCAGCAGTGAGTCAGCGTGACTTTATTCAAGATTCCAACTATAAACAGATGTATCTTTACGAGAAATCAACACCAATGCGTCAAATAAGCAATAAGCCTTACATAGGATGTCATAAATCGGAAACCTCTGAATATTTAATTTGAATAGAAGCATTCCGACCGACAGGGTGCAGCGAAATTGCATGAATTTTGTATTCCAATAACTGAGATCATGACGCCTACTCTCTACGTGTAAATGTAACGAGCGCACGGTGTTGCCTGGGACAGTAAGAGCCGCATCATCAGGTGCGGCCAGGTCCCTAAATAAAACTGAAACGTCCAGCGCCAAGGAATCAGTGCAAGAACCGTAGCGGGTGCTGTACTGCAGCAGCAAGGCGACGCACGCGCGGAGTTGCAGGCGACGTACTCGCAACCGAAAAACTATTGAAGACGAACAAACCTCACGTAGCTGCCGTAGGAAAGTTGAAAACCTAATAAATATAACACTCATACAGAGTATTTAATGGAATCAGGCGTTACCTCGCGGAAGTCCATTCTAAGTAAGAAAAGGACCAATATTTAGCCACTTCCGCACATGCAGTGGTAGTAGTGCAATAAAATGCACCGCCCGCCAGCCCGCTGATAAATCAACTCTGACAACTCTGACTCTGTGTTTGGCACTAATCGATGTAACATAACTCCTGAAGATGCCCCGTGGATGGGTGAAACACGTGTTGAGTAATTTGGCGGTGGCGGTTGTGTGATTCGCATTGTTTGCCGCATACGCATTTATCAGCGGGCTGGCGGTAAATATTGGTCCTTTTCTTACTTATACAGAGTGTTCCATTTCAATACTAGAGGAATAGGTACGTCTAATTGGTGCCACTTTGAATATTCGGGAGAAAGACATGCATATTTAAGTCTAGTTAATGCAACAAAAAAGCAGATAAAAAGTGTTTGCAATCATTTCATAAAATGGGATAGAGAGATTAATTAGTCTTGGACACCATTATGGAAGCAGATTTAATATTCCGAGCGTGCATATTGTTTAAGAACGAAATCAGTAAACAATCGTGTCTCTGAAACTTGAGCCGAGCGACGTCGGGGCGACGTGGGGCGCCGCCTGTTAGAGATTTCAATAAGTTGAATTTGGGGCACAGGTTAGACTCCGGCAGCGCGCAGCTGTGCGCGACCAGCGCTCGTGTTATTGGAACTGCTCGCAGCAACGAGCTGCAGCCGCGGCTTGTCTCATATCAATTATTTTAAATTCATTGTAATGACGATGCGTTGAGCCGCGTTTGCAGCTTTTCTTCTGCACTGAGGGGATGTGTTAGTGGATGTTTCTACATATTAGCTCTTCATTGCTTGAGAAATCAAGGTTTTCACCTCCACTGGACGTTGTCTGTTTTTTTGGACCGGACTTTGCCATCTGCTGCCTAAATTACATTTGCAGATTCCGCGGGCTCGAAATATTTGTTGTTACATAAGTTATTTGGCAAGCGCAACATCGGCAGATGACCTTGTTAAGTTTTGAAGATAGAATAAAATTATTGGAAATCTACAGAGCAGGTCCAGTAGTGGACATCCCATGGCTAGGATGATGCTTATAATAAGTTTAGTTCACTCGCTTTCCTATCCAGGCCTTAATTATTCAAAAAAATATTAGAAGATTATATTAATTGTGCAGTGGGTCATGAAAAACAATTTAGGCTAGATTTGCCTTGAAAACCTTTCTGTAACAATTGCCTTGTAAATTGCCTGTGAAACATTTATTATTTTACAATTAGGTACGGGTTGTCTGAATGGCTGTAATGGTTATTGATACAGGTGCCTAAATTGTAAGAAGATTGGCAATACTGAAAAAATAACACAGCGATACAAATTAAACAGAGTGTTTCATAATAACACTCTGTGGTATCTACTCTGAGAGTAATTCAATAAACAAAACCTATTCTTGAAGAATATTTTAATTGGAGACAAGAGAAACTTGTTACATGATCATCTAAACTCCATAAAGTATGTAACCCTTTTATTGAGAACTGAATATACTTTTACTATAAACTCCCATGTTATGCATCTGATCCCATGTTATGATCTGCCAAAAATAAAATATATCAAAAAAATGATAATAATAAGTTGTTATTTATAGGTAATAAGAGTTCTGTTAAAAGTTGCAATGTTGTGTAAATAGATTAAATCATTTTTATCAATTGTTGTAGGCTCTTTCCAGATCCGACTGCATTAGCAACTCACTTGACATGTTATATAAGTTGAAGCATTTTCACTATAGGTCAACTCAATTTGATTGTAGTTTCTTTTAAATTGAGCTCTATTGGCATTATTCTTTTTGTGTATACAAATGATCAATATAAGTGATATTGAAAAAAGATTATAAATTAAATAAACATATAGATGGACTAGGTGAATATGTGGACAGGGTATAGAAGCCTTGTGATTCAAAATACTTTATTAATCCACTGATGCATGCATCTTGATATAAGAGATGATGTCTCATTAGATGTGTCATTAGTTATAATAGTTTATTTCCATTTTAAATGATACAGTATACTTGCAAAATAATGATTAGCGGACAAAAAGTATGCAGTTTAGAAATAGGCACCTCCAGAGTGTTGTGTATGGTTAAGCTATACATACTACTGTGAATAGGATAAGATTTAAATTAATTTCTGTTTGAATGAATTTTCAAACAGACATTGAATATTTTGCAAAATTTGTTCCTTGTTATCTTGTTTCATTTTCAGGCTCTAGTTTTACATTTAAAACAAAGCATTACCAAGACTTTATTAGCATTGTTAAGCCTACATAATCATGTACTGATATGACCGGTTATTGAGTGACTTGCTGTCTTTTATCAGCAACAGCTGCGCCAGATCCAAAAAGCTAACAGCCGTATTATTCATGAATAATTATCTTGTTACAAACATACTTGAAAAGTTAAGCTAACTGAATTGATTAAGCACCTTTAACTAAAACAGAATATGATGAACTAAGCATAAAGCATCAAATGTTAAAATAACAATTGCATTTTATTTGCATCAAAATTATAAATTGTCCCCAACTTGTGCTAATAAAGTGTTCATTGTTCATAAAGTTAATTTCTCTTCAGTGATAACAGAAGATTTAATGATATTAAGACCACAAAAGTTATTGCAAACAGAGGAACCTTAATTACAATATAGCCTTTGCTGTCACTGCTGCATGTTAAACAGAGAATATGTTATTGTGCAGTCAAACATTTTTAATACCCTTGTAGAGTCACAGTGAAAGGGTAGACTAAGTTCAAATGATAAAACAGTTTGCTACATTTATTCAATTCTCTTGGTATGACATATGTGGCAAAAGAAATATATGAGAGAATGTATGCTATGCATCCAAATCAACTTGGTGGCACTCACCTCCTCAATGTCCTTATGGAACTTGATAGGCCGCAACAAATAGAACTGCACAGCAAAATACACAAAGTTTATCACAATGAATGCACTGTTCCATAGCACCGCGTCCAAGTAGCACTCCACACTCCACGCCCACATGCCCGAGAAGGCGCAGCCAAGGATCAACGCCACTCGCAACCAAATCAAGCCCGAAGGCGTGTGCGGCGCCAGAAACGACAGCAAGAAGAAAATATTTGCCACTTGGAAAAATATGTGATTGACGGGGCGCCACTTGGGACAGTGGTGCAGGTAAACGTCCCACATGGAGGGCCGCTCGTGGATCGTCACGTTCACCGAGTCGCTTGCGGGCGACGGCAGCTTAGTTGGCTCCAAAAGGCCCATGTCTTCCGTGGTGGAGGCGACGTCACTGTCCGTCGTCGACACCTCGGTCGTAGCATTCTGCAGCCCGGTGATCATGCCGATTGCCAAGGCACTGATAAACAGCATAGTACCTCCGAGCAACACAATACCGATCGGTTCCTCGCATCGGTGTGCTCTTGACGACGCTTGGCATTTGCTCGTTGTCTTCTAATACTTAAGCACGGCTCTCCCGAGTATATTTCTCTCTAACATGAAGGCATTTACACGTTATGACTTTTATTTTCTTCTTGATAATTTGTGCAAAACGATTAAAAATCAACCGCACAATGCTTAACAATATTAACAACGTAAAAGCACTAATAGAGGTAATGATTTAATCACAAAATATTAAAATAGGCAGGAAAGTATGTCAATAAAAGCCGTTCAAACGTCTAAAATAAAATAAGTAAAAAATCCGTGAAGCAAACAACCGAAGCCCGCAGAATGACAACAGCAATGCTTGACAACTGATTAGACGACAAATAGCAAAAGTGATTTACAGAGTCGCAAGAAAATTGCAAGGCAATCGATATTTTTGATATATAACGGTTTTATAATTAAATATGCTTTTATTTATATGAAATTGATTTATTAATTGAACACATAAATGTATTTTTAACTGTTCAATTAATCAAATAAAGGTAAATATAAAAGTTAAGAAAGATGGAAGTTTTATCCAAATTCTTGTGCTCAAAGTAAAAATTATGTTTGATCGTTATAAATTAAATAATTGATCATAATCATTTTATTACCTATTTCGTTATTTTTTGTAAATGATCAAATTTGTCAAAAGCGTGCTATCATATGCTGCTAGTGAATAAAATATTTACTCACTGACAGTGACAGTTCAGGTTTGACATTTATTATGGCGGCACTTGTGCAAAAAAAAATATTTTGTTAACTCCTAAGAATTTTTAAAATGAGTAAATCATGTTGCTAAAAGACATCGTGCGTTGTTCCAATGATGACTAACGTCTCTTGTGACATGTTACTGCACCCCGAACTGTTGACAAATGAGCAACTTATGGCCATTATACAAGAGGTGATTCTACTTTTCTAAATATAACCAAATTTCAAACATTTCGCTAATTATTATTTTACATTTTATAGAGACAATTGAGGGTGCCGAATATGGCAGTTTTACCCAGAGACGAACTGTTAGAATTATTTCACCATTACTGTGTTCCCTACGGACAACGGAAATATCGAGACACAGGACGAGGAAAAATGTTGAACAGATCTCGTCACATGAGTCCCGAGAGTTCTCCAAAACTAACCTTGAATAACGACAATAACAACCGAAAGCTGGGACATTCAGTGACGGAGAGATTAAAACCACCACCAGATTTGTTGTCGGGTCACATGAAAAGGATTAAGTTAGATAATAAAGTAGAAATTACCAACGACATCAATCTTTTCAAAAGAAAAATGTCAATTGATAATGTAAGTTATTTATATAATGTTAATTAACCCATTCAATGTTATCTATAGATAAGACATTTACACTAGGTAGCTAGTTACTTTCACAATACTCCTGGAATCTCATACCATTAATTTTGCTTGTTAAAAGTTATCATGTATGGATATCATGAAATATCACACAAAGTGGGCAGAGGACAGCAAATTATTGATAAAAGAATTAAGTTTTACAAGTGAAATGGAAAGGATAACTTTTATAAAAATAGAAGTTAGACAATTGCTTTCTAGTGTTTCATTGTTTTTATTCTGAAATTTGAATGGAAAATTAAAATAAAAATGGAAATATTTAAGTTGTAGGTGCAATCATATCTGGCAGGACCTAAAGTTCTACATTCGATATGTATTCTATGTATGTCAACATATTCTCACACTTCAGTCCTCCTCGGTTAGCTCAAAGTTAACCAACGAGTTATGGATAAGGCATTGAAGAGAATATATGTATGATATTGGATCAATAACGATGAGATGTGTAGACAAAAAAAGTAACTCATATGGCCAAATGGATTAGCAAATCCGAGTTGCAGTGGCCTGATCATATAGTGCAGAACTGATGGCTGCTGGAGCCTGAAGGTTCTGGAGTGGAGACCATGGACTGACAAGTGTAGTATAGAATGTCACAAGGTGGACAGGCAACCTTGATAAAGTTATCGGAAAATGCTAGATGCAGACCTCTTACAGCTGATCTCATTGTAAATATGTAGAAGCCCAAGTCCAGTAATGAGTGTCATATGGCTGAAATTATGAGCTATAGTTTATCAAGTTGTATCTAAATACTAAAGAATTATACTAAATGTAAGCACATGTATTCATCATTATCATTATATCAGCTGATAGACACCAACTGCGACACACAGGCCTTCTCCAAAGATTGCCGCAGTGACTGATTTTGTTGCACAACCTTAACTGTGTTGTTGGTCCAGCAACCACAGTAAGTGCTCTTATTAAAATGGTTAATCATAACTTGTTTCAGGCACCAGTGCCGGAAGCCCCTCCGAACAAAAAGGAAAGGAAACCAATATTATGGCCATGAAGTAATTGTTATTAATAATTAGGAAAAGACTGAAAATATTGTGTACAAGGAACTTCCTTTGTAAATCATGTTCAATAAGCATGCATGCATGTGTGCAGCCCGGATTCTGTCCTTTAGGTTAGGGTACAAATTTTTCAGGTACACAGATCATTAGGTTCTTTATCATTAGTTATTAATTTTTTTATTATTTGGTGCGGATGACTGAGAAGTGCTATGTAAATCTAATTACAGGTAACAGGCAAGTTTTTTCTCATACACAATATAGTTTACAATACATCATTGACTTTTGTTGATGCATCAACATCATATCAGCTAATAGACTCTCATTGAAAGGCACAGGCCTCCTCCAAATATCTCTGTGATGACTGCTCCTGCACTTCTTCTATCTACTACTTCTTGTAATCTGAACTTAGTTCTTGGACCACCTAGTGGGGTGGCAACCCATGACACATCTGTCCTCTGGTCGCCACTTAGGGCACCAACGCTAATTAATGTTGATGGATATTTTGATGAGATTTCTGTACAGGGCCAGTTGCATAAACTCTACATTAGACATGATATTTACATATTAACTTTTGCCTCAACTTTCCACTAATCTCAAAGGATTTCACTGTAAGAGCAGTAGCCCATGCATTAAGCCTAGCAGTGGACTATGGATTATTGATTGATTGCCTTGTGGTCATAGAACTCGGAATAGATTCTGACTATTCAAATACTTTGTATATTGAAATAAATACAATGTTCCAGCCAGTGTGCTCTAGCACTTTTTGACATGTTTCTCTTATACAACAGTCCACTTGACTGCTAGCTTTGTTGTGCATGTTGAGTGGACTCCAAAATTGAGAGAGCAGAGAGAAACATGAAAGAATCTTATCCATTTTCCTACTCTCTGTAAACAGCTTTCTCAATTATACATTGATCCTTTCATATGAACTATGCACTTGTTACTAACTTGTTCCGCTCTGTTCTAAAAACAAATAAATTTGTACTTTGTGGATTATAATTATATTAATTATATCATAACTAAGAAAGACTTAGAAAATTTTTTGAGAGTTTGGTAGATTTATTCTTACCACTGTGTATATTGATAACAGGTATGAATGAAAGCATGAACAGTACCGTGCTACTGGTACAGAAAGCTATGCTTGCAGAAATTTCAAAACACTGCCATCAACTATATTAATAAATCTGCTATGTACATGGCACTGTATAAAACAGTTCTAAGAGTTTTTAACTGGCAGTGAGTGCTTCTATTATGTCTGTCTCCGTCTGCAATATTTATATGAATGGTTAGTTTGTAGATAATAATTGTATCTGTCACATGTAGCAATAGTAGATGGACACAAATCAAATCTAAAAAACTTAATGATTTCCAAACTTCTTCCAATGGCCTCTTTGTTTATACAATATTTGACAAAGTGGAATAATTTTTAAATGTTCCATCACTAATAATAGTGATTGTATGAACATATCAACAATGAAAGTTTTGTAGTTACATGTTAATGAATTCTGGCTTGTTATATGGTATGTATGACTATTTGTATTATGGTATTAGCAAAATTTATGTCACAAACTTTTTATAGTATATGCAAGAAGTGAACTCACAAAATAATGTTAAAAACTTTGTGCTCATTACTTAAAAGTTGTTCCGACACATGATTTATTACATGTGATTATAAGTTGTTTGTAAATGAGTGTGTGTAAAGAAAGAACTGTTAACACCTGCACAATGAGTGTGTGTCGTATAAAATGAATTTAACGAACCGTGTAATCTATATTTCTTATTTGCATTGAATTATTTACATTTGATTTATTATAAATTTGGGATGTGAAGAATATGTGCTATGAATCCATTGAGTGTTTTTATATTTAATGTGTATCAGGGTTTGTTTTAATAATACTGGCAGCTGAGAAATATTTTTTAATGAATTATATTATGACATGTAACAATAATAGATAATTGTGTTGTATGTGGCATTAGTCACAATTGGACAATCATGTCACGCCGTGTTCAAAGAACTGGATGTGTATATTGGCTAATGATAAGAATTGAATCATAACACTTGTTTTATTTTGAAAACCCATCATAAATGTGTCAACTGCACAATCCACTTGTTAAAACGTATGACATCGACACCGCATTAGCACCACTAACTCGCTAACAATCTTGAACGCGAATCTGGCCTAGAAGTATTCGGCGCTGGACTGTCTTTTGGAAGGTCACTGTAGCCTTATTGGCATTTGTGTGTGTGTATATGGTGACCGTGGAAGCTCATTGCGTTGAAGGCGTTTAGATTAAACCACGTTTTGCATAACTTTTTTACACCTGTATATATGTCCATCACGTCGAATTCGCAATACATTATTTATGTTTTAGAATGCCTTAAACAGTTTGCAAACGCAAAGCTTAATTATCTTTCGTAAAATCGAACAAATGGTTATTTCACGATGCCAAAAACTAAAAATGATTTCATATTGTGACAAACATGAAGTTTCTAAAAAAATATAACCTTCATAGTTTTGATTAGATCAATATATTCTGCCGTTGGCTATGTTAGTTACTGATCGTTCGAACATCAAGCCCACCGCTACTTTACACAAGTTAACTGCACACCCGAGAAAGATTGATAGTCTTTACTGTACCGGGACGGGCAGTGTAGTGATATGTTAAATATGACTAATTCTGTTTCTTTGCGGGCAGCATACACTGCGCCCTCAATCAATGCCAGCGCCGTGACTATAAAACTGCATAAGCGTTCCCCTTGGTTTCCACAATACAACTTCTGGCAACCATAATACAAGTTTTAAAACAACAATGAGACAAGGAAATTAAACTCATGCATCCAATCAAAATGTTTATCTGTTAATAATTATATTATTAATTTATAAAAATAATAATAAATAAAGTTAAAACTCGTTACACAAGAACTGTTAGGGCAACTGACCCACGATGCAGCTATCTCGGAAAACCTGGCATCGCAGGAGAGCTGTCACCATGGCGACGAACAGGCTGGGCTGACGGTTACATAAACCTCCATTTAAGCGGTACTGTGGTGTATAGTGAAAATAGGGCTGCATAGAACATCTGCCATGTATAATCGAGGTTACGTCCTGTGATACAATTATGTAAAGGTTGCTCCTCAGTCCACGGCAGAGCTACCGCGCGGAGCGGGCGTGCGGCGCGCTGGCCGCTAGACAATATCCTCGGATTTAGATTTGAGCAGGACGCGGCTGCGGCTGGGGGGCACGGACTCGTCCTGCTTCCAAAGCTTCATGCCGCGCATTTCGATCTCCTCGTGCCACGCCTCCTGAGTTTCCCTGTTTCACAAGACACACCGTTAAAATGTTTGAAATATTTTTTCGTACCGTGTGCGTATTGATTTCAAAGTGGCCCATATGAAATACTAGAGAAGAATAAATAGCAGTGCAAAGGTCCTGCTATTTTATAGGCAACGTCGTTATAAATTAAATTGTAGAGCGGTCTCTTTCGCCCGATGTGTTTATAGAATCATATTTCTTTGGAATATTCCATTCCGATGCGCGGCTGACGATGGCGTTAATGTAACTCCGACACTTATTTACGTACAAGGTCGGTTTTATAGATTTCTACATGAAATCTAGGAGCATAGAGAATGTTACTAAAAAAAGTTTAAAACGTATGCGCCGCAAATGTTATGAACTGCGTAAGATAACCGATAACATATTGCAAGTGGGAAGCTGAGGATGCACTGAGCAACGTGCCTGCAGTTGTCCATGAGCTGGCAGGTGTTGGGGAAGATGTTGGTGAGCAGCATGAGGCACGGCAGCACCACCACGGACAGAAACTGGATCTGTTCGGCCGGCTGGTTGATGCGCCGCCGCCGGTCCATCATACTCAACGGCGTGTAGCCCATGGCGCGCTCGCGATCGCCCTGGATCAGTCCAATGGACATTACTTAATGGTCATTATATTCCGAGATGCAGAACAGGCGCGCGCCGACCCTTTATACAATAACTTACTTAAACTGAGCCCGCTGCAGCTGCAACCTCGCGAACACCGAGATTTCCGGAAAAAACTTGAAACCCCATCGGCTAAATTCGTCATTTAACCAATATAATTAGTTACTTTTGGTTCTCAGTTCAAACAATCGTCATGCGTCAATTTTAGTATAATAATAATAGCTGTTATTATTTTTTAATGATTCAGTAATATAAAAGGCTTTTATCCTCCACGAGGGGCTTGAATAATTCAGTTTACTCAAATTTATGAGTAGATAAAAAAATTGATATGCTGTCGTATTCTAAGGGATCTCGGAATTAATTATTTCCTATACGTTTAATTTTAGATAAGGCTGATGTCTTAACAGTAAGAATTTTGCAAGACTTTACTAAGTATAGGTGAGAACACAGATGTGGTCAGCAAGTTTATAATATCACCTGGTTGTAGAACTCTTCATAGATGGACTCCGTGATTGCTTTGGCGACACCGAACGGCTTGCAACAGCCGGACAAGTCGCTGGTCGTCATGAGGATGCCCTGCAGAGCGCCAAACTACACTTGCACAGTATCAGACAAACGAACACGTGGACATACGTCGTGATACTAAAGTATAAAATGAGTTCACAAGAGGTAACGTGTCCAGTGCATTTTGACGACACGAGTCATTCACGCCATGTCCTGTATAGTTCTACGAATAATTCTAGCACTAAACGAATGTTTAACCACAAAGCTCCATTTGTCGCGTGTAGACAAGCTATTGGCGGTAGTCTGCGAGGCGATGGCGCCGGTATCAACTTGCACGATTTGTACCAGTCTGCTTTAACAAGAAAGTAAACGGGATTTATAAACGCTTACACGATTTGGCCCACATTTTTGTAACAGAGTGCTTATTAGGAAGTTTCGTAAAACTGAAAAAATATAAGTACATTATATGTAGTTATGTTTGTATTGAGCACGTCCTGTGCCTTGTTCGTCACCACCTTCTTAGTCGGCGTTTTGTGAAGATTTTCCAATCTATTCTTTACTGTATCCGTTGTGAATGTTTGGGTGCGTGCGTAATATATGTCTGTCTACCTATCTCTATCTCAATCTATCTCTTTCTTCTTCTCTCTCTGTGGGTGCGTTTGTGTGTGCACGTGTGTTTGATGTGTCTATACGTATGAGCGTGCGCGCATGTACTGCCTGTGTGTATGTGTGCGCGCGCGCGTCTTTACCTTGAGTAGGCGGCGATGCAGCACGTCGCCCCAGTCGAAGGTGCGGTCGGTGAGCAGCGGTGCGAGCTGCGCGCGCAGCACGAAGTACACGGCCAGGTCCGTGCACAGGATGTCGTACTTCACCTCCGCCATCAGCTCCTCGCGCTCCGCCGCCTCCAGCTTGCTCAGGAGCTTTTTGTCCTGTCCGTGGAGCACAGCTTTAATCCGGGAGAGATTCGACATAGAACTTTTATATTTCACTGTTTATTTATACGTGTAACGGACGGACAGACATCAGGCTTGCAAGAGTGTTACAATTTTCAATTCTTCTACAGTCATACTATTTATTCTTAGCACAATTCACAAAGTTCCGAGTTTCGAGTTGAATTGTAACAGCTTTATACGATACCACTTCGAACAGTCAGTACTTGAATTTATTGTTCCTCATCTATCAACTGCATAAGCTATAAACAACTATTAATAGCAACCAATCGACTAATTTTTATACCAGTGTTGTATTCAACCACAGCACAAGGATGCACCTTGTTGGAACTTGTAATTACGTGCAGAGTTCGCGTGATTTACATTCGTAAAAAAAATGCCTGCAACGTGCATATTCTGTGTTGCTATTTTTCAACCATCATTTTTATACCGATGGAAAAATTATCGGCTATCGGTTATTACCAGATTCGTTGTTACATTTTTGTTTCTGTCATGTCTGTTTCTGCATGACATTTTCAGTCATGTTCCCATGTTCTGGTTTAAATCGCAAGGTTTTTCTATTTACCTTCAAAAAATGTGAAATCGTAAGCATGAACAAAAGAGTACGTCCATATCGTGCAAATGATGGATGTAGACTGATATTTTGCTTTCATGTAAACCCATCCTTAGCTCGTTACAACAAATCAATTTGTTAACTAAGTTTTTATATTAACTCTGTCTGATGAATATAGTGCAACACAAAGTTTAGCCTACTGTTATCCTTATAGTTAACATTTATTTTATAAAATTGAATAAAGCACGTTTGTGCCAATATTATCACCTCGATAATTTTCTTTGCCAGATAGTAGTGGTGGTTCTCCAACTGTGAGGTCCTGTACATTTGCGCCAGCGGGTGCTTGCAGAGCTTCAGAAAGTTGTTGTTATAGCCCGGGTGGTCCAGGTCGTGGCAGAGACCCGCTAGCATCAGTGCGGCAGTCTGGGAAGCACACCCACTTCAGTATCGTATGAACGTTTACCATTTACAGCGGAATGGAACAAAGGTTTCCCAATGAACTCCTTTAAATTTAATTTGGTGGGCCTCGAAACCGAATCAATTGCAGTAAGTAATTCATAAATCAACGTTCTCACGTGTCCGCGGTAACACTTGAGTTTAGGTTAATATATCTTTTCTTTACAAAGTAGTTGGTATCCTTCACATCTCTAAACAAAGTAAGCACGGACCCGTGTCGCTGCCGAGGAGTGGGAAAGAAATTACAGTGCTTTATTACGCAGAGAGTTTACTCCGTCTTGTTGCTAACAGAAGCAAAGTGCTAAGAGGATTTTAAAAAACCAAATCGTTTCGGGTAGGATTAATAACTTGGCACATTAATGTTAATCAAAATGCGGGCACCTCCACAAAGCTGAAGTAGCCAGGGTTTTCGTTGAGTATAAGGTACATGGTGTGCGTGAAGCAGAAGGCGTGCTCGGCGTTGTGGTAGGGGTTGCCGCGGTAGCAGTCCAGCACGGTGAGCACGAAGTCCGCCAGCCGCTGCCGGTCCAGGCCGCGCGGCGCGAACATCTCCGCGCACATGAGGCACACCAGCGCCGGCATGTCTTCCCTGTTGCCTTCGCTGATGTGGTAGTCGAAGCTGCACACGCCATATACTTATATGCAAATGCCCAACGCGGACAACCTTCGCCGCAATTCGGTCATCCAGAAGGCAAGAAGTATAAGAACACCAGGTCCGTACGGTGGATCTACCTTAAGTGCTAGGTTCTGCCGCCAACTATAATTAGGCCATTGGGATAGTTATCAATCCATAATGTTCAATCGCCCTCTCATTCGCGGTGTGACCCTGCTTAGTTGGTAAAACCAAGCGACGTAATACTGCCGCAACCACGTCCCCGCCTGCGCAGGAAGCCGTGCTAGGCAGGTGCCAGCTCATTACCCGAAGTGGGCTCATTGAGAGAACTCAACAACAGCCGTTCTTCCATTTCACATTAACAAATTATGCGATATCGTATTGCCTGCTGATGATACTTCTTTAATTTTTAAAGTAGATCTTAAACATAATTGTGATGAAGTAAGAAGTAAATGGTGCAATTTAGCAAATACTTCTTTGGTTTACTAGGCTTTGGTGTAAACAATTACTTAGTATTAAACGCAAATAAAACTCAATGTATTGAATTTACAATGACAAATTTGAGAGCGCAGGAATTTAAATTAAGTCTCAATAATGAAACTATTAAGTATTTAGTACACTCCGCAGTATTTTTAAGAATAACTCTGGACTCGAAACTTCAGCGGGGCACCCATCTGACTTCTTTTGCCAGTAGACGAAGCTCTGCAGCTTGCGCTGTTCGAAAAGTCAGACAGCTTACGCGCGCTGATGCAGCCAGGCACGTTTGCTCTTTTGTGTATTGTCCAGTGGCTTTGTTACTCGGGGGCAACGTTGCAGATATTAAGTTAATATTTGTAAATTAAAAAAAAGCCGTGCAGACCGACCTATTTACCGCATGGGAGCTTGGAATTCTTTGCGAGAAGTTTTTAAATGAAATAGGTATTCTTGCGGTTGGTTTTGTGTATTATTGCATCCAAGAATACTATACTGATATTAATGCGCGGAACTAAACACTGTTGATGCTCACTCGAGAAGCTAATTACTGTCGTGAACTTGTTATCAAACTACATTTGTAAGGAGCAACTGTCGAGTCTCTCTCCGGCTCTTCCCAGCAGAACTCTAGTTTGGACTGACAATACCGACATTTTAGGTTGATTGACGATTTGTAAGTGCTTGTAACAACCTGTGCGAATCAATTGTTGGTTTGACATGAGTTACATTTTTTTAAAGAAAAAACATTTTACAATAAACTAATTTTGTTTTGTAAAAACTGAGTCGACAGAGGAGTAAACAACCTAAACGTTCAATCTCACCTTCTGAAGTTGAAAGGCGGAACGATCGTGCAGTTATTCTCCAACTCGTCGAGGTCGTGCCTGCACGGCTTGAGGTGCAGCTCCATCAGCTGGCAGTACACCTTGTTCAGATTCTCCTGGAACAGTACTAAGTGTCTTTAGGAGAAGAATACCTTAGGAGTAGAGAAGTCCTGTCTCTTTATTGAAATAAAAGGCTGTTGTGCGAAATAATAAAATGGCCATTTCAGACAGAGTGCTTGTGTTAGTCTAAGTTACATGTTATTTGTATAAAAATAAAAACAGCATTATTTTTGCGCCGGTCGAGACTTGCTTACTAACCCAGTAAGCGGCCGATAAATTATTAAGGTTGAAGTGGCAGCTACGTACCAGCTCCAGCGTGTCTTAGCCGCATTATGTACGATTTGTATTCGGTATAATTTTTAGAATAACATATAGCCGGCTTGCGCTGAGATACTTTTCGCAGATTTAATGTCTCGGAATAAGACCGAAGGAGGCCTAGTGTGCAGGACGTGGCTTGACGGGGATGTCTCACTGCTTAATTGCAACTCCTGGATTTGGACCGGTATGAAAAATATCACATTTAACGGTGTCCGTTAGGAGTGTCCGCCGAGCCACCCCCGAAATTTAAATTGAGTGAAACGGGAAGAAGTAGGATGCTGATCCAAATCCAGAGACATACGTGATAGAGCTTGCGTTGCTGCATGTGGTAGAAGTGCACGATGAGCGAGCAGTAGTTGACAAACACCTCGAAGATCAACTCGTCTTCAGCGTCGAACGGCTGCGCGTTGTTCTTATTCGTCAGCTGCACCACACCTTCAGGCCAGACAGTTGATTCGATCGGTTAAATTGATTGATGAATGAAAAATAATTTTATTTTTTATACTACTTTATCATTAAAGAAGCGATGACTAGCATTACGTCTAGTTGTCACAGTATACCAAATTTCCAGTACTGCCACTTGAACCTTAATATTTTTAAGGGCAGTTTGCTAGCCCGCGAGTCCCGGGGTGAAAATAATAGAGGTCCTTTCCACTCCTAAGTAGTTTACTTCTAAATTTAAAATAATAATATAATTAGGTACTCAGACGACCAAAGACCAGCTGTCGCCTGTAGATGTTATTGGCAGTCGATTGTTTATTGTTCGGCACGAGCGGTTGTAATGAAACGCTCCGCGCTGTTGGCTCGGCAATTACCAAACAGAAGAATGAAAGGAGTTCCAACATACCAATGACGCCTTTCTTATCCTTGATGGGGTAGGTCAGAATCGATCTCACGACCATTCCTGTGGTTGGGTCGATTTCTTTCGCGAACCGTTGGTCTCTGTAGGCGTCCTGCAGATTCAGCGGCTGGCCGGTGCGCGCCACTAGCCCAGCCGGGGTCTGCTCCAGCGATAGGCTGGTGACCGGAGCATCAATTACTATACATTACTGAGCAAGCAGGCGCCGCGGGGCGAGGGCGTTAGTGCAGTGCGCTATTTTGCAATAACATATTGGTTCTTACCCTGGAGACAGTAAGTGATCCTAGGTTTTTATGCTTTTATGTGTTAATGCTTGCATACTGCTCGTTTGCGTTATGTAGCAGGTGACCTAACACTGTTATGGTTTTTAATTTACTCGTAGCTATTACAGGGCAAAGGTATAATACTGCATTATTGCAAAGTAAATATATCATATTTTTTTATTCTCATCCCCCATTTTTGGGGCCGGGACATAAACCTTCCTATTTTCACCTTCTCTCTCTTTCGTCCTTGAAGCATTCGTTTACATTACATTCACGCATCGCCTCCCATCCGTCGCCATGCTTCTTGAAATTTTAATCACTTCCTATCGATAATTTTCGTTTTTCTTTCCCTCAATTTTTCCATTTTGTTTTATCTTATTTTATACAATTTCTTTTTAAAAAATATTACAATAAATATATTTAGTTTTATATTCGGCAGATGTTTAAAAATTGCCGCGGTTATTGACATCGATTTGAGCTGCTACATTTTTACTAGGCGAAGAGCCAAAGGAGGTTCTAAAAAAAATACTGAGACACCTGCTTGCGTCGTATCCTTCGCTGCCGAGAACCGCGACTCTTTAGCAAGTTTGTCACGCACTGTGTTACGTCAGCCGCGATAGGCTTCGACTGTGTGTATTGCTTTGGCTGCTGTGGTATTGAATGTGGTTCACTTCTGATCAGACTAGGGAATGGGAAATTGAAAAATTGTTTTGTTTCTTCATCCTTAACTTGACTTAATTCTGCGGTTATGTATGGTTTCAATTGTACTTGATATTTAGATAAAATTAGTAAACGCTTTAAACAGAACACCTCCGCCGGTGCAAAGGAACACGCACTTAACCCTGTTCTTCTTCCGGGGCAACGCCGTGCGCTCGGCGGGCCAGCCGTCGTCCCACATGTCGGCCATCAGCTGCTCGTCCAGGTGCTGGCGGTCCACGATGTAGAAGCTGCTGCGCATGGCTCCGATGAATGTCTTTATGATGGCCTGCGTGCGGGATAGGATGCCCCAAATCACTTCACTGACTTCATTATACCATTATATACAAAGGGTTGTCGAAATCGCAACACAAAGGTTCTAGAAACAGTTAAGCGTTATTAGTTTGAAAAAAACTATTGATATGTATCCTCAGAGGAAATAAAAACGCAGCAAAACTATATAATTCCTAAATGTAGGAACCAGCTAATTAAGTAGAGCAATTTATACAAAATACGTTTGTCATTTTGGATCCAAAAACTGCTTCGATACGAGCTTCCAGTCGCCGCTGTATGAACGAGGGAACTCATCACACCACCGGCAAGCTTCAGATCAAACAGGAGCGTGCTGCGGCAGTCACTGACCGTTCTAACTTATTTAAACTTTATCGTCAATAACAAAAACAAACAGCGCTGAATGCACCGCGTTCAGCAAGCTCGTAGAGCATTCCTTAATAATAATCCATCTTCTCTGAGACCGCTCGCTTCGTATCTCCACTAGAGTGTGTTTAGCACGGTGCTGTGTTTTCAGTTCTGTACGGTCACGGACAATCATTGAAAGTGTGAGCAAGCACCTAATGATTGGTTAAAATTTGACGACACAAAAGAATACTCAGAATATCCTGGATTGCTAAAATACCGAATGAGAGTGTTGCAAATACAAAAAACAAAGGAGCTTTTGAGCACAGTGCAAAATTAGAAGTAGCAATACGTTACACATGCGATGCGTAAAGAGTAATGATGCCATCTTTGCAGAATTCGCAAGATATATGTATATGTGACCAGGCAGAAGACTCGCTTTGTGGCTGAAAAACCTCGAGGTAAGCTTTGGAGTGAAGAATGAAAATCATCATCCTTTCAGCCGCAAGCCGCCCACTGCTGAACATAGGCGGCCTCTCTAAGATATTTCCGACAGGACTGGTCGGAAGCCGCGTCCAGCAACTTCTGCCGTGTAGCTAGGTAGTCTGCTCACCTTGCGGACGCACGTCTTATGATGCTATGCTGAATGTCCTGGTAGGAGAAGGCGCTTTAATAAAATGAAATATCACTAGTATTTCTTTCCTTTCTAGTAGTTATTGATGTAACAAGAGTAGGAGCGAGGCGGTCACCAGCATGTCGGTGAGCATGGTGTCGATGGAAGCCAGGTCGCAGAAGTAGGTGTGAAGCAGCGCGCGCAGCTCGCGGTTGAGGTGCGCCGTGCGCTGCAGCGACACGCGCGCCTGCGCCTGGTGCACCGCCGCGCCCGCCCACCACGCCACGCCGCCGGCCCACCACACCACGCTCTGCAACACACGCACTACACGTACCCCACCAGCACATGCACGTGTGGCCTGCCACCACGGCACCCAACAGCAAGCAAACGCTTATTCGTCTCGGTAAACACTTGTTGTGGATTTTAGAAGACATTCGATTGCGAGACTTATCCAGTCTAATTCATACTGAGACCAAATCTTCCAGTTCTTCAGTGACAGCCCTAGCAAATTAGAAAACAAAGTAGAAAAATTGATTTTGACTAAAAAACAGGGAATTTGGGCGGACAGGAGAGTTCGATGCGGTCCTCAGGCAATGTTCGCACTATATTCGACGGCCGCTGAATGTCGCACCACCAGCGGGAACGGAAGCAGATAAAAATCGCTAATACATTATAATGAAATTACGAGCCGCGTTATTAATTTCGATAGGAATCAGCGACTTCCCGCAGCTTTGACAATGTGGACAATGTGTTCTACCAAGTGGGGGCCTACCCGCGCCTAAAGCGCAACGTCGATTGAAAAATAAATAGTAAATTAGTTTTGTATAATTTGAACAAAATGTCAGACAGTATAATGCTATGCAAGCGTCATGTCGAGGGACGCACGCTGTCGTAGGGCTGCGCGCTGGTGCGGTAGAGCTCGAGCACGGCGTAGCAGTCGCCGTCGGGCTTCACGACGGGCACGCACAGCGCCACCTTCGCGTTGAGCCAGTTGAGACCGTCGGCGAAGCGCCGGTCGCGCGGCACGTCCTCGATCAGCAGGTGCTCCTTCGTGGCGGCCACGTGCGCCGCGGCCACCTTGCCCTCTTCTGTGTGTTGAGCAAATTTCAAGTAAACATTTTTTATCAAATTACACTATTTGATAACTTTGCGTTTTGTTTAATTACCTGACTGTGATTAAATGTAGAGCGCTTTATAACGGACGAAGGAATTAGTTAACGTTACGGTGTACAGCTGAATTTGTGTTTCTACCCAAAATACCTCACGGGTTTTTATTACACGGGGTAAATGGTTAAAGATGTAAAAGCTTTAAAGGGATATATGGCACATTTGCTGTCAAATAATGTATAGTACATCCTATCCAAAAATTAGTAATTGCATAAATAACAAACGTAATGGTAATATAGTAAGATAAGCATTTTCAATATCCGGATTAATATAAATAATATATTTTAAAATTTAATTTTAATTTGTTATCTGTCGCGCCTGTAATGATGCTCGTCACATACATCAGTCTGCTGCGTAACTCTTGCTAGACTACACCGATCATTGCGCCAAGCGTACAGTGCGCCCTGCTGAGTGTAATGTATTTTTGGATGGACTTGAAAATCTGATTTACTTGGTTTTAATTTAAATTATTAAAATAAAATTTAAATTCAGTACATTATACCGAGTGCTGGCTAGCTCGCTGATCTTTCATTTGGGCATTGTGTAAATACACGTCGACATTTCCGCTTTGATTAATATGAAAATGCAATGTTAAGGTTTTATTTGCAAATATTTGAAAGTTATAATGACGATTGTCTAAACGTTTCCATTCGACCCCTGTCTAAGCGTCCAAATGTAAAAGCTATTACAATAAAGTCGCTTATAATGGCTCGAAATCACGACGCAAACAATTGAAAAGGTCCATTTCATAAAAATGATCCTTTGACAGCGTAGAGATGTTTTAATTGGTAATACAGCTTATTAATGAATTGCTGTAACTACTGTTTTAAAATGACTTGTGAAAGAGATCAAAGAAAAGGGAGTCGCGTAGTGTTAGAGAATGTTACTGCAGAGGAGTTCAATTTGATTCTAATTTGAACTGTCAGACGGAGCTCTCCTGGCAAAGTGACGTACGCAAGTGATCCAAAGTGAAATGTAAAAGTGTCATCGAAAAAAGAAACGACCCGGTCAATGTTAATATCTTAATACATCCATCGCATGCTTTTCTCTTAATGGCCCTCGACTTGGGGGACCGCCCGTTCATCCTTACACGTGGCACAGCGACTTTGTTTACAAGAGTATACGATGGTTTTGTTTTGACTTATATTTTATTTTCCTCTTTCGTGCTTCATATTTTCTTCTGTTCATCATCTTTCGTTCTTCACAATATCTGTCACGTTGTACATTCTTAGCATTTCGTTCAGACTTCTTCTTACATGTCTCTCTTGTATTTCCAATATATCACAGATCTGTTTTAACTGTCACATTACTTTGCTATCTCAGAGTTAATTACTGATTTAGGTATTCGATTGTGTTCTTTTTAGTGACCTATACGTTTTACATTATCTGTTTTTGTTTATGAATACATTAGAAATCTTACCCGACCATGCCTTACGTAACTGAATCATATTAGTACGTATTGCACTCCGCATACAACAAGAAGAGATTTCGTATTAGTATTGTTATCGATTGGCTGTGAAGAAATTTGAAGATAACAGCAGCAACAACTCACCAATGGGCAGGTTGACGGTGTGCCGCTCGGGGTTCTTGACGTTGCGCGTCATCAGCACGATCTCGTTCTTGTTCTTGTCCACCGTGTACACGAACACGCCTGCCGGTCACAGCTCGTGAGACGCAGCTCGCGGCGCGGGCAACCAGGGCGGCAACACACCGCTCAGCGCAGAGTCATGATCAAAAAATTATATGTCACGCGGACCTTTACCAATACTTGCTTACAATATTTTAATTCATATCAATCTTTTGCTTCTGAAGCAAACTTATTTTATGTTTAACTGGATGAAACACATGTAACATAAGCTATTTCATGTCTGTATTGATAAAAATTATGTGTTTTAATGCCTATTAAAAGAACAGGTCAAACAAAATACAAATTTGTCGCATTCACCACTTTATAACACCGCATATCAATGGGGTTTCTGTTTAATTTTGAAATCATTCACTCCGTAACATATTACATATCTTACCTGGGAACAGTTTTGTCATCGAAGAGAAAATCCATTAAAACGAAATGGAGTAAATTTCGCTTCAGTTTTGGCTAATAAGTTAGTGTTACCTGAACTATTGGTGATAGTTTTAAGCATCATTGCCGTCTCGTACAGCAACGATTCCAGGTCCACCGCGTCCTCCAGGAAGACGTTGAATCTGCTGATGTCCAGGTACGTGCCCTCCTTTGCGTCCTCCTCTTTGAGTCCCTTCCTCTCGATCTGCGCGTAGGGCGCGATCACGCGGCGCGTCACTTTGTCCAGCTTGTCGGACGGCACCAGGAAGTGTGACTGCACCTTCGTCATTGTAGATATTCGCTTAAAGTCTGCGCTCTGGGTGAAGGTGTCCAGCCGGCTTTTTACCGACTTTACATTCCGGGGTCCCGGTTCAACCATGGTGAGGTCTGTCGGTCGTCTGCACTGCACCAGTTCCAGCGCTGTGAGACGATGACAGCTAACAAGGCCCTAGTTTTCAATCGGCCTCTTCAAATGTTCAAATTTGAATGTCAATACGTTATGTCAAAAGCGAGTGTGTAGTTTTCAAAACTGCCATCTATTAACAAATCTTAAAGGTATTTAACCTCCTTAAAACAAAATATTGCCGCGTATGTGTAATAGTAATATATTCGAGTAAGGAGTATCTTCAGGGAGGCGTGCACCTTGCAATGGGCCTCAATCGGCTGAAAGAAGGTCGTCCACAGCTGGACTTAGGACCGGAAGGAAGAGACGAAAATAGACAACTTTTTAACAACGATATATTAAATTGAAGTATCAGGCAGCCGCGCTGTTCAGTTGTCGAGTACATTATTAATGTTCAGATTTGTTACCTTCCGTTTTTTATTTTAAAAGCACCTACGCCATACTTACCTGCTGAAGTCGTTTGGGGAAACTGACCCTCGATACGGATACGTAGGTCAGCGTTTAGTGCGACGTAAACTGCTGATATCCCATCTGCAGTACCGAGCAGTAGTTACGCAGTGTCCCACTGTCCCAAGAATATAAGAAGGACATTTTTCCGTTTTGGACATTTATTTTCTCATGTTGTTATTGAATCATTTCTTGTTCGCTGTCAGCTTGTGGGGTGATAGAATTCAATAAAACAAACACACACATGATAGCAAATTTATTTATTTATTATCCTATTATGATCAACGTAATACAGTGTAACGTATAAACAGTCTATACCAAAGGACGCGCGCCGGGCGACGTCCCCGCGCGGCGCCGTCCGCTCCGTACCAATAAACTAAATCTAACCACGGCGACGCGCCGCGCCCGCGGGCCGCACAATAAATATATGACTTAATCGATTAGCGAAGTTACACACGAGTGAGATTCACGCGCGCGGCGTGCACTAAATTACAGCTTGATCCACTCAGCAGCACTGCTCGCGGACGACAACTAGTTCACAACAATGTTGTCGTAGCGCGCCGCCAGCGGAGTCGCCCCGCCGGCCGCAATTGCGAGGACGGTTGTCGCCGCGGGCGCCCCGCCGCCGGCCGCGCTGACTAATCCTGATATGTTGATGGAACGTCCCCCCGGGGCACGGGCCCGGGAGCTGAGGCAACATGTACATCTACCATCTCGGTCATCCGTCTCAATTAATATAACTTCTGTAAAGTAGACACGTTGTATCCAATTAGCACAGCTCCAGAAACCGTGATCAAATCACTGGTTTGAAGCGAAGTTACCAACAAAAACCAATTTCGTGCAGAACAGTGCGTACAAACTGTCGCTAACATAGATCCGCTATCGGGAGAAATCCCAGGTCGCTGGTGGACCGCTGCAGGTCAGTTTGTGAGTGAAGCTGTGCTGTACCATGACTAAGCCGATAGTGATTATAGGTCACATTCTGCAAGGGAAACACAGACCGACAATTGTCTTGATCCGGGCGGATGAGATGAGATGCTCAAATTACCTCAGCATTGGGAGCCCGCACGCTAAGGTGAATAAGTGAGGAGTGTAAGGGTGTCGTGGACCAACAACCAACGTGGACAACAAGGAATGAGCACGGTGGTAGCTGTTACAGCTCGTGATAAAGCCGCAGCTTTCTCTTGTACAAAAACAGCTTTCTTAAAATAATATTTGACATATTATAAGCTATATATCTCTATATGATTTAATCTTTTGCTGGTAGTTAGTTGACCGATGACCATTGGAGCCGAAAGATTGAAAAAGCCGGTGGACGCGCCGGTTGGACCCACGACACAGTCAAAGTCACGGTCAGTCGCTGCATGCGAGCAGCGTGGGCCCGCGTCCGGTGCCAATATTTGGAGGAGGCCCGTGTCCATCGGCTGACATGGTGATAATGAAGGCGGTTTGTAAAACTTTTGAATATTGTGAGATTGAAGTATGTTTTTTTTTTAATTACCCTAATATACGTAGAGTTCTCTAGTTATAAAGTTATTTAGTTTATTTCACAGTTAATCAATGTTCCTGATGTCGGGTGCGGGTGTGGGGAGCGCGGGGCGGCGTCCCGCGGTGCAGCGGGTGGAGGGCGGCCGCATCCATGTCGGAGGCGAGCGTTGCTGGAGGGCGCGGTTATGTGTTGCGGATCTTGCCGGGCACGTAGTTGCGGTCGATGGAGGGCTCCTGCAGGAACATGTGCAGGCAGCGCTCGTTCTGCGCCAGCGGGTGCCCTGCGATCTTGTTTATGAACACCTCCAGACCTGCAACCAACAACAACACGCACCAGCTCAGCGGGTGTGCCGACAAGCATCAGCTCGTGGGAATAAACTTCCTGACAAACGACAGTACGTCTTTGAGACATACCATACATCTATATACATGTGATATAGCAACTAAAGAACTACAGTAACTAAAGTAATAAAATACAAAAAGAAAAGAAATTTTAAACTGATTGGCAACATTCATTATATTATTCGTGTAGTGGGCATGTGTGGGCTGATACGACGACATAATAAAAACCTATAACAGGAACCGATCGCGATTGGACTCTCTCAGAATCGTCACCTCAGACACGTGGCCGCCCAGCCGCAGCCAGAACCGTCCGTCTAAACAACTTATTCTTAACCTCTCAGCAGCTTGCTTACGGAGAGGACATACATACTGAGCAAATTGAGCGCTATTCCACCTCAGTTACCGTGAAATAAAAATAATCAATAATGTACAAATACATTCAAAGCATTCATCTGATAACAGCGCACACGCAGTCGACCGGAAGCTTTACATTAAATATTAATATAGTTGCAATGAAGGGCAGCTGTCACGTGACACGCTCAGCGGTACCGAACCCGCGCGTGATCGTACAAGCCAAGCAAAAACAAACAAAATAAGGCCAGTGGCGTCGAAATCGTCCGTCCGGTGATTGGCGGCGATTATTTTTTAATTAGATTTAATTAAACCGGCGCTGCATCAGGGTCAACGTTACACAGCACCCTCGCCAGGTGAACCCAAATAATTTCCGACTGTCGTGTCACAGACAAGAGACACTTGCATAACTAGTACGGATCTTTGAATCTAAGACGTAGTTGTTTACTATTGGCCTTACAAAAGAAAGCAATTGAGAGAGTCATGCCCGGAGCTTCGCTGCGAAATCATTACAAAAATAAGAAAATCCGCAGAAGAACCAATATCATCGAATTACTTCCAAGAATTGCTCGCTTGAAGTGTAAGAGGGCGGGACATGGTAGCCGTTAGGGCCGAAAGATTCTCGAGTAACGACCAAGAATCAGGAGGCGCGACTTGTGTAGTCCCAACTTAAAACCGACAAGAAGAACCAAGGTCACCGACGTAACTCGAAAAATTGATATGATCCCCGCACCATGGGACCAGTCATCATGACGATCTTAGTAGGCGGCCTATTCCTCGCAGTGGGTGTATAAGATCTAACACCTTTTTTATTTGAAGAATTGTCTTGCAAAATGCAACCATTGTTTGTTAATATACTTCTTTAAACAAATGATTGCTGGTTGCACAGTCCTATTACAATATGTAAAAATGTGTGAATAAAGTTCACCCTATCCTTATCCTGGTACGCCCAGTTTAAGAACTACTGTAAGTCTTGAAATCTAAATTTAATCAATTCTAATAAGAAAATCTCATTACTGCCATATACTAAATAGCAATTATATTTTGCTTAAAAAGACACTCATTTAAGTGAAAGGTAAACTATATCTGTAAACAGAAAAAAACTAATAACTGTGCAGATTTGCTTTACCTAAGTTAATTTATTTGTTATTATTAGCAAATAACCAATCCTTACTGAAATTGTCGAAAGTTATAGATTTCCACAACACACTGCTTGTAACCTCATGGGTTCAGAATGTATGACTCAGCACAGGTGATCACATCATTTATTCCAAAGTGAACCTGTGCATTAATGTGCACAAAAGCACACATGCATCTGCCATATAATAATGTGACACACATCCTATTAGTTTATTTAATGTCATTACAAGTAATCTATTGTATTATAAAATCGCCCAGATAAAATTTTATGAGAAACCTGGCTGTTGTCTTTTACTAATATTATCTATTAGCAGCAGATGTGCCTGTTTCTCAATACTTCCTATTATAAACCTTTAGTAAATAAATCAATGAAAGCCACAGAGATAAATAAAGCAGTAGCTATACCTTTTCTGCGATCCTCAATAAACTCTTCTTCAAAGATGCCATCATCACCACGGAAAGGTAGCTGCCTCTTTAAAGCTTTTCCTGGCAGAGGTGGAACTACAATCTGCAATATTAAGTACATTTCACACATAATAATGCATACATAACCTTTGTCTACATTTCATTGCCTTGATTAGACATTATTTATACAAAATTCACAATGTTGTCAAACACCTGTTATCTATTGATAATACATACAATGTTTAAAGTTCACATTATTCTATAAAACTTTATAAAACCTTGTGATTGTAAATATGCAAGTGTTTATAATTTTATATTGACTATAGCTGCAGCATAATAATTTAAACAATGCTTCACTGTTCTACTATTCGGCTAAAATAAAAGCTGAACCTTGTCAACCAGGATTAAATTATAATTCTTACAGAGAATAATTATAATTTCTTTATTAATTTTACAATTTAAAATTATCACCACTATAATTTAAAAAGAAGGAAATGTCAAAAATATTGATTAAAGTATTTACACATGATCCCTACACATAGAGGACAATTTTGTTTTAATTTATTCTGAATTGCAAAATAACTAAATACAAACTAATATTTCAATAATAAATAAACAAACAGTTGTCTTATAATTAACTCCCACACAGTTTACTTGGTGGCTTGACATATGTAACATATCCCATTAGAGCAGCTTGCTAATGCAATTATGAGTTGTAATCATATAGTTATATACATGCATATTCAACATTTCTAGAATAAACTTGGAAACTATTAACTCTGACTACAATTATATATTCATTTTGACATGCCCACATGATGAGTAATACACAAGGTATTTTGCTCTGCAACATTTTATAATACTTTTTCACTTTTGTTGAAGACATACAAGCACAATATTTGTCATGGACCTATGAGTCATATCAAGCATTGTTTTTAATTTAATTCTCTGATAAGAAACGAATCCGCACCGATATCAGGACGATAGGGCACTCACCTTGCTATCTCTTTCCAACTCGTTCCTGAGCCACTCAAAATCACTGTAGCGCCGCCTGACGCTGGACTCCTTCACTTTGAATACGGGCAGGTTGGTCTGCGAATAGGAAACGAACCCGCTTCAATATTTGTCACCGTCGCTCGGTCGCGGCCCTGGAGACGCCCCCCAACTCAATCCTGACGTCGGTGCCACACGGATGCGTCTCAAGCGGCAGCCTCGCCGACGCTTCCCCGCATTACTTACCCTCATGCGGACCTCGTAATCAGTGTAGCGTTTCTTCCCAACTCCCATCGTCGTCATTGGGTTCACCACGTCAATTTCTAGGAAATTCGCCGGCGCCGCGTACGCGTCGTCTAGCGTCTGTTTCTTTACGTTTAGTCTTCTCGTCGCATCGGCCGTCGTGTCCTCAGCCATCATAACGCCTTATACAAATAAACAACCACAAACTTAAACAGACTGCCCACAATCAAAAGGGTAATGAAATTGACATGACATGAATGAAACAAAATTTGACGTTTTATAAATATGCCAGTGCTGCCAGAGCTATCAAAATCCTTGCTGCAATATTTAATAAAATTTCGGTAGTTTGTATAAAATAAGTACAGCATAAAAGCAGAAAACAGCTTAAGAGGTAAATGTAAACATTACTGTATTGCTGTTAATATAATTTAATTAATAGGTTTACTGGGCTTATAAGAATTGTCCTATCAAGATTCCAAAAAATCTTATTGTAAATTTAGTATTAGTCAACATCCAGTATTTTAAAGTATAAGATAGTACCATAATTACGATTAATAAACTAATCTAAAATAGTAGAAGCATTTGGAAGCCACAAGCAATGTAAATGTAGATTAGTATTTACACAGATGATCAGATTCTAGTGTCTAGGTCTGACAAGCTTGGACAGCTTGTGGGTATATTTTTAATGTAGCCTAGATTTTAACAGTAAGAACCAAGCGAGTTTTTAAGGTGAAGTTTAATAGAACCAAATAGCTCTGTGCTCTATAAAAAAATCGATATTTTTTAAATAAAAAACAAAATGGTGATCGTCAATTTTTATTTCATATTTTACATAAAGTGGGCCATCGGGTCCTCGTCCCTCTTGCGCTTCATGAGGTAAGCTTCCATCTGGTCATCAGTGGGCGCCTTCACCTCGTACATGCTGTTGTAGGGCCGCTTCCTCTCATCCACCGACAGGAGATGCTCAGCGCGTTTCTGCTGCTTCTCCTCCTCCTCCAGAGCCTGCGGGGCGTAGAGTATAATGGTATTTCACAAATTTTTACTGTCCCATCACCAGCAGTAGCAATGATAGGAATGGTGGATGTTTAAATAATAAAAAATTGTACCTTTTTCAACTTATCTTCTGCTTTCTTCTCTTTTTTCTGTTCCTTCTTCTTTTTCTTCTTAGCTTTCTTTTTGTTTTTCTTTTTCTTGCTCGTCCTCTCCGTTTTTGATCTTGTATCGGTATCAGATTCTGATGAACTACTGCTACTAGAGCTGGAGTCTGATGAGGATTTGTCTGATTTTACTAATAAAAAGAATGGTGAATGTTAATAATAAATTGAAGGAGAAGTAAATATTTTTTTATCAATGCAATATAATAAGGGCAAACTTTTTTACCTTTTTCCTTTTTCTCTTTCACTTCTTTCTTCTCTTCTGGTACATCTAACATCACTGACTTTCCGGCTTCGCCAACACAGTAAGACATCTAGAAATAGATATGTTTTTACAGATTTTCCTCATGATCATCTATATACCAAACCTATATAACAATATGTTTGTTGCAAGGACATATTATTTAATTGCATATTAAATTCACAAGCAAAGGCAAAAGAAATTACTATTTTAACAAAATGTGAGGCGACATGCAGTTGTTTTATTAAAAAGAAAAGTTATGTGATAACTTTTTTACAACATGGTGAAGCAATGTGTTTTTAAATAGAAAATTGTAGCCCTCATATAACATGATACTTTAGTAAATCATATCAACTCAGTGGATTTGGGTTTTTTAAAAAAAAAGCCAGTCCCTTACAGGTTTTATGTTTCACTAGCGAGACATTAAACATATATAGAGTAATTGTCATGTAAGTAATTCACTGCCTTTAACTTGCAGACAGGCATAATGTGGATACCTGGTGGGAGCAAGATTTAATTCACTGTTTTGCTTACCTTTATGAAGGAATGGCAACACTTGTACCCCCACTGGCCGTCCCGCCAGTACGAGCCCCACACTGTGGTGTGATTGTTTATAAGCACATCTTCCTCGTACTTGCTCCTGAGGATACAATATGCTTGTTAGTAAAAGAAGTGCATTCCTTATTAGTCTCAGGACAGGCTGGATGTTCAAAATATTGTATAATATTGCTGCTGCTCATGTGAATGAAAATACTTTAAACTGGGATCTTCTCGACATGTGACATAAGCCATTCTACTTTCAAGTCAGTCAGTTCCGTACCGTCTCTGAATAAATATTTTTGTCAAGACTAGGTATCCAAAACAAATGTTAAGGAGTTTTGTGTGAAGGTTAACCCATCATGATTCTGATAAACATGTCGATCTAAAGCCATTCGCTTTACTCTGGACAATAAGTCTTTGCATAGTGTCGTCTTTTTTCCATATAACATGGCTTGGTAAATACTTTTTACTTAAAATTTTCGAATGAATAACTATTCAAAGGCCTTCATAATGAATGTATTAGTGTGGTTTTGAAACCTCGATATCCAAAACATTCTTATCAACTACACATCAGCTACCTATACAAAAATAATGTTTGAGATACTGCAGCAACTCTCCACCAACGGGGGTTTGAACAGTTAAGATAATAAAAATAAAAGTGGTCTCACTTAGCCAGTTGCTTCTCAGGGCCCTGCACGAGGGTGCCGTC
Organism: Battus philenor; assembly: GCF_028537555.1. Classification (NCBI taxonomy): domain Eukaryota; kingdom Metazoa; phylum Arthropoda; class Insecta; order Lepidoptera; family Papilionidae; genus Battus; species Battus philenor. The sequence goes on along the minus strand of NW_027181676.1, from coordinate 15,057,709 downwards.
GCGGTTGTAGCGCGTGAACACCTCACTTTGCGCCAGCAGAAGCTCACGCGGCGGCATCTGCAGGTGCTCCGCGCCTCCGTATTTCTCTAGCACTGACTCTTTCACCTTCATCCAGATAAATGCACAATATTATAATTTTGTATATTTAACTACATCTAGCCATTTTTGGAAAAAGGCCTTTTATATAAAGGAAAATAAACTTGTTCCCACTAATACAACGGAAAATATTTTAGAACTACTTAATTATTTACATTAGAGATTTAAAAACAGATTTACGATATTTCTAACACTCTTTCCTTAAAAATTACTTACTTTAATGCTCTGTGAAGTTATTGCTTCATTTTCCATAAAATTTGTGTTGTCATAGCTGCTTGATTTACACCAATTCGATAGACAGGAATAAATAATATTTATTAACGTTAATTGGACCAAACAGTCAATCATACCCATGGAATCTGCTAATGCCTATTGGGCAGCTGCGAGATTCCATAAAAGATGATTGGCCCAATAGAAATGAGCTGTCAGTTGCATTAGGGTTATCATTTGTTTTAATTTGCCATATATGGAGCATAATAAACATAAGGGATTTTGATTATTTCTCATGGTATACAGAGAACTTGCAGCAGTGTGCAGAGGGCGCGTACCTGCGTCTTGAGCTGACTCTTCCGCTCGTCGTACTGGCGCTGCAGCAGCTGCAGCTTGGTCGGCTCAGCCAGCAGATGCACGTCGAGGCCGCGCGCGTGCGCCTCCCACGCAAACAGCTGCGCAGCGCCGTGCGCGCGCGTATCGCCCGTGAACCGCACAAAGTTCTCGCCCGCGTACTCTGACCTTACAACCAATAAACACCACAATTAACAAATGATAATGTTTGCACAACTTTTCTGGACTTGAGTTAGCTGATGGTCGCGGCGCTGGAGGTGCGTACTCTCAACCTCTACAGTAATCAACATGCACTTTACGGGTCACCTCAACTGGAGCCATTATATTAGACAATCAACTGTATAGCCAAGCAGCAAAATTAACTTGGAGCTTGACTTCAGACTGTCAACTAAAACACGTTTATTCTTCTGATTCCAGATTGCTAAAACCAATCTCATCAAGTTGGAGCCCAATGGTTTTTTTTATTGGAGGATGGTGGACAAAGTTTCATTTTATGTGATAAATATTGACTACTCACTCAGCCGCACTTGGATTTGGATTATCCCTCATGGAACGTGTCTTGGGGTCGTAATAAGCTGAATTTGGATCCAAGTTCCTGAGGTACTTTGCCGTATCCTCTCTGATACGCAAGTTTCTGACGGTGATTCTTTGTTTGGAGTCCACCTACAAAATTATTCAACAGTGTATTAGTGAAATGTACCGTCACAAATATTTTATAGTGTATCAAGAAGACAGGTGCCAATTTTGCCCCTTGGGGCGCACTTGAATTTATTTTACTTCATTCATAATGTGGATAAAAAGAAATAAATTGCATCCCCCTAAATGTAATACATTGTCATGTAATAACTGTAGTTGTAATCATCAAAAGCTTACCTTTGTCCCGGGCATATCAACTTCATCCACATACTTGTCTTCATCCTCTTCTTCATTGTCATCACCTTCTGTGGCTGTCGGATCTGAAAGATTCAATTTTATGAAAAATAATATTTATTACATAACTTGTCATAGTTTACTAATATAATAATTTGCTGAATATAAAGATTTTCCTCTCATACAGCTGATGGTTGATGAGGCCAAAAGATTTTTGAGCGGCGATCTTGAGTGGGTAAACGATAGACCCTCGGTAGGTGGACTAACAACATGGTAAACATTGCGGAAGCCGCTAACATGAATGAATGAATGTATACAACAGTAATGGATAAAATAGTAACCAAGGTTCAAAATGACCAGTTCAAAGCCATAGAGATATAAATTATGTTTGATTATATAAAAATGCTAATACTTCATATTTGTGATGATAATGGTATATGTAACATACCTTGTTCCAATTTCTTAGCTCTCAGTTCCCTTTTAGCTTCTTCAACTTTTTGGTACTCCTCAATGATGGCTTTATGCTGTTCAGGGTCATAGCCATTCCAACGGTCCCTTTTGCCATCATAGCTCAAATTTAGATTTGGTTGACTGAATTCATCCGCAGCTATTGCAGCACTTGTGAACTTTGCACCGACCTGTAGATAGAATAACATCATACATCTTATTTTTTAAATCAGGATTACTACATATATTTATTATTTCTAAAACTAAAGCTAATTAAGTTAGTTTTGACATCCTCATCATATCAGTTGATAGACACCCACAGCAAGGCATAGGCCTCCTTGAAAGATTGCCAAGATGACTGGTCTGGCATTACCTGCAACCAGTGATTTCCCGCAACCTTAACAATGTCATCTGTCACCTGGGGTGGAGAGCTGCCTATGTCACATCTCACATTATATATTATTTAACACCATAATAAAATTTTAATGTTACTAAAAAAAACATTTTAAATTTCTTTCATTACCTTTCTTGGCCTCTCTAAGCAATCCTTTTTTTTGTGAGTCACTGCTCCACAATTCTCACATGCACCTTTCCTGTACTTTGTTGCTACTTTTGTCTGAAAAGAAATAATCAAAATATAATTCCTCTCACACTGACTCGTGTTGTAATTATGGTAAGTCATGGCCTTTTGACCTCCATGCAAAATGTGCACAAACTCTCTGGTTACATAACCCGGCTCATTGAGATCAAGTCATTACCATAGTTCCAAATATTATTATGAATATTGAGTAATTTTGGATTTAAATGATGAATTAAAAAAATTGTGTACAAATTTGAACAGTTTATACTTCAAAGAGATTGCTTACAGTGTCAACTCCTTTGTTGTAGTAGGTATCAAGTTTTGTAAACTGTCCTTCCCGGTCAGCCTGTGGCCGTTGATGCTTGAGTGTGGGACCCGCAGTCCCATAGTACCAAGGAGCAGAGGAAATGTACTGAGGAATATGAGGATTGATGTCCTTACCTGAAACAAGTAACAGTTAGTAATATAAAAATAATACTTGACAATTATATCAAATGTGAAACACATAATCATCATTTGAGGCATGTGACATCTACTACTGTACATAGGCCGTTCCCATAGATATACAAATGAACAAGTAGGAAGTGGTCTTCCTCATCCAGACAAACAACACTTTAATTATAGATATAACAACTTCTTAAATTTCCTACACTCATCTTGACAAAACTTTTATCTATTTGCATAAATCTACAGTGTATGCTCCTGATCTTGGGTTTCAATTAAATTTTAAGGTACCACAGCTATGTGTGTAAAGTGACAAAAATCAGTTTCATATTCATTATTTAATTTAGCCTCTTCTGGCATTTTTTTTTCAAACCAAAAGTAGTTAATAACTAACAACGCAGTTTTTCTGTGTAAGTTATTTTGATCAGACTTATGTAGTTGAATGTCAATACCGGTCTCATCGACGGCTGCGGGTGCGGTACCAGCCTTTCGCGCTTCCTCTAATTCCTTGGCTTTTCTCCAGTCTTCTCTAGATTTCTTCTTTGGTTCTTCATCATCTTCACCACCTTCATCTTTATTTCGCAATATCTGCGAAACAGACGCGCGCACATTTGTCGTCATTATATTTGGTTCTTTTAATTGTAATTAATCTTTCAAGCTATATATATAACTATAAGATTTACTTAATAAAACACTAATCATAGCATAATTATTCAGAGAAACATCGATTTACAACATTCTTCATTTCACAGACAAAATATTTTTGTTGCTACGTCAAATGATTGTGACATATATGACAGTTTAAAAACCGATTCAATGTTGCAGAACTGAAACTGAAGAAGAACATAAAATTACTAATTATGACTGATGAGTTAATCAAAACAGTCGATTTTGGAGCATTGTAGAAATAGTAAACGTCGCCAGTCTATTAATACCGTGTAATATAGAGGCCTAGGCCTAAGATCCCTAGAGCGTAGTCGAAATTTGTATAGGTATTAAATTTTCAAAAGAGGTATAAGCTTACAAAATAAATAAAAATGCACCTTAGCTAGTTTATAACCCCCTTTAATAAGTTTCGCGATTATTTCGCCAATGGTGCATCTATCTAACCGACCTAAGAGTTTAGCGGCCTCCGAAATGAGTGTAATAAATAGAACAAGAACCGTTACAAGTTACGTTAGTGCGCCTTATTAATATAAAGAGGTTTTATCTAGGCAGCTAGTTCTATGCTACCTAAATAACAAACCTGGTGAAACTAGAAATACCTACTGGCAAACAAGATTACTAAAATGTTTCAATTATTATATTTTAGACTATTTATACACTCGCTGGAATAATATTATACGAAACTCGTAATGGCGAGAAGCGTGCCAAACAAAACGATTATTCACTCTCAAGTGTGTCTCCGGTCGGGACTCGGGTTAACAACTGTGTCATTATATATAACTTCTAGAGTGGCAGCTACAGTATCATGTTTGCTTGGGTTAATACTTAAGTTATATTACTTATATAATTTAGGATGATATAAATATAAAAAGATATTTTTAAAATTTTGTATAATTAGTCAGCATTAATTGTCACTGTTTATCAACAGTACGATCCTCGCTCTGCGGAGCAAATTATTTTTTCTCAAAATAAATAAAAAAACATTCGACTTCTAAAGTTTAACAAGCATTTTATTATAGTTTTCCATCATTAGCAGTCGTTCGGTCTACTTCACTTGACTTAAGTTCCTATGTTCCTCACGTAGGACAGGCGGCGTCTACAATGCTTCACCTTCCAGTCCGTTTCGAGACTAGCGTTTTAATACAGACTACGTCTTACCTATTTGCTTCGTTTGTAATTACGCGACGTTTTGACAACAATAACTCCAAACATTAATACGGCTGTGAGATGCCGTTTAGTCCACGTAGTCAGTTTTGTCTATCGTACGTCAACTATACTATATTACTCTGCCAGTTGGCTATCACCTCGGCTGGCCATAACCTCGAGAATACGTCGGAGAGCGATGACGTTCAGGGTCACTACTTTAGAGATAGAACCTTAGGGGTAAAGAGAGGTTCTTTATCTAAAATGAAATGAAATTCTAAGGTAGCAGCTACAGTTTGTTTAATTTGTGATACTAAAAGTAAAAACAAGATAATTTTAAATATTTTGTATTAAGAGTCCTAGCAGTTTTTATCAAAGGATTTTTGTATAGAAAATATATCTAAATTATCTTTAAAACCTAGTTAATAGAAATTTTAGGAGAACCTTAAGAGTGAAGAGGGGTTAACAATCCTAAATGTAATAACGACTTGTATGAAGTTAACAGCAACACTATTCCATATGTTTTGCCATTAGGAATGGTTTCACTGACCATGGTAAATTGTTCAGCATATGAGTTGTAGTTGCATGTGCATTGTGCATTCACACAAAAACACTCACACATTTTTTATCATTGTGTTAATTTTTATTACTTTTTTTTATTTTTAATTATCATACCTACTCATTAATAATTACAAGGCCCCAAAAACTTAAATTTCACAAAGGGCACACTTAATGTTTGTGATCTTAGTCAAACTTGAGGAAGAAAAAAAGTTCTTGGTTCCTGGTATTGGCCACTGCACCATCCTATAAACACATTATACATTTATTTATAGAGATCACATGATTTTTAACATATAAAGACAAATGAGTAATATGGCTTACATCATAAAAGACTGTGTTTAGCTACATGTAGCTTGCAATATAATTTTGGGAACCTTTGCAACACACAATAATTTTTTTTACGATCATGTTTATAACTGTAGATGGAAAAAATCACTGCATGCAATGTGCATACCAAAAATATAGTTATCAAGCTTAACTATCTTTTACTTGACTACTTACTTGGCTAAAATAATTAGGATAACATAAGGATGTTCAAAACAATAAATAAAAAAAAACATTATATTGAAAATAGTTTTATTAAGAATAATCATTTCTATAAGCAATGTAAATTAGAGAAATTGCTTGTGAAACTGTGATTTAGAACTCAATTAGTAGTTTTTCTTTTGGCAAGAAAAAATTACATTGATAGTCTTTCATTTTTCCTTATATTTGGATACAAGATTATAATTCTTTTTAGATGTCCTATGAGAAGTATTTTATTTACTTATTTTCTAGTTGCTTAAACATAAGGGTTCCAGTTGCTACCATCTTCAGGATGCAGGCTGTTTGTTATGAGGAGAATAACATCAACAATCCACCAGATTCCTAATCCTCCTAGCGTTAGAAGCTTACCCACGGCTGTGCCTGTTTGTCCAAGACAAAATCTGTCCATACCCAGGAAACCTAGCAATATACTATATATTAAAGTAGTTGTGAAGTAGTGTCCTGAGTATCTGACACAAGGGAAACCGTCGCGGAGGAAACTTCGCGTGCCGTGGCACTCAATGCCGTCTAAAACTTTACACTGCACTTTTGTTCTCTCCACTTTTTCGTATCTGACTCCACCAAATTTCACACAGCCGTGACCCACGGCAGCCTTAGCTGACTCGTTTCCCTTGTGGTCCACGGGATCGTCGCAGTCTAAAAACTCTAAAGGAAGAAAGTTGCATTTCACAAGTGGTCCTAACGGACGATACGGTTCTTTGGAATATGGGTCGCTCTCTGATATTGAGACAGGAATCACAAAGAATATTAACAGGAAAATCCAATCAGCTCTTAATTGGAATTTCATCTTAATCTAGGTTAAGTGGCATAATTTTTACAACTGAAACTAAAATTCACTTTTCATTGTTTAGAATGGAATGAAGGTGAAAAACAAAACAAGTCATGTGACAAATGTCAAATGTCTCCTAATCATTAACTGTATTGTTAAAGGAAAAGAAAATTTTAAGTCTTTTTTTTAAATAGTATAACTACTTGTTATACTATTCTAATCTTAATAATGCTTTAAAGGTAAAATCATTGTTATCATTTATCTATTTGTTAATAATGTTAATTATATGATTAATTTTATTTTTCTTATGAGTCATATTTGATACCTATATTTCCAAATATTGTCCATGAATCACCATTAATTTATCTGTTTTACTAATAGTTTTGAATTATACGTAAAATTAGGTCTTTATCTTTTCAATCTATCATTTTTATAATTTCGGTGTCACATAGTCATACTCACAATAAATGACAGCAAATGTCAGTCTTTTGTGATATTGACTGCGATTGTAATATATTAATTTTATTAACACTGAAAGCTGAAAATATTCTTAAAATATGGAAGTATTTAATAAGTTTTATTCATCGGTAAGCAATACTGTATCTCAACTATCCGGTGTGCTGCCGGGAAATCCTGTAACCAGAGAATTCGAAGCGACACAATTTATCGCTAGCGCTGGCCCAGGTAAAAAATAAATGCAATATGACTAAATATGACATTAAAGCATTACTACAGCTATCCTATTTTTTAGGTCTGTTATGGAAAGTATACAAAGGTTACAAAAAATCAACAAAACAAGTAGCTTCGATATTTGTCTTTGAAAAGAAACATCTCGAGCGGTGGTCGAAAGGCGACCGGGAGATGATGATTGACATACTGAGACGTGGTATTGTGCAACTCACGAAGCTGCGCCACCCACAAATTCTCACTGTGCAGCATAGCTTGGAAGAAAGTAGAGAAAGCCTTGCATTTGCTACTGAACCTGTATTTGCAAGTCTGGCAAATATTTTAGGCAATACTGAGAATATGCCGCAACCTGTTCCTAGTAACTTAGTCAATTATAAATTGTATGAAGTTGAAATAAAGTATGGTTTAATGCAAATTGCGGAGGGTTTTGCATTTCTACACAATGATGTCAAGTTGCTCCACCACAATATATGTCCAGAATCAATAGTAGTGAATCAACAAGGCGCTTGGAAGATATTTGGTTTTGATTTCTGCATTGCTAATCAAAGCTCTCCAGGAGTTGCACCTTTTTGGCCATTCACAGAGTACTGTCAGGCAGTGCATCCATTAGCACAACCAGCATTGGATTACTTGGCTCCTGAGTATGTTTTGTCGGCCACTCATTCACCTGCAAGTGATATTTACTCCCTTGGTATGATGATTTATGCATTACACAGCACAGGACACCAAACATTGGGGAATGTAGGTAATGATTATATGAAATATAAAAAGTTTGTTAACGAGATTAGGAACTTACCACAGTCCCGCTTGCTTTGTGTTACGGAAGGCCTGAGGGAGTATGTTAGGTTGATGTTGAATACTACACCAGAGTTAAGGCCAGATCCTCATCAGTTTGTGAAAGTAAGTTATAATTTGATAACAAGTTTGACATGTTTATTTTTTAAATCATATCCAGTAGTGTTCCAGCGAAAAGCATATATTATATATGTACCATTATGTAGTATATTTTCTGTATGGAAAAAATGTATTGAATAACTATTAATTAATTTCATTGCCTAAACTTCAACAACACAGGTGTTTTAAACTATTCATAATCAGTAATTCATAGTATAAAATAGTATTATGACTGAACATTTATATTTATTCCAGAATCTTATATTCAGTGCTCTCTGTTCAAGCTGTCCTATGTAAATTGCAATATGTTCATTAATAACAATATATATGTATTTTATTTGTATTATCTGTTCTATTCCTAAAGAATTTGTAAATTTTCACAACTATTATAATGTCAGATAAATATCTTGAAAATTTAACTTATAAGCAAATGCTTGTAGGTTAAATTCTTCTGGGTTAAACAATAGAATTCATGTGTTTATTTAATTTCACCTTACAGATCCCTTACTTTGAAGATGTTGGAGTCAAAACATTAAATTATTTAGATTCATTGTTCCAATGGGATAATTTACAAAAGTCACAGTTTTATAAGGGCCTACCGCAAGTGTTACAGAAAATGCCACACCGCATCTGCATCTATAGAATATTACCGTGCCTCGCAAAGGAATTTATCAACCCACCCATGGTACCATTTGTACTCCCAAATGTATTATTGATTGCTGATAACTCAAGTAAAGAAGAATATGTAAAGTACATACTACCTATACTGAAGCCAGTGATGTTGATTCAAGATCCTATACAAATACTGCTCATATTCATGCAAAAGATGGAGCTTCTGCTTAAACTGACTCCTGGGGAGGAGGTGAAAAGTGATATACTGCCTATGCTGTACAGAGCGCTAGAGTCTGACGCTCAACAGATTCAAGAACTTTGTCTGTCCGTGTTGCCAACATTTGCTTCACTCATAGACTACCCAGCAATGAAGAATGCATTATTGCCCCGAATTAAAAAACTGTGCATGAGCACAAACTATATTTCAGTGCGTGTCAATTGCCTTCTGTGCATGGGCAAACTGTTGGAGCATTTGGACAAATGGTTGGTGCTGGATGAGATAATACCTTTTCTGCCACAGATACCATCAAGAGAGCCTGCTGTTTTGATGGGAATCTTAGGTATGGTGCCTATTGGTCTCTTTTTCACAAAGTGACTACAATTACAGTTCCTATTATGATATACACATGACATAGACTAAAATGTTGTAAATGTAATTTCAAGTGCCTTAATTTCAGGAATATATAAACTTGCACTGAGTCACAAAAAGCTGGGAATAACAAAAGAAGTGATGGCTACAAAGGTGCTGCCTTTCCTTATACCACTTTGTGTGGAGAACGGGCTCACCCTGAACCAGTTCAATGCACTAGTAACCCTAGTGAAGCAGATGATTTCCAAGGTGGAATTGGAGCACAGAGCCAAGTTGGAACAATTGAATTCTATACAGAATGAATCAAAGTATGTATTATTTAAATCATGTTAGAACACTTCACAAGCATATGTAAAGGTAGTAATAGGTATATTATAGGTAGGTAATTTAGACCACATGCAATATATTTTTTAATGTTTCTTTAATTTATTATTAGGGAGATTGAGAAGTAGCTAATTTTTTGGATCCTTCATATTGATCACTGGTGTGTGTCAAGACTGGATTTTTTTTATTAAAGTGAAAGCTTTAAACTCATGTCAAGATCACTTTTAAATTACCCCCCTTATCAATCAAATCGCCCTCTGTGGGGTATGAGCCCCATATTGGGAAATGCTGTCCTAAAGTGTCCAATTTAAATGTAACTACAGTTAAATTGGAGACTCTATATTGGCATGTTATCATTTAATATATAGCTACAATAGTTTCATTAAAAGAGTAATTTTTTTAATCACTTTAATATCCTTATTTATTACCAATATGTATTGTTACTTAAAAATCCTTCACATTTTGATAAAATTTCTGCATTTGTTTTTACAGAGTGATGGAGCAAGCATTAACCTCGACAGCAGAAAATCTAGTCCCTGCTCCGGCACCCCAGACAGACATTGACAAGATGTTCTCTGGGTTAGGGCTTGACCCCTACGCATTCACTAACAGCAATCCAGAACAGAAAACGGCGCCAGTGCTGCCTAGCGTGTCAAATAGCTCAGGGTCTCTCAGCATTGAAGAAAAACAACGGTGAATAATACAAGAGACATATATTTAATAGTTATAGGACCGCACTGCATGGAGAGTTAGATTTGTGGTTATAAAATATTTATTAGAGAATTTTTTCAAATTGTATTGTATTAAAAATTATACAGAATACTGTCATGGTAGGACCAAACAATCCATGTACTGTGTTCTTGCAGAATACATGCATAGTTGTATCAGCATATATTAGTATATGCTACTCTTGTGAGCTATATATAACCTATTTTTCCAATCCTTATGTAAGAAATCTTGAAATAATTTCACTCTTTGTTAGCAGCGATGTTACTTTCATATAACAAAAAGGTTGTATATATCAAATTATTTTTCAGGTTAGCGCAACAACAAGATACCGTCCGGAAGTACACGCGCCACCCTCCACCTACAGCAATACCAGCTCCCCAGGCGCTGCCTACAAAACCAGTCGACCTCACCAGCTCACTCTTACAATCTAATCTTAGTCAACTATCGCAAAAACCATTTCCACTAATGACAAACTCTCATAATGCTACCCAAAATACATTTGGAATGTCCCTGTCTAGCCCCAATTACAGCTCATCAAATTTCATGCCAACTTCCACATCCATGAATCCGGCATACAGCCATCATGCTTCAGGGTTCGACAATCAGTTGGCTTTGCCTGCGGCCACGGGGTGGACCGCGCCCACGCCCACCCCCACCCCCACAAATGCCAACTTTAATAATAAGTGGGCAAACAACCAGAACAAACAGACAATCATGAAGCAAGACTGGTCTGCATTTGAATCTCTTCTTCCCACCCAGAACCAAAATAATAACAACAGTATTAAAAAAGAGGAGAGCAGTGAAATGGTGGACTTGTTGAGTTAGACAACTGATGATTGACTGCGGTTTCCGCTTGGCTCCTACTGTGGTCCAGCTGCTGTTGACTGCAGTGCACAGTGTGTTTGAATTAAGCTATGTCTCATGTCACTCCTTAGCAAGTATCTACGTTGTTCTTCTGTACCCACATGTAATATTGTAGTGTGCTTTAATTGGAATAATGAGTGATGAGTTCGCTCAACTAGCAATGCAGGCAAAAGAATAATCATGTATTATAATTTAGTTAAGTTCAACAAATTCTCTCGAAGACTAATTATTAAAAACAATTGACTTTGTGTTACATTCCAGAGAAAATTTAACTTATGTATACACTAACATATTGACAACAATTTTTCGAATTATTAGCATGATAATAACATGCGAGTTAGTTATAAAACTTAATTTATTTGTAAAATACTAAATGATTGTTGGGTAACAGACGTCGAAAATTAATTTACAGACTATATTATTATACATTAATTAAATTTGCTTCTTAAAAAGTCATGACCATAATTCGGTTGTAAAGGTTTAAAAATTAGTTTATTATTTGCACTTTTATTTTTTCCATTGAACATTCACATTTAAAATAAAGCTTACTCTTATTTATTTTTTAAAATTCAATATAATTTAGACAGTTGTAATGATTATTATGTCTTTTATTGTCATGAGTTATGTATTGATCGCTTTATCTAATCTGATCAGACTGGTCATGACCATAGAAAATGGACTGACTGAAATATTGTGATGTTGGTAATGATTTGTATTTATTTTAATCGGTGAGATTTTTGGCCGTAAATGTAATTTTGGGCTGGATCTAAATATAGGTTTAATTTATTTACATATAAGTTGAGAATAAACTTATCATTTTAGTATAGGTAAATTGTAATAATAAATATCCAATAATTAGTCATGAACTTATGTAGAGCAATATAATAAATTATACATATTAATTTAATATATGATCTCTTATATATTCTAATACGAAATCAAATACTTGTTTTATTCAATTTATCTTGTCTGAATTTGTGGAGTAATGGTCGGGGTCCTTCACATTACACTGCTGAGGCGTGGCGTAAACTAGGTTTTGCAAACTCTGATCATAATTCTACCCGCTTTTTAACGACTTCCAATTCTTGGTCTCCTTAGTTATATTTCGGCCAGATACATACTCCACTACATATAGTCGCGTGCCACAACTTATTCAAGTTCAGTTTAAAACTTGTTCGAATGAAATGCTAAAGACCTGAGAAAAATAGGTGTAAGAATTTTCCTAACTTGATCAAGTCGCGCCTTGAGCACAAATCTGTTTTTGGGAAAATCAGTAACGTTTTTGTAAACACACATTACGTTTTCACACTCGTGTACAGAAGCTACAGACAATATTTTCATTACTTAAGTTTATTAATAATTAAGTCGCTTAAAATAGTACTTAAATAACAATAACGGAACCCTGTTCTACTGCCTTCGTCTTCGGAAAGATGAAGCGAGAAAAGCGCACGCTGCGATGATCTGCAGAAGGCTGGCCGTGAAGAAACAGGCCCTGTACTCGTAGTTATACACCAGCGCCCACACCATGATGGCCAGGCTCACGAACACATTGGCGGCGGTGGCGGTAGCCGTGCTGTCAAACTCGTTGAGGGCGCTGTAGAGCGGCTGCTGCAGGATGCTGGACGCCGCCGTTGAGAAGCTAGCGAACATGCACCACACCACCAGGAAACTTCTATTACCCGTTAACGTTATTCCTGAAGCATAAAAATACCTTCATAGTGGGTTTAACTGAGCTCTCGCGAAGGCAAAATCTTTAGGAGAGGGCCTTATGTAAAGTAGACCGCATGACTGTGTGGGACGCCATTACGCAATGTTTGTTTAGTCGAAGCTATTACTAGATAGTTTTCTATATACCTGCGGGAATAATATCACGGAAAGTATTCATAGTCGCGCGGCGCGGAAATCAAAGTCCTGATGCGCTTCAGCCATTGCTTACAGTCTGTCGTCTGTCCACAAAACGTTTTTATTTTTGCTTCGGTCGAGACTTGCGGGCATGCAAACGGCTGATAAAATATGATGGTTCAAGTGGCAGTTACATTTTTATCATACTGGAGAGATATTATCATTTCAGTCGAAGGACGTCCACTGTCCCACATAAGCCTCCCCCGTAGACTTCCAATTAGAACTTCCGACTGCCTTAACTTACGGGAGAATATCAGCCTATAAATATATATGATATCAAATTGTTTATAATATGTAGCTAACCATAAAATCCGACGGCGCCACAGGAGCAGAAAGCGGCGCACAACCGCGCCCTCTGGTTGATTGATTTTGGCAGCACCACACACAGCATGATGAAGCACAGGGCTGCGCCGTGACCGACCGCTATCAGAGTTGACACCTGCCCAAGTTAAAACGAAATGTATAAATTGTTGTCTCAACTTAATACGTTAACAGTCATATTCATACTTATTGGTTGCATAACAATTGTAGTCACAACTTTTCGTAATAAAACACAAACTTGCACCTATGATGTCATCGAATGGTGTTCGTGTTAATAAGTTTTTCCATTGTCATAGAAATAGACAATGAATATTGATAACAAAAAATAAATATTGAGTCATCATAAACTGGTAGAAATAACGGAAAACTTACCGACCAGATGTTCATCGAAGGGTTCTGTTCCCAGATAAGAGGGGGGAACACGACTCCGAGCACGAGCACCGAGTACGTTGTGCAGAGGTGCAGCAGCGTGTACAGATAGAAGTTGAGGTCCTGCAGCATATTCACGACGGTGATGAAGTTCTTCTTGAGAGACGCCGTCCGCCGCGCAGTGCCCGGCGTCACTTCCGCTGCGAATACGAGGTTACCCTGCGGCGCTTCGACCGTGGTCTCGCGGTAGAGCGGCTGCGGATGCGCTTCCCGGTCTATGCTCGCTAGCTCCCGGTATCCGCTGATCCGGGTGTAAGTGTTGACGTCTAAAGATCCAAAGTCTGAAGAAAACCGATTGCCAGTGACGTTGTCAGCGAACATTGTGCTGAAATCGGAAGAAAACCGGCGTTCCGGCGCGGTTCCATTTTCTCGAAGCTCGACGGAGGGGTCAAGGATTTCTTTGGCGTTTTTTCTTGAATTAAAAACGACCACGTCCGCGTTATCGTCGTCCTGAGCTTCGTTGGCGCTGCCCGCCGCTGCGGTCCGCGGCTGACTTTGCGTCGGCGGTTGGCTTTCGTTCTGCCGCTGATTCGAAAATATGACTTCGTCGTCGTCTTCTACGGCGTCGCGCAGCATGTTGTAAGTGGTCCTAATCACCTTTTCAATGTAGATCGGTCGCGTGTACGCCGCGAGGAACAGACAGTTTTGCATCATGATGGCTCCATAGATCATGACGACGACGTCACCAGTGTACACGGTACACAGGTATCCCACCAGCACGGGCACCAGGCAATTGCCCACGGAGGGCGCCATGCGCACTATGCGCTGCGCCATCGTCAGCTTCTCCCGGAAGTAGTGCGTGATGATAACATCCGTCTGTTGTCCGGTCAAGGCACTGCCGATACCTACAAACAAGCATCCCGTGTTGAACTGTCTAACTTCTGTTTCAATGCCTACCATGTTTGTAGTATTTTAACCTTCTTTACAAACATTTTAACGTACTTATTTAGTAAATGGTGACGTTTATAAGTATGAAAGCATTTTTATAATTTATATCGATGCGTTCATATCCAGAAACTAGGCAAGATAATTATCCAGTGGTAACTGTCACGATCGGTCTGCAGGCCGCGATTACTCAAGAAAATTTACTGCATAGTTTTATGGCGCTCTTGAAATCAGAATACCGTAGTGACGCTACGAACGACTGTACTACATTCACTCGAGTGTCGTTGCGCGTTTATTGGAAAGATGGTCAAATATATATACTTTTTAGCATTCAATGAGGGAATATTGCGGTTATAAGATTATCATATATAAAAACGAAAGTAAAAATAAAAAGTTTGTTCATATTTCAGTTTTTATTCAAATTGATTAGTGTGTAAACTTTTAAGCATTTTCTAACATAAATATTAATAAAACGTCTGGAAATAATGAACCGATATGAAATTCATAAAGAAACCAGTTTTCTTAAAATAATAGTCTTGAAAGCTTTTGCAGCCCAGTGGTTAGCGAGCACAGGTCGAAGATAATATCTCTCCAAGCAGTGGTTAAGTACCAACTAAACAAATAATGTCTCTATACCAATATCGACAGCTATACAATAACACGCCTTTGTCTACCAGTTAAAACAAACATCTTGAAATATTGTTAAATTTATCATAGGTGACTCATTTTACTTGGTGTCTTTAAAATAGAAGTTATCACAAAATAGTTCTTACTTTTTCCGTATGTATTGCGCTGTTATTGTACCCAGTTTTAATTTATATACTTTCTAATTATTACTTATTTTATATTGAATGTATATAGAAGTGGTCTTGTAAAAATAGTACATGGCACTATCCGAAATACAGTTAAGTAAATAAAATGTGACGCTATTTTTGATTTCATAAAAATGCATCAACAAAACACAATCAAAGTTGCTGAACATATATATATGTAGCTTTTAAAATGAATGTAGGAAAATTATACAGCGAAATTACCTGCAAATATTCCAGCGAATGTATTTACAATGTGATCATTGCTGTACGCATTCGTAGAATAACTGGAAAGCAGAACGCCCGCGACGCTCAAACAAAGTCCAGAAAGTGCAATGAATCTGGGCATATTGAAAATCTTTACCATTGCTTTACACCAGGACTCTAAGAGGAGCCGTATAATCACCATAATCACTGGTACTAAAGCTATGTCCACATCCCATAGTTTAACTATTTCTCCTTCGTCATGGTCCTCTTCTCTTATTGCTTTCAAAATTATCAGGCCATATAAAGTCAACACTGATGGCACTGTTATGTGGTAGATTGCCGCTGAAAAAACAATCAACCAGCCATATCCTCCATCTGGAGGCGTTGGGCCAATTTCAGGTTGAGATGCCACAATTCTGTCCAAATGGAGGTCTTCTGTCCGTTCTCCCCTCTCCGTTCTATTGATATTTGCATTAGTTTGGGGTTCCATTTTTTCACAAAATATACAATAAAGATGATAAACTCATGTCTAAATGGGTGTAGAATGTGTTATCTATTAGCAACAAAGTTTTATCTTATCACTATCGCCTCGTGTAATCAACTTCTTACAGTGTTGAAATTGCCGCCTTATTATTTTTTTGACCTTTGCTATAAAATATTTGTATATATAATATAACATTTTAAATTTATGAAAATTTAATTATATTATAAGATTAATATTTTTCTGTTCCTGACTACCCATAAGGAATTAAATTTCTGAACGTTGCAAGAGTATTATGATATCAAGTGATGATGTCCCTTCTCTAATAGAGTACTAGAAAGAGCAAGTTATATTCTTGTTCATAGTAACGACAAGGACATACACATCGATGCATGACCAAGAAAAGTTAACTTTTCGTGTAGTAGTATAGCCAGTAAGTTATTTTCCAATTTCGTTTGACCGATATAAATGTGAGACGCTCCTGTTAGAAAATACCCATAAAACATCAATAATGCAGTGGTAAATTCCGTTTTGGTTGCTATGACAAATAATTTTTGAAATGATCTGCATAGTGTTACAGTGTATTTATCTCTTTTCTTTCAAGAATTTATAATTAGTTTCGTGCGCTTATTTCCGAGCAGCCCAAGCATTTTAATTGCTCTCGTTCGGTGGTTTGATTTCACGGCGAATTATTGCAGGTTTAGGCGTGTAATTGCTCATGGCTAAGAACCGGGAGCCAGTGATAACTGTAAAAAAAGTCAACTATGGAGACTGAGTCCGTGAGGTCGGAGCTGAGCAGCCGGTCGCGGCGCAGCTCCAGGCACCGCCAGCACACGCACCGCAGCACCCGGTGCGTTACACTTGTTCCAAATGTAGAAGTTCCTAAAGACACCTTCCTGTGGTGTTCCAAATGATCGTGTCTTCGAATTATTTGACATAAAATAACCACAAGGGTCAACGTCTTTTTAACCATAACAAACAATATTTTTAGCTTGTGTAGTTTTCTAAAATCACACTAAAATGAATTATCGACTACAAAAGAACATATTGACTGGATTTTCATTGGAAATTGAAAAGTTGAGTTGTTGTGTTTTATGTTCCCTATGAGAAGATTAACTTTTGTTTAAGATTCATTACACACTTTGTCACAAGTTGCGGGGCCTGTTGAGTACAACACTTAACATATGCTTGGAAAGGACTGAAATTTTGCTTAAATTTTATTGTAAATGATAATAAACAGAAAATATATATTCACATTTTTAGATTACCTAAATTAACTTCATTATTTATATCCCAAATAATTTAGGTTAATAATTGATTACTATCCTGTAAATGTAATTAATTAGTAATGATATTTACATAGAAAATTTAATAGTTTGCCTTAAAGTTTTAATTTTTTAACTTGTAAGAATGCTATATAAATGATGTATTGTTTTAGGAGTACAAAATCTCAAAGGAAAGATTGTGGTGACGGCACCATGGCACCATTTCAAACTAGTGTTAATATCAATCCGGAGATTGGCCGTGATGGCCAAGAGGTCATTGAAGTACAGATCCTACCACAGGATGAGAACTGGGGCGAGAACACCACTGCTGTGACTGGAAACACTTCTGAAGGCTCCCAATCCATGGAGGATATTAGCAACTGGCCTATAGAATCAGATAGTGGAATTGGATTTGTCTGTTCTCGATATTTCGGAACAACAATAGCTTTAGGATTATCTTTTGTTTCATTTGTCAGTCCTTTAGCAATGGTTGTTCTGCCAAAAATTGGATTTTTTCCTGGTTTGACAGACAATCTAGCCATACAACCTAGCCAGAGGATACAGCTGTTATCTTGTACGGCAGAATGTAAAGGAATCTTGCTGTCACTAGCTTTTAAATTAGTTTTATTAGCGATCGGGGCATGGGCGGTGTTCCTGAGACCCCGTAATGCAATTTTACCACGAATATTTGTGTTCAGAGCAATGACATTAGTTATCCTCGCTGTGTGTACCTTCTCATACTGGTTGTTCTATATTGTACAAATAACGGAAGCTACAAAAGCCCTGGCCCTGGGAGAAGAGGCTATTGATTACAATGCTTTAGTATCTTATGTATCAAGTTTTTCAGACACTTTGCTTTTTATACATTATGTAGCAGTAATATTAATTGAAATAAGACATTTGGAGCCAGTGTATTATATTAAAATTGTGAGAAGCCCAGACGGCGAGAGTAGATCCTATGCTATAGGACAATTGAGCATACAGAGGGCAGCTGTGTGGGTCCTCCAGAAGTATTATACGGAGTTCCCAATTTATAACCCGTACTTGGAAAAGATTCCAATATCAAAGTCTCAGAGGAAGGCACAATCTAGTATCAAATTCTATGAGGTTGATGGGTCCAACACAAATACTCCATCTGGCCAGGCTCGGTAAGTCATTTTAAAATATTATTACAGTTATGTAATTACATAGTAAGTAACACAATGTAAACTTTTCTTTTAATTATTTTTATTTCAGATTTTATGAGAGCAATAAGTTTGGTTTTATGTTAGTTAAAATACAACATTTATTCTTAATTGGAACATCAAGACAAAACTATATTAAGTTTATGTTTGTTATTTGTTATTTATGTAGTGTTGCAAGATATATAAAATAATGCACCCAAGTCAGTTTTTCATAAAATACCACACAAAAAAGCTTCTAAAAAATACATGTGACAGGTGTTAAATTTAAGGACATGCTTCACAGTTTTAAAAAATGATGTAAGATGAAAAAACACTTAATATTATCCAAAAACTTTTGCAAAAGAAATAATAAAATATATATGACATGAATATTCATGAAACCATAACCATTCTTTTTTCAGAAAAAAAAATTCAGAAAAAAAATTAAAAGTTTTCAGAAATAAAAATGAAAATTAGTCTGTAGTGAAAATGAAATCAATAAGTTCAAAATATATTAAAATACAAATTGAAGCCAGGAATAGAAATAAATTTTTCAATTTTTCATCACTAGTTGACAACAGACAATAACAAATCTGGTACTAGCGGTTTTATTGGTTTCTCTAGTTGCCTATGTAATTCTTGATATTCTGATAAACAATATTCATTATTTTGAAGCTGCTCCATGTACAATTTAAAAAATATTTTTAAGTATTCATGTCAGAACAAAAATGACGTAAAAAAGTGTATTTATTGTGTTTATTCATGGTAATAAACGATATTTCAAAATCATGTAAAAAATTTGTTTGGTGTATTAGTAATGTGAATCAGACAGTACAAGTTGCATAGCATTAACGTCGACTGTGTCATGTGACAGCTCGACGACGGGCTCGTGCACGGGCAGCGGGGGGCGGCGGCGCGACTCGGGCTCCGCCCACAACGAGCGCTACTACGAGGAGGCCGAGCGGTCGCGGCGAGTGCGGAAGCGCCGCGCGCGCCTCCTGACCGCAGCCGAAGATGCCTTTGCCCATGTGCGTCGCGTACGAGTCTCGGGAGGCCTGGGTACGTGCCCATACACTTTTCGCATAGTTTGAGGACTTTCAATGGAGACATAAGCTTTAACTGATTTAGTTGAAGCTGAAAAGCTGGAAATTACAACAGCATCCAGCATTACTCAAATATAGCACTAGCCAGTCTAGAAATCAAAGAATTCTAAAGTAGAATGTCGCCCAACTACACAGTTGAAGTCGAAGGAAATTACTGGATCTGCGCACAAGAATGGCCATCGCAGTGATCTTTGAGGGAAGCCCATGCCTTGCAGTGGGTTTCCATCAGCTAATATGATGATGGTGAAAGAAGAGGTTGCAGAAGGGAGATCTTCTTTAGAGGACGAAAGGTTTATTCATGAGTAGACAAACCAAAAACATACTAGGTGTACATAAATAAATAATTATTATCTATGGCTCTGCATTTTTGTCTACATCTCATAAAAAATATTCTTTCTGTCTCTAATCTCATATGATAAGAATGCAAAATTAAGTATCGTTGTGGTTGGTTTTTGTGAATGCAGGCGGGTCGCTGGGGCCGCGCGAGGCCGCGCAGGCGGTGTTCCCGTCGCTGGCGCGCGCGCTGCAGAAGTACCTGCGCGCCACTCGCCAGCAGCCGCGGCACTCCGCCGACTCGGTGAGCACCAGCACCTCCGTGCATCCTTAACCATGTCCTTTACAATTGTAATTCTAATGTAAGATGTGACATATATACTATACATAAGTATATAAGCTGCATGTTAAGGGTAACTAACATACTTTTTACTTTTTAAACATTAGACATAAAAGCTGGAATAGGTTCTGTATGTAACCCAGTTTTACCTCCAAATATAGTTCAATAACAGCTTGTTTATGCAAACAATGTCACTAGATACACTCATCGGGGCAGCAAGTAAATAAAATACCTTGTGAGGACAACCCACAGAAGAAGTGTTAAATAGCACCTTGTCCAAAGTGTAGTAAGAAAATATTACATTTTCAGATTAATGAATGACATACAGGATGATTGGTTATAGGTGTAAAAGATTTAAAGGGGTGTGTGTATAGCTCATTTGCTGTCAACAAATAATACACGCTGTACAAAAATTAATAATTACAGAAATAAAAATTAACTCCTCCCTAAAGCTTTTACACATGTGGTTATGTGCAAGGATTACACCCTGTGTACAGTGATATTACAAGGTAAAAAATGCTATGTAAGCCTAATAGGTTTGAAATGATGGAATCATAAATATTAAGTATGATCCCTGCAATCTTTTTTATAATATTTTGCAAGAAAATTTGTTGTCATACTGTACACACATAGTACATACTATATGTCAGATATGTAATATGAAATAGATAACATGATTAACATTTTAGGTATAAGAAAATTATGTTCAATTTTATTTAACATTTTGTTGTTATTTATAATAATATCAATGTCTTGTATGCAGGTGCTAGCGCACCTCGCGCGCTGCCTCTCGCAGGACGCATCCCCGCGAGCTTTTCTGGAGCCCTTCCTGGTGGAGGGTCCTGTGCTGTCCGCGGAGCAGGAGAGCAGACCACTGCAGCGCTGGTCTCTGGTGTCCGATGAATTGCTGGCGCGCCCGCTGGCGCACAACATTGATTTTCAGCTGCGTCAAGGCGACATCTCCCTCATCTGCTCCATCAAGCAACTGCCAAAGTTCAGCTTCACTGAGGAGGTCGTTGACCCGAAGAGCAACAGGTTTGTGCTGCGGCTGAATTCAGAGACGTCAGTCTGACAGGAGGAGTTCTCCGATAGGGACGACCACCGGCTTGTATGACACGAGGAGCTGGCTGCGTCGGACCAGCGCATCGCGAACTGGTTCTAGCGCAGAACTCCAACTGCATCAAGGCGCACACTGCCTGCGAACAAAACTGAGCAGATATAGAGTAACCTTCGAGTTCACTTCAAGCTATAGTCTTTGAAACAATTATAGTACCCGGCGTTTGATTTGATATATTCGTTACTAAAGGCTTGCGACAAACATTGGCTGGATTGGGTTTTGTAGTGTTGTCTTTATCGCACAGTGCCCCGACGGCTTAATATGTATATGTACACAGACGATAAAAGTAAATACAATATTGCACGACGTGCCAAATCAATTGCCGGGAATTATTTTTGCACTATTTGCATGTGGTTTTAGTAATATGATGGAACTATAAATAGCTTGAGCTCCACAACAAGGTTAACCCAAATAAATGCTTTTTCTGTACACTTGTACAGTAAAAATAAATTATTTATGCTCAGTTTTGTTATGAAATGCAACTGTATCAATACGTGCGGTATATTACTGCAGGCGGTCTGGGATCATTGGATGCGCTTAGGATAAGTGAGGAAACCAAAAAAATCTCAAGTTTTAAATGAAATTACGATTGAGATTGTTGTTTTATAAGGAACCGTGCAATGTGCGGAGCTGTAGGAAAGAATCTCAGCGCCGCGGGCCACGCGACGCCATTTCTCAAAAGACTTGTTCGCATTTAACTTTGGTACGCCGTTTACAATTATACATTTATGTATACACCTTGTACATGTGTCATATGACTTGTATCATAACATATAACTTAGCTATAATTTTTATATGCACAAATATACTTTAAGGAGTAACTTAATGGTAACATATAAAGATTCTGTCGTTATATACTAACATGTAATAATTAACGAATGGAGAAGAAACATTTGACAGAAACACCATAGAGATTATAGATATTTTTAAAGGTATTGTGGCCAAATTAAAATACAGTTCGTGGACAGGCTGTGTATCCATGTTAGAAAAATAACTTATACGAAAATTAGTAAGTCTGAAGCTGTATTTTTTAATTTTTTTGTGTGCCGTGCTGCACTTTAGTCTTTTTAAAATCCTTACGCCCCCCTTAACTTGAATATTATATTGAAGTAAAAGGGTCAAACTCGAGTCCACCTTCGAAATGCCCTACTTAACAGTCAACTTGATGCCCCACGTTGGGAAACGCTGCTCTGAATTATTTTGTAATGAATTTAAGAAGTTCATTAAAGAAAATTATAAAAGACATTCTATTGATAGTGTGAAGGTAAATGATAATAAAGCTTGGGTATAAATTGCTTTACTGTATAAAGGATGTTGTAAAAGTGACTTCTAAACTCTTCTCAGACCGGAGCGCGTTTGAAACCTTCGTTGCTTTAACTTGAATGAAAGCACTATATGGGAATCATCCTTTATTAAATTGATTTTTGACGATCGGATTTTTTTCTATTAAATTCTATACACAAGCAGCGGTAGCGCAGCAGTAAGCACTGCGACTTGCAATCTTAGTTCGCGGGTTCGATTTCCGAGATATGATGTCGTATAAATTACTGTGCATTAATTGTAAAGTACAGCCACTGCTCACCAACAAGGTTTCAGAGGATGGCCAGGAGAATCCTTTGCGTACCGTACCATGTACCATGGCCCCAGCCGAGGGTGACGATTATGATAGATCCCCTCATAGATATCTTTGAGGTAGATAGCCTTGCAGTGGGCGTATTTGGGCTGAAACAAGTACGAATTCAATACAATACACAGTATAATACATAATACAAAGTAATACACACTGCACATTAGCAGTTGCATGTGCAATCGAATTTTATTACAACTGCACTGATAACAATTAATGTGTGTTTTAATTTGGTCACAAAAGTTCATATACTATGTACTAATATACATATACAGATTTGATAGTATTTTTATCTTTACTGCAAAGACTATTATTGAAAGTGCTAAGTGCTTTAGTATGAAAGTGATGTGAATCTCAAACTAATATTAAACCACTGTACAGTGAACCGTTGCTAATAATCATGTGCTGTGTGTATAAGTAATGATACAGATATTGCATAAGTTTAAATTTATTTGTTAATTTCTCGTTACACACAGCAAATGTTTATTGCACAACGGAATATTTGTAAATGCATTTTTGTATTTTGTCATATCATAGGTTAAATATTTATTGATAGGCTAGGCTTAATAGACAATGTGTGAATAGGTCTGCGACGTGAGTTCGTGCAGGTGCGCACGGGGCGCCATCTAGTTTGGATAGAAATAAATAAAAAAATAATAATTTTCAAAGATAATGTGAAATTTTGAAAATTGCAATGTAAATTATTTAAAGAGTTTGTTTTAGTTTTTATTCACGTTTTCGACAATTCTATATTTCTTTGTAAAACCTTAGTTTTGTTCAAATACATTTATATAATTGAAGTTATGCTTCTATGGTCAACACTGACAAGTCAGAGCTCTTTCGGGTTGTACTTAAAACTGTTATCCGTTGTGCGCGGGAATCGGGGGACATCATCGCCAGTGATCTCTTTTCCATTTCATCACCATCGGTCATAAAACGTACAAACTTTAAAACATAAGATATGTCATATCATTCAGAATAATATTGAATAGATGCCTCTGTGTGAATGTATTAATATTTGATTGTACACGCAATGCAAAGGAAGCGTGGCTGGATGACCAGAGCAGTGTAACTTTGAAACTAAACATTATCCACGTCCTGATTTGACCGGTGTGTCTATGGCACGGGGTGCGGCATGTGAAGCGTCACATGTTTGGTTGTATTATTGCAACATATCTATTATTTTATGTACTGAGTTTAATATCCTGAGTTATTTCAGTTTTTTAAATTTAATTTTAAGAATTTTACAAGAAGTATGTTTGGGAAAAATGTCTGTTTTTGTTTGTGTAAATATTGTTTAAATGTTGAGGTCACTCGTATTACATATGAAGAATCTTTTTTTTAACAGAATGTATTTCCGTGACCGTTATAGGAACAAAAAGTACGATATATAAATTAGATCTTTATGTATCGTATTTTGTATTTAAATGTATTAGACCGTGCCGTGACCGACCACTACCGTCGCGTTTCATGCACGGAGCGTATCGGCTACGGTATATTATTCACGTCGGTATCACGTCGGCCACCTTACCATGGAGACCATACATTTCAATACAGAGACCGCCTATTGGCCTGACACGTTGCTATTACGGTCATAATGCGGTACGTTTCACAGGACAAATTCATTTAGTTTCTCACGTGTTTAGCCATTGGCGGTATTTGTTCCAAATTTATCACGTTTTTTTTAAAAAGAAAGTTAAATTGAAAGACAAGGATTATTGTTGAGATTTAAAATACATCTGAATGTTTTCGTTGTTTTCGATTCACAGTAATACAGTTTGAATGTAAAGATCCCGGTGTGTTTAGTTGGATGAGGAGGTTCAAATCTTCGTAGAGCTCCGCAATGAAATTTTTCTGAGAATGCAAACACTGGAGCGACGTTAACAAATTTAGTTTAACCAAAACAATAAAATAGATTAATTTGAAAATTTTGTTGAGACATTCGTGTGAAGTATCGACTAACTTGCTTTAAATGTTGTTACATCGATGTAAGGAATCGATTTTGTCACGTCACTAGATCTAAGTAAATCGTTTATCAAATTTCGCTCGAACGATACAGCCTTCTGCTTGTGCCTGCTTCGGAATAGAATTAGCTAATTGTGGACGGCAGCGTCCGTCGTCTAGGTGTAAATTAAAACTGCATATCGTGTGGGGAATTGTACGGTGAAGCCACTTGGTCAATTTGACCATATGGTTCGCGAAATTTTTAACAAATTTTAACTGGGAAACTGAAATTGTACTTTAATAAGGATACCATAGAGTTGTATTAAAGTAATTGAAGGTGTTTTGATTGGCCGATAAGGTAAACACTCGAAATAAACGTTGCATTGTAATGAGATTGTGTAAATGCTCTGCGGCCTGTCGGTCAGTGAACGCGCATCGAAACAATTCCTGTTCGAAGAGAGAAAAGTTAATTATGAAATGAAACTATAAAGTAATTTATATACAAATTTATTTGACTTAAACACAAAGCATACGAAGTAAGATTTACAAATAAACGCCACACCCTTCCGCCTGGTAAGGTTCAATTGTAAGCTAAGCAGCGACGCGCGGCGCCGCCTGCAAATAGTTTTGTACACTTTTGTATTCAATAAATATATAAAGTGAATCATGCGCGTGCCTTTCATTTTCTAACAAAAAAAATTGTTTAACCTGTCAGTTCCCTTTCCTCGTGTAATAATAATTTGGTCTCTAATGGCGCGCGTCCATTTCGACTAAGGACACGTCAGAGCTGTCCGGACGGCAAGCGCAACTGTGGGACACCTACAAATTTAAACGAGAGTTACTTGAACGTTTTATTTCTCTATGGTGATGACCAGCGCGTGTTCTCATCCGTGCAGCCTGACAGTGCAGGAGCCGCAAGGAAGGCTACCGCCGCGGCTGTTACAGTTATCGCGTGACCCGAATATACTCTGTGAATATTTTTTATTTGAAAGAAAATTCACAAAAAGAAATTTACAAAAAATGTATTCGCAGAGTATATTTGGGTTCGTATGCATATGCGTATAGCAAAAACATCTAGTGGTACAATGTATCCCCATTGTCGCACCGGTTTTACCTATATATATGATATTAAAAACTATGTATAATATTAAAGGTTTTTATTTGTGTTCGCTTATCGCTCGTTTTCGACCGCTGTCTCAGATTATTGCTATATAAATATAGATAACACACGAGTCAAGACGTGTCCTATTAAAATCTAATCAAGCTATCGGTGAATATAATTGATATCGATTTGTAATTGTGTGTCCATCGACACGATTACGTACAGAAATGAAATAAAATTTTCACACAAAAGTACTTTAATAAAACTAAAAGGCAAAAGATTTATTTAGTGCAGAACTAAACCCGTATATTGACATCGAAGTATTCATTCGTGCAATTGATTTTTAATGTTCACTGAAAACGTAAATTGTAGGTCTTACGTCAAGTTTGCAGAGGACACTGAGGCTTAGAGCTGTTTGTTTATAAGGTAGAGAGCAATTGGACATTATTTATGTTGTCCAGACCCACTGGTGCCAAGATCTCATGTCCAAGAGTATTCATATGTTAGTAGATCAGGTCCACAAATATTTTGTAAATTTCTACGTTTTCTATTATGAGGTCTGGCGTATCACAGAAGCTTTACCTGTACTAAGCGTAGGGCGGGCGTCGCAGCGCGCTACAGCAGGGGAGGGGGCGGGGGCGGTGAGACGTGCACCGGCAGCGCGGCGTACGCGGCCGTCGGGTTATACATACTGGTGACGAGCTTCCCGCGCGCCTGGCACGACGGCAGGTACCAGAACAGCCACAGCGCCGTCGCCGCGAACAGCATCCCGAACGCGAGCAGGCCCAGCGCCGCGCCGCCGCGCCCGCCGCCGCCGCCGCACCGCAGCGCCGCCGCCTCCACCTCGAACAGCTTGCTGTTGAACAGGGTCCGCGGCGTCTGGCACCTGCAATAATACACACCAGCTCCGCATGACGCCACTGTCAACTTTACTTTTCGTATGAAAGATTCTTCTTTCGTATGAAAAGGCGCGAATTGTGGCGAAAACCCGCTATTCCAAAGAAACAAATAAAAGTACAGTGGTAACATTGAAGAACAAATGAAAATAATTTTAACTGATCTAATCTCCTTTTGCTTTCATTTTTATGTTTTCGAAGTTTCGAATGCTTTACATTGTCATTAAAAGTAGGAATAAGGTGTTAGATTTCCACATTAAATTTGAAATTAAATGTAAAACTGCAGGCTCTAAAATATCGTGGGCTCGTTCAGCGTAAATCGTGCCAACAACAAAATTGTTCAGTTCAGCAGTTTCTTCTTAGAGAAATTCTTCTTAGAACAGACCACATTGGAACCCTCGGAGCCGTGTATTGAAGGTTGCCAATACAATTTCCAATTTGATTCTAAATTCTATAGAATTGTGCTCGCCTGGTATTGTTCTCTTGTCGTACACAAGCGATAATTATAAATAATCCGATGGTAATATTGATAAATAGATACTGTGTGTTTTTGAATTTGTTACGGCCGGCCGCTGCGCTGCTGAGAATCTCCTCGATGCGCTGTGTACGTTATCGTTAGCGCAGTGTTAAAACATCCGACGAACTCGAAAAACCAAAAGCAGTTCTCTGTCATTAAGGTTAAAGTAGCTGCTCTCATTGCCCGTAATTTAATTTCCAATTGGAAAATACGCGACTTGAGTACAATAATATAATTGATAAGAAGCCAAACTGTTTCTTTTAACTTTACACAGCCAGGTTAAAAACTGAATATATCAGTAATTTGTTTCTAAAATATGCGTGGTTTGGCCTAGAATAGTCAAGTGTACGTAAAATTTATAACTACAGTTTTGTTGTTAAATAAAATTAATTGCATCGAGGCAATTTTCTTTCGACTTACCTCAGATGTTCATAGTCGTGCGGCGAAATTTGGAACTTTTTCAGCCAAGTTATTCGGCAGTCGCAGTGCCAGGGGTTGCCCTGCAGATCCAAGCGCGTGAGCCGCCCGAACGGAACCTCCAACTTCTGGTCGAGGGTCCGTAGCCGCGATGACTTTAGTGACAGCTCCTCCAGAAGGAAGTCGTCGGGATCATCCAATACCTCTTGCCCAAAAGCCAGTGCGTTGAACTCAGTCAAGTTTAAGTTCCTTTCCATCTCTAGCTTGGTGAGGCTGTGGAGCGAGGCGAAGGTGAACGGCGACACCTCTCGGATGGCCAGGTTATTGAGTTTCAGCACCCGCAGTGCAGTCACGTCGTAGAAGTCCTCGCCCGACACCTCCTGTATAGGATTGTCGGAGACGTCCAGCTGCTCCAACGTGAACGGGATCTCGAACAGGTCGGTCAGGTTGTTGTTCGAAATAACCAGCTCCCTCAGGTCGTAGGCGTCGATGAAGAAGTTGTCGGGCACTGCGTTGAGTGCTATTCCTCTGATCGACATTTTTTTTATTTTGTTCGTCAGACCGTACCCGTCGCGGTCGAACAGGTTCGTGTCGAGCAGGCTGGCTCCGAGCTCGTTATTGTCCAGGATGACCTCGTGCAGCTGGCTCAGCGGGTGAAACGCGAGTTGAGAGAACGTCACGAACCGATTGTTGGCCAAGTTCAGGTATTCCAACTTCCTAATCGATTTCCAAACTGCACTGTCGACGCTTTCCAATTGGTTGTTGCTGAGGTCCAGTTTCCTCAGCTCCGGGAACATAAGAGCGTTGGCTTCGATTTCCACTAACAGATTGTTCTTAAGCACCAGTTCCTCCAGACCGTGCGAGGGTGAGAGTTCACCCGCGCGCAAGATCTTCAACCCGTTGGAGGATAGATCGAGGGAGTACGCCTTGGAGGGCAGGGTGTAGTTGGCGTCAAAGACATTCTTCCTGTAGGAGCAGTCGATGTACTGCCGGATGAAGTCCTCGTGGAGGTTGTCGTGGTAGCGGCACGCACAGGGGCCGCCGTCGCACAGCGAGAGGGCGTGGGCCTGCGCCAGCGCGGCCAGCACGGCCAGCACCAGCACCGCGACGCGCATCGTGCTCACCCAGTGGCCGGCGCGTGCGGGCGTCGCGCACGCTTTGCGACGCGCCGTGCGTCTTATCGCTTCCTTATCTTCGATCGCCGGTCATTTCTTTGTTTACCAATTGTCGACGCGTAAGTAGGTGAGATGATAAGCGTGACAAACACCGCACAGCTGCTAAAATCTGCAAGTTTTAATAGATAAGATGGTTCGTCGTACAGTGCAGGATTAATTAAAAAAATACATATATGTTAATTGCCGTTAACGGCTATGACGCAGCGGTAAAGCCAGACGCTGATCTACTGAAGGTGAGTTGTGAATAACGCTCGTTGTGGGTAAAACGGCACAAGTCAATTATTGTTTACGTTTCATGAACATGAAAAACTTGAAATTATAACTTTGTAAGCAATCTAATATAATTCACTAACACATTGTGTTAGGAAATTATTGCGCTAATGAAACAATAACGAATTGTATTTTTAAAATGACGCCTCACCATAATATATCTTCTGCCACCGGGACGTGTATCACTTGGATAGTCTTCGACGTTGTGTTGTTTTGTTGAACATGTTTTAGGGCAGCGCCTCTGGCGGCGGAGGAGTGACACACGCTTGTGTAATTACAATGATTTATTTTTCTTTGTCACCGGTTAACAGTGTGTTGAAGTTGACGTTTATAGCTTTTCTTGGTTGAAGATGTGAGGCCTCTTGAAGCTCTTAACTTTGACTACCTCGCAGTAATAAAGCTTTGCAGTTATTTTGTTTATTATCTCATAGTAGTGTCGCTGTGCAATTTGTTTATAATGCTCGAATCTTTAATATTTTGCTAACTTTTAGGTTTTTGTCCTATTTTAGTTTATAATATTAAGTATATCGTTATATAACTTCTCAGCTTTGAAAGGGACAATTTTTAAGAGTTAATTTATAATCGTTTAAAATTATTAATATTATTATTTGTAAATATTTCACAGCTTTGAGAGGCTGCCAAGGTTCACTTCACAGGCCACTTAAGGACGATCATGCGATTGTCAGGGAATAACACGTTTTGAGCTGCCGTCCTGGTGCGCAGTTGAGTATTTGAGATGGGGGAATCTCAGCTTGATTGCAATTATCTAAATGCGAGTATGAATTAAAAAAAAATATTGTCAAATAATAATTTTGAAGGTAGTTGCCATATTAAATTGAAAAATGTTAAACACCATCGCTCAACATAAGCCGCAGGCCACGAACGAAGGCGCGCTTTGAGCGACACCGTCGTCCTCTGAACAACCGTTATGTTCGACATACTACTGTCGCCGCGAGGCATCGTGTTTCGAGGAATAAATACTGCTGCGACAAAACATCGCGCAAATGTCGACACAACACACGACGTGCCAATCTGTGTGCCGTGTAAATGTAGGAACCGTTTGTTATAATTTTTCTGCATATGATTCTTATAAGTTCAATCGTTCCATATGCAACAGACCTGCGGTTCACTTCACATAAAGGTGTTTCATTTAATTTATGATAGAGAGTGCTTTAGAAGTTTCTCTAGTGCTAAAGGAACAACAGAATCATCTTGAACATCGTTTGCCAATCGGAATATTGTATACAATATACTGAGTGAACATGTAATGTGAACAATACTTTACCTTCTATATTTACCTCCGACGCACGAACTCGTCACGGAACGACTTCAACACACAACACAAATGTACACAGATTGCCGGCGAGAGTGAACTTCTTTGTGCCAATGCGTAGGTAACACGAGTAAATATAAAACGGGAGGTATTTCGATGGTATGATATTGTATACCGACAAGATGGTGAGATTTTATTTAATAATTAAGTTAATGTTCCACGTGGTTCCTTTATCAGCTAATGCTGATGGCATTCGTGATGATTGAGCTACGAAAGATATCTTTTTTTATCCAGAAACTGTTTTTTATTTTATTATACATATATTCCACAGACATCGTCCGTGAATTTGTTTTCATAAATATATATTTTTTAATCCGAATTTCCTTTTTTTTTTGGGTCGCGTTTCTGCAAGTCAGTGTTTACTAGGTCTCTTAAAGTATATGTTAACTTAAATCTATGGTTCGTACATTGGCCCGCTTGTACGGATGAGTTGGAGCCTGGTTTCCGTTTTGCGATGCCTAAGTTCTTGATCCAGGTACTCACACACGACCATTTCGTGTTTGGTAGTCGCCTCTATACATTCCAAGTAGTAAATAAATTTACTTTCATTGTCAATATATATTTGAAAACCTCATCAAGTCTATAAGAATATTGTTAAATATGTAAATATAAAATGTTTATTCACAAAGTTAGTTTCGTTAACAAAATCGAGCCTGTTGTACTTCTCTCTATACTATAAAAGTAGTGAGGGACTGTGTTCGGTTTCACAGTAAACAATAATAAATTATAATCAAAAAAATTTAAATTGACTCTTATCTATGAAATTA
Source organism: Battus philenor (assembly GCF_028537555.1). NCBI lineage: Eukaryota > Metazoa > Arthropoda > Insecta > Lepidoptera > Papilionidae > Battus > Battus philenor. The sequence continues at coordinate 15,025,981 of NW_027181676.1, read as the reverse complement.
CGCCTGCAGCTGGTCACTGTGAACCCGATTTTCTAATAAGATAGTCTTCGCATCGCACGCGACAGGACCATGCCGGGAAATGTTTGTAGTGCATATATTTAGTTCAATCATCTTTTACATTTTGTTAGCTTCAGGAAATAAAATAACACAAAAACCAAGTAATTCAAAATCACTTTATTTTACAATTTAATTTGTTTAAACATTTAATCACAATTATTGCAAAATCTTATTATTTAGCTTATCTTAGAGTTAATAGTTAATATAAAAATGACATGTCAGTAAAAATATTTCTTTTACTTCGGAGAATCAAATCTTTCTCTTAATTTTTTGGCTTAACCACTACATGCGTCGTGCCCATCGTTCGATTTCTACTCGACGTTGATTTATGCAACACCTTGTATATTCAAGTTTAAGGGCATCAAATCAAATCTAATTACTGTGCTAATGAAATGCTACTGTCGAAGTGGCGATGGGCTAGACGGACACGAGATATCTAAGAACAGATGGCTTAACGTTTATCTACTTCCATGTCCTGCACCGTCCCTGCAGGCGGTAACAAGTACTTCCGCGCACATACAACACCTATTTACAAGGATAATCAATTAATTGCTTTTTTCTCGCCACAATCTAATGTAGAATCAGTCCAACTGCAACGCTATAGTGTAAGATATGCATCGCTTGTCCACATAACGAGTTTGCTGAGGTCACGCGCGTTGCAAGCGTTCTCGTGTTCAGCTAATGCTAGAAGCGGCTGCGTGAGGCCTGCGTGTTGCCCTTGCTGGTGGGGTCGTCGTGAGCCTGTGCACCACACAAATGATTTGTTTACTAAGGAAGGTCAACGGTAGATAAATAATATTAATAATTGCAACCGAAACACCGGCTGGTAGGAAATGTTATTGCAATATCTACGGCATCCAAAATCTTCTTTTATTTTTTTTTAGCCGGTGGATGCTCACTGCAAGGCATAAGTCTCCCACAAGGATCGCCTTCCCGCGACCCTAACCATGTCTTTGGTCCACCTAGTGGTGGGGAGAGTCTACCGACGCCGCGTCTACGAGCTCGTGGTCGCTACTCGAGAGCCTTTCGCTCAAAACGGCCATCGATAGCACGAGCGACGTGCCCCGCCCACGATTATATTATACATATGCCATTCAATATCTATACAGAAAATTTATAAAGTACATTGAAAAAGAATATTGACGAATTGTTACCGAATGGTTTTAACTACTGTGTTTTTAGAAAGAATGGACAATTTATGTATGACTGTCACTCCTCAAAAACAAGTCTTCATAGGATGGACAGCTAAATCTTCTGCGTACCATAATACCACACTGCATACCGTACTGCACACGATGCATGGCTGTTATGGTATGTGTCACATAGATATTTTTAAGCCTTCCCACTTATGTCTTGCAACCGGCGGCTATGGGCTGAAGCGATGACAACGAGCTTGGTGAATTAGGAGTCTGCGGCACATGTCCGGCAATGACGTCACAAGGCTGAATGCACCTGTGGGTACAGCTGTACACTTTACAGCTTGTTACCTTGATGACGATACTGGTGCGTGGGCCCGTGTTCCAGAGCTGGCCCTTCTGGTCGACGAAGGCTGCGTCCACGGCCACGGTGTAGAGGCCGGGCGCGCTCACGCTCACCAGCTGCTGGGCCGCGAAGAAGTCGCGCACCGGCGCCACCGTCTGCACCGCGCGCAGCACCGGCACCGCATTGGCCTCGGCCGCCTGTGCACCAACACTTAAATACCTCGACCAGACCCCGCCATCAGACACACATTGCCACCGCTACCTCGCTCGAGCAAGGATTGAGAAGTGAGGGAGTATTACAACTCCAACACCTGCTTGGGAAGTTATGTAGTGCATTAGCGCACGGTGCACTCACCTTAAAGAGCTGTCGAAGACTGTGGAAGTAACACCTACCGTTAATAGGTCTCTGGCCACGGGCAGGTATACTGTTCCCATAGGTATGGCCTGGCGGCTGGGCACTTCGGGACCATTATAAATAAAACATTAGGAGGTAAAGGTTAGAGTTTTGCTTCCGACACCGCTGTCTATACCGCGCCTTAGGACACCGCGGCAGGGTGGGGCCGGAAAAAAACAGGGCATCGCGCAGTTGTCGCGAGTTTTTCAAATCATATCAATTTGTTCCCATACTTTCTTTACTTCCTTCGCCTTCCCTCTACTGTTCAACAATTTTACGCTTATTCTTTATCATTTGTTTAACAATTTAAATAATTAATTTTTACTTATTTTCTTACTACATTTATCGCATTTATTTTAGTTCTTTTCTTGTTTCTTTTTTATTTTTTATTATAATTTATATGTTTATTTTTTCCTTGTAACCTTTTTGCAAAACTACAAAACGGCCTGGCAACATTCGTCTTTACTTACTAGTCAGACGATTTTCTTTTTCTCTATTCTCTCTGTTAACTGTGACTAGTATTCTGTATATATTTGTAAATACTTATTAATCATTTTTACCATTATACTTATTATGAGGGAGAAACAAAGAGAGAGAGAGAGAGAGTGATAAATACGTAGGGGGAAACAACGAGAAAAAGACTAGGATTAAGAAAGGCAGAGTACGATCGACAAAGAGAGAGGGAGTTAGATAAAGAAAAAGGTACCAGTAAAGTCAGTTTCTCGGTGCGCTTTAGGTTTTACAACAACTAAAGTGATCATCGGTGATGTATTGAGAAAGAACATTAGTCTATGGAATACCACCTGCTGGTCACCACGCTCCAACTGTTTGCTGTTATCATCCAATATGCAGTATGCAGCGAGGTGTTGTTACCTTGTCGTTGGTGCGCGGGTGCGGCGTGACGGTGACGGTGATCTGCACGCCGCGCACCTGCCGCGCCGGCTGCCGCTTGCTGCAACAGACCCGGCCCGTCAGCGACCCCAACTCGATACGTCGTTAGTTTTATATTTGCTTATGTTTCAGATAGTAGATAAATTCCAAACATTGTAATAAAACCACAGTAGATACCAGTGTATCCATCCATCTTCAGGAGTTATGTTACACCGATTAGTTTCTCTGTGTTTGGCACTAATCGGTGTAACATAGCTCCTGAAGATGCCCCGTGGAGGGGTGAAACACAACCACTCAAGGTTTGGTGGTGGCGGTTGTGTGATTCGCATTGTTTGCCGCATACGCATTTATCAGCGGGCTGGCGGGCGGTGCATTTCATTGCACGACTACCACTGCATGTGCGGAAGTGGCTAAATATTGGTCCTTTTCTTACTTGGGATGGACTTCCGCGAGGTAACGCCTGATTCCATTAAATAAAGATACCAGTGTTTCCTAACGTGTGGTCCTCGCCCCACGCTTGTAAAGGGGGACAATTCGAAAGTGGACACGACACGAGTTTAACCTTTTTGTTTTAATATTAAAATTACGTACGTTACACAGGGGGGCGTAAAAATTTTAGAAAGACTGAAGTGGGGCATGGCACAAAAATAGGTTGGAGAATACTGATCTAGATCATATAGGCATACTAACACTATGAAGCAATCGTGAACTTGACAGCGCCGTCTATGGGAAAGTATAAGTGGCTTTTGTTCAACACAGAAAGTAATGTTCAGAAACTGAATTTGAACAATGTGCGTGTCCTTTGGGAAGCATAGAATGATATGGGATTCATTTTCAATAAAATTTCTTGTGTTGGTGAGTTGATCTTTAGATTCTGTTTGCCCCGCTGCAACATCTCTAGTGTTGTGCAGTTTATTAGTATGGATAGTCTGTGAGATTATGCGTTATAGGCGCTTCTTACGACAATTCAACAGGCACTTTTAAAACATCAACTACAGATATATGTATATATTTATTCTATGATCGAATTACTGTTCACAAGGCAGATATGCACGGAAGAGACACATGAAACAGGAGAGTCAACTGTAAGTGTTTACCTGGTGGGCGGGTTGTGCACGACGCCCTCGAGGCGCAGCGCCAGGCGGTGCGCGAGCGGCAGCGCGGCGGCGTGGTCGGCGGGCTGCGCGCGCCAGCCGGGCGCCAGCGACACGCGACACAGCGTCGCCGCGCCGCGCGCCCAGCACACCGCGCGCGGCCACACCGCGCCCGCGCAGCACGCGCGCGCCGCCCTCAGCACCGCCTCCGCGTGCTGACACACAGGTGACCTTCTTACTAGCTGCTACCAGCTCGAGATTAAACACGCGTCACATACGCACGCTACTTACTAAGTTAATGCATATCATTTGCTTTTAAGTTTAATTAACCGTCGTAACATATGCCATGTGAAAACCTTGTGCAAAAAATAGGTCGTCAGCATCAAAGTCAAGACGCTTGCTGCTCCATGCGCATACGCAACTTGGTTGACTGTCCAGAATTAATTGAAAATATACCCATGCTATGCTTTAAATCATAATTATACGACGTGCTCGCTCCTTGCCCTGCGCACACTTATAAAACATAGATCATAATTTTACTATCCTAGACATATCCACATTGGAAAGAAATGAATTCAAGAACTTAACACAAGTAATATAATTTCTTTTACTCTCTGATAGTAGACTTTGTTATTAAATATTTATGTATCTATTTATCACATCCAGCGCTTACCCTATGCGTGATGCCGGGGTTGGTGGTGGGGTTGTCGAAGAGCTTGGCGGAGATGGCGGCGAGCTCGATGGAGGGGCGCAGCGCGATGAGCTCTTCGAGCGTGGTCGCCTTCAGCTCCTTGGAGAACAGCTCCGGCGGCCGCTCCTGCTGGCTGCACGTCACGCGGTCCAAGAACTGCGCGAATTGCGCGAACGTGTGCTGCGAGCTGCTCCCCGGCAGTTAAGGAATAAACCAGATAATGACGGCGCACCGGAGAATAGTGTTCTCTTATCAGAAACGAGACTTTACGAGTTGCTAATGTTTATGGTGGGGGCCTTAACCCTTAATAGCCTGATTTACGAAAGTAATTTTTTTTAATATTACTGTGTTTGCTTGAGGGTCTAGATGAAGGGAAAAATAGATTTTTTTTGAAATTTCGTTGGAAAGAATATTATACAACAGTAAAATTCGTACAGCTAACCTATAAAAAAAAAAACTAATAGTAATGTGAACATTCGGTTTAAAAGATTGGTATCAAAATTAAAACTCTAGGCTATTAAGGGTTAAACTCCTGCTAGCTTCAACGACTCTAAGGCGAATGGTAGATCGATTTGGTCTCGACCCGTCGAAATAATACCACGAGGGTTTTGGGGATAACATTGACTATGCGTACCCCGGGACGGGCTATGATATATAGGGAAGCGCGAGGGAAGATCGCGTAGTGATCCCTGACCGGGAGATACCGCCACATTGTGCAAAGGGCGATCATCGGTTAGGTTTTAGTGGGTAGGAATCTCATATAACCCTTTCCTCCTCCCAGAGGCAGGGTACCTTGAACATTCGGGATATTTTCCTCCCGAAATAAAAAAAAAAGATTGTTGCTGGCAAGGATACATGTGCAGGTGCGTGAGCGTGGCGTCGTCCGCGTGGAAGGCGGTGCGTGCGATGTGGGCGTAGCGCCGCGCCGCACCGGCCGCCGCCGCCGCCGCGCGCCGCAGAGCGCCTGCCGCTGCGCCAGCGCGCGCTCCCGCCTCGCGCGCCGCCTGCGCACGCGCACACACTCATACTTACACTCCGCGATCGCTCATGGCTACGAGCGTGCATATCTACGCTAGTGTACAAACTCCGAGAACACACTCCACGAACACAACCAGTCAAAGACTTTTATATGTCCAAAATTTGTATAAATTTATTTACACCTGTGAAATTAGTGCCTAAATAATTTGATATAATAAATATAAATAAATAACATCTACCCAAGTGGCATTCCGATGCGACTTAACGTAGTGAAGTTAGAGAGCTACTGGGGGAGCTTCGGCTCTGGCCGCTGCATGCTGGTTTCACAGGATTGGGAAATAGGAAAGTTCTTAGCTTCAGCGGAAGCTTCACACACTAGATCACGTGTGGCCAATCTTTTATGGCGTCATTTATTATTATATCAGCTCCACCATAGATCGCCACGGTGACCAATCAGCAACTTTGACTATGTCCTGGTCCTCTTAGTGGGGGGCCTATTTTAGTTGATGTTGTATCTATCGTGATCCACAAATAAACGTTCAAAGCGCCACAGGTTGGCCACCCCTGCTCTAGAGTACGTAGTACGTAAGTGTCGAGTGTACGCGCCTGTGCGACGGCTGGCGGCGGCTGCGTGCAGAGGGCGCGCGCGGCGGCGGCGGCCGCGGCCAGAGCTGCCAGCGCAGCGGCGCGCGCGCTCATCCACGATGCGGCCAGGGGCGTGCACGCGCCGCAGCCCCCGCACCCCGCCGAGCACGCGCCCCCCGCGCCGCCTGCGCCGCCCGCGCCGCACCCCGCCGCGCCGCCCGCGTCGCCGCACGCCTCCCACAGCGCCGAGCACACCTCCAGTCCCGCTATGCCTGCCGCACACGCACAACGCCCATGTACTTACATAACAACGAGTGTTTAAATGAAATATTAAAGATAGATGAGTGATTAAAGATACAGAGTAATTAGTTATACATAAAAGGTTTAACGGAATGATTAATACATGACAACATTTCCAATCAATAACTCAAAAGAGCCCATGTCAAACTCAGTTATGTTTTTATTGTGATCACTTAACATTCTTTACATTGTATTAGGATATTCCACGAGTTCTCGCTTAATAGTGGTCGAAAATATAAAGGAATCCTTGCTGGAAAGCATCTGCAGCGTTACCGTCATCTTGTAGGCGGGCGTCGGCATCAGCGGCGCGGTGCAGTGCGCTCAGCCAGCGCTGGGCCGCCTCGCTGGGCGCCTCCTCGCACAGCCGCTTCAGGATACTCGCCGCGAGGTGATGATGACCATATCTATGAACAACCATCCACGTAGGTAATGTAAAAATTAAAAAATCCAATTATCCAAGCCGGTGATCACCGGCACCATCATTTCAGTCATCACTTCGCCATTTTAGTGATTGAAATTTTTTTTAATATCGATTTTTTTCTATCTAATCAAGAGTCTAGTTAACAAGATAGCGTACTATTCATCATTTTTATTTCATCTATAAAAGGTCCACTGTTGGGTTTAAGGTACTCCCACAGATTCCCAATAGCGCGCGATGGACATGATGTTGATGCAAGTGTGATGGAGCAGGTGGAGCAGGTGTAGACCTGAGCGCAGCCCGGGCGAGCCGGTAGCGCGTCCAGCCGTCGGCGCCGCGCACAGCGTGCAGCACTCGCTGCTCCCAGTCGCGACTGACGCGGAAGCTCAGCTTGGCAGCAGCTCGCTCCTGCAGCAGCACCGTGCACAGCAGCACCAGCCGCGTGCCCTCCTCGTCGCCATCCTCCCACCCACACGATCTGCCAACACCATAACATGATGAAAATTTCCAAGCATTGAAATAAAAAAAGGGGAAATTTCTTCTTGGTTGCTTTATCCTAACACCGCGAAATAATTATACTAACTAATTAGCAGCGCCATCTGTTTGAAAACAGAAGTAACTTATATATTTTGTTGACTAAAAGGTTAGGTTAAATAGGCGTCCAATAAATTCGCGAAACAGGCGAAAGAACTTGAGATATAACATTACGGGCTGTTTATCTAGTTCTCTAATACAGTATAGAGAAGCACAACAAGATTCCAGGGTAACAGGTCAACAATAACAACAAGGTCTTTTCCACCGACACTGCAAGGCTCAGGCCTCCCGCAAGCACCGCCTCGATGCCTGGCCTAGCGCTGCCCACGTTCGGTTACCGGTCTATGAGGTAGGTCTACTTAGTGGAGGGCCTATCCGCGCAGTGTGCACCGGCACCTGGTTGTTGCTAGAAACGGTCCGAAGCACCATCGGACGTAGCACCATTTCAGACGGGCAATTCTTCGAGTCACGTCGTACACTTTGGTTCTTCTGCAAAGCTCCTCATTTTTATTCGATCTCGTAGCGTAATTCCGAAGTATCAACAATCCGGTGATTTTATTTTATCGGTAGATGTAGGCACTGCGCCATCTATTTTTTCTGAACCAAAGTCAGAAGCGGCTAGATTTGTTTAATGGTTTAAATAGTGAATATTTATGATGGTTACCATGGGGTTGACATGTCCTAACAAAGACAAAACCCTAAACTAAAAAAAAAAACTAAAAAGGAAAGGCTACCCAAACCGATCGAAGGTTCGCAGTAGAGCTGGCAGGGCTGGCGACAAGCGGCGCGTGCAGACGGCGGTGCCGCCCAGCGCCGCTAGCGCCTCCAGCAGTGCCAGCTGGCGGGCGCCAGCCTCCCCTCCCCCTGAGCCCCTCGCCCCGGCGGCGTCCAGTTGCCCGCCCAGAGTGGCGGCCGTGCGCTCAGCGTACAGGTTTGGCTCAGCATTGCTCAGTTGCACCTGCATAGTAAGTCATCAGAAACTTAAAAATGGCTTTCTTAATTTTATCTGGCATTAATATTATCCAGTGTCATTGGTTACAGGTGTAAAAACTAAAGGATGGTGATTGTGCAGCACATTGTACAGCAAAATGCTTAATATCTATTTTCAATCAGCCTGTATAAAGTGGTCACTGTGAAATATGTTTCATTATTTTTTTTTTCTATCAGAGTGCGGCTAATATTTTCTGGCAGTACTGTTCGTAGGGACAGACAGTAAACAATTATTATTATTAATATGTAGTGATCCAGATTTTTAAAACAAATTTTCTTACTATATTAGCATTATACTTAATATATCTGTAATCTTTGATTTTTGGCTAGGATGTACCACACATTAATTAATAGCAAATGATCTTTGCTGCCCTCCAAACATCGCCACGTTGGCCTTCGAGCTGCATGCATCCAGAGACTTCGATCGCATTAATATTCTATCATATTAATAATAATTCAGTATAGCAATATATGTAATCTGACTATATCACTTTCCATTAGGTGTAAGTTATACACGTATATTTTGTATGGACAACAGCTGCACATGATGTGAATAAAAATTATTCCTCACCAGACACTTCAGCGTGATCCTCAAAGGCTTTACATGTCCGGGCACTTGTCCGGTGGCGATGACCAGGGACTCCAAGGCCAGCATCAAGTCGGCGCCTTCCACAGGGAGGTGTTCTTCATAGCTGTGTATCAAATATACATTAATAAATATTTGATTAGCATTCAATAAATATTTTCTGAGTATTATGTTACAGTACCAGGCGATAAATATTGCACATCGACCTTTGGAAAGAGACAATCGGCTAGTTTCGCCTCTGTAGAGCGTTATCTCTGTCACACACTACCTATGTGACGTTTTGTTAGACGTATTTCGTGCGTGGATGCAGTGTGGCATCTCCCTAGTTGGACTAACAACGTTGTTAAGGCCTTGCTGAGGGTGTCTGTTGGCTGATATGATGATTTTAATTGGTTGATATTGAAGGTTGTGAGGATTACTAACCAGTGAACGACGATGCGTGTGAGCAGGTGCGCTGCGGTAGCAGCGTGGCGCAGGTCGACGCTAAGCGTGGCGTCGAAGCAGTACTGGCGAAGCGCCAGCGCACTGCCCCCCGCAGCCCCGTCACCTTGAGGGCTACCCGCCGCCGCACATACCGCCGGACACTGCACCAGCATCTGTTACAAGAACCATCACTTGTCTATCATATAATAGACTATAATATTTTTTTTTAATATTTTTAACGGAGGTAAATAAATGCAATTTCAGTCTAGGTTCTTTGGTTAGCAGCATTTTATGAGGCCCCGGGTTCAAAAATGTTACCACTCATCAGTCACTCTTTGGCCCAAAGACTATTTGTTTTGCATCCACTGATACTTCAACTTGTCATTTCCATTGATTTGTCTGTCACTTTAATAATATCTGTAATTTAAGTACCTTCATAACCTGGAGACAGAGCATGGTGTGTTCAGCGTCTCTACTGTCGCTGGCGGTGCGGACCAGCCGCTGGATGCACTCAGGAGGCCACAAGGCTGCATGCTCCGCCAGCTTCTTAAGCCCGAGCAAAGCAGCCCTCCTCACTGCTGTCCGAGCATCCTTCATTGCTATGCTCAGAAGGAGCTCCACCTGGAAAAGCAATTAATTTATTGAGGTAGTCTCATATATCAATCACAATCACAATCACAAATAGAAACAATAATAATACTTTGAATTTTCATCATTTATGATCATAGCAAATATTTTTATATCACAGTTATCTACATAAATGTATTTTGCACCAGGCTCTAAAAGCATTTTCATTATTTTACTTAAAAATGGTATAAGAAGTTTACATATTTCAAAGCTAAGTATTATTTTGTTTTGGACCAGACTTACTGCTGCCCAAATGGAAGTTGTAGATTTTATGGCATTGATAGGCAATGAAACTCAGAGGGGCTTTAGCTCAAGCTGCTACACACTACACAAGGGCACACAAGGCAGCTGTATCTCGCTTTGGTTGCTTTTGCCTTGCTAATAATACTACTACCACCTTGAACTGCACAAGCGTTCAGAAAGTGGTGAAAGAAACTCAAGCAACTTCTACGAAAGATTGGGGCTTTGAGTTTGTTTTTGATTCTTTCCACCAATAAGTCTAGTTGGTTATTGAATAATTATTCTTGATGGTGAATTTTTTACATTTTATTATATAGACTTAATTATTAGTTATATATACTATTAAGTACTTCACCTGGTCAGGAACATGGACAACTGTGTCAGCAGCGATGGCAGTGAGCGCTGTGATAGCAGCCCGCACTGAGCTGGTTGATGGGAACTTTTCAAGCAAAGAGTGAAGCAGTTTTAACACACCCTGTGCTCGTACCGCTGGGAAATAATTCATCACAGACATTGGCTCTCCATGTGCTTGTATCTGTATTAAGGGTCTGCTAGGATTTCTTCAGGAGTTGGATTTGCTAGACTAAAGCCAACTCAGATACAAAATGAGTGCAATACTGCTTGGTTACCAGCTCATTAAAACAACACAAGACAAGACCTTAACAAGGTAACCTGTCTATCTTGTGGGTATGAGGTCTATACACAGCCACTTCAATTTGGTATTAATTAAATAGAACAATTTACAGAAAAACAAAAAAGTATATGGACTGTATAAAGAAATTAGTCTTTTGGGTTGTAACATAGTTGGATATATTTTACCTTATGTTGTATTATGACAAATAACAATGTCATACAAAGCAAAACTCATTGATTTGTTGTTTTTGTCTCACCAATTCAAATTTAGACTTTACCAAACAAACTTTTGTATGTAAAGACTTCATGGCTAAGCATTCACAGTCAGCTGTGGTTTATTTAAAATATACTATGACATTATTATAATAAAACATTCTAAAGTAAAAGTTTGTTCAATATAATGGCTATTTTACATTTAACTTTAGAGATTATTTAGAAAGGATTTTTTATTTTAAAATTATTTTGGTAATCTATCCTAACATTGTGCGATAAGGGATGTTAAACAACACATCAGTACCTATATAACTATTATCAATGTAAAATGTAATGGCATGTTATTGTATTGAAAGTGTTTACCCCCGCCATGAACCGTCCTTAGAGCGCGCACCAGCTTAGCTCTCCTCTCCGCTGCTGTGCTCTCACACTCCACCATGTCCGACAATTTGTTACACATTGCTACGGCAAATGCACTGTATAACAATAATATTGGTTATATCACATTTAACAACATTTATATAAATTCTGATAAAATCATTCTTGAAGGAGCTAATTATTCTAGTAGTGACAAATAAAGCTTACTTAGAATGTGCAGCAAATCTGGTTGTAGCATATATGGCAGCATCCACCTCGACGTTGTCATGACTCTCTAGCCCTCTACGAATAGCATGGTGTACATTTTGCCTCTCTGGTATGATCCCCGCCACAGCACCCAAGGTGCGAAGAGCTAGGGCACGGGCAACAGGGTCATTGGAGTGTAAAACACTAAACACTCGCCGCAAAAACTCGTCCACATTTAGAATTTTATCCAAGTGCTTCTCGCTCTGCTGGCACACGCGTAGGACCCACAGTCTCAAGAAATTATTGCCCATACGGAAAACATCAGCCAATTTTAAGAAAGAAGAATTAATAAGAATAGGAAATGGATATTTTTCAAACAAACGCGGGAAGCGAACTATCGCTTCACATTGTTCGCCAACCTTTCCGGACCTGAGACCTGTAATAACATTTTTATATTAATCTCACTGTATGCGCTATAACCTAATGTAGGTTACAATTTTATACCTTTATCCAGCTCAGTTAAGGCTGAGTTGGCATCTTGTTCCGGTTCTATTGAGTTATCATTGAACGTATTAGATCTTACTCCAATCATTATTAATTAGTTATAAAACAAACATCTAATACAAAACACAAACAAAATAGTAGATGACAGTTGACAGTAGTCGCCACTTTCAAGCGAGTGACGTTTTCGTTGCGTTCGACGATGTAACCAAATCAATTCAAAGAAACATTTAAAAAAAGACATTTGACATTAAATGAATTAAAATATTAATGAAGAATAATTGTATTTTCTGTACTTATTGTTATGTTTATTTCTTATTAATATATGTATATTTTATATTTCAAATACACATAAAAAATGTCGATACAAAATACAAAATTCATAAGTTTATTTCAATGTTACCTGCCCACGTTTCAAATGTTAAAAATGTGCATCACTGAATAGATTTATTTACGTACCACTTATGTGATGAAACTTATTGTACGAAACATTTTTAGTGTTCCTTATTTTAGAATTTTCAATTAATATTTTTCAGAGTGTTTATTTTTATTTTTAATTTATAATGTAAGTAATATCAATTCAGTCTTTCTAAGTTCTCTCTAATTTTTAGTTTGATTTGATAAAGGTTACCCTAAAAACACAGAGATGGCGTTGCGAACTCATTTAGACCCAAAATAGTTAACGTCGTTATCCTAGTTAAGTAGTATCCTAGTTAGTTTAAGTAACTTTGTAGCTATGATGTCCATCAAACTGTAATGATTACGTATGATTATTATTATATTCAATAGTTAATATCAATTATTTACGAATAAATAAGCTATGTACTTTACGCTTAAATGTGCGTATGAACCACCAAGAAGTAAAATAATCGTTGTTATGTTTTATCTGTTTCGTTTTCTTTATTTGATAAACGATAGCTTTGTCGAGCGCAGAGCGCCCGGATTAGCGAGCGCCCTCTTTGTTGTTTTACTCTTTCTCTGTTTTATTAATCCAGATTGATCCTCGCTACACGTGATCGCGTAAAAATGTTCTTCCTGCATTATTCACACTGTGTTATTGTAACTACAGATTATTGGCCTTACCAAAATAATGACTCATCATCGATTACTAGGCATTCATTTTTAAAATTGACATTGATACAAAAGACGCGGCTGGACTTCCTGGTGGTTTTTTAATTTACTGTTGCTTAATTGACATAAAAGAAAACATAACGACATAAAAGAAAACATAAAAAACCAGCTACTGCAATAATACCAGAAATAAAATAAACGGATATGCAATTTACTCAACGTTAAACAGAATGCATAGTAAACTTTATACGTGAACTAATCAAAACGAAAATGGCATTATTACAAAAATATTAATTTTAAATTTAATAAATTTAAATACTATTATCTTTTTAAGGTTTTGAAATTATTAATTTTTTGGCCAATTTGCACAGTGGAGACCAGAAAATCTGGTAAAGCTTATAGTCGTCGGCAACGTAGAACATAAAGGGTTTGAGAATCGTCAACTACTCTTGCGACATCACCAACACCATCATGCACGGCTCCATAAAACTATCCCAAAAGAGAAAAACCTTGAGTAATAGCAGAGACGTGATTGGCCACGACACAATCACGAATAAGAAAAGGTTTAAATTGATAAATGTTACTTTGGTATATATAAATAATTTTTCTATGGTTAAAAAGGGGCTTCCGCGAATGTTTTGTGAACATCACCCTATAAAAGAACAAAATTATTTTAGAATAATTATTAAAACAATGTACAACGAGTTACGTTCCGAATTTGGTTGTTTGATTATTTGTTTTTTTTTTTTACTATTTATGAAGGAGCCGAAATTACTTTATTAACGCAACGTCTATCGAAGCTCTATGCTACACCACATTAATATGTTATAAATTCATAACAAGCCCAAGTTCACACCATTTGTATGAAATATATTATAAATACGCTATCGACAGTAAATGAAATAGCTACTTCTCCACGACACTCGAAGGATAATCTGCCAAGCATTGAATCCTTTCAATTTACAATTACATGAGCTCAGCGAACAATGTCTACAAAAAAGCATTTATTCTGCTATAATCGATTAGGTTAATTACACTTTAAGTGTTTTTTAACGAACCCGAATACCGATAATGTCTTTTGGTCATTATGACCATAAGACACCAACGTCTATCTTGGAGTAAGAAACAAGAAAGAATTCGGTGCGGCTATACACTTTGCGGTTCGGTAAATCCAAGGTTAAAATTGTTATACCGTGTCGACAAACGCAAGTGGAATTAAACGCATTTAAAGATGTAGACGGTAATCTATATATAAAAATAATTATAATCTGTACATCTGTACTCGTTAGATTCAAAAATCATATAATCACCGTTAAATTTTGGTAAACTTTTAGTCATATTCACAGGCACGTTGTATTTTTTTTGTGGTGTTTGAGGTATCGAAACTGGCATTTTGTTCGGAAATTTTAATTAAATACATAACACGGCAACGCGTGAAAGGGTACACCTAATAATAATATAAACAAAAAGTACTTTGCTTTTCAAATGTACATAGAACATTAGACAAAGTACATTCCTTGTACTACTAAGGTAATAATGAGTTGAGTTATCTAGTGATTACTTACATGAACAAACCATAATGATACGGATAACCCAAGGTTTTATTACACGGAACAAAATAATCAATCTTTATTTATTTTAGGCTCAGTTTCCTATAAGTTATGGAGAAAGCTTGCCTACAAGTCATGTGTTCATTCAAGCTCCCTTGTACCTGTGTCGGGCACAGATACGACGCTAAAAAGAATTTTGTACTTGTGTGCTGCACAGAATTAAAATCACCGTAACGACCAGTTCATTGTCTCATCAAATGTTACAGGAACAGCCCAATGCGAATTCACGCCATGATTATTATTATTCTATTGTAACAATTTATCTAAACATTAACCGATATAAATTAGCCACTAATTGAGTGAACAAATTGGATAAAAGCAGTCCCGGCCGACGAAATTGGTGCGTAGCGAGCAACAGCGTTATCAAATTACATTAACTAACTAACATCCCCCGGCGCGACACGAGCACCCTAGAATTAACAGAACAGAAATTCAGCTGAGATGAGGCGACGCGGTGTTTAGTCGCGGCCCGGCTCGCCTATCAAAGCTGCGTAATTACAGCCACCTGTGAAACTGTAGCCTGTATGCCGCCATTACGCCGGTTCATGTAGCGACGCCGGGAAATGGCGCCTTGTCATTTTGACAGATCGCTCGATTAATGACAGAGTCACGTTGCCCTGATAACTTTGATTAGAATGTTGCCGGTTTCCTGTTTCATATTTATTCATTAAATACCATCAAAATTAATTTACACAAGTAATGATAATTGAAAAAGGTTACATGTCTCTTTAATTTTATTTCTTTAAAAATATAGCCTAATATCATATGACAAAAGATGTTATAATTTAATGCCATCCACGGAGCAGTGTGAACTGTTTCAACTATTTATCAGGACTGTCTTCAGTCTGATTTGTAATGCAATGCTGTTTTGATATATGTCTGGATAGATAATAATAATGTTATGGTCATCTTTTTACCTTTCAGTTGCCGAGTTGTTTTGTATTTAACCAATTTCATTGACAATCGTAAAAGGCGGCTATTAAGCTAGTGAATAATATATGTGAATTAATTCTTTAAAATTTATTTATTAAAATCGTATTGAAAGATTAAGAAAGTTCCAGAAGACTTGCCTGTTATTAATCATCGTCATTATTATATTATGTCATATTCTATTTAGCTATAGGACACACACACATCTGTAAAAACCAATTAGCATATATTTAAGCTTGCTTGTGATTAACCAACTAGCATTTTGAAAGTGTGTTAGCGATAATAAAAACATTGTTTTGGACCTAGCTAGTTAATACGTATAAAAAAATTTAAACATTATACCAATTGTTTTAAATAATCAGTACGAGTATTGAAATTCCTGTTTTTGCGGCGTAAAAATGCACTTTAATTCTTGTCGCACTGTAAGCTCTCTCACACAGCGTACACAGATAACGAAGAATTTTAACGACAAGCCGATACACTGCGCGCCCCGCCGCGGCAGCCGGCCAGAAATGTTTTCACCTTAATGACCAATTAAAGATATGCAGCATTCTGTACAGTGGTATATTTCACATCTCAATTTTAACATTTGCTTTATGTGATAAGATGTAAGTAAAACTAGAAGTCTGTATTTATTTTTAGTTATTAAAGGCGGGAACTAATTTTTCGTTTACGTCATGTTGTGCCGCTTATGTCAAAGTTAATCCGGTGAAACTATCAGAAGTTTCGTACATAGATTATTGGCGTGAAAACTTTAAAGGGGTAAATTTATTGCTCGTATAAAAACTTTTACATCTATTTCCAATTACTGTGCATAAAGCGTTTACTCTAAAATTTATTATAATAATTTATTTTTTCTTTAAGCATGCGACAGACTAATAATTTCTGTTTGTACAAAGTCAAGGACAGATAGTGAACAATAATTAATTTTAATATATTTTATGTTTTGATAATGCCTTTTTCTGACAATATTATCATTATGTTATTTATTCGTGAAACCATTGATTTTTTGGTAAGGTGTACCATACACTATTTGACAGCAAATTGAAATTCATTCACTTGTAATGTCAATTACCCGTGTAATTTTGAGAGAAATTCTGTATCGGTTAGTTTGTATCAATAACCTTTCAAATGAAAAAGTAAATTTATGGTATTTGTCCACGTGTAACCTTTTTCTTTATCAGTCGCAAATTACAAAAAAAAAATGTCGCAGTGAAATTCAGAGAATCTATGTAATCGTAAGTCCTTCCGGGTCGCAACAAAGGCTTTGTTTTGGTTAACTTCTAAAACTTTGTGAAAAAGGTATTTACGCGCCAAATACGCAAGTAATCAATACCGGACGTGGCCGGCATTAAACCGCAGTTTCAACTGCTATTAACCCACACCTCACAATACATCTTTCGTGGAAATGTCCTACCGGTTCATGTAACCTCATTTGCCTTGGAATAAATACCAAAAGAGGTCTTATAGTAAAAAGCATAAGAAGTAAAATTGTATGGTAACACTTTTAAAAGCTGCAAACGTGTTGTGGTATTTAAACGAGCTACCGAATGCTTTCATTGAATACAAGAGAATTGTTGGAAGGATTTAAAATTATTATCTGTATTGAATATTTTTTTGGGCAAAGGATTAGGCGAGCTAATGAGGATAAGATGCAGGAGCGTTGTGAATTGGCCGCGGCAGACGAGCTCCTTTGTCATTCGACTTGGTTCGCATTCAAATACAGATTAAAAATCTCGCTCTTTGTCTTTAATCGTTATCTGTGTGAGATAAAATTGTGCGTAAGTCGCTTTACGTGAGCTGCTCTTTCGAGGTTTTCGCAATACTTTTTAAAAATTGTGAAGTTGGAACCGTTCTTAACTTTGCGACGGAACAAATATTACTTACTTTCAGTACAAGTTTTACGAGGTCAGATATCTCTTTCGCTGCCAATATAACTCCGAGAGCTACACGTATCTCTTATTTTAACAATTTAATTTTCAAGTTGTTATTACTGAATTTTGAACACCCATTTGTAATTATTAACATGAAATTCCGCAGAAACATATAAGCATAAACAGTACCTAATGTGACAATTTAAAACAATATTTAAGTTTTTGCCTATGTTTATGAATTACAGATATAATACAGATATACTGTTGTGTTGAGAGATTACTAGAAATATTTCTAAGTGGCAAGGATACTTCCAGGAGCTAAGATTGAATAAGTAAAGACAATAGTACTAAAAATGTCCTTTTCATATCCTTACATAGAGTAAGTGACTGCCCGTTTTACAATAGTTATTTTTTCATCAAATATCTCGGAAAAACAATCATGATATCATTGATCCCATAAGATCACCATGTTTGTATTGCATGGAATCCGATTATAATAGTAACTAAAAAAACAAAGTAAGCATTTATTTATATATGTATGTTAGTGAAATATATAATGGTATATTATATATATATATATATATACACACACACACACACACATATATATATATATACATATATGTTTGTACGTAATATTCATTGTTTTGAAAAGGCAAGTAAAAAGATTACTACTAGTTATATCAATTAGTCATTGATCGGCTATTAATTGTAACAACAATTAATTTAAAGGGATTTATTAAAATGAAATGTATAACTAAATAGCAGATATCAATATGGTGTATGTTACGCATTATTACATGTCCAGTTTGTTCAGGCGTAATCGACATAAATTAACAAATATGTGTTGTAAAAATAATGAACTGGACGTAAATCTATTTGCCGAGAGCTGATGTCTGGTACAATAGAAATGTAGTTTTTATAGTCTGTCCACACTTCACGTAATGGGTGTGATCATGGCTGCAGTGTCTGGCAAATATTTGCTCTTGGCAATCATAGAGCCGATTTCCCGCTAATCCCTGCGCGAGGTGACATCACTAGTGATGTGCTTTAAAAAACTAGAACGTTCATAAAAACTTTTTTCAATTAACAATATTCCTAATTTATATTTTTAAATATTTATGTGATTTTATTGTAAATAAAAGAAAACTAGTGTTCATATCTAAAGGAAGATTAAAAAAAAACGTTAACATTTATATAGGTGCAATGAATTTCTCTTTTTTTGACAGCCACTTTGTAAGCATACGAAAATAAATTATACATTTTTAAATAACTGAATAATCTTTGTTTCATATAGTCGACAATTTAAGTTCGCAAATTCTTCGGCCGACGAGGATGTAGAATCATATATACAACAATAAGTAATGTGCAAAGGGCAATACGTCAATGATATATATTTTTTTAATTTAAAAACATTAGTTAGTATTCAAAATGGTTATATGGAGATATAGTAACGAACTTGTTCTAGATAATTAATTATATTGGATCCGCGATGGACATCACCAGAATTACGGATGATCCCATCACTACAAAGCATTATTGAGATGCGCGTATAATGGCGCGACAATGAGGCGCGCACAATGCGGCCCGGCTTCCCGCTCTTATTTATTTACACTGCGCGGTACACAGATAATAAATAATGTTATATTTTTTTAAACGCAGCCGTCGCTGTCAAAATCAATGCTGATCTTGTTGACGTAGGGGCACCATCAATTTTAAATATTCCTCGGACTCATTTAATTTTAGATTAATTTAAACGTATTTTTTGTACAATAATTTTTGAAATGATTAATAATATAAATATTTTTGTTTAAACTAAAAAGGAAATTAGTTACATTTTTTTAAAACAGCGCTTTTAATTTATATTTTCTCCAGACCTATACAAATGTTATAAGCTTCAAAAGACTAATGATTTCTTAATCCATAGTCTTTTGCCCTTTCTTTCTATCAAACAAAAACGAAATTCTTCTAATTTGTGAAGGATATCTGAACTTTTTCAAACCTAATTAAGAATTCAATAAGCTCACTCAGTCGAAGGTCGGCTTACAGGTCTTTAAAATATTTTTAAGGCTTATGATAAATATTTCTACAAACGCTCGTGAATCAGGGATTTCCAAGAATTTTCCTAAGCTTACTGGACAAAAGCATTGAATATATTTTAATGAGATTGTAATTATGTCATCACTATCGTGTAATATTGTATCTGTTAAACACATGTGGAGATAGATTTTTCCCATCAGACGTGGGCTGAGCTCGAATGATTAATCACGAATATTAATTTAGAAAAATAAATTAAAATCTGTGTTCATTATACCTGGGCGATTAAGGTGATAAAACAAAAAGTGCCCGGAGATATGGATCTATTAGCGGGCGACATTGTGCCTACGCTTCGCTAACAAAATGGCCGCCACGTCATTTGTCAGCTCGGCGGGACAAAGGAGATTATCGCTCGATGTTTTGATTGCACCAGTGGGCCCTCGAACAATGAGGTAAAGGTGTGATTTCTGCAGGATACCGATCCACGCATTAGCGACCTTCAATGATCGTAATCGCCTTTGAACACTTCGGCAGAGGGGCTTTTGTGGGCGCGCCAAGGCGTGCGGAGATAAGGCGCTGCCGGGAGGTGTCGGCCGGTGTCGCGAGCCGTCGGAGCGTGCACTGCCGTGGGCCGGGCGGCTCGCGGCCAGATGCTAATCATCTCTCGAGCGCCGATTGAGATAAGGCACATAATAGCCGGAGTGAAGATGTGGGAATCGCGTATATCTAAATAATTGAGCTCCTGTCTTCGAAACCTCACGTACAAATTGAAAGCGCCAACAGCGTAGCGCTGCATGGTGCGGCCTATGGATCAGGCTGACGGATTCAACTCTGTATGCAGCGTTACATATTTTGTATTAAGAACATAACTACATAACTATATCGCCGTCTTTAATTATATATTTACGGTTTGTGAAATCAAAACTCGCCAGTGTGTGCAGCTACTAACATTTTGTAACATACAATTGTTTATAAATAAAACGGGTGCTTAGTTTCGGTGGTCCGACTAATGTGCAGTTTCCTACTGCTTTTAAATTTGAATAGTGTACTGCTTGCGCGTTCACGTCATGGGGCGTCAGCTTAGGCGTCAAACTAAAAGCTTCGCCACCTTAAAATTCTTTGAAATAAGCGATGTAACGGAACCGAAATTACTTAGGGAGCGATAGAACTTAATACAAAATAGATTTAGGCTAAGTGCTTCTAGTGTTCCGCCGTTCAAACCCGGTAAAGCTGTAACGCAAAAGGACAAACAGTGTCCGCGAAAAAAATCAATTCCCTCGCCGTGCTATTAACATATTCACGGACATATGCTAACACACAAACATATAATTTTATTATGTATACCCAGTATATCATATCTCCTTTCTTTAGACGTCTAACCTAAAATTTACACCTATGTTATTCTTACTTTATTTTAAGTATTTTATTACCTTTAAATTTTTTATTGATTATCTGTTTCCGTAATTTTTATTACTTAATGTCAATATTTACCACTGGATTGACTAATAGAAAATATGTATAGTGTATTAACATCACTCCACAAGTTGTAAAAAGAGTGAATAATGAAATAAATACTAAATATAATATAAAGAACCGAAGGTAAAGTAATAAGAATACTGATTTAAGAGGTACAGATAAATTTTGTTAAGGTCAAACAACCAACAGAATATCATTATATTTAAACATAGCTCGTTATTATGGACAGGAAAGTTATAAAAATAAAACCTAGATGTTTCTGTACGTTTACGGCACGCTACAATAGGCATAGTTACAGTCGTCATTCGCTATTCGCCATGTTTGTTGACTTCCAAGATGGCGGAGTGCGGTTGGCGGGAATTCGGCTCACTCGCTAACTGTCGGCGCGGCGCTATTACTGTTCACTATCGCCACGATGGAGAAAGTTAATAATAAGGAAATAACACTTTGATAAATGTACATCGCTGTTTTGATAATATATGCATGAAACTGTGTACATACAAACAAAGTAATGTAAATTGCGTTTGACATTTGCATTTTCTTTTTAGTGTTCCATTTCCCACTGTTAAAAATACATATTATTTGTCACGTGGATGAGTATATTAGAATATTTAAATCTCTGCTCATTACGTCGTAAGCGATGCTTTGATGAAAGAACACGTATCAAATAGATTATATAAATATTTGTGGGTCTTGAATAATTGTAGTCCAACTTCTTAACCAATTAGCTCGTAGTAAATAAAAGAGACGAGGTTTTTGCTTTCTGAAAAAAAATTTAAGTGTTCTAACTTACTTAAGCTGAGTAAAAAATTGGATGGTTTTTAAATTAGGGCGCGATTGGATACCTGGTAGCTTTATTTTAAATGGACAGACGCCATTACAGTGGAGCTTCATTTGATTCCAATTTTTATCAAGTTGTTTCGGTATTTTTATTAAGTCGTATACAAGATATCACTATTACTGTTACCAAAGTGGAACATACTGTACATACAAAAAAACTTTTTTATTTTCTTATCGTTTACTAGATGAAGCATACATTTGGGTTATATTTCACAAGAAATTTATTTAATTTCGCTTTTGTATGCCCTTAAATATCCAGTTTTAGTAACGTAATTGTAAAAAACAAAGGCACGAATGCTAATGTTTATATAATAAGAATCCTAATAAAATTACGAAGTATGAGAATCAAAAATCCATCGATAAATGTTACGACACAAAGGCAGCGCATAGGCGATAACCTTGTCTATTTGCAATAGAACATTAATAAAAATAAGAAAAGAAGGTAAGCACAGAAATAAAGATAAAAGACTTTTATTTATTCTTCATGTAATTGGTAACAATTTTTGTGGGCAACTGTTAACGGTTTTAAAACATAGTCCCGTGTTGTGTTTTAGAATTATCATATAATATAAAAAATTCTGTGTGATACAAAATAATCGCAACGCTTGGCAGGCGGGTAGGTGATCGCGATGTGATATTATGGTACACAGAGGACGTTGCTGCCCACTCTATGGAAACTTGTTTGTGGGCAGTGGCAATCCTATATAATTACTGCACAAAATGTAAATTATATATGGTTGTGTCCCGGGAATAGAACCCCCAGTCTTCTACCGCTGGGTTAAGTTCACTTGTACATTACTTATTCTTTATCACCTCTCTTGTAGTTGGAGTAAGTTACAATATATAGTTATACACATTTAAGTACAATATAAGTTGGACAATACAAGTAGTAATTTAATTACAAGATAAGTTGGAATAAGTTGGTATACATAGTGATTGATTATGGGTTAAAAAAGGGTGAATGTTGTCAACAAAAATAAAATTAAAACTTTTGCACATACCTCTAATCATTCTGTACAAATTTTCGATAGAAGTTAAAGTTGAAGACCCTCTTGAATTACAATAGATCATTCTGAAACTATTGTAATTCGACAGGGTGGTAAATTCTGGCAGTGCTAAGTCAGTAATATGATTTTTTAAAATGCCTTTTCAAGTTATATCACCATTACGTTATTATTTCTAAAACTGATTTTTGTACAGGCTGTACTTTACTTGACAGTAAATACCGTATAAGCAATCACGTTTAGATTGCTGCTCCCTTTCGATAGAATGTGAAGGTTGTTGTTTCTCTGTTTCTCATGTCAAGTAATTGTGCGAGTTATGTGGATCTTGGAAACAGACCGGAGGCCGCGGCGGCGTCCCGTACAATGCGGTCCGGGCACAATGCGCTGAAACCGAAGACGCGGTTGCAAATAATTGAGATCTCTGTGCTTATTGTGTTGTGCTTAGCTGCGCAGCGCAGGCCGCGCAAGCCGACACCGTCGCCTCTCCGCCCTCTCCGGCACAATGCGAGACATCGCATCCAGTTATAGATCCACCCGCGATAATGGACGCGACCGAATTTTCGCTCTAACAATTCGTTTTTATCGCAAAAAAAAAACAAACCGTCTCTTTTGAAATTAAATGATCTTATAATGTGAAACTGCATTTGAAACGGATAATGCGAGATTTAAAAGTTCGATTAAGGTTTTATTACGTACGCTGTTTTTGTTATACACATGACAAACATAATCGAGACAGGAGAGAAGATTGAGCCAGGAAACATCGCCTTTTTGGTGGGCCCTACATTCCTGAAATTGTGCAGAGGGATCACACAGGTTATAATCAATAAAAATAAAACTTAAATACGTGTCAGGTATGACCATTAAATTATGTAATGA
This sequence comes from Battus philenor, assembly GCF_028537555.1. Classification (NCBI taxonomy): domain Eukaryota; kingdom Metazoa; phylum Arthropoda; class Insecta; order Lepidoptera; family Papilionidae; genus Battus; species Battus philenor. Next base: position 15,002,063 of record NW_027181676.1, on the reverse strand, counting down.
AAAATTAGGAGCAAGAAATTCATAAATAATTGTATGAGAAAATAAATAGATTTAAATGAGATAAATAAGTAGGAGATAAATTACCGAAGACTTAAAGTAAATTGTACTGTCTTATATATGAGTAACCCACTGTGATGTTTTACAAGCGGAGGAGAGGAAAGGAAGGTAAATATAAACACGAATGAATGATTGAAATTGTTATGGAAAAAGGAGAGTAAGTGAGTGGAGTTGGAGTGTTTAGCACTAATCTGTGTAACAACTCCTGAAGATGCCCCGTGGAGGGGTGAAACACGTGTTGAGTGAATTTACGGTGGCGGTTGTGTAGTTGGCATTGTCTGTCGCATGCGCATTTACGAGCGGGCTGGCGGGCGGTGCACTTTCATGCACGACAACCACTGCATGTGCGGAGGTGGCTAGATATTAGTCCTTTCTTATTTAGAGTGAGAACCAGTAAGATAGAAGTGAACGAGCGCTCTCCAAAAACGGGCGCCTTTAAAAAACACCTTTCTGAATGAATCCGCGTTATTTTTCTCGCCGGAGTCTGGAGACAACTATTGAAGGTTTTGTGTGAGGAAAGATATGTCTCCGTACAGAACCAGAGGTGTCAAGGACACACGCTCACAGCCAACGGCTATCATCATCGTCATCATTTTAGCCATAAAACTGGTTGGAAGCGGCCAGCATACAAAGTCTTGCAACGACCTGACAACGTAGTTCATCTCGTGGACAGACGTTCTTCGCTACCCTGGCCGGTACGCTGCCTCAGAACCATCTGTTCTACGCGCTGTGTGGCCTGGTTACTGCCACTTGAACTTGCCATTCCGTTGGGCTATGTCGGCTACTTTCGTCTGACTACGGATATCCTTATTTAACGGCCTTATTGAGGAATAATGCAGATCATGGTGATTCTCTGATCATAGCATCATAGTTAAGCCGCCAGTGTGAGCTCACGCGGCAGCAGACACAAGACTACAAGCTATTTAATACAACACGGTGTTACTGCATCCATTGGTAAACATTGATATGACAGTTCGTTTTGTCGTTAACTTCTTAATACATTAAATTGTATGAAACGCAGTCACATTTGTGGATGAAATAATACTTTCAAACAAATGTATAAATAGCATATATCAAGATGTCTTGAAGATTGCACGCCGGAGGAAATATTTTTAAATTAAAAGCTTTTTCGGTGTATAAAGTCGTAAGACAGATGTTTCATCTTACGTGCGATCACTTCTCTCTTCAATTTTATTTTATTTGATATAGCCTGATAGTTCTACGATGTTGTATACAGTGAATTTTTAATTTCATATCACCTTAATATAAATTAACACATAACAGAACCTATACTTATACGGTAGCTTATAATGTAGTTTTAGCTTATGTACTGCTGGTGTACCTAAGTAATGCTTTTCTCTTGGAAATACATGAGGGATGTTCATGTTCAGCGGCGACGACAATTATTGAAACAAACAGCAGCTTTTCAGTTCGCTTAAATATAACTAAGATTTTAAAATACAAACTTTGTGTTACGCTGTAAATAGACTTTATTTCAGAAATATTGACGTATAAAAATCTTTTTTAATTCTTTAGAGGCAAATCGTTTGACCCGTTTCTCCTGATGTTAAGCGATGACGAGGTCTAAGTTACATTCTTGCCCAGAAGAAACCTATTCACTCTTGTCTTGAAGAGTCCCAAGTTTAGCGAGCTGAAAATAACGAGACCTTTACGTTGTTCCATTCCTTGTCTGTTCGTTGTATAAAAACAGTAACAAAACGTTTAGTGCGAGTTGAAAGGATTTCAATCGTGTTGGATGTGAGGCGTCTGTGCGTGTCGGTGTCCAATGTAATAAAGGAAAGCAGGGAATTAATTCTAGTAATTGTTTTGGCTGAGAACAGAAGATTCATCTGAAAACATTAAGAGTACAAAGCGAAACAGAGTTACGCGTATAGTTATTCCCATCACAACCTTTTTCTCCTACTAGCTTTTAAAAGGATGCAATGTTTTGATTAAAAAAAAATTGGTGGTTATTTCATCGATAACAAATTTTAATTTCCGCCATCTTTAATTTCAATTCCGGTAATTTCTGCGTCTGCAAACGCAACTAAATATATAATTGTAACGACAGCAGTCTTCACACTTCGTTCGTCGCCCGGGGCTCGTACATGGGGACGGAACAAAGGTGTGTCGATGCCAGGGGATGGTGGCCGGCGCCCTGGGCCGCGTGTAGCTTCACCGTGATAATTGAATTTATTACGAGTTGCATATGTCCCCGCTGCGCCCCCCCCGCCGCCGCCCCCCCGGACCCCGCAGGCGCCGCGGTGCCCGCTGTGACGTCATTATCGTCACACGACTCCTCCCCGCCGGGGCCGCCGGGGAGGGTTGGCTTGTACAATGTAACTATATTATTATTCACGAGTTTATTTAAGGATTAGTCCAGTTAACATATTTTTTATCTATCTAGCCTATTAGCGAGGCGAAAATTATAATTTTTGATCATTATATTTGCTCTGTTGACTTAAATATAAACATCTTAATCGGTCAATGGCCGTGTGTAGGTAATTAAAATTTTCTAAATAAAAAACCGTTTAACGGTAGATGCGTATGCGCGTGCTCTTTATATATTAGAAACTGGATGCCATGTACACCTATCCCCCGATTTACACGGTAGATACGTTCCTGAGAAAAACGTGTAAATCGAAAATCAAAAATTTTTAAGTCAAAACCGTGTAAATCGAAACACACGCATAATTTTGCTATTTAACAGTTGTGATTTTTTTTTCAATAATATTAGGTGTACACAGAAATAAAAATAGAATGCATTGACAAGTTAAAATATTTAATATATTACGGAAAAATTGTTTTTTTTTTTTTAAATTTAATTACAATATACATTAAACAGATGAACAAAAAGTAAATTTCTCTAATTCTTTTTTTCGGAATCGAAGGTTCGAATTCACTTTCATCACTCGAAGTTATTTGTGCCGATTCGATGTTTGAAGCAGAAATATTAACATTATGAGAGATGGTAATAAAATCGGTTATTAAAACAAAAAAATAACTTTTTTGGAAAACGTGTAAAACGAGTACCGTGTAAATCGGGGGATAGGTGTATTGCAATAAAGACAATATTTAGCGTTGCAGTGGAATCAATCCTTGTTTGTACACTAACTTTAATTAAATTCTTTAACAAGGCGTTACATCGGTAGGATAGGATAAGCTTAACGTTTACATTGCACACACAAAACGAAATTAAAGGAAGCGGCCCTGAAGAGTAAAAGACGACCAGAGTACGAGAGATGCCCTGTTTCATTCGTCAAGCGGCAACTGAGACTGGAGTCGCTCGACGAATGGAACAGGAGGTATGTGGAAGGAACGACGGCTTCGGTAACGAGGATGTTTTTCCCGGACGCCGTCTCATCCTACCGCGTGCTCCGCAGCATCGAGGTGGACGCGGTCTCGGCCCAGCTCTTCACGGGGCACGGGGGGTTCTCTGAGTACCTTCATAGGTTTAAGCTCAAGGAGGACCCCTCGTGCTTCTGTGAACCGGGCGTGGACCAGACCGTGATCCACCTTGTGGCCCGGTGTCCCGTATTCGGGGGACTCCGGTTCGGCTTCGAGTGCCGGTCTGGAATTCAAGTCAGGGAGGAGACAATACCCTCCCTGATCAGTGGCGAAAATAAAAAGACATTTTTATCCCTATGTCGAGAAATCGCAAAAAAAGCCATCGACAGAAACAAAACAAACATTGTATAAAAAATATAAAACAAAATAAAAAGCTAGAAGAACAAAAATGTAAAATAATAGTATAAGATCAATGTTAAACAATGTTAAATGAAATTAAAATTATAAATGTAAAAAGGAGAAAAAAGGGAAGAATGTCAGAAGAATAGAGCGAATGAGAAAGAAAGACGAAATGTAACATGAAAGATAGACAAGACTGAAAGATTATGTGAAGAACGATAGAAGAGAAAGACAATAAAAATTCTGTGAAAAAATTATATTAAAAGATTAAGTCCCTGTCCCACTCAAGATAGGGGAACGAGAGGCCCCCAATAGCGGGGGTCATAAAAAAAAAAAAAGAAAAAAAAAAAAAAAAAACAGGGCATCGTGGCGGTCGCAGACTGTAACCAGATTTGTTCTTTTTCTCACCCCGTTTAAGGCGCTACTCAACAAGAGATACCTCATCCTTCACTTCCTGTCACCAAGTTTTCGTGTTCTGGTGTTATAGTCGTTTAGAGTATATATTATTAAATTAAAATATTTCAGCAGATACAACTGACGTGTGTCGCATTAGTGTGACATAGGTGATGATTCACAGACAACAATCACCCGATGACTGAATCGATCACCGCGGTACTGCTTTATACAACCCGGCTACTTACACGCATGCTACATAATTCAGATTATTTTAGTGTTTGGTAGGAATATTCTTTTACTTGATATAGGTGGTAAACCAATCTATTATTTATCACTGTTAATAACCATATTTGGATAATAATGTAAAGAATTAAATGTAATGTGCGTAGTTTATTCTATTTATTTAATTATTTCCACATGAGAAGAATGACGTAAGAGCCCAATTCGTTTGTTTTTTTTTGTTGTGTCAGCACTCTCATAAACGTACTCAACACAGCGGTTAGATAAACCAGGAAATGTTCTATATTCTGCTTTTTTTGGTCTAATAAGTCTCGGTCGAAATAAAGATAAAAGATAAAATTCGTTTATTCAATATTGGAAAACTTAATAGAATTCTCATTGATCGTCAACTTGTTATTCATTTATTTTTGTTTGTCTATTTTATTTTTAACTCTACTCTGCTTTGCAAGATGTTGTAGTTGTGGAGGAGAAGAAGAAAGAAACAGATCTTATAATATTCAATGGAATCAGGCGTTACCTTGCGGTAGTCCATCCTAAGTAAAAAAAGGACCAATGTTTAGCCACTTCCGCACATGCATTGTGCCATTAGTTCACTCTGTGTTTGGCACTAATCGATGTAATATAACTCCTGAAGATGCCCCGTGTAGGGGTGAAAGACGTGTTGAGCGATTTGACGGTGGCAGTTGTGTAATAATGCATGGTTTGCCGCATGCACATTTATCAGCGCGCTGGCAGGCAGTGCACTTTGCACGACTACCACTGCTTGTGCGGAAATGGCTAGATGTTGGTCCTTTTCTTACTTAGATCTTTTAATAGTTTAACAACACACTTTTATACACATACACTTTGTCAGATATAGCCTGAATGACATCAAAACAATCAGGCGACTTGACTGCCAAGGGTTCTTGTTATTTAAATATTCATTTATTGAAAAATAAGCCTTCTGCATCATTTACTAGTTACGTCCGTTTTGAATTTTCGTAATGGTTACCCAATAAAGGTTTTGCGGGATTTTATTAGAAAAAACTGATTCCGTTTATTACAAATGAATTAGATACTTTTGCAGTTGAAACCGTTGCAGTCAGTTTTTTATGGAGTCTTGTAAATACACTATGGACGTGCTTTATTTTTATTGTCATAAACATATTGTGAGGCCACTCCAGGAAGAGCATCAACAGGTCTATTTATTCTTCTTTTCTTAGTGCTTCCGTTTCAATGAGGCCTGTCATCACCCACACCTATTTCCTGTATTATCTTTTAAAAATTCGTTTATTCAATACTATTTTGTACAGTAGATTCTCTTTGTTCTACAAGAACGAACAGTCATTACATGGCATAACATACAGAGTACTTATAAAATATATATCATCAAAATAATTACACACTAAAATACATAAACAATAGATATAATACAATATATATTTATATGCAGCGATACAAAGAAATATAGAGATAAAAAATTAAAATGAACTTCCTTTTCTTAAGGATCTGGCTTTCACGGGCTTGGGAGGTGCTCGCGGGCTCGAACAACTAACGAAGCCCGAGGGCTCTCGAAGGAGCCTCGCTGCTGGTCGCTTCACGCTGCTGTGCCATCGGATTGGGAGCTCTCAGATCATTTCAGCGGATGATACATAGAGTAGCATGGACAAGCTGAACTTCGACTTGATCAGTCGCTGCTGCCTTGATAATCACTTCTATCACTTCTGAGAGCGTTAGCGCTGAAAGAAGAAACTCTAGCAACGCTCGAAGGTTGGCGTTCTCCAAAAGCTTCACTAGTCCTTAGAAAAGACATAAAAATTTGGCCTTTCTTAATGAAACAGCTTGTGTATATTTGAAGTTTTTGCAAACGTTTAGTTTGAGTGCCTCTGCTGTGAATAAAAACAAAAGCGCTGGTCCGTGACACCAAAAAGTCCCGGCCTTATTGGGCGGAACTGCAGCGACAGCTAGATATGTATGATGCCCATGTAACACAGATGTATCGACGGCAACCCCCGCACGTATCCGAGCCCATTGTGTTCACTCTGCAGCCACGCGGATCGTCGCTTATGTAATTTGAAGGCGTTTTTTTATTATTCTTTAACAAAATTATGATGTGATCGGACTGCGCCATTCTTTTGTTAGCCCTGGTAATGACGTCGGAAACTTTTGAATTGTGGCGATGTAATCTTTAGGATTGTTCAAATTTCCATTGTTGATTTGACCGGTTGGAAGTTAGCGACGCAACGATCAAGGCTCGACCACCAGTACTACGACTAGTTGTGAAATTAATTAAAATGTAAAAGCGTGTTCACATTGACCAGTTCAATTGGGTTACTTACTCATGGAATACGGACGCGACTTATTAATTTAATCATCAATTATCTACTTGAATAAGTACGACATAACATTATTATCAAACAGAGATGGTGACGAATTTCGAATAAAATGTAAATTCTTTATTTATCCTTCTAAATCTGTTTCTTCCGTTTCAAAGTAATCCCCGTCCGATGAAATGCACTTTTACTAACGCTTTTTCCACTCCTCTAAAAACAGTCAGATTAATATTTCTCTGTTAAAGCTTGAAGGCTTTTCGAGTTTTCTCCTAATTCGAATCAAAATGGCATCCCTACGTTAGTCTTCTGTTTGCTGAATAGTTAGAAGACGCATGGAGGTTAATCAGGCGAAAATGATGGTTGCGGAACCATATCAGAAGAGTTTTTGACGCTTATTATCCGAAAAATCGTGCAATTTTGGCACCCATCGAGATCTGGCGCATTTAAAACACAAAACAACCTTTACAATGGTTTGGATTAAGCAAAATGATATTCATAGTTATGAGAAACAGAGTTTTGGCAAATGTTACAGACAGTCCTACAAATCCAAGAAAAATTTTACCTGCCGTCGCAGTAGTAGATATTTTATTTTGTGTTGTTCATATTGTTGCTAACTCTACTGAGATTATCAGGCTCTTTATTATATTGTGGTCTTATTAGAGAAGAACTAGAGTGGAGAAGATTTTCTTATGTGATAGTTTTGAAGAACGAAGCAAGAGTTTTGTTGACTACTTTTCAAATTAACTTGATAAAATAGAAGAATAGCGTTAGCATTTGCAAGCCGTGTGACAATAAACAAGTACTGATCAGTAATCAAAGAAAAACAAAGTCGTGTGAGTTTCTCTCGGAGTCCACACCTGGTCGGATTTGGAACATTTTTAGCTTAAAGGTGAAGGATGACGTTTAGAGCAGTTCAATTTGCTTCTAGTTCCTATCACATTTAGGCTAACATTCTATATATGACGTACGCGAGTAATTCTGTTTCTTCTTCTTTCAAGCCAATAGACGTCCACTGCTAGGCACAGGCCGGACAAATAATTAATTTGAAAGATCTATACACGTGTGCGGGTGGAGGTGAGTTCCCATCTGAGCACGTATTTCTTCTTTAAAGGCGAGCTGAATGTGGCACCAGAAGGGGGATCGAGATAGTGTATTAACATATCAACGCATACTATTTACAATTTGGACCCGAGACCAATGTCTGCTACATCAATAAATGCTCCTGTATTCAAATCGCAACAATGATTTAACACAAACCAATTGTGGTCGTCGTGGCGATAAATACAGAGTGTGAACGCTTCTGGTTCCATGTGAATAGTATATGAATAAATAATCATGTTTCATTTGAGTCTAAACACGCCCACTGCAAGGTATAGACCTTAATCAAAGATATACACTTGGCAGGCTGGTGACCATGTTGTATTATGGTACGCAAAGGACGCTGCTCCTCATCCCCTGAAAGCTTGTTCGTGAGCTACGGGGATCCTGTACACGGTGTGGAGTATATACAAGACTGTGTCCCGGGTATCGAAGCCGCGACCTACGATCGCAAGTGTCCTCTGCCGCAAGACTGCACGACAATGTCCACGTTTAAATAAATATGTAGACATTGATTAAATGAGGAGCGGTTGTGGGTCGGTAACAGTAGCCGGCGGCGCTGGCTCATCCGGAATTATCCGCTAATGGCGGTTAATTGGGCGGAATAACCGCGCGCTCACAGCGTAACCCGAGACGGGTGCCGCCCGCAGACCCGCCGCGCCGCGCCCGCACCGCGACCGCACCGCGACCGCACCGCGCACGCAATGCGCACGCACTGCGACCGCCCCGCGCCCGCAACGCGCCCTTGCGATCGCATGTCGCGGGTTTGATTCCCGGGATACAGTCTTATGTATTTCACAGTTCGTGCGTTCATTATATAGGATTGCGACCGCTCACAAACAAGTTTCCAAAGACGGACAGAAGCGTTCTCTGCGTACTATATATATATATATATATATATATATATATATATATATACATATACATACACTGTATATATACACTGCGATCGCCAACCCCCCTGACAAATGTGGCGATTATTGTGTATTCCCTCAAAGATACCTCTGGGGGAGGCCTAAGCCTTGCAGAAGGCGTTTGTGAGATGAAACGACGACTTAAATTATCATTACTGTATTTATTGTTTCTAGAAGCTTAAAGATACATTAAAATCTACAATCTGCAGAAGAGCTGCCTGTCTGAATTGGTGGTAGCCGGGGTATATTGCAACGGTTCAGCCGATGGCTGTTGAAGTCGGAAAGTTTTTCTTTTTTTTATATATATGGCCCCCGCTATTGGGGGCCTTTCGTACCCCCTATCTTTTGTGGGACAGGGACTTTACGAGCTAATTTAATTATTCACATAATTTTTATATTATTTACTCTCTCTTCTTTCATACTTCACATTGCCTTTCGGTCTATTCTTTCATGCCACAATTCTGCTGTCTTTCCCTTTTGCTCTGTATCACCTTTCATTCATTCTTCTTTTCTTTTTACATTTTCATAATTACATTGTTATTTTATGTCACATTTTTATTACTTAAAGTCGGAAGGTTCCGGAACACGTGATATGGGGAGCCTGTGCTACGTGGAACGACGACATAAGTCAAGGTGGAGGGAAGTCGTACGCGGGCAGTGCAAGGTCACTGTGACTTTATTCGGAAGAGGCCTATGTTGTGCAGTGAGCGATCATCAGCTGAAAAGAAGGTTGATCACTTATGCTCCTTATTTGTCTCAGTCTGATTCAGAAGACTTGATATGTGAATGACTTCAATATCATCTTATATTTGATGCAATAAGTATGTTTTAAGCTTTATTAATATTAAAACAGTTATTGTTTAATTCATTTAGTATTAACGGCATACATCACAGCTCACGCGCGGTGTCGACGGCCGCCCCGCGCCTAATCTGTAAGTAAATGTAAACATTATTTTAGTAAAGCTATAAGCTTAACGCCAAAGCTCCCACAAGCGATTACCTCGACCCCATATCGCTCTGAACAAATAACTTTTGGCACACGCGACACGTTATTGCAAATTGAACTCTATTGCATAATCCTTAGAGTCGATAGTGATAAAGATAGTATCTGTTACATTTTAATGCGGTTTCAAATTCAATATATCGCATTGAAGTCCGTACAGTAAAGCAATAAGGACGTTTTCATATGCTTTAGATAATGCAAAAGCACTAGTGCAAATATGTTACTTATTAGCTTATATACAAAGTTGCAATTTGTTGAAACCGTATTTGGAGCATACAGATTAAAGTTTGGAATTTACGTGAAAATCATTATTTAATCGGAATATAATATTTACCCCTAATAACACGGTGTTTTCAAACCGCTTCTTAATATTACGCGATTTTGAGTACCTCGATTTGTGTTTCAAAGACATCTTCTGTAAAAGGATGGAATCCTTCGATGTATTTCCGGAACTTGCGATTTACAAGGACTTCTATACACTTTTAACCGTGTTATTATTTGAGATTTAGCAATACGCGCTTATTTTGTTTATATTATAGTTTTTCCCAGTATTCGATTTTAACAATTAAGAGAGATAGAATCTTAAGACTAAGACTTTGTCGGAGGACAAGCTGTAATTATTTAAAGACCATTTGCCTATATTTACATTATCCTATTATTATTAAGAATATTTTCAGCAATAAAGGTCTTTTATCTTTAAATTTATTTTTTTATAAACGACAATTATTAACAAATGTCGCGTTATACGGGGTCGCACGAACGCGTTATACCATTAACAATGTGGCCAATTGACGACAATCTTGTTAAGGTCGTCGCAATACGCTGGATTCGGACATTTCCGACCGGTCGGATCTTTACGGGGGAGGCTGTTCAGAAATGGACATCGTACGGCTGAAATGATTATAATGTATCTACCGCGTTATAGGGGGTTTACAACCATACCTTTAGTTTATATTAACTAAATAGTTCCTTAAGTCTTTTAAATGTTTTTAGCGCCCCTAAACGCTACCTCTCACATAATACGTAATACTCATGAGAATCTAAAACACGCTATTATAATTGAACGCCAACGTGTCGATGTCAATTCGGCCGCAGTCGCGCTGCATTTATGTACATTCAGATGTATAATATTAATTGATGGTCTCTCTCATCATGAGTCAAAAAAATATCAAATAAATTAAAAAAATATAGTTAGATATACTGTGTGAATTGACCGCAACTATGGGCTGAGATTCGAATTAACACGTGTTTTACTTACCCTAATCGCTCTTAGTCCGGTATTAGCCGCTATCCCCCTGCAGGCGTCGCCCCCCGGGGAGTGTCCCCCCCGCACCCCCAGCACCCCCCGGCTGTCAGGCGTCAATCAGGATCGCGGGCACGTCTCCGCGCGCTAATCTCAGCTGTTGCTCCCACGCCATTACTATCAGCTTACAGATATATTAAAAGGTTACATACCCGGCGAACGGGGAGTGCAGCGGTCGGACAATGTGATTGAAGTCGCGGGTTCGATCCCGAACAGGCACATGTGTGAGCTATAACAACACAAATGCTTGTAATCGGAGAAATAAAACATTCAATTGATATTGTATAAGAAATATGACGTCATTTAAATAGGTTAGTGAAATTACAGCACCAATACAGTTGTGTCTCGACAGAAGAAAACTAAGAAGGTGGTTAATATAATTGTTTATTAAAAATAGTTGCTAAAATAATAGTGTGTTTTAGTAATATACACAGCATTATGTCCTATGGTTTGATGAGTTGGGGTAAAGGTGTGGATATTGAAAATATGTTTGTTTCATAAACCAGAGACATCCGAGCTGTGTAAGGCTTAGGGTCGCGAATCTCTTTAGAAAGTAGGTTTAAAGGGGTTAATATTCTTTCAGTGGTCTCACTGTATATTTATAATAATATTTTGTAAGTTTACAATAATCAATATAAATCCAAAAAAAATAGGAGATGTCCATAGTGTATTTACAAGGCACCACGAAAAAGTGACAGTACTGTCTTGACTGCCAAGGCTTATTTATTTGTAATAAGCGGAATCAGATTTTTTAATAAAATTAGGGTTTACAAAATTCAAAACTCATATTTAGAATATATTGACGTAAAACGTTTATTATTCAATTAATGAATATTTTAATGAGAAAAGTCCTTGGCAGTAATTAATTAAAACATGTGTTGTTGTGGAGTTTTTTCCTGCTTCTTCACCACAACTATAACACCTTGCGAAGCAGAGGAGAGTCGAAAATAAAATAGATTAAGAAAATAAATAGATAAAAACCTCACGATCAGTAAGTTATAAGTTTTAATGTTGAACAAACTAATTTTAACATATATTTATGTTTTATATTTAAAGTAAATAATTAAAAAAATTCCACTTACAGTAACTTGCAATATGCTTGTTATACGTTGCTCTAAGTTACTATTCCGTAGCCAACTCTGCAAGAAAAAGTATACTTAACAATACACCTTAGTGTAATGCTCTGAACTAACACTTAACAAATTTTAAAGTGTATCGAGCAGAGGGAGAACAGTTACTTTTACAGTAAGAGGTCAGTCGAGTCAGATTGTTTTTACACATGACGTAGACATAACCTCTGTATTTTAAAGCGCGTGACGTCAGCAACTCTGACGTTTTTTGCACTATATCACTTTTGCTACAACTTCGGAATTTCTCTTACAGTTTAACAGCCTTTTAATAGATCCTAACACTCCGGGACATCTTTCTCTTTGATGCCTTCAAGCACCTAATTTAAATTCGTCTACACTCAATAATCTATCATCATCATTATCTCAGTTGTGATCGTCTACTGCTAGATATAAGCCTTCCCCATTGATTTCCAATAGGAACGATTAAATGAGGCCTGTATCCAGCGTTTTCCGGCAGCTAAAACAAGGTTGACTGACCGTATGGGTGGACGTTCTGCGTTACGCTGACTCTTCATAAATACTTTTCAATGATCAGATATTTACAAGATACGTGTCTTCATTTTCTTTTCAGGCCATGAACGCACACTTCAAGGCATAGGCCTCCGCCAAAGATCGCGGCGGTGACCAGTCTTGCACTGCTTGCATGTAGCGTCAGCTATCAGGTCGCTTGGGTGGATGCTCTAAGGAACAGAGGAGACCTCGGCTCATGCTGTTCATATGCGTGTGGCGTTACGATTCAAGAACGCCCAAACGAACCAATCGGTTGCTATTACCGCATTATGAAGTAAATACAATAAGTGAACAGTATATAGGTCGCCCGGGCTGCGGTAGCGCGCGGTGCGGTAGGTGTCGCAGGTGTCGCAGGTATCGCAATGTAAGCACTAAGGATTAGGTGTGTGCTGCGCAACGAGGTGCACTAAGCTTCACAATGCAGCGGCGTGCGCGTGTCCACTGCACCGCACGGCACGGTTACATTTATATTCTTTTTCTTTTATAGACACTTGATAAGTAAAAATTACAAGATATCAAGAATCATAACGAAAAGTGGATTTCATTATATTTATTCATATATGTATTACATTACATTTCTCTATAAATGTAGAATTGAATGTAGAAGGTATGCTCGTCTAAAATGACAGTAGGCGGGGCACAACGTTCAAGGAACTGACGACCGCTGGGGCGGAAAGATCCTCGTGTGGCGAGCAGCAGTCGTTGCGGCGTGGTTAGCTCTTTACAAGCTGGACCGACAATATAGTTCAGGGGAAGTCGCTGCAGGCAGGCTGTGGTCAAAGTGATCTTTGTATTTTTTTCTGGGCTGTCGGCTGACATGATGATGGTCATATATCTGGTCCGGCTGATGTTGAAGATTACCACAGTTGGTTGAGAACAGCAACACCGGAGGCCTCACTTATGCTTATGGCCACGATAAGGTTTAATGTGTCGTGAGAAGGCGCGCAATGGAGTCGAGCTCTGCTTCGCCCTCACAAGTTCACAGCCGCCACAACCAGCTCTTTAACAAGTTGTTATTCCGTTGAACACAGCTAAGAGCATGAACCTGATGGTAAGAGATAGTGTGTGGATGTTCAGGTATTCTCCTGACGCAAGAGATCGCTATAAAACAATATATAAATGATTTAATGTTTAATATTATTAATTAATGTTTATTTACATTTAATTAAGTATTTTAAGCACTTTCCTTTACTAAGGTTGCTTGTCCGAGACAATATTTTGACATTAAGAGCTTAGGTGACAGGTGTCGCCTCTTACTTGCGGTCACTTTGGAAGTCAATGTTGTATGAAGTAAATTTTAAATATTTTGTCACCTGTAAAGGAACGAAATAACCACAGTTTATACGACAACTTGTGTGTTATTTTAACTTTAAATTAACTTCTGGTGTATATATATATATCTATATATACATATATATATATACATATATAAACATCTCGTAGATCTTTCGCGATAATCTCTGACCCGTTTAACTAAGTACCGTTGACTGTTGACTATATTTAAATTATTATTGATGTGATTAAATATATACATGAACATAGTTACAATATAATCCTACAGGGATAAGAACACGTGATGTTTACACGGAAAAAATAATTCAAAGTGAACAAAAAAGTAGTAAAATTACCGAGTGTGTGATGGAATTATATGTGCAGGCATGAAACTAAAACGCTGCAACAAATGAAAATAGAACACGCTGTATAAAAGCTTCCTTACTTAAGTCTTTTTACAGTATCTCTATGACATAACAAATAAATAAAAAAACATATGTATAAATTTTTTCACTAACGTCATTACTGAGCAATAATGTTTACAAATGAAAGTCCTTTGGGAGCCAACTTCATTGACTCTACACGGCGTTTCCTGTAGGCTAGGTTTCTATAAAAAGTTATCTGCGTGTATTTGCGTAAAATGCCACGATAAACAAAAACACGGCGAATGTTTGCCATCAATTGTTATTAGCATTGTTACATCTTTGTTAGAACAATCCTCACTTTGGAGAGAGTGTAAAAACAAGTCGCCGAGGCATTTGCTTACAACTTGCTTAAAGCTCGGCGCGCTTGAGCTGACAGCGCACAGTTGAACGTTTGATTTACGAGCGATTGGGAGCCGTCTGCGCGGTGCCTGGTGGCGAGCGTCGCGCGTCGCCATCACCGGGAGTGGTTCAGCCGGCTATAAAATTCATCACATCCGTTTTGACGCAGTTTGTCAAGGGAGTCATGGTGTACTCTAGATAGATGCACTCAGGCTGTTGTTAAATATTTCCTTTTATAATATAGCTATATTTCTATTGACTCGCATTTGTGGTTTAATGATTCGACCTGATCGTAATAACAAACAATAATTCCAAAACGTTGTGGAGTTTCTTCCTGCTTATTCTACACAACTATAAAATCTTGAAAAGCACAGTACAGCAATACCTCGCTTTGCGTAGTTTCGTTTTGCGTTTTTTTTTTAATTGCCTCGCTGCCTAATTAGTACTAGTTTTTACTGTGTGTCGTTAAATTTTCGAGGTTGCGTTATTTTGGGTTCGAGTCTTTAATTTTTTTTTTGGAAATTTTTTTCTATACTGTTGTGTACAACTACAAAAGTGTTTGTGTTGTTACTCAAACATTTTTGTTTCTAATTGCGCCATGCCATCAAAACTCGGGGATTCCCTTTCTAACTAAAAATCAACGCAATTTGAATACGGTTTTATTTTCACTTTGTTTTGCTCATTTTAAGAGTTCAGTTTCAATTATGTAGTATGTTGTAATGTGTGTTGTGCTTTTTTAAAAAGAGAATAATAAATTTGTATAAATTTTTACGTGTTGTTTCTGGTTACAAAAAAGGTGAATATTATTCTAATTTATTTATTGGCAGGGTTATATTATTAATGTTTTTGAAATCCTTACTTTATCCAATTTTCGTTTTAAAAAATAGTATTTTCGTGACCCTGGAACCTATCTTCGATTTTAACATGGATTGCTATAGAAAATCTTAATTCACTTTGCAGCGTTTCAATTTGCGTCGTGTTTTTTTGGAACGTAACCACGACGCAAAGTGCGGTATTGGTGTACAGTTAAAATATATAGATTAAATATAAGTTGTCGATCGAGTCGAAAAGAAATTTGTTAAAAGCGCTGTTAAATGTTTAACGAATGAACTTTATTTTTTTGAAAATGTTTAAGAGTTATCTATGAGTTGTCTATTCTGGTTTATAGGTTATGTCGACGGCAACTAACTGGCTTTCTGGAGCATTGGTGCAAACGGCATGAGATTTTAACCACCTGAGCTGTGCAATCAATGATATGGATTCATGTTAATTACAAATAAGGCGTCGCATTTATCAAAACATGGAAAATTCCAACACCATGAAAAGTACCAAAATAAAACTTGTCAATGCCTTGTTCTTCTCCATATACGATTACAGAACAGAAATCCAGGTCTTGAAAAAGGTCAATGGAGATAGTACAGATGTTTTAGAGGTTAGGTGCTGGAGGAATAAGCTGCATTCCTCACCATCCAGTTCATTCTTCCAATCTGCGCCAGATAGTTATTGGCGGCAAAGCCAGAAACAGCATAGCCTCGTACAACTGACAGACGTGAAGAGTCGAGAACAAACGTTGGTTCCTTCGATTGAGCTGACCAAATCTGCTCGACACTGGACATTCGACTTTAAAGACAGGAACATGGGAGTTGGCGATAGTAATTTATTATGGTACCCAGAAGACGCTGCCGCCATCCTTTGGAAACTTATAT
Source organism: Battus philenor (assembly GCF_028537555.1). Lineage (NCBI taxonomy): Eukaryota > Metazoa > Arthropoda > Insecta > Lepidoptera > Papilionidae > Battus > Battus philenor. Next base: position 14,985,671 of record NW_027181676.1, on the reverse strand, counting down.
ATGAGTAGTGGCGATCTTTTATAATTAATGTACAAAGTGTAAATTATATAAGATTGTATCCCGGGTATCGAACCCGCGACGTAGTCCCCTACTTGTGGGCTACCACTGCTCAGCCATGAGGATAATGACGAGTGAAAGGTGAAGCCAATGGTTAAAGACCTAGTAGGCCTTTGTGATGGGCGGATTAAGTGAAAGCCTTTGAATTTACTCATACGTACTCTTCCGTGCGTATGAAATGCTGTATGTGGCTGTAAGAAAAGTCCGTGCGATGTCCTGCATGACTGCTCAGCAAAGAGTACAAGACAACGAAGATCAAAGAAAAGTTAAATTTTTATTAGATGCCAATATATCTGTAGTGGAGGCAATGTCAACTGTAAAATATAGCCAATGCCCGGTGTTCGTTTAAAAATGAACGAGCGAGCTCATTGTGTCGGCTCGAGGCAGATCAGAGCATGGCCGCGTGCGCGCGCGCAGCGGCGGTGCCGCGGGACGCCCGCGCGCAACTAAACGCTTTCCATAAACTGTCATCGAACAAAGGATGCTCGCTTATTGTGTTAGCGTGTGGCGCAAGTCACAAGCGGGTTACAATTACGCTCTTTAAGTAAATTAAACTTTACCTAGTTTTTAATTCAGCAAGTTTTCGTGACTTATGCGACAATTTTGTTTTAACAGTTTAATTGTGTTATTTTAAGAAAAACATTTTAAATATTATGGCAGACAGTTAGAAAGAGAGAGAGACATGATAAGATAACCAAGAAAAGATTCTTCTCGTATAACGATGAGTTGAGAAGTTGAAATTTAGTAGACAAAAAGTTTCTACCAAATTGGATTCTTCTGTCGTTCTTTTCTGCATATACAGGTGCTCATTAAGAATGATTCAATAAAATGAATGTTTGAATGAATGGATGAGCTAATTTATAAAATAGTTCATTGTCGAATTCATTCTCTCGGAGGCAATAGCATGGGCAGTTCTGTTGGCATTTTTAAACCATAACCGACTAACCGATCTAAATTGTTTATTTAAAATTAAGGGATACATTTAAATATCAATTGTAATGCAGTTCTGTGTTCCACGATGTGAAACTTAAGTAAATATTGGGGCAAAAAATCAAGATATGAATGGTGGATGGTGTGTTAAGTTTTGGTACCGCCGCACGCCGCAGCTCGGGCCGCTGGTGCGAGCGACGCGGAAGGCTGGTGGGCTCGGCGCGGAATGTCCCTTTGTGGGGGACTCGCACAATGCCTCCGAGCGGGGGACGGGGCCGCGCCTGCTCTCAATATGGCATCGTTGCACTGTGCTCTATGCCTGGACCACTACATGCACTGTAATATCATTTTAAAAACTGGTCATCTTGGAAATATACGTGATAGGGGAAGTCCAGCTGTGAACGTCTAACGGCCGAAATAGTGTTTTGTTCGTAAATGTATGCATTTCGGCATAGCTAATGTAAACAACCGCTCTATATAGGACGTAAAACTCAATCTGTCGTAAAACTAATATTTTGTCAACTAGCTTATAGTACATTCTATTCAAAAATCAATGGTTACAGTTATAATAAACAATATAATTTCAAAATTCGGATTAATACATATTAAAATGATTTATCGTTTACAAATTGTCCCGCGCAGACTTTGTATTGCCGAAAGATATAGGCCAGTCGCATTCTGAAAGAGAAAATAAATTAACGTAACATATTTTAGAGCATTCACATTTTAAACAGCGTGTCGAATAAGTTATAACTTATTCGACACACTGTTCTAGATATATATATCTAGAACTGAAACTTGCAATCACGGGTCGCGGGTTCGATTCTGGGATACTGTTTTATATAGTACACACTTTGTGCATTAATTGAGGACAGAAATAAGTGCAAGAGTTGAAAAAGACTTGTTGAAAAATGAGTATACGTTCCCCCTTTTTCGACAGACTTTTTTGGACAGCCTGTATCTACGAATACATCATTGAACTGCTCATCTCTGCTGTTATAAAAGATTGTCGATGATAACGGGGTGGTTGGTGGGTGGTTGCGAGGTGGTTGGTGGGTGGTTGCGGGGTGGTTGCGGATGGTTGCGGGAGTGTAAGGGTCGCGACCGCAGCGCAAGGGTTGCTGTCATTTGCGTGGCCGCTGCCCAGCCGAGCGCACTGGGATCACAGGGCGAGGTAATCGTTTTTGATTCCTGCCATTGTTCTCTTAAACGGACTCGTTACTCGCGCACTCGCGTTCACTGAACAAAATCCTGTTATAACATTCGTCCTTGCCGTATCCTACTGAAATGTGTCTGTTGTAAAAAGGACAGCGACACATTACTCATCGACGGACAATTACATTTTTATTTATGTAATTTGTCGTGTATCAGAAGGTAATTTTAGAAATATATCTATGTAGATACACATCCGGTCATGAAACGAATGTAGTCGCAAATTTTGTATTTTGCAAAATATCTTGTGGTCAGAGTCAGCGGAGCTTGTGGACCTCCCGGCACCGGCTGCAGCGACGGCGCCGCCCACACAATGTCAGATAAAAAGTAACGCGCGCAGACCGCGTAGTTTTGCACAATGAACTTGTCGAACAACGATAGCTTTGGCGGGGAATAACATCCGCTAAACTTTATGTAGTCTCTCTTATTTTAACACTATTCCAAATTCAAATAAATATGAGAATAACAGGCGATAAACTCATGGCGATTGTGTGTGATTTTTTTTTAAAGTTATTGTTTTGTCATATGAGATCATTTTCAGTGTAGTGACCCTGAGCGTACAAAACTTCTTTGACACTTTATTAAATCTAGTCATAGGAACTCTCTGAATAATTTAGGGATCCCATTGTGAGCTTGTACATAGTTCATAGAAATTATTAGTAGCTCGACGAAGTCGAGTTTTAGGTAAACCTCGGGTCTGCTTAAAGGATGTTAAACCTAAAAGCGCTTTCATCGATTCACTGGATGGCGTTTTGGAAAAAAACGTCCAAAGTTTCTGAGGAAATCGGGTCAACTTCATGAGAAGCTCCGATGCGACTTACATGATACGACATCAGTTCAAAGACAAAGAGGGTCGCCGATAAAGCTGTCACTAAGTATAAATACGCAGTCCAAAACAAACGTATTCGAGAGAGCCAAACATCTGATAGTTCAAATGCTATATTTAGGTCAAGAAACCTGAAGATTATTACTACTAAACTAAACTGTGATAAAAAATCTCGGGTCGGGCTGCATCTACATTTCACCAGATTGAAAGGACGTCAAATTCTAGGTCGTTTGGGTGAACACTGTCAGTTCAGGTGCTACGGTGTCTCAGACAGTATCTTGGTTTGGACTGTCACAATGCAGGGATGCGGTAAAGCGACGAATCTCAATTTGGCAAAAGAAAAGAGGAAAGAATGAAAGATCGAACAGAGCAAAAGGGTAAGAAAGCAGAAATGTAGCATGAAAGATAGATAATAGACCGAAAGAGAAAGTAAAGAATGAAAGAAGAGAGAGAATTGCCAATAAAGTCCTTGTCCTACCATAAACAGGGGTACGAGAGGCCCCTAACAGCGGGGGCCAACAAAAAAAATCTCAATTTGGCAGCATTGGCATTTGTTAATGAATAATTAAAGAGATATCGTCGCACCGGGATGGGAGCTTCGACGATAAGACGAGTGTTAATAGTCGATCGGGTCTTCGCGCATCGGGCAGCGCGGACAAAGGGTCGTAGCGCGGGCCGCGGCAACAATGTGCCATTCGGTCGTGAAGCGCGCAGTAATTCCGCGCTACTGTGCGACTGCAGCCGGGGCACAATGCGCCATACCTCACCGGAGGCCCCGGCCGCAGCCCTGCTCGCGCGTGATTTGTGTAGGGCCATAACCCGAGACGCGGGATCGCAAACCTGATTAAATGTTGCCACACCGCGACGCTAAAAGCTTTTGCCTGAGACTTCTTTTTTGATTTAAAACGACACAGACAGCCGATTGACAACGACGCCTTTACAATGTCGCCATTTGTGGACTACGAACTTGTGAACGCTATGTTTATTTTGGTTCACTTTCCCCTTCATTATTTAAGACCTAATGAAGGATTCTAACTTCTTTCGTGTAGCGAAATCAAAAATAATTTGAATGTAATTATTGAAAAAAAAAAAAACTTTTAAATTTGTAATGAAGTTTTCTACAAAAGAACAAAACATTAATTAATGTTACAATCCATTCGTTATATTTCACTTCGACCGTTTTCCCGTGGAATTTGTCTGTTCGTTTTATATTGTTCGTACTTGTATATTTAATTTGTATTAAAGTTAATAACGCTATTTGAGACAGTTTCAGAGAAATATACTTGAATTCACCTCGTTGGCGAGCGCGTGGACTGTAACGAATTATATAAATTCAAATGATGAACTAGGCAACAGTAAAATAATACGTAACAATAGACTGACAGAACAAATGAACACACCAAAACTGCATCGCGACAAACTGCCAATATAAAAAGTAAAAAAAAAACTAACAAAAATACAAAGAGGTTTTATATGACTCAGTAGCTAACACTCCTGTTAGCTCAAAATGAAGCTATAAAGGTTTCGAATGAGATCTGCACTGAAAGTTGCGCACAAAAAACTCAGACGGTTTTTTTGTGAATCGTGTATGAATATTATTAAACCACTTGTTAAAGCAACTTGTTGTACATTTATATAATATTTGTGTTCGTCACGTGTGCGACGTGTGAGATCCCGTCAGGCACCGCTGAGAATCGTAAACTTTGCATAGAATTCGACTTACATTATTTTGCTTAAAATAAAACAAGTTCAGCACGGAAGGAGATAACAATTCCAAGAAAATAATAAATAAACATATATACTCAATCGTTAACTGGCAGTTATAACATTATATTCATATTGAGAACGTAAGCACTAAACAACTACCGAACATTTATTTATATTAAGTAGTGATAATGTTAGCGCAGCGGTAAGAACTGAGACTTGCGATCGTATGCGCTTTGTGCATTAATTATGTGAGATTGCAATCGCACAAAAACAAGTTTACAGAGGATGGGAAGCAGTGTACTCTACGTACAATAATACCACACTGCGATCGCCAACTCGTCTGCTAAGCGTGGCGATGAGGGTATATCCATCATAGATGATATCTTTAAGTGAAGCCTATACCTCCCAGTGGGTGTCTATTGGCTGAAAAGACGAAGGTGATAGAGACTCCAGGTGGCAAATACTCGGGCACTTGGTAAAGTCATAAATATTAAGCCATAATCATTAATAAGCGCAATGAGAGGAATAATATAATAAATAAAGGGTTCCTGCAGATTAATAGGCGTACATAAACACGAGCTGATACAACCGAGAGCCTTGCGTCGATCGCGTGATGCCTCGTAAAGATCCAACCCCTGACATAACTCGTCGCGATGTCACCGCTACCCGCAGACCACACCCTCTGAAGATTTTATATGCTGCAAACAAAGATAGCGTCCTGCCCCCTGTCCTCCCGCGCCCCCTATCGATCGGGCCCCCACCCCGGGGAGGGTATAGCGCACAGGAGGCTTCGCGGGTGATCGCGCGATACGAGCGTTACACTCCGCCGGGCCGCGGCGCGACCCGCTCGACCGACTCGACTTGATGATTGCGATGCGCGTCATTTTGTTATCCACATCGGACCATTCACAGCGACAATTGACAAAACAGGTGGCGCAAAAGTAATGTCATAATGTAAACTGGCCTTTACATAATATATACAGAATTAGTTATCAACAAGCACCTATATACCTACATTATATATGTCAAAGCGCAAGAACATTTGGTGCCATTTGTAAAAATTAAGGTACGTTTCATTATGATATTACTTTTGCGTCGCCTGTTACGTCAAATGAAGATTCAGAAGAGTCCTAATTGATAGAAACCTGAATTAGACTGAGCTTTCCTGTAAGCCCATAAACTCAGATATGGTATTTTATTGTGATCACATTCGCAAATGCGTATAATCTCATGTAACTTGACGCTTCAAAATATGCTGAAGTTATCATCACCGTCTTCATCATTTCACCTATAAAGCCTCCACAGCCGGACACAGCCTTCCGACCGACAGGGTTCCAACGTTGGAAGAGGCTTGCATGCTTGCTCAAGCTATGCTGTATGTGAATAATTGTAACTTGCAAAATAATTGGATCACTAAACAGTGTAATAAGCATAACATACCTAGATACGAAGAAGCTGTCAATCTAGCCATTGATAATAAAAAATATCCTGTGAAAAAGTAAGTTATATTAAAAATCTCCATTTAAAAGTTTTCTAACAAGGGAACGGTTCGCTTATTCAAAAAGCTTCTTATAAACAGGAGCTTTATTGCAAAGTTACTTTCGCAAATATTTCGCTAAGTCGGATTATCTAAAGTAGAACGAAACCTTTACAATTTAATCAACAAGTTTTTACAATTGACGTCTTGGAACACGCCTCAAATTGTTAGAATTTTTTTATACAGGGTGATCACTAACAGATGTAAAAGATTTAAAGAGATTAATTAATGTAGGTTTGACACTGTACATATTTAAGATTTTAAATCACAAAATACTAAACATCTAACTTCTTTGCCTCAGAACACACGCGTATGAAAAGCCTTTTAAAATAAAATCAGTGACATTTGCTAGATTCAGCGAATGCAGACCACTTTAAGGTTTCTATCTAGAAGTTTACACTCACATACACTAATGTATAAACGACATTTCAGATATAATTTGAAACGCAGCAAATTTTTTTCCTGGAGTGCGTGAAATTTTCACGTTTTATTCAATTTTATATAAATTATTTGCACAAATAAAGCACACATTTAAGTCAAATAAACTGAAGTAAAAGTAACATATGTATAATCCACACCCATAAACAATTTTATTTATGCTCATTATTAATGTATTAAATAAAAAAAATATTTTTCATGTATTTATTAATATTTTGACTAACGTAGTAAATTTTTGTTTAAATACAATTCGAAAAGATCTTTCAGAAAGTCGTTAAAAATACAAAAAGTTTTAAAATTGTCCGATAGATGGCGTTAGTAGTAACTTTAAAACATTCCCTGGTATGTTAATTCATGTACAAGCACAAAACTGAAAACTAAATGAATTATTTTTATAGTTTCATAAAAATAAACATTTAATACGTGTTTAGTGTGCATTACGCTTGGCTCGATAGCCATTACAGTTGGTTACTGTTAATATAGAGTTGATTGAAAGTGACTTTTTTAAAAATGCAGATATTGTATCGCATGGCAATATTACTGGTATATATAAATACAAAGCAGAGATAATACAAGTGGTTTAGGAATATGCTTTACGTTTGCCAATTTCGGGTTCTAATCCCGGGTCGCGGCGCAGTTTTTGTGAATGTCGTCGCCATTGTTTACACGGCAAAATGGGACCAAAAACACGACAGAGTGACATCCGTTTAAACTTCCCTACGTAGACGGATATAAGCTATTTGAGTGTACAGGTAAATTCAATATATATACATGCATCTGTATAACCAATTTGTAATGTTTTAACTTAAGAGTGTACTGCTTTATTTAAGTGAAAACTTTTAATTGGCTGTCTATTAATAACAGCGGGTATAGCTTTGCAAAGTCAATAAAATGACGAAGTTCTTTGACCAATGAGTGTTGCCAGTGATGATGTACAGATCTGAGACGTGGTCGCTTACGACGGGCCTTATAAGAAGCCTCAATGACCTGTGGGCTGAGCTTGGAGTTCCGCTGCGAGATCGATTCAGAAATGAGGAGTTCCGTAGAAAATCAAAGGTCACTGGCGTAGTTCGAAGAATTGCTCTTCTGAAGTGTCTGCGAGCGCGGCACATCGCTGTTGCAATCAATGGCCGAAAGGTTCTCTAGTAGTGACAAGAAGCCCCCGAAGGTAAGTCCCTGCTGGGTTGATGGATGACATACTTGAGGTCGCGGGAGTCGCCGGATGCGAGCAGCGCGAGCTCGGTATACAAAGCAATCCTTGGTGGAACCACTATGTCTGGTAGCGGGTGTTAAACATATAGACCAGAGAAACAATATAATACAATTGTTAGAACAAAGAAATTACTATTACATCAATACAGTGAAAATATAGCATCATAAGTTGTATCTCTTGTCTAAGCTTGTAAATACAGTTGCCGTGTCCTTTACACGGTAATACACTGAAACAATTTTTGGATGTGATAGCAAATGTTACATAGAAATAAAATGTGCGTGTTTCAGGTAGCATTCGACGTGTGTACGCGCTGCGCCGCGGTGCCGCGCGGCCACTTAATTGTTTCTTTTTGTGTGGCGCCATTAAAAATAGATTAGCCGTGTCCCCCTCGCTCCTCGATATGCAACGTCAGGAACTTCTCACGACTTCACAACTTGAACTTCCTCGTTCATTTGTGAAGCTTAAATTGTCTCATTTAATAATACACATCGCAGCCGCAAACTTGCACGAGATACTGCGACATTTCTTCTTCTTTAACCGTAAAGCTGTTTCTAGAGTTTCTTCCCCCGCACCCAGTGCTAACGTTTAACCCGATTATAGTAGCCTATCTAGTCGATGTTGCAAACTCCTGGCTACGAGAGACGAAGCCGAGGACACTGGAAGTTCTGGAATCTGAATACTCTTTGCATCAGAGCGGCCTCCCAAACACACTATTTTACATAACTCTATGAAATGCAGTAAGCCAATGCTACCGATAAATCCTTAGAGAGTCCTAATTTACTAAAAACATTGCTTAGGTTAGGATAAGCCGCCTCCAAATCACGGAAATTGTAAATGTTATTAAGAAAACCAGTTGCTTCACAAAAATGTATGTCACCCAATGGAAGGTTACAAAGTTTAGTAGATTATGTTCGCTGCGCGGCAGAGAAATAGTAAGTTGAGATGCAAAAGAAGCAAACCAAACAGTGTTGTTCATTACACGAACCATGATGTTGTATCAATGACTAACAGACAAAGCTAATGTCTAGTTTTTCAGTCCCTTGTTACATATTACTGCAGACAGGATAAGCGCCTTCAGCGTTCTGCTATCTTAACCCTTAATAGCCTAGAGTTTCAATTTTGATACCAATCTTTTAAACCGAATGTTCACATTACTATTAGTTTTTTTTATAGGTTGGCTGTACGAATTTTACTGTTGTATAATATTCTTTCCAACGAAATTAAACAAAAAATCTTTTATTCCCTTCATCTAGACCCTCAAGCAAACACAGTAGTATTAAAAAAATCACTTTCGTAAATCAGGCTTTTAAGGGTTAATCCTGGTGAATATACCGAATGAATATAGCTAATCCTTGATAAAAGAGCTGGAAATAAACATGGCAAACGACTACTGCCATTGCATTGTACCGGGTACCAGTTAATTTTGATGCATTGTCCTGTTTGATCCTAGAGGAAGGAATAGATAACATTATGTATAAACTCGTGGTAAAGTACAGTCCCACTTCTGAAAGCTTGGCGGCGTCCCAATCAAGTAAAATAGTGTGCATTGACCTCGAGGCGAGGCTCCGTCGCGTGTCCACTACTTTTAGAGAGGTTTTAGGCTGGGCGCACTCTACGCCTTGCCACCACAAACTCGTAGAATATAGGAATGACATTTGGGCAGCAGAGTCCGATCAAAAAAAAAACTGTTCCATTTAAAATTACGTACAAATCGATATGGATTAGTTTCAATCGATAAGATAGATCTGCAGAAGAAGACTCTGTGTTTGACACTAATCGGTGTAACATAACACCTGAAGATGCCCCGTGGAGGAGTGAAACACGTGTTGAGTGATTTAGCGGTGGTAGTTGTGTGATTCGCATTGTTAGCCGAATACGCATTTATCAGCGGGCTGGCGGGCGGTGCACTTTGTTGCACTACTACTGCTACATAGCGGAAGTAGCTATATATTGGTCCTTTTCTTAGTATGGACTTCCGCAAAATAACGCTTGAATCTATTAAATAGATAGATTAGTTTTAAATGAATAAAATTAATAGAATAAAATTAAATGAATTTTTGGTAGTTATAAAAATACAAATATATCAATAAAAATGAATCAAAGATGTATTATATGATACATAACCTAAAATAGAATTAACCATTCAAAAAAGTTTATGAAAAGCTAGTAAAGGAAGAACAAAATTAAATAATTTAGTTTTTAACTGCAAGGGTTAAAGTGAACACGGATAATCTCTATTTACACGATGTCCGTTGACTAAACAATTACGTGCAATCGGTCGCGGACGAGGTAATTGGCTTAAGAATTGCATTTGTGTAATTACATTGCAATTAACATAAATACAAAACAGCCTGTGCATTCATTAATAAATTAATTTTACAAGTAAATTATAAACACAAAACATTCCGTTGATTAGGATCAACGGAAAATTTAGACGATATACGTATCGTGCTTTTGAAATTTTATGAACAAATGAAACGTGTGTTCCGGGGTTTAATATTTCCTGCGTAAAATAGGAACATGCCAAGATATTCACATAACTGTTATAATAGAAATAAATGCACTGATGGGTGCCGGAGGGTTCCCTGCGATAATGAGGGGCAGTATATAGGGTGATTGTTTATCATATATATTACAATTGTGAATGTATAAATCATTTGCTATCAATAAATGTATAGTGCACCCTATATAAAACTCAATGGTTTCAGAAGTAATAAATAATGTAATGATAATAAAGAAAGAAAAATGTTTCTACTCATAATTCTAATTACGACATATAAAATTAATTAATGTTTATTATCTGTCCCGTGTATATTGTCAAAAGTCATTGGCCTGTCGCATTCCATTAGAGTTGCAGAGTGAACACTCTATACAGGGTGATATGTAACTAGTTTAGCTAACCCAACAGACGTTACGATGTTTTAGCTTAGAGTTGCCCAAACTTTTTTGTGTCGTAGACCCCTTGCCATGTTTTTCCGTGTTGGATAGACCCAGATAGTTCTAACTGTAGTGAAGTTTAGTGTTAAAAACTTAAAGTAAAACACATGTTAATTTATACGTTTATTAATTGTATTTAAATTAAAACTACTCAAAATACTACTGTTAGGTACTTTTATAAATAATGTAAATGTTTTGATATTATAAGATAGTAAGATGTAAGTAAATAGCTACTATCAGTGTATGTGTTGAGATCCACTATCGTGGACCCCCATTTTCATTTCATGGACCCCCAAATTTTTATTCGCTGACATAGACCCCTTGCAGGTCGTCATAGACCCCTAGGGGTCGATATAGACCACTTTGGGAAACACTGTTTTAGCTAGAAGCATCAATTTGAACTTCGATAAGAGAAATAATATTAAAGAAAAGTGTTTATTTCAATTATATTTTCTAGAGCGCAAATAAATAATTTTAATCATTTAACACAGGAGCAGGGGAAGTACAATAATATATATATATATTTATTACATAACAATGCACACAGTAATTTCACCTATGAAAGTACACGCACAAAAACAAAATTACTATAGTAATAATAAATAAACATTAATTGTTCCGTACGGAAAGGTATCCTTGCGTGTATGTGTGCATATTTGTTTGTGTACGCATGTTACATTATGTTTAATGTGTGTGTGCAAATGGACCCGTTCAGCATGGGACCACGGATGAGCCGCGGCGCGCTGGTCTTCCACACACCCATGGTGTTTAATGCGTACAGTCGTGACGCATTCAATAAATTAGTTATATTTTTTATTAGTCATTTGAATAACGCATTTTCAAAATGGATTCCAGCGTCTTTCTAACATAGTTACACAGGTTTCTAAAGGAAACGACGTATTTGTTTGATAAAACTGCGTTGAAAGTAGGTCTTTTTTCGTTTATAATCATTAAACTAGGCTTTAATCTTTGTTTATTTATTTATATCTAATCCACTGATAATGTAAACACAAACATGTATAAAAACGTTAAAGCAAAATTTAAAATTCGTCGTTCGATAACAAACAGGGGACGCCAACCATCGATCATACTAGACAGAAGCGCTGCTGGAGTTTCCTCCGCCATTTCTTCTTGCAGCGCCAACACTCACCAAGACAAGATTCTTCTTAATTAACAGCAACTCAACTCAACGATGATGGAACTGATTGTCCTTCTTTTCAGCGTCTCACCGCAATCTTTACAATGTCATCGGTCTACCCCCCAAATAAATCTCACGGCATTCAAAAACTTTCAGTTAAACTAAATTTGTCAACTGACTTTTTTGGAGTAAAAAGATAACAGGAGAAATAATAAAAGAAATAAATAAATTAAAAAAAATAAGAATAATGAAAATAATAAGCAAGAGTGATAAGATAGCTGTGATAATAGAAATACAGATTAAGTGCGATATAGATAGTAGGAAGATAAATAGGAATAAATAAATTGTTAAACAAATGATAATAATAATCAACGTCAAAATTGTAGAACTTTGGATGGAAGATGATGGAAGTGAGGCGATGTATGAAAAGGAATGTAAGAAATTGTGAAGGAAATTATAGGAAATAATTAGACATTGAGAAAGACGAAAGATGAGCATGGAAGTTAATTAAATTTGTTTAAAAAATTATAAAGTAGATAAAGATAGGGGTTGAACGATTGGCCCCAACAACAGGGCCAACAAAAAAAAACTGAACATGTTAAAAAAATGAAACGTGTGGGTGCTCGCTTTGTTGACTCATTTATCTGATTGATTTCATAATGTATTACTATTAAGTTTACCGGATCTTCTCAGCAGAACAGTGTATCTAGCAGGTAGTAACTTACTATTTATTTTATATTAATTAAACAGTTCAGTGTGTAAATGTCAACTTAAAAAAAGATATTACTAATTTTACAAATTTTAATATGTAAGCTTGTTATTTAGTAATATATTGTCTGTTTTCTCTAAGTGTTATTTTTCATGTCTGTATGTTTTCTTGACAAATATCCTCTGTCTCACATCGTATCTATCTAAGAGCAACGCTTCCCCCTCCCCCGCGTCGCCCCCTGCCCCCGCGCGCCTGCATCGAGTTTACGCTAATTTATGCAAATTTATGCAAATACTGAGCCGCCGTAAAAGCGCGTCCCGGATTAATTCCGCGAGAGGCTGTAAGTGGATTTAGCGCCGCGATCCGCGCCCCGGGAGCCGCCCGCGCGCGCCCCGGCTTCCGGGGACGCGGCCCTATTACGTACGCTCTGTCTCCATTGCCTTAATTGAATTTGACAAGGAAAAGGTGAAAGCCTTCGTGAGACCTTCAAAAATCCTTTGCTGTGTCAACAGAAGATTCAGCATACAGGCGTGAAAGTGTTTGTAGCAATTACTGTGCGATTTGGGGCGCCGGACAAAAGGGAGCATTCGACACTAGATTAACTAGTGAAGTGGAATGCATCCTTCCGTACATTCACAAAGAGTTGAATACATTTGAAGGAGATCAACACTGTGCGCGGGAGTGCTCGTCGCTGCTCAAACGCACGTGAGCGGAGAAACGTAGGGGGCGCTGTTTGCAAGACGCACAAGAGATACTTGATAACAAATAAATCTCAGGATAAATAGTTTAAAACTTTTGTTTATTAATTGAATTAGTAAATTATTAATTTTTATCCTTTATAGGGAAACGTTTGACCGCTGTCCCGTTTATTTTTAAGTCATGACTAGGTCTACGATGCAACATGCTTGCTTGCCTGGAAGAAACCTGTTCACTCGTGTCTTGACGACTCCTAAGTTATTATTGGCTGAGAACAATGACGCCAGTAGGATGTTCTACTCCTTGGCTGTTCGTACTATAAAAGTATTAGCAAAACAGTTAATACGGGTGGAAGGAATTTCAACCGTGTTTTGTTGTCCGACGGAACAAAGACTGAGGCAATATTTTGTGTTATTCTAACGCACATTCTCCAAAAATTCTTTTCTTCGACGATCCAAGCTCTGATACTTCAGCTTCTTGGTTCGTCTCTGATAGATGATGAGAGATAGATTTTCATAACATTTTTAAATTTTACTCTGTCTCTGTATAAAATATCTTACGTATTTTCTTAAGATATAAGATCCAAACTAAAACGGCTTGAGCCAAAGCTACTGAGAACTCTCTTGGTTCGTTATATGAAACGAGGAGGTTTAAGCTAAATTTGTAACGTGTTGATAAAAGAAAGTAATTTGACATTCCATCACGAACATACTCCATGTTTCGTTTCGTAAAACTAACAGCTACAAATTCATCCACCACGATAACGCAGAGATACGAATATAAAGAACGATAGAGCAGAAAACTTAATGTATTCTATATATAAAATTAAAATTTCTTAGTGCATATAAACTGGCTTTTGTTTTATAAAAGCGCAACCAGGTTAAACAATGCGCAATACTCAGCTATACGGTATATGCAAGGTAATTGGTTATATGTGTAAAAGATTTAAAAAAGTGATTAATAAAATTAAAAATCATTTACTCAACATTGAAACTTTTGACAGGATTCTTATTGATCGACAATTTTTTAAATCTATTTTATTTTTGACTCTGCTTCGCGAGGTGTTATAGTTGTGGAGAAGAAGCAGGAAGAAACTCTTCAACAAGCATGTATAGCATATTTCTCTCCAAAGACAATCAAGAAACTTTTACACATATTTCTATTCATCCTGAATAAAGTGATCACTTTGAAATCAATTATATTTTTTTCTATTGCAATGCAACTAACAGCTTCTGCCATTGCAAAGCCATTAGGAACTGGCTGTAAACAATAATTAATTTTAATAAGTTGTAATACGATTTTGTTTACAATATTACCAATACTTTATTTATTATTTTTGAAACCATTGATTTTTAAACAGGACGCATCATGTATTAATTGATATAAAATAAGCTATACATTAACTTCCTAACTAATTCTAACTAATTCTCCTGTATGCACAGTGCCTTGTCACTTCCGCCTACAAAAAAAATCGTTTTATCAAATATCCTATAGGTAAGGGATCAAGTAGGAACAGAGTTCTGTGAGATTGTGTATGCCAGCATTGTAGCTTGAAATTAAGTTATATAACTTAACATGGCGATAACTTAAATTGACGATACACACACACAGAGACACATTATTCGTTTAATTTTATCCTTTTAACCATATTTTTAAGTTTTGATTGACGTCAAATGTTTTGTCAGTTAGAGACGAGCGTGTGAAAGCGCTGCAGGTGTACTTACTCTGTAGTTTATTAAACAAAAGGAGTCTCGTCGTGGCTAAAGGAGAAGAGAAGAGAAGAAATATAGAGTCCCAAGTCGTGTGACGTCATCATAGTTCTTTCAGCTGTAAGATATACAATGATGGATATAGATCTCCCGTGAATATTACTAACAGAAGAATTTATTTTGTATTATATATATATATATATATATAATATATTGTAAAGCTACGTAAGTAAAACTAAATAGAAAAAAATACATATTATGTATCTACAGAAGTAAATATGGAACATAAAAGAACTACTACTATTTAAGAATGATTTTTTTTCATTAAGTGGCTGTATAATCAGGCGTTCTTTGCCTAACTAAGAGTGAATGACGTTGCGTTGACGTGAGCTGTCAATTTTAAAATCGACGTTTCGATTGAAAAATTGATCTAACCTAAAAAAAATAGCTTAAAATGTTAATTTTAACAAAACGTTTTGTTATTTCTCGCCATGAGTCATCTTTTACATATATACACATAATTGCAACGAAGTGAAGTACCCGACGGTAACGTGCGCGGGAGTCGATTTCTATTCAACTTCCTATTAGAATTGTTCTGGATTTTTCTAGAACGTGTACTACTAATCTAACTTATATTGAAACTGTACATGACAAAGGCAAACACGGTACAGTCAGACACGCGTTAATTTTATTGTTACACATTTAAATGTCTTTTTGAAGGTATGCCTCGGTATGAGTTTTTTAATATTATACAAATCTATTTCTATATCTTATTATTAAAAAATGTTTGTAAAATTGATTATAACCTTCGTTTTGTCAGCCGATAGACGCGCACTGCATGGCGTAGGCCTTTCCCAGAGACCGCCGCGATGCTTGATGCGCTTTATGAGGTAGTCAACATACGCAATTTGACAAAATAGAAGAGGTATGGAAAGTGAAAGAGGTCAATGTACCAATGTACGTAATGTACTAGCTAGTGCGCGCAACGCACCGCTTAGACTTAAGTGGTGCGATATCTACGACAACAGACGTCTAACGACAATGTTCGTTATGTCAGGGGTGCGTGTGGAACGTTCGCTCCGAGTCTCTCAGAGCATTACTATGAGCACACGTAATCCGCGCAGAGGTAGGTGCGGGGGCGTCTGGGTGGGGGGCGTCGCAGCGGGTGGTGCGCGGGGCGCGGGCGCGGGCGTCGCGGCGGGGTGGCTGTGTAGCGTTACAGCCGCCTGGGTGTGGTTTGCCGTTCAATAACTTAATACTCTGGAAAGGCTTTCACGCTGAAATCTCGTCCGCGCAGCGCGACCGATCCCTCTTGATACTTGATCCGATTCTTAATTATATTTTGTTCGAAAGTTTTACTTTGAAAATTTTACTTAAAAGGTAGCCCGTATTGCGACCGCGGGCTTGCGTAGTTGACAAAATGAAAATAAAGCCCCGTCGTGCCGAAATTATTCAGTTTTCAAAATTATCAATGAAAATTCTTGCCCATAGCATAGCATAGATAATTTAGTTGTTTGTGAGGCATTTTTTAATGCTGCAGTTGGTGCCGGAGTATCAAGCGCGCATCCGCTGGTAAGTATCGCGGCAAGTGTGTGTGGCGCGGGGCGCGGGTGTGCGGGGGGCGCGAGCGGGCGGCGCCGCGCGCAAATAAAACCGTGTAATCCACCCGGATGAATGTATGGCGGCTATTAATTGCAGGTTTGCGGGCGCGCGGGGCGGGGCGCGGCGGGGTGGGGCCGGCGCTCGCCGCCGATTGGAGCGCGCGCGCGCGGCCAATGGAGGCGCGGGGCGGTGCGGCGGTGCGGCGGGGCGCGCGGCGGGCGGGCGGCGCGGAGGGCGGCGGGCGCGCGCCGCGGCACACTCGCTCCGATGCGCGGCTGGGACGAGTGCACGACGGCGGCGCTGCACGCGCGGCTGCTGGGCGCGCAGCGCGGCGCGGGCGCGGCCGAGGCGCCGGACGCGGGCGGCGCGTGCTCTCCGGCGGCCGAGCTGGCGGCGCCGACTGCCCTGCTGCCGCTGCCCACGCTGTCGTTCAGTGCGGCGCAGGTGGCTACGGTCTGCGAGACGCTGGAAGAGAGCGGTGACGTGGAGCGGCTGGCGCGGTTCCTGTGGTCGCTGCCGGTGGCGCACCCGAACGTGGCCGAGCTGGAGCGGTGCGAGGCGGTGCTGCGCGCGCGCGCCGTGGTGGCGTTCCACGCGGGCCGGCACCGCGAGCTGTACGCGATCCTGGAGCGGCACCGGTTCGCGCGCGCCAGCCACGCCAAGCTGCAGGCGCTGTGGCTGGAGGCGCACTACCAGGAGGCGGAGCGGCTGCGCGGGCGGCCGCTGGGCCCGGTGGACAAGTACCGCGTGCGCAAGAAGTTCCCGCTGCCGCGCACCATCTGGGACGGCGAACAAAAGACGCACTGCTTCAAGGAGCGCACGCGCTCGCTGCTGCGCGAGTGGTACCTGCAGGACCCGTACCCCAACCCCACCAAGAAGCGCGAGCTGGCGGCCGCCACGGGCCTCACGCCCACGCAGGTCGGCAACTGGTTCAAGAACCGGCGGCAGCGCGACCGCGCGGCGGCGGCCAAGAACCGCTCGGCGCTGCTGGGCCGCGGGTTCGCCTCCTCCTCCACCTACGACGAGGACTCGGCAGACTCCGAGATCAACGTCGACGAGGAGTAGAGCGCGGCCCGCCGGACGGACAGTGCGTCGCATCAGGCCCGTGTGCCCCCTGTGCCCCCTGTGCCCCCTGTGCAGTGCGGACAGTTCCGTGCGGTGCGCGCCGGCCCCGCGAGGCCTGTCCGCGCGCTGACACTAAACACTAGGATACCGTTCGGCTTGTGTAATTTATTTTAATTGGTCGGTTATCGCCGAGTAAGATAAGAGAGATGTCGCTCGATTGCTCGGCGAGGGCATCGAGCGACTGCAATATTTAAATTAAATATTTCTATCGGAGAAGTAAACGCGCGCGCAGACATTAGTGGTGGCGTAGATCTCGGTGCGTAACGCGTTTAGCTTAGGGAAAGATTTAATCGGATATTTTGTTTCACATCGCACCTCTTAATGGTTTAGTTCTGAATTAAAATACGTTTCGGACCGCTGCCGTGCGTTCACAGTATTAATAATGGTAGTGATCACTTTTATTCGAATCCGCTGCACGCGGCGGCCGGCGCGGCGACAGCCGTGTTCCCTTGTTTATGTTCAGTCGTTTGTATTCATCAGTAATTTACTTGTAGCGCCTCACCCTTGTCGCCTTGACCGCGGGCTTGTACATTTAACGTCACTTTTCCCCGCCATTTTCTTATAAAAGATTTAATATAAAAGAAGTTATTTATTAGAAAGCGCAGTGCAGTCGCACCGCCGGCGGCCGGGCGCGGAGAGCAGTTCGCTCCGGTCTCGTTTCGTTCGCTGTTCGTCGTCTACTTTGTCTGTGAGTTTATTTAGGCTAAGAGGTAGGTTCGGTCTAGATTTAGTAGCCAATAGTGTTAGTACTCGCGAGAGAATTGTAAAAATGTATAAACAGATGCAAATTGTAAATACGATATCGGCAGCCCCGGCGGCCACTAAACTCAACTTGTTAATAAAATTATATTCGTAAACAGCAGGCTTGTGTCATTTCACGCGCCGCCACCATCTCGCCCAGGCACGCGACTGTTATAAAACCTCTTTACTTTATTAATCCAAAACCTGAAAACGACAAGGATACACAAAGGACAAATCAAATGAACAGGTATGTACTTCAAATTTTTACTTTGTGTTTTTCATATTGCATAAACATTTAAACTATTACAAAGTGTCATAAATCTTTTAAGTTTAACACAATGTTCTTAAAATATACTATTGTAGACTAAATACATCAGTTGGTTTTTGATAAAACAAAATATTTTCGGAATTGAATTAACAGACTGCGTTATCTATGGTTACATCAAATTTAGCCATGTTAAAATTATTTAATTTCGTGTACAAAAGTGTATGATATATAAAGTTGAACGCGTATAATGATAAATATATCGTTCAGTTCGTTAAATATTTAGTTTCAAATGCGAATTAGATAGCGATGCTTAAATTTTTAAACACAAAACTTTTGAAACTCAAAATACGGAATATAATATTAAATCTCATTTACATTGAATATTTACATTAAAATGTATTTACAATTATACCTTCAAGTACCTTTAGTGGGAAAAAATAGAAGTACAGAGAATAAAAATATATATATCTGTGATGATAGACATAATTATATGTCACATAATTTATGAAGAGACAATGTTCCTTCTTTTAATCCGTTTTACATAGTTATTGTAATTTCTTTTCATATAATATTAACAACAAATATGATTCTTTTACACTAGTTTATTGCAGTTGTTCTTTTTTACACAAATTTAGTATAACACGCGTATTCCTTTTAAGTTAATATTACTATGTTTACATTTATTTACCTTTTATAAATTAAATTTTCAAGTATTCTGCAAGAAAACTATGGAGATTGTGTTAATTGCTATAGATCTAATATAATCTATGAGTGCGTATCTAACACCATCTATAGTAAACATAGTACAATATATTAATATATTCATTGTGTTACAACGTGGACTATGTATAAAAAACTTAGATCATCTGTTAAATCCTCAATAGTGAACTTTTTCAAACATATAAAATTACCTTCCTTTACACATTGACGGCACTGGCATTATAAAATTTCACGTCAAATGGCGATGCTTATTTGTTATTCTGACATCTTCATTTGTGATTTAATAAGGACCACGTATTGTTTAGCTTTTAAATGAAATAATTGTTCCAGCCGTGGGAATAAATAATAAAAACTCATACGCGCCCACTGCACGGCAATAGGCCTGTCCAAAAGATATCCATTTGGGGGATATAACGTAATCGCCAAGTTTGGCAGACGCTTCTGTGGTATCATCAAAACCGTGAACTATGATCGCAAGTGTCAGATATTTACCACTGTGCTAGCACTGTTCAGTAACACTTAAAATATATTAACAGTTTTTATAGTTCAGATACCGTAGGTAATGTTTTTAAATACCTAATGATATATGCTGTGATTTCACAAGGAGACATATAAAATATTTCTTAATGTATAACAAAACAGCTTTGTTTGATAATATTTCATTTTTTATTTGTATACGATACAAAAAAAATAATTTAATTTAAATAGAAAATTATTGAATAAAATCGTTTAAAATATTAAACTATTACTTTATTCTTGTATTTTAATGCACGATCAGCCAAACATTTAGACTGAACAAGAATAGATATCGGTGAACAAACACGAAGGTTCTATGTAAAAGGCATAACAATACAATTAGACTTGCGCATCATATTTTCAAAAAGCGGAATCGACAGTTACACCTGTTTAGCGGAACAAAAACATTCTAAATTTCAATTTTTATAATTAAATTGATATAAATAGGCTTCAATTATCATATTATGTATTAATATATTTTATTGATCAATAATTAGAATTGAAATAGATTTATAATGACTTTTGATCATATTTTTCTTTCGTTGACATCGTGGAAAAAATTCCAATTTGCTATATGTGTGCTATATGTTATATCTTTCATTAGATAGTTGAATCACAAACGCGTTTCAAGAAGATCCAATAACAAACTCAGTGCGGCCATTTTGTGTATTTCCTCAAATGTTTTTAATAATGTTACAACAACATAATAAATTTATTGTTACATGAATACATAAAACAACGTACACGAACATACTATCTTATCTATTCTCGTGTTTAAGAGAACAGATTATAAATAGTTAAAATGAAATTACTTTCATTATCATGTTTAAACTTCAACAAATATATGCGCGCTGCGCAAGACCGGACTAGCGATCTTTGTGGGAGGCCTATGCCCAGAACTGGACATCTGTCGGCTGATGGCACTTGATCATCTTGCACTGTATATATGCAGGGTACATAGTTATGTTAGGATTTTGATTTAAAAATCACGTCGCTCAGTTTAGGACGCATTTATTTGCATGCGAGCGTGCAAGTGCGAGGCGAGCGGGTACGACTTATTAGGCATCGACTGCCTTTCGGGCGATAAGTAATGAGTTCGTCTTAATTAGATGAAGGAGCGTCGCTCCACAGGGTCAGTTATTCAAAGAATGCAAGGATATCACCATCATTGCAGCCGCGAGATGTTCACTGTCTGTTGTCGAAATAAAATATATTTAAGTGCTTAACTTGTTTATGAGTAGTACATATCTTATATAATTAGTGCATTAAGTATGAACTGTATAAGATTGTATTCCGGAATCGAACTCGCGACCTACGATCGCAAGTCCCAGTTCTCTACCGCAGGCTGTCTCTGCTGCACATAAGCCTCCTCTAAAGATTTACAACAAAGCTTGAATGTGAGCCGCTTGCGTGCATCCAGCTGCCACTTGTGTTGCGTGTAACTTAGTTAGTGCGCTGCTCAGTGTTGGTTACTTTCTTTGGTTTATAAATCCACTCGTACCTGTTATCATTTCGCGGGGAAGCCCAGAACGGAGGCGGAAGAAAATCACACAGATCTGATCTGTGAAATCTAATCTGTCTTCGTTATAGATTTTTATCCGTAATATTCGAGAGAATGCATGTACAACAACACAAGAGAAACGAAGATGTGTTGCGTAGGTTTTTTTATGCATTTATTTAATTTTATTTTGTTGAGAACTAAAAAATAATTGTATAATAGAAAGAATATTAGTAACAATAGTTTAGACTTAATATTTACACGACAAGCACATTATCCGTTAAACAATATTTAAATGAAGAAAAATATCGGTGCTATGTAAAACAAACAAATAGGTTACATAACAATAGAAAATATAAAGAATTTTCCTTTAATATTATATAAATATTTAATGACTGATTAGATTTTTATTCAGAGGATATTACAATCAGGTCCACAATAGAGAAATGATCATCAGGCATTTCCAGCTCCCGCTGATTGAAGGCGTCAGAATATTAGGTTAACAGAGTGAGAGCTTTTTACGGAACCTTCTGAGGAATTATTTACGGGATTAGGAGACCTCTAGGTAGGATACTGTAGGAAGAGCCCACAAGAGTCGATCTAGGCTTGTACCGTAGAAATAATAGATGTATATCATTCCGATTCAACAGTGCTAAAGTTCTTCTACTTAATTTGTTGAAGTTGTAGGCCTCAATAAATGTAGGCGAAATGTTAAACATAATTTCAGTAGTTACTAGCATAGATTAGTCAGTGATGGATTTATCAAATGTTATAAGGAATATGTAGTATTTTATTCCGTTCATTATTCGTTTGTTGGTATTAACAATCATTCCACGAACTTGATTGGATAGATCGCGGAAAGTGTTCAGCTTAAATCTCGTTTACTTATGTCGCGGACTCCCCATTACGTGTAATATTACCATTTCGGGCTTGTTGGAATACCATTTTTGTCTTTAATCCTGAATTTGCTGAACACGGAGTCTTCAGCGTTTTAAAATTACATTATAATGTTTATATTTATTCATTCAAGTTTAAAATTCGAAGTTAAAATTGAATTAGAAGTTATAAATTCATGAAAGCCTTTTTTATTTAGTGTAATATTATGTAAGAGTTCGTAACTTAAATCATACATATTGTAAACATCATAGAACATATTAACGGATACATTATATTACAATGTGGACTTTGATTAATATTTGCATTTGAGAGAATAAACTCTTTTATTATATTGCGATCATACTAACATATATCAGCTGGATCGACGGATGTTGACCGCGAATAAGTTTTTAGTTCTTGTTAAACATTGTTTACTTGTTGCACATAGCTTTACCGTCTAAGAGTCTGAAAGCGCTTCCCCTGGACCTCTTTATGTAAACCCAAACCTTCTTGATCCTTAGTTTCTTGCGACAGTGAAGATCCGGACCGAACAAAAATTCCATACAATATTTCTATCACAGGTTTCATGTTAGTGGCCGTGATATTTAGTTAAATGTGTCAGTTAGTTACAAGTTTAATATGTACACTATGATATTTATTATAAATATATAGATTCTCTAAAATGTTAGATCGCAAGTATCTCCGACAGCAGACCTTTCTAGCCGTCACTCAAAGCTTGTTAGGTTGCAACCCTTGATATATCTGCCTTTAGGATTCGCCTTGAACTGTGTAGTATTTAAAATTGTTAACATGTTTATATTTTAACTTGTGGTAACCATTCTAGGATTTGTGACGTAAATTTGCATTGAGTGTATTATTTTAATATTAACTTTGACTAGTACTTCTTGACAAAGAAACACCAAGTGTAGGATGGCCACAATGTAGGCGGATGATGTCATTAATACCGGTCTTTTTGTAAACCAGTAGGAGAGGCTTACATCTAGCAGTAGATGCTTTATGACTGATCAAATGATGATAGCTCCTTGTAAGATTGCAAATCTTATCATCAAGTGCGATAAAGTTTATTTAGTTGCTTTTAATAATGATCTCTTTTGTTGAGTAGTTCATAAAAGACTTTTGGTGTTCACTCCGGAATCTAAACTAACTCAAAATCACTGTAAATTCAGTGCTAAAAATGATCAGTGATCGTTGCTCATTCAGAGCGAAGGTTCGACAGCTATCGCTTGACAAGCTGACCGAATCATCATAATAATTAGATTTCATTATTTATCATATGGATAGTATATATAGATATTTCAATATATGCATTATATTATATTTAAATAACATTATAGCCTCTTCATTATTTTTTTTCTGTTTCTCTTTCATGATATTTACTTCTTTCACGTACTTTTCTTACTTTATCTCTGCACCGACCAAACAGTTATCTGGTAAAGAATAGGCGTTTAGTTCGCCGTTACACATTCTTTGTATAGGAAGCTTTTAAATAAATAAATAAATTGAGTTAAAAACAAAATCATTGATATTTATTATATGCTGTGAGAAATACAAAGTTTTACTTACGAAGACAAATTTTACAAGATTACATCATAAAAAAGTATCAGAACAAAACGCAGTATTCTATTAATGATTCAAAACGCTCCTACGATCACTTGCGTATTTCATGAACAAAATGCCAAGGGCAGAAATTACAATCAATCTGAGGTGCGTGGTTTCCAAGCGCGTCCTAGTCTGAGAAAAGTCCGCAACTATCTCCGACGGGTTTGGTTCATTGTGGTCACTCTTAC
Organism: Battus philenor; assembly: GCF_028537555.1. Lineage (NCBI taxonomy): Eukaryota > Metazoa > Arthropoda > Insecta > Lepidoptera > Papilionidae > Battus > Battus philenor. The sequence continues at coordinate 14,961,408 of NW_027181676.1, read as the reverse complement.
AAAAGCCTTTCACACATTAGTTAGAGCAATTATTTCTCTTTCATATCAAATAAAAGCCTATTACATTGTAACAGGATATTTTTACAAGTGTTCGTTTAACCTTTTTGTTAAACTTATCGCATGATTATACAATTTACACGGGAGTGAATTGTAAAATCGTAAACAGTTTCTTATAGTGTTACAAATTCTATGAAGCCTATTTATACAAGGTATCGTTTCAGCTTATAAGCGCCTACTGTAAGATATATGCCTACCTCAAAAATATCCATAGGCGATATACCATAATCGCCACGTTTGGGCGGCGGGTGGCGATCGCGGTGTAGTGTTATGATAAGCAGAGGACGCTATTGTCCGCCCTCTTGAAACTCGTTTGTTAACAGGTTGTATCCCTGGAATCGAACCCGCGACTCTATATGTAGGCTTTTACAAGAGAATCCCAGAAAACTGTACGGAAGGCTTCGTTTTTTGATACTACATCACATCTAGTGATTGGTGTGTTTGTCTTCAGTATAGTTAAATGTTTATAAAATTATTTGACCTTAAATCATTTAAATGTTTAAATAAATCGATATTTACTCTGAATTTCCTGTACTTGTTCTTTTAAGTTGTGAGACATTTCGTTCAGACAAGTGTACTAAACTTGAAGTCAACAGATGTATTTGCAAGAACATCGTATGTTGAATACAGAATTTTAGAAATAGAATTTAGATATAATGTCAGAAATTCATGTAGTACACATATATAATGTTAACATATATTATCTAAAATGATTAATTTGTACTTTGGGTCGCCAACGTTTGGACGCCAGCGTACGGATTTTGGTTTTTGCCGCGGCGGCCATCTTGCACGTCGCCGTGGTAATGTCTCCACTCTGACATTTGTTTCGCGTGTTTTTTGCAACCTGCGTTATAAACGAAAGGTTATATTGATTGATGGGAAGTGCGTAATAATTTGTAATCATTTTTAATTTGTGAATGAGAAAAAATATTGAAAACGGTTTGACGAAATTTGGAAAAAATTATTCATGAGCGTGTGCATCAGCTTTCGTTTTCACATAAGTCAATTTAATAAATAATTAATTGTTTATAAAATATAAAAATCTTTACAATCTTTTTGTCTACGGTTTTTTTCGTTTTTTTTACGTAGGAGTTTGTTTTGCCATTTATTTTAACAACGATTTTCTAAATGTTTATGTTGACTTTGAAAGGTGTAGTGTAAAAAAGAAAGAAAAGTGACAGAAATTCACATAGAAAGCATTATTTTACAATGCAATAGGATTATAGAGGTTTTACTACGTAATATGTATATGTATATATATGTAAATATATACGTTATATGTACTATGTAATGATCATAATGTTCGTACAGTTATAATCGCAGGAAGTCTAGACATAGCCTCCCCCTAAATTTTAAATAGGACCTGTATTATATACCTACAAATATATTAACATATCTGTATGTATGTTCGTAAATATGTATTAATAGCACCCGGCATTTGATTTGTCATGTCAGGAAGTATAATGTTAGAAATGTTTATCTTTACAAAAGCGAATAGTTTTAATAATCAATAAAAATATCCGTCTAGTCGTGAAGAAGTTTGAAGGTAATAATTTATTGTTTATTTCAAAATACGAAGTCAAGTTTTATTCGAGTTGCTTAGCGGAACAAAATTCATTGGGTCAATAGATTAACCCTTAATAGCCTGATTTACGAAAGTGATTTTTTTTTAATATTTCTGTGTTTGCTTGAGGGTCTAGATGAAGGGAAAAATAGATTTTTTGTTTAATTTCGGTAAAAATTCGTACAGCCAACCTATAAAAAAAACTAATAGTAATGTGAACATTCATCAAAATTGAAACTCTAGGCTATTAAGGGTTAAAATAGAACTGCAAATTATTAAGATGATTAAAACTCTCTAAAATTGACTATTTGAAACATATCTAAACAAAAACAGTGGTAGCCCAGCGGTGCAGGATTGAACAAACAAGATAGAAGGATACAAATTTATACTACTTATCCTTAGCAATAACTATATAGCATTGTCACTAGAGTATGGACTGCAGCGCCTTTTGCGTACCAAAAAACCACACCGCTATCATATATATGTCAGATTAAATATATATTTCTTCATAAATATCTTTGGGAGATGCCCATGTCTGCCAGTGGACGACTATCGGCTAAAACCATCATATAACTTGTAACGACTTTATTATCTGTGGCGATTTCTTTAATAATTAATTTCGTTTTTTTTTCGTATTCATTTCACACGCGGTAATTACCCTCTCTGTACAATTTCACGAACATAATTACAACACGCGCAGAACAACTCCGTGAGCACACGTCGGCAGGTTTGTCGGGATTCCCCGTTTGTGTGCGCACAGAAAACGAATGGAGTCGTCACACGGAACGCGAATGTGATGTAGGCGCGGTGCTTATTCTTTGTGAAACATTATAATTACAGCTCAAAATATTAGAGTCACTTCCGTTATACAAGTCTTATTATTATGGAGGAACATCTTGAGTGTTTTACGTTCTTTAGTCACGTTATTACTTTTCGGTTTTATACAGAATGTGTGGTTATAAATGTAAAAGTTTTAAAGAGACGAAACTTCACAATACGTTTAATCAAGTAGGCATTTATAAGCGCTTTTATATATTTGATTATTTTAACATAAGTAATAAGTTGCTCTTTTGAATGAAAGCTAACAATTTTGTGTGTGTGTGTACATTATAACATCAATTATGTAGTTCCGCAAATTACGATCAAATAAAAACTATTGAATGCTATAATAAGATTTATTTAATAATATATTTTTAATTTTAGATGTAAAACTAAGAAACGGAAGGTCTAAGATATCTCTTGGATCTTTATTACATATGCGTGCACACTGACTTATAAAAGATTTGTCAACAAAAATCTTTAAATTTTTTATACCTGTATAAATTGATCACTTTGAAATATGTTACAGAAACCTATTTTTTCTTTCTGCATATGCGATAATCATAATTTTATATAAAATGATTTATTACGTAACGATGATTTGAACAGGGTGCGCCATAAATAAATAAATGAAACGCGCTTTACATTCAACGCCTTCATAGCTTTATACTTATAATCAACCTGTATATATACATATATGTATGTATATGATATTTATGCATGTTAATATTAATCACTAAGTATTTTTGGTAGTAAGAAAAGGCCACAACCGCCACCGCCAAATTACTCAACACGTGCTTCACCCCTCCACGGGGCATCTTAAGGAGTTATGTTACACCACATTGTTTGCCGCATACGCATTTATCAGCGGGCTGGCGGGCGGTGCACTTTGTTGCACGACTACCACTGCATGTGCGGAAGTGGCTAAATGTTGGTCCTTTTCTTACTTAATATTAAGAAAAGTATGCAATTGCAAAAGAGATGTTAAATGGGTCTTTCAATAAATATAATTTAGAGACCTTTTAAACGTTTCATTTTATACTTTCCTTACGGTGCTATTGAAGAGAAAAAAATTAGATTTGGAACGTTGACAGATGCGTCTAAAAACATGACATTACAGTTGATTCCTTATTTAAATTAGTCGCGAAACTGCGGCGGACGGTAGTCTAATCGATGTATCGGGAGCACCGGCTTAATTACCAGCGAGCGGCCGTTACAATGTAACCCAATAGCGCTATGCGCGGCGGCAGCTGTGTCGCAACGCGCCCGGCCGTGCTGCACTGTGTACGATAAATAGCAATACATTTAAAACCAAATCAAGTCTTAACTACTTGACTGACAGCTTTGACGCCAACTGCAAGGTCCGCCATTTGCCAATCGTCACAATGAAATATGTCGTCGGTACAACTAGATGAGAGCCTATCTACCCCGGGTCCACCGGCTCGTGTTCGCTATACAAGAACCTTATGGCCTTAACAGCCGTCGATCACAAGAGCGATATGCCACGCCCTCTGCCACTTGGCACGGGCAATTCTTCAAACTACCTGTGACCGTGATTCTTCTGCGAATCCTTTCATTTTAGACCCGATCTCACGGTTAAGCTCTCTGGATGACCATGATCTTTCTTTTAAGATTAAACATTGTAATACAGCAAACTCTAAAATAGTTTAATATGTGCTGGTACAGTCTTCTTGAGAACCTGCGTATAGAGACGCGGGGCGCATTTAGTGCGACGGCCTGAGTCGAGTTCTCTTCTAGAGTGTTCTTGGTGGCTACAGAACCAAGCCAGTGGAGTAGCTGGGCGTTCAACTTGCCAATCAGGAGGGCTATTTCGGTTACTTTCGCTCTTCTACGGGTCTCTTCATTCATAATTCGAACTCATAAACCACCGCGTATAATGAACTATCAAAATTCATTTAATAATGTCATGCAATTGTTAGAGATTTTAAATTGTGTATAAATAAGTATTTTTTAAACTTTTATGTGTCATGCCCCACCTTTGCCTTTAAATTATTATATCCCCCTATGTAACATATATATATTTTTTATATTAAATAGAAAGGATTAAACCCGTGTCGAGTCCAATTTCAAATTGCCTCCCTTAACAATAAAATTGCCCCCTGTGGGGCGTGGGCCTTACGTTTGGAAACCCTGGTATAGTTGGTAAGTCTTGTAACTTCCTTTTTCACTGATTATAACAGAACTGAGAGGTTCACAGACTATTTTCACTATTGTGATGTTACAGAGAAATGACGTAACAAATGAGATTTTACATAAAATTATAATTCTAGAATGTAACACAGTTATGTTACATCGTTTCTCAGATAAAGATCTGTTGACCTCGTCTCTGGTAAAATATATAATAGAAGTTATTCATATATAAACTATTTAAAAGAAAGAACAAAGAGTTGAGCTGCGGGTGAAAGCGGTTGAATTAAAAGTACCTTATGGTATCAGCTGGTCCGACTTATTTTGAACTGGACTTAATTGTTAATAATAAATTTGAATCATAATAAATTAAAAAGCTTATTGTTATTATTTTTGATACAGACTGTTGTTAAAATTATTTGCCGGTGCGTAAATAACTAGCGCAGAGACTTTGACAACAATTTAATTAACCATGTAAAAAACATGAATTTTCAATGTTAAGTGCATGTGCACTCAACTGTCTTCGTGATTTATCCATCGACATTATAGATGCAAGCCTTAGTAAATAATGTATTTTTTCTGTAAGAACTGGTGTGACCAAAAGAAAATAAGGACTTATTTTTATAAGCAGTGATTTGTTATATGTGTAAAAGGTTTAAATAGGTGAATATATAGCTCAATTGTCAGCTGAAAACTTTGAAGCTTTTGATTTTTAATCACCCTGTATAAAATAATGACTTTGAAATACTTTACTTTATTTTATTTTTTCTATCGGAATGTGTCAGGCCAATAACGTTTGACAGTACAAAGTTTGCAGGGATATATAGTAAACAATAATTAATTTAAATATGTAGTAAGTTGAATTTTACAAAGGCATTCTCTTACTTTACTAGACAGAAAATGAACTGTAAGTCAAGCTTTTAAAGCTTCAACAAATATAATCTATCATAGATATTAAAATTTCAATATCTTGTTGTATTATAGGCAATGTATTTATAAGTTACTAATTATAATTATATTTCAATTATATTTAGACGAGGCTACACTGAAAAGGTTACAACATTTCCGTGAAGGAAGTCGATAAAATAAAACGGCTTAAGTTGCTTCCACTGCGTCGACATATAAACCACCCTTGTTTCACTTTCCGCGCGCGTAATCTGACTTTCCCTTTCAGGTTTCCCTTAATCTCTCGCCTTTCTTTTTTCTTTTATTCGTGAGATCCAATCTCCCTTGAGATTTTCGTTTTTTCTTCTGCAAATATATACATAATTTCTTTCTAAAGTGAACAAGTTACAGTAATAGATAAAAGTGTAGCTCTGTGATCAGCGAAAGGAAATTTTATGTTCATTGTTTCTAAAATGTTTGCGTTAAAATATATATACAGATTGAATGAAAATAGATGTAAAATCAACTTATGTTTTGCTGTCAGATGAGATATAAATTCACCCTTTTAACATTTTTACATTTGCAATCATATAATATTAATAGTAATGAAATATAGAGCAGTGATAGGTCAGCGGTAAGGATTAACACTTGCGATAGTAGGTCACGGGTTCGATTCCAGGGATATAATCCTATATAATTAACACTGTCCATTAATTATATAGGATTGGCACTGTTTACAAACGTGCTGCTAGATAATGGTCAGCAGCGTATAGCGTCCTCTGCGTTCCATAATACCGCACTGTAATCGCCAACCCGCCTGCTAAGTGTGGCGATTATGGTATATACCTCCACGGATATTTTTGGCGGAGGCCTATGAGTTGCAGTGGGTGTCTATGGGATTAAGTGACGACGACAAAATATTAATATTCATTTATCTCTTTTCAATAGGTTTCGTAACACTGTAAGATGCATTAAATAATTTAAAAAATTGAAATTTCATAACATTGTAGAATGTAATGAATAATGAAACTGCGCAACTGTCAGCGCGCTACTTCCATGACAGTTCGTTGCAAAATTATATTGTCGCTTGACACCTGCAGCAGTCTTATTTGACAATAACTAAATTTATTTAATTGTCTCACATTTAACCAAATAACTTAGTGTAGTGGGGTAACTTCTGGCGGTAAAATCTGCAGAGATACTAAACAATAATTAATTTTAATAAGTGTTTATCCGAATTTTTGAAATGCTTTTTTAACTATATTATCATTACTTATTTATTATTTCTAAAATTATTTTTAAAGTTTGCACCATATATTAATTGATAGCAAAAGCTATAAATATAATACAAATCGAACTGTCGCCTGTATTGAACCCATAAACCGCCAATCTAAAGGTGTAGCTCTTAACCACTGAGCTGCCTGTACGCAGTGTGCAGGGAATCAGTAATCATAACCGAGGTACAATAATCCTCTCAGTCCGTGCGTGTGTTTTGACGTCTAGGCTGGGATTCCCCGGCAGGAAGTGTCCATCAAAAGGAATTGACTGCTCCGCGTCCTCTGCGCGGGATTAAAAATAAACTTGACAATAAAAATATGTTACAGTTGCCTCGACCTCAGTGTCAATTATTGTGTAACACAGAATCGTCGACACGCGCACCAATTAGCGCCGCGGACGGCGAGCGGGACAAAGAACAGTTTAATTAATTCGCGTCCGCAATTCAATATCCAATTTATTTTCTTTTATGGCAACACCGTCCACTTACGCGGCCGGAGGAAACGCGCGGCCAACACGAGGAATTTGTTTAAAAACTGCGAACTTGCTATCTAAGTTATTACTTACTATATAAGGTTCGCGCGGTGTGTCGACTCATTTGTATTCGTCTGTAATATATCTTTTATATAATATATATCTTTTATTAACCGTGTAATAATTTATAACAATGTAATTAATACACCGTAAAGTTTTATATATGTGTGTAAGTTTGTTATTAGAAATGATTTATGTCATTGGAACGTGGTCTCTCAATATTGACCTTAGCGGCGAGCGCGCAGTGGCTCATTGAGATGATGCTATGTCCGGGATTTCATAGTCTAATAAGAAATAAGGAGATCGGTAGAGGAAGGAAAATATCTGATATAACTTAGCGGATTGGCAAGTGAAGGAGACTGTGGACAGGTCACACAGCGAGCACAACAGATGGTCTTGGAGTGGTAGCGTAGGGTATTCACCTACAAAGTCGTCAAGAAAGGCAGGATGCAAGCTTCTTCAAACCGGTCCTCATAGAAACCTATGGAGGAGGCCAATTTTAGTAATGGACGGCTCACGACTTGATGATAGAGTAATGTTATCGCAAGTATTTAATGGAATCAGGCGTTATTTTGCGGAAGTCCATCCTAAGTAAGAAAAGGACCAATATTTAGCCACTTCCGAACAAGCAGTGGTAGTCCTGTAACAAAGTGCACCGCCCGCCAGCCCGCTGATAAATGCGATTAGAGTCCGAGAGTCTCTGTGTTTGGCACTAATCGGTGTAACATAACTCCTAAAGATGCCCCGTGGAGGGGTGAAACACGTGTTGAGACATTTTACGGTGGTAGTTGTGTAATTCGCATTGTTTGCCGCATGCGCATTTAGAATATTAAAAACCACAACAATTCAGTAAAGGTTATTTTAAGCAGAAAGGATTAGGAGGATGCACATCCAAGCGGTGAATAGACCGAGTATTTGCCGCATTTTTTGAAAGCCTCTCGCAGATCCAAACACATGAAGACTGCTCATAAAAGACCAAGACTTAGTAATTTTCATTCCGTATAGCAAAAGCAAACTTTTTATTCCACAGGTCAATTTAAATCTTAAAATATGTTTGATGGGTCGCAGAGTAACAATTATAATTTACAAAACTTTATTTATAAGAAACGTTACAATATAAAAATGTATACTGCATATCATATGTAACTTCAATATGGCGCAGGCGCATCGCGTTCGTATGTTTCAACAAGTCGGTGACAAGTAATTGAGTCGTCATAAAACAAAATGTTTCGGTTTAGTATGTACTACTATTTTATTATAATTAACGGGAGAAAAACAATAAAATAAATCTTAATTCTCCAAATTGGCGACCCACGGACTGCGTGTTGTTCATCCCTGCCTTACAGTATATAAATAGTTATCTAAATATCACTTATTAAATCCATAAGTAATTTTATTTAACAATTTTTCTCTAATAAAAAAGAAAAATTTTTGTAGATGCTTTCTGTCATAAAAATCTTCCGAATTTTTACTTTTTCGAAATTTAAAATCAGAAGGCGATCACAAATTAAAAATATACTCACATTTGAAAAAAAAACAAGAGTAACAATTCCCGCCTAATATTTAAAACATATTTTTAATCTGTCATTATCGATTGTGACAGCGAAATGTTTTGCCGCCAAATTACGCAATGAAATAGATAAATAAATAAATTAGATTTTAGTTTTTATTTACCACTTGAGCGTGTTTGCGTCTACGTATCGTTATTGATTAATTAGGCGATGCCTTTTAACAATGCGTACACTGTTTGTACACTTCTCGCTGCGTTCTTACACCGAACGTCGAAGGATTATCAACTCTATTGCATTAATCTTAAAGGTTATTGTTTTTACATGAAACGAAAAACGTTTTTCGAATCCGTTGTTGAGCGCCGAGCTGTCAAAAGTGAATCGATTTTTTTTTCGATTCCCCGAGCGCGCAACAAAAAGTTGAGCCGCGGATCGACATGTTAATTGAAACTCAAATAAATTAACGGACATATCGTTGGCTAATGAGCCGTCGCGGCGGCGCGTAGATCACTTGTTGTGATAAACATTGGACAAGAGAAACCTTTTTGGTTCGCGTCGTTACCGAAAACGTGTTGGCAGCTGTCTCTGCGACCAGCACCGATACGATTGTAGCGCTGAATGAGGACCTAAACACTCCTGTTAATATAATTTTTTACTTATAATTGTTATGGTATATTTAAGTTTGTAATTAGTTTTATAATGCTGCTAAAATGTAAACTCTTTCAAAAGCATATAGGCCGTAGTTAAGTGCGGACTATTTTTCGTTACTGGCTAATTACACTGGAGAAATAATTTTTTTATTTGATTGTATGTTGTTTATTAAGCATTGACAATAAAACTAGACTTGATATCAGGAGGCAAAGGTGAACGTTACATAGGGTCCTTAGAGGTAACCAGTAGTTAGGATTATCACAACTACAGAAAGTTTCAAGCATGGTAGTTGATTTCTCAGGATTGGAAGTGCAGGCTAGCAGAAGAAACAAATTTATAGAATTATGTGTGTTTCTGGAACTTGTCAGTTTTCTTGCGATGTTTTTCTTCGAATCTATAAATCTCCGGAATTTATAAATGCGATTTATGAAAGTGCATTTATAGATTCCGCGGATTCGATGCACTAAGACTTCTTTTAAGATAAAGGTAAAGATAAAATACGTTTATATAATATTTGAACTTCTAACACAGCTAATGATCATTAATTTAGTATCTATTTTTTTTTAATTTTGATTCTTTTCTGTTTCGTAAGGTGTTATAGTTGTGGAGAAGAATTAGGAAGAAACTCCGCGAAGCGAGGGGATCCCGGGGAAACCTTGACTCCAGCCACAACAAACTACTCTCACTAGGTTGGGAGGACAACGAGCGTTTAGGTCGCTTCGACTGATGCTCCAAGGATTAAGTAGACTCAAGGGCCCCCATTAGAGAACCTCGGCTACAAGAGCGCTCAAGGAGGCAGAACTTAAGCTTGGTCGGTCACTATTGCTCCGCTAATATCATTACTAGGACTTCGGAAAGCATTACCGTTGGTAGAAGACGTTGCAGAAGAAACTTTAGCAATGCTTCCATCGAGTCTGATCAAATTTTCTTCATCATTTGTGATGGCTATGTATTGCTGTTATTTATAGCTATTGTGATGCCTTTCTATAGTCGAACCCAAGATCTTCACTGTACTGTCTCGGAATTGAAGTGCACACATTAATAAAAATGAATGTAGCACTGTATATCTATGTAACGATCATATTTATTATTATTAATTTCTAACTTACCAAACCAATCGTTCAAGCTAATTTTGAAAATCGGTGAGAGACAAATTGTTTTAAGTGTTACAGCCTTGAAGGGTTCAACCCTTGCAATTACTTCCGAACAACAATATAAGCATTCACACGAAAGCTAGTCAACATGTAGAGCTATTTGTTATAGGAGTGAAAGGTTTAACGGGGTTACTTTAGCTCACTTGTCAACAAAAATCTATGGAGCACATATTTACAATCACCTGTAAAGGATTGTTCTGAAAAATATTGTATTCATTTGTTTTATACTGGAGTGCGGCAGATCAATAACTTCTGGCTGTTCAAAGTCTACAAGGATTGATTCAGCCCATAGGCTATGCCCTATAGAGGGATATACCATAATCGCCACGCTCGGCAGATGAGCTGGTTATCACAGTGTTGTATTATGGTACGCAGAGGAAGCTACTGCTCATCCTCTAGAAACTTGTTTGTGAGAAACAATCCTATATAATTAATGCACACAGTGTGAATGACAAGGTTGAACTGGCGACCAACGATTGCAATTCTTAGCTCTCTACCATTGGGCTACTATGCTCATAATAATAATTTTGATGTATAGTCATCTCAATTCTTATTACTAGTTTTTCTTACTACACTATCTTGTTATTTATTATCAGTAAAACCATTAATTAATCACCCTGTATATAAATGCAACATGTAGAACATGAAATGAATTTAGTAGATAGGCCTATCGCAGTTGCACCGTCGCCCCGCGCCGTGACCGCTCGGCTTTTTGTTAACAAAACACACACATGTTGTCTTTTTATAGTAAACATTGTGTTTGATTGAACGGCCAGCCAGTCGACTGGTTACCTTCACAATGTCACTGTTAGTTTATTTATTTATCTGTATAGTAATTCGGAGTTGAAATTTTAAATTCATATTTAAACTATTTAAAATTCTATATAAAAAAGTCTGACGTAGAAAATGATTCAAAACTTAACGAACTGTGAATTTTCTTGTTGTAAACTAGATCTAAAGTTGCTTTTGTCAAATAACATATAATTAATGCGCCATAATCTGAAATCTCATCTGAATAAAAGTAACAGACATACGATAGATACAAAAAAAAAAACTCGTAACTAAATTTTTTATTCGAAATATAAATGGATCTCGAGATATCTAAGAATTTCACTTTCTTAGTTTTAAATCTAGAATTAAAAATATATTATTCAATAAATCTTATGTTTTATCCATTTTGTGCAGATTTGTACAACACGACATTGTTTTGACAGGAAGATGTCTATTGTGTCATATTCACTGGTATACACACACAAACACACACTTATATTTTTTTTTTATTTACGTATATACATATATGTATTGATTGATTGATTGAGATTTAAAACCAGTACTATAAACATATTATTGAAAAAGGTATACTATTGCATCCAAGAACACACACTATACTGATATTAATGCGTGGAATTAAATGTTGTCGATGCTAACTCAGGAAGCTAATTATTGTCGCGCACTCTTTATAGAACTATATTTGTAAAGAGCAACTGTTGAGTTTCTCTTCTCAGCAGAACTGCCTTCCGAGCCGGCAGTCGCCTTCTGTAGGCACAACAATGCCGACATTTTATTTTGATTGACGACTCGGAAGTGCTTATAACTGCTAATTGGAATAAAGTATGTTTTGATTTGATTTGTTTATATGTATATGCAGCTCTGGCCATGTCTAGTCCAGCCACTGGTTGCTCCAAAAATACTGCCTACCTACACGTCGGCGGATCTTCGAACGCGCCAGATGCAAGAACAGGAAGAACATGTAAAATAAGATATAATATACAATTTGTTAACATATAAGTCGTTTCATTTTATTACCTTGCGTTCCTTACTTCTACAATTCACTCTGTTAGGTGAACTCAAAAGCTGATATTTAAAGATATCCTTTATTTCCTGAAATGTGGTAGACAGTATTATTACAAAACGAAATAGAGCATCTTCCAAGCAACACTCCTGAATATTTATTTATTTAGTTACACATGCAGTACATATAATTTGAAAGTACCATATGAGTTTCTGGATAAATAATGGTTTCGTTGTGGTCTTTCACAGGTGACACTGTATTTAAAATAACTATGTACAATATTATTAAAAAATAGTAAATATCAAAAGAAAATTGGGCGCACGCGAGAAGAAACATCTGGTTTACAACTTTAAATACTAAAGGTGCTCTTAATGTCAAAGTGTTTCCTCCAGCGCGCGATCTTCTTTAAGGAAAGTTCTTAAAAATACTGAATTAACAAATTGGTATCTATACAGTGAGTTATCTTTCCGGTGCCGCCGCGACACAAGCAGATTTTTCAATATTAACAAAAGCAAAGTTGGTGGAGTTTTTTCTGACGATTTACTCAGCATTTCCATTCGTATTATTATGACTAAAGATGATGAAAACGTGAAAAGAATGCCAAAAGAATTCAATGTTACAGAAATGCTTAAAGAAAATAAAAATAAAATTGTAAAGGAATGTAAACGTAACAAAAAACCAAAAACAAAATGAAAATAAAGCAAAACAGAACAAAATGTAAACTTCTAGTATTCTGGTAGGAAGGCAACGGAAGTGAGGTGATGAATGAAAGGATTAGGAATAAATGAAAGAAAATGAAATTGTGAAGGAAAAAGGATGGGAACGCTATATATATATATAAATGTAATGTAAAAATAGTCCCAGAGTAACCATGACGGGGGCCAGTAAAAATATCATAAAAATTAGAAACAAATTGAACTTCTCTGTAGAGATATTCTCCGACTTAAAGCTGCTAGGGTCTGAAACGCGACCTCAGCTGGGAACACTTGCTTACAACACATTCGGACTAACGACCAAAAATCAGTAAGGCAATGCTCAATTATAAGTAAAACGTAATAAATGAGTAAAGTAAAAAAATCAAAACTTTAGAATAAACCAATTTATAAGTTGATATAAAAATTGTAAAATAACAGTTTGTAAATAAAGAAAATAAATTAAAAGACGCAACAATAGAAATCATTGTGATAAGGAACGTAGACGAGGGAAAGAAGGTGATGAGTGAAAGATGAGAACGCGACGAATGGCTGCGTTCGCTTGGTGCTGAACCCTGTTAGCCTTTCTGGCTTTCACAGCTTCTTCATACGCAGATCTCGCGACTCCTAAATCCGCTGGCTAATATATTTATAAAAATCTACACGAGAAACATCGCCTGACGTATTGTATTAAGTAGTTAATATCTACAAGGGATTTCGAAAAAACGTGGAACCTTTTCTCCGAAGACATTTCAGCTAGGCACTACGTCGCACACGGGCACAACGGCGGACGCCATATGAATAAAATTATTTTTAAAGGACGCAAGGAAAGTGAAAAAGTACTAGGGAGGTAAGACAGGATAAAGGGTAATAAATATACAAAATTGAGAAATTTATTTGTACCCTAAATTGTAACGTCTAAGCCCCATAGATGGCGGGGACAACCACAGGACTCAAAAAAACGTGGACCAAAAAAAAACTGCATATACGGATAGATTTTTTTGTTATCACATTTACATTCTATTTCTTCTTTTTTTAAATATATTGCTACAGGTTTTCATAAAATATTTTTGTTTATTTAACTTCTAAATATATTATGTCCTCTTTTTCCGATAGTCTTTTCAAAAAAGAAACTGCTGCGCCTGCGTTTATGCAGTAGGGATTTATTTTGTAAATCGAAAAGATGTTTTTATTTATTTACAGTTTCACAATCAAATACGTTTAAGTCTTTCTTTCAACAAATAAAAAACACGACAGAAGTGTAGCGTTTGCTTTACTGACAGCATTTTGTTGGAAAGTTCCTTTGTAATATAGTTTTAAGTGTTTTTGTGTGCATATATTTATTTATTTTACAAATAATTTCTATTCTGCTATGCGAGTCTATTGAGAATCTACTCCTAGATGCTTTAAGGCTTTAATTGTAACTTTAATAAGTCGTTTAACACTAAATATCAACCAAATACAAATGAATGAATAGAAATCAGATTGGATCGCTTTAGTTATGTAAGAGTATACCATTATTTAGTTCATGTACGTGTAATGTTTTGAAATTGACAAAGAAATATATAATTGCAAGCTCACGTCGACCCTAAGGGAGACATGTTTAACGTAATTATCCTTGTGTTGCCAGTTATGATTAATTATTGGTTGCCAGCCTGTCACGCGACGCTGCTGTACTTCAGCGTAGGGCAACGGTACGAATCATTCTAATGTTTTGCCCACTCTATGATTTAATAAAACATACAGTACTTCTTTTAATTAAAAAACATTAGACCCTGAATAGCAATTGCCGCGCACCAGAAATTTCCCGGACCAATAACTATAATGAATATATTTATAGAAACTTGATAAGATGCTAACATATAGTATTTTGTCGTTATTATCATTATGTTAGCCCACTGCAAGGTGTAGGTGTCCCCCAAAGATCGTCACGATGTCCGGCCTTGCTGCATCTCGTGGTTGTCAATTGGAAACCTTTGCCCTGCCCCCTGCTGCTTCAGACAAACAACTCTTCAGGCTACGTCGGTTATCTAAGTTGTTCTGCGAATCTTCTCATTTTTGTTTTGATCTTTCAGAGAAACTCCGAGTTCAGCCCTCTACGTTGCTTTTGGTTACCTTGATTCTTCATATTAGCGTCATCCATCATAAATGTCCACATCTCGAAGCCATTAGTGATCACCGGCAATACACAATCGTATACGTTTCTTGTTATACTCACAAAATGAAAGCTTAAATATTAAAAGTAAACAATTGTTGCAAGACGTGAAGGTTGAAGAGATAATTGAGTCGGAAAATAGGAAGCGACCGACAAAAGAAAGAAGAAATGATACAGCGAAGCAGTCCAAAACAAACCCAGCGGCTTCCGTTTCATTAACATCTTCACATGACGAATCTAAAGCGGCATATTCCGAAGGTGAAGATTTAGAGCAGCCTCCGTCACGCCTGAACATCCATACCACCGGTTTTAGTCCGATCATCCAATGCTCTGCGCCCTATGTGGTTTGCCGCCTGTCAGTTTGATGGTTCCTCGGTGTACATGTGTTGACATGAGCGTCCAACTCCTCGATCCTGCCAGTAACAATGGTTGTCTCTAAGCGCTCGAAACATCAAGAGCTTAGAAAATAAAATAAACTACTTATAATCCTTTGTAAATTAGTTTTATTTCTTGATATATAATTTATTTTGATTGCATGAAACAATGCGTTGGAACGAATTATGGGTTTCCAAGTCGATGTAACGATACAGCCATGTTGTCTGTTAAAATTGTGTAGTTTTTATTATAAATAATATTATTTTTTTTTTAAATATAAAAACTACACAATTTTATAATAACTTTATAACATTTATAGTAGTAATAATTAAAAAATAAAATAAACCACTTATAATCCTTTGAAAATTAGTTTTATTTCTGTTTCTCATCCGTATACTCTTGGTGGAATAGTCGTGGTCATGCTGCGGTCTGTTCTAGTTCCCTCGCTGCATTTGCTAAGCGTTGCCATGTAGCTCGGAGTTTGTAGGAGAAAGATTATTCATTTACTGACCCCTTAGTGACAGTTTTGATTATGTCTGTCCATTTTGTCGAAGAGCGTCCACAAGATCGCATGCCTTCACTTTTTCTTGTACCACCAAACGTTCAATTGAGTCCTCGCTACGGGTGACATGTTAAAAGAACTTGAGAATTCTTATTTTCACGCATAGCTTCGTTTTTCTGTTGAGTTCTTTGGGGAAACGTTGGTTCCGTGGGCCGTCCACGGGTTAGTAAACATCTAGGCCCTAAGGTCCCATCACGGATAGTTAAAAAGCGACAAATCTCTAGGTCTAGGATAGATTATTTGTAATTGATAGCTGGAACAGACCACAGTGTAAATCGTTAAAGGAAGCCTATTATTAAAGAGTCTTCAGAAATGTATACAGTATTGCTGTCGAACTGGATTCTCAATACTAGAAGTTTCTTAGAATATATGAATGGTAAATATAAAAGGAATCTGCAAACGAAAACGTGACGAGATTAGGGAATAAAGATTTATTTTTCAAGAATTCAGTAAGGAGCTCACAGAAGATGTAGCAATTACAAGCAGCATGCACTGAGCTGTGGACACAATTTGTAACGACAACTCCAGCTGGGTTATTAAAACGCAAATCCTCTTAAACGTCAGGGGTGTTAAACATTCCGCGAACCGAATCTACTTAGCTCGCTGCCAACCCTTGTTTGCCGTCGAGCCTCACTTTGTTGGCTGGGAAAACATTCGCCGGGTTAAGGGGCCTACTTAGCCTAACTCGCTGTGTTTCCAACTGATATTGCGGTCGGAGACTACGATCCGGGGGTGGCGCTGCGCGAGTTGTTTCCACAGGCAACACTTGTCGCGCCGTGCCCCGCTCGCCCCGGTCACTCCCCCGCCGAGCCCGCGGTGCTCGCGCCGCAAGCAACAAGCGATCAGCGTTTTAAAATAAAAATATAGAAGAATTATTTCACCACATTTAGAACATAAAACATGTATACACAAAAAACCTATTATACTAATGAAACGTGTAACGTTAAATACTTCGGTCTTTGAAGACTCGTAGCCGGTAAATGAACCACGCGAAGTATTGGGACAATGTATACATACGTTTGAAATAGATTGTAAATAGCCTAGTCGATAACTATAAGTTATTCTAGCTCACAGGTACAGTTTATATTCGTAAACTGGTCACCGTGACGGTCTTTGATGGAGGCCTGTCCCTTGCAGCGGTTGTCTGTCGGCTCAAAAGAAGAAGATGAAGATACAGTTTTACGTCATCTGACTGGTTTCAAGTGTTATTTTGTGCTAAACTACGAGTATTGTACATACGTCGTTTTGATTTGTAATACGTTATTATGGAACAACTCAATTTGGTTCAACTTTCTATTAAATTGAAAAAGTCTCACATTATAGTCAGTGAGTACAGAAGTGATCATTATTAATGTTCCTTAATGAACAATACCATGAATAAAATGAAAAACACATTCAACCCTGAACTGGTTATTCTAGGGCGTGAAGATTTTCTTATCTGTAAAATTCTCGGTCAATTCATTACTAGGTAAGAATTCCAGTGTTCCGTCATCTTTGCCGATGTGACTTAGGTCCTATTTCCCAAAGAGATAAGGGAAAATCCTTGATTGACCGAAGCAGTCACAACTAGAAAGTACATTAGTCCATACTTCCAACTTGTCTCATGTTCTTTTCAACACTATTGCTACGCACATCAATTATATGTATTGAAATATTTTAATTAACTATTTTAATTTTCATTTCGTTATATTATATTTAAGTGTAGCTTTTTCGATTCAGTTTTATTAATTTATAATTGTTCTCTTCGTGTATCTAATTATATTACATGCTATTGTCACTTTGAGCGCATCCCTTGTCCACACGACCGCTCCGGCTGAGAAGCAGCGCGGCAGTGACACCTCGCAATGTGTTTTCCTTCAAAACGCGGTGATTCCCCGGAGAGTCGTCCCCCACTTTCACTTCCCGTGTTTGAATATCGAGTCCGCGCTAATTACTTATCGCTTAGCGAAGGCGCTGTCTGTTTGTTAGCGCTTACACTAATTTGCTAAGCGATTCTTGCTTATGGAGGTGTGTTTTGGGAATCCAGGGTGTTTTATGTGTTGACACACCTTCCCCTTTGCCTTTTGCCGGGTGTTGACTTTCCAAGCCGGTATGCGTTACGCTATCAAGCCAATATCTGTTCCTTGCTTGGTTGCTGTCGTTGCTTTTTCGAGACTTCTAGAACAGGACAAATTCTAAAATAATTTACGTATAATCTTTTTCTACAGTGATAATACTCTTTCATGCATTATATGGTTAACTGACGTAGCTATTTGGGTAGATAGGTAGGAATTTGGTAGGTTTATGTTCGGCAAAATTTATTATAATGCCGTTGACCTTCAGAAAGGATTAAGAGGTTTTACAGTAAGTCTTTTGATAACCTGTTAAAGTCCTATCACTTGATAAACATCGGTATATTTCTGAAAATTTCTGAATCAGGATCCTTTAAAACTTCATTAATCTCTCCCCTTTTTAATGAAATTTTAAACGATCCTAATTCAGATATTTCCAGTGTGGTGCATTGCAATGAGGTCCGACCTGGCCTCTCTCCCTATAACACGATGGCGGCTCCATGCCACCGCACGGTTAATTAATGTACTGAGAAATTAAATTTCATGTTTTTTTTTATAAATTTATGGAGAATCGTTTATTCAACCCCATTTTTTCTATGTCAAAATTAACCAGGTACAAATAATAAATAGATTTATTTATATCTGTATTATTTGCAATAAGTCTTCCTTACTGATTTACCTAATACATATACGTTGTTTAGTTTTTACTATATTCTATATTTTATGAACAATACAGAAATGAAGTTGGTCTTGTCGGATTCCGCTGATTTTTTTAAATATCCTATGACACGAAAAAAAAGAATTGCGTAATGTATAATACAGTAAATGCAGCCTAGTTATTGTGAAAATATCTAAGGTTTTGTTACCTGAAACACGGTGAAACTGTAAATGCGCCATAATACTTCACTATATCTTACGTAGATATACTTTCAATTAATCGTGAATTATTTGATACGGCTGTACGTAGAGTCAAGGGCGTCGCGAGGGCGGAGTGAGGGCGGCGCGAGGGCGGCGGGGCGGGCGGGCTGCCCCACTGCGCCAGAGCCCGGGGCGGCAGGATATTGCACGTGGACTCATTACCGACCGCCGAGAGCTGCCGTTTCGCTCGCCGCCAAATATCTTGGAGACACTTCATGTTTACCAACTCCTTGTCACGTTATTGGATTGTGGTGCGACACTAGCCGTGTGTACTGTAAGGTTCTTTTATTGTTTCACGACATTGTCGTTCGAATCTGTTTAGTAACTTTGAACTTGCTACCTGGGTTATCACTATAAGGTTCGCGCATTTTGTCGAGTATAGGCGTCTGTAATTATTTATCTTATTTTACGTTATGTTTTATAAATGATAAGGATACAGTTAATATATCATTATGAATTATTATGTATGTTTTTTATCAGTGATGGCTTATGGCGTTGCATCGTGGTTTGTCACTCAGCGCCTCATTACCAAGATCACAGTCACGCAAGGATGAAAGATGACCTTATTGAGGTGGTCGGAGGACGCTTGACGAAGGCTTCCAACTGGTCTCATTGTAAATCTATAGAGCAGACATGTGTCCAAAAGTAGGCATACAATGGCGAAAATGATGATGATTGTTATCACTGACTCTTCATAGAGGAGAGGCTGAAAGGGTAGAGTCCTTTAGCATGTGGTTTCAGTGTTTCAAAATAGGTTAAGTTTGTATATATGTACAGGTGCTACAGGTACAAACTATTTTATCTGATAAGCATGGCCAGCCTTTGAAGCTTCAGTAAAACTGAATTCTTACCTCATTCTTCAATTATTAATGAAAACTTATGTTACAGTTTCACTAGGCAGTGCATATCGTTCGTATAACTGACGGCTCTTGGAGTCGAAAGGTTCACGAGTGGCGACCACGAACCGAGAATTAGTGGGCGGGCCCACCAGTAGCGGGAACGAGATCTTTGAAGCCGCGAGAAGCGCACTGGACGAGGGCTGACCAACACCAGTCCTTGTGGCTATCTCAGGGGTTATCCTGTACCTTACAGTGGGCATTTATGTATGGTATGGTGAGGCATACGTTGCAGTATGGCTACTTAGATTTTAAAATGAAAATTAAATCATCCTATATAGTGTAAGATGTTGCTGAAAAAAGTCTTGAATACAAACTAGCCGTTTAAAATAGTTATTTGTTTAATTAATGTCGGCAATAAACAATATTCCGCACGAAACGAGCGAGCCCGCAATTGTTGTCGGCCATAACACCTTATGCGGCGTGTACAAGTGTGAAGGAATTGTTCGGATGCATAATTACGCAGTTACAAGCTGCCGGCAATTTATGGACATTTTGAACGAATGTTCTGCAAGCAAATTATTCATAGGAGATTGTAATCTTATGCCGTCATCTGTCGCGTCTGTCAGATAAAATTTGAAAGCGCCCATCAGTCAAGTCGTCGAGTACGTCAACAGGCATCTACGGCTGCACTTGTTTACTTACCGTCTTAAAAAGTAACGAACAAAACTAATTGACTTATTAAACGCAGTTTAAAGCGATCGGTTTATTTATGAGTTCTATTTTCATATCGATAAGTACTTCTCGTTTTTCCTGATGATATGTACATGGCAGTTGAAGTTTTCTTTATTCTTCACCATAAGCACGTTTTTCATGTTCACAGAGCCGTCTTCTTCACCAGTGCGGATTTTTAAAGCTTCATTCAAGTTTTAGTATGATAGTACTCTGATCAAAAAGTAAAGTGAATTTGTTAAAAAAACATAAATCTTTATTTATTCTTCAAATTCATTTAATCCCCTTCCTATAAATATAAAACGCACTTATGCCAACGTTTTTTTCAGTCCTTGAAACAGTCGGAATAGTCTTTTTTCTGTCTAGCCTCTAAGACCGATTCAGTTTTCATTCCCTTAATGTTGTTAAAACGGCGTCCCCGCATTGGTCTTTTGAGTTTCGAACCGCCTTCTTTCTAAAAAATTCAGCGATTTTGGCACCAAATGAGTTTAGTTGCGTTTGACAAAATTGAAACATTTGACAATAACACGGAGGACTTGGAGATAATTAAACTTTTTGACAAACAGACGCTTGGCATATGTCCTACCAACGAAAAAAATGATTTCGCCTTTCTTTTTGATCACAGTAGAATATGTTTATCAATTACTGCTGCAATAGACTTCATACTGTGAAAAGATATTCGCATGTCGTTGTTAAATAAAAAAATACAAAACGCATGACAAACAGATAATCTTATTTATTGATGTAATGTCAATTACTTATGCATAAATTTATTTTGTATACTGCAAGACAATGTGTACATGATTATATTTTTATTGTAATGCTTCATCGGTTTACATCTTGGTTCGTCGTGTCGAATGAAGAAGAATGAAAGAAGAAGAAAGAAAAAAATGAAGAAATCACTCGTATAAAGTGGCAGTGGGTACATCGCTGGTGCTACCGACTGGCCGTTGGAACTGAAAGGTTATAGAGTGGCGACCACGAGGTAGAAGGCGCAACATCAGTATGCCTCCAACTAAGTGGACCAGTCGACATGTTCAAAGTTGCGGAGAGTCGCTGGATACAAGTCGGGACATGTCATCACGGAGTCCGTGTGCCATCTTTTGGTTTTGATTGATATCAAATATTTAACATCAAATGTTGCTTTTTTCCCAGTGGTCTGAATATTGAAAAACATGTTTTGCTTATATTCAATATTTTAAACTTAAACTTTCTTTCTCCATAAGATATCTCTTCTTTCGCGTGTTTTGGCGATAATGTAAAAAAAAACCTTTTTTAATTGTTTAATCCGTTGTAAATTTCTGTGCTTGGCAACACACTTGTTTCATTTTAATTCTATAACTTATTAATATTTATCGACACTAGTACAGATAAAGTAAAAATGTATTTAATTAATATTTAATGTACTGTCAATAGCTGTCAACGAACACCTTCAAGAGTTCTAGATTGCGTTCTTTGTAACTTTATTTTTAATTAAAAAAAACTGAATGTTCAATTAAGACATTATATTTTAATAAAATTCACACTTGACAGTAGCGAGCTTATCTTGAAATTCCTTTGTCCTTTTACAGAAATAACAAAAAAAAAACGATCAATGCATTCATTACGCTCGGCGAAATATTAGCGCATGTCCGGAGCCATTTCCACGTTCGAAAAAACGAAACTGTCTCTCATAAAGCTCTTTATTGCGTTTCTTTATTAATCAGTTGCAATAACGTAAAACACTAAAGGCGCAGCGCTTGGCTGCCACATAAGATAGTAAGTCTCAGGTTTGAGCTATATATATATATATATATATATATATATAGATTTTTTCTTTTAATAACCGTGTTCCAATCTCGCTTATAATTCTTAATGAATGAGTAATAATATAATTAATATACCATAATTAACTTTTATATGTATGTGTGTGTCATCAGTGATGACTTGGAATTGGAACGTGGTCTACCACTCTTGGCTTCGACGCAAACTCATCGATACATGGACAGTCCCGCGAGGAGGGCAGACGACCTTGTCAAGTCGGAAGACGCTGCATGCAGGCCGTCTTCAGCTGGTCTCATTGGGAATCTACAGGGTAGGTTTGTGTGCAGTAGTGGAGGCCTTGACTATCTATATCTTTATAGAAGAAAGAAAGGCTTGCAAACGAGATATTAGTTTTATGAGCAACATCTCTTCTATCTTTGTTAATGATCTTTGATCAAGAGAAGAAGAAGCCAGTAATCTTAAATATTGTTAAAATAATAATAACAACAAAGTAATAAACTGCGTTTTAAATTGAACTTGGATAACTTTGATTTATTTCCATAGTTTGGAATGGAATGGAAATATGGCTGGTCGTGATGCCCGTCTCTCAGATGGATCATCAAAAACCGCTACATGGCATGGGCCAGCTGGTAGAGCTACAAGTGGGAACTGAAGGAGACCTTCAGCTTAAGAGAGATCCATGGCCCAGGACTTCTCCCATTTGATTAACACATAAAATAATTATTTACTATTAGTAACAATTTTAAAAAAGTAAACAATCGCTTGGAATAAAAAGGCTTTATTATTATCATTATAACTTATTAGATTATTAAGTGGTAAATCATTCGAACGAAGAAACTTTTTTTTAAAACAGGGCAAAGGCTGCGCAACCGTTCGGCCGGTTGCGTTCCGCGCGCGCATAAATTTACGATAAAACATTTTTATGCCGATGTAAATAGCTTTCAGTTATTTCTACACCCTGTAACATGATTTAAGAGCTCTATTGTTAATCAACTTAACCTCTTATTCGTCATTTATTTTACACCTGTGTTACAAAAAGAATTACATGGTTATTAGTTATAGATGTAAAAGAGTTAAAGGGGGAATGTACAGCGTATTTACTGTCAATTAATGTGCGGTACACCATGTACAAAAACAAATCGTTTCAGAAATATGAAAAAGCGTGAACAAATTTCTCATTACTATATTTTAAAATAAATTATTGTTTATTGTCTGTCCCTGCAGGTTTTTCTATAGAAAAAAAATAATGTAACATGTTTCAGATCACTTTAAACAGGGTGATTGGGAATTCGAGAAGAAGCTTAATATTTTTTTGCTGACAAATGAACTACACAGCCACTGAATGTAGTTCCAGTGTCCTCCACTTGGATTGAGTTCCAATCAAAAGAGCCTATGTCTCGGAACTATGATCAAATAAATACATTTAAAAAACTTTTAAATTAACCGGTTTTTTGATACCCATATTGTGGTGGTTGTGAAAAAATATGTACCTAGTCCCCGCCATATTGGAACGGCGTCCATCTAGAATTTTAAATTTTGACATTATCATCGTGTTTTACTAATGTAGCCCTTTTATTTGATACCCATATTGAGGGGATTAAGGAAAAATATGTAATCCGCCATTTTGTTTTGTATCGGCGGCCATCTTAGATTTATAATGTTATTGATTTTATTATATTGTATTGTCGTCTAAATTATATGTGTGTACCAAATTTCAGATCAATCTGACAACGGGAAGGTGCTTAAATTTCAATTTCTAATTTTGACCCAAACAAATAAATTCCGTACGGGTCGAACTAAATAAAACCGTTTAAAAAGATGTGTAGACCTTGCGTGATCATGTCGACTCGTGTGTCGTCTTGCCGGTCTGATGTTCGCTTTCAAACTGTCCTATTGTAAATCTATGGAAAAGGACTATGTCCAGAAATGGACGCCGTGTAGCTGCAATGATCGTGCTGACGATACTGTGTAGTGTCTTGTAAATATGAAGATATTCCCCCGAAACCCAAAAAAGGTGCTATCGTTTACGCCTAGCGAGCAGTCAGCTGTGACTGACGAGGTTGCGCCGCGTCGCCGGGCGCCAATTTTTGTCCAATCTCGTGTATTTCCGGCGCCGGGCGCGCTTCCGCCGGAAACGAAGCTCGCGCGCCCGCGTGACCTGCCTGATGAGCTCCTGTTTCAATTCGCAACAGATCATCTCACTGGCTGCGGTGACATGGTGGACGTTGTTTCAATCGATACACACGACCTGGGACGGACTCAAATTAAAAAATATATTTTCAGGAACTACCCTGATTGACATCTGTCAAAAATTTTGACCTGCAATCTGATACAAAATGAAACTTAATTCAGAATAATCATATCATTTATTTATTTAATATCACAATAATTACGAACGATTATTTACAAAAATTAGTTTACTTTTTCGTAAATTGCAAGGCGTGTTTATTTTAAAACTTGCCGTATAACATACGAGTACAAATTTAAACACGTTTGCCTGTTGTACGTGTGCACAGTCTGGTCGTAATTATGCTAATTTGTATATAAACATTAATTAATGAATAAAATAGAACAACAGTAATAGATGGCTACCTAAATAATATAAATCAGTTATTTTTTCGTTTTGTTACAACCTAACACGACTGGTTCGTTTTTGATTGACGTCAATTATTTGACTAACTAAGTGCAGATGTTTTAATTTTACTTTGATTGGGACAATAAAAGTGTTTATTAACTCTATTATACTTGATTTTATTTTTTCATTTTCTTTCTCTACAATAAACTTTCATGTGCCTTAACGAAATTATGGAAAAAAAATGTAAAGCAAATTTTGGCTTTGTTAAAACGGTACCTTTCTACATTTAGCACACTTTTGATGGTCATCATAATAAATTTTATCTATACGAATAAAAAAAATGGAGTGTCTGTGTATAATATTAAAATGTCAGTTTTTTACTACATGTGAATACATATGAATATACATACGGTGTATATAACAAAATTACATATTACTAATTTTTAGTCTGTCTATTCCGGCGAATGTTACCGATTTCGACGGGGGCTTTTACTGGCAAGTAGCCGATGTGATAAGGATTAATGTAAGTTTATTTTATCTAAGATACTTCATTAAAGAAAAAAATATCATACAAAATAAATGACTTTTTTGTTAAATTCCACGGAGATGAAGTCGCGGGCACGGCTATATACACATACATAGAGATGATTTGGATAGAATTATGACTAAATGCAAATTCCAAAAACGGCTCGTGAAGAAAAATAGAGTAATTTTTTTATTTTTCATTAAGCCTCCACGAAGCAATTGGACACGATAGCGATTTAATGCAAGATTTAGAAACAACAGTTTAAGGTTCTATTCTAAGCGGTGATGCCTTTCGCAATAGCTACAATGTAATATAATAAGAGTGGAATAATGTAATAAGAGAAGCCGATTAAGACAAAGTTTGTACTTAAAAAGAAAAATCTAGTACGTGGTTCAAGTGACTGACCAAACCAAGATTACTTAGAAGCCATGCCTCAAGTTATTCCATGGCGGGGAGCTAATACAGAGCTTGGAGATCTTACAAGCTGGTGGAATTTTATTATTACTGTAACAGCCTGAATCGTGGTTCTTGAGTTTAGTTCCCACAAGCCGGACCTTCGTCTTAGGCGTCCGCAACGTTCTGTCTCTTGAAGTTCCGTCACTGTACGCAGTACTTCGTGATAAAAAATCTGTAAGATCTTCAATTATCTACGAGCAGGCCTTCCCAGTCGACAATCACTAGACAGATTGCAATACCTGCGTCCTCGGACTCCATACGTGAATGTAGATCGAGGCGTGACCTTGGCGGCGGCCAAAATTGCGGTCAGTGCATTAGTGTAATGACTTTTGAGCTTTTTACACGGTTTGATCGCAAGGCCGATGGAATGACGCTAGTGTTGCCAATTATTTTACTATTTACGATTGAATCGGAAACTTATCGATAATATTGTTCCCCAGCAACTAACGGATAAGGTTTAGTATCATACGTAAGCAAACAATTTCACCCTATGGATTGACAAATTGACATGGCAATAGGCAATCCACGAAGTAGGTCGTTGGCGCCTCGAGGTTTTGGTGTGGATATCTATGTTCAGCTTTAGCCTACAGTTAAAATGATAGTGATGATGTCTGCATTGTAAAATAGTTTGATAGTTAAAATTAACTTGTGATCGTAGCGAATATTTGTAAGTCTTGTGTTATGTACTCCAAAAGATGTCGCTAGCACCGCCAGAACGTTTGGATCTCTCAACACGTTGTTTCACTCTCAATCCAAAAAACTTTTAAGCTAAACGGTTTTTTAAACGGTTTTATTTGATACCCATATTGTGGTGGTTGTGGAAAAATATGTACCTAGTCCGCCATATTGGAACAGCGCCCATCTTGAATTTTAAATTTTGACATAATCATCGTGTTTTACTAGTGTAGCCCTTTCATTTAATACCCATATTGAGGGGGTTAAGGAAAAATATGTAATGTGCCATTTTGTATTGGCGGCCATCTTAAATTTATAATGTTATTGATTTTATTATATTGTATTGTCATCTAAATTAAACGTGTGTACCAAATTTCAGATCAATCTGACAACGGGAAGGTGCTTAAATTTCAATTTCTAATTTTGACCCAAATAAATTCCGTACCGGTCGAACTAAATAAAACCGTTTAAATAGGACAATTTTTCGGAACTATGATACAAGATTTATCGTTATCTAAATTATATAAGTGAAATGAACAATAGTTTGTCAAACACGGTAGCTCAAATTCGACTTGTAATTCGCGAAGCTATTAACGTAACGTATCAAAGCCTTCAAGGCAACACATAGCGTGACGTCAAAGGCAGCATTACTACGTTTAATAAGCAGCGACTACTATCAGATCTCTGGCAATGAGTCACGTGTACTCACTCACTGCCAATTGTCTCGTAATTTGTTCGATTTTTAATTCTTTTTTTTTTCGTAAAACGAGCACATTCGAAGAGATGATTTCAGAGTGATGTTCAAAAGTGTAAAATCTTCAAAGCTTTTACATCTATTTCTTGCTTAAAGTGATCACTCGGAAATATGTTACACTATTTTATTTTTTACTAAAATGCAACTAGCCAATAACTTCTGGCAGTTCAAAGTATGATACAGATAGTAAACAATTATTAATTTTAAAACGTAGCGAATCGATTTTGAAAACACTATTTATTATTTTTGAATAATTGACAGCAAATGAGCTATACATTCGTCCCTTTGTAGCTTTTACGCCTTATATATAAACTTGCAATTAAATCTGATGTAAGAAAAGGACCAATATTTAGCCACTTCCGCACATGCGGCAAACAATGCGAATCACATCCGCATACGCATTTATCAGCGGGCTGGCGGGCGGTGCACTTTGTTGCACGACTACCACTGCATGTGCGGAAGTGGATAAATATTGGTCCTTTTCTTACTTAGAATGGACTTCCGCAAGGTAACGCCTGATTCCATTAAATATAAAATCAGATCTTTACATTTAAATAATAACGCTTACCATTGTACTTACAAGTCAATCACTATTTTGTATAGGTAAGATATATATGTAGTTTTTTTGCAAATCTTTGTCATTTACTATCCCATACATAAACAGTAATGTCATAATGTGTTTATAATCTTTCGCATAGTATTATATAACTATATTTACCTATACTAATTACTAAAAAAATTGAGCAGTGCTAACTTAGCGGTAGAGGGTCGTAAGTTGCGAATTTAATTTCCGGGATATAATCCATATTTTTTTCACTTTATAAGTTTTCAGAGAACATCCACTTCGTACTATAATACCATGATACGATCACCAACCCACTTGCCAAGAGTCGCGATAATGATATATCTTCCCATAGATATATTTGAGAATATTTTAATTTCTATCTTTAAGACATGTAGCTCGAAGAATTGGCTCTGAAATGGCAGCAGGCGGGGAACATAGCTCGTGCAATCCATGGCCATTGGGGTAGAAAGGTTATGCGACGACGAGAATGTGGCCACCACGTGGGTAAGCTCTCATTAGCTGAACCGCCGATATAGTCAAGGTTTGGTCCTGGAGAATCGCTGGATGAGGGTAACTCAAGACTGGTCATCATTCATGGTTAACATTGCAGTAGAAGTCCATCGGCTGAAAAGAAGTAGAAAAAGATATCAATAGAGAAAGTCTATGCCTTGCAGTGGCTGTCTATGCGCTGAAACGACAACGATGGCTAATTAAATATTTGTTATCAAGGAAAATTTTAATTAAGTAATTTATAGAATTTTGGTAAAAATTACATACATGTTTATTTTGTTACTAACAGATAGAATATTAAATTCCAATTACTTCTTTAACACTTCTAATACATTAATAGTGTGAACTTTCGGTGTTTATTTAAAATAATAAATTTTTGTCGTCAACTCTAAGGTACTTTTTAATTTAATTATTGTTCGTTACAAAACTATAAGGATGCCGAGACACTAGTTCTGAATTTGTTCTGTCCAGTTCTACAAGTTATTTTAATTGAATAAACTTAAATTGGATATGTTGAAGTATCTAATAAAGCCTACAAAAACCACCTTAATAATTCACTATATAACACATTCTTATTTTTAGTTAAATATTTTTAAACACAGCCTTCAAGATTGCGCGCCGGAGGAAACATTTTCAAATTAAGAGCTACTTTGGTGTCTAAATTCGCAAGCCAGATGTTTCCTACTACCTTTAATTGTTTCATTTTTCTTCAATTTTTTTTTTAACTTGTTACGGTTTGATCTTACTACAATGTTGTGAATTTAAATTTGTAATGTCGTGTCACCTATAAAGTAACACACGCGAGAACGGTTATTCATGCGGTAATTTTAAATGTACTTTTATCTTATGAGTAGTGCTGGTGTATTTAAATAAATAAATCATCATAATTTCAGCCATAGAACCTCCACAGCTGGACATAAGCCTCTACCAGAGATTTCCAAGTATAATAAATACACATGTGATTTCCATTATGATAATAAACAGTAATATGATAGATATAAAACAACTTATCTAATGTCATCCATCAGTGTTGAGAATAATTTTGTGTTTCATAACTCTGGGCATTGACTGGAGTATGACTATGCCCAGAATAGAAAGGGCGCATTTTTAATTATGACTGTTCCTAATAATGTCGGTACGTTTAAAATAAAACACTGTAAAATAGAGACAGAAATAGTATACGATGATAGATTTGTTCGTTTCTAATTGAATCAGCATAAGTCTCGCATGCTGTTTAGGACTGTCCCGCGGTGTTAGGTCACCGTGTGGCCAGCCTAATCGAAACACAGGCAGGCAGCAGTCTGGTGAGCAGGCGCGGGCAGGTATCGAGTCCGCTACTCGATCAACTCGAAAATAAAATTGAAACTTCGTAACCGAATAACCATCAATTCTCGCCCAACACTCCGCCAGTGAGTTTGGCAAATCGAATCAATACAACGTGAGATGTGGTCCGGGCCGCGTGCGGGGGTGTGTGGGTCGGAGGATGGAGACCCGGGGGGTGTAGATCCCGGGGGAGCGGCCGCTTCCTCCCCTGTTATTGTTTCAATCTCTCGCCGCAAACTTGGGTCGCGGGCGCGAATTGAAAAACTTGCGCGCTACCTGTCCCGCGCGGAAATCGATTACGCTTCGATTCCTCGGCGTCGACTTTTTGCGTCTATTTCGTTCCTTTATTTTGATACGAGCCGCCGGTAATGTTGCACAAGTGTTGCGGTTTTAATTCTGTGCACACGACAATGCTCACAGTCTAATGTTGCTTTTGTTCATACGCTGCGGTTACTTCAATTAAAATCATTTGTCCCAGGAAAATGAGCCCTTTTCAATATTCTAATTTAAATTAAAAATATTTCGATTTAAGCAGGCATTTATACCCGCTATGTATATTTGGTTATTTCAACATTATAAATAGTAAGCTATTACCGGTTCGGACCGCTGATCTGTTGAACAATGCCGAGCAGAAACTTAACAGTTGCTCTTTTAAATGTCAATTTACCAACAACGCGCAAGATATTCTTGGACTTTCTAAATACCAACACTTTCAAGCTTAACTCCTATAAGGTTTAATAGTTGTCGATTGAAAACATAACTAATATCTGTACCTTATTAAAAATAAACATGTTTATTTCATATTTAATTTTCGTGTTGTCAAAGGTGTTCATATTATTATGTTACAAATGCACATAACTTACCTGTAAAACGTTCTTGATTATTTAAATCGCTAAACAGAAAATTCGAACAAAATTGGAAAAAAAAATCGTAACATACGCTTTTTGACACATTATCTGATTGTTGTGAACTTGATTGTTAACAATAGATGCAATATATTTTAAGCGTTATGTATTACTTTGAAATTTCTGATTATTGTTCTGCTAGATTATGAAAACCTTATACTGTGCATAAATATATATATATATAATTGCAATGGTCGCTACCATTGCTCAATCTCGTTATCAGGGTAGTAACGATAAAACAATAGGCCAGTGAGGATGAAATAATTAGGTCAGAAGAGTTCCATAGCATCCAGGTCTCGTGCGGTCGCCGGGCGGGCGGGCGGTCGCGGCGCTGCGAGGCGCGCGGAAGCACTTCAGAGCCCTCATTATGTCGTTGAGACGGCGCCCGCCCGCCGCACACCGTCTCCCGACGTAGACGACAAGTGGACGCGGTACCTGAGACATTCACTAAAAACACCTATCCTGTCAATCATTCCCTTTGCCGCACAGAGACGATCAGCGAAAGAGAAAAACTGGGAAAATTGAAGAGTGAAAGAAACAGTACGACATATAAGATGATACACGAAAGAGAAGAATGATAATAATAAAAATTATGAATAAATTACTAGAAATAAAAAGTCCCTGTCCCACACGAAATAGGGGAACAAGAGGTCCCCGACAGCGGGGACCATACAAAAAAAAAAGAGACGATCAGCAGAGGTGCAATGATTTAGTTATTACAGAAACTAATAAACACTACTCTGATATTGGTGTCTTTACTTAGGTTATCAGAGAGAGAGTGAGAGAGTGTGCAGAAGATATTCTTTCTTTACTAAGAAAAGAAGGAGAGTGCATGCTATACGACGTAAAAGAATAAGCAGTGGTTTAGTAGTTACAGTCACTTACAAGGGTACTGCATTCGATTTTCAGAAGGCAAACACCGTGACATTAATATATAACAAATACAGAATTGGAGTAATATTGGGGAAACCTGTATTTTGAAAATCTATAAAATTAATCATCACTCAATCGCTGAGTGAACTTGATTCGCAGTCAACAGTCAAATTAAGCGGCAGAAATAAAGGCGTGATCGCCACAGACGCTTGAGGCTTTTAATAGGTGACGCAAAAGTAATGTCATGATATGGATGGGCTTTAATTTTCATTATTGGAGACAAATATCACTGTGTTTTGACATTTATAATGTAAATACATAAAGATTTAGTTATCAATAAGAGGTGGAGCTATACACGTTACAAGAACATGGAATTATTATTGCTGCTAATTTGAAAAAAAAAATAAAACAGTATGTTGTTTTAATGCAGCGTGAATTTCGTCGTGAGTTGCCTCGTCGTTGCGCATGTGACCGAACAATCAAACATTTGGCCGAGCACGTCCTGTACACTGGAACCTCTAGAGATATCGCAAAACTACGTACCTTAAAAGCATTGAAATCTAGCACTGAAGAAAATATCGTCAATTTGGAGCCAGTTGTTTTGCGAGCAACAATTCAAAATGCCGTAAAAAGCGTAATTATGCATTTCGAGAGATGGCCACTTGAGCGATATACTTTTTTCAATTAATATTATCAATTTTATACTTTCAAATATACATTTTTTAACTACAAAGTTCTTTTTTTTATATATATAACAAAGTCGCTGACGGTTTAAATAATGACATTACATTTGCACCACCTGTTAATTATGAACGTTCACTGTCACCTAGCCTGTTGCGGACGACTACCACAATTGGAAGTCAAAACCCAATGGTTTTGGTGGAGGTTCCGATAAACCTGTCTTTTCTTCAACATACAGGGCACTAGAGAGAAAGTGGCAGTTGTTCCGATGGTGTAAAACTTTCTGTCACGGCTGAATGTTTCCATGCCACTGGGCCACAAATCAGTGTTGCCGAGCGCACAACACCCCCGCGGCAAGCGCTCGCGATGCCATCACCAGCGCGATCACGCGACGCCAGGCGTGGCATCAATGGCTGCCACATTACCATCACACGACGTAAATGCTTGTCTACCATATCTACTCTTCTTTACATATGTCATTGATTTACTACTGGTTAGTATGTTTGGTAGATTGGTAGCTTTTAAAGCCTTTCGACGTAGTTTTTCAGAAACTTTTAAAATAGTTCTTCAGAGGTCATCTAAACATATCTTAGAGATCCTCTGGGTAGGTCTTTAGAGAGCTTTTACGTTGGTATTAACTCAGCTAAGCAGGTATTTAGTGATCTTCTCAGTAGGTCATTAGAGACCCTTTAGATAAGTCTTTAGAGTCCGTCGCAGATTCACAGACACTATCACACCGTTTCTCTTATAACCTTCATTAGAGACAAGCTAATGAGGTCTTAAGAGAACATCTAAACAGGTCTAAGAGACCGTCTAAGTAGGACTTCTGAGACTATACAAGCCTTCAGTCTATTTAAAGCTGCTCTTTTTGAGTCCTAATTAACCTTTTATCTTTTCTCTTTGGCTGCATTATCTGTGTTTGAAATTAACGTGTAAGCATTTCACTGTTTCAGCTCGAAGGTAGCTAACTAGACGATGAAATCAAAACTATGCATCACACTTTATGCGCTTTTTTATTGAAGGGAAATTCTACAATAGCAAAATCTTTGTTTCAGATGCAACGATATGACCGGTCGTGCGCCGCCTGTATCCAGTGATCTCCCGCGAACTGTTGTGTGTTGTATATCCACCTGGTGGGGGTCTACCTGCGCCGCGTCCCCTGGCTCGTGGTCACCACTTGGGAAACTTCCGGCCCCAACAGGAGTGATAGGCCCCGCCCACTGCCACTTCAAATTCTTTGAGCTGCGTCGGTGATCTCGGTTCTTCTGTGGATCTCATCAATGAAGTATATTTCGATGAAAATCCAAATAGTTTTTTCTAAGTTATCTAGAGCATATCTTATGAGGTCAAGATTTAACATAT
The DNA here is from genome assembly GCF_028537555.1 of Battus philenor. NCBI lineage: Eukaryota > Metazoa > Arthropoda > Insecta > Lepidoptera > Papilionidae > Battus > Battus philenor. Next base: position 14,927,731 of record NW_027181676.1, on the reverse strand, counting down.
ATCTATATTTTTCTACATCCTTTAATTAGGTTATAGTGTGGATTTGTAAATTGCAAGTTTTAATCAAAGAGAATAGACGGACTTTGAAGTATAGGCTGGAATTTCAAATGTATTTTTCTTAATTATCTGTTATAACAGCTATGTATCATTTTAAAATATTGAAACTTATATTTTGGAGGTGCGTTGTTTTTGGGTTTATGTAAAGAAATAAATTAAGAGTGTACTTTTAAACTAATGTATTGAGATGATTCATAACCAGCTTGACTTGTTCGTAAGGCTTCCTTAACAGATCTAAACTAAATAAACATCTAAAAACGTATCGAGACGCACACTCGTAACAATTCAAAGTGGTCAATATGGTCAACGCGGCTGTTGATTAGTGTTGTGCTCGCCGGTAATGCGGCGCGTAACGCGGTGCTTTCGAAATAATTTCAGTGTTTATCGGAAGTAGCGGCGCGGGTTATCGCGGGCACATCACTAAATGATGACTTTCGGATTGCACTACCCGTCCGTGACACACGGCCGCCGCGCCCGCCGTGCCCGCGCAGCCAGCTTGTCAACGAATCTTATCAATAGATCTTAACAAGAAAATTTATCGATTAATTAATGCTTATCTCATTTAACGGTCGCTATTCTACTAAACAGGTATCTCTTCTCAGCCGCTTGAAGACAATAAGGCATGAGTCTCCTCAAACATAGCCGCAATGATCGGTGTTGCGATGAACGCGTCCAGCGACTTTTTGCGACCTTTTCTGTGACATCCGGCCGCGCGGAATCAAATTATTCTTATTTATTTTAATTATACTCTTCGCACATTGCAGATGTTAATGTGTTTCTTCGTTATCATCATATTTACTGATAAACGCATAGGCTTCCAAGCATCGCCACGATGAACAGTTCCGCACATAAGGTTGCTCGCATTCACCGAGTTCATCGATGTGGCCAATCTTCCCACACCATGTATCTCTTCGCTGATGAGGAATTATCATAATATTTACAGACTGGAGTACAGAGAGGGTCCGGCTCCTGCTGGTTCCTTGTGAGAGAAGTCAAAAGAAGATTAAGTAAGAAAAGTACCAATATTTAGTCACTTCCGCACATGCAGTAGTAGTCGTGCAACAAAGTGCACCGCCCGCCAGCCCGCTGATAAATGCGTATGCGGCAAACAATGCGAATCACACAAATGCCACCGCCAAATCACTCAACACGTGTTTCACCCCTCCACGGGGCATCTTCAGGAGCTATGTTACACCGATTGTGCCAAACACAGAGTCCTCTCTCAGACTCTGTTGGCGGGCGGTGCACTTTGTTGCACGATTACTACTGCATGTGCGGTAGTGGCTAAATATTGGTCCTTTTCTTACGTAGGATGGACTTCCGCGAGGTAACGCCTGATTCCCTTAACCCTTTCAGGACCATAAGGTTACGGTACCTTATTTAATCAATTTAGCTAAATGAAATGAATTAATAGGCATCCTAAAAACATAACTTATACTAAAAATTCAAAAAAGTTTTACATTTTTTTTGGAAATTTATGGGACAAATATGTCCCTATGGTCGCTAAGGGTTACTTTCTACTTAAACATCTAAATTTTGGTTTACTTGTTGGTAAGTCTGTTTTGTTGTAAATAATGTACATTTGTTACTTAGTGTACTTTTTTTTACTTGTTTATGAATAATATAAATATAATAGGGCAAGTTATTTGTGATACTCGGCTAAACAATTCCTTATGTTAGATGATTGGTTGATGATTAGATGGATTGTGTTTTTGAGACGTTGAAGGTTCAGGTGATTCTTGCCGTTGAAGAGTCGTCGTTTCTTCAACCTCGACATCAAATACCCCTTGGTCATCATCCTGTACTAGAAGTCTTTGCTCTTCGTTATCAAGCACTAAGTCCTCATCGCTATTGTCACCCACAAAAATTTGAAGAATTTTTTTTTTTCGAAGTTCATAAACTCCACGTCCCTTACGAAACATATTCTGAGAAAAATATGAATGAGAAAATGATAGCATTTTGGTATATCACCAGGCCAAAAGTTAAGAAATTCCGTAAAAAGTATCCCTTTACGCCGACAGGGACATCCGTGTCCCATAATCTTTATAACGATTTCTGACAGAATACAACATAAATACATTACTACTGAATATTTAGAATAATAATTTACTTACCAGGTAATGATAATTTGACACTGTAAAAACTTGAGAAGCGCTTTTACAATATCAATTATTTATTCCAAACAGCAGATCATTCGCGCCTAAAGAACTCTAACGTTCCGATGACGATAAACAATAAACGGTGTTAGTAATCCTATATTGCCAGTAAAAAATACTAAAAAGGTACTTTCCGAAATATTAAAACAAAAAAATTATTTACAATGGTTACGTAAATATTTAAATAATCCATGATTTTTGCTTGGGACACCGGCGTCCCCGTGGTCGTGAAAGGGTTAAATATTCAAAAGAAGATCACGACAGATGTAAAGACCAGCATCGGGCGTCGGTGCGACGCGCGCGCAGCCCGTGTGTGCCGCCCGGGCCGCGTCATTAATCACGCGTAGTTTTTTGTGTGTAAATGCGATTTTTATTGTCCGCGCGCGACTCTCGGCTCCATTTGTGTTAATGAGCGCCGCAAGGTGGCCTTTACGATTAATTCAATGTCATTTCACAATGAACTTTGTAATCAGTCTCCCCGCGTGCTTTTTGCCGCTCTCCCCTTCGACTGGCCTGCTTTTTTGTTTTTGGCTCCGCGAAAAAGCGCACGGTACCATCAGCTGACTGCTCTTTTTCTATTTAACATATAAACACTTTCATTTTTTTTTAATTTAACAGAACAAAATTTTCGGTAATTCGTAGAATTGCTCATATAAAGTGGCAGTTGGTGGGGCAATTAGCTCGTGCAATGCGGGGATTGTTTCTCATCTTTGGGGGGAGCCTATCCCTTATTATTGGTGATTATCGGCTGCAATGATAGTGATGACAATTATTTACAAAATCATTAATGCGATTTTGGTTTTATCATAAAAAATTTTATACTTTGTATGTCTGCGTATACCAAATTATTTTACTACCAAGGTATATTTCTCCGATCATATTAGATAGAAGCGTTGTTGGAATTTCTTTCGACACTTCTTCTCCTAGCGGTAACGCTTACCGAAGTGGTGGCAGTGATATTAGCCAAGCAATAGCAACCAGCCATCTCGAGGTCCTGCCTCCTTGAGCGCCCTTGTGCCGGAATGATAAACGGACATTATCGAAGAGGGACGGCCCAAGCCGAGGTCCCCTTGTGGAGGCTCCATGGAGTGTTCATCGAAGTGACCTTAGAGCTTGGCGAAATCCCAATCCGGCAATATAGTAGTATCAAGCAGCCCGAGGTATCGAGTTTAGCTACTTCAAAAGCCTCATACCCGCGAAGCCTGCAAGTGTCATTTGGACAGCAGTGAGAATCCGGTGCAAAAAGATCAAGATGTACACAGAATCCTTTAATAAATCTTAATATATGTTTAAGATTAAAAATAAAAACCATGCGTTGATTTAAAAAAAACAACAATAAAAAAAGTCTTTTGGTTTGGAGCCTTAAAAGATTTCTTAAATAACCTTTGCCCGTGATGCATACGAGAGCTGATCAATCTCCAAAGTTTTTGTAGCGCGTCACACGCTCCGATGGAGCCCTTGTCAAGAGTTGTTGGTCAGTCGCTGTTCAAGATAAAACATTCAACAAATAATACGTATTTCAATAACTACTTTATTAATAGAAATCTGTTGTAAATAATGTATACAAAAATAAATTTATTATTCCGAATACTGCAAGACAGTAACGCGATAATGTTTTCATTGTAATGTATTTTATAACATTTTATTTGACAACATCCTTACACGCTTTCTTTGATTTTGATTAACATCAAATAACTGTTAGAAACGTGTTTTATGCTTTCTTTTCATTCCACTATTTTTTCTTCATCTTTCATCATTTTAACATATTAAACGTCCTTTTGTATTAAAAAAGGTATGAAAGATTAAATAGCTGAATTGATCACGTAGTCATTTTTAACAATACATTCGATCATTTCTTTTTAGAATTTAAAACTTGTGACCAATGGAAATGTAGACGAACCGCGATTCGGTAGCAGAAATAATGCACACCGCTGAACACAAGTGGAGAGATACGACCAGAGAACGAGGACATTACAAATACCCAAAATACACAAGCGGGCATATTTCATTTGTGAAACATCAACAAAGATAATTTGATTATTATACGTATAAAAAGTCCTGACAATATTAAAACGTAGTCCCCTGTCATGTTCAACAAGTTCTTAAGTCACGGAAGAAAAACAAAAATAGAACATCGATGTGAAGTTTTTTTTTCTGTCTAATTTAGACGTGCATTGACAGTTGGCAGCGAGGCAAGTCTCGCGACACACGGGGCGTCAATTACCGGCGCCTCTCGCCGGATTCCCGAGAAGGATTAAGTAGGCTATTAAGCGAAAGGTCGAAGCTGTCGAAATTCCGGTGCCGGTGCTCCGACCGGAGCGCCGGAGCGCCGTGCCATTACGCGGCAGCGGGCGCACGCCGCCGCGGCGCCGTCGCTTACTGCAGAGTCACGGCGCTTCGCCCCGCGTCCTCTGATTAGACAAAAAAGCTTACTAACAAAGTACTGACAGTGCATGGTTGAGCTGCAAGCGTTATCTGCATTATATTAACTTACATGTACACGCAGCAGACCAATCCACATGGATAGGACATCTATATAGTAAGATAAGTATGACATAAAAATATTAAAACGTACCTGAATTAGAAATGTTAGTAGAATTGTATGTAGAATAATTGCTCTCGTCTCTCTGTCTTGTCTTAAGTGGCAGTGAGTGGAGCACATCGCTCGTGCAATGGATTGCCATCTGGGCCAAAAGGTTCAAGAGTCGCGAACACGGGCCGGTAGACGCGGCGTGTACAGACCCCCTGATAAACGAACTGACGACATAGTTAAGGCCGCGGGGAGACTCTGGATACAGGCAGCGCGGGACTGGTCATCGTTGAGATCTTGTGATTGGAGACCTAATGAGCGGAGTCTTCGAGCAAGCAGAGCATAGAACATTCAACCAACAACGTGGAAAGGCGACTGCGACTTGTTATTCCCGTCGAAAGGCGTTGTATAGAAGCCGCTACCAATTTCTATTAGAGATTTCTAAGGAGGCCTACATCTAACAATAGACGTCTTGCAGCTGAAATGATGTGTGCACACATCTAGATGGGTATTACTGTCATTTTATTTAGATTTGCAGGTCGGCCAGCTTTAATTTTGCTCTTGAATCTCTGCATTCTAAATATCTCTGTGAAAAAGGACACGGTGGAAAGGGAGATCAGACTTCTTTAAGATAATCGAGAAAATAAAACAATTGACAAACAAACATGTGATTCTGTTGCGGAATCTTGTCAGATCAGGTAACGTTTGAAACTGTTATGTTTATAAGTGATCACTATGAGTGATGTTAAGTGAATAATAGTGTGATATAATAATATAAGTTTATAAAAGAAGAATAAACACCTGAGATGAGGAAGGTAGAGGGAAAATTATAGCTAGGGAAGAGAAGGAGAAAGCTGATAAACAATTTCAGATAAAGCGTCGTTGTGGTTAGTGACATGACTATAACAAAACCAAAATTGTGCAAGCTATGAAGAAGACCGTAGAAGAAGATAAGTATATTACATTTTGTTTATATTCCATATTGCCGATTTTTTAATCGCGTACTGCATTTTTATCATGTCTGTTAAACTATTTACGAACTTAAATCTTATGTTTTTAAATTACTGATGTCCTTGAATTAGATTGAAGCTTCATTCTAAATGGCAAATGAAATGTTATTTTATATTCTATGAACATCATCATCATTATGATCATTTCAGCAGACAGACGCCCCCTGCAAGGCTTAGTCCTCCTCAAAAGATCATCACGACGATCGGTTACCACTGTCTGCGTCCAGCGACTTCCTGCGACTTAAACTATGTCATCGGCCCGCCTAGTCTATTTTTTTTTAAATTATGACAGACTAAAATTTATATAGTTTTCGTCAGTAAATCATTGGACTAGTCAATAACTGTAACATTTTAACTATAAAAATTAGGCAATAAATTTACCGGAGCAATTTTATACATATTTAGTAGATTTCACGCGTTTATCTGTTACCTTCCTCGCGGGTGCCAAGGCTCGCGTCGTGGTATGTGAATAGTTTGAATTACAAACGTCAGAGATGCGGGCGCCATCTTGAAATTCTATAAATTCCCGCGCCTTTAATTACAACTAGCTGTTGACATATCGTTCGATCGTTGTATCATAATATTCAACCAGATTTGTACTTTGGTAAGTTAGTAGATTTCAACTTTAATTCCAATATTAACTATTAAATTTAGTATCAATTTTTTTTTCATTCACTTATGTTATTACCCAATTTCATTTTTTTCAGTGATCACTTTGTAAAATAAAAATGTTCGAAAAACAGAGTTGATGGAAACACGAATTAAATATATCTTCTCCAACTCACATTAAAATAATTTTATAGGAGTTATGAATGCGTCATGTTTTGAAAAGAAACCACAACAAATCAATCGAGTGCTTTGTTTTTACATTTTTTGTAAACGTCACAGACAATGACCCAAGTCAGCTAGGCGCTAACATTTTGGAAAATGTTTATTAGAACTTGAATTACAATACATAATCATTTGCAGTGCCTAGTTAAAACATATGATTCTGACATGATCACAGACATAATAATACCTTAATTAGAAATATTTATTAATATTTTTAGCAATACTAAAATTTAACAAGAAAGTGTTTCAGTGATTGTTGAAATAGACACAGAAACATCGAACACAGATTAGTTGTGAGTAAGAATAAGGCCTGAGTTAGTAAATATTTTAATTTAGCCCAATAATAATAGTATATTAAATCGCCTATTTTCTTTAATAAAATGTGTGTACTGTTTGACCATTTCATAAGTATATAGTTTTGTTCTCAACACACCCAATTATTATTTACACGGTAGGTACGTTCCTTACAAAAGTTTACAAAAAATCTTTTTAAAAAATACTGGTGACTAAAAAACTAAATTTTTACCCAAAAATTTCGGAAAAAAAATAATGTTTAAATCCATATTACTTTCATATTTATATAACAAAAACAATTCTTTTTTCAAATCCATAAGTATAAAACATTAACAAAAACAAATTGAAATTAGGATTAAAAATTAATTTTGTAACAATTCAACCTAACCTGATAACAGGCGTCTTTATTGCAGACTGGACCAAAAATGCATCATCACCATCAGCAGATATGTCAGATATACAGATGTCTGTCACAGCTGCAGTTTGAAGAACTCTATATTTCTCCAGATGTACTTAAATGCTTTAAAAATAAGTTTCAGTAAGCATTGTCAATTTAAGAATCGAAAAATACTGTGGGGATTCATTTTAGAAAGAAAATGATAATCATATAAAAATGTGTATTTATTCCTATAAAAGATCTGCGTTCATTTGAAATTGTGTTAAAAAAGATTTCGTATATGTCGAAAATAGTAATAATAAAAAATAAACATTAAGCAATGTTGACTGTCATAAATTTATTAATATTTTACAGTATTGCATATTTAAAAATCACTTGCAATTTCATTAGAACGCTGTGAGAAACAAGATGGCGGCTTCCCGCCAATCGGTCTGCCGCGGCGCCGGCGCGCGATGGTATCGCGGGCGCACCGTCCTCACGCCGCGTGGGCCCATCGATTGATTCCAATTGAGATGTTCGATTGCGAGCCGTACCTGTATCAAACCGGATTAGTTTATTTGTCCGCCGTCGCTGGCGAGCCGTTGGGGGTTATTAGAACTCCATTACCGAGGCTCTCGCGCGCGTCCGGGGACCCTGCACAGATTATATTTGGAATCTCATTGTAACAAATTATATAATTATAGCTTTCAGCTCACTTTATTAGCCTAACTACAGTGTATACTTATACACAAAAACATTTCAATGTCTCTACATAATTAAGTGAATTATCAATATTTTAAATTAAAAACAATATACACATAGTTGCTCCGACCTGCATCGTATTGTAAAAAGCTATTTGCCAGTTTCAGAAAAAAAAAACATTTTACGTTTCTCGTTTGGTTTTAAATTTATTGTCTTTACGATAAACAACTATTCACAAAAAATGGTAATTTCTTTAATGTGATTATATTTTTATTTTGTTCATCATATGTGCCGTGTTGTCATCATGTGTTATGATGTTTATATTACCTTGTTTTATGGTAGATCATATTTTTTTTATTACATCCTAATGAAAATTTTTTGAAATCAGGCGTTTTAATTTTATCTGCTGTTTGTATAGCAAAAGAAAAGAGTTGATTTCACTATTTTCCACGAAGTTTTAAATTTTTTTACTCCTTGAGAACCATTTTGCGATTCATTTATAATTATTTATATGTTATATAATGATTTACATTTCAGATTACTAATATCTGATCTGTAATTATTGAAGCTTGCTGTCGGTCAATGTTAATCTTATCTCGATGCCGCAATAACAAACTTTACATTTAGAGCAAATTAAATTAAACTTGTACACAACTTCAGAATGTTAACTTTTATTGATGAATACTATTCTAGTTAACAGTATGAAGAAGGCTTCGTCAAAGATCATAAGGACGTAACTGCGTCCACCCACAAGGTGGAGAGATGACCTCGTTGAGGTCGCCAGAAGATATTGGATTCAGGTCGCTTCCGACCTTTCCTATTCGAAATATATAGAAGAGGCTTATGCCCAGCTGTGGGGGTATTTCTGAAATTATTATGTACTGTAATGATGTTAAATGTCAAGTCATCGGTGGCGTTTATTTATTTTTATTTTGTTAATTTAGTCGTATATGAATAGATGTTATTTTTGTCAAAAGGATTGCATTGCAGGTTCTTTTATCTATCAAACAGCACGTAAAGATGGACAGCTAAATATTTTGTATTTTAAAATCACGACTTCAATTATATCTTGTATCGTTTATGACATGAACACCACGTTCATGATAATGTCTAAATCAAAACAAATGTGCAATGAATAAATATTTTTATAAGTAAATATATTCAATTATACCGTGTTGTAATAAGCAAAAGTTACAATGCACGGCTGTCAGTTACATCCGTCTCTGACACCGAAACGTCTGGCGAATGTAAATGTGGGCAAATACAGATCGAGCGATATGCTATTAGAAATCGAACTCTCGCTGTGAGACGGCCTCCTGTCACACCGTAGTGTAACGGCGCTCGAAACGAATCTATTCAAATTCTTTTTAAATTTTATAAACTTCTTTTTTATGTACGTAATTGCGCTTTATTGGTTTATTCACCTTTTTACGTATACATATTATTCTTTACTCAAGATAATTTATAATGATCACATGTTTATGTTTTCTTTGGGAGAGGTCTAAACCTTGCAGTGGGCGTTTATCGACTTGCATAATGATGATTTGAAAAAATGTTACAGTCACATTTAACATAAATTAAAACAAGAAAGCTCCAATGTAATGGCATTTTTCAAGTTGATGTGGCCACGAGGGTTCCAAACTCAGTCTGATGTCACAAATGCCCACAACTCAGTCGGATTTTATTCTTCTCACTTTAGAGAAGAAATTCGAGATCTGTTTTATTATAATATAGTGTTATTCTTGCAGAGCTTTTATTTTTAATGGTATTAAATTTATGTTTATATAATTTCTATCAACACCATCTTCTTTGTGTATAACGGTTAAAAATGGTTAACATTTTTTTTGTTTGACAAAAATGATTACATGTTACTATGTTAATGCAATAAATCTGTTAAATATTTCTGTTGATACAACTGTGTCGAAAATGAGAATATTTTTATGAAAACCCAACAAAATAATTTTTAATGTAAGCCATACTTTTCTTCTATCATCGATATACCGAATTTAATGCTTAGTATTAAGTAAATAGCTATATCTTATTGGGTTTTACTTATTTTTTTAATTAATAAATAAAGATCTATGGTTAGAAATCCAAAGAAGTTCCTACAAACTTGGTCTTTCGTTGCGCTGGTGATATATTGGCCCAAGCCAGAGGTTTTTTAATGGCTATTGATGAAAAGGAAATTAATTTAACTTTCAAGGTGATTGAAAAAGCTGTTATAGCTTTTAATGCGCTATTAATATTCCAACAGGCGATATGGGAGGACATGTTTTTCACTACGCGCAAGCTACGGTTCTAAAAACAGTAACGACCATTTGATATTTATTGCGTACTAATTTGTAAATGATAATTATTCAACCGTTTTAATATAATAGTGTAATAAATTTAAGTTAATTGCGGTCCACAGCTATATAGGTAATATATGTTTGAAAAAAAATCAATAAAACTAATGAGAGTACAATTATAATGTCCCCGCGGCCCGTGTTCAGGTCTGCGCTTATCACCGCAGCAAGAACGAGCGCGGATGATGCCGGCCTGGTCAATTGGCGCCAATTTCGTCGGCGGCCATCTTGGCGTTCTATCGCGCCGCTTAAGATGGCGGTACAAGTTTTTGCAAACGCATTCCGCCGCCGCGAGCTCTGCGCCGGGGAAATTAATTTAATAATACTAAGTGATACGTTTGAATACTAATTCGATGCGACACACATAAGAAGGTTTAGAGCGGAACAATTAAAAAACAATAAAACTATATTGATGTGTTATTGTATCCAATCCTTTTAATTCACTTGCGTGTGACCGTACGATGTTCATGCTGTTAGAGGAGTCTGTTTAAGATATCATCATTGATCGCTATATATCGACGCTCTTATCGTACAATCTTTTTCAATGACGACAGTACGCAATCTTGGCATTCTTGACTTGTCAGAGAAGAGAAACTAACTCATTCCACGTTAATTTCTGATGATTAAAACGTAACATTTTTATGCCATTTTTTAATAAATATAACTATGTTATATAGTTATCAAATGGAACTTCAAAAGAACATTGTTTATAATAAGAAATTTATAAAAGCGTACGAGATGCGGATGCATTAAATTTGATGAATCTGTGGCGCCTGCTAAAGTGTGTACAACATTGGTAATATTTAAGATATATTAATGTACTACAGTGAATAAATATAGCACGATTAGAGAGATTAAGATTTTATAATATTATGCAATAGTGGCTCCATCGTTGTCTCTCCTCTCTCCACTCTACTTAAGTACACATTTCTATCAATTGGATCTTGATAAGTTAGAAAACCGTGTTCACGTTCACCAGTTGAAATGTATCTTTCAGTAAATATTATTAAATCTTAACTCTTCTGCTAAGATATAAAGCTTTCGAAGAGAATATAATGCGATCAATTTAAAAATATTAATAAACATTTTATTTATATTGCAAATATTTTTTATTCATAATGCAGCTTTAAAATTAATTACTTTAAGTACTGTATCTATGTAATATTTGTTGTGAGCTTTTCTCACATAAGGACACTTGAAACCATTATATGTAGTTGTAATATAAGACAGAAATGTCTTCGTAATTCGGCACCATTTGATATTAGTTTCTATCGAATTGGACCAGCTGGCTGTACTGACAATCTTATTGTAGCGATAATGCCTTGCAGTGGGCGTCAATGGGTTGAAACGATGATAATGGCGATATATAAATAATCTTTATAAATTATGTGAGGTGGAAAATAACTAAATAAAAGTAGAGAAGAGATGAGTAGAAGAAATATTTGTAGAGAAGAGACTTGTACGTAGTTCCGGTCAGCAGTTGGAAAGGAATCTGAAATGCGTGTGTACTATTTGCATACCAAAGGAAAACAGAGGTATTCAGTGCCGACTAGCACTAGCATTGCAAGTAGCAGAAATATGGCGAAAAATGTAAAATGGGTACGATCATTGTGTACTTGATATGTGCTGTGGTATGGAGGGTGAAGCGAAGAGACGAAGAGGAGAAATTTTTGTACAAATTAAATCTATTTGTAGAAAGTTCTGGATGTCTAGCATAACATGAGAATCTTAAAAGTTCTGGATGACAAACAATTTTGTAAGTCAATTGTTAGCATTTATAATTTTATTCATCTCATTATCCCCATATACTTAGTTTTAGCAGATAGAAATTTGGCATAATTCTTCCATTACCTTTTAGTGGAAAAATACATAGCATCGGATTTTTAAGAAAAAAAAAACAAAAAAGTAGAAATTGTTACGCGAAGATTGATGACTTGTCACTCTAGATTATTTAAAGTGACCAAATGTGTAACGTCTTGAAGAAGAATAGCTGCAATCCCCAAGTTGATCGAAGCCCGAAACATATTAGACTCCCCAACAAAGGCATCGTCAAGCTTAAAGCTAGTAGGGTTCCAAACGCAACCTGAAGAAAAACTCACAATAAACTTAGAGGAGGTTTTGTTTGTGCTCAATTTTACAGTATTCTTAACAAATTAGTTAGAGCCATCCGCTATCCAGCTGTACTGTCACTTAAAAATCTTTCGCATTGTAATAAATGTTTTTAAATTGATTACATGCGAGTGTATAGTGCAGTACACCGTTGTTCATCGCAGACAGATGAAGAAAGGTCGGTCAAAGAATATGAAATGGGTATAAAAAGTGTGCGGTTGAGAGGCGATGGTGGGTGTCCGCGGCTGCACCGCAAGCGCCGCGTCACGCGGTCACGCGGCCGCCACAAAAAGCGGCCGGTGTGTATCTGTAACACGATCTCCCGACACCGAGCGCAGAATACAAACAAAGCCATGTTGATTGAAACGTCAAAGTGATCCATTCGGGCGGAGCATTGTACTTATTAACCTCGTAATTACGGGCCCGATGTTACTATTTATTTTGGATCGGGCCCCCGCCGCCCGCGCCCGCCCGCCCCCGCCCGCCCCGCTGTGAATTCATAATCGGGACATCGGTAAAAAGTCGATCGCGCGGCGATGACTCGTGGCTTTTGGCCGCGATGTTTTAATATCGATTTCCATATAAAATGTCTGTATTGTGATGAGAGGGAGAAAAAAAAAGAGGTCTGTTTGTTTTTTCACTTGAATTAATCATCGGACGCGGGCCCGCTTTGTTTAATAGAATGTTTTGGGTGCGGAGAAAAAATTAATTGGTGGAGCGAGCTGGTGCCGGGCCCGCAGTTGGCAGCGGTGGCTGGCCTCCAACGTCCTTCGAAGAAATATCAAAAGAATAAGGATTTAACTGTTATCTCGTTGAGAGATTAAAAGGATGACCCGAATAATTCCGTGTGTACTATACATAGAAGTGATTCCGTAACTTTAAATTTATTCACTGTTTATTTATCAATTTCTTTATTATTTGTTTATTTTTTATTTACTCTTTTACACATTTTCAATGCCTCGCTTTGGGGGCCTCTCTTTACATTATGATTTTTTTTGTTTTTGTTTCCATACTCATCTTTTGGTCTCTATTATCATCTATGTCTTCCATTGTTTCCTCTAATTTCCTTCACAATATCTCCTATTCCTTTCCAGACTTTCCTTCCGTACACAGCCCTCTGTCCAGAGTATCTACAATTTAAATTAATTTATTTTTTATAATTTGTATTATATTTTATAACACGTTATCTAAAGGCCTTAGTGGACTTAATGTCTTGTAGGCTTTCTCTACACAGCAACAACAACAGTACAGTAAAAAATATGCAGGCCTGTAAACTATGCATACATGACAAATACTATAATAATTATCTAATTTCTAAACGTGTATTTTAATAGGAGGATATTGTATATATATGTATATGTATACATATTTTATCTTTATCTTCTATCTTATCGCCAACCCGCCTGCCAAACGTGGCGATTATTGTATAACTCCCATAGATATCTTTGAGAGGATATACCCATAGCCTTGCAATGGACATCTGTGGGCTGTACGACGACGAAGATGTACAAAAATATAAAAATAAAAATATGTACAAATAGGATTTTAACTTTTAATTTACTTTCCGTCGGCTCACGGAATAGGTGCAACTTTTCACTCGTTCAATACACCAGTTTTTTTTTTTAATTTAATTTTTTACAATGTTTTATATTATATACTGGAATCCTTCTTACAATGCTTGTAATATTTTTGTGTCATGGCATTTTGAAAATAAATGTTTTAATGTTTTGTATTTATTTTGTAATATTTGTGGAAATAGCTAATTGTCCAACTTACACCTCCCGAGGAAGCCTTCAGGCTTATTAACTGTAAGGAGGTTTAATCTTCATGACGGTTATGTTATCTCAAATTCGGTGAAGCTGTAAATGTCAGGTAAACAGCATTTGTTCATAGCAAAGATATAAAAAAGGTCAGTGGTTACATGCTTTCGAGGTGATTGGTTTTAAAAGCCTTAAAGATGTGGATTTTTATTCTATTTCTAACGAACCTGTACAATTTGATCACTGTGCAATATGTGACATTAATTTGTTTTTTTTCTATAGGAATGCGACAAGTTAATGGCTTCAAGTAGTACAAAATCTGCAAGAAGAGACAGTAACCAATAATAAAATTATTCATGTCGTAAACTGAAAGGTTGATCGATGATATAGTCAAGGTCACGGAAAGTCACTTGACGCGGGAAGCACAGGAGCGGTCATGGTGGCGGTCTTTGGGGGAGTCCTATGCCTTGTGTGCCAAGGGATGTCTGTCGGCTTAAAAAAAGAAAAAAATTCACATTTTGAAAAAGCTTTTTTTAAGCTATATACATAGCTATATTTATTATTTTTTAAACCTAAGGTTTTTTGATAGGCTGCACGTTACATTAATTGGCAGCAAACGTTGCAATGCAAAATCGACACTTATAATCCTACAACATTATAAAACTATAAGTTAAACCAGTGTGTTTTCTATAGAATTATTAGTCATTGGCGCAATAAATGAAAGACACGTTGTATAGCTCATTTACTGTCAACTAATGTATGTAAAATGAAACAATGTAATCGATAAAAGTGTTTTCAAAAACCTCAGATTACTACATAATACAATTAACTTTTGTTTACTACCTACCTATTATCTGTCCTTGCAACTTGTACTACCAGAAGTTATTGGCCCGTCGCATTTCAGTATAAAATTAATTAGTGTAACATATTTCAGCGTGATAAAACTAGGTGCAGAAGCTATAAAAGTTTCTTTGCTGACAAATGAGCTATACAATCACCCTTTTAAAGATAAATATTCTAAGCTACGGAATGAAATTAAATGTCATGATAGGTGATTGTACAGACGGAAGTACCTGTTGATTAAAAATAAATAATTATATTTACTTTAAACAGCTTACGTAGCGCCTCTGGGGTAACCTTGTCCGTTATGTGTCAGAATGAGTGCGCCGGGAGGGGACCCCGGCTCGAGTCCCCGGTCACACACGGCAATGACTTGCGGAATGGTAACTGGCGCCTAACCGCCCAGCCGTGGGACTAACGATTCTGTTTAACACGTTAATTTTGTTACTGCATCAATTATTATGTAAACAGTTTTTATAACAATGCACTGTCATCACAGATAATACAATATATATCCTGAGAACCATCACATAGTGCAATATTTTACGTATAATATAATGTTAGAAGAACTCTGCTTCTATCATTGTCTTTTACACGTTACTTAAGTATATAGGGTGATTGAAAATAGGTAGTAACCGATTTGTGGCGGGAATGTACCCACTTATCAAAAACCAATGGTTGTAGACATATCAAAAATTAAGTTTTTCTATGAGATATTCCGTTTTTAAGGGAAATATGCCCACAGATGAGAGTTTCCCTTACAATTACTATCTCATCTAGGTATCTCTGAAGGTATAAATATTAAAATAACAGTAAGTGTATTATTAAATTAGTAATAATAAGTCTGTTAATTATTGCCTTGAGAATAATAAGTTGATTTGTTCACACAGTTTTAATAACATATAATTTAAGCGCCATTAATTATAATTTTATATGACTAATAGTGACAGACCAAGGATCATTTGTCCTAAAAAATATATACTAACTCTTAACGCCTAAATTTTGTCACCGGTGCCCCAAGAACATCTGGGCCAGACACGTGTTCAACTCCACTGTGCGCAGTGCGCGGTAGGCTGACCCGTCGTTCGCTAAACTTTCGTCTGTAGGCACTGAGTTATACTGGAAGAGATGAGCTTTAAAGTTCTGGAGGAGCATCCAGCGCAGCGAAGAGCATCAACCTGTAAGGTGAACAAACGACCTTATTAAGGTTATCGGAAGACATTGGATGAACGCCGGTTCCAACAGCGGATGCCTTTCGCCTAAGATGATGATGAAATTTTAAATATTTAATGGAATCAGGCGTTACCTCGCGGAAGTCCATCCTAAGTAAGAAAAGGACCAAAATTTAGCCTCTTCCGCACAAGCAGTGGTAGTCGTGCAATGAAATGCACCGCCCGCCAGCCCGCTGATAAATGCGCATGCGGCAAACAATGCGAATCACACAACCGCCACCACCAAATCACTCAACACGTGTTTCACCCCTCTACGGGGCATCTTCAGGACTTATGTTACACCGATTAGTGTCAAAACAGATTTTAAAGTCACGCAAAAAAAAAAAGCTAATACTATTATAGAGCATGTAGAGCAGTGGTAGTCCAGCATTAGAGGACTGAGATTTGCGATCGAGGTCGAGGGTTTGATTCCCGCGATACAATCTTATATAATTTACACGTTTATGCTTTAATTATTTGGGATTCCTATTGCTCATAAACAAGCTTACAGTAGATGGGCAGCAGTGTGCCAAGCGCGGCGATTATGAAACATCTTCTAATAGATACCTTTGGGAAAGGCATATGCCTACCAGTGAGCGATTATGGACTGAAACTATGAATCCTGTGAGTGGATCAACAGAATATAATGTTTAAGCGATAAAGCAAATTAGTGGGGGTTGGATACCGAAATTATTTATTCATAGTCCGTCCGCAAATTAAACTGAATTCAGCAGGTGACTCCATAAGGAACCGAACGCAACGATTGCAACAAAAAACCAAAGAAACGCTTGCATTCACGACTGGCGCACAATCGCACAGTGGGGAACAAAAAACAAACAGACATCCTTCGGCACATGTTACTCTGCTATAATAACTCGATACAAACAGAAAACTTTTCGATATCGCGCCGTAATTATCATGGATCGCGAAAGGACACGCTTTGTGTCAAGGACTCGCCTCCCGGGAGCAACAAAACACGAGATCAATGCAAAACATCGTTCAAACTGACGCGTATTGTGGTCGCGTCTGCAGACAACCCTTTATAACACTTGAAAAGGTCTCATCCGCCGCTGGTTCTTGTGTTATGCCTGCTTTAGTGGGCAGCCGTGCGCATCCGCGGCGCACAACTAACATGCGATGATTATTTTTATCAAAAGGCCAGATAAACTCATTCAAGTTTTCTATTTTTGGTTTATAATCTACTTCAACTTTGTTACTCTGTATTTTTGTTATATTTGTATTTCGAGTACTTTTTAAGGATGCATGGTGCATTACACAAAAGAGATTGTAATACTAGGAAAGTTCTGGAAAAATTTTTACCTAACAAGGTTCCGGATCATGATCATCACAAAGACATGAGATGATGTTGAATATAAATTAACTATTATTATTAGCACCTAGTGGGAGTCGTCACCACTTGAGAACCTTTCAGATATATAATATAAATAATCAATAATATTATATATGTATACGTTAAAATAATGTAAGAAACAAATATGTACAATTCAAAATAATAAAAATGACAAGAAAATAATAAATATTAAACTTAGAAATTGTAAAATGTAAAATAGCGGAAATTGTGGCGAAAGATAAAAGGTGATGTTTGAAAGAATTGTAAGTAAAAGCCGCGAGTGTCATTCAAAATATGAAGCCTTGAGATGGATAAGAGAAGCAGAATGCAAAATGAATAAAAAACCGAATGACTTATATAGTAATACAAGTCTTTATAATAGTATAAGAGATAGAGAAACAAGAAGCCTATAAAACAGAGGCCATAAAAAAAACTAGAAAAATTAGCGGGTAAAAGTATGGCATATTTGGCATGGTATAATTAGCTAGTAAAAGTATCGCAGCTATAAAATCAGGGAAGCGTTGGCCTAATTCGCGCGCGAACCGAAGTACAGTCAGCGGCGTATAAATAATGCAGGGAGACGTGCAAAGGCCCAGTTGTTCATTCGGCGGGCGGGCGCCGCGCGATCGTGTTTCGCGAGCCCCGGGATCTCTTTTGTTCCGAACGCTTTTTATACTTTACCATGTCTAAACTATTTAATAAGGGTTGTTTAATACACCCATTACACGCAGGAATAATGTTTGGGCTTAGTGAAGATACGCGTGATCTGTGGATTCGAAACAAATCTACTTGCGCATTTTATGATTTTTAAACGGTTTTATTTAGTTCGACCCGTACGGAATTTATTTGTTTATTTATTTGGGTCAAAATTAGAAATTGAAATTTAAGCACCTTCCCGTTGTCAGATTGATCTGAAATTTGGTACACACATTTAATTTAGATGACAATACATTATAATAAAATCTATAACATTATAAATCTAAGATGGCCGCCGATATAAAAAGGCGGATTACATATTTTTCCTTAACCCCCTCAATATGGGTATCAAATGAAAGGGCTACACTAGTAAAACACGATGATTATGTCAAAATTTAAAATTCAAGATGGACGCCGTTCCAATATGGCGGACTAGGTACATATTTTTCCACAACCACCACAATATGGGTATCAAAAAACCGTTTAACTTAAAAGTTTTTTAAATGTATTTATTTTTAGTTTATTCAGTTACACTGACAGTTTTAAATAACAAGCAGCTAAGTGCTCGAACAACATTCGTTCACCATTGACACTTGAATATCAAAAACACATTTAATTACGTACTTTTTTATCCATTATAGGCGAAGCATTTAACCAATGCGTCGCCTGATTTTAAGCTATGACGAGGCCTGCGATGACACATGTCTTCCCAGAAGAAACCCATTTACAGTTATCGTGAAGACTTATTATTGTGTGAAAACAATGACGCCGTTGGGTTGTTCCACTCCTTGGCTGTTCGCACTATGAAAGTATTAGCAAAACGCTAAGTGCTGGTGGAAGGAATTTCAACCGTGTATGTATGTCGTGAATCCGTGCGTCTTGTTGTATGATGGAAGAAAGGAGATGGGAGAATTATTTGTTGTAATTCCGCAACACACTCTCCACAAAGCATTGTATATAACACCGGTAAATTGCTTTGAAGGTCAGTGCTTACCAAAGTATCGTTGCCAATCAGCGTGTTGGCTCATCTATGCATGAAGTCCAAAGCTTGGTCTCTTAATTCCCAAAAGCTGGAAATATCAAAATACTGTACGGTGGCTTAATTTACCTCGAAGATTGTGTAATACGATATACACACATTATTATTTAAATAATAATTATTTAAACAAATCATAAACCCATGTATGATGATGTAATCATCACACTAGATAGGACACATACACGAAAGATACCGGTTACTTGCGTTTGACGCTCGTTTGGCTTTGTGCTGGTCTGCAAGGTCTTGACTGAGAATAAGTATTTCGCCCACCAGATGATTCTTCTCATTGAATCATCACCTATTTGATTCCATTGCGTTAGTTATTGTTTGTTTAGTTTTTGTTTTGTATATTTAATTATATGTTTGTCTACTTATCTATATTCTTTTGAGATGATAGTCGCCCACTAAAAGGCATTAGCCTTCCCCGTAGATGTTGCGGTCTTGATCTGCTCGCATCTAGCGACTTTCCACGATCTTCACCATGTCGTCGTTCCACACAATGGGGAGCACACTCGTGTCATGTGTGCTCGTGGTAGCTGCTCAAGAGCCTTTCGGCCCCAACGGCTTTCAATCGCACCCCTTGCTTGAAACTCCTAGCACAGCTCTCTCCATTGCTCTTTTAGCAACCTTCTTCTTTGACCACGTTTCGAATCCGCAGGTCATCACTGGCAACACACATTGGTCTATCATCTACCAACAAGTGATAAATAAGATGTCGGCAACCTTTTATACCTACGAGCAACCCATATTAAAATAATTAATGACTCAGTTAAACTTATAACAAATCTCTGGCTCAGATATCTCTTTCATCATTTTATTTAATGTAGATATCTGTTATTAATTTGTTAATACTAGATAATGGTCAATGAAAATGTCACAGAGACAGTATAATTTTACGTACGTGAAGTAGAGATAGTTGGCTGGTCAGGTCGACGTAGTTTTTACATTGCATTTCGGATACTAGAAATACAGGAACGATCCGGTGTAGTCGTTTCATTATGGTCACCGGAAGTTGGGACTCGCGCCACGCATCCATCCATTTATGGTGAACGCTGCCCGCGCACGGGAAGTGGGCCGGTGTAATTACACAGTAATTAATTTCACATTTGTGAAAGTGACACGAGTAAAAAATATTTATAAAAGTCTGAATTCAATTTTAATCTTGTCTCTATTAAATTGTACATTTCTGGCGTTATTCTTATGATATACACACCTAACACTATATGTGATGACACATGGAGGTCGTCTTGCGGTGTGTCAGTCCATACAAGCTGATCTTGGTTGGCTAGAGGTGGCAATGGGTCATTGGATTCGTGTAGCCCAACATCAGAGTACTGAAACTTGCAATTATAAATCGCGGGTTTGATTCTCGGAATAAATATTTAATGGAATTAAGCGTTACCTTGCGGAAATCCATCCTAAGTAAGAAAAGGAACAATATTTAGTCACTTCCGCACATGCTGCGGTAGTCGTGCAATAAAGTGCACCGCCCGCCAGCCCGCTGATAAATGCGTATGCGGCAAACAATGCGAATCACACAACCGCCACCGCCAAATTACTCAACATGTGTTTCACCTCTCCACTGGGCATCTTCAGGAGTTATGTTACATCGATTAGTCTCTATGTTTGGCACTATTCTTACTCTCGGAATAAAGTCTCATATGATTCACACTAAGCATTAATTATATAGGATTACCGCTGCTGACTGAAGTTTCCAGAAGATGGATACCGCGGTCGCCAACCCGCCTGCCACGTGTGGTGATTATGATATAGACCCATATATATCTATGGGGGAGGCCTAAGCTTTGTAGTAAGCGTTTGTATATCATTATATCAGTCGCTAGACGCTCCCTGTAAGGGATATGCTTCCTCCAAACGTTGCTATGGCAAAGGTTCTTGCGCAGCTGCATTCAGCAACTTAGCGCGAACAAAAATACGAATAAATTAATAACTTTATGAAATGTATATAAGTAATGATTCTATATACATAAGTAGAATGTAGATATGTAAAAAAAAAAGATTGTATTAGGTCAGTGAAAAACTACAAGTCCCCAATATATCGCATCAGAGATTTTTAATGATAAAAAAGCAGAGATCAAATAAATCAAAATGTAAAGTGCGAAGGTATTTACAAAACGGATTTGTTCCCCAAACAAACTGATCCCGACGCGGTCGGCGATCTCCGACATCAATTAACACAAGGGGACATTCCCACTCGTGGTGTATCCACACGTAGGAATTATATAAAACGTTTGGATGAACTTGGACCTTATGGGCGTTTAAATAGAGCTCTGGATGGAACGCGTCTGTTGGCGCCAAAGCGCGGGGACAAATTAAAATAAATGAGACGCGTTGTGCAGCGCTGGGGGCGGCGGTGTTGGTCGCGTTAAAAAATCAAAGCACAATCCTTTGCCACAGCGGCGTGTGAACACCGCTGTTTGTACTGCGTTTGTACTGCGTTTGTGCTGCGTTTGTGCTGCGTTTGTGCTGCGTTTGTGCTGCGTTTGTGCTGCGTTTGTTCTGCGTTTGTGCTGCGTTTGTGGTTAGTTTGCAAGTGGACGGGCATAGGTAAAGTCCGCACTATGCGCAACTATGCGCTCTTATAAAATATTTTGTAGCACGAACCTTTGGGTACTAAGTTGGATTGAAGTATAATTTGTAACGTAAATATGAAGTGAAGTGCTATTAATACAACAATCAAAACATAAGTTAGCTTCTTCCAACTTAATTTCTTTTGTTTAATCGTAAACGATATATATATTTTTATTTTGATTAATCGAAATACAGTAGAAAAATGCTTCTGTGTTGGTTTTCTACAATAAAGCATTTTTCGACACCTAAAGAAGCATTAAGTATTAAGCAGCTTGATATTATGCCTGGAATTTAAAAAAATCTTATAAAAAAATTAAAAAATAATTATATAATATGTTAAAAAGAGTAGAATCTATTATTTACGTAAATCAAAAGCAATGGCAATCCTATGAAATTAATTCACAAAGTATGAATTATTTAAAATTGTATTCCGGAAATCGAATCTGCGGCCACGCTCGCAAATCTCCGTTGCGTGCGTTACATAAATCATGTACTATGTATTGACATTTGTTTTAGTAAGTCGTGTTGTCTGTGTGCGATATAACAATCGATAAATAAAATTTACTAGCATCTCTAACGATCTGACTACTAAAAAAAACTACTACTTAACTATTACTACTAAAAAAAACAAAAAAAAAATAGGAAAAGTTGAACCAAAATGCATATATAAAACACATGTAAAAGAACTTATTAAATAATAATAATAGAATGTAAGACAAGACTCTAATGTATTAAAAGTCTAATCTATAACAAACAAAACTGTAATATCAAAAGATAATGATAGAAAATGTAAGAATAAAATAAAGATTAGAAATAAAATTGTGATAAAAGATGAGGAAAGGAAGGCGATGAAAGCAAGAAAATGAAAGAACAAAAAAAATTGCAAAATATTGTGAAGGATAAAAGGAAAGAATAAAAGAAATTGAGAAGAATGAAAGTGAGTGTAGAATAAAGATAAAATCATGAAAAAAATATTTGTAAATCAAGTCACTGTCCCAAACAAAACACGGGATTACGGGGTACGAGAGGCTTCCAATAGCGGGGGCCACAAAAAAAAAAAACGTTCTGACTACAGGAAAGCAGAACTTAACCTACTGCATGGCTGCTCTGTGGCAGTGAAGCTGCGGACGCGTGTGATTCCATCCTCGGCGACAAATCCCCGGACAGGACCGGCGCTCGGTTTGTTTGTATCGACGTCCACTTGTTTTTTATTGACCTGTCAACTCGCCCCGGCTAAGTTGACAGCTGCCAGTGAACAGTTACTAAATAATCAGTACTAAACTCTTGTAATAGAAAGTATTATATTTAATTGTTCATGTTTGTTATACACGAGGCTAAAGCATTGAAAAGCGAGTTATGAGAGTATCAAAGTTACATAAGATTTTATGGTTAACTTCGAATTGGTCTCTACCGTATTTGTCAAATTAATTACTAGAAAGACATACTTATTCATATTTTAATCGAAGATGATAAGGATGTGTTTACACGGTGGAAAAATGTCAGTATACTACAAGATGCGGACGAATTTTATTAGATAAATAACAAATTATTTTGATAAATAGAAATCTGTCTGTCACGCGTGCATTTATGGGCAAAATGAAACATTTGTTACCATTTTTATTTTGTTTAGCTATTTAATGTTTGATATAATATCAGAAAATGCCTAATTTGTCTCATCGATTAATGACAATGAGGTAAAGACATGTTTACTTACTTATTCTGTTGAAGTTGTCGCTGTTAGTCGTAAGGCTTTTACAGCTTCATCTGGGCTGAGTTCACGGAGCTCAAAGGTTCGTGAACATTAAGCGTTTACTTGTTCTTATGTGGATTTTTTACATTTACTTCGCGTATTTTTATTCTATTTTACTAAAGGAACGAAACGGTTTAATATAGTCATAAAAATATATATTTTCTTTATAACATTGTACCAAAAAGATAGAAGATTTAATATCTATGTAATAATAATTGTTAGACTAATTTCTATTTATTCTATCGTTTTGCGTGTTCTTCCATTGATTTGCATACATAGTCTACAATACGGATTGGTAATTAGGTTTCGTATAAGAATATTCCGGCTGCCCTACAATGTTTTTCGTGACATTGTGATCATGTTATATAATTTACGTATTGTGTCGTCGCTTGCCACAAATTCAACCTGCGTATGCGTAGGCTTATTGTTACTCTACCACTATCTATCTCTCTCTCTATCTATATCTCTTAGATAAAGGTTATATCTGCAATTATACGTTCAATTGTAAAGCATGGGTCTCCGCCAAATGTCACTGTGACTACTCCTGCACTTCTTGCTTTCAAAGACTTCCGGCGACCTTGACTATATCGTCTCGTAGTCCTCACAGAGAACCTTTCGACCTCTTATTATTTTTGATTTACATTTCATTATCTTTTAATTGTAAACTCTTTTCTGTTCTTATGTTCATAAAGTTGTATTGTTATTTAAACACAAGAAGCACTGTTGTCGCTCCCGTTCGTGTATCGTCGGCGGCAACGTGATACTCGAATACTAGTAGCCTAGTGTCCTAGCTGCCCGGCCGCCCGGCCGCCCGGCAGGTGGCGGGCGCGGCGCGAGCGATACCGCGCCGGCACTGGACGCGACGCACTACACTCGCTGACAAGACTGTTGGCACATTTACACTCAAAAACCTTTATTAAAGGTGGACTACATCAATTAAATTGCATAAAAATAATGGAAATAAAATTATCTACTAAGTACACAACAAAAATCGAAAACACTAAATGGTCGACCAAACCGACAATTTTTTATTCATAAATTCGACTATTATTATCAAATTTGATCGGTTTAGGGGTATTTTATTCCCAAGTCGAATTTTTTTAGTATACCACGCTGAAGTCTGTCATTATACTCGGCAAAGACTTCAGTCATTTTTTGTTTATTTTATTTTTTGCATTTACATCAATACAAATACGTTACTTTTGGGAGGCCCCTTCAAAAGTTGATTTATATTTTTACTTAGTTTTCTTCTTATTTTTGCTCATAATGTAGCAGGAATACACTCGACGGATGATTTAGGAGGAGCATCTTACTAAAGTGGGAAACGAAATGGATATCGAATAAACTTTCTCACGGTAATTCCGAGACTTAAGCAAACTGGATTTCAGATTAGAACCAGTTAAATGAAAGTGGAAAATGGAAAGAAGAAGGAAGAAGTAGTAAAGTGAAGTGGTGTCAAATGAGAATAGTGGAAGGTAAGTGTGGTAGCCAAGTGTGCATAGATCCACGTCGGTGTACTCCTCGGGCGGCCGTTGACAAAAACAGTGTTTTACTTAAATCCCAAACCGAAAGCCTGGAACAGTATCTTTCTCTTTTACTTATGTTCTTAGTAAAATTATAATAATTTTACACTATTTAACTTCTCATCCCTACTCCATTTATAGTAGCACTGAACGTAATTTTTAAAAACATTGTTAAAGTTAGTTAAAATAGGTTAAGAGACTTAGTAAACACTAACAAGCAAAAATATGAGCAAAAAAATATTCAGAAATATTGAATATAAATGTCCAAATAAAGATACGGACGTTGCCTGTAGAATATAGATCCTAATAAAGATTTTTGAGCAAGCTCTGAAATGTTGTCATTTAAATCCAAGAAACCTTGCAGGTTTGTGTGTCAGCAAGTGTACGGAGGAGCTACAAGGCGGTCCGCGCCCGGCCGCTGGCTAATGATGCGTGGTCCGTCCGGCACGCTCTGCTATCGTGTTACCGGCGAAGTGCACCCACCGCAGTAAAAAATACCAGTTCGTTACCGGAGCCCGGCTTGCCAATAAATATCATAGCGACCTGATTAATCAAGGATTAAGAATTTGTTTAACGCTTCCACTTATAAACTGGACTCGAGTTTCGTGCGCGGTTACATTTTTTTCCTCCTTTTGGTAAGTTTATTTCGTTTTATTATTCACTTTGGATCATTATTGGTGATGCTATGCCCCACTCGACATCATCATCATCATCATTCCAGCTGCAGAACATCCGCACGTAGGCCTCTTTGAATGATTTCAAGTAAGACATGATGGAAGTACCCTCGGCGTAGACGCCCACTGCAAGATCAGAGGGAACATGTGCCAGAGGATGGGGAGCAGCATCCTCTGCTAATCATAATATTATACTGCGATCACCAACTGACTTGCCAAGCGCGGTGATAATTGTGGAGGCTTCTGCCATACTCATATGTACAAGTACAAACCACGACAATATATTTTTGTTTGTCGTAAATTATTTTCTTAAGTTTAATTACCTGACACATTTTTTACCGGTCTATACCTAGACAATAGCAATGTTTTGATGTGATAACTTATAACGAAACGTGATCTCTCACTTCGAGGCACATTGGTGAACTCACATTCAACTATCAGTGGAAAAGGCTTTGAGGAAGTCAATGTCGAATAAAGAACGAGGAGATACGTAGGTGAACGAAAGTAAATGACATAGTCCAGCTGATGAGTGAAGTAGCAGTGGGCAAGTGTGGCAATCTACCAGCAGTGGGCGACTAACGGCTGCTTTAGAAGGCATAACGATAGTGTATTCACCTAAAAATTGGGACTTATTGTCGACAATTAGCATAGTTATGCCCCCTGTATAAACTCCTCCTAGTCCCCCTCTCAGGAGAGGTTGTGTCATAAACGATTTTCGTATAGAATAGCCATAAACTCAACCGTCAATCTTTTGTTATGAATGATAGAGCTTAGACAGAAAATATCTCGTGAATTTCTCGCGAACGTTATAACACATGGCTGTATGATTTTGAAACCATTGCCTCTTTATTATCTATAAAAGTATTAAATGTCCTATTCATTGCGATACTGAGAATGTAACAAAAGGCGGCGATGGTTATTTAAACTGATATTATAATTAGTGTAACGGACACCGCGGGGCGTGCGGGGGCCGCGCGGGCGGCGGAGGGCGGCGCAATCAAATTGCATCCGAAAAATTAGCGAAGCGTTTTTCACGGGGCACTGGGTCGTTGCAAAAAAGGACATTGGTATTGTGTAATGAGCCGGAAAATTGGGGCCCGCAAGCAAGCGAGGCGAGGGCAGCGTATCGCGTTACAGCGCAGGCGCACGCCCGGAGCGGTAGACGTCGCGGTGTCGGGCCACGAAATATTCATATCATTTAAACGTGTTCTTTTGATACCTCATGTATGACCATAATCTATAGGCCATAGATCACCAAGATGTCTGGTCTCTTCGCCAGTTCCATTCGGCCGTCGGAGCAAGGGTGACATGCCTCACCTGTATCCAGTTCAGATGAGTAATTCTACTTTTTTTACTATGTCGTTGTACTACGTCAGTGACCTTGGTTTTCCTATCTCAAGACGAAAATTTTAATCGTTCTTAATTAAATTTCTCTTTATTTGATTTAAATTACTGTAAATATCTAATAAAATTGTGAACCAAATTTATCTCATATTTGATTTCTTTCATTGGTATATATTTATTTATGTTTAATTTAGAAACACGATGCAGTATGATTTAATTACACTAATTGTACATCGCGTATTTCTCGTTGGTACGTGTAATACTATCCTTATTTTCCTCGAGAGAAAAGACACCAGTTATATTAAAAAATAATTTTGTATTACTTGCGCCGCGCACTGATCGACACATTAACAAGTTTATTAAGTCGCTGAAGTATTTTTTGATCGCTCGTAACACGATAGCCGTCAATACCCGCTGCTCACATTGAGCATTTGACTCTACCGGAGAACGCAGCCTGCAGCCGGAGGCCGCTGCAATCGACTCTATTGTGAAATCAGCTGATTCGTTTACACCGCGAGGTCATGTTGTACTGGCAAGTAACTTAGATGTATACTACAATTTTCTTTCAGTCCTCTGCAGGATAGATAGTACTACCTTCTTTGCAGATCAAACACTATTTTAAATTAATATTACAGGAGAACTAAGTATAGTTCTAGTTTCAATCAAATTAATAAATTAACGATACTTCTTCATGATATATCAGGCCGTACGACATCTACTGCTAGAAATAGGTCTGCCTATAAATTTCCAAAAGGGTCTGAAGCGGAATTATTTTGAATATGATTAATCTTTGTTTCTCAATAGAACCAGTCGCGGTAACAACGAAAAAAAACCTGTAATGGCGTGGTAGATTAATTTATTTTTAATTACAATGTATTTTCATCTCCGAGAGGAATACAGGATCATGAAGGATTCCCACACAGTAAAGCTACCTCGGTGGTCGGTTACGCGTTTTCCGACTGGTTGCTTAAATCGCTTATTATTGTGTCAAGTCACCTTCCGGAGAATCCGAGACTCTTCTTAGAATATTTGGTGTGTAACAATAATACTGTACCCCTACCATATTCCACCCCCAACTCCTAGGAGGAGGATGAGATCTTATTAAAAAATATAGACTCGAGTGCTTAAGATAGGATTGTAATGTAAAATATAATAAATGTAAGCATAAGTTGAAAATAAACCTGTAAAAAAATGTAAAACAAACATATAAGAGCACTGCACACACACTCATATATTTGTGTATGTGTATATATATATACATGTATGTGTATATATATATGTAGATGAATACATGCCGTAGCTACTATGCAACAGAGCAAAAAAAAAAGGAGCAAGCAACAAACCTGTACAAGGTCGCAGAAAGAAAAGAGTTTTGGTAGTATACCTAGCAGCTTTACCTACAGAACCTAAATAAACATTCTTGACTCCAATCGAGGTAGACAATCTACCTAAGATTACGCATCCGATAGAAGTGGATAAATCACACGAACAAATCCTTTTCTGCATAAAAAAATCGCAAATCAAAGTGTATCGTTCTAAAAGACACTTTCCCGTGCACTCACCCGGAAACACGTGGAGCGGCTGACAGGTGGCCGGTAACCTGAGCGCTCACTCTGCAACAGATTGCCCACCTGGTCAACCGACGTTGCGAAATTTAAACCGCTATTAAACCAAGATGGCCGCTTTTTTTAGCGCCAAAAAGTTGTGTACATGAATGAAATTTCTTTATTAAAATCGATAATATTTTCTATCGAAACAATTAAAAAAAATACAAATTAGACTTATATTCTTTAATGGAATCAGGCGTTACTTCGCGGAAGTCCATCCTAAGTAAGAAAAGGACCAATATTTAGCTATGTTACACCGTATTAGTGCCAAACACAGACTCTGTGATGATGCTCCTGAAGATGCCTCGTGGAGGGTTGAAACACGTGTTGAGTGATTTGGTGGTGGCAGTTGTATGATTCGCATTGTTTGCCGTATACGCATTTATCAGCGGGCTGGCGGGCGGTGCATTTCATTGCACGACTACCACTGCATGTGCGGAAGTGGCTAAATATTGATCCTTTTCTTACTTAGACTTATATTCTAACTAATATAACTGTCCATTTCGAAGTGTGAAGATATATTCTTTTTTAATATATATCCCTTATAACAATACTTGTGGTCACGTAGCGCTGAGTGAGCAGTCAGCTCCTTGCGTTCCCGCGCTTTCTATATTTGGGATCAAATTCCCTATACGACAGGTATGTAACAAATTGTAAAATATATTTATTTATAAAAATTTGCAAATCTGTTCCATTCAGTTAATGGTGAAAAAAGACTCATTTATAAAGTTATATTATTAACATTGTTCCAGCCGAAAGACTTCTGCGGTTGGACATATCTCCCCTATACTAAGCGATATAGCCTAGCAGATAGGCAAGTTGAAATGACAATGACATCACGGCGGGACATCCACCTACAGGGTGAACAGATGACCTTGTGATAGCAGTCGAAAACGCTAGATGCAGGCCGCTTCGACCTGGTAAAAATCTACATGGGAGTCCTATATCCAATAATGGGCATATATTTCGTCTAAAACGGTAATGGGCTTATATTTAATTATATATGTAAACTATGTTATCCACTGAAAATAAACCTTAAATATCAGAAATGGTACCTTATTGTGGTACCTGGTAAATTTAAATATATACACATTTAATAAGAACCGTAACAAAGGTAGAGTATTGCTTGAGAACTGGCCAGTATTAAATGAACAATAACTTGTAATTGTGCTTACATACGAGTAAATAAGTAAATATAATGTTCAAAGGAGTACTGAGTGTCTAAGAACAGGCCATCCAAGTTTAGACCAGACGTCCTTCACTATATAGTTGTCATAAGGATGATGAAAAGAACGATTAGACAACCCAAGAGCAGGGATCGGCACAGTCGAGGCTGTTCGTCCGGTCCTAGAGGACTGGACCAACAGGTGGTACGGTAGTCTTACATTCCAGATGGTGCAGGTGCTCTCAGGGCATGGATGCTTGGTAACTACCTGTGTTGCATGGACAGGGAACGTCACCAATATGCCATTACTGTGGTAATTAAGAGGATACGGGTCAGTACACGTTTGAGGAGTGTACAACTTGAGATGACCTGCGCCAAGAACTCGCCGACACTGTTGGGAGTGGCCTATCGTTATCAGGCTTTGTTAAGGCGATACCTTATGTAAAAAAGTGATGTTGCAGAAGGAGAATGCGGAGAAAGAGAGAGAAAGAACATCAGAGTTTCCCATTTGCAGTCGGAGACCTGGACGTCGTAAGGTGT
The DNA here is from genome assembly GCF_028537555.1 of Battus philenor. Taxonomy (NCBI): domain Eukaryota; kingdom Metazoa; phylum Arthropoda; class Insecta; order Lepidoptera; family Papilionidae; genus Battus; species Battus philenor. The sequence continues at coordinate 14,897,229 of NW_027181676.1, read as the reverse complement.
GATACCGCGCCTTTCTCCAACCCCCTTAGCATGGCCTTGGTGATAAATCGGGGTGATCCGCCGCAAGTAAGGAGTTGAGACACTGGGCCATCGACGTTGAAACTGCTGTACTATGCGAAAGCGTTCCCGTTGTTTCAACAAAAGGCGTGCAAGAAGACAGTGCGGTTCTAGCCGGTAGGAGTATGGCATAACCCTTTTGTTCCCGCAGCGGAGGGGTATCTCATGCAGGATTTCCCCACGAGTGAAAAAGGCCTGGTTATGACATTAGAGAAAACCCGATGTAATCATAAACTTGTATTATATCACATATTGTATATTGAAACCAGTCAACTAATCAAAAGCTGCAAAACAATATTAAGTTCACAGTTTTAGCGGTCAACTTTGAAAGAATGTTTTTATTTTTATTCCACCACCCTGTAATACTGAGGAATAATTTTGTATAATTTATATAAGAAGTGTATGTGTTTCATTTAATAAAATAATAATAAACAGAATATATGTACTGTATTGCCTACTAATGTTTGAAACTATTTGAAAATGTGTCGTGTAGAGATAGAAAGTTTCTTTTTTATAAAAATTATAGATAATAATATGACAAAAATGATGAATGCCTAATATTTGTAACTTTTTTTAATTACTCAAATAATCTTTAGAAGTTATATTTTTTTTAAAAAAAAGTATAACTTCACTGGTTACGGTATATATCTAGACCTCAAATAAAACTATTTTCAACTTGTATTAAGTTTTGTATTTATTAGAATTATATGTAATCTATATTTAACAGATAAACACGTTGTTTCACGTTTTGATCGCAATGGAATAAACCAATAAACTACCGTACGTCCAAACCGTTCAATTTACACAATCGATTTTAATTAACTCGCAGCTAATCGATCGCTCGAAACTAATTAAAATTTAACCAATAAATTAACTGTCGCATACTAACCGACGTTCGTGCTATGATAAAACGGTCAATTGCGTTTAGTGCTTGCACAAATGTAAGTAAAAACGGGTTAGCGATGCAATATTTTTGCGCGGTATCAAATGTCGCATCGCTGGCTGCTAATAGCTTTCTAGCGTTATTTTTTAGCATTAGCTTAGCAGGTGCACCGCAGGCTCCGCCGATTAGCTCTCTGTTAAAAACATAATCGATGAAATTGTTGCGAGGTCACGATAGGGTGACCATAAAAACATTTATAAAATATTAAGTTTTTAATGGTAATTTTTTTTCTAATGGTTCTTCATATTCTATTGTAAAATGTAGCTGACGAAGAATCCATTGTATTAGCTATTAATATCATGCAATGGTAAAGGTCATAGATTATTTCGTGGTGATCCGCAGAAGAACCAACGAAGATTAGCTCGAAAGATAGCCTGTCCGAGGTGACAGTAGGATGGAGTGGGGCACTTTGGCACGAGCAGGTACACGAGACCGCAGAATCGCTGGACTCTCAGCGATCTTTGGAGGCCTATGATTATCAGTGTGTGGCGGTCCGCTGATATGCTGATGGTGAAGACTGCTTTGAATTTATTTATCGGGTACTTGTCCACCTTTGATCACCGACTTGCCTGTTGTAAAGCGACGCTGTGGTCGAAGATAAAGCATGCAGACTGAGTAAGTACCTGTTCACTCTGACCTTGGGACATGGTTTATATTCATAAGGATATAAGGAAGCCGGCAGATTGTTGGATGGATGTGAGGATCAGAAATATTGAGTCTAAGCGCTTGGTTCGTCATCAAGGAAAATCCTACACTTTAAGGGTGGTAGTGATCCGACTCTTTCTCGTTCTAAAGACAAATACAATTTAATTATTATTTCTTAATTATTTGAAGAAAAATAAGAATAATAAACTGGAAAAAATAATGAGATATTTAATATTGTATCAGCGTGGATACCCTAATTGTTCTCAATTGGACAAACAATAGCAGAATCGTCCGCAAGGTGACCTGCTCGTAATTAAAGAACCAATCGGTAGATTAAAACTTCGAGACTAAATTAATAATTACGTCGAACAGGCAGACACAGTTGTCTGCTCTGACATGATCACTTCTGTTTATAATTAACGACAGTTCAGCGGTTGAAGGAAGCGACAAAAGAATGTAGATAACAAGGTTAATCCCCGGCCTATACACATTTGTTCAATTAGCATTACTTCTGTAAATACTTATTAATCCAGACAGAGAAGGCAATGTTTATTATCTGTAATTTTTTCTTTTTTTTGTGACTGTCCTTGTTATTGAGGACCTTTCGTACATTCTTCTTTCTTCTACTGACTTTTTTATTTTAGCACCAATCTTTTATCCTTTACATCATCTTCTACTACTTCTTTTTTTCGTCATATTTTCTTCCATTCCTTTCCATACTGCATTATTCCTTTATTACTTCGCCTCTACTACTATAACACCTTAGTTGTGGAGAAGAATTAGGAAGAAACTCGACTAAACATCTTTTAATTAAGTTTAACACAGATATATACATATACACTTTATCGTTTAAATATTCAAGTACCTCATTATAAGAATGGTATCCTTCAACTTTAAGATACGAAGGCTACAAACGCGACTTGACGTGAGAAGAACCCACAATAAACTTAGACGGGTTTTTATATCACTAACAATATACTTAACATAATAGTAAGAGAAATATTATCAATATCTATTATTGTCACTTCAAAATCCTTTACACTAGAATGGAATACAGGCTTTTGTTTAATGAACTTATTTATTTAAGTACATCAGCAGTACATGTAAATTAAAATTACATATAAAGTTACTGCATTAATAAACATTCCGTTATGTGTTCCTTTACAGGTAACACGACATTAAAAATTCACTTTGTACAACATCGTAGAAACATCAGGCTATATTAAATAAAAAAAATTGAAGAGAATAGTGATCGCACGTAAGATGAAACATCTGTCTTTACTACTAGACACAAAAAGAGAAAATAATGGAAAATAAAAATTGAAAATATTGAAATAAAATTAAAAATCTGTTATTTATACAGTGAATCGAATGTCTTAAATGTATTACAAGATCACTTAAAGACATTTTTTTTAATGGCTCCCGTTATTGGGAGCCTTTCGTACCCCCTATCCGGTGTGGGACAGGGACTTTTTGTTTACATTTATTTTATTTTTTCACATACTTTTTTATTTTCTTTCTCTTCTTTCATACTTCATATTATCTGTCGTTCATTTCTTTCTTTCCACAATTCCACTATCTTTCTCTTTCTCTCTGTATAACCTTTCATTCATTCCTCATTACTTTTACATTTTCTTATATTCTATATCATATTTTTTACTTATATTATATTTTTATTCTATATCACATTACTTTATTTTGCTTTTATTTTATCTTTGTGTTATTTGTTTACAATTTTTTAACTTTTTTAGTCTTTATTTTTATCTATTGCTTTTCCTATAATTTTTTTACAGAGGTGAATGAACTCTTTTTTAGTTTTTTCGTCGCATATCAGGGAGGCTATGGTTTCCTCCCTGATTTTTACGCCATCACTTAAAGATATTAATGAGAGTGCATTGTAACGCAGTGCAATTGCTCACAAAAAACTAACTTATATCATGAAGTTCTCTTAATAAACGATTAATATTAAATATTTGGACACTAAATCATTCGTTTAGACGCGACGGTAAAAACAGTTTGAGCGACGCGCGGCCTGATTGCGCGGCGGCAACAAATCATCTTGAACTTTAACGGCCGCCATTAATAACGGAAATGTTTTTCAGCGCCCGCGACTCATTAATCCAATATTAATACTCACAATATTACACTAACATACGTGAGTGTACAGCCTATTCGAAAAATACATCTGTACAAATATTTTTTAAATGTTTATTGCGCGCCAACACAGAAGTAAATAAAAAAATCAAGTGAAATAGGTAAAAGAATTATTTCTCAATGGCCACCATCGACTTGGTCACCAAGGAAGAACACAGCGGGTGTTCATCAAGTGAAAGGAACTGGAAATTATATGTACATACATATTTAAAACACAGATTACTTATACAAACCAAAAGCAAAATATAAGCCTCTATCACAGATTATAAAAAAACTCGGTTTGTGCTGCACCGTATTCCAACGGCCATAACAACGTATGTTTACCTTATGGGAGGGTTACAATAAAGAGGGGTAACACGAGAGTTTATAATGTGACCTATATCTTAACGGTTTTCTTCCATCTGCGTCAGGAATTCAAATTTCTTTATAGCTGCTTACAAATCGCTCAATTACCACGCAAGAATGACAAAGGCATACAATATGATGCGTTCTTGTTCCCGCTAGCTGAGGTCACAGTGAAAGACATTTGTATTAACACAGTTATGTATAACATTAACCCAATGCCTTATATAGTCACACTGCAGCGGGAAATAGGAAATAGAAATGAGATAGTTATTAAAAACAGCGATTTCTTTAAACCAACTGTTTTTTTATGGCCCTCGTTATTGGGGACCTTTGCTTCCTCCCTTATCTGGTTTGGGACAAGGTTGTTTTTTATCTATACTTATATTTACAGTCTTTTTTTAATTTTCATTCATAGCTGTCATCTGTCACATAGTGTACCATTCCTTTCATTCATACCACAATTCGATCTGTCTCTCTCTCTTCCATTCTGATTTCTCTTTTCAATCATACCACAATTCGATCTGTTTTTCTTACATTCTGATTTTTACAAAAAAAATACTTTAATTTTTTTTATGTTTACATACTAACAAATTAAAATTATCAGTATACTTATTTTCTAATTCCAACCAACTATTGGATGAACTCGGTTACCGCGGAAAAATAGATCAGGTGGTCATCAAATTATAAAACGGATCGGTAAATCGGATTACTTAAATATTAATACAGTGTACTTATAATATATGTATGTAACATAAAAACAATCACATCCTATAACACATAAATTATACAGTTAAATCAGGAATGACAAGATTCGTAAATAAACAAAAAAATCCACGACGCTCAGTAAATTAGCAAGTTGAAATTGCAGTGAACAGATTACATAATACGCAGAACAGATGGTTCCTGGGTTCTTAAAGCTCTGAAGTAGATATTACCGGCAAGCGCAGCAGAAATGAGGAGACCCTCAGAAGAACCAAGATCACCGACGCAGCTCGAAGAATTGCCTATCTTAAGTGGTAGTAGGCGTAGCACGTCACACGTGCTACTGTTGGCCGTTGGAGCTGAAAGGTTCTCAAGTGGTGACCACAATCCGGTAGACGCAGCGTGGGCAGACCCCCCAGTAGGTAGATCGACAACATAGTTAAGGTCGAGGAAAGCCGCTGGTTGTCAGCAGCTCAGAACCTTGCAGTGGGCGTCGATCAGCTGAAAGAAGAAGCACAGGTAGCACGACCTGCCACAAGGTGGCCGGACAGACGAACTCGTTTGAGTCGTTGGAACACATTGGATAGACCGCTTTCAACCGGTTCTATTGGAAATCAAGGGAGGAAGCCCAGGTCCAGAGGATGATTTAATTAAAATATAATACACATATATATCTAACAATATGTAGAAGTACAGAGATAAAATGTTACCGAGATAAGTGTTGAAGATTTATTATTCTTTTTGAAAACATATTTGGTATGTGTTTTTATTATTGAATAATCATTTGTTTTCATTTCAGATATCAAATGCTTTGCTGTATCCTCACGATTGTAGATGCTATTACATACTAAATTCCTTACGATGGCGTCTCTCAGTTTATAGGCACTGGCTATAATTCACACGAGGTCCGTGTCCGACCTTAAAAAGGAATGCTGTCGTAAAAAGTCCAGTAAGAAATTTAATTTATCAAATTTCACACGTCACAGGGACTGCGGCAGAGATCACGGCGCGGTAGCGGGCTCGGGTTCGAGCCCCGGGCCGGCCGCCGTGACCAACGCGCTGCCAAAAACACTATAAACGTTTTTCTCGAAGTCGTCATTAGCGTGACACGGCCCAAAGCATAGGCGACAGCGGTGCACGTTCAATGTACATTCTCTTTCTTAGTGGCTCTACCGGTTATGTGTAAAGTTTTCTTTTTTAAAAGACATTTTCTTAGTCTTATGTATAAGTTGTTGTACAGAAAGTAATTCTCTGAATCTTGGACCATTCACTGTACTCTGAGCAAGTCTTACTAACGTACTGCATAACGATATTGCGTTTTTATTATTTAACAAATTATTAGCACGGGAAGAATGTTATTGTTAATAATATCTGATAACGACTGCTATAACAATCGTATCGAAAGAAAGTAACATATATCGGAAGGTACTGCTTGGAGTCCAAATGTCTGAGTAACAGTTTCTGTCATAGTCATTTAAGCCGTAAAACCTACACCGCTGGGCATAGACCTCCTCCAAAGATTTCCAATAAGATCAGTAGGAAGCGACCTGTAGCCAAGGCTTTCCGACGACCTGAACAAAGTCATCATCCACTTTCCGTGTTTATGTCGCACTGTGTTCTTACCAGTTGTAATCTCTACTCCAGAAGCTACAGTATCCTCCACGGTTTCTCTAATGATCTGGCGGAAAGGAAGAATCACGTAGCACTCAGACTATCGTCAATTTAGCTCGGCTAGCACATCGCAAACAGAAGAAAGAGACAGGGCCTGTGCCTTATCAAGGTCAAACAGATCTGTCAACTGCAGGTAAGCTTGACTTGGAGAGTTAATGAATCAAACACCATAACCTAGTGTACACTGTACAGGTGTGAGGACACATGCAAACAAACGACTTCTTTTTGAAACTTCTGTGTAGCAATAGAGATCAGGACAAACAAAAAGCTTAAAGCGCTCCGCCAGAATAAAGCGACTGTTCTGTTTGCAACTTGCACACACTTTTTAAATGATAAATTATTATTTTTGATTATGTGTAGTGTTATACTATTATTAACATATTAATAAAATTATATATATACATGTATATATATATGTTTATATATATATTTATATATATATATATATATACACTAGATGATCCCGCAAACGTTGCTTTGCAAAAAAAAATAAAGTTTTTAATTAACAAATAAAAAATAAGGGTTCATTGTAGAGGGGTGAAAATTTAGGGTTGTATGTATTTTTGTATTTTAAAAACAAAAAATTTTGTATAAAAAATTAAAAAAAAATTTAGGGGTGGACCCTTATCACTTTAGGGGTATGGAAAATAGATAGTAGCCGATTCTCAGACCTACTGAATTTGAATATAAAATTTGGTAAAAATCGGTCAGGCCGTTTCGGAGGAGTACGGTAACTAACATTGTGACATGGAAATTTTATATATTATATATATAAAATTTGTACGCCGCTAGGCAAGACGCTTTTGGGTTATTTATTACCTTTTATTATAACCATATTTCACATGTGTTTCACGGAATAAATGACAATGTATTGTTTGATTTGATTTAACGAATCTTAGTGTCGACAATTCCGCTGACTCTCCTGCAGTTGGACGACAGATAATGTCTCCAAACTTTTTGCTTGGCCTCTTAACGAGGTGATGCGATGACACGAAGCTGTTTCATCAAAACCCGGCCCGGAGTGTCCAGCCTCTGGACCATCTACGCTAGAGAATTAATGCGATCATTTAGAAAGAATGTGAGCAGAGCTTAAATTTATCTTAAAAACGTTACCGGTTCCAGCTTCAGCTATCTAAGTTTAAAAAGATTTAACTTAAGTGTCTTAATCGCGTCGGTATTTTTGGACATCCTCGAAGTAGACAGCTAATCGACTTAATGACTTGTTCAAGGCTTTTAGAGGCTCTAGTGCAAATTCTCTCCGTAGACCAAACGCTTGAACCGTCTTAAAGTATAGCGGTCTCTAAACTTTTTGATTTAACTATCTTAAGAGACCAAGTTGAGGTCCCGTGGAGGTACTGGAGCTGGATTTGTAAAGAGATATAGATTGAGCATTTAGATGATCTTTAGAGATACTTTAACAACTCAAGGTCAAGCTGTATACAAGCACTATTGACCACTTTATACATGGTGATTTGAAATTGGTGTAAAGGTTTAAAGCCTTTGATGATAATTATTAGAGATTCAATAGTTAATGGCGTTACCTCGCGGAAGTCCATCCTAAGTAAGAAAAAGAGCAATATTTAGCCACTTCCGCACATGCATTTTTGTGTGATTTGGCGCCAAATCATTCACTTTGAGTGATTTGGCGGTGGCGGTTGTGTGATTCGCATTGTTTGCCGCATACGCATTTATCAGCGGGCTGGCGGGCGGTGCACTTTGTTGCACGACTACCACTGCATGTGCGGAAGTGGTTAAATATTGGTCCTTTTCTTACTATTAGAGATTCATTACTTCAAAGCTTTTACAATTGACCTGTCATATGTAACCATATATGTAGGCATATACACGTTACATAATGAACACAAGTAATTATTGTAAATGTGAAGACAAATATGTGAAAAAATTTTATGTGTAATGTTATTGTTTTCAGTGATGACATTTTGCATATAAACATAACGCGTGCAATCAAAAACGATGTGTATAGCGACCGTTACGCGAGCCGAAAAAAGTTCGTTTGTCCGCTAATCTAAATCGAAATCTGCGAGCTAGGCAGCGGCGCGGGGCGAGCCTTAACATATCAATTTTATCCTTAATTACGGCAGGGGGAGGGCTACGCGCGGACCGCCGCGGAGGCAGTGCAGTAAATGTTATTGATGCTTTAACCGGATCGCGCTTCGCCGCGGAGCAGGTGTCAAAAGCTCTGCCGAAGTGGGGCAAAAAAGGTGATCAGCTGTGAAGCGGTGAGACGGCGCACACCGACAAAGACTACGCCGCGACCACGCAGACGCGAACTCAAACTGTTACACGAACTGCCTGACATGGTTACATTCACGATATACTCTTACTTCGGGAGGACATCTTCTTTTCCTTTTTCGGTCTATAAACACTGTATGGCACATGGCTATACACTATTTATATATTTATGATCTCCGTTTTTGGGGGCATTTCGTACTTTCCCTGTCTTGGGTACACAGGGACTATTTTTACAAAACAATTTTTTACTTCATTCTATTTGCGTTTTCATCTCATCATTCATTCGTTTCATGTCATTTATTCATTCATCTTTCATTCTTTACCTCACTTTTGTCGCCTTCACACCAGAATACTACAGGTTTATATTTTCATTCAATAAATAAAGAAGGAGAATATTGTAATATTAGGTTAAAAAGAGTAACATTCGAATTTCTTACCAGGTGCCTCTTTAGGTTAGGTATATTTAGGTTTTAATAACGTCTTGGTATCTCAAAAAGCCTATTCAAAATAAATAAAAAAAAAATATTGTTTTTAACACGTCTGCGGTATATAATCTGTGCCGCTGGTGCGTTAACGCGCGTTTTTATTGTAACGATAATATTAAATAAGCGCGCGGGCGGTGACGACGCTGACATGATTTATTGGCCGCACGCCGCACACGCGCAGTGGAAACGCACCTTAAACAGCCTCGCACTATCAACATCCAAAACTACTTACTAAACTACAAGGCAGATACGGAGGGTCGGAAAAATCCTGTTATCTATTGATAACAAGACTTTAAAATTGTCAGCATTTAGGTGTTCCCAAAATATATTTAGAATGCATGGGACGGTGTGTAAGTATCTTTAAAACTATTGTCTACACATATACATAAAAGGTTGTCAAATATCTCTCTTCCGCCTTTTTGTCTTTTGAATTTCGCGGCTATGTACAAAGCGCTACAGAGCTCGTATCTGGCAATACTATACATAATTTGAAAGGTCTTGACATAACCTACAAAACGACGCTATGCATGATTAGTTTGGATATTGCATTCAACAGTTATAGACGTGTAAACAAGGAGTCCACTAACGCCGAAATTCGCGCTATTTTAAAGTTTTCCTTCGTTAAAAGCAAATCCGCTAGAGAAACGTTTCGTGAGATTAATGGTGTTTTGGGGGATGGTACTCTATCACTTCGAACCGCGGAGGAATGGTTTCGACGATTCAGAGCCGGCGAACGATACCATGGATAAGCCAGCCGGCGGAAGACCTGTGACGACAAATACCGATCAAATCATGGACTACATCGAGTTAGACCGGCATGTGGCATCTCGTGACATCGCCCAGGAGATGGGAGTTAGTCACCAAACCATTTTAAACCATCTGCAGAAGGCTGGATACAAAAAAAGTTTGATGTTTGGGTGCCGCATGATTTGAGGCAAAAAAACCTCCTGGACCGAATCAACGCCTGCGATATGCTGCTGAAACGGAGCGAACTCCACCCATTCTTGAAGCGGATGGTGACTGGCGACGAAAAATGGATCACATACGACAATATCAAGCGAAAACGGTCGTGGTCGAAGGCCGGTGAATCGTCCCAAACAGTGGCCAAGCCGGGATTGACGGCCAGGAAGGTTTTGCTGTGTGTTTGGTGAAGGGAATCATCCACTATGAGCTGCTCCCATCTGGCCAGACGCTTAATTCTACCATCTACTGCGAACAACTGGACCGCTTGAAGCAGGCGATCGACCAGAAGCGTCCAGAATTGGCCAACAGGAAGGGTGTAGTGTTCCACCAGGACAACGCCAGACCACACACTTCGTTGATGACTCGTCAGAAGCTACGGGAGCTCGGATGGGAGGTTTTATCACATCCACCATATAGCCCGGACATAGCGCCAAGTGATTACCACCTGTACCTGTCCATGGCGAACGCCCTTGGTGGTGTAAAGTTGAACTCAAAAGAGGTTTGTGAAAAGTGGGTGTCCGAGTTCTTCGCAAATAAGGAGGGGGGCTTCTACGAGGGAGGTATTATGAAGTTGCCGTCTAGATGGAAACAGATTATCGAACAAAACGGCGCATATTTGAACTAAATCCGATCACTGTAACACTTTTTATAAAGCATTGAATAAAGAGCAAAAAAGCGGAAGGGAGATATTTGACAACCTGTTATATGGTATTATTAGGCTTAAAATCAAAATATTGTTGGTCAGACGAAACGTAATATTAAAAACTAAACATTATTATGGCTTTGTGAACAAACGAACAAGACAACGATAAATAATAATAAAAAACTGAAATGAAAAATGTTCTTTTTTTCAGCCGATGGACGCCCATCGCATGGCATATGCCTACCCCAAAGATCGCAACGATGACCAGTCTTGCGCTGCCGGTATTCAGCTACTTCCCGTGACCTTGACCGGGCCGTAACTAGGCCAACGATGTGCTCCCACTGCCACTCTGGATGAGCAATTCTTCGAGCTACATCGGTTATCTTAGCTCTTATACGGATCTCCTTATATCCGATTTGATCTCGCAGCAAAACTCCGGGTATAGCCCTCTCTATTGCCCTCTCGGTAATCTTGAGCTGTCTTATGAGATCTGTCGTAAGTACCGCCTAGTAATCTAATAGCACAAAAAATAGTTTAGTTTAAGAGACTAGCTTAGAAACACTGTGACATCTAGTAAACGTGATCAAAAAAGTAAGAAAATATTAACTGTTATTGTTAAACCAAAGCCACCGACGCTCATGTCTGTGATATATAGATTCAGTGAATAAATTTAAAAAACAAAATATGGTAACATGGGCATAATGGTTACAAGATTTGTAATACGTTGCAAAGGACAAAACACACGGACGACTTCAACGATTTTACTAGCTTTGTCCATAAAAGATATTCATATGTATGCAAAAAAAAAAAGAAAAAAAAACACTTGTTTCATATAAAACATTAGCCTAGAAAACATGGACGTAGAACAATACCTAAAGTAGGTGTGTTAATATGTAAGCGTACAAAAAATATTGCGTCATAGATAACGACAAATATATAATATATTCACGCTGTTATATAAATTTGACAGTTATTATAGTAATTGCTCTTGTTTTCAGGTCTGAGACATTCATCATCCGAAAAGCTGGTAAATCATCGTGACGTTAACAAGTCATAAATCGTGTAGATGAAGATGATAAAACAGCCTCCTTGCGCTGCTCGCATCACGGTACTTCCCGCGACCTAAACAATGTCGTCCACCAAGTGGGGGAATACCCACGTCACGAGAACCAGCTGGTGGTCGCTACTCGGAAACCCTCGATCCCAATGATTACTGGTTGCACGAGCGACGTGCCCGCTGCTGCTTTAGGTGAACAATTTTTCTAACTACATGGGTGAACTTAGTTGTAATACGGATCTCCTCATTTATGATTCAATCTCGCAGCGAAACTCAAAGTATATCCCTCTCCATTGCTCTCTGCACTCTATTTGTAATAAAGGTTAAATAAAAAGAAAGGTTAATAATCCATGATAAGGAATTGATCTATAAGCATTAAAAATCTTACATTAGAAGTATGAGACTGTTTGTATTGTGACGAATAAGGAATACGAGTATAAAGTATCAATAACTTTAATATTGAAGGTAATGTAAATAAAAATAAATAACAAAAATATAGAAAGAAAATGGAAAATAAGTAATTGCAAGTAGTGTAGATAAACCGTTGCAGAGAATGAGAAAATGAATTATAAATAAATACCGTGAAAATTATACATAATGTGAAGTAGGAAGAAAGAGTGAAACTGTGATGGATGAGAGAGAGAGAGAGATAATGTGTCTTAAAAGAAAAAAAAATTAATCTAAGTCTCTGTCCTATAAACATGATACGGGTAACCAGAGCTACTCAAAACAGATATCAAAGTAAAGCCGGGGAGGACATCAAAGGATTCGCAGAAGCAACAAAGTCGCCTCTCAAAACCAAAAAAAATTTAAACGGCTCTTGCAAAATAGAAGTAGTGTTGATTATTGCAACAACAATTTAACATAAAATTAGGTGAAGCTCATAGCACTGCCTGAGACATTTTTCCCTCGGAGCTGGCTGTCACAAAATTCCATAAAAACTACGTTCTTACTGGAAACATAATTAGTATATTCATTTATGTCGTATTCTATTGAGCACAAAGCATAAGCAACAGCGATTTTTACATCCAATAAATTTATTTAACTAGCTGGGAATTTATTGACACTGGGAGTTGGCAATCTTATCAGTACTCTTTTCCTAGTAGTATAGATTTATATTCTCTTAATCAACACTTTTTATCTCCGTCTGACTTTAATAGGACAATTATAGAAAACACAATAAGGCTTCTGTCTAACTCCCGACAGCTCCGCATTAGTCTTCACGCCCTTTGCTGCTTGTAATGCTAAGAAGAGTGTCATGTCGATAACCTCTAATGCCGTTGGGAGTGATAGTATCGGACGTAATATCATTATCCCTGTCTTTTCAACTGCTGGAAACGATGCACACATTATCCCTTTCTTAAAAATATCGACTCCTTCTGCCTACTCTGACTTTCGGCTTATATCCTTCCTACCTTTTCTCTCTAAAGTTCTAGAACGTTTACTCCTCTCCCAACTCAATGAATTCCTTGTTATTTCATTTTACGGAAGACATCAGATCTGGCATGGAGAAGGGGACATTAGCTGTGTTACCTTTACTCGATTTTGACGTTTTACTCCTCACTCTCCTGTCCCTTAACATATCTCTGACAGCAATTGAGTGATTTCATAGTTACCTGTCTGGACACTGGCAGCGTATTTGTATTGAGGACAAATACTCTTATTACCGCCCCTCTGCTGCTGGCGTTGCTCAGAGCGGCGTTCTTTCGCTACTTCTTTTTGCAGTTTTCATCAACTCCATCTCAAGTCATCTCTGCTCTTCTTACCACCTGTATTCTGGTGATCTTCAGGTTTATGCTCAAGCATCGTTGAGGAAGCTGAACGATGCCGTTGTGATAATAAATGAGTGGAGTAAGACTTATGGTAAAAGTAAATCCGTGCAAAACATAAGTTAATGTTATCGGCAGCCCTGGGTCGCTAAGCGGGGTTAATTTTTCGAAGATTCCTTGTATAATTTGTGACAATACCATAATCATTTTTAGCGATACTTAAAAATCTCCGCTTGTACCAAGACAAAGTACTCATATGGGAATGGGGGAACAACCTTCTACTATTTCACCGGATTGGGAGGCCAAGCGTTTAGATCGCTTAGGAGAGGCTCTATGGAGTGACTAAGGTTAAGAGTCTCCACGAGGTGACCTCGGTTTGAGTCGTCACTCAACCTCTACTTGATTCGTTGCTATTACTTGGCTTTACCACTTTGGACAAAGTTAGTGCTTTGAGAAAAAGTGGCGTAAGATATTCTTATAACGATTTTATCTAGAATAATTGGTTCTGTAACCCAAATGGACCTAGATTACACTGATGCTTGTTAGTGTTCGAGCAGCCAAGATGCCTGGCTTACAGTCGTAGAGTCGACTTTTGTGTGGTGTGGTTGAAGGTACCCGCTCACCGCTCGTGCCTTGCGGCGCGCCGGCGGTGCGTTTGAAGTCGCCCCGACAAATGAGGCCGCCGGTGTCACCGCTGACGTATGTTCGCAATCTCGCACAGTTAAGGGTAAAGTTGAAGTCATTTCAGCTCCGGTGTAATGTTCCCTTCACCTCACGCCTGTCAACTTGACGGATAGATCTAACCGCGGGGAGAAAAAACTGAATCGAATCGCTACGTTTTTGATGAAAACCACCTGAGGACTGGGTAATGACTTTGAAGTACTAACTGCAAACGTTTCAAATCACCCTGAGGCCAAGTCTACGCGTCACATTAACAGTTGCAAATTGCAGACGCTGTGTTCGTTGACTATATATACATTCCATCATTCAAATCAGCTGATAGACGCTCGCTACGAGGCAGAAGCATCTTCCAAATGTCGCCACGATCACTGATCTTGCGCCGCCCTCACCAGGCGACTTTCCACCATCTTGATTAAGTCGTCAGCCCTCCTAGTCTTGTGCTCGACACTTGAGAACCACTGGACCCCAACGGCCGAATCGAGTAATGTGCCGCGTCCACTGCAGCTTTAGACTATATTCAATATTATAAAAACACAGAGCACTCATAACTTCTGCTCTACGATTGTTCTTTAAGCCTAATACACCAATTTGCGTCGTTTCTTTTTGCGTTTTTTTCGAAGTAGCGTCGCTGCTTAATTAGTATTAATTTTCACTGTGCGTCGTTAGATTTTCGAGGTTGCGCTGTCTGATTCCCTTTCTAACTAAAAATCAACGCAATTTGAATACAGTTTTATTTTTACTCTGTTTCGTTAATTTTAAGAGTTCGGTTTTAATTACGTAGTGTGTTGTAATGTATTTTGTTGTGCTGTTTTTTTAAAGAGAATTATTTAAATTTTTACATGTTTTTTCTGGTTACGAAAAAGGTAAATATTATTCCAATATATTTATTGGCAGAGTTATATTAATTTTGTTTTTTAAATGTTCACTTTGTTCAATTTTCTTTTAAAAAAGTGGTATTTTTGTGACCCTGGAACCTTTTTTCGATCAATCATTTCAATTTGCGTCGTGTTTTTTGGAACATAACCACGACGTAAAGAGAGGTATTGGTGTGTACTTAGTTACCTGACGCGCGGTACAGTGGTTCTGGTCGAAGTACACTACAATTTAAGAACTTATAATGAACTGGTTTATTTTTTTATTAATAAAGTTTGTGAAAGCAATGCTAAAAATTAATCCACTGAGTTCCTTTCGCTCCATTCACTGCTCTCGTCTCAAAATATACATTCAGAAAACTGATAGTAGTATGTCATAGATAAACCCGGTTTCATTTGAATTTAGATTAAATTTATTCTTAAGTCTTTCTTCTTTTTTCTCCATACAATGTATAGAGTACGTGATGTATGTGTATAATTTATATAATTGTTATTTCTCTTTATTGAAGTATGTGCTTATTAGGAATTAATTATAAGGTTAGATATTACACAATGCGATCACTAAACGCCTGTCTTCCATCGAAAAGGTCTATCCACCTTGTGGGCCGACATCCTGGGCTGAGCTTGTCGGTATGAGGTCTCCACCCCAAAATCTTTAGGGCCCTGTGTCTTATCCGATGTGTGGTCTGCCCCTGCCACTTTAAGTTGCCAATCAGCTGGGTTATGTATGACTTTGGTCCGTATACGGATGTCCTCATATCTGATCATGTCTCGTAGAGAAAATATATTAAACATTAGAATTAATTTAATATTGTAATCCAAAGCAATTTTGTGGCAAAAAAAATCTCTCTCGCTGCATGGAACTTATATCTTGTGGATATAAAAATTAAATAAAGTAATACAGTCACATATACTTATTCAGCATTTTTAACAAGAAGTGTTTCACTCGTTTTTATACACACTTATATATTGGCTACCTCTGCATCACAGTAGATTTATCGGGAGTGAAGTGTGTAAAAAGTGTAAATAAATATATTAATCACGGTGGAAAACTATTGGCACAAAATAATTTAGAGTGTATGGGTCAGTTGAAAGCTTTGATGTACGTTCAAAATCTCTCCAATGCCGTCTAATTATCCAAATCGATTTGTTTCAGCTAATATCGATTCCTTAGAACTATTGAATAAGAACAATAACACAACTAAAGGTCCCTCGCGGCTCATTGCCGCAATTCATTCAGCGCCTCGTCCTCATAAGTAACCACTTCGCCCCAATACATGTTCGCCTGCCTTTGATTTCTAGTCCAATTATCAAGAAAAATAACTCCCGATAATACCGAATAATACGCGACAATGACGTATTATTTCTATTCGGCGCCTACAATAACAGCACAATGTCTATGGTTTTTCCCGCCAATTTCGCTGTCATTTAACAAAAGACATATATGAACGAAAATAAAATTTAACGCCTTGGTTTAAGGTAAATATTAGCTTACGAGGGTTGGGTGCAAATGTTGTTTCGGTCCGCGGACGTGGGTCAAACAGTAGGAGGCTTATTAGAGGTGGACGTGCGAAGCGGCGTGTGCGCCTGACAACCGCTAGATGGAGCCGCCGTCCGCCATTGTCCCGCTGATTGACCGATGAACGCGTCACGCGAATTGTTCGCCGTAAATACGAAATAAACACGCGAACGGCGACTAAAATGACTAATACGGCGAGGAGTACGATTGATGTTTTGTTCGCAGGGGGTACACAGACTCTCATCGCTTAAGATTTGCGCGATTGTTTTGACGAGACTGCTCATTGTCGCGCGAGCGATCGAATGGCACTCGAGGTTGTCAAACAAGGGCCTCGGCGACTAATGAGCATCCGCGGCGCATTGTCTGAGCTCCGTGTCGCGTTACCCGCGGGGCCCGCGCACATTAGCTCGCTGCGTTCGCGTATCGGGTGTCGTTCGTTCGCATGAGAGCATTCAGTCCGAGTGAATGGATCTCCATTCATTCATTACGTGCTCCGGTCGCGCACAATGGCGGCGGGCGGGGATATAAATAAAATAATTAGTACGAGTGTTGGTTCATTTAGCATTACCCGCAATAATTGATATCTGAATGGCGGGTTACTCTAGACGCGCGCTTTGTGCGCCCCGGCGCGGCTCCGGCGCGGCACCGGCGCTTTTTGCGCTTCCAAAACGAATAATTAATTCATATCATTGCGTGGATTTCTTTTTATAGCTCAGGCACAACAGGGTACAGCACTCCGGGCAGGTTTTGCTTGAGCCTCATTTACTTTATACTTGATTACAGAAATAACCCTACACGTATACATTTAATCATCATTTCAGCCGAAGAAAGTCCACAGCTAGACGTTGGCTTCTCTCATACATTTTTTTTCCAATAGGACCGGTTCAAAACACAGTAATTTTTTTATGACTCCCGTTTTTGGGACCTTTCTATTCCCTTATCACATTGCTGGGACAGGAACCTCACATTTTCCGGTATAACCATTTTTTAACTTTTTTTACAGTTTTCCTCTGTCTTCCTTTACGGGCTGTTTTCTATTTCTTTCCTTTCATCCGTCGTACAACCTTCCACTCCTTTTGCATTCTTATCATCCTTTCACCCGGAACCTTTCATACCTCTACTCAATTCTCAAAACATTAGTTTCTATCCTAACGTCGTAACTGACACCATATTTGGAAGGTATCTACATTGATTAACTGAAGACCAATCTCTTAATATTATATCAACCATTAAATCCCAGTTCACCAGACATCATATTTTTTCACATATATTTGTGTTATTTCATTATGTCTGACGATAGATGTCCATTGCATGACGTAATTCTTCCCCAAAGATCGCCACGATGATCTTTACTAAGTTGTCGGCCCACCTAGTGCCTGCCCGCGCCGCGCTCGTGGTCGACATTTCAGAATCTTTCATCGTATTCCCCGCCCACTGCCACTTTACACGTGCAAATCTTCTGACCACGTCGGAGATCTTGATTCTTCTGCGCATCTCATTTCCTTTACAATTTTTTTAATAATATTTTTCGTATAATATCTAATGCCTTGACTATTTCGTAGGTCCACTCAAAGGCGGGCCTACTCGTGTCATGTCTACCAGCAGGGGTCGACAGCCAAGAACTTTTCATTATCTACCGCCATCGGTCACCAAATGTCAGAATTCTTTGAGCTATATCGGTATCCTTGATTCTTCTGCGGATCTCTCATTTATGTCTTCCGACCTCGCAAAAGCTCCTTCTGTATTTATACACTTGATATTAAATTTCTGGAAACAATAAAAATCATTTCATAAATGATAAAAAAGTTCTGGAGTAGCGATGATGATGCGAGTGGTAGATGCAATTATGGTATGTCCACTTATGAATATCTTTGGGGGAGGCCTAGGTCATATAGTGGGTGTCTATTGGCTGAAACGACGACGACGAAGTCGAGGAAACAACTTCATTCTAGACCAGGGATGAGCAACACGCGGTACGTTAAACATGATTATACTACCCGCCACGCTCTTCTAAAATTGAATTTATTTTATGGACTTTCTCTCATGAATATCTTTTATTTAATTTATTACAACACTAGGGGGAATGGAAAGTAATGTCGATTTCTTAAGTTAAATTCACACGAATGAATTTTTAACAAGTTTTTATTTCTGATCAACAATATATTCACCTTCGTTGTCAACAGCCTTTTGCCATCTAGTATACAATTAAATGCCGGAGCGGTAACAAATCAATCGATTTTTCTGTAAATATGTCGACAGAAACGACTTTCCTTTCCGGTGCCCCTAATAAAGTGTTAAACCATAACAATTAATTAATAATAACCACCGATAAAAACTGAGTGATGCACTTCGTATATATATATACACTTGTATCGAAAAAACAGTACCAAATTTCTCATTAAAAATTTCAAGTATTTTCTTTTATCCTTTCTAATTTTGATAATTTTTTTTAAACATTTTTATAGTTACTTCTAAAATTCATTATAAATAATGTTTTCTTAATAATTAATTAATGTTAATGTACAGCCTGCTAAAAAATTTAAAGATTTAAAATGACCTGTTGATTAAAAAGGTTGCTCACTTCTGTTCTAATTATATTAATTTCGACTCTTCTGTCACTTTTCATAACAAAAGTGATCACTGATTCCAAAAAAAATGATCTTTGGAAAAATAATCTTTGAAGTGACTAAGAGGTGATTAGAGTACAAAATGAAATCACTTTAACGTCTTATCATTTAGACAGATATGTTTCTGGTGAAATTAATACTGCCGTTAATATGAGCAAAAAATTAAATTGAAATTTATACAGAGTGTTTAGTTATATATGTAAAAATTTAAAATGGGTAAATGTACTGCCTATTTGTTAGCAAAAAGCTTTCATATCTATTTACAATCAACCTGTAAAAAGTCACTCTGAAATATGTTATTTTCATTAAAATTTTCTGCCACATTCCAATAACTTCTGGCAGTATAAAGTCTACATGGGCAGATAGTAAACAACTATTAATTTTATGTACTAAACCAAAGTATTATGATTTAAAAAATATGACTTTCGGGGGGGGGGGGGGATTTTGTACCATATATTCATTGATTACAAATGAACTATACAATCGCCCTGTTAAATCTTTCACACATATAGCCAATCACCCTGTAGATATTCAACTAAATGACGTAATGAGTTTGGCCCTCGGAGGATGAGGACTTTCCTCGGAGCTAATCCTCGCAGCGAAGGTTGTTGTGAATTAATTGAGATTTAAATGCCTTCGCTCGGCGCTAACAAGGCGCTAGGAGATATTAAAGAGCGCTCAGTACCCGTAGAGCCGGGTCTAGTGACGTTCCCGCGCGGTCTTACTTGCTGTAATTGTAAAAACCAAACTTTTTGAAGGCTGTACTGAGATTAACGCGATTTCATCGAAAAAATAAATAAAAAATCCCAAAGAATGATCAGAAAGCTTCAATTGGTATGTTTATAAAAAAATAAAGTACGTTTGTGTGCTAGTTAAATAATAGTGAGGATCATCAGCATTGCTCGAAGTGAAATCCCTACTAAGTAGACCGAAGACATAGTGAAGGTTGCGGTAAGTCGCTGAACGCGGGCAGCGCAGGACCTGACATCGTCGTCATATTTGGGAAATGCCTATGCCTAGCAGTAGACGATATACAACAGTCGCCGCGCTGTGCACTCTGGCTTGGAGATCGCAGTGTGGTATTTATAATACGCAGAAGATGCTGCTGCCCATCCTCTGGAAACTATTCTTGTGAGCAATGACAATCCTATACAATTAATGCACAAAGTTAGAAGAAGACCAATATTTAGCCACTTCCGCACATGCAGTGGTATTCGTGCAACAAAGTGCACCGCCCGCCAGCCCGCTGATAAATGCGTGTGCGGCAAACAATGCGAATCACACAACCGCCACCGTCAAATCACTCAACACGTGTTTCACCCCTCCACGGGGCATCTTCAGGAGCTATGTTACACCGATTAGTGCCAAACACAGAGTCTCTCTCTCTGTGCCTGCCTAACGCCTGATTCCATTAGAAAAAACCCTTACTAAGTAGACGGACGACATAGCGAAGGTTGCGGTAAGTCGCTGAACGCGGGCAGCGCAAGACCTGACATCGTCGTCATATTTGGGAGATGCCTATGCCTAGAAGTGGGCGATATACAATAGTCGCCGCGCTGTACACTCTGGCTTGGAGATCGCAGTGTGGTATTTATACGCAGAAGATGCTCCTGCCCATTCTCTGAAAACTATTCTTGTCAGTGGCAATTCAATACAATTAATGCACAAAGTGTCAATTATACAAGACTGTATCCCGGGAATCGAACCCGGGAGCCACGAGCGCAAATGCTCTATTGCTAAGCTACCAGAGCTCATGCATACTCACACGAAAATTTATATCTGAATTCCACTCTTATTGTAAGATTCGTTTAAGTACGACAGTATTATCAGTTTTTTTTCTAACTAACCCGCTTTTAATTTAGTTTTTTTCCCTACAATATGTATGCATTTTCATTGATTTATTCTTTTTGAGATAAGGCATACGTTTATATAATAAAGAAATAAAAGCTCGAGTTAAGTCTAGACTATTTAATAAAGCACAGGAGATAAACGTGCTTTGGTTGGTCATGCTTATGTTCTTGTGCAAAATAGAAAATTTATCACAACAAAAAAAAATGTAAAATTGGCGCTTTAAGAGTAACCGTCGAGTTTCTTGGCAGGTTACTCTTAGTAAAACCTATATTTCAAACCAGTATATGAAGGCAATTGGGATCAATAATACTATGAATTAATATATATTTAAATATACATTATATGAATGTTTTGACTTTTATTTATTTAAACACTTCCTTTACCTTGTATATATAACGGCGAACGTAATGTCGAAGGCATTTCCTACCAATTAACTGTTCAAAAGCGCTTTGCAAAGTTTATTCGAGAGAATAAACATTTCTTTAGTTTCATTAGCAGCAAACACGTTGTATATATTTATTATATAGCTAGGATCGTATTTCGAGACCACGCGAGGAGACCGGAGACCAAGCGAGTGCAGCATTACCGCGGTTAAGACTACCGAGCCGAAATGATCAGCCCAATCCTCGTTTTTTGGCGTCGGTCGACGTTGACGGATGGCCATTGTTGTTTTTTGTCCATTACTCGCCGCACGGGCGTTTGATGAGCCAGTTAGAGATATTTAAGGTCTCGTCGACTGCGCAATGGTGCGGGGTCATCGCTTCACTATCGCTTATGGATTTTTAACTGAGGATTAACACGTCTCCTTGTTTAAAATAAAACATTTCTAGTCACTTCCAATTACACCGTATACTCTCTCTCTCTCTCTATCTCTCCTTTGGTTTCGTCTTTGTTAGTTCGTGATCGTCTTGATGTCCTTTATGTTTGTAGAATGTTAACAAATGATCCTGTAAATATATAAATGAAAATAAGGAGGTCCGTGGAAGAACAAAGTTCGACGACGTTTCCCGAATAAGGGGCAATAGGCGAGGCACATTGCTTATGCAAAAGACGACTTTGTTCAGCGCAAGAACGGTCATGATGACGATATTCGGAGGCCTATGCCTTGTAGTGGATGTCCATCAGCTGATATGATGATGACGACATTGGTGTCTCTCACCAGCTGAGTGTAAAACATACCGAATGCTGGTATTCTTATAAGAATTAGGTATAGTGATCTGGGCTCATTTTAACAGCAACTAGTATTAAGCGCTAATGAATTCAATTCATATGCTGTGTTATCAAAGATATTATACGATTTATTACTAGATTTTATTTTACGAACTTCTTCAAAAAATTGTTAACTTTGTAGCATTACAAGAAGTTTATTGTGATAGAATAATTATTTTTACGAAGTCTGGAATGAGGATTCACAAGTTTGATTATATTTTCAATGCTTATTATTTTATAACATATACCGTTTTAATTCAAGGCTTGGCATGGTTTCGATTGAAGTTGATGCTGTTAGCCCGGGGGTTTTTACAGCTTCACCAGAACTGAGTTCACGGAGCGGAAAGGTCCGTGAACTTAAAAATAAAACAGAAGCTGAACAGACGCGTTCCAGTTGCACGATGACGTTCGCACGTAGTAAACCGCTCTACCCGAGTAGAGCTGTGTAGTGTTGATGTTGTGTATGCGGCTTGGGATCGCAGCTTGGATCAAGCTGCCGTCCCAAGCTGAGACTAAGCCAAAGATGGATCCGGATCCATCTTCGATTCGCCCACGCTGTTCGCGGTTAGGGAGCGGTCGGCCCTAAAAACGGGTTCAAGTCTCTGACTATCCTTTAATATGTTCCGAGATCCTTTTTAAACAAATATATTATATGGATTTATAGGCTATTCAAGAAAGTTTAGTCGTTTCCCAGTTGACCAAAAATTTAGTTATATAGTTAGCTTAACATTATTGCTCATGTGTTCTTTTATACTATCTACGAGATAAATAGTCCACACGTGGTCGCTAACAGTGGGCCTTTTAAGAAGGCTTAAGGTTACCCAAAGAGCAACGAAAAGAGCCATACTCAGAGTAGAAATGGAATAAAAAATGAGGACATTCGCAGAAGATCCCAGGTGAATCATGGCAGTAGACGGGTCACGTTGATGGCCGTTGGGGTTGAAAGGTTCTCTAGTGACGAACAGGAACCGGCAGACGCGGCACGGGTAAGCCCTCCACTATATATAGTTAGGATTCCAGGAAGTAGCAGAATGATCTCTACGGAAGACCTTGGAAAAAGCGGCTATTGGCTCAAAAGAGAAAAAGGTCACACGTATGAAAGTACTAAAGCGAAACAGTAAAATGCACATATTATCCCATTGGTTAAAATAAAAAACTAAGGTTGCGTTTACAATTGTCTGTCGTTTGACGTTTTCTTTTGTTCTTGTGATATTTTACTATTAAACTATGGGCAATTCTGTAGTATTCCTCTTTATTGTGATGACCATTTCTCAGACAAAAATGTGGTGTTACATCAATAAACCAGGGAGCAAGGAGTTTGTGTATTCTTTTTAACAAGGAGACGTTTATAAAAGATATACTAGCTCGCTTTTTACTTGCGGCACATATAAAAATACATGTAAACGTTTCCTTTCAAATGTTGATGTCCTCTACAATCATCTGTCTCTTTCGTTTGTTTATTAAAGTACGGTTGAGAGAGCGCTATTAATTGTTTTTCTTTGAGTAGAGAATATTAATTTCACTATAATGTTATTATTATCTGGGGATACATTTCAACTTTTTTATTATTAATAGGATATATATTCCATAGACATTAGCGTGAGTGCCTTTATTTAAAATTACGTTTAATAATTTCTTAGTTTAAGTATTTTGCTCAAGTTTTTGCATGTTAAAGTGTTTACTAATTCTCTTAAATTATTTAATAACTTCAATTGTCAACTATTTAAAACTAAGTTGAAATCGGCTAAATATTGGTGTCTTATTTGTTTGTAACGACGACATAACAATGTTTAGTTTTTAAAATTACGTATCGCGCGACCACTACCTCGTCGATGAATCTTTTCACAAAATATTTATAATTAAAAGTGTGTCTGAAAATTCCTCACCACTAAGCCTACCTTTCGTAATGGTGTTCAAAGATGCATTTTAACCTGAAGGTAATTAGCTAAGTTACTAAGTTAATATTATAACGGATACGTCAAACTTAACAGAATTTTTATTAAAATTAGAAACTTGTGACTGTGATCCTTATCAGCAATCCGAGCCAGTGGCAGCTACTTACGGAACTACAACGCTAATCACCTTATAATGTTAAAAATAATTGACGAATCAAAAGTGCTTGTAAATTCCTACTTGAATAGAGATATTTTTAATGTGAAGAAATAAAATTTCCTCACAATCACACATCTCGAGCAGAGACAAATGATGGAACGAGTCTCCTGACGCGCTGGCCGATACAAACAAAGGGTCTCATGACATCACAAGAGCGGCGTCAATAATTGCATTCAGTGATTTTAATGAAGGCGCAACAAAGCGCACGCGCAATGCGCAGCGGCCGCTCACCTGCCACTCTGCTCTCCTACGATTAATCACAGCGATTCTTGCCAGTGACAGTTAATATTACAACGACGACGGCGCAAGCCACGAGCGGCCAGCGGGACGCAGCGACGAACAATAAAATCTTTCACTAGTTACGTTTGTTAACACATATGCAAAAGGCGTACTTATTATACCTATCTCTAGCTTTATAAAAAGAATAGAATTTATATTAATTAATTAGGCATTATTTTGTAATGCATTTTAAAAGAATTCGCGACATTTTTTCGCGAGACATCCTCTGGAAATATACTGATGGTAGACTTTTCTCATAGGTATTTAATGGAATCAGGCCGTGGAGGGGTGAAACACGTGTTGAGTAATTTGGCGATGGCGATGATTCGCATTGCTTGCCGCATACGCATTTATCAGCGGGCTGGCGGGCGGTGCACTTTGTTGCACGACTACCACTGCATGTGCGGAAGTGGCTAAATATTGGTCCTTTTCTTACTTCCTCATAGGTTTCTAATAGAACCGATTGGAAGTAACTTGCGCCCAGCGAACCTTCACGCTGTGCTTGCCACATAGAAGTGGATTTTTAAAAATATGCAAAAATACCTTTAAAAGGTGATGCTGGTGAATAATGTTGATATCAATCAGCGCTACACTGATAACTTTATCCTCCTGGACTTCAAATCAAGTAATAACCAATTATAAATGTTTTCTCTTGAATTTTGTTGTTTTGGTCAGGCTGAGTGTCCAAGGAAAATGTGGTGTTATGAGTTGGTTGTGCAAGCCCTTTTTTTATGGCCCCCGCTATTGGGGGCCTCTCGTACCCCTAACTTTTTGGGATCAGGGATTTTATAATTTTTTTTCAGCCTTTTCTTTATTTATCACTTTCTTTCACGCGTCACAATATCTTTCATTCTTTACCTTTGTCTCTCACAACAACTTTCGTTTTGCTCTTTTATACCTTCTTTCTTTCCTCGCCTTTCTTCCATCATCTTACTCTAAGGTGGCTAGGTACATTTTATTTATTTTTATTCTTTAATTTTATCTTACATTTATTTTATCTTTATTTACACATTTATTTTACTTTCTTAATTCTTTATTACACATTTCTTTTTATATTTCTTATTATTAGTTAACAATTTATTATGTCGAGTTGAGTTTGTGTGCAAGCCCTGAGATGGGACCAGTGAGGACGTTTTTAGGACGCCTCTTTCTCTTCTTGAAGGAGAAAGGATGAGTATAACGTGATGGGATCTTATTGTGTCGCTGATGCAAATAGTTCTTTGAGCAAGCCTTAAAGAGTTTCTAAACCATTAGGATATTGAGGTCACTTTAGAGATTAACATTACGTTGATACAAATCAAAACAGGTGGCGATCCGGGTGAAGCGGTTTTGGAGAACTAGGAGTAGATGGTGTGTAAACGCTGGGACGTGACTAGAAGACTATATTTGCCTAGAAATACAGAGACTTTACGCAAATTTTATAGACTTCATGGTGGAGGGAGAGTAGAGATGCCCTTGCAGCAAACACAGTGACGGGGTAAATCCTGCTGATGATGTGACTGACAGTGCGAATGTGATTTTGGTAGTAAAGCTTGGAATCCAGAGTGATATTAGTCACGACGGTTGAAGAGAGACAGTGTATCCCAAACTGGTGACCCTCACTTGGTGTTTTGATTCATTTACATAATTGATATCGTTATGTACCGGCCTACTCTTAGCAGAGCAGCGTTCCGAGCTGGTGGTAGATTATTCAACGATCCAAAAACGCTTGTATATGTCTACTTGGAAAAAGATATTTTGTAATTTGAAATTACTCTCATAACCCGAAGTACCATTGTAGTTTTTCGACTAACGTTAACTTAAGAAATAGAGTTAAAATAAAAAGTATCTGTGATAAAAAACGATTCAGGTAGAAGAAAGAGAATTAGTGCATTTGAAGATAGTTAAATAGTTGATGTAGCGTTAGGTAAATCGGTGTGACAAGAGAGGTTACATCAGAGTTCCGTGTTGAAGTACTCTTCGTAGGTCAGCAGCTTTCACCATACGCTTTCGATAAATCGAGTCTGTTCAGTTAAAACCAAATCCTAAGTCTAATCCTGAAATAATATGAATAAATATTCTTTAATGGAATCAGGCGTTACCTCGTAGAAGTCCATGCTAAGTAAGAAAAGGACCAATATTTAGCCACTCTGTGTTTGGCACTAATCGGTGTAACATAACTCCTGAAGATGCCCCGTGGAGAGGTGAAACACGTGTTGAGTGATTTGGCGGTGGTGGTTGTGTGATTCACGTTGTTTGCCGCATACGCATTTATCAGCGGGCTGGCGGGCGGTGCACTATGTTGCACGACTACCACTGCATGTGCGGAAGTGGTAAATATTGGTCCTTTTCTTACGTAGGATGGACTTCGGCAAGGTAACACCTGATTCCATTAAAACCATGACCCTTTTGGAAAGTTCTACTCGCATCTGTCATCTGTGTCGGTCTTCGACGGTGTAATGCTACTGTGGTATCGAGCGTGGTGTCGAAACAGCGCATGGTGCTGTGGTGGTCGTCCATCCACTTCTCCGATGATTAAGAGTATCTCTAAGTGATCTCAGTTTTTTTATAACCATGTGACTCGGCTTGGCAAGTGGCTAAATATTGATCCTTTTCTTACTTAGGATAAATAATCTGATCCCGTCGTCCGCTCCGCTTGTGACTTGCGCCGGGGTGCCGCAACGCGACTGCCGCCCGGCTGAATGGAGTTCTCATGAATGCAGCGCGGCAATGCAGGTGGCGGTATTATGCGCGGGTAGCGGTAGACGTCACCGCTCAATCCGGCACCGAGACCCACCTCCGCCATTCGCTTAATGACTTTCGCAACGCTCGCATACAATTGTAACTACATTAGTATTTGAAAAAGCAAAGCGACAACTCGAACACAGCTCATACATCAGTGGGATCTCACCGACGATGTGGATTTCATATTATTTTTACCGCGCAGGTTTACAAGACTCTTGCTCGTGGATAAAAACTCTCACGGGTATGGTATGCCCTGTAAAAAGTAATTCTCTATTCAAATTCAATCATCATCATAGTTTCAGCCGATGCCCACTGCTGGACATGCACCACTCATAGATTTCTAACAAGACCCGTCTTCTGATGACCTTAACTAAATCGTCTGCCCACCTTGTGGCTTGATATCCTATGCTGCGCCTGCTGGTGCTCCGTGACCTCTACAGCATAATCCTAAGACTCCAAAGGCCATCAGTATTTTTTGACCCCTGCTTTTGAGGTTTATGTAAGTGTTAGTTTATAAAGGTTTAATAATTTTCAGAAGAATTTTTTTATTTCATTTTCTCCTTCCATTCTTACAATTTCTTTCTCTATTTTTCGTCTTTCTTGCTTTTCATGACACTTGTATTGTGCGCTATGTGACCTGCCTGTTGGCATCCTTTGCCGGTGACTCTTTTTCTTTTGTTTTTCAGCAGACAGACGCCCACTGCAAGGCGCAGGCCTTTACCAAAGATGGCCACGATGATCGGTCTTGCGCTGCTTACATCCAGGGACTTCCCCCAATCTTAGCTTCATCGTCGGTCCACCCAGGGGTGGGAGGGGTCTACCTCGGCACCTAGTTGCCACTCGAAAACCTTTCGGCCCCAATGACCATCGGTTGGATAAAATACAATTTACATTATGTTGTGATCACTTTCACAAATGTTACTCTTAATACAATAGCTGAAACAATTTGTTAGCCAGCTATATAACACCACTCAATAATTCCTTTACACTGTAATAGGAGTTTACAATAGTTTTTATTTAAATGAATATTTAAAATCTATTAGGTCAAATAAAACGTTACAAAATATATTAGTTAACGATATATTTTAAGACACATAGCAATCGTTGTGATATGCAAAAATGTGACCAAAAATATTTAAATATTACATGTAATAGTAAAAACAAAGGCGCGGATGGTTACATCTGTGGAATACAGATTCCATTTTTAAAAAAAATCGTAATATACGACATCCTTGATAAAAGTCATTACTAGTAATAAACACACAGAGTTTGGTTAGCGGTGTAAAAGTTTTAAGGTGTGAACGTATTGAATGTTTTAATAGTTTTTGTGTCTATTTCTAATCAATCTGAATAAAGTGGTCGCTCTGAAACCTGTTATATTAGTTTATTATTTCTGCTGAAATTCGATAGAATAATAATTTCTCGTAGTACAAATTCTGTGGGACAGTTGATAATAATTCATTTTATTATGTAGTACTCCGTCATTTGTAAACACTTTTTCTTACTATACTATCATAATGTTATTATTTTTGAATCAATTGATTTTTGGATAGGCTTTATTTGACAGAAAATGAGCTATACATTCATCTTTATAGCTTTTATACTTATTACAAATCATCTTGTATATTAAAAGAAATGATATCGCACTTATTGATCAGGAATTGAACGCCGGACTGCCGCGGTGTGGGCGCAGAGTGTTGGTGCCACAAACACAAAATAAAAAAATCCGCGCGTAATCGCTTCAAGTGTAACAGAAATCGATTAATCGTCCGAGTTACACTTCACGTTCGACCCTCTCCCTCCCTCCTACCACTTTACCATCACATCGCTTCTTTACCCTCCCGCTGCGCTTATAAACCTATCGCTAACTATCACCGCAGCGTTTATTGGTACGAGGGAGGTTTGCACCCTCTGTTTAGATAGAGGGGAAGCCCTCGACACTTTATCGCATATTATGGTTAAGTGGGTCGAATGAAGTCGCGCCGAACATGATTGACTTCTCCCATTCAACACTTCCATTGTGTCGTTATTGGACTTGAATCATGAAAACAGATGTTTTGTACAAAATTCACTGCACTTGTTTTCTTTGGTTACTATCACACGACTTATATATGTTTAAATACCTACTCGAAGATCTTAGAACAGTGTGCTGTTCTAAAAATTCTCAATCTTGAACACCGCCGGCGAGTAGCGAGTCTGAGTTTTTTACAGGATTGATTTTGGGGAATAAGCTGTGAAACACGACCTTATCCCATTGTTCCTGTTTTTTTAAAGAACAATTAGGATATAAACCTACTACTACCTTTACATTATGGAGTTTCCTTGGAGGCGTACCAAGGGTTTAGAATCAACGTTTCTCGTTCCTACAGCCTGAGTATGGAACGATCTACCGGCTTCCTTATTTCCCGAGAATTATTACCCAAGTCCCTTCAGTGTCAGAGTGAACAGGTACCTGTTGAATCTGTGTACATCATCTTCGACCATATCGTCGCTTTCCATCAGGAAAGTTGGTGATCAAAGGCGGGCAAGAAAACGTAAAGAAAAAAGGTCTAATAAGACGGTCGTGTATAGAGATTTGTTAAACAATTCGCAAGGGGTCCAAAATTTGACAGATCAATCAAATAGACAAATGGCTCAACCTTCAAAAGAAATACCATAAGTGTCCAGAATTCGTAGTTCATTTCCCTACCATGGAAGTTAGGTTATAGATATTGAAAATTTCTGTAGAAATTTCTAGAAAATAATCTATTCAGTGAAGACAAAGCAAGTCAGCGTAGTAATTAGATGATATAAAGTTTGATAAAAAAAATTGACTTTTAATCACCGAACCTTTCATCATCATTGCAGCGGTAGGTCTGGTTGGATGCGACCTGTATCCAGTCTCTTCCAATAACCTTAATAAAGTTTTTCCACTTTGTGGGTAGACGTTGTATGCTGCGCTTGTCGGTCCGTGGTCTCTGGAATGAAGACCTTACCTGACTTTAAGGCCATCATACTTCCTTCCAGCTTTCGTTCGTTCTTAAGATCCTCACCATCTGATCGGCGTGCTGTGCGGCCTTCTTCTTATTCTTCTTTTAGCCGATGGACGCTCACTGCAAGGTATAGACCTTCCTCGACTTCCCGCGACCATAGCTACGTCGTCAGTTCACTTACCCACGCCGCGTCTACCGGCTTGTGGTCACCACGCGAGAACCTTACAGCCCCAATGACCATCGGTTGCATGAGCGATATTCCCTGCCAACTGTCACTTCAGATGAGCAATTCTTCAAGCTATGTTGCCTGCCTACTGTCAATTTGACTTGCTAATCCGCTGAGGTATGTCCGGTACTTTCATCTGTTTATATATCTTCGTTCCTAAGAACAGGCCCCGAACATATCTCTAGACCAGAGTTCCCCAAACTTTTTTGTGTCGTAGACCCCTTGCCATGTTTTTCCGTGTTGGGTAGACCCCCTACTTCACTAATATTGATTTCCTATAAATTTCTAACTGTAGTGAAGTTTAGTGTTAAAAACTTAAAGTAAGAACACATGTTAATTTATACATTTGTGTGATATACTATCTGTTTATATTTAGTACTTTCCTTTTCAAGATTCAGAAAATGAATAAACGTATTTGTCCCACATTCGTATTTATAAAGTGACGAATTGAACAAGTCAGTGCAAAGTAGCGAAGCTCTGAGACTGCGACTCTCAGGTTTTTACAAGTTCAAACTGTATTGCGACCACAAAGCGAATACCAACATCCTACAACTTACACAATTTTATAAACATATATAATATTTTTTTTACTTCATAGGTACTTTTATAAATAATGAAAATGTTTTGACATTATAAGATAGTATGATGTAAGTAAATAGGTACTATCAGTGTATGTGTTGAGATCTACTATCGAGGACCCCCATTTTCATTTCATGGACCCCCAAATTTTTTTACCTCTGACGTAGACCCCTTGCAGGTTGTCATAGACCCCTAGGGGTCGATATAGACCACTTTGGCAATCACTGCTCTAGACCGTATCCTAATTCCATACTGTCATTTTTACCATCAAAAGTGATAGCTAAATTTGATAATTATTTATTATTTTTATCTATTAGTTTTAAGTGTAAAACCTTTAAAAGAGTTAATGTATAGTTTGTCTGTGAGCGAATAATTTTAATACCTGTTTCCAATCAACCTGTACAAATTGATTGCTCTGAAATATATTACATAATATGTTTTTTATTAAAATGTGATAGGCCAATAAGTTCTGGCAATACAGTCTACAGGGACATATAGTAAATAATACTTAATTTTAATATGTAGTAATACGAATTTCGACAATGCTTTTTCATACTATATTATCATTACGTTATATATGAAACCATTGATGTGTGATGAAACAAACATTATTTGTCAGCATACATTGAAATGTATTTTATCTTTACTAAAAATGAAGTAAGGTTGAAATAAATACATATATATTTAACAAAAATATATTGTCTTATTTTGGAAGCAATCAAATTGAACAATGAAACTACAAATTAAAACAGCGCATTAAATATTTTATAAACAAATAAAACACCATTAAGTTAAGCGATATAAACGAGTGCCTCTCAATGACGACCCGGCCCCGCGGGACTCGAACTGTCGCGACTCAAAAACAATGCGCAATAACAATGGAAAGTTCCAGAACAAATATTTGGTTAAGGCACCTTTCAAAGGCAGCACTCGACGGCGTTTAGCGGCGGCCAAACGCACAGCGACGTGGAAAAGGACAAGCCATTACGTGAAGAGCTGCTGAGACAAAAGGACCCCTCGTAGAAGCGGACCCCTATTTGCCTTGCGCCGCGTCTAGTGCTATTACTGAATTTTTTAACGGTTTGATTAACACATTGGGTTAAAAATGTTCATTGAAATTTATATCACTAAGCCTTCCTTTGTCTACCTGTGTACCTTCTTTAGGTGAATGAAGATCCAATGGTGAGTGTGAAATGAAGAGTTGTGTGTTTATTTCTACTATCTAATAGACACTCTCTAAGAAGATCAAATATGAGGAATAGACTCTAAAAAGCAACAGTAAAATATCTCGTCTAGTTTTATTATGAATCACTGGATGTTTTAATTCCGTTAGAACAAGACACTTGGATGCTCTTATTAAATATGTATTTAAACATCAGCAACAAAGGGGTGAAGATACAGAAAATAATTAACTCGGATCAGCATGCCTTCAATATTAATGGCGACGGCCCAGAGTATCAACCGGCGTCCACTTCATAGCAAAGGCTTAGGAGATTTTCTTCGTATATCCCCCGTCTTTATCTAACCACGGTGCGCCGGACAAGGGAGAAAGAGACTCTGGTAGTCTATCAGAGAAGTCTCTTTGTAAGGAAAATTGAATATTCAGTAAGGTGTTGGCAAAATCACGGGCCTGCATCACGGGGCCGGACAGATATCTACCCTATTACGTGACATATTTTACACTGCCTTCATGAAAACTATTAAATATACTATTTACCACATTCAAAATATATCAGATAACAAATTTGGTTTACCATATAACTACTGGTTACTTTCGAACTGGAATAAAGTAATGTTTGTTGTTTGATAGCGGAAATTAGTTCATGTCATAATCATAAACGTCCTTGGATACGTTTACATATGGCAGAACAGATAGCTGATGAAGCTTGAAGGTTCTGGAGTGGAGACCAAATACAAGTACAAAGCAAGACGTCCACCTTCGAGCTGGTCTCTAAGGACACAACTCCAGCGGTGTACGTCCCTTGGCTGAAATTATAAAAAAAATATAAATGAATTGATACTACAGAAGTATCAAACGTTTTACATTTATTATTTTATTTATAAGCTAGATTGACCAAGCATGTGTAGTGCAGAATGGCTGTAAATAAAGATAAAAAACTTTTTTAAAATAAATTAATTTCTATTGCTATATAAGATACGTAATAAGGGCATTCTCGTGTCCGTCACAGAGAATTAAATCCACCCGGACGCGGTGGAGATGACAGCGTTTATTTCCCGCGCAGGCCTACACCGGCCGGCCCCGGTCTACCCCGGTCCACCCCGGTCCACCCGGGTCGGCCCCGGTAAGATGAGTCTCCATTTTTAGCCACCCCATCTAACGGGGTGTTTAGTTTTAAAACATCCGGTTTTCCGTTTTAC
This sequence comes from Battus philenor, assembly GCF_028537555.1. Classification (NCBI taxonomy): domain Eukaryota; kingdom Metazoa; phylum Arthropoda; class Insecta; order Lepidoptera; family Papilionidae; genus Battus; species Battus philenor. The sequence continues at coordinate 14,863,512 of NW_027181676.1, read as the reverse complement.
AGTAAATCTGATCTGCTTTCATTTTATACGCGTTTTAATAACCAGAGGGCTTTTTTTTAAATATCTATATACTTTGCAATTTTAAGTCTTAATCACCCTACGATGACAAATGTGAGAGAGAACGCCCGCAAACCTGATGTTATACAAGACATTTAGTCGAGAGCCTGTTTGCTATCAAACACACAAACTAAGAAACGTGTGGTCGTCAACATGTTAGTTGTTAGATGTCTAGTTCAATTATGGTATCTTCCAAATTTGCTCATCTGGTATTCCTTTTGTAATGTGCATGAGCGGTCACTGTACATAACAGCTAGGAATGTCTCCCATTAACATGTTTTTAGTACTGCATCATAATAAATCATTCCCTTATTGTAATAACACAGTGAAAGATGTAATGGTAAAAGCGGCGATCCATCCGCCTTACCAATTATCAAATACCCCAAAGTCATTACACGAGATTCACCCCAAAGACCTATTTAAGGGACAAACAGAATTGTCCACGGCGGGGCGGCAGTGTGGCGGCGGGGCGGCGGGGCGGCAGCGGGGCGGCGGCGGGGCGGCGGACGACCTTGGAACGGTGCTCGCCGAAATTGAAAAATAAATTGATTTGTTGAGGGCCAACCGTCCCGGGAGAGTGTATTCATCGTATAAAAACTTATAAAAAATCTTACAACAGTACAAAGGTCTATTAAGTGATAAAAATACTTGCAAACACATTTCAGGCAGACAAAAACAAGCCCGTCTCAAGTGGCGGTGGACAGATACATCTCTTGTGCAATCGATGACTGTTCGTACTGAAAGATTCTCGAGTGGCGGCGACAAGCCAGTAGCCGCAGCTTAGGTAGCCTCCCCCCCTCACTGCACAGTTAAAGTTGGGCGAAGTGGCGATGACAGGTCATCGAGGCGATATTGGAGGAGGTTTATTTCTTACAACAGGCGTCTATCAGATTTGCAATTCAGTACTAAATACGTAAAATTTAAATTTGGAAGCAGTTTAAGACAGTAAATACTATGACATAGAGAAATATGAGCAACAAAAAAAGTTGTAAATATTATACGTAAATATAAAAACAAAGGCACGGACGCTTAGGTATGTGGAATATGGATACTTAAAAAATATATACACAAAAAGTTAATTTATAGTTTATGACACATCGATGTTAAACACTGCCAATTGTATTTGATGAAAATCGATTAAAAATAATAAATTGCTATCCAAGTTCGTTAGTGAAAGTGAAAACTGTAAAAACCGAGCTTGTGTGGTTGTTATCAGGCCCCGTGCAGAGCTCCCGTAGCTGATTTTACGTTGAAAGACGCTCTAGCAGCGAAGATGTTGATTCTATTTTCTAACTGAGATCATCTTGTATTCTTCTCTTTATGTACATCACTTATGGACAACGACGAGAGTCACATGATTTTTCTACTGCATTGCAAAAGGTTCATAGGAGAGACCATTAAACGAAATAATTAGGCAAAAAAAGTGAAAAAAGGAGAGTAAAACTGAAATTATGTAGGAATGTAAATGTAAGAACACAGCAAACTGAGATGGAGTTTAAAAGGTAAGGTAGACAATACCTAACAAGCTGGAGCACAAAAATTAAACCACTTGGGTGAAAGATAGACACAGTTTATTTTAAAAGTCATCCGCCTTCAACTATAGATACACCAACGCCGTAATAAATTAATTGTCATGCGAATGAAATAATTTTTACATATAATTTTCACCACTCATTTGTAAATATTAAACATTGATTCAAAATTGATATAAGTTAGTATTTAATTCCATATTCCATCGCAGCACTGAAGATTTATTACAAATTCACAAACAACAACACATACGTAACTTGACGCCGTCCGCCATTATTATATTTCATAATATTTTTCGGCGCGAGACGCGGTTTCGACAACCGCCTACAAATCATACGCCGCGCGTCCTTACATTCTGCGCATGCGTAGACCAATGGATTGACAGATAAGCGAAAGCATTTTGACAACTTTGATTATTTCGCTACAAAACAAAGAAATGATTTCATTTCATTTTAAAGGAAAACAGAACAAAATGCAAACCTGTAGTATTCTGGTGGGAAGACGACGAAAGTAAGGTGATGAGTGAAAGGATTAGGAATAAATGAAATAAATGAAAAATTCGTGCAGAATAAAAGATGAATGAATAAATGATATTGAAATGAAAAAAGATGATGACATGAATAATATAATGAAAGAAATATGTATATGTATTTTGTAAAAATAACGAGAGACGCTCAAAAACGGGGACCAAATACAAAAAAATTATGAGTAAATGATATTAAGTAATCGACATCTAAATACAAAGTATAAACTTATTTTTATATACAGATGATTTTTTTGCGCCTATTTTCAACCACTATATATGAGGTGCAAACTCTTAGATATGTTTTTATTGTAGTCCGCTAGGCCAAGAACTTCTACAATTATAAAGGTCATAGAGACATGTAGACAAGCAAACCGTCACTAATCATATACATATATAAGCTGACATTAACATCTCAATCACTCACGATCAGGTGAATGTCCCTCGTGACGTCACGGCACACACAAAAAGTGCAGTTCCAAGGTTCACTGCGCACAAATGGCCTGTGCCTGTCATTGTATCTGCAATGCATATATGTATGCTATTCATGTCATTGTAATACCATACAATATTAATAACAATGACCTTCTCGTAGTCGTTCAGCTCATATACGTCCATTTCAAGGCATAGGCATCGTCAAAGATATCTATGGCGTGATATACCATGATCACCACACTGGGGCACACCACCGCTGGGCTATCTTTGCTCGACCTTTCCACTATTTGGACTTATTTCAACTCTCACAGAAAGACTAGATCAGGAGAGACCTACAAATGACTAAGACTGGTGCGTGGATAAAACATTTGTTGTAGTTTACAAATTAACTAAAGAAAATAGAATAAGAATATTGTAACTATGATGCTAGAGAAGAGAAGGGAGAGAGAGAGAGGTGATGTACGATAGGATGATAAAGATGGAAAAAATATATCAGAGAATATGTCTATAGATGGAAAAGCGAAAGAAAATATGATAAATAAAATAAAAATGTAAATAAAAGAAAAAAACTGAAAAAGAACATTATACTGAAAAATAAAGTCACTGTCCCTTCAAGATAGGGTGATCAAAGGCTTATGGCTTACCCAAAGATCGCTACTATGCCCAGCCTTGTACTGCCCGTAGCCAGCGACTTAATCATGTCAATCCACGCCGCCTCTTCCGGTTCATGGTCACTGAAGAACTTTTCAGCCCCAACTGCCTTCAGACGAGCAATTCTTCGGGCTCCGTCCGTGATTCTTGGACGTATATCCTCTTCTATGTTTAGATCTGGCAGCGAAACATACGCACATATATAAGCGATAAGAAAATAATGCGAGTAGATCCTTATTAAATATGATCTAGAGTCAAATTAAGCTCTGCTATAACAGAATTTTTTAACTTAAAGCTTCAACTTCAACAGCAAACTCGAATGGATTTTTTTTTTTCAATAACTTTTGATTTAAAAAAGTTTGTTGTTTTTTATTATGATTGTTGAGTTTCCCGCTTTTATCAACAGCTCAGCATTCCAAACCATTGGTAGCTTACCACTAATAATGTAATGAATTAAAATATATTTATGAACTTATTTTAGACTTTTAATTGCGAAATGGAAAGATATAAATCACTTAACAAATTATTCAAAATATTTTTTTATATCTAAGGTGAATCTTCGCAATGTAAAATGCCTATTAGAATAAAGATATTTAGAACTTGAATTGAAGTTCCTCCACTGATATGACGGTGATACATAAATAATATATAAACTAATATGTATAAAGTAACTGCTGTAATATATACTACCTTGTAAACACAACTAGAAGAATCTACAGAAATAATTTCCATGTTAACTACACGATCGATGAGAAAAATCATATTACTTTGTTTTATTATAATGAGACGATTGACAAGCGAACATTTCCCACGGAATTTCCATTCAATGAATAATTAAATAATGTAGACACAATGATATTTTCAGCTATTATTAGATCTTCTGTCTGAACAGATTGATTTCATACATACAGGATGATGGGTCAAACGTGTAAAAGCCTACGCGACATTATAAATATTTATTTGTATTTTAACACGTAATATTTTTAGATAAATTGTCTTTTTACCTAGAATTTTCTCTATAGAGGAAACACTTTAACAACCTGATCATACTAGAGAGAAGCAGAAGCGTTGCTGGAGTTTCTTTTGCCTCTTCTTCTCTCAGCTAACCCTTTCAGAAGTGGCAGTTATGTAAGTCAGATAACAGCTATCACCTCTCTGGCATTTTTGAAACGGGATACTAATTAGTTATTATCGACGAGTGACTGCTCAAGTCAAGGTTCTCCCACGGAGCTTCCACCGGAGCGATCAAAGAGCTCAGCAGCCTTCCAATCCGGTGAAATTGTAGTATGCAGCGGCCTGAGCCAAGGCTTCCTAGGGAACCACCGAGCTTTGCTACTTTAGAAGAGGTGTTAGGCTAAACACCTTCAGCGCCATGCCTCCTTACAACCGCGGAATTTGCAAATGCCATTCAGGTAGCAGTGCAAGTCTAATAAAAAATACTTTGTAATATTCAGAGCTGAAGTCTTGAGGGAGTCATTGAGCTATGTAAAACCTTTGTAAAACAAACCTAACCCTTTCCACTCCAAGGCTGTTATGTAGCATCGATAAAATTTAATTGAATTATAGTATCTTGCGATTCTAGAATATGTTTCATTCATTCGTGATTCAAACATTTAAGTTATAAAAATCTTTCCTATTTTAAAATTTTCCGCAAAAAGAAGTATTACACCATGTCGAGTATCAGTCGACGGTGGAGCTTGTGGAACAAAATCAGTGTCGAGTTACACTCGACATTGGAGTGGAAAGGGTTAAACAACGCCGGACTGTTACGAAGAAATATTTTATTAGAGAAGTATTTTAATCAAATGTTCTGGACGTCCTGTGTCATTAGTGGTGATAACTTGGAGAAGTAGCAACCACGAGGTGATAGACGGAGCGTAGATTGGCTGCCACTAGGCGGACGAAGGTAGGCGCTGGAAACGGGTAGCGTAAAAGTGGTTATCACGAGGATTTTTAAGGGAAGCTGATTTGGAGAAACTTGATATTACTAAAAAAGTAAATGGATGGGGACCAGGAAGATACCTCACACACACGCCGCTGAACATAGGTGATGTAACATAGTACATGACAAACATTCCAAAAATGGCCACGTTCACTATTGAGGGTTAGGAGGCAAGCAAGAGGACGAGGTGTTGAATCAAGCTTTATCTCGGTGTCGGGCCGCGGTGCAGTGGCCATAAATAATTTTATCTGGTGTCGGCGAGCGCAAAGGTGCGGCGGTAACGAGACGCGAGGTATTGCTCGCATCTTCGTCTATGATCGCAGCCGGAGTTAATTGTGCGCCGGCAGTGCGGACACACGGCCGCGGCGTTTGCAGAACGTGCACACAGACAACAGTACGAAGTGATTTACACTGATGCTTAAGTGGTATTAACATTTTTCTCCATCTACGAAGCATAAGGGTGTTAACTTAAACTTGCTTTAACGTACCAAAGTTCTACTCCCTACGGAGCTTTGGCTCAGGCTACACATTACAGGTTAACATGGTTAGGAAGTTACTTAGATCGCTTAAACGGACGCTTCATAAAATTACAGGGATAAGATCACCCTCCAGAAGACTTCAACTTGGACTGACACTCGATGATACTTATTTAGTATTTCTTCACGGAGCAATGTTAGTTTAGAAGTAGAGGAATAAGACTTGTGATCATAGGTCGCTGATTTCTTTTTCAGGATTAAAATATTATTGGGAAATGGGCAACAGCGTACTGTGTACCCATAATACCAAAGTCATCGCCAACCCTTCTGCCAAGCATGGCGTCTATGTTATATATATGATATATGTTATATAATAGATATATTTGGGGGAGGCAAGGCAAGAATGCAGTGGGCGCATATAGGCTGAAACGTCAACGACAACTTAAGGTCATCGTATAGAACCTCGACTTTGTTGCTATTATTTGATTAACAAAAAACCTGCGCCGAGGGTCGACATCGATTCCAACAAGGCCTATTGGTTTTAAAACGAAATGAGTTTTCAAACTTTGCCTTTTTAATAAAAACTGTTACTAATGGGCAGTTTTTCATAACAACCGAAACAAGAAATCGTTCAAGATAAATTTAACCAAATAGTTTTATATGTTGGTCACCCCTTAGTATACTTTTGTAAGGTATACATAAATATATATAGTGAAATTAAAAAGTTAAATGATTGTCGCACAAATAATTGTATTATTTTAATTTAAAACTTATAGATCGTGCTTTACCCTTAATAACCTAAAGTTTCAATTTTGATACCAATCTTTTAAAACGAATGTTCACATTACTATTAGTTTTTTTTTAGAGGTTGGCTGTACGTATTTTACTGTTGTATAATATTCTTTCCATCAAAATTAAAAAAATCTATATTTCCTTTCATCTAGACCCTCAAGCAAACACAGTAATATTTAAAAAAATCACTTTTGTAAATCAGGCTACTAAGAGTGAAAAATGAAATTTAAATAGGATCTGCATAAGGATTAGTAATCCTCAACAAGTTACCAGCTTTGGCAATACACAGAGCTCTTTAAAAATATCATTCGCTTGACATTATTTTGGTCAAACTGCACGGCCGTGTGTCACGCGCGGTGCGGCCGCTAAGCGCACACGGAAGGCTGTTCTATCTGATGCCGTCCCCGCGCATGCCAAACGTGAGGCAACTTCGGAACCTACCGAATCCGTTTCAGGAATCCGTGTATACAGGATGTCCCGTAAATCAAAGTCCAGTTCTCATGATAGCACAGGTAACGGATATAACTGTATATAGGTAACATCGCTTGACATTATCTAATTGGAAATTCAATAAATGAAACATTTTTTAATTGAACTTTCTATTTAATGATTTTGTGACGAGCTTTAGTATTATAAAGATCGCACTTACCTTACGTGAGCATTCACTATTTTCATTTAATTCATCCCCTCTCAAACTCAACATTAGTAATTGGTTAGTGAACAAACGGGTATTAAGTACAATTTAATGATTTGACAATAATATAAAAATCTTAAGTATTTAGCAATATTATGTGTGATAAAAAAACGATGTAAGAATTTTTATACCAGAAACTAATGTATCTACATCAATTTGAACGAATGCGTTCGACATCTGTAGCGAATTTGAACAAACAGCAACTGTGTGTCAGCTTCCACAGCTAGAAGAATGAAGTTTTATTTGCTATGTTTGTCGCGTATTATGAACAACGCATTAACATAAAATTTTGTTCCAAAGATCAGAAAAAAAAGTCCACCAGAAGCTTATGAAATGTTAAAATTAATATATGGTGATAATGTGGTAACTTTGATGACTGTTTACAAGTGTTATCTTAGATTCAAAAGTTGGAATGAATTGGTTGAGAATGGCCAAAGGTCAAGGCGTTCTTCGATCTCAAAAACCGACCAAAACGTGCAAAGAGCAGCAAAATTGGTTAGATCAAACAGACGATTGACAATTCCAGAGCTTGCCGAGGAACAAAACATCTTGTATGGAGTCGTAAGAGACCATTAGGTTTGCCAAGAACTTCCTCTTCCATAATGACAATGCACCGCGCCACATACCGCTACATGCTTGCGAGTTTTTGGCAAAAAAACTTGCTCTCTGGATACAGCAGCATGCGATTTTTGGCACTGCCGAAAAATAAAAAACGCGCTGAAAAGAAACCGTTTTGATACATGCGAGGCATTGAAAGAACTACGACAGTGCAGATGACGGGCCTTTCGATAGAAACCTTTCAGAAGTGCCTGCATTAGAGTAATTAACGTTGGGATAAGTGAATCCAACCAGGGAGAGTATTGTGAAGGAGATTCATTTCAATTTGATGTAAACTTTGTTCTCACTAAAATTGGTCACCATATTTTTGATCACGCTTCATGTGATTATATTTTTGCATGAAGTTTTTGGTTTTGAGTTAGTTGGTTGGGAGAAAGAATCATTAATGGCAGCATCGCTTCCCTCAAATAAGACAACGAAAGCCGCCACATTTTCTTGCGATTCTATAAACAAATAATAGGAGAAGTCATAAAACAAAATTAAGCCGAGGCATGGTGAGAGAAATACAGATAAAGACATAATTATTTACTGCGATGTAGAATATGAGTCAACATTTTAATTGTATTAAATATGTATTACAATATTAAAATAAAGAAAAAAATAATTATAATAATAAACATAAATATTGTCTAATATAAAAGAGAAAGAAATGTGGCGAAAGATAAGATGCAATGTTTGTGCAATGAATTGTAAATAAAAACTTCGAGAGTGAAAGGAATTATGAAACATACAAGAAAAGAGATCGGATGAGATTGAGATTGTGATAAGAGAAGAAAAATTCAAAATACACAAAAAACTGAAAAAAAATTTACAAGTGCCTATCATAGTATAAGAGGTGAGGGAAAGAGAGGTCCCTAAAACGGAGGGCCATTAATAAAACCTCTGGGAGCTTAGTCATAATACTAATTAAGTAAATAAAAATCTTTAACGTTTATCGTTAAGTAAGAAAAGGACCAATTTATAGCTACTTCCGCTATGTAGCATTAGTCGTGCAATAAATTGCACCGCCCGCCAGCCCGCTGATAAATGCGTATGCGGCAAACAATGCGAAACACAACTACCACCGCCAAATTACTCAACACGTGTTTCACCCCTCCACGGCCTGATTTCATTAAATACCTATGAGAAAAGTCTACCATCAGTATATTTCCAGAGGAAATTACTCAACACGTGTTTCACCCCTCCACGGGACATCATAATGTTACACCGATTAGTGCCAAACACAAAGTTTATCGTTACATACATAAAAAAATATTATTTTTTAATTTCATTTACTCTTAACACTTTGTGCAATGGCAAAGATAATTTGTTATAAGCATTCTCTACCTGTTAACATATAGTGTAACCGAAATAACGAATAGGATGTATAAATATAATACAAAATATGAAATAGTACATATTAAGTATACTTATTATATAAATACTAGATGTTTTTAATTCAAAATATTTTCATTTAAGCAGGCACACGTACTTTTGTATCGTCGATTATTTCAACATTACAAGCAGTGAACTACCATCGGCTGAACGCTGGTCTGTTGAGAGTCTGACCAGAAACTCAAATTTTAAATGAAAATTAACAATTTTTCATGTGCATATCAACCTCGTAAATGAGTCAACAAACCAAGCTACATATTTAATGGAATCAGGCGTTACCTTGCGGAAGTCCATTCTAAGTAAGAAAAGGACCAATATTTAGCCACTTCCGCTCATGCAGTGGTAGTCGTGCAATAAAGTGCACCGCCCGCCAGCCCGCTGATAAATGCGTATGAGGCAAACAATGTGAATCACATAACCGCCACCGACCGCCAAATTACTCAACACGTTTTTCATCCCTCCACGGAGCATCTTCAGGAGTAAAATTACATATTCATACAGTCAGAAAAATGTAAGATGATGACATTATTTTTTTTTTGTATATATGCATATTTGTCATGTCTTTGTCACTATATTTCATTTAAGATTTTTAATATGCGGTTATTCATGTAATTTTATAAAATCTATGCGAGGTCATTTTATATATATGTATATATATATATATATATATATATATATATATATATACCAAACAGTTACAGTTTATGAAAGCATTTTATTAATAAACACCATCTCAACCTCTTAGGGGTGAAATTACGTAACACGTTTTGTTTGTATAATCACAAGGCTATATTCATAAGAAATTTCGGTCTAGAATATTCTTTTGAACATATAACGGTTTAATGATTCTGTAATTACGACGGGAAGCTTATTACAAAGTAAGACGCTTTAGATCATGGATGCACAGACCGCGGCCCGCCGACAGCAAAAATAATACTCTCGTACATTCGACAAATATTGATTTCTATTCCAGAATAAAACCAAAAAAAATTAATTACCTATACTTCTGGCGGCCGGCCCGCCATCAGATCATGATTTGCCCGAGTGACCCCTAGTCTTAATAAGTCTGTGCAACCATGCTCTAGATGGAAAGAGAAAAATGGCTGCAATCAGATTTGTTAGAAGAACAAAGTAATGAAAGGTTATTTTAAGATCGTAGAGTTCTTTAGTGATTTTCTAATTAAAATTTTGCCATAAGCTTTTGCAGGATTTGGTCAAATTTTCAAATGTATATATTAGGGGGATTAAAAAGTAATGTCGCTTTCTTAAGTTAAATTCACACTACTACATTTTTAACGAGTTTTTAATTCTAATCAACAATATAGTGTACTAATTTTCAATGCTGGAGCGGTAAAAATAAATCGGTTTTTCTGTAAAATATGTCGACAGAAACAACATTACTTTCCGGTCCCACTAATATTAGTAGTAGTACTTATTTTACACGTTTTTGCTTTTACACGGTTTTCCAAATAAGTTTTTTTTTTAAATAACCGATTTTATTACCATCTCCCATAATGTAAATATTTCTGCTTCAAACATCGAATCGGCACAAATAACTTGGAGTGATGAAAGTGAATTCGAACCTTCGATTCCGAAAAAAAGAATGAGAGTAATTTCTGACAGTGATAAAGGATAATAAAACACTTTTGGTTTTATTTTTTGTTCTTCTGTTTAATGTGTTGTAATTAAATAAAAAAAATAGTGTATTTTAACTTGTCAATGCATTTCATTTTTATTTCAGTTTACACCAAAATATATTGAAAAAAATCACAACTGTTAAAATTATTCAATTTCTGCAAGTTTTTCGATTTACACGTTTTTGACTAGAAAATTTAAAATTTTCGATTTATACGTTTTTCTCAGGAACGTATCTACCGTGTAAATCGGGGGATAGGTGTATTAAATTTCTGTACATACAGCTAGCTTTGCACCTAGCCGGCACCAGAGTCAGGGACCCGGCACGGCAACGCCTACGCAAGCGATACGCGATTGTTAAATTACGACCACAAAAACCTACCACGTATCGTAATGCCGCTGATGATTTGCATACAATACCGGCAAAAAAGCCATCGCCCTGCCGCCGGGGTATCACTAGCGCGCAATCGACCGTGAACTTATAATTGTCGACCAGTTACTATGTACTCAGTGATATAGTACACTCACCAGGATGTGCCTGCGCGTATCTAAACTGAGACTACTTTTTAATTTAATCATAGAAACGACAGTTTTTCTGGAATCTAAAGTTTTTCCATAACATAGAAAAGACCAGTCTAAATATAGTCTTCACGTGGCTTATTCAAAAGATAAGAATACCATGGAGATAGAAGAAGAAGTAGATATTGTTGTTATCTGGTTAGAAAGAGAGAAAAGAATACTCCACTTAAAACACAAATCAAACATTGTTTTTAAGCCAACGCGACAAAGAAATTTGTTTAATTCATTCGTGAATGGATAACACTGTATTTCAGTTACTTAAATTGATCTATGTGAACACGGCTTTCTAATTTAACTCAAAGAACGATTCTAAACTATATCACCACTTTATTAACGCTTGTTGATTTCTTTTATTCCAGACCTTTAAGGCTTTATACTAAATAAACTCCGCATGGAAACATGACTATCGAACATCGGAGTCGAAGATTCGAATTCTTAGGCCATGGACCATATAAAAAACATAGTTGTATGTAAACTCTACTTGTTAGTATTAGTAAAAGAACGACTCGAAAGATGTAGTTGTTCAAAGATTCACATTCGAATCTGATACCATTTATACGGTGGAATTGCTGGGAGCACAGAAAAACCTGCGCGACGCACAGTGGCTGCCGAGTGGTTTTAATTAACAGGTGCCGCGTTGCAGAGCCGCCGACCCATCCTCGCCGCTCATTGATTCCGCGCAACAAAAACAAACCGCTCCGCTAAAAGCAGCCGCTCCTCTCGCCAGATTAAGTTATATTTTCGTTCGTGCGGTCTAAGTCACATGCTGCGGTGGGAAACGCGATCTACGCTACACGCTGTTTAAATACTTACTTATTTAATGGAATCAGGCGTTACGTTGCGGAAGTCCATCCTAAGTAAGAAAAGGACCAACGTTTAACCACTTCCGCACATGCAGTGGTAGTCGTGCAACAAAGTGCACCGCCCGCTGATAAATGCGCATGCGGCAAACAATGCGAACTATACAACCGTCACCGTTAATTCACTCAACACGTGTTTCACCCCTCCACGGGGCATCTTCAGGAGTTATGTTACACCGGTTAGTGCTAAACACCGAGTGCCCTCGGCGGGCTGGCTGGCGGTGCACTTTGATGCATGACAACCACTGTATGTGCGGAAGTAACTAAATATTGGTCCTTTTCTTACTTAAATACTTACTACCTGTGTATTTCGTCCGCGGGGAATATAACAAAAAATTTTTTTTTTCATTAAGTTTTGTTTTAAAATAGTGTAGTTTATGTTACTCCTTATTACATAAGCTACTTCCCAGTATAAGTCTTGTCAAAATTGGTCCAGTCATTTTAGAGACTAGCCGGAATAAACAGACAAACATACATTTAAAAAAAATATTTTGTTGCGTGTACTATCTATATATTCATATTAATGTAAAAAAAATGATAATTGTAATGTCACAACAGACACTCAATTTTTTTTTGTGAGATTCTCCCTAGGGCAGGTAGGTCTTAGAAGTAATAACAATACGAAGTCCGAAATAGAAGTGTGTATATTCATCAAGCTTAGCCCATATTTATACCGATTTAAAACTATTAAAACAATGTTCAACTAATAAAAACCATCAGCCAATCACGCGTCGAGTAGTATTGTAGAGCGCCCTCTTTCGCCCGACTTGTATAAAGAATTATATTTCTGTGGGATTCCCCTTTTCGATGCGCCGCTGACGATGACGTAATGCACCTCCTACAATTTGTATAGATATGTGTCATTTACAGTTATAGCTTGTATACTATGTATTGTGTTAAGATATATATATATATATATATGTATATATTCCATGTATATTTAACTAACTTACAAAATGTCTTAATAGATAAAGACCAAAAGTATCTAATAAAATCAGGCGTTACCTCGTGGAAGTCCGTCCTAAGTAAATAAGGGACTAATATATAGCTACTTTCGCTGTGCAGCAGTAGTCGTGCAATGATATGCACATATATATTGGTCCCTTTCTTAATAAAGACCAAAAGTATATACCTCCTGCAATTTAAGGCATAAAAACCCTGAAATCACGTTCGATGTGTTATGTAACGCTTTGTGTTAAAATATATTATATATTGTATGGCTAATTCTTCTCTTGTTCTTGGAAACATATAAAATCGGTATGAGTCACAGTATCACAGAGCACATATTTATACATGTTCCGTGATAGAGCTCTCGACTCTTAACATGTGTTTAATCATATGACACTCACTCTTATCTCTCTTCCACTCTCATTCAAATATCTCTTACATCATCGTTTTATACTAAAAATCTAACAATACTGAAAAACATCGCCCTTCGTTCATAAAATTCAGCAAAGAGGTCGTATGGGTTGTAATAGAGAGAAATAAAACAGAGCCGTAAAATATTTAATGGAATCAGGTGTTACCTTGCGAAAGTCCATCCTAAGTAGGAAAAAGACCAATATTTAGCCACTTCCGCACATGCAGTGGTAGTCGTGCAACCAAGTGCACCGCCCGCCAGCCCGCTGATAAATGCGTATGCGGCAAACAATGCGAATTATACAACCGCCACCGACAAATCACTCAACACGTGTTTCACCCCTTCACGGGGCATCCTCAGGAGTTATATTACACCGATTAGTGTAACACTGCATGGGCGGAATTGGCTAAATATTGGTCCTTTTCTTACAGAGCAGTAAAATTTATAAAATGTAAAATACCTGTGTATTATATTATAAGTAAAAAGTTGTATAAGAATGTAATTGCATGTACAAACAGGATTATATAACAGAGGATAAGAATTAAATTGTACTGTTATGTAAATGGAGAGCCACGTGATATTTTGGAAGAGAAAGAGAAGTAAGGTAAATGTAAAGAACACTAGTAAACTAGAGAAATGTGAGATATAGTGAAGAAAAATATAGGAGTGTATGACTGAGATTGTAACGGAAAATGGAGAGTAAAAAATATAAATAGTAATGAAAAAATGACTGTCTCTCCCTCCCAAGGTAGAAGTAAACAAAAGGTCCAAAATAACGCTTAGTGACTATTATGAGTAAACGGACTATATACGTAACATGAATAATTATTTACTTAATAATTTAGAGCAAAAAAATCCAAACGTACTCCTTGGTTTTTAAATATCTTGATAAAAAAACGCTCCCGCTCACGCCGTGCGCCGGCGCGCAGCGGGTGCCGGGCCGCGCGTCGAGCGGGCGCCCGCGCGATTTATGGCCGCACCAAGCTTTCATTTCGACATAATTTAATTTGAACACGCCGCGACTTAATTATGATACCTGGCACCCGGCACCCGGCGCTGGCTGCCGACGCGCACTAGTTCTGCAACCTTTCCAACTGTAGCCTTTTCTAACAATCACATATATCAAATTCAAATTCAAGATATCTTTATTCAAGTAGGCTTTTTAACAGGGGCAAGCTGCCACCGACTGGAAACTCAACAGTTGTTCTTTTTTAACATATATCAATACTGCAAATAAGCCAATAAACCAAGTTCCACGCATTACGATCAACCATAAACTCTTGAATGCTATAGATTTGTTTATTAACTAATTATACCCGAGACTTCGCATGGAATTTAACAGACACGGAACATTTTTTCGTTTTAATTTTAATTAGTACATTATATGAATTTTTCTAAAATAAAATAGTTTAAGTTAGTACTTATCACATCAGCTACCTACAAGTATAAGTGTTGTCAAGTATAAGCCTGTATAACTATGGTATCCATACACCTAGGGAGGAACCTACCGCGACCACGTCTACCGGCCCGTGATCACTATTCGAGAACTTTTCAGCCCCTATGACCATAGGCAATTCTTCGAGCTATGTCGAAGATCTTGGTTCACCTGCGGATCTCATTTCTCTCTGGGTGACCTTGAATCAGTCGTTAATGAGCAAGTTTCAATCTCATATTTCACTGTCTAAAAATGACTCAACAAAAATAACCAAAATCATTCCACAACCGCACTCCGGCACTCTGGTAAGTGAGATATAATAATCCAATTCGCATTCGGCGATGCGGTGCGCGAATCCGTCGCGTGAAAAATCCGCGAACAATTTGTCATCCGCAGATCCAAGATCCGCCGCGGACCAGAACCGAAATCCGACGCGTACCTAATTAGTAATTGCGCCGAACTCATCTCGAGATACCGTATCGAGGACAACTCTCATGCTTTACGATTCCGTTCGGTTTATTTTTTTTTTCGATTAATCTGGTACGAGTACCAAGTTAACAGTTGCAACGCTGTTTAAGTGCTAAATAAGATGTTAATTAACTCATTTTCATCTTAGCATGATCACCATCTAGATCAGAGTTCCCCAAACTTTTTTGTGTCGTAGACCCCTTGTCATGTTTTTCCGTGTTGGGTAGACCCCCTACTTACCTGATATTGATTTCATGTAAATTTCTAGCTGTAGTGAAGTTTAGTGTTAAAAACTTAAAGCAAAAACACATGTTGACACACATGAATAAACGTATTTGTCCCACATTCGTATTTATAGAGTCACAAATTGAACAAGTCAGTACAAGGTAGCGAAGCTCTGAGACTACGACTCTCAGGTATTTACAAGTTCAAAATGTATTGCGACCACAAAGCGAATACCAATATCCTACAACTTACACAATTTTATAAACATATATACTATTTTTTTTACTTCATAGGTACTTTTATAAATAATGTAAATGTTTTGATATTATAAGATATTATGATGTACGCAAATAGGTACTACCAGTGTATGTGTTGGGATCCACTATCGTGGAACCTCATTTTCATTTAATGGACCCCCAAATTTTTTTTCGCTGACGTAGACCCCTTGCAGGTTGTCATAGACCCCTAGGGGTCGATATAGACCACTTTGGGAATCACTGATCTAGATGATCAGTTTCTCAAAATAGTAAGCTCAAAAGTATTTAATAATAAGCTTGAATTCCCCTGTCAGGAGAATAATAAAACAATGTGTTTATACACAAACAAAAACCGAACTACAATCGATAGTTTAAAATGTGTAAAACACTTCACTTAAAAACAGCTAAGTTGAAAATAATATGTCTATATAACAATAATACATAAACATAAATATTTGAATACATCGATTTTTAACAAAATAAATTTCTTACGAGATGTTAAAGATCTCCTAAGTGTTAGAATTCTCAAGGACCTACTTCAAAGGTACTTTTTATTTCCCTGTGTATTGTTGTAAATAAATGGAAACTAAACTAACAACTGCATGTTAGTTTAATACATAAAAACGATATATAAGAGCGGTTTTTTTTTCGGCAACAATTTGCGAGTGCTGTTAGGTGATTTTTACCAACTTTTTTTAGCAATTAAATATGTAGAAAGTATACAAAAAAATCCTTGATTTTGAAAACTAAAACGATGAACTTTTTGAAAAACAAAAAACTCGTATAACTCAATATTTGTAATACCATCACTACTGTCTTAAATATGTACAAAGTCATCACATTCACAAACATAAATATGCAGTTAATCATTTCAAAGCTTTATGTCTGTTTGTTTATTTATTAGAAATGCTTCGTTCGTTTATTACAACTAGAAAAGTGTTTATATATATACTGATTACGTATTAACACAATTTAAACTTTACATAACTTACTTCTGTCTGATAAACATAGTTCTCATAAGCCAAGGCTACCGTACAGAGACAGTTCCAAGGACGCTCACCAGCAGCAAAGCTCAGAGACTAAAGAGCGAGGCGGTCGTTGTTCATCGAACAACAGACACCCTGGGGCTATATAGCAGTGTCCATTATGCGGTAGCAATATCACGTCACACGAACTGTCAGACTAAAGATGCGATCGCAAGGTTCATTGATGTGAATACGACAACCGCAGCACAGATATTGGCGATCAACCTGAGGATGCCAATATGGAGTAGGGATGAGGATTTGGTCGCACGAAACGTAATGTTAAAAACTGAACATTGTTAAGGCCTTGTTGTAACGTTTGTAACGCAAAAATAATTACGGAAAAATTAAACGTTAATATATAAACAAAGGCACGAACGCTAATGTCTGTGGAATGTAGATACTAATAATAAAAAAATTATCCGTGAGAAAAATGTATCACAGATTTCACGAAAAGATATTTACTCCAAAACAAAAATAATATCGATATCAGCAGTATTCTTCTTCTTTTATTTTCAGACGATAGACTCTCACTGCAAAAAGCTGGTCTCCCCCAAGCATCCCGCGACTTCCCATCACCTTGTCTATGACCTTGTCTTTGGTCTACTTAGTGAGAAGCCTACCTCCGTAACGATAGCTGGCCCGTGGTCGCCACTCACCTTACGCCCCAACCAGCTGTCAGTTGCAAGAGCGATTTGTCCCGCCCACTAGCCATTTCAGACGAGCAATTCTTCGAACTGGTGATCTTGGTTTTTCTGATGATCTTGTAATTTTTCCTAGTTAGTCGGGTATTATATTTTATCTAGTACAAGTAGATCATAGCGCTGATCTTTGGGGAGGTCTATGCCTTCCAATGGACGTTCATTGTCTGACTTGATGATGCTGAAACATGAGTAATTCTTCGATCTTGGTTTCTCTGCAGATCTTGTAATTTTTCCTAGTTAGTCGGGTAGCTAGATACAGGTAGATCATAGCGCTGATCTTTGGGGAGGTCTATGCCTTCCAATGGACGTTCATTGTCTGACTTGATGATGCTGAAACATGAGTAATTCTTCGATCTTGGTTTCTCTGCAGATCTTGTAATTTTTCCTAGTTAGTCGGGTAGCTAGATACAGGTAGATCATAGCGCTGATCTTTGGGGAGGTCTATGCCTTCCAATGGACGTTCATTGTCTGACTTGATGATGCTGAAACATGAGTAATTCTTCGATCTTGGTTTCTCTGCAGATCTTGTAATTTTTCCTAGTTAGTCGGGTAGCTAGATACAGGTAGATCATAGCGCTGATCTTTGTTGAGGTCTATGCCTTCCAATGGACGATCATTGTCTGACCTGATGATGCTGAAACACGAGGACCTGATTGTAGTGTTTCTTCTAAGGTTAAGTCAAGAAAAACTGTGACTTTTGTCAACAGTCAGTCTATTTTACGATTCGATCCCTTGTTTAAGTTAGTACTTTAAATATGAATACATAACGCTTAGAACTTTATGAAATATCGAGTGAATGCTAGAGCTCAGTGCATTCGCTGAACAGCTGGCGATCGGGTCGTGTCGAAACGAATTAGCGGTAGGAAATAAATAAAGTTGTCCCGCGGCCGGTGGCGCGCCTGCTGATCAACGGCGGCGGCTGCCGTTAAATAACTTGAAGCAGCGCGAGCTCCAGGATTCCAATCCGATGCCAGATAAACGATCCCAATTATTTCGATACGTTGCGCCGAAACTGAACTTTTGTACAAAATTTCTAAAATTCTCTTACTTTCTTTTCGTACTTGCAAGTAATTTTTAATTGTGTCATTAGCTTTTCAAATTAAAAAAATACATTGTTACAGTGTTATTATTTAATGCTAATAACCATCTGATTGATGTATACGAGTTGTAAAACTTTTCATTTAAAATTTATTTAAAATTCATTTTAAACTTCATTTCGTTCAAAATAACGCAATGTTTGAAGACGAAGGTTTTAAACCAGTGTGTGTTGGCGGTGATGACATACGACTCCGAGACGTGGTCACTTACTACTCATAAGAAGGTTCAAGATCATCCAGTGAGCAATGGAGAGGGCTGTGCTCGGAGTTTCGTTGTGAGATCGAATCAGAAATGATGGTGATGATGGAGATCCGCAAAAGAACTAAGATCAGTCGTCTAAAGTCGCAGTGAGCGAGCCCCATCACATGTGCAATCGATGGCCATTGTGGCCGAAAGTTTCTTGTCTGGTGATCACGGACCCGAAGATGCGGCTTAGGTAAACCTTCCACTAGGTGAACCGACGACATCCACAAGGTCGCGGAAAGTCTTTGGGAGACTAAAACAAGAGAAGGAGAAGGAAAAAAAGGGCGAGAAAGATAAAACGCACATGAAATCTTAGTTAACATACAGATCTTTAGATAATTATGTTACAAAGGGACACACAAAAAGTGAATATTTGAACAATGAAGTCAGTAATGAAGAAGATAACTTAGAGTTAAAACTTTTGGTCAAAGGAAAACTGGACGGACAGTAACTACAAGGCTGCAGGCCCATGCGCTGATTCAATAAAATCCAAACCGCGCACGGTACCACCAGATTGCGTCAAATGAAATAAAGGATACAAGACAAAGAAGGGGAGGATGTTCGGGATTTGAATAAAACACTATTCTTCTTAAAAAGACTTTATTTAACGAGAACCACAAAGGAGAGGAGCTGCTGAGTAACACTGGAAGCGTACAGATCTGTCGAAGAGTACCGCTGAACGGACCTCTTAGAAAACACAGAATTGCTGAGTTAGTCATCACTTCCACTACTTTTTCCTTCCGCAATTTCACTTGGATGTATGCCAAAGGAATTTAGGAGCTAGACGGCCTTTCAACTTTATGAAATTGTAGTTAGTAGCAGCCCTGGCTGAAGCTCCACCAGGAACCTTTGAGATAAGCTACCTTAAAAGAGATCTTAGGCTTGACGCTCTCTGCGCCCTGCTATTACGAACCTGCGGAACTTGTAAATGGCGATTGGCTATTGGGCATCAGTGAAAGTCCAGATTAAACAAAATCTTGCTTCTATCAATTTTGTATCCTTTATAGGCGAAGCATTTGACCTCTGTACCGTCTGATCTTAAACGATGACGCGGTCTATTATGCTACATGCTTGCCTAGAAGAAACCTATTCACTCTTGTCTAAAACACTTCTTAGTTATAATTTTCTAGAAATAATGATGCCGGTAGATTGGTACATTTTTTGCCTCTTCGCATTATAAAAGTATTAGCAAAACGCTTAGTGCGATTGGAAGGAATTTCAACCGTGTACAAATGTCGTGAACCTGTGCGTCTTGTTGTATAATGGAAAAAAGGTGATGTAGAAACTATTTGGTGTAACTTCGACGCGCACTGTCCAAAATAAGACTCCTCTAACATTCTTCTCGTGCCGAACAGGAATATTCACTATAATGTGGATAATAATACGGAGATGGTAATATTTAAACAATGCCGCCAAAAAGGGTCTATCGAGCCATTCCACAAAAACAAAGCGGCTGAGATAGCCGTCAGCGGCGACAAGGATAAATAACTCTATCCGCTGAACGCTCCAGCGGTTGCAGCGCTTGCTGCGCCGGGTGCAGCGGTAATTAATTAGCAGGTTATTATCCCGCTGCTAGTTATCGCAGCATCCCGGCCGGCGACCATTGTTATCACTGCGCATCGCAAAAAGCGCTTTCGCGCCGACAAACGCAGGCATCCCGGGACCTCGCCCTCATTAACGCTTCCACGGCGCGACCTCACCCTTCCACACCAAACATCCTAACCGACACTAATACCTCACACGAAAATATACCCTATCATAAACTAATATAGTCTAATTTTAAACGCAAATAAAATATTTGACTTTTATAAATAAAAACGAAATATATCCTATACATTTTATGTAAACTGTATTTTATACGCTATAAGGCTCATATTGTTTTGATACCGATTTATACACATAAGACTTTTTGGACATGAATGAAATATCTTTTGTAATAGAAAAAGGTAGTAAGCAGAGCAAAAATAGAAGTGAAATAAAACTTAAGTTATCAGCATTAGGGTTGCGATTAAAGCGACAGGTTTGGTAAGTCCATGGTTAGTTTATACGCGGGTGTAGGATGTGCGATTAGTGTTTTTGCTTCGCGTCCGTAATTAGAGGCTATCGGCGGCGCGTATGAAGACATAAATAAACAGGGGGCAAGCGGGGCGGGCAGGGGGCAGGGGGAGGTGAATTTCGATCGATTCTCAAAGATAGTTTCTTGCGGCATTCGATTTTTTTTTCTCAACTAGCGCATTGAAATGACCGTATTGAGATTACATGTTGGTATTTTGATTAAAATACCTTCGCGGCCTTTACACGCGCTTCGAGTTTGCCTTTTTTACGAGCGCCTAGGACGTCGGGCGACGCGCTTCGCGGAGGATTCCTCCAAGACATTGATTAATTCATTAGAGTTCCCCAACGTGTCACACAGGAGTACACGACCACGTAGCCAATTATCGTGATCGTGTCGACATTGCAAATTTCACTTATAGTTGGAGACTTAACAAGGTAGTAAAACACGTGTAATTTCATTCTTTAAAATATATGGGACGAGGCTGAATGTAATATTATCTTTGCCTTACCTTTATTCTTTTTTTATTTTAGGCGCTGTTTTATGACAGGTGTCAATTTTATTTGTCAGAAAAGTATTAAAGATTGTCAACTTTTTATTTATTAACTAGTGATTTGTCACTCATAGCTTCAACCTTGTCTTACCCCATACGTATACCTGGCTTTTGATTTGACACGTCTGACATATAATTAAAACATATGTGTTTTTACATCTACAACAAAGCAAAGCTTTCATATGTATATGTGATAGATGTACAACCTTATAAAGTAGAAAAAAACTTTCATGATTATTTTAAATATTTTATTGTGTAAACATATGTAAACGGTTTTAGATATAATAAATAATGTTATTATAATATTGTAATAAAAAAATATCTCTCCCTGCAGATTTCGTACCGCCAGAAGTTATTGGCATGTCGCATTTCAAAAAAAAAATTTTACAGTTATTACTTTATATAGGGTAATTGAAAATATATGTGAAATCTTTAAGACTTCTAGCTTACAAACAAGGTATACATTTACCCCTGCCGCATGCGCATTTATGAGCGGACTGTCGGGCGGTGCACTTTGTTGCATGACTACGATTGCATGTGCGGAAGTGGCTAAATATTGGTCCTTTCTTACTTAGGATGGACTTCCGCAAAATAACGCCTGATTCCATTAAATATATTCACCCCTGTTAAGCTTTAATACTATTAACCAATCACCTTGTATTACGTGTTGAAAGGTAAAGGTTTGTCAAAAGCGTATTTCTTTATGTATGTGGAACTTTCTTCTAAAGTATAATTGCTGAGGTAATTTAGTTGACGTTACTTATTTCAGAGTGATCACTTCATGAAATGATTAAATGTGATATTATAATTGAGCAAAGGTAGCCTGAGACATGCGATCGTAGAACGCAGGTTCAATTCCGGGATTCAAACTTTGTACATTAAATATATAAAATTGTTTCTTACAAACACATAGTTTCCATATGATGGGTAGCAGCTTTCTTTGCGTACCATAATTTACCGCGATCGCCGACTATCGCCTGTCAAGCGTAGCGATTAAGATATATCCCCCATAGATATCTATGGGGAAGGTCTATGCTTCTTCTTGCTCTTTCTGCATTGGATCTGCTGTGGGTTCTAACAAAAACAAATATTCGATTCAATCATCGTCATTTCAGATAGAAGACGTTCACTATTGTACATAGGCCAGTGGCGTAGCTAGGGGGTGGCGAGCGGGGCGGCCGCACCAGGCACCACTAGCAGGGGGGGCACCAAAGTTGAAAACAAATGTTTTTTTTTTTTTTGAATGATGAATAATGAAATGTTAAAAGAAATATGAAAACCATAATTTAAAGTAAATAACATAAAAAGAATATCGAATTTTACTATTTTACTAATTTTACTATTTTTGTGCTAAAAAAGTTGTTAAATAATATGAACGTTAAAAAAAAAAACATCTAATGTTATTTTATATATATTTCATTATCAGGCCCCAAATACCATAGCTACGCCACTGACATAGGCCTTTCTTAAAGATTTCCAACCAGTAGTAAGCCTGCATCCGTGGTATTCCGAAGACCTTGACGAGGTCTCCACAAAACCCATGTTAATCCTTTGAGCTATGATAGTTAGTCTCGATAGAAAGAGATAGAGCCGGCCACAGAACAGAGACAGTGATACAATGCAGTAGACTTATTGAAATGTGACGTCACAATTGCGTTGCCTTTTCTAAGTCGAACGAATAGCTGTTTTATTTGCTTCATAAACAGGATCAGGCTATACCGGGTCAGTGAACAAGGTTTTATGTTGTTGATAAAGAAAATCAGTACAGTACACGCAGCGGAGCGTGAAGGTGTTCAGTTTCCCGAATGCAAAATACTTATTAATTAACATTAACAACACTTTGTTATACTGACCATTAGAAACACAATACTTTTGTGGATTCAAATCATTTCAGAGTTCTAGAATTCCATTTCGAACACGGATTTAAATTGTGACTCTCTCAATGTGTTCGCTGTCATTACATTTGGGTTAATTTTGAGAAATGTAAACATGCAAGGGAGAAAGTTAAAATGAATTATTATTTACTATATGCCGCTTTAGACTTTATTCTGCTTGATGTTGTTGACCTGTAATATTACAATAAAAAAAATATTTTAACATATTTCTATACCATTGGCGAATATAAAGCTCAACGAATCCGCTGGCTTGGTCACTTGGAGCGAATGGGATCGGATCGGAGCGTGAAGGTAGCGTACCTGGAAAAACCGGGGGGCGAAGACCAGAAGTAGACCTAGAAGTAGGTATCGCTGGATCGATCGCGTTGAGGCAGACTTGCGCGAATTGAATGTCAACCAATGGCAGACGATGGCGCAAGATAGAGGAAAGTGGAAGTCTCTCGTTTCGAACGCCAAGACCCACTTTGGGTCACTGAGCCAGCGGAGTAAGTAAGTAAGTAACATATTTCTGAATAATCTTTATAGGCTTTTTGCTAACAAATGTACTATTTGACCCCTGCAATGCTTACATCTTTAAGCAATCACCTTATATAGCGTGCTGATGGGTTTTTTAGATCTGATAGACTGTAGTCGTTACAGCCTATAGGCCTCACTGCAAGGCATAGGTCTCCTCAGAAGATATCTATGGTGGGATATAATCGCCACGCTTGGCAGGCGTATTGGCGAACGCAGTGTGGTATAAGAGCACGCAGGGAACGCTGCTGCCTAACCTCTGGAAACTTCTTGTGAGATGTGGCAATTACATATAATTAAACCACGAAAGTGAATTACATAACATTGTATCTCGGGAATCGATCATGCGACCTAAAATCGCAAGTCTCAATCCTTGACTACTGGGCTACAACAACTCTATATCGTTATTCAATTTATTTCTGGAAATTTCTTCAAAATCGGCATTGATAGGGGGATAAAATTAGGTTACATAAAGTCCGGAATCTGGAGTCCTCCCTAAACCTGCTACGCGGGTCGTCAGCCCCGACTACAGTAATCGGCCTCTTGCTCTATAACGCGATTAACCCGTCACCCGTACGACGAGTCCATGGAATGATATTTTACAAAAGGCTATGTATTCGCAGTAGGTGGACTAATGGCTTAGATGCCTTGCAGTGGGCACATACCACATTATCTATTGGTATCTTGCTTCTTACGTCATTTGTCTCAGTTCTTAAGGCTGTATATGATTCCATCAACCCCGGCTTTTGGCCATCTGTATATCATATAAAATGGTAGCAGGTGTGATGATGAATATTTAAAAAAAATTAAAATTCGAAAATAAAACTCTTTGGTATTCTTTTCACATAAATTACATAATTATGACATTAATTTTGTATAATCTATATTATTCCATTTAAAACAAAACCAGTCGGATGCCAACACCATCACATTAATGATTTATTGATCCACTAAAGGTGTAAAAGATAGCTGTATTATATTCACAGACACCTCGCTAGAGCTGTTTAAAAAACTAGCAAAATAGCATTGTTATATAGCTAATTATCATTTATACGCCATAAATATAGCAGCATGAGACGTTCAGTTAGCTAATTGCAATGGATATTCATAAAAATCGCCGTTTTGTAACAGTTTCGCTGGACGAACAAATACATAGAGCTGTTACAACCGTAAGATTTTAAATTTTAATTTTTCAAATTACTTTACATTACAAATATTATAATTATATTCTTTTATCGATTTTAATATTGTAGTACAACAAAAAATTAATCTTTATTTTAATTATTCACATACTACGTGCCCCGGCAGTTTTCGTATTTTTAATAATGAACAGTCGCAGTGAACAAGAAAAGAAATATAACAGAATAGGTGAAAAAAAAATTGCTAAAATAATTCTAGAACAATCTGAGAATTTTCAAGCGATGCTATAGTTTGAGATTGAAGTCCTCTACTGCTGTTGTAATAACGTAAAAGTGATCACAAAAAATTAGATTTTGTTGTCGAAAAATCTCAGATCACAGCACTTTTGGAACCTATTATATTTAAATTGAAATATTTACAAACAAGACACCAATGAATAAAAAATAGTCATAATAATTAGTGAGCAAATAGTTTAAGAGACTTGAAACAATATACCGCAATAAACGCCTCCTGCAAGGCCTAGGCCTCCCCCGAAAATATCTATAGGGGATATATCACAATCGCCACGCTTGGCATGCGGGTTGGCGATAGAATCGTGGTATTTTGGTATGTAAACCAAGCAGATTCCATCTTTTAGAAAGTTATTTGTGAGAAACAATCCGACTGCTCCCCACTAAACAAACTACACCCCAGAATCGAACCCGCGACCTACCATCGCAAGTCTCAGTTCTCTACCGCTTAGATACTGTTCATGCTCATGCTATTACAGGCAACCTCAATCTGATGTTAGTTCGAATCGATTTAGTATCTTATGATGTTCTTTTCATGAAGTATAAAAGTTGTCACTGTATATATTACCATGTAATAACATAAATAAATAAATAAGTATGAAGTTTAGTTACAACTTTATTTTATTTGTTTTTTTAATACTTAATGACATTAACATTAGTTTTAATACAATAAGATTTAATATTCAATGTGTGCGCCGAATCTGCATATATCACTTGGGCAACAGGTCAAATAAAGTTTAGATGATTTTAATGATAACATATGGTCCGTTTTTAGAAACCTCTCATGAGTAGAGCAGGGAGGTTATAATAAGGGTAAAGAAGTTTTTCAGGTGTCTGAGTTATTCCCATACTCCTTTCTTACTTCGTAATATCTCTTATGCCTCCTTTGCGTCCTTCACATTGTGGGCGCCTGGCCTCTTTCGTTTTTGACATGACTTTTGCTAAATCAGTTCGTTTGACGTGTCAATGCTAATTTATGTTTTATGTATAATTTGTGTTTTTCTAAAAATAAAGTAGATTCCTAATATCTGAGTTTTAATAAGGAATCTACATTGGTGACCCAGACGTGATGTGAACACGCAACCTTCTGATCTGGAGTCAGAGAAGGAATCTACGACATGTTCTATCGTTCCTTTCTTGCAAAACTTCTTTCATACATAGCCTTTCTTCTCTCATCTGCATTCCCTAATAACAATTCTACATTACCCATAATAGATTTATATGATACGCTTTATTTATAATTTTACAACTAGAGTTAAATGCCGTTTTATTTAAAATTTCATTAGTTTACCTGTATTACTTTTTAAATTATTTTTATCAACAGTTTTGTTTATTCTCTGCGAGTCTAATCGACCCGCGGTATCTAAGGTTGAGTCTTGTTTCTGTTCATTGGGTTCTGCATCACATTCTTGCAATACTCAAAGAATGTAGGTTCTAGATTGTCGTCGCCCATCAGAGAAGCGATGCCTTCTCCCTCTTTCTTCTCTCTCTAACTTGAAGTTCCGTACGAATGTTTTTGAAAATGTCTTTTGTAAAAGTGACAAATATTAAAAACTCGATAAGTATTTTGAAGTCTATTCTCATATCAATCTCAATATCTCTCGCGACTCTTTTGGAGACATTAAAAAACTTTTAAATAATTCACTGTATACTTAACAGATTTTTAATTTTAGTAAGTATTTTTAAGAAGATTGCACGCCGGAGGAAACATTTTAAAATTAAGAGTTGTTTTGGTGCCTAAAGTCGCAAGATGTTTCCTCTTACGTGCGATCACTATCCTCTTCTTTTTTTATATATATTTATATCGGCTCAGGCTGTATGCCTTCTTCCTTCCTCACGTATCCAACTACTGAGGGTCATGATTCTTATAGACATTTTGGTCTTCCAAGTCGTCTATTTCATTTGTGAAAGGCGTGTCCATCTTCAATTGACAGACTGCATGACTGCTTGACTGCATCAGACCAGATCGTCAAAGATGTATTCCACAAAGAACAATTTCCGTGAGAATTTATCGAGTAATACACCGACGTTACAGCCAATGACATAGGCCATCGATTGCGGCGTATCATAGTTACTGATTACTAAGAAATAATCCTCCCCAATGAACACCAAATAAAGACATAAATTACCGACTCTTATGGAAAAGGACAGCACCCGGCGACGCATGAAATTAGCTAGCTATCAACAACACCGCCCGGGCCAGACAGCCGAGATCCAATTCCTCGAAGAACTGAATGCATATGATGTCTGCAGCTGCAGTCACGGGCTGCAGCTCTAGCGAGTGCCGCCCGTTGCAACTCGGTTTTTGTGCAGTGTGCATCGCGACTGTCAGTAGAGCGGGTAATAAACGCTCCCGCTTCCACTTCACACTTGCGCCGCAACACTGCGGAAAGACCTACATATGAATTATATATGAGGACAGTATTTTGCCTAAGACACCACTATATTCTGTTATTTGACAACATTCCAAATTTAAAGACTACTATTTATGATAATAATATCATCATCATCATCAAAATTATCTTCATTTCATCCACAGGACGTTTACAGCTGTACATGGTCTCAAAGTTTTTCAAATAAAAGAGTTGGAACCGGGCTTCATCCAGTCTTCCAGGTCAACTCCTCACTTGGTGGGCGGATTTCCTACGCCGCGCTTCCTCATATATGGTCTCCACTCTAACCATAAGGCTCTAGAGATTTTTCTAAAGGTATTACACGTGTAGACAGACACAGTTTAACCTTAACTATTTCGTCGATCCATCTAGTGGGGCTCCACCCACGCAGCGAGAACCGGCTGGTGGTCACCACTGGTGAACCTAACGGTCATCGTTTGCCCCGCCCACTTCCCGATCAGATAAGCAATTCTTCGAGCTGCGCCGGTGATCTTGGTGATCCTTCATTACTCTCTGGGTGACGTTGACCGGACTGATTCTCTGCCTGACCCCTTATGAGGCCTATTGTAAGAGATTACGTCTGGGATATGTATGTCATCGTCGGCAACACACATTGATCGAATACTTTCATCTTCAAACAGCGGTAGCTTCTCATATTCTTACATATACATATAAATAATATCCTTTTATTTAAATATGTTTATATAATTATTATAAGCATATTGTAAATACCATATGTTTCTATAACCAAATAAAGATTTTTTTGTAGCTTTTGGTCACTTGCCCACCAATTTTCTCTGCACCGCGTTGGGTTGAGAATGTGTAAAGAGATTAAGTAAATAAATATAGTCTTATTGAAGTTGCAGTAGGCACGTCACAAAGTGAACTGAACAGATTCTGCTGAATATGCAAGTGGCTTCCAACTGATCCCATTGGTAATCTATGGATGTTTCCATCTACATATGGTTTTGAATATAATTCATACACCACCGTATGAAAAACCGGAAAGAATATATGTCTATTTTATATATAATTTGTCAAATATTATCAACATTTTACCAAATTGGCGGCAAATTAAAAGTAAAAAAATGAGTTCTTTGGTCAACAATCTGGGCCAAACGAACAACACTTCTACGTTAGATGACCCAAATCAAAATACTCTTGCTGTGAATACATTATACCTGTATCAATGTAGTTTTAATATCTTCATTGGTCTTAGCAAGTGCTCTTTAAGTAAAGAAAGTCCGCGAAGTTGCAAAATCGCTTCCGCCCGCAGTCGGGCCGCGCGCCGCGTCGTATCGATACTGTTTTTGTTAATTATCATTTAATTAGAAGTTGAAGTATCGTTGGAGCGCGACATCCCATTCATTAATATGCCTAGACGCGATCCCGAGCGCGTCGCGAACCGGTTGCGACGCATTTGACCTATTGCGTCATTCGCGACGCAAAAACAACGACTGCAACACTATGCACGCGCCCTGACTTCGTACGCGGTATAACGTAATATTTCTATACAGCTCTACGTGGTCAAATTTGGCTTTGTGTGCTTGAATAGCATTCATATCAGATGCCACACTCCTGACAATAGTTGTTGCAGTCAACTAGTCATGTCAGACATAATCCTATCACAGCCTAACACGCCATTTTGGTTTTGATTAAAATCAAATGTTCATCTGCTATGAACAAATGTTTTAATGTATTGTGTGGTTTACTTCTTACCTCCCTATTTTTGCTATTTCTTTTCTTTCTATTAAACCTATTTTATGCTTTAAGGAAACAAAAATTAGTGAATAATTAATAATTTTCATTTATATAAACGTACGTTGTATATTGGAGCCACAAGGTTCTTACTTAAGTTACGTTCCCAGGCCGATAGCGTGAATAGGTCCACCACTAGATGGACAGACGACATGGTCAAGGTGATGTCTTGCAGTGATACCGATTGATATGATGATGGCGTTGCATCTAGTTCTCAAGAATTTGTGTCATTAAATGTTGATCACTTATTTAGTAATAAAATTATTACTATCGTAACAGTTAAAGCATAAACAGACATATCTACAGATTTCCTTTTGGAGAGTGTGCAGAGGAATTACAGAAAATAATTCTCCCATCTCCTTTCTTCCATCGGACAATAAGACGTACGAATTCACGACATCTGTACACAGTTGAAATTCCTTCAATTCGCACTAAGCGTTTTGCTAACACATTTATAGTGCGAACAGCCAAGGAGTGAAACAACCTACAGGCATCATTGTTTCCAGACAATTATAACTCAGGAGTCTTCAAGACAAAAGTAAATGGGTATACCTCATCATCGCTTAACATCAGGCGAGACAGAGGTCAAATGCTTCGCCTGTCAAGGATAAAAAAGAAGGACAAACCTTCGTATATCAAGCAAGACGAGTCCGGAGGCTTCAATTATAACGTTAAAAGGTTTTTTAGATCCTGACTTGACATGATTCGTAGAACTCTACATTGTTGCAAACAACGAAGCAATTACAGCGGAATAAATTAAAATAATTGATCAAATACACATTGATCATATGGTTTTTTTAATGTTTACCAATCACGCATGCCATAGTAGACTTTGTTATATAGTACCATCAGAGTCGATAGAGTTTGACTGTGGAATTTCATCACCTTGTCAGATGATAGATCACGCTGTCTTGTGCTACTCATATACCGCGACCTTGAATATGTCGTTGGTCCATTTAGGGGGTCTCCTAGAGGCCGCCACTTTCACGAGCAATTCTTCTTTCTTTATATCTAATTCGATCTCCCAGCGAAGCCCGGAGCATGGCTCCATCTATTGCTCTCAAGATATACAGGTTCAGATTATAATTCCAGTAATTCATTTTTTAATCTCTACTATAGGAGATGTGATAATTATATATATTTTGGATCATGACCCTTGTCCAAGGAGTTGGTGTACTTCCAGAGTAGGCGTTCTTATTCAAGCATAGAAACGACCTGTACCTAACTTACAAATGCTTAAAAACACCGGGCGTGGACCAGACCGTGGCCCACTTTGTGGCCTAGTGTCCCGCACATGCGCAGTGCCCTGGAAACGGAGGTAAAGTTAAAGATAGATTTAGAAAGCATCGCCTTAATGATGAGCGACGACAACCTTCGCCCATCATTCCTATCGTTTGCTCGTAGGGTGGTGAGTGACACTGTTAATAGAAACAAAACAGTATAGATAAGTAGGTACCTAATAAACTGCACATAAAATAATTAGTCAATTAATAATAGGAAAAATAGAATAAGAAAAGTGTAGTAATGTATTAAGAAAGCACAACCCAAAGAAAACTGTCATAAAAAGTAGAATATGTAAATAATAAAATAAATAATAGAAAAAAACAATGTACCTAGCCACCTAAGAGTAATAAGATGATGGAAGGAAGGCGATGAAAGCAAGAAGTAATGAAAGAACAAAATGAAAGATATTGTGATGGAAATAAGGTAAGACTAAAAGAAATTGAGAAGTATGACAGTGAGTGAAGAATAAAGATGAAAGATCTGAAAAACTTATTTGTAAACAAAGACCCTGATCCCAACTAATTAGGGGTACGAGAGGCGTCCAATAGCGGGGGCCATCAAAAAAAATGCTGATAAACAAGTTTTTATAAGCCAAGGCTACGGTACAGAGGCCAATTCAAGGACGCTCACCATCCACGAGGCTCAGAAGCTAAAGAGCGAGACGATCATCGCTGTCCGTTGAACAACAAACACCTTGGGGCTGTATAACAGTGTTCCTCATGAATGGTGGCGAGTACTGCAACAGCCGCTACATGTAGTAGGGATGAGGAAATGGTCGCACGAAAAGTAATCTTAAAAACTGGACATTGTTATAGCACCGTTAAAATAAATTAAGAGACAGTAACCACTGTAACTTGCAAAAACGTGAACAAAAAATAATTTTAGGAAATATCAAACGTAATTGTAAAAACTAAGGCACGGCCGCTGATACGCTTGTGGAATATAAATACTGAAGAGAAAAACCATGACCAAGAAAGAAAAGGGCCAATATTTAGCCACTTCCGCACATGCAGGGGTAGTCGTGCCAAACACAGAGTCCACTAATCGGTGTAACATAACTCCTGAAGATGCCCCGTGGAGGGGCGAAAGACGTGTTGAGTGATTTGGCGGTGGCGGTTGTGTGATTCATTTATCAGCGGGCTGGCGGGCGGTGCACTTTATTGCACGACTACCACTGCATGTGCGGAAGTGGCTAAATATTGGTCCTTTTCTTACTTAGGATGGACTTCCGCAAGGTAACGCCTGATTCCATTAAACACCATGACCCTTTTGGAAAGTTCTACTCGCATCTGTCATCTGTGTCAGTCTTCGACGGTCTAATGCTTCTGTGGTATCGAGCGTCGTGTCGAAACAACGCATGGTGCTGTGGTGGTCGTCGATCCACTTTTCCGATGATTAAGAGTATCTCTAGGTGATCACAGTCTTTATAACCATGTGACTTGGCGTGAATGTTTTAGAATAACAAAAACAGAATTGAAAAAAATAATAATAAGGAATTCCATTTTCGAATCACAATTTTTTATGTATATATTTATAATATTTAATTGTTACTAATCTATATATTAGATGCCTGTGTACCTGTTAAACTTTTTTGTGTACCAATATAGAAAATATATTAAAGTGAGTAAGAACGACAAGACTGAAGCAACGATCTGATGGGCGCTAATGGAAGCCGCAGGGTCCTCACGTGTCCCCATCAGCGACCAGACGGGCAGGTTGATTTACCGCCTCGCGGCCGCAAAAATCTCAATGGCGCATACAAACGCCCACAGCGCGAGACCCGTAAAGACATGTTTATTGTGAAGCTTCGCCTTTTTAGGGTCAACCTCACGCCTTATTTATGACCTCAGAGCTGTTACTGAGTATTTTATGACAACCACCGCATCTCCTTAGCGGACGATTTCACCGGCCGACGTCAAAATGAAATGTGTCATCGGACTAGTTTAATAATAAAACAAGATATAATGATAAAATTAAAAAGTTTCATGTAAATAACTATTGAACACTAATTAAAAAAAAACTAAGGAATAAAACTTGTTGAAAATTAAAATCGAAGGTCGCGTTCGAGTTAAAAAAAGTGACTCATTGCAATCCCTCAGCTTTAACGGTTATTGATAAATTAAATTAGAAAGCCGTATTCACATTGACAAATTGCAATAAGCTGTTAATACGAGTACATATACTTGTATCACTAATTTACTATAAGTGCATGATTTTAAATTGAATTTGCAGTGGATAAGCCATAATACAAACGAAATCGTCGTATTAATCGTGTTATGAATGACAGCACAAACAGAGGTCTGCTTGCGATAGTTCTTGCTCCAAATCACATGGCAGCTTCAGTCCGGTAAAACATAAATTTACGTGTGATAGAACGGTGTCCGATCTCGGAAGGGGCAACAAGAACTTTAGGGGTGGGGGTGTAGAGAAGTGGCTGGAAATGTAAGAACGCTTTTACTGGAAAGGTGAAGGTAAGATTTTTTATGTGTGAAATTGTTGATGGAGGAATTGTGTATGGTAACGATAGAGGAACATTGTATAGGTTTAACCTTTGTCTCCGTTTGTCCGGGTATGCGAAGTGAGTTCCTTCGAATAAAAAAGTTTAGGCAGAATTACTATTAACGTATTCAAGTACGCTTATTTGTCTGATTTGTATTCAAAGTGCTTTCAGGTTAAATGTGAGCGCTTTGCACAGCGGATCACGTCGCGGCCGCTAATTCGAGCTCACCGCAAAACGGACCTCTTCCAGTAAACGTTTCAAAGCGCTCGCAAATACCGAAGCCCCAAATCGGCACCGCGGAGCTACACGCGCTGACTCTCAACTAGATGCGCTCACCATAAATAGGCGCTTCCAGTCAATTACGTGAAAAAGTCGCGGCGAAGCGCCCGCGGCCCGGCAACACTGATCGCTCTGTATCATCGAACGTGCGCGCCCTTCGCCGCTTTTTGCGCGCTCACCACTAATGACTGGAAGGGACGCTTCTAGAACTTTTGTAAGTATCCCTGTGTCGTGAACCGAGTGTGTGACAGTCTTCTGCCTAGAAGTTCAGCTAATATTTTTTTTAATAAATCATCTATCAGCTGATAGACGCCTAGTGCAAAGCGTAGGCTTGCCCAAAGGATCGCTACGGTGACCAGTCTAGCGCTGCCCGGCCGTTCAGACGAGCAATTGTTCAAGCTTTGTCAATGATCTTGATTCTTCTGCGGCCTTCTCTTTTCTGATTCGTTGTCGCATCGGTATCCATCTATCAGAGCATACCGAAAGTGTACAGACTACTTTATTTATATAGATCAGGTCTTCTTAAACTATGGGTCGCGACCCCAAATGGAGTCGCGTGGCAATATTCTGGGGTCGAGAGATTTTAATGTCAAATATTTATATATACCATTTTATAACATTACTAGAGTTGGCGGAATACAGTGGACTTGCAGCGTCTAGACACGCGCATTTGTTGAAGGTTTTTAACTAATATAAATACAATTTTGTAACTTTTTGTGCAATTTTTATTTTAGATTTTTGTATGTTTCAAAACGAATTCTAAAACTATATATTTTCATATGTATACGTATATTGTTACGTAATAAATAAATCATTAAAAAATATTAATTTATTTTTCTTTTATATTTGTATGGGATCGTCAAGAAACTCGCAATCATAAATGGGGTCGTGAATGACAAAAGTTTAAGAAGCCCTGATATAGATAATTAAAGGCCAATGATACATAACTTTGTGATGATTTTTTTCAGATATACTAAATAATGTAATGATAATAAAGTAGAAAAAAACCTTTTCAAAATTCGAATAACAAAATATTAAAATTAAATATTTTAAAAATAAACAGACTTGAACTTGACTTGAAATAATAAGAAGCTTATAAGTATCCAATGGGAAAATTACCAAGGATTGGATTGGATCATTACGGATAAACACAGATATGCAGGAACAATAAATCTAGACACGTAGCGGGCAGTGGTCGCTCAGCGGTGGAGGAGTGGGACTTGAGATCGTAGGTCGCAAGTACAATTCCTGGGTAAGAAAAGGACCAATATTTAGCCACTTCCGCACATTCAGTGGTAGTCATGCTATAAAATGCACCGCCCGCCGCAGTGCCAAACACAGAGTGCCTTAGTTTGGCACTAATCGGTGTAACATAACTCCTGAAGATGCCCCGTGGAGGGGTAAAACACGTGTTGAGTGATTTAACGGTGGTAGTTGTGTGATTCGCATTGTTTGCCGCATACGCATTTATCAGCGGACTGGCGGGCGGTGCATTTTATTGCATGACTACTACTGCATGTGCGGAAGTGGCTAAAAATTGGTCCTTTTCTTACTTAGGATGGACTTGCGCGAGGTAACGCCTGATTCCATTAAATACAATTCCTGGTATACAGCCTTATATATAATAGTATCGTCACAAATCAAAAACAAGTTTCTACATAATGGACAGCAGCATCTTTCGCGTACCGTAACTAACTCGCCTGTCAAGTGTGACAATCATATGTCCTCCCATATTTAAAGAAGACCTGTAACTTATATCGTTCGTGTATGTCAGAGTTTCCCAAACTTTTTTGTGTCATAGACCTCCTTGCCATGTTTTTCCGTGTTGGGTAGACCCCCTACTTACCTGATGTTGATTTCCTGTAAATTTCTTACTGTAGTGAAGTTTAGTGTATGTTCAAAATGTATTGCGACCAGAAAGCGAATACCAACATCCAACAATTTACACAATTTTATAAACATATATAATACTTTTTTTTACTTCATAGGTACTTTTATAAATAATGTATATGTTTTGATAATAAGATAGTATGATGTAAGTAAATAGTTGTAGTAATGTGTTTAGATCCACTATCATGGACCCCCAAATTTTTTTTCGCTGACGTAGACCCCTTGCAGGTTGTCATAGACCCCTAGGGGTCGATACAGACCACTTTGAGAATAACTGGTCTATGCGCTGACACGGCGACTACATAGTGTAAAATAATCCACATTCGAAATGTTTCCACTAGATTAATGTTCAATGATGAAACCAATGTATCAAATTTGCTACACTAATTTACTACAAGATAATCTAAAAGGTTGCCCAATTTATTGAGTTTCTCTCGGTACCAAAACAAGCAGACATGGGTCTCTGTAAAGCCTAACAACCATAAAATGTCGATTTCGCAAACTTTTTTTTTATAGTCGAAAAATTTAAATATGGAACTTCTTTAAAATTGCTGCCAAGTTTTTAATTGTGACAGGCCTGTCAGCCAGCCAGCCTTTAAATCGATTTTTTTGAATTATTTCCGAATATCACTTGACTAGGGCTTTTGTCTGTTATTGTCAGATGCCATTTGCCTAGCATTTACAACTTCAACTGATTAATGATTGCATTGCGTTAAACAAGCTGACCATAAACCTCTTTACAATAACTAAGTTAGAAGGCTCTCGCAATTTTGTCTCGGGCCGTAACATTATTTAGTTGACAAGTTTGGGGGGTATCCATGCTCTTAGGTCGTTGTCGGTCGTTGTACTAACTAAAGTAAAACTAAATAAATACATTTAAAAAACTTTTAAGTTAAACGTTTTCTTGATACCCATATTGTGGTGGTTGTGGAAAAATATGTACCTAGTCCGCCATATTGGAACGGCGTCCATCTTGAATTTTAAATTATGACATAATCATCGTGTTTTACTAGTGTAGCCTGTACTTTTGATACCCATATTGAGGGGGTTAAGGAAAAATATGTAATCCGCCATTTTGTATCGGCGGCCATCTTAGATTTATAATGTTATTGATTTTATTAAATTGTATTGTCATCTAAATTAAATGTGTGTACCAAATTTCACATCAATATGACAACGGGAAGGTGCTTAAATTATAATTTCTAATTTTGACCCAAATAAATAAACAAATAAATCGAACTAAATAAAACCGTTTAAAAAGGGGGACACTCGTATCCCGTTTAACAAGCCTACCTGTGACAGCACGAGAAAATAAATGTTAGTATCATTATGTAAAAGTTACAAGAAACCGTTGACTCGCGACAATTCACAAGCCACTACTCATTTAACTCATCAAACATAAATACAGACATCAGTGCGCGTATCTTCACAACCGGTGCACACAAGAAAAGGCATCGCAAAACTTTTCACCTTGATTCGAACCCGGGAATCTCGTAGCGTTTAGCGCGTCGCGGCGATGATCAACGAGCTGCATCGTAAAAACGGTCAATCGCCACCGCCGCGTCACTCCGCCATCTTATAGCGTAACTACACAAAATGGCCGCCGCGGTCGGTGCGCGGGAAAAAAGTCACCAAGTGTTAATCGCTCCAGATTCGCAGCTAACTAACCGCAACAGGGCATAATTACTCACTCGCGGACTGGACGGTGAGAGACGGCGCCCGTTATGGGTCGCGGGTGGTAACTCTACCGTCGGCGCACCGTTATCTTTCAAGATCTTTGACGGGAATTCTTGTCCACCGACGTGACATAACGTGACGTGAAAGAGATAGGCAACACATGATCGTCAGTTATCCTGCTCTCAATGACTTGTTCAAAACTAAAAACGACTAAACAATCATTATTTTTAGACTTATCCTTATGAATGAGATTCATGACTAATCATTTCAGTCTCCCCTACCATTTTTCTTCAGGTCTTTATATTTTCTGAAAGTTTTATGGAAGCGTGAAGTGTGTGGTGTGGTAACCGTCTTATGTCCTTTTTACACACATTGCTGACTCTTATCAGCCTCTTTTCTCCACTCTAAGTCCCTAAGCTCCTGAAAAAATCTCATTTTTTTCTATTAGTCACCTTCCAATAACTTTTAACATTGTAAATCTGTCGAGAAAACTGGTGTTTCTAAATACAGGAGACAGCCTATTACAATGCATTTAATATGTATTACCACAGAATCAGAGGCACTTTGAAAAATTTTATTTTACGATGTTGTTCCAAGTTATTAAACTTGTAACAACACATCTTAGGTAAATAATCTGATATAGATAAAATTTTCATACACTGTTTGCCCGTTGACATAATAGCTTCATCGAGTTTAAGGTGACAGAACGTTAAAGGTGTATAGCAAAGATATCTTTCAACATCATCACCATATCAGCCGATAGAAGTCCATTGACAGGTATAGACCTTCCCATAAATTCCACGACGGCTGATCTTGCACTGTCCGCATTCTTGACTATGTTGTTGGTCACCCTACTGGGGTGTGGGAAGCCGCCACGCCGGGTCTACCGACTCGTCATAGCAACTCAAGAACCTTTTGGTCCCAATGGCGGCCGGTTGCGATGTATGGGGCATACGTTCCACATTTTTTATGACCTTGGTTCCTTAGCTTATTAATTATATTAATAATTATGTCGGAGTCACCGATGTAGGGATTCTTCCTTGAGTCAACAAGTCTTGAGATAGTAACAACACGAAGTCCGAAGTACAAATGAGTATATTCATTCTAGTTTCACCTGTATTTATACCGACGTAAATGAACAATTATATTTCGGGGGGATTCCCCTTTCCTCCTCTCCTGCATCTCATTTCTGACATCTGAACTAGTGGCTCTCAGTAACCACGGACATGCACAACATATGCTTTATTGGACATTGGATTAGAAATTTTTGACATTGACAGACGTCAAAGTACTTTAATGGCTTTCGATACAACATAATTTTCCTAAAGAGTTCTATTATAAAAACTCATTTAAATGTCCTCATTTAAGGCATGTAGCGTTTAAAACCCGTAAAATTCTGCAAAGGTCCACCGACATGCGTGCAAGAAGTGGTCACCGCCGAAATGCGAGTCGGCAAAAACCGTTCGACGAAGCACAGCGGCTCGATTACAAGTGCCGACACCTTTTATGGCGCTGGGAGCTTCGCTCTAGTGCCTTCCGAGTAACGTTGTCCCCATTTGTGCAGTCGAACCAACAACCAGAGATTCCGCAAAACTAATTTGTTGATTGACAATTCGATTTACAGAAAAATAGCTAGTAGGAGCTCGTTCGATTTTTTAACTTTTGTTTTTACTACTTCATTAATTCCAATTTAGACTTAAAAGGTTTCAAATGTATATTTATTATTTCAGAGCAAAAAGTAGAAAGCTTTTATGTTTTTTTCCATTTATCTAATCAGTCTTAAATATGTAATATTAATTTATTATTTTTCACGGAATACGACAATACAATGACTAACAATACAATCATCGACTTCGAGTGCCGGTCTGGTGTAAAAAAGGGAGGAATCAATAGCCTCCCTGATAAGAGAAGAAAAAACCAAAGAAGAGTTCCTCCTACTCTGTAGAAAAATAACAAGTACAGTAATAGATAGAAATAAAAGCTAATAAAAATGTGAACGACAAAAACCATAAAAAATAACGTAAAACCAAGTGATATTGTTATAATCCTATATAGAAATAAAATAATAAAAATGTAAAAGAGTAATGAGGGATGTATGAAAGGCGTTATAGAGCGAAAGGGAAATACAGAAGAATTGTGGCAAGAATGAAAAGAACGAAAGATCATACGATGTATGAAAGAAAATAATGAAAATAAAAAATATGTGAAAAAAATAAATAATGTTGAATAGTCCCTGTTCCGCACAAGATAGGGGGTACGAGAGGCTCGCAATAGCAGAGGCCATAAAAAAAACAATACAATCTGTAGGGATAGATAATTAATAATAATTAATATTTACATGTGCTCATTAAAATTTTGGTTATGTTTTCTTATTATATTATTTAGACTCTGTGTTTCTCACTAATCGGTGTAACATAACTCCTGAAGATGCCCCGTGGAGGGGTGAAACACGTGTTGAGTGATTTGGCGGTGGCAGTTGTGTGATTCGCATTGTTTGCCGCATACGCATTATCAGCGGGCTGGCGGGCGGTGCACTTTGTTGCACGACTACCACTGCATGTGCGGAAGTGGCTAAATATTGCTCCTTTTCTTACATATCTGAAACCATTGACTTTTGGATGGGGTTTACTATAAATTAATTGACAGCAAATGATCAATACATTCACCCCTTTACAGCTTTTACAATAATTATCTTGTCTATAAAGATATTAATGTCAAAATAATTTTATTTTGGGTCTGCATCTATACTGTTTAACAAAATCCACGGGCTAAAGGTAACAGAACCAAAGGTAACGTAGCAAAGGTAACCTTCACCTTTGCTACCTTAAGTCAGCCTAATCTTTGTTTACGTAACTTACTTTTAAGACTCTCTCGCAAACCTTAGTTCAGGTCTTAATATCATACGCAATATTACCAAATCTAATCACAATAGTGACGGTTATATACACAAATTTTGTGGTCGTTCACCACCCGTGCAAGTATTTGTTTTTGCAACGATTACAAAGAAAATAGACATTAGTTGAAAAACAGTGATAGACACAGTATTACCTAGTTTTCGTTTTCAAAAATTACATATATACAAATAATTTCAGATATACCAGTGGAGAGATATAAAACCAATATTAAAAAATACAAGTATCCAAGGATACCATATTCATGTTGATGCTTGGAATAGACAATACTCACTCAGGAAGCTAATTATTGTCGCGCGCTCTTGATAAAACTATATTTGTAAAAAGCAACTGTTGAGTTTCTCGCCGGATCAACAGAATTGTCTTCCGAGCCGGCGGAACCTTCCTGAAGGAACAACAATGCCTACATATTATGTTGGTGACGATTCGAAAGTGCTTGTAACAGCTTATCCTAATGAAGAATAATTAAATTTTGATTTTGTAATGATCCTGAACGAGTGTCTAAGCTATAGAGCTCCTTCAGAATCTCAGCTCATGATGATGCTCATGCATTGTTTACCCTACTGGGATATCTTGAGGAACTTGCTGAAACTCAAACTTTTGCGGACGACTAAAGTGTGCAGAAACTACTTATGCATTAGTTCCTGCAACTTATAATGATGTCAAAAGTTAAGTTCTGGTTGTAGAAATTTTTTTTTGCTCAATCGAAAAACAAATTGTAACATTAATGAGAAAAAAAGATTTGCAGAGCTGACTTCACCAATTCGTTGAAATTGTGTTTTGCAGCCGCCCGTGCCGAGTCTTCTCAAGTAGTCTTCGAGTTCGCTACCATAACAGAGGTTTTTGACTAAGCTCTCTCTGCCCTCTCACAACCGCGATGCAAATTCCACCAACATAAGCCAGGTTAAACAAAAGCTGACAACAGAAAGATAAAGAAGGCATGTCTATCTGTGTATTCCTTCCAACAGGTAAAGATCATTTTAAACGTTTCGTAAAATGGCACCGTTCCAGATGCAATCTTACGTCGGGAGGAACACAAGAAATGTTGTCAATTATTTTTATTTGTCAGACGGACGGTGGCCGGCGCATGTAAGGCGATCCGGCTCGCGCTGCAGTATCGATTTCGTAACAAAGGAGGCAATAAGCGCGGCTCCGGGGCGCGGCGGGGCGCGGGCGGGGCGCGGGCAGGCGCAGGGGGGGTGATGCGGCCGGCGGCGGGGGCGGAGCGCCATATTTATTGACTCCGAGATACTGACCAAATATCTTCATTAGCGAATCGTACGGGGCGCTTGAAATGTATGGATACGACTTAGTTTTATTTATGATATTTCAATTTTTAAATAATTTTCTTCTACAAACAGGCATTTACTTTATATATAAAATAAAACAAGAAAAAAATTGTAACTTGGCTGCCTTTTTATCTTTTACAGACAAATCATTTCACCTCTGTCTCGCCTGATGTGCGATGACGAGGTCTACTATGTTCCATGCTTGCCTAGAAGAAACATATCTCGGTAAATATTCAAATATATAAATATTAAATACTTTCTGTACATCGATATCAAGAGCTCCACTGGAATGTATAGCAGCTACCACGGTAGATAAAAGTTGTTTTAAAAATATTTTAACCATACCTTTACCTGCAGAAAGTCGCTGAGTTTTGTGAGAAAAATACCAGCATTACATACATAAAAAGATACAACAATGGAACACTACATCCACTCGTATTATTATAGTTTTATTGCGATCAGTTTTTAATTAATATTTATCGTATTTTACATCATGTAATAATTATTTGATTTAATACACTTGTGAACAGATTCAGATAAACAGAGTTCACGGTAAGATGACATTTGCCAACTTCTTTCACAGTATTAGTTTTTTACACTCTTTCTCTCTGCTTTGTTCGGGTTTGGTGATTGGAGCCCAAAGGTTGTCCAGCGGTGAACATGAGTCTGTGGACGCGGCGCGGGTGGGCCCCACGTTAAGTGGAAGTCGATGGAAGCTGGCAGCGCAGGACCGGTCACCTTGGCCATCTTTGGGTGATGCCTATGTCTGACAATGAGCGTACATTGGCTGGAAACGATAGAAGATAATACAACCTAGGAATGATATTTTCCCTTAAATAGTCTCTCTGAGTTAATTGCGCTTGTTCTTCTAAGGTCTGAGATAATAACAATGACAGATTCAACTCGACGTCAACAATTTAAACAAATAATTTTTTTTAATATAATTTTTTTGTCAATTACTGTAATAAAAGGTATAAAAATGCATGTAGTATCAATTCATTAATTCATATACGAGAAATAATGACAGAAGAGTCCAATTTGATAGAAAATACAATTAAATTCAACTCCCTTTTAATGGTATCTTTCCACTTAAGACTGCATGAGTAAATAGTACATCGTGGAAAATGTATCTTCCTTCATTTAACTATAATGTTGAGCCGCTATTTTGTTTGATGACTTTTATGTCATCTCACAATTAATGACATGAAGCCGTGGATGTAAAAATTTTGGTACTTCTTTAGTAAAATTTTAAATACATCGAATTTCTTCATTAGATTCACTCATGACAAAAAAGGCAAATGTAAAATAGGTTGAAAAAAAATTTCACAAACTGCCATATATCAAACTCCACCTATCCCCCAATTTACACGGTACTTGTTTTACACGGTTTTCCAAATAAGTTTTTTTTTTGTTTTTATCGCACTCTACTAAATGCTACTGTGATTAAACACGTGTGCTGTGTACATATTTTACGGGGAATCCCGAGCTTATGTGCTGACTTGCTGCACACGCACACTGTGTCTGTATTTCTTCGCATAAAATTAAAGTTTTATCTACGGAGAATTGTATTTCAGTGAAATTTTCACAGTTTCAGAAAGATTTAATTTTCCATATTCATAAATTTCAAGGGAGTGCATAATATAGATTGTTATAAATTAAAAAAAACAGTGTTTCCGTAATATATTAAATATTTTAACTTGTCAATGCATTTTATTTTTATTTCTGTGTACACCTAAATATATTGAAAAAAATCACAGCTGTTAAATAGCAAAATTATGCATTTTCTGCAAATTTTTTGGTTTACACGGTTTTAACCTGAATATTTTTAATTTTCGATTACCACATTTTTCTCAGGAACGTATCTACCGTGTAAATCGGATGATAGGTGTATACACAAAATCACTTATTCTACGACCTAATATTTCAAAAATGCAATGAAGCCATGTCCATGTTATGGTATCCCGAGTCGGTTGGCTTTACCGAGTGACCCCATAAGTCATGGGTCGGCGTGGCGATGCCCCGCCGCGGGGGGCCTTATTAATGGACCTCTAATTACCGGTTCATATTGACCGGCTCACCTCAACACGAGTGCCCCAATTCCTGACAATCAACTCCGCGTGTGCTACAGAATTATCATGTAGTAAAAAGTTATTGCAATCATTGCTGCATTGCAATTGTGGCTTTAATAATAGTGTATATAATTTTAGGCTGTTTTTTTAATCATCACTCCCATTTCAGCCGTTACATCTACTGGTGAACTATCTTACCGTATAGATAGCCAATAGGGACGGTAGCAACCAGCATTCCATGTCTTCCGAGGAACTTGAAAAGGTTGTCTCAGTTCGGGGCCTTCTGAAAACTCCTTAAAATCACAACAGCTACCTGTTCCAAAAGCTATGCATCAAACTTGCCAATCCGTTAAAAAATTATATAAAAATTTAAATGAACACTACAAACTGGCTCTCTACCTGAAGACAACTAAAGGTATACGGAGTAAGTCTGGTAGAATGCTAAGCATGTTTTATGTGATAACAAAAACCGGAGGAGGCTTTGTTCAGCGCGCTATTGCCTGCTCATTTCAACTTGCCGATTCGCTGGGATACATATACATTCATTCGTCTTCGAATCTCCTCTTTCCTAGATCAAAGTATGGAACATTATACTGAGCAGACACATACCCTCGCGTTCAATGATCAGCCGACCCAACCGCCGCTGAAACGATATTCGAAGCTAATAAATCCGGTCAGAGTGTCACTGATAGCGATCGCGATATCATTTCGCTCGCCAAACGAACGGCCCGGACTCGAACCCGGGGCATTAACACCTCGCGCGGCTAAATTACAGGGCACCGCCGCGCCCACCCCGCCCGAGGGCTGGCAGGCCGGGATGAACGCTGGGAGAAGTCTTGCATTAAAATTATTAAAGTTTGCAAATTCATT
Source organism: Battus philenor (assembly GCF_028537555.1). NCBI lineage: Eukaryota > Metazoa > Arthropoda > Insecta > Lepidoptera > Papilionidae > Battus > Battus philenor. The sequence continues at coordinate 14,819,169 of NW_027181676.1, read as the reverse complement.
TATTTTGTTATCAAGAGGGATATCTGCAAGGTAAGGCAGTAGTACATATTTTAGAAGAAGAACTAGTTGATTATCACTAGATGTACCGATGACATATTAATGATCACCAGATGTGTGCAGAGCAGGGCTGGACACTGTGTCGATATTTGGGGGAGGCCTGTCTCCTGAAATGTTCGTCTACCGGCTTACAAGATCATGATGATTGGGCTACATGAAGTTCACACTTATAACAACTGCTTTAGGAATTTTCTTGTACTATCAGAATTTGGATTACACTAGAACTGTTTATCTTGTAGTATTGCCGTTTTAAATAGTTTTATGCAAAAGACTGTGGAAACTTGGCAATATTAAAGAAAGCCAACGATTTTAAGAGATCAAAAATATATATATTTATGATAATATTTGGTAAGTGCACAATAATTATAATGAATTAAAAAAATAGAGGACATCCATAGTGTATTTACAAGGCACCGTGAAAAACTGACTGTACCAAAGTTTCGACTGCAAAAAGTCTCTAATTCTATTGTAATAAACGGAAACAGATTTTAAGTAAAATTCGGCAAAACATTATTGACCTGCTAAAACGCGTATTAAAAGTAATTGACGAAAAGGGCTTATTATTCAATAAACGAATATTTAAATGACAAGAATCCTTGGCGGTGATGTCGCCTGATTGTTTTGATTTCATTTAGGCTATATCTGATAAAAATTATATATATAAATCTGTATAATTAAACTTTATTAAAAGACATGTTGTTGAGGAGTTTCTTCCTGTTTCTTCTCCACAACTATAACACTGCGAAGCGGAGTAGAATCAAAAAATAGATTAAAAATATATCAAGTTGACGATCAATAAGTTTTGTTAAAAGTTCTAACTTTGAATAAATGAATTATGTCCATATCTTCAATCTTTTTTTTCTATTTTTGACACGTAATAGAACACTTCTTAAAGAAATTATTTCATCAACTGATTAGTCTTTCCAAGCGAAAGTGAAGCCAAACATTAATTTGTAAATCAAGCCAATGACAAAATCACCAGCACTTTTACGAATCACGCAGTTTGGAATTTAACCAACAAAATTGCAACCAAGAAAACAGCTGGTTTTCTCCTCATCGTCATCATCAACATTGCAGCCCTTGGATATTCACAGCTGGGCATAAACCTGCAAAAAGATTTTCAATAGGAATCCGGACTTCATTCGGCATCTTTCAGCGACTATAATAATCTCGTCTATCCTCTTTGAGGGTAGATGTCCTAGGCTATGCATACTGGTCTGTGGTCTTTACTCCAAGACTTTAAAGCCCCAGCTGCCCTCTGTTCGCTGAACTATGTCAATTATTCTCTTTCGTCTACTTATCTGCAATCTCGTGAATTTGATAATGGCACCGTCCGATTTTTTGAACTATTTCATATAAATTAATTCGATGGAAATATTTATAAAGATTTGTGATTGTAGCTGTCAGAGAAACAAGTGCCCGACGATCTGATAAGGTCCGGCGGGTGGTTAGCCATGATTTAGGGCTCGCGGGGCGGGGTGCCGGCTATCGCGTGCTGCAGCATAAATCTGCTCGCAGCGATTGAAATCTACCCGCGCCTTTGTATCCAGCGCCGGCGCGCGGCCTCTCCTTGCAATTGATTACGACTTAATTATCCCTTTTTCATGATATATTGGCTCTTATTACATCTGCGTTAAGGCACTATCTGTTACTGAACCAACTCCCCCAACTTGAGTCATGTTCCTTATTACTGAGGGTCATGTTTTGATCACAGATCACCTCCATCACAACCTTGCATCGGTTTCAATTTTCGTATAGACTTTTGGATTTGAACTATGCTTACCCAATATAAAATTTTAATCTATCCATATTTTTTTTCGGTATGGGCGGAAAATCTTCTGGACACGTGATACCTTGCACTAGGAGGGAAGAACAAGGTATTTATGTGGGTTACCAGCTACTCACTAAATTCTACTGGATAGAGAATGAAAGAAGAAATGTGGAAGAAAACCGAATGAAAGATCTTAAGATGTATAAATAAAGAGTAAGAAAATATAAAAGATTGTGAAAAACTAAATAAATTAAAACAAAAAGTCCCTGTTCCACACCAGATAGGGGGTACGAGAGGCCCCCAATAGCGCGGGCCATAAAATAAAATAAATCTACTGGATTGATATCTACGGTACCTTTGGAAATGCCGTCGAATCTCTTACAAAATTCGCAGCTGCCGCTACGTACCATGCCAAGACACATCGCCGAAGGAAGCTATGGTCCCCCAGCATCCTCGCTGTAAAGCAACACGGGACCACTTCTCGCTGCTGCCCTTCTCAAGTTTGCATTGAGTGGACGATGAAGACCATCACCCTCAAGCCCGTAAACCCGACGACTCAGTGATGACAAGTAGGGAGGATACCTTAGCCTTATTCTAGTAGATCGGCGCTCACCCGATCCCGCTCGGCAATATTATCTAATATATAAAATTCTCGTGTCACGGTGTTCGAACTTGAACTCCTCCGAAACGGCTTGACCGATTTTTACCAAATTTTACATGCGTATTCAGTATGTCTGAGAATCGGCTACTATCTATTTTCCATACCCCTAAGTGATAAGGGTAGTCCACTCCTAAATTTTATTTTTAATTTTTTAGATAATTTTTCTGGTTTTTATTTTATTATGATACAGCATACAAAAATACATACAAACCTAAATTTTCACCCCTCTACGATCAACCCTTATCTTACATTTGTTAATTAAAAACTTTAATTTTTTTGCAAAACAACGTTTGCGGGATCAGCTAGTAATATTATAGATTTTAGGTAAGGATAAGTTTCAACTTATCTGGATACAGTTCACCCTGAACTCAATACCGTGCATTGGTTATTTAACCATACGTATATATTGAGACAATTCCTTAAGGCTTCAACAAGCAAAAACATCATACAAACACTATTTGCAATAACACTGGCTTACAAATATCTAAATCAATATTTCCTTTTTAATCGTGCTCAATTTTATCCGTTCTATTTTTAAAAATAGTTTCCCAAAACCTTTCTTCGAATTTTGAATATTGACCGCTTGACTGTTACGCGATCCAAAGCGCTTCGTTATTAAACGGTTTTATTTAGTTCGACCCGTACGGAATTTGTTTGGATCAAAATTAGAAATTGAAATTTAAGCACCTTCCCGTTGTCAGATTGATCTGAAATCTGGTACACACATTTAATTTAGATGACAATACAATATAATAAAATCAATAACATTATAAATCTAAGATGGCCGCTGATACAAAATGGCGGATTACGTATTTTTCCTTAACCCCCTCAATATGGGTATCAAATGAAAGGGCTACACTAGTAAAACACGATGATTATGTCAAAATTTAAAATTCAAGATGGACGCCGTTCCAATATGGCGGACTAGGTACATATTTTTCCACAACCACCACAATATGGGTATCAAAAAACCGTTTAACTTAACCGCAACGCACATGAGATTAAACGTACTCTGGCCCTCACGCGTACTTTGTATCACGAGTCATATATACCTATTTACCCTTTTTATATCTTATTTTTATATAATAACCATGTAACGAGATATTTACTCGGACCTTGATTCGATTGCTAGTGGTTCTGAGGATGGTGAATGATCAGACACAAGTAGTGATGATAATATTATCATAACTCGTCAAAGAAAAAGATGATTTTGATTTTTAAATGAAAAACATTTTAATGTTAATTGTTTCTTTATATTACTAAAAGAACTATTAACACTGGTCATTCCAACACTTACTAGATATCTGTTTCTAACATATCGGGTCAAATTTCGAGACTTTGGTTTCCTGATTGAATGTATGAAATATAGTTGTTAGGAAGGAAACAAAAAATAGATTTATTATTATTAATCAAAACAGTATATTGACCATTTCTATTATGAACACAAAATATTTAATTTTTGTCTCATTGCTCATCTATTTATTTTTACATTTTCAATGTAAAAATTCCCAGGATAGAGTGGCCTGGCGCAAATTGATAAGGAGACCCGACCCCAAATAAAGGGAAAAGGGAAAGAAGAAGAAGAAGAAGAAGAATGTAAAAATTCAAAATGTGTCCATGTGTTCAAAATTTGACCCGCTATGGTACGTTTAGTTTTAAAATTGATTGCCTAAGTGACAGTGTTTTATATGACAACATCAAGTCAAAATATGTTCCGCAGTTTTCATACGTTCTTGCAAGAATTTCTTAGCAGTCAAATGATTAAAATTCAAAATACTTATCAAAATGCAAATTCTAAATGCGACAAAAGGTCAAATTAACACGGCGTCAATTGTGAGGTCAATTCGCCATCTCTTATATATTGTCACAACGATATTTCAGTTCAAGCAATTGTCGGTATAAATCACAGGATGCTCCGCGCAGCTGGCGGTCGGATGATTATTGAAACTTAACATCATTATATCTGCACAGAGGAAGTGAGTCTTCATCGACACTTCGTTGAGTGGTCCACTTAATGGATCTCACCGGAATTCATCCTCGGATGTGATTAAATCAATTAGACTTATTGTCACTTAGCTTATAATATGACCACATACATGGTGGTTGGTTGACCCAGCCCGTGTCATTTACGAACCTCTGACCCAAGTGTTACTAGTCAACTCGTGGTAAACAGATCAAACTGATGCGCGAGGTTTCAATACAAGCTAAAATTCAAATGCCTCTGATAAAGATACTTTTCTTTCGGAATATTGGCGCTTCTATTCCCGCTCTTGTAGTCCAATGCTGTTATGTATTTTGGTTTGATCCGACTATCTGTACACGACCTCGGCTCGTGATGGATCTATTTAATGGAATCAGGCGTTACCTTGCGGAAGTCAATCCAAAGTAAGAAATGGACCAGCCACTTCCGCACATGCAGTGGTAGTCGTGCAACAAAGTGCACCGCTCGCCAGCCCGCTGATAAATGCGTATGCGGCAAACAAAGCGAATCATACAACTGCTACCGTCAAATCACTCAACACGTTTTAGAATGTTAGACTAGATATACGAATAAACGTTAGACACTAGAATAACTAATATTGTAACTGTGATACTAGAGAAATTGTGGAGAAGAGAGACGTGATGTATGGCAGGATGATAAAGATTTAAAAAAGCATATCAGAGATTGTGATGATAGTATGATGAAAGGAGCGAAAGAAAATATATTAGATAAAAGAAAGTACAAGAAAAAAAACTGAATAAAAAATATTGTACTGAAAAATAAAGTCCCTGTCTCTCCCAAGATAGGAGTTATAAAAGGCACATGGGTAACCCAAAGATCTACATGTTGACTGGTCATGCGCTGCTCGCATTCAGCGAGTTTCAGGGACTTTAAATATGTCGTCGGTCTACTTAATGGGTCCTACCTACGCTGCCTTTAATAGCAAATAAGGTATACATTCATCACTTTAAATATTTTACATCTATTAACAATCCTAATATAACACGTCTTTTTTGAATAGAGCCTATATAAAAATGTATAGCTAGCCTAATAATGATGGAATAAAAAAGAAAATAATAAAGTAAAAAAGACGATGTAGAATTTACCCCGCATTGCATTTGATGTAAAAACGAGTCGAATGCCCTAGGCAAATAGGTTTCTCTTCAGAGCTAACGACATCAATTTTGGTACATTCCCCTGTCCGCAATCAGGACGGGGAGGCTTCACGGGCTTTGTGGTTGAATACTCCTTTATTTTAAATCAACGAGGTATCAAATGAGAATGTATTGTTGTTATGATTTACTTGTTTGAACACAACAACCAAAATACACGATGTCTGGTTTTTTTGTATATTTATACCAATGTAAAATGTTATATTTAAAATTGTGACAGACATATTATTAATATTAGAAATAAAAGTATGCTCTTAATGACTGAATTTCGTCTTAAAAAGCGTGAACAAATCCTTTATGATGAGTGTATGCATATATAATAAAGCTCCACGAGATATCTCAGACCTATTTTCTTAGTTTTGAACCTAAAATTAAAAGTATATTATTAAATAAATCATATTATAGCATTCAATAGTTATTAGTTGATTGTAATTTGCTGAACTTGGTTTGTTGACTCATTTACATGGTTAATATTATAATGTACACATGAAAAGTTGTAAAATTTAGTTTAAAAGAGCAACTGTTGAGTTTACTTCCGACTCTTCTCAACAGATCTGCGTTCCGAGTCAATGGTAGCTTACTGCTTATAATGTTAAAATAATCGACGATTCAAAAGCGCCTATTCGAATTTGAACTAATTCTAAACTATCTCGTACAATGTTTCCATACAATGGTAGTGTGTATATTATTGCCTCGGGTGATAAAACTCCGTGTTGTATATACTTTTTCTATGGTTATATAACTCTGTTTTATTTCTCATAAAAAAAAAATTAGTTATGACGAAATTGAAATTAAAAAGATTTTGTTAGAATTTCTTTATAATTCATTGAGATAACGCCACAGCGAAGAGGTTAGAGCATTTCCTTCAAGGAGGTCGTTATAGTACAGATAAAACAGTGTATTACGTACCGGAAGTGATGCGAAAGGTTTTAAGTAGAGTAGACTTCCGGTAGAGTGGCGCCGGCGGCGGCGGCGCGGTAGCCGCGGAGCGCTGCCAAACGCGATTAGTGATGTTTCGCTCTCAGGATGGAGAGGTCACAGAGTAGCTTTGTGAGAATAATTGAAGCCCTGAGGCGGCCCGGGGTTGGGGCCGCCGCGCGCGCCACGGAGCTGTAACAAACTCCAACTTTAGAGGAATCTTATTTTATTTAACATCTTCAATTGGTTCCATTTCTTAAACGTTTATGTTCAGATAAAAAAATAAATGAAGATCTTTGACCAGTGTGCTTTTCTGATGATGACTTGTAGGTTAGAGACGTGGTCGTTAAAAAAGACTCAAAGTCATCTAGAAAATAATAAAGAGAGCTATACTTGGAGTTTCCCTGCAAGAACAGAAATGAAGAGTTTCGTTGCAAGAGCCGTCACAACTCGAATAATGACTCTTTTGTGGGCAAAGTACATCCTATACCGCTAGGATATTAAGCTTCTAGGATGAAGACCATGGACCAGCATGAGATGTCTGCCCGTGTGGTGGACAGGCGACTTTGTTAAAGTCATAGTAAGAACCAGGATGCACGTCGCTCGAACCATTTGTATTATATATCTATGAGAGAAGTTTTTGCAGACAGGTAACGCAGTATGCGATAAATAAGAACAAAGCTCAAATGTAGTGCAGGGATCAGGCAAGACACTAAGACTAGTAAATTAAGTAAGAAAAGGACCAATATTTAGCCACTTAGTGTCGATTAGTGACTCTGTGCTTGGCACTAATCGGTGTAACATAACTCCTGAAGATGCCCCGTGGAGGGCTTAAACATGTGTTGAGTAATTTGGCGGTGGCGGTTGTGTGATTCGCATTATTTTCCGTATACGCATTTATCAGCGGGCTGGCGGGCGGTGCACTTTGTTGCACGACTACCACTGCATGTGTATGGTACAATGACTTAATATACATGGTACAGCAACTTAAGATCTAAATGAGGGGCCTACGTCCAACAATGGACGACTCTATTCCATATTTCGCGCGCTAAGAACAAACATATTGCCAATTTCGTTTGCAGTAAGGAGTTGAAGAAAAGAACATCGCATACAGACAACGAGGAGAGTCGAGGGACCTTTTTAGAATTATATAGAAGAGTCAGAGGAAAGACCATTAAAAGGAACGAGTAGATAAAAATTATAAAGAAATGCAAGAATAATTCATAGAAATCAAAATAAACCAAAACAACACGAAATCTAAAGTTGTTGTATTCTGCTGGGAAGGCGTCGAAAGTGAGGTGAAGGTTTAGGAAAAAACGAAAATAATGATAGAATTTGTGAAGAATAATTAATGAATAAATAAATGACATTGAGAAGGAAAAGAGATAAGAATGTGAATATTATGATAAAAACTTATTTATTGTAAAAATAGTCACTGTGTACCCAGGTGTAACGAGAGGAAGTATGAGAGGTCCCCCAATAACAGTGGCTGTTAAATAAAAAAAGGAACAATATTTAGCCACTTCGGCACATGCAGTGGTAGTCGTGCAACAAAGTGCACCGCCAGCCCGCCGATAAATGCGCATGCGGCAAACAATGCGAACTATACAACTGCCACCGTCAAATCACTCAACACGTGTTTCACCCCTCCACGGAGCATCTTCAGGAGTTGTTACACCGATTAGTGCCAAACACAGAGGCACTGCGTGTGCGGAAGTGGCTAAATATTGGTTCTTTTCTTACTTAGGATGAACTTCCGCAAGGTAACGCCTGATTCCATTAAATAGTAGCTGTTACAATAACAGTGGACGACGTGCAGGTGAAATTATGGTGTTGATATCAAGAACTCCAAAGCAATATCATGAAAAAAATATAGTACGATAGATTTCTAAGCAACCGCCGCGCGTCGCTTTGGTTTCGTAGCTCTTGCGCGCCCCGGGGCGCGGCGGTGCCGCAACTTGTCGCGGCAATCTCGACTCCGTCACAAAGAGTCGTTTAGGTAACATTGTACGTTTGTCGTTGGGCGGGTATAATGCGTTTTGTCGGGTAGATTACAGCGCGGCTGGCTGGCGGCATAATCGGCTCAACCTTAGCGTGGAATTAGTTCGCTCCGAGCGGATGTTGCTGGATCGGCTTGATTGCAGATGAGTTTCTCATCTCATTGACTCGCGGGGAACGCGTTGTACCGCGGCCATACATTTGTTCCAAGTTCCACAGGCCCGAGCATGCTTCAATTGGAATACGCGTTCTAAGTTACAAAATAAGCCGATGTTTTATCTATGTTTTATATATGTATGTCACCCTCCGCAAGAATTAAGAAAGCAAAAATAAAAAGAAATGTAAGAATGCTGTAGGGGAAGCGATGGAAGTGAGACGATGTACGACAGGAAAGAAAAGAAAACAAATACAAGATATTTTGAAGGGAAAATAGAAAAATGAATGGAATAAATTAAGAAGGATGAGAGAGAAACATGACAATAATAAATTGTATAAATAGTCCCTGGTTTACCATGGTAAGGGAAATCGAAATAGATCCCCAAAAACGGGAGCCATTTAAGAAAAAACACCACAATACTTCGTAAGAATAGATGCAAAGTACTCGAAATGACAGGATAGTGGTGTTTCATATTTCTTGCAATGATGAGTTACAACTATAACATTTTTTTCATTAAATCGTTAGCTTTTTCATTTTTTTTATTTTAATAATTACATAAATATTATATTGGTATGTGTATGATTATTATGTGATGGTTTGGGTTTGTGTGCAAATGGCATTCAGCGTTGGAACGAACAGAAGCGGCGCGCTGGTGTTTCACAGGCCTGTATGTTACTATACACATAGACGCGATTATAACGTATTTAATTTTAATAACAGCTACAGAACGTCCAATGATGGACATAGGCTTCCGCCATAGATTTCCAAAAGGACTTTCAACAGGGTAGTCTGTCCATCTTATACCTAGACATTTTAAGGGTCCGCATCCTATGGAATATGTGTGTATATATTTTATTTGCCGATAGTTTTTCTTTTTATGTCACACTAGACTTGTTATATATCGGACGATTCGCTTATGACGAGTGACGTCATAAGCGAATATGTATATATCTTAATCATGGATGCACAGGCCGCGGCCCGCCGGTTGAATACTGGTGGCCTCAAGGAGGACCCCTCGTGCTTCTGTGAACCGGGCGTGGACCAGACCGTGATCCACCTTGTGGCCCAGTGTCCCGCATTCGGGGGACTCCGGCTCGAATTCGAGTGCCGATCTGGCGTTAAAATTAAGGAGGAGACAATAGCCTCCCTGGTAGGCGAAAAAGAAACTAGGAAAGAATTCCTCGCTTGTTGCAAGAAAATAGTTAAAAACGTTATACAAAAAAATAAAAATCCAAATATACAATAAGAAATGTGATAAAATGTGATAAATTAAAACTCAAATGTGATTTATAATGTATTATAGAAAATAAGTAAAAATGTAAAAAGAAAAGAGGAAAGAATGATAGATGAACAGAGCAAAAGGGTAAGAAAGTAGAAATGTAGCATGAAAGATAGATAATAGACCGAAAGAGAAAGTAAAATATAAAGGAGAGAGAGAAAATTAAAAATCATGTGAAAAATTAAATTGCAAATAAAGTCCCTGTCCCACCATAAATAGGGGTACGAGAGGCCCCCAATAGCGGGGGTCATTAAAAAAAAATACTGGTGGCCCGCCGACAGCTAAAATAATACTCTCGTACATTCGAAAAATATTGAATTCTATTCCAGAATAAAACCAAAAAAAATTAATTACCTATACTTCTGGCGGCCGGCCCGCCATCAATTCGTGATTTACCCGAGTGGCTCTAGTCTTAATAAGTCTGTGCAACCATGATCTAAATAATAACGCCACAATGAAGTCTATGAGACCGCTGTGAAATACCGGCGGACGGATCGAACCCAGGAACGGATAACGAGATCATTTCACGGTGGGGCTGTCGTCATGCCCTCGGGCTTATAAGCGAACCTGCTGCGGAGCCCCGGCTGAGCTTTCGTCCCGTGACACTCTGTGTCAATGTAAATAATCCTTCCGACTTCCGACTTTATCGACATCGATGTCGGTAACTCCAGATATGATGAAAATTTCTGGTATGTAAGTCATGGCATATGACCAAACAGAACTTGGCTTAAAACCAAAATAGCTATTCTAAAAAACATCTTTATAAAAACAAATATAAAATACGATTGCATAATATTAGAACTTAACAGAAGTCTTATTGATCCTCAACTAATTTATTTTATAACATATTTTTTGGCCTCTACTCTGCGTCGCAAGATTTTATAATTGTATAGAAGAGTCAGGAACAATAAGTAATCATACGAATATAAAACTTTCGAAAGGTTCTCAAATTAGGCAAAGCCTGTCTTATGAAACCATAACGGAACATATTGACATAGGATAGGCTCACAAAATATAACAATCTATTGTTGCAAATCACCCAAAAATTCGCGAACATAGAAATAAATATAAAATTCCTTCTTTTTTAAACGGTTTTATTTAGTTCTACCCGTACGTAATTTATTTGGATCAAAATTAGAAATTAAAATTTAAGCACCTTCCCGTTGTCAGATTGATCTGAAATTTGGTACACACATTTAATTTAGATGACAATACAATATAATAAAATCAATAACATTATAAATCTAAGATGGCCGCCGATACAAAATGGCGGATTACATATTTTTCCTTAACCCCCTCAATATGGGAATCAAATGAAAGGGCTACACTAGTAAAACACGATGATTATGTCAAAATTTAAAATTCAAGATGGACGCCGTTCCAATATGGCGGTTTAGGTACATATTTTTCCACGACCACCACAATATGGGTATCAAAAAACCGTTTAACTGAAAGTTTTTTAAATGTATTTATTTACTTTCCAGCCGATGGACGCCCACTGCAAGATCTTCCTCAAAGATTGCCAGTATGACCGGTTCTGCGCTACCTGTATCCAGCGACTTCTCGCGACATCAGCTATGTCCACTATTGGGGGACCATCCCACGTCGCGTTTATCAGCTCCTAGTCGCCACTAAAGAACCTTTCGGACCCAAAGTCCAACTTAGTCCCGGGCCTCCCACACTAAGCGCTTTGCTAATACTTTTATGGTATATATATATATATATATATATATATATATATAAAATATGCACGCATATGACGGCAACTTCATAATACCTCCCTCGTAGAAGCCCCCCTCCTTATTTGCGAAGAACTCGGACAGCCACTTTTCACAAACCTCTTTTGAGTTCAACTTTACACCACCAAGGGCGTTCGCCATGGACAAGAACAGGTGGTAATCACTTGGCGCTATGTCCGGGCTATATGGTGGATGTGATAAAACCTCCCATCCGAGCTCCCGTAGCTTCTGACGAGTCATCAGCGAAGTGTGTGGTCTGGCGTTGTCCTGGTGGAACACTACACCCTTCCTGTTGGCCAATTCTGGACCCTTCTGGTCGATCGCCTGCTTCAAGCGGTCCAGTTGTTCGCAGTAGATGGTAGAATTAAGCGTCTGGCCATATGGGAGCAGCTCATAGTGGATGATTCCCTTCCAATCCCACCAAACACACAGCAAAACCTTCCTGGCCGTCAATCCCGGCTTGGCCACTGTTTGGGACGATTCACCGGCCTTCGACCACGACCGTTTTCGCTTGATATTGTCGTATGTGATCCATTTTTCGTCGCCAGTCACCATCCGCTTCAAGAATGGGTCGAGTTCGTTCCGTTTCAGCAGCATATCGCAGGCGTTGATTCGGTCCAGAAGGTTTTTTTACGTCAAATCATGCGGCACCCAAACATCAAGCTTTTTTTTTGTGTCCAGCCTTCTGCAGATGGTTTAAAATGGTTTGGTGACTAACTCCCATCTCCTGGGCGATGTCACGAGATGCCACATGCCGGTCTAACTCGATGTAGTCCATGATTTGATTGGTATTTGTCGTCACAGGTCTTCCGCCGGCTGGCTTATCCATGGTGTCGTTTTCGCCGGCTCTGAATCGTCGAAACCATTCCTACGCGGTTCGAAGTGATAGAGTACCATCCCCCAAAACACCATTAATCTCACGGAACGTTTCTCTAGCAGATTTACCTTTAACGAAGGAAAACTTTAAAATAGCGCGAATTTCTGCGTTAGTGAACTCCATGTTTACACGTCTATAACTGTTGAACGCAATATCCAAACTAATCATGCATAGCGTCTTTTTATAGGTTATGTCAAGACCTTTCAAATTATGTATAGTATTGCCAGATACGAGCTCTGTAGCGCTTTGTACATAGCCGCGAAATTCAAAAGACAAAAAGGCGGAAGGGAGATATTTGACAACCTTTTATATATATATATATCCAACCTTAGCCTTTTTAAAGCCTTAAGAAAAATTCACTAGAAACTTGTTAACCAACACAGTAAGGAAGCTTTTCAAATATATTATAGAAAAATAAAAATTCTAATATTCTATTACTATGTTATAATTACATACCGCAATTACGTACGAATTTTCTTTTACGAAAAAGTCGCTCAAAAACCTAGTGTCATAGTCGACACTAGTTTTCAAACTGCCATCCTTAATAATCATACTTCTCTCCTGTTGGGCGTGGGCCCCACGTTGGGAAACACTGGTGTATACAGACAGAATTATTAATTTTAAAAAAATTTACTAAAATCAATTCAGATAATATGACTCCGGACTCCCCTAACATATCTAATACAATACGAAGATAATATTTCAATTTGCCTATTTATACCGAGTTAACGTAATAGAAATAGATTCCGGGCATCGAACCCTAGACGGTAAGCTGATACCATAATCCCAACGCAATTAGGCGGGGTACCTCGCGAATGAGAATATAATCAAATGCCGTCCGCGCCGGCTCACGGCGCATGAATAAATCATCGTGCGGGGCACGGGAGGACCTCAGCGGGCACTCCGAGAGGAACAACCAGCATCGCAGGACCAAAACGCGAAGAAGGCAAACGTATCCTAGTTTCTAAATATACTTAATACTGCAATTAATATTATTACAAAGAAAAACAACACATTTATTATATTTTCAAAATACAAAAGTGTAAAGCATATATAAAAATTATTCAAAGCGCTCTTCGTTGGCTGCAATACAATCTTTTAAACCTTGAGAACAGTTATCAATATACCACGCACTATTTCTATGGTAACATTCTTAACTACCACCCATATGGATTGTTTTAGAGAATCCAAATTGTGATGACATTTAGGTGGTTGTAACTGCTATGTTCATCTTCTGAGGTAAAATCTTTTGCTTTCCGATGGGATTTCCTCGAATTCTTTACCTTTTAATGGAATCAGGCGTTACCTCGCGGAAGTCCATCCTAAGTAAGAAAAGGACCAATATTTAGCCACTTCCGCATATGCAGTGGTAGTCGTGCAATTAAATGCACCGCCCGCCAACTCGCTGATAAACACAGATGTGTTTGGCACTAATCGGTGTAACATAACTCCTGAAGATGCCCCGTGTAGAGGTGAAACACGTGTTGAGTAATTTGGCGGTGGCGCCAAATTACTCAACACGTGTTTGCCGCATACGCATTTATCAGCGGGCTGGTGGGCGGTGCATTTCATTGCACGACTACCATTGCATGTGCGGAAGTGGCTAAATGTTGGTCCTTTTCTTATTAAATTCTTTACCTTACTGCTATGATCGCCTTTTTCCACAAACACCACATCGACGGCCAGATGTTTATCTGTCACAAACGGAAGAGGTTTTATTGCATCTATCATCCGGCACAGAAACATTTGACTAATATCAAGCGCATATAAGAAATTAAAAATCGTGTTTGGTTACACCTTCTTTATGTCTTACTTTAACAGAGACTTTTAGATCTTAATATTTTAATCAACATATATAAACATAGATCTACCATCCGAATACGTTGGTGAGGAAGATGATAGCCAAGAGTGATCGAATACACGACCCAACACAACGGCAGCGTCCACATTACTGATAGCGAATTCAAATCGGCATTCGAATTTGAATTCGAACGCGCGAGAATGATTTGACATAAAAGTGATGTGGACATACTGGCCAGCAATATGGAGCGGAAATGCCACAGATAATTAAATTGGCTATACCATAGATTATTTCATAACAAAGTTTTATTTAAAATTTACATTCAGATTCTTATTTAAAAAAGAATAATAATATTAATATCACATTCCGACTTAAGAATGGAAAAAAGCGTTTTTTAATCTGTATATATTTAGGGCAACAAATTTTTCGTAACCACAATGCAATTGATTGCGTTTCCCGCCAAAACGAATGAAGCGGAATCCCGGCGACATATTGTTTCGGGCGCATTCGGGACAGATTGAATCTGTGGACCTGATCCAATCCATGGCGTCGCGGAGGGTGCAGCAATCCTGTTTTGATTATTTGATTTCTAACTCGCCCGCTTCGGGGATATAGCCGAGACGAGTCGATACGCGGTTGAACTACATCTGTTTTGTTAAATTTATGTTATTGTTTCGGACATCTTAAACAAAGTAACAAACATTTGTAATATTAAATAGTGTAATAATGTACTCAATTATTCATTCATTCACATTGGTCCTTTGCAGCAACCACGTATGTACATCATGAGAATAAGAAAGACCAAATACACGAAGACCCCAATTCGGTACAAACAAGAATCTGAATAGAGAGACTAAAAATATCACAGGCTCATTTTTTTACCTTACATTCATATTCACATAAACACATAATATCCTCATCATGCCAGCAGATAGATGCGCACAGGTATAGTGCACTTTTAATTTTTTCATAGGATTCTCACTGCTGCCTAAATGACATTTGCAGATTCTGCAGGAATGAGGTAGCAGGGTGTAGAGTACACAAAGCCTGAGAACTCCTTTAAAGTAGCAAAGCTTCTTCTCCAGAGGAATCTCGGCCCAGGCCGCTACCTTACTATTTTACCAGATTGTTCCATGGAGTGATTAAACTCAAGATATAATACCCACTTAGCATTTCGATACAAGGGCGCTCGTGAAGGTCGAATCACGGCATAGCGGTTGCTATTGCCCCGCTAATATCACTTCTACCACTTCAGAAAGCGTTACCTCTGGGTGAAGAAGTGGAGGAGAAGACGTGGCAGAAGAAACTCCAGCAACACTACTGTCTAGTATATTATTATCGCATCATCAGTCCACTCTATTATTATTTAACATCGACCCTAATGTACGTAGGAGTATTGAAGTCAGAAGTAGGAGTATTGGAGTCAGTCAAGTGCAGGGTTTATACTGCTAGAAGGAATTCGGCTCTCGCATTTCAATATAAAAATAAATTAATAATTTATTTCAAAGACACTTTATACATGGTGATTGAAAGTAGGTGCAAAAACTTTACTGTGGGTTCTGAAATGAAACACCACTGGTTGACACGGAGTCCTTTATTCACAAATCAGATGGTCACCCTACTTTAACACAAAGTATACTTTCGCTTAGTCCAAACTACGCTTCGAAATCGCTAAATAAATCACTGTCCAAATAACTTACCAAATAGTCACTGTGTATCACTGATCGTAGATCTTAATCTTATAACTCAAACTACAAAACTGGACTATCGTCATGGGGAGTACACCTATTTATACTACAGATAAGGTTCTAGTAAGTTCTAGATAGTACTCAGTTAGAATTATCGAAAACCGTACACAAAAATGATAAATAACTTCAAGGTCACGCGTGTTCTTGATCGTAGAGTTCCGTGTTTATTGTTTAGAGCAGAGTTCCCTAAACATTTTTGTGTCGTAGACCCCTTGCCATGTTTTTCCGTATTGGGTAGACCCTCTACTTACCTGATATTGATTTCCTGTAAATTTCTAACTGTAGTGAAGTTTAGTGTTAAAAACTTAAAGTAAATACACATGTTACTTTATTCATTTATAAATTGAATTTAAATTAAAACTACTCAAAATAAAATTTTGTGAGTGTTATGTAAAATATACGTAACATTAAATAAACTTTAAATAAAATAACATAAGCAATAAGTCAATATTTTTAGTGAGAAGGATGAACCTGATGCTTTAATAATAAATTATCAACATTTGGCGTCAATTTAATTTGGTTTGATATTATAAAATAGTATGATGTAAGTAAATAGGTACTCTCAGTGTATGTGTTGAGATCTACTATCGTGGACCCGCGTTTTCATTTCATGGACCACCAAATTTTTTTTCGCTGCCGTAGACCTTGCAGGTTGTCATAGACCCCTAGGGGTCGATATAGACCACTTTGGGAATCACTGGTTTAAAAGGTTCTGTAATTCGTGCTTTGTAACAATAAGTTCACCACTTTAAAACTTGTGCACGTATAATCAATCATCCTGAATATAAATTACATATACATATATACATATATAATATACAAGTATTTATGGATTTATAGACAAATTCTTATTCGACTTAAATGTACTTTCAAAACACTCGATCATAACCATAAATTGCAAGTTGTAACTGCGTAATTATGCATCCGAACAATTCCTTCACACTTGTACACGCCGCATAAGGTGTTATGGCCGACAACAATTGCGGCTCGCTCGTTTCGTGCAGAATATTGTTTATTGCCGACATTAATTAAACAAATAACTATTTTAGTGCGATAGATGCTAGATAAAACTATTCCATTATAACGCTGTGTTCACATTGACCAGTTCAACTTTTTCATTCTTTACAAACTATTACTCTGCTTCCATTCTCTTTCATTTCATTCACGCGTCTCCTTTCTTCTCTTCCTGCGCCACACCGTTTAGGTATATCATAGTACAATTTCAAATTCGATTACATTTTGTTTATTTTAAAATGCTTTAGGTGCATTGTTTACATTTTATTAGCGGTTATTGCACTGCAAATGACTTCACAGAATATGGCAAGCTATGATATGTTCGCCAACGGGCTATTTCAAAGTTTGTTAAATGTATCATTTTATATCAGAGTTCCCCAAACTTTTTTGTGTCATAGTCCCCTTACCATGTTTTTCCGTGTCGGGTAGACCCCCTACTTACCTGACATTGATTTCCTGTAAATTTCTAACTGTAGTTGTACAAAATAACACTGACTCACTATAATTTGTGTGATATACTATCTGTTTATATTATTTCAAATATTTTCTTAGCACTTTTCTTTTCAAGATTCAGAAAACGAATAAACGTATTTGTCCCCCATTCGTATATCAGAGTGACGAACTGAACAAGTCAGTACAAGGTAGCGAAGCTCTGAGACTGCGACTCTCAAGTTCAAAACGTATTGCGACCACAAAGCGAATACCAATATCCTACAACTTACACAATTTTATATACTCGTATATTATAAATTTATTACTTCCTAGGTATTTTATAAATATTGTAAATGTTTTGATATAGGTACTATCAGTGCATGTGTTGAGATCCACCATCGTGGACCCCCATTTTCATTTCATTGATCCCAAATTTTTTTTTCGCTGACGTAGACCCCTTGCAGGTTGTCATAGACCCCTAGGGGTCGATATAGATCACTTAGGGAATCACTGTTTTATATTATTTGAAAACCATAGATGGATTCTCTGACTTTCTTTCACCTGTACACTAGGTGTAATCCTTTGTATGTTAAATGTAGATTTTTGAAATTTTATTTCAATTTAATTCAAATTTTTATCTATTTTTTGTATACGCAAGCTGCTGCACAAGAGACATAATTCTGGACTAGTCATATCTACATCATAAAAAGCGGAATACACGCAGAAGACAACCGTATTTGGCAGGCTAGATACGAAAGCTTGGCTTAGGGTCGACACACCATAGGACTCCTTTCGAAACTCTCCGACATAAACAAACTGCGAAAACTCATCAAGATATCTTTCCATCTCACACACTACTAAGCGGGCACGGGTACTGCAAGCAGTACCTGCACCGTTTCAAAATAATCGATAATGAGACTTGCCCATGTGACGACTCCACAGTACAGACTTTTCATCACTTACTCAGACACTGCTCCCGATTCGCATCCAAAAGAAGTAACTACATGAAAACCTTAATATACCTCCGTTCAACTTACCGGACCTCCTCAAGTAAAAATCTAAAGTAGAATCTTTTGATGAGTTCGCCCGGCACATTGTTCTAAACCTCATGGCATTTAACGGTCTGTAGTGCTTGGGCAGCGACTTGAAATGAAATAATGTACCAACTAATGTATAATTGAGTAAAACGTCTAAATTGTATTGTTTATATATATACATTTTAGCTGTATTTACCCATCAAAAATTGTAAATAATGATAATACGCTGTCGTGTCTCGCAGCTGGGAGAAGAAAGATCCATAGCAAATAGCGACAAGTCTTTCCCAACTGTCTGCGCTTAGTAAAAGCGAAAAACAAAATTTGTTAACAAAACATAAAATTAACAAAAAAAACATCATGTCTACAAATATTTATTATGAAATCAGAGAAACGATTGACGAAGAGAGCTAAGAAAATTCAATTCTTTAACATCACAAGTTAATTACAAAAAAATATTAATGTAAAAAATACACAAAGTTGTCGCAGACGGAACAAGTCAAACAATAAGAGGAGAGGAAGGCAAACAATAGAAGCACAAAGGCCTCCGTGTAATTGTTGTAGGAATCGGTGCATTGAAAGCGGAGCGGGGTGGGCAGGAGCGGAATTAATGTGATAATGCGACTCTATCAGCTTCCCGAATTAAAATTAGTCGCATTTTTGATGCGCCCGCTCCTCTAACGACGTTAGTCAGGATTGCGACGGAATATTTTTAAGGTTGACAAATAATTTCGCCCGTGGAGTTCCGGCTTTTGTTTGTGAATTGTCAATTTTTGTCTGTACTTTTTTAATTAAAAGATTTTAATATAGTAAATCATTAGCGTTTTCTTATCAACATCTTATATATTCTCTTGTTAACATATATTTATACCAGTGAATTATAATACACGAAAACTGTTCAGTATACCACTAGGTTTTTTGTACAAATATAGTAATACCCCGCTTTACGCGACCCCATTATACGCGGTTTCACTATAACGCGAATTGCAAATTTCGCGCTCAAATGCCTCGAATTACGCGAAAGAGTGCGTATAAATATAATGTAGTCATCAACTTCTCTATGGTGTCTTGACCATCTGTCAAACAATTAAAAACAGTGTTGGGTGTTATGAACGTATTTTACAAGAACGTAAACAAAACGTTACCCAAAAGACAATAGATGTATTATTCCGTAAAAAATAAGAGTATGTGTTGCATAAAGTGTTCCTAGAATTAAAGTGATTGATTAAAATGATTTGTATTTTTTTGTAATAATTTTTGACTATGCTTAATCATAAACCTCGTTATACGCGAATTTCAGTTAACGCGATTTTTTTTGGAACGTATCCGTAAAGCGGGGTATTACTGTACTCATAAAATATAACAGCCTCCAAAATTAACGAAGGTATCTTGAGCTGCCTACATCCAGTGACTTTCCGTGACTTTCACTATGTTATCAATCTATTTAGAGGGGGATAAGCAACCAACAATAATACAACTTTAAATTGCTTTATTAAGAAATACAAAACCCCGTTCCCAATTAAATAGGGGGTGGAAGGAGAGATCCCCAATAGCGGGGGGCCAAAAAAAAACTTTAAAACGCATTATGTCTACTGTATTACGGATTAGACGATCATGATGTTTGCTATGGTATGATCTGCTACCACCCCATAGAAGAGTTGGAGACTACAACCTTAGTTACCACGGTTGCTGCGAGTCCTGGCATTGGTGAAAATATTCACGAACATTGAACAACAACATCAGTCGAACACATTCGAAATAAAATTTCCGGTCACCAACCCGATTATAAACGTGGCGAGAATGCTCAGACATTGCCTGTATAAGATGATATTTATAGTAAAACAAGGCATTTATCATTGCATTGGGCGTTTTTCAGCTGATATGAATTGATCATTTTAAAGTAAAATGAAGCCATATATGCACCGATGCAAGCCGCTTCAAACCGTGTCTTTAGAAAATATATATAGGAGGTCTAATCCTAGCACTAGACGACCTAGGATTAGAATGGTGATGATGAAATAGATCAGTGATGAGTAACACGCAGCTCGTGGGCCGCTTCTGACCCGTTAAACATGTTTATACGACCTGCCATGATTTACAAAATTGTTTTTATTTTATCGAATTTCTTTCATCAATATATTGTTATAAAATTAATTATAATTAAATGGTAGTAAATACTAAACCGAAACAGTTTGTTTGAGACAAGCTACTGACTTATTAAGGACTTGTCTAAATATACAATATGGACGAGACGCGTTTACATGATTTTTTTTGTGCTCAATTTATATTTACTTAAAGTTTTTTTTTAATTTTACGTTTTTTTCTTGTTGTTACCATATGTGCGACCCGCAAAACAAATTTTAAAATTTTATAATGATCCATTTATTAAAAAGGTTGCTCACCCTGAAATGGAGCATTCGATATAATATTAGATAGTTTAAGCAGTATAAAAATAGATGTTATATTCTATGACATTTCTCCACACTTAAAACAGATATTATCTTTATTTAATACAATAAAATTACTGACATTTATAAGAGTATTTATTTATTTTAACATAGTTTTGATAGAAGTGTGATAAAATAGTTACACAGTTGTATCCGAGGGAAGGAAAAAGGAAAAGAAGTAGACAAAGAAAAAGATGGGACGATGACATAAGACAAGTTGCAAAAATAACACGGAGCAGAGTGGCCAGAGATGAATGGTGAAGAATGGAGGTGTCATTTGCCAACTGGCATACTTACAAAAAATAACATAACACCAAACATGTGGAATTTTTTTTAGTTAAAACATATAAGTATAGTTTTAAATAAATATTATTGAACTTTTTAAATCCGAATAAAACCCCTCATTATTAATATATAGTTTTGGTAACAATAAAGATTTATAAAACTGTAATGAGAGATTGTATTTTAGAGGATATAACAAGAGGTACCATATTCGGAGGGGTGAGGTAGCGAGTGCTACCCGGCGTTTAACAGCTAACGAAGCACAGCACTCGAGCTTTTAGAAGTTGCATCGTTAAATGTTCGCAGCTGGAGCGCTCTCCACGTCGCGGTAGTGCTGGCTGGCCGACGTAACGAGGGTATCGATTTGCAGATGTTGGGACGCTGCCATCCTCATCCATCGGACTTCTTCATCTTTAACCTTTTACTGATAACTCTTACTTCAAGCCTCTCCTAATAACAAAGCCTTAGTCAAGTCAAAATAAGATGGCCGCCATCATAGCTACAAAATAATTAAATACGTTTGACAGCATTCAAGGAAGAACTTTCCGGAAGTGATTTTGACTGCGACATATCAACTTCGCAGATTTTTTAAAAATGCCTAAAAGATTTTCTTATTTAAAAAGGTATTTTGCATAGTTTCTGACAGTTAACCATGTTCAGTGAATTGAATTCAGGTAATATTTACTTTTAAATTAAACTGAATTGACTCACGTTGTGACAAATTATAACTAACATACCATTATCTATATACACCTATCCCCCGATTTACACGGTAGATACGTTCCTGAGTAAAAAGGTGTAAATCGAAAATTAAATATTTTCAAGTCAAAACCGTGTAAATAAAGTTGTTGTTCAATATTTTTGGGGTGTACACAGAAATATTTTGCATTGACAAGTAAAAATATTCAATATATTACGGAGACACTGCTTTTTTTTTATTTAATTACAATATAATTTAAACAGAAGCACAAAAAATAAAACCAAAAGTGTTTTATTATTCTTTATCACTGCCAGAAATTACTCCCATTCTTTTTTTCGGAATCGAAGGTTCGATTTTACTTCTATCACACGAAGTTATTTGTGCCGATTCGATGTTTGAAGCAGAAATATTTACATTATGAGATATGGTAATAAAATCGGTTATTAACAATTGATTCGATTTTTTGTAAGATCTTTGTAAACTTCTTCATATTGAGCCAAGTCAGCACATAAGTTGGGGATTCCCCGTGAAATGTGTACACAGCACACGTGTTCAATCACAGTAGCATTTAGTAGAGTGCGATAAAAACAAAAAAAAACTTATTTCGAAAACCGTGTAAAAGTGAAAACGTGTAAAACGAGTACCGTGAATCGGGGGATAGGTGTATTTAATTTTTTGACCCATATATCTACAGCCTTCAGTCCGGTTATTGGACCTTTACCTGGAAAATTTTTGCCTTACATGCAAAACGACTACGCCTTTCATGATAATCAATTTTCGTAGAAGAACAAAAATTTCCTCAGAGATACAAATAGTTTATATATGTATGTGTAGCAATAGTGAACGGTGTTAGACGCTGGTTGGATTTCCGAGATACAATCTTATGTGATATATATCATATATATATTCTTATAACACTTTGTGCGTAAATTATATAGCATTGCCACTGCTCACAAACAAGTTTTTAATAGTACTATAATACAACAATGTGATCGCGTAATAGCGTGGCGATTATGGTACATCCCCTTATAGATATCTTTAAGGGGGATTAACCTTGCAGTGTGTGTCTATGGGCTGAAACGATGGTATATAGGTGAAAAAGCTTTAAAGTAGTGAATGTATAGCTTATGTGCAGTCAATAAATGTTTAATGGAATCAGGCGTTACCTTGCGGAAGTCCATCCTAAGTAAGAAAAGGACCATTATTTAGCCACTTCCGCACATGCAGTGGTAGTCGTGCAACAAAGTGCACCGCCCGCCACACTATATATTATCACTCTGTGTTTGGCACTAATCGGTGTAACATAACTCCTGAAGATGCCCCGTGGAGGCGTGAAACACGTGTTGATTTGACGGTGGCAGTTGTGTGATTAGTATTGTTTGCCGCATACGCATTTATCAGCGGGTTGGCGGGCGGTGCACTTTGTTGCACGACTACCACTGCATGTGCGGAAGTGGCTAAATTTTAGTCCTTTTCTTAATAAATGTTTGCCACATCCTATTTACAAATAAATAGTTTAAGATATAATAACCTAATGATATAGTATGAAAAACGTTGTCAAAATCCTAATTACCATAATAAAATTAATTTATGTTTAAATCTTATCTCTACAGACTTTCTACTACCAGAAGTTTTAGGCATATCACAATACTAAAGAAAAAATGGAATAATATAAGAAATTTCAGTGTTCACTTAATAAGGATGATAAGAAATAAGTAATGAAAGATTTAAAATCGTGAATGTACAGCTTTTTTGACAGATACTTTGACACTATTACAACGTACTTTCAATCATCCTGTATTTATTTTTCTCGACAACCAAAAATGTCATCTTCCGTTAAAATAGGCAGTGCGTGTAATACAAATTCGGTTCCAGCGAATTTACAAAAGAATCCTATGTGGCACGCATTGGTATTCAAAAGACATTCAATTTACATTTCATGTTCCCTTTATATCAAAAGATGGAATACGAATGTAAAACAACTATATTAAACTTGCCAAAGATTTATAAACTCAACCCTTTTAATAAAATTTTCTCAGGATTTCTATGACTACACTATCTTTTGTTTTAATATTGGTGCCGTAAAAAAAAACCTCTTTCGCAACAACACCTGGAAAATGGCGTCCTACGTTCGGATACTCGCAAAGAAACGGCAAACAATGTAAACAAGAAATAAAAAAAATTAAAAATAAATTACTGACTCGTTTAATACAATACGCACTCGACGTTTAAGTCAAAAAGTATTTTATAAGGAACGTACAATTTTTCCCACCACAGTAACGTTTTTGAGTGGACGCTATACGGCACAAAGGCGCCCTTGACTAATCGAGTGGGCTCGACCCTCATAATGGTCCTCAAAGACAAAGACTCGCCTTCCATTTAATTCTATTTTGCAAACAGCACTCCGGCTCGTTGAATATCGAAACGTTTAGAGTCAACATTTTATATTTTGTTACGATTTTAATTGAGCTTTTTAGTTTCACGTGGGAATTGGCGCCAAATGTTCCGCGTTTTTTTTTTTAATTAACGTTCGGATATTTTTTTAAGACAAAGACATTGAAAAAAGGTCGTTATTTTTTTATTAATATGTATTTGTTAAATCATTACTTGTTATATTCTTAAATAATAATAAAAAACTAATGTATACTATGTTTTAGTTAGAAAATTATATAACTAACTGCTACAGATGTCATGTCAAAAGTCATTGGCCTGTCTCATTTCTATACAGTATGAAAGATTTCGTGTATAAAGTTTTAAAGGTAAAATTTATTTCCCATTTTCAGCAAAAACCTTTGAAGCTTTTACTCCTATTTCCAATTATACTTTATAAACTGATCAAACTGAAATATGTTCTTTATATTTTCTATTAGAATTCGACACGCTTAACTTCTGGCAAATATTAGGGTGCCCTATTTTTATTGATTTATTTACATTATGTATACACCAAAACTTTTTATTAAAAATCAAAAAAGAAATATAACAAAGTAACATAGATAATAAATTAAAAATATAAACAATTTATGTAAAGGTACAAGAGGCGGTTTTATCGCTCGAAGCGATCTCTACCAGACCTTAACCTTTGTAGATGAGAGACACGAAGAAAAGGACAGTTGCGGTTGTACAAAATTAAAATGCTTTAGTTCCAGCAGTGGACTTCTTATGGCTGAAATGATGATTATGTCATTAATAAATACAGATTATATATACGACGTTGTATGTATAAAATTTGAAAATGGAAACGTAAATAAAGTCACGATAAGAACGCGCGTAACAAATTTCAATATGCAAACAAATCAACAAAGTGAACATAAAAGAAGACGTGCGTGAGGGTGTGGACGCTCGTGAACTGTATGATTTTAAAGTCAACAGCGTAAAAGGATTTCACACAAACCGTAGCGAAGCCCTTTTGCAGTGTGACAGACTCCGTAACGGCATCCCGGGGAGATCGTTCGGATCGCCTAGAGGACGGTATTTGCAAGATGGCGTCAATAATCATTGCTAATATAATAATAATAAATAATAAAAATTAATAAGAAAAAATTTAAATAGACAATAAGAAAAAATGTGATAAAATGTAACTCAAAATGTGATATAAAATGTGATAAAAATGTAAACAAAAAGAAATAAAGATAAAATGTAACATGTAATGAGGGAGGAATGAAAGGTCACAGAGTAAAAGGGAAAGATAGCAGAAATGTGGCATGAAGAATAGATTGAAAGAATATGTGAAGAACGAAAGGAGAGAATGGAAATAATAAATAATTATGTGAAAAAATAAATTGCCCGTAAAATCCCTGTCCCACCAAAGATAGGGGTACGAGAGACCCCCAATAGCGGGGGCCATTAGAAAATAAATCAATGCTAATTTTTACGTGATAAATATAAATTATATAATCATTGAGACTGGCA
Source organism: Battus philenor (assembly GCF_028537555.1). Taxonomy (NCBI): domain Eukaryota; kingdom Metazoa; phylum Arthropoda; class Insecta; order Lepidoptera; family Papilionidae; genus Battus; species Battus philenor. The sequence continues at coordinate 14,793,192 of NW_027181676.1, read as the reverse complement.
GGTTCTTGAGCGGCGACTACAAACTGGTAGACGCCGCATGGGTAAGCTCCCGAAAACGTGGACCGTCGACTTAGTCCAGGTCACGGGATGTCGCTGGATGTAGATAGGAGCCTTACTTCACCTATTCCTTATTTATATATTATACTTTCCCAAAAGTTACCAATCGGTACGATATACCAAGTGGAGACAGTACATCTGCCCGAAGACCTATGACCTATTTAAGATTAATCTTACCCCTACTACCTTTGACAGTAGAACTCTTTAAACTGAGTGCGCGCACGCACTATCTGACTCTCCAAACAGATCATGAAGTTGTGAGGTTCACTCGCATAGCGTACGTCACGCTGGCTTCCACATTATCTGGTTATGGTACCCGAGTTGTTGGCACACCCATATCCTGATTCCCATCACGGGATCTATCGTAAACTACACTTAGATATACCTCTTGCTGAGAAGTACCCGAGCTGTGGTGGCCAGTGAAGACAACCACTCACTCGCGCGGCGCTAAGCCATAGACAAAACTAGGCAAACGAACATGTCTGACATCTGGAGTTAACCACATAGCCACTACCAATGCGATACCAAATACCAGTAACTACTCCTCGCATTGGGCGTGCTTCTGGTCCCTGTAGTATTCTAGTCCAAACAACCAGACCCGTAGTTCCAGTTGCGATCCGACTGAAGCCGAGGGTCACTTCACCCGGAGGCTGGACTCAGGTCGTGGCAGACCGATCACCGTAGCGATCTTTGGCGTAGACCTTTGCTCTGCAGTGATCTTTTCTTGGCTGACATAATGATGATGATTTCAAAAATAGATGAACAAATAAATCATAAATATTATTTTTTCGTACATTAAATTTTAAAAGGTTCTCATTAATAGAAATAAATACGTAAAATTTAATTAATGTATAAATAAATATTACACAAATTATCACCAAAAAGCATAAAAAATGTTGTTTGGTAATGAACATCGGAAGTTCATGTCGCCATATTGAATGACGCCGTCCAGATTTGTTTGATTTCTGGATATTTTATGCGCCATCGGTCGCGAATGCGCACCCACTGCTATATCACGATATTTGCTCAATCACGGGCGCGGGGGCGCGAGGGGGCGTCGGGGGGCGTCGCGGGGGCTGCCGGGGTGATGGCTCAGCCGATGAACTTTAAGTATGACATGAATATAAACGATCCTCACAACACGCTGGATGTCATTTTACGATCAATTTAACGCGCACAGATGAGCAGTCGCGCCCATTGTGACGCCCACGTCACGACAGATATACAGCAATGTGAAACACCCTTTATACTTAAATGCGAGATAATTGTCATTGAATCTATAAAATGTATATTATTTTTTATTTCAGTATCATCTAAAATGTGAATATAAATTTTAGCTTTAAATATAGCAGTCTTAAGAGTAACCATTTTATTTAAAAACTTAATCAAGAGCTGGAATCAGTTCTGATCCAAGTGTTCACGATACACGGGAGATTGTTCTAGTATCTATACATGTTCATATTCAGGGAGAGTCGCTCTTGCATCTGTGATCTTGGTATGGACCAGACCGTGGTGATGGTTACCATCTATCCATATTTGGAGCAGTAAGAGCAGAAAACCTTTCTCGGATAGCAGAGAGAGGAGAAGACAACATCGCCTCATTGGTGAGGAAAGACAAGTGTCGTCATACCTTTTTGGAATCCCGAGAAAAGGTAATAGGGAAAACAATAAAAAGCAATAAACAAATAATGAAGAACGAGAATGATGAAAATAATATAGATAGTTTGAAAATAAACGTAAAATTGTAGAAACCTGGAGAGAAGGTGATGGAGGTAAGACGATGTATGGAAAGGAATAAAAGATATTGTGATGGAAATTAGAGGAAATAATGAAAGACATTGAAAAGTACAAAAGGTGAGCATGGAAACAAATAGAAAAAAAAATTATCTAAAGAAAAACCCTGTTTACCTAAGATAGTTTTTGAACGACAGGCCCCGCAAATAGAGCGGGAAAAAAACCTAGTTTGAAATACCGCAAAATCTATAGTAGCGGCAGCATTAATACATTCCAGCTATCACAAAAATATTTTTTTTTCAACAAAACAGGTTTCATCATTGGATAATTCATTGACAAAAGTTTTTTAAAACAAAACAAGTTTTATTTCATTTACCTTAATTTTTCATAAAATAGAAAATAGTTTGACGCTTGACTCTGCTCAAGATTAAAAATGAACATTAAATAAAAATCGTACATAAAAATCACGTTTATACTTAAATTACTTTTATAATTATATACTAAATTATAATTAAGGATTTAGGTTACAAGTAAAATTTTACATATTTTTTTCAGTGAACCTAAACATGTTTTTTTTTTCTAATAAAACCTGTCCTCATTTTTCCAATGTTAAATTACAGTTAAATTATAGAACAACGATAAAAAGAAAGAACGCAACATTAATTCACGTTGCGTTCGAAAATCGTATCTAAATTTAAAATTCTGTAACGTATCGAAGAAAATCGTCGGCGGCCATTACGCGAATTAGAAAAAGAAAAAGTCAAATAAATGCATTTCCCGCCGGCCCGCGTTGCCATTCAAAATAGGAACGCGTCGCCCCCCCGCGCCCGCGCAACGAACCGTCTCGGGTTACTGCGCGCGGTGCGTCCCGCTTACACGCGCGCGGTATCCTATTTACATCCCGCTCTGCTGCTATACAAACTCAGATAAACAAATACAAAGGGCCTAATTGAGTAACTAGTGAATCGAACGTCTCCGTCCCGTCCCTTTGCGTAACGCGACCACCTTACAAATGCGCCTAGTTAACTACTTTTTATTCAAAAATAAACCGTATTGCGTGTGAATTAAGGTACATAAGAAATGTAGGAAGTGGATATAAAAGTTGGCGCGCGAGTACAATTTTGGAGAGTTACCCCATCAAGTGGTCCGGGAATTGGAGCCAGATAGGGAACTTAATTTGTCAACAATTTACGATATTTGAATACGCCGCGACGCGCAATGAGCTCCCGGCTGCCAGAATTGTTTTTCTTTCTTTTAAAATAATTCGGGGCCGGCGCGAGCAGTTACTCAAATAATATTTGTACAGGACTGACGAGGAACTGGCTGTCGCGGCTCCACGCGCACGGTTGTCTTTGCCCGGCACGCTCTTTACACGTATATTGTTTTGATACCTTCTCGATCTTTCTATTCGATTTAGACTTTTTAAATTACTTTGCTGTAAGTTTTTTTTTTAATTATTCTCTCGAATTATGATATTTAATAAAATGGAAATAGAAACAATTGTAGCTGTCAGCTGTACAAATATATTTAAGAAAAACCTTTTCTTAAATTTAACAGCTGCATCTTTAAACTTAAGTAGCAGGTCATGCTATGAAACCAACCCGACCAGACGAACAGGAACATCAGGAAATATAAAGGTATGTACTCTAAATGGAAAGTTAGATGAGGAAGTAACAGTGGCAGGAAAGACTGTGGAGGATGAAACCAATCCGACCGGACGAACATCAAAACGAACAAGAACATCAGGAAATAGAAAGGTATGTACTCTAAGTAGGAGGTTAAATGAGGAAGTAACAGTAGCAGGGAAGGCTGTGAAGGCTGGCCAAAACCTTCACTGAAAGAGAGAACCATATGAAAAATAAATACACTAGCCAATGACTTTTATTACTAATTCATGCTCCTAAATGTAAATCTCCTGCTGAAAGATTGAAATAGAAGAGGTACACATGATAAAGAAGTACTCCTCCTCATGTGGTATCCCTCACGTACTGAGGATCTTGATTCTTTCTAGAAAGATATTCCCTCACCATGTTACAATATCTATGCCGATCTTCCGCGGTATGTTGCTTCGGCCACTGTGGTAACTAATAAAAAAAAAGAAATAAGGAATTTGAAAATGTAAACTTTATGATATCAAAGAATGTGATGAAGAAAGAGAGGCGATGCGTGTAAGGATTGTGAATGAAAGGATAATGTGAATAATGAAAGAGGATGGAGCATTAAAATTTGTGAAGAAAGAGAGAGGACGAAAATAAAATAGTAACAATATTTTTGTTTTTCGATAGCTGTTGCTTGTTTATTTATTAAATTTATATGATTAGTATATGTATATATTTAAATATAAATGTATATTATGGTAAATTTACATAAGGATTTTTTATTATATGATTGTTTTCCTTCTCATTTTGGTTTTACTTTTTTATTTAATTTTTTTGTCTTTAATATTTACTTATTTCACGTACCTTCATAAATTTATATCTGCACCGTCTAGCGGGTAATTATTAGAGAAAGCCTTCGGCACTAAGTTCACCGTCATACATAAATTGTATAAAATAAGTGTTTTAAATAAGTAAGAAAAGGACCAATATTTAGCCACTTTCGCACATGCAGTAGTAGTCGTGCAACAAAGTGCACCGCTCGCCAGCCCGCTGATAAAGGAGCATGCGGCAAACAATGCGAATTACACAACTACCACTGCTAAATCACTCAACACGTGATTCACCCCTCACCCCCCACGGGGCATCTTCAGGAGTTATGTTACATCGATTAATGCCAAACACAGAGTCTTAAATAAATAAAAAACCTATCGCTGTGAGTGTTTTAAATAAATAAATAAAAAACTTCAGATTCTGCTTCAAATATGGAACGAGAGGCCTCCATAAACATATTACCAGCGCTTGAAGCTGTGGTCTCGTGGTCACTTTCCATCCACTTCACTTAAGACATTATGTGAAAAATAATACTTACTTGCTGGGAAGACGTTGATGCAGGAAGTGTAAGGGTGGTCATCATTGCAATCTTTGAGTGAGGAAAAGAAGAATAATCCTTATTTTAAGTAATATTATGCCTTTACTTGGAGTATAAAAAGGTTCAATATGAATTTAATTTTCTTTATTCCATTACTGTCTGGATTGAAGTTTTGGGCCCTGGGCGTGAACATTGTACTTTATCGGTGTACATCCTGGTGCCATTATGATGCAGCTAAGTGGTCAATAAAGATCGTCAGGGGCGGGCGGCGGGCGGGCGCGTCGCATCCGCCAATCAACGAGATCACAGCATCCTCATTGAGGTACAGGAAGCTGGAATTGCAGACCAATGGCGACCGACCCACCACGCAAGGAAGTAACCATTATAATACTGCAAATATTTCTTAACCCAAAAAAAAGCAACAAATAATCGAACAATACTCGCAATCAGTACTCAACATGGAGTAATGAATACATTTTTATTCGGGTTCGGATATTTGGTAAATGAACAACACCAGTAAAGGTGATTGATTAAAAATCATCATCAATGTACACTTGTGTTACACATGATGTAATCAATTTAAAAAGTCAATAAAACAAAAACAATTGAAAGACTATTGCAGCCTTTACACTTTTCACTTACAGTGAAAATTTACGAAAATTAAGTAAAACAAAAGATTTTGTAGAGAGATCTCGAATCACGATGCGTTTGGAACCATAACAACACAATTTATATTAATTTCTATAGTATATTCGAATTTTCTGACACTCTTCCGGTAATGATATTTCAACCGTCCACTACTGGACTTAATTGTCCTCAGAAATGTCCAATAAGACCTCTCGGAACCGGTCTGCATCTTCTTTGCCCACATTGTGGATCACCACTTCAAAACTTTAAGATACTAACAGCTTTCGCACTACCATTATATTACATTGCTTATAATACGGGAGAATCGATTTCATTTTTATTACATTTTAATTATAATATATTATAATATATATTGAAAGGTAACTATTTTCTATTCCATTGCGGACCGTAGTTTAAGAATATCTGGAGTCAATTAAACAAACAAAAAGTACAAAGTTCAAACGATTAAGAAAATCGGACGCTCTCACCGCGGCGGCAGCAGCCGCGCTACGTGACCGTGTCATTAGGTAGGGCTGTCACGCGGTGCTCACAGAACACCAGCCCGTACCAAATGGTGGGCAAGTCTTCCACCATCCATCTATTTAAGTTAAACGACTCCGATAATACATTGCTAAGTGCTACCAGTAGGATCCGGGACGTGGTCATTTACGACTGACCTCATAAGGAGGTTCAAGGTCACCTAGATAGCAGAAATGAGGAGATCATCAGAACAACCAAGATCATTGACATAGCGCGAAGAACTGCTCCTCTAATGTGGCACATCGCTCGTGCAACCGATGGCTGTTCGTGGCGAAGGTTCTCGAATGGCGACCACGAACTGGAAGGCACAGCGAGGACAGGCCCCCCACCAGGAGGACTGACCACATAGTTATGGTTGAGGGAAGTCGCTAGATGCAGATAGTGCAAGATCAGTCATACTGATTTGATCTATGCCTTGCATTAGGCGTCCATCGACTGAAAAGAGAATGAAGAAATATATCATATCAATTTATTTTCAATTTATTTATCATATGTAGTCATCAAAATTTTAATTACTGAATCAATTATTTTTTAAACGTTGTATACCATATATTAATTGATAGAAACCTGATCTTTCCATCTGGATCTCATTGACAAGCCAACAGTTATTCCACGGAACATGGAGATGGCCATGCTTGATTTCTCTAAGAATTCGAATCTGAAATCAGGAGATTTATAGACTAGCTGAAGTAACCGACTTAGCCCAGCGGATTCGCCATGACGGATTGACCATGGAGCAGCAATCGCAGCGCAGGACTGCTGTCCAGAAGGTGAAGGGTAACCTTCTTAAAGTTGTCGAAAGACACTGGATGCAGGCTGCAATCTGTCCCGGTGTAAATCTATGGGGGAGCCCTATGTCCAGCTGTGGACCTCTTACCACTGAAGTAATGAAGATAGGAACAGGAATTAAAAGTAATAAAAGTCATATATCAGCCGCTATTAACATACACACGGACGAATAAACACGAAGGTACATTTATATAAGTAATAGGGTGTCCACGGTTCAGGGAGCGTCCTGAACGATACACTTTGTTGTTTTAGGATAACGGAAACTGGCGTCAGGTGCAAATTCACCGACAGGGCTGGTTTTTACAATAACATATAATATATTATTATTGTTATTTTCATTAAAGCAAGTGAATATTTTGAAGAAAAAAAAACTTTTTAAAAATGCGTTGAAAATAGTTAAAACAAATAAGTTTAATATAATAATTATTTTTCTCTATGAAAACTTTATAATTATGAAATCGACAACCCTAACAAATTAAAACATGCCATTCACGTACCGGCAGCGACACTTCGACAATGGAGAAGAAAAATAAGCGAGGAATTATATAAACATGGCGGCCGCGCCGGCTTTGTGCGCGGCGGCTAACGAGCCGAATGTTTTTAGAAAACAATTTAAGAAGCTTCCGTGGCCCGCCTGCGCCTCTAGGGCAGTCACTAAGCGGATCGTTGCGTCTAATTGTCGGCCTTTGTACTGCAATCAAATAAACATTCGACTAACCGCTACCCTAAATAACAGCTGGCACACGGGTTTTGATATTGCTCGTCTGCAATCGAGATGCCTGTGCTCGAAACACACGAGATCAAATCAAAAATGTGGAGATCCACAGATGAACCAGTCAAACGTAGCTCGAAGAATTGCTTGGAAGTATGTTTTATGGCTCATACAACCGACTGCCATTTTTTATGGCCCTCGTAATTGGGCATCCTGCACCCATATCTTATTAGAGATAGGTTCTTTTTATTCCTTAAAATATTATTTTCACTCACTTATTTATATATCTCTTTCTCTCCCTTATATTCTTCAGAATTTCTTACATTCATTATCTACTTTTCGTCACAATATCCAATAATATTACATTCTTCTGGCTTAGATATCTTCATATACACATAGCCTACCATTTTTTCTTTTTCGCTTCTAAAATATTGCAGTAGGTTACTGTATTTATCTACCACGGTACAGTTTTTACTTTTATCTTCATTATTTTCTTCTTTTTGTCTATCTAATTAGTTATATTTATTACATTTTTTAATATATTCCATTAGTTTTATTCATATAGCATGCTACCTTATTATATTTATTTATACCGTCGGCAGTTGGGATTGAAAGGTTTCCCAGCGGTGAACACAAGCCGGTGGACGCGGCGTGGGTAAAACTCCCACTATCTGGACTAAAGCGAGCAGCGCAAGATCGTTCATCGTGGCGATCTTTGAGTGAAGCCTGTTCCTTCCTATGAGCATCTATCTTCTGCCATGATGATAAAACCACGCGTCAATGACAACTTATACAGGCCAAGTCTTATTCCTATCATCATCACAACCATAGGACTAATAGTATGACATAAGTCTGCCCTAAAGATTTTTAATAGGATCGGTTGTGGTATGTGCTTGAAGGTGAACATCATACGTTGCTATTCACTCCAAAACGGTAAGGCCACAGTGATCACCTGTTCTGTGTTATGTGGCCTGTCCACTGCTACTTTCAAATCTTCTGCTGTGACTTCTTATTTGTATGCATTCCTGATATCACTCCTGTGTCTCTTCTTCCTTCCGTACACTTCAAGCAAAATCTTTCCTCTTCCAACATCTTTTACTAACACGACGATATCCTTCATGAGTGCATATACGCATGTATAATAAAATTTCACGAGATATCTGAGATCTCTCTTTTCTTATTTCTAAATCTAAAATTAAAAATACCAAAGGCTATATCTGACAGAAAGTGTCTGCTTCTTTTCCATAATTTAAGATCCTATATGGAAAAATTAAATTAAAACTTAGAATGGACTTCCGCGAGGTAACGCCTGATTCCATTAAATATACTTTACTTAGTTTAAAAGCTTCGTTTCTTGACTATTAACATACACATGAAATTTTGTTAAATTTCATTTAAAATACCAACTGATGTGTTTCCCGTCGACGTTTCTCAACATATCAGAGTTCCTTATCAATGGTAGCTTAGTGCTTATAATGTTAAAATAATCGACGATTTAAAATCGCATGTAAATACCTACTTGGATGAATTAGAATATGGTCTCTACGTTGTCCACAGGATATAAAGTTGTCCAGCGATCTGTAAGGTGAATATAAAACTGTATTTATAAATACACATGTATATAACTAGGCGTGTGAAGCAGCGTCGGTTGCAACCGGAGAACCGCCCCGTCATTCGGTGAACAATTACCCGTAATTGGCTCTTGTTAGCCGCTCGGGAACGCAGCCGGGGACATCTTGTGACCGAGTCCATTCTCCACTTATCCCTGATCATCGGTTCAACAAACTCTTCACTTACCATTGGCATATACAAAACATATTGCGTTTTATCTTCACCAGCTTTGCAATGTTTCCATTGCTTGGAGTCAGGTTTCCACGAGGTATGAGATAAGTTGTGGGTTTTTTGGTCTTGTTCGGAGAACGGAGTATAATTTTCTGATCCAACTGACATACTACCATACAGTCTTGTTCCTGTGCTTTATACGTAGTTCTGACAGATTTTTGGTCATTTCTTTAAGGTATACTAATTCTCTAAAAATATAATTCTATATTTATTGTATCTTCATCTCATTCCTTGCCATTTCGACGCACGTTAGTGTTATGAGGAATAAACAAAAGTATTTTTTTTTATTGTAACAAACGTAGCGATTTTGTCATTTTGACGAACCTTTGTGGTTTGAGGAATAAACCAAAATTATTTTTTTATTGTAACAAGTATAGTGATTATGGTATATTCCCGGATAGATATCTTTGAAGTAGACCTATGCAGTATGCCACTATGGGCAGAAACGACAAATGTCTTAGGAAATAAAATAAAATAAATTATTTTGGATTTAAACAATTCTCTTTTTTTAGATTTTACGCATAATTTACGATAGTTTCAAAATTTCCTTCCGGCCCACGTAAAGGCAAAGTGTCGCCAAGGTTTGTTTCTAATATTATGAACAAACAAACAATTTAAAATATAAGGCTTCGTCACCCAAAGAGCAAGGAAGTAGATACTTGGAGCTTCCCTGCGAGATCGAGTTAGAAATGATATTCGCGGAAGAACTGATCTTCCAGCTATGTCTCCAAGAATTGCTCATCTGAAGTGGCAATAGGCGGGGTACAGCGCTCGTGCGCGAGCGAGACGGTCATCGTTGTCCGTCAAACAAGACACCCTCGTGCTGTACAATAGTGTCCATGTGGCGGTAGCAATATCACGTCACACACGCGCGTGTATCATACGGACGAGACTCAAGATGCGATCGCAAGGTTCATCGATGTGATCACGGCAACCGCACAGACACTGGCGCACAACCTGAGGAAGCCAATATGGAGTATGGATGAAGACCTGGTCGCACAAAACGTAATGTTATAAACTGGACATTATTACAGCGTTGTTAAAATAGATCGAGAGATGTACTTTTCTTTTACATAAATATGTAAAAACGTGAGAGAAAAAAATTCGGGAACATTAAACGTAAATGTAAAACAAAGGCACGGACGGTAATATCTGTGGAACATAGATCCTAATTCCAAAATAAACCTTTCTGTATTTCGTTTCGGGATATCGTTACAATATCATGTTATAATAAGACAGTAGAATAATTGTTTAGAGAAATATGCGCTTGAGATTTCATAATAAAGATTGAAAGGAACACGTATGTCAAACACAAAGCGCTTTTCCCGCCATAACCTCGTCTCCCCCTCTCTCCTCCCCTCCCCTGCCCCTGCCTGCCCACGCCTGCTCAGCGAGCTCGTAATCGTCAAATTAGCGAGTCGCGCAGATCAAAGGATTCGGCGATCCGTCGCATTACGATAATGTGATAAGTGTCGCGCGATCACATTGCGCTGCGGCCGCAGTTGCAGCGAGAGCATAAGCGGTAGCGGGGAATTTCGATTTAAATTTATTTAATATTCTAGATTTATCTGCCAAATAATCATCAAAGTTTATGTTATATAAAGATTAAATAATAAAGAATATTATTGTATTACAGTTTCTTCATGCTCTACTTCGAAATCGTCTTTCCATTTTTGAAGGTAATATTTTGGAGTTGATCAAAAAAAATACCGACTGTTTATTGTGGGTTCTTTACTGATCAGAACACAGACTACCGTGGTTTCCTATTCTTAAAATGCCATCTACTTGTGACCATTGTAATTTTAATTTTTGAATTCGTGGCTCCAAATTTCTTACAGGTGCTTATTCCAGACCACTGCTATAAGTTTTACCATCATATTTGTCTTCTACCAACATTTTGGTTTCACAGTTTTCCACCTGCCTTTAAAAAATTTCAGAGGGTAAGTATCTAATGCCGCTTGAAGTAGGGCCACACAATCAGTTTCGTTTTCCATCCCTTAAATAAGGGTGGCATGATGAAGGGACGGAATAATTGTGTTCTATTACACTGGAATACGATAACGGATTGAAACACACCAGCGTCAACGATGTGACTTATAAATTGGATTTGTTTTTGATACTTTTATAAATAATTACTTAGAAAAAGTAGAAATATTAGCAAATTGTTTTGTATAAAATTATATTACAAAAATATTGAATTGTAATAAATAAAAATAAGAACAATAATAAAAAGAAATGTAAATAAATAAAATCTCTAAGAAATATATAATAGGACATGAGGCGATGTGTGAATGAAATTTAAATGAACGCTGTTAGAATGATAGAAATGTAAAGGATGAAAGAAGGTAGGAAGAGGGAATTTGTGAAGGTTGACAGAAGGAAGAAAAAGGAATTTGTGAAGGATGAAAGAAGAAAGAAAAAGAGGATTTTGAAGGATAAAAGAAGGAAGAAAAAGGGAATTTATGTAGGTTGAAAGAAGGAAGAAAGGGGAAATTCGTAAAGGATGAAAGAAGGAAGAAAAAGGGGATTTGTGAAGGATGAAAGAAGGAAGAAAGGGGAAATTTGTGAAAGATGATATACGAGTAAGTAACAAAAATGGAATTTGTTAATGATAAAAGAAGAAAGAAAGAGGGAATTAGTAAAGGATGAAAGAGAGAGCGTAAAAATAAAATATGAAATGAAAAATTATTGACTATAATAGCCCTGTCCCTAAAATAAGATAGGGGAATGAGAGGTCCACAATAGCGGGGGCCACTAAAAAAACTATTTACTTTGGCTACCGTCATGAGATTACAACTCATATTTTATCTGTATCAATAAAAATGAATCGGTAAATTTCTGGCTAAAGACAACACTACATTGAATTTCTCAAGTCGATTCGGAAAACATGAGGAAAGTTCTAGAAAATAAAAGAAAATCATTTGACAGTATTAAGTCCCTGAAAAAGAAGATCCAGGTCAAGTAATTCATTTCCGTGTCAGTGCACATTTATTTATTTCACCATAGGACTTTCCCGAAGATATTTTCGTGGCAATATACCATAGTTGCCACGATTAAAAGGTTGGTGATTGTAGTGTATTATGGAACAGACAACGCTGCCTATACTGTTGAACTTGTTTGCGAAAAACAATCAATAATTAATGCACAAAGTAAGAAAAGGACCAATATTTAGCCACTTCCGCACATGCAGTGGTAGTCGTGCAATAAAGTGCACCGCCCAACACAGAGTCTGTCTTTGGCACTAATTGGTGCAACATAACTCCTGAAGATGCCCCGTGGAGGGGTGAAACACGTGTTGAGTAGTTTGACGGTGGCGGTTGTGTGATTCGCATTGTTTGCCGCATACGCATTTATCAGCGGGCTGGCGGGCGGTGCATTTCATTGCACGACTACCACTGCATGTGCGGAAGTGGCTAAATATTGGTCCTGTTCTTACTTAGGATGGACTTCCGCGAGGTAACGCCTGATTCTATTAAATGCACAAAGTGTGAATTATATAAGATTGTATCGACGCAATTGAATCCACGGCTAACACTCACTACTAGACACAATGGATCAGTAATTATCAAAAAGTTGTCTATATCGACCCCTAGGGGTCTATGACCTGCACGGGGTCTACGTCAGCGAAAAAAAAATTGGGGGTCCATGAAATGAAAATGGGAGTCCACGATAGTGGATCACAACACATACACTGATGGTACCTATTTACTTACATCATACTATCTTATAATATCAAAACATTTACATTATTTATAAAAGTACCTATGAAGTAAAAAAATTATTATATATGTTTATAAAATTGTGTAAGTTGTAGGATGTCGGTATTCGCTTTGTGGTCGCAATACATTTTGAACTTGTAAAAACCTGAGAGTCGCAGTCTCAGAGCTTCGCTACCTTGCACTGACTTGTTCAATTCGTCACTCTATAAATACGTATGTGGGACAAACAAATATACAGGAAATCAATATCAGGTAAGTAGAGGGTCTACTCAACACGGAAAAACATGGCAACGGGTCTACGACACAAAAAAGTTTGGGAAACTCTGCAATGGATCTAGATTTTTTATATTTCTATCATATTACATTTATCTGCAATATTTTAGTTTGCTGTTTATGAATGGATTTACCGATCGTATCAATGATATTCAATCGACAGTTTAACAATTAGGTTGCCACTCAAGCTTAAAGTTTTCTCGGTTCATTAACACCATATCACCCCATAGCCGGGCACAAAGGGGTCTGAAAAACGCCACGTGCCGCGACAACCCTCGCCACCGAAATCATATGCTAACTACCATCACAGCTATGATATCACACTCATCACCGCAACCCATCAGATCATTGAAGCAACTCTTTAATTATTGCAAGATAATAATAGTTTCCTGCCGCCCACTGGCTGGACTATCGACATGGTTTAGATCTTGGAAAGCCGCTAGATGTGGGCATCGAAAAACCGGTCATCGTGGCGATGTTTGAAGGAGTCCTGTACCTTACAGAATACGCCTATGTGTTATAACGATTCTCTATAAAACTATATTTGTAAGGAGCAACTGTTGAATTTCTTCTGCTGTTCTCAACAGAACTGCTCTTCGATATGTTAACTTAGTCTCAACAGGGATAACAATGCCGACATTTCGATTCGAAAGCGCTTGTAATATCCTATTCGAATAAAGAGTATTTTGATTTCGTACACAAATGGCCACTATTAATAATTCTATGAGGATAATAATACTAATATATTATTATAATAATGTATTTTAACGTATTTTAATAATAATATTAATGTGTATTAGTCTTTTGTGTGTGTGTGTGTGTGTGTGCAAAATAAGAGTAGTGGCTGTTAAATCTTGACACTTCTTAGGTGATATACTTATAATATATGATGTATGTACATACTTATATGATGGCGTCCACTGCGGTTGCCGGTCGGTAAAGCGGTTGGTATTTGAGATGATAAAGTGGTAATTTAAAATAAAACAGAATAAACTTTTGAAAGGAATCGACAATTCAAATAATAACTTTAAATGCTTCACTTTAATTTTTACAAAACAACGCATTATTGTTTTTTTTTTTTGAAGCATGTGCCTATATAGTCGAGATTGATAATATATGATGATGATATATTTAAGAAATATATCCTATACTCTGGTTGTCTGTAAGAAATTGTCTGGTAAATAAACCGCCCATTTTTATGGCCTTGCATGTAAAATAGAGAGTAATAAATAAATCAAAAAATGACGCGTATCAACGCATCTTTATGAATATAAAAATCGTGGTATTCAGTGCAAGGCACTTCACACGGGCCGCTGCATTCCGCTGCACCTCAAAAAGAACCTCCAACCGCCGCGGATTCGCGCATTCATTTCTCATACAAATCGGCCGCCTTTGATATCGGCACAATTCGTCTGCGTAATGCGTATTGCAGCCTGCCCCTATGTTTGTAGGTATTCACGATCTTACACTTCGATTTACTTGTGTATATAAACAAATATTAAAACTACAATTCTTTTAAAGAAAAATAGTCAAAGTAATATTGGATATATCTCTAACTGAACCCACGACATCCAATGGTGCAGTCTTGTGTCTACGGGCTGGAACAACGTCGACGAATTACATTTCTCATTACAAGGTGTCTTGGCGAGCGTCTAGACCAGTGATTCCCAAAGTGGTCTATATCGACCCCTAGGGGTCTATGACCTGCAAGGGGTCTACGTCTGCGAAAAAAAATTTGGGGGTCCATGAAACGAAAATGGGGGTCCACGATAGTGGATCTCAACACATACACTGATAGTACCTATTTACTTAAATCATACTATCTTATAATATCAAAACATTTACATTATTCATAAAAGTACCTATGAAGTAAAAAAATTATTATATATAATATGTTTATAAAATTATGTAAGTTGAAGGATGTTGGTATTCGCTTTGTGATCGCAATACATTTTGAACTTGTAAAAACCTGAGAGACGCAGTCTTTAATACTTTAAGTTTTTAATACTAAACTTCACTAAAGTTAGAAATTTACAGGAAATCAATATCAGGTAAGTAGGGGGTCTACCCAACACGGAAAAACATGGCAAGGGGTCTACGACACAAAAAAGTTTGTGGAACTCTGGTCTAGACTGTATAATTGGATTTAATAAATGAAAATAATGTTGATAATTTAATTATAATTACACAACATTTTGTAACATTAAAATAATAAGGAAGGAAAGGACAAATATTTAGCCACTTCCGCACATGCAGTGGTAGTCGTGCAACAAAATGCACCGCCTGCCAGCCCGCTGATAAATGCGTATGCGGCAAACAATGCGAATCACACAACTGCCACCGCTAAAATAAAATTAAAATAGTACGTAAAAATAGACTGACATAACCAACGAACTTGCACAACTGCATCGCGACGCAAACTGCCAATATAAAAATAAAAAAAAATAAAAAGAGGTTTTATAAGACGTAAGTCGCCAACAGAGAGTCCCCTGTTAATGGCAATTGTACCAAAAAAAATATTTAAACATTATTTACATTTAAATTAGGCTTATCCCGTAGATTTATAATAGAACTGGTTGAGAGCGGCCTGCATCCAGCGTATTCCGAATAACAGCGAATTAACGAACAGTAACTGAAGCGAGAAATAGCTAGCTTCCTTATTTCTAGTACAACCTTGTAGTCATCGCCTTTTTTGATTAATTTATGTTGTTTATTACTATTATTCAATAGTAAAATATTCCAAGATCATATAGAAATTATATATTTATTTTGATTTGTTTTATAAGAAAGTGTTTTATTAAAAAAAATATTAATCACGTTTCAGTGGCAGAATAACATGAACGCGAAGCGCCTAATTTAAAAAGAGCGTGATCAAACGCCTTCGAAATTCGAATCGACCCCCGATTCCAAATTCAAACGGTTCGAACGCGCCGCGAATTACTCGCGAACGCCAAATTAGCTCGACAGGTGCGGCCTGAAGGTGTCACCAGTACACTTTGATCAGCTGCGAACATTCGCAAAAGGATTTTTCCTTTGCCACCTCTCGTATCGCGGCGTGATTGACAGCCCTGAATTATAATAGCACGGCTATAGAACCTACTCATTCGAATACACACCTTATGGCATTCGTAACAAGGATTATGTTCAAAACAATGCAGCCAAGACACAAATCTGTCGCAACATAAAGATACCAAATTAATATGCTGTTGTTAAACAATCGTGCATGCGATTTTAAACTCCACCGTTTGATGATAAGGTGGTAAATGTTAAATTTAATAGTAGATATAAGATTGTGACGGTGTAATAAGCGCGGAGGTTGAGCCGACGTTGGAAAATGAGTTTCCTCGCGGGCGGCGGGTGGCGGTAATCGCTTGTACTGGCGCTACTGACACCAAGCGGTCTGCCTTTATAACGGGACACAAATAATGTCCTGTTTTTAATGTAATAATAACTATTCATTTTATATTTTAATTTGTAGTAGGCTAGTTTTAATTTAAACTTTAAGCTATGTCAGTTTATTGTTATAAAACAATAAAAACGATTTATAATGAAATAAATACAACTTTTACATACATATATCCTGTTATATCCTTTCCGTAGATTATAAAGTGTTTATATTTTATAATTAAACTTAAATTATATACTTTACACATAAACAGTAGGAAAAAATCAAACGATTACGCAATCCATTTTATTTGCTATTGTTTTATATACAGGATGATTAGATAAAAGTGTAAAAGCTTTAAAGGGGCGAATTTACTACATAGTTTCTGTTAATAAATATACGGTATATTTAATCTAAAAATACATTGTTTCAGAACTAATAAATAACATGTAACACAATATTTCAAAATTCAAGTTTCTACTTACAAAAACTAACTATTCTTTACTGTCATTGCAGACTTTGTACTGCCAATAATTATTTTTCTATCTCATTTCTATAGAAAAAATAAATTAATATAATATATTTTGAAATTACCACTTTATACAACGTGATTTGAAACAGATGTTTTAACTTTTAAATCGTTTTGCTGTCAAATTAGCTATATACCAAATAAATGACCGTGGATAACAAATCATCCTGTATTCTGTGTTTCGCATTAAGATTATAAACTATCCTAACTACGTCCTGGAAACCTACCAAATATGTAATATCAAAAGTTGTTTATTTGTTATCGAAGTACATTAATAATTAACAAAATATATATATTGAAAATTAGAAAAAAAAACTTAATATCATGTCATTCACGTCATGAGACACTTCAAACTTAAATAGCTGCGTGGTCACCCTACCGCCGAGCGGATGCGTCAGATCAGAGAGCGCAGGTTCGCGGCGCCCTTTGATTGTTTTTCCGCGGCGGTCGCGCTGCGTTTTTGCTGCGATTTTATTGCGTTTTTACTGCGGCCACCTGTACGGATAACTGTGCTTATTTACTACCAATAAGGAAATACATGTATTGTGTTTTAAGAACAAACTTTCAGAATGCCTCTATACTCTTTAACAATACATACCCTGGATTATAATAAACATAGGTGGTGAATTCTTGCAATAATTCGTTCAACTAAATTTAATATTGTATTGTAATATGAGGCTTTGTGAAACTTTTATTTAATCGTACCGAATCTTTTTTTTGGTTTCGGGGAGAAATTTTCCGGCAGTTTAAGATACCCTGCCTTTGGGTGGAGTACAGGGTTTTGTGAGATTCTTACCCACTAAAACCCTACCAGTGATCGCCATCTGCGCTATACGGGGGACCGCGGTATCTCCCGGTCAAGGATCGCCACGCGGTCTTCCCTTGCGCTTTGCTCTTTTCAACAGCAGTATATGGGGTATATATATAAACCATCGTGGTGCTACCACCATGGTTCGAGACCACATCGACCCACCGTCCGCCTCGGAGTAATCTTACCGAATCTATCTCATCTATACATAAACAAAATTAGTGTCTGTACTGAACTTATACCAAAAATTTATTTCTAAAATTTTTGTCTATCAGTTTGTTCCGGCAAATCTCTGAAATGGCTGGACCGATTTTGACGGGACTTATAATGGCAGGTACCTTGGCCTCTGTTATTTTAGAAAAATTCTTATCAAATAAAAATAAAAGGTAAAATGAAGATTAAAATATCTATTTATTTCATAATTTATTTAATATTTAATGGAATCAGGCGTTACCTTGCGAAAGTCCATCCTAAGTAAGAAAAGAAACAATATTTAGCCACTTCCGCACATGCAGTGGTAGTCGTGCAACAAAGTGCACCGCCCGCCAGCCCGCTGATAAATGCGTATGCGGCAAACAATGCGAATCACACAACCGCCACCGCCAAATTACTCAACACGTGTTTCACTCCTCCACGGGGCCATCTTCAGGAGTTATGTTACACCGATTAGTGTACTGTGTCTAAATATTGGTCCTTTTCTTAATTTATTTTATTTTCGACTCTACTCTGCTTCGCAAGGTGTTATAGTTGTGGTGATGAAACAGGAGGAAACTCCACAACAACACATCTTTTAATAAAGTTAACCACAGATTAACATATATACACTTTATCAGATATAGCCTAAATGAAATCAAAATAATCAGACGACATCACTGCCAAGGATTCTCGTCATTTAAATATTTGTTTATTAAACTATAAGCCTTTTCCGTCAATTTACTTTTAGAATGCGTTTTGAATTTTGTAAATGGAACTCCGATAATGTTTTGCGAAATTTTATTAAAAAATCTGATTCCGTTTATTGCAAATGAATTAGATACTTCAGTCGAAACTCTGGTACAAATTGTTTTTCACTATGCGTTGTAAAAACACTATGGACGTCCAAATTTTTTAATTTATAACAATTATTGTACATATTAGTATCATAAATATATTGTGAGACCACTGTAAGAATATTTTATACAAAAAATAATCAAAATAAAAACGAAAACAAAGAGTTAGGCGTTCCCCAAAAGAAAGCAAGGATGACCGATCCCACGCTGGCCTTATCTGGTCATATCCTCCTCAACGGAATCACAAGCGAAGCTCATGCATGTCTTCTTATTTGTCTCCCGTCAGACAAGTGTCCTCAACTAACCAAGATGTTTGTTTGTGCTCCATGTTTGCGGGCGGCGCCCCGGGGCTCCCCGGTGAAGCTCTGCCCCGTTGGTGACGGGACAGGTCTCGTCTCGTCTCCTATTGTTTTAAAATCGACACCGAAATCCCAGCCGTCTCATATTTACACAGTTTAAAAGAAGTGTCAACAGCTTCACTTATGTTACAGGGTTGTCAATTTTCTCAAAAAAAAATAAAGAGTATATATATGTATTATATTTAAAATAACACAAATAATTTTAAAAAAATACAACGATTTTTATAACAAGAAGTTTTCTATAGTTTTCTTAATAAAACTAAATCGTCTTTTTTGGGTAAAAAATATGGGTTTCTTTAATAAAATCCATTAAGCAAATTTTTCAAAAGTAAATATGTTGACCAAATTGTTATATCACAGATTATATATAAGACAAATGTGCCTGGGATTAGTATCAAAGATTCAAATTAAAATTATGTTTATTTATCAGTATCAATACGCAGTTTTGTATCAATTATTTTTACATTCTACAAAAGATATTGTGGTTAGTTCATAAGAAACCACCAGAAAAGCTAATAGCTGGCCTGAAACTCAATTCTACTTCTCATTAGTGCACTCTTGGTGGAGTGTTCGTGATCTTGCGCCTGTTGGTTCTGGTGCTCCTGGTCTGGCTAGGCATCACCACCTAGGTCTGTGTTTGACGGAGTGAGAGCAACCATTTACTGACTCATTAGTGGCAGTTTTGATGATGTCTGTTCATCTCGTTGGAGAAACTTAACAGTTGCTCTTTTTAAACTAAATTTAACAATATTTAATGGAATCAGGCGTTACCTCGCGGAAGTCCATCCTAAGTAAGAAAAGGACCAATATTTAACCGCTTCCGCACATGCAGTGGTAGTCGTGCAATAAAATGCACCGCCCGCCAGCCCACTGATAAATGCGTATGCGGCAAACAATGCGAATCACACAACCGCCACCGCCAAATCACTCAACACGCGTTTCACCCCTCCACGGAGCATCTTCAGTAGCTATATTACACCGATTAGTTGACTCTGTGTTTGGCACTAATCGGTGTAACATAACTCCTGAAGATGCCGGAAGTGGCTAAATGTTGGTCCTTTTCTTACTTAAATTTAACAATTTTTGATGTGTACATCATCAACCCTGCAAATTTTTCAACTAAGTTTCAAACGTTTCGAACAAATAAAAACTCTTGTATGCTTTATTAATATTTATTTAATAATATACTTTTAATTTTAGAAATTACGAAAAGTTAGGTCTGAGATATATAACAAAGTCAATCTTTTTTTTTAGAAAAAAACTTTAAACTCATCAGCGACAACCCTGACCGTCGAGAAAAAGAAATGTGAGACGCGGTTAAAAGTAGTCGGTGTTAAAAAACATCTCCCAAGACTCAAAACAAACACACCGACATACAGACACACACGCTGAACTCTTGTTTCGGTTGCGCTTCATATACCCTACAAACTACTAGATTGACAGCATTCCTTGTCATATTTATTTATTTATTTACTTTATTGGAGATAAACAGTAACAAAAAAGCATAGACATATAAAATTAGTTACAATTGCTACCTTATAACCATCTCACTGAAAACATTTAATGATTTATGGTCAAACAATGACAGAACAAGTAAAAACATTAATAAACAGGGGTCAAAGACTATGGTTTATAAACTTATATTATGTTTGTTTATATATCATATATTTATATTATGGTTTAAATTGTATTGTGTGTACCCAATAATTTCGAACGAAATTGTCTTTTAAAAGATACAAGAGAGCACGATAATATATCAATATCACTAATATATGAATTGTGGAGGTCACACATTCTGTATAAGGGTGCACGTTTACCGATATTTGTCTTAGCCGTTGATAACAAAAAGAGAGATATAGAACGCGTTCTTGCTGCAGGAATTCGAAATTTTCCAACGGGCAATACAGGGTGATTAAAATACAGCCCCTTTTAATTGTTAACAATAAGTACAGTCGTAGGCAACATATATGAATGAATATTTATGTAAAAGTTCAAGAACCTCATGATGACATGTCTTGTGCTGCCCAAATCCAGAGACTCCCAGCGATCTTGACCATGTCGTCAATTCACTTAGCAGGACCAAGGACCTTACGTACCCAATGCCAATAACAAGCAATTCTTCGACACGTAGCACGAAGACTGTTCGTTCCGAGCACAACCATTTTGTTGCTCTTTAGGTGACTTGGGCTTTCTGATAAGGACCATCGTAAACGACCACGTCTCGAATCCATATATCATCACCGGTAACACATATTGATGAAACAACTTCTACTTCAGACATTGCGGCACTTTAATTGCACGTAATAAAAATAATTAGAGTAATATAAAATAAAAACATAAGTAACATAAAAAAAATTTGCACCACAAAATTTTTTATTCACAAAGTTCAAAATATTTTTATTCGAGTAATCATTTACAAGAGCTTTTGAATTGTCGATTATTTTAACATTATAAGCAGTAAGCTAGCATCGGCTCTGAACGCTGATCTGTTGACAAGAGGGGGCTAGAAACTGAACAGGTGCTTTTTAAAATGAAATTTAATAATTTTTCATATATACATTACAATACCAACCATTTATATGGTATGGCCGATCAACTAAAAATTCTTAAATGCTATTGTAAGACTTATTTAATAACTATATTTTAGATTTAAAATTAAAAACGAAAGGTCTAAGATATCTCGTGGAATTTTAATTATTATATTTGCCTACACACAGGCACATGAAAGATTTGTGAATGTTTTCAAGAAACTAAATTTAAGCGTTGTGAGTTTAGTTTTACTTCTTGTATTTACCTTATGTGTCTGTCACGATTTTTCATGTATGATTTTAATTTAAAAGATAAAAATATAATGATTTATATTAACGTATTTAAAAAAATCGTTTAGGCTCTATGTATACAACGCCTTTGACGGTGTCAAAACCAACTGTCAGATTTACCCGCGCATTTTTCGTAATCGATAATTGTGTAATGCCTTTCTGTATTTAGTTGCGAGGCAACGAATAAACTGTTATTAATGCAACATTATTAACGGTTAGCGGTCATAATGGCGGGCCGTAAAGAAGCCCGGGCGCGCTGACTCGTTTGCACGTTAACAAGTCCCTGTAATAAGCAATTTATAGTCACGTTTCAGTAATAAATACGGCTAATTGTAAAACAATGTATGCGCGGACGGTAACGCGGGAAGCCGCGCAGGCCATAGACTAACCAACAGAGTGGGTAAACCTAACATCACGATTTAGTATCTTCACCGACTTCGTATTCCTGAAAATCAATGTAATGATAAATGACAAGCTGAGGTCCCTTCGTGAATACCGCTTTGAGAATCTCCAAGAGAAAGGCAGCCTCCGCACGGCTCCGTTCTGTATATCAATCACAAAAGCTGACTGGGAGAGTTAAGCTCAAAATATTCCGGTCCAAGTTTAAAATCATGCTGCTATATGGATGCGAGACGTGGAAGGTTACCAAGGATATCACGCGTCGGCTCCAAGTCTTCGT
Source organism: Battus philenor (assembly GCF_028537555.1). NCBI lineage: Eukaryota > Metazoa > Arthropoda > Insecta > Lepidoptera > Papilionidae > Battus > Battus philenor. The sequence goes on along the minus strand of NW_027181676.1, from coordinate 14,770,304 downwards.
TAACAACTGTCTTGGACGTGTCTCGGTATATACTAGCCTGAGAAAGTCTCCAATGTAGACCTCTGGAAACGCTACGGCGAGATGCCGATCGACCAGATCAAATGACGCAAGTGGAACTGGATAGGTCACACGCTCCGAAGGGATCCTGATCACTTACCGAGACAAGCCATAGAATGAATTCTTCAAGAAAAGCGAAGACGTGGCCTCCCAAAGCAAACTTGGCGGCGGACGATCACTGCAGAAGTGAAGGCGGTTGGAATGACGTGGAGCGAAGTAAAGCGCGAGGCTCAAGACTGCTCGGAATGGCGACGTACAGTGGACGCACTCTGCCCCATCTTGGGGAAGTATGAATAAATGATCCGGTTCCTTCGTGGGGTCGTTCAATCTAAACACTTTAAAGCCTGCCGAGCAATAAAGAGCTCTGTGACCTCCCCAATCCAGACCAGACCTTGGCGCATCTAATCTTCTGCCGTCCCACATGGCTAGCCCACCTACCTCGTTACGGCCCATAAATGCCCACTGGCATAGGTCTGCTCCAAAGATATCTGAAGAGGGATGCACCATAATCTATTGCAGTATAAAAGATTACAGTGTAACAAAGTGTGAATTATATAAGATTGTATTTCGAGAATGGAACCCGCGACTTCGATAGCAAGTCCTTACCACTGGACTATCATCGCTCAGTACATTATTTAAATTTATTTTCGCTTCACTTACTGTAGAGTCTTTAAGATGCATTTAAAATGTACGTAAATATAACTATCTATAGGGTGTTTCTATAAACTAACACGATGTTTAATCAAGTGTCCATTCTGAATTCTGTAAGACTAATTAATCTTTGCGCATCGTTTTTATTGGTCCGAATGCGCAACACGTGAGCATGCGATCGAACTGGTCTGTTGCGAACTATCGTAGATCAGAAAATAGATTTTTCAGTGGCGTACAATAAATAGCACGGCGTCGATAAGACTGCCAAGAAATAAATAAAACTGTCGATAAAAATCATATAAAAAGCAATACAGGCAAAGTAATGATATAAAATGATATAAAACAATCTAATTGTATAAATAAAGTGTATTCTAAATAAATGAGCCATAAAAATATGTTATATGTAATGTAGAATTGTGATTAGGGAATGTAGATGAAAGAGGAAAAACTATATATGGAACAAGATTTGCCAGTAAGGAAAGATAAAACATGTGAGGACAAAAGGAAGGCATAAAAGATATTGTGAAGGAAGCAATAAATGTAACCTCTCTGCCCGACATAGGTTCCAAAAAGAGGGTAAAAAAAAGATATATAGGAGGATATATCGTAATCGCCATGCTTGGTAGGTTAGGTTAGGTTAGGTTGCGGGAGTTTAGGGTGGGGGCCTTAAACTCCCACTAGCTTCGGTGACTCTGAGGCGGACGATGGTTCGACGTGGTCTCGAACCATCGTGATAGCACGGACGGGCTATCGAAAAACAGCAAGTCGCGAGGGAAGACCGCGTGGCGATCTCTGACCGGGAGATACCGCGGTCCCCCGTTTAGCGCAGAGGGCGACCACCGGGGGGGGTTTTAGTGGGTAGGAATCCCACATACCCTTGTCCTCCCCCCAGAGGCAGGGTATCTTGAAAACCGGAAGATTTCCCCCATCGAAAAAAAAAAGGTTAGGTTAGGTTAGGTTAGACGCTAGTGCTCACCCTCTGGAAACTTCTTTGTTAACAGTTGCAATTCAATACAATATATGCATATAGTGTGAATTATATGCGATTACATCCCGGGAAGTAAACCTGCAACCTATGTACGAAAATCATCCGCCACCGTTGTCAACCACTGCTCACATTAAACCTTAACTTGACAGATTTTTTTTAAACATTAATATTCATACCACATGACTTTTAAGACCCAAGGATACCAACAGACAAAAACTGAACAAGCGTTCGAAAATAAAAAAATTACCTAAACATTCACATACAATAATTACTTTGCGATCAAAATTGATGCCACTATTTTTTTTTAATTCTGATGTATCTCTACAGATACATTATCAAGAAAAGGGTTAAAAACACAGTTTATGTATTATATGTAATTTTTTTACACCTGCTCAAATATATATCAGAAAGCGTACATTATACAAGAAAAGTAATTTTATTTTGTGATTAATATGTGTTATTCAAGCCATGTCTTTAAAAACTTCACGTTTGCGGCAACGCTGTGATTTCGTGAACTTCTTTCAATAACTTTTTTATTGTATATCAAATAGTGTGATAATATTTTCACGTGACAAATAAGCTAATTATAACAATTAAAAGTGTTTATTTATTTATTCAGATACACCAGCAATATACAATCTAAAACTACATTAAAAGTAACCGTTTAAGTAATGGTTCTGTTATGTGTTCCTTTACAGTTGACACAAGACTAAACATTAACTATATACAACTTTGTAGAAAGATAAAACCTCAGCTTGTTTTCTGTTCCTTCATTTTACAGTGTTTACTTAAACCAGAGTTTCCCAAACTTTTATGTGTCGTAGACCTCTTGCCATGTTTTTCCGTGTTGGGTAGACCCCCTACTTACCTGATATTGATTTCCTGTAAATTTCTAACTGAAGTGAAGTTTAGTGTTAAAAACTTAAAGTAAAAACACATGTTAATTTATACATTTATTGATTGAATTTAAATTAAAACTACTCAAAATAAAACTTTTGTATCTGTTTATGTAAAATATGCGTAACATTAAATAAACATGTTTTTTAATTTCATAGGTACTTTTATAAATAATGTAAATGTTTTGATATTATAAGATAGTATGATGTAATTAAATAGGTACTATCAGTGTATGTGTTGAGATCCACTATCGTGGACCCCCATTTTCATTTCATGGATCCCCAAATTTTTTTTCGCTGACGTAGACCCCTTGCAGCTTGTCATAGACCTATAGGGGTCGATATAGACCACTTTGGGAATCACTGACTTAATCCCTTAATTATTTATAACGACGTTCTAACAATGTCAAGTAATTAACATTGATTTCGTGCAAACATATGAAAAGAAAACAAGTATACAGACAAAAATAAAATTTATCATACGGGTGCATTGATTGGGTCGATATTTATGTATACAACATATCTTTTTAAACTATTTGTGTATATTAATAAATTATTATTTTTAGCATAAACGACTAAGGTTTTCAAACCTTAGTATATTGTATGTACTGTTTACTATTTAATTGTAATTAATAAATCATTACACGTTTATCAAAGTTATTTAATAAATATTTCGTTTAGTCCAGTGATTCCCAAAGTGGTCTATATCGACCCCTAGGGGTCTATAACAACCTGCAAGGGGTTTACATCAGCGAAAAAAATTTTAGGGGTCCATGAAATGAAAATGGGGGTCCTCGATAGTGGATCTCTTCACATACACTAATAGTACCTATTTCCTTACATAATACTATCTTATAATATCAGAACAGATTGAATTGACGCCAAATGTTGATAATTTATTATTAAAGCATCAGGTTCATCCTTCTCACTAAAAATATTGACTTTTTGCTTATGTTATTTTATTTATAGTTTATTTAATGTTACGTTTATTTTACATAACAGATACAAAATTTTATTTTGTGTAGTTTTAATTTAAATTCAATTAATAAATGTATAAATTAACATGAGTTTTTACTTTAAGTTTTTAACACTAAAATTCACTACAGTTAGAAATTTACAGGAAATCAATATCAGGTAAGTAGGGGGTCTACCCAACACGGAAAAATATGGCAAGGGGTCTACGACACATAAAAGTTTGGGGAACTCTGGTTTAATCGGGCATACGTGTTCATCCACGAGGTTAAACTGTGTTTTTTAATATATTAGCGCGCAGCCGGACGGTAAAGCTGTCCGTCATGTTTCCGCCCTCCCCTCTTGACATGTTTCGATTGAAAAGGAAACGGAATAATGAAGTCATCTCTCCAATAATTACATAACGACGCGGCCGCGTAATGAAGCCGCCGGAGTAATGACGTCGCGGGTTGATTCGCAAGCGGAAGTCAGTTTGATGCATAAGTTCGTCGCTCGGCGCAGCTGCCGCCTTAACGACTAATTTACGACTAACGGACCTCAAAAGGCAAATGTCATTTGCCTCGACCCCCAATCCGCGTAAATTAACAGACTTTTTTATACCCCCAATGAGGTAGCAATTTTATACGTAAACATTGTTTCATATTCCGAACAGCATTCGCTCAACTTTTATAAACTACTCAAAACAAAATAGGGCCCACCGCAACTTTGTCTCTAATCGAGTTTATAAATAACTCATATACTAATCATTGACAGAATGAAGCACTACCACTTCTAGGACACATGTTTATTAGTTCATAATGATGTTTTAAAAGTTAACTTTTTTGTTGATTTCAAGTGGGTAGACAAAAAAGTAAAATGCTTAAATTTATCCATTTCTTAAATTTTCAATCGTTTGTGTTCTTAGTCTTGCTTTAAGCGCAATACTTTGATCACAATTTGTTTAGCTGTGTTTTTTCCGTTTCGGCATTATTCCCGATTACAATTTACACGGTACTTGTTTTACACGTTTTCGCTTTTACACGGTTTTCCAAATAAGTTATTTTTTTGTGTTTATAACCGATTTTAATACCATCACTCATAATGTAAATATTTCTGCTTCAAACATCGAATCGGCACAAATAACTTCGAGTGATGAAACTGAATTCGAACCTTCGATTCCGAAAAAAAGAATGAGAGTAATTTCTGACAGTTATGAAGGATAATAAAACACCTTTTTTATTTTTTTGTTCTTCTGTAATATATTTAATATATTAAATATTTTAACTTGTCAATGCATTTTATTTTTATTTCTGTGTACACCAAAAAATATTGAAAAAAAAATCACAATTGTTAAATAGCAAAATTATACATTTTCTGCGAGTTTTTCGATTTACACGGTTTTGACTTGAAAATTTTAAATTTTCGATTTACACGTTTTTCTCAGGAACGTATCTACCGTGTAAATCGGGGGATAGGTGTATATATATTTTCATGTATAACAAAATTCCATAGTCAAATTCAGATCTGCCACTGGAGAGATTTAAACCAATATTAAAAGTATATTACTGCATCGAAGAATAATATACTGATTTTAATGCGTGGAATTAAATGTTGATGCTCGCACAGGAAGCTACCACGGGCTCGCAACGATGACCTGTCGAGAAATGGCGGCAGGTAACTTAAAAGTTTCTTCTCTTTAATGAAATTAAACAATCCTGAAAATAACTGAACTAGTCAATTTCTTCAAATTTATATTAAGTTTTATTTAATGGTATACATTTAATATTTTCGATTCAAAATTAAAAAAAAGGAAGATCTGTGATATCTTGTCGACCTTTGATATATAAAGGATCAGTCGTAGTATTTACTTTAGTGACACTATATATTTATTCAGGCAAAGGCAACCGATATCATACAGCCATTCCAGAGTTATTAAAAAAACTTGGCGCCAGCTAAGTAATATTTTTTGCATTGTAATGTTATACTTTCTGTCGCGGTATTTGCGATAAAAAGTTTCAATAACATAGGAAGTGCACCGTGTTTGCTTAGGGCCGTCTTGTAATGGGGAGAAAATATTTAGTTGCCGCGCCAAATATTATTTTCTCCGAGTGTTTTTAAAACAAACACGCGTGAACTGAACTCGTACAGTCGCGCTCTTCAAGCTGTTTATAAACTGTTTTATTATGTTCTTTATATCATCTGTGGTAGTACGTTTAATCCTTATTTTTATCGTTTAATTTAAGTAATATACTGTAGCATTAATGCGAGAAAACAAATTAAATATTTTAATATATAAAATTCTCGTGTCACGGTGTTCGAACTTGAACTCCTCCGAAACGGCTTGACCGATTTTTACCAAATTTTACATGCGTATTCAGTATGTCTGAGAATCGGCTACTGTCTATTTTCCATACCCCTAAGTGATAAGGGTGGTCCACCCCTAAATTTTATTTTTAATTTTTAGACAATTTTTTGGTTTTTATTTTATTATGATACAACATACAAAAATACATACAAACATAAATTTTCACCCCTCTACGATCAACCCTTATCTTACATTTGTTAATTAAAAACTTTAATTTTTTTTTGCAAAACAACGTTTGCGGGATCAGCTAGTATATATATATATATATATATATATATATATATACAGTTTTAAATTCCCCATGTAGTGGTGGTCACCAGCTGCTAGACACGGGAAGGGTTTTCCTCCCACTAAATAGACCGACGATGGTAGGAAGCAGGTGAATGCGGTATTCAAGAAGATCTTGCAGTGAGCGCCTACTTTGTCCCATTAGATAGGGGTACGAGTGGTAACCATAGCGGCGGCCATTAAAAAAACATGATGAAGTAATTCTCTCTGTTCACATTCTCTTTTTCTCCTATTTTTCAGAAACTATTTCTACAATCTCTTTCACTTATAGAAGAATGTTTAAAAGCCTTTAAATTATATTGACTTTAAATGAATTTACATAAGTTACGTTAAATGGAATTGCTTAAATTAAGCTATGGAAACAGGTTATATATATGCATAAATATATTAGAAACACTCTATTTATTTTAATAAATTTGAACGTTTTCTTATTTTCTCTGTCAACTATCTTTTAGAAGTTATTTTAATTTTTATATGCGACATTTTCCAGTCGAAAAGAGTTTATAAGCTTCAAAGTTTTATCTATTATAAATAAATTTAGTTAGATACTGGCCGTTGAAAAAATGTGACCTTTACAATTTAAATCGAAGACTTCACTCTGTTAGAATTAATGAAATATTATAACAGATGAACCGAAAGATATTGGTTATATCATTGAGTAAATAGATTACAAACATACTGTGTAGTTCTATAATTTTTAATGCATTGTTTTAATTTCAATAGAGAAATTGGAATTGAATGGAAAGCAATTCAACAATAATTTTCAATAATTAAAAAATATATATAACCTTTAAATTTTTATTTGATATATTAATTAATTAAGAATATAAAAATTTAAATCAATTAATTAATTAACATTACAATTGATTAATTAATTGTGTCGTTTTTTTATTAACTATATTGTTTTCGAATTTGGAGCATTTACATTGATCACTAATGTACGTCTGGAGAAGAATAATAGAAGAAACAAATTTGAGAGGAAATAGAATTACATTGAAGTACCTTGTATATATACACTATATACTTCAACATTCAAATTCACTTGCACGCATTTTAATCATTCATTATTTTATAATTATAAGCAGTAAACTACCACCGGCTCGAAACGCTGATCTGTTGAGAAGAACCTGAAGAAAACTAAAAAGTTGCTCTTTTAATTGAAATTCAACTATTTTTCATGTGCACATTATAATATCAACCATGTACATAAATTCCAAAAACAAACCACAAACCAACAACAAACTAAATACCACACATTTCAACTAAAAACTACTGAATGCTATAATAAGATGTATTAAATAATATACTTTTAATTTTAGATTTAAAAGTAAGAAAAACAGGGTCTAAGATATCTCGTCGTACTTTATTATATATGTGTCTATTCTATTGTTTCTAAAGATGTTAATGCTGTTATCTCTAAGACTTTTACAGCTTCATCGGTAATGAGTTCACGGAGCGGAAGGGTCTGTTAACTAGATTTAAACTAGAAACTAAAAGCTGGTGGGGCGCCTACCAGTTGCACGGGGACGCTCGCAAGTTGTTAAGGCTCTTCGCGGTAGAGCTTTGACGGGGTGTGTTGCTGGAGTGTGCTTGCGGGTTGGGACGGCAGCGTGGACCACAGGCGAGCCGAAGAGGGATCTGGATCCAACCACGGTTCGCCCACGCTGTTCGCGGTAAGAAAGCGGGCGGCCGCTCACTAAAAACGGGTGTTGTGGCTATATATGCGTACATACCCGTGAAGGATTTATTAACACGTTCACTGCGGCTTGAGGTCTATTCAGCCTCATGGTAGACTTTGCACTGGTGCGGCGCGTAAAACTCGTGTTTTCTCTCTAGTGCGGCGGCTGTTTACACTCAACCGTATGAGGTATGACAAAGACAAATATAGCTTTCTTTATGTCTGCGAAGCATTGACTCAATATTGTAAAAAAATATTGATGTACATGAGGCAGAAAAGGCCTCAACCGCACTACTAGGAAGTTCAGCTTGAGGCTGATTCGACCTCAGCCGCACCAGCTGAAAGTTCTTCAAAATTGGGCCCGCAGTGAACGTGTTAATAAGAATCCATACGTGAATAACCCAATCAATCACAAATGTCCTTAGTTCAGCTGTCAAAGCAATTTATTTTAATTTCAAAGTGTATTATCACTTCACTTGTATTATATAAATTGTTTTGAATCAAAACGTATTGATATTTCAAATTTTTGGACTAAAAAGGACTAAACCAAGTTTTTCTACCAGCTAAATTCCTTCAGTCGTTTTTGACATCTCAAAACGACGAGAGCGCTATCGTATTCCCAGGGAAGCACAGCGCAGTCAACCCCCGTGTTGAACCAAGTTATTTCAAGAGTGACAAGATATGTTGCTGGTGTTTCTAAGCTGCAGGAGATGGGTGAAGCGGATGTCTTAGCGCCGGCGCCGTCGACAGATGGCGCTCGTCATCGCAAACCGCGCTGAAACAACTACAAGTCACAACAGGAAGCGGGGACTAAATCGCATATAAAATGAAAATCATTATATACATACACATATACTATTGCGTTCGGAAAAATTAGTAAATATTTTCATATATGTGTCTATTTTTTATTAACATACTTATTTTGTTTTAGTGTGTTTACATAAGTTAAATCATTGTAAATATTGTTTTCAATAAATATATATTATTATTATAAAACAAACCAAATAACATTTCATTTACTAAATTTTATTGTAAGGTTATTGGCTATATGGACGTCCTCCCAGAATGTAGAATAACCTTGTAAAAGTCGTCGGGAGACTGTAGATTTAAGCCTTTCAAACGATCTTATTAGAAAAGTGAATGAATCATCATCATCATCATTTCATCCATGGAAGGCCCACTGCTGGGAATAAAGCAACCTGCATCCAGTGTTTACTTACAACCTTAATCTCCTGCGCTGCCCTTTCGGGTCCGTAGTCTCCCCTCCGAAATCATAAGGCCACAACAGCCATATCTTCCGCGCACTGTCTGGCTTACCCGTCATTTTAACTTGCCAATCTGCTGGGCTAAGTAGGATAGTTCCTTTCTTTTACGGATCTCCTTATTTATAATTCGATTTCTTTGAGAAATCGCGAGAATGGACATTTGAGTATTTTTTTCTAAATAAAAATTTGTTTTATTATAATGGATTGGTATTTTCTAATTAAAAGAAGTATGAAAGAAGACAGCTTAGACCAGCAACATACACCCCCAGGTTGTACAACAGTGGCCATCATGCGACGGCAGCAATATCATGTCACACGAACTCGTGCGTATTGCACGGACGACACTCAAGATGTGATCGCAAGATTCATCAATGTGACGCACAAGTACTGGCGTACAACGTGAGGATGGCGATATGGAGTAGGGATGAGGAAGTGGTCGCACGAAACGTAATTTTAAAAACTGGACATTATTAGGACGTCGTGAAAACAAAGAAGACGCCAATGATTTAAGTAACATGCAGAATTGCTAGCAAACAAAATTTTAGAAATTTTAAACTTAATAAAAAACAAAACACAAAAGTACAGACACCAATGTCTGTGAAATATAAAAAAATAACATTTCGGTGCGTGTAAGTGACAACACGAGTAAAGATATTTTAGATTTAAATAATAAATATATCCGCTTGCGCTTATGCCTCGCTCCACTCATCTCCTGAAATCCGATCAGCAGAGTATGAAGATCGCACTCCGACGCGCCGCGGCCTCCGTGTCGACGCGAGGCGGACGGATTTAACTGCCAGAGTAACTTAATATATAAATTACTTAAAAGCACAAACGTGGCAAGCGGGAATACCGGGAAACGATTTCTGAAGTCTTTTTTTGGTATTCAAATTCAAACTAGGGACTCATATAGTTATTCAATATTATACGTAAGGTATATAGGGTATATTTAACATTATAAACATCACAGTTTTTTCAAAAAATAACCTTTGCTAACTCTTTAATTTACTACTGACACGTTTGATTTTAATTTAAAACTAATGTACATAGTAAAAATTATAATTGAATAATAAATAAACAGTTAAAACAATTAGTTTAAAAACACTTTAAATATCATCAATAAAATAAAAAAATGGCGTCGACCTAATATGTCAAATCAGATGACGAATGCGAATCGATCAGAATAAAGTAGCATGAATTATGACCTCGATCGGAACAGTTTTTATTGACTCGCTTATGAAAAACGAGCTGTTGTCCAAAATAAGTAAGAATGTATAGGGAAAAACAACTCCTGATTGTCCTAGATTTATATCTAGGATAATAAGAGAAAATAAAAAAAACAGAAAAAATCTGCTGGTTTATACAGCTTTTACACTTAAAACCGATATAAAATAACCAAATGTATATGAAAACAAGTTTCGAAACCAAAATATTATGTTAAAGCTGTAAAATTTAAAGTAAATGTTTTATTTTTAATTTTAAAACGTTTAGTTAAATATAAATAGGAGAAAAAAATGTCGTAAATTTTTAATACTTTCAATATCTGTTATATATCAGTAAATTTTAAAAAAAAATCGATAAATAAACAAAAATAAACAGTGAACCGTCACCTCAATTACTTCGAATTTCCGTAAATACATTTTTATTCTTTAGTTAAATAATAAAATTCTAAATTACTAAAATACAGATATATGAATTAAAATACACAACACGCTTAAGAGAATTCACAAAATGAATACAAAATAAACACACGTAATTAATTTACAACTGTCAACAGCAAACGTTTTAAATGCACAGACAAATGTCAAATTGCGCGCGAAATTTCCCGCCAATCGGCGGCGTAGTGTCGCGAACGCAAACGTCAAAATTCGATTAGGACTTCGGATTACGCAAAATCTAAACTTGGACGCTAATGAACGGCGGAGAGCAAATTGGCGGGCCAGTAATTCCAGCAAACAGAGCATCCTGCAACTGGTCATTGTGGCAATCAACCCTTCGCTGTTTGCGCGGCCGGGGCTCCGCCATGAATTATTCATGCGCCGCGGCGGCTAATTGTAATGAAATTTATGCCCCCCGCGCCCCAACGCGCCCTCCCGCGCTCAGCGCCCGGCTCACATGCAGGCGAGCAACACAATCATCGCAGAGGACATTTTTTTTAATAATTATTGTTACTTGTCTTTGTTTTTGATTACGATAAATATTAGGAAGCATTTATTATAAATAATAATACATAAATTTACATGACTCACACTAAATATTTGACAAGTTTTGTTTCAGTTAAATCTTTAAATTAGTTTTCTTAATTTATATTTATCTAGGCTGATACATAATGATTCTAATTCCTTAATATTTTACTGTGAGAACTGTAACTCTATAATATATTAATTTCTTTACAAAAATCGAATTTATTTTATTAAAAAAAAAATCTTGCAATTTTGTGAGTGTCGGAGAAATTTTTTTTATCGTATTTCTTAACAAATTATTTGAAACATTTCATATGATATGGTACACAATACTATTGACTACGAGCAGTGATAGCCTAGGGGTAGAATATTGAGACTCGCAATCGCAGATCACAAGTTCGATTGCCGGGATAAATTCACACATAATTCACACTTAGTGCATTAATTATATAGAATTGCCACTTCTCAGAAATAAGTTTCCAGAGTATGAGCAGCAGCGTCCTCTGCATACCCGTCTGCGTAAGCATTGCGAATATGATCCCCCCTTTCCCCTCCAATTCCCCTCATTGATGTCTTTTAGGAAGACCTCGCAGTGGGCATCTGTGGGCTGAAATGACGACGACGATAGCAACTACTACTATTGACTACAAAAACATCTTATTAGGTTTAATCAAGCAAGCACCACGTATGTACAGAACATAACCGTAAAGTTAGCCAATAAAATAACTTATATTTAAAAAAAAACCTTTAGGGCTAGTACTTCATACTAAATCTTCAATTTAGAAAGTCGTTTAGTATAATAAAAGGATTTGAATATATTTAAGTCTCTGTTATTTAATCAAAGGAAGAAATAATAAAGTATTCTCTATTACTGTTTCTCCCTTATGTCAAGTAATCCACCTTAAGTATGGCCATGGCGATAGCCTATAAGCAAGAGATAGATATAGACTGTCAATGATAATACAGCATAAGATGATCTCCTCAAAGATCCAAAATGATGAAAATGTAGTGTGCATACCCTAGCGGAAGTTCCCAAGTGAGGGCTCGAGCTTCGCATCTATAACACAAGTTTAAGCTAAATGCCCTCTGGGTTTTTCCACCTCGAACTCGCCGAACCTATGTAAGCCAGGTAAAAAAAATCCGAAATGGAAATTATTATTTAAAAAGATGAGAGCTCATGTGAGCCCGGCTTAACACAGAGCGTTAGACTATTATTTTATTAGTTTACGCGCGATTTAATCACGATTGTTGGTTTTGTTAAGTTAATAAGCGACGGGAGCGCTCTCGCGGGGCCGCGGGTCGCGGGGCGCGGGGCACGGGGCACGGGGCTACGGTACAGCCGCAAGGGTTAAACGCATTGACATCTCCTTATTGACAATGGCCGCCGAGCTGTCAACGACGCGTTGGCGCGTAACGACCTCCGCCCGGAACTCAATTGAATGCCCTTTTTAATATTTTAACTGTCAATCTTAATACAATTGATTAATGATTGTCAAATATTCAATGCATTAAAATTTTCCCTTATTAACCAATTGAAACTTTATTTCTCTAGTAACTAAAGACTAATTTATTAAATAATTTAAAATTAAATCTTTTATAAACAAAATGCGTCATCCTTTTACTTTCTTGGTATCCTTCCAACTGTCATAAAAGTGCGCCATAAAAAAAAGAGAAAGCAAAAGTAACATACTATTCAGCCACATTCCAAATAAATATTAAATATAGACACTAACGAATAATAAAGAAAAAATGCTATAATAAAATAATAAATATTATAAATACTTATAATAAATAAAAATGTGTTTATTTAACTATTGCCTTTACAAACTAAAATCATACAAATGTGTTCCCACCTAAACGCAACCAATGGACGAACAAAATCCAACTACGTCATTAAAAAAAAACTGTCACAACCCAAAACGTCAGAGGGTACAAACAAAAGAGCAATTTCCATTAGTGTCAGTGTATTTAAGTCGAATCACAATATTAGAGTGTAACAAAAAAAAAACGCTCGAGACATATTGTGGGTCCCTTGGAGACGCCTCAGAGGAGATCCTAACAAAAGATACAGTGCCGTGTTGTCAGTCCCTTTCATACGGATACCAAGATAAAAACACCACTGTATATCTGATGCTATTCAAAATTAAACCTTAGGTTATAAGCTGTAAGATATATATTTACAATGATTTAATTTTGTTGGTAGTAAAATATAAGTTTGCATTTTGTAATTTCGGGGAGTGCGAGGCCTTATCGTCATCTATTTAGTAATGACTTCCGGCGTCAGGTGCACCCTGCCTCCCCTTTTTCAATAATTCGAAACACATTTGTTAAACGTTAGAATAATATATATATAAGATAATGTCTGTCTGTATGTACTTGCAATTGTCATCTGCTTTGCTTTTATAACAGATTTTTATTAAATGTTGCTAGTGTTGCTAGTGTAATTATTAATTTAGTGATAATTTAAATACACGAGATTATTGTTATTGTACAGCCTATTTCAGAAATAGTGGAATTACAAAATGCGTTTTTTAAAATTCGAACTAATACACATTAAAGTTAATTACTGTTTCCCATCTGTGCCGGAAGTTACTGGCCTATTGCATTTGAATAGAAAAAATTAATGTAACATATTTCAGTGTGATTACTTTATTTATAAATAGATACAAACTCATGAGCTCCAAAGTTGTTTTTTGCTGATATATAAGCTATATATGTCCACTTAAAGGCTTTTATTTCTATCAATCAACCTGTTTATGTCAGAGGAATAGTCTTAGATGTCAATTTTTGCGAAGTTATCAACATAGTTGTGGGAATTCTATCACACTTTCAGACAATCTACCTGTACTCGACGAACAGTGGTGGCGCAGCGGTAGAGGACTGAGACTTGCGATCATAGGTCGCTAGTTCGATTTCCGGGATACAATAATAATACCACACTGCGATCGCGAAACTATCAGCCTAATGTTACCGATTACAATACATCTTCCACATAGATATCTTTGAGTGAGGCCTACTTCTTGCTTGTTAACAACGTATTCAAAGATCGACAGGACAACTCATGTGCCGTCTGTGCGTGATTATTTAAAAACAACTAACCTCCTTCACTTATATTCGCTCACTGTCAATAATTTTACAATAATTAAGCTATATTACATCGCGGCCATAAATACGTATACATTATTATGGGTTTGTTTTTATTATGTCTGTTCAAACTATAGACCATAGAGTGTATATATATATATATATATATATATATATATATAGATAGATATATAGATATATATATATATAGATATATATATATAAATAAATAGATATATATATATATATTTAGCTATTTGTATATCGAGCTGGTAGAGGCAGCGTGGGGCAAGCCCACTAGTGGACCGGCGACAAAGTGAAGGTCGTGGGAAGTAGCTGGATGCGAGCAGCGCCAGACCAGTCATGTGGCGATCTTTGGGGGTGACATATGCTTTATAATGAGTGTCTATATCATGATTAATATATCTTTATATGTCATGTCTTTGTTGATTCGTGCCTTTGCGACTACACGTTTTAGTAGACAGTCTCTTAAAGTTAAAAATAAAACTCGAGTGCAAAGAACAAGCTGAATTTAATTTGCCTAGAATAAACTTTATTTATAGAACCAATCACAATCTCTGATTTACAACCAATCACACGCGTCGATTGTGTGAAAGCGACGGTAGATATGTGCGACAAGGAAAGGTGCACAGTAATTTATGCACCTTAATGTTGTCACAACCATCTCAAACAAAAGAATAGCTGTAGAGCTTCATGCCATGTTTCCGATAAAATTAACATTCCAATCATGACAGTAGACTATATTATATATATATTTATATTTACGCTTTCGAAAAACCAAATATATACATATATTTGGTTTTTTCGAAAGTGCTTATAAAAACCCATAAGAATAAACATTTGTTTTCATTTATTTTTTTCTTTTAAACGCTAACATGAAACAACCGACCGGTAACGCCATCTATTGACATTTAAAGTAACAGCGTTCCAACATGGTGGCTTTGAGCCTTTTCATGGGACCCGTCGTAAGTGACCACGTCTCGGATCCGTATATCATCACCGGCAACACAAATTGGTCAGATTCCGAATGCCGGATGGGCAAAAAGATAGAAGAAAGGAATATCTCGGCCATCATGCAAGACGAAGGGGAGAGAGTATGCTTCCTCAGCTACTGCAGGAAGGTGGTAATAAATGCAATAGGTAAAAATAAATAATGTTGCAAAATAAAATAGGAAGGAAACCTAGAATGTAGTGGTTGAGGATGAATGTATGGCTAATGGAATAAAATGAAATGGGAAAATTGTAGAATGAAAGAAATAGTACGACAGATAAGATGATATGAAAGAGAAGAATGATTATAATAATAAAAAAAAGAAATGAATAAATTACTAGAATTAAAAAGTCCCTGTCCCACACGAGATAAGGGAACAAGAGGTCACCAACAGCGGGGACCATATAAAAAAAAAACACAAATTGGTCAAAGACCTTCGTCTTCAAACATGGTATTTTGGACTAAAAGAGGTTTTGGACCTTCCCGAACGTTGCACATTTGAGTTGGATTCGACGAGTGATCTCTTTCTCGAATTTGAACTAACCAAGCTGGATAATTTGTCCTAGTTATATATTGTCATATTTGACAATTGATTGCTGTCACACAATTACCAGGTTTTTAATAAAATAAGGCTTTTTTCGAAGTTTACCTTCTTTATTTCCGACCAGTTCCTAGTTTATGTATTCACATAATAAATGGCAACGAACAGCGGCCACCAATCATGAGCTACCGCTCAACAAATTACCCCTAATCTTTTTATAATGGTACTACTACCAACATTCCAAATAATATAGTATTAAATATTTATACTCTATGCTTTATTATTGTATAGTCTACATTGTTAGAACGTGTATATATGTAAACCTCACATTATTATAACAATCAAAATAAAATAAATATACCGTTTAATTTTGAATAATATGTATTAATAATTTTAAATTGAATTCGGCTTTGTAAATCTGGGATATACATGTAATTAATTGTAAAAAGGTTTCATGTAAAATTAAAAAAAAAAAACAATATGTAAAGGTGACAGTTATAATACAGATATCGGAAAAAAAAACTCAAATACACATTCCAATTTCGAATCTATCATTGTTATAGAGATATACTGAATTATTAGTTATAGGTGTAAAACGTTTAAAATGGTAAATATATACTTTATTTGTTAGCAAGAATCTTTAAAGGTTTTACAATTAAAAATTAAAATGGTCGCTCTTAAATATGCTAATTTAAATTATTTATTCTATTGGAATGCGACGAATCCATTACTTCTGGTAATACAAAGTCTGTAAAGACATGTATACAATAAATAATTATTATAAGTAGTAATCCGAATTTTAATAATGCTTTTTTTTACTGTATTATTATTTATTAAAATTTGTACACCTAACCCACCACGAACCACCACAATATGTAAAGCTAAGTAATGTGCAAATATATTGTTAGAGTCGACAAACATGTATACATACAGAATGATTAGGTTAAAAGTCAAGTAAAGTACAGCACCCGGCGTTAAATATTGCACATCGACATTTGGAAAAAGACAATCGGCTAATTTCGGTTTCGCAGAACGCTATCTCTGTCGCACAACTGACAAAATCTCACATAGGTAGTGTTAGACAGAGATATAAGTATATATATGTTTGTCGACTCTGACAATATATTTGCACATTTTTTAGCTTTACATTTTGTTCGTGTGTGAATAAAATGTAATGAATTTATAAAAATACATTACTTAATAATGTAAAATAACATTTTTTAATTTGTGATTAAACTGGATTTTAGATTTTGAACGCGCTTTTTACGTGCTATATTATAATTATCTTGTTTATTATTTCTGAAAACCATTGATTTTTAGATATTGTCCCGTACATTAATTAACAGCAAATTACCTATACAGATTTTAAACTAATAACCTAACACTCTATATAATGTTTTCAATCAGTATTTAATATTACAATTATTTAATAGTTAAAATGCATTCCTAAATATTTAAATCTAAAACACTAATGCCATATATATAAAAACGTCACTAAATGTCACTTTGACAGCAACGATATGTCAAACTCATTTTACATAACAGAGTAGGTATAAAATGTGTCGCATCGAACCAATATGATCCAAGCCATATCAATTACACAATAAAACAATACAAATCTAGTTTCTAACGTAATAATAACAATGTTTAATATCGTTTGCGCGTCGGATAGAAGAACTAGGGTATTGCTTACAAAAGTGCGTGCGACACGAATGGGAGTTTGACCTTTATTGTTGATATCTAAAAGCGAATTTCCTATGTGGCATGTCGAGAAGAAGTAGGGTATCAATTACAGGATTGGCTGCCAGCGACCCCGCCCAGAAGGGCCGTATCCATTTCATGCACACCTAATGTCCACCCACTAAACATGTACATTACAACACTGTATTACACTCACAATAATTGCCTAAGATTGTAGTTCAATTAAAAATTATGACAATTAACACGTCATTAAATAAATGTAAAACTTTATTTTTAATAATCGCAAATCTTTTAAATTCCCCATCTCTTTAATGCCTTTGTCTACATACTGTAAGAATTAAAAAAAAAAGTTATAGAAATGTCAGCCGATAGACGCTCACTGCAAAACATGGGCTCGCCCCAAAGATCACTGCGTTCTTTCGGGAAGCTGTCAAAGAATAAAAGACATCGAGTAGCACCAAACATGATCATGGAAATAAAATTAGAGAAAAATTATGTATAAAAGAGACGGTTTCCACCCACGACAATGAAGTACCAGAGACTCTAAAAATAGGGCCATAAAAAATTAGGTTTCGAAATTTAAAAATTTACACTAATATTTCTATTTCGCTATTCATGTATACGTTTTTATTTGCCTTTCCCATATTCCTCTTCCTAATGTTCTCCTATTATCCTGGTCCAAGTCCTCCCATCTTCACCATCATCCTCCTAACGCTTGAACTGCCTATCTCTTTTATAACCTCTTAGGTGCCTTGTTATTAGGATCTTGCTCTATTTTTTAGATCTTTTCATTATGTTGCTTGGATGTGGCAGCACATATGACTTCCCACGACATTGACCATGTCATTGATCCACCTAGTTGCAGGCTTAATCAATATTTAATGGAATCAGGCGTTACCTCGCGGAAGTCCATCCTAAGTAAGAAAAGGACCAATATTTCGCCACTTCCGCACATGCAGTGGTAGTCGTGCAACAAAGTGCACCGCCCGCCAGCCCGCTGATAAATGCGTATGCAGCAAACAATGCGAATCACACAACTGCCACTGCCAAATCACTCAACACGTGTTTCATACCTCCACGGGGCATCTTCAGGAGTTATGTTATACCGATTAGTGCCAAACACAGATTCTCTGTGTTTGTTGCACGACTACCACTGCATGTGCAGAAGTGGCTAAATATTTGAGGCTTAATCAAGTCGCGTCTCGTGGTCAACACTAGAGGTTCTTTCGACCCCAACAACAATTCTTAGAGCTACCTTACTGGTCTTAGATTATCTGAGTTTAACTTATTTGTGATAAGATTTCGTAGCGAAGGTCACAGCATTGCCCTCTCTATTTCTCTGTGGGTAACCTTGAGTCTTACACTTCTTAAAGTTTATCGTGAGATATACATATATACATACTCTAGTGGTCTTAAAATAAAATCGCTAATTTTTTCAGGATCTTTGCATAAAATAAAGTATAATAAATAAGAAACATCGGTGGTCTAGTTCTAGAGCAGAAGAAATTCAAATTTTCAGGTCCCTTTATTAAATTCTTCTCGTGTAGTAATCAGAAATATTACAAATATAATATGATTTTTTTTTTATATATTAGCCCCTGTTTTTACTGGCCAATCGTCAGCATAACCTATCCTAACATATTTTTTTATTCCTACTTCTTTCTTTCCTCACAAATTCTTTCTCTCTCTTTCCTCGTCATCTACATTCCTGATTCCATTTGCTTCAGTATAAATTTAATTCTTATCTTTATTTACATGTTTAGTTTACAATTTTTATTTATAGTCTGCATCTATATATTTATTCCATTATCATCTATAATTTACTTTACTCTTTTATTTCATTTAGCTTGTAGTTTTTTTGTTGTCAGGCTTACCCGATGCTTTATTTTAAGCCATAGTTTTGTTCTTATCTATTGTCTGCTGTACCACTACCTTGCAAAACCCAAAGATGGCATTTAAAAACATCCCTGAAGGAAGCAACGAATGCATTCATATTAATATGTATCTCAGATAACGACATTGTATAGATCCTTATACTTCAACTTACGTCACACGATAATATAGTAAAGACAGACAGACCTTTGGGGCAGGCCTATACCTTGCAGTGGCTGTCCATCAGATTTAAAAAGTCAATATAAATTTAAAAGGACGCATATCATAAAAGCGTTTATTGCTTGCGCAGGCGCATCTGTCAACTGTGCAATGCTAATGCACACGCTTTTTGCTACCCCAATTACCAATTCATTTGCAACGTAATAAACCTTGCATTGTTCTTTCGTTTTTCCGTTTATTTCCGATATTTAATATTTCTCTCTTTGGCCAAAATTAGTTTCTATCTCTAACTATATGTACTGTGTTAAATTCTATATCAAATCATTTAATAGTGAACTGTGCTCTTTGTTCTTTATCATCCAAATATCTAACTTATTAGTTAGTGAACAGATAGATATTAACTGTAAATACAATGATTATTAAAAACATTAATTAAATATCAGTGTTTCTTTCACTGGGTGATTCTTGTCACTGAACAATCACCTATTTCACACTATTTATATCTATTTTATCATATTATAATTCAGTGTAGGATTTAATGATTAGTTATTATCTTTTCGTTTATCCATTAAACAAATAGATTATTAAATAAATAATTCTGGTTATTCTAGCTGCATTCACATTGTAATCCGGTCTTCTATAAACATTTTTATAGTTAAGGACCCCAATTAAATATTCATGTGACCATAGACACGGAGTCACGCGCGGTCCAGTTGAGAAAACACACAGCATCCCGTGAGTTATCTCAAACATCCCGTTGTATGGAACTGGTCGATTCACAATACGCTACGTGACCATCCACAATGACCACACGCCATTGTCGAAACAAGTGGCTGGCTCGAATAAAAGCATATCGTTACCTTTGTTTATACAGCTGATATTTTTGGAAGGGTTACAATAAATATTACGTAACATTTGTTGGAATATATTTTATTAACGGATTTACAATAAAAGTAATTGATAATATTTAGTGATGGCTGTGATTTTTAAAGATGTAATCTTATATTCATCTAAATTTGTATTACCGTTGATTTACATAATTCTACTACGCAGTAAATGACTCGGTTCAATTTAAAAAAAAACATTATTTAATTTAAAATTTGAATTTAGAATATACATTCTTATTTAGGACTAACATAATACATTATTTCACAGTTACATATACAATTTAGGTATCGTTCATAGCGTGAGAACTGTAAAAATATACTTATTTTTATTATAATAAAGGCTTCATATATTTACATACATAGGATTTAATAACAATTAAAAATAATTGATATGTAAATGTATAATAACAATAGAAATATTACATGTCAAAATATTATGTTATTCTTTTACATATATAATTAACATCAAAGTATATTACACATTATTAAATATTTTATTAAATGTACCAATTAAAGCGCTTTCATTTGAAAAAAAAAATAGCATCTCTGTAGTTAATATATTAACATTACAATTTTTATAAAACTTTTGTCTATGTTTGTTCAGTAATCATAGAAATGGCTGGACCGGATCCCCGAACTTTTACAATAAGATAGCTAATGTAATAAGTACTTAGGCCTAGCTCAGGAAATTCTGAAAAAAAAAATTAATTTATTTTTTTTTGGCTTAAATCGCAGGCACAGCTAGTAGATATATAGAGCCAATTTTTAGGTTGTATTGTACTTGAACTTTAAATGTCATTGCTATATATTTAAATAAAATTATCTTTCTTAATTCAATTTTAGTATACGTACCTTATACATTCATACGCACGTAGTAAAATAGTTTATTTTAATATCACAAACAGACACTCTGATTTTATTTATTTGTATAGATTACTATTTATAGACGAGGACCCTGAACTATGTAAAACAGGTCTACCTAAAAGAGAAATATCTTTTTTAATAATTCTAATTTGCATGGCCAATGTTTTTGGTTTGACACATGACAATGTGTTTTTTTTTTGCATTTACTAAGCGCAGACAGTTGGGAGATGGTTGTCTCTACATGCTACGGTATGAGTAACTGTTATTAAAATATATATATAAAATAATATATCCGTCTATTGCTAAATGGTATACAATGTTTCTTATATATTATAGTTAATTAAATTCGGATAAATAATAAAAAATATATTGAAAATTATTATTCGAACGCCTGTAATCTCAGAGAGCAACAGAGAGGGATATGCTCGGAGTTTGATCGAAGTAGAAATGAGCAGATCTATAGAAGAACCATGATCATCATCACCGACGTAGCTTGGAGAATTGCTTGTCTGTGGCAGCGGGTAGGCCGCCACTTAGTCGCAGGACCAGTCATCGTCACCTTCAGAAAAAGCCTATGTTTACAGGGCGTCATGGGCTGAAAAAGATGAAAACTATTACTCGTATAGAATATATTCTAACAATTATTAAGCTTGTAAAATATTTTAACTTGCCATCGTTTAACGAAGACCCTCTTTAAAAGTGAACTGATAAAAATTATGACGCGGGCTTCCGGAGTTGTGTTATCTCCTTCCATAAACTAAATGGTTGTCCGCTTTCGAATATACCGTATGCGCTTATATATACGCAAATGCTTCATTACTTTTGTTTTGTACGTACGGCATTGGTCTCCCACCATAATATATATAAGGAGATATACGCAGTGTGGTGTTATGGTTCCTAGAGAAAGCAGCTGCCTATCCTCTGGAAATTTATTTCTAAGCAGTGTCAATCCTATATAAATAATGCACGTAGTGTGAATTATATAAGATTGTATACCGGGATTAGAATCCACTATTTACGATCGCAAGTATATGTTTAAAACAGCTTTATCTGAACCACTCCGTCGGAATACCTTCCTAATAGACAATGATTTCGTATATACTCAAAATTATTAACATCATACTTCTAAATGACTAGACGGATGTTTTTAATGATATATTTTTTAATTTATGATCATTTATCTTAATACTTATTATCTTGTTTCACACGTATCAAGGACTTGTCTAAAACACAAAATCACTAAAACTTGATCCAGCCGTTCCTGAGTTATAAATTGTTTAACTAACACTACTTTGTTTTATACAGGATGAATCTTTATGTATAGTGTATCTCACCTTAAAACGTTTACAACCACAAAGATTCATCCTGTATAAAACAAAGTCTTGTTAGTTTAATCACTTACAACTTATGAACGTCTCAATAAAATTTTATGTTTCTTATGTTACAGCATTTATTTAGATCTGGAATACGATAGTAAACATTAATATATATATTGACCAATTAAAAATATATCATTTAACACAGTGATTCCCAAAGTGGTCTATATCGACCCCTAGGGATCTAAGACAACCTGCAAGGGGTCTACGTCAGCGAAAAAAAATTTGAAGGTCTTAAATGAAAATGGGGGTCCACGATAGTGGATCTCAACACATATACAGTACCTATTTACTTAACAGATACACAATTTTATTTTGAGCAGTTTTAATTTAAATTCAATTAATAAGTGTATAAATTAACATGTGTTTTTACTTTAAGTTTTTAACACTAAACTTCACTACAGTTAGAAATTTACAGGAAATCAATATCAGGTAAGTAAGGGGTCTACCCAACACGGAAAAACATGACAAGGAGTCTACGACACAAATAAGTTTGGGGAACTTTGATTTAACACATCTATTTTGTGTAGAAATTTGTAAAAAATGTATTTAAATTCATCCCTCTAAAACTTTTAAATCTTAAACCAATATGTATATAAGTGAATCTTTTAACTCGTTTATAAGCGTCCCTATTAAAAGCGACTTGTTAAAGGGTACAACACTTGTGCAAATAACTTTAATTGCTCTGTTGAAGTTCGGGAGAAATTTATATTTGGGCGGCGGTAGTTGGGATCCTCTCGTGGATGCTTCAGACGCTCATCAGCGTAATTGACGCGCCAGGAGGTGTCCTCCAGGACCCCTCCGCACTTAACGAAGCCACTTCCCGGACTGGCATCTGTCTGTCACGTTTTCCAAGGAATACGAAACGACGTAAGCCATAGATTTAAATCTAATATATAAAATTCCCGTGTCACGGTGTTCGAACATGAACTCCTCTGAAACGGCTTGACCGATTTTTACCAAATTTTATATGCGTATTCAGTAGGTCTGAGAATCGGCTACTATCTATTTTCCATACCCCTAAGTGATAAGGGTGGTCCACCCCTAAATTTTATTTTTAATTTTTTAGACAATTTTTTTTGTATTTTATTTTATTATGATACAGCATACAAAAATACATACAAACCTGAATTTTCACCCCTCTACGATTAACCCTTATCTTACATTTGTTAATTAAAAACTTTAATTTTTTTTTGCAAAACAACGTTTGCGGGATCAGCTAGTATATCTATAATAAACAATTTCGTACATAGTTTTTACGGATATTATTTATCTGTTATTCAATATTTTTTAATTAAAAGGAATAAATATGATATATTCATTTCAGCAATAGGATGTTCACTGTTGGGCATAGAACTCCCACATATATTTCCAATACTACCTGTTGGCACCATGCAGACCGGTGATGGAGGACTGAAACTTGCAATCACAGATCTTGCATTCGACTTGGATACAATCTTATATAATACACTTTGTGCATTAATTACATAGGATTTTTTTCTTATAAAAAAGTTTCCAGAGGATCTTTGCGTCCTCTGCCTACCATAATATCACACTGGAATACCTGGGTATGTCACCCATAGATATCTTTGGGAGATGTATATGCAATGCAGAGGGCATCTATGAGCTGAAACCACGGCTATATTAATAGAACTACATATATAGCTATGTATAAAATTAATGTTTATCTGTATGTCCTTTATATCATTAGCGAATATAAAGCTCAACGAATCCGCTGGTTTGGTCACTTGGAGCGAATGAGATCGGATCGGAGCGTGAAGGTAGCGTACCTGGAAAAGCCGAGGATCAGTGGGTAGACCCAGGTATCGCTGGATCGATCGCGTTGAGGCAGACTTGCGCAAATTGAATGTCAACCAATGGCAGACGATGGCGCAAGATAGAGGAAAGTGGAAGTCTCTCGCTTCGGAGGCCAAGACCCACTTTGGGTCACTGAGCCAGCGGAGTGAGTAAGTATGTCCTTTATAGGATCGTAGAGTATACATTTAATCATATGATGATCTTGAGCAAAGTTGTTACATATGATCCCACAAAGGTTTCTAAGTTGGTATCACTAATTTTCGACAGATGGCGTCACTGTCATTCCAATGATTTTCATATATTGCCACGACAATTAAAACAGTGAACCAATCATGACATTTCAAGTTGTGGGTGATATAAGAATTAGTGTAAAATTTCCATCTCACATTGAATGTCTGTTCTATTGTGATATTTGGTTTCAGTTGCAGCTGTTGCCCGGGGGCTTTTACAGCTTCATCAGCAAAACAGAAACTGGACAAACGCGTTCCAGTTGTACGATGTCGTTCACACGTAGTAAACCGCTCTACCCGAGTAGAGCTGTGTAGTGTTGATGTTGTGATGACCACAGGCGAGCCAAGGATGGATCCGGATCCAACCTGGGTTCGCCCACGCTGACTATTGTTCGAATTTTCATATTTGGAAGCGTTTTTTGAATTTCATTGCAAATTAAAAAATTAAGGTAAATAATACTGAATTGAATATTCGTAATTTTCTCGCAGAGCAGAGGCGGTAATGTACAATTATTTTAATGAATATATAAAAACAAATTAGTTAACTAGGTTTTTTCTTGGCCCCAGCTTTTTGGGGATCTCTCAAAACAGGGTTTTGTTGGTGCAATATTTTTTTCAGTTCTCTTTTTATTGTTGTGCAGTTTCTTTTCTCTACCTTCTCTTTTTAACATTTGCTCTAAACTTCATCACCTCACATCCTATAGTTTAGGTTTATTTTATTGTTTACAATATATTACATTTTTAATTATATTATATCTATCATTTTTATCTTCAGCTCTATCATTTAATATTTTATTTGCATTTAATTTTTTATTGGTCAAATAGGTTGACAATAAGTTGACAGTAATTACCCGTCAAGTTACCGACGGTCAAGTTACTTTAACCTGAAGTCCAATCAGTAATGGAGTGCCAATGAGAATAAAAAAAAGAGTCGCGAAATAATTGTCTCCCGGAGAGGCGAGGAGAGAGTCATTACGCCCGTCCGGGTAAATTGACCTCGTTAGCGCCGCCCGGGCACGCGCTCACGTGTTACACTGCGACGTTAATTAAAAAAAAAAAAACAATTGTTACGTTTTAACCCACTTCTTGATAACATCTGAGAACTTGGTTTAAATTAAAATCATAATATAGGTAACACCACATAACAAGCACGACATTTATCTAATGGATTCAGGCGTTACTTTACGGAAGTCCAACCTGAGTAAAAAAAGGACCAATATATAGCTACTTCCGCGAATTAGTTGGTAGTTGTGTAATTCGCATTGTTTGCCGCATGCTCATTTATCAGCGGGCTGTCGGGCGGCACTTTATTGCACGACTACTGATGCATGGCGGAAGTAGCTATATATTGGTCCTTTTTTTAAGCAGGACATAGGAAACTTCAGATGACCGTGTTAAGGCGTTCGGAATTCAAGTGCTTCTCCCCTCGTGCTTCTGTGAACCAGGCTTATTTTTTATATTATCATCGCAATATATATAATAATTTTTTGTTTGTTCGCATAAACATCTAAATTATTTAAAAAAAAAAACAGATATAGATACGATGTAAAGACGTAAAATAAAAATAAGTTTGTGGCATAAAGTCAATTTAAAATCTGCCACTGGAGAGATTTAAAACCAATATTAAAAGTATATTATTGTATCCAAAAACACTATACTGATATTAATGCGTGGAATTAAATGTTGTCGATACTCAATCAGGAAGCTATTTATCGTCGCACACTCTTTATAAAACTACATTTGTAAAGAGCAACTGTTGAGTTTCTCGCCGGATCAACAGAACTGCCTTCCGAGCTGGTAGCTTCCTGTAGGTACAACAATGGCGACATTTTATGTTGATCCGATCCAAAAGCTCTTGTAACAACCTATTTAAGAAAATAAATATTTTTATATCAGTGTCTTTGAATTGAATTAGATATAATCACATAGTTATAAATGTAGAAATTAATGCGTAGATTGTGAGAGGTAACTCAACGGTAGAGAACTGAGACTTTGGACTTTGGTCATAGGTCGAAGGTTCAATTCACACTTTGTACATTAATTATATAGGATTGTTTCTTACAAACAAGTTTTCAAAGGATGAACAGCAGTGTCCTGTGCGTATTATAATACCACACTACAATCGCCTAACGAGACAATTTTATATAGGCCTAGGCCTTCCCCAAAGATATATATATATATTTATATATATCTTTGGGGAAGGCCCAGGCCTTGCAGCGAGGGTCTATGGGTCAAGCAATAGATTAATAGCGTTTATTAGCATTTGTAAGGATTATTAACCCTTTCCTTACCGCAGTCCGTTCCGCTGAAGTGAAGCAGGTACTAAACCGGCTTGTAAGCCGCGTAGTGTACATTGCATGGCGGTATGTTGATATTCGAAGATTTTATCGGTATATTGATTAAAAATATAAGTTAGGATAATTCTTATTAATTTATTTGGCTGTGATAAATCTTAAAACATGGATATACACATAAGCCCACAATACAAGGTGGACGACGGCTAACTCCGACGCCCTTAACGAAAGGGTTAACAATTATATCAATATCCGATATCGGAGCCTATATATGACTATTACAATTTGGTGACATTAATATCGGATGAAGGTAATTTTAGTTTTAGAATAAACTCCTGGGGGAATTCCCCCAAAGGTCGCCTCGATGACTGGTCTGACTGCGTCCACCGACTTCTCGCAGGCTTGGCGACCGGCACCAAGGCTACCGGCTTGAGGCCTCCACTGGAGAATCTTTTGTCCACAGTGGCCACCAGTTGGGCATTGTGACTCACCCACTGCCACTGCAGATACGCAATTCTTCAAGCTACATCACTGATACCGGTTCTTCTGAACACCTCCTCATTTCTAAATTGATCTTCAAGCCGTGAGCTATCTTATAAGGTTCGTAAGAAAAATGCCTCAGAGAATAGACAAACAGGAATAGAATTCCAAAATCAATTCTCGGGGAATCACTCCTAAAACTAAAGAACACAAAATTCGGCTCCCAGAATAAAACACCTGGATTTTATTCAAAAATTTCATTTAATTATTTTATTATTAATATTTTCCTCATTGGAACGTGACGGCTTGCTGTGACTCGTAATTATTATATGTTCTACAGAATGCGCTGGATCTTTGATCCCTGTTTGGTAATGTTTCTCTTTGTATTGTTATTATTTGACTTTGATTCATTAAATGTTCTTAGTGAGATAGTTATAAGGTAACAATTGTAACTAATTTTATATTTCCAAGTTTCTAAATTTATTTATTTAATATTCTTTACTGTACACGTTAAGATACATTTAATAAGTTTTACAATAATATACAAAATAGAATCAAAAAATCTCTTACAGACAACTCTAGTATGGAAAAGGTAAAAGTACTAATAATGGGTAGTTTACGTGTACAAAAAATACATATTAACAAACAAACGAACATAAACATACATCGACATACATACTTAAACATACATAAATATGTATACAACATATATACTCATAATAAATAAGGTTTAATACATATTATAAATATAATACAATAATAAATAAAAACATCTTACTGACTTCGATCAGTGTTGTTTAATATATTTAACTTTTTTTTGTTTACTTCAGTATTTATTAAGTTTGTACTTTCTTACTGCCTTTTGCTACTGTTTATCTCTAATAAAGTAAATAAATAAATAAATTACACGACTTAGTTTTATTTTGAATAAAGTGTTTTTATAAACCGCGTCTGTCGATCGCGACATTCATTTGTTATGCAGCATTTCGTTTATTATTGTTACATGTTTTTTACGTGACGTTATTTTGAGTCATAACACAATTGACCTCTGAGAATATTCTAGGTCAAAGAGTGCAATGGAGAGCAGCTCGTCTGTAGTGGCAGTAGGCACCTCGCTTGTGCGACCGATCACGAGCCGGTTGAAGTGGCGTGGGTAGACCCGCCACTTGGTAGACCGACGAAGTAGTTTAAGTCTTGGAAAGTAGCTGGATACGAACAGCGCAGGACTGGTGATCATGGCTCTCTTTGGACTTAAAAGAAATAGAAGAACAAAATGTATACATGGTATATCTGTTCAAAAATTTACAAAGTGACATATTTTCCGTTTTTTATAAATATAATTATTAACTAAATACGTTAAAATTCTATTATAATAAAGTTCGAATTCCATCACGCGTTATGTTAACACAAAAGCGTCCCCATAATACGACCACTCAATGTAACAATAATACAAATCAATAACAGTGGTAATTCGTAATGGGAACACGTTACGCAGTAGGGGGGGACATCAAGATGGCGTCGCCGTTGCAACCATAAACAATTTACAACCATAGAGTTCAAAGTCCTTTGGCGATATGTTTCATATCGTAAAACATCATTAACAATGCACATGGAGCCACAATTGGACACAAAGGGAGCACATACATAACGGTCGGGTATAAAATAACATTTTAAATGAATCTCTGAGTAGGGACGCCATAATAGCTGTTACAAGCCGGTAGCTTGACGTACCCTAACTTAGAAAGAAATCAAAATGTAGCTACATTCACTAAGGAGCTAAGTGGACATTATTTTTAATATTATTATTTAAAAAAAAATAGAAAAATATCAATATTTCAAATACACCTATGCCCCGATTTACACGGTACTTGTTTTACGCGTTTTCGCAAGTTTTTTCTGTTTTTATCGCACTCTACTAAATGTTACTGTGATTGAACACATGTGCTGTGTACACATTTCACGGGGAATCCCGCGCTTATGCACTAGCTTGCTGCACACGCACACTGTGCCTGTATTTGTTCTCATAAATTAAAGTTTTATCTATGGAAAATTGTATTTGAGTGAAAGTTTCACAATTTCAGAAAGATTTGATCATATTCGTTAATTAGAAGTGAGTGCATAATTTAGGTTATTATAAATAAATAAAAAAACAGTGTTTCCGTAATATATTAAATATTTTAACTCGTCAATACATTTTATTTTTATTTCTATGTACACCTAAGAATACTGAAAAAAATCAAGCTTTTCGATTTACATGGTTTTAACTTGAAAATTTTTAATTTTAGATTTACACTTTTTCTCAGGAACGTATCTACCGAGTAAGTCGGGGTATAGGTGTACAGTGTATTTAGACACAATTTGACGACAATTGGGGCTGAAAGGTGTACATGCAGCGATACCGAACCTTATCATTCAAGATAGAAAATCTCTCTCTATTCGTAAAGCTGGGAGCATCGCTTCTCTTGAATCAGAAATAAGGAGATTCAGAGAAGTACCAAAATCACAGACTTGGCACATATCTCGTGAAACCGAAGGTCGTTGGGATCGAAAGGTTCTCCAGCAGCATCCACGAGCGGGTAGACATTATATGGGTGGTCCCAGGTGTATGTGGCATCTTGGTGATCTTTGATCATCTATCACCTGACATGTTGATAATGATAATGAGTATATATCACCTATATAATAGAGTAGAAAAGAAATAGAAAAAGAAATGTGTAATAAACAATTAAAAAAGTAAAATAAATGTGTAAATAAAGATAAATTAAATGTAAGAATAAAAATAAATAAAATGTACCTAGCCACCTTAGAGTAAGAAGATGATGGAAGAAAGGCGAGGAAAGAAAGAAGGTATAAAAGAGCAAAACGAAAGATATTGTGAAGGACAAAAGTAAAGAATGAAAGATATTGTGACGCGTGAGAGTGATAAATAAAGAAAAGACTGAAAAAATTATTGAACAATAAAGTCCCTGAACCCAAAAAGTTAGGGGTACGAGAGGCCCCCAATAGCGGGGGCCATTAAAACAAAAATAATAAAAAAATATATGTACGTACATCCTTTGTAACTATTGTCTTAACTGCAACCGTTAATGACATTGTAAATTACATTTATGTTACCGATGGGCAAATCAAATAGCATGCAGAACAATGGCCCCTGGAGCATTAAGGTTCTGGAGCAGAAACCAGGAATAAGCATGCGTTGTGTAACATCCACAAGCGTGGTGAACAGACTACTTTTAGGTGCCTTTTTATCCTCTATTTTTGACCTCTGTCTTGCGTGATTTTAAGCGACGAGGTCTACGATGATAGATGCTTACCTAAAAGAAACCTATTCACCCTTGACTCGAATACTCCTAAGTAAGAAAAAGACCAATATTTAGCCACTTCCGCACATGCAGAGGTAGTCGTGCAACAAAGTGCACCGCCCGCCAGACCGCTGGTAAATGCGCATGCGGCAAACAACGCGAATCACACAACCGCCACAGTTAAATCACTCAACACGTGTTTCGCCCCTCCACGGGGACATCTTCAGAAGTTATGCGGAAATCCATCCTAAGTATTCTTACTTAGGATGGACTTCCGCAAGGTAACGCCTGATTCCATTAAATATCGAAAACTCATAAGTTATAATTGTCTGGAAACAATGACGCCAGCAGATTGTGCCTGTGAAGTGTTTTGTGGGCTTTTCTCGACTAAACCGCGTTTGGAACCCTCGTGATTTTGTATGTATTTCAAGACAACACATATATCTCTCCCAAAGACATCTATCAGAGATATACCATAATCGCCATTCTTGGCAGGTGGATTGGCGATCGCGATGCAGTATTATGGTACGTAGAAGACACTATTGCCCATCCTGTTTAAGCTTGTTTGTGAGCAGTGGCAATCCTATATAATTAATTAACAAAGTTTGAACTATAAGATTATATCCCGGAAATCGATCCCGTGATCTACGAACGCAAGTTTAGTTCTACCGTTGCTCATTTAAACCGTTACTATTATTAAATTTAACTGTTTTATTGTATACCTAAATTCTCAAATCTTTTTAATGTAAGATAGTTATAAATTGATATATATTACAACTTTAATGTGTGTGGAAAACGAACGACTTGGTCTATCTGTTTATACATATGTACGGCAAAGTGATTACGTATGTTTAAGTGATGCAATCAGTATGTGAATCAAAATGAATAAAAAAAAAATCCGTTACCCGTGTCCTCAATACGCGGTAGCAATATTCGACAGCAGAACGAACGCTCACAAACGAAGTTACACAGTCAAGTGGATAACGAGAGGCCCTCCATCCTCCCTGCGCAATCTCACGTAGCCTGAGCGGCAACGCGCCGCATGCTAATGCCTCGCCAAAATAAAAATAAAAAACAGAAACTCTATGGTCCGGCGACAATTACGTTACGACACTGAATTCCCGCCGTTTCCCTCTCGCAACCGGACGCTCTCATTTTTGCAATCGGACGTTTTTGACAGCGCAGAGGGCAAAAAAAGGCGTTTCTAAAAAATCACCCATCAATTCTGTGTCGTGCTCGTTGCATGGAAATCAGTCTTTTATAACCTCAATAAAAGAATAATAAGTGTACTATACTATACTATATATAGAGAGAGAGAGAGAATTTGTTTTCTACTTCTTTTCAGACATCACGATGTCCTACGACTTCCTTAAGACTAGGGACTAGGAGCCGGTTTCTTAGATGTACCACTGGCGGTATATACCATAATCTCCACGCTTGATAGGCGATCGCATCGTGGTGTTACAGTACTCGGAGGACGCTGCTGCAGCCCATCCTCTGGAAGCTGATCTCTCCGTCGCCTCGAACGACACACAAAGAATTGGAACCTAATCCATGCCGGGCTCACCTGGCTCGCTGGACCGGTCATCGCTTATAAAATATTTTCGGATGGATCACTAATTAATTAAATACACTAAAACTTATTTTACAATAAAAATTAACAATTTTAAAGTACAATAAGGTGTATTACAAAAGAAAAAATTATAAATTCTCCACGAAATTATAACTAAAAATATGGCGCGAAAAAAAACGTGTGTGTGGATCAGATAAAATAAATCCGTACCATAAATTCTGAATAACAATTGCGGTGCATTTGACACCTATTATGTTGTGACGAAATGAATTATAATGTGGCGAATGGGCAAGGCGTCGCGGCTCGGAACCTGACACTTCGTACCTGGCGCATTATAGCCGGAGCACCCGCCCATCCGTCTCGATTATTCGATTAGTGAACGCTTTCAAACGTAATTCGTTAAACATATTTTTTATCTGTACTCATGTAACCGTATCGCTTCTATTTTTGTCAACGAAATGTCATGATCTATACATGACATTTCGCTGTCAAATTTATCATTTCGGTGCAAGTATTTTTTACTCATTTTAAATCTATTACAGAATGATTTAAACATTAAAATATTAAGTTTTGCTTCTCAATGCGTATATATAAATGTATTGTTTTCATATCTGTGAGGTCGATATAATAATGTATGTCAAAAAAAATCGAAATTAAATACATCAGGCATTTACATGTGCTTTTAAATTGTCAATTATTTTATCATTATAAACTGTAAGTTGATACCAGCTCGAAACACTAATCTGTTGAGAAGCGCCGGACAGAAACTCAACAGTTGCTCTTTTAAAAGAAATTTTTCATGTGCACATTATAATATCAATTCCGCTAAGGAGACAACTAACAAAATTAAATACATTTCGATCATATAAACTATTGAATACTATGTTAAGATTTATTTAATATTATACTATTAAATTTTGATTCAAAAACAATACATGGAATATCTAAGATATTTTGTGAAATCTCTGTTATATATACGTAAAGTCAGAGCCTTGAAAGATTTATTATCATTTTGAAGACGAAATTTAGTCATAACTAGTTTATTTTTATTTCTTGTATTTAGCATGTGTCACAGTATTTCTTAAAAGATTCTAATTTTAATTTATAAACATTGTTAAAGTTCACTTCATCTTCATTTTCCGTCCAGGACGAACGCTCGCTGCAAGACATAGGCATGCAGATCTCATAGCCCTATAATATAGTATCTAACAAATTTATGCCTATACAACATACTCTATATATGTTAAAAGCATAGACAGCCTATAAATTAAAAAATAATATTCTACCATTTTTTATCTGTATATCATTACATGTAAGCTTACATTGTTCCGTCAAATTATGACAAAAAAAATGTTTGACAATACAAACGTCAGTTGCATTCATTCGAGCGCCATAACTGTATTTTTTTTAGATAAAGGCATACATAAAGATGGAGCCAAATTGAATCGCACTCGTTACATAGCGCGGAGGGTATCGCGTAATTATTAATCATTTCGCATCTGATCCGCAGGGCGGGCACACCCCATTCACTGCCCCGGTACTCTGTCTACATCGACAAAGGAGCCATACGACACACCGATCGTACATTGCGTAGTCATTATGAACATTAAAAAATATTTAAACTTTGACGGACTTAATGCTTTATAGGCGTTCTGTATTAGTCAACCAAAGACAGATAAATATGATATATACGGTAATTACTGCATCTTTTATCTAATTACTAATAAACAATATATGCATAAATTATACAAACTTATCACCAGCTCCACTGAATAAAATGATATTCATTTGCAATTTACAAGTTCCTATAAACCTTAACAATTTTTTTCATAGTTTCTGCTTAAAAATGGCTCAGATAGGCAAAGTTATCTTTTTTCCTGTAAACAAATGATATAAAATTTAAACAAGAATAAAAAGATTATATGCCAAGCGTTCTTTCAAATATAAATATTCAAAGATTATTCCGCATAAAATTCGTTCAAACTATATAAAGATTATAATTTTAAGTGTTTCAGTTTTTGAGATATAACCAATGTATAGTTTATTAAAGTTTGTTGTTGTTTTTGTTGATAGCAATGTTTGGTTAAAAACTTGGTTTATTGATTCATTTTCAGGGTTTACATTATAATTTAAATAAACATTGTTTAAATAAGTACATTGTAGATAGTATATATAAATAAGCAAACAGTATTCATAAGTACTTGTAAATGTCTACTTGAATAGAGATATTTTTAAACCACTTTAAACAGAGCAAGTAGATTTTCTCTTTTTTTTCACTCTAAAAATATTTTGAATTAAAACAGCGCGCAATGCACAGCGTCTAATGTTTGGCAATCGCTTCAGTGTCGGCGGGCGCGGCGACCCCGCCTCGTGTCCGTGTCGGCGGCGTGTCGTCATTTACATGACAATCGCACGATCGCTCCCCCGGGTGGTGCGGCTCGCGTCGCGGGAACGCAGCGACACCGCTGCGGTA
Source organism: Battus philenor (assembly GCF_028537555.1). NCBI lineage: Eukaryota > Metazoa > Arthropoda > Insecta > Lepidoptera > Papilionidae > Battus > Battus philenor. The sequence continues at coordinate 14,735,295 of NW_027181676.1, read as the reverse complement.
GCACTCGCAGCGGCGACTTATGAGCGGGAAAATTTTAAAACTAAAATCGGTAGATAGGTGCCCACTGCATGGAAAAGGTCTCCCCCAAAGAATTTTACGATAACCGGTCTAGTGTCTAATTTAAATAAGTCCTTGTTCCATCTAGTGGAATGCCTACCCATGCCGCGTCAAGCTCCTGAATGTCATTCGAGAACATTCGGCGCCAACGGCCCACGATTTTATGAGCGATATGCCCACGCCCACTGCCACTTCAGACGAACAATTCTTCAAACTATGCCGGTGACATTAGTTCTTATACGGATCTCCTCATTTCTGATTTCAAATCGCTTAGAGTTATCTAGGACTATCGTTGACTATGTCTTTAAGCTTGCAGACTTCAGAAATATATGTAATATTTCTGAAAGGAGATGCTCAAGCCGTAAAGGTTAAGAAAACAATTTCAAATGGACAAATAATTGAAATAACTCCATTTATACCACTCGCTAGAACACGCACCCCACCCTATAACGGCCGTCGTATATCTAGCAACGAGATCCCCACGAGAGCTTTCAGACTATCTCCAAAAGTTTCCCTTATGTATCTGATACATAATATTAGTCGGCAAAGCGGATTCCTCTCAGAGGACGAGGGCGCGAGGCGTACGTGCCTCAGCACCCCAGAGCTGTCAACTTTCCCGCCCATTTGTTCCAAGGGCTTTATTGTCAAATAAATGACATGTGATAAAAAAATGTTTGTCCACAGATTATAACACTAATGACTCTTATTTGAAATAAATTATTTATTTCACTATATTGAAATTGTTACACCGTTGATGACTCAGTTTACTTTTAAAAAGAATATAAATATTTAAAATTTAGAATTCGCAGTAGAACTAAAGATTTATGATTGACTGCCGAATTCAGACTAATTTATTAATACTATTATTTTTTTTGACATTCGGTGTCATTTATTGAAGTCACAAATTAATACGTTTTGAAAAGGGTATGCAAAAAGTAACGTATTTACAGTAATTTATAATAAATTTTGTAACGCATACAGAACGATATAATTTTTTAAAAATATTATAACACAGAAAAAAAAATATGAACTCAGTTACATTTATCGCGAGCTACAGGAGCTGAAAGTTGCGAATCCCCGTCCCCTGTTCTATAACCTAATTGTTTGACAACTACAATATCTCCTATATAATATTTTATTTATTACCTCTTGCTCACAAAAAACAAGTCGATGCCATCCTTGAAAAAAGAATTATTAATTTCTTAAAAAAAGGTTTTATGTGACAGAACCTTATTCGATTCATGTAATCTCCTGAACATAAATTTTGTTTAGATTTGTAAAATACACTGTAAAGATATGAAGGAATTTAACCAACAAAAGTTGAAACATCGATTTTAGAATAAACGCAAGCACTGTTCGATAACTATTTAAGAAGATTTTTAAAGTAATTTACTAAAACATCCTGGCAGCAACAGATTAATTAGAATAGGGATAAAAAAGAATGAAATTAAAATATTTTATAGCACACTTGTAAAATGTAAATAAATTGGAAATTAAAAGTATATGTTTAATAATGACGTAGATATTTCTGCTAATATCGATTTATTTCTAACAATTTTTATTAAATAATAATTATTTTGACTCTGTGCTGTCATACTAAACCGCTAAATATAATATATTTTTGACGCCGTCAATAGATTAGGCAATAATTTTAAAATTACTTCCAATTGATTTTTGTGGTCGCTTATGAATTTTCTTTTAGGCTCAAGGTCAATTAAAGAGCAATAGATATATACGAGCTTTGCTGCGAGATCGAATCAGAAATGAGGGTCAAAGAGTCAAGGACATAACTGGAAGAATTGCTCATCCGAAGTGACAGTGGGCGCGGCGCGTCGCTCATGCAAGATGGCCGTTGGGGACAAAAGGTCTCAGGTGGCAATCACGAACTGGTAGACGTAGCGTGGGTAGACTCTCCACAAGGTAGACCGACGACAATGTTAAGGTGGCAGGAAGTGATGTAAATCATGATGACGTTTAGAGCGGCCATTTTGAAAGAACATATTAACAAACTTATTTTAACACTAGCTGTATCAGCGACATCTTGCGCGTTGAATTTGACAAAAAGAAACTTAATTTAGTGTTTCATTAAAAAAATATATAAAATAAAAGTGGCCTCAGTTACTCCTTATTACATCAGCTACCTGCCAGTATAAGTCATGTCAAAATAGGTCCAACCATTTTAGAGATTAGCCGTAAGAAACAGACAGACAGTCCGACAAAAAAAATGCATCCCTATTCTATTCACAGCAAAAACAAACAAAGAAAAAACATAACTTATTATTTTGTACATACCAAGGTTACAGAATTATAACCTAATTTAAAATGTTGTTTAGACATCAAGATTTGAGATAATAATAACTCGAAATCTAATTTCCAATAATATTATTGTATAGCCTATTCATCCTCCTTACAGTATTGCAAAAAGATGTATCCTTTTTACAAACCTGTAATTAGACGTTAGGTTTGCGTACGTTGTTAAAGGACCCAACATCGCTAATGGAGAAATCTGACAAAATGGCGCCTATTACTGTTGTAAAAGTAGTCTTACAAAAACATCATTGCAATCAAGTAAAAATAATGTATAAATATTATAGGTTTACGGTGTAGACAACCCTATGATTAAATTTACAACTTTATTTAAGCGGCTTAATAAATTTAAGACACATTTAGGTAATATTTTCAATTAATCATTCAATTATGTTCAATTTTTTCAAAGTAAAAACTGTGTTTGTGAATATTTTTTTCAAAATTGGCAATAAAATTAATAGACATAAAACACTATCAACCTCTATCCAAATAATATAAGATTTCATTCATCAACAAGATAATTCATCAATAGAACAGATAGCATTACGAAGCAAAATGAATGTATTTTACGTGCTACCGAATGTTTTATAAATTGGATTCAAATCGCAGCTATTCATGCAATTCTTATATATTGTTTTATTATTATTACACATAATTCCGAAAGTATTTCAAAATAACAAAGATCTATAACGATAAAAATTTTAAAAATAACTTTTATATAACATTACAAAATTATATTCAACTTCACGTGAGACTTATTTCCTCATAACATGCTCTCAACGATTGAACATGAGATACAAAACCCACACAAGAATGAGTTTATTTATAAATAAATTAAGGTCGTATCGACACAGAAGGCACTTCGGTCCGGATTGAGTAATGACAAATGCAGAAAAGCGCAGTCATCTCGGCTAACGATGGCGTAACGAGTGGACTTGACCACGAGCATCGTTTAATTCTGCTTATGCCTCGAGATGGGTTCCAAGACGGGACGTGTAACGCCTACAATCTTCTGAACGCAATTTCTTTTTTTTGGGCAAATTGACATTGCCGATCAGAGTGACGAGGCGATTTCTTACTAATGCATAAATTACACTTTCTCATCTATACTTAAAGTTTCTTTTTTTATTCAATTAGCGATGTAATTATTTATTGATAATAAATTTATTCACTGTTAGTTATTTATTACAAAAAATAAACACTAGCGACTTTTTAATTTAGAACATTGTTTCAAACATTATTTCAAGTAATAACAAGCAAAAAATACTTTAATTTAATTGAACAATTGCGATGAAATTACATAACCTTAATTTAGACATTTTTTAAAATACTGCTTATACACAAAAAGTGCAATGATCTTTAACCTTTATTATTTTGAACGCATCTTTATGTAAATAAATGACACTGACAGCAGTGTTGTGTGCATTTCATATCCGTTTACTTCAAACGAGGCAGATAAAGTTTACGATAAGTATGCGCCGATTTTAATAATATCGGGTATAAATCAGGTCGCGAGGCGAGCGCATTGCCGTCCCACGTATTGTACACATGGGTGCGAAGAATCAAAGCGTGCTGTGCGCGGTGTCAGGGCGGGAGGCCGTGGAAATACTTTTCAAGTGCATGTTCATAGGACTTTGGCAGTTTTTGCAGTTTGCTGTGCGAAGGTTATGGAAAGGACACCGCCGGAAGAATTTAAAATCGCCACCGATCGAACTTACAGTTGATTCATCGATCGGTATACACTGCTATATAAAACTTATGGTAAATATATTAACTTATATATATATTACTCGCTTCATTTCCTAATGTTTTCTCATTAATTATAAACAGTGTCGCGCGATTGTGGCTAAAGTCCATAGATTATGCAGATAACACTACTTGTTGATTTATTAATTTTGCTAATATTTTTTTTTTGTATTGAATAATAAATAAAAAATAAATATTTTTACTGTCGCAAGTTAGTCATTATTTATTTATTTAACTTTAATTTTCAGGGAGTAAAATATCATTATGTAGAAACTGGCCCAAAAAATGGAAGCATTGTGCTTATTCTTGGAGATGCTCCGGATGCTGGTAACTTATGGGTACCTTCCTGGGCATCAGTAGTGAGGAGGTTGGCTGAGAGTGGATACCATGTAGTCACGCTGGACTTACGTGGTACTGGTGGCAGTGAGGGTGGGAACAGGAAGGATCTCTCACCGCCAAGAGCAGTGGAGGAACTGTCAGCTCTCTTGAAAGCTCTTGGTGTATCTTCAAATAAGCCAGCGGCTGTGATTGGCTTTGGCATTGGAGGCATGTTGACTTGGTGAGTTCATTCAAACATAAATTATCATTATTTTTATCATATTGAAGGTTACTTTGTCCATTATACTTTGTTTACAAATAATGTTTACATTTATGCACCTCTATTCATTATCAGCCAATGATTTACAAGTCAAATAAATATTTAATTGAATTCCCACTCATACCAAATATAACTTATTAAACAAACTGTAATATTGTCATCAAAATCTTTATTTATAAAAAATTATCATAATGCATTTTTACTATCCTTGTTTTATCTAAAAATATGGTGTGATGTACACCAAAGTTTAACTATGTAATTAATCATTATTTATCCTTGTCAGAGAGAGTTTATAACCTCATGACCTACAAATAACCTGAAGATAGTTATAAGATAGTTATTTTGTGTTGAAAATACCTTATTTAATATACCTATTTTTCTCACTTTAATTGCTTAGTGACAATTATTTTTACTATTAATACTTTTGATTTATAACACAAGATTTTCAGAATTTTATCTTAATAAATATTTCATAAGTTTTGTGTAAAGATATGTAATAGGATAATGATAATAAAAATATAATAATAGATAATGTAAAGGTATATTACATATATATATATATATATATATATATATATGTAATATATTATGTGTAGAATTTTTTTTTTTGGAATTACATAAACAAAAAGTTTTCTTTCATTGCATTATTTGTGGCTGTCCAGTTTTAAATACCTTTAAATAGGTGACATTTAAAAAAAAACTGAATAAAATGTCAAATCAGTTTCCCGCCAATTTTACAATTGTTGAACGTAACATTGTTCATTGTATGATTTGATTTATGCAATGTGTTATTTTTATGATGAAATAATTTACAATAAATTTTAAATAATTTAAATTTTATTTACTATTATTATGAAAAGTATTTTTAAACCGATTTATGTTGGTTTAAAATTTTAAGTTTTTTACGATTTAAGTTATTTCGATAACGTAATTGTTATAAAGCTGTTATAATTTAAAATTATATTACTAAGTGTTTGGTTTTGCTGGTGGAACGCAATAAATAAATAAAGTACTGCATATATATTAGAGTTAAATGTAAATAATTTATTTAAAATAATATTTCTTGAATATTTATTACAGTCATTATCAATTCCGTGAGACATCCACTGTTGTACATAGGCTTCCGCTATTTTAAATAACATTGAAAGGGATCTGCATACAGTTTTTTAAAGAACTTAAGAAATTTGACTGTCCACCTTGTCCAATGCTGCGCCTGCCGGTTTGTGGTCACCTTTTTAGAAATAAGGGCGCAGTGGCCATCGGATCTGCTCGTATGTGGTCACTATGACGGTTACTAGCGATAAAATACGGATAACCTCATTCTCAACCTCATCTGTATTCATAACAGATTTTCAATTGGATATTTTTGAGTACGTTACTTGATAAAGATTGCAGTATCGGAAGACCCAAAAATGACGGTTCATACGAGTGACCAATTTCCTCTTCGTATTTGATGTGCTTTTCATAATGATGTTTATAGTAAATTTATAATATTATCACCTATAAAAGAGCACAGCACGTTTGGCAACCTGCACTGAATTTATACCTTGTGTGAGTTGGTGTATAATAGACATAAACCAATTTTGAAGCGCCGAAGCTTTTGGGCTCTCGAAAGAACTTTAGCTGGAGTCGCTTCATCATACAGTTTGATTGGGAGGATCCCAGATCACTTAGACGGATGCTACATGGCCTAATAACCTTGTAGAAAGTACCTTGAATATTTAATGGAATCAGACGTTACCTTGCGGAAGTCCATCCTAAGTAAGAAAAGGACCAATATTTAGCCACTTCCGCACATGCAGTGGTAGTCGTGCAGCAAAGTGCACCGCCCGCCAGCCCGCTGATAAATGCGTTAGCGGCAAACAATGCGAATCACACAACCGCCACCGCCAAATTGGAGTATATAATAATAAGTTTCCTCCTCTCCATTATTACAAGTTTGCGGGGGACTCGGTAGGGGCTTGAGTTCACTTGTCGATAATACCAGTTCAGCATTCCAGTTCAAGGTCTTCCGAGAGGTTTGACCCATGACTTGACTGGTCTACCTGGCCACCATTACTGCCACTTCGGATAGCGTTAGCGATCGAAAATATTGCGGAAGAAACACACGACGTTTTTATTTAGAACACTAGTGGGTTTATTTCATAACATTAGATATTAACACGTCATAATTCTAGTGGAATATTAGATTATAGATCAATCTATCTGTTAGTATACTGATAAATATTTAATTTATTACTTCGGATTCATAGAGCAGCTCTAGGTATATGAGGCATATCTATCGCTAAATAGTACTGTGTAAACATTATCATGTTCCGGGTTTATAAATCCGTACTGTAGGTACAAAATACTGTAGGTACCAAGGTACGATTATTGTTAAAAAATATGTTTTTTTTCAAAATCTAATTTCATAACAATTCATTCATTAATACATTTCTTGCAAGGTGGGGCGTATGCGACCCCCGCTGCACTTTCAGTTCTCATTGAAAAACAAATGATTCTCAAACAAATGAATTGTAGGCTCGAATATAGATAACTTCACGTCACGCATGCGTACGTAATGCATATTAAAATTTATAACTCTCCCGCTAACTATAGCTTTGTATTGAAAAAGTGTAAAGCATACATCTTAAAGGACTTTTATGGTAACATTTCAGTGGTAGTCGTGCAATAAAGTGCACCGACCGCCAGCCCGCTGATAAATACGTATGCGGCAAACAATGCGAATCACACAACCGCCACCGTTAAACCACTCAACACGTGTTTCACCCCTCCACGGGGCATCTTCAGGAGTTATGTCACACCGATTAGTGCCTGGACTCTGTGTTGGACTACCACTGCGTGTGCAGAAGTGGCTAAATATTAGTCCTTTTCTTACTTACAATGGGGCAATGCCTGAAGACGAAGGTCTTTGACCATTGTGTGTTGCCGGTGATGACACACGGATCCGAACGTGGTCGTTTACGACGATCCTTGTAAGAAGGCACCAGGTCACCCAGAGAGCAATGGCAAGGGCTATGCAGCTAAGCAGAAATGAGGACATACGCAGAAGAACAAAGACTGACTCTCTGACTGCCCGTGTTTCTCGAGTGGCGAACAAAAGCCGGTAGACGCGGCGTGTTTGCCCCCCATTAGGTCGACCGTTGACTTAGTTAAGGGAAGTCGCTGGTCTGACTGCTGGTCAGAGTGGTCATAGTAGTAATCTTTTGGATAGGCCTATGCCACGTGAGCGTTTATCGACTGAAAATAAGATATATCAAAATTAAGTACTCTATTCCTCGATTTACACGGTACATACGTTCCTGAGTAAAACGTGTAAATCGAAAATTAAAAATTTTCAAGTCAAAACCGTGTAAATCGAAAAACTCGCAGAAAATACACGATTTTGCTATTTAACAGTTGTGATTTTTTTTTCAATAAATTTAGGTGTACACATAAATAAAAATAAAATACATTGACAAATTAAAATATTTAATATGTTACGGAAAAACTGTTTTTTTTTATACTTATAATTCAATATATATAATATGGTTTGTTCTTCTGTTTAATATTGTTTAATATTCATTAAACAGAAGAACAAACCATAAATTACTCTCATTCTTTTCTTCAGAATCGGAGGTTCGAATTCGGTTTTATCACTCGAAGTTATTTGTGCCGATTAGATGTTTGAAGCAGAAATATTAACATTATGAGAGATGGTGATAAAATCGGTTATTAAAACAAAAAAAAACTTTTTTGGAAAACCGTGTAAAAGCGAAAACGTGTAAAACGAGTACCGTGTAAATCGGGGGATAGGTGTATTATTTATTATTTGTCCCTGTATACTTTGTACTGGCAAGTAATTCGCCTATCGCATTTAAAAAAAAAATGACGTAAAATAGTGTAAGAGTTACTTTATTTGATAATATTTGAAGTAAAAACTTTTTGTTGAATGAGCTATAGTCGACTCTTTAGTTTTTACATGGTCCCCGCTATTGGGAACCTCTCGTTCCCCTATCTCGTGTGGGACAGGGACTTTTTATTTCTAGTAATTTATTCATATTTTTTTATCATTATCATTCTTCTCTTTCATGTATCATATTATCTGTCGTACTGTCTCTTTCGTTCTACAATTTTCCTAGTCTTTCTCTTTCATTCCATTAGCCATACATCCATCTTCAACAACTATATTCTGGGTTTCCTTACTATTTTATTTTGCTACATTACATTTATTGTTCAAACATTTAACACATTTCTTTATAATTATCATATTATATTATACTATTTATTGCACTATTTTTGGGTACTACTTTATTTATACACATATAATTAGTGAGTGTGTTCGTATGTGTGTTTGTAAAAGAAATAAGAAGTTGCGATATTCAATCTAAGTTTATCCCGTATGACACATGCGTTGTTTAAATGGAATATCGTTGATAAACTTAGAAGTAATTGCGATTTCTGAGTGTAAATGCCGATAAGTAGTTCTAAAAATTGAAATATCACACGACATATGGCACGTAAACACAACTTGTCGACTTAAATGACAACTGTGAACTGTATAATCCTTTCCACACCCAATGTCGAGTGTCACTCGACACTGATTTTGTTCCACAAGCTCCACTGTCGAGTGATACTCGACATGGTGTAATACTTCTTTTTGCGGAAAATTTTAAAACAGGAAAGATTTTTGTTACTAAAATGTTTGAATCACGAATGAATGAAACATATTCTAGAATCGCATGATACTATAATTCAATTAAACTTTATCGATGCTACATAACAGCCTTGGAGTGGAAAGGGATAAAGATTTAAGTGAATGTTTACAATTAAATTATAATTTTACAAAACTAGGTGACAGTGCATTGACAGAACAAAACGAACTGTCAATATGTGTTTTAAAAAAATGAAAATACAAGGAGGTTCTAATTGCCCGAAAACAGTCGTACTTACAACTAGTTTTAACAAAACTTCTTTGTTAAAACTAAAGATAAAAATATTTGTCACTACGAGATTTAGTTAAAAAATATACTAGAGCAGTGTTTTTCTCTGCGAGGCCCACGCCTCACAAGACGGCAATTGCAACGGCGGGAGTGGATTCGACACGAGTTAAACTCTTACGATTGTGTGTGTGTGTGTATTTTTTTTGCGTGTGTGTGCGTGTGTGTGTGCGCGCGTGCGCGCGCGTGTGTGTGTGTGCGTGCGCGTGCGTGCGTGTGAGTGTTTGTGTGTGTGTGCGCGCGCGCGCGTGTAAGTATTTGTGTGTGTGTGTGTATGTGTTATATAGGGACGCGTAGAAATTTTAGAAAGGCATGGCATATAAAGATAGGTAAAGGACTTTGAAGGAAATGAAATTAATTTAGAAGAATAAATAAAAAAAAATTCATTTCATAAATAAAATTACTATACTTTGATCACAGACATACATAGTGTGTTGAATGTGAATGCAAAATGTCAAATGTCAATAATTATGCAGTATTCAAAATGAAAATGTCAAAATGGGTGCCCAAATTAGCCGCACCCGGCAAATAAAGCCAAGCGAACCGATCAAAGTCTAATTGAGAACTGATTTATTTTATAAAAAATAATGCACGTGCAGACAAAAGTCTTTGAACTTAATGTCTAGGTCGCGATGACGATCGGACCGAATATAAAATTGAAATGCATGTAATTTTTTTTATATGGCCCCCGCTATCGAGGGCCTCTCCTACCCCTAACTTTTTGGGATCAGGGACATTATTGTTCAATAATTTTTTCAGTCTATACTTTATATATCACTCTCTTTCACGCGTCACAATATCTTTCATTCTTTACTATTGTCCTTCACGATATCTTTTGTTTCGCTCTTTTATACCTTTTCTCTTTCCTCGCATTTCTTCCATCATCTTTATACTCTAAGGTGGCTAGGTACATTTTATTTATTTTTATATGCATGTACTTTGCACATAGTGGGTGCTTTAACATTTCGAAATGGAAAATTTGCATAAATTTTGACTTAATTTTATGTTAATAACAATTGCAATAAAATGCATGAAGTTTAGATTTATAAGTAATAAAATTAATGACAGTATTTAATATATATATATATTTGACATCGTAGTTTTAAAAAAGTTTCGACAAATTTGTCCACCAAACTATCGAAATTTCAAAATCTATTACATCATTACAACACCCGGCAATAAATATTGCACATCGACCTTTGGAAAGAGATAATCGGCTAATTTCGGCTTGACATTTAATATTTCGTGAGACAGAAAAGTAGGGTGACCATCTGATTTGTGAATAAAGGACTCCCTGTAAACCGGTGGTGTTTCATTTCGAGTCAGAACCCACAGTACGTAACATTTATACACGTGTGCTACATTAATTTACAGTAAAATCGAACAGTTCGATATTTACAATGTGGGTCGTATGTCTTCAAGAAGTGTCGTCGAGTGTTGAAGAGATGCTATCATTAGCCATTAGGTATACCCCCACTAAATGGGTCGACAGAGTTGAGTCCCAGGAAAACATAACATCATGGCTATCTTTAGTGGAAAATATAAAAAGATATAAAAGATTAAATTTCAGTAGTCACGAATAAGGCCGATTTAACACGGAAACTAATGAATCTCTTACCTGTAATAAATATATATAAAAGGCACACGTGATTTCGAGTGCTATCGGTTATCGCACTCGGGTTTTACGATTTAATCAACGCTTGTATCACAACCGAAAATAATAATGAAATGCTAAATATTTTTTTGTAATTAATCATAGATAAGAATTTAATCTAATGTCGTTTCGTATTTCCGTGGTTAAAAGGTAGGTAGACGCAGCGACTTTTAACAGCGGTAGTAATGTTAGTCAGGCAATAATAGCGCTTGCATCATCATGTCAACCTGCAAGACCTGGGCCGCCCAAAATATCAATCCAGCTACTTCTCGGACCTGGACTATCTTCGGTTCACCCAGCGGGTACCTACCCAAGTCGCGCCTACCGGCTCATGCTAGGACATGTTACTTTACACTGTAATACATTGGTTCCCAGCGTGGACGCATGACCCACATGTGGGAACTTTGTAATTCGAAACTAAAGCCGATACGTGTCCGATTCATACTCAGACACTGCTCCCGATTCGCATCCAAAAGACGTAACCACGTGACCTTATGCGAAAACCTTAATATACCGCCGTTCAACTTATCGGACCTTCTCAAGAAAAAATCTACAGCAAAATCTTTTTATGAGTTGGCCCGGCGCATTGTCCTAAATTTAAACCTCATGGCTTTTAACAGTCTGTAGCGCTTGGGCAGCGACTTGAAATTAAATAACGTACCAACTAATGTATAATTGAGTAAAACTTACAAATTTTATTGTTAATATGTATACATTTTAGCTATGTTTACCCATAAAAGAAAATTGTGTAAGAAAAATTATAAAACGCTGTCGTGCCACGCAGCTGGGAGAAGAAAGATCCGTATCAAATAGCGGCAACCCTCTCCCAACTGTCTGCGTTTAGTAAAAGCGGAAAAAAAATATTGTAAAAAAATAACACTAGCGATACAAATTAGAATTAATAAAACAAAGCCGATACGAGTTTAACTCCTTCGCATTAATATAAAAAAATACATAAGTTACATAGGGGGTCGAAAGACTTTTAGAAAGTTTTATTTGGGGCGTGGCATTTAAAAGGTTAAAATACTGCTTTACACTGTGAAATAGTCATTTCAAATTTATCATATAAAGTTTATGCATACGACGTAATATGAATAAAGATTCAACCAATGCCAACGTAAAAGATTAGGCTTCCGTCCAATATATCTATGGGGGTAATATTGCCACGCTTGGCAGGCGGGTTTGTGATCGTAATGTGGTATTATGGTACGCAGAGGACGCTGCTGATCATCCTCTAGAACAGGGGGTGAGCAACCTTTTTTGCTCGGAGGGCAGCAGTATCAAAAACAAGGGGCCATGAAGAAAATAAAGTATATATACAAGGTTCAAAACACGTTATAAACGTATATGTTTGTATTTAAGATATTCAAAACTAATTAGACATTTTGTTAGCCTTTAAGCCTTGCTTCTCGGTTTTTTATTTTAAAAAAAATGAAAATAAATTGATTTTTTACATGCCTCGAGGGCCGCGGGTTGCTCATCCCTGCTCTAGAAACTTGTTTGTGAGAAACAATCCTATATAATTAATGCACATGTGGGAACCCGTGACCTCCGATCGCAAGTCACACTCCTCCACAGCTGAGCTACCAGTGCTCGTAATCTAGGCATTAATTTCTATAATGTAGTAATAAAATCTACTTAAATTTACAAAGGTATAGTTTACAAAATATTTATTTTGTAAACTATGTAAGAAAAGGACCAATATTTAGCCACTTCCGCACATGCAGTGGTAGTCGTGCAACAAAGTGCACCGCCCGCAAGAATGACTCTGTGTTTGGCACTAATCGGTGTAACATAACTCCTAAAGATGCCCCGTGGAGGAGTGAAACACGTGGTGAGTGATTTAACGGCGGCAGTTGTGTAATTCGCATTGTTTGCCGTATGCGCATTTATCAGCGGGCTGGCGTGCGGTGCACTTTGTTGCACGACTACCACTGCATGTGCGGAAGTGGCTAAATATTGGTTCTTTTCTTACATAGGGTGGACTTCCGCAAAATAACGCCTGATTCCGTTAAATATTTGTAAACTATATAAATCATTAATAGGTTTTGTGTCTAATTTAAGACAAACTGAGTCACTGGTCTTCCATAATTATCATTTCACAAATGGGACTTTTACCATCGAACCCGAGATGTAAGATCGCAAGTGTCAGTCCTTTACCACTGAGCTATCACAATTTGCTTCTTCTCCAATATCGAAGAGTTTCCGGCAGGTACCTCGCGCATTGTCGCGGCGCGCTGATAAGGAAGCTGGTGATAATTGGAGCCCCGCACCCCAACATGTACTGGCAGCACCCGCCCGTCGCCTTCTGCAACCGAGCGCTGCAGTTTATACAGGTTTTTTTTTATTATTCTTATTTGAAAATCTCGTCCGTACAACGGTAAGGACTAGATATATTTGTATGTTTATTTTATATGAGTTAGATGACTCATCATTCTCGGTAACACGACCAATGTTAGGCACAGGCCGTGCTGAAATATTTCCGTCTTCTAGGTCCTTTATCTTCATTGAAGGTCGCGTTCTTCCTGGAAGGTCTGTGGTCAAGAATTCAACGACTTGTCACCACAGGTCTCTACTTTTCCATGTGCTTGTGTTATAGTGTGACCTGTCACAGATGGCATAAAATCATCATCAAGTTTGTGATCGCTCTTTTGGTCTCTTTTCCTCTGCTGTTGGACACTCTATCCCTCTACTTTTTAGACATAATTTAAGACGGTCACTTACTAATTGGACTGGTGAAATAACAACAGCGTATGACATCATCGTGCAAGTCTCACTAACTCTTAAGATTGAATGTTCTGGAAAAAAAATGGTAACTGACACTGTCATGTTTGGTCACGATCCCCCACAAGGAAGCGACTAAGAAGAAATATGTATATCACTCGCTGGTCGAGCCATGGACAGGGGTATGCTGGGGGTATTTCTAAGATCGAATCAGGCATTGGCAAAATTAGTTGCCAGTGGAAGGTCAAAACAGACGGTAGGACTTTGAAGTTCTGGAATGGAGACCATGGACCAGCAGGCGCAGTATAAGACGTCGAATCACAAGGTGGACAGACTTTGTCGTTGGAAGACGCTGGCTGCAAGCCGAGTTCTACAGGTCTTATTGGATATCTAACAGCAAGGCCTATGTCCAGCTGTGGACATCTTACGACATTTATGATGATAAGATAATCCAAACTTTTGTAGCAGTGTACCGTATTAGCGCCATCATTAAATTCCGTTTGGAACTGGTACTGCTGCCATGTTCGTTTTCAAAAACTCCGTGTTTGGCATCAATCGGTGTAACATAACTCCTGAAGATGCCCCGTGGAGGGTTGAAACATGTGTTGAGTGAATTAACGGTGGCAGTTGTGTAATTCGCATTGTTTGCCGCATACGCATTTATCAGCGGGCTTGCGGGCGGTGCACTTTGTTGCACGACTACTAATGCGTGTGCGGCAGTGGCTAAATATTGGTCCTTTTCTTACTTAGGATTGACTTCCGCAAGGTAACGCCTGATTCTATTAAATATTGATTAAGCCTGCCACTAGTGGACCGACGATATAGTTAATGTCGTGGGAAGTCATATGTGCTGCCACATCCAAACAACATAATGAAAGGATCTAAAAAATAGAGCAAGATCCTAATAACAAGGTACCTAAGAGGTTATAAAAGATGTAAGCAGTTCAAGCGTTAGGAGTACGATGGTGAAGATGGGAGGACTTGGACCTGGATGATAGGAGAACATTAGGAAGAGGAATATGGGACAGACAAATGAAAACGTATACATGAATAGCGAAATAGTTGACCTTTTCTTAATTATAAATTTGGTTTTATTATTCGATTGCCGTGTTCCAGTGGCCTTACTTCCCGGAGCGGTGGCTCGCCGAGGGTATACTTCAAGATGGCGACTCGACGTCGTCCAGTTCGCGTGCGCGAGACTGGACTGGAGCCTTGAATTATGTCAGAGGTACGGTTTATTTTAAAAAACCCATCAGTGTACATATAGAATGATTGTAAGACATATTTGTCAGCAAAATCTTTGAAGCTTTTACAACTATTTCCAACCATCCTGTATGTAGACATTCTGAAATATTTATATTTATATTGGAATGCCACTGGCCAGTAAATTCTGGCTGTACAAAATCTGCAGGAACTGGTAGTAGACAATAATACATTTTAATATGTAGTAATATGAATTTTGTCAATAGTTTCTCTTACTTTATTATCATTACGTTGTATATTATTTTGAAAACCATTGATTTATTAAAGGCTGTACCACACGCTAATTGACAGAAAGTGATGTATATGGTGTTGTATGCAGTGGGAGCACAACGGTAGAGAATTGAGTTTTGCAATGGTCTCGGGTTCCATTCCCGGAATAGTCTTATATAAATTACACTTTGAAATCACAATTTAATAGAATCAGGCGTTATTTTGCATAAGTCCATCCTAAGTAAGAAAAGGACCAATAATTAGCCACTTCCGCACATGCAGTGGTAGTCGTGCAACAAAGTGCACCGCCCGCCAGCCCGCTGATAAATGCGAATCACACAACCGCCACCGTCAAATCACTCAACACTTATTTCACCACTCCACGGGGCATCTTCAGGAGTTATGTTACACCGATTAGTGCCAAAAACAGAGACTCTGTGTTGCAATTTTGTTGGAATTGGCTAAATATTGGTCCTTTTCTTACTTGCTCATAAACAAGTTTCTAGAGAATGAGCAGTAGCGTGTTCTACGTACCACAACACTGCGATCACCAACCCGCCTGCCAAGCGTGGCGATTATAGTATATCCTCCCATAGATATCTTTTAGGGAGGCCTAAGCCTTACAGTGGGAGTCTATCGGCTAATGCTATGATAAATCTGTTGAACTAGGAGCTGCGTGGTGGCGAGTCCGTGATGACCACAAGGTGGAGGCGCCAGCGTTGCTGCTGGGCGCACGCTCATCAGCCGCGCAGCTAGTGGGCAGCGCTCAGCACTGTTCGCGTCCCGCCCTGCGTCTATTAACAGACCCTGGCCCCGCAGACAAGGACCTGCCCGGCCTCGTACTGGATTTCCTGGTCGGAGAACCTGGTATGTTTGTCACTATACCAATTATAGGCAGATGCTAATTTATTATTAATAATTTATGGTCAATTAACATTTATTATATCGATCGTGACCGCGGGGAAGTCCCTCACCTCGTTTCGTCTCGACGAACCAAGGACCTCGCATATTTACACCGCTGAACAAAATAGTCATTAAAAGCTCCATATAGATTCATCACCGAAAATTTTAATAATAATAACCCTCAAGTCCACCTGGATCACTGAGAACTAGGGTCCGGAACATTATTTTGAAGTGATTTATTTTCACTATTATTAAAGTTTAATGGTAACTTATAATTTTGTTATCGTTTGTCCAGTGGACTCCACCACCGCGAAGGTGTCCATGAGCAGCCCGCGTTGGCTGGTGGGCCGTGTGCTGGGCGCCGTGGCCGGACGAGGCCGGGACCTCACCGCGCGCCTCTCCCTCCCGGCCCTCTCCGCGCAGGCTTGACACACTCCCACATCACCACAACCACTCCTTTCAGCTTCATATCCAATCCATTAGACCACAATAACAACGAATAAATTTCCGTAACACAACACACTTATACAACGTAATCAATATCGAACTTGGAAACGAGGTTTCTGCCTTCCAGTAGAAAATAAGAATAATATAATTGTTTTTTTTTTTTTTTAAATAAAATTAACTATTGTTTATTATCTGTCCCTGCAGAGTTTGTACAGACATAAGTTATTGGCCAAAAAATGTAACATTTTTGTAAGTGAAAAAACTACACTCACAAATAAACTACGCGGTCACTTCTTTAAAGCTTTCACACTCACCATAAATCATATATCTCATGTATATATATATATATCTCTCATGTATATATCTCTCATGTATGTAATAAATGACAGGTTTATATGTATACACATATAGGTTAAAAATGCATACAGAAATTTACTATACAGTAATACCCCGTTTTAAGCGAGGGATAAAAATAGGGAAAAAAATCGCGTTAACTGAAATTCGCGTATAACGAGGTTTATGATTAAACGTAGTCAAAAATTATTACAAAAAAATACAAATCATTTTAATCAATCACTTTAATTCCAGGAACACTATGCAATACATACTCTTTTATTTTTTACGGAAAAACACATCTATTGTCCTTTGGGTAACGATTTGTTTACGTTCTTGTAAAATACGTTCATAACACCCAACACTGTTTTTAATTGTTTGACAGATGGTCAAGACACCATAGAGAAGTTGATGACTACATTATATTTATACGCACTCTTTCGCGTAATTCGAGGCATTTGAGCGCGATATTTGCAATTCGCGTTATAGTAAAACCGCGTATAACGGGGTCGCGTAAAGCGGGGTATTATTGTATTTACTTAGCGAATCGTCTGTAACAATCAATGTAAAACAAATGTAATTATAATATAATGTTTGATATTTAATTTAAGAATACACGAAATTTTTAATCTGTATCAAAAAAAATGATAGAGGGTCTATTTTTAATGTTCCTTTATAGTTGTTAAGTTTGTTAAAGTCTGATAATTTATAATGTTTCGTTAAAACCAAAGAAATACAACGGGGCAGCGGTTCTCAATCTTTTTTAGTCCTCGGGCCGCAGTGAAAATACAATTTACTTATTATTCAATGGTTTAATTCCCGTTATATAAGATTGCCATTGCTTACAAAAAAGTTTCCAGATGGCAGCAGCATCCTTTGCTTATGTAACAACGAATTATTGCAATAAAATATAAACTTCAAAGTAAATTATACTGTCGATTTAAGTATCCCATTAGCAATTAAATTGTATTCCTTATATAAATCGAATATGTAGTTTAATAATGAAAGTAATAATGCGTTTACATTAGTGGCAGTTTGCCAGTCTACATGTAACAAGGAAAAAGGTTTTACGATAAATGCTTCGAGGAATATAGTTACCTTATTCTTTTTAAGATACGAAATCCTTATGTTGAACAAAATGATAATGTGAGTGATGAATAAAAAAACATTTCCGTACCCTCTGGAAAAATATGTAGGAGGAGCTTAATGAAATAGAATTAATTTATTATCAACTTTGGATGATCATCTTTTGGTGAACTCTTGTAAACGTCAAGATATATGAGAGAAAGTCAAATTTGTTTGAAATTAGAATCAAATCAACTCCTTTATGAAGGCACCCTTCAACTCAGACAAGCAGGGTTCCAAAGACGTTCTAATTTAAGAAGGTATTACAACAAACTTGATGTGAAAACTTTCAAACGTAAGAGAACAATAAAAAAATCTTCATGTGTGAACGCATCTTTACATTTATTTTCTATTGTCGACGTCCGCTAATTAAAGTGCGATTGAATGAGCGATGAACATATATATAAAATACAATAGCGGACCGAAGGTTGAGAACCGCTGCAATAATCACGAGCTTTTATATATATATATGGAGAATTTAAATAAAAATTCAGAAAGTGCAATGCATTTTATTACGCCCACAAGAAGCATTCATCATATATTCTTCACTATACATAATATAGTATATACAGGTACATGCTAATGTAAATCTTATATACAAAATGTCCATACGATTTGGCTACATTTGCTGCCTTAATTATAAAAAATTTTGCTCGAAAATCTACCAATGTGTACAAAGGAACGTTGGTTTATTTCTAATTACAATAAGAACAATTCACTACATATATTGTGCGTTCCACTAAATTTTAACTAGAGCTATATAATACAATTTTCAGGTATTTCTCATAGTAAAACAATTCTTAATAAATTTAAAAATTACATTCCAAATTTAAATATGATAAGAATAAGTTAATATATTTCTTACTCAACCAGTCATAACATAGACATGCCTTTTAAATAAAATAATGTGGACTATCATTTCATACACCCAATGCTGAACAAGTATCTTCCACCTACATTTCTAATACAACCAATTAGATGCATTTACGTCAATGTTTGATTGAAATAAAACTAAATTGCGGCCATTTTGAATATTTGCAATGTATTAGAGACAATTGTTTTTTTTTTTTTATTAAAATCAAATGTTCAAGTGCATGCAGTCTGTAAATCTCACAGCATAGTAAAATTAACGTGAAAAAATGAGCATATTTTAAAACGCGAGAAACCATCTCGCAAAATATCTCCACTCTCCCAATGATAACATGGAGTTACTCATAACAAATGCTATAAGAAATTTTCTATAATCTTCACTACTATACAAAAAAATATTTACAAAAATTCAATAAACTACAATGTTGTCGATGCGATCACCTTTAGGCCAAAACGCATTATGAGGTCATACAGGGTGATTTATTGTAGATATAAGCTTTATATAGAATATCAATCGTTCAGAAATAATAACCTAATGATAATAGAGTATGAAAAAAAATAATTATTTACTATCTCTTCGCTCACTCCCATGGTTAAGCCTGTTGCATTCCGAAAGAAGAATAAAGTATTGTAACAAATTTCATATTGATCATTTTACGGCTATAATCACCGTTTATAGTGTCAAATAATACTTTTTTTTTCATAAATTATAAATTGTTATATGATACATTTTTATCACTTGGATACTGTTATAGTGTCACATAATTTAAATATCATATTTATATTGCATAGTCTATGTACAAGTATAAACTTGTACAGTCGCACAATTTTATTAATTGTAAAACAAATCTAGTTTTCAATTTATTATTTATCTGTATCACCAAAGAGTTCCCGCCATTTCTAACGTAACAAACTTTTAAATCAGTTTTCTCGTGGCATTCCTTTAGAGACATTGAATTAATAAATAAAATATATATAACAATTTATAGTAGTGAAATTTTTCTGCTGATGTCGATTTTTATTTATTAAATTTTGTTTTTAATAATTTGATTTATAAATCAATCACATATAGTTGGTAATGTTTTTGGAAATTGATGTGTTGATTTTAGCTTTTAAGATTTTTACTCACTAAGAAATATAACCAAATTATCGAAACCCGTAATGAAAATATTAATATAAATTTGCTTAGTAATAAGAAATTCCTGTGTTAACAAAAATTGTGAACATCTGATGTTATTAATGGAAATTTTTGGAAGAAATTTCTCAGTCTATATCACATAGAATTTATTAAAAAATAGTTTTACACAACGCATCGACAACATTACTATAATTCATATAAAACTTCATTCAAAATAATAATCCTTCACTATACACATGTGCGTTTATAATCCAAAATATATACATTAAATCTAACAACAAAGGCGGCGAGACAGAGTATAAATTATTTTATTTTAGTGTTGCCATAAACAAAATATTATTTATTGTACTCCGAAAGTAATCTGTCTAAAAAACTATGGAGTAGAAAATAAAATGTATTTTTTTTTATTTTAATGTCAGACCAAAAATATTTCTTTAACAATCCAATGATATATATATGGGCAAGTATTGTCGGTCTTTTTATAAGGAACCAATTTTTAAACTAAAAATATATTGTATTTAGGCCACTTTTGTGAAATAAAGTTCAAAAATTAATACAAAATCAACTTATAACCCGAAGAATACTGGCGCATATAAAGTTACAAATAAATTATCTTAATTACGGCCGTTAATTACAAATGGCACTAAAACTTCACAGACTACACACAACGCCCAGTCATGGGCTAGCTCGTTCTTCGATGTTCTAAATTGTCTATTTTTATATGAAAAAAAAAATGTTGAGAACCACTGGACTATATCTAGTTACAAAAACAAATAAGTCTTTTTTTCAATCCGTCGGCGAAAACGCCCCGCTGAACACAATTCTGGCTTAAATATAAATTATTATTAGGGCTTTAAGTACACGATTATGTCACGAGATCTGTTATTACTCGTAATGATTATTTTTTTTTAATTTTTATGAATAAAGTAACAAAGGACGTTATTTAAAAAAGTTTCTCACAATTAAGGCGGTGGTACAAAACGCCTAGATAAAAAGTTAAAAATTCAACAAAAACCAGGTCCTCAACTCTTCGGGGCACTTAGGAGTCACAACACAAAACTTGAAAGTTGATGATGGCTTTTCTACACTGTGGTCTCCCCGTCGCGCGTGAGTTCATCTTCCGTCTCGCTCGAGCAATGGTCACCGTCGGCGGGTGTGAGCGTGACGTCACCGTCGCGCGCTCGCTCTCGCCGCGCCCTACGCTTGTCTCTGCCTGTTATCTGCGTGTAGAGCTCGTCGATGTCGCTACTGAAAGACAGTGGGCTGGGACCGCGGTTCACTTCTGGGCAACTAAGCGCCGGCGTGGGCACATACTTGCCCAGTTTGCTGTTTTTAATAGTCTTGCGCCAGCCCGGGTCGTAGTTCACGTACTGGCTCTCGATGTTGGAAACGTCCTCGGTGCTGAAGCTGATCTCGTTTGGGCACATGGAGGAAGGCGAGGGCGCGTACAGCCCGTGGCTTCGGATGCTGACCTCGGACATCTGATAGTTGGGACAGTAGATGTCACTCTCGTTTTCGAAGCATTGCTCGCTGGCGTTGGTGCTGCAGGTCTCGAAGTCGTACGTGGTTTTAGCCAGGAAGAACGCCTCTTTGTCATCGTCGATCTTCTCTTTGGAGATCTCATCTTCAGGGTTTCGGAGCAAGTTGTCCCTTTCGTCTGCCGTCTCATGCTGCGGCGTAGCAGAGCGATGCACGTCATCGCTGTTCATGGTGCACTCTTCGGAGATGTCCTGCAGCGACTTATCCAACGCGTCCTTCGACTCCTGGCCTTTGGTCGGCTGGAGGTAATCAATATACTGTCCGAAACTCTCGGTATCGGTAATTTCGTTGGTAGAGCAGAGGGCGCTGTGAGTTTCCTGGAATGAGGTCATTTCGGAGTGCGTGTTGAGGGTCTGGTCGGAGCAGGTGTGCGGCATTGCAATCTCCGAGGCGGAGCTGTACTCCAGGCTGCACTGCTGGGACACGGTGCGCATCTCAGGCTGCTCGGCGTGGCTCTGGAGACACTCCTCGGAGACGCTACTCCTTTGCCCGTTGAGGCACTTCTGGACGTTGGACTTGACGACCTGGTGCTGAGGCACTTGCGTCTCAGGAACATTTGTGTAGATATTCATAATTTGCGCTCGACCTGTTTTAGGATCTTCACTCTTGTTCCAGGATTTTTTATCTACTGCATAGTTTTTAAAGTTTTCCCTGCTCTCCTCCTCTAGAAGATTAGGATTCGTCACATTCCGGGGTTCTTTTATCCCGTTATTGGTTCTTTCGACGTGCAAATTTGTGTTGTTAACCTTCGTGCCGGTGTTTATAATGTTGGCGACGCCACTGTATGCTTCCTTCGTGGGTAAAGGAAGAGAAACATGGGAGTCGTTGTCACAATCTCTTCTCAGAGGGAGTTCTAGGCAATTTCTCTTCATGTGCTGTCTTTGCTTTTTGAAGAATTTTTTCGCTACATTCATCTGATTGGGGTTGTAGAAGACCTCGGGCCCCACATTCCCTGGCTCGGGATATGTCATCATGGAGTTATTAGACCTGTACTGCTGCCGGTGCAGTACTACAAGGTTGATATTCGGAGTCTTGCCGTTGGTGTTCTTAATTAGATCCTTCTGCAGCGTCTGCCCGTTGAGCTCCGCTCCAGCCTTGTACGTGCCACTGTTGTTTGTCTTAGAGTTGGTTCTGTTAGAGCTTCTGCTGTCCGATCTGGATCTGTTATCATTAGGAATAGGCGCTGTCGCGTTGCTCTGATTTGTCTGAAGATTCTGCTGGTTGGCATCGAAGACGCTCCTGTTTCTGCAGCACTGCTTACTCTTCTGCAGGTAACAGTGCATCAGAGACCACTGCGAGCGCACGTCACTCCTCGCGATTCCGTAAAAGAAGAGAATGAATGTCCCCAACACTGTTGCACACACTGCATATATGATGCTGCAAATATCTTCCTGGTAGGGCAGGTAGGCGGGTAGCGGCCTGTACACTGCGATGGCGCCGCATGTCCACACTGACATGTAGAGACTTAGCACAATGACCTGAGCTCTCAGCTGTATTATTGGCGTGTGCTCTACATCCTCAACTTCTGAGTCCATGGTGGACTTTGTACTGCGTCTTTCAGCGCCTTCATTCCCGGGGGTAGATTCCAACATTTCCAAATCTAAATTTTCCGTGGCTTGTGTCCCCTCAGAGAGCTGCACGTTCATATTTCTTATTGTACACCGGATCAGTAGGAACAATACCAACAAAAACATGAGAAGTATCCCACCAGGTATGAACAGAGAGCTCAGAGCTGGAGCCGTAGACAAAAAACATTGGGAATATCCCGCATAGTCTTTTAAATTAACAGCACCGGATATGCCACACACGATAAGCGCAATTCCCCAACCGACAAGGTACAGACCCAGGATTGGTTTCTGAACAGGTACATCTGGAGGTATCTCGTCTTCTGGTGTCCGCACCGGTCCGTGGGTTTTCGTGACCCACTTGTACATGTTGCTAGCGGACACACACATCCAGAGAAGACAGCACAGGGAGAGATAATGTATGAGCAGTCCTAAAATTTGACAGAGCTTCACATCCTCAGTCTGGTATATGCCTAAGGTGTACATGAAACACAGCAGTCCAACCGCTACCCATGTGTTGATAAGAGCATGTTTCGTTTTCTTTGGCATTTGTATAGCTGGGTAGCACATGATGTATGTGAGTGTGGCGCAGCTAACACAGCCTACGAGGATCAGGCTGCCCACGTAGACGGCCGGGTGGGAGACCTTGAATCTGGCGCCGTCTGTCCTTGCGCCGTAGATGCCGGTCTCCACGTTCTGCAGCAGTCCCACGTACGCCAACCGTGTGCAGCTGATGATGATCATCTCTGACACAACGTGGGACACCTTGCAATCTGAAATAAAACACATCAAATGTTTATTGAAGATAAGTTTTGCAACAGTATACTGTTTTATCGATAGCTAATTTGTAATATAGCGCCATCTAGTGAATTTTAGGCAAGGGTTTTTAAGGCAAATTATATTATATGTTATTAGACGACATTAATACAGAAAAGAAAATAAACGGATTTGTACCAAGAGTAAATAAAAAATTCATTTAAGAATGCAAACCATACTGTCCCTTGCGCACCTATTGTGAAATATTTAGATTTAAGTTCATAATAATTTTATATCAATCTTTAAGGTAGCAAGAATTTTTTAAAGAGTAAATAAAGGAAAACTGGCTAGGAAAACCTGTAAAAATAATACTGCTAATTACAAACCACAGAATATGTGAAATCACCTTTTGTTTTAAACACCTGACGTTATTAAAAAAAAATGATAAAACTTTGCATTGTATGAAACCAAAAACTACATACAAAGATATATATAATCATAAAAGTAGAACATACTTTATATGTCAAATATACATGAAGACTCTTTAGCCGAGTGACTTTTCTTTGCTCTGTTCAATACACACATCTGTACGTGTGCGAGGAACAATTGTGACTTACATTTATTAATTACAACAGCACATATACACTAAACTCTTATATACAATTAAATCATTTTAACTTTAAGTAAGAAAAGGACCAATATGTAGCCACTTCCGCACATGCAGGCACCGCCCGCCAGCCCGCTGATAAATGCGTATGCGGCAAACAATGCGAATCACACAACTGCCACCGCCAAATTACTCAACACGTGTTTACCCCTCCACGAGGCATCTTCAGGAGTTATGTTACACCGATTAGTGCCAAACACAGAGTCCACAAGAAAATATTAAATATTTTAACTTTCATTATTATTCTTGCCTACAACAGAGTTAATACATGAATATAGGTATAGGTAAGTTTACCAGAGGAGTTGTCCCTCCAGTGGCGCGTGGCCGCATCCCAGACCGCAGCCCTACCGTCCACGCCGCCGCCCGCGCCGGCGCGCACCGTCGCGATCACGGGCTCCAGAAGCTCCCCCTGTAGCTGACTCTCACCTGCACAAATAATTAAAACTTTACATACTATACAAGTTGGATATGAGTATAGACTTTAAAGTGAGCGAATGTATCCTATTTACAAACACCAAATATATATAAAGTAATTACACTGAAATATAATACATTTTCTTATATATAATACATGTTCTTAAAACAATTTACTTTTAGATATGGCGTACCATACATACACACCCTTAAAGGTTTTACACCTATAAACAAACAGCCTGTATATTACTGACTAATAATACATCGTTTGTAAAGGTTAACACTAGATGGCGTTCATGACTCCATAATTTCTGTCGACGCCGATAGATGGCGCTGGTAATAACTTTATATCCAAATACAATCTACATTCCATTTTATAACAGAATAACAACACTCAAGCCCAAGTGGTATTTGCTGAATGCGCGGATCCAAGAGGGCGAGACACTGATGGTGCATCTAAAACCTCTTTTAAGGTAGAGAAGTTCGAGGACTATTTGGCGAGCCTTAGTTCAGGGAGGTATATACTAAAGTTATAACGGATTGGTATGAAAAGCGCTAAAAACTTATTCTTTTGAAATAAAATGTATTCTTCTTAGACCCAGAGCTCTTGCATTCCCATCATAACTGGAACTAATTCTAAACTGTGCAATTTTCATCATCATTTTAGCCATATGATGTCTAATGATGGAAATAAACCTTCTCCGTAGATTTTCAATAGGACCGATTGGTGGTGACATCAAGCTTCTTTTAACCTTCACGAGGTCAATAAAAAAAAACCTTCACAAGGTCGTCTGTCAAATTGGAGGAGGACGACCTCACCGAATTGATCTCCTATGATAACTCCTACTTAGTGAAGAGTATATGGCTAAGAGAGGATGTTTCAAACTAACTGAGTTGAAAGCCGACGACGGGCGAGGTAATCTCCATGTTCATGTCCTCGCGTTTGGTACTGCGGCCGTAGTAGTCCTTGGAGCGGTGCGTGCGGGGGGAACCACCAACTTCTGGCGTTGGGAGTAAAGGAAAAAGCGCCGCGTCTTCATACACCGCCACCACCAGCTCTTGTGGCCGCGACTGTACCAGCCCGCCCCCCACGGTCGTGCTATACACCAACGACTGAGGAATCTGGAACCAACAAACATTACCATCACCAGGTAATCTTCACTTTCACGTGGATTGTCTACTTGGACTTTAACTGAGACCACTGGGGCCTTAAGTATCAGGTCGAAGAGGTGACTTTATTACAGTTTATTAGAAGATGCTGGATACGGGTAAACATATCGTAAATCTATGAGGGAGGCCTAAGCCCAGAAATCCCATGGCCGAAATGATGATGATAAAGTCTAAAAGTGTGTCAGAATAAGGTTTCTTGCTGATGCTCTTCTATGGGGATGCCAATGCCTAGCAGTGGATGTTCTAAAGCGGCAATGCTGCCGATGATGATTTTGAGATGTAATGGTGCGAGGTGGTGAGTACCTGTACGCTGGCGTGTATGAGAGCATCGCTGACGGTGAGCAGTGGGGCGACGGTGCGGTTGGTGGTGGAGCAGTGTAGACGGGGCGGCCCCCCCGCGCTGTACCACACGCACGTCACGCCGCTAAAGCCCTCGCGAACCGGGAACCGTTCCACCGCTAGCTTCACCTGCAACCCACCATCTTGCCATCAATAGGCCCGTTCCAAATTCAAAATATCTTTATTTGAGTAGGCACTTAATCTACCATCAGTTTGGAATTCTGATCTGCTGAGAAGAGCCCGACAGAAACTCAACAGTTGCTTCTTCTAAATAAAATTTAATAATGTTTGATGTATACATCACAACGTCAACAATGGAAATAGGTCAACAAACCAAGTTCCATACATATCGATCAACTAAAAACACTAATTCTGTAAGATTTATTGAAAGATCTAAGATATGTTGTGGAACTTTATTATATATACATACACACAAACTCATAAATTAAATATTTATTCATAAAGTACATCCCTCTATTGTCACACCAGGATATCATTTCTGCGTCCCCCTGGAAATTATCACTATAGGTTATACATTGATCCCATGTCATTTCTTGTCGCATAATATGATAGAAGGAATGCTGGATGCTTCCAATCGACCCTATTGGAAATCTATGACACGAAGCCAAAGTAAAGCAGTGGACATCTTATGGCTGAAATGATGATAAAGGGTCTGTTGTGTGCCTTTAAGTGGGTTGAGACTTGGAATTGGGATTATTTCTTCCCTGAAACAAGGCAACTTTGGTAGCGGTCACTTACGTGGATGCTGCTGTGTAGAAACGTTTCCGTTAACCATGCCATACAGCGATGATAGCACGGATGATGGAGGAACATGGGGAGGGTTTTTGTCAGTGAAAGTGACTTCAATAAAGAAATCAATTATCAAATCAAACTCAGTCCAAATCACTGTACCTTAACATTCTAATCTACAACCAATGTGTGTTACCGGTGATGATTTAAAACAAAATCCTCAAAGAACAAAATTATCTGGAATTGCTCAACTTAATGTTGGCAATTTGAAGTGCCACAAGCCACACTGTTGGCAAAACAGATGCCCATTGGAACCTTAATGTTAGTAGGTTGAAGACGTCCACCCAGAAGGAGGACCACAACATTTTCCCAGATATTCAGAAGACACTGAATACAGGTTTCTTCCAACTGGTCCTATGAAAATGTATGGATGATTATAATGAACTCCGAGTTTCAGTAAGGATAAGATTACCTTGTGGCCCTGCACGTTGCTAGTATAAGCTGAGATCTCCTCCGCAGCGCGTAGTAAGTCCGTGCAAGCGCCATACAAGCTCTCCGCTTTCGTCATCACCGATCTGCTTATGTTCATGGCCGAGCTGATCACATCCAACAGAGACGCACCTGAAATTAGATTTAGAAGTCAATCAAAACTGTAATACATTGTCACTTTTACTTGAAACGGTACTGGTCCAGATGTTCACAGGGATGGGGGATTCTCGGAATACATTCATTGGTTTAAGCTCAAGGAGAGTTCCTCGTTTTTCTGTGACTCGGGAGTGGACCAGACCATACCTGGTGTACCTAGTCACCGGCTGTTTTTTGGCAGGATTTCGAAATCGAAACAGAGAGAAAGAAAGAGATCGACTACTTGCCTCTCTAATAAGTGACAACGAATGTCGAATGTGTGATAATCAAGGAGGTTATAAATAGGAATAAATAAAGTTGAGTAAGAACTAAATATCTAGAACATAAGTTTAAGTAAAAAAAATAAAAATTCTAAAATATGATAGTCATATATAAAGTAGACTAAAGAAATTTGAATAAAAAAAATTGTAACTTCGATACTGTGGAAATTTTGAAGAAGAGAATGAAGTGATGTATGGAAGTAGGAAAAGAATGAAAAAAAGTACAAATGAAATTGTGATGGAAAACAGATGAAGAATATGAGAAGTATGGAAGAGGAGAATTAAACAAAAGAAGTTACTCAAAGAAATATTAGATAGAAAAACAAAGTTTCTATCTTTCCGAAGACAGAGATAAATGAGAGGTTCCCAATTATGGTTACCATTAAAAAAAACTATATGACAGAATTATAATAATTATTAATAACTTTCTTAAAACAATTCTGACAGTGTTTTTGAATAGATTACAAATTAAATTTCATTGTACAGGATGTTATGTTATAGATGTAAAAGGGGTGAAAATAATGAAACAAATAACTTACCCAAATCCCTCTCCTCTGCCATATACTGCATGTAATTTCTCACCGCTTGCGCAACAAACATGACATCATCAGGATCAGTTATCTCAGCCAATGGGTAACTCTTCTCTTGTATCAGCATTGCCAATCTTTCCGTAGCATTCAATGCTGAATATTGTACTAAACTGACATTAAGCAAAGCAAACTGTTGCAGAAGTTTCGTCACATTGCTTATATACGCACACTCCGTTGTGTTAACAGGACCCCATGTGCCATTTGAATAGCATTCTCTATATGCAACACCATCTCCACTGCGACAAGGTACGGCTGCGGTGTGATTCAAAAGCAACTGAGGCCAGGAATACAATCCTTTATTATTTATAGTGTGATTTGTACCACAGTATTGTGTACCATTTGAAAGCACCAATACCTGTACAGTGTGATTATGACGTATTCGGTTCTGATCACTGTAAACACATGTCCAATTTCCCATATGATGGTTGGTTATATTTGGAAAGAAAACTGTTGTCTCAGCTAGACCCTCTTCCTGCATATCCGTATTTGTAACATTTACATCACATATCTCTAGCATTGGGTGAACCCATTTCAATTCGTACTTCGCTAACACTGATGCGAAAGGTGCGTTACAAGTTAACATTAAGGTGTCACCTTCAAACACCACTTGATCGTGAAGTGGTTTCACTATTAATGTATTTGAGGGTAAGACGCTGCCACAAGCGGAAAGATCGAGAAATATCTTGAGTTTGCGAACAGTTTTATTGACCATATTCTCTGGTGATCTACATTTAGGGTTTCCTACCAGCTTTACACTTGTATTCCTTGACCAATCGCCCACCCATAGTAAATCACAGTCGCATATAAGAGGATTTTCAGTTATATCTCTGCAAAAAAATATATGTTATATATTGAATGTGGTTCATTCGTTTTACTGTCAAATATTTAAACTTCATAATTACATAAATATCTTTTTATAACATTTACATACAAATCCAGACTGCCTTTTGTGGCTAGTAGTGACATATTTTATCAAAAGGGATAATACACTTTTATGTAGCACCACCTGGCATTCGATTTTAAACTTTTAATTCACTTGATGTAATAAATAATTATAATAAACTTCAAAAATTTTGTTTTCAAATAATTTTTTTAACTGTTGTAATTGTCAGTCCTATTATTAAATTTTAGATGTTTCTTTTTAGACGTTTTCTCTATTTAAAAAGTTCTATGAACAATGTGATTTTCTACAGCTTTGGCAGAATAAATATTTCATTAGCTGTGCCTGCGACTTCGTCCACATGAATTAAACCAGAACCAGTTTATTCAGTTTTTCTCGCTTAAGAATTTTTCTAATTTACAAGTAGCTGAGTTACACCTTATTATATCAGCTACCTGCCTGTATAGGTCTCGTCAAAATCGATCCATCGATTTCTAAGAATGACCAGAACAAACAGACAGACAGACAAAAATAAAAAATTTAATTTTTGTACATGTACCATATATATATGCATGAAGCAATAAGCTGGTTATTTAAATATAGCTTATCTCCTTAATATACTTTTTAAAATTTGTTGAAAATAATCTCAAAATAGTGTCTTCATTTATAAAATTCTTATAACTAGCTGATCCCACAAACGTTGTTTTGCAAAAAAAAATTAAAGGTTTTAATTAACAAATATAAGATAAGGTTTGATCGTAGAGGGGTGAAAATTTAGGTTTTGTATGTATTTTTGTATGCTGTATCATAATAAAATAAAAACCAAAAAATTGTCTAAAAAATTAAAAATAAAATTTAGGGGTGGACCACCCTTATCACTTAGGGGTATGTAAAATAGATAGTAGCCGATTCTCAGACATACTGAATACGCCTGTAAAATTTGTTAAAAATCGGTCAAGCCGTTTCGGAGGAGTTCAAGTTCAAACACCGTGACACAAGAATTTTATATATTAGATTAGGAGTTTTATATAGTTCATGCATAATTATAATAAAACAAAACTTACAACTGCTTTAAGCCAACGAGGTAATCAAATGTGCCTGCAGACAATGTCGATATGAGATTCTGTGTCAAAATCAGTCGCTCCAAATTGACCAGACCTTTGAACATTTCTTTGTAAATGTTACTTATCTGATTATAGGACAAGTCCAGCCTCTGCAGTGAGGTCATGTTGTAAAAAGCATCTGATTCTATAAGGCTTATTTGGTTTCTGCTCAGATCCCTTAAAAATTAAAAGCTATTTAAGTAAAATAACTTGCATATAACACCTGGTCTTATCAATTTTTTAGGTCATTTTTAAATATTACAAACTATAAATTTACATTTTGTTTTCTTTTGAAAGGCATTAAATAAACATTTAAATGTAATGTGAAAACTTCCATCAAAAAACTATAGAAAAAAATTACATATTTTATATACAGAAAGAAATAAAATATATAATAATTAAGATTACATTTATACTTTGACAGTTCACTATGAACATCGTGCATTTGACAGTTCGCTGTGAACTTTGCGCATTTGACAACTCAAACTGAAGATTTATATACCACTGTGATCAAAAAATACAGTGAAATTGTCATTTAATAATCCCGGCCATTAGAAAGGCGGGTATTTTTTTTCCCTAGATTGGTAGGACTGTCAACATTTGCCAAACGTCTGTTTGTCAAACGTTGGTATATCATTTGGTTCAGCCTAAGCCATTTTTAAGCATGTTTTATGTCTCAATCGCGTAAGTCTCGATTGCAGTCATACTAAATTAGTTCTTTGCGACTTTTTTTTGTTAAAAACTCGACAGATATCTTTAAGCAACCACCGTATTCGCTTGATTTGGCTCCATGTAACTTCTAGCTATTCATCAAACTCAAAAGGCCAATGCGGGGATGCTATTTTGACACGATTTAGGAGATAAAAACCGAATCAAAGGCTGGCTATACCTAAAAAACTACTCCATCCATTTTGAAGATTGGATTACTTTGAAGGAATCATTTGGAATAATAAATAAAGAATTTTCATTATGTTAACAAATTCACCTTACTTTTTTATCAGTTTGACGGTATTATATCCATTTAACATTCACATTTTATCCATAAATACAGTAATCATTCGTCAGTCATAAAATATATTACATTAAAAATATCTGGGGGGAGGCTATGTCAGTAGAACCCTATGACAGAAATGATGAAGAGGATTAAAACTCAACAGGCCTATAACTTCTGACAATACAAAATCTGTCAGGAAAGCTTATCAAATATGTGTTATTTAAGTAAATACAATGTTATGTATAAACAAACATTAAATTTTGTACACAATGTAAACTAAAAGGAAATGACTTCATTTATAACTAAAGTAAATGGTGCCAAGTTAGTGAAAACATGATTTATTGACTAGCTGTTAGTGCAACATAGTTTCTATATGAAACTGGAAATAGTTCAGTGGCTGCAAAATATAGCAGAATTGGGTTCGGTTTTTGTGCCATGAAAAAATATTTTTTTCCTTGATTGATTTTCAAAAGATTTAAATATTTCTGAATCACATATGTTTATCGACAAACACTTGACTGACTTATTTCTGCATCCATTGTAACCACATAATTTGGCTCTATGCGACTTCAAGCTATTCAACAAATTTTAAAGACCAATGCTGTGTGAAATAATAAACAAATCGAAAACATCTTGAAGGCTGTGCCGGTAAAAAATTAATAAGACCTTTTGGAGGACTAGAAAGAGCAATGGCAAAAATGTGTTTTATTATGGGGATTATGTAGAACGAGATGAAATTGATTTTGAAGAATAAATACGATATATATAATAATATATATATATAATAGAATTTTCATTTTATAAATGAATTCACCTCATTATTCCTTATATCTTATTCATTCTAGAATCTTGCAGGGGGCGTCTATCAGCTGATATGATGATGATTATATTATGGAATTGACATAAATAATGCAAGGATTTATACATACATCAATCAGCATTGATATAAAAGTGTTTTGTCTATATAATGTGAGGCAGTTGTAACATTGTGTTTTCATCCACTCTGCCAAAAAAACTGCTAAGAGAAAGGATGTGTTGTTATTTAATTTCTAGACTTCTGTGCATACCTAGATACCTATATATTTATCAAAAACCTTAAATATATTATTTTCTGGTTTATGTGGACACTGTTTGCCATGTGAGACTGTCACAGCTTTACCAATCTCATAGCTAAAAGCTTATACATATAGCATTATGAGTTATAATATATATAACATTTATGATTAAAAAGACATGTTTCTTTATATTCTATGAGGCCTTACATGTAGTAATGTATTTATACATTTAAATTATAACTATTCCCTTCAGTCACAAACTGATAGAGGGTGGTTGGAAATAGGTGTAAAAACTTTAAAAGTGTGTATATATCTATCCAAAAATCAATGGTTTCAAAAATTATAAAAAATATAATAATGTCGTAACAAAAAATATTGCTAAAATCATACTAATTACATAATAAAATTAATTATTGTTTACTCTTGGGCTTTGTAGTCTTCCAGAAGTTACTATTAAACATTTGAACCCATTGCTTTATGCAGGGTGATTGTAAACTGTTGTAAAAGTTTTAAAGCTTTTTGCTAATAAATGTTATACATTCTAATCTCTAATCATCCTGTACAATTTGATGTATTAAATTATCTTAAACTTTTAACATGGGTTAATAAAAAAATAATTGTCTCCACAAACAAAAATAAAAAAGTTAATCACTAAATAAATATATAGATAAATAAACTCACAATTTTTGTAGATTAGGCAAATGGAGATCCCTTGACAATGTCGAGATAGCATTTCCTGAAAGATTCCTGTAAAATATAAAACAAAAATAATTAAGAAATATTTATTATTATATTGCTTGTAATTCATTTTATGTAGCATATTGGACAATAAAATTATAAATTACATTTTTACTTTCTCCTTGTATTTGGAATTTAAATATAGATATAACAATCATTAGAAAAAAAAATCAATCAAATAGAAAAAAATATAAATTGTAAAATGTAAATAAACATATTTATAAATTGGCAAGATCTATTATTTTTACAAAATGTACAATTTTTACTTAAATAGAAAGATTTAAGTAACGAAAATTTTGAATTTGATTTTTTAATTTATTTCGGTATTATAATTTAACAAAAATATTGTAATCGTGAAAAAAGGGTCACTCACAAACTGACAACAAGAGTCAACAATTTGCTGAGATCAACCTCCTTGAGCTCGGTGATCTGAGCAGGAGTTCCGCCGCATTTTAACTTCAAGGGCTCCTCTGGTTGAGGATCCGTCGAAGCCCCATCAACCGACTTGTTGCCTTTGCAGGTGCACAACGATGGGCAATAAGCTCGAGCATCGTCGAAAAACAGCAGCAATATCACAACCAAACACCACCGCATCTCGCTGGCTTTCCATAAAACTGTGTTAAAAGCTATGGCACAAAGCCAAAAACTTATAACAATCACATTTTCAAAGCTTCTTAAAATTAAACTTTCTTCAATGGCACGTCACGAGTGCGCCAGTAAACAACAGAGCAATAAATTACTTTAAACACATAGAACTAAACGGCGCACATATTTGTCACGGCTAAGATTTAATTTTGAATTAATATGAAAATAAACAAGCGAAATATCGTACACAAGCATCTATCCGACATTTGTAAAAAATGACTGACAGACTGAACGATTTATCACAATAGAGATCGAGTGCTGTATCGATCACAGACTAAATTGCTCTGCTTCGCTATTACGACAAATTTATGGTGATGAGTTAAAACAAAACAAGCCAAAAATAGAAAATCCCGTTTTTAAAACAATTAACTAACTGTTTTACATAATCGGAGTTTCTGCAAGGGTTTAATTTAATACTTGTTAGCATTACTAGTTTTTAAACATTTAGCTGATCTGTTTGCTATCCCTTATTTCAAATTAATGACTTTTTGTCATTCATTAGACAAATTTAGCTAAAAATATATTTTAAATAATGAGTTAAATGTGTAAAGCGCATTATAAAACTAAACGAATCTCTTGAATGATAGAGAATGAAAAATTACAACATTGACGTCATGATAGAGGCCTATTGCAAGGCATAACCGTCTCGATGACTTTGAACCTTCTTATGAGGTCCATCGTAAATGGTGGTCATTTATGGTCTCAGAGCCATAGTCACAGTTCACAGTCCTTACCGGTACCAAACACTAGTCAAAGACATGTGTCTTCGGATATTGCGATATTTTTGCCAAAAGGCTGTTTCGGAGCTTGGACTCGGCAAGCTCTTTCTTAAAGTTGAACTTACCTAGGTGGACTATCAAATTTGAAATCCTATTATATATTTACAATTATCCTATAATTTCAATGTTCCTAAACAGAAACGGATAGTAATTTTGTCCGGAACCGGGAGACAAGCCAGTTATAGCAGATTTTTAGATTAATTAAGTGTTAAACTGTAGAGTTAAGATCATGTTCCACGTAATAATTACACTCTTACAGCGTTACCTTAAAAGCAAATACCAAAAGAGTCAATGACTTGAGTGAATGAGGTGGTACTAGGAGTTTCAGCGGTTTGAAGAAATTGAGGTCATCACAAAATATGATTCCATGTTAATGAATCCTAGTCCCTCTTCTTTTCTACACAAATTGCGAATTTATTATGAAGATATCACTTAAAAGAGGCTGTATTCAGTATTCTGTATATATATTTTAAGGCAATATGTCGGCAGTTCAAGCTGGACTTCTTACTCGAATAAGCGCAACTAT
The DNA here is from genome assembly GCF_028537555.1 of Battus philenor. Taxonomy (NCBI): domain Eukaryota; kingdom Metazoa; phylum Arthropoda; class Insecta; order Lepidoptera; family Papilionidae; genus Battus; species Battus philenor. Next base: position 14,699,526 of record NW_027181676.1, on the reverse strand, counting down.
AAGACTTAAAGTTTGTCAGTAATTTTAGATGCAGAACATCGACCATAAGCAACCGTGTAGATCGTAACAGAGGAGCTAAAAGACGTGTATAAAATGTTTAAAGCAGCAAAGGGTAAGATAAGACATTGTAGCTGTAATTGTAATCCAGCTTCCACACTAGAACCTATACATGTTATTATCTAATTGCTAATCTCTTTGCTTGAAGTGTGACGTCGATCAGAACTCACGGGTTAGCAAATGGGCGGTAAAATATGACATGGCGGTAGTGAAAGTTCAAGTTTAACAAAGCTTCTAGTGAGGCAGCTACACCAATCAAAATAACCACGTCTGAATTTTGGTAATTTAAATATTTCTATACGGTTGTAAATCGTAATCAATATATAGTATTATCAATTTATTTGACTATTCACTACGGCGTCTATTTATCGAAAAGTCAAAGCTGAATGTACTTAACGTTTTGTATTCCTTTTATTATTACAATTGTAATAAATTACAATTTATCGAAGAATACATATTTTATATATATTACATACTTTAGACTTCTAATAGTTAACTAATTTGAACTCTGTATTTTATTTTATTTTTATTTTTTACCGAATACTCTGATCGGATTACAAAATTTTTACAAGGAATTAAGTATTGGAACTACATAAATGTATCCAGGAAATTACTTTTTGGGCAATTGTTTTACTTTAATCAACTGTGATTAAATTATTTATTTTTATATCAATTGTGAAATAGTGACATTGGCCAAAAGTTAGACTTTATCGGCATTACAAAAATAAAGTTGACAGTAATTTGAAAATTTAAAACAGTCGAACCGTTGCTCCGTTGCATTCTTTATAAAAATATTTTAAAATAATTAATTTAGTGATATTGATAGTGTAAAATAGAGATTTTAGTGTAAAACAATCATGGAGCAGAGGAGTTCTAATGAATCATCGAGGCGTGATATACCTTCATTTATAGAACCTCGCCCGCCCTTAATATCAAATCCATTTATGCGTCCAAGGCCTCAAAAAGGTACTAACTTATTGGAGCAATTCGAACAAGACTCTGAATGTGAAGAACCGGAGTTGGTTCAGGTGTACTTGAGGCTGAAACCTTGTAACATCCCTAGTAATCTGTACGAAGTAAAATCCGACCGATGTTTAATAACATCTTTAGATACTGCTACAATAGGACACGGTAGGCGGACACAACACAATGTTTCAAAAATGTACACCTTCTCACATATTTTTGGACCGGAGGCAGACCAAAAAGTAAGCTAATGATTTTACTTTATTATTATTTATATTAATCAATTGAAATATAAAATTACCTGCTTAAGTTATCAAGAGCGTTTAAATATTATCTTTATCTTTATCCTTATCCTGAATTAGTAAAAAACTTTTTTTTTTTCAAATTAAATGTTGACCCGTTGATGAAACCATTGCTTTGAAATAATGGCATGGAATATGTTTTTATTGAATGAAAAATGAAATAAAAAAAGTTGTATGTGGTTCTGAAATTAGAAATATTTTTCCTTGTCATCTAATAAGATAAAAAAAAATAATCAGTGTTTTCAAACTTTTTTTATGCCATGCTCTGTCTTAGCCTTTCTAATAACTTACACCACCATTTTAACATAAATAATTTTTATATTTAAGCAAAAGGTATCAAGGCCATTTTCTAATTGCCATGGTGTGGGGCATGGGTCCTTTATTTGGAAATCTTGATTTATTCTCAGTTTAGCATATGTTTAGACCACGTAATAGTGGAGTTTGATTGTAATTTCCATTAAATTAGGCTATTGTGAGCATTTTTCTAATGACACACAAATAAGCAGAATCAATGATCTGAAGTGGATAGTCTTATTACAAAATAATAATAAATATATAAAAATTTCAAGGACTATGAGCTTGATATTTCGAGATTAATATCTTATAACTAATTTTTCTTATACTTCATATATGTCTAATATTTTTATTATGCCAATGAATCTAATTTTAAGTAAGAAGCAAATATGTATTTTTGTCTTAGTTATACACAAGAAACTTAAAACTTTGATTGATTTCATTTCATTAAACAAAGGTCAAGGGGTCTTTTAGATCTCCTTATGCAATGAATGTGTTAAAGTTCTGATTCTTATATGATATTAACTTGTTTTTTTTTTTTATTTTGATGACATATATGTGACTTAGCATGTTTTAATTCACTAAATTGGGTTTTTCCTTTCTATTATTTTTTTTTATATTTTTGCCGTAAGTCCCACTTTTAAGCCTATGTGCCAAATCAATAGTAACATGCTATAGAAGGGTACAAACTATGGATTACAATTTCAATATCACATATTCAAGTTTTTAGCTGATTGCACCTTTGTTTTGAATAATTTAATGTTGTGTTTCTCAATATAGGGTCCACACCCAAAAAGGAGGCAATTTGATTTTTAAAGTGCAGAAATTCAAAAGTGGTTTTAACATGTGTTGTTTAACACTTTTGCTTTAATATAAAAATTAAGTATGTTACATAGGAGGGTATGAAAAGGCTAGGTGGGTATTGTATTGTTTTTGAAGATGTTAATGCTGTTAGCCCTGAGGCTTTTACAGCTTCATCGGTTCTGAATTCACCGAGCGGAAAGGTCCGTGAACTAGATTGGCTAAGTTGGACATAACATAAAAAAGGCTTTGAAATACTGATTTAATGCAACTGAATGAATTATTATAAAATTTGAATATTTTATTAAAGTGTGGAAAACTTTATGTTCTGTATGTATTTAAATAAACAGATTATATACATTATAAATATATATTATAAATATCAATTTCAGGAGTTATTTGAAAGAATAGTCAAAGACAATCTAAAAAAGTTGCCAGATGGTCACAGTTTCACGCTACTGACATATGGAGCATCTGGATCAGGGAAGACATTCACACTGATGGGCACAGTGGCATCTCCAGGCTTGGTGCCAAGATCCCTAGAGTATGTGTTCAGGGTTGTCGATGCTGCACAGAATCCGGTTTACAAACCTGCTGATAACGGAGCAGAGAAGCTTAGCTATAGCGCCCAGGAACATGAGTTACAGGTATTATAGGTTTTTATTTTAGTCAAATGCCACCGGACAAAGATGCTGTTTGTCTGTTGGCATTAAATTCCACACAGGTTACAGGTGGAACATTGTTAAAGATGCTTTTAACAAAACTAAGTAATGGGTTCCTTTAAAGAAATGCAATACTATGTTACAAAGGCTGTCTCAATGGGAGTATGCTTTGGTTGATCTTTAAAGATGTTTTGCTTTCTGTTCACCATCATATCAGCCTATAGAAGCCCACTACAAGACTTAGGCCTTCCCTAAAGATCGCAGCAATGTCTAGTCTTGTATTTGTGACCTTAACTATAATAGTTCACCAAGTGGCAGGGCTACCCACGCCACGTCTACCATAACGTTGTCATTACTCTTGCCAAGCAATGTGGAACTGCCACTTCAGACAAATTTTTTGAGCTATATTGGTGGTCTTAGATCTTTTGTGTATCTCATTTCTGATTTGATTTCGTAGTGAAACATTCTATTGTTGGTTTATAGTTATAATAATGGTATCTAAAATGTTGTAACTCAATATGTAGACACTTCTTTACATTTGTTATATGTCTCAAAGAACCTATTTTTTTTTTCAGATTTTTTAATTATGTTATCATAAGCTAAGATTTTGTAAAATTACGGAGGAATATTTTTTTGAATATTTTTCATTATTGCTTTGCTCTTCGTTTCAACAGTTCATCAAACAGATTCGACAAATGTCAGCGCCGTTGAGAGATAAATATCGACGCATGAGTGTACGCCTCCGCAGTGACCTTGCCGCCAGCAACTTGGACCTCACGAACAGAACCAAGTATTATGTCTGGGTAAGAGTTGTTTCACTAGATATTCAGCCAGCAACATTCGAGAACGAAAAATAAATCAAAAATTATTTTGAATTCGTTTTTCTTAATGCGTTCAATGTTTAAATACTATTTTAACATGATGGCGCTAAAATTACATTATTTTGTTAATTTTCAATGGAGGATGCTTAAATAAGATAATAAAAAATAATGTGTGAAAATATCAGTTGAAATCAGTTTCGCGTCACACATTACTTTCAGTGTGTATTGAGTAGTTAAAAATGATGTTTATAAAACATTAATATTCCTAGAGATAATTACGACGTGCCAAATCAAATGCCGAGCCCTACCCAAAGATGGACTTAAATATTGACCTGCATCTAGCAGCTTCCCGCCACCAGAAAATGTCGTTGGTCCACTAGGTGGAACCACGCCAGCCAAATTTATAATACATATACTAACATATAAAAAAATGTTAAAGTATATGCATAATAGAAAGTTTTAGATTAAATATTAATTATTGTTTTTATGTAATAAGTTTATTTTAACTCTGTGGCTCAATGCACAAATCCATTGATCGCATAGTCCTGAGACTGAGACATTAATGCCATTCAATAACCAACTGATCTCATCATAAACGAGGCCAAATCATATCAGGGCATGCCAATCCACTATCATACTAGATAGAAGGGTTGCATGAGTTTCTTCCTCCACCTCTACGGTTAACGTTTTCTGAAGAGGAAGAAGTGTTATTAGTCAAGCAATAGTAACCGACCAAGCCAAGGGTATTATCAAAGAGTGCCAGCCAGAGCGGAGGTCCCCAGGCTATTTAAAGGAGGCAACTTAGTTGGAGGTAGCCCTGTAGGATGCTACCCCACACTGGAGTAGTATATGAACAACTATCTCCTCTGGCATATCTTGCACAGAGGACTATCCGTAACATCTGAAGCAGTGATTTCCAAAGTGGTCTACATCGACCCCTAGGGGTCTATGACAACCTGCAAGGGGTCTATGTCAGCGAAAAAAAATTTGGGGGTCCATGAAATGAAAATGGGGGTCCACGATAGTGGATCTCAACACATACACTGATAGTACCTATTTACTTACATCATACTATCTTATAATATCAAAACATTTACATTATTTATAAAAGTACCTATGAAGTAAAAAAAATATTATATATGTTTATATAATTGTGTAAGTTGTAGGATGTTGGTATTCGCTTTGTGGTCGCAATACATTTTGAACATACACTAAACTTCACTACAGTTAGAAATTTACAGGAAATCAATATCAGATAAGTAGGGGGTCTACCCAACACGGGAAAACATGGCAAGGGGTCTAGGACACAAAAAAGTTTGGGGAACTCTGATGAAAATATTTTTACTTTAGTAATAATAGTTTTGTTAAATATTTTTACAAAACTAGTATATGGTAACCTTGACAGCCGTGATATGCTAATTCAATTTGACTTTGTTGTACCTCATTCCAACAGCCATCCATATATGGCCAGTACTCTCGGTTTAAAATAAATGGATAATTTTAATATTAAAATACCTCGAATTTAGAATCAAAGAATACTATTCTTCTCTATTTTAATCTTTAAGCATGCAGCATTTATTTCTAGATAAAAAAAACACCTGGTTCGTTCTAGCAGAGTTTTAGATATACAACAGCTTATAGTAAACATTGCCTTTAGCATGTTGACACTCCTCGTGGCTTGTCTACTGGTGAGATAATATTGATAAATAAAAAGTATATATATTGTTAATTATTGCAGGTATCATTTGTTGAAATATATAACGAAGGAATCTACGACTTGCTGTCCACGAGTGATAGGAGTGCTGCGTCCAAACTGGTGATCCGTGAAGACTATAGCGGCAATGTCTATGTCAAGGTATTTTGTATATATATATGTATTATATTCCTGTTTTTGAACAGTTTTGTAGTTGTTACACTAGAACCCTGACAGAATGCCATGAGTAAAGTCGTTTAATTTTGAACAACAGTCTTGTTGGGTCTTCAATAATGCCTTCGCAAAAGATAATAGCGTTGACATTTGCTGTAAAAACAAACAGCGTGCCATTACATACGCCGCGCGACTGTAAAACCTTCTAGATAACTGTGTATATATATATATATAAATATATATATATACAGACATAAATGTACATATATATATGTATATATACATATATATCTATTTATATACATATATACAAATTAAATAATAAATATTGGAATCAATAAAAATTAAAAATAATTGAAGTAACTCAGCTTAACTATGTCTGTTGAATAATTAGGCCATTGTAAATTGGAAAGCGGCGTTTACATTAACCAGCTGGAGTAAGCCTTTGAGAAACCTGCCAGCTTTTGTCTATTGTTATTTACATTGCAAATATACTGTACAGTGTATGTAATTTTTTTATTATAAATAGTGAGGAGCACCAGATTTCATGACATTATTTGAAATTTGAAGTACAGTAGTATGAGGAAGTATTCCTGTAGTTTTGACAATTTGTGGCCAAGTCTTCTGAGTAGACCACCATTCCGAGCTGGTCTCTTATGGACTGACTATACAATTTTTGATATATATATATATATATAGTAGTGTTCCCTATATTTACAATAATATAGATAGCATAAAAATAAACAGTAACTATTATACTTTTAACATGAGGAAAAATAAGCTAGTAACACCAAATAATGTCCTTTTGGGACAAGGATCATGCTACTGTAAGTAAATTCCTCAAGCAAATTTTTAAAGAAGTTTAATCAATAAGGCATTTTATTTAAAACTACATACGATAGAAACATGCCTGGGGAAATTTTATGTAAATAAGAAATAATAAGATATAGAGTTTGTATGGTCTAATAATAAGAATAAATATACATTAATATACGAATTTTATGTCAAAGTAAATCCTGAAAATTGTTTTTTAAACTATGCTGTTCGTGTTGCAGGGCGCCACGCAAGTGTTTGTGCGAACGGGTGAAGAGGCGTACGACGTGATGGTGGCCGGGAAACGCAACCTGCAGGTGGCTGCCACCGGTGTCAACTTGCACTCCTCCAGATCTCACTGTATCTTCACCATCACCATGCTCACTGAGAATGGTAAGGTTTAGTTTTAGCCGATGGACTCCCATTGCATGGCATAGGCCTCCATCAAAGTTCGCCCACGATGACCGGTCCTGCGTGCTATGCGATCACTCCACCTAGCGGGAAGCCTGTCTACCAGCTCGTGGTCACCATTCTAGAGCCAATGCCACTTTAGACGAGCAATTCTTCGAGCTACGTCGGTGGTCTTGGTTAATCTGCAATTCTCCTCCTTTCTGGTTCAATTTCGCAGCGAATCTTATATTTATGAATATGGCAACGAGTAATAAATGTATGTGACAGTGATAGCAACCGTCAACGTTTAAAATAAAATTGATTATCTATGTTTTGAATTTATCTTATATGTTAGGGTAGTGTTTATACATTCGAAAATTAAGTTATTATATATATATATATATATATATATTGATATGGTGTCGGCAGACGGTGGCTGCCGCGTATCCAGCGTGCGCCTGTGCGACCTGGCCGGCTGCGAGCGAGCGCGACGCACGCGCAACGCGGGCGCTCGCCTGGCGGAGTCGCGGGCTATTAACTCCTCGCTGCACGTGCTGGAGCGCTGCCTGCGTACGCTGCGGCGGCGCCAGCGGGTCGCTCGAGACGCGCTCGTGCCATACCGGTATGCTCCCCTCTTATCTGCATCTCCACACATATGTGCACTTTCTCATCCGTCCACACCTCCACATACCCTGATAACTTTCCTGAGCACATCGTCCCGACCACCTACAACTACCCACATGTCTTCCCTTCTACACGTCCCTGATCACCTACACCTAACCTTCCATCTACACCTCTCCGAATACCCACATCTTGCCGACCACTTACAAGTCCCTGGCCACCTTAACCTTCCCGACCATCTACACCTACTCCATCACCTACACCTGCCTGACCACCTACACCTCAGCCAGCATTGAGCGAGAGGAAGTTATAAAATCATCATCATTTCAATTGTGTCACATCCACTGCTGAGTATAAGCCTCTCTTTAGAAATAGTCACCCGAATATCATTTCATTCTTCTAAACTGTTCTCCTCTCGTCATATTACGTTACACTTTCTCTAACAAAGATTTAACCACAAGCAATATCACAACAAGAAAACTTTACCTAATACTGATGGCATACGGGGACCTCTTGTAGGACCCCGTAAACTTTTTCACTTCAAAAAGCTTCATGAACGGACTATCAATCCAGTAAAATAATAGTATGTAGCGGCCGGAGCCAAGCTTCACTACCTTAACCCTTAATTAGGCGCATTAAGAAAATCACTCAATTAGGCGCATGGGGTCTTAAATGACCCCAAAAAAATATTGAGAAAAGAGTATCAAAAAGGAATAAAACTTAATGGATTTCTTTAGTAATTAATAAAGTACTTTAATATACTTTACTTTAAGAAACAAATATTTACTATGACATTAAAAATATTAAAAAAAAAAAACAAAAACAGTAAACCTCTCTTTAAACTAATTTTTTTGGCATAGCCAAGATCAACTTAAGAAATAAAGTTTATTCAGCCTCATCAGCGGAATCTTCTGTTCTGCATCCGACGCAGTAAATCCTTGAGTGTTGCTGACAAATAAATTTACGACTCTTGAAACATTTTGGTGGCACTTTTTTGTCGTCCTTTCTAGGACATGATGAACAGCGTCCGCGCTTAGCTGTCGATTGATGATAAACCGCCTTGTTAACATTATAAACTTCATGGAGCCGTCTTTTTGTTGTCGCTGGTACAGCACGTAGTTGTATGCGACGTTTTTGGTGATCCTCCACAAGTGTCACAGCTATTTTCTGTATGACAAATGCGTTGATGCCAGATATGTTTATACTCCAGGTAAATGTAAAATAATATTTTGTGCTCGGGTCCTTACTGCGTTCGATGGTGGTACTTTACACCATTTCACTTTCGGGCTATTTCTCTGAGTATGTCGAAATTAAAAATAATTATCTTCCGTTGACACAGGGATGTCTTGGATATGTTCAGACTCTTCAATTTCGCTTTCAGAATTATGAGCACTATCAATGACAGCATCGTTTAAAGTTTCGTCTTGCGAATCCGAACCTGCAACATCTTGCTCTTCATCAAGCACTTCATCCAGCCGTTGTAATACTTGTTTGTCGGTACGCATTTCAATTCAAAAAAAAGAAAAAGCTTTAAAAAAAAATCAAAAATACATAAAGAAATCATACCGTATCAAAATACACACATACAAAGATAAATAGTAAACAATATACTAATATAAACACAAAAAAATCACAAAAGTAAAACTTACCTTCGCCAAAAAATGTAACGTAACTGGGCGCATGGGGTCAGTTCTCTAAAGGACAGCGATGTGTGCGCAAGTGTTAATGTTCTGGATGCGACTAATTTGCGTACCCCGAGGGGAATGAGGAAGCTAGAAAGAGCGTTAGTACGCTCTGAAGACTGTAAGCCATTATTTTTTGAATTTCAAGCGGCCCTGACCCCATGCGCCTAATTAAGGGTTAAAAGAAGTTTTAGACTGGACGTTCACAGGGCTATAAGAATCCAGTCCAAAAAATCATAAATGATTTGTGACCTGTGTATGTGACAGCGAGTCAAAGCTGACGCGTCTCCTGGGAGCGGGGCTGTCTGGTGCTCGCGGTGAGGCAGTCAGCGTGGTGGTGACCCTCAACCCGGCACCGGACTGCGCGGACGAGACCAAGCATGTGCTGCAACTCGCTGCCGTCGCTCGAGATATACGTTAGTAACTCATTTACATAATAAAAGTAATTATAACTTAACCCATAATTAACACGTTGAACGCCATGGCGGACGCCATGTGTTCGACAGCATACTGTCCCCTGGGGCACACTATTAAATCGAAAATCGTCAAAAAATCGCCAAGGTGTATTTTTGCAAATATTGTTAGTAAAACTCATAAAAATAATGCGCGACTTGCGGAAACAGCGATTTACCCATTATTTTTCAGCGGGGCCGCGCGGGTCACATGCCTTGGTAAAAACAGTCGAAACACTGTCCGTTGGCTCCCTAGAGACTTCTGAAATGATCGAGGGCATGCGGACTAATGGTGTCCGACGCGGCCTCTTGGACCCAACACGATGGCATTCACATGGTGTCTGTCGCAGCCCACTGAACTAAACATGGTTTTTAATCTGGCGTTCAACGTGTTAATAATGCATAGGTCACAGAAGAACCAAGGTAAATGATGCAGCTCGAAGTATTGCTCGTATGAAGGGCGAAGAACTCCGTTCATCAGTCTCTGACGATGCAACCACAAGCCGGTAGACGCGGCGTGGGTAACCCAAGACCAACGACATTGCTAAGGTCCCGGAAAGTAGCTGAATGCAGACAGCGAAAAACCAGTTGTCAGCCACCAGATGATGTGATAACTGTTTCCAGAGGTTAACAACACGGTGTCAGAGTACTCATCGTTGGAGACCAGCTCACAGGACACGATTGTCTCCAGCAGCTCCGAGGTGCTGAAGCTTCGCGTGGAGAACGAACGCCTGCACTTTGAACTGCTGCAGTTAGTATCTATTTCAAATATACATTTGTAATGCCCCCTTCTTCCATCCAATTATAACATCCCCTTAGAACAGAGTCAAAAATAAAATAGAATAAAAAAATAGATGTCAATTATTAAGTCATGTTAAAAGTTTTAATGTTGAATAAATTACTTTTATCTTCATCTAAGTGAAAGTACTTAGGTTTTTATACAAACCTGTTATTGGGCCTCCTGTACATCCCAACCATATGTAAGCAGGGATCATTTTTACAGCAATGATTTTTTCTCATAATCTTTTATTTTTATTCTCATCTCTCATTTGTTTAATACTTATTATTTATTACTCTATATTATTGTTCTAATATTCTTTGCAAATGAATCTAGAAAAATCTAGTGATACTGAAATCAGGCTGTGTATGTTTCATATAATTTAAAAATCCCCCTTTCAGGTCTCAAGCGTGCTATAAAGAATTGTTGGCGTCCATGGAGATGAAGCAGGCGGAGACGGCCAACACCATGAAGGAGCTCGTGGACGAAGCCAAAGATATGACGCGCCAGTATTACGAAGCTCTTATGCAGTCACTCCGAGGAGAAGTGAGTCATGTCATCTTCTTTCTTCTTTTCAAATAATATATGAACCAACCTTCACCATGTCGGTCCACGTTGTTTGGGACCTTCCCACTTAAGAGTTTCTTTTCAGTCAATAGACGCCTGCTACAAAGTATAGATCTCATTCCAAAGATCCCCACGATGACAAGCCCAGCGCTGCCCTCCACACCAGTACAGCTTCGTTCTTTTCTGCATCACATAAGAGGCCCATTGCAAGGTATATGCCTCCCCCTAAGATATTTTTGGGGGTATATATCATAATCGTCACGATTAGAAGAGATCGCAGTATAGTATTATAGTACACAAAGGACACTGATGCCCATCCTTTGTTCTAGCCGCAATATATACAGTAGAAGAGTTCTTTAACTAAACTTCAAATTTGTTTCTCGATAATTCGGAGGCTCAATAGAACTCGAGCAGTGGTAGGCCAGCGATAGAGGAGTGAGTCTAGGAATCTTATATCCCTGGTCCGATTCCCTCGAAACAATCTTACATAATTCACACTTTGTATATTTATGTAAGATTGTTTCTCACAAACAAGTTTACAGTGTACTGCATACCATAATACCACACTGTGATCGCCAAACCGCCTGCGAAGCGTGGCGATTATGGTACATCCCTTCCATAGATATCTTAAGCGAGTGCCTATATCGCAACGACGATAACAAAAGGCAAATAGTAATTTAAATATTAATTTAATTGAAAGTTGTGTTAGAAAGAGTAGTTTAATGAGATGTATACTGAATTGTAGATGGAAGAAATGAAAGAAGAATACGAGGCGCGGCTGAGTCAGTTGGATGCGCAAGCGCAGCCACGCGGCGGCGGTACACCGATGCGCAATTTACAGCAGAAGGTATGTTGTATGTAAGCAATGTTCCCACTGTTGGGACATAAGGCTTCATATAAAGACTAATTGTCACCCGCCCCAGGAGAGGGGGACATTCCTGCAAAAATTCAAGTCTCTGTGCCATATTGTTACAGAGATATCGCGATGATATATATATATATATATATATACAACAATCCGAAAGTGGACTGGGCACGAGTTTAACCCTTTCGCTTCAAGAGTAAGATTTTTGGTAAAAAATGTTAACACGAACACGTAGATCTGTGTGTGTGTGTGTGAAGTGTAATAGAGATGAATAAGCATAATGAATACGAATTAGTGCCGTTTGATGTTTGATGTTCCAAAGACTAAGTCTGTCTTGTCTCATATACAAAAGATTAACTAAATGCAATTAAAAAAATAAAATAAGTATTAAGTTGTCAAGTAAATGAATAGAGTTCTTTTAAAGGTCCAATGTCTAATAAACGAATATACTTGTTTTCAGATATCGCAGCTGATAACAGAGAGGGCTATTCTTGAAGTGAGTATATCTATATGTTATCTATGCCCATCATAGACAGTTCATTTTAGCCCATAGATGCCCACTGGAAGATATAGGCCTCGACCAAAGATGTCTATGTGGAGATATACCATCATCGCCACACTTGACAGGTGGATTGGCGATCTCAGGTTACTATGGTATGCAAACTTGTGAAAAACTTGTGGAAAGCAATCCTATATATTATATTTAATGCACAGTAAGTGTCAATATAACACAGTATCCCGGAAATCTAACCCGCGGTCGTAAGTTTCTTGTAGTGAAGTAAAGTAATGATATTAGTGTGTTTCCAGGAGAAGCTGTCCGCAGAAATCCTGGCGCGCGTTCGTGCTAAAGAGGAACTCCAGCACCTTCGCGTCTGCATCGAGGAGAGAGATGGTATGTCTTAATTTTGAAAAACTGTCACTTGGCTACGTATAGTCGTAAATAATTGGCGCTCACCAAGCTCATTCACTTGTGGAAGGTCAACATTTGATAGAGATGGGCCGCCTATAATGCCGGCAAAAATGTCTGGTTTTTTTTCCTATTGTTAGATATGTATGATGCAATGTACTATATAAGGGTAGTTTCCCAAAGTTGGGTCCACGCCACACGAGCTTAACCCTTTCGTTTCGAGCAATTTAAATGACAAATTTAACATTCAAAGCAAAATATAAAATAATCAATTGTTTGCCTTACACAGAAAAATCGTACGAAGAGGCGCTTAAGTTAAAGGAAGATGGGGCGAGCGCAATAGACAGCGACGGTGACAGTGATGGTGATAATGATGGTGATAACGAAGATGATAACGATGATGACAGTGTGGACGACCCATGTAATGAGAGCCTCGAACCCACTTTCACAATGGAAGAACTAAATCGTTCAAGAATAACACGACAGAGTGTACCTCGCGTCAGTGCAGAGAAGAACAACCTTACAGCCGATTCCAATGATACGTTGAAAGATGAAAGCGACGAAAGTGTGGACAGGAGTGTCATAAACGTCTCCGGACGCGAGGAATGTACCTACTTCGTCAGAGTGTCACAGGATAGCGCGTCTGATGAAGTACAAGATGAGGATATCACTATAGATGATGTGATAAAGGAAGAAAGTATACATGAAGTGAAAACTGATGAGGAACCACCCGCAGTCATGTCTGACAGCTTAGTGAACAAGTTTCTCAAATCTGTGAAGTCGGACCCCGAGGAACACAATTCTAACAGCTCCTTAATGCAATTTGAGGAATTGGAAAAGGCGGCAAATACTGTTCCCTCACCTAAGAAATTATACAACACCCTCACAGACTTCAAATTGAAGGAGAATAAGAGATATTTCGACGATGATCTGGATGTAAATAAACCAGACGAGGTGAAGAAAATCTACTTTGACAACCTAGATGTTAAAGTCGAGACCAAAGAAAGTCTAGGATTGATTGAAAATAAAAATATAAAGTCTTTAATGAAAGATGATGTTCGCTCACCTTCAATTGTGAAAGACGAAAATGTAGAAGAATATGTTCCTAGTACAATGAAGAAGCTTTTCGAAAGCTTTACAAGACCAGATCCAGTGTCTATACAGAAGAATAAACTGTCTAAAATTAACAATAACTCCTTAGATATGTTTATAGATGAAGATAAGGAGAATGTAGATCTGGTAGTGAAAGAACAGTTAAATACCAAAAACAAAGACATTGAAACACTTGAGAAATCATTTGATAATATAATATTATCAAATAAAAATATTAATAATACAACAGATAAGCCTCAGTTGATTGAAGAGCCTTTTAAAATGCCCGAAGTGGTTTTAAAATTTGAAAAAAGCAACGCAACAGAAACAAGCATTAAGGTAGATGATACACTTGAAGCATTTGAAGCAATTTACAAAGACATTTCACAACCGAGTACTGAATTTGAAATGTTACTAACACAGGATACTAGTACATCCAATAATGAAACTTCGAAGAGAGAAACCTCTGAAACAAGATACAAATTAAGAAAAAACAAAACCGACAAGAGAACTGAATTGAAAACAAAAGATGGAGAAGAGATCCTATTAGAGACTCAAGCGAAATGCGAGAGTGTTTCTACAGTTAAGAGAAGCTTGCGGTTAAGAAGGCACAGAAACAATCCAGAGGGAGATGAACAAGAGATAAGATTAAAGCAGAAAGACATCGTCAACTTACAGCAGGAGTTCTCTGACGTTACTCTGGACTTGCCAGCGCCACGGAAAGAAGTAACAGATATCTCCTCGCCAGACAAGGAGGAGCAGGAAAATCTACCTCCCAACTACGAAATACAGAGCTGCCCCGCCAAGAGGTAATAAATTTTAAGCCAAATTTCTGAACTGACTGTACTGTGTTTTGCAAATTTAATTTAGTCCAAATAAACTCCCATAAGCACCCCACTAGATGGACTAACAACCATAGTTTATTTCGCGAGAAGTCATTGGATACCCTGGCGATCTTTGGGGGAGGAATACGCTTTGCAGTGGGCTTCATAGAAGTTCATCATGTCAGCTGAAAGAATATGAAGTTCTCTGAAGTTTTATAGTACGGCATTTGATTTGGCACGTGGGAATTATCTCTAGAAAAATGAAACTTTTATAGACCCTATCATTTTTAACTACACAATATACGTACTGTCAAAGAAATAAGGGAGGCGAACTTGAATCCAGCCAATATTTTCATTTTATAATATACTCCTAGTGATACAAAATGTGCCAAATCAATTGCCAGGTACTATAAATATTTATGTTACAGCTTCCCTTATTACTAATCTTAATTTACATAATGATCTGGTTCTAAATTTAATTAATTTCTCATAGTGTCACTCGAAGTCGAAGGAAATTATACACACCGCGCGCGGAGCCCCTCGAGGAGAGTTCCCCTCAGACCGGGGACAGCACCGAGCGTGTGCGAGTGCCTCGCCCCTCATATCATCGTCCCAGGGCACGCCGCAAGCTTTGAAGTACCCTCCATTCCGTTAAACACATTGTTCCACATGGCAATTGTTATATTCATATTTAAAGGTATTCCCGGTTTGTTTTCTAGCCTAAAACATGTCAAATCAACGTCCATTTATATTTATCTTTAAATAATACATCCATGTATTTTATTATAGTAATTAAATCATGATATTATTAATAATTAAGTGTACATATTTATTCTACTTTGTATTATATGAAAATAATTCGTTTTATATTAAAAAAAAATGATTCAATTTTGGTTATTGGGGTGTTTTCTTTAAAGTTTTATTGAATCGGCACACATGTATACAACATTACCTCTAGTCATAATCTAAGTAAAACATGCTAAATATGATCATCATTTCTGCCATAGGATGTTCACTGCTGAACATAGACTTCCACCATAGAATTCCATTGGAACCAGTTTGAAGCTACATCCAGCGTCTTCCAACAACCTGAATAAGGTGGACTGGATGTCATAGACTGCACTAGAAAGGACATTATCTCCAAGGCTCCAACAATTATCACTTCTCTGTGCTATGTGGTCTACTCTTCAACTTTACCTTGCCAATCAGCTTGGCTATATCGGTTCCTTTCGTGATACCAGAAGACCAAAGTTTAGTGTCTTAAGTCATCACTTGTAACACATCGTAGATCTTCATTTTTGGCAGAGAGATATTGGATGAAATGTTTCGTACAATAACTGTCCATGTATCGTCACCTCATTGTTTATTTAGTCGGAGTGGTAACATATTGCTTTGTGATATCATTATGCTGTAATGGTGATGGGCTTTAACCTTTTAAGTGCCATGAGGACCGCCGGCTATCACACGATACCCAACAATAGGTGCCGTGAGGGCCGCCGGCTACCTCACAATTTTTCATCTGTACATCTAAGGAACATTATTTTTTTCCGACCCTCCGGTAATTATTAGCTTCATTAGGCACCTAGCAACTGGATCACGGGATGGTATACGATTTGCAGCATGTTTTAGAAGCGGTTACCATGGGTGCCAATGAGACCGCGGGCGGCCTCACTTTTTATATATAATTTACATTAGAATATGTATTTAGAAACCTTTCTTTGTATTGAATTCACAATTTATTCATAATTCAAAGCTGGCTTTGAAAACCTATCGTGTTTTCTATGTTACAAAAACGTGACCCGCCGGCGACCTCATGGCACACCGAGTACTCTGTTGCCTTTAAGTGCCATGAAGGTCGCCGGCGGTCTCAATACATAATGATATACATAATGTGTTATATTCATTCATAGAATGTAAAGATCCCAAATTTTCACATAAGGAAAGCCTACACTTGATATTTCCATTTGGCACCTGGGGAAGTCATGGCCAAAACAGCTTGGCAGTTAGAAGGTTAAAGAGGTAAATGAATTGTTAATAATATGGTACATACTATCCAAAAATCAATGGTTTTCAGGAATTCTAAACTATATAAGAAAATTAAAAATGACAGTATATTAAAGTTATTATTTCCCTGCAGGCTACTGTCGAAAGTTATTAGCCTATCACAATTTCATAGAAAAAATAAACTAACATCACCTGTTTCAAAGTTGTCACTATGTGAGATTTATCGGAAATATTTCTTAAAGATTTTTGCTGAGAAGCTATGCATTAAAGTTTTTAAACTTCAAGAAAGGCTTTAACAATATGGATCAACAGTAGCCAGACTTTTCTCAAAAACTACTTACAAAATGTAGCTGAATTTGGTGGACCCCCTGTAACTTTATTTCTAACATATTCCCGAAAAACAAGTTTCTTCTCGTAATGGATGTCAAATATTTAAATTTTATTGCTTATAATAATAGATGAAGACAAACCTAAATTTTAGTTCTTTATAATCGAAAGGTAATATATTTTGGCTTTCGCATTTGTAAACCCCAAAATTTTGTCATCAAACCTTAGTCCACCAGAACCACTTTGGTAAACGTCACCAAACATTATATATTACAAGCGAAATAAAACATTATATATTTTAGATAGTTTATTTAAACTTAAGCCACCAGAGCGGAGGCGGTGCTAGACTCGTACTTCCAGTTGGGGGGGAGCACGCTCTTTGTCTTGTAGTAGCGGGCCAGCCGGTGAATTCTGGATTCGACGAGAATGAGCCTGAATTTGCTGTCCTTGTCTTTCCTATTCCTCTCCAAGTGCTTCCTCATGGCCACGGCCTTCTTGATCAGGTAGTACAAGTCCTCTGGTAGGTCAGGGGCGAGGCCCATGGCCTTCATGATACGCAGGATCTTTTTGCCGGTGACAAATCTGACTTGCGCAACTCCGTGTGAATCCCTGAGCATGACACCTGCAATACAAGAGTTTTTTATCAGTTATTTCAGAGTCAATGCTTGTTGATTAGATGCCGTCTTCTGAGGGTCTAGAGCACAACAGCCATTAATTTCAATTCCCAAGCATCTTATTGACATCTAAGTAGAGACACCATAACAACATCTGATATTACTCACTGGTGTACATTTTACACAATATATAACATGAGGTCTAGACTATATGAGAAAAATTTAGTAAAGAAAATATTATGACGGTATATAGTCTATATATACACACTAATAAGTTTTATGTAAAGAAAAGAATGATAAGAAATAATAAAAACGATATAGATAATGTTAACACTTGAAATAAAGGCTTGTTGTTACACCTTTCTCTAGGCTTCATTACTTTTGTAGACAACTGTAAAGGATATTATAATACATTCCCGTCTTTCTTGTCTCCTATGTCTCTAGGATCTACATCACGTCATCATCAGCATCGCATCGAAAGAGAGAATTCCACAGAAATATTTTTTTTATTTAAATCGAGCAAAAGGGAGAGAGCTCTACAATACTTCTCTACGCGTGATTGGGTGACGATTTTTATTAGTTGATCATTGTTTTAAATCGGTATAAATACTAGTTAAGCTTAATGAATATACACACTTCTACTTCGGACTTCGTGATGTTATTACATCCAAGGCCTACCAACCCTAAGTAGGATTCTCTCATGTTTAAACAATCTTATATGTACATTTAAGTTCATTAAAAATTGTTTGGGAATAAATTGACTTAACTACTTAGTAAAAGTGACCAAGAAAAAGACTTCTGAGTTAGTTATGTACAGTTTTCAGAGTGAACTTTGGAACCCACAGATTTTAATCTGATCCTAGTTTCACCCTATGTACACATATTTTTATATTAAAGCAGGAAGGGTTAAAATTGTGCCTATTTTTGGCCCTGTGGGTTGTGGGTTCCATGTTGGGATGGCACTGTTATAGACAGTCCAATTGGTGTAAACAATTGTAAGTTATTGATAAATAAATGACTTATTGTGTTACATATGCAAGCTATGAATAATCTTACATTATTTTAGTTAATTTGTCTGTTGTCAGGAAGTAAATGAACAAAAACTAATTATCCCTTCAATTGTTTATCTCGAGTAACTCGTGGGAACGTAAAGAATTTTTTTTTGCATAATGTCGGGTATACTTGTGGTGAAGACAAAACAAATTGCATTTGTATTATTATTTAATGAAATAATTCATGTCATTTTTTTCCAAAAGATCATTATTTTGCCCCTTTTTCAGGGAAATCTTTTGGAAGACATACATTTTAGAATATTCCTTAGTCTGGCACCCTTCGACATAACAGAAGGGATTCGAGATATTGGTGTCAAATATCAAGGCAGCATTAAGTGTTGTTTAAAAACTATCATTGCTCTTAATTTTATTTTGTAATGTTGATGATTTCCTAAAATTGAGCTGGACTTTTATTTCTGTTTTCATTCCTATAATGCCTTATTTTTATCTATATATGATATATTTTTATTAATGAAATATTTTTTTTTGTAATCATAATTATCTCCTTTTATAGGTAGAAACAATTTACTCTATTTATGTCAAGTACACTTATCTTCGCTGGAAAGTAAGGAAGCATGCAGAAAATGTTTTTACAATTGGTTCAATGAAATAAGCTAATACTTAACAAAGTCACACAATTTTAAATGTTCCACACAGTATGTTTTAAATTTGAAATTTGCGTTCTACACTGATTTCAATTTCAAAGTTATTCAATTAATTAAATTTCTTATGTAATTAATTCTACTCAACAATACTTGTTGTAAATTCCTCATCTTTTAAAATTAAGCCACTGGTCAAGTCTATTTGTAAATGAAGAGTCCAGTTTTTAAATATCACCATATTCAAAGGACCTCTAGCAGAATTTTTCAAGGCAAGGGATCCTAATTTGTTCATACCCTTTTTTATATTCTTACTGACTGAGTGGTGATTATTAGGGTTCAAGCACATGAATAATAACTCATGGTCAGTCATTAGAAATCATCATTATAGCAGTATCATTGCATTGTATACATTTTGTTCATGGAGAACTCATGAAACATCATATACAAGGTGTATCTATATATATATGTATATATCTCATTTGCTGTCAGTTAATGTATGGTACACTATTCAAAAATCAATGATTTTAGAAATGTCCCTGTACACCAGCTAATCCGCCCTTTGTAAAATATATAACTTATATATTAAAAAAGGAAGGGTTAAACTCCTGTGTCCATATTCAAATTGCCCCCATATGAGGCCAGCTCTAGGCACCATGTTTATGGACACTGTTGCCGACTTAGTACTGCGAGATGTTATTGGCCTGTTGCATTTTAATAGACAAAATAATTGCCATTAAATGCCATTTGAACTAAAAAATTGGTATGGATAGTATCACTTCAATAATGAAATGATGACAATGACAGACCAGCATTGCTGTAATGCTGCAGGAAGACAGTGGAGGATGCAATGAAAAGAAATAGAACTGATACAGGTCAGGTAAGCAACTAAATAAACTAGGAATAAGTAATAAAAACACAAAATAATTTTAGGTAAATAAAATAAAAACGGTAAACTCATATTTCACAATAACTATAAATGGAGCATATTAAATAAATATAAATAGAGGTAAAGAAATGTAATATCACCCGGATGTGATATTTGAGGTACAAGGTGGAAGAATGTGAGGCAAAGAATGAAGACATAAGTATGAAAAGAATGACAGAAGGATAAGGAAATAAAAGAAAAAAGTGAAAAAATCATTATAAGAATATCAAACCCTGTCCTATAACAAGGTAGGAGAGGTACTACAGCTATTTAAAAAAAATAGACAAAATGAATGTAACATATTTTCTAGTGTTACAAATGTGCTATACATTCTTCACCCATTTAAAACTTTTACACCTTCCACCTATGATCCTGTATATAATTTTATTATTATACTTTTCTTTCTTGTGAAAATCATATAACCATTATTATATTTTCAGTTAGATCCAATGCTACAAAAGTTTATGTCAATTAAAGTTACCCAGTTCCACAATTTCAAGTAAAATCCCAATGATTTAGGAGGAAAGTATTGCTGTCAAAATATTTTGAAAAAATACCAATTGATTTTTACAGCTCTAGCATTGAAAATTTATATACTAGATGGCAAAAGGTTTTTCATAATGAAGATGAATATATTGTCGATTATAAATAAAAACTTGTTAAAAATGTAGTCATGTGAATTTAACTTAAGAAAGTGACATTACTTTCCGGTTCCCCTGATATATTTATTGATATTTTATTGTGTGCAAAACCTTTTTGGTCACAATAAAATACAAGACCTTATATTTCATTAATTTATAACATTATTAATGAAAATTACTTGAGAAAACTATTTTTTTGTAACACATAAAACATCAAACACAAGACAATTCTTATATCCTAAACATTTTAAGTTGTATGCATAAGAGTATATGCTTCTACTGCCACAAGGGCCTTCTTTGATTTTCATTATTAAGTGTTATTTACATACAATTTGAATTCATTTTTAGATTATTTCGTTTTTATTACTCAATATCTCTCTAAAGATATACATTATATATGTCCGAATGATTTCTAACTTTACCTACTAACAGAAATTTTTAACTTTTTCCTATCTTAGAAATAAAACGGTTGAAAGTATAGCAATAGTTAAACAAAATGAAATTATTTTCAAAATGACTTCTAACTAAACTTAATTTACAAATCAAATTGTTATCTTTCACGACTAAAAGTTTTTTAGTTAATCGTATGATTTAAGTAGTAAAGAAAAATTAAAAACGTATATGTTTTTATAGTAATTACATTAATATCAAGAACTCTTTCGTTATTCGAAAAGCGTGGTAAAAAGTTATGGTTGATACGTACCGATTTGGGACGGTGTGAGACCCTTTTTGCCGAGTTTGAAAATCTGTTCCTTAACATCGTCAGCGGTCAGTTTCAACCATGTGGGCACACTGCGACGATACGGCAGCGCCGACTGGGAGATACCCTTACTGAAACACACAAGATCACACTTTTAACGACGCCATGTGGTCACCAAGAAACATTTCGAGGTTAGGCGATACACAAGTTACAAATCTTGGGAACATAAAACTTGATGTATATAGAATTGAACTATATTTCCACAGATTTAAAAAACGTTTAATTACCCAGGTGCGTGCATACGACCCATGGTTACGGCTTTAAAGAAATATCGCCGATCTGACAACGACAACAAGAGAAACCAAAAAGATGGTGTCCGGAAGAAGCAGAATCATTCACTTCCATATAGTGTTGTGACTTTTCATACATTCGTTCATTTAGTGATTCCAAACATTTCTTTTTGTGTAAATAATAAACTTTTAAAATACATTTTTATTTATTTTATATATAACATGGTTTAAAATGTCCTTAAATCTTAAACTAATAAAAGTAATTTAAACTAATAAAAATATTCAACTATAAAAAGCGTTTTTAGAGAATTAACTGTATTCAAGATTTGTGTTGCTTAAATCCATAAATAAGAATTATATTCAATATAATTTATATTTGCGTACGATAATTTTTAACAGTGCATATTGAAAAATCAAAATTAAATGACATTTAACACCTCTCGCACAGCCTGCTCGCACTGTGCCTCAAACGTCAATAACAAAACTTTGATTCTGGGTGAAAATGGCAGAGAAATATGGTATATCTGAACAAGAGTTCAAAATTATACAACAGCAAGCAAATAGGAGAGCTGAACTGAGACGGGAGTTCCTAAAACAGAGAACTAACCCTTGGAAAAATGCTGCCGAAGCTGGATATGTCGTGAGTACATAAACAATTACGTAATTTTTTGTAATTTAAAAATACAATAATAAATAAATGCTAACCATCGTTATATTTTCAGTTCGATCCAGCCCTACAAAAGTTTATGTCAATGAAAGTCACCCAGTTCGACAATTTTAAGCCGAACAGGAGTACCAGTATGTTTGGACTGTGTGCTGTAGTCATCCCAATGTTTGTGTATGGATATTTCATCTGGAACGATCGCAACGACAGAGAACAGAAGATCAGGAGTGGAGAGCTCCGCTACAGAGACAGGATGTTCAAATTTGTTTAAAATGTCAAACCACTGGCTTGTTACTAGTAATATATAGTGTTTAACTGTATATATTTTTCTTTCTTTTTTTTCCTAATAATGCTGGCCACTTTGTGATTTTCTGTTATGAGATAATAAAAAATAAAGTTGTCATTGTTAATTTGTGACTGTTGATTTTACTGCAAGGGACATTTAATAAAATGAGTGACAAGGTATTATCTGAAACGGAATGTAAAATTATACAAGCTCAAGTGGAGAGAAGAGCAAGGTACAGGAAGGAATTTTTGAAGAAAAGGACTGATCCTTGCAAACATAGCATGGAGTCTGGTGTTGTTGTAAGTATATAAAAAATAATTCAAAAAAATTATTCTATACTCTCAAATCTTTTCATGCAGAGGATAGGTAACACCACCTGTAAAAATTATTAAAAAACTTTTTGGAGGAAGTGAGATGGAATATCAATGAACACATTTCATTTTTGTGTATTAAAAATTCCATATTTAAAATAATAGAAAACAATTACCATTTTTCTACAAGTGATATAGATACCCCAATGGGATTGATAATTATTACAGAGTTATCAGAAGAATGGCTATCAAATTGAAAAATAAGCATAAAAGTTACAAAATACCAAAATTATTGACATAAATGTTAATTATTTGGTAACCACACTAGCAGATAGATAGTAAATGTGTGATATGGATACAAAATTACTTTGAGTATTTTTTTGAACATTTACTGGATATATATTAGGGGGACTGGAAAGTAATGTTGCATTCTTAAATTAAATTCACATGACAACATTTTTAACAAGTTTTTATTACTAATCTACAGCATATTCACCTTCATTATCAACAACTTTTTGCCATTTAGTACACAAATTGTCAATGCTGGAGCAGTAAAATTCAATTGTTTCTTGTAAAATATGTTGACAGAAATGACATTACTTTCTGGTCCCCCTAATACAATGGATTTTGTAAACTTTTCCAAGCGGTAAAAATGTGGTTATAATAAAGCTTCATGGGATTTACATACACATCTATCTCTGAATCTTGCTTGACTATGATAAATAATGTAATTGTCTTAATAAGTATGTACAATTGTACTCAGCAGGAAGTAGGCTTCCAAGCGTTCCTGTTGGCAGTATATAGGGGAGTGGGGGATGGGGTTGAGAACAGCAGCAAAAGTCCTAGTGCTGAAACTATGATGAATGATCTATTTGTAAAAAAAAATACTAAAGCGATGTCATTCTTGTATGATTTTTCACTGTCCAAGTGGCATTTATAGAATGTGCAGGTTTTGAAGAAATTTGCAGAGGGTGCCTACCCTAAGACCTCTATGGCAGCAGAGGTTGATGTTTCCCCGAGGAGCCCTGCACTGGACTAGAAAGCTGGCAAGATCTTAGATCTTATGTTAGAGCCCAGAATATGTCAATATGCTCCTTGACGAAACATCATGTAATTGTATTAAAATTCATGTACAGTTATGGTTTTTATTACAGTTTGATGAATCCCTTCAGCGCTGGCTTTCGATGAAGGCGTGTCAAGTGGAACATTTTCATGCAAATCAAAGGACAATAGGAATGGCGTTAGGAGCTGTCGGGTCGATGGTTGTGTATGGTTACTTTATACACAGACATCGTAGTCAAATTGAGCAAGACATTCGCTGTGGAAAGCTAAGACCACGGGACAGGATGTTCAAATTCCACTAACCATTGCCATTGTAATGTTTTAATAATTTATCACGTTTAAAAAGGGACATTTGAATCCAATTATTACAATGTAGAATGAACACGAATATAACAATTTTTGTTTTAATGTCATATTTATTGTGTATTGCAACTCAAGACTCTGTTGCCCAGAGAAAGAGCTTGGAGCTGTGGTAGCCTAGTGGTAGAGTGATAACCCCCAGCAAACTCAATCCTGTAATTCACACTTTGTGCATTAATTATATAAGATTGCTACTGCTCACAAATAAGTTTCCAGAGGATGCGCAGCACCATATCTGCGATTATGGTATATCCTCTATAGATCTCTTTGAGAGAGGCTCATGCCTTTGCAGTGGACCTCAAAGGGCTGAAATGACCAAACAAATATTAAAATATTGATATGTAGTAAGCAAGACCAGTCATTATGGCAATCTATGGGGAAAGCTTAAGCCTTGAAGTATCTGGGGAGTCTACCAACTGAAAAGAAGAATATTAAAAAAGAAAGACTTAGGGATAGATAATTTATTAGCAAATAAGACATAACACTAGCTGTACTTATATAAACATTTAACTTAGTTAACGATCATCAAGAGACTTATCCCTGGCTATTACGGAGTCATCAAACTTGACCATATATGTGGTGCCCTTGTGCCAATGAGCTGTGACTTTTGCAGGCTGTAACAAAACAAAAATATATTTGTTTAAATTTATTGCATCTGAGTTTTGATACAGGTAAAAGATTTAAAGGCCGCTCGGTTGCCTGGCATAAACCTCTCCCAAAGGTAACCTCGATGACCAGTCTTGTGTTGCATCCAGCATCTTTCTCTTTCTCTTATCTCAGCATTTTTCATCTTCACGAGACCTTGTCTATGTCGGTGCACCACCTAGTGGGACGCCATCGATTACACGAGCGATATGTCCAGCTCAATGCCACGTCAGACGAGTAATTATTGAAGCAACGTCGGTGACCTTGGTTCTACTGCGGATCTCGACATATCGGATTCGATCTTGAAGCTCTGAGCACACCTATGCCCTCTGGGTGACCTTGAGCCTTCTAATAAAGTCCATCGTCTATCGCAGGATGATGGCTAAGCTTTTAAATAGTGTGAGCCATTTTTCGATATTTATTGGAATTATATGTAAGAAAAGGACCAATATTTAGCCACTTCCGCACATGTTTTTTTTTTTTTTACTTTTGTAACTTATGTGATTGAACTATATATTTATCATGTGCTGCCTGTGAAGCGAAATCTCTTGCCTTTTGGTCTAAAAGGTCAAATTCTACATTATGTAAATTGAAAACTAACTCTGTATGTAACACTTTCAGATGTAATTTTAGATTATCTCTAATCTTAAACCACTGACAAGATTCAGCCTCTAACCAGACCTTATGAGCCTTACGTATAGCCATATCAGCCGCATGGCTGACCATGTTATGTAAATATTAGTCCTTATCTTACTTAGGATGGACTTCCGCGAGGTAACGCCTGGTTCCATTAAATATTGGAATTATATGACAAAATATGTGTACTGAAGTTAGATATAATGGCACACGTATATGACAGCGCCCTTAATAATACTTTACGCCGGTTAGTTAATTACGATAGATAGTTTGGATTTCACTAATTTTATAGTTGCACAATAATAATTATAATTATTCACACCAGTAATTTGTTTCAATTTCCCAGCAGCTGACGTGGGTTATTTAAATTTAAATATTGAAATAATTCGACAATCAATCGGAGCCAAAAATAATTCAAAATTCTAAGAGCCGCATGTGGCTCGCGAGTTTGGCCACCCCTGGTCTATAGAAACAATTTTTTTTGCCATCTCTTCTGAGACTATATACCTCGAAAGATATTTTATAAGCCGAGACTATTTTCTAAATTCACTCAAGGGATATATTAAGTGGTCCGCAAAAATTTTAATCGCGGGCCGCGAGTTTGACGCCTCTGGATTAGTATATTACCGTAGAGGTTACTACTTTTGTATATTTTGGGCAGACAATATTACTCCTTATATTGACAAATATTTTTCCCAACGATATCCGCAATGGTAGGTGTTGCAATTAGTGTGGTAAATTGGTAGTGCTGCCAGCATATAGGCTATGTGTATATGTAGCTGGGTCCATTTCAGGGCAGCTTGGACATATTTCTTGAGAGGTCATTGACATTAGAATGTTCCGCAACTGTCGGTAGCTGTAGTTTCATTTACTTATGTGAAGATTTTTATATGACATGTCTGTGTTTACTTTAATTGTGCAAGTTGAAGTCTATTTATTAGTTTATAAACATACATGTTTATAAAGATACTTACAAAACCACTTTTAGTAAGGACCGCTTCTATGATGCCAGCGTTGAATGTGGCGCAGTTGAGAGAACCCTTGTCTTTGGGTACACTTATAAATTTGTTTACCTGTAAATACCATAAATATTTTACAATTTTCGAATGCTATTTTAGGCCAAAAACATTTGTTTATACAATACAATGTCTCAGGTATTATATGAGCTTCTTAGAAGCCAATGCGGTAAGTTCAATTCACAAAAATTTAGAAAATTAATGAACATTAGTTCTTAAAATTCTTGGTTTATTAATTTAATTAGAAAAGTCAATAGTCTTTTTCGAAGTGTAAACTCTCCTTAAAAAACAAGACATGTACAGGATGTGTAAATAAAAACGTTAATATTTATTGAAATAACGACAGCATCTTAAACACTTCAGGACTTATATTCTTTGGCAGTTGAAAAAGATAAATTTATGTAAAAAATATATGATAAAAGGTGGACTTATTCACAATGGCTTCTGAAATTATTATACAATATATTTAGAAGCTATTAAAATGGGCTGTCTAACCTAGAAAAAAGTAAGCAACGAGTAAATCCTTGAATAACTAAGAAGATTAATATTTATTTTATCAAAATTTCCAGAAAATATCAAAAAATAGACTTAAACGTATTGGCTTCTGAGCGGTTCATATATCAGTTAAGTATTTTAGCAGTGTTGATATCTACTTACATATGTCTAAAGAAACTAGTTTCTCTAGTAATTTTGTATTGTGCCGCGCTTACTTAATGTCGGTAAAGCAGTGTCTGTTTAACCATGACACTTCATAGATGGCGCTCTTTATAATGGTGTTATGATGGCGTCCATTGCGGTCGCCGGTCGGTAAAGCAGTGGATTTTTTGTAAAATGATGAAAAATATGTGAAAGTATAAAATTTTAAAAGGAATCAACAATTTGATTAATAACTTTAAATGTCTTTCTCGTTTCTCTGTTTTCAGAATAATGCATTATTATTTTTTATTTTGAGGCATATGACTATGACATTTGCTTTTTACTATTTTCATAATAATCCTCTTGTATTATATTTATTGAAAATATTCTTGTGGTAATACTAATTATGGATTATAAAGAATGTACTTATTAATGAATATAAAAATGACAAAAATGTCATCTCACCAAAGCGTCTTTCTCTATAATGTAGTAAGTTCTTTCATCATCATTAGCATGCTCCAATTTGTCCGCTTCTTTGCCGAACAAAACCTGAAAATGTATTAGAAACATTAATACAATTATTAAACACAAAAGACTGTTTGACCTGCAATGTTCATATCAGCCCTGGGAAGGGACAGCGCAAGGTTTAGTCTTCTAAACTATCTGCCCAGTGGCGGGACTACCAGCCTTCTCTACTTGTCTACCAGCTTGTGGCCACTAGTATAGAACCTTTTGACTCTTACCACAGTCAGTTGCATGACTGATATGTCCCGCCCAATGTCACTTCAAAGAAGAAATTTTTAAAGGTACAACAGATAAGAGTATAGTTAGTTCTAATTTAGATTCATGGCGATTTGCTCCCCCCAGAAGTTTAGCATAAGGGAGAATCCTTCTTCACATATAGAGTACCAAAATCAACTCTAGTCAGATCAATCTAAATTAAAGAGCATGAAAATTGACTATTACCACATAGAAAACCTCAACTAACAACAAGTACATTTAATTCATTCAGTAATTTAAGTATTAGACAGAGTAAGGTTGCGGAAAATCACTTGATACGAGTAGTACAAGATTGGATACCATAGCAATCTTTTGGAGATGCCTATGCCTTTCGGTGGGTGCCTATTTGCAGATATGATAATAAAAAATGGTGACGGTTGTCTGATTCGCATTGTTTGCCGCATACGCATTTATCAGCGGACTAGCGGGTGGTGCACTTTGTTGCACGTCTACCACTGCATGTGCAGAAGTGGCTAAATATTGGTCCTTTTCTTACTTAGGATGGACTTCCGCAAGGTAACGCCTGGTTCCATTAAATAATAAAAAACAAGTCTCGAAATTTAAAGCGATATCTAGTGTCCATAAGAAGAAACTTTTGCATTAGCTTACCTTCCACAGTGTAGACTTGACAAAGAGCAGCATGTTCAACAACTTGATTTCCCTTTTGCTGTTTCTTTCCCTCACAAAGTATAAATCTAGCAAGCGTGTACCAACATCCTGTCCTATTTCTGATAACCTAAAAGTTAATGAGATTATCAAAATAAATTATTTACAAATACTTTGTGTAGTGGATAAGGACCGCACAAAAGAGACACATAAAAAATTACAAGACTTCATAAGTAGCTACAAGAAAGTAAGTTATTTAATACAATTAAAGTTTTTCTTTACATAGAATATAGGCATAAAATTCTGCAACAAGGTTTCATGTAGGAAATAACTAAAAATAACTGACAGTATGTGAATTTTCTTGTGGCAAACTGGTTTAAAACCATTTTGATCACTAGAAGATATTATTAGTCAGTATAGACACCCATTTACAGTCAGCTTT
Organism: Battus philenor; assembly: GCF_028537555.1. Classification (NCBI taxonomy): domain Eukaryota; kingdom Metazoa; phylum Arthropoda; class Insecta; order Lepidoptera; family Papilionidae; genus Battus; species Battus philenor. Next base: position 14,670,169 of record NW_027181676.1, on the reverse strand, counting down.
CAGTTACAATGTAGTCAGTGATCAGTTTTTGAATCTCACAAGAAAGATGATTAAAAAAACAAGTTTTGAGAGTATATTTACCAGTTATAAATCAAGTTTATTTCACATTAGGAATGGAATTAATAATTCCTGAAGAAACTATGTATTCTATACAAAAAAATGTTCTGGTTAAAGATAATAAAGTCGGGATTTTTCAAGAACATTGTAAAACTAATATTTAATACATACATAGCAATTATAAAATTGTTCATAACATTAAGTTCAGCTAGATGCTGTATTGATATATAACATCATAATATATCAGGTATCATACAACATACTAGTATTATTCTTTGAATTAAAAAATGCCATAACAAGTAATTTAAATTAGTGGGACACAAACAATTCAAATTAACTTCCAAATATGAATATTGGTGTAATTTATTTTTACTAAAAATTTTATAATAATTACTGTAATATTTTTTTTATTTTACTTGTTATTGTATACCAAAAATTATGTATTACTTTAGGTATTAAAGTGCTCTGTATATTAAAATTTCTTCAGAATCTTATTTTTGAAATTAAAAATGATTGAAAAACATATATTTTCCATTAATACTTCGAATGCATCTTCAATGTATAATTTCTGTGTTACACAAAAACTCCCTTATGAACAAAGTTATGATTATAGAACACAGAAGTTGGTCTCTAAACATGAGGTCCCAGGCGTATTTCTACTGTACAGATTTTTTTGTGGTCCTAAACGTGTTAAAATACCTGAACAGTATTTTGAATATGATTTCGTTAATTAGCGTTGGGCGTAAACTGACGACTAGTAATATTTCCTAACGAACGATAAATATACGTAAATTGTAGAGATGCACTCAACATTTAAAAGCATATTAATTGTTTACTATCATATTTAATAAATAAATACGTTAACTAACAACTTACTTGGTTTGTAGTTCATGAATAGAATGCGATCTGTTTTGACAGTACTGAACTATTTCTGAAAACAAGAGAGCATACAGAGCTAAAGAAACTTCTCCTTTACCTTTACTTATTGGTTTATCTAGAATAGAAGTTTTAGATCGACTAGACGACATTGTGTTGGTTTTAAAGTCTAAATGCATCGAATAGAAACTAAAAGTTGCATTCTATCAAATTATTGTTTACTGACAGTTAACTATTGACAGGTTATCTTTTGACATATAGTTGTTTTTTTTTTTAAAAAGGAAAAGCTTAAGACAGTCAATTGTAAACGCTTGTAACAATTTATATTTTTTATATTTGTATGAAATACAATAATCTTAAAAGCAACAAGAACAAACGACAGTCATTTCGATATCGACAGGTTTTGTTGTTAAAAATATTAATATATAATTTTATAATGTACTAATATATAATTTTTTAATGAATGCTTGACGTATTTGATAAAAAATATATATTATGTTAAGCATATATTGCTAACAGAAAAGTCGCGTAGTTAATCGTGTCTATTTTTTCGACCAAATGTTATGAATAATTCTTAACGATGTAAATAACATACGAATTACGAATTAAGTTCGTTAGTCATTAGTAAGTTAAGATATTGTTGCATCATCACTGTACTTTCTAATAAAGAAAAGTTTAGATTATGTTCAAATGTAATTTCAACTCTTCTCTATCTATATAAAAATGAATCTCTATTTATCTGGATCACGACGGGACTTGAGATTAACTTCATCGAATTTATCTAAAAAGATAATTTATAAGTTTTATAATATTAAGAGACGTTTCTTATGAAAAAAAGAGTTATAAAATGACGCGAATAATTAACAAATTTGGGAAATAAATAAAACTTCACGTTTGACAGTTTGCTATAACCTTCTCGCGTTTTTTTTAAATTTACGCACAGATAGATTTACATTATCTATGTTTCAACAGTTTCATCGGTAAGTATTTATCGAGCACTAAATTATTTCATGCATTTAATTCTAAATCAATAAATAAAGTGGAATATATGGCCTAAATAATAAAGAAAATAAATTATTTTTTTCTTTTATTAAGCCATACAATAGCTTAATTTTGCAAGTTATTCGTCAAATGATTCCAAATGTTTTGAGTATAGATTAAAAAACTTTCTACGCTACTGATGACCTTGTTAAGGCCGGCGGAAAGCGCTGGATATAGGCCACTGCTGACCAGTGTATTGGATATAAAGAGATTCCTGTCTAAGACGATGATGATGATTATTTATATAATAAAAAAAACCAAGTCTTACCTTTTCAATCTTAACAAATCCTTCATAGGTCTGAGTATACGCATATGTAATAAAGTTCTGTGACATCTGGGACCTTCTTTTTTTGGGTGTAAATTTAAAATTGTATATTATTAAAAAAAAATCTTATTATACTATTATAGAGTTTTTAGTTGATCAAAATATGTGGAACTTGATTGTTTGACTCATTTGCAGAGTTTATTTTATAATGCATATATCGAACAATGTTAAATTTCATTTAAAAAGCGCAACTGGTGTTTTTCTGGTTGGTTACTTAGTAGATCTGCGTTCCCAGCCGGCGGTAGCTCACTACTTATAATAATAAAATAACGATTAAAAAGTGTGTGTAAATGCCTATTCAAATAAAGATATATTGAATTTGTATAATAAGTTCTATCTATGACTGCTATAATCTGTATTAACATATTGTAGTGCTAATTGAAGCCCACTCTAATATAAAATCAAAATTATCGTTAGTTATCTGTGACGCGTGTCGCTGAGTGTGGCCTCAATAATTACATGGCTTCCCGGGAACCGTTAATCCGATGGTTTTATTTTGTTATTTTGTAACACTGCGCACACGAATTAGAGCCATTAATATACACACCTATGATACATATTGTCGGTCGGTACTTACGTGAATGTAGCGGAGTAGTGTCTGTCAAGAATTATTTTCTGAATTTGTTTTCTGTCAAAAGATAATTTAAATTCTTGTTTTTAATAATTTTGTATTTTAATATCTCATAGTACATATACTATCTATTTTTTATGTAATGCATGCCGTGTATCCTTAGGCTTAAAATACACATGGTTTTAAACCGAATTTTCATGTATACTTTAAAAAAAAAACAAAATCATTGAAGCTAAATTTTATCCTTAAATATTAACTCACGAGTCCCACCAACAAGACAATATAAGAGAAAAAAGAATAATCTTTTTGTTGACAGAAGATATACTTCAAAAAACACCTAAAATACAACAAGACAATGCATTGACAAACCTCATCGAAGCAAGTCACTCATACATGGCGCGAATTTGGGAACTTATAATGATATTATTCCTATAGGTGTATAAATAGCTTACTAATTTTGTCAATACAAACATTCTATATGCAATAGGAGGTTACTTCACACAGCAGTGTTTCATTACAGTTAGGATATACAATCACTTTAAAAGTATTGTTATCTCGATATCTCAGGACAGTAACGTCAAAACATGACATGTGTCAATTGGCACAATTTGATTTTTATTAAACGTAAAGTTATTGTTATGAAAATAATTATAATCACAATAGGAAAGTTCGTTAATGTGTAAGTTTATGAAATTTTATTTCAATCATATTACCATTGCAAACAAATAAGTCCTAAAATTCTTGGTTTATCCTTGACCAAGGAAGTCTTTACCTATAAAATTCAAATTATTATAAAAATAAATAATAAGTAAGTAAATAGAACTGTTAATAAATTTTTATGAGAACGTAAAAGTGAAACGACATTGCCTTGGTTTACCAAGGACGATAAGTCTTACTAAAATATAACATTTTATTATTTATTGCATTATTATTACTTTGCATAATGCCTAAATAATTATAATAATAGACATTCTTTTATTAATGGACCGATTTATTAAACTATTATTTTAAATAGTAATAGCAACTAACTAAGTATTTGACTCCTGTTTCGATAATTAATTATAATAATATATGTATAAAAAAATTTTTATTTAATAACTTTCTAGTGCGATGATCAACTTAAATATTTTTTATTTATAGTAATTTTTTTTAATCTGGCTATAATGGAAAAAAAGTTTTAAACAAATTTACAATGAAGTACTTTTATTCACACAGACTATATATATTTTTATAAAATCTCCAATCATATCATAAACGAAACTCAACCATGCACGTTATAATTTCTAAATCACGTGAATATTCAGTTCTATATAAACAAATTGCTTTGTTTTCTAAAAACTGTGTTATTTGAGTTATAATTTAGCCGACATATATTTTCAAACTTTTAACTACATTTTTAAAAGATATAAACTTGGAGATTAGTTATTACCCAAGCAAGTATATATTTTCTAAAGTATAATATTTTGGATTTACTGTATATATAAGGATTATTTACAATTTCGAACATAATGGCTGCGACTATATTATTGACAGAGTTCTAATTCAATTCGATATTTGAATTTAAATTCGAACGCGTTAAAATGATTTAACACCAAAAAGTAAGATAACCGTAGTTGTCAGCAATATGAAGCGAGCGTGAACACAACAGATACAATATTTACGGTTGAGCTACAATAAAATAATCCTTATATTGGAAAATAATAGTTTGCCTTCGCTTCACTGCACTCAAGACAGCGTATCCCGTTTTCATCCAATAATTGCCTCCGGTTTTATTAATAGCACTGCTATATTACGCTCATATAAATTTCGTAATTATTACATAGAATGCTTTGTTATTCGCGTGCTAGTTTCTCTAATCTGTTATCTGATTTATAATCAAGAACAAACAAAGGTGTATCATTGTTCATTCTGATTTTTATTATTGTTAGGAAATTTCATCAGATAATCCAGCTCATCGATAACTAAGAAGTAAACGCTGTACTGGACGCTTCGCTGTGAGATAGTAGAAGTGAATTGATTCACAAAAGAACCAAGGTCGCTGGTGTATCTCGAAGAAGTGCTCGTCTGAAATGCATGGACTTCCGTGGGGCCTAAGGTTTTCGAGTGGCGACCAGGTGGACGGAATAGTCACAGGCCCGGAAGTCGCTAGATGCGGACAGACATTGCAGATATCTTTGAGGAGGGTATATGCCTTGCAGGGGCGTATATACGCTGACATGATAGCAGAGATATAGGAGCGTTTCCAAAAAAACCCGCAGTCCCGTCTTAAAAGAAAAAAGCTATCCTTCGATTCTCAAGTAATGAACGCCGTAATGTGTAGTGTTCCTTTCAACTTGGCGTTAGCTACCAACTTTCTCATCACCTAGAGGCCAAGGATCAAGACAGCAAATGTTCATCGGCACAAGCCTTTCCCAACTATCCATGTATATTTATAGAGTTACTGTGTTATTGGTGTAAAAATTTTAAAGAGATTTAATTTTTTAGATCATTTTTCTGCAAATATCTTTACAGCTGTAAGGGAAACATTAAGTCATCGTCAGCGGCGCATCGAAAAGGGGAATCCCACAGAAATAAAATTTATCATTTAAATCGATATAAATACGAGCGATATTGGAATGAATTTACACACTTTTACATCGAACTTCGTTTTGTTACTACCTCAAAACTAAGTAAGAAAAGGACCAATTTTTAGCCTATTCCGCACATGCAGTGGTAGTCGTGCAACAAAGTGCACCGCTCGCTAGCCCGCTGATAAATGCGTATGCGGCAAACAATGCGAATTACACAATTGCCACCGTTAAGCCACTCAACACGTGTTTCACCCCTCCACGGGGCATCTTTCAGGAGTTATGTTACACCGACTAGTGCCAAACACAGAGGCGGTAGTGACTCAGTTACTATAGGATGGACTTCCGCAAGGTAACGGCTGATACCATTAAATACCTCAAAACTTACCGGCCCTAGGAAGAATCCCACATATCCTGTACATGTGCATAGAGTGTGTCACTTTGAAATATGTCACATTAATTTACACTGACAGTGCAAGTTTAGAAGGTCATCAGCGGCTTGTAATAGTGTACACCGACCAACTGATTCTAGTTAATCATTTACGATTAAGATGAAAATTAAAATACTCCGGATAAGCCGGACGACATGATGTACGATTTTAAACAATTAATTGGCGAAGAAAGATAACATGTAAGAGATGCATTTGTAGGAGCTACATTGCATCATCGTCAGATGCGCAACAAACAGGGGAATCCCACGTCAGAGCGTTTACGTCGGGCGAAAGAGAGAGCGCTCTACACTACACTACATTTCGCCTTGTGATTGGCTGACCGTTTTTGCGTTGAATATTGTTTTCATAGTTTTTAAGAATCGGCATAAATATGGGTTATGTTTGATCAATATACATCTATCGTTCCACCAAGTAGGTCCATGCGGTCTTTTCTACTCCGAGAAAGTTTCGAGCCCCACTTCGATATCTCTACTACTCGAAGCTGTAAAAGCCACAAGGCTAACAGCAAAAACTTCACATGAGACAATAGACAACAATGAATATATACACTTCTACTTCGGACTTCGTGTTGTTATTACAACCAACACCTACCGGAAGAATCCCTGAAATATAATTCATCAGATATACGTTTTTAAACTATTTCTTTAATTTACCTTTTGAAGTTTTCGATTATCAATGATTTTAGTCGCAGGAAGTCCACTGCTGGGAATAAACCTCAAAGTTTTTCAATAGAACCGGTTGGAAGCATCTTCCAACCAGCGTCTTCCAATGATCTTAACAAAGTTATGTTTCTGCTGTTTTCTGGGCCATCGTTTCCACTTTAGGGTACCAGCACCGTCTGTTCTGTTATGTGACCTGCAGACTGACATTTCAACTCGCCAATTTGCTGGCCTATGTTCTTTCGTTAGAAAGCACATTTCTTCGTTCCATCTTCATGTCTCGTTAAATGAGACACCACGTTTCAATTCCGTAAGTCATCAATGGTAGCATATATTGCTAGTAGACTTTCGTCTTTTTGTTCCGAGGACATGGATACATAATACTATCTATTTATCAGCCATATTCTCCTTTAAGAAGACTGCTAACTTCAAGTTTTATATAGTATACTGTCTCTAAAGTATTCTGCGATTAAAAAATAAGGTGAAATTGAGATTTAAAATGTCCGGGGCATTAAGTAAATTTTTCCCAAGTTGGTAGGATTGTCTATAACATTTGCCAAGCGTATGTTTGTTAAAAGTTGCCATATCATTTGGCTCAGCTCAAACAATTTTGAAGAATGTTTTGTGTCTGAAACGTCAAGTCTCGATTGGCGCCAAAATCGCTTATTTTTTTTAAAAAAAAAGCGTCAAAAAGTCAACTGATATCGTTTCTCAATCACCGTATTCGACTGATTTGGCTCCGTGCTTTTGGCCACTTAGCATACTCAAAAGACCAGTGCGGGGTACGTAGTTTTAACACGATTCAATAGATAAAGATCGTATCGAAGGTCTTGAAGACTACACCTTAAAAAGACTATTCAGACTGTTTCGAGGATTGGCAAAAGCGTTGACAAAAGAACGTATTATCGGATGAAGATGAATTCGATTTGGAAAAATAAAAAAAAACCTTTTTTTTATAAACAAATTCACCTTACTTTTTGATCATAGTATTATGCTCTATGCGTCAATTCTAAAATCTCACAGACGAACGTTTTTATTCAATCAGTTAGCGGATATTGATTTCACAAAGGCGATATTTTCTTTGTTTTACTATTCGTCGTATCTCATATTAATGAAGTCACCGTTTCATATAAACATATATAACTAGGTCAATATCACTAAACCAAGCCCAAATAATTACAATACGATGTGACAACTCGAAAATTTAAAATTCAATTCAACCGCAATACGGTGTTTTTAGCAATTTAAAATAGATTAAATATGCCCAATACGTTGAATAAATCTCCTAATACAACACGTTTCGAAACAATGTTAGTTTATCAAATAAAACCTTTGTGCACACAATGTCCCGTAATTAGGTCATCGGCTTGACTCTTCAGGTCAATTATAATTAAATGGAACGGAATTAAAACAACATAATGATTAACAAAAACTTTACTGCCTTCAAGCATTATAATAACAGCGTAGTGATTACGTAGTAAAATTATAAATGTCAACTTAAAAACAACGCTTCACAAATTTTGAGCGCGAACCATACGTCATTATAGTATCCGCCATTTTTTTTTCGAAATTCTGACGTAAAGGCAATGATTTTATGCTTATTATTCCACGTGGAAACTGTTTACAACTTTTTATATCCATTTAATACAACTCCAACATGTATTATCATTCTGAATAATTACGATCAATAATAATTAGTCCTTCATGAGGCACACGCCCGCACAACTGGACGGACCTTTTATATTCTGTATTTAATTATATTAAAAAAAAAGTTGAACTTTGCCACCACGTAAATCCATCAATAAGTAACATAAAATTGAGTTTCATTCTTTACATCGATGGGAAACAATTTCATTTTAGTAATGTTAGACTCGTGTTGCCAGGTACTCAGTTACTACCATTACGGTCAATTATAATAAACTATACATTAAAACCTAATTACTTGTAAGTGGTTAGGTAATTAACCAACACGTCTTTGGTTGTTTTTCCGTTGAAATTAAAGAGCGGTATTTAATTGTGCTATTTAAAATGACCGTTGATAAATAAAATTATATAGACGTCACAAAGTGATAAAAATCTTGTATCAATATTAAAAAATTCATGGCAATTTAGTGTGGTATAATAAAAAAAAATAACGCGTGAAGAGTTCATTTTAAATTCAGAACCTTACTAACCGATTTGATTTCGAAATTTAATTTCGGATTCATTTAAAATTGTTTCATTATTTTATCACAATTGTTAAATTTAACAATATCAGAATTAAAATGCATACTATTTTAGCGTCTATAAAATTAAACAAAAACTATAAAATTTGTCTGAATTAAAATGTCATTTAAATATTTAAAAAAAAAATTGTGAATTGCATTTTTAAACTTCATTCGATACTATATTTGTAATTGTATGACGCAATAAAAATGTTAATGAAATTTGACGATCGCTTTTTATATAAAATACACTTTGAAAGGTTAAATAAAATATAACAAACAAAAATGCTGCATATTTTACCTGAACTTGTAAACTGTGTGCCAAAATGTATCAACTACATTATAATAAATTTATACTTATGTAATACACACCTATACTAATTATATGAATCATTATGTACAAAAGAATAATAAATCTCTTTAGCAGCAAGTTGACTGAACCGTCTCCGCCTCGAGGAGGTTAAAGTCCATTCCGTTTGGTCTGTTAAACCCTGTTTTAATCCCGTCCCAACCATCCTCAACTTTGTATTCACCAGTTTGTATGCGATTGTACACCTCCTGCGCTACTAAAACAAATGCTTCCTCCACATTTAAACCTGTCTTGGCTGATGTTTCTACATGATGAAGACCTGAAAAGATTGGACATATGTATACATATTGTACATGTGCCAGTAACAGACATGAATAAGTCAATAAATCCAAAAATAAAATAAATAGAGGTCTCTGTCTCGGCGTTTATTAGCAGACATGATGATAATACATTTGGAACATATTTTAATGTATACCAGTATAAGACCTTAATAATTTAACAAAAAATAAATCATTTATATACATATATACCTCAACATTTCAAAACGTATTCTTTCTAAAGTTATTAAAAAAAATGGCCCCATTTTTTGGAGCCTCTTGTTCAAACCCTATCATGGATGGACGCAGTTTCTCATCTTTCATCCTTTGATGTTTTTCATTATTTACGACAATACCATTCACAATATCTCTCATTCCTTTCCTTCCATACATCACCTCACTTCCTTCGCCTTTCATCCAAATTTCTACAATTTTACATTTAATATTTTTATTTCTTTATTATATAGCTTCCATTCACTTGTTTAAAAAAGTAATCACATGTTGGAGTATGGTTCAAAATAACCCTCAAGGCCATACATACACCTCCTCAGTTTCACCCTGTAAGTAAGCAAATTGCAGACTGTTTCCAGGATTGGAAATAGCACTGGCACCTTACTTTTTGATCACAATATTATATCTATATTTATTTTAATCTAATTTTATAGGACCTAGAGGTATAACATCAACAAAATCTTTCTATGACCTACTAAAGGATTTTGGCCTTTCAAGAACACACCAGATAATTTATAAAATGGGCTTCCAAAGCAGCTTTGTTTATCATTTATAATTTGGTTTGTTAAGAAGAGGAGTCAAGTTGGTGAATGTGAATTCAAATACATTGTTTGAAGGTCTTATACTTGCTATGTGGATTATCAGCCTGGAGCACTATACCCAGGCCCTCTACCAAAAATACCATGCATATGGTATTCACACAGTATCCATAGAATGCTGAGAAGTTGAAGGTGATTCAATTCCTTACAGGCATTCTCTATCACTAAGTAGTGTGATGCATAAATATTGAGTCAGCTAGTAGGGGAACATATATATATATAGACAGTTTTGTATGTGGCATACAAAAAATGCTACAGAACTAATTAGCACGTGGTAATAAGGTATTTTTACAATGTGTACGTCTCTTCTTTGTATTGAGCTTAGAAAGAATTACTTTACTATCTATTCCAAAATTTTAAAGATTAAGATATACTTTTAAACTTTTAGATATAAAATCTTTATTACAAGTAAACATAAAAATATGTATGAGAAAGTTTTTTTTTAATATGAAATGGATTAAATCATTTCCATTTATGATTATAAAATGCTATATGTATAGTGTCAAGACATATAAGGATATATGGTTTTTTTGTATATGCCCATGTACTTACAAAATTATACTGTCTGTGTGTTGACTTAGCATAATTCAGGGTCAACATGAATTAGACATTGAATATATCCGCATGACAAAATGTATGCAAAATAAACTGACCTTGTCTTGTGTAATAAACAACAAGTACATTTTTATCAAAAGCTTAAAATATCTTACATGAGGCTACTGACAAAAGATACTTACCATTTTCCTCAGCAAACATCCTAGCCTCTTCGCAAGTTACTTCTCTTCTAGCACCATTTTTATTGTCTGTGCCCACCAGGTCAACCTTACAACCAACTAAGGCAAAAACAGGCCTGTGTGGCTCTATGTGTCTTTTCGCTTCCATCATCCATAGAGGTATGTGCTCGAAGCTCGATCTATTGCATACGTCGTACACTAGTAAAGCACCGACAGAGTTCCTGTAGTAAGACTTCGTAATAGACCTGAACCTTTCCTGCCCAGCAGTGTCCCAGAGTTGCAGTTTAATCCTTGTACCGTCCTGCACTTCAATTATTCTAGCAAAGAAATCAACGCCCACCGTCGGGTCGGAGAGCTAAAAATTAATGCGTAATTCGCAACAAAATTACAAATAAATTTGTATCACAAAGACAAAAACATTAGCTAATGATACGCACCTCGGCGAATTTTCCGTCTGTGAAATATTTCAGAAGTGAACTTTTCCCCACCGTGCTATCCCCAATTAGGATGAGCCTAAATTGGTAATCGAATATTGGGTCAACCATTTTCCGAGCATAAACTCGGTAACAACAAAGATCTCGTCACAAACTTGCGTACAAATGAAGTGAAACCACTGTGACATCTCATCACAGAAAATAGAAAACAGACTCACAGATAAACGAAAAAGACACAGCGCAGCTCACGCATCATAGACTCACATGATAGTTACGTAGTCTAGCCATAGACGCTCGTGTGATAGTTTTTGTTTATTACCACATCAAAGCTATTCTTTAATCTGTGCCACAAACAAATGTCATGGGTTATTTAAATATGCTTAAAATTTAATAAATCTGCCCCCCTTTTAATTTGAAAAGATAACATTATTGTACATATACTTTATTCAATAATTCTTAATAATATATTACACAAGTTGTAGAATTAAGAAAACGTATCAGTTAGTTTACGTAAATGGCGAGTACATTCATGACTATAACCTGTTATCGTAGGGGCTGTTGCAGGCGCCCGAGCCATCCAACTTTGTAAATTTAATCGTGATTAATTAACATTAAGACAGTTTTATTTTAGTTGATTTGTGTGGAAATAAGTAAATATATAACTTATAGTGCTCGGAGAAATCCCGCCAAATTTGTGTGTTAGGACTCGTTGATAATGAATTTCAATCAAGCCCTTTTGAAAATGAAAGAAGTTGAAGATAACAAATCTAAACAAACCCCCGTTGGTGCGTATTTAGTGATGTGTCTTTGATGAGGTATACGTAAGATTGTATTTTAATTAAATACATGTTTACAATTGTAGCTATGGTTGCTCCCGAGCTAAAACAGAATACTGAGGCCGATACGGAAATTACGAAAACTTGCGCAGTTTTAGGATGTGAGGAGTCGAAAAATTTGAACTCCGACTCATTTTTTAGGTAAGGACTATTTGCTTCTACAACTTGAATGTTCTTCATACTTCCAACCATCATAATTTAAATTGACCATCAAAATTTCTTTTTTAGACACCCTCCAGTGGTTGTAGAAGGAATTCAATAACTGCTGAATATTGTTATGCTCATATATAATGTTCTATTGTTCAGTTGTAACTTGATAGCCAATTTATGCCCACTGCAAGGCATAGGTCTCACATAAATATCGCGACGATGATCAGTATATCGCTGGCCGCATCTACCCACTTCCGGCGTCACTCAACATGTCGTTGGTCCACCTAGTGGAGAATCTACCCACAGCTGGTGGTCACTGGTTAAGAATCCTTTGATACCAAAAGCCTAACGTTGCACAAGCGGTGTACTCCACCCAGTGCCACTTCGGATGAGCAATTCTTCAAATTTGTATTTATTAAGATTATACTGGGTTTTATAAATAAACAACCTTAAAATGTTTTATCAATAGATTTCCAGAGGATGCAAACTTGAGACAAATCTGGACCGACCTCACTGGCAGGAACAATTGGACACCTACAGACTTCTCATATATTTGCGTACAGCATTTCTCTGTGGACTGTTTTGAATGTGACAGTGAAAATAGAGTTGTGTTGATAAGCAAAGCCGTTCCGTCTTTGAAGTTACCAAATCATGTCTTGGAGGTATGAATTAAAAACCCAGATTTTATGTTAAATGTTGTTCATAAAACCTTAGGAGTGTAAAATGCCCTAGAGATACTTATGAAAGGAGATGGTGAAAATCTTTTGGGACTGCTCGGCCAAGACTTTGAAAAATATATTCTTCTAAGATCATGTGATTTCTGCGAATGCTTAAGTGTACAGGATGATTGGTTACTGGTGTAAAAACTTTAATGCTTTTACTAATTTATTAAACTATTAATTTTAGGTTAAGGTTTTAATCTTGTTTAGTCATCTTAATCTCAGCATAAATATTTGTAATTATAACATTAAAAAATCACTTCCGACTTGGGTTCTGACAAAATAGATTGTGCATGCCAACATCATATTGACTAAATTTCAATAGCCTCTACAGTGATTCTAGCTTATATTAATAGCCTATTTGTTAGCAAAAACCTATATTATAGCCAGTATAGTCTCCAATATTAGAATACAGTATGTATAAAAATATTACTATTTATTGGTATACAGGTAGTTTTTAAAATACAGATGAATTAATAACAAAATCAACAGTCAATGTGGTTACAATAAATGAAGTTGAATTTTAAATATATCTGTCTGTATATTTAGAATAGTGTTTCTCAACATTGGGCCCACATAGAAGAGCAATTTAAAAGTGGACTTGCCACAAGTTACCTTTTAATATAAAATTTGTGTATGTTACATAGAGAGGTGTAAAAATTTTAAAAAGTCTGTGGTACCCACCATGGCAACAAGAAGATTGTAAAATATTAATCTAGAAAGTAATTACTCAGTATTTCAGTCAGTGTTGTGTTTTCTTTAATACTTTTTACCATGCAAGTCAGAAAAGAAATACATGGATTTATATCTACATAAGTATAATGGGCAGTTTTATTACTCAAGGCAATTTGTTGGACAACCAACTAGTAAAGAAATAGAAGAATGCACAAGTATCATATAGTCAATGTGTACATATAAACACACATGTTTGTTGTGTTCAACAAAATTAATCAGTTAAATAATGTATTTAATGGAATCAGGCGTTACATTGCGGAAGTCCATCCTAAATAAGAAAGGACCAATATCTAGCCACTTCCGCACATGCAATGGTTGTCGTGCATGAAAGTGCACCGCCCGCCAGCCCGCTCGTAAATGCGCATGCGACAGACAATGCCAACTACACAACCGCCACTGTAAATTCACTCAACACGTGTTTCACCCCTCCACGGGGCATCTTCAGGAGTTGTTACACCGATTAGTGCTAAACACCGAGTGGCACTCGACAAGTGGCTAGATATTGGTCCTTTCTTATTTAGTTAAATAATGTATTTATATATAAATTACATATCCATTAGGTTATTCTAAATGGTAGGGTACATGATAAATGTTCCAATTTTTTTCTTTTATTTATTACCAGCAATACACCTGTTTGAAAGGATAATATGGTTCACTCTAACCCTGAAAAGATTTGGGTTATAATTCTCGGGAAATAAGGAAGCCTGCATATTGTTCCATACTCTTACTGTGTGGATCACAAATTGAATTGAAATGCTTGGTATGCTTTCAAGGAAACTACTATTTTTGTTTTGTTCTTAATGTTGTGTGCCTTTCGTGTAATCTGCCCCATTTTGCCACCTTATTAGTGCTCCCAGTGCCTCCCAGCCATCTCCACTGTTTCATCCTATCAACTCTTGAATTATCTCTTATCTTTTTTATGTCCTCTTAGGTAAAATCTTGTTCAAATTTTGCTCAGTTTTTCAGGTCATATACATGGACATTAAAAAAAAATCTCTGGAATAATGACTATCTCTTTCACCAGGTGGAGTACATAGATGAAGAAACTCTTGATCATGATGAGGACGATGAAGAGGAATATGACATGGAATCAGACCAAGAGCACTATGCGAAAACAAACAGACATACAAAAGAGAACCACATAGGGAGTACAAATGAGAGAAACATCATTGATGATGAAAATGTGGAGTTATTGAAACTGTTCACGGAGGTGCAAAGAATGCAGAGGCAGGCCATCAGTTTAAGAGACAAGTTAAAATGTAACATGCGAGTGTACAATAGACAAAACAGATTTCTAGGTAGATTGAAAAAGGTGATAGAGATGAAGAAGAATATATTAGAACAGAAGAGAAAGAAAAAAGCGAGAATTCTTCTGTTGTTGCAAGATAAAATTAAAGAAGACACAAACGGTTTAGTTCTAGCAATGCCAATGAAACATACAGACGATTTGAAGAACTTTGCCCTCAGTATATACAAGTACTCGCCGCAAGCTTACATATACATTAGGAATACGTTAAGAACAATGTTGCCCAGTACAGATGTGCTGGAGTCATGGCTAAACTCTGGATATGAAGCGAGGAATGTCCTGTCCAGTAGTACCTTGTTGAAAGTTGTATCGGAGCAAACAGACTCGGAACTTCTGTGTAGAGTGTCCATTCGTTAGTCGAATTAAGTTGACATGAAATTTTTCTATGTGAATAAATTGAAAATATATTGATTTATTTTTTTGTATGTACATTTATTAACATCCCGTACATTTCAAACAATTAGAGGTTATAAATACATATATGTATTATGCTATCTTAAGATACATATCCGATTACAATATGTTTTGCATATTTTTTTTTACAAATATAGATTATATTTGCAGAGATACAAAAAAACAGACAAAGCTTTGATATATATACCTTGATAATCTGAACTATTTCTGATAATTAGAAATTTTGTGCGAACGACAATAAATATTTTTTTTTTAATTCAAGGGGAATTTTATCGTAAGCGGAACATTCCTTTAAAGAGCCGTATGTTATTGATGGGAATATAATCTATATATATCTGCGTGCTTTGAGCTGCCCACTGACATTTCAACTTGTCGAATCGCTGAACTATGTCGGTTAATTTCATTCGTTCCTGATAGAATCTCATTCAATTAGATTTATATTGAATTTCTTTAATTTTTACATTCATCTTATAACATACGTAAATAATGTACAAGTAAAATATTTAAAAGATTTTATCAAATCATTATTTACAGATTTAATGAATTAATGTTTTTATCTTGACGACAAATTTGACACGACACGGCATTTCAACGAACTTTGTATAGAATGAGAAAGTAAATGAATCACTGAACTATCAGAGAGTAATAATGAAGGGCGAGATTCTTTCTAGGGGTTACATTAGCTCAAATTTTTTCTAGTTTTTTCTGTGTATATTGATCAAGCCTAGCCTATAGTTATACCAATTGGTGGTAATAGTTTTAAACTATGAAAAAAAATACATATTAAACGACACAAAACCGTCAGCAAATCATAAGGCGAGAAATAACTAAATATAGAGCGCTTTGGCGTGGGATTCCCCTGATTGCGCCGTTGACGATGACATATTGTAGGTTCTACAAAAGCAAAATATTTTGTGCAGCAATTTCATTTATTCATGCAGCCGAGAGCCGTCCACTGTAAGGTATGGGTTTCCCCCAAAATCGTTACAATGACCAGTCTTGTGCTGTCCAACTTCTACCCACGCCTAATCCATCGCCGCTCGAGAAATTTCTGGCCTCAACGGTCGTCGACTGTTAGTCAATAGGTATGTAAAATTGATACAAATAAAGGCGATTGATAATAAGGAGTACACTATGTATTATTTCAAATATCAAATCAATGGTATCTTCTTTGTTTTTCACGTCGCTCTAACAATGTCCTCTTTTTAAAATTACGTTTCGTGCGACCACTTTCTCATCCCTACTCCAAATTACCATCCTCAGGTTGTGCGCTAGTATCTGCGCGGTGGTTGTCGTATTCGCCACGTCGAAGAACCTTCCGATCGCATCTAGAGTCTCCTCCGTGTACAATACCCGGCGATAAATATTGCACATCGACCTTTGGAAAGAGACAATCGGCTAATTTCGGCTTCGTAGAGCGTTATTTCTGTCGCACGAAATGCAACGACTGACAAAACATGACAAAGGTAGTGGGGGACAGAGATAGTGCTCTACAAAGCCGAAATTAGCCAATTGTCTCTTTCCAAAGGTCGATGTGCAATATTAATCATCGAGACCTCAACTGTCTGCAGCGACAGATAGTAAACAATTATTAATTTCAATATGTAGTACTGTTCCAACGCTTTTTCCTATTAAAACACCGTTTCGTTATTTATTATTTCTGAAATAATTGATTTTTGGATGTTAGACAGTAAATGAAATACACATTCGAACCTTTGAAGTTTTTTCTAAAACTAATCATCCTGTGTGCATATTTCTGCGCACTGTGATTGCATGAGTTATTAGAGTTTTTTTTTAATTTACAAATACCCGGTAACACCGTGTTTTTGTAATTAAAATACTTTTGCTTTGCCGAGTATATTACATCATAAAAAAACGTAGGAATAAGTACTCAACGTTTAATTGCATTTTAAACACGCTCATGTTTAGACGCGTCGTGACACGCGCCGCGGTAGGGACGGCAAAAAAATTAGTCAGTTAATCTATAAAAATAAATAAAATTGAAGTTTGTAATATTTAAATCAAAATACACCTATCCTCCGATTTACACGTTTTCGCTTTTACACGGTTTTCCAAATAAGTTTTTTTTATTTGTTTTAATAACCGATTTTATTACCATCTCTCATAATGTTAATATTTCTGCTTCAAACATCGAATCGGCACAAATAACTTCGAGTGATGAAAGTGAAGTTCGAACCCTCGATTCCGAAAAAAAGAATGAGAGTAATTTCTTTTTTGTTCTTCTGTTTAATGTGTAAAGTAATTAAATAAAAAAAAAAGTTTTTCCGTAATATATTAAATATTTTAACTTGTCAATGCATTTTATTTTTATTTCTGTGTACACCTAAAATTATTGAACAAAATCGTAACTGTTAAATAGCAAAATCGTGCATTTTCTGCGAGTTTTTCGATTTACACGGTTTTGACTTGAAAATTTTAAATTTTCGATTTACACGTTTTTCTCAGGAACGTATCTACCGTCTAAATCTGGGATAGGTGTATACGGTACATGTAACAAAATTACATTTTTTTATTTTTGTCTACCTGTCTCTCTATTCTGGCCAATATCTGAAATGACTGAACCTATTTTGACAGGACTGATGCAAAAAGGGGTATTTAAGTTACTTTTGTTTTAGAAAAATTCTCATTACATTATACACATTCAAGAAAATAGTGCAACAAATACACAAAATACTGCAAAATTTTTCTATCAAGCTGTTACAAAATACCGCAAATAAATAATAATTAAAGAAAAATCGAAAAAAAAAAATACTACATACTTATTTGTTGAATACCACGCGGTTGAAGTCGAAAGCATAGCTAATTATTAAATAAAGAATGTTTGGATTCTAAATTATGATTGCAATTGATTTTAAATTAACCGTTATTTTAATTATTTTAAATTTAGAATCTGTCTGTGTTAGCTTACTCTCAGACTGACTATACTAAACTTTTGTATTAAGTAAATCTTATTCTAGTATTCAAGAGAATATATTAGGTCCAAATTTGTGGAATTTAGTTTGTTGTCTCACTAATGAAGTTCACATTGACAAAGGAACCAGAAGAGCTCAATTTTATAGAAGCTAGATTTATATTGAATCTTCTATAATAACATTCTTTAACCCAAGAGGGTTTCAAATGCGCGCTGTTTTAAAATATGCTAACAACAAACTCAGACAGGGTTTTCTTTTTTTATTAATTATATGAAACACCACTGGTTCACACGGAGTTCTGTATTCAAAAATCAGATGTTCACCCTACTTTAACACAAAGTATACTTCCGCTTACTCCAAACTTCGCTTCCAAATCGATCTAGAAATCACTGTCCAAATAACTTGCTAAATAATCACTCACTTTGTATCACTGATTGTAAATTTTAATCTTATAACTCGAAAAAAACACTGAATTGAAGAAAATGTCGACACGAGGAGTTTACTTACGTATACTACAGAGAAGGCTCTAGTAAGTTCGAGATAGGACTCGATTTCCGAGAACCGTACACAAAAATTTATAAATAACAAGGTCACTCGTGTTTACAGCACTTCTTGATCCTAGGGTTCCGTGTTTATTGTTTAGCAGGTTCTGCAACTCGTGATTTGTAACAATATTATAATTACAGTAGTAGTAACCAATTGGTCTCGTCGAAAAAGAGGTTGGATCGTATATCATAGAGGACGTGAACCCCTATCATACCAGATAGAAGATTTGGTGGAGTTTCTTCTGCTATTTCTTCTAGTACTAAAGCTTTCCGAAGTGATAGTAGTGATATAAACCAGGCAATAGCAAACTACCAAGCCGGTATTATCGTTGTATGACAGACCAAGCTGAGGTCCGTTCGTGGAACCTTGGAACTTAGTTACTTCAAGGAGCGTTCCCTGAAGCAATCTAAGAACTCGGCGGCCTATGCGCCGTGCCACCTAAAACGGAACCTGCAAATGCCATTTAGATAGCAGAGTCCGGTAAATAAAAAATCTAAGTAAGAAAAGGACCAATATTAGACCAATATTTAGCCACTTCTGCTGTGCGGAGTGGCTAAATATTGGTCCTTTTCTTACTTAGGATGGACTTTCGCAAGGTAACGCCTGAATCCATTAAATAAATAAATAAAAAATTCTGTTTTATCACAAAATCCTGCACACTACTATAGAATATTAGAAACTATTTCAACAAAAGTTTAATGTTTAATAAAATTATTACATAATAAATAAGAGAGATCTGCGAAGTCTAATGTGAGAGCATTTTAAAAAATGAATTTTATAAGTAAATTACAGTACCCGGTCATAAATATTGCACATAAACCTTTTGAAAGAGACAACCGTCTAATTTCGGCTTCGTAGAGCACTATCTCTGTCCCACACTACCTATGTGACGTTTTGTCAGTCGTTGTATTTCGTGCGACAGAGATAACGCTCTATAAAGCCGAAAATTAGCGGATTGTCTCTTTCCGAAGGTCGATGTGCAATATGTATCGCCGGGTACAGTAAATTTGATGTCATTCTTAGAATATCATGTTATGTTTTGCTAACCGTACTAGATAGAAGAAGGGTGGTGGAGGGAGTAGTTCGGGGAGGGAGGCGATACGTGCGGTCGGAAGAGGTGGGAGGACTCGTGAGCAAGCCTTTGCCGCTCACGTTACGGCTTAGTTAGAACAGCTTCGTGAAACTCCATCTACTGTTCTTATTATTACCGAGAAATCAACTCATATATTTTTAGCTGGTATAGATCTCTTACTAGTTGCGGGAGTTTAGGGTGGGGGCCCTAAACTCCTACTGGCTTCGGCGACTCTGAGGCGGACGATGGTTCGACGTGGTCACGAACCATCGTGATAGCACCACGTGGGTTTCGGGGGTAGCGTATCCACGCATACCCCGGGACGGGCTATCGAAAAATAGCACGGCGCGAGGGAAGACCGCGTGGCGATCCCTGACCGTTTAGCGCAGAGGGCGACCACCGGGGGGGAGGGGTTTTAGTGGGTAGGAATCCCACATACCCCTGTCCTCCCACCAGAGTCAGGGCATCTTGAATACCGGAAGATTTCCCCCACCGAAACAAAAAAAAAGATCTCTTACTAGTTAGTATTTAGTCAAGGAAGTCGCTAGATGCGAGTAATACAAGATCGGTCATCGTGGCGATTTATGGAGGAAGCCTTTACCTATTATCTAAATATAATAATTAACTTGCATGATTTATCATAGTCAAATATTTTATTTTCAAAGTTATATTCATAGACATAAAGTATTGCTTACAATTTTTGACAAGCATTGAAGTTTTTATTTTGCAGTTCGCATATCAAAATATAGATGGCGCTGTTAGTCGCCGCTTTTAATTTCTCTTGCAGTGAGCACGTTTTACGTTTCAAGTACT
Source organism: Battus philenor (assembly GCF_028537555.1). NCBI lineage: Eukaryota > Metazoa > Arthropoda > Insecta > Lepidoptera > Papilionidae > Battus > Battus philenor. The sequence continues at coordinate 14,649,268 of NW_027181676.1, read as the reverse complement.
CTCAGATGACAACTTCATTTAAATACGTAGCACTTCAGAGGATGAAACAAGTTTTATATTGTTTCAAAAGCATGTGGTTGCTAGTGTTACTTTTTTATTTGCTGTAGACATTTTTTTAAATAACATTTTAACACGCGGTTCAGTTACTCTATTATTTTAATAATTACTATCTAATAGATTCAGGCATTACCTTGCAGCAGTCGATACTAAGAACGGGACTAATATATGCCTACTTCCGCTATGTAGCAGTAGTCGTGCAATGAAGTGCACAGCCCGCTGATAAACACCGTCGATGTTTGGCACTGGTCGGTCTTACATCTCCTGAGGATGCCCCGCGGAGGGGTCACGTGTAGAGTAGATTAACGGTGGTAGTTGTGTATCGCATTGTTCACTGCACGCGCATTTATCAGCGGGCTTACGGGCGGTGCACTTCATTGCACGACTACTGCTGCATAGCGGAAGTAGCTATATATTGGTCCCTTCCAAGTTTACTAATTACTAACCTGAGAATGTGACAATACCTATCGAGTCTTCGTCGAGGTCTCTTTGGGCGTAGACTCTTTATGAAGAGTCTGTCTAAGCGATTTAAGTTTGGCGGCTTTCCAATCATGTTCAGGTTCTGATGGAGTCCTCGAGGACACAACTACATAGGCTTTCTCCGTAGTTTTCCAATATGATCAATTAGATGCGACCAGGATCCAAAAGATTACCGTGAACTTAACAATGCCTTCAGCCCATCTAGTGTGGGCATACCCAAGCTGCGGAGATTACTACAGAAAGTTTGAACCTCAACAGTATCCGCTGTCACTTTTGAAGAGTTATTCTTCCAGCAACGTAGCTTAGTATTTTAAAAATACATCGCTATTTATTTACCGGTGGGAATAAAAGCAAAGAGGTTTTTTTATATAAATGAGGCCTCCGCTATTGGGACCTCTCCTTTCACCCCTATTTTGTTGGGAACAGGGTTTTTTATTTCTTAACAATCTTTTCACATGAATTTTTTTATTTTCGTCCTCGTCTTCTATAGTTCACAATATCTTTTTTTCTTCCTTCTATCATTCCAAAATTCCATCTTCCTTTCTCAATCATTCCATTCCTTTCATTCATCCTCAAACACTTCAGTTGTATTTTCTATTGCAGCATCACAGCTTTATTTAGTTTATATATTTTTCTCATGTACAATTTGTTCCACAGATTTTTACATTTTTTGTTTTAATTTCAATAAATCTATCATAATAAGATTAAATATATAATAGTAAAGAGTTACGAGAGTCGATGTAGTGTCGTATGACACAATGTTTGTTGTGGCAATTTTTTTAAACACGGTTTTTGTCGGGGCGGCTGTGAAAGTCAGTTGCATGTCAAAAAGACCATAAAGTGGCGTCCGTCGACGTCCGCGGGTCTTTTTTATAGCCTCTGTTGTGGACCTCTAGTTCCCCTATCTTATTTTAAGGACATCGCTTTTATTATTTATAACTCTTTCATTTTACATTTTTATTTCAACGCTGTCTCTTTCATACTTTATAATTTCTCTCTTTCATACACTACTACATTTCTTAGAGATTTTATTATTTGCATTTCCAATTATTATTGTTATTATCCTTATTTTTATTTATTTTACATCATTATTTATTGTTTAATATAACTTGAAAGTCTAGTTTTTTATGTAACAAATCTGTCTTAAATGTTCGTGGGTTAACAATACAGTAAAAAATGTGTAAGAGGTGTAGTAGTTAAAGGTATTAAAGGGTAGGAACAAAGCTATATTAGGGCAGGTAATGCATTTATACGACATCTAGGGGTAGAGAGGCCATTAAAAGGAAGATATAGGCATAAAAATTGTAATTTATCTGTGGTAAATTCATAGTAAACAGGAAAGTAAAAAAAAAATAAAGCAAAACAAAACAAAATAAACCTGTAGTATTCTGGTGAGAGGGCGACGAGAGTGAAGCGAATGAATGAAAGGATTTGAAAAACAATGTAAGAATGAATGATATTATGAAGTAAAAAGATGAGAACGCAAATGACAAAATCTGTGAAGAAAATTCTCTTGTAAAATTAGTTTCTGTGTACCCAAGACTGATGATAAGAAAGGCAAATCATCATAGAGGATTCTTCGTTGAAGTGTATTCCTGTTTAACATAATTTACAGTGATCACTCGTGTCGTCATTACTCGAATACCAGAGCCCATTTAGATAAAAAACTAGAATCAAATTTAAATACACTATAACAGACATTCCAGTTGATAGATGACCACTAAAAGTCAAAGGCCTCTCCAAATATATCTACGGGGGGATATACTATAATCGCCATGCTGGGAAGGCAGGTTGGCGATTGCAGTGTGGTATCATGGTGCACAGAGGACGCTGCTGTCTATCCTCTAGAAACTTTCTTTGTCAGCACAGATAAATAAGATTGTGTCTCGGGAATTGAATCCGTGACTTATGATCGCAAATCTCTTCTACCGCTGGACTATCGCTGTCCTATACACCAATACCTCACTTTGCGTTGTGGTTACGTTCAAAAAAAAAAAAACACGACGCAAATTGTAACGTCGCAAAGTGAATTAAGATTTTCTATAGCAAACCATGTAAAGATCGAAGAAAAGTTCCCGGGTCACGAAAATACTACTTTTTAAAAAGAAAATTGAACAAAGTAAACATTATAAAACAAAAATAATATAACTCCGCCAATAAATAAATTGGAAAAAACCTTTTTTGTAACCAGAATCAACACGTAAAAATGTATATAAATTTCTAATTCTCTTTAAAAAAAGCACAACACACTACGTAATTGAAACTGAACTATAAAATTAGCAAAACAAAGTGAAAATAAAACCGTATTCAAATTGCGATGATTTTTAGTTAGAAAGAGAATCCACAAGTTTTGATAGCATGGCGCAATTAGAAACAAAAGTATTGCTATCTTGTAGAAAAAAAAAATAAAAAAAAAATAATAAATTATTAAATTATTATTAACCCAAAACAACGCAACCTCGAAAATTTAACGACGCAGTGAAAACTTGTACTAATAAAGCAGCGACGCAATTTCGAAAAAAACGCAAAACGAAACGACGCAAAACAAGGAATTGGTGTAATGGCATCTTCAATCTTAAAGCACCGAGGGTTTCAAACGTGTTCCGATATAAGAAGACCCTTATATAAACTGAGATGTTTTTATTTAATAATTTTTGCAATATCCCTAATACAGTTATAGAACAATTGATTTGAAATATATATGTTCCTATCCTAAAATAATGTACTTTATATATCTATATTTCCTTAAACTTTGAATAAGTATATAAAGCATATGTGTTGATTAGAATTGGAATTTAAAATATACCGACAACGTTCAGTAAAATTTCCTAACGGCTTATGAATTACAAAAGATAATTCTGCATCCGCAACTTTAAGCTCAAGAATAAATTCTTGCTTCATTCCATGGCCAGAATATATACAGCCAAGAATCTGAACTGGCCACATATTAATACACAGTGTTTAAGGAAGACAAATAAAACAAACATTCTTTGACAGACTATAATAGACTTTTCTAAGCATCTTCGAAACGTCAAAACATTAATATGACATACATTTAAATATATATTTAATCAAGTGGTCCGTTTATTGTATTTATTTATTAACTTAAAGTTGTATAGCAAATCTAGAATGATTTCAAAATATTGACAGATTGTATTTGAACGCCACCTTAACATAAACTTGTGAAATTACATTAAAAAGATCACTTCAATATGTTACATAGTTACTATATAAAACTGGTGCAAGTTTTTGAAGATAGATGGCGTTGTTACCAAATAAAAATTCGCCGTTAGAAAGGGAAGGCGAACCGAATAGACGAACCAAACAAAATACGTAACAGTTCCGGTTGTGTTCAGTATGTTATTCCCTCCTTGCGGACGGCGGTGTTGTCTCGCGGCGAAAAACTTCGTATATTGTCACCGCTTACACATCTGTTCAAATATTGTGCTCGTTTATTTAACATCCGCCCAAAATTGTGTGTAAAAATGTGTAAATACGAAACAATACTTGTTTTTTAGTGACACGGTATTTTTTTGGAAATCACAAATTGTGCTCGCAATGTGTTTCGGTGTCTAATGTGTACGGATTAATCTTAACACAATTATGAAGAACCGCGTCGCGTAAAAGGTGAGGCTATATCTATTATTATTGTTTAGTTTTATTTATTTATCTGCGGCGACTGAGGAATGGAGGTTAAACTTGTGTCCGAAGTAACAGGACTTTTGCAATCGCTATTCGTTGCACGTATCTATGCTCCATAAATGTGAACCATTGGTCATGTTCGCGACATTCTATCTTTAACTCTACGTGGTTAATTTTTAATGTCGATCAAAATAATTATTACACGCAATAAATGGCTGATTTGTCATCCTTGTCACGATTGTATCTAATTTCTCTTCGTTTACGGACTGAAACAATTTCTTTTGTCGGCTCGTACTTGAAAGTATGTATCCTATGCGATTTCGCCAATAAAATGCAGCTGTAGTCTACTACCGGGGGTCAATCTGTGGCTACTTTATTATCTGTGACTTAAGTGTTACTATAATTTAAAAAATATATATATTTTAATTCTCTATCTTATATATAAAATATATAAGGCTAATTCTTTCTTATAAAAAACGCACATTTTCATATATATATATATACGTTATCGGTAAAAATAATTTCTGTAAATAAAAATTTAAATACGATTGCGGCTTGAAAAAAAAATTAAATTTTTCAAAAATTTCCTAAACCATCAAGGAGTTTGGCAATGTCTAGTCTTTAGTATAATTTACAATATATTTTACAAATTTCAAACTAGTGCTGTAAAGTTTTTTGTTTATATATTTAAGTAAAATATGTAATATGAAAATGATAGACAACTTGTAATTTATATACATATATATATATATATATATATATATATATATAAGTGTGTGTGTGTATACATAAATGTACATATATAAACTTAATACATATTTCTGACATTTAATAATTTTTTATATAATTGTTCTGTTTATTCTTGTACTATTTAAATGTAAAAAATATAAAAATCTTTTGTAACAGTTCACGGACTTTCTTCAACGTCTCTTTCATTGGAATGTTAATATTTTAGAGCGCCATTCCGAGTAGGTATAATCCCTTATTATACAGGATGTTTGGTTAGAGGCGTAAAATATATAAACTGGTGAATATATAGCCCATTTGTAAGCTTTAAAATTTTAACAACAACTCCTAATCATCGTGTATACGTGATCAATCTCAAATATGATTCGTTAATTATTTTATTTTTATTAAAATGCGTTAGACTAATAACTTTTGGTAGTACGAAGTATATTCACAAATCATCATGTATAGTGATTGAAATGTAAGGAAATAAAGATGCTTTGTAACTATTGTTCATCTATTTTCTTCACCACGCGTCTTTATATAAGACTTTAATATTTTATCTGCATTCAGAAAAAGAATGTTCCATGAAGTACACTTAAATTAATGACAACCCAATTACTTGAGAGCGAGGGGTCCTTGAATTACAAATTCAATGTAACTCGACTCTTCTATTAAGTTCCACTAATTTATAAGTAATAATATAACATCGTGCTTTTATAAGACGTTTTTAATGTCCTTCGTTATAAAGTGTTACACCACCTATAACCCAGGGTTTAGCCACGTTATAAAGAGTGATTTTTCAGCAAAAATCAGTATTTACTTCCCATCATAATTTATAAAGTGAACACTCTGTATAAAGTACAAAGTCTACACGCATAGATAAAAAACAATTATTAATTTTAATATATGAAAATCAGATAATTGAAACACCATTTTTTTGCTGTATTATCATTACGCTATTTTATTTATTATCTGTGAAACTATTGATTTTTGGCAGAATTTACAATACATTAATTGACAGTAAATAAACGCGTCCGAATTCAAATAGGCATTCGAATTCGAACGCCGCAAGAATATTTTTTTTAATTATTATATCCGTAGTTGGCAGTAATACGGAGCGTTTTCATGTTCACACTAAAAAAGTATATCACGTACTTTAAAAAAAAAAGTTAAAAAAAAATCGTAATAATTAATTGACTTTAAAAAAAAGTTTACAATAGATTACGATTTAAGTTAGTAAACAGCTTAGGTGACTTAGTTAACATGCAAAAGGACGAAAAAAATTGAAATTATTAAAAGTAATTGTAAAAACAATGGCACGGACGCTAATGTCTGTGGAATACAGATCTTAATAAAAAAAAAGTTTATTTGACAGTTGAAGTGACCAGGTGTCAGTTCAAAGTGTTATAGACGACCACCGAATAGGCTTTATTGGGTAAGAATTCCGCAAAATCATTCTTGTAGAGGTCAAAGTGTCGTACTTGAATATTTTCTCATCGAAAGCGAAAAAAAAATAACTCAATCTAAAGAGATGCGTAGTTTCCGGAAACTTTTTACAACTTGTTACTTCAAGTTCGTTAAACTGATCGGTTTTAGAATCGCTGCTATCTGGTAATGGAACGAGGTGCAAAAGACAGGTTTGTTACTATATATTTAACAGAAATACTATACTATTTTCTTCAAGACAAAACGCACATGCGATACTTAAGAACAGATGAACTTAACTATTGTTGTCGTTTGACTATAGTGTCCACGGATGTGGTCGTCATCGCCTGAAGTATTTAAGCGGTGAGACGAGAAAGGATGCGATTGGCAAAACGCACACGCGATACTGAAGAACAGACGGACTTGATGTTTGCCTATAGTGTGCACGGATGTGGTCGTCATCGCTTTAAATATGTCAGCGATGATACGAAGGAGGATGCGATTGACAAGACGCACATGATATAATTAAGGCCAGAAGGACTTAACGTTTGACTATAGTGTGCACGGGTTGTCACCGCTTAGAGCAGAGTTCACCGAACTTTTTTGTGCCGTAGACCCCTTGCCATGTTTTTCCGTGTTGGGTAGACCCCCTACTTACCTGATATTGATTTCCTGTAAATTTACGAACGAAACGAATAAACGTATTTGTCCCACATTCGTATTTATAGAGTGACGAATTGAACAAGCCGGTACAAGCTCTGATACTGCGACTCTTTTTTTACAAGTTCAAAATGTATTGCGACCACAAAATGAATACCAACATCCTACAACTTACACAATTTTATAAACATATATAATATTTTTTTTACTTCACAGGTACTTTTATAAATAATGTGAATGTTTTGATATTATAAGATAGTATGATGTAAGTGAATAGGTACTATCAGTGTATGTGTTGAGAGCCACTATCGTGGACCCCCATTTTCATTTCATGGACCCCCAAATTCTTTTTCGCTGACGTAGACCCCTTGCAGGTTGTCCTAGACCCCTAGGGGTCTATATCGACCACTTTGGGAATCATTGGCTTAGAGTATAAAAGCAATGTGACGAAGGAGGACGCGATTGGCAAAACGCACAAGCGATACATAAGAACAAACGGATTTGACGTATGTATGTCCACAGATAGCGTGGATATGGTCGGCATCACTTAAGTATGTAAATAGTGAGAAGAAGGAGAATGCGATTACAAGATACACATGAGATACTTAAGAACAGACTGACTTGACGTTTGTCTACCTACCCCGTCCTGTCTACTGGATATATACTATAGAGGTCTATTCAGAAGTTTATTTTGTAATAAATCTGCATTAATTTAGTTTTTAATTTATGTAATTAAGTTCTATCTATATATACTATATATACCATTAAGTTCTATTCTATATATACACTATCCAAAAAGTTGATGATTTTAAAAATTATAAATAATGTAATAATATTATAATGATAAAAGTGTTTTTAAAATTATGATTACTATATATGAAAATAAATTATTATTTACTATCTGTCCCTGAAAATATTGTACTGCCAGAAGGTATTGTGTTGTTGCTTTATAAAAGGTTATATATTTTCTAGTGAACACTATAATTAGATGAACGAGATTTAAAGTTTTATCTGAATGCATCCTTTTATTCAACAGGTCAATGTAAATTTTATAAATAGTTTATGACTGGACAAAAGTATAGTATTCTACAAAATTATATTTAAAATAAACATTTTTTATGTACCTCGCTATTAAGGACCTTTTGTTCCACCCCCTATCCTCTTCTTCCATTCTTCACAATCTCTATCATTCTTTTCTTCATTCCATAATTCAGTCTATTTTTCTCTTTCAATTATTGCAGTTTAGTTTATGATAAACATTAGTGTAAAAATGTCGCGATCGTATTGCATGTTTGACCACTATTATATTATAATTAATTTTATATCGATATATTGATGGGAGAAAATCGATAAAATAAAATCGATTTTTAAAATACTTGGGGGGCCAGGTAAATTGCTCATCCCTGCTGTATATATTATACTAGTGGAACATCCTTTACATCTATTTTTAGTCAACATGTATAAATGGTGTCTGAATTAGCACCAACGTGGTAAAAAAGTGTATGAATAAAAATGAATCATCGCTTGTACACGAGATTCGTCTAATTAGCGAACAGAGGCCGCCCATGCCTCCGTATAAGTCAAGTGCTTACGTAACATCGAGTCTTGAACAACTGGTGTATTTTTACCACTGGCTGTCCTGTCAGATTTACAAATCAAATCGAAATTCAAAATATCTTTATTCAAGTATATACACGCAATTCTAAATCTTAAATTATTTAACCCTTAGTACCCTGATTTACGAAAGTGTTTTTTTTAATATTCATACTACTCACAGATAAAACAATAATGACAATAGATTTTTTTTTTAATTTCGTTGGAAAGTAAAATACGTACAGCCAACCTATAAAAAAACTAATAGTAATGTGAACATTCGGTTTAAAAGGTTGGTATCAAAATTGATACTCTAAGTTATTAAGGGTTTAATATTTTATATATAAGAATCCTTGGCAATGATGTCGCCTTATTATTTTTAATTTCATTTAGGCTATATCTTTTAAAGTGTATATGTATAAATAGGTGTTAAAATTTATTAAAAGATTCGATGTGCATCTTGCGAAGCAGAGTAGAGACAAAAAATAAAACAGATTAAATAAATAAACAGATAATAATAAAAATAAATCCGACTCTTCTTAGCAGATCAACATTCCGAGCTGGTGGTAGATTATAATATATAACGTTAAAGATAAAATAAATTCGTTTATACAACATTAAAACTTTTAACAGAACTCTTATTGTTTGTCAACTTATTATCTATTTTATTTTTGACTCTATTCTGCTTCGCAAGGTGTTATAGTTGTGGAGAAGAAGCAGGAAGAAAGTCCACAACAACACATCTTTTAATAAAGTTTACCAATATTGATTTACACATATACACTTTATCAGATATAGCCTAAATGAAATCAAAATAATCAGACGACATCACTGCCAAGGATTCTTATCATTTAAATATTCGTTTATTGAATTATTATTCAATAAGCTTTTTTTTGTCAATTTATTTTTAATATGCGCTTTGAATGATAAAAAAATCGTTTTACTTTATTGACAGTTATACTGAACACGGAATGATAGCCCGTAGCGGAAGTTACCCTTAATTATCCCGGGGAATTCCCCATTTGCGGAGGTTTAATAATTAGGTTTACGAGGGCATTTGATTTGGGGAAATGTTTTCTAGTGCGGGTATGATGTAATGTGGATTCTTAAATAACTTTCCCGCCATTTTCTGGGAATCGTTTTAATCGTTTTAGTGATTCCGCGCTGACACCTTGACTTTTGGCCATGTTGTATTAATTACTTTAATTTTTTTATTTCCGTTAATACTGAGCAACTTTTAAATGAAGCTTATTATTAGATGATTGGTTATAGGTTTAAATGTACTGTCAATTTATGTATGGTGCACTCTTTCACCGTAACAGTATCCCAGCGGTAGAAGACTGAGATTTGCGATCATAGGCCGCCTTCGATACCCGGAATACATACAAACTTGTATATAATTTACACTTTGTGCATTAATTATATAGGATTGCCACTGCTCACAAATAAGTTTCCAGAGGATGGGCAGCGGTGTCCTCTGCGTACCGTAATACCACACTGCGATCGCCAAGCGTGGAGACTATAGTATACCCCCCATAGATATCTTTGGGGGAGACCTGTACCTTGCAGTGCATGTCTATGGGATGAAACGATAACGACGACGACCCTCTCTCGGTGGACTGGTGGCATAGTCAAGGTTGCAAGAAATCACTGGGCACGGGGTTTCTCCGAGTACCTTCACTGGCTTAAGCTCAAGAAGTACCCCTCGTGTTTCTGTGAACCAGGCGTGGACCAGACCTGGATCCACCTTGTAGCCTATGTGCCGCATTCGAAGGACTTCGATTCGACTCCGAATGTCGGCTAGGCATGAAGGTGGACGAAGAAACAATGGCTTTACTAATGATAAAGATACGAGATATGCATTCCTAAAACTGCGTACCATAATACCACCTGATAAGCGTGGAGATTATGGTAAATCGTTACATTGAGCTTTTGTGGGCTAAGACGACGTCGCCCTATCTAATGATTTTAGAAATAAAAAATAACATAATGATAATATAGTAAGAAAATGCGTTCTAAAAATTGGATTATTCGATATTTAAATAAATTATTGTTTATTATCTGTCCCTGCGGACTTTGTACTGCTAGAAGTCATTAGCCTGTTGCATTCCAGTAGTTTCATTTGATCACTTTATAGAGAATGATTGAAAATGGGTGTAAAAGTTTTGAAGATTTTTACTGAGTTAAAAATTTACCTCTATTTAGCTTTTACATCTTGTACTATGCCTTTATATTATTTAAGTTAGTTTTGAAAATATTTTTAGGAATATATGATGATTAAATATAAAATGATTTTTTAGTTTTTATTTGCTTAGAACTTTATGAACGCAATATATCTGTCATTTAAACTGTCAAGTTGAGTTTATGTCACGTGAAATATAGATTAAAAATATTATAACGCTGCTAAGAAAAAAAGCACTCGTTTCAGGACCGCCGCCTTTATTTGTTTGACAATCTCACATACGTGTTAATTTCGAAGACTATTTTAGTTGTTCAAGTTGTAATAATGATTTTCTTACGTGTTAAACTATTTATTCAAATGGTAAATATTTTTATATTTTTCTCCTTTTGATCTGCTAAAGTGCTTTATAAAATTTTATAATAAAAATCAAATGATATAGCATTTTAAAACAGTAACATGTCGGCTTTCGGTGAATCACATTAATCACTTTTAATTTCCCGCAGCGACAGCTTGGGTTTTGGCCAGGTGGAGTTAACCGCTTTAGAATTAACCTATAGTAAATGAAAATTACGTTCATTTTGTTAATTATACATTTCGTTGGATATTTGATAAATTTTATAACAAAATAAATATGTATAATATAGAGAAGAGTTTCTAAATGTTGAGCAATTTCTATTTTGTTCTTTATTATTTTTTACTCGATTTCTCATTTATAACAGATTTATATTAAAGAAACCAATTGCGTTTATGTTTTATAGTTTAATCTACTAATACTCGAAACGTAATAAAGTTTAAATTTGTACCTTTACCTACTGGTAAGCGTAAGCAAATTAAAAAAAAATTATGACATATCTAATGTCACATTAGTAGGTGTGGATATTATTGCCATGATATAAAAACGTCAAAATGAAATAAAAAAGTTAAGAGGGACTAATATACTAACAATAAGAATGTAAATGGTGTTATGTAGGTCATTTTTATGTCACTTTTTTTTGGGTGTGGACTTATTCTAGAAAGTTCTAAGTACATAGTTATTTGTAACCACACCCCTTGCTACTGAAGTTGCTGATTGTAACTCTTTTTTTAGATGTTTAAAAACATGCTATCTTCTAAAATTAAAATTTAAAAAAGAAATCGTTACCTTTTCATGGATATTTTTCGGTATTATTAAAATTAACTATTGGACCTATTAAGCAGTGTTTAAATATACCAATACCTCTCTTTGCATCGTGAATACATTCGAAAAAACACGACGCAAAATGAATTAAATTCTCTATAGCAAACCATGTAAAGATCGAAGATAGGTTCCAGGGTTACGAAAATACTACTTTTTAAAAATTAAATTGAACAAAGTAAACATTCAAAAGGCAAAAATAATATGCATCTCCCAATATTTATTGGCAGAGTCATATTATTTTTGCCTTAATTTTTTAAATTGGAAAAATATTTACCTTTTTTGTAACCAGAAGCAACACGTAAAAATTTATATAAATTTATTATTCTCTTTAAAAAAAAAGCACAACACACTACATAATTGAAACTGAACTCTAAAATTACCAAAACAAAGTGAAAATAAAAGTGTATTCAAATTGCGTTGATTTTTAGTTAGAAAGGTAATCTCCGAGTTTTGATGGCATGGCGCAATTAGAAACAAGTGTTGCCATCTTTTGAAAAAAAGAGAATTTCAAAAAAAAATTAAAGACTCCAAGTTAAATTAAAGACCCAAAATAACGCAACCTCGAAAATCTAACGACCCATAGTGAAAATTAGTATTAATTAAGCAGCAACCTAACTTCGAGTTCGAGTGTACATGAAACCGAAATATTTTATTACGATAACACCCTTAATAAATCTTACTTTTGAAGAAATAAACCTAATTTTCTACAGATTATATTGATTGATTTAATTTCTATATAGGTTACATTTCGTTCCTAGTTTAAACGTATATTAGATCTTCTTTCTAAATTTATCTTTAGTATATCCCTTCTGTAGTGTTTAAATAACATTACAAATATGATTAAAGGTGTAAATGTTTTAATGTGGTGAATATATACCACAGCAAAAAACTTTTAAGGTTTTACATATATTTCCGCTCATTCTGTACATAGTGATCACTCTGAAATATTAAAATGCTACCGGCAACACAAAATATAGGGCGACAGATGATAAACAATAATTAATTTGAATATGTAATAATCATAATTTTAGTAAAACCTCTTACTATAGTAAAAATACATTATTTATTATTAGTGAAACTATTCATTTAATATATACGTTGTACATGAGTTGTAAACGATGTATACATTGACGCCTTTAAAGCGTTTTACAGCTATAAACAGACATGTATATGTTACTGCGCAAAAGCGAAACAATAACTAAATATACAAATATAATATACGCACGCGGCCATATTTTCTCAAGTACGTACTCGGCCGGTCGGCCTCCGTAAATCATTCCCCCTGTTGGCCAAACAGAATTAATAGTGCCCCGCTTGCTGCCAGCAAAAGGTTCCTTACAAATAGATTTCTCTTTACCTTATTTGACCCCCCGCCGTATCAATTTGGCGGGAAAACTGACAGCTATCTAAGCCGCTACAGAATCAATATACCAATGTAATGTTGAACTATATTACAAGTACATTAAATTTAAAATGTATATATATAAATATGCTTCATGTTATGTATAGCTACAAATTATTTATATTGTAATTTATATATAAAATATGTAGAAAAATTTAGGCAGTCGAATAAAAATATTGAACAAATTCTTTTGATTCTGTAGACTACTAAGTAATATTAAGTGTCGTTCCAAAAAGGTTTCATATCAAAAGATTTCTCTTTATGACTTTTTTTTTATTTTTGACTGGTACAAATTTGTCGGGAAAACTGATACAGCAATCTATGCTACAAATTAAAATATTTCGTTTATTGTATATATATACACATACATGTATATATATACACATACATATACATGTATTGTGCTATTTTTAATTTCGGAAACGCTTAAATGTGATTTTTTTATCAATACATTATCGTTTATTATTTTTTGACTGGCATAAATTTGATGGGAAAACTGACAGCTGTCTCAATCACCACAGAGTTAAATATATTAATGTAGTTTATATTGAAGATCTTCAAGTAGTATTAATGGTAACCCGCTACTAGTTTTAGATTAACAAATAAATTTCTCTTTCGTTTGAATCGTGCCGTTTCAAATGGCGGGATAAGTGACAGCTATCTTTGCCCCTACAGATTATATATATGCATGAAGGTTATGTTTAAGACATTCCATCATTGAATAAATATATTGAGCCAATTGTTTTATGTATTGAAGAACTCTAAATTGAATTACTATTGGCCCACTTGCTACATGTATAGGCTTCCTCGCAAATGGATTTCTCTTTAACTTGTTTGACCCGTCCCGTATCAATTTGGCGTGAAAAGAAACGGCTGCTACACCGCCACAGATTAAATAGATCAATGTAATGTTAAACTGACGCAATTACATTAAATGAAAAAAAACTAAAATTTTTAATTTTATAGGAACTTTACATATTACTATTAAAAAAATTTGGAATCCTTTCACTTTATGATAAATTTTACAACAGGACAACATTGTTAATATTTATTAAAAATTACGTAAAGAAAATTCTTATACATTGTTTGAAGGAGTAATTTTACAACAGCCTATTAAATGCTTCATAAAAATGTAACAATATTGTAATTTAAAAAAAATGTAATATTTTTTTTTAATGAACGCATGCCTTAGTTTGTGTATTATACTTACTTGTTTAAAATAGTTTTTTTAATAGTGAAAATAATGTATAAGAATTTGTCTCAAAGTAAAAATTATTTCCTAATTTTACGTAAGTAAATAAACACACAAAGTCAATTTTTATTTTTTTTAATTTTAGAATTGCTAAATTGATTTGAAAGTGGCCAGCTAAGGTTCTTTGATAATAGATTTCTATTTATCTTATTTCATTCGTGACGTTTTAATTTGGCGGGAAAAGTGACAGTTGCGTCTACCATTACAGATTCAATATATTTATGTGCTCTAGATAATTTGTTAATTAAATTGAGAATGCTTCTGTTTTTGAGAATTTTAATAATGTGAGTTATGTGTGAATATAAAGATTGTTGCCAAGAGAAATTTTAAAGTTTATTAAGTCGTAGCTAAACGCGTGTTCTATTTACAAAATAATAGCAAACTAAACTCTGATGCATGATCTGTGGCCTTTGTTGGGGTTATGTTTCGGAGATCTGTGATTTTAAAAAAATCAACTCAACTATAGTTACTATAAATAATCCTCCCATGTCTTTTCCTTGACCGACAAGAAGACATACGGATACACGGTTGAAATTCCTTCCACCTGCACCAAGCGTTTTGCTTTATAGTGCGAACAGCCAAGGAGTGGAACATACAACCGTCGTCATTGTTTCCAGACAATTATAACTCAGGAGTCATCAAGACAAGACTGATTAGGTTTCTTCTAGACAAGCATGTAACATCGTAGACCTATTCATCGCATCATGCAAGATAGAGGACAAATTTTTCGCCTATAAAAAGATTATTGATTTTTAAAAAGTCTTACAATTTAGTCATTTAGGACAGAGTTCCTCAAACTTTTTTGTGTCGTAGACCCCTTTCCATGTTTTTCCGTATTGGGTAGACCCCCTACTTACCTGGTATTGATTTCCTGTAAATTTCTAACTGTAGTGAATTTTGGTGTTAAAAACTTAAAGTAAAAACACATGTTAATTTATACATTTATTAATTGAATTCAAATTAAAACTACTCAAAATAAAATTTTGTATCTGTTATGTAAAATATACGTAACATTAAAAAAATTTTTTTTTGCTGACGTACACCCCTTGCAAGTTGTCATAGACCCCTAGGGGTCGATACAGACCACTTTGGGAATCACTGATTTAGGATTTGAATAAAATATATAATACGGACAGACAAGCGCAGCATAGTACGTCCTTCCACAAGGTAGATAGATGACCATTTTAAGGTAGATAGAAAACGCAGGATGAAAGCTGCTTTCAACCAGTCTTTTTGGAAATCTGTGATGGAAGCAGTCTTACGGCTAAAATAACAATCACGACATTATAATATTGCGAAATTAAGCAATGTATTAAATGCATTTTGTTGCATTACAATCGTGAGTAGAAAAAAAAATACAAAATTAAAAATGCGCATTTTAAATACTTTTTTTTAAAGCTTGTGCTTTAAAAATTGGCTTTTAAAAATAGTTTTTTTTAAAAGCCCATGTCAAATAATTGCGTACATTTATAATTGAAACATTTGAAATTCTTTTTCAATCGGAAAGTTTATTCTGTGGGAATGTAAGTAAGAACATTCATTATCTTGTATATTGTATTCAAGTTGAATATTTATATCACATATTTCTTTTATTTTCATTGTAGCTTCTTTAGTTTCTGTTTGAAATTATTAGATTAATTTTGTCTGAACGCACTTTTTTATACTACGCCTAAAAATCCTTCCATACTTCAGAAGAGTATTACATTCACTTTGTTTATATATTGATGTTTGGATTTGAGGGTTACAAATTTTATTTCCTGTTCTCTTTAGATATATACTCGAATTAATATAAGATTTATCTGTTAACATTTACAGCAATATCGTAATATTTAATAAAAAAAACTAAAACAATAAAACATTTTAAATTTTACTAACGTAAATGTAAATTTGTGTTTGAACAAATAACTGAAAATCCTTTTTATCTTTTTTTATACGTACGTAAAAAAATTACTATGCTATTAGGCAGAACACATATAGACTATATATACTCTGTTGTTATCACCATATTTGACATGTGTTTCACGAAATATTTTTTTAAATTTGAAAATTCCATTTGTGATGTTTAAACGCTGAAGGCGCAGAAAGCCTTTTTTCTTTCATTTTTTTAAAACTTTAAGGAGCCGCGGAATTTAATATTTTTTGGAGGTGAAATGTAGTGTTTCTATAAAAAAATAATAATATCCCTAAGCAATCATATGCACCAGATCTCAGAGCCAATTGGCAACAGTTCTAAAACCGATCAGTTTAACAAGCTTGAAGTAACAAGTTTCAAAAAGGATTTCTGGAAACTACGCATCTTGTTTAAATTAAGATATTTTTTTTCACATTTGGCGGGAAAACATTCACACAAAGGTTTGACCTTTTGAACACAGGGTTATGCAGGATTTTTATGTTATTTTGATGATGACGTTTTAAAATATAATCCTATTGTATCGTAAAAATCTCTACGAAAGTGGTTTCCATAGTTAACCAACGCATCTTCTTAGTTGATCCTATTTGTTCAAACTTTTGTTTGTCGCGATCTCCACCTACGTTCATTCAATTAAACGCTAAGTTTTTTAAAAATAGCACAAATAGCTTATGAATCGTTATAGCACGCTATTTAGCTGGTTAATTGCACGAATAAAACAATTAGCTTCGTGCCTTTCGCAAATTGAGGGTGCGTTTAAAAAAGTACGTGACAAAGCTCACATTGTTTGCACTCTGCTTGACATGTGCATAATGAAAAGCACTTATTGCGGACAATACACATATTTTTTTTTTAATTCAAATCCAACCTTTTTTGTATTAATTGTTCAAATAACGCGCGAAATAATGGAAGTGTTTTTTTTTTAATATTTGTACTCATAATAGGGCTTTACAAAATGTCTTTGACATTTCTTTTTTTAGTTTTAAATATAAAATTAGAAGTATATTATTAAATAATCTTTTTTTAAAGGTTCAACAGTTTTTAGTTGATAGAAATATGTCAAACTCGGTTTGTTGACTCATTTACATGATTGATTATAAAATATACGTGAAAAATTGACAAATGTCTTTTAAAAAGAGCAACCGTCGAACTTCCTTCCGACACTTCTCAACAGACCAGTTTTTCTAGCTGGTGGTAGTTTACTGTACTAAAATTAAAAGTAAATTATTAATTAAATCAATTTATACGTTTCTATATCTCATGTATAACAGATATTTATTTATAAATTAAATATTTTTTTTCAATATTTTTAATTCGAGTACCTAAATAGTTTTTGTCTTTATTGTTTTATGCACGTATTAAACCATTCAAGAATTAGTTGATCGATATACCTGAAACTTGATTTGTTGACTCATTTACATGATTGACTATAATGTACACAAAAAACATTTAACATCATAATTTCGTTTAAAAAAAGCTAAAAGATCTTTTATGGGTCTAGGTATAAGCATATGTAATAAATTTGAGACATTCCTTTTCTTAGTTTTCTATTTAAAATTATGCTATTAAATAAATCTCATAATAGTGTTACAAAGCACGAGTTACAGAACCCTGTAAACAATAAACACGGGAACCCTAGGATCAAGAACACGCGTGACCTTGAAGTTATTTATAAATTTTTGTGTATGGTTCTCGGAAACTAACCGAGTACTATCTCGAACTTACTAGTACCTTCTCCGCATAAATAAGTGTACTCCCCGTGTCGACAGTTCAATGTTGTTTTTGTTATAAGATTAAGATCTACGATCAGTGATACAAAGTGACTATTTGGTAAGTTATTTGGACAGCGATTTCTTGAGCGATTTGGAAGCGAAGTTTGGACTAAGAGGAAGTATACTTTGTGTTAAAGTAGGGCGACCATCTGATTTGTGAATAAAGGACTACTTGTAATCAGTGGTTCATTTCGAGTCATAACCCACAGTACGTATTAAATGCTGCTTCTTCTTCCTTCCCTTTTCCCTTTATTTGGGGTCGGGTCTCCTTATCAATTTGCGCCAGGCCACTCTATCCTGGGCTGTCTCTGCATCAAGTTGAAGGGTTTCCAGTTCTTTTCTGATATTAGACCACCACGTAGCTTTTGGACGCCCCCTCGCTCTTGGGAATTCTGGGAGGCTTAAGGCAGTTTTTACCACGTGGTCATCTGGTTTTCGTTGAATGTGGCCATACCATCGCAATCTATTTTCCTGTAATTTGCTGGGGATCGGAGCTACCTTAAACGAACCTCTGATATATTATATACAGATTATATATAGTACGTATTAAATGGATTGAATAGTTTTTAGTTCATCGAAATTTGTGAACATTCCAGTACATGACTTGTTGACTCATTTACGGGGTTGATATTGTAATGTAAATATAAAACATTGTTAGATTTCATTTTAAAAAGAGCAATTGTGGAGTTTTTGGATGGCTTTAAGCAAATCTGCCTTCCGAGCCTGTATTAGCTTCCTAATTGTAATTTTAAAACAATTGACATTACAAAATTTCAAGCTGTCATTTATAATGACAACTGTACTAAATATGTTCCGAATTTGAATAGTATACTTTTATTTAAAGCAATTTTTTCTTCGTTTTTTTTTTTAATCCGATTCATTAAACGCGAATGGAACCGGTTGTTTTCAGCCGGCAATGTTTTCACGTTGAAGCGGAAGTAAATTGTTATAGATATCGCAACTTTTGCCGATTTCCAACGTAATAGTATTACATCAGGTACAATATACTGTATATTACAATAATTACAGATGTTATAATAATTAATGCAATGCACAGATCTATGATTATCGTTAATGGGAGACCACAGATTATTAATGTTTTTGGAAAGTTGTTTTTTTTTTAAGAAAAATGTTAATTTATTTAAATTATTTTTCTAGGGAACTCTTGGTGCACTCTTTTAGGTAAAAGATATCGTTAAAACAGTTTTTCCCTATATGGGACTCAAGCACCACGGGAAGAAAATTCGAAAGTGAGTTGGACACGAGTTTAACCCTTTTGCTTTAATATAAAAATATTTATGTATTTTACACAAATGGGCTGGGCTAAGAATTTTAAAAATGCTTAAAAGATGCAATTTCATTCTAGTACCTATTAAAGTACATACTCCGGTATTCTTCTCAAGTACATCGATCGCAACTCAAGTGGCTTCCAATTCGTCACCGCAGGAACGCTCATGTTCTTTCTACTCTCTATAACATCCTATACAATCCCTCTGCTCCTTCTTATCTCCGTAACCTCTTCCACTTCTCCGGGGCCCAGGACAAACCTCGTCGTTCGAACGTAAGGACGTCACTGGCCATCCCCACCCATCACTCTGATTTCTTTTCCTATTCCTTCACTGTCCATGCCGCAAAATTATGGAACGCTCTCCCCTACGAAGTACGTGATTGTCCATCATTACCTGTATTTAAAAAGCGAGTCAAAGAGCACTATTTATCGCTAGTTGTCTAGTATATATAATATTTTTAGTTATATATGTTATATATGTATTTATGCTTATATTATTTATATATATTATTTATTATGCTTATTTATGTAAGTATATAATATGTAAGTATACATTTATGTTCATGTTAAGTATGTAATTATGGTCAAAAGTCGTATCTATTGTAAATATTTCCATTTCATTTCTGTGCACGTTGTGTCTGCCTTACTTTTTATGAATCTCCTTCCGTAGGCCTACTGGAAGAAATTTCTGGTTAGAAATAAGTAGTGCCTGTTGTGTCAGTTATATTTGTATTGTTACTTTAGTGTTTTTATTGTGTACAATAAACTGTTAAATAAATAAATAAATACATTCACGCTTCTGATCCACACAGCCCTAGAATAAAAGGATCTGCCGGCTTCCGTATTCCCTACAATATCAAGCTCTCTTCAGGGTCCGAGTGAACCTGCTGCTGCTTGCTTCCTTGACCACATCGTCGCTTTTAATCAGTCGAGTCGGTGATAAAACACAGATAAGAAAATATACTTATTGAAGTCGGCACTTATTGAATAATATAATTTTTTTTAAAAGTTATGCTACTTATAATAGAACGCATAGTAGAAACATTATCTATGCGATAAATTGTAATGTAATTAAAACTTGTTTCTGTTGCTAGTGTTATTTTATTAAAAGTTGTAGATTTAAGAAACTAAGATAGTAAAAAAATGATATAAACTTTGTTTTATCGTTGAAAAATCAAGCGAAACAATGGCGGGAACTAGCTGTCGGACGGTGGAATAATTTCGAACGAAATCATATGTTCCGCGACGATGGTTTCACTTCCGGTTGCGTTGATGTAACCGTTACATCGGCTCGCCAACTGTAATGTCGATAATAAGGAAAAGTGTTTACTTACTGCACATTCCTTCGTGTTTATTTACTGTAAATTTTATAATATTTTATTTAAAAACTGATCTTGTAGAGAGACCAATGTCTTGCAATGGGAATCTGTAGTATGAAATTTAAACTTTTATTCCACGCATCCGCGATGATTTTGTTGAAGATGAAGTAAATAGACCTAGAAGATAAGAAAAGGTCTAATATATAGCCACTTCCGCTATGTAGCAGTAGTCGTGCAATAGCCAGCCCGCCCGTTGTTAAATGCGCGTGCGGCGAACAATGCGAAACACAACTACCACCGTTAAATTACTCAACACTTGTTTCACCTCCCACGGGGCATCTCCAGGAGTTATGTTACACCAATTAGTGCCAGACTCTGTGTTTGTTTTCTTTCTCTTTGTTACTTCGGATGGACTTCCGCAAGGTAACGCCTGATTCCATTAAATATTATAATTGTGAGCCATGCATAATCAGGGTATTGGACAGTCGCTGAATAAAGGCAGCAGAAAAGCGGTCGTCGTGGTAATCTTTTGGGGTGGCCTGTGATTTGTGTGGTGATGATGATAATGATTGAAAAAAGATAAAAAAAAAAATATTTTATAAAAACCTTGTGTGTACTTAAGTCAGTTAATTCGGAACCAATTGTCTATGAAATAGAGAAAAATAAAAAGCAATAATTAAATAAATAAAAAAATAAAAAGAATAAGAGTAATGAAATTATAACAAGAGTCATAAAATAATAATTAATTACATTTCTAATATCACATTAGAAATTTAATTAATAATAAGAAAATAAATTAGAGTTAGGAATAAATAAATTGTTAAACAAATGATAAAAATAATAAACGTAAAAATTGTAGAACTCTAGATGGAAGGCGAAAGAGGTGAGGTGATTTATGGAAAGGAATGAAAGAAATCGTGAAGGAAATAATTAGACATTGATAACGACGAAACATTCGTATGGGAATGAAAACAAAAAAAAATAATTATAATGTCAAAAAAAAACCCTGTCCACCCATGGTATGATTTGAATGAGAGGTCCCATAAACGAGGCAATTAAAAAGATCATATATGTAAAATAAATGATAAAAATAATAAACGTAAAAATTGTACAACTCTAGAGGAAAGGCGAAGGAAGTGAGGTGATGTATTTACAGGAATGAAAGATGTTGTAAAGAAAATTATAGGAAAGAATGAAAGACATTGAGAAGACGAAAGTTGAGTGTGGAAATAAAAACAAAGAAAAAATAACTGCAAATAAAGACCATGTCCCCACTCATGATAAGGGTTCAACGAGTGACCCCAAATAACAAGGTCAAGAAAATAAAACCTTTAGGTCATATTGGAAAACTGTCTGTGAGTCTACAGTTCAAACGATGATGAATGAAGACGAATAGTGTATTCGTGTATATATAAAATATATATATACACCAATACCTCGCTTTGCGTCGTTTCGTTTTGCGTTTTTTTCGAAGTTGCGTCGCTGCTTAATTAGTACTAATTTTCACTGTGCGTCGTTAGATTTTCGAGGTTGTGTTGTTTTGGGTTCGAGGCTTTTTAAAAAAAAAATCCTTTTTTTTTTCTAAAAGATTGCAAAACTTTTGTTTCTAATTACGCCATGCCATCAAAACTCGGGGATTCCCTTTATAACTAAAAATCAACGCAATATGAATACAGTTTTATTTTCACTTTGTTTTGCTAATTTTAAGAGTTCAGTTTCAATTACGTAGTGTGTTGTTGTATACGTAGTGTGTTGTGTTTTTTTAAAAGAGAATAATAAATTTTTACGTGTTGTCTCTTGTTACAAAAAGGTAAATATTATTCCAATTGATTTATTAGCAGAGTTATATTATTTTTGTTTTATAATGTTTACATTTCAATTTACTTTTTAAAAAGTAGTATTTTCGTGACCCTGGAACCTATCTTCGATCTTTAAATGGTTTGCTATAGAAAATCTTAATTCACTTTGCGGCGTTTCAATTTGCGTCGTATTTTTTTTTGGAACGTAACCACGACGCAAAGTGAGGTGTTGGTGTATATATGTATATGTGTATATGTGTACATGTTTGTATGTAAGGGAATTTGTTCAATGTTTCTGTTTTATATAGTTGCGTCGTTGCATGTGTCTCAGTCAGTCTGACCCAGTTGCGTCGGCTGTCGCATACCATACCTTGTTTGTACTTCGTATGTCGTTGCGTGTCACTATACTAAACTTTCCCCGTGTCTTTGCGTGGTATCCCTTGATCAATAAACCTGAATGTCATACCATAATCACCACGCTTGGCAGGAGGGTATGGTATGGTACGGACGCTGGTGCCCATCATCTAGAAACTGATCCATCTGTCGCCTCACACGAAACCCACGCGAGGAAATGAGATCATATATTATCCTAATTTATAAGCTGTTCTAATTTCAAATATAAACGTCAATTCGTTTCATCTGTCTTATTTTTTAATATAATATACATGTGGTGTTTCTTCCTGCTTCTTCTCTACAACTATAACACCTTTCGAAGCAGAGTAGAGTCAAAATTAAAATAGATTAAAAAAATAAATAGGTTGTCGATCAATAAGAGTTCTGTTAAAAGTCCCAATGTTTATAAAAATAATTTTATTTTATATCTTTAAAAGTTAAAGTATCTTTTCGTTATCTAATAACCAGGTATCTTTAACAAGAAGTCATCTAGATTTAAAACGTAAACGTCGTGTCAATCAATGTCGTGTCAGCTTCTCCAAAAATCGTCACGTTGACTGATCATGCGAAACCCGCATCCAACGATTTTTCTCAACCTTGACTATATTGTTGGTCTACCTAGTGGAAGAGTTTCCCACGCCAATTCGTGATCGCCACTTGAAAACCTTTTGGTTCCATCATCTGTCAGTTGCTAGAGTGATATCCAACTGTCTGTCAAAAATGAAACAGATTAAAAATATATATAGATAATAAATTGACAATCAATAAGAGTTGTGTTAAAACTTACAATGTTTAATAAATTATTATTATCTTTTTTTTAAATCATTTACAAAATAACGAGCACAAAATTCATTTTTATTATCTACAATTTTTCTTTACAAGGACATATGAAATAATACGTTTGAAAACTGAAAAAGAAACCAATATATCACCTCACACCCGTCAGAGGATGACGTATTCATTTTTCTTTTGTATTCACGTAAAAGAACGTGTTTTTCCATTATATTTCAAATAATTCATAATGTTTATTTCAATCTGTGCAGACAATTACTATATGGTTAACGCATTAGAATGAAGTCTTATATGTGCATCGCAGTTGTGCTGTTTGCATCTAAAAATAGAAATACATATATATATATATATATATATATATATATATATATAATCATTTACGACTGAATATCACCATATATATAACCCCTCAAGTTGAAAGTTTTATGCATGCAAATTATTATATTTTGCTGATGATGGTAGAATGCTTTAAGATCCAGGGGGTAGGGTTTTAGAGAAAATATGATAAAACACTTCTATGTATTTACCAAATTCCATGCTTGAAAATATTAATAAACATACTCAGAACAAAACATGATACTATTCATATTGTATTGTTACGCAGATTCAAAGTTTACATTTTAACGTAATGTTTACATTTTGTACATAAGAGTATATACACAATATGATTATATAGTTGTGAGACAAAAAAATTGTACTAAATGTAGTAATGTTATAATTTGTAAACGAAGTGTGAGATGATTTCTGAACGACGTCTGTATGAAAGAGATAGATGAATGCGGGAGTATAGCTCTCTCTCTCACGACGGCGACGCCATTGTAATACATATTAAGTTTTTCTCTAGATTAAAATTAATTGCAACACTAAATTATATATATATATATTGTGTACATATTCTTATAATTTTTATTATATAATTCTTCACGATGAGCTGTAACCAGGATTGAAGAGTGTATGAGAAAATGAGGAAATACGAAGACGAACGAAAGTTCTTTCGTCACCGACAAAGCATTGGACACATTGCGCGCAGAAGTGATAGCCGCAGCTAAAGTTTTATAGCATTATTTTTCATTCTTATATCATTCCCCACGGTCTAAAACTCTTACGCCCCCATATGTAACATATATATTTTTTATATTAAACCGAAAGATTTTAACTTCTGTAGAGTCCACTTTTAAATTGCCTAATAGCATGGACCCCACGTTGGGAAACACTCTTCTGTAGTGGCCAGACCGGTAAGTGAAGAAGGTGCATCTAAAAGGTGGTGCTGGTTTCAGGCCCAATCAAACCGGAGATCCATAGGCGTGGTCTATATTAAGTAATGATCATCCTGTAGCTAAAACGGTGATGATGACGATGATGATTTTGTGTTCGAAAATTAAAATGAATGGTCTGTTGCCAATTAATAGTGTTATATAGATAGATAAATATAGAGAAAGAAAAAAAAATTGAGATAATAAATTTTATTTGTAACTACTTTAGAGAGTATTTTTTATTAATTTTAATCGCTGATTATTTAGGTATTTAAATATCTAATATTATTTTATTAAAGAAAAACGGATATTCGTTTGACTAAAAAACATTATTGGCGCGAAAAAAGCAAACACTGGTAATAAAGTAGACTATTCTATAAAAGACGATCCATTTAAATTTAGAACACATCCGCCTCACGTAGCTGTCTTTTTTCCCGCGCTTTTTACTGAATAGAAGCGAGTGTTCGAGGAAGTGAGGGTTCCCCGACGACTTACGAACTATTTATTTACAAACCACTTTAAATAATGTTTAACAGGTTGAGCATTATTGGTTTGCGGCGTTGGCTGCTGTATTTATTTTATTTAACGAACAAACTGTAACTGGCCGTTTATGCCTCTGTCGAATCAATGAAAAAAAAAAACAAACTGAACACGATTTTCAATTTGACATATTTGCATTCGGATTCGTAAATATTTTTACGAGCACATGTCAAACCAATATATGCTATGTTAAAATTGTTTATCGAAGTCGTCCGATAGGCTAGTATAGTTCATACAGTATTTATTACTGTGGTAAATAACCTCTTCAGTTGAAAGTTTGACGAATTTTATTATAATTGGTAGACAATGGTACGCTACTTTTCAAGGTACAGGAAGACAGAAAGACAATTTTTTTCGTATATAATTATTTATTTTCCCGAGCACGTATTACACGCGATTTTAAATGAAACGAAACACAAGATGTCGGTAAATCAGTATCACGTCCATGCGACATGCCGACTAGCGCCATCTAGTAGGTTTTTGAGAAAATATAATAAAACAGTTTCATGTATTTACCAAAATCTATGTTTATAAATATTATTATAAACAAATTCGAAATAAAATAATAATAATAATGAATAATGATTAAATATGTACTTAATAAACTTTTACTGTAATCTATTCAATAGAAGCTATTTTTTTTTAACAAAAAGGCAAAGACGTTGTCGGTTTTTGAACTTCTTTGTTAAGTTAGAAGTAATGATATCATCATATTAGGTTTGTCATACCTCAAATGTTTTTAAATTCCTTATTTAAAAACTGTCAATATAATGTAAATCCCGTTTTGTATATTCTATGATTGGTTTTATCCTTTTATTATTTTGGCCAGTTCAAGTTAATCATTGCTTATATATATTGATTTACAATAGAGTAGTGGTAACCTAGCGGTAAAGGATTGAGACTTGCGAACAAAGGTCGCGGGTTTGAAACCCGT
Source organism: Battus philenor (assembly GCF_028537555.1). Lineage (NCBI taxonomy): Eukaryota > Metazoa > Arthropoda > Insecta > Lepidoptera > Papilionidae > Battus > Battus philenor. The sequence continues at coordinate 14,622,670 of NW_027181676.1, read as the reverse complement.
GATCTTTTCTAACTGACACTTTGTGCATTAATTATATAGGGTAGGCATAAACAAGTTTCTAGAGGATAGGCAGCAGCGTTCTCTTCGTGCCATAATCTCACACTGTGATCGCCGCACCTGCCCAGTGTGGTATATATTATGGCATATCCCCTCCATAGATCTCTTAAATTTTATCTTTTATCTTAATGTTACATATTTCAAAGTGATCACACTATATAGGTGATTGCAAATTGGTACAAAATGTTTTTGCTGACAAATTATCTATACATTCACCACTTAAAACATTTTATATCCATAACGGACTTAAATTCATTGTATGCGCTTTTGAATAGTCAATTATTTTAACATTATAAGTGGTAAGCTACCACCAGGTGACCGCTGAGTTGAGAAGAAATGATTAGAAATTCAACAGTTCCTTTTTTAATCATCCTGTTTATGATCAAGATCAGAGTTCCCCAAACTTTTTTGTTTCGTAGACCCCTTGCCATGTTTTTCCGTGTTGGGTAGACCCTCTACTTACCTGATATTGATTTCCTGTAAATTTCTAACTGTATTGAAGTTTAGTGTTAAAAACTTAAAGTAAAAACACATGTAAATTTTTACTTTTATTAATTGAATTTAAATTAAAACTACTCAAAATAAAATTTTGTATGTGTTATGTAAAATATACGTAACATTGAATAAACATATTTTTTTACTTCATAGGTACTTTTATAAATAATGTAAATATTTTGTAATTATAAGATAGTATGATGTAAGTAAATAGGTACTATCAGTGTATGTGTTGAGATCCACTATCGTAGAATCCCATTTTCATTTCATGGACCCCCAAGATTTTTTTCGGTGACGTAGACCCCTTGCAGGTTGTCATAGACCCCTAGGGGTCGATATAGACCACTTTGGGAATCACTGATCAAGATAAATAATTTTGGTCAAAATTGACAGTTTTCTTCAAGAGAATTTGTTAGAAAAAATTATATTATTGCTTTTAATATCGACGTAAAAAATCAGGAGTTATAGTACGAAATATACAATATGTATATTTCGTACTATAACTCCTTATACCTTATAACTTCCTATATAGTTTAGCTACTTATGTTTAGTGTTTAGCTACTTAGTTATTTTGGTCACTAAATGAAAGCGTAATGAAAAATTGATGGGACGCCGGCGCCATGGCGATCGATTCTCGTCTATTTCTGTCCGGAACAATTGAATTATTACCGGACAACTGAAATAACGATTTTCCCTTACTGACATCTCTATTATATTTATAAAATTAATGAATCTATCCTTCTATTCGTTGAGTAGAAACTGGAAAATAGCTTTTCCGATTACCTACAATGCGTACCTGACAAACAAAGCCTATTAAAAATTAAAAAAAAAAACAAGAAACATAATAATATTTTATATATTGTACGTTTAGTCGTATCAGCTTATAGACACCCACTACAAGACAGATCGTTTACAGAATTATCTATGGGAGAAATACCACACCGACCACAATATCCCTTATTATTTTAATTTAATGACATATTATTTATGCATAATAAATTAAAATCTTATATAAAAATTATAACAAATATGATATGTAAAAAAAAGAAAATGAAATGGTAACGATTGAATTTTGTTTTTAAAAATTTAACAAATCCTTCTTGTCTCCGCGTGTATATATATATATATATATATATATATATATATATATATATATATATAAAGTTCTATGAGATATCTTAGATCTTATCTTAGATTTTTAGTTTGAATTTAGAACGAAAATATATTTTTAATTTAAATAACAACTAATAATTTATAAATGATGTAATTCTATAAAAATATGTTCAAGAAACTGAAACGGTGCGTTCACATAAAAGCCGATTAGAAAGATGCTTGTGTCATTCCATCAAAACTTTTAAACATTTTATAAATAGAACGCTCCCAAAGGGCTGACCTAATAACGGTTTATCGAGAAATATTTTCGTAATTCGAAAATAAGTCGATGGAAAGCAACGGAACATAAAAGGCCGAGATATAAAGTCTTTTTTAGCACTGTTGGAACATTTTTTCAATTCCGTCAAAGACTTAGCGAGGGCTTCACTATGCCAATTGATAACTCTCGTATGGACTCTCCGCCCCGTAAAGAGAACAGCCGAGTCGACTGCGAACCATTTGTTGAAATTACCGATTCCTTTATTAGTTCGCCTTGCGTTTCGAATGTAGAATCATTTTTGAATTTCGAATCACATGTTGCCGCATTGATATTTTTACTTTCCAAATTTAAAAATATATATAATAGGCAATATTTGACATTTCATGACAAATACGTTAATTCGATATTTCAAGTTTTTAGTGCGATTACTTTTAATTTCATTATTAATATAGGGTTGTCGGAACAGATATAAACCTTCGCCACCTTATTCCAGAGTATTCCAGAATAAAAATTAATATTTTTTTATTTTAACATATTCACAAACGGAACACTTTTTTTTTAATTTTCATAACACAAGGCACAAGCATTTATATCATAGGGAATATAAAGAATCTGTCCAACGTTTTGATTTTAAAATATCTAAGATATTAATTAAAGTTTTAATATGTAAATAATTATATTTTTAGTAACAAAATAGTAAATATTTGTATAAGTTTGTTCTAAGTTACATATATTTTTATCCTGGTTAGTTGCATTTTACTTATGCGGCTTCGGTTACGCTTTTAATTAAACAATTGTTTAATTAGGCGTGAAACTACTGGCGTTTAATTATGTATTGAAATAATATGGTTTCTTTATTAAAAATTAAGTATACATATTATACGACATCTTGTAAACGTTTTTAGTTTCGCTTTTTTTTAGTGTGTTGACCTTACAGTTAATTGTCATTGGTACGGAAGGAAAATGACTTTTTGTCGATGTTATAATTGGGTTAATTTCCTGCTTTTTGCAATGAATTGTTGAGGTCATGTTTATTCTATTGTTCTTAAATAGACATCTTAATGTTTTTTTTTTTGTATTTAATTGGTGAGAACAGTTTTTTGCCACATTTGAAATGTACATTTAATATGACCAGCGTTGGGGCCATGTATTCTCGGGTGGGCTGCCCACTAGGGGGACGGACGATATAGATATAGCGGTCCTGCGCTACACTATGTCATCGTGTCAATATATATATATATACATACATAAGTGGAATGCAACGTAATAGTATGCGTGAATAGGACGTCAGATAGTGCAAGCGAGAGGGGTGAAAGAGGAAGAGAGACAAACGACGGTTGATCGACGGAGCGTGCGCAGTTTAGGTTAGGTGTTCTTTTTTAAAATAAATATTTGTGGCCCACGAAAGACTTTAAAATTCAATGCCTGCATCCCGATTACCACACACACACACATTTATATATATATAATAAGAATCGTATATTTCACTTGCTGACAATATATAACCATGAATTTACTGTACATATTCCAATTAAAATACCAATATTAATACGAAAGATCAATAACTTTTGGCAGTATAAAGTTTAACATATATAAATCTATGTTGTTAAACTTTATTAAAAGATGTGATTAATGCCCCGCCATTGGGGGCTTATCGTAACCCTATCTTTGGGAAGGACAGGGTCGTATTTTATCTTTTAATAATTTTTTTCACTTTTATTTCCATACTCTCATATCATTCTTCACATGATCCATCTTTCTTCTGCTTACGTTCTACAATTTCTATCTTTCTTATCCTTACCAACTACCGTTCATTCATCGCCTCACTTGTCGCATTCATTGATATCACAGGTTTTGTTATCTCATTTATTTATATATATACTTATTTACCGTTCTACATTTTTAATTTATTAATATTAATATATATCACAGAATTATTGTTTACTTATTTAATTCGTTTAACTATACTTGTCTATATTTGAGGGAGGCTTTTGCCTTTGTCCATCTGACTTCTACCAGCTTAATAAGAGCTGACAACCTCTCGGACACCAATACCAAATGTAAATTGCGATTTGAATAACAGTCGACATCACCTCTTAGGGAAACCCCATTTCTAGTCACTATAAAGAGAAATCCACATAAATCCTTGCGGCCTCCGGATAAATATTATGTAAAGGCACGAACTGAGGTATCCTGAGATAAGAGAATTAATAAACAAAAAATGTATAAATTTATAAATAAGATGTCCTGTGAATTTAAAATTAAAATTATGTATTTAATGGAATCAGGCGTTACCTTGCGGAAGTCCATTCTAAGTACCGATTAGACTCTGTGTTTAGCACTAATCGGTGTAACATAACTCCTGAAGATGCCCTGTGGAGGGGTGAAACATGTGTTGAGCGATTTAACGGTGGCGGTTGTGTAATTCGCATTGTTTGCTGCATGCGCATTTATCAGCGGGCTGGCGGGCGGTGCACTTTGTTGCACGACTACCACTGCATGTACGGAAGTGGCTTAATATTGGTCCTTTTCTTAATTAAAATTATGGTAGGCGGGTTACATACGCGTTCTTATTTTTTAAAATACCACAACAAACACTGTTGTGTTTTAATTGTGATCGTTTTTACAAATGGCATTAATACGTTCAAAGTAATTTATTTTTAAGTTATATACAGAGTGTATGTGTGAATCATTTGCGGTCAATTAATGTATGAAACTCTATCCAAAAATTAATATTTTCTGAATTCGAAAACGTTTTCTAAATTTGAATTAGTATATATTAAAATATATTATTGTTTGCTATATGCCTCTCCTGATTTTATACAGCTAGAAGTTATTGGCCAAGACGCCTGGATTAGGAACATCTGTACGTGGTTCAAATTCCTTCTACCCGTACTAAGTGTTTTGCTAATATTTTTATAGTGAAGACAGCTAAGGAGTGGAACAATCTATCAGTGTTATTTCCTGCTAGCTATTATAACTTGGAAGTTGTCAAGACAAAAAGGATTAGGAATGTTGTGCCTTTTTTCATTCCTCTAACTTCCATCACAATTTCTTTCATTACTTTCCGTACTTTCCTATCATGAGTGGATATGGTCTTTATTTGCATAGTTATTTTTCCTTTTTTTATTTTCATACTCATCTTTCGTCCTTCTTAATGCCTATTTTCATTCCTCCAACTTTTTTTTAGAATTTTTTTCATTACTTTCCGTACTTTCCCATCATGAGTGCACATGGTTTTTATTTGCACAGTTATTTTATCTTTCTTTTTATTTCCATACTCGTTTTTCGTCCTTTTCAATGCCTATTTTCCTTTCTTTTTATTTCCATACTCATTTTTCGTCCTTTTCAATACCTGTTTTCATTCCTCCAGCTTCTTTTACAATTTCTTTCATTCCTTTCCGTACTTTCCTATCATGAGTGGACATGGTCTTTATTTGCATAGTTATTTTTCCTTTTTTTATTTTCATACTCATCTTTCGTCCTTCTTAATGCCTATTTTCATTCCTCCAACTTCTTTTACATTTTTTTTTCATATTTCCTTACTTTCCTATCATAAGTGCACATGATCTTTATTTGCATAGTCATTTTTTTTCTTTCTTTTTATTTCCATACTCATCTTTCATCCTTCTCAATGGCTATTTTCATTCCTCCAACTTCTTTTACATTTTTTTCATTCCTTTCCATACTTTCCTATCATTAGTCCACATGATCTTTATTTGCACAGTTATTTTATCTTTCTTTTTATTTCCATATTCATCTTTCGTCCTTCTCAATGCCTATTTTCATTCCTCCGACTTCTTTCACAATTTCTTTCATTCCTTTCCGTACTTTCCTATCATGAGTGCACAAGATTTTTATTTGCATAGTTATTTTTTCTTTCTTTTTATTTCCATGCTCATCTTTCATCTTACTCAATGTCTTTTATTTCTTTCCATACTTTCCTTCTATACATCACTTCCTTCGTCTTCCCTTCAGGCGTCAACAATTTTACTTTTATGATTTTTAACATTTGTTTAACAGAATATTTAACATATATGGTCACTAAATGTAGATATATATAGACATAAACGTTTGTTGAAATTCTAACTAAATATTTGAAAACATTTTTTGTTTACTTTGAACTTCAGTTTAATTAAAGGCAGCCATGGTAACAGCTGGGTTGGGCCTGTACAAAACTAATTACCATCTTGTATACTTCAATTATCAAAATATTCACTTCACGTTAATTTATGTCGTAATTATTTTATAGAGTTCATTTCTCTGTCTACATTGCTGCGTGAAAGGCGTTAATTAAGAAGAGGAAAATTATAACTTCAGTTCCATATATATATTCATAGTATTTTTTGCGTTCTCGTCTTTTTTACTTCTCCCTTCTTACTTCTTGACCTTGGTTGTATACATTCAACAGTGGAACTCCTCCTGAAATTATGATGGCAGTTGGTGCCGAAAGTCTCTTGAGTGGTGACCACAAATCGGTAGACGTGGCGTGTGTACGCCCCCGTCTAGGTAGACTGTCATGCAGTTCAGGTCGCCGGAAGTCATTTAATGAGCGCATGACCGCTCATCTTACCATCTTTGGGAGAGGTCTATGCATGCTGTGGTCATCCATCGGCTGATAAGATGATCACAATCAAAAGTCGAATGTCTTTATTGTTTTTTTTTTCAAATAATAGCGCTCCTTTTCAGACAATATAATTAAAACAATATAACCCTTTTCTTGATAATGTATCTGTAGAGATACATCAGAATTAAAAAAAAATAGTGGCATCAATTTTGAACGCAAAGTAATCATTTGTATGTGAATGTTTAGGTAATTTTTTAATTTTCGAACGCTTGTTCAGTTTTTTCTGTTGGCATCCTTGGGTCTTAAAAGTCAAGTGGTATGAATAATAATGTAATATTAAAAAAAAAAACTGCCAAGTAAAGGGTTAAACAGGATATATAGTCTCCACTAAGTTGACCAAACATATATTCAAGGTCGAAAGTCACCACATGCGAGCAGCGCAAGACTGATTATTGAAGCGATCTTTAAAAGAGATACTTGCCTAGCACTTGTAGTGTGGACCTACCAAAGATATCCATGGGTGGATATAAAATACACCAATACCTCGCTTTGCGTCGTTTCGTTTTGCGTTTTTTTCGAAGTTGCGTCGCTGCTTAATTAGTACTAATTTTCACTGTGCGTCGTTAGATTTCGAGGTTGCGTTGTTTTGGGTTCGAGTCTTTTTTTCCAAAAGATTGCAACACTTTCGTTTTTAATTGCGTCATGCCATCAAAACTCGGGGATTCCCTTACTAACTAATAATCAACACAATTTTAATACAGTTTTATTTTCACTTTGTTTTTCTAATTTTGGAGTTCAGTTTCAATTACGGAGTGTGTTGTGCTTTTTTTTTAAAAAGAGAATAATAAATTTATATAAATTTTAACATATTGTTTCTGTTTACAAAAAAGGTATATATTTTTCCAATTTATTTATTGACAGAGTTATATTATTCTGGTTATTTAATTGTTTACTTTGTTCAATTTTCTTTTTAACAAGTAGTATTTTCGTAACCCTGGAACGTATCTTCGATCTTTACATGGTTTGCTATAGAAAATCTTAATTCACTTTGCGGCGTTTTAATTTGCATCGTGTTTTTTTTTGGAACGTAACCACGACGCAAAGTGAGGTATTGGTGTAATTGCCACGCTTGGCGGATGGATTGGTGATCGCAGTAGAGTATTATAGTACGCAGAAGACATTGCTGCCCATCATTTGTAAACTTGTTTGTGAGCAGTGGCAATCATATATAATTAATGCACAAAGTGTCAATTTTATATTACTGTATTGTATCCCAGGAATCGAACCCTATGATTACAAGTCCCAGTCCTCCACCGTTGGTGTATCTATACTTAAAGTGATCACTATTAATGCAATCTGTGATGGTTACACAAGGTTTTTTTTAATGGAATCAGGCGTTACCTTGCGGAAGTCCATCCTAAGTAAGAAAAGAACCAATATTTAGCCACTTCCGCACATGCAGTGGTAGTCGTGCAACAAAGTGCACCGCCCGCCAGCCCAATGCGTATGCGGCAAACAATGCGAATCACACAACCGCCACCGTTAAACCATTCAACACGTGTTTCACCCCTCCACGGGGTATCCTCAGGAGTTATGTCACACCTATATGACAACCATGCTAAATATTGGTCCTCTTCTTACTTATATGACATTGTATCCAGGAAATCGAATCCGCGACCTACAATCGCAAGTTACAGGCAACCAGAGCTGTTTATTCTACAACGTGGTCTTTGATCTACGCGACACTGAAGGTAACGGCTCGCCGAGGAAGAGGATAATTTCGCGTCTGACCATCTCAATTACGATACTGACCTATATCCTGTGCTCTGAATCCTTGGCCGGTCTACTTTCCTGTTTGAACGAAGTACATACAATTATAATATGTACAGATTCGTTTTGTTGGACTTATAATTATTTTTAATAATAGCAATAAATAAAATAGATTCATTACAATAATGGACAATAAGTATTTAGTTGTCAATTATTAACAAAACAAAGTATATTTATTTATAAACGTGTCTAGACTGATCCGATTCTCAACTGTGATATCGATTCAGTTGTTTCCGACAATCGAGTAGATATCGATTCGTCAATACAACACGTCTGACGTCACATCTGATGTAGTTTTTTTTAATAGATTCAGGCGTTACTTTGCGGAAGTCCATATTAAGTAAGAAAAAGACTAATATATATAGCTACTTCCGCTATGTAGCAGTAGTCGTGCAATAAAGTGCACTGAGTCTGATCGGTCCGTTGTTTGGCACTAATTGGTGTAATATTACTCCTGAGGATACCCCGTGGAGGGGTGAGCGTGTCGAGTGATTTAACGATGATAGTTGTGTAATTCGCATTGTTTGCCGCATGCGCATTTATAAACGGGCTGGCGGGCGGTGCACTTTATTGCACGACTACGACTGCATGTGCGAAAGTGGCTAAATATTGGTCCTTTTCTTACTTCAATTCTTAGTCTTCTGACGCTAGGCTACAGGTCAATAAAATTATCGTTTAAAAGAGTAATTATCAAATTTATTCGCCACAGGTTTTTCTCAATGGAATCAACGTTCGAAACCTAAATGTTTATGGAGAAGTTAGATTAGAAACAATGTTACTTTATTATTAGCGGAAGTAGCTATATGTTAGTCCCTTTTTTACTTATTTTTTTTATATTTTATAGCTCGCGTATTTCGGAACGCAGCCTGACGAAGCTATAAAAGCTAGTAAAGCCGTCAGCGCTCAAAGCCAATCGAATAACCACCGCTGACGGTTGTAGTTTAGTCTAGATAAGGTGATGGGAATCGAGTAGTGTGATTGATATAGATCAGAGTTCCCCAAACTTTTTTTTGTCGTAGACCCCTTGCCATGTTTTTCCGTGTTGGGTAGACCCCCTACTTACCTGATATTGATTTCCTGTAAATTTCTAACTGTAGTGAAGTTTAGTGTTAAAAAAAGTAAAAACACATGTTAATTTATATATTTATTAATTGAATTTAAATTAAAACTACTCAAAATAAAATTTTGTTTCTGTTATGTAAAACATATGTAACATATTAATCATTATTTACTTTATAGGTACTTTTACAAATAATGTAAATGTTTTGATATTATAAGATAGTATGATGTAAGTAAATAGGTACTATCAGTGTATGTGTTGAGATCCACTATCGTGGACCCCCATTTTCATTTCATGGACCCCCAAATTTTTTTTCGCTGACGTAGACCCCTTGCAGGTTGTCATAGACCCCTAGGGGTCGATACAGACCACTTTGGAAAATCACTGATATAGACAGACGATTATAAAGATAAATCAAATGGTAAATTTAAAGAGATTCCTTAAGAATAAGGTCCGTGTAATAAAAACATTTGAATGCGTCTTTCATTTCATTTTTTCGTCGATCGAATGAAATAAGGTCAAAAGGGTTTACACGATCGTGCGCGGCATAACAAACGAACGCCTAACGTAAACCCAGAGCCCGGGTGGTGAAGAAATTCTCATACAATAAACTGCACATAACCAATGATCGGATCCATCAAAGGAACATCGACCCAGTTCAATTTGTTTACAGAGTCCACATTCAGTTTCAGGTGGGCCAGATGTTACGTTTTCGAATTGGGACGTTTTAATGACCGTTTCGTTTTTTAGGGCATTTACACTTACAACGACATGACATCGATAGTTAAGGCGCCTGTGTGTTTTCTTATAATTACCACTGTAAACTGTCTGTGATACTCGAAAATTTTTGAATCGAGAATTAATGGTAAGAGATACGTCTCATATAACGGTACGTAACATGGGATTATTTGATTTAAAATCCTGCATAACGCCATATAGATATTATATCCAAAGCGGGGACGGTAAATAGAAGCGTTACTAGAGTTTCATCCGCCACTTCGCCCAGTACTAACGCTTGTAGGAGTGGTCGTAGTACTGTAGCTTCTTCTTCTTCGGTAGCTTCTTCTTAATGTTGACCGCACCTTCGCTAGCACTTATAATGAGCGCAGAGACTCTCAACAGCGCGATGCAAACTTTTGTTGAGTCTACTGTGGCGCCATCTGTCATTTATCGATGCGATCGACGGTCACGTGGGTAAGAGCTCGTTGCTAGGCAACGCGTGTTTGAGTGGCGCGCGATATGCACGCCACACGCTTTTTGAAGTGATAGTAGTGATATTAATCAGGCAATAGCAACCGACCAGGTCAAGGTTCAATCTTCTCTGGCGCGTTTGTGTCTAAGCGGATATTGTCGTGTGACAACCTAAGTTAAAGTCACCCCAAGGGTTTCTAGACCCTTGTCACACAATGACCCGGATCAAGTCTACTCTGGGAGCATCTAACTTCGCTACCTTAAAAGTGGTCTTACAAAAGGTTACCTCTGTCTTCAGCTGTCTTCAAACCTAATCTTGACATACATTCTTATAGCAGTAAGAGTCCTGTTAAAGAAAATGCCCTTATCTTCTAAGTCTACCCCGGGAGCACCGAACTTCGCTTCCTTACAAGTGGTCTTACACAAGGTTACCTCTGTCTTCAGCTGTCTTCAAACCTAATCTTGACATACATTCTTATAGCAGTAAGAGTCCTGTTAAAGAAAATGCCCTTATCTTCTAAGTCTACCCCGGGAGCACCGAACTTCGCTTCCTTACAAGTGGTTTTACACAAGGTTACCTCTGTCTTCAGCTGTCTCTAAACCTAATCTTGATATACATTCTTACAGCAGTACAAGTCCTGTTAAAAAAACTCCCTTATCTTCTCCTCATTCATTCCTCACTGCTCTCAAAGCGTAGCCATGTTCCTGAGTATTTGTTGGAGTGAGATCATTCACTTACTGAGTTATTAGTGACGGTTTTGATGATGACTGTCCATCTAATTGGAGAGCGTCCACGAGATCGCCGCCTTCCACTTTTCCTTCCACCACCAAACGTTACATTAAGTTCTAATTACGTACAAGATGTCCAAACAAGTTAAAGATTCGTTATTGCACTGTCGACGTGTGTCTTTTTAAACGGTTTTATTTAGTTCGACCCGTACGGAATTTATTTGGATCAAAATTAGAAATTGAAATTTAAGCACCTTCCCGTTGTCAGATTGATCCGAAATTTGGTACACACATTTAATTTAGATGACAATACAATAAAATAAAATCAATAACATTATAAATCTAAGATGGCCGCCGATACAATCGAAAAGATCCTTAACCCCCTCAATATGGGTATCAAATGAAAGGTCTACACTAGTAAAACACGATTATTATGTCAAAATTTAAAATTCAAGATGGACGCCGTTCCAATATGGCGGACTAGGTACATATTTTTCCACAACCACCACAATATGGGTATCAAAAAACCGTTTAACGTAAAAGTTTTTTAAATGTATTTATTTATATTGAGTTCTTTTAGGATCGATTGTTTCGAAGCCCTTATAGGAGAAGTTTATTTGATTCTAGTTTCTATCACTGCGTCTAGTTTGTTCACTCGAGAACTGTAAAATCTATCATTTTCTTATTTTCTGCCGATAGACGCCCATTTCAAGGCATAAGCTTTCCCCAAAGATATCTTTGGGGTAATATACCATAAACGCAACGATTGACAGGGTTTTTTTTATTAATTCTAATTTGTATCGCCAGTGTTTTTTTTTTTACAATATCTATTTTTCGCTTTAACTAAACGCAGACAGTTGGGAGAGGGTTGCCGCTATTTGATACGGATCTTTCTTCTCCCAGCTGCGAGGCACGGCAGCGTTTTATAATTTTTTACATTTTTTTACACAATTTTCTCTTATGGATAAATACAGCTAAAATTTATACATACTAACAATACAATTTGGAATACTCAATTCTGATTCTGTATGAATACGAAACTTCTGTTCATCTTTTGGAAACTTGTTTGTGAGCAGTATCAAGTGTGAATTATATGAAATAGCTTAATGGAATCAGGCGTTACCTTACGGAAGTCCATCCTAAGTAAGAAAAGGACCAATATTTAGCCACTTCCGCACATGCAGTGGTAGTCGTGCAACAAAGTGCACCGCCCGCCAGCCCGCTGATAAATGCGTATGCGGCAAACAATGCGAATCACACAACCGCCACCGCCAAATCACTCATCACGTGTTCCACCCCTCCACGGGGCATCTTCAGGAGTTATGTTACACCGATTAGTGCCAAACACAGTCTCTTCGTTCTTTCGGAAGTGGCTAAATCGGGAATCGATTCTGCGACTTACAATCAAAAGTTTTAGTCCTTACCCCTAACCTACCATTGCTCAATATCATAAAGTATGTATAAAAATAGTTTACTTAAGCCAATAAAAAAATGTCAATAAATACACACACTATAATAATTTAACATCAATTTGTATCGATACAATATGTTTTCTGTATTATAATGTAAAAATAAAATCTCTTCTTAAATTAAACAACTAAGTTTCAATACAGTACATACTGAAACTCTATGAAAACTTTTGGAGGCTATTCTATTAAAAGCGGGCGACTTTGGGACGGGGGAAGTTTTCAATATTACCCCCCCCCTCCCCTCGTCTTTTGTAACTGCAAATAACTACGTATCCCCGTCTGTACGAAGGAAAGTTGGGAAATAAGTTTAGTGGCGCTAAAATTCATTAAGTCTGATATTAATGGTTCCCGTGATAATGACGTTACTTCTTCTCCATTTATTATCTTCACGCTATATCGTATATATGCCCATGGGAATGGTTTCACTCGGGATTTATCTACCAGATCGAGCCAGACATCAACCGATGATCACATCCGGACCTTGGCCTTCAAAGATGTCCCATAATTCCGATAGCTCTGACATCTTGCATCCTGTATCTTTTGAAGACTGTACCAAGGAACTACGCTATTATGATGATTATCCCAACAGGTAGAAGGTTATTGAGTCAGCAAATGTCATCTCATGAGGTAAATGTCCGGCAAGACAGAAGAAGAAGACACACATAAATCAGTCTGTCTTTAAATATCTCGTGGAATATCCTGCGAAAAAGTGATGTCGCAGAAGGAGGCTGCTGAGAGAGAGAGAAAGAACATCTGAGTTCTCCATCCGCAGTCGGAGACCTGGACGTCGGAGGGTGTTATACCGCGCCTTTCTCCAACCCCCTTAGCAAGGCCTTGGCGACGGAGTCGGTGTGATCCGCCGCAAGTAAGGAGGATAAAGGTTGATAATGGGAGGGGGTAGGATTCTCACCGATGCTGTGAGAATGATATTTCCTTACCAGGCTTTGTTACGGCGATGGTACAGAACGAGCAGTCATGGAGCGCCGGAATAATCTTTTGCGATAAATTGATGCCGCAGTAGGAGACTCCGGAGGGGGAGAGAGAGAAAGAACATCTGAGCTCTTCATTCGCAGTCGGAGACCTATACGTCGTAGGGTGTTATACCGCGCTTTTCTCCAACCTCCTTAGCATGGCCTTGGCGACGGAGTCGGTGTGATCCGCCGCAAGTAAGGAGGATAAAGGTTGATAATGGGAGGGGGTAGGATTCTCACCGATGCTGTGGGAATGATATTTCCTTACCAGGCTTTGTTAAGGCGATGGTACAGAACGAGCAGTCGTGGAGCGCCGGTATAATCTTCTGCGAGAAAGTGATGCCGCAGTAGGAGACTCCGGAGGGAGAGAGAGAAAGAACATCTGAGCTCTCCATCCGCAGTCGGAGACCTGGACGTCGTAGGGTGTTATACCGCGCCTTTCTCCAACTCTCTTAGCATGGCCTTGGCGACGGAGTCGAGGTGATCAGCCGCAAGTAAGGAGTCGAGGCAATAGGCCATCGCTGTTGAAACTGTGGTAGTATGCGAAAGCATTCCCGTCGTTTCAACAAAAGGCGTTGAAAAAGATCGTGGGGTTTTAGCTGGTAGGAGTCCGACATAACCCTTATTGCACTTGCAGCGGAGAGGTATATCATGCAGGATATCCCCACGAGATAAAAAATGGTGAACTGCATGTGGAGTGAGGATTTAAGGGCAGGGTGGATCACTCGGCAATCTAAGAAAGGATACTGATCCTTCCAACCGTTCTATGAATATAAATAATTAAAATATTTAGTAAAGCACTGTTTCAATTATAATTAAATTCATTTTAATATTTTAGTTTAAGTAACCGTTCTTTTGGTTTCTGAAATCTATATCTGTTCATCTACTGTGAACCAGATAATAAATTAAACATGACAAAAGAATAACCAAAGAAAAGCATATAAAACGTCTGTACCTTTTGGATTAAAATACTAATTAATTCACTATATTACTAACAGACGACAGAATGAATAGTTAGAAATATAAAATCTTTAAATGCGTATAAAAACTTTTACATCTATTTCCAAGCACCATGTATAAAGTGATCATTTTAAATATGTCACATTTATTTATTATTTCCTACTGAAATATGACAGTCTAAAACTTCTGACAGTAAAAAGTCTAAACGTACAGATAATAAATACTAAATAATTTAAATTTGTGGTAATTCGAATTTTAAAAAAAAATTTTCTTGCTGTGTAATCATTACGATATTTATATATATTATATACAGAAAATGGGTTAGGTAATCCCCTTTTTAAGCTTTTACACCTATAATAAATCATACTGTATAAAATAAAAATTAAAATAGCGTCAATAAAAATGTCATGTTTATCTGTGATCATTTTATTTATACTCATAAAACGTTTTTAGAATGCAAAGCTACTAATAAACTAGTAATCAATTTTAGAATTATATTGTTATGTTTCAAGAAATTTATCAAAACAAATCGTATATAAAATTAAATGAGACAGTTAAACTGAAGTTAATGCAAAAATAATAGATAGTAATATACGTAAATACGAATTGATTGATCGCTCGCGCTGTGCGTGCAAAATGGAAGGGCCCCGCCATTGTTTGCTTGCTTATCGAAATAATGGCGGATGTTGGCGCGCAAAAAAATTACGCGGGAAAATCGATTGATAGCTGTCAAAATGAAGTTTGAATTACGTGTTGTTTGATCTGTGCCGTTTGTAATTAGTTACTATTAATAATTATTACTAAAGATAAACGAAATTGATCTACATATGCCAATAGATTGTCGGTATTAATTTTTTTTATTATTTATTTTATTTTATTAGATCCTATATACTACAGACATTGCATCAGTGTTTTTTTTTTTAAATTACGTTTAATATTTCCAAATTTATTTTTTAAAAATTACAGCAGTATTCACGAAGTCTTTATGAGTATTAACCACTAGGAGACATATCTTTAGTAGATTTCGTTAGCATATTAGCCGATAGACGCCCACTGCTGGGCACAGGCTTCCCACAAAAATCACCATTTATAACCGTTCCTGTAACGGTTATTAATGGCCATCTATGTTCAGAGCATCATAAATGAGATCAGTGTAAGACCTGGATTTCACTCCGGGTCTGAAGTGACGGTAGTTGGAACACATTTGGAACACAGTTGGAAGGTTCAACAGTGGCGACCACGTGGTAATAGACGCGGCATGGGTAGTGGGAACACTAGATCTTTTTATTGCTCTCTTGTCTGCGTTTGATCACCAACTTGTGTGATGGAAAATGACAATGTGGTCTAAGATGCAGCACGGAGCCAGTTGGTATTAGTTCACTAGATGTATTGATAACTTAGTTTGCGTGTAGTCTCTGGTTGCGTACAGCGGCAGACGGGCATGCTTGTCCAAATCGGGTGGAACAAATAAGTTCATAGGCTAGCTTAAAGCGCTTTAAGTGATAACTTAAAAGTTGTGTAGTTGTATCTTTTATACTATTTCGAAGCCTTTCTGATAAGTTCTCAACGCGAAGCTAATAAATGTCACCGTAAGTCGGCGGGGAATGCGGTGGGGGTAGGCGACAGATGGAAAATGTTCCTACGCCTTGGAAATTGCATTAGGTGTTGTGTGAGAACAAATAAATGCCAGTCGGTAGACATGCCGACTGGTGGATATTACATTTTCCCGCGAAAACCTTTATTTTCTCCTTTGTCGCCTTTAACGTTTGACTTCTCTGTTTCAACTTTCGGATATGTTATAAAGGCTATAGGCGATAATATACGAAGAATGGTTATTAACTTTATTCAGAGATTTTTGGTATTAATTATATATATATATATATATATATATATATATATATATATATATATATATATATTAATTAAATATATATATAATTATATATATCTATATACACACAGATATATATACATATATACACATGTATATATATACAGTGCCCGGCGTTAAATATTACACACCGCCCTTTGGAAAGAGACAATCGGGTAATTTCGGCTTCGTAAAACGTTATCTCTGTCGCACGACTCACAAAACGTCACAAAGGTGTTGTGGAACAGAGATAATGCTCTACGAATGCCGATATAAGCCAATTGTCTCTTTCGAAATATCGATGTGCATATTGTATTCTACTATACTAGTCCATTTTTTTTTAGGAAATAATTGGTAATTTTTTACATATATACTTTAGTAATTTATTATAAAGAAGGTAAATTAAGTTTAGAATAAAAAAAAAATAGAATAGACTCTTCCAGAAATTTCTTTCGTAATTATTAAATAGCTTTAAATTAGTTATAAAATTTTCATGGCTTTCGGAGAAGTAGTTTTGGCGCCTGAAAATTAAACTTACCGCAATGTTTTCAGATGAAGGAGTTAGTGTTAAACTTAAATTTTCATTTATTAATGCCCTAATATTTTTATTGAATTATTCATATTACAATCCAGTTAGGGCCATTTAAAAACACCACTTACGTACATTATTAATGCCCTAACAGTTTAATTTTATAGAAAATAACAGGTGGCGCAATAGTAATATCATAATGTGTATCTGTCTTAATTTTTGCAAATGGCGCCAATATATGTATATATATATATATATATATATATATATATATATATATATATATATATATATAGTGCTCGTTGGACAGACGTCGAAGACGGAGGGAAGTGGCCACGAGATAGAGGCAGCGGGACAAACCAGCCAGCCCCCGAGGACACAAATCCAGCGTGACCTTGCTGGCCGGCAGAATCAACGGCTAGCGCGCATGTCTGGTCAGTATTGCTGAGGTGTACTGAGTGAGGAGTTAGGTGATGACGGCAGCGTGGACCATTCGGCAATCTAAGGGAGGATACTGATCCTACCTCGGATCGTCCACGCTGTTCGCGGCGACGGATTACGCCGTTTACGTATCGGACGATGAGAAGTGTGGTGCTTGATTTTTGAACATCGCACGCGTATTTTCGTGCGGTGAGCGGTCGCCAGTGAAGTGGTTGCTGTAGTTGATAGGTTATCGCTTGCAGTGTAGGGAGTGTCTGAAGCGTGCGGTGTGTGGTGAGTAGTTTGTGGGAACCCTGCGATAGGATCAGTGAGGACGTCTTTAGGACGCCTCACGAGGTTTCTAAAGGAAGAGCCGGGGTTGTAGCGAGTGGAGTTCGCTATAAGGGTGGGAAGAGGCCTTCGCGAAGTATGCCTTGGAGCAAGCCTGGAAGAATTCCTGTACGGTTTCTAATTGGAGTTGCGAGCCTGGTGAAGCGATTCTGTAACACCTGTAAGGGTTTCAGCACATGCGACGGGGCATGGGAGAAGACTACACTTGCGTAAGCGAAGACGGGTCTTACGCACGTTTTATAGAGAAGGAGCTTGTGTCTGAGGGACAACTTGCTTGATGAGTTGAGAAGTGGGTAAAGCCTGAAAAGTATGGTGCGGGCTTTGTTAGCAACTAATCTTGTATGCTTCTGGAATTGTAATCTAGTATCGAAAGTGACACCTAGATATTTAACAGATTTTGACCAGGGTATAGGACGGCCGTAGAGGGAGGTGACTCCCGGGTTTTGACCGCGTCTACACCTGAGTTTACGGGATAGTGAGAAGACGATCGCCTGACTTTTGTCAGGGTTCACGTCTATGCGCCATTTGCGGTACCAATCGTGATTCTACCGCGCGTGGGCCCTTAGTAGTAGCTTATTTTCGCATGCCCGCGAATCTCTTTATACATTGTTCGATTTTGTTCAGTAATCCTCTCGTTAAGAGACAGTGAAAGAACGAAGAACCTCATGTAAAAACACACATATATATATAATTCCATGCTTAAAAATATTAATAAACATACTCAGAATAAAACACGATACTATTCATATGTTTGTTACGCAGATTCAAAGTTTACATTTTTATGTAATGAAAAATTGTACTAAATGTAGTAATGTTATAATTGGTAAACGAAGTGTAAGATGATTTCTGAACGACGTCTGTATGAAAGAGATCGATGCATGCGGGAGTATAGCTCGCTCTCTCACGACGGCGACGCCATTGTAAGACGTATTAACATTTTCTCTAGTTTAAAATTAATTGTATACTAAATTTGTATATTACATACTAAATTATCTAATATATAAAATTCTCGTGTCACGGTGTTCGAACTTGAACTCCTCTGAAACGGCTTGACTGATTTTTACCAAATTTAATATGCGTATTCAGTAGGTCTGAGAATCGGCTACTATCTATTTTCCATACCCTAAGTGATAAAGGTTTTTCACACTTAAAAATTTTTTTTTAATTTTTTTAACGAAATTTTGTTTTTATTTTTTATGATACAGCATACAAGAATACATACAACCATAAATTTTCACCCCTCTTCGATCAACCCTTATTTTTTATTTGTAAATTAAAATATCAATTTTTTTTGCAAAATAACGTTTGCGGGATCAGCTAGTATATATATAATATTTCGTTTCGTAAAATCATATTACATTTTTATAACAAATTTAATAAACTTTGAAGAGATTCTTCCGAGAGCGACACGTCGGCCTAAAAGCCATACGCAATTAACGTGAAAAGCCATTTAAAAGGGAATTTGTTACTTTGACGACTTTGTCGAGGGGCAATCAAATTAAATACAAAGAAATTCATGTACACACCGACAGAAGTACCTGCTGCGCTGGTAATGGGTCCTCGACCTTTTTTGTAGCGAAATTTTGACAAAAAAAAATTAATTACATCGAATCTTCAAGATAAGAGTGTGAACAGTGAACAGGTTACTTCTAGATGTAGCATCGCAGATCTCGTCGCTTGACATCACGCGAGACAGACGTCAATTGCTTTGTCAAAAAAAAACCTATTAACTATACTTAATGATATAAATAAATGTAATGATTTCTAGAAAACAATGATAAACATATTCAGTATATTATATATATATATATATATATATATATATATATATATATATATATATATATATATATAGGAGTTTGGCCCTATGCAGATTGGTGGTAGAGCTTTAGATTTATTAGACTACGCTTAATCCAAGCTAGAGAAATTTGGCAATATATTGATCGCTGTTAAAAATATTCAGTATAATTAGTTATAATTGTATTAGCTCATTTTAAGAGCAAGCGTTTTATTCTCGGCATACGATCTTATATAATTCACACTTTGTGCATTAATTATATAGGATTGTTTCTTACAAATAAGTTTCCAGAGGAAGATCAGCAGCGTCCTCTGCTTACCATAATACCACACTGATCGCCAACTCGCCTGCCAAGCGTGGCGATATCTACATCCCCCCGTAGATATATTTGTTGGAGGCCCGATGCCTTGTATTTTTTTTTATTTATTTTTTTTAATGGTCCCCGCTATTGGGCACCTCTCGTTCCCCTATCTCGTGTGGGACAGGGACTTTTTATTTCTAGTAATTTATTCATATTTTTAATTATTATCATTCTTCTCTTTCATGTATCATCTTATCTGTCGTACTGTTTCTTTCATTCTACAATTTTCCCAGTCTTTCTCTTTCATTCCATTAGCCATACATCCATCCTCAACCACTACATTCTAGGTTTCCTTACTATTTTATTTTGCAACATTAAAATTATTGTTCAAATATTAAACACGTATTTTCTTTGTAATTATCATCTTATATTATACTATTTATTGCACTATTTTTGGTACTACTATATTCCTTTTATTTCTATATTTTAGTGTTTGTTTTATTTTTACCTATTGCATTTATTACCACCTTCCTGCAGTAGCTGAAGAAGCATTCTCTCTCCCCTTCGTCTTGCATGATGGCCGAGATATTCCTTTCCTCTATCTTTTTGCCCATCCGGCATTCGGAATCTGCGCGCTGTCTTCCGAACGCCGGACAGTGGGCCACATTGCCTTGTATTGGGTGTCTATCGCCTGAAACGACTGTATAAAGTGACGTTTGAAGTATGTTACAATAGTTTTTTTTATTGGAATGCGAAGGGCCAATAACATTTGGCAGTACAATGTCTTCGGGGACAGATAATAAACAATAATTATATTGAAAGATATTAAGTTTATTTTATTTCTTATTTCAGAACACCATTTATATCAATAGACTACGAATGTGCTCATTTATACTATTAAAACTTTTACACCTATAACCAAACATCCTGTGTGTTGTATGTAATATTAATATGATCTGGAGTATTTATTCTATACAATAGTATAATGTATTTTCGTGGATCTCAGCCAACGAAGCGAATAATGTAGGTATTGAAAATTTCTAACAAGTATACGAGATGTAAATTGGAGGTGAACTTTATGTTTTATTTATCCATCCAGCAAATTGGATGACAGTGTACTGTGAAGCTATACATATATGTGTGTGTATATATATATTTCTGAGAGAAACATTATTAACACATTCCATGCCATGCAGTTTGTATACGATCCCGCTGCACTTTCAGTTCAGGCCATTTGCAGTTCTCATTGAAAAACAAAGGATTCTTAAACAAATGAATTGTTGGCTCGAATATAGATAACTTCACGTCACGCATGCGTGTACGTAATGCATATTAAAATTTATAACTTTTTCCCGCTAATTATAGCTTTGCAGTATTGAAAAACTGAAGCACATGTCTTAACGACTTTTTTTAATTTTTAAAGCGTGGGTCGTATACTCCCCATGCAGCCTGAATGGAAAAATTAAAAAATTTCGCAGCACGGAACGTGCTGAATATAATTTAAAAAGAACAAATGTTGAGATACTGGCTGTTAGGTAATAATTTCACTATAATAATTGACGATACAAAACTTCTTGTAAATGTCAACTCAAATAAAGATATTTTGAATTTCGAATTAAATTTTGACGTATAAATATCATTCTATTAAACATATTTTTTATATTTAATCTGTTGTAATCAAAATCATCCTTAGTGTTTTTTCTTTTATATCTTTTATTTTACATATAAAACCTCCTGTGATTTTCGATGAACAAAATATTTCGTATCCAAACGACGAAATAACATTTCATTATTATATTAATACAAAAGCTAGAAAGCTGTACAATGTATCTCTCATCGGTTGCTATGTTTACTGTGTTATCCGCTCCCCTCGTGTCATTGGACTAAATAAAACATCTCCCTTTCATTAATGGGAATACCTTTCACATGTTAGATTTACAATACGTGTCTATGAATAGCCTCAAACGTTCCACAGATAAAATATATTTTATCTGTGCATTATATTCGTGTGTTTATGTATGAAATGTTCTCCATACGTTACGTATTTTAACAATCATGTCTTTTTAAAATTGTCTATTATTTTTATATATGATCTTCCAAATATTTCTGATAATTTTAATAATTTTGTGTAACATACAACAATTATATATCAATAATTGTTAACACACTTAGTCTGGCCATAAATACTGTTATATTTAAAAATAAACAAAATGTTACGTTTGAATTTAGAATCTGTCATTTTTATATCATCGTTCTCGCCAATGTATTGTAAAATATTTTGACATTAAAATACAGTGGGGTAAAGAGAACCGAATCGCTGTGATTTCATTACATAAAGAAAGTATGGCGCCCCATATTATTTTTTAAATCTTACATACGCTTGGCTTTTGTAAAATGTTTAAAAAGGTTTATTTATTGTTAAAATTAAACCTCCTTTATTTGTTACAGAAAGACGATGGTAAAATCGTCACTATTTAAGTGGTACGCACAAGTTATAGTGAAAGAAAATTTTATTTGTGCTAATTATTTATGCTGGAAGCTCTAAAGAAGCTTTCCAATTAGTCAACGGAATACAAAGCGAACATTATTCGACTTCGGATAAGGAACTGAGTCTTATTTTTGTGCAAAAATTTCAAAACATGTGCACAAGTGAATCAAGATACCATTTTTGAGAAAGTAGTCAAGCCCACAACACCATGTTCAATAACCAACAATGATACTTTCAGCAAGAGTCGGCGCCGGCTCGATCCAACCAATCTTGGTTACAAACGAACGTTCTGGACTTCATCAGAGCTGAAATCTGGTCTCTACTCCTGATCTTAATCCACTGGATTATGATTTATGGTCAATTTTAGAGAGTAACGCTCTAGATGCCATTATAATTTGGTGTACCTAAAACAATCTTTACGATTAGTATTGAAGAATTTTCCAATAGAGTCCGTGCTGCTATTTATATCTGTCCTCAAAGTTTAAAGGTCTGCATTGCAGCCAATGGTGACCAAATCAAATAAGATTTATATATTAAACGGTTTTATTTAGTTCGACCCGTACGGAATTAATTTGGGTCAAAATTAGAAATTGAAATTTAAGCACCTTCCCGTTGTCAGATTGATTTGAAATTTGGTACACACATTTAATTTGGATGACAATACAATATAATAAAATCAATAACATACACTAGTAAAACATGATGATTATGTCAAAATTTAAAATTCAAGATGGACGCCGTTCCAATATGGCGGACTAGGTACATATTTTCCCACAACCACAACAATATGGGTATCAAAAAACTGTTTAATTAAGTGTATTTATTAATGCATTAATCTAACATACTGTAATAGTAATGTTGCATACAATAAAAAATGTTTTTGTTTATAACAATATTTATGGCAACACTGAGTAGACTGAATTGATTGAAGATTGTTATTATGTTTTGTATATCTATACTATTTTTTATTTCATGATATCGATAGAATTTTATGCTAAAATTTATGCTACAAAAGAAAACTGTTGTTTGCCAATTTTAATATGAGAACTTATAGACTTAATTAGAGATGAGTTTTGTGAACAAAAATTATTGCAGGATATATTCCAAACATTTTTTTTTAAATATATTTAATAGGCGAAGCTTTGACTTATGTTTCGCTTGATATTAAGAGACGAAGTCTGCGATGCTACATGCTTGCCTAGAAGAAACCTGTTCACTATTGTCTTGAAGGTTTCCGAGTTATAATTGGCTGGAAATAATGGCGCCGGTTGAACCAATCCTTGGCTGTTTGCAATATAAAATAATGTCTTGAATCCGTGCATCTTGTTCGATGGAAGAAAGGAATTTGAGAATATATTTGGTGTAATTTCGCTATGTAATTGTGGTTATCTATGTGAGTTTTATATATAGAATATTGATATACATATATTTGTTACGATTTAAAATGTGAATTCATGGAATTATCATAAAAATATACATAAAAAGTTTACGATATTAAAATTTATAATCAATTACTATAACAGTGTAAAAATTTATAAATAGTTTTTATTTGTTACTGAATGAAGAATATTGTATAAGTGATCACAAAAAAAAAACAGTTTGGTTTTATTGTGGTCATCTTTTAAACCAAAGCTGCGTTTAGTATTCTCGTAAGTATAAGTTTAAAGATGCAAATATAGGAGACTGTTTTCTTTTTTTATTTTCTAACGTAGTTATATATAAACAGAGGAGTACGTCTTTTTGACGTCACTTGGCTTTATTTGAGGTTTATTAAGAGAATGATAGATTTT
Source organism: Battus philenor (assembly GCF_028537555.1). Taxonomy (NCBI): domain Eukaryota; kingdom Metazoa; phylum Arthropoda; class Insecta; order Lepidoptera; family Papilionidae; genus Battus; species Battus philenor. Next base: position 14,598,422 of record NW_027181676.1, on the reverse strand, counting down.
AGGTATAAAAGCTTTAAAATTTGATTATAATTTCTATTAAATTGGTTCAAATTGACATATTTCTTATGACGTTACAAATAAAACATGATTATCGATATAAAGATGGTTGTAACACGTCAAGCCCTATTTCGTTTGTAAATTCTAAGATGGCGGACCTAATCTGGAGCGTCGCATTTGGCGCGCTTTTCGAAAAAGGAACGCGCCCTGATTACCGCCACCAGCTGTCAGTGCGTTTACATTTCAACAAACGTATCTAACGACGCACTCAATTTGGAAAGATTTATAACCTAATGTATAATGGCGTTATACTTTTTAAAAGTAATAATATTGCATATATTAATAATTTATACTAACTACTAACATTCAGCCTTAAAAAATAATAATTGTGTGTTATGGAGTTTCTTCCTACTTCTCCACAAATGCGAAGCAGAGTAGAGTCAAAAAAAAAGTTGAATTAAAAAAAAAAGTTGACGATAAGAGTTCTGTTAAAAGTTTTAATATTGCCAACCACAGCTTATATAGACGTATATAATGATATAAGATAAATAAATAAATAAAAATTAATATTTTACTACGTACTACGTCTTGTGTATCTGTATATCAACAAGACACAAATAAACCAGATGAAGTAGCCTGTTGAAGTGCAAAGGTAGAGGAGTAATCTTCAGGATGGACACGAGATACCATGTCCTCTGGAGAAAAGACTTGTGTTAGATTCTTACCCATTAAAACCCCCAGAGCGTTCGTTCTCGACGCCTTCAGAGGGTTTGCCGGATCTTTAAGGGAACTCGCAACTGTTCACTCAGTACTGTGCTAAGACACATCCGGGGAGGAAGCTGTGCTGCCTCCAGCATCCTCGCTGTACTTCAGCAATAGGAGACCACTTCGCGTTGCTGCCCTTCTCGGGTTCACATTAAGTGAACCATGAAGATCACTACCCTGACCTGATCCCTTATTCTAGTGAAACCGGATTAAAGGGTCGACATCTTTATCTAACATATAAACATTAAAGATTCTATAAAATTGCAGTACGAATAAATAAATCACAGTAAACTTTCTAGCCAGTACTTTGTCGGCGTTGGCAAATAAAAAAAAAGATGTAACAAAACCCCTTTTCCAGATGGCAAAAAAAAGCGAAGAGTTCCTGGAAGCGAACGCTCGGAGCTAGTAAAAGAAAGATGCAAAAAAAAAAGATGTTTTCGATCCACAGACTGGCAACATTACAGCGCACTTTTAACAATAAAACCCATAGACTACAACATTTTTAACAGCGGAACGAATGCACTTTGATGTTGACATCAATTGTTTTTGAAATACAGAAATTTATTTTTACACACGAGCTCTAAAACGGCCATGTGCGATATCAAAGAGAAATATTGCATGTTGTCAGAGAAATCACGTGATTTTAGTTTGACGTTTATTGAGAGAATAATACAGGGTGATTGGCAGAAAGTATTGATCATTTGCTGCCTATTTATGTGTGATACAGTACATTACCCTATTCAAAATTGAATTGTTTCAGAAATAATAATATATAGAGTAATATTTCAAATCAAGGACATCTTGTGCTCTGTGGAGCGACATCCTTACTTACTTTTTTTTTCTTAAAGGGCTGCCACAGCTAGATTCGCACGGAATAATGTCCTCTCGTTGTTCCTTCATCATGTTTAGTGTGGCATCATTCTTAAGTAGAAAATTTTTCACCAAGTGAAGCGCATATTTCTCTGTCTCTCCACTTAACGAAGGCAACGGTGGGATTCCCCGGAGTTTGTCACTAAGAGTTCAAGTAGACTTGGTGCGAGTGCTCATGACGACAGATTCTAATGACTAAGGCTTTTTATGGCCGGTTTTTGGGGGCTTCTTGCATCCCCTATATTGATGATAGGGATAATTTTAGTTTTAAATATTTTTTTTCAGTTTGTTTTCTTATAACCCTTCTGTTTTGTTCTTCACAATCTCCATTATCCTTTTTCTTCCATTTTACACGTTTTCTTTCATTTTTTCGTAACTACGGGTTAATAAACTCCCGTAAACCAACCTTTGCTGTATCGGTGTGAAAGAGACAACTGATTGAAAGAGACCGCAACAAAAAACGTAATTAATCATACAACAATATTTGTCATATGTAAAATCCATAATGGCGCCGAAACGTATTTTTTGTAGCCGCTAATTTGTTAAAAATAAATGACAGATGATATACGTAAAAAGTTCAAAATTCGAATCATAAAATTATTTTTAAAGTGTCAAAAGTATGATTCGATTTATTGCTTATTTAAAATTTAAAAACATTTGTAAAGTTCTATTGTTGATTAATAAAATTATTTTTAAACTAATGATTTTTAAAGCTCTATGTGTATTTGAGATTAAATTAAAATATAAAAATCGTACGAAAAATGAAATTAGTCGCATTAAAAAAGTATTCATATTGAGACGGGCGAAAAACTCGTGTCTTTAACGACAAGTCGCTTTTATGGAGGCAATAAAATTATATTACACTGTTCCATATTCGAACGGTTGACTGTTATACAATCTAATTTCACCGTTTTCGTTCGAAAATCCGAAGTGTTGCGCAAACTCTGCGCGACGGAATGGAAGTTTGGCATTTAAACCGTTTTACGAACGCAACCAAGTTTTGGCGGGAATTAGACTAGCGCTTTGGCGGGAAATGTGCTTAAAATTCGACGCTTGACAGTTGTAAAAAAAATTTCTTTTTTTTTTAAACTGGAACAGGCAATGGCAGATTTGTCTGGAACTTTACGTTAATTTGAAGTGACAGTACTAATCTATATTTTTTCGATCGTCGATCTAACTTCGACAAAAAGTAATTAATACTTGCCATGTAGTAAATCAGTGATTCTCAAAGTGGTCTACATCGACCCCTGGGGGTCTATGACAACCTGTAAGGGGTCTACGTCAGCGAAAAAAAAATTGGGGGTCCATGAAATGAAAATGGGAGTCCACGATAGTGAATCTCAACACATACACTGATAGTATCTATTTACTTACATCATACTATCTTATAATATTATAATCGTATCAAAACATTTACATTATTTATAAAAGTACCTATGAAGAAAAAAAATTATTGCTTATGTTATTTTATTTATAGTTTATTTTTTGTTTATTTAAAGTTACGTATATTTTACATAACAGATACAAAATTTTATTTTGAGTAGTTTTACAGGAAATCAATATCAGGTAAGTAGGGGGTCTACCCAACACGGAAAAACATGGCAAGGGGTCTACGACACAAAAAAGTTTGTGGAACTCTGTTGTAAATCATGTATGGGTCGCAATACATTTTGAACTTGTAAAAACCTGAGAGTCGCAGTCTCAGAGCTTCGCTACCCTGCACTGACTTGTTCAATTCGTCACTATAAATACGAATGTGGGACAAATACATTTATTTGTTTCCTGAATCTTAAAAAGGAAAGTGCTAAGAAAATATTTTAAAAAAATAAACAGTATATCACACAAATTATAGTGAGTCAGTGTTATTTTGTTTAAGAGTGCTGGAGAAAAGTAACTACATTATTTTTTATTAAATTTTAGTTTTGTACTCGTAGTTAGCAAAGATAGATAAATTACGCCAATCATGACTTACAGGAAATCAATATCAGGTAAGTAGGGGGTCTACCCAACACGGAAAAACATAGCAACGGGTCTACGACACAAAAAAGTTTGGGGAACTCTGGTTTAGACCATTGTTTCCCAACGTGGGGCATACGCCCCACAGGGGAGCGTTTGGAAAGTGGACTCGATACGAGTTTAACCTTTTTCTTTTTTATAAAAAATATATGTGTTACAAAGGGGGCGTAAAAATTTTAGTAATGCAAAGGTAAATAGTAGCTTAGACGGACGCTCCATGGTGTTGGCAGGTCTATTGTTTCTGAAGATGTTAATGCTGTTAGCCCTAAGGCTTTCACAGCTTCATCGGTACTGAGTTCACGGAGCGGAAGGGTCCGTGAACTAGATTGTTGGCGGGTAGAATAGGTATCAGAAAGGTCTGAACCTCAACTCGGAAAGCGTGAGCGTTGGGAAAAGCGGTAGAAGAAACATCACCAATGCTTCTCTGGAATAATCAAGTGTATACAAAATTTCCTTTCGTTTTATAAATGTCAACACATTTACATTGAACAGCAATCCACCGCAAAGCCGATACGTTGAATTACAAGCGTGTTTAATTCTGTCGTCGGTCTGGGTACAAGGTACGCTGTAATTGGGTTATGTTTATTTCAGAAGTGAATGGAATTTATTAACACTTGTCTTTAATTTAATTTTTTAAATTTAACCAGTCGGTCGGCTTGGATCATCTGTGGACGACTATCGGCTAAAACGATGAAAAAGTTTTACTGGAGAGTTTTAATATAAATAAATATACAATTCTATATAAAAATTATACTATATTAAATAAAAAGATTCAGTTTAAACTGAGACAAAGTTGTATAATTTATTTAGATTAAATCTACAATGAATTACAAACTTAATACTAGCCAAACTCCAAGTTTTAGTTGACATAAATACATATAATGTATCCGACAAATTCCTAAACTATAATTTTCGGTACGTGCAAATGCTTAAACTATTGCGTAACATTTTGACAGTTCGCTTCATAGAATTTCCCGCGCAATTTTCGCGCCGGAACAATGCGCCGCCATTTTGGATCACCCGCAGAACGGTTCGATTATTGAACGTGTACAATACCCGGCGATAAATATTGCACATCGACCCTTGGAAAAACACATTCGGCTAATTTCGTGTTCGTCGATCTCTGTCGCACGAAATACAACTGACAAAACGTCACATAGGTAGTATGGGACAGGGATAGTGCTCTAAGATGTCCAAGTCCATCCTAAGTAAGAAAAGGACCAATATTTAGCCTCTTCCGCACATGTAAAATGTGCGGAAATATTGATGCGATAATTATACTTCTACTGTATAAAACAGCAGTAAAATATTTTCACGAATAATATGATAGTGGCACTGTCTTTTCCTAGTATTTTATTTTCGACTCTACTGTGCTTCACAAGGTGTTATAGTTGTGGAGAAGAAGCAGGAAGAAACTCCAAAACAATACATGTTTTATTAAAGATTAACATATATACATATACACTTTATATGTAGTCTAAATGCAATCAAAACAGTCAGGCGACATCACTGTCTAGAATTCTTATCATTAAAGTATTCGTTTATTGAATAATAAGAATTTTCCATCAATTTATTTTTAATCTGTAGCATTTTATTAAGACAATCTGATAAAGATTCAGTTGAATAACATCTGATCTTCATTGATATAAACTTTTACTTTAAAAAAGTAATTAAAAACTGTAATCAAAATACGACTTACAAATTGAGAATAATAAAATGTATAATACATGTAGATCCATCCGCCATAACCGATTCAAACATGGCTTCATTCTTTTGGCGGGAGCACAAAGAACGTTGAGTGAATGAAATGCGTAATGGGATTGGATTGTATGGAACACAGATAAACTATACACATCGACTTACTCGACTGTGAAGCTGCGTAACATGCATTGATTACAGGAAATCGTATGTGGATCAATAACGTATTGCAGAAGTGATAAACTCGCGGGTCGCTTACTGTTTTACATCGAGCCTTCGTCGGATTAACCTGCGTCCAAGCAGGGGTGGTCAAGAGAGGCCCATGTCGCTCGCGTCAAGCAGTCCTCGCTTCATAACTTACACTACACCGGTCCACCTTGTGGCCCGGTGTCCTGCATTAGGGGGACTCCGGTTCGGCTTCGAGTGCCGGTCTGGCGTTGAAATCAGGGAGGAGTCAATAGCCTCCCTGATAAGCGGAAAGGATACCAGGGAAGAATTCCTCTCTTATTGCAAAAGAATCACACAATATGCAATAGAAAGAAATAAAAGTTACGCATAGACAACAAATAAAAACTAACAAGACAAGTTAAAAAAATTAAAATAATATAAAACTGTGATATAGAATAGATAAAAATGTGATACAATAAAAATAGAAATTAAGAAAATGTAAAATGAAAAGAGGATGAAAGAAAGGTAAACAGAGCAAAAGGGAAAGAAAGCAGAATTATGGAATAAAAGAATAGAATGAAAGATTATGTGAAGTATGAAAGTAGAGAATGAAAATAAAAAATAATTATATGAATAAATAAAATTGCCCATAAAGTCCCTGTCCCACCAAAAATAGGGGTACGAGAGGCAAAAAAAAAAGTTACAATACATCTCATTCACTACACTATACACCTACACAGGTATAGTCTCTATATGTGTTCGTCTTCGTTGTAATTGGGGTACGATCACCCAGCGTAAATGTTTAATCCGTGGACCTCCTGTTTCCACGGACTCGATTTAGATGAAGCTGGCACAAATCAAAACTTCAAACACATCAAATGAAATTACAGTCCTTAAGGGATATTTTTGTGTAACAGCCAACATATCCGACGCTGTGAAAGAGGAGAGAGAAGTTGAAAATAATAATAAGAAAGCATATTAATAACATTATTGAAACATATATTCCTGTCCTAAATATAAAGGAAATAAAAAAAACATAACGAACGCAAAATTAAAAATAAATTAGAAATGTGAATAAGAAATGAAATCGGCATATATTATAATATAAACCATGTATGTTATAATAATATACTTATTATAAAAATATTTTCTTGTTTGAAAAAATTTTTTTGCGGCCCACCAGTTGATAATTGTCTATTTGGCCCAAGATAACGTTTGAGTTGGACACCCCTGTCTTATTGTAACAGAATTATAATGCACTTAAGATCTTTCGGAGGCGACGTGAAATCGAGCGGCTTCCGTCTGTAATCAGGCCACGTTCCTTTTTTGAAACGCGTGTCGCGCCTCTGGCGGCCGCAGGGCTTGCAAACGTGCGATTTTTAATCTGTATGCCTCAACTTTTTTTTTATTATTTATCTGCGATTTTTAATGTGTATGCCTCAACTTTTTTTTATTTATTATCTGTGAATACGCTGGACTCGAATTAATTAAAATACACTCTTGACTATATGCGTTTGGATGCGGCACGTAATATTGGTATTTTAATTGGAATTTGTACTGTAAATTCATGGTTATATATTGTCAGCAAGTGAAATATACGATTCTTATCATATATATGCAAATATTATATATATATATATATATATATATATATATATATATATATATATAATTCATAATTCTTTCGCTTTTCGTTAAACATATTACTTGTACTTCAAAATTTATTTAAAAGTTCTTATATATTCATTTAGGATACAGAGAAATAAAAAAACTCGTAGCGACTGATTTTTTTGTACAAAAGTTGAACAATTCCCCAAAAACCCATGAATGTTAAGGTGTACGCATGTATAAAAATAATTAAAACTGGAGTGTTTGTTTGTTATATTAAAATAACAGTTCTTTACTAAACACATGCATAATTTTTTTCTGTCTATTCATCTATTTGTTTCGGATAATTTTTAAATTATCTTGATTGAAATTGGCTGGGCTTATTTATGCTACTTTTATATTTAAGAATTCTTAAACGAGAAAAAACTTAATATTTTGTGTTAAACTCCATGCAGACGAAGACGCGGGCACAGCTTGTATATAATAAAGTTCCACGAGATATTTTACATATTGCGTTTCTTAGTTATTTAAAATTAAAAGCATATAAATAAATAAATCTTATTATAGCATTCAATTGTTTTTAATTAATCGAAAGGTATGGAACTTGGTTTGTTGACTCATTTATGTGGTCGATATTGTAATGTACAAATCAAAAATTTCATTTAACCATTATTAGCCTGATTTACGAAAGTGATTTTTTTTAATATTACTGTGTTTGCTTGAGGGTCTAGATGAAGGGAAAAATAGTTTTTTTTTAAAATTTTGTTGAAAAGAATATTATACAACAGAAAAATCCGTACAGCCAACCTATAAAAAAACTAATAGTAATGTGAACATTCGGTTTAAAAGATTGGTATCAAAATTGAAACTCTAGGCTATTAAGGGTTAAAACAGCAACTGTTGAGTTTCTTGCCTGCTCTTCTAAACAGATCAGCGTTCCGAGCCTGTGGTAACTTACTGCTTATAAAATTACAATAATTGACCATCCTTAAGTACGTGTAAATGTTACCTTGAATAAAGACAATGTTTCTCTAAAAAAGCAAATCTTTCGCCTAATTTTAGTGATGCTGCTTGTTCATTTTAATGAGCTCTAATTAATGGTTTTTGTGTACAATGACCTTCATAGAAGTAATTCTGAGCTGGAAGCTTTCGGGTTTAAATATTTAATGGAATCAGGCGTTACCTTGCGGAAGTCCGTCCTAAATAAGAAAAGGACCAATATTTAGCCACTTCCGCACATGCAGCGGTAGTCGTGCAACAAAATGCCCAGCCGCCGGTCCGCTGATAAATGCGTATGCGGCAAACAATGCGAATCACATAACCGCCACCGCCAAATTACTCAACACGTGTTTCACCCCTCCACGGGGCATCTTCAGGAGTTATGTTACACCGATTAGTGCCAAACACAGACTCTCTGTGTTTGGCACTAATCGGTGTAACATAACTACCACTGCATGTGTTAATCAGTATGTTTTTATTACATAGTTTATAGAATTGTAAAAATAATTAAGAAATATTTTCTAGACTAATCATTATTTATTCCTCAATTAATTTTTTCTTTCTCCGTTTCTTTATTCTTTCTGAGTCAAATGCGATCAATTCAGTTCGATTTTGTATCTAATATTGTATTTATGATTATGTATTATGCCGTACATTATAAGTATATATGCTATATACATGAGTATACATGTAAGTTTTGTCTATATATACACGTTAACCACCGTTATATATATCTCTTCTGTTTGTATACTATGGTTGTCTGTAAGATCTTTCCTTGTGTGATAAGACCGCCCTTCGTACATTTTATTTACTATGTATATATTATAACAAGTACAATAAAAAAAATAAACTGATTGTTATACTTCTAATATATAAACGAAAACACAATTAAATGTAAACGATGGAAATTGTCCGAAATAAAACATAAATGTTTATAAATGTATGTTTTACTTCTGTGACATCAATTCATCAAACATCATTCTAAATTTAAATTTTCTATTAATTTCTTTGTAATTATATTTAAATGATTCTACACCGAAGAGGTTAGAACATTTGTAACCTCTTTGGTTGAACTACTCAAAATTCCACACTTTTTATTTGATTAGTAAGACGATTCATTGTTTAACATTGTTTCAATATTATTAGCTATATAATTTATTATCAATATCATAGTATTTATACATAGTTATTGATTATAATTATAAAACCTTCGAAGGGGTAAATGTATAGCATATTCATTGGTAATTTTAACATGGTACATTTTACCAGAAATCAATGGTTTCAGAAATAATAAACAACGTTTACAAAATTCAAATTACTATTAAAATTAATTGTTACAGTTATTGGCCAGTCAAAATGCAATTCTAAAAATAAATTAGTGTAATATATTTCACATTGGTTACTTTATACATGGCAATTGTATTTCGGTTTATAAGTTTCAAAACTTTTTGCTAAAAAATGAGTTATACATGTGAAGCTTTTACATATATAATCAACCTGTATATCTTTATATATGTATTTTTTTCGTTTTCCCTGCCATTTGGGATTTTTTTAATTTTTATATACATACTCCTTCCTTTATAATATCTTTTATGCCTTCCTTTTGTCTTTCATACATCTTAACTTATTTACAAACCTATTTACATACATCGCCTTTCTTCCGTCATCTACATTCCCTGATCACAATTTTATATTACATACTCGTATAACATATTTGACTCGTTTTTTATATAATACACTTTATTTCTAGTTTTACTATAGTGTTAAAAAACTTTGTTTTTTCTTTTAAATTATCAATTTTTTTTGCTACGAGTCTTACCGACTTTTGGTATCTACGGATAAGTCGTCGTTTTGCAAAAAAATAAAGTTTTTAATTAACAAATAAAAAATAAGGGTTGATCGTAGAGAGCTGAATATTTAGGGTAGTATGTATTTTTGTATGCTGTATCATAAAAAAATAAAAACAAAAAAAATTTGATTAAAAAATAAAAAAAAATTTAGGGGTGGACCATCCTTATCACTTAGGGGTATGTCAAATAGATAGTAGCCGATTCTTAGACCTACTGAATACGCATATAAAATTTGGTAAAAATCGGTCTAGCCGTTTCGGAGGAGTACGGTAACTAACATTGTGACATGGAAATTTTATACATTAGATATTTAGTATTAAAGGCCATACATTGTTATTTATCAGTATAATTAGTTAATTTAATTTTAGCAATACGTATATTTAGGCAATTTAAAATAATATTAATAAAATGTAAAAAAGAAAAATAAAATGTTTTCTAAAACGTAATATCTAGCAACCCTAAAGCGCGGGAAATCTTGGGCGCGGTCGAATATTATCTGTGGAGCCGGCGTCTATTCACGGACGAGTTATTGTGGATGTAATGTTGTGAAAGACACTATTTATAGATGGAAACTTTCACGTGTTTATAGTTCCAGACCGTGTGACGTAAGGGATCTGAATTTAAACAATCGATTTAGACTTGTCACGGAATTAATTACTTATTTAGTATATATCATAATAAAAGACACAGGAAAAGAATTCATATTCATATGCAAATAACCATTGGACTTATTAACCAAGGAAAAAAAATATATAATTATTTATTATATTTGTGGAGTCAAACATAGTGATTGTTTCTGATTCGACATTCAAAGCATTTAACTTCTATTAATTACTTTTAAAATTAATTCTCGTAATTAAAGGTTAGGAAAAAATATAAAATTAATGTCAGATGTCATTGTAACTGTCAATGTCAGAGTGACTTTGACGTAATAAGAATAAAGTAACATTGTTTCTAATCTAACTTCTCCATAAACATTTAGGTTTCGAACGTTGATTTTTTGAGAAGAACCTGTGGTGAAAAAATTTGATAATTACTCTTTTAAACGATAATTTAAATGTCATGTAGCCTAGCGGTAGAAGACTAAGAATTGAAGTAAGAAAAGGACCAATATTTAGCCACTTTCGCACATGCAGTCGTAGTCGTGCAACAAAGTGCACCGCCCGCAAATCCGCTGATAAATGCGTATGCGGCAAACAATGCTAATTACACAACTACCACAGTTAAATCACTCAACACGTGTTTCACCCCTCCACGGGGCATCTTCAGGAGTTATGTTATACCGATTAGTGCCAAACACAGAGCCACTGAGGTCGCCAGTTCGAATCCTGTGATACAATTTTATATAATTCACACTTTCTGCATTAATCATATAAAATTGTCACTGATCATACACAAGTTTCAAGAGGATCGACAGCAGCTTTCTCTGTGTACCATAATAGTATTCTACGATCACCTTTGGAGAGAGACTTTTGCCTTACAGTGGGAATCTGTGAGACGAAATGAAAATAATCTTTGTTAATAAGTAATAAGATCTGTTATAGAGTGAAGGATGGTTTAAGTGATAATTAAGCTTTAAAATTATTTGCTCTCGGATGTTATTAAGGATATAAAAGTGATCACAAAAAGCCCAGTTGTATGTAAGCTTTTCTCAGATCAGGGTGGGTATGGAACTCTTTTTAGAAGAGGTTAAATCTGATTTAAGGTTCTATCAAATAGGATATCTTTTCCATTCTTTCAATGATGTATATAATTGATTACTATTTAAGATCAAAGATCAATAATCACTAGGCTACGAAGGCTGTGAAATGATTGAGTAACAATTTCAAATTCGGAACGACGTTGCGTGTTCCGGACGTACACGCCGAGCTGCGGTTTGATTTTCTGCGGCTTCGCTGAAACCGGAAACGTTGCGGTATCGTGTGTCGCACGCCGTGCCGTCTCGCTCGCACTATGTCGCCGCAACTGCGGGTACTTCGAAATCAAACAGAGCTTTGCGGATTTTGAAGTTGTGAAAGTTTTGTTAAATCATACTTCGACTTTTGAAGTTTTGTTATAAATATTTAACGTTTTTGTCTATTAACTTTGGCGACTTTATATGTTTGCTTATATAAAAGCTTCAGTAATGAATGTATAGTTATTTTGATATTAATAAATATATAATGGTTTCAGATATAATATATATCGTAATAATAATATAGTAATAAAAAGCGGTTTCGAAATTAAACTTACTATATATTAAAGATAAAGGTGAATAAAAAAATATAATTATTCAACAATGGACCTTTAACAGAACTCTTATGGATCAACAAGGTTTAACGGTATATAAAATAATTTATCTATTTCACTATTCAATCGATAAATAAAGTGATCACTCTAAAATATGTTACCATAGCTGTTCACGCGATTTCGCATGGAATTTAACTAGAAATATTTAGTTAATTTGTTCAAGAATTTTTCAAGTAAAATAGCAAAAGGTACTTCTTATTACATCAGTTACCTTTTAACATGTGTCCCGTCAAAAAACAATCCAGCCATTTCAAAGATTAGCCGGAACAAACATACAGACAGACAGATAAGAATAAAAAAAGCTATTTTGGTATATGTACTATAAATATATGTATGTAGTAAAAAGCGGTTATTCTATATTACAAACAAACAATCCATTTTATGTATATATTATATATAGATGTTAACTGTTCAGAATTGACTTGACATTAATTACCCTTATGTCAAATTAGAACACGTTTCGAAACGCCGCCATGTTCAATTGAATTTGAAAGATATTATTATGACACATTGAACTTTAAGAACTGGTCAGTTTACGAATAATAAAAAAAATTATTTTAAAATTCAAAAACAGAATTCTTTACCAATCGTTTCACGCCTATTACGTCAACCTGTCATTTTAAAAATTGGCGGCAATTTAATAATTACGTAGTTGTTATAAATTTTGTTATATGTTCCGTATATATATTTAAATACATGTAGTAAAAATCGGTTATTTTAATATGACAAACATACACATTTATTTATTTGTATAAATTATTTTTTCATTATAATTTCTTTACAAATGGAATGCGTTAGGTTTTTTTTTTGTGCGGCGCCATATTGTTTCACAAAAAGACAGTTGGAACAGATGGTGTTTATATAAATAAATACAATATCTGTTGAACACGACCATGCCTTTACGCAGGTAAAAACTACTTCAGGTAGATTTTTGGTCAAACTAAGACGTGTTACTTCGTAAACCTTTAAAAACAACGCGTGTATGTATTTCATTTAAATAATCTATTATTTTAATTCTACTTACAATTGTATTATGATTTTTATTTATTGTCATTTTTAAGCCATACTTCCCACTGCTGAACATAGGCCTATATTTATAATAAGACCTGTTTGAATTTTTCGTTTTCCCAAGATCAAATAAAGTCATTTGTCCACCTTGTGGACAACGCTGCGCCTGTTTATCGGATCATCAACCAGTTTTTTTTTTAACAAAATTATTTTATTATATCATGTATAATTTTATATTTTTTATTTTCAGGTATGTTTTGGTGAACATTGACACTACTTTCTAAGGTAAAGAATCCCATGGTATTATTTCTATTCAAATCTGTATTTGAAGGTGGTGACACCATGTGTGTCAAAGTTTCCATAAAGCAGCGTTCTCCGAGTACCATAATACCACACTTAGATCGCCTACCTACCAGTGTCCCGCATTCGGGGGACTCCGGCTCGACTTCGAGTGCCGGTCTGGCGTAAAAATCACGGAGGAAACCATAGCCTCACTGATAAAAGAAAAATTGACAAAATTTGACTTCCTCTCTTACTGTAGAAAAATAATTAAAAAAGCAACTCAAAAAAACCAAAATTAAATAATATTAATAAAAATGTAAATAGAAAATGAGTAATAATGGTAACAACTTTTAGTAAATTGTAAATAAATAGAATTATACGGCTTAAGCGAAATAAATGTAAAACAAAAGTATGTAAATAAAAGAAATAAAATAAATAAAATACTATTGTATAATGAGAGGAATGGAAGGTCACAGAGCGAAAGAGAATGAAAGAAGAAATGTGGAATGAACACCGAATGAAAGAACATAGGATGCATAAATGAAGAGAGCGAAAATAAAAAAAGATTGTAAAAAATTATATAAATGAAAACAAAAGTCTCTGTCCCACACCAGATAGGGGGTACGAGAGGCTCCCAATACCGGGGGCCATAAAAAAAAATAAAAAACTTACCTGAATAGCGATTATGGTATATCACATCGTAGATATCTTTGGAGAAAACCTATGTTTTGCAGTGGGCACCTATCAGCTGAAAGGAGTCATATTGACTGCATGTAAATACTTAAATTTATAGTAAACCATGAGGTATACGTGTGGACAATGTAACTGCACAAATGTTTTCAGATCTGCCACTAGAGAGATTTAAAACCAATATTAAAAGTATATTTCATCCAAGAATACTATACTGATGTTAATGCGTGGAATTAAACGTTGTTAATGCTAAACAAGAAAAGGACCAATATTTAGCCACTTCCGCACATGCAGTGGTAGTCGTGCAATAAAATGCACCGCCCGCCAGCCCGCTGATAAGTGCGTATGCGACAAACAATGCGAATCACACAACCGCCACCGCTAAATTACTCGACACGTGTTTCATCCCTCCACGGGGCATCTTCAGGAGTTATTTTACACCGATTAGTAAGTAATCCATTAAATATGTTGTTAATGCTTATTCTGCTAAACAAATTATTGTCAACCTTTCTTTATGAAACTATATTTGTAAAGAGCAACTGTTGAGTTTCTCGCCGGCTCAACAGAACTGCCTTCCGAGATGGTAGCTTCCTGTAGGAACAACAATGCCGACATTTTATTTGAAAGTGCCCGAAACAGACTATTTTAATAAAGAATATTTTGATTTTAAAGACAGATCAAAATACTTTTTAAATGCAACATGTATAGATATAAATAGTGTGTTTCATTATTGTTTATTGGCTCACAAAACTATTTATATTATTTTTCCGTTGTGATCATGTTCATTTCAAATGTACATTTTAAATGTACATTCAACTTTTTTTTTATTAAGTCAAATTTGTATTGCCAGGGTGTTTCGCTGGCAATGTATCGTTTTTTTTTCTTGTGCTTTCTGGGCGCAGGTAGTCGGAAGATGGAGCCGCCGCTATTTAATACAGATCTTTCTTCTCCCAGATGCGAGTCATATGACATCCTATTTGTTACTGATTGACATATACGAACATTTAGAATTTACGAATTCGAATTATAAATTTTAAAAATGTCAACACAGAAAAAAAAGAAATGTCAAATTATTAATGGGTTTTAATCCTTAATAGCCTGATTTAAGAATGTGATTTTTTTTTTAAATATTACTGTATTCGCTTGAGGGTGTAGATGAAGGGAATATAGATTTTTTTAATTTCGTTGTTAAGAATATTATACAACAGTAAAATACGTACAGCCAACTTATAAAAAAACTAATAGTAATGTTAACATTCAGTTTAAAAGATTGGTATCAAAATTGAAACTCTAGGCTATTAAGGGTTAATATCCGTAGCTATAAAATGAATAGAAATTAGACTATAATTACATCCATTATACTATTATTACTTAAAATTTTTCTTACAATTATTTATATTAAACATATAAAAATATTATATATTTCACTCTCTGCTGTGTTATCATAGTTTCGTCACAATTTTTCGATTATATTTACATTTTAAAATTTTTATTTCTAGATTTATTTTTATACAATTCTAGCTATGTTATTTATTTTTCGCTTCATCTCTAGAATGATTCAAAAATAATACTGTAAATATTTTTTATTAAATTCCACACGAACGAAGTTACGGGACACAGCTAGTGTTATTATAAAAACAATACGACTTTATTATGGACTTAGTAGCCGTGTATCTTCGTGTACAGCTGTTAGCTGCCTTCAATACTTTAATCCGAGGCTTAAGATGTTCGTTACCCTCTCTACATGAACCTGGAGAGGAGATTATTGAGGGACTTACTAAGCTAATGTTATTTTAAGTTATAATAAGACATTTTTAACTCCGGGATCGAACCCGAGACGCTTTACCAAGCTGTTCCAAACTGCAACGGTAGACAAAGATACAGTAATACCCCGCTTTACGCGAGGGATACGTTCCAAAAAAAATCGCGTTAACTGAAATTCGCGTATAACGAGGTTCATGATTAAACATAGTCAAAAATTATTACAAAAAAATACAAATTATTTTAATCAATCACTTTAATTCTAGGAACACTTTATGCAACACATATTCTTATTTTTTACGGAAAAATACATCTATTGTCTTTTTGGGTAACGTTTTGTTTACATTCTTGTAAAATACGTTCATAACACCCAACACTGTTTTTAATTGTTTGACAGATGGTCAAGACACCATAGAGAAGTTGATGACTACATTATATTTATACGCACTCTTTCGCGTAATTCGAGGCATTTGAGCGCGAAATTTATAATTCGCGTTATAGTGAAACCGCGTATAACGGGGTCGCGTAAAGCGGGGTATTACTGTACACTGTAAAATATAATGTCTCCATTATGTTAATTTTTTGATTGAAAAGGCTTATTTATGAAATATTTAATGGAATCAGGCGTTATTTTGCGGAAATCCATCCTGAGTAATAAAAGGACCAGTATTTAGCAAACGGCAAACAATGCGAATCACACAACCGCCACCGTTAAACCACTCAACACGTGTTTCACCCCTCCACGAGGCATCTTCAGGAGCTATGTTACACCGATTAGTGCCAAACACACACTGTGTTTGCCGCATGCGCATTTATCAGCGATCTGGCGGGCCGTGCACTTTATTGCACGACTACCACTGCATGTGCGGAAGTGGATAAATATTGGTCTTTTTCTTATTTATGAAATATACAGAGTTATTGGTTTTAGTTGTAAAAGCTATAACGGAATGAATGTACAGCTTATTTGTTGTCAAAATATAAACGGTGATGACTTTTGGAAGGTGGTCACTTACGACGGGCGTAATAAGATTCAAGGTGACTTAGAGAACAATGGAGAGAGCTATGCTGGGAGTTCCGCTGCGAGATCGGATAAGAAATGAGTTTCGCAGAAGAATCAAGATGGCCGACGTAGCTCGAGAATTGTTTGTCTGAAGTGACAGGCGGCCCCCACTAGGATCGACAGCATAGTTAACGTCGCTAGATTTTGCCGAGTTGAAGGATCGATCATCGCAGCGATCTTTGGTACGGCCTATCCAAAAATCAATGGTTATATCTAATATATAAAATTCTCGTGTCACGGTGTTCGAACTTGAACTCCTCTGAAACGGCTCGACCGATTTTTACCAAATTTTATATGCGTATTCAGTAGGTATGAGAATCGGTGATAAGGGTGGTCCACCCCTAATTTTTTTTAAACAAATTTTTTGGTTTTTATTTTATTATGATACAGCATACCAAAATACATACAACCCTAAGTTTCCCCTCTACGATTAACCCTTATTTTTTATTTGTTAATTAAAAACTTTAATTTTTTTTGCAAAACAACGTTTGCGGGATCAGCTAGTAAATAATAAATATCTTAGTGATATTATAGTAACAAAAGGCATTTTTATAATTCGTATTATTCTATTGTTCTATTGTTTTTGAAGATGTTAATGCTGTTAGCCTTAAGGCTTTTACAGCTTCATCGGTACTGAGTTCACAAAGCGGAAGGGTCCGTGAAGTAAATTCGTATTATTACATATTAAAATTCATTATTGTTTACTATCTTTCCGTACAGATTTTGTACTGCAAAAGCTATTGGACTATCGCATTCTAAAAAAAAACAAATGACATATTTAAAAATGATCACTTTATAAATGGGGATTGAAAGTATGTTTAGAAGCTTTTAGCTTAAATATATATATATATATAAAATATTTTCTCGATAAAATCAACATTTCCAAAAAGGGAGTAGTGTATATATAAATATATATTTAAATGTACGTTATATTATTGTTAAGATTTTTTAAAAATACAATGTCAATATAGCGTTGACGTTCCGTGTCGCTGGCCGGCCACACACGGTGCACGGCCAAAATACTTTTATGTCAAATCATTGTTCCGCGTTCGAATTTCAAACGCAGATACGAATTCGAACGCCATCATTGATGTGTTCGCTGCCGTTGTTAGGTTCGTGTTTTTTATTCTTTATTGTCCAAGCATTTGACCTATGCCTTGCCTGATGTTAAGTGAAGGTGTACGGTACTACATGCTTGTTTAGAAGAAGCCTTCTCACTCTTGATTTGAAGACTCCCAAGTTATAATTGTCTGGAAACTGTGACTCTGGTTGTTCCATTCCTCGGCTGTTCGGACTATAAAAGTATTAGCAAAACGCTTAGTGAGTATAGAAGGAATTTCAACCGTATATAGAAGGAAGAAGATGGATAATTATTTGGTGTAATTCCGTCCTAGTGTTTTATTTATTATTCCAAATGCAATCTGTAGGTATACAGATAAAATGGCAGCTTTTCGCCGATGCTCAAAACCCTGAAGCATAGCACTCACAAAGGCATTGTTACTATTCAACCTCTTTGCTCATATATATAAATAACTAGCTGACCCGACAGACTTCGTCCTGTCAAAAAGATTTGTAATGTGCCAGTTTTTTGTTCCTACCTATAATATAGTCGGAGCAAAAAATTCTCCTGAACATAACCGTCACTCTAGTGATAGGGCGTTGTTAATAAAAAACTAATTAAATAAAACAGACATAAGCACATAGAAGTGAATAAGAAATAGTTCATTAACTATTTATTATTCATACCGCCTAATGATTCGGGAAAATGAAGACAATCACATATTGAAATGCCAAAATTTTTGTTAATAATTATGATTCACATGATTAACAATAAAGCGATTACTTACTTTTATGTGCTTATGTCTGTTTTATTTAATTAGTTTTTTATCAACAACGTCCTATCGCCAGGGTGACGGTTAGGGGTTGTTGTTCAATGGAACTGACTTTTTTGTTGATTTCAGAACCTGTAAATTGATAAATACTCTTTGTATATATGTTTATATCATCTGGAACACACTTGTCTATCATTTTGCTCGGTATGAAACAGAAAACAAATACTCCGTTAGTAACTCCTCCCGCTAACCGTGTATTATATATATTTGTATTATGTTTCAATGATTCAACTTACTGATAAATGATCTTTACATTCATTTATTACTTTTATATCTATCACTAAACATCCTGTATCGTTGGCAACTGACTGGGTCACATAGAACCTCTTTACATTTAAAAAAAAATATATTTTGACAGTTTGTCGCGATGCAGTTTTGTCATGTTTGTTTTTGTTCTGTCAATTTATTGTTATATATTATTTTACTATCACCTAATTTTATAAAATTATAAATAGATCACCAGCAATATTGGAATTTATGTAATCCGTTTACACAGTCCACACGATCAAGAAATAATGTTTTTTTTTTATATATAAATATATAAACATAGTTGTTGTTTAGAAAACCCTGTGCAATAGTAATTTCTTTAATGTACCGACGTAAGATTAATTGCCTTTTCTATCTCAGGTCAGAACATCGATCAAGTGTTGGGAAGGTTTTCCTTTTACCTTTTTTTTCTCCACACCGCCGTCCAGGTGGACTCACGCTAACTTTAAATCGCGGTTTAATATATATATATATATATATATATATATATATATATATATATATGTATTTATATATATATATATACATACACACACATCACCATGTCCTGTTTCTATATATTTACACATTCACTAACTTGAAATGATCTTCAAACTCAAATAATGCTTTATATGACCTACTGATTTTACTATTAAACAATCCTTCTTTATTTAGATAAAGAGGAATATATAACAGTGCACACCTTCACAAGACAATGGTAGCCCGGCGCGGGGGGGGGGGGGATATAGAGATTTACAAACCTTATATAATTTACACTTCGTGCATTATATAGTCTTGCCACTACTCGCAAACAACTTTCCAGAGTAAGAAATTGACTAATATATAGCTTCTTCCGCTATGCAGCAGTAGTCGTGCAATAAAGTGCACCGCCAGCCAGCCCGCTGATAAATGCGCGTGCGGTAAACAATGCGAAACACAACTACCACCGTTGATTCACTCTACACGTGTTTAATCCATCACGGGCATCCTCAGGAGGTGTTACATCGACCAGTGCATTTATCAGCGGGCTGTCGGGCGGTGCACTTTATTGCATGACTACTGCTGCATAGCGGAAGTAGCTATATTTTAGTTCCTTTCTTAGTTAGGATGGACTTCCGCGAGGTAACGCCTGATTATATTAGATACCTCATAGATATCTTTGGGGAAGACCTGGGCCTTGCAGTGGGAGTTTCTGGGCTGGAACGACAACGATAACGACCCTCACACGAAGGACTGGTGGCATAGTCAAGGTTGCAAGAAGTTGGATGCGACTTGCGGACTTTGTTCTGCCAGAAATTACTGGCCTGTTGCATTTCAATATAAAAAATAATTATATCTTCCAGAGTGATCACTTTGTATAGGATTGGAAGTGGGTTAGATTTAAAGTTTTTGCTGAAAAATGAGTTATACATTCACCTCTTTAAGCTTTTACACCTATAATTAATCACTCTGTATATAGAATGCTTACCGCTTTTAATACGCAATAATTTGCTGAAGTTCTGTCATATATGATTTGATACGGTATCCAAATAAAAATCATGGATTGTATTTTACAAAAAAAAAAGAAAGATACGCAAAAATCAAAATGGACGACGGTGATGTTACAGTTCACCGGAATAAATAAATACGCGCCGAAAAACAAAAATAAGTTATTTCAACGCGCAATAAAAAATGAATAAATTCGGAACGCAACCGTAACTTTTTTCATTCGCGCCAATTGATTTGACGGTTGTTTTTTTTTTTCTAAACTTTTCACGTTTACGTAAATGGATTCACGGTTCGTTTTATTTCGTGAATACGAATAAATGTTTTTTTTTAATAAATATGTTTTTAATAACAATAATTTATAAGATTGTAAAGAGAAACAAGGAATTTTGAAGATCTTTAAAGGTATACAACTTTTGAATGGCAGGTTACATTCCTGTTTTTTTTTAAACTTCCAATACGACAAATTTTGTAGAAAATGTATTCTTCTATCTTCAAAAATTATTTTAAAACAATGCAGCGATTCTACTAAGCATATATATCGTAATATATCTGACAAATACGCGGTACGGTTTGTTTTGCTTGTCTGCAAAAACTTTAAAATTAAAAAAAAATAATGATAGAAACGGTGTTAATATAAGATATAGAAATATGCTGATTACTCCTAGTTTTGATTTACAAAAATTAATTATATCATTTACGGATATACAACAAAATTCCACAAACAATTTGAAATCTATTGAAAAAAAAATATCATTGTATCCTTTAGATTTAAATGTTGTTGATGCTAGGGAAGCTAATCATTGTCGTGGATTTATTGTAAATATATTTGAAAAGAGCAACTGTTGAGTTTTTCGCATCCCTTCCTTTAAGGACAACAATGCCGACATTTTATGTTGATGTACGATTCGAAAGTGCTTGTGACAGCAAGTTTAAATAAAGAATATTTTTATTTTTAAAAACAACGGTTCCGGCCAGTGTTTATTTATAACAAATATATATCTAATATATAAAATTCTCGTGTCACGGTGTTCGAACTTGAACTCCTCCGAAACGGCTTGACCGATTTTTACCAAATTTTATATCCGTATTCAGTATGTCTGAGAATCGGCTACTATCTATTTTCCATACCCCTAAGTGATAAGGGCGGTCCACCCCTAAATTTTATTTTTAATTTTTTAGACATTTTTTTTGTTTTTTATTTTATTATGATACAGCATACAAAAATACATACAAACCTAAATTTTCACCCCTCTACGATCAACCTTTATCTTACATTTGTTAATTAAAAACTTTAATTTTTTTTGCAAAACACCGTTTGCGGGATCAGCTAGTAGTTACATAAAACTTACGAATATACCACTAAAATCATTCTTAAGAAAACAAAACACATCCTAATGGACGGTACAAATCATTGCAGGTAAAAGAAACATTCACTAATTGTTTAATGACAACACCCGCCCGGATCACGTCTGCCCCCCTGAAATCGAAGTGGGGGCATTAGGAGCATTCGCCCCCAGGCAGGGAGTAAAAGAAACACGCCCCGGTCTACGGAATCTCGCAAAGTTATCAGGAACAAGGCAAGCATTGCCGGAGCGCTGAAATGTTTGAATTCATGTCGCTACATACTTATGTCAAATATTTTCCTTGTTACAAAAGGTTTCTTAAATTATCTTCGAATCTATATTTATTATAAATGGATGTAACATAATAAAGTTTACTTTTGAAAATGACATTAAAATTTTTGTTGTGTTTTGACTAATATACACGTTGTTATAGATCTTAAAACTTTTAGTTTTTACACATATTTCCAATCATTCTGTATCGAGCTATCACTCTGAAATTTGTTTTATTTTTGTTTTTAACATGAATGCTATAGGCCAATAAAAAAAAATATTAATGTAGTAATACAAATTTTTAAAACGCATTTTCCTGCGTTGTTTATTGTTTCTGAAAGCATTGATTTTTAGGAATCATGTCGTGTATAGGCGTAGATCTGCCCCAAAGATATCTATGAATATACCATAATCGCCACATTTGGCAGACGAGATGGTAGTGTGGTATTATGGTACGCAGAGGAAGCCGCTGTTAATCCTCTGGAAACTTCTCGCTGAGCAGTGGCAACCCTATATTAATGTAGATAGAATGAATTATTTAAGATTGTATCCCATATAATCGAACCCGCGACCTAAGATTGCAAGTCGCAGTTCTTTACCACTGAGCTACCACTGCCGAGTGGGCACTATCATACATTTCTCTACATCTAGGTGAAGAATAAAATAAACGCTATATTCCTCTTCAAAAATTAAAAAAATCATTCATGGCACAAGGTATATCTATGTACAATAAAATTCTGCAATCAATTTCTGATCTGCCACTGCAGAGATTTAAAATCAATATTAAAAGTATATTATTGTATCCAAGAATACTATACTGATGTTAATGCGTGGAATTAAAGGTCGATGCTCACTCAGGAAGCTAATTATTGTCGCGCGCTCTTTATAAAACTATATTCGTAAAGAGCAACTGTTGAGTTTCTCGCCGGATCAACAGAACTGCCTTCGGAGATGGTAGCTTCCTGTAGGGACAACAATGCGGATATTTTATGTTGAAAGTGTTTGTAATAACCTATTCGAGGAAATAATATTTTGATTTTTTAAAACATTTTTAATTTTAAATTGCATTTTCTCTGTAGAAGTAGTTGCTATTAGCCGTAAGGCTTTTACCGCTTCATCGGTACTAAGTTCACGGAGCGGAAGGGTCCGTGAACTTAAAAACTTACAAAATAGAAAACTAGAGCCGATAGGGCGCCTACCTGTTGCACGGTGACGTTCGCACTTAGCAGAGGACACGAAGGTCCTGAAGAGTGTTACTGATGTTTGCTTACGGCTTGGGACCGCAGCGTGGACCACAGGTGGGCCTAGGAGGAATCCGGAACCAATCACGGTTCGCCCACGCTGTTCGCGGTTAGTGAGTGAAAACGTGTGTTCTTAATTTGAAACAGCAGTGGCAGTAACTGAAAAAATTCCAACACAAAATCTATGCGAGGTACTTTAAGTGAAGAATCATATTTTGGATCAGTTTAACAAAAGAAAGTTCACATATTGACACAATAAGGTTTTGTGTTGTTCCTGAGATCTATATGTGGTGTCCATTTACCGAATTAAAAAAAAAATGTAATTTTGTCCTGACAATATTTTTTATAGCCACTTGTTAAGGTTTTTTTTATGTATTTTCTTTCTGCATTTCAACTACTGCTAGATGTTTACATGCAATAGATTCACCAGCCTAATTGTACGTGTAGATTTCCCGTTCAACAATTGTTTTATCCTTCGTATTTACAAATGGCATACTTAACTTAATGCTCGACATTATCCTCAAAGATTAGGACTAAAATGGCGTCCAATTTCTTTAGATAAGTTTTCTTATACACTTTTCTTTTCTCTTCGTACGTACTTCGCGGATTAAAACATTCGCCTTGAGCGAAAAGGAGGTCGATAAACCTTTTTGAAGTTCTCTGAAAATAAAAAAGAACAATTATAACAAAAATAATAAACAAGAGTGATAAAATATCTGTGACGTTAGAAATATATGTCGTCTTGTACAGTTTAACTAGACGTGGTTAAAAGTTAGCTCCGAAATAAAACATTACATTTCACACTGACAAGGTTTTAATTAAATTCCGATAATAAATTAAACAAAACAATGTTAATTAACGCGGATTAAAACAGATTTTCGGTACAACGTATGCGATCTGTCATCACCGATTATTACGCGCCATGTTGAATACTGAACTGTCAAAATCAATATGGCTGCACTGTGATTCTGACGTTTCACTAAAGTAGGAACTTCCGGTCAGTTCCATCATGTAAATTAATTGCGAAATAGACATTAACAAAATAAATAAAAATTAAGAATAAATATATTGTTAAACAAAAGACAAGAAATAATAAACGTAAAAATTGTACAACTCTAGATGGAAGGCGATGGAAGTGAGGCGATGTATGGAAAGGAATAAAAGATATTGTAAAGGAAATTAGATGAATGAATGAAAGACATTGAGAAGAAATTTGATTAAAATTATTTCAAAAGTTATGACGTAAATAAAGATCCTATACACCCATGATAGGAGTTGAAAGAGAGGCCACAAATACAAGGCCAAAAAGAAGAAAATGATATACATCATTCCACTTTGTTCGAAGATCTAAAACTATAAATTCACAGCAAACTCTGAATTGTAAAGAGTCTCATTGGTTATTGGTGTAAAAATTTTAAACAGGTGAATGTTCAAATTATTTCCTGACAATTAATACATGTTTTATCCAAAAAATCAACGGTTTATATATAATCTAATGATAATAAAGTAATAAAAAGCGTTTTTAAAATTAGTGTATAAGCATATTAAAGGTAATTATTGTTGACTATCTATTCCTGTAGACTTTATACAGCTAGTAGTTGTCTTATTCCAAAGGAGTTTCAGATTGATCAATTTATACAGGCTGATTATAATTAGGTGACGAGCTATACACCCGTCAGAGCTTTTACACCGATAACATCCTGTATGTTACATGATTATAGATTCATATCATCATTAGAACTTGATAATAGCTTGATCAATTTAGTTGTTTTTTATTTTTCATATTCCCGTTAAGGATGGAGAATCAATATTATGAAACAAAGTTACGAGGAAAAAATTAAAAATATCAATTTTTCATTTCCCATAAAAACTGAAGCGTAAATTAAAATAAACTTATCCTAGCAAAACTACTACTCCGAACCAAAAAAAGGCACGTTAGGATATATTAGAACCAAAAACATCGGCATTCTACTGTCTTTTGGAGATTCTCTTCTCTTCTCTTCTGTCTTCTTGTATTTTGGAGAGCGTGCGTCGGAGTTATATCAAATAATTACCTCATCTCCTTTCTTCCATCATACAAGACGCTCGGATTTACGACATTCGTACAAGGTTGAAATTCCTTCTACCAGCACTAAAGTGTTGTGGTTTCCAGATATAACTTAGGAGTATTTAAGACAAGAGTCAATAAGTATCTTATAGACAAGCATCTAGCATTGTAGATTTCACCATCGCTTTACCTATAAACTATTAAAACATAATGATTACAGTATACGAATTTTAAAGTGTAGATTTGAGTCAGGCATCTAAAACAAAATGAATCACTGATGATTGAGTTGTCGCATTATTCTCGTAATGCAGTTGAAAGATTAAATATTCATAATGGCATCACGACAAACGCCTTTGCCGCGAAGTGTACATCAAAGACTGTCGTTCCGTTCTTTTCGTGTTGCGATGACTTTGGAGATATACACAAGTGTACTAGAGAACTTTTTTTTTAACCTTTTATATGCCATGTCCTAATTTAGTCTTTCTAAATTTATGGCCACTTCAAGGTTATGCATCCCTCAAAGAACCCCACGATGACTCTTCCTGCGCTGCCAGCATCCAGCGCCTTGTAAGAACCAGTGGTCACTCAAGAACCTTTTAGCCCAACAGCCTTCGATTGTAGTCAACAGGTACACACGGCTCAATTCTATAGTACATGCTTTCGTTTGATTGTTGCAATTTTTTTTATCCTTTATAGGCGAAACATTTGACCTCTGTCTCTCCTGATGTTAAGCAATGACGAGATCTAAGGTACATGCTTGTCTAGGAGAAACCTATTCACTCTTAAGTAAGAAAAGGACTAATATTTAGCCACTTCCGCATATGCAGTGGTAGTCGTGCAACAAAGTGCACAGAGACTCAGTGTTTGGCACTAATCGGTGTAACATAACTCCCGAGGATGCCCCGTGGAGGGGTGAAACACGTGTTGTGTGATTTGACGGTGGCGGTTGTGTGATTCGCATTGTTTGCCACATACGCATTTATCAGCGGGCTGGCGGGCGGTGCACTTTGTTGC
Organism: Battus philenor; assembly: GCF_028537555.1. NCBI lineage: Eukaryota > Metazoa > Arthropoda > Insecta > Lepidoptera > Papilionidae > Battus > Battus philenor. Next base: position 14,571,820 of record NW_027181676.1, on the reverse strand, counting down.
ACGACTAGCACTGCATGTGCGGAAGTAGCTAAATATTGGTCCTTTGCTTACTTAGGATGGACTTTCGCAAGGTAACGCCTGATTCCATTAAACTATTTACTCTTGTCTTGATGACTCCTGAGTTATAATTGTCCGGAAACAATGACGCCGATAGGTTCCACCCCTTGGCTGTTCGCACTATAAATGTATTAGCAAAACGCTTATTGCGGGTGGAAGGAATTTCAACCGTACGTCTTGTTATCCGATGGAAGAAAAGAGATGGAATTATATGTTTTAATTCCGCTGCACACTCTCCAAAATACAATCTCTAGAACACAGATAAACTTGCAAGTATTCCCTGATATTCCGAAGCTTAGCACTTACCAGAGCATCGTTACAAATCAGTTCTTCTCTTAGTTCTTCTGTGTGAAGTCCAAAGAATCGAGCTGGGAAAAGATAATAAACCAACATGTGACTCGCGAGATTGCGGGCCGCCTGTATTATATTAAAATAATCGATATTTCACATGCGTTTAGCGTGTTCTGTCGAGTCTCAGTCTGGCTTTTCTCCACAGATTATAAATCCGGTGGCACCAGTCTAAAACATGCAAACTGCGTGTAAATGTCTACTTCAATAAAGTTTGTAATTTACTAATGCTTTTCAATTTCTCTTACATTAACATTAATTTGTTTTTGCAAAGTTATAAATCGGAAACATTGTTTCCGCTTCCATTCCGGCTCGTTTTGACAGCTTGACGTTTATTGTTCAGTGTTGCCAAGTGAGTTGTAAAAGCGCGGGAAAATATAATACCTCTACATGACATCTGTAACCTATTAACTTTAAAAAATTTTCTTAATTATTTTTTTAAAATAATAAAAACTTTAAATTTATTTAATTGACAAAAAACTTCCTTTTTACTGTCTAAACTGTATTTCTTCTATCTCGGACATGTCTATCGTTGTCATAAAGGCATATACGAATCCCCACGCTTGGAATATGTGTTGGCGATTGTGATATGGTAGTGTTACGCAGAGAACGCTTCTGCTCATCCTCTAGGAACTTGTTTGTGAACAGTGGCAATCCTGTGTAATAAATGCACAGTGATATTTAACATGATCACATGTCTCAATTCGGTCGAGCTACCAATATTCAAAAGATATAATTACGATGTGCCAAATCAAATGCCAGGTACTGTTAAGATTTAATGTAACTGAAAGATCTGGTTCAATAATGACTTCATTTCTCATAGTAACACTCGAAGTCGAAGAGAGTTATTCACACCGCAGAGCCTCTTATTTCGGAAAAAAAACACTTTTTTTATTTTTTTTGTGAATGGATTCTTACAGCTCAAATGGCATTTGCAGATTCAGCAGGTTTGAGGTGGCAGGTGGAAGAGTACGTCTAGCCTAAGATCACTTTTAAAGTAGCGAAGCCCGGAGGCTCCCAGGGGAGTCTTGGCTCGGGGAGAGGGGGAGCTACTATTTTACCGAACTGGGAGGTAGCTCAGTTCTTTCACTTCGGTGAATGCTTCATGGAGGGAGTAAGCTCAAGAAGTTTCTCTAGACTGCACTCGACGCCAGCTTCTCGTCAGAACCGACCACTTGGGGAAGTGGCAGTAGAAATACCAGCAACGCTTCCTTATGAAAAATCAAAACAACGGAGAACATACTATTAATAATTGTTCGCGCATCAAAAAAAGACCTGTGTAAAATTTTAGTGAACAAAAACAGATTTATACACCTGGAAGTAAACGCGGTCGTTCTCCATTGTAAAGTGTATTTGTTTTCAAATTATAATTGGCCTCACTGTAGGAGGGCCGGAGGGACCGCGACCCCCGGCCGACCCCTGACTTGACCCGTGTAACGACCTCTAATGTTCACCGCTAACCGAACGTTAAATTGAAGTTGGATGGAGACAAATCAATAGCGAAACGTTTGTTTCCGTCGTTGACCGCCGCTGTGGGCTATTTTAATGGTTAACAAGTATAATACGTAGCTCATGACTTTCCTTGTCCTGAAAAGAAATAGTGCTATAATGCAGAAGACGTATGTAAGAGGAAAGTCTGAACTAAAAGTAAATGAAAAATTACGTACTGTGGGTTTTGACTCGAAATGAAACACCACTGGTTCACAAGGAGTCATTTATTCACAAATCAGATGGTCACCCTACTTTAACACAAAGTATACTTTCGCTTAGTCCAAACTACGCTTCCAAATAGCTTAAGAAATCACTGTTCAAATAACTTACCAAATAGTCACTTTTTATCACTGATCGTAGATCTTAATCTTATAATTCGAAAACAACACTGAACTCGTCATGGGTAGTACACCTATTTATACTACGGATAAAGTTCTAGAAGTTCGAGATAGTACTCGGTTAGAATTTCCGAGAACTGTACACCAAAATTTATAAATAACTCCAACACACGTGTTCGTAGGAATTTGACACTTATCTATTTACCACAAGAATGAATTTCCTATACAGTTCATTTTACTAGAACTATCCAGTTTTATGGAGAACTAGTTTTTTTGGTGCTTGATCCTAGGGTTCAGTGTTTATTGTTTAGAGGTTCATAACGGATGTGTCTCGTTCTCTGTAACAATAATAAATGAAAACTGAGAAAAAATCATTTGCCCTTGTAAATAAAGTCCCTATCCCACTTGTAGAGATGAAAGGGAGGTCCCCGAAATCGGAGACCCTTAAAAAGAACAAAAGAAACTTGTTTAAATTGTAACTTGAAGTGACTGGATTAGCTTATACAGGTTTATTTGAGATATAAAAGTTTTAAAGAGGTAAATATATTGATCTGATCATTCACATCATCATGAACATCACAAAAACTCTGTGTTTGGCACTAATCGGTGTAACATAAGTCATGAAGATGCCCCGTGGAGGGGTGAAACACGTGTCGAGTGATTTGGCGTTGGCGGTTGTGTGATTCGCATTGTTTGCCGCATACGCATTTATCAGCGGGCTGGCGGGCGGTGCACTTTGTTGCACGACTACCACTGCATGTGCGGAAGTGGCTAAATATTAATCCTTTTCTTACTTAGGATGGACTTCCGCAAGGTAACGCCTGATTCTATTAAATATTGATCATTTGCTGTCTATTACATGGGCGTACCTTTTGAAACCAAAAATCTATCTACTTACGTAGTAACTACAGAAATTATAGATAAGAGCCAACAAGATTAATGTACCTCATTATAATATTGTCGTTGATTAATCGTTCGTTCGAATAGCGTCTTAAAAATTGAATATTTGCGAAAGGTTTTTAATAAAGCAGGTATACTTGCGGTTCTTCTTTTTAGTCTATGGACGTCAACAGCAAGGTTTAGGTTTCCCCCAAAGATCGTCACGATGACCTGTCTTGCGCTATCTGCTTCTAGCAACATCCCAAGATCTTGACCACATCGTCGATCCATCTCCTGGAGGATCGCCATTCGAGAGCAATTTTGCCCCAACCGCTCCACAAGCGATATGCTCTGTTTGCTGCCACTTCCGACGCCACTTGAGAATGAATACATTCTTAATTACCTTCCTTCTTTACCGCATGTTTCAAAACCAAAACAGTTATAAACGCCCGTAGTTAAGCATTCCTTTCATCTGTCGTACCGGGCGAAACAAAATGTTGTTTTGTGTGCAAAGAAATTCAGCCGCAATCCGCGGGAATCCCCGGCGTCGGTCGGGGGACCCCCGTCCACCCACTTAATTACGCCGGCGTATGGAATACAAACGGGTCCGCAGATATTTTAGCTGTCTCTCGCTCTCAAAGTCACGGGATGCGAATATTCCGCACACGTAGCGGTGGAACGCTGTCATCAAATTTCATAAAACTGCGACAAACAATTGTATATACACACACACATATATCCATATCCACACCCAACAAAGTGGCAATTTGATTAAGGGGGCAGACGGCATGCTAACACGGTAAAATCATATGATATAGCCGGCTGAGTACTTCTCAGGTAACCCATGCTACCTTCATGAAGGTTTAGGCTAATCGCCCTCAGGTTCTAGTTGGGCAGCAGTGAAAATGAGGTCTAATTTTAATTTATTCTTTCAAATATGAGTACCTGAAGGATATATATATATATATATATATATATGTATATATCAGAGGCACGTCTGTTTTTGGTCAAATCGAAGCAACGCCAACATTGCCATCCCGATTGCCCTCTAGGTGACTTATTTCTGATCCATATGTCATCACCGGAAACACATTGGTTAAAGACTCTTCTAACATTGCGGTATTACGGGAACAGGTTTCGGAGGAATATTGGGAATGAATTGCTTTAATTACCGTAATCAGGATATTGTAAAAGTGATCACAAAAAACATCCGTCTGTGTTTGTGGTGGGATCTTCTTGCTTTAAGGTTCTATGTACGTTAAAGTATAACATAATTTAATTTGTATCAAATTGGACTCCTCAAGCGTTCTTCTTCACAAATATTAATGATACAAATAAACAACAAATAATATTGTTATCATTCCAGCTGGAATTTGTCCACTACTGGACGTGAACCTTATTTATAGATTTCCCACAAGGTGTAAGAAAAGGACCAATATTTAGCCATTTCCGGACATGCAGTGGTAGTCGTGCAACTTAGTGTACCGCCCGCCAGCCTGCTGATAAATGCGTATGCGGCAAACAATGCGAATTATGTGTACTCAACATATGTTTTACCCCTCCACGGGGCATCTTCAGAAGTTATGTTACACCGATTAGTGCCAAACACAGAGACTCTGTGTGTAATGAGTGAGTGCATGTGCGGAAGTGACTAAATATTAGTCATTTTCTTACTTTCCATATCAAGTTGGTTTTTTTTAAATTTAAGAATGTAGAATAACAACAATTACCATAGTAATTTATTGAAAAAATCATCCATGAATTATAACTCAAATTCATTTTTTCTATAACCAAGTAAGGATGGTGAAAGGTAAGTTAATTATATCTTCTGTCCACATAGTGGGATGCCATCAACGCTGGGTCCATCACCTCGTGGTCGCAACTCTATATCCTTTCACCTCAAACGTCCAACGGCAAATTTATGATCCCATATGTAATTCTATACATTTATCTTCAATGTAAGAAAAGGACCAATATTTAGCCACTTCCGCACATGCAGTGGTAGTCGTGCAATAAAATGCACCGCCCGTCAGCCCGCTGATAAATGCAATCTGCTGATTGTGGCATTTGCGGAATTGTTGCATGTGCGGAAGTGGCTAAATATTGGTCCTTTTCTTACTTAGGATGGACTTCCGCGAGGTAACGCCTGATTCCATTAAATATTTATCTTCAATGTATGTTACAGTAAATCACGTAACAAATATCGTAGAAAGTGATCGAACAGGAAAGAAATTGAAAGTGGTCAGACCGCGGCAAGCTGTGACGATTTGAGTTGTGACGTCACGATCGTTCGCGGTCGTTGACCCTGCTGCAAGGTAGCGGTGCAACTAACTATACTCGTGTCTTGAATTAAACAATGTCCGTCTGAATTGAAATCAAATTGACGTCTATATTGACATAACTAAGAAAGGGACTAATATATAGCTACTTCCGCTATGCAGCAGTAGTCGTGCAATGAAACAAAGCTCACTCGGTGTTTGTCACTGGTCGGTGTAACATCTCATGACACTGTTAAAAGGAATAAAACAGTATATATAAGTAGTCAATTAATAATGGGAAAAATAAACTAAAAATGGAATAAGAAGAAAGTAGTATTGTATTAAAAAAGTCAAACGAGCGTGGTAATTCCCCTTTTCAAGCACACCTATCACAAATCACCATGTATTACAACAAATAAAATATTTTATAATTCTTTTAGATATAGCGTCTATAAGGATGCTATATGTACAAAAAAGATTATTCTTTTCATAAGGATAATACGTTGTACACTCACAGCACTATCTGGGTCCTCACACGGCTTGACGTATTTCCTTAGCCCTCTCGACTGAAACAACGTACAGAACAAACCCCGTTGAGTATTTCGTATCAAAGCATTCATGTTGTGCGGTAACATCGCTTCTTGCTAGTGTTGCCATGATTTTGTTTTATATTATATTTGTACTAAAAATTTTGTTGTTTCTCCACCTTTGCTTTTTCTAATGCAGTAGTAACAGAAAGTCCAATTGACTTCATCAGACCAGCTTGAATGTGACCGGATACGTGGTGTTATACTGCCTTCTTACACGCCCACGCCCAACAGAGGGGCAATTTGATTGGGGCGGACGGCATGCCAACACGGTAAAATCATAGCATATAGCCGGCTGAGTACTCCTCAGTTAACCTATAAGCTACCTTCACGAAGGTTTAGGCTGATCTCCCTCAGGTTCTAGTTGGGCAGCAGTGAAAATGAGGTCTAATTTTAATTTATTCTTTCAAACATAAGCACCTCTTCAGGTGCTTATGTTTGAAAGAATCCTTCGATAGAAATAAGTCAAGCTGTTGCTTGTCGGACTGAAGAAATAATATATATATATATATATATATATATATATATATATTATGTAGTAGCCATTTATATAAGGTGTTTAATGTAATTATTTTCGTTGTCAATTTTATTTCACTTTTTTTATTTTATTTTTCGTGTTTTATGATATTAACTTGTTTTACCTACCTTTATTAATGTATTTCTACACCGCCTAATGGTTGACTGGTATAGAATGTCTTCTGCATCGCCTTTATAAACAAAACGTACAAAAGTGTTTAAATAAATAAATAGAAATAAATAACTTGAATATTAATGTAAGGCTATTTGTTCTACCAGTGTGTGTTTATTATGATTTACTCTAGAACAGTTTTTACTTTGATTTTTAAAGGAGGTAATTTAAAGAAAGGTAAAACGGATTCGACACGTATTTAACCCTTTCACTATATTTATATAAATTTAGTATATATATATTGAGGAATGTAAGAATTTAAAAAATACGAAGGACTGGCACTAGAAAGGTTAAGAAACACTGATCTAGAATCATTAGTTTGTCGAAGCTATTTCGTTTGTAGCTTGCGTAATGACCAAAATAGCTATTTGGTATTATTGGAGTGTTTGGCTTTGATTTTAAATTCGAACTAAAATGTACAGAGCGTATAAACAAAAAAATAATATTTAAAATTATGTTCATTAATTTATTAAATTCATGTTCAGTAACATGGTCACCCTATTAGCACGAATTCGGAACTGAGCAAACATTTCCGCTATTTTACATAAGTTAGTGGAAATGTCCCATATTTTCTGACAGCGCGTACTAAAGCCAGGTAATCTATTCTTTATACAGGATGATTACATATAGTTAAAGCTTTGAATGGGTGAATTTATAGCTCATGTGCCGTCAATTAATGCACGGTACATCCTGTACAAAAATCAATGCTTATTGTGCCGTTTTAAAGAAAGAAAATGTATTTATTTAATGAAAATAGGTAGTTGTAGATGGCGACAAAAAGGCACACAAAGAAATATATATATATATATTTAATTATTTAACTAAGGGTAGTGGGCAGAAGGCCTGGTCTAATTTTGCACCGCAGTTCGGTACTCCCCTGATGGTGGTGGTAGGCAGCTGCACGATCTCCCAGGACTGGTCAGGCGGCAGCAAGTCGAGAGCAGGGAGCGCCGGTAGGTTGCAGTATGTGTCGGTTCCGGTGCACGGTGATATAATTCCAACGGTGTAAAACTCGAAGCGTAAAACTTGCAGTGTAAAACTTGCAGTGTAAAACTTGCAGTCTAAAACTTGCAATGTAAAACTTGCAGTCTAAAACTTGTAGTATAAACTTTGCAGTATAAAGGTAGCAGTATCAAAGTCGCAGCGTAAAACTCGCACCTGTGAATAAATGTCACAGTTATGATATACATATATAAGTATATGTACAATTTGCTCCGCTGACAGTAAACCCCGAGATGGCTTGCGATGAAGGAAGGAAAGAAGCCGAAAGCAGTTGATGTGATTGTTTACTGTCAGAACGGAGTTACAAAATGTAAAGCATGTATAACAAAAAATAGAAGAGATAAATAAATAAACAAATTGAAATGTGATAATGAATACATAATGATGGAACTATGGACACAGACAAAATGTTGAGCTCTAACTTATAGATAAATGCTACTTAATAATGATGTCTTCATAATATTTGTTCAACACTTACCCCTTGGGGTGCGAGACGATGTAAAGGTTGTGGCGTGAAGTAAATGATGCCCGGAGAATGAATAGGATCAAGGCGTGAATTTATAACGTAAATTCTAATTGGCCCCGGCGCGTATGAAGACACATAGCTGGTGAACGCAACCGACACAAAGAGTGTGCGTCGGTGCGTGAGACGACACCTAGCTAGTGAACGCGACCGAGGCCAGGATCCTACTGCCTGGCAAATGTGAACTCCTGTCGCTGGTGCGCGGGCGCATAGGAATTTTTGTTATAAAAACAAAGATCCGTTAAACCAATAGCATGCTCCCACGACCCACGCCACTTGAGACGTACCGTTACCCGCTAAGGGTTGAACAATTTTTTGCTGCATTGCGATTTATGAGACGTTTCTCATGATTATATTTTTTTGGTTAAAATTTTAACTAAGATTTATGGGACGTTAACTTGCAACGTTACATTACCCCGCGCGTCACCGAAGGATTTTATTTCATTTAAAGGAAATAAAATCCGAACTTATTGATAACAATTTCATTTTTATCCTTTTAAACTCATTCTTTCATACTTCTCGCAAACAAACTAGCAATAGTAATCATTATAAGGATTACTAACGCGACCAAACAATTATGAAGGTTATAGATTCATTCTAATAACCCAAACGAAATATTACGCGGTTATTGGTAATGCTTTAGTTTATGTTGTGTCGCATTATGTTTGTTATTTATTCAAACCTATTATTTTTAAATCCTTTATGTGCCATGTTCCAACATTTTTACCGGCCAATACTTCTAATACATAAGAGAGAATTATTTTTAATTATACATTTTATTTAAAGAATCAAGAATAACGTATGTCTTAACAAGCACGTCTTCTGCGCTATCGGAATCGTCCGAAATTTGATTGACTCTATTAGTATAAAACATCCCCAGAAGGAAAAAGAGGACCCAGTGTAGCGATTTGTTTACGTAAGTTGTTAACAATAGCGCCATGTTTAATCTATTTTTATAAATTGGTAAAGAGAGAAAGAAGAAAAATTTAAATGCACCACAATAAGGAAGGTGTTGAACAAGTATTCTACTCAATCTACTCCGTTCTGTTACAAATTCACTAACGAACGTTATGGTTGCTAGTATAAGAAAAAAAAAATAACACAAAAAATATGAAAATGATGCGTATAACTGCAACTAATGTGTACGGTCCTATGAAAAAATAGCAGAAGCAAAAAAAGTTACAATATAAGAACAAAATGTATGTTAAACTAAACAAAAACTTTTTTTAAGTGAAGGATGTACACTTCAGTTGCTGGCAGTAGAAAAGGCAAAAATAACGTTTTACAAAATTAATTAAATAGAAAAACAATCACATAACTACACTACAATGCAAAATCAGACCTTTTAATACCACGCTAAGGGCGCCAGTGTGCCGTTTAAGAGGAAATAGTTCCTGGCAATAAAAAAAGGCCTGGTCTAATTTTGCACCGCAGTTCGGTACTCCCCTGATGGTGGTGGTAGGCAGCCGCACGATCTCCCAGGACTGGTCAGGCGGCAGCAAGTCGAGAGCCGGGAGCGCCGGTAGGTTGCGGGATGTGATGATTCCGGTGAAAGTTGATATGAATTTCAACGGTGTAAATCTTGCTGTGTAAAACTTGCAGTGTAAAACTTGCAGTCTAAAACTTGCAATGTAAAACTTGCAGTCTAAAACTTGTAGTATAAACTTTGCAGTATAAAGGTAGCAGTATCAAAGTCGCAGCGTAAAACTCGCACCTGTGAATAAATGTCACAGTTATGATATACATATATAAGTATATGTACAATTTGCTCCGCTGACAGTAAACCCCGAGATGGCTTGCGATGAAGGAAGGAAAGAAGCCGAAAGCAGTTGATGTGATTGTTTACTGTCAGAACGGAGTTACAAAATGTAAAGAATGTAAAACAAAAAATAGAAGAGATAAATAAATAAACAAATTGAAATGTGATAATGAATACATAATGATGGAACTATGGACACAGACAAAATGTTGAGCTCTAACTTATAGATAAATGCTACTTAATAATGATGTCTTCATAATATTTGTTCAACACTTACCCCTTGGGGTGCGAGACGATGTAAAGGTTGTGGCGTGAAGTAAATGATGCCCGGAGAATGAATAGGATCAAGGCGTGAATTTATAACGTAAATTCTAATTGGCCCCGGCGCGTATGAAGACACATAGCTGGTGAACGCAACCGACACAAAGAGTGTGCGTCGGTGCGTGAGACGACACCTAGCTAGTGAACGCGACCGAGGCCAGGATCCTACTGCCTGGCAAATGTGAACTCCTGTCGCTGGTGCGCGGGCGCATAGGAATTTTTGTTATAAAAACAAAGATCCGTTAAACCAATAGCATGCTCCCACGACCCACGCCACTTGAGACGTACCGTTACCCGCTAAGGGTTGAACAATTTTTTGCTGCATTGCGATTTATGAGACGTTTCTCGTGATTATATTTTTTTGGTTAAAATTTTAACTAAGATTTATGGGACGTTAACTTGCAACGTTACATTATTACCGTATTTAAAATTCGAATTGCTACATATTAAAAATAATTATTCTTTATTTTTTATATATGTAGACTTTATACAGCCAGTAATGCGCATGTGGTATTACAATAGAAATGTAACATATTTGACAGTAATCGGTTTATACAGGATGTTTGAAAATTAATGAAAAGCCCTAAAAGCTACACATGTTATCAATTAACTTGTGCGAGATTTCGTCGTATATATAGACTCATCAAGATATCTCCCGAATCATAAGGCTTAGATGCTTGAAATTTAGTGGGAATATTTATTTTGATAAGTAAAGATCAGCTAAGAATGGATTTTGAGAAATTATAAATAGAAGAGGGTCGAAGGGGGGTGCAAGTTCGATAAGCGATTACGAGAAAGCTTAGTATCATATTAGATTCGTAAAAGAAAAGTTAGTATTGTCATGGTGGGGAATTTTTACATTATTATTTCATAGCACCATAAAAGTGGATATCGACAATTTGCCAAAGCATCACTCCGTGACACTATTCACATAGCGTATTACCACAGACAAGACTCCTGGCAAATTTGCGAAAAGCTTCCCGGAGAGGAATAAAAGTGAACTCCTATTTAATTTATGGATTTATTCCGCGTCGACGTGCGAATGGCTTCTTCGCGGTTGTTTACTGAGTTCTCCTTTCTTGACGTTGACGTTTCGGGACATTTTTTTTTAATTTTAAATGAACAAAGCATTTTGACTATTCTGCCAAGTGCTTTTTAATACACAATCTTATCATTTATGTTATTTACCATCATCACCATAGATACATTATCATCACTTCAGCTTGAAGGCTTCTACGGCTGGATAAAGGTTTTTTCCATTGATTTTCAAGAGGACGGTTTGACTTTAATTACGTTTTCTGTTCTATGCTGTGTTTCTAGGTTTGTGATCATCATTCTAGAACCTTTGGGCACCAGTAGTCATCTGTTCTGCCCACAGTGAAGCCTACATATATACATATACATCTCTTACTATATATAGAATTTCGCAGACAGCTTTGAAATAAAATATTATGGTCCCTGATCCGTTTCGCGAGATTTACGTCTTCGCAACCGTAAATATATACATTGTCTGTAAATATTGTTGCTTTTCTTAGATTGAATTTTCCTCCTTGTTGTTGAACACTAGACTTCATCACAGCTGACAGTTGTGACATTAGGTAAAAAAGAAATATGAATAAGAGGTTACATTGAGAAGTTTTGATAAATAATTAAAAATTAACGAAAAGACTGATATAATAATTTTGAACGTAATTTCATTTAAGGTAAGTAACCATTTTGATTAAAAATATTTTTAATAATTAAATGTTTTAGCAGGTTATAATATTGTAAATATTTTTTGTTTTTATCTCCCTCTCTCTCTCTCTCTCTCTCTATATATATATATATATATATATATATATATATATATAAATTCTTAAATTCAATGTATGTAATATATAGCATTTTACTATAAATATTAAAAAAAATGTTACTATAAATCGATCATATCTTGAAACAGGATTTATCCCTAAGGGAACGTATGCGTAAACACCCCACTTACATTGTAATCTTAGATGTAATATTTTGACATTCCCGCGTCCCAGCTGGGGAATATTGATCTTTGAATAATAATATTGTTTGAGGAGTGGGAACAGGGTAGTTGTCTAAGGAAATTGTTCAGGTTTACTTACCCCATTGTTGTGGATACGATCGTTACATTGCTATATTAGATACTATTTGATTTTATATAGGGGTCTTCGGTTTGATAGTATTGAAAATTTAGCTTGGATTAAATAACTAATTACTTCATTTTTAAACGGTTTTATTTAGTTCGACCCGTACGGAATTTGTTTATTTGGGTCAAAATTAGAAATTGAAATTTAAGCACCTTCCCGTTGTCAGATTGATCCGAAATTTGGTACACACATTTAATTTAGATGACAATACAATATAATAAAATCAATAACATTATAAATCTAAGATGGCCACCGATACAAAATTGCGGATTAAATATTTTTCTTTAACCCCCTCAATATGGGTATCAAATGAAAGGGCTACACTAGTAAAACACGATGATTACTTCAAAATTTAAAATTCAAGATGGACGCTGTTTCAATATGGCGGACTAGGTACATATTTTTCCACAACCACCACAATATGGGTATCAAAAAACCGTTTAACTTAAAAGTTTTTTAAATGTATTTATTTACTTGACCACCTTGTGGTGAGACGTCGAAGTGTTCATCTTTAATCATTCCAGTCAATATACTTACCCCAAATGTCACCATGACCTTGGCTATATCATCAGTCCGTCTATCGAAGTCTCGAAGAGTTGCTCTTCTGAAATGGCAGTAGATAGGGTAGTTTGCTCGTGTAATGGATGACCCTTGGAGGCGAAAGGTTCTCCCAATAGTAGTGATAATATATCTATAATAATATTTTGTTTGTCCTTACATTCAAAATTATTTAAAAAACAGTTATATACATGGTGCTACTACAATAAATAAAAATATGCTAGATATTCCTAGTCTTCGTCTTCAAACACTATATATGTATATGTATATATTTATTTCCAATCATCTTTAAAAAAGTGATCACTCTGAGAAACTTTTATAATGTTACAAGCCAATAATTACTGGCAGTGAAAAGTCTCCAGAGACAGACAAGGACAAAGAATATTTTAAATGACAATTCCAATTTTGAAAATTATTTTTTAAAATTAATTAGATAATTTATGGCACAAGGTATACGTATGTACAATAAAATTCCACAAACAATTTCAGATCTGTCACTTGAGAGATTTGAAACCGTTATTTAAAGTATATTATTGTATCCAAGAATACTATACTGATGTTAATGCGTGGAATTAAATGTCGATGCTCATTCAGGAAGCTAATTACTGTCGCGTACTCTTCATAAAACTATATTTGTAAAGAGCGACTGTTGAGTTTCTCGGCTCTCAACAGAACTGCCTTCCGAGACGGTAGCTTCCTGTAGGGACAACAATGTCAACATTTTAAGTTGATTAAAATCAAAAACTTGTTACAACCTATTTGAATAGAGAATATTTTGAATTTAGTATCCGAAAAACTCCCAATTCACAGCACAGTAAATACTTTTATTTAACTTTTAATACTCATATAGGCCAACTAGCATAGTTTCCACTAGACGACTTATCACTTCGATGGTTATCGAACGAGTGACCGAGCTACTCAATAATCAAGACGCTGTTTCAACCCCACCACTGTCAATCCTTTTACTGGAAGTTGTCGCAAAAGAGTGACGGGATCGAGTAGTGTTGCCATTTAAGGAAAATAAAACTACCTTTTATAATATATATAAAATGACTAGCTGATCCCGCAAAAGTTTTTGCGAGAAAAAAATTTAATTAACAAATAAAAAAAAAGTTGAACGTAGAGGGGTGAAAACTTAGGGTTGTATGTATTTTTGTATGCTGTATCATAAAAAAGTAAAAACAAAAAATTTCGTCAAAAAATTAAAAAAAAAATTTAAGGGTGAACAACCCTTATCACTTAGGGGTATGGAAAATATATAGTAGCCGATTCTCAGACCTACTGAATACGCATATAAAATTTGGTAAAAATCGGTCAAGCCGTTTCGGAGGAGTACGGTAACTAACATCGTGACACGGAAATTTTATTTATTAGATTACATTTGATACGTTAAAACGAACGTCTTTCGTTAAGATTTAACCCTGAATAGCCTGATTTACAAAAGTGATTTTTTTTTAAATATTACTGTGTTTGCTTGAGGGTCTAGATGAAGAGAAAAATAGTTTTTTTTTTAAATTTCGTTGCAAAGAATATTATACAACAGTAAAATTCGTACAGGCAACCTATAAAAAACTAATAGTAATGTGAACATTCGGTTTAAAAGATTGTTATCAAAATTGAAACTCTAGGCTATTAAGGGTTAAAATCTTCTATCTTGTCTTATGAGTTCCTATGTGGTAAGGATGGTACATTTCTATTTGTCACTAAATATTTATAATTCCACAAATGGGTAGTTTCACAATTGTACATTTAAAAAAGTCTCTTTTTTTCCATCTCGCGAAATTATCATTACTATGTCGAAAGCTTAATTGCATCCGCAGAGTTACGGACGTGAGTTTTTAATTAAAAACTGCAACCGCTAGCAGCGCTGGATTATTTAAAAGATTTTAATGTGATTAAACTTTTATATTTCATATGGCCATTAGCGTCGTCGACAACGACGACGCCTGGGTACGCTAGGCAAAAGTAATGAGTATTTTAAATTTAATAATAATATCATTATATATATGAGATTATCGGATGGAAGACAGTTAACCACATTATCTGAACACATAGCCGAAGACCAAATTAAAGGGGCGAATATAGATCACTCTCTATTAGAAAGCCGCTGTGCTGTGCTTGAATGTTCCATAATGTGACCAAGCACAAAGGTAGTGTTCCTTGATTATTGAAATAAAAATAGCAAAACATGTAATATATGTAAACAAAACTAATACAGGTAGTTGCTGAAAACAATTAGAAGTAATTATAAAGTAAATAAAACAACAACTATGTCATCTGTGATAAAATGTAAAATAACCAAATTATAAAATGTAAAATAAAAGATAAGTTTACAAAATAATGTGATAACCAAAAGCTGTGATAGTAAGGAACGAGGAACGAAGGAAGTAAGTGAATGAATGAACGGTAGAAAGTAAGTAAAAGAAAGATCATGTGAAGTATGACAGAACAGCATGGAAATAAAAAAAAAAAGAAAGTGAATCATTAAAAGATGAAAATGTCCCTGTCCCATAAGTTAGAGGAACAAAAGTCCCCCAATAGTGGGGGCAATTAAAAAAAAAAGCACTAAGTTGGGATCCTTCCAAGGGGATCTATGCTTGAATGAAATCAAAATAATCAGACGACATCACTGCCTAGGTTTCTTATCATTGAAATATATTATTGAATAATAAGCTTTTCCCGTCGATTTATTTTTAAAAATGCGTTTGGAAATTTGTTAGAAACATCGACCTCCTAGAGAACTTTCTAGAAAAATATTCTCCATGTCTCGTTGACTGTGATTTGACCATAAGGGTCTAAGAGACCACGTTTCAGCGCAGTCATCACTCGTAACACACATTGAGGAATATTGGAGATGTTTTGTAGGTTGAACAAATAAATGTAAATGTTGTTCACACAAATTCCATGTTTTTGTACAATGAACTCGTATGTAAAGGAATGTCCGACAGAAATGAGGCAATAATGGACGCCCTATTGCCTCGTTTAGCCGCCATCCGACTGGGTCTCCCGCCTATCCTTGCGAATACTTTATGATAATTGTCTAATTTATCCTAATTTCGCTTTATCGCGTTGTCGTTTTGCTTATAACTTTTTCTTTTAAGTTATAACGGATGTCGTTTCTTTTATTCTTTCTTGTTTATCTTCGTCGTTGTTCTGTGGTGTAGTTAAATTTTGAACCACATCCAGAGTTTTAACCGAGTAATGCGTTGGGTCCGATAGGTTCTCGAGTTACGACGTGGCAGGTAGACATGGAGTAGGTAGGCTGTGCACTAGGTAGATTGACGGCATGGTTAAGGTAGCCGGAAGACGGATACGTGCAGCGTAATATGGATCATCGTGGCGATCTTTGAAAGAGAATTATGCCTTGCAGTGGCTGTTCATCGGCTTGGAAGAAGGAGAAGAAGAATGTCTTTTAGGCGGAACGGTTCTCTAGTGGCGTGAATCGATAGAGACGGTGTGAGTAGAGCGAAGACACAGTGCAAGTCGCTAGGAAGTCGTCAGATGCAAGCAGCTTGGGATCGGTGATCGTGTTTATTTTTATGACAGACCTATGCATTGCAGTGGGTATCCATCGGCTAAAAAAGGAGAAGTAATATACATAAGTGATTTAAGAGATTTAGAAAGACTAAAGTGAGGCATGACAACATAAAGGTTGGGAATCACTAAGCTATTTTGAAGACTGGTATCTTCTTTCCACGGCTGAAAAGAAGAAGAAGGAATATACATAAGTGACAAATGAGTTTTAGAAAGACAAAAGTGAAGCATGACAACATGAAGGTTGGGAATCACTGAGCTATTTTGAAGACTGGTATCTTCTTTCCACGGCTGAAAAGAAAAAGTAATATAAATAAGTGACAATAGAGTTTTAGAAAAACTAAAGTGAGGCATGACAGCATAAAGGTTGGGAATCACTGAGCTATTTTGAAGACTGGTATCTTCTTTCCACGGCTGAAAAGAAGAAGTAATATACATAAGTGACAAAAGAGTTTTAGAAAGACAAAAGTGAAGCATGACAGCATAAAGGTTGGGAATCACTGAGCTATTTTGAAGACTGGTATCTTCTTTCCACGACTGAAAAGAAAAAGTAATATAAATAAGTGACAAAAGAGTTTTAGAAAAACTAAAGTGAGGTATGACAACATAAAGGTTGGGAATCACTGAGCTATTTTGGAGACTGGTATCTTCTTTCCACGGCTGAAAAGAAGAAGTAATATACATAAGCGACAAAAGAGTTTTAGAAAAACAAAAGTGAAGCATGACAACATGAAGGTTGGGAATCACTGAGCTATTTTGAAGACTGGTATCTTCTTTCCACGGTTGAAAAGAAAAAGTAATATAAATAAGTGACAATAGAGTTTTAGAAAAACTAAAGTGAGGCATGACAGCATAAAGGTTGGGAATCACTGAGCTATTTTGAAGACTGGTATCTTCTTTCCACGGCTGAAAAGAAGAAGTAATATACATAAGTGACAAAAGAGTTTTAGAAAGACAAAAGTGAAGCATGACAACATAAAAGTTGGGAATCACTGAGCTATTTTGAAGACTGGTATCTTCTTTCCACGGCTGAAAAGAAGAAGTAATATAAATAAGTGACAAAAGAGTTTTAGAAAAACTAAAGTGAGGCATGACAACATAAAGGTTGGGAATCACTGAGCTATTTTGGAGACTGGTATCTTCTTTCCACGGCTGAAAGGAAGAAGTAATATACATAAGTGACAAAAGAGTTTTAGGAAGACAACAGTGTGGCATGACAACATAAAGGTTGGGAATCACTGAACTATTTTGAAGACTGGTGTCTTCTTTCCACAGCTGAAAAGAAGAAGTAATATACATAACTGACAAAAGAGTTTTAGAAAGACTAAGGTGAGGCATGACAGCATAAAGGTTGGGAATCACTGAGCTATTTTGAAGACTGGTATCTTCTTTCCACGGTTGAAAAGAAGAAGAAGTAATATACATAAGTGACAAAAGAGTTTTAGAAAGACAACAGTGTGGCATAACAGCATAAAGGTTGGGAATCACTGAGCTATTTTGAAGACTGGTATCTTCTTTCCACGGATGAAAATGAAGAATGTCTTCCAGGCGGAAAGGTGCTCTAGTGGGTTATGAGTTGGTCCACGGCGTGGGTACACCGAAGTCAAGGTTGCTGGAAAGTCAGACCGTTGATAGTGGTTGGCTTGTGTGTGGGTGTCAATTCATTTTATTGCACGACTACTGCTACATAGCGGAAGTAACTATACATTAGTCCTTTTCTTACTTAGGATGGACTTCCGCAAAGTAACGATTGAATCTATTAGATATCGATGAATTAACATATGGTGAAGCTATTTTAATAAAGTAAAATTAATTTAATATTAACATAGACATAATATGAGTCGTAAAAAGGTGTAAAATATTCGAATGTTTAGTTAATGAACGTGCAAAGCGGAAGATAGGCTGGCATAGCGCCAGCGGGGGCGTCGGGCTCCGCTAACAGTGACTCATGGTGCGGGGGCGAAGGCCGACGCGTACTACGTTGTACTCACGTTTATCTATTTATAAAACTTATCATCACATCGCAATATCATACAGTTTGTTTCGAAACGACTCTATAGTTTTAGCATCTTAGATTCGATAGAAAGAGACAAACAGTATTATATTATAATGTATGTTATAAAACGCTGTCGTGCCTCGCAGCTGGGAGAAGAAAGATCCGTATCAAATGGCGGCAACCCTCTCCCAACTGTCTGCGTTTAGTTTAAGCGAAAAATGAATATTGTAAAAAAAACACTAGCGATACAAATTAGAATTAATAAAAAAAAATGCAGGATATTTAGATTTTAAAGACTCGAGTTTCTCTGAGAGATGTTTTTAAATAAATGTATGTTATAACTGTTGCGTTGTAATACATTTTTAATAACATATAATTAATGCGTCATAATTTAAAATGTTATATGGAAAATAGTGATAGACATATGATTAATAGAAGGTTTAAAAATAAACACTTACACAACAATGTATAAATTTCATCTTAAAAAAAGTTAACAAATCCTTCATGTGTATGTGTATACGTATACATAATAAAGTTTTTTTTTATTGTCCCCCGCTATTGGGAGTCTCTCGTACCCCCTATCTGGTGTGGGACAGGGACTTTTGTTTACATTTATTTAATTTTTCACAGTCTTTTTTATTTTCTTTCTCTTCATTTATGCATATTATGATCTTTTATTCGGTGTTCATTCTACATTTCTTCTTCCATTCTCTTTCGCTCTGTGACCTTCCATTCCTCTCTCGTTACACTTTATCATTTTATTTCTGTTTATTTACATTCTTTTTTTTTTGTTTTACACTTATATAATAAAGTTCCACGAGATATCTTAGACCATCCGTTTACTATTATTAAATCTAAAATTAAAAGTATATTATTAAATAAATCTTTTTATATCTAATATATATAAACTTGAATAAGTTTTTACTTGATCGAAACGTGTGGAACTTTGTTGGCTTCTTAATATAAACATGAAAATTCGTTAAATTTCATTTAAAAGAGCAACTGTTGAGTTTCTTGCCTGCTCTTCTCAACAGATCAGCATTCCGAGTCAATGGTAGCATACTGCTTATAATGTAAAATAATCGACGATTCAAAAGTGCATGTAAATGCCTACTTGAATAAATAAATTTTGAATTTGAATTTAGAATCATAATCATTTCTATATGTCATTAGAAAAATACTTAAAGATCTCCTGAAGATGCCCCGTGGAGGGGTGAAACACGTGTTGAGTGGTTTAACGGTGGCAGTTGTGTAATTCGCATTGTTTGCTGCATGCGCATTTATCAGCGGGCTGGCGGGCGGTGCACTTTGCATGACTACCACTGCATGTGCGAAAGTGGCTAAATATTGGACCTTTTATTAATTAAATATTGTTTACTATCTGTACTTGCAGACTTTGTACTGGTAAAAGTTATTGTCCCGACGAATTCTAAAAAAAAAATTCAAAGTGTTCCTTTTTTCATTCGTTCTTCTATCTTAATCTATGTCTGGAACTTGTCTTACGAAATATTTTCTTCTTCCATCCTTCACATAATCTAGCATTCTCTTCTTCCTACTTCCGTAATTAACTCTATGACCTGTGTTTACATTCTGTTCATCCATCACCTTCTATCCGTCGCCATATTGCTCACAACATTACGTGTTTATTATATTTAATTTTTAAATTTTTTTTTATTACATTTGCAAGTCTCAGCTGTTAAAATTTGTTTTCTTAATATATCACAGCTAATTTCATATAAATATATAAGCTATATAGTTAAATCTAAAAGCAATATAGCTTTTACATCTGTAATCAATAACAAGAGTACAAAAGGTGATAGTAGAAAAGAATTACCAGTTTTTTAGGTTTTAAAATAACATACAAATAAATTGACCGATAAAAAATTCCCTTTCATTTTAATTCTAATCTACAAAACCGTAAATCTGTATTTACAAACTTTAATGTATGTGCGGGCATAAATCTGAATTTGCATATTGATTTTTACCTTCGTTTAGTGCCACAATTAATAACGTCGACGGGAATTTGATAAAACGGACCGCAGGGCGCCAAAATTATTCCGCCATTATTCAATAGAGTTCAATGACTGCCCACCTGTCATATTCCATATTCTATCTCTCTCCCGCACACATGCTTGCGCAATATCTGTCTTATTCTCTCTTTAAAGGCGTCAGGTACTGTTGATAACTCGATTTAATGCGTAGTGATGTCACGTGTAGTGTTGCGTCGTCCAGTTTCCGGTTTTTTTATTCGATTTATATTTTTATACTATATTGTATCAAGTTATGAAAATATTTATATCTGGTAAAACTAAAATTAGGTCTTTAATATTTTTTGTGGCATATAAATTACCAAGAATGTTTTATATAAAATTATGCCCACAAAAGGTTACGAAGGACACGCGAAGCGGGAATTGGATATATTGGAAGCTAATAATAAAATAAAATACAAAATTAGAAAGCAATTTAATTATTTTTCATATCATTGTTTTAAATCTATAAAAATACTAAATTGTGTTCAAGCTCCTATGATAAGGTGTTACGAAATAATGTACTTAAAGAAATATACGAATTTCTTGAGAGCGGTGGAATAGATCATCAGGAAACTTTTCAGCCCACGGACGCCGGACATAGGCCTCCCCCCAAGATCGCCACCATAACTTGTCTTACACTGCCCGCTTCCTGGGAACGCATTAATTATTATGTTATATATTAAATACATAAGTTATACTTTTTTACGTTGGTACCTCGAAAGTATCTCCTGTAGACAATTCAAGAAAAAATTCTGGCCTAAACTATATCATCATTTCAGCTGCCAGATGTCCACAGCTGGACATAAACTTATCCAGCCTTCATCCGCCATCAGTCTGTCCACCCAGTGCGCGTTTTAAAAAGTTTATTTGCTATAATAACACCAAGTAACAATGGTATGCAAATTACAAATTACCATAATTGTAATATAGAATAAGCTGAATGAACAAGCGAAACTATCTATATTCCATTATTATCATTATTTCAATATAATAATACTTTCTTCCTTAATTCCTGCAATTGCATCATTTTATAATATATTTCTTAGACAATTTCTATCGACTCTGTAGATATGCTCCAAATAAAAAATAACGCGTCGTTCTAAAAAAGAGATTTATTTTAAAAACTTTAAACACGGTAGGTAGGTAATAATAATCACACAATGTTATGCACTATTAACTTACCTGA
Organism: Battus philenor; assembly: GCF_028537555.1. Classification (NCBI taxonomy): domain Eukaryota; kingdom Metazoa; phylum Arthropoda; class Insecta; order Lepidoptera; family Papilionidae; genus Battus; species Battus philenor. Next base: position 14,550,109 of record NW_027181676.1, on the reverse strand, counting down.
AAAGAGAGAAACGATATTTTAAGTTTATTATTTAAATTGTCGATTCCTTTTAAAAGTTTTCTCTGTAATATTGAACATCACTACCCGCTGTCACTATTGTCAATGACGTCACAATGGTTACGTCGCGTCACTAGCGACTACAAAGATAGATATCTTGCGGAGCTTTATTTAAAATCTATTGTATTATTATTTTTACGATCCATTTGCAATTTATTTGTAAATACATTGACGGTTGTTTATGATGAATGTAAATTGTAATAGTACAAAAGAATCGGTGTATTGTTAGTTTTTTTTTATTTAAAGATTTATTATTTTTATTATCTGTTTAAAAATTTATTTATTATTAATTCTATTTAATCTCTTACTTTCTATATGGCATTTAATTTACATTTCTGATATCACTGGCAGTTCATCACTTTATTTAATATTTTTTTTATTCTTGTTCTTTTTTTTTATTAATTTATCGCTTTCAATTGTTTTTCTTATTACATTTTTTCTGGCAACACTAGTGAGGCGATGTAGTATCCTATTCTCTCTGCTTACCGCGACTAGTATTCTATGGTGATGATATCAGTACATCCACCTTTTTTACCTCTTCCGGTGTTCAAGATGCCCCGCCTCTGGGGGGAGGACAGGGGTATGTGGGATTCCTACCCACTACCCCCCACCCCCCCTGGTGGTCGCCTTTTGCGCTATACGGGAGACCGCAATGTCTCCCGGTTAGGGATCGCCAAGCGATCTTTCCTCGCGCCGTGCTATTTTTTCGATAGCCCGTCCTGGGGTATGCGTGTATACGCTACCCCCGAAACCCTCGTGATGTTACCACGATGGTTCGAGACCACGTCGAACCATCGTCCGCCTCAGAGTCGCCGAAGCTAGTGGGAGTTTAGGGCCCCCACCCTAAACCCCTGCGACTCCGAAGGCCCCGTTTATGGTAGGGGAGCACCATAGCCTAAAACTTATCTAAAGTTAGCAAAGTTTGAAGGCTTCCGTCATTTTTACAACAATTTCATAAAGTTAGACGGCTGTTGACCTCTTTCGCTTCAGCAAATATCCATGGAGTGACTAAGGTAAAGGGTATCCACGAGGCTATCTCAGTTTTTTTTTATTGTCCCCGCTATTGGGGGCATTATTTATTATTTCCATTCTCTCCTTTCGTTCTTCACATATTCTTTCAATCTATTCTTTCATGCCACATTTCTGCTATCTTTCCCTTTTACTCTGCGACCTTTCCATTCCTCCCTCATTACATGTAACATTTTATCTTTATTTCTTTCCGTTTACATTTTTATCACAATTTTATATCACATTTTGAGTTACATCTTATCACATTTTTTTTTACTGTCTATTTAAAATTTTTCTTATTTTCTTTAATTTTTATTTTTTTGGTATCACTTTTTTAATTATTTCCTTGCAGTATGAGAGGAATTCTTCCCTAGTATCCTTTTCGCCTATGAGGAAGGCTATTGACTCCTCCCTGATTTTAACGCCAGACCGGTACTCGAATTCGAGGCTATCTCAGTTTAGGGTGATACTCTTCGACTAAAGGGTGCCTGATGAGGTTGAACCCTGACTTGGTTAGTTGCAATTCACAGCTGGCAGTGTGATAGAAGAAACTCCAGAAACGTTTCTTTCTAGAATGTTTGGAAGCGAACCCTGTCAGATCCAGTTAGTGACGTGATATATATGTTGTACTCAAACCACGAGAAACTATGTTGCAACATATTCGAAATTGAAAATAGAACATCCATCGAACACACCAACAATTATATAACGGTTAGAAGTCACTGAAAAGAGTTTCAATTCTACCTAAAATTCAAACTGCTGCGCCGTTTCAGCCGCCATTAAATCCGAACGAAAATACAAAATGGACGCCACATATTTAGTCTGTTGTATTCCCGCCATTTTGTAGGGCTGTTCATTCGTTTGTAATTGTATGTTCATCATTGTCAATGCGCGTAAACGAAATTTGTTTTAGATTATTATTATAATTTTTTGAGGTTATATTTTTGACATCTACGTTAGGTTAAATTCTAGAAAGTTCCAATGAGAGCGTTGCACAAACTTGACTATATATTTTAGGTTCTCTCTTTCCATCTATTTTTATTATTAGATAACTTCTCTGTCTCTCTTTCTATTTTATATAAGAATTCGCCTATATCGAACTTAACCCTTAATAGCCTAGAGTTTCAATTTTGATACCAATCTTTTAAACCGAATGTTCACATTACTATTAGTTTTTTTTATAGGTTAGCTGCACGAATTTTGCTGTTGTATAATATTCTTTCCAACGAAATTAAAAAAAAATCTATTTTTCCCTTCATCTAGACCCTCAAGCAAACATAGTAATATTAAACAAATCACTTTCGTTAATCAGGCTATTAAGGGTTAAGTAATTATTAGCTTAATTTGTCTGCAACGTTGTCTCAACGTGGTCTCAGCTAAGGCAAACTAAATTGGCAGTGGTCAGAAGATATACTGCGTAGAAGAGATAGCAACTGGGGCCTTCAGGCTTTGGAACAGACACTACCAGCAAGCGAAGCTTAGGATGTCCACCCTCAAGGACTGATGGCCTTTTTAACGTCATTAGATGAAGCTGGAAAATCTACGATGGAAGACTATCTCCAGCCGTGGACATTGTCACAGTATTAGTCTTTCCTTGAACATTAAATATTAAAAAAAAAAACTTGTTAAATATCTTTTAAATACACGAGAGTAAAATGGAACGTATTTGAGCGGGAAAGCCCCTCCAGCCGCTACAATTCGAATGGCATTTTTCCCCGTGCTATTTTTTGTGGCCAATTTTAATCGCCGCTGCCATTTTGCGGAGTTCGCCAACGAGGCCGTTTCATTTCTCCGTTCCTTTGAATCGTCTTTTTAAAAAATTCACCGCCGTTTTCATTATATCGCCTTAATGCATATTCCTATTGTGTTGCCTGTTTCTGCCGCGAACTGTCACAGACTATATCTGCATATTTGAATTATTTTTTTTGGAAACTCCATTTTGCGTGTGTAAATTTTACTGCAATAACACATGAGTTTTGTTTAGTTTTACATATTTAAATTTAATTAAATATTTCTTTTTTGTTTAAATTACATTATATCGATGCATATAAAACAAAATCATGTCAGTTACACCATATATAACTGTCTGGATCAATTTTTGGATTTGGACATGTATATGTATGTATATATATATATATATATATATATATAATAAAAATGTTCAATCGTTCATGTATTTGCGCTTTAATGCGTATGGTATGACATTTGAAAAGTCAAATTTTAATCCCTCGACTATTTCATTGAACTTACACGTAGCACGCAACAAAAGGTGAGCAAGTGAGAAAAATAACGGTTTTGTATAAAATAACACTAAATAAAAATAATATGTGTAAAAAAAAAATTAAAGTAATCAATTGGAAATATAAGTAATTAAATTTCAAGAATTGTGGCGAAGAATGGGAGGCGTGAATGTAATGTAAATGAATGCTGTAAGAATGAGAGACACAAAGAGAGAGAGAGAGACACACGCAGAGACAGACACACACAGGGAGAAACACACACAGAGACAGGGAAACGGACAGAGAGAGAGATAGAGAGACACACAGAGAGAGAGACAGACAGAGACACACACAGAGAGAGACAGACAGACAGGGACATACAGAGAGAGGTAGAGAGACACACACACAGAGACAGAGACAGGAACACAGAGAGAGAAAGACACAGAGACAGAGAGATAGAAAGAGAGACAGACAGAGAGAAAGAGACAGAGAGATGGTGAAAATAGGAAGGTTTGTGAAAAAGGATCATTGTAAAATATATCCCCGTCCCAAAAATAAAACGTCTGAACAAAAGGCCCCTAATAACGGGGGCATTAAAATAGAAAAAAAAAACTTATTGTGAGTTATTTAGATAGATACTGCGACCCTTAGAGAGAGTGTATTAGGATTAGTCTGCCGAAAAACTTGGATATGTATTAAGGTGACAGGAAAGTAATGTCGCTTTCTTAAGTTAAATTCACACGACTACATTTTTAACAAGTTTTTATTTCTAATCAGCAATATATTCACCCTCGTTATCAACAACCTTTTGCCATCTGGTATACAACTCAATGCCGGAGCGGTAACAAATCAATCGGTTTTTCTATAATATGTCGACAGAAACGACATTACTCCCCGGTTCACCTTATATAAATATATAACTAAATATTATATATGGTGTATGCCAATTCTTCGTGTTTTACCAGCGTTGGGTGCATTCGATCCTGGCTACGTAGCAATAGTACTTAGGATTCTGAACCTGAGATACAATTTCGACGATACTCTACGAAAGAAAAATATAAATCTTTAATTGTTTTTACTTGCTTAAAGTTATATAAACTTGTAATGACAAAACCAAACGCTTCGCTGCCTTTAGATACAATATGTAATATGTTTGTCAAATGCAAGCCTAAATCTGTAGTATATAAAACATTTATTCCTAATTTATACTTTTTATTTATTAACAATTTTTTGTACACCATAGAAAATAAATAGAGGGGAAAAAAGAAACAGTTCATATGGTACAAGAGGCGGTCCTATCGCTTGAGGCGATCTCTACCAGACAACTTTGGATGGAGATGAGACACATAAAGGAGAGAGCAGTTTAGGCAGTTTTAGGTAGTTTATATGTATGTACACAAATATATACATATAAACATACATACATATAAGAATACTTACACTACTACTACTTTTACCATTTTTCTAAAGTGTACTTTATTATGACCTAACATATAGGAAGTATTTTCGTAATATTTGTGTTTCTTTGGTTGCAGATAGTCCATAAAATGGTGCAGAGACGTGGGTGAGCGATGCTGCTGCAGCAGGCCTCGTCGCCCGGCCCCAGCGGTGCGGTCAGCCCCAAACTAAACCCCAAAACTACCTCTACCCCCAGTCCAAGCTTTAATACCAGATTCGGCAGTCCCAACTTGAGCGACTGCGCCTCCACTTCCAACAGCCCAAAGCTAGGATCTAACAGTCCCAAACTCGGAGCTAGTCCGAAGTACGGAAGTCCACGGCTGGGAGATGGTAGTCCAAAACATGGTAGGGTGCCGGTGCAGGATGAGGCGATCTTGCAGAAGCTTCAAGCTGAGTTAAAAGAGGGATGGACAGTGCATACCGGCAGAGATGGGAGGCTGTATTATTGCAAGTAAGTGAATTGAATATCATATATGACATCATCATCACCATTCAACGCGGATTGAAAAGTTCACCTTCGAAATGTGAACGTGAAACTTGAAGGAATCTATTGTGTTCGATTTTTAAAAATGGCAGGAAAATATTTGTACCAGCTTTTAAAATTAATATTTTAGCCGCAATCATTTTTGATATAATTTAAATTTTAATGTATGTATTTAATGAACTAAAACTAGAACTTAGAAACCTCCCCGGGTTTATGCACAATAACTTTACTAAAGATCATTACATGATTAAATAAATAGTTTACTATTATATAAAGGACATACAGATAAACATTCGTTTATATATACGATTTATACTGGCGAGTAAACATATATATATGTACGTATACATATTTATTCAAGGACATCATTTCAAAGGTGGAAACACAAACGTACATTGACATGTTTTTTAAATGCAATGTAACCTTTTTGTACATTATCTGTGATCATATTGTAAAGGAGTATTTATTGCCCATAGAAGTCCACGTCCTATTGGCCCTTTTAGTCTCTTACAGACTTTTAGTGAAAATCTACGAATGATTAAAACAGAATAGTTTGCTTTTAGCACCAAGCACTCGACAAGAGTAAAAACAACTATCAATGATTATGGGTATATAAATACAGAGTATAAATAAAAACTGTAAATAAAGAAAATGTATAAATATTTTGTTATAAGAACCAAAATGTAACCAGGAATGTAGATGCCCTCATCTACATTCCAAGCAAGGCAATACGTGAAAGAAGTTCAGAACGTAAAGAATGAAAGGTTTTGTGAAGCATCTGAGGAAAGAAAGTATCAAGAAAAAAATCTTAAAAAAAAATTACACCCGAAATGCAATGTCCCTGCCACAGGAACATAAATACATTCATCAAGTGCATCATCATGATCCAACACGCGAGCTATTTTACCAGGAGCATCTTTACTTTAAGAGGTCTTAAGTTAGGCGCCCTCTGCGACCCTTCTACCTGAAAACCGCGGAATATTTATATGCCATTTGGGAAGCAGCGATAGTCCGGTTAAAAAGAATAACAGATACTTCCTGGTTCATATGAAATTAAAATAGTTTTACATATAGATATATTTGACGTCAATGTCTTTGTAAATATACTGTTATAAAGCACGAGTAACAGAAGCCTCTAAACAATAAACACGGAACCCTAGGATCAAGAAGTGACGCGAACACGCGTGACTTTAAAGTTATTTATGAATTTTTGTGTACGATTCTCGGAAATTCTAACCGAGTACTATCTTGAACTTACTAGAACCTTATCTGTAGTATAAATAAGTGTACTCCCCATGACGACAGTTCAGTGTTGTTTTTCGAGTTATAAGATTAAGATCTACGATCAGTGACACAAAGTGACTATTTGGTAAGTTATTTAGACAGTGATTTCTTTAGCAATTTGGAAGCGTAGTTTGGACTAAGCAAAAGTATACTTTGTGTTAAAGTAGGGTGACCATCTGATTTGTGAATAAAGGACTCCTTGTGAACCAGTGGTGTTTCATTTCCAGTCAGAACCCACAGTACGTAACAATATGTAAAAATTATTTTCACTTGAAATTGTCACTCATGGTTCATGCCGTATCTTTATACATCAACGCGCTATACCGTTTGCGAATCCGTTATGAAAAGACATCTGTTATATTTGTTGGCCGCCATCTTTTGTAATATAAATTCCTCTCGACAAAAACTATTGCCCGTTACATCGATTCATAAGTCACGGATTCTTTCGATTAGTTGACTATATATAAGAGATACTTACAAATAAGTCAAAAACAGATTTATTAAAATGTTTTTAGGATAATTAATCATCAATAGGATGCCCACTGTTGGGCAAAGGCATCCCACATGACCTTAACAAAGTCATCTGTCCAGCTTGTATAAGACTCCATCCACGAGACAAGACAAACACGCGTGCGAAGAAGAACAAACAGAAAGCTTCTCATAAATAACTTGGTCGCTTGGAATGCTTTCCACCCCACCGCATGCAAAAAGATGCTCCAAGGTTGGATCTGGATCACCTTTGATCGACGGGTATTCCTCTCTGCCATCACACGTTAAATCCAATACCTTCATTTGATCATCAGCGTTCAATTGGAATAACTAGTAAATTTTAATTCGCGGACCCTTTTGTTTTACGGATTTAATTTCGATGAAACTTTTTGCAGCTATCATCCCCCTGGGCTAGCATGCATTAAGTGTGAAAAGAAGGTGTATTTTGAAGGCTTTGATGTTCAACTGTTAGGCTTTCTTGATATTTTAAAACGAGCTTTTTGTAGCTTTAGCAACTTGTAGAGAAACAATATAACGTATGATAATGGTTATAAAAAAGTACTACTAAAAACGACCTTTTTGATAGTTAACAATAAGTTATATTTTGTATCTTTCTTTTTAGTATTTTAAATACATTCACATTCACGTCACTGAAAAAAATAATTGAATAAAACTGTATACGCTATTTTATATATACAAGAACACTGATAGATTACTTAGTTTTTGGCAATTGTTTTCTTATGCTTTCCAGTCGATGGACACCCACTGTAAGGTATAGGCCGCCGGTCCAACCAATGGGAAGCATTCCCACGCCGCGTCTATCGAATCGTGGTTGCCACATTGCCCAGCGGTTGCACGAGCGATGTCCTCATCCCACTGTCACTTCAAACATGCAATTGTTCGAGCTACTTATCATTACTTTCGTTTAATTTACATTACAGTTTTTTTCTACTTTGGATTAAAAAAAAACAACAGCACATTGTAGCAGGTGGAGTGCAAGACATTAGCGTACAATGTGGACAGACAGATTCTGATAGTAAGAAAAGGACCAATATTTAGCCACTTCCGCACATGCAGTGGTAGTCGTGCAATAAAATGCACCGCCCGCCAGCCCGCTGATAAATGCGTATGCGGCAAACAATGCGAATCACACAACCGCCACCGCCAAATTACTCAACACGTGTTTCACCCATCCACGGGGCATCTTCAGGAGTTATGTTACACCGATTAGTGCCAAACACAGAGTAGTGAAACCATTGCATGTGCGGAAGTGGATAAATATTGGTCCTTTTCTTACTTAAGATGGACTTCCGCGAGGTAACGCCTGATTCCATTAAAGATTCTGATGGTTCTAGAAGCAGACCGCTTTCAAACCAGTTCTTTTCAAAATCTATGTTACATGTGGACGATCTAAAGTCACTATATTTAATTAATTTTTAAATTTCTTGTTAATAAAACTGTCAATCTTTTTTTAAATAAATGGTTTGAAAAGCGAATATACTTGTGCACAGATAAGCTAACATCGGTGGGAAGAAACGTTTCTATCATAAACTGTATCAACCGTAAGTATAGGTAAATTATAAAATACCGATTCCGAGCACGTTCCATCTCTAGTCGATCTCACAATAAATAACGAAATGCCGTTTCGCTTCCGTAATGGAAACTTTTGCTGCTTCAACAAAGGCGATGCGGATTGAATCCCGCGCCCGCTTCGGCAACGCAAACGTGAAATATGAAGGAATCCATTTTGTTCGACGTTTGAAAATGGCGGGAAAATATTTGCACTGGCTGAGAGGCTTTTATAATTAATCTTTAAGCCGCAATCACGGATTCGATTTGAAGTTTAATCACTGTTCAAAGAAATCTTTGTTCTTATATTGAACGCACCACAAGGAACGGACCACAGATAAAATAAAATATTTTTCTTAATCTAAAAAAATAAATTCTTTTTTGATTCATCATCATTTTATATGACATCCACAGCTGGACATATACCTTTCCCGGATTTCTAATAGAACAGTTTCTAATGTGTCCAGAATCTAACAAGTTCTTTCGTCTACCTTGTGGGCAGACATTTTACGTTGCGCTTGCTCCGTAATTAAGTCCTAAGTGGCCACCCGTTTTGCACGCCACGTCGTTTGTCTACTGCCACTTGAACCCACCAATTCGCTGTGCTAATTCGATCCCATAAAGACCGAGTATATCCTGCTTCTTTGTAATGCTTTAAAAATGGTAGGTGACACTCATCGTCGTCTAATAGGAGAGCGATAGTAACGCCCTCTATTTCTCTCCCAATTTCCAACTCACACTTTACTCTGTATCTTCCCAATGATCGTGTGCGCCACGGTCTTGTCCACCATTGGGTAAGGTTTGGGGGATCCCCTTTGAGTTTAAACCAATATAGGTTTTCTGAGGATCCATAGTGCTACGTGGACATTTGCGCCAGAATTGTGATCAGTTCCATTGTATGCAGTGATAGTAGATATTTCACCACTGCGAACATGGGCGTATACCAAAGATTACCACTATTTTGGTTACCTTTGTATTATTTATTTATTTACTCCTCTCTGAAATGAAACTTATCTAAATTATTATATTTTTTAGAAGTTTTACCTTCCATCCTTTCATAACTTCCGTCTTCATAGGAGTAAAATAAACTACTTCAATCCTAACTAAATACAACTTTGCTACATTAAAAATTATTTCAGTATATATATAACATTTGTGCTTTGAAATAATGTTAAATGTAATTGTTGTAAAATGTAATTGTAAATCACATGATTTAAATTTTAAATGCAATAAAATTAGAAACAAATAGCTGAGATTGATTTTTTATAATAATTATTTCCTATATATAACAGATGGTGCAAAAGTAATGTCATAATTTGAATTAGCAGCCTTTTTGTTATGATTTAAAAAAGAGCTTTTTCTTGACAAGAGTATATTTGAAAGTGTAAGATTGATATTATTTGAAAAAAAAATTGCTAACTCAGCTCTGATGAAGCCGTAAAAGCCTTCGGGCTGACATCACGTACTTCTATAGAGAATAAGCAAGTAAATAAGCATGTACATTTTTAAATAATGTAATTTTCAATTAAAATTCATAATGCCGGCATTTGTAATTTGAAGCATATTTGATTATAAAGCGCAAATAGTTTCTAGAATGTTGTTTTAGACGGGCGCCATGCTAAAATATTTTCCCACAATTCTATAGTTTAAAGTTACTCACGAAGCGAATGTGGACACAGTTTGCAAGGCTTCAACAATGATTTTATTCAAGTTATTTTCGGAAGTAACTAACCAATGTTTTATTTAAAAATTCTACTAAAATGATTTATTTATATATACTTTCTATCAGATATAGCCTAAATAATTTTTTTCCAACGCCCACGCCCCACGGCAGGGCAATTGATTGTTCTTCTTCTTCTTCCTTCCCTTTTCCCTTTATCTGGGGTCGGGTCTCCTTATCAATTTGCGCCAGGCCTCTCTATCCTGGGTTGTCTCTGCATCAAGTTGAAGGGTTTCCAGTTCCTTTCTGATATTAGACCACCACGTAGCTTTTGAACGTCCTCTCCCTCTTGGGAATGCTGGGAGGCTTAAGGCAGTTTTTACCACGTTGTCATCTGGTTTTCGTTTCGATTGTTAAGCAGGTAAATTTGAAAGTGAACTCGACACGAGTTTAATCCTTTTGCTTTAATATGAATAGTGGTATATAATATGACATAGGAATTGGCATATAAAGTTGAAAAATACTGGCATAAATAAAAATAAAACAAATCATGTAACATCACTGCCAAGGATTCTATTCATTCAAATGTTCGTTTAATGAATAATAAGCTTTTTGTATATTTGAAATTTTATAAATGGCAATCCAATAATGTTTAGGGGAAGTTTTCTTAATTATTTCATTCAATTTATTATAAATTAATTAAAGATTTTTTTCAGTCGAAATTTTGGTACAGTTTTTCACGGTGTCTTGTAAATAAACCATGAACGCCTCCTATTCTTTTGAATTTAATATAATTATTGTAAACGTCCGAAATATTATACTAAAATATATTTTGAGGTCACATTAAGAATATTAATATCTTTAAACCGTTTTTTCAAGAAGTCTCTTTTTGACATCTATCGTTGTATCAATCCATAGGATATAATGCTGTAGAAATAATTATAATAAACAAATAGTCTCTAGATGGCCGCTATAGCCTTAAGGTTTTATAGGAGAAACCACGGACCAAGAGCACCTGTGGGACGTCAGCTTGGAAGGTGGGCAAATGACCTGGTTAGACGTTAGATGGAAGCCGCTTCCATCAGGTCCTATTTGAAATCTATGCAAGAAGTCTAGGTCCAACTGTGGGCGTTCTATAGCTAAAATAATGATAATGAAAGAGCTTTTAAACACATGCATTAACAATGTTATGTAAAGTTGTTACCAGCCCATGTTTATTACAGAGTCCGACTCCATAGTAATGAACGCCTTCAGGCGAGGTCTTCCATTAGCAGTTCTCTCACCTTTGTATAGATGTCGCTGATGTGACAGTTTTTAGGTTAATGGATGGAAAAGCTTGTGTCGAACGCAATAAAAAATACATTTGTTTTACTTCTCATGTTACGAGATCGTTTATGTTCAGATGTTTTTTAACTATTTATTTATTCTATTGAAGAAGGCTTTTAATTTTAAAATATTTTATCATCATCATATCAGATAGATGCCCACTGCAGGGCAAAGTTCTCCCCCAAAGATGGCTTTGATGACCTGTTTGGCGCTACCCGCATACAACAAGCATTATCGAAAATTAAATCTTTTACAGTGTCATTGAATGTTGTATTTGTAATATATTATATAGAGATGATTGTATGCCTCATTTGCTATTAATTAATATATGGATATCTATGAAGAATTCATTAGTTTCAGAAATAATGAATAACGTAATGATGGTACAGTAAGAAAAAACTATTTTAAAACTGTGATTAATACATATTAAAATTAATTATTGATAACTATCTTTCCCTGAAGACTACGTACTAAATGATATTGATCTAAAATAAGTAAGAAAAGGACCAATATTTAGCCACTTCCGCACATGCAGTGGTAGTCGTGCAATAAAGTGCACCGCCCGCCAGCCCGCTGATAAATGCGTATGCGGCAAACAACGCGAATCACACAACCGCCTTCGCCAAATCACTCAACACGTGTTTCAACCCTCCACGGGGCATCTTCAGGAGTTATACACCGATTAGTGAAAAACACAGAGTCTCCCTTGGTCCTTTTTTTACTTAGGATGGACTTCCGCAAGATAACGCCTGATTCCATTAAAAAAAAATAGGTTTAAAATGTCACAACGCCCGTTCAAGCCTCTCGGTGCGCGAACGACAAGTGACTCTGTTTTCTAAACAATCCTCTCCCAAATTTGATATCCATTCAGATAAATGTCTTCATAAAAAATGTTCACACCTGTCTCCGACACCAAATATATACATAGAGTTAATACAACACGTCATACGTCACATATGACGTAGATATTTGTTTTTATGATTCTATTTATTAACATACGGATATCTCATCTGCGAGCTTTGAGTCCAAAGAAGCTATAAAAGCTAGAAAGGCTAACAGCGCTAATTACCAAACGTATTTAGCCTGTGGTGTAAAAGCATGAAAGCTTTAAATATATAGAGCTGTTTTAACACCCTATGTATATTTTTAGATATTATGTCAATATATTACAATTAATGCTAATAACGTGGTTACATATATATGCATATAAATTGATGCAGGGCAGCACAAATTTCATGCTTGATGAGTTGGATATAATGCAGCGACAAGTGGCGCGTGCGTTTGTGTCCGTCGGGCCAATTTAATTATTGAGAGCCGACCGTATCTTTCCGCTTGGGTCTATCGTATCTGCCGAAATTCTGACTTTAATACTGAATTCTAATGGTAATATTTTGTATCGGAGTTATTTCAAATGATACTTTGAATATTTAATGGAATCAGGCGTTACAGAAGACCATCCTAAGTAAAAAAAGGACCAATATTTAGCCACCTCCGCACATGCAGTGGTAGTCATGCAATAAAATGCACCGCCCGCCAGCCCGCTGATAAATGCGTATGAGGCAAACAATGCGAATCACACAACCGCCACCGCCAAATTACTCAACACGTGTTTCACCCCTCCACGGGGCATCTAATCGGTGTAACATAACTCTTCAGGAGATTAGTGCCAAACACAGAGTCCTTGACACTTTGAAAACTAGTTGTCTTTTTAGATGGGTAAGACTGCTTATCCAAGTATTCTTTAAGGATCTTAGTTTGAGACGGTCTCTTCTTACCCACCAAACCCTTTCATAGCCAGAGCTTGTCACTGTTTCCCCCGTGTCTCAAAGACCAAGAGACGCCCCAAAGACCTACTCTTCACGCCCATCACAGGGTTCCCACAGAACACGCACCACACCACACCCTCCGCAGATACTTACAACACTGCAAGCGCTAACTACACATCACCAGCGACCATTTCACCTGCGACACTCGACATGCGCACAGGATATCTCGTCGTTTACAATAAAACCAAACACTACTCACCACACCACAACACCCGTTCTTAGAGGTCGGCTGTTTCCTAACCGCGAAGGGCGAATCGAGGTCGGATCCCAATCTCTTCTTGGCTCTCCTGTGATCCACGCTACCGTTCCAATCATACACAACATCAACACTACACAGCTCTACTCGGGTAGAGCGGTTTACTACGTGCGAACGTCATCGTACAACTGGAACGCGTCTGTCCAACTTCTGTTTTATTTTTAAGTTCACGAACCCTTCCGCTCCGTGAACTCAGTTCTGATGAAGCTGTGAAAGCCTCCGGGCTAACAACATCAACTTCTACCGAAACCAAGAGAACTGGAAGTTTCGTAAAAATGTTTGTATGACGAGGGCTAACAATAACTGTGACGGGTAATCCCCGTAAATGAAGTGTGAAAAAACATAAATTTTTTCACATAAGTAAACAGACGTTCACTGCAAGTCATTGGTCTTCCTCACCAGGGAGTCCTATTCTACACAGAGAACTAATGACAATATATTCTCAATAATTTTTCCACGGACTTTATTATTTTGATCCTCATCTTTTATTTTTCACATTTTCTACTTATCTTTCTTTTATTCATCGCATTGTGGCGTTTTTCTGAACGCAACTATTATAATATACTGGCAACCCTGACAGGGCTGTCAGATTTCGTCTTGACTTGTCAACGCACAGTATTAATTACAGTATACTAATTAATATATTAATGTAAGTATATTTGATTTCGGCGCCAATCCTTTATGATTAATTGGGAAAAACAAGTATTTCCAAAACATTATTCTCTATTCCTTTTCATACTTTATTTTTCTTTCTTACGTCATCTTCCTTACTTTGTATTCATCGCCAAGGAACGACTTTTATACTTTTTAATATTTATTCATTTACTTTTGTTTATTAAACTTTACACTGAATTTTTTTAACTAACAAGTTTTGTTTTTACTTTGTTAAATACGCCAAGCGTGTTCAAAGTCGATGCTCTTGGAGCGGCATTGGGACAATGTTCAGTTTAGTTGCAGTTGGATTGAGGCCATTTGAGATCAACGCCAAAAGGCTTCCGTCTCTACCGTCGGTGGTAATGGTAGTCGGGCCTCTGAATTGACCGCAAAGCCTCTCTTGTCGCTCTGACCAGAAACAGAGCTGCAGGGGACTAGGTGCTGCTTTTTTTGGTGATCCATCCTTGAAGATATACCATTATCGTTACATTTGGGTTTTGGATTGAAAATTGCAGTGTGGTGTTGTGGTATGCAAAGGACGCCGCTGACCATCCTCTGGAAACTGATCACACCGTCGTCTCGTACGACACACACGGAGAGAGGGTTTTACGCGAAGCCCAACTGTGGGAAAAAAATATATAGGATCACAAAAATATTTTCAGGCTACATTAAAATTGGCCGTTCATTAGTCGGCCATATGACCACGGCCCCGAACAAACGCCTTTGTTCCCGGCTGGAAAACGATACGCGACCGCAGATGTTGTTGCGCTGGAAGTAACAGGAGACGGGCGCGGTTGGGTTGGCCAATATCCTTTTACGGTCCACTTGTAGGGGCCGTATTCGAAAATTAGATTTTTAATACATAATTACGTAATTAAATAATAAATATTTTGTAGCGTGCATTGAAAAGGGGAATTCCACTGAAATATAATTGCTTATGTACATCGGGCGAAAGAGGGCGCTCTACAATACCCCTCGACTTATTTACAGTTTTAAATCGATATAAATATGGCCAAAGTTTGTTGAATATACACACTTCTACTTCGGACTTATTATTGTCATTCCAAGACTTACCAGCCCTAGGAAGAATCCCTTAGTTTAATCTTTTCGACAATAAATGGCGTTAGTATGCTGTTAAACTTGGCTAATCATATTTAGTATGTTTAAGTTATGGCGACTCTCACCAAAAACGAGCTGTCAAACTGTTTAATTCGACTTTTGGGTATGTCAACAACGTATGGATGAAACTTTTACCTGCGCCTAGTAGTCTGATAAAGAAATGGCGATGGCTCAATCAGTTCGAAAAGAGCCTTCGAGCACTCTCCAAAGTGCATCCAATAAAATAGTTGTTCGTATTAAGGTTAGTGAACAATGGTAGATGAAAGAAAATTTGTTCAATGTTGCCACTACACGGCGCATATCTTATTTTTTGTCTTGTTCACTCGTTGTATTGCTGCGTGAGTTGGGAAAGGATAGGAATAAACTGACAGCTACATTAGTTATTTAATTAATTTCGAACGTTTTCTAATTGTAAATTAACTCTGGAACATTCTAGAAAACAATGACGGTTTTTTAAAAACACAGTTGTTGTTGAAAGATATATAAGAGTGCTTTTGAGATGTCGCTATGAAAAAAATAAGGCGACAAATCTGTACTTCACCTCTCTCAAGATATGACTTGTGAACATATCTTGTATTTACTTGGTTTCGATTGAAGTTGATGATATTACTCCAGAGGCTTTTACAGCTTCATCAGAACTGAGTTCACGGAGCGGAAGGGCCCGTGAACTTAAATATAAAACAGAAGCTGGACAGACGCATTCCAGTTGTACGATGACGTTCGCACGTAGTAAACCGCTCTATCCGAGTAGAGCTGTGTAGTGTTGATGTTGTGCGAATTTGTTGTGCGACCTCCAAGCTGGCATTAGATGTGGCATCCACGCTTTGTATTACGGACCTCTAAAGTCATTATTATATAAAATGATTCTAGACTGTTCGGTTGCAAGTAGTTACATAAAAAAGTGAACTTTATTATCCACCCCTATCATCTCAGGCAATAGACGTCAATTGCAAGGGATATATGCTTCCAAAGATCACAATGACTAAACTTTACAATATGCAAAAAGTGCCATTGAAATGAACAAAAAGCAAACACAGTAAATAAATAGATAAATAGATAAAAAATGATAAAATAGAACCAAAGTGATACATAAAATTGTGATAGAAAATAATTATAGGATATAAGTAATAAAAATGTAAATTGAAAATGTAAAAAGAAAAAGGGAATGAATGATAGATGAACAGAGCAAAAGGGTAAGAAAGCAGAAATGTAACATGAAAAATAGATAATAGACCGAAAGAGAAAGTAAAGTATGAAAGAGGAGAGAGAAATTAAAAAATTATGTGAAAAAATAAATTGTTAATAAAGTCCCTGTCCCACCATAAATAGGGGTACGAGAGGCCCCCCAACAGCGGGGAATATAAAAAAAAGACTTTACAAAACAATATTAGATACGACGATTTTTACCAGTGATTTAAAACATTTGACAGGCTTGTTTATTTATAATCTGTTATTATTTCTTTGGCAATGACACTTCCAGTGACTCTATATTCATGTTGGCAACTAATTGGCTGTAACTCTGGCGGCTAGGTGCCAGGATCAGTCAACTGAGTACATGCTCTATTATATTTATCGTCCTTTTCGTGAACCGGCACCTTTCTTAGAACGGAGCGGGTTGATTTAGTGAAGTCTTTGTTAATTAACACGAACCTTTTATAAATAAAGAGTATTTTAACTGTCCTAAATTAACAAAGCATAGTTTAAAAATAAATTAAAGGAAATAAGTTGGTTATTTTCATTTTAAAAACATCTTTAATAATGACAACGTATTTATTAGCCTCGTTGAAATTATTTTATATTAGTATTTTTCAATGGAATCAGGCGTTACCTTGCGGAAGTCCATCCTAAGTAAAAAAAGGACCAATATTTAGCCACTTCCGCACATGCAATGGTAGTCGTGCAACAAAGTGCACCGCCCGCCAGCCCGCTGATAAATGCGTATGCGGCAAACAATGCTAGTTACACAACTGCCACCGTTAAACCACTCAACACATGTCCTTTTCTTACTTAGGATGGACTTCCGCAAGGTGACGCCTGATTCCATTAAATATTCACATTATCTTTTATTGATTCATTTTAGACTTCACATATTATTTCTTGCATCTCCTTCCTTCATTGACATTCTTAGATCACAATTATTTACATTAATTGTCACAGAATATTTTTTTATCTGCAATATCCTGTTGAACTTTCGATCTTATTCGAAATGTCTCGTCTTTCAATAAGACAGCTGATCTCTCTTCGCTTAAAGTGTATTATCTGTCGGAAAACGCACGAATTTGCGCCAATTTTTGTAACATCAAGCGTGTCAACTACAGACGTTTGGGAATGAGATGACATAAAAATATATATGGATTTACTATGAACATCTTAATTCAAATTATGCGCTATCTGTCTCACTCGAGATTATATTCGTTCGACACTTAACCCTTAGTAGCCTGATTTACGAAAGTAATTTTTTTTAATCTTACTGTGTTTGCTTGAGGGTCTAGTTAAAGGGAAAAATAGATTTTTTTTTTAATTTCGTTGGAAAGAATATTATACAACAGTAAAATACGTACAGCCAACCTATAAAAAAATGATAGTAATGTGAACATTCGGTTTAAAAGATTGGCATCAAAATTGAAACTCTAGGTTATTAAGGGTTAATTCTAATGTTTAAAATACAGTAAAAGTTCGATGGATTTGCTTATATTACCTTGTATTGAAAGTAACGACGTGTTAATCATAAACAGATAATTATATTTTAACATTACTAAACGTTTTTGTCAAACACTCGAATGTGTGATTTTCATATACTCAAACATATTTAGCAAGTCTGAGGTTTCGAAGGTTAAACTTATTTGATATTTCGATAACAAAATGGTTAATAATTTGAATAAATTTTAGTCTGCAACCAAAGTCCATGCAAACAAAATATGCAGGAACAGATAATAAACAATAATTAGTTTCAATATGCAGTAATTCGAATTTTAAAAACGATTACTTCTGTAACCATTGACTGCAAATCGTCCTGTATTCGAGGCAAAGTCGTCAATCTTTTCTATTCCATTTTTAATAACAAAAATAATTTTCAGACATGAAAACCATTTAAGTGATTATCGCCAATTTGAAACTATTTGACATGATCCGTACGTATGTAAATTGAACTTAATTTCAAAGTTTAATTAAGTACTCGCTGAGCGAGGTGGTGGGGGCTGGTGGGGGTGTGGGTGGGGAGCAGGTGGGGTGATGCTATTGTCCGCATTTCGAATTCCCGTCGAGTACACTTGATATAGTTTGCGCGACATGAATTCATTTAAAATCAATTTTGTTAACAACTCTATATTATATGTCGGATAAATGGTTTCATATTCATATATATATATATATATATATATATATATATATATATATATATATATATATATATATATATATATATATATATATATATATATATTTTATGTTGAAGTAAAGTCCGATCCCCAGCAAATTACAGGAAAAAAGATTACGATGGTATGGCCACATTCAACGGAAACCAGATAACCACGTGGTAAAAACTGCCTTAAGCCTCTCAGAATTCCCAAGAGGGAGAGGGCGTCCAAAAGCTACGTGGTGGTCTAATATCAGAAAGGAACTGGAAACCCTTCAACTTGATGCAGGGACAACCCAGGATAGAGTGGCCTGGCGCAAATTGATAAGGAGACCCAACCCCAAATAAAGGGAAAAGGGAAGGAAGAAGAAGAAGAAGAAGATATTTTATGTTGAAGTAAAGTTTACACTATTTATCTATATAAAATAAAAGAAATAAAAATATATTATCACAGCGTTAGATCAAAATTAATTCACATATAATATACAATGTCTGTCGGACATTTTAAATGGTAAATGTTTTAGCACTGCAATGAAAATTAAATTTAATGTAAATAGTATTCTCACAATCATTTAGACCAGGGCTTCTTAAACTTTTGTCATTCACGACCCCATTTATGATTGCGAGTTTCTTGACGACCCCATACAAATATTAAAGGGGAATAAAATCAATATTTTTTGATGATTTACTTATAAGGTAGCAATATACTATATACACATGAAAATATATAGTTTTAGAATTCGTTTTGTAACATACAAAAATCTAAAATTAAAAATCGCACAAAATGTTATAATATTGAATTTATTACAGTTTCAAAAATAAAAGTGAATTCGACCGTCTCAATTCGCTCGAATATTTTCAAATAGTAGTAAAATGGTATTTATAAATATTTGACATTAAAATCTCCCGACCCCAGAATTTTGTTTCGCGACCCCATTTGGGGTCAGATGACCACGTGGTAAAAACTGCCTTAAGCCTCCCAGAATTCCCAAGAAGGAGAGGGCGTCCAAAAGCTACGTGGTGGTCTAATATCAGAAAGGAACTGGAAACCCTTCAACTTGATGCAGGGACAACCCAGGATAGAGTGGCCTGGCGCAAATTGATAAGGAGACCCGACCCCAAATAAAGGGAAAAGCGAAGGAAGAAGAAGATAACAAGAAGAAGAAGACCCCATTTGGGGTCGCGACCCATAGTTTAAGAAGCCCTGATTTAGACGCATCTCCCTTGCCAGCCACATTGCGGCTTTTCAAGTTCTTCAAGTTTGTCTGTTCAACATTTCAACTTGCCTATTCATGGTGTCTAGTACCTTGTTGTCGTCTGTTGTGCCATGGATGCCACTTCTTGGCAATCAACTGGCAAATGTTTGACTGCGGATCCCATCATCTCTACAAGAGTTCAATGAATCTAAAATTCAAGCATCAAAAACCGATTCTTTCGCCAAAAGTGATTGTATGTGTTAGGGGAACCGGAGAGTAATGTCATTTCTGTCGGCATATTTTACAGAAAAACCGATTGATCTGTTACCGCTCCGGCATTGATTTGTATAGAAGATAGCGAAAGGTTGTTGATAACGAAGGTGAATATATTGTTGATCAGAAATAAAAACTTGTTAAAAATGTAGTCGTGTGAATTAAACTTAAGAAAGCTACATTACTTTCCTGTCCCCCTAATATATAGCAGATTGATAAATGCTTTTGTCAAAACATATCTGTATAATACCATTGCATAGACAATTCCTGGTCAGGACCTTTCGCTCTTTAAGAACTGTGTTACCAAGACTTTATCTATTTGGTTTATCTCTGGCCTAATTATCCTGCAAGTGGTAGAATAACTAGAGATCGTCTTCAATGATTGGTGTTATTAAAAATTCAACAAGAACTTTTTATTAAAATGAATTAAAAATTAGCAATAAAATGTAATGAGAGCACGTATTGCCAATCTCAAGTACGTAGAATGTGACGTTCGAAACAATGGAGATACATGGAGAAAAAGTGAGAGGAGTGAAGTTCGTCGCGAACCGCACGTGTGGCAGATGACTTGTAGCTATCTTCACTCACAGCCGGCTTGTACCCGGCTGCCACGATAGATGGCGTTAGCTCATGCATCTATATTTTGTTCCTTATAAATTTCGGATGTCGGAAATTTTCTGGACAAAATGGCTTTCAGGACAAGATTATTTAGCCTTATCTACAGATTAAAGCCTCTTCGATGTAGATCTTCTATATTTTGATGGGGTACTAGGATCGCGACGTACTCCTCTATCAAGGTCGTAGCTAGACATCTTGTCTCTACTTCTTATTTCTGCTCTCCCTGGGTTCGCTGCGCATTTGTAAACCTGGTTCAAGGGTATTACAGCGTGGAACAGTGCAGCGTGGTTGCTCAGGATCCTTATCGAGAAATTTTTGTTAAAATTATTATTTTTACGGTTGCGTGACAAAAGATCTAAAACATTTTTTGCTTGTCCTCACAAACATACAAAATTATTAATAAAACAGTGTTAAACGTGGTGTTAATAAGGAATATTCAAAAATAAAAATGACGGAAAATCGGAACTGCTAGAATTGGCGCGATCCGTTCAATGCAATAGAAAAGTACTTGATTAACCTTTAACTTGGCAGTTTTTTTAATATTACATTAATATTCATACCGCTTGACTTTTAAGACCCAAGGATGCCAACAGAAAAAACTGAACAAGCGTTCGAAAATTAGGAAATTACCTAAACATTCACATACAAATGATTACTTTGCGTTCAAAATTGATGCCACTATTTTTTTTTAATTCTGATGTATCTCTACAGATACATTATCAAGAAAAGGGTTAATAAAATTATTATCAATATTACTGGCCACTAAGCATATCAATATTTTTTATTTGTAATATGTTAAGTTAGTGATGGAGCCTTTGGCCAAAAAGTAGTGGGTACATCCCCCAAAAGGTAGATCGACGACATATTTAAGGTGACGGTAAGTCGCAGGATGTAGGTTGCGCAGGACATGTCATCGTGGCCTTATAATAGACGTTTACAATCTGAAAAGAAGCAAGAGAAGGTGGGCAAACAGTTAAACGAGGTAAGTCCAAATTTGAGAAAGAGTCCAAATCGGAAAGGCGTCATTCAAGAAACTACATACTACTTTCTGGTCCAATATCCTTCGACGAAAGTCTGTGACTCTAATGTGTGTTTCCAGTAATAACTTATGGTACAGTAACGTGGCCTTTCAATTAAAGCCCTTTGAAAGCTCACAGTCCATGGAAAACCCACGCTAGAGATTCCTCTATGAGATCAAATTATAAATGAGGATATCCGTAGACGGAAGAAACTAGTCAACATAGTCCAGTGGATGGACTACAGTGGGCATAAGAGATGACTTTAGAGGCGTTAGGGTCCTGGAGTGGAAGCCACGAACAGGCAAGCCCAGAATAGGAAGTCCAGTGGACAAACGCCGGATGGAAGTAGCTTTCTACCTATCCTGTTGAAAAGCGTAATGAGCGATTATCGTGATGATTAAGAAAAGAACCAATATTTAGCCACTTCCGCACATACAGTGGTAGTCGTGCAATAAAGTGCACCGCCCGCCAGCCCGCTGATAAATGCGTATGCAGCAAACAATGCGAATCACATAACCGCCACCACCAAATTACTCAACACGTGTTTCACTTCTCCACGGGGCATCTTCAGAAGTTATGTTACTCCGATTAGTGCCAAACACAGAGTTTGTTAAAAACAAAGTTCTAAATTAAATATAAATATACATTTACACTTGTTAAAAATGTTTCATTCAGCTACCATTCGCTTACAGGTAACCCTTAGGCGGGTACAAAAAATGAAAGACCTTTCGAAATGCTACGTCAAAATACGGGATAAAGATTGAAAAATGTTCACAGTTTGTACGAACGGATTTTATTTTTCCTTAGTTGCATGTAAAAGCTCTACGCTCCGTGCTTTTCCGAGAGCTTATTGCTGGGGCGACACTTTGTTTTGCTATCGTGACGTGCTTATAAAACTGAATCAACATTCGATTTAAAAAAAAATACTGAACACCTTTGAGTGCCAGTAACAAATACAAACAAAGCTACAAAGTAACTGGTACTTTGGCGTCAACGGGACTAAGGTGATGTGATATTACTGGAAACACATAATAATTACCACAGACTAGTATATTTATTTTACTGTTAATAATTTTTCTCTATGACCCAAAATAAAGTATACTAACCTAACCTAACCTAACCTCACTTTTCGTCGTGGTTACGTTCCAAAAAAAAAACACGATGCAAATTGAAACGCCGCAAAGTGAATTAAGATTTTCTATAGCAAACCATGTAAAGATCGAAGATAGGTTCCAAGGGTTACGAAAATACTACTTTTTAAAAAGAAAATTGAACAAAGTAAACATTTAAAAACAAAAATGATATAAATCTGCCAATAAATAAATTGGAAAATTATTTACCTTTTTTGTAAGCAGAAACAATACGTAAAAATTTATATGAATTTATTATTCTCTTTAAAAAAAAACACAACACACTACGTAATTGATACTGAACTCTAAAATTAGCATAACAAAGTGAAAATAAAATTGTATCTAAATTGCGTTGATTTTCAGTTACGGGAATACCCGAGTTTTGATGGCATGGAGCAATTAGAACAAAAGTGTTGCCATCTTTTGGAAAAAAAACGAAAATTAAAAAAAATATTAAAGTCTCGAACCCAAAACAACGCAACCGCTTAAATCTAACGACGCACAGTGAAAATTAGTACTAATTAAGCAGCGACGCAACTTCGAAAAAACGCAAAACGAAACGACGCAAAGCGAGGTATTGGTGTATATTATTTTAATTTAACAGTATCTTGTTTGGAGATTTTCAACTAGTCAGATGCAATACATCTAAGGGTATAAATGTTAAATATATGTTAATCCAGATGATTAGTTGTCGAAATAGCTGCTGTTGACGCCGAGATATATCGCATGCGGTCAAAAGAGGTCAATAATTCGTGATGTATCTAATACATCTGTTTGTGTCATATTCACTGGCCAGATAAACAGATTTAAGCTGCGTTTTCACTAGAGATGTGTGACCATGTACAGCGAATCAATAGGATAATGCTGTTGTTCTAGCCATATACAGCGAAAGGGAATCTATGGGGTGGCCTATACCCAGCTGTGGACGTCTTACAGCTGAAATGATTATACGACATTGTAAATGAAATCAGATTGAGATTAACACCAGTATAACTGTATTTAATAAATACAATAATAAAATAAATAAATACATTAAAAACACTTTTAAGTTAAACGGTTTTTCGATACCCATATTGTGGTGGTTGTGGAAAAATATGTACCTAGTCCGTCATATTGGAACGGCGTCCATCTTGAATTTTAAATTTTGACATAATCATCGTGTTTTACTAGTGTAGCCCTTTCATTTGATACCCATATTGAGGGGGTTAAGGAAAAATATGTAATCCGCCATTTTGTATCTGCGGCCATCTTAGATTTATAATGTTATTGATTTTATTATATTGTATTGTCATCTAAATTAAATGTGTGTACCAAATTTCAGATCAATCTGACAACGGGAAGGTGCTTAAATTTTAATTTCTAATTTTGACCCAAATAAATTCCGTACGGGTCGAACTAAATAAAACCGTTTAAAAAGGAAGGGACAAGATGTCGATTTTTTCGTATTTAACTTCAGATTTTTGTAAGTGTAGTCCAGTGTTTATTTATATATATGTATATATTCTTCTTTCCATGTTTTCCTTACACCATCAGAATTTTCTAGAAGCACATTGTCTTTTCCCATGCCTTCTATACATTACTTCCAGAGGACATAGATCATACTTCTCCATTTACTCCGGCATCAGAGCTGGTCATCAATCAGTCTGGTTGCTTTAAAAAATCATACAGCTTTTGAAATTAATTGTTCAATTACTTTATTAACGATATTTTAAAACTGGAGCAATTTAAAGTCAATATTATAAACTTATTATTGAAAAAAGTATATTATTGTACCCAAGAATACTATACTATACTATTGTTAATGCGTGGAATTAAAAGTTGATGCTCACTCAGAAAGCTAATTATTGTCGTGGCCTCATTCCAAAACAATATTTAAGAGCAACTGTAATGTTTCTCGCCGGCTTTTCAAAGAAGAACTACCTTAAAAATATTAGATTTACAAATAAATTCGTTTTTTGTTGAATAATATTAATAATTTTATTTCTTGAAGGAAGTTTTATTGTAAAATAAAAAATATACCCCGTTGTTAATGGTACAACCAATTTTGATTCTAAATAAATACAAATATGAGAGAAAAATTGTGATATACATTCCTGTCGGAATAGACATACCAATGCGACAATTTTATTTTGTGGTTAAACTTTTTGGGGACTTGCCTTTCCTCTCTGCCATGTGACTTTAGTTAAGTATTTTTCAATCTTATTCTTTTGTTTCACTTTCTTTCTTCTTCCCCACTCTCTATCTGTCTTCACATTCAAATTCTACTTCCTTCCTTCTTTCTTTTGTTACATTATCATTACTTTGACACAAATTTCTAGTTTTACTTTCATATAATCATAGCTGTTTTACTATCTTTTCTTATTTACTAAACCTATATTGCTTTACTAATGACGGATGACAACTGTTTTTTTTTTAATGGCCCCCGCTATTGGGGGCCTCTCGTACCCCCTATCTCTTGTGGGACAAGGACTTTACGGGCAATTTTAATTATTCACATAATTTTTTTATTATTCACTTTCTCTTCTTTCATACTTCACATTGTCTTTCGGTCTATTCTTTCATGCCACAATTCTGCTGTCTTTCTATCTCTATTTTCCTTTTACATTTTCATAATTACATTGTTATTTTATATCACATTTTTATTGCTTAAATTCTATAATTATTTTATATCACAGTACTGTATATTATTTTGCTCTTATTATGTCTTCATTATCTATTTATTTGCAATGTTTACGTTTTATTTCTTTCTATAGTAGTATTTACGATATTTCTGCAGAGGGTGATGAATGACTGTTTGGTGTCTTTTTCGCTTATGGATGACAACTGTTACAGCTCAAGCGGTGTGTTAATTTATTTTTAAAAGTCGTAAACTCTTCTAAAACAGTCGGAGTGTTGAGAGGGCAAGCGGGAGGAGTGGGAGGCAGGGAGGGCAGGGCTGCGCCCGAGCTGCGCCACAAAGACGCCGGCGGCCTGATTAGTTAGAGGCCATCAAAGAGCCCGAAAGATTTCGTTGCATCTGGGCCAGTGCGGACGTCGCGCTTAGTTAAGCGGGGTATACACAATTGAATGCGACTATTTTAAAGCTATATACACATGATCAAATGTGTTTTGGTTAATTTAATAATTAAAAAAAAACTTATATAACTGTCAATATAAATAGGATTAATTAATATTAACGCATTCCATAAAACATTTTTTTTAAAATAAAAGTTCTTTTTCTTTTGTTATTGACTGTGTTTGACACTAATCGGTGTAACATAACTCCTGAAGATGCCCCGTGGAGGGGTGAAACACGTGTTGAGTGAATTAACGGTGGCAGTTGTGTAATTCGCATTGTTTGCCGCATACGCATTTATCAGCGGGCTGGCGGGCGGTGCACTTTGTTGCACGACTACCACTGCATGTGCGGAGTTGGCTAAATATTGGTCCTTTTCTTTCTTTTGTTATTTTCAATGTTTTACCTAACTTGGTTAGCATGCAACATAGCGTTTAAAACTTGGCGTATCCTTACTAATATGTTAAACAATTATTACACCAATCGGACGCTAGTTCAACGTAAAGCGAAGTCAATTTTATTATTTTATATTAAATATACTAGCTGTGCCCGCGACTTTGTACGCCATGATTTGACAACATTTTTTTATTGTTACATACCTATTTAGTACCTAGTTATTGTAACTCCTTATTGCATCAGTTGGACCGTTGGTCCGATTTTGACAGGACACACTGGTCCAACCATTTTATTGATTAGCCTGAATAAACAGACAGACGAATAAATAAAGTAATTTTGGCATATGTACCGTACTATATGCATGTAGTGGTAAGCAGTCATTCTAATATTATAAAAAGACACTCGAATTTTATTTATTTGTGTAGATATTTATAATATATATACAAAGAAATAATTGCACTAAAAAGACCTATATTCATACACATTTATGTATACATATATGTGTAGGAATATAATAGGTTGTCAAATATCTCCCTTCCGCCTTTTTGTCTTTTGAATTTCGCAGCTATGTAAAAAGCGCTACAGAGCTCGTATCTGGCAATACTATACATAATTTGAAAGGTCTTGACATAACCTACAAAACGACGCTATGCATGATTAGTTTGGATATTGCGTTCAACAGTTATAGACGTGTAAACATGGAGTTCACTAACGCCGAAATTCGCGCTATTTTAAAGTTTTCCTTCGTTAAAGGCAAATCCGCTAGAGAAACGTTCCGTGAGATTAATGGTGTTTTGGGGGATGGTACTCTATCACTTCGAACCGCGGAGGAATGGTTTCGACGATTCAGAGCCGGCGAAAACGACACCATGGATAAGCGAGCCGGCGGAAGACCTGTGACGACAGATACCGATCAAATCATGGACTACATCGAGTTAGACCGGCATGTGGCATCTCGTGACATCGCCCAGGAGATGGGAGTTAGTCACCAAACCATTTTAAACCATCTGCAGAAGGCTGGATACAAAAAAAAGCTTGATGTTTGGGTGCCGCATGATTTGACGAAAAAAAACCTTCTGGACCGAATCAACGCCTGCGATATGCTGCTGAAACGGAACGAACTCGACCCATTCTTGAAGCGGATGGTGACTGGCGACGAAAAATGGATCACATACGACAATATCAAGCGAAAACGGTCGTGGTCGAAGGCCGGTGAATCGTCCCAAACAGTGGCCAAGCCGGGATTGACGGCCAGGAAGGTTTTGCTGTGTGTTTGGTAGGATTGGAAGGGAATCATCCACTATGAGCTGCTCTCATGTGGCCAGACGCTTAATTCTACCATCTACTGCGAACAACTGGACCGCTTGAAGCAGGCGATCGACCAGAAGCGTCCAGAATCGGCCAACAGGAAGGGTGTAGTGTTCCACCAGGACAACGCCAGACCACACACTTCGTTGATGACTCGTCAGAAGCTACGGGAGCTCGGATGGGAGGTTTTATCACATCCACCATATAGCCCGGACATAGCGCTAAGTGATTACCACCTGTTCCTGTCCATGGCGAACGCCCTTGGTGGTGTAAAGTTGAACTCAAAAGAGGTTTGTGAAAAGTGGCTGTCCGAGTTCTTCGCAAATAAGGAGGGGGGCTTCTACGAGGGAGGTATTATGAAGTTGCCGTCTAGATGGAAACAGATTATCGAACAAAACGGCGCATATTTGAACTAAATCCGATCACTGTAACACTTTTTATAAAGCATGGAATAAAGAGCAAAAAAGCGGAAGGGAGATATTTGACAACCTGTTATATTTTTAAGTTTACATTTACTTATTACTTATAACTTCATATCAATTATTTGTCAAATCGATCTAATTTCACAAGAAATATATAGTGAAAAGATGGTTACTCCGCTAATCAAGAAATAAAGGCTTTTATTTGGGACCTCCGCCTTTATTGTGTATGTTTAAAAAACACACACATATATATATATACATTAATTTTTTTCCTACTGAACGCGTCAGGCCAATAAATTCTTTATACAAAGTCTGTCTCTCCCAAGTAAACAATAATTAATTTTAATATGCGGTAATCTAAATTTTGAAAATGCTTTTTATTACTATATAATCATTACTTTATTTATTTTTTTAACCATTGATTTTTATATAGGGTGTACTATATTAGCTTTAAATTCACGTCTTTGAAGCTTTTACATCTATAACCAAACATCTTGTATACCACCCTGTATATCAAATAAATTTCAACTAGTAGTTAAAGTTACTAAATTACGAAATTTTTTTATATTCTGTAATAATTTCAGAAGAGAAAACAATAGTTAAAAAATAAAACTTTCGAATAGACCTATAGAGAACATTGAAGGTTTATGCAATCGATCCAAAGGTCTGTAATACTTCCGGACCTCTTATCGGAGTGCAATAAACGCCCCCTAATCACAGTTGTGTAGATCTGTCGCGATATAGAGACCAGAGGGGAGACGGTGGGTGGATTCTCCACAATCGCTCAGTGTTAGATAACCGAGTCCGGTCTAAACATGACCAAAGGGGCATTGTCACAGTGTATCTAAATTCAGATGTTTCAATTATTTATTTATTTACTTTATTCGAGATAAAAAGTAAGATAAAGCAGTAAGATAGTACAAACTTAGAAATGTAAAATTAGTTACAATTGTTACCTTATAACTATATATCTAAGAACATTTAATGAATCAAAGTCAAAAAATAACAAAACATAGAAAAACATTACCAAACAGCGATCAAAAATCCAGCGCATTTTACATTTATTACATTGATTAATATTTCACTGTTAAATTAAAGAGATAGCGGTTTTAAAATGGATGTCAAAATAATTTATTTCCCGAAACAGAGAAACTCTGTACCTAAGTCACACCCAAGCCAAGTACAGAGAAGGCTCAGGAAGTAAAGAGCAAAGCAGTCATCGTTGTCTGTCGAACAACAGACACCTTCAGGCTGTATAACAGTGTCCATCACGTGGCGGTAACGATATCACGTCACACACGTGCGTGTATCATACGGACGAGACTCAAGATGCGATCGCGCCCACGCGCGGTAGAATTGTCATTTATAAAAAAGCCTCGACAACAACACGACATATGTATGTGTATATATATACATAACAGACACCTTCAGGCTGTATAACAGTGTCCATCACGCGGCGGTAGCGATATCTCGTCACACACGTGCGTGTATCATACGGACGAGACTCAAGATGCGATCGCAAGATTCAACGATGTGAATACGGCAACCGCCGCACGGATACTGGCGCACAACCTGAAGACGTCTATATGGAGTATGGATGGGGAAGTGGTCGCCACGAAATGTAATTTTAAAAACTGGAGATTGTTAGGGCGTCGATAAAATAGAATATCGATAAGAGACGTACTTTTTTAGTTAAACAATATAACATGTAAAAACATGAGCAAAATAAATACTTTTAAAAACTTTAAAGTTAAACGGTTTTTTGATACCCATATTGTGGTGGGTGTTGAAAAATATGTACCTAGTCCGCCTTATTGGAACGGCGTCCATCTTGAATTTTAAATTTTGACTTTTTTGATTATAATTACGATGTTTATTATTTCTGAAACCTTTGAATGTATCATAGTGTATTTATATGTTAATTGACAGCGAATGTGTTATATATTCATTGTTTTTAAGTTTTTAATTTTTACATCCTGTATATAGAACTACATTATAAATGAGATGCTTTGATTATTACGTCTGTCACATTTAATTTTTTTTTGCTGTCAAATGATCTATAAATTTAACTTAAGAGATTTAAAGCTTTTATAAATCATCCTGTATAACAATCCAAGGTATAACGAATGCTAACATTCAGGCAAACTACTTTTACTCACATAAGGTAAACGGGTATTCCCCCGAAAATACCGTTCATTTCACACACACGGTTCCATCTCAAATAAAACTTAAGGGAACGGCTCGAGGTAGCATCGCTTTAGCCAAATGCCTAATTATACCGCGGCATTTTCAGTTGAATTCATTTTATTTTCCACCGAATATAACTCGGCGAAGTTGAATTTTCATACAAGCGTGTTTTAAGAAATCCTTAAGGATTTCCTTTTGAAATTTTATTTATACGAAAAACTCGAGTATGTACATTCATATTTCAAAATTTTTTCAGAGCTTTCAAAATGGTTTTATATGAAAACATTTTCAAAACAAAACTGTTTAAATATAATAAATACATTTAAAAAACCTTTAAGTTAAACGGTTTTTTGATACCCATATTGTGGTGGTTGTGGAAAAATATGTACCTAGTCCGCCATATTGGAACGTCGTCCATCTTGAATTTTAAATTTTGACATAATCATCGTGTTTTACTAGTGTAGCCCTTTCATTTGATACCCATATTGAGGGGGTTAAGGAAAAATACGTAATCCGCCATTTTGTATCGGCGGCCATCTTAGGTTTATAATGTAATTGATTTTATTATATTGTATTGTCAGCTAAATTAAATGTGTGTACCAAATTTCAGATCAATCTGACAACGGGGAGGTGCTTAAATTTCAATTCTCTAATTTTGATCCAAATAAATTCCGTACGGGTCGAACTAAATAAAACCGATTAAAAAGTGTCTGTTGAACATATATACAAATAATAAAACAAATAATTAAGTTATGAATAGGTTGCACTCTTGAAAGATTTTTTTCTTTAACCAATGACTAAATAATAAATATTTTACAACTGACGATGCTGGTTTGCTGCTCTGTGTCATAAATCTGAACGTACAGCGTGCACTGCGGACAGCCGTTCGCGCGGTTTGTATTCATTAGTGAGACGCCGGCGGCTCCCATATCCGTGACACACAGCCGCTAAGAATGCAGAACCAACTACCGAGCATTTAAAAAAAAATGTTTATCATCATATAAGCGTTAGCATGGATTTGCAGTAAAACGGTAAAAGCTACCACTTTTAAAATATATTTTTAACAGTTTTCATCATTTTTATTACTTTAATTTATTCGTTTTTCAGAACTAGTTTCGGCCTGGGTCGACAGATGGCGCTAGTAGTTTTCGGGTATGGTATGGGTATGGTGTATGTATAAAATAAACGATTTTATCTTGCGAATTAGCAGGTTGAAGTTGTAATAAGCAGGCTATATAGCTCGCAGATAGCGCAGAGACCACAGAATAGCAAGTGTACTATGTCCACCTACAAAGTGGAGTAATGACTTTATACAAACACTTTATATAAAACGTGGGCCGTTTTAAACTGGTTTTACTGGTATAAGCCTATGTCTTTAGTCCTATATAAATGTCGGAACTGTAGTGTTGATTGTCGTCGACAGATGGCGCTAGTTGTCCGTGAACGTATAAAACGGGCGCCGCGCGGTAGAGTCGACATTAATGAGGAAGACTCCACAACGACACGACGTGTTATTACAGCTTCTGTACGGAGAAGAATGCAAGAGTTAAATTTGATTGAAATTTAGATCAAACCATCGCATCCTGGTTTATGAAAAGCTTACTTGTAAACTTTGGCGAGTTTTTTATTAGGCTCTCTCTCTTTTAGGTAGTAAAAGGGGGCAATTTGAAAATGAACTCAACACTAGTTTAATCCTTTGGATTTAATATAAAAATATATATGTTACATAGGGGGGCGTATGAATTTTAGACAGTTTTAGGTGGGGCGTGGCATATAAAAGGTTAGGTTAGGTTAGGTTAGGGTAAAAACTACTCTGAATGCTTCTACGTACTTTGAATTATCAATTAAAGTATGGTTCGCAAAATAAGATTATATCAAAGTAAGAAAAGATAAAACGTAACAGATTAAAATATTATTATTCATAAGTATATTTCTTCTATAGCGTCGGATAAAACTTCTTGAAATTAATAATCACAAAAGTATTTTTCACGTTTTAAAAAGATGAACAAAAAGATATTAAACAGATTTTATTTTTTCAAAACATTTCTCTATAATTCTTTCATACGCCAGCTAGGTTCTACTGATGGGAGTACGGATATATTTTTCAAAATATATTAAGATAAAAATGAAAAGGAAACTACGATATATTTATCGAGATAGTCTTTCAAAAATCAGTATGTGAATTGCGAGCCACGAGTTGGTCACCCCTGCATTAGATATTAGGTAGGTTACTGGGGAAGAAATCTCATCTTTTTAATAAAAAAAATGCGTCTTAAGTAATGCCTGCAGAGTTTTGGTTGTGTGTGCAGTTCGGTCGAAAGCTATGGAGGCTTTCAACAGACCACCAAAGCGCTACTGCGATTTAAAACTCAACTTTTTAATTAATATTTCCTCGCATTTCCACGAAATGGATTTTATTGTAAAAGCTCTTGCAATGTTTCCAAAGATTACTTTTTAATGCGCATAAAATTTTTAAATGCATCAGTTTTACAATTATATTATAATGGATGTCATATTGTACTATTACTTTCAAATTCTAACATTGGACACCTTTTTCGAGTTTTTACAAATCATCTATTGGACCACCATTAACAAAATTCAAAACGCATATTAAAAATAAATTGACGGAAAAAGCTTATTATTCAATAAATGAATATTAAAATGACAAGAATCCTTAGCGGTGATGCCGCCTGAGTATTTTGTTTTCATTTAGGATATATCTGATAAAGTGTATGCGTATAAATCTGTGTTAAACTTTATTAAAAGATGTGTTGTTGTGGAGTTTCTTTCTGCTTATTCGCCACAACTATAAAATCTTGCAAAGCAAAGTAGAGCCTAAATAAAATACGTAAGAAAAGGATTAATATATAGCTACTTCCGCTATGTAGCAGTAGTCGTGCAATAAAGTGCATTGCCCGCCGGAAGTAATTACTCCTGAGGATGCCCCGTGGAGGGGAGAAACACGTGTTGAATGATTTAACGGTGGCAGTTG
The DNA here is from genome assembly GCF_028537555.1 of Battus philenor. Taxonomy (NCBI): domain Eukaryota; kingdom Metazoa; phylum Arthropoda; class Insecta; order Lepidoptera; family Papilionidae; genus Battus; species Battus philenor. Next base: position 14,516,749 of record NW_027181676.1, on the reverse strand, counting down.
TGTAATACGCATTGTTTGCCGCATACGCATTTATCAGCGGGCTGGCGGGCGGTGCACTTTGTTGCACGACTACAACTGTATGTGGGGAAGTGGCTAAATATTGATCCTTTTCTTACTTAGGATGGACTTCCGTAAGGTAACGCCTGATTCCATTAAATATTTTTATTTATCACAGTATAATTTTTTTGCTAATTTCAATTATTTATACCTGCGGTATTTTTTAATCGCAGTTTTCAGGCCATAGACCCACACAGCAAGACATACGCCTCTCTCAAAGATATCTATTGAGGGATATACCATAATCGCCACGCTTGGCAGATATGCTGGCTATCACAGTGTTGTATTATTGTACGCAGAGGACGCTGCTACCCATCTTCTGGTAACTTGTTTTTGAACTGTGGCAACCCTATATACTTAATGCATAAAGTTTGAATTATATATGAATTTTTTTTATGACCCCCGCTATTGGGGCCCTCTCGTACCCCTATTTATGGTGGGATAGGTACTTTATTAGCATTTAATTTATTCACTTAATTATTTTATTTTCATTCTCTTCTCTTTCATTCTTCACATAATCTTTCATTCTGTTCTTTTATACCACAATTCTGCTTTCTTTCCCTTTTGCTCTGTTTTACCATTCTTTCGAATTATATATGACTGTATCCCAGGAATCGAACTTGCGAACTGCAATCGCAAGTCTCAATCTTTACCGCTTGGCTACCACTGCTACATCGGTACTTGAATTTTAATCGCGTTTCAGGTGTAAAAGTAATAAAAATGAATTATTAAGATTACGAGGTAAGTTATCAAGTTTTATGTATTCAGATGTCTGAAAAAATAAGCGTGAAAAAAGTTTACGGCAAACAACCGACCTGTGGGGAAATAAAATATTTCTCGCAGCGCCCTTAGCGAGGGTCTACCTCGCGGAACGTTTTTATGTCATGCTAATGTACCGGCTGAATTTCTTTAGAGCTTTGAGACTGTTTTAATTCTTACTAAAATCCGGAGACGAAACTTGGATAAGAAGTCTTTAGCTGGTAAGTCTTAAAAGAAATATCGGTGCTTCTCATCAGGCCGAAACCTGGACATTCCGATGTCCAAGTCTCCTCCGGGGGACCTAGGCATCCATGACGTAAGAGTTGACTCTGCTTCTATAGCAAACTCTATTTCTTTCCTAAGATTAGACAATAGACAAACGGTGTCAAAACCACGGTAGTATGCGAAAAAGATCCAATAGTTTTGACGAAAAGTGTCAAAGAATACCGTGAGGTTTTAGCCGGTATATGTGACCGGTGATCCATGTGCAATAACATTAATATCTACAATAAAAAACGGTATATCTACTTAATGAATGCCTGGTCATGTTTACCATTTAAATTATGGATTATATCTAAGGTCTGCAAATAAACTTGTATAACAGATGCACTTACTTAGTCCCTCCAAAGAAAGAGGAACTGGGCAGGTCAAGTAGCAAGGTTCTCTGATAACAGGTGGATACAAAGGATTATAAAATGGACGGGACCGCGAGGTACCAGAAAAGTAGACCTAATGCCAGATGGGTTGACGAGATCTTGACTACGGCAGGTCACAGGAGGCTCCAAGTTGCCAAAGATAGAGAAAAATGGAAAGCTTTGAAAGATGCTTTTACTCTGAGAGGGTTCATACAAACTCAGTACAAAATTATTAAAACTATTATTTGAAATTACTAATTTTAAGCCATTTGTATGGAATAAAGTAAATCTTTCTTATTGTTATTATATCTAAGGACACGAAAAGAGGCTTTGGTTTTGTAGGCGTTGTCCACAGAAGCGTCACCGAGGAATTCTAGCTACACTGCGATGTTTCGGAGATGTCCAAAATAGTGATGACGAACAAGAGATCGGTTTTAATAGACGGAAAACTTAGATATCCTTGATATTTCATCATCGTTACAGCAATAGGACTTCCTGTGCTAGAGATAGGGCTTGTTCATAGATTTCAAAAAAGCCTGTTTTCAACGCCCTGCATAGAGCTTCTTCCGACAAGGTCGTCTGTCTACCTTACAGGGGGATTTGCGCTACATTGATGCCCTTAGTTTCAATTCTAGAAACTTATGGCCCTAGGGTAAATTGACGAGAATTTCCCCATAGGAACTGATATAAAATTTGTCACTGAAAATCGAGTAACGTTTCAATTTTAGCGTTTACGTTGCACCGTTTCGATTTTTTTCTTCTCAAAAATACAATATTTATTAGATTTTTATTTTCATACCGTCGTGATCTTCGTTATAAAATTGCGCCTTTTTTCGAGCTGTAATAAGTAAAAATGTGACAACTTTTTCTCAATTTGCGAAATTTTAAAGTAAAACTCGACTCCGAACTTGTTGTACTAACCTCTTAAAGGGTCGGCAGCTGCGTGTATATTGCTGGAGTCACATTATACTAGAGAGCTAAATACTTTCATTCTTCTTCGGATCTATTCATTTCTGTTCTAGTAGAGAAATTTGGTGCACAGCCTTCTTTATGTTCTGTTGAGCGACTGCTAGCTTGTCCATGAGGTTTAGAATTTATATGTTTCTTATAAATGCATACCGACTTTAATATCACATAGAGTACTGTGTAAGATTTTAAATTGTAAAATCTAGTCTATCTAAGCCAGTCAAGGCCGCATCATATACTAGTATACGTAAAATGTTAGATTTTGGGATTTAAAAATATTCTAAATGTAATTTAACCCGCTATCGCTTATGAACTTAGACTAGAGGACAAACGATTCCTCGAGTTTCAAGTCGCTCCGTCCAATTTACGTGATGAGACGAGATTAATTGAATCAGACGCCGCACCACAACGGACTCGAACCCACGCCCGTTTCTCGCAAAGTTCGAACTTAATTGTTTACCTGCGAGGGTCGAGGGGTACGGGTGAAGGGTCGATATTATGAAAGCCTTTTATACTTTAAATTTTACCTTCACTTTGACCTTTCTTTCAAGCAACGTTGAAGATTTTTTCATTTTTGAATCTTGATAGCAGCTAAATAAGTACCTCGTGAAATATAAGAAAGCTTTCTTACATTAAGAATAAAATCTTGACTTTACTCAATATACGTAAGTTAAGAAAAGTTGAGATTCAAGAAGGAAATGATACGTAAATAGAAGTTGAAGTTAAAGAAGAAGACGATATAAAAAAGGTAGACGAGAATAAAGTAAGAGAGACGGTGTTAAAAGAGAATCAAAAAGCGTGTTTCGTGAAATAAAAGAAAGAGTTCTTATTATTAAAGAAAGAGTCCAGTTAAAAAGAGGAAAGTGTATTAAATGGGGAATCGAGATTAAAGAAGGATGCAGAATGAGCCGAAGAAAGAGATGTTCTAAAAAGACAAGCTAATATTATTGAAGAGGATGATAAGAATGAAGTTGAAGTCAATGAAGGTGACTATATAAGAGAGGAGTCTAGGTTAATGAAGAATATGCATGTAATAAAAGTCAAGATTAAAGAAAGAGACGGTAGAAAAAGAGGAGTTAATGGAGGAGATGATATGAGAAGAGGATACGATGTTAGAGACGGTATAAAAGGACTCGAGATTAAATAGGGAAACGTTAAGAAAGAAAAAGCCGAAATTAAAGAAAGATATGTCAAAAGGAGAGAATAATAAAGAAGAAGAGGATATAAAAGAAGTATAGATTACAAATGGAGACATTATAAAAGGAATCGGGATTAAATAAGCAATAGAAATGAATTATAAAAATAGAATGACGTATTCAGGAAATTGTATAATACAAAACAAGTATTGAATTCCACGGAAAGTCTGTTACAAACTCGTCGGTTGTAAGCCGTGCCGTCAACAAGTGCTTTCGGCATATTTGTTACCTGTTCACCTTCCTGAACTTTACGAGCTAATAAAGCTTTTGAACTGGCAGTAATCAAGACATGACGCCTGCCAACCGCGATTTCCGGAACAACTTCCCCGGCATTATTAATTAAGACACCATTTTGAATTTACAATTACTTTTGTTTGTTTTAATTCTCACGATACTATTTCCATCAAGTTTTCTGAGATCCGACCATGTGAAACGTATCTATATGGCTCTGGAGAGTGATGAGATGATTTTAATAAGTTCATAGGAAGCAACTGGATGTAGATCGCTTCTTACTGGCCCGATTGGAACATATGATGATGGCCTGTGGACATCATACGGCTCGAAAATATGATCATGAAAAAACTATGTGTGCTTTTTGTATAGTGAAATTGTGAATGAAGGAACCTATATACGTTATATAGTATGGATTAACAAATAAAATAAATAAATTGTGAACAAATTTAATTGTAACCGCCATGATTTTTGTGAAACAAACCTGTTTAGTGCAAAGGTGAACAGTAATGAAACGTCCAATCTAAATCAGGGGTACACAACCTTTTTAAATCAACGGACCAGTTTGATTTTTAAAAAATTTTCTCGATTCGCACATGATATACTCGGTGATAAATATTGCAAATCGATCTTTGGAAAGAGACAATCGGCTAATTACGGCTTCGTAGAGCACTATCTCTGTCCCACACTACCTATGTAACGTTTTGCCGGTCGTTGTATTTCGTACGACAGATATATTCAACAGTCAATCATGAGGCGAGAAAAGTTGTAGAGCGCTCTCTTTAGATGTAAATACGAAGCGCTCTTGCGTGGGATTCCCCTGTTCGATTCGCCAACGATGTCGTATTTATTTTATTGTTATTAACACTTTTTTGTACACAATAGACAGTAAATAGAGCAAAAAAAAAGATACAATTCATGTGGTACAAGAGGCGGTCTACAAGAGGAGATCTCTAACAGACAACCTTTGGATGGAGATAAGAAAATATTAATTCAAATGTAATATTCAACTTTGATACATTTTATAAGTTCGTTAGTGTAATACACATTACATACATATATTAATATATATATGTTACATAAATATCAGTTAAATATTCTTATGTTGTATATAAATTTAATAAAGAGATTACTAAAACATTTTACAGCCACAGATTAAAAAATCTTATTGTAGCATCTACCAATAAAATCTAATTTTTACTTGAGTTCCTCCTGATATTTCTTCCTTTGTACATATTTTTTGGTAAAGTAACATACGTATTTATTACTGTACGAAAATCCCCACGGTGCCGAAACTGTTAATCAAGATCCCATAAATATCACTATAAGATTACAGAGCATTAGGTCAATGGAAATCCCGAAGCTGTTCATCTTCAAGAACGCAAAGGATTATCCCGTATCAAGTAAGATGTACGTATATCTAAACAGGACACGAGAGACCGCTACATCTAACCTCTGGACACACGAGATAATCACAATAAATGAAGCGATTTACGTAAAACTGTGTCAAACTTCGCAGTGGATGTATAGCTTGGTGCACAGGTCACATTAGGGATTTTAAAGTTCTTGTTTCAAAAGTTTAATCTGTCTATGCTGTCCAAGTTTTTTCTTACTTGTCTATGAACTAGTGTATATATATATATATATACATACGATATCTTCTTATATATATCTACTGTTCTATATATATATATATATATATATATATATATATATATATATATATATGATGAAGATGGGCGACACTTATCGTCGCCCAAAATGAGGGCAATTATACCACCGTCTACTTCCTTCCACATTTCTTGCTCAGATTCAGTTTTATTTATCTTCCGAATCGACCAGGTGCAGCACGGTCTGGTCGACCTTCGGTTCACAGAAGCACGAGAGATTCTCCATGAGCTTAAACCGTCTATGATGCCCATCAGCTGATTTTTAACTCTCCCTAAATCAATTTCCTATCAACATCTTCGTTCTATCTTTGACTAAAATTTTTAGATATATCTAATATATAAAATTCTCGTGTCACGGTGTACGAACTTGAACTCTGAAACGGCTCGACCGATTTTTACCAAATTTTATATTCAGTAGGTATGAGAATCGGCTACTATCTATTTTCTATACCCCTAAGTGATAAAGGTTGTTCACACTTAAAAATTTTTTTTTATTTTTTTAACGAAATTTTTTGTTTTTATTTTTTTATGATACAGCATACAAGAATACATACAACCATAAATTTTCACCCCTCTACGATCAACTCTTATTTTTTATTTGTAAATTAAAATATCAATTTTTTTTTTGCAAAACAACGTTTGGGGGTCAGATAGTTATATATATATATCTTGCAGTTGTGACATTAGAAACTGCACCTTACTTAACCATTTGCCACTGCAGCTCAGTTAAAAGTGAACGGCGTTGTTCTCACGCCCTCATTTGCGCAGACAAATTGTTATCAGATTTGATTCGAATAAAACAATGCTATAGTTTAAAATGTATCACGCAATTGTTGCTATTATATTAATAAACAATTGTTATATGTTAAATAAGGTTTTAGTGTTCGAAAGCTCTTATCCGATCATTAACAATAGTACTATTTAAAAATTGAACAGATAAAAATAATTTATTTAAAATTGGAACTTTTAACAGAACTCTTATTGATCGTCATCGTATTAACTATTTCCTTTTTTAATCTTGTTGTACGACGCACGACTTTTTTTCGGTTGCACGACTACCACTGCATGTGTGGAAGTGGCTAAATATTGGTCCTTTTCTTACTTAGGATAGACTTGCGCAAGGTAACGTCTGATTCTATTAAATATTTGTTTAATCTATTTTATTATTAACTCAATTTTTCTCTGCAAGATGTTATAGTTGTGTAGAAGAAGCAGGAAGAAACTCCACAACAATACATCTTTTAATACAGTTATAAATATAGATATATACATATACACTTTATCAGATATAGCTTAAATGAAATCAAAACAATCAAGCGACATCACTGCCAAAGATTCTTGTTATTAATATATTCGTTTATTGAACAATATGCTTTTTCCGTCAATTTACTTTTAACATGCGTTTTGAATTATGTTAATCCTAAGTAAGAAAAGGACCAATATTTAGCCACTTCCGCATAAATAAGTTGGGTAATGTTATTTTAATGGCAGCGTAATAAAAATAAGCTTATATCTAGATTAATTTTTTATGTATTTCTCTCTTGTTTTACAATAAAATATTACATCGTAATAATTTGTAAAATTATAATTTATTTAATATAATTTTTTTGTTTCAGGTAAGTTTATATCCCTTTTATAATTCTGGCCAACTATGTTGAAGATCACAGATAAAAAACAGGTAAGTTTTTATTTATGTAATAGATCACATAATGCTTTGACGTTCAGAAATATTTTAAAAATGGAACGTAAATGCAGTTTTTTTATTAGTGGAATTAAATGATTCTCTTAAAAGTATAATTTGTAAGCTGCCTGTATCCTATACTTTTCGACGATGTAATGTTGTCGAACTTGTGGTAGATCTAGAGCTGGAATGATAATGATATTACTTGTTATTTATTTATATCATTAACATTTATAAAGAAAAACGCCAGAAGAATCTAATTTGATACAAGTTAAATTGTGTTCTTTAATGTACATAGAATCACCAGAGGTCCTAAAGCGCCCAGGTCCGAGAAGAGCTCACTACAAACACAGAAGGATGTTTTTTGTGGTCACTTTTACAATATCCTCACTCTGGTGATTAAAGCAATTCATTCCTAATATTCCTCCGAAACCTCTTACCGTTCAAAATACTGCAAAATTTGAAGATCAAGATCGTAGACCAATGTATGTCTCCGGACATATGGGTCAGGAACGTGGTCACTTATGAAGATCCTCATTAGAAAACTCCAGGTCAACTAGGGAGCAACGGAGACAATTATGTTCGGAGTTTGGTAGGATCAATTCAGAATTGAAAAAATCTACAGAAGAACCAAAATAACCGACGTAGTTCGAAGTGGCTTATCTGTAGTGGCACTAGCTGGATGCATCGCTAGTGCAATCGAAGCCTTGCGGTAGGCTTCCATTGACTGAAAAGAAGAAAAACATTTCCAATATTTATTATGCCTTAAAATCACCTTTATCATCATTTTTACTAGATTGTCTTTGAAGTTTTAAATTTATTGCAGAATATTTCAAATTTATCAAAAGTGTTCTGGAATATATATTTAATTTCGTACACAGTTTTATTCAATTATATTTTCTGTTTAAACTTGAAACTTAAATCATTTAGAATACTAAAAAGAAAAAAGAAAATATAACTTAGTATTTATGTATAGTATTTTTGTAAAACCATTATTATGCGAATAATATTGTTGAATATCAAGGCACAAATAAAAGTTCAACAAAAAGCTCTTTTAATTCTCAAGAAAGCCTAATTACAAGGCTAAGTTGTGTACATCAAAGCCTGCAAAACGCGGCTTCCTTCCACACTTAGCGCATGAGCTTATAGAACCTTATTCCCCGAGGTCTGACAAGGACTCTAGGGCGGGCGCAAGTAAACATCTTTGAATGGACGAAGGTAAAAGAAATTATAAACAGAAATCATATTTTATTTTACTAAACCAAGTTGTGCATTTAAAATAAATAAAAAGGCTTTAATGATTTAGTACAGTTCCCTTTTTATTTGTCCTCTTTTTGCTGACCTCGAATAAAGTATTTTTTGTTTTTATATTTTATTTACATTAAACTATTTATTATAATTTTTATTTCTGCAAGATATAGTTTATATCTATAGTGTTTAGGGTATATTTGTAAGCGAAAAGCCTTTTACACCTATTTATAATCACCTCTGTATAAAATGATCACTGAAATCTTTAATACTAACTAAATAACAGTTAGATAAAAAAGTGTGATTATCTAAACAAAAGTAAACAACCTTTTTTAACAATGGACCAATTTAAATTTTAAAATTGTTCCGGACCGCACATAAAGTTACATTAATAATCTACGAAACTATATTTATAATAAACATAGGAATAAAAAGAAAATTAAAATTAAGTAAAGATTTGATTTACGAATTCAATATAAAAAAATCGCAGAGAGGTCGCGATCGTATTGTACGTTTGAACAAGTCGCTGTGCAAGTAACTTGTCTCAAATAGATTGTTTTGGTTTAGTATGTACTACAATTTTATCATAATAAATTTTTATACTATTTTATGGATTGGAAAAAGTCGTTATTTAAAATTTAATTTTTGAAATTCTAGGCGAGCCGTGTGTTGCTCATCCCTGATCTAAAATAATAATGATTTAAACTAATGAAACGCAGTATTTAAATATAGAACTTTGACATTAAATGGCTAAATTAGAAATAAGCAAACCACAGAAGTTAACTCGGTTTCAAACTGAACCGTCGGCGGTTGGACAACTTTGTCTTATCACTTACTTCAGAGCGAACCTTAAAGTTAGTACTGGACAGCTAACTTAAATGTAACTTATCTATTATAATGATACACCCCTTTGTTACACTTTTCTTGATCATCTTAAATGTCATTTAGAGGATTTACATTAATTGATTTTTACATGAGATAAGCAGTAAAAAAATCTCCAATCTTTTTTTTTCCGTAATTGTCGATCCGCGCCAAAAGCAATTAAAGTATTTTTTGACATTGCTGACCTATTGTCTTTGGAGGAACCAGACAATAGCGCTTAGACTGAACCGTTTTTAAGGTAGCCAAGTTCAACTCCTGGGAGTGTCTTGGTTCGCTGTTTACCATAGTTTCAACGGATTCTTCAGAGCCAGAGCCTTCAGAGCCTTTAGAACGCTGAGGTGGAGGCCCCTCAAGGCTAGACTCAAGGGCCTCCTTGACAGGACCTTTTATTAGGCTGTCACTTGTCGGTATATATATATATATATATATGTATGACATATGTACACACACACACACATATATCTAATATATAAAATTCTCGTGTCACGGTGTTCGAACTTGAACTCCTCCGAAACGGCTTGACCGATTTTTACCAAATTTTACATGCGTATTCAGTATGTCTGAGAATCGGCTACTATCTATTTTCCATACCCCTAAGTGATAAGAGTGTCCACCCCTAAATTTTATTTTTAATTTTTTACACAATTTTTTTGGTTTTTATTTGTTGGTAGTATTTGTTATGATACAGCATACAAAAATACATACAAACCTAAATTTTCACCCCTCTACGATCAACCCTTATCTTACATTTGTTAATTAAAAACTTTAATTTTTTTTTGCAAAACAACGTTTGCGGGATCAGCTAGTATATATATATATATATATATGTGTGTGTGTGTGTGTGTATACATATATAGGTGTATATTCGTCACTCAAAAGTAGACAAATGATCTTGTAAACGTCGTTGAAAGATGTAGAATATAGACCGCTTTCAACCCGTCCTGTTAGAAATGTATGTCCTAGCTCTATGTCCAGCTGTGGATGTCATACAGTTGAAATATTGGTAATGAATTAGTAACTTACCACTGCTTTTACATTACAATAATTTCTATGTACTGTTTATTTGGTACAATTTATGTATGGTATATTCTATTCAAAAATCAAAGATAAAAAAACCTTTAGCTAACAAATGAGCTATAAATCCATTTTAGGCATTTTCAACTATAAGCCTGTATATGTACAATTATTTAATGTATATTCAAATCTTGGTTCAAACCATGTTAAAAGTTTTGAGCTTTGTCAAAGCTCAAGTCAACTTGTAAAAACAAACCGCAGTGAGGTTTTCAATTATATCTACTTTCTATTCTTTAAATATTCAAATGAATTAGTTTTAGATTTTAATTCAACAACCGAATTTAATAATTTTAAACAATAAGAATAACTTATAGTGATCACTTGGTACCCCAGCGGTGGACTGGGACTTGTGATCGTAAGGTTCGATTACTGGGATACAATACAGTCATATACAATTCACACTTTGTGCATTAATTATATAGGATTGCCACTGCTCACAAACATGTTTCCAGAAGATGAACAGTAGCGTCCTCTGCGTACCATAAAACCTCACTGCGATCACCAACTTGCTTGCCAAGCGTTGCAATTATAGTATGTCCTCCCATATGTATTCTTACGTATTATGGGTTCTGACTAGAAATGAAACACCACTGGTTCACAAGGAGTCCTTTATTCACAAATCAGATGGTCACCCTACTTTAACACAAAGTATACTTTCGCTTAGTCCAAACTACGTTTCCAAATCTCTCAAATCACTGTCCAATTAACTTACCAAATAGTCACATTGTATCACTGATCGTAGATCTTAATCTTGTAACTTGAAAAATAACACTGAACTGTCGACATGCGGAGTACATCTATTTATACTACGGAAAAGGTTCTAGTAAGTTCGAGATAGTACTCGGTTAGAATTTCCGAGAACTGTACACAAAAAATTATAAATAACTTCAAGGTCACACGCGTTCTTGATCCAAGGGTTCAGTGTTTATCGTTTAAAGGGTTCTGTAACTCGTGCTTTGTAACAATATCTTTGGGAGAAGGCTATGCTTTGAAGAAGGTCTTTATTAGATGAAAAGAGATATAACAGCCTTGTTTTGTTTCTGCGTATACAGAAACATATAAAGTACAGTTTTCAACAAGAGAAGTGTAGCAGTTTCCTTTGCGTATCATAATACCAATTCTATTTGCTAACCTGCTTGCCAGCGGTTATCGTATATCTACCCGTAGATATTTTTGGGGTCGACCTAGGCCTTGCAGTTTGCGTTTAAAGGACTATGAAATTCCGAGCTGTTAATAATAATACTTGTTTAATATATAAGCTACTGCTCACTCTGTGTTTGGCACTAATCGGTGTAACATAACTCCTGGAGATGCCCCGTGGAGGGGTGAAACACGTGTTGAGTGATTTGGTGGTGGCAGTTGTGTGATTCGCATTGTTTGCCGCATACGCATTTATCAGCGGGCTCGCGGGCGGTGCATTTCATTGCACGACTACCACTGCATGTGGGGAAGTGGCTAAATATTGGTCCTTTTCTTACTTAATATATAAGCGTCATTTTATTAATAAATAAGAGCAATAGAACGTAATGTGAAATTTTATTATTAAAAAAATATATTTTTTTCATATATGGTTACACGAGCGGCCGCCTTACGTAGCACATACGTAGACCACAGTTTCGTAGCGCCTCTACGAAGCTGACGTAACCGCTCCCGCCCGCCTACGATTGCGGTAGCAATTTAATTACTACACCTACTCGATTTTAATTGTCAATTTATTGCTTCAGTATTAAACAGTTCTAAATACTGTACAGTGTACAGTGTAGATTAGGGTTGTTAAATTCAAAAGATACGTTGATAAATAATAATTTTATTTTAATAATTATATGGGAACTCAAAAAGACTGAACGGTTTCGTAATTGCGGTTTTTGGTATATCCGATTAATACTATTTGATTGCTATTAGAAGATCCAGTTAAGAAAATATCGTACAACCTGCAAGTCTATGAGTGCAGTCTTCGTTATTTCGTATTGGATAACGGTCTGGTCTAGTCCGCGCATTTTGGAGTTAGTTTCCTTTTGTGTTTTTTTCCTACTTGGAATAAAACTAAAGATCTTCACAAATTATATAAAAGTTTTATTAGTAGAGTAAAACTATTGAATACAGAGAAATAGCAATCGAAAAATATTAGAGTGGTGACGCGAGTGAAGTTCGTTTGGCGCTGGGACAGAGCCGGCTAAGCTGCGCATGAGCCGATCGTTAATTACATTATCATAAATATATATAAAGTTAGATTATTATTTATGTCTCTATATCTAGAGATTTTATAAGGCGAGAGAATACTTTGAAAATTGACCCAAAGGAAATATTTATTCCAATCCGTGAATCTCCCACATACTACTATTAATATACATAAATATTAGTTTCTTACTTGGAAAAACAGTTTCTTTACCGATCCCAGCCATATGTGGGACCTTACAAATTTGGGTAAAATAAGTTTTTCTATTTTTATTCCACATTCTCTTTCGTCCTTCACATTATCTTTTATTACCTTTTACGCTTCACACGAATTATCATTGTTTGCTTGCAGATCTTCTTCCTTCATCTACACTCCTAGATCACAGTTTTTTATATTATCACACTAATTTAATTTATTTTATCTATATAAATTTCTTTTGTTATTTTACTATTTCTCGCTTTGTTATAGTTTCTCTCTATGCCTTATATGTTTACTTATTTAACACTTATATGTTATGTATAACGGCGAAACCGAATACCTACCTTATGAAGGTACGTGAAACTAGAGAATATCATAAAAGATAATAAAGTATTAGAGGGACTGGAAAGAAATGTCGCTTTCTCAAATTAAATTCACACGACTTCATTTCTAACAAGTTATTATTTTTATTTAACAATATATTTACCTTCGCAATCAACAACCTTTTGTCGTCTAGTATACAAATCAATGCCGGAGCGGTAACAAATCAATCGGTTTTTCTGTAAAATACGTCGACAGAAACGACATACTTTCAGGTTCTCCTAATAAAATCAAATTGAAAAGGAAAATAATTACAAAGAGGAAAACAACTCATATAAATACATATATATTTTTTTTTATGGTCCCCGCTGTTGGGGACCTCTCGTTCCTCTATCTCGTGTGGGACAGGGACTTTTTATTTCTAGTAATTTATTCATATTTTTTATTATTATCATTCTTCTCTTTCTTGTATCATCTTATCTGTTGTACTGTTTCTTTCATGCTACAATTTTCCCAGTCTTTCTCTTTCATTCCATTAGCCATACATCCATCCTCAACCACTACATTCTAGGTTTCCTTACTATTTTATTTTGCAACATTACATTTATTGTTCAAATATTTAACACGTATTTTCTTTGTAATTATCATCTTGTATTATACTCTTTATTGCACTCATATAAATATATTAATGGCTACTACTTACTAAAATTATATATATTTATTTTGTTGAATTTTTCAAGTCTTACATTTTATTCCTGAGTCTAGAACAAGTTTATTTGATATCTGTATCAATACCCGCTAGTATATTAAGATACAGTTTTATCATTGATCTTGCAAACCGCAAGTGGCCGGAAGCTGCGGTAGATGATATCCCTCTGGCACCGTGCCCGTATCACCGGCAGTTGCTTTCAATTGCTCTAAATACCGCTATCTGGGAAATCACTCGACTATTTGAACACGGCAATACGAGATGTATCTCGTTCGGATTAATAATTGGTTTTGTATTATTTTGCATTGATACGTTAGTTTATCTACAGGATGATTGTGTTTAAAAGTTTTAAAAGGATCAATGTATAGCTAATTTTAGGATTCAAATTAAATGAACTGATCCCTCTGAAATATGTTACATTTATTTATATTTATTATAATGCACTTCGCCACAAAACCATACGCATAGTCGAGCGTCGAATATAGTCGACAACTAATAAATTTTAACCTATCTCTGCAGCAGTATCGAGGTGGACGCGGTTTTGATCCAGCTCTTCACGGGACACGGGAGGTTCTCCGAGTACCTTCACCAGTTTAAGCTCAAGGAGGACCCCTAGTGTTTCTGTGAACCAGGAGTGGAGCAGACCGTGGTCTACTTGTAATTTTCTTACTCCATTTATCTCTCTCTCACTTTCTTATCTTGGATAAGATAATGAGAATGAAAGTGCAGAATAATAAATGTTGTTCATATCTGGTACAATAGAAATTGCAGTTATTCTACGGATCTCCATATTTTTGATTCGATCTCGCAGCGAAACTCTATACCCTTTTTTTATTGCTCTCCGGATCTTGACCTTTATTATGAGGTCTATCGTAAATGACAACAAAAAATACAAAAATACGTATAATTAGAATGAAGACACGTTTATTCTTACACTAATAGAACAGACTTCTAGAACATTCTTTCGTAATCAAAAGAACATTCTTTAGAATATTAAAAAACAAATTCTAAACACTAAAAATTGTTGTAACAGCTCCTAATAGATACCGGACTGTTTGTATTTCGTGCGACAGAGATAACGCTCTACGAAGCCGATATTAGCCGATTGTCTCTTTCCAAAGCCCGATGTACAATATTATTCGCCGGGTACTGTAGTGTATAAGCTAGTGGATTAAATCTGTTTATGTCATATACAGTAATACCCCGCGTTACGCGAGGGATACGTTCCAAAAAAAATCGCGTTAACTGAAATTCGCGTATAACGAGGTTTATGATTAAACATAGTCAAAAATTATTACAAAAAAATACAAATCATTTTAATCAATCACTTTAATTCTAGGAACACTTTATGCAACACGTACTCTTATTTTTTACGGAAAAATACATCTATTGCATTTTGGGTAACGTTTTGTTTTCGTTCTTGTAAAATACGTTCATAACACCCAACACTGTTTTTAATTGTTTGACAGATGGCCAAGACACCATAGAGTAGTTGATGACTACATTATATTTATACGCACTCTTTCGCGTAATTCGAGGCATTTGAGCGCGAAATTTACAATTCGCGTTGTAGTGAAACCGCGTATAACGGGGTCGCGTAAAGCGGGGTATTACTGTATATGTCTTGTAGATAGCTACACTGGTCTTTACTTGAACTAGATGGATGGTTGAAGACATGCTTGAGTCTACTTAATACCCCACTTTCCAGTTTATTACTGGAATTCGCACCGACAGTAAAATCTTCACAATGTCCTCCCGCCATCACAATTATTACGGCCTATTCATAAAAGGAATCTTTTGAAGCGCTCCGTACTAAGGAAATGTGTGGTCCAAGCTATAAACTTTTAGAGAGTAACTTGTAATTATGGCAATGGCGTTCCCGTAACGAATTTTAACACAAAATAGGTTGCAAATAAACATACTTAAACATCTATATATATAAATATAGTATAATACTATTTTATATATAAGTTAAACATCTTGAAACTGGTGTATTAATTTATTCTAAGGTTTGCACGGAAAGCAATAAATAGTTAAATATAAAATAAGAATAATCTCTTTTCGAATGCACTATTTTGAAAATTAGCTAATTGAAAAGAAGAATGTATTCCGTCTCTTCTTTACCATCATTTTAAAATAATTGACAACAATGCCTGCCTATAGTACAGATATTTCAACACTTAATCAGACAGTTCCCGATTTGAATCCAAAAGACGTAACCAAATGACCTTATGTGAAAACCTTAATATACTTCGTTCAACTTACCGAACCTCCTCGAGAAAAAATTGTCTTAAATCTCAAGGCATTTAACGGTCTGTAGCGCTTTGCAGCGACCTCAAATAATTTAAAAATTAATGTATAATTTAGTAGAAATCATAAATTATTGTTGCGAGTCACATAGGTAATTTTATATATATATATATATAAAATTACCTATGTGATGTCGTGACTCGCAACAAGGAGAAGAAAGATTCGTAACAAACAGCGGCAACCCTCTCCCAACTGTCTGCTCTGAGTAAAGACAAAAAACAAACATCCCAGCGATATAAAATTTTAATTAAAAAACATGATATAGTTCTAGTGTTGAATTATTCATATAATAGCTATGGTAGCCGATTAAAACACAATATCATCCATTCTTGATGCTTGTAAAGTTGATTACAAAATTATTTACTTAATGTATAAAAAACCTTTTTTATGGCCCCCGCTATTGGAGGCCTCTCGTACCCCTTATTAGTTGGGATCAGGGTCTTTGTTTACAAATAAGTTTTTCAGATTTTTCATCTTTATTCTTCACTCACTGTCATACTTCTCAATTACTTTTATTCTTACCTTATTTCCATCACAATATCTTTCATTTTTTTCTTTCATTCCTCCTTGCTTTTATCGCCGTCCTTCCATCATCTTATTACTCTTACGTTTTTTTTATTCTTTATTACAGCTAGAATTACAATTTGGGAAGATTAGATAAGATAGAAGTGAATTTCAGGAGGCTGTTGGCCGGCCACATGGCGCGCGGAACAGATGGTAGCAAGTGCGATAAGATTCTGAAATAGAGCCTATGGAAGGGTCAGCACAGGACATACGGATGAAATGATGATGTTAATAATGATTAAGAAAAGGACCAATATTTAGCCACTTCCGCACATGCAGTGGTAGTCGTGTAATAAAATGCACCGCCCGCCAGCCCGCTGATAAATGCGTATGCTGCAAACAATGCGAATCACACAACCGCCACCGCCAAATTGCTCAACACGTGTTTCACCCCTCCACGGGTCATCTTCAGGAGTTATATTACACCGATTAGTGACAAACACAGAGTCAAACTCTACTTACACGACTACCACTGCATGTGCGGAAGTGGCTAAATATTGGTCCTTTTCTTACTTAGGATGGACTTCCGCGAGGTAACGCCTGATTCCATTAAATAGTTAATAATGATGATGATATAGAACAAGAAATAACTAAAATCGCTAATAATAAGCATAAATAAATAAAAATGTAACAGAATCCTTTGACTTGTACCACACATATATTGGGTGGTGGATTTTCCGCCAAGAGCGTATGCCCGAGGCTCCGCAGCTCATAAAAGGTTTGCCCGCGACTAACGAACGGAATTCAACACGACCAAGGCCCCCACTGAGAGGAATTTATAAGGTTAAGTTCCGTGTAAGCCTGCGAAAGCTCTACCCGAAAGTTACATGCCGTTTCAGACCTTTTCAAGTGAGCCTTATGTTTTTATTGTTTGAAAATATACACTATGATTAGTTATAGGCATTAAAGCCTTAAATAGATTAATGTATCACTTATTTTTCAGTAAAACTGATGACTTTGAAATATGTAATTTTTTTATTGTAATATATATAATAATTCGAATTATAAAACTCTTTTTCTTATTGTATTATCATTCTAGATACGAGAGCTTGGCTCAGGGTCGACATACCATAGGACTCCTTTCGAAACTCACCGACATAAACAAACTGCGAAAACTCATCAAGACTTTCCATCCCACACAACTACTAAGCGGGCACGGATGCTGCAAGCAGTACCTGCACTGTTTTAAAATAACCGAAAACAATACTTGCTCAAGTGACGACTCCACAGTACAGACTTTTCATCACTTACTCAGACACTGCTACCGATTCGAATCCAAAAGACGTAACCACGTGACCTTATGTGAAAACCTTAATATACCTCCGTTCAACTTACCGGACCTCCTCAAGAAAAAATGTACTGCAAAATCTTTTGATGAGTTGGCCCGGCACATTGTCCTAAACCTCAAGGCATTTAACGGTCTGCAGCGCTTGGGCAGCGACTTGAAATAAAATAATGTACCAACTAATATATAATTGAGTAAAACTTACAAATTTTATTTATAATATATATAAATTTTAGCCGTAATTACTCATAAGAGAAAATTGTGTAAGAAAAATTGTAAAAATTATAAAACGCTGTCGTGCCTCGCAGCTGGGAGAAGAAAGATCCGTATCAAATAGCGGCAACCCTCTCCCAACTGTCTGCGCTTAGTAAAGGCGAAAAAAAATTGTATAAAGAACATTAGCGATACAAATTAAAATTAATAAAAATAACTATATTTTCATTACGTTATTGTGTCTGAAACAATTGAATTTTGTATAGGTTGTACCAAATTTTATTTAAACTCAAATGAGCCATAGATTCACCCGTTTAAAGTGTACATTTATAACTAATCATCCTGTATATATTAATTAAATGTACAGACGTAGACTGTTAATAAAGTCTCCTATTAATAATTTAAGATTCTTCAGTCTACCTAAGTTACTCACACCGCGTCAAGTATATAAGATTATATACAAATATTGGTTACCTTATTTATACCGTCTTATAGATTCAGGCATTACTTTGCGGAAGTCCATTTTAAGTAAGAAAGAGACTAATATATAGCTACTTCCGCTATGCAGCAGTAGTCGTGCTATGAAGTGCACCGCCCGCCCTCTGATAAATGCGCGTGCGACAAACAATGCGAAACACAACTACCACCGCTAATTCACTCTACACGTGTTTCACTTCTCCACGGGGCATCCTCAGGAGATGTTACACTGACCAGTGCCAAACACTGAGTAAGCCTTATACCGCTATCTTATATTGCCAGACTTTTATCTTGCACAGGGGTTTTATTCAGCAATATTTTTTCATTATT
Source organism: Battus philenor (assembly GCF_028537555.1). Taxonomy (NCBI): domain Eukaryota; kingdom Metazoa; phylum Arthropoda; class Insecta; order Lepidoptera; family Papilionidae; genus Battus; species Battus philenor. The sequence continues at coordinate 14,497,767 of NW_027181676.1, read as the reverse complement.
ACTGTTTTAATTTCATTCCTCTCTCTCTCTCTCTCTCTTCCTTTATAACCTCTATCGCTATATCTTCTCTCATTTATCACATACTCCTTTGTTCTCTTTCTTTCATTAACAATCGTTACACGCGTAGCCTATCTTTCTTCGCCACATTCTTTGATATCATTTAGTTTACAATTTAAAATTCTTTAATCCTGTTCTATTTTTTTCTTAATATTTTATCCGACCTTATAATATTTTATCTAATCTGTATTTTGGTTTATAACCTCCTTGATCACTTCCTGTAGTAATTTAAGAATTTATGGTTGCGTTCTTTATCAGTCATGCAAGACTAGCATTGTGAACGCATTTACATTCCAATTCTTTATGGCGATATTTCTTGTATACGCTCTAATATTGAATTAGTGTGATATATGTCATTTTTAATTACAGTTTCACTCCTCCACGTTTAAGGTTGGTTTAACGGTGGCAGTTGTGTAGTTCGCATTGTTTGCCGCATGCGCATTTATCAGCGGAATGGCGGGCGGTGCACTTTGTTGCACGACTACCACTGCATGTGCGGAAGTGGCTAAATATTAGTCCTTTTCTTACTTAGGATGGACTTCCGCAAGGTAACGCCTGATTCCATTTATAATAAACGAGGTATAAATGGCTACTGAGATATATACAAGAGTCCAGTGCAGTGTTTACCAACGTGGAAACCACGCTCCACAGGTGGGCAATTATTGAATAGAGCAAATTGAAAATAAACCCGACAGTAGTAACCCTTTGGTTTTGATATAAAAATATATATGGTATATAGGGGAACGTAAAATTTTAGAAAGAGTAGTGAGGCAAGAAACAAAAAAAGTTTGGAAAAGTAGGTAGTATCACCATATTTAAATTGTCAAGTATCAAATTGTATTAAGAATTGTTTGTAAGAAGTGGTACATCGCATCAGTTGTCAACCATGAGACGGTATACCTGGCGTTGGGAGACACCATACCTGGCTACACCATATTTCCAAACCCACTACGCCCTTACCGAGAACATTAACAAACACACTGTACCGTTTATATATACAGGATGATTCATGCATTCCTTACCCAAAAATCAATGATACGTAATGATAATTTAGTAAGAAAAAGCTTTTCAAAATTCTAATTAATGCATATTAAAATTAATTTCCGTTGAAGAATTGCTCATTTGAAGTGACAATGGGCGGATATCGCTGGTGCAGCCCATGGTCATTGGGTTCAAAAGGTTCTCGAGTGATGATCAAGGTCTCATTGAAGATATTCAAGTTAATAAATATAAGATGATGATGATAAAAATAATAATCATCGCTGGTGCAGTGACAACAAGCCGGTAGACGCGTCGTGGATGGGCCCTCCACTGGATCAGGCAGCGAAGGTTTTGTGGTGATCTTTGTAGGAGGCCTATGACTTCCAGTAAACGACTGTTGTATATGATGATGAAGTATAGTCAAGTCGAATCAATACGTCTGAAGTATCGAGTAGTCACTCTGAAAATTCGTCGCGACCGCTTCGAAAGTTTTTTAATTAAATACACTCAGAGCGGTTGCAATTTCGCTAACTAATAATAAGTTTTAATGCATGTATATCTGTAATAAAAAGCACTGCAAGGCATAAGTTTCTCCTATATCTATAAGGGAATATATCATAATTGCCACGCTTGGCAGACTGGTTGGCTGTCGCAGTATGGATCCTTTGCAAACATGTTTATGAACTGTGATAATCCTACATAATTAATGCACAAAGTTTCACACTTTACATAAGATTATTTCCTAGTAATCGAACCCATGACTCAATACTCTACCGCTAGGCAACCACTGCTCATTAGTATAAGGATGAAAAACATATAGAAAACATAACATATTATAAAGAAAAATTAAAACAAGTTCCAATCAGTTCAAATCATAAGAGACACGAATATGGTCTTTAATAGCGGAAACTTTGCAAAAGTTATTTTTATTATTTATTCAATTGTTAATATTATTAAACAATTTAGATAATTTGAAATTAGTACATGCGTATGTTATGAGAATAATACTGGTAAAAAAAAGCTTTATGTTCCCGCTCCGCCTATGCTACTATGTGAGCTACCTTAAAAGAACTTCCTCGCAAGTTTTGTTTGCCGCCGCGACAGAGTCGTCGGCAGCCTGAAGGGATATAATTAATTATTTTTGCAGCCAACCGCCGCGAAAGCTCGTTTAATGAGTTTACTTTACTGTAACACTTTATGATTCAGCTTTTAATGTTGTTACACAGTAAAAGCTCTGATTTACATGGTCAATTATTATTAATTATTTAGTCTGGAATTTTTTTATTTACCTTCAATCCAGTTTATGACAGGAGAACGAGAGAAAAAGCTTGATTGTAAGTTGTTTTTATTTATTTCGAACGCCAATAGACGATGTAAAATATCATTTGAGAAACAAACATGTTTTAGTATAATGACACATAGAATGATTGAAAATAAATGTAAATGCTTTAAAAATTGTTAATGTTCCCGGACACCATCTAAGCCTACCGCGTGCTTGGCAGTATCGAGGTGAGCGCGATCTTGGTCCAGTTCTACAAGAGGCACGGAGGGTTCTCCAAATACCTTCTTCGGTTTAAGCTCAGGGCAGATCCCTCGTGCTTCTGTGAACTGGGCGTGGACCAGACCGTGGTCCATCTGGTAGCACACTGTCTCGCATTCAGAGGATTCCGAATCGATTCCGAATGCCAGGTACGAAGGTTTGTGACGAATCAACGGCCTCGCTAATAAACGACGAAAAGAAGAGACCAACATTCCTTCGATTTTGCAGGTAAAATATCTCATAGATTCAAGTGTTATCTCGCGGAAGTCCATCCTAACTAAGAAAGGGACTAATATATAGCTACTTCCGCTATGCAGCAGTAGTCGTTCATTGCACGACCACTGCTGCATAGCGGAAGTAGCTTTACATTAATCCCTTTCTTAGTTAATAAATAGAAACAAAAGTTGAAATGTAAATAGTAAAAAAGCAAAGAAGGTAAAATAAAAAACGAAATGTAAATAGTAAAAAAGCAAATAAGGTGAAATAAAAAACGAATTGTAAATATAATTAAATGTATAAAAATAATGATGATGAAATGTGAAATTGAGGAACGAATTGAGCAATGAAAATATCGAATAAAAGGGAAAGGTAGAAGTAATGTAGAAAGAAAGGAAAAGTACTAAAGAATATAATGAATGAAAGAATAGCGCGAAAATAAAAGTATTATATGAAAAACTTAAAAGAAAATAAAAGTCCTTATCTCAAAAATAAGATACGAGAGACACCCAACAGCGGCGGCCATTAAAAAAAATGTGAATGTATATTTTATTTATCAGCAAACAACATTAAACCTTTTACACCTATATCCAATATCTTTACATTAATTATTTTTCTATTTAGTTCAATATACCTACAACTACATTGCAGGGAATAATAAACTATCTTCATATATAAATTATGAAAAGACTTTATGTTAATATATTTTCATTATGTTATATATTATAAGCTATACGTTTATTCAAGAATTTACACCAATATTCGATCATCATGTATGTCTTTATTTATAAACAGTTGTAATATTGCACACAATTTACTTCGACATTCAAATCTACACTTGTAAGACGTTATGATTTTAGCATTAAAACACTTATTATAATGAAAGTAAACACACATGTTCTATCTAAGTGTACACTTAATATTAATTGTCACAAAACTGAGAGCCTTAAATCGAATAGCGAGCTTAATTTGTTTTAGAGTACTTTACCCCCGAGTTTCGGATAAGCAAATATGCGAAACGAAATAAAACCTTCATTTAAAGTGTTTATAATTTCAAACGCCGCGCTATAGGTATCCAATAAGAACATTGTAACGGCTCGGATCAAGTCTTTTTTAGACCTTAACAAAGACATACATACACACACATATATATATATATATATATATATATATGTAGCGATATTCAGGTTATATATTTAAAAAAAATTTAACGAAACCTTGTATTTGGTGTGGGTGTACACATATATAATAAAGTTCCACAAGATATCTTGGACCTTACGTTTCTTAGTTTTAAATCTAACATATAAAATTCTCGTGTCACGGTGTTCGAACTTGAACTCCTCTGAAACGGCTTGACTGATTTTTACCAAATTTTATATGCGTATTCAGTAGGTATGAGAATCGGCTACTATCTATTTTCCATACTCCTAAGTGATAAGGGTGGTCCACCCCTAATTTTTTTTTAAATAATTTTTTTGGTTTTTATTTTATTATGATACAGCATACCAAAATACATACAACCCTAAGTTTTCACCCCTCTACGATTAACCCTTATTTTTTATTTGTTAATTAAAAACTTTAATTTTTTTTGCAAAACAACGTTTGCGGGATCAGCTAGTTTAAAATAAAAATGTCCCTTCGTTGCACGAGCGATGTTCCTAACTCAAATACATTATTGATATTATAATGTACATATAACAATTGTTGAATTACTTTTAAAAGAGCAACTGTTGACTTTCCGGCTCTTTAACAGATCAGCATACGGATCCGGTGGTAGTTTACTGCTTGTAATGTTAAAATAATCGACCATTTAAAAGCGCATGTAAATGCTTACTCGAATAAAGATATTTTTAATTCGACTTTGACTCCGTATATGCCCATTGTATGGCACAGATATCCTCTAAAGATATATGGAAGAATATACACTAATTGCCACGTTTGGCAGGGGGTTTTTTTATGGCCCCCGCTATTGGGGGCCTCTCGTACCCCTATCTTGGGTGGGACAGGGTCTTTATTGGCAATTTAATTTTTTTTGACATAATTTTTTATTTTCATTCTCTACTTTCATTCTTCACATAATCCGTTATTCTATTCTTTTATGCCACAATTCTGCTTTCTTTAACTTTTGCTCTGTGTCCTTTCATTCCTCCCTCATTACTTGTTACATTTTATCTTTTTTCTTTTATTTACATTTTTATCACACTTTATATCACATTTGAGTTACATTATATCACCTTTTTTCTTATTGTCTATTTAAATTTTTATTTTTTTGTAAAACTTTTTTAATTATTCTCTTGGCAGGGTGGTTGGCGATTGCAATATGTTATGGTACATAGAAGGCGCTACCGTCAATCCTTTGAAAATTTGTTTATGAGAAGTGTCAATTTTATAATTACAATGTTCACTAGTCTAAGTACTCTACAACCGTGTTGCCACTGTTCTAATGCCATATATAAGGGTATTCGATTTAATTTTACTTTTAATCAAATCAAGCTTTTCTAGTGTTTTCATGACATTAAAGATCAGTGTAAATGATCCAAAGTAGATAGTATGAAATAAAAGATTTGATTCAAACTAATCTATGATACGCAATATGTACAATTATTGATGGTAAAGTGAATAAAACAAAACAGAAGTTAATCGCATTTTATTTAAACAATTCAATCAGAGTCGTAAAATGCGAACTTCAACTCCGTATATTCTTCCTCGGGATACAGCAGAAGATACCTGTAATAGAAGTTAATCAATAAGTTTATATATACATACTTCCGACATACAAATATTTATGTATATATATGCATGTCGGAACTCTGTTGCGGCCGGCGTCGACAGATGGCGCTAGTTGTTCGTAAACGTATAAAAGCGAACCGCGCAGTGGAATCGGCATTAATAAAGAAGACGACCACGATACGATACGCGATGCACGATATATTGGCAAATCTCAGTCTTCTACCGCTACAACAGATACCCTAGGTCTGTATAACAGTGTCCATTCCGCGGTGGTAGTAATACGGACGTGAACCTCAAAATGAGATCGCAAGGTTCATCGATGTGAATACGGTAACCGGCGAGTGTATGGGCACCGGCGGCTAGGAAGCTGCTGGTCCGCAGACAGTTGGGCGCGGTCCAGCGGGACTTCGCACAGAAGATCGCGAGGACCCACAGAACCGCGTCCCTGAACTCGCTCCTCATACTTGCCGGGTTGCTTCCACTGGACCTTTGGGTCCAAGAAGCAGCCCGCTTATTTGAAATAAAAAAGGGTCATTCCCGGCCAGTGGTATGGGACCGGGACCTGGAGGTACCGGTCAGCTACCTGAGACTACCACACCCGTCTGGTCTAGTTGGTGTAGAGTTCTCCTGCCTGGGAAAAAGTGCGGAGGAAGTCCGACTTGCCACCGCTGCTGCCAATCTTGTAATTTATACCGACGGCAGCCGCATTGAGGATAAGGTGGGTGCGGCGTTGTGCGTTATGCGGGACGCCGCAGAGTTGCATATTAAGAAACTCAAGTTGAGCAACTTCTGCACTGTATACCAGGCAGAGCTGCTAGCTCTAGCGGAAGCATCAGGGTACGCGGCCAGCGGGTCCGCGCAGGCATACGCCATAATGAGCGACTCGCGGTCCGCCCTCGAAACAGTCGCAAGATCGGACACCCTCCATCCTTTGGCGTTAAGAGTGAAAGAGAATATTATGAAAGTGAGAGAAAATGGGAAGGATATAAGACTATACTGGGTGAAAGCGCACGCGGGGATGGAGGGGAATGAGAGGGCGGATCAGTTGGCCAAGGACGCGGCCCTAAAGAGCAAAAGAAGACCTGAATATGAGAGATGCCCCGTTTCATTCGTCAAGCGATAACTGAGACTGGAGTCGCTCGACGAATGGAACAGGAGGTATATGGAAGGAACGACGGCTTCAGTGACGAGGATATTTTTCCCGGACGCCATTTCAGCCTACCGCGTGCTCCGCAGTATCGAGATGGAAACGGTCTTGGCCCAGCTCTTCACGGGTCACGGGGGGTTCTCTGAGTACCTTCACAGGTTCAAGCTCAAGGAGGACCCCTCGTGCTTCTGTGAACCGGGCGTGGGCCAGACCGTGGTCCACCTTGTGGCCCACTGTCCGGCGTTCCGAAGACTGCGCGCACATTCCGAATGCCAGATGGGCAAAAAGATAGAGGAAAGGAGTATCTCGGCCATCATGCAAGACGAAGAGGAGAGAGAATGCTTCCTCAGCTACTGCAGGAAGGTGGTGATAAATGCAATAGGTAAAAATAAAACACAGTAATAGACTCAAATAGACTTGAATATGAATAAAAAAAGTAAAGCAAACACTAAAATATAGAAATAAAATAAATAAAGTAGTACCAAAAATAGTGTAATAAATAGTATAATGTAATATGATAATTATAAAGAAAACATGTGTTAAATATTTGAACAATAAATGTAATGTTGCAAAGTAAAATAGTAAGGAAATCTAGAATGTAGTGGTTGAGGATGGATGTATGGCTAATGGAATGAAAGAGAAAGACTGGGAAAATTGTAGAATGAAAGAAACAGTACGACAGATAATATGATACATGAAAGAAAAAAGATACTTGCACAATCTGAGGATGGCAATATGGCGGAAAGTTGTATGGGAGAAAGTTGTCGCAAGAAACGTAATGTAAAAAACTGGACATTGTTAGGTCGTCGTTAAAATAGATTAAGGTCCCTTAATCTTAACGTATATATATATATACTTTGAACAATGTGGGTTTATCTATTGATCCGGCACTTTGACCTTTACGATGGGCTGTTGTTACGGAAGACCAATGACCAGAAATGATTACTCATAAGATCCAGGTAACTGTGTTGTCACTAATGCTCGAAAAATTATTTGTCTGAAGTGGCAGTAGATAGGGACATCGCTTGTGCATCAGAAAGGTACTCGGCTGGCGACCTCGAACCAACTGACAACTCAAGACGAGTTATGGGTCATCCTAATGGGTCACGCAATATGACATATTCATTATAAAGTTGAAGGTTGAAGTTTTTTCAAGGAAAAAATCTTTAATTTACATCTACCGACATAGTTTAAAATAAGAAAAGGACCAATATTTAGCTGAAACCTAACACATAGTCATAGTGGCATCGGTGTAACATAACTCGGTGAAACACGTGTTGAGTGATTTAACGGTGGCAGTTGTGTAATTCGCATTGTTTGCCGCATACGCATTTATCAGCGGGCGAGCGGGCGGTGCACTTTGTTGCACGACTACCACTGCATTTGCGGAAGTGGCTAAATATTGGTCCTTTTCTTACTTAGGATGGACTTCCGCAAGGTAACGCGTGATTCCATTAAATATAGTTTAAAATAGTATATAACATATATGCGTAAATAGGAGCTTTTATTTTGTTCACATTTAAGAAAAACTTTTATCAGGAAAAACTACCAGTTTCATCTTCTTTCGAAAAGAGTGTCGACAAAAAAAAGGAATTTTTAGGAATAGTATTGGATTTTCCGAGAAATCTAAAACGCATGGTAACCCTAAACGTTCAAATGAGAAATGTCGGGTCGTACGCCGCCCGCTACAACATATCCTGTGCGGTTAAACTTTGCGCGGCTCGAATATTTACGAAAAATATACGTGGAAATATTAAACATTGTCTGACATACGAAAATATACTTAATCACTGTGGAATACGGTTGAGATTGTACATAACAGTTATATTTCCACTCAGCCAGGTGTATTTTTCAAGTGCGGTGTCCAAAAACAAGAAGAGTTCTCACAAAATTACATTCGCACACGCAGAGCTTTTGTTTTGGACGTTACAGCTCTGTGTATCTTTCACGCTATGAAACCCTAGTACATGTATATACATTTCTACTATACATTTATTTTCACTTGCTGGCAACTACCTTCAAAAACTACAGATAAAATAAATATCAATGTTTATATAAGCACAAATCTCGACAAAGGTTTAACAGATTCCACTAATTTATATCATACTTTCGTTAATATGATTTTTATTTGTATTTATTTTAAAACATTTATTATTCTCATTTATTCCTATGTCCCCAAAATAGGGCAGAGGGCGTCCACATTACGTTGCCATTTCGAACGGTCTTGAGCCTCGCGCTTTACTTCGCTCCACGTTATTCCAACTGCCTTCACTTCTGCAGTGATCGTCCGCCGCCAGGTTTGCTTTAGGCGGCCATGTCTTCGCTTTCCTCGAGGATTTCATTCTAGGGCTTGCCTCGGTATGTGATCAGGGTCCCTTCGCAGCGTGTGGCCTATCCTGTTCCACTGGCGGCGTTTGATCTGCTGGTCGATCGGCATATCCACAGAGTTTCCAGAGATCTACGTTGAAGACTTTCTCAGGCCAGTATATACTGAGAATACGTCGAAGACAGTTGTTAACGAAGACTTGGAGCCTTGATAACCTTCCACATCTCGCATCCATATAGCATCACGGTTTTAATATTAGACCGGAATATCTTGAGCTTAACTCTCCTAGTCAATTTCTGTGATTGCCATACAGAACGCTGCCGTGCGTAGGCTGTCTTTCTCTTGGAAATTCTCGAAGCGGGGTCCTCTTCGGTTCCTCCTGATTCCGACACTACGCTACTGAAGACACACATACACACACACAAGTTGTTAACGAAGACTTGGAAAAACTTGGAAGACGCGAGATATCTTTGTCAAAATATTTATGAATGATATACATACATATATATATATATATATATATATATAAAGTAATAGAGCAGTGTCTCTATATTCCACAGAGATTAGTGTCCGTGCCTTTTTTTTTTCAGTTACGTTTAATATTTCCCAATTTATTTCGCCCATGTTTTTGCAAGTTACAGTGTTTACTAAGTCTCTTAATCTATTTTAACGACGCCTTAACATTGTCTAGTTTTTATAATTACAAATTCTTCGACCACTTCCTCATCGCTTCTCCACATCGCCATCCTCAGGCTGTACGCCAGTATCTGTGCAGCGGTTGCCGTATTTACATCGATGAACCTTGCGATAGCATCTTGAGTCTCGTCCGTGCAATACACGCACGAGTTCATGTGAAGTGATATTTCTGCCCCCGCATATGTCATAACGCCCGAAGGTGTCATAACGGTAGAGTACTGAGATCTGCCATCGTATCGTCTCCGATACAAGCGTTCAAGATTATTATTAAAGTTCCCACTCTCCTAAGTTAACTAAGTTTCTCTTAGTACTGTCTAAATATGAATAAAGAAAATGTAAAAAAAGTTTATTTAAACGGTTTTATTTAGTTCGACCCGTACGGAATTTATTCGGGTCAAAATTAGAAATTGAAATTTAAGCACCTTCCCGTTGTCAGATTGATCTGAAATTCGGTACACACATTTAATTTAGATGACAATACAATATAATAAAATCAATAACATTGTAAATCCAAGATGGCCGTCGATACAAAATGGCGGATTACATATTTTTCCTTAACCCCCTCAATGTGGGTATCAAATGAAAGGATTACACTAGTAAAACACGATGATTATGTCAAAATTTAAAATTCAAGATGGACGCCGTTCCAATATTGCGGACTAGGTACATATTTTTCCACAACCACCACAATATGGGTATCAAAAAACCGTTTAACTTAAAAGTTTTTTAAATGTATTTATTATTCTTATCGTTGAACTGCTTTATGGTCATATACAAAAGATTTGGGTGTACATACGTTTATCTTTTGTTGTTTTAACCCATAGATACCACTGCAAGATGTACACTTCCCTCACATATATCTATTGGGGGGATATACAATAATCACCACATAGAATAGTCTGGTTTACGATCACAATGTGGTATAATGGTACGCAGGGGAAGCTGCTGCCCATCCTCTGGAAACTTCGTGAATCAGTGCACAAAGTGTGACTTATATAACATTGTATCCCGATAATCGAAGCCGCAACATACTTTAAATAACTTAATTTAAAATTATTAATCTTATGTATAAACTATTTTAATAATTCTACAACATTTGCAATCATTTTGCAATTTGATATTAACAGCAAAGGTATGTAGAACTAGGTAATGTTGCGGTTTAATGCAATCTAGAATATTCCATTTGACATTTACCCACGGCACCTAAGCCTAAAATGTTAACACCTTAAATGGTAAATGTAACAAGATTTATTACAGTACACTTTGTATGTTTTTGTATACAGTAATACCCTGCTTTACGCGAGGGATACGTTCCAAAAAAAAATCGCGTTAACTGAAATTCGCGTATAACGAGGTTTATGATTAAACATAGTCAAAAATTATTACAAAAAAATACAAATCATTTTATATTGTCTTTTGGGTAACGTTTTGTTTACGTTCTTGTAAAATACGTTCATAATACCCAACACTGTTTTTAATTGTTTGACAGATGGTCAAGACACCATAGAGAAGTTGATCACTACATTATATTTATACGCCCTCTTTCGCGTAATTCGAGGCATTTGAGCGCGAAATTTGCAATTCGCGTTATAGTGAAACCGCGTATAACGGGGTCGCGTATAACGGGGTCGCGTAAAGCGGGGTATCACTGTACACAGAAAGCGAATTAGGTCGTATATCTTTTCAGTATCAAGGTTTTCGTCTCCCCCAAATATATCTAAAGAGATATATACCATAATCGAAATGGTATCTAAATGTAACAAGATTTATAACAGTACACTTTGTATGTTTTTGTATACACAGAAAGAGAATAAGGCTGTATCTCTTTTCAGTATCATGGCTTTCGTCTTTCACAAATAATAAAGAGGTATATACCATCATCGTCACTCTTGGCATGTGGGTTGACAATCGCAGTGTGGTATTGCGGTACACAGAAGGCGCTGGTGCATATCCTCACGAATCTTGTTTGTTATCATGACAATTCTCGTAAATCGAACCCATGATCTATTATCGCAAGTCCTAATCCTCGTGTGGTTACCACTCCTGTTTGATATTTTGTTTAATAACACTAGACAAATAAGTAAGAAAAGGACCAATATTTAACCACTTCCGCAGATGCAGTGGTAGTTGTGCAATAAAGTCAACCGCCCGCCAAACCGCTGATAAATGCGTATGCGGCAAACAATGCGGAATACACAACTGCCACCGTTAAACCTCTCAACACGTGTTTCACCCCTCCACGGGGCATCTTCAGGAGTTATGTTACACCGATTATTGCCAAACACAGAGCCATCTATCGACATAGTTTAAAATAAGAAAAGGATCAATATTTGGCTAAAACCTAACACAGAGTCATAATCTACTAATCCACTGCATGTGCGGAAGTGGCTAAATATTGGTCCTTTTCTTACTTAGGATGGACTTCCGCGAGGTAACGCCTGATTCCATTAAATACTAGACAAATATTTAAAAAAAAGTTTTATAAGAGAGTAAATAAGCGTGAACTATCCGAGGCGTGAGGAAATAAGAAAGGTGTAATGTAACAAATTAGTCTAGAAATTTACTTAATTTCACCTTACTTTATGATAACATTATTAAATGAAAAAGTGTTCTATAGTGGGAAGATATACATGGTTTACCCACTTGTGGACAGGCACGGTGGAGGAGAACAGGCGGATGTTGGTGGTGTAGGGTAGAGCGAAGTATCGAGCAGCGTCAATATGTTCCACAACCTCGTACGCCCACTCCGATATCTCGTAGCTAGTTCCCGCTGTGAAAGTCAAACAATTAGTACCATTTCTTCACCAGCCATAAACACTTATTAAACACAATAATTTTTGTTATATTGGCGCATTAAAATACACCTGCATTTTGTAATAGCAACATTGTCTTTGTGAACGCATTTAATTGTTGCCTTGTTTTTTTATGACAAAAACAAGCGGCGACGGACTGACTCTGTGTTTGGTATTAATCGGTGTAACATAACTCCTAAAGATGCCCCGTGGAGGGGTAAAACACGTGTTGAGTGATTTAACGATGGTAGTTGTGTAATTCGCATCGTTTACCGCATACGCATTTATCAGCGGGCGGTGCACTTTGTTGCACGACTACCACTGCATGTGCGGAAGTGGCTAAAAATTGGTCCTTTTCTTACTTAGGATAGACTTCCGCAAGGTAACGCCTGATTCCATTAAATATGACAAAAACGATGAAAGTTCCAAGTACATATACCTATTATTATTCCGTGCTTTCATTTTCATCATCTTAAGAGGTCATGGTAATTCTACAAGATGATATACAAGGGAAGATCAAAAATGAGGAGATCTAAAGTAGAAGCAATGTCACTCTCTTTGTCTCTGTGTTCTCAAGTAACCTCGAGCTGATAGACATGGTGTGACCAGGTCTTCCAATAGATCAAGAGTAAAGTTTCCGAGAAGAGGCTGGATGGAAGCAGCGCAAGAGTTGACATAGTTGCAGACTTTGGAAAAAGCCTACTCCTTACAGCAAGCAGAAGGTAAAAGATGGAATGATAACATCAAAGAAGTAGAATTGATCTTAAAAAGAATGACTACAGATAGAATGAAAATGTTTAGACAAAGCCATTGCCGATTGGAAAACTCTAGAAAAAACTTTCAAGTTGATCTAAATTAAGAAAAATGATTTATTGTATTACTTTCATTCTCAATATTCCGGACTGGAGGTCTCAGGTCCGGTATATCCAGGATCACATCCAAATCCTCCTCTTTCAGGAGCAGGTATACGTCTCCTTTCCTCTTCCGAAGCTCATACGGAAAGGTTGCTTTGATTGTTGCTGAAATTCAACAAAAGTAAAATACTTTAATAAGTTATACTGTTATTGATATATGACAATTATTTCTAAACTATTCTTTATAATGCTGTAATAGAAGAGAAGAATTTGTTAATAAAATATAAAATGAAGAATTTCATTTATGCTTCCTACTGAAGATGCCCCGTGGAGGGATGAAACACATATTGAGTGATTTAACGGTGGTAGTTGTGTAATTCGCACTGTTTACCGCATGCGCATTTATAAGCGGGCTGGCGGGCGGTGCACTTTATTGCACGACTACTGCTACATAGCAGAGGTAGCTATATATATGTCCTTTTCTTACTTAGGATGGAATTCTGCAAAGTAACGCCTGAATCTATTAGATAACTCACATTATATTCTATATCTTTAAATCTAGTTTTAGTGATCATTTTGTCCTTTCCGCCCATAAACGCCCACTGCAAGATACGGGATATATGTCCTCCAAATATATCTGTGAAAGGACATACCATAATCGCCACGCTTAGCAAGGGGATTAGCGATTGCAGTGTGGTAGTATAGTACAAGGTGATTGTTCGTTGCATCAAATAATCCCCCATCTCCTTTCTTCCATCGGACAACAAGACGCACGGAATCACGACACCCGTACACTGTTGAACTACTTGCTAATACTTTTATATTCCGAACAGCTAAGCAGTGGAATAATTTACCGGCGTCATTATTTCCAGACAATTATAACTTAGGAGTCTTCAAGTTAAGAGTGAATAGGTTTCTTCTGGATAAGCATGTTGCATCGTGGACCTCAGACAGAGGTCAAATGTTTTGCATGTAGTCAATAAAAAGGGTACGCAGAGAAAGACGCTGTCCAATGGAAACTTGTTTGTAAACAGTAGCAATCTTATATAACAACTGCACAAGTTATATAATATTGTATCCCGGGAATTGAACCCGCGACCTATAATCGCAAATCTGTCCTCCGACTTCTTATATCAGCGTGGTCGGCCTGATTTACCATAACTTAAAGGTATATGATATTTAAATATATATTTAACTCACCATTTCCATCAAAGTTTCGATAGGGTCCTGAAAGAAAACAATCAATCCATGAGCTTTAGATATTGTATAGTAAAACATTTATATAAGGTAAAACTAATAAAAATAGATAAATAAATATATCTATGATATTCGAGGAATTTGGTGATGAAAGAGAGAAGCTTGAAAGAGAAATAGTATACATAGGAATGTCAGATAATTGTAGAACGAAAGAAGATGAAAGATAGATCATATGATGAATATTTAATGGAATCAGGCGTTACCATGCGGAAGTCCATCCTAAGTAAGAAAAGGACCAATATTTAGCCACTTCTGCACATGCAGCGGTAGTCGTGCAACAAAGTGCACCGCCCGCCAGCCTGCTGATAAATGCGTATGCGGCAAACAATGCGAATCACACAACCGCCACCGCCAAATCACTCAACACGTGTTTCATCCCTCCACGGGGCATCTTCAGGAGTTATGTTACGCCGATAAGCACTCTGTGTTTAGCACTAATCGGTACTAAGTGGCTAAATATTGGTCCTTTTCTTACATATGATGAATGACAAGAGAAAAGAAATAGAAAAGTGAGTGTAAATAATGATTGAATAATGTAAACATTGACAAGATAGGTGCGGATTATAGGATCTCAAAAACGGGAACCATTTATAAAAATATATGAGCTTTCAAAGGGTCGAATGGCAATATATCCGAAAGGTTACAGAATGGGCTATCCTCTTGTATGTTTAAAAGGTTTAGGACGATACCTTGCGGCTACCTTTGGGTTTGTCGCTCAATATTTAATCCATTTTAAATGCTGCCAGGTAGTTTACGTAAAACATATATACACAATATCCAAAGAGTTTTAGTTTGAATTTCACATAAATAATCCACACGTGTATGTGGTTTGAATTTTCAAAAGTAACACTTTGCAATTTTAAAAAGATTTACATGATTTTTAAGCAATATGATTGGTAATAAGTATAAGAGATTTGAAGGATTGAATGTACAACTTATTGCTCAAGTTTAAACAACCATATCCAATGACGTTAAGTGACAACACTGAAACATGTTTTTATATCGAAACTAGCTGATCTCGCAAACGTTGTTTTGCAAAAAAAAATTAAAGTTTTTAATTAACAAATAAAAAATAATGGTTGATCGTAGAGGGTTGAAAATTTAGGGTTGTATGTATTTTTGTATGCTATATCATAAAAAAATAATAACCAAAAATTTTGTGTAAAAAATTAATTAAAAATTTAGGGGTGGACCACCATTAACATTTAGGGGAATGAAAAATAGATGATGTCCGATTCTCCACCCTGATATGCGCGATATTCACGAAAATCGGTCGAGCCGTTTCGGAGGAGTTCAATCACGCACACCGTGACACGAGAGTTTTATATATCAGATGTGACGGACTAATAGCTTCTGTCTGTACAAAATCTACAGAGCAAGATAGTGAACAATAGTTAATTTTAATATAAAGTAATAGGTCTTATAAAAACGCTTTTTCTTACTGTATTATTGAATTTTAGAAAGGGTGTACCATACATTGGTTGGCAATAAATGAAATAACATCATCATTTCAGTGCATAGACACCCACTGCAAGGCATAAGCCTTTAGATATCGATGATGAGATATACCATCACCAGACGTGACAGCTTGGAGATTGCAATGTGGTTTTATAGTAAGTAAAGAACGGTACTGCCCGTAGCTTTTTATTATACAGTGGTAATTTTACATAATTAATGTACAAACTGTGAATTATATGACATTGTATCTTGTGAATTGAACCCGCGACCTATGATAGCAAATATCAATCTTCAACCCCTAGGCTACAACTGCTCAAAAATGAACTATATATACATATATGTATACAGCACTTTTTTTATTTCAGGATTTATATTTCACAGACATTAGCGTCGGTGCCTTTGTTTTTACAATTACGTTTAATATTTTCAGAAAATGTTTTTTTGCTCTCGTTTTTGAAATAAACTAATTATAATGATTACTTTTTTTAATCTTCTAATATATAAAATTCTCGTGTCACGGTGTTCGAACTTGAACTCCTCCGAAACAGCTTGACCGATTTTTACCAAATTTTATATGCGTATTCAGTAAGTCTGAGAATCGGCTACTATCTATTTTCCATACCCCTAAGTGGTAAGGGTGGTCCACCCCTAAATTTTTTTTATTTTTTAGACAATTTTTTTAGTTTTGTTTTCTTTTATAATGATACAGCATACAAAAATGCATACAACTCTAAATTTTCACCCCTCTACGATTAACCCTTATTTTTTATTTGTTAATTAAAAACTTAAATTTTTTTGCAAAACAACGTTTGCGGGATCAGCTAGTAATTTATATCTTCTTTGTCTTTAACGACACCTTAACAATGTACAGTTTTTAAGATTACATTTCGTACGACCATTTCCTCATGTCTACTCCATAATGGCATCCTCAGGTTGTGCGCCAGTATCTGTGCAGCGGTTGCCGTATTCACGTCGATGAATCTTGCGATCGCATCTTGAGTCTCGTCCGTGCAATACACGCACGTGTGTGACGTGATATCGCTGCAGCCGCGTGATGGATACTGCTATACAGCCCAAGGATGTCTGTTCCAGGGATAACAATGACTGACACGCTATTTACCCTCTGAACCTCGATACATTAATACGTGTAAACAGTGCTTAGTTTGCTTACCTGTATGAGGTCCTACATTTCTAAACTCTGAAACAAAAATTGTTATTTTTTATCTCTACTTGTGTATTTATATCAGGAGGACCGGAAAGTAATGTCGTTCTCTTAAGTTTAATTCACGCGACTACATTATTAACAAGTTTTATTTCTAATCAACGATATATTCACCTTCGTTATCAACAACCTTTTGTCATCTAGTATACGAAGTCTTCCAAGTACATAATAAGCTACCAAATGACAATCATGCGCAGAAATGACATTACTTTCCGGTCCCCCAATATGAATCAAAAACAAGGTAGACAGGCGAATTTAAGGTCATCGAAAGACGCTGGATGCTAGCCGCTTGTAAACGGTCACTCATTTTCACGTGAAAATAACAAACACTTGAAATTCAAACTTTTCTCTTATAACTTTTGGTGAGAAATTCACGATAAAGCGATTTAAAAGCCTAGCAGCGCCATCTATATATTTCTATGAGAACTATTCTTGATAACTATTTAGAAAATTAAAATGTGATCATTTTTTTCAAGATGCTATTGGTAATCTGTGAAAGCTTATGTCCAACTGTGGGAATCCTACAGCTGAAATAATAATGGCCAAATAAGACACTAACGTGTTAAAATTGAGGCGTAATATACTTTGTTGATTTTCTTATTTTATTGCACTTGATTGCACATTTATGACGAATCAAGTTTGATATTTTGTTAAACATCTAAACCTATGAAGTATAGACGTGAATTAATAACTTTCAAAGAGCTTTTCGAAAGCTTTATTCAAAGCGCATTCACAAGAGGCTTCATTTCTTCAAGTTGAAGTCATAAAAGATTTCGTTACCTATGTCTGGCTTCATGCAGATCTCGGTCTTGTTGCTGGTCTGCTGGATACGGAGTGGCAGTTCCAGCGTCAGCAGGTACTCCTTGCTGTCGCTATCCATGCTAGAAGTTAAACACCAGAAGTTATTTTTACGGCCCCATTTTTTGGGACCTTTCGTTACCCTAACATTTTTTAGAACATAAGATTTTATTTCATCCATTCCTTTCTTTCGTACTTCACATTAAGTAGATTTTTTATACGTTCTTTCCAGGGTATCGCGTTCCATTCTCCTATTTTTCCTTCCATTTATAAAATTTAAACTTTAATTTTTAAAATTAGATCACAATATTTTTCGTATCCGATATCCTGTTACCTTACATTGCTTCCTATGTTTTGTTGTCCCGAGTTTTCTCCTTTATTATTTTTTCAAATAAAACTGGTAGAGCGCGTACCGGCTGCATGGAGAGCATAGCAGAGCGCTCTACTCGTGTAGAGCTATATATTAAATGTGTTGTTGATGTTGTGTATACGGCTTGGGACGGCAGCGTGGATTACAGGCGAGCCAAGGTGTGATCCGAATCCAACCACGTTTCGCTGGAAGCAACCGGCCGCTCTCTTAAAACGAGTGTTGTGATGTGTGTAGCAAAGCAGAAGAGCAGAACCAAACGTTCTGTTGTGTGTTCCGGTGACCTGTGTAATGTCGCTGGTGTAGGTTCCTGGTGTTATGAGTGACTGCAGCGGGTGTGGTGTAGTGCTTATTTTATGGGAACCCAGTGATGGGTGTGAGGAGTTTTTGGTACGTCTCTTGGTCGTAAGGATCACGATAATTAAGTAGTTTTAATTGATGGGTGCTGCTGACCTGATGCCGACGAGCTCGCTCTCCTCGAGACCAGAGAGCTTGATGCAGGTGCCGCTGTCGCCGTACTTGAAGAGATAAGGCTTGTAGTAGTCTATGGCGAAGTGCAAACTGCCTAACAGCACCGTGTCCCTCAAGGAGCGGTACTGCCGCTTAAAGCACTCGAAGTCGGTGGTGTGGCAGGCGATTATAAAACGGTCTGCGGACAGAATGTAAAAATCATTCAACATACGGTCTTATTGATCTAAAGTTGACTCTACCTCCCGTTCGTATAAGTTAAGACCTGAAAAAGAACATAGACAGGCGAAAGAAGCTCTCCGGACTATATATATATATATATGTATGTCTTTATATATATATATACATACATATATATATATATATATATATATATATGTATATATATATAATCTCACTTTATGTCCTTTAATACCGATTCTATCGCCCGGCACCCTTTGTGAGTGACCACGTCTCTGATCCACATGTTCGGAAACAAATTGGTCAAAGACTTGTGTCTTCAAACATTGCGGTATATAATAATCCTATATAGAAATAAAATAATAAAAATGTAAAAGAGTAATGAGGGATGTATTAAAGGCGTTACAGAGCGAAAGGGAAAGACAGAAGAAACGAAAGAACATACGATGTATGAAAGACGATAATGAATATAAAAAAAATATGTGAAAAAATTAAATAATGTTGAAAAGTCCCTGTCCCACACAAGACAGGGGGTACGAGAAAAAAAAAAGAAAAAAAAAACATTGCGGTAGTTTTGGACGGAAGGAGGTTTCGGAGGAATGTTAGGAATTAATTGCTTTAATCACCGGAATTGTTGTCGCTTTGAGCCTTAATCCTTAGAGTCTCATAAGTGATCACATCTTGGGTCATCACCGACAACAAGCATTGTTCGAAACAAATTGAATAAATAAATATTTATCTTTCATAAAATTTTCATATAGCTTTTGTATTTAGTCACGTAATTTTGTATTAAACACTAACGACTAAACCTTCAAATAAAAAGATTTCACCCGAACACCGAACACTTTTAATATTTGATTCTATTAACATCTTCCCATGGGTTTTCCAGGACCTTCGCTAAAATTTAACGACGGTAGTTCCCCTACTATAAAAATTTATTAATACGTTCAAAATACACACAAGCAGTTCAAAATACAATTTTTAACTATATACATTAACCTGTGTAAACACTTTGAAATATGTTACGTTGATTTATTTTTTTCTATTGGAATGCGACATACCAATAACTTCTCTTTGTATAATGTCTCCAGGGATAGATGATAAATAATAATGAATTTTAATGCGTAGTAATTAATACTAATAATTACTACACCAATATCTCACTTTGCGTCGTGGTTACGTTCCAAAAAACACGACGCAAATTGAAACGACGCAAAATGATTTAAGATTTTCTATAGCCAACCATGTAAAGATCGAAGATAGGTTTCAGAGTCACGAAAATACTACTTTTTAAAAAGAAAACTGAACAAAGTAAACATTTAAAAACCAAAATAATATAACTCTGCCAATAAATAAATTGAAATAATATTTACCTTTTTTGTAACCAGAAACAACACGTAAAAATGTATATAAATTTATTATTCTCTTTTAAAAAAAAGCACAACACACTACATTACTACACACTACTTAATTGAAACTGAACTCTTAAAATTAGCGAAACATAGTAAAAATAAAACTGTATTCAAATTGCGTTGATTTTTAGTTAGACAGGGAATCCCCGAGTTTTGGTGGCATGGCGCAATAAGAAACAAAAGTGTTGCCATATTTTATAAATAAAAAAAAATTTTCAAAAAAAAATTTAAGACTCGAACCCAAAACAACGCAACCTCGAAAATCTAACGACAAACAGTAAAAATTAGTAATAATTAAGCAGCGACGCAACTTCGAAAAAAAAACGCAAAACGAAAACGCAAAGCGAGGTATTGGTGTATATTATATATATTATCATTACATTATTTATTATTTCTAAAACCATTGATTTTTATATAGGGTCTACCATCATTAAATGACAGCATATATACTATATATCTACCTTTTAAGCTTTTAAATCTGTAACCAAACATCTGCTGAATAACATTATAGAATCCCTGATAATATATGTCTTCAGGAAATCAATTCGGTTTAAATCAAATTTTCAACAGCCTTCATACAATAAGTTACATTATATATGTCGTCATTTACGACGGTCCTCAGAAGGTTCAAGTTCACCCAAATAAATACATTTAAAAAACTTTTAAGTTAAACGCTTTTTCGATACCCATATCGTGGTGGTTGTGGAAAAATATGTATCTAGTCCGCCATATTGGAACGGCGTCCATCTTGAATTTTAAATTTTGACATAATCATCGTGTTTCACTAGTGTAGCTCTTTCATTTGATACCCATATTGAGGGGATTAAGGAAAAGTACGTAATCCGCCATTTTGTATCGGCGGCCATCTTAGGCTTATAATGTTATTGATTTTTATTATATCGTATTGTCATCTAAATTAAATGTGTGTACCAAATTTCAGATCAATCTGACAACGGGAAGGTGTTTAAATTTCAATTTCTAATATTGACCCAAATAAATTCCGTACCGGTCGAACTAAATAAAACCGTTTAAAAACAGTGGAGAGGGATTTCCACAGCGAGATCGAATTAGAAATGAGGAGATCCGCACAACCAAGATCATTGACATCTGAAGTGGTAATAATTGGGGTACATCGCTCGTGTATCCGATGGTCGTTGTGGCCGAAAGGTTCTCGAGTACCAATCACGATCAGGTAGACGCAGCTTGGAAAAAACCTCCATGTTATGTGTTCCGATCACATAGTTAAAGTTGCCGAATACAAGCAGTGCAAGATCTGTCGTGGCGATTTAATGGGAAGGCCTATGCCCCGCTGTGGGCATCTAACTATTAATAAACATGACACAGAGTATATTTTAACAGTATCACAAATATATTTTGACCTTGTCACAGTTATGAATATTGTCAGGACAGTACGATATATTTTAATTAAAGAAACAAGAACGTTTTAGCAGCAGACGTCTGCAAATACACTTTAATAGTTTATGCAATTGTAACTCTTTTATTTCAGTCGTAGTGTCTGAACAGTGGTAACACAGTGGTAAAGGACTGATACTTGCAAGAGTAGGTATCGGGTTCGATTCCCGGGATACATTATTATGTAATCCACACTTTGTGCATTATATAGGATTGCCACTCACAAACAAGTTTCAAGATGGCAGCAACATCTTCTGCGTACCATAATACAACGCAACGATCTCCAACCCGTCTGCAAAGCCTTGGAAATTATGGTATATCCCCCGAATAGATATCTTTTGGGTTGCCTAAGCCCTATTTATATGTGCATGTGTGAACTCCTCCGAAACGGCTGGACCGATTTTCGTGAATCAGCGCGCATATCGGCCAGGGTGGAGAATCGGATATCTATTTTTTATCCCCCTAAATGTTCAGGGTGGTCCTCCTCTAACTTTTTTTTATTTTTAAACACATTTTTAATTTTTTTTTATGAGACAGCATACAAAAATACATACAGCCCAAAATACTCTACGGCCAACCATTATTTTTTATTTGTTAATTAAAAACTAATTTTTTGCAAAAAAAAAAAAAAAACGTTTGCGAGATCAGCTAGTGTATATACATAAAGTGTATTATACTCTAAAACGTATAATATGTTTTTAAGGTTGTCTATCCTTCATATCTCTCATCTTCATGAAAAGGTTGTGTGGTAGACCTCGATTTATAAGGCTGTTGTACAACCTCTTTATAAATTGTTTAAATAATGGTTATTAATTTTTTGGTTACATTTAATTTTAAATGTAAATAAATAAAATAATTACTCAGATGACACAAGTCTAATTTAGATTAAATTTTACGCTAATTTTCTAGATTTAATTAAACTGGCATTGGCAATAAATACGCAGTACGAGAGGACATAATATAGTTAATATAATTTTATAATAAATAGTTGTTTTACATATAGGTCTGTGCAATGTTTTAATTGGAAGTGAAATAACTTACCAGTTTTCTCTGTGAAGCAAATAACAGATGCCGAAAGTACAGCAAGGTAGAAAATAATAATTTTCGCGACGTCCATTATTACATGGTACGGATGCTGCGTCTCTCATACCAGGCGATACGGAAGTC
Organism: Battus philenor; assembly: GCF_028537555.1. Taxonomy (NCBI): domain Eukaryota; kingdom Metazoa; phylum Arthropoda; class Insecta; order Lepidoptera; family Papilionidae; genus Battus; species Battus philenor. Next base: position 14,474,686 of record NW_027181676.1, on the reverse strand, counting down.
TGTGGGATCTCTCGCGCGCAGAGTTCGTCACACACTCTGTTGTTTCACGTAACACAACCACTGTAACTGTGGACTTCGGTCAATTTTAATTTGACATTTCAGCGCGTGTTTTTTTTACTACAAATATCTCAGTTTATGTTTTTACTGATGAATATGATTTAGAAATGGACGATATAAATAATTATTAATAAAAAAAAAATATTATTTGGAAATAATTTTCTATGGAATTTCTCATAGAAATATTTGTAGTTTGAAAGCTTCTATTGGTATAATTAAAAAAAAACATTTGAGCCGTTTGAATGATGTCGTTAAAATTTTCCTCGATATATTAGATGGTTCAAAATTTTACGGAAAATGTATTGAAATTCCGGTAATTATCTTTACAGATGTTACAATAATATTTGATATACATTTTGTAGGACGTTTTTGATAATAGTCGATCAACTTTCAATGTTTTTGTTACATCTGCATCATTCTGTTGATGTTGAGATTGTTGTCAAAGAACATTTCTATACTAAAGGCTTACTACACTACATAACATATATATTAGGGGGACCGGAAAGTAATGTCGCTTTTCAAGTTTTTAACAAGTTTTTATTTCTAATCAGCAATATATTCACCTTATCAACAACCTTTTACCATCTAGTATACAAAAGCAATGCCGGAGCGATAACAAGTCAATTAGTTTTTCTGTAAAATAAAGTGCAAAGTAATGTGATATTTAAAAAAAGCACTGTTGTATCTTAGGAATGCAGAAGAAATGCAAAGAGTGATAGACTTTGTAAAGAACGAAAGATGAAGAGATCATTTACAATTGTAAACAATGTCCCTGTTCCACAGGTGAATGTGAACAAGAGAAAAAAAAACATTTTAAATCTTTATCTTACTTACCTTTACTTAATAATATATATATATATATATATATACATATATATACATATATATATATAATTAAGAATATTTTTAAAAAGCTGACTTTATTCTCCTTTGGTTTTTACAGTTTCTTTATGGTGTATGTCTAAAATATTCAATGTTTGTCCAAGTCCAAAGTCTTCGTGGTCATGTTTCAACTTTATTGTTTGTAAATTGAAAACAATAGAATAAGATTGTATTAGCGCAGATGAAGTCATTAATCGAACAACGTATGACGTGAATTTCAGTGCCTCGGCTGGAACGTTTTAATTTAAATTAAGAATGATGTCTTGTAACGATTTTATTAAATGTTTCTGTTTTCCTGTTAAATTGTATTCAGAATAATATTCAGGGGCGGTTCTAGCTCGTGTAGCGCCCGTGTGCAATGAAACACTAGCGCCCCCTTGGCCTGATTTCCGCCCCCCGCGGCTATAACTATTAACTTTGCCGTCGTAACAATAAACATTGGTCAACTTATTATCTGTAATTTTTTAAATCTATTCTATTCATGACTCTACTCTGCTTCGTAATGTGTTATATTTGTGAAGAAGAAGCAGGAAGAAACTCCACAACAACACATCTTTTAATAAACTTTAACACAGATTTATCAACATTAACATTAACACAGATATACACTATATCAGATATAGCCTAAATGAAATCGAAACAATCAAGCGATATCTCTGCCAAAGATTCTTGTTATTTAAATATTCCTTTAATGTATGATATGCTTTTTCCGTCAATTGATTTTTAATATGCGGTATTTTATTAAAAAAATTGTGATTTCGTTTATTACAAATATGTTAAAGATTTTTTGCAGTCGAATATTGCTAAATTTATTTTGTACGTTTAGTCAATATTATCTATGATAATTCAAGGTGGATGATATCATCATCTTCATCATATAAGCAGATAGATCACCACGATCACTGAATTTGCGCTGCGCACTGCCAAGGATTTCTATCATTTAAATTTTCCTTAATTAAATAAAAAGGCTTTCCGTAAATTTATATTTATTTATTTATTTTTAACTGTTCAATATACTTACGACTATCATAAACATAATAGTGTCTATTAAAGCAACTATTACAGAAATATAATTTCATTATACACAGAACTTCCTACGTAAGTACAATGTATAAATGATTTCGATACAAGATGACAACATAGAAGTTATTGTATAAATAGGAAATTTTGTGAAAGAAAAGCCTGTGTTCTTTAGTCACGACTAAACTGCAGTCTGTTTGGTAGAATCATAAAAGGATATGGCGACAGTTGCACCGCCAGAACGTTGACAATGACGACGGAAGCGCAGAGCTGTTTGTAACAGGATCTGTTAAGTGTGCTCTGATGGTGGATTTTTAAAATGTTTATACATTTTCTAAAGCATAAAAATGTCTCTTCACGTCATTAGCGCTTGGCGAAAAATTCTAAAGTAATTTTAGTCATATATATCCACGTAACCATCAAAACGAACGGATTCATTTTTAATTTAATTTAATATTCATTATTGTACACGCTAGGATACATTTTAATAGTTTCACAATAATATACAAAAAAGTATAAAGAGCGGTCTTAACACACAAGGCAATCTCTTACAGACAACTATAGTATGTAAACAGCAGAAGTATAAATCTTGGGTGGTTAATGTGTACAAAACGTACATACATACAAACATACATACATATGTATATAACATATATGTTCATAATACAATAGTGAATAAAAAATTAAACTGATTTGGATCGCATTTGCCCCTGAAACATGGGAAGAAAAAGAAATGAATTTACTGATAAAAAAAATTAGATCTAGTTTTTAACCATTTTCTTAAAAATAGGTAGTGATTTAGCACATCTCATATTCAGCGATAAATCATTCCACAATCGAACGGCCTGTACCGTAAAAGATTTGGCCATAAAAAGAAGAAAGATATGGCATTTTTAATTTCAAATTCTCTGATGATCTCAAAGACCTCTCATGTGTATCAAAAATAAATTGAAACCCTGATTTGAGATAAAAGAGAGTGAGTGGATTGTAAAGAATATTATAGAATAGATAAAGGATGTGAGCATTCCGGCCAAGCCTTATGGGTAACCAATTGAGCTTAGCGAGAAATTCCGAAACATGATCATGTTAGAGTTCAAATATGAAAAGAATACAGAAGTTTTGAAGGCGCTCAAGTTTATTTGGTTTGTTCTCAGTGAGGTCTAGATTGGTGACATCTGCGTAATCAAGGATGAGCTGCAGTGACTGTGCAAGAGAAATTTTAGAAGTAGGTTTTACTACATCCATACTTTTGAAATCCCTTCAACTAGTGTTCCAAGATATGGAACAATCTACCTGCGTCATTCTTTCCAGATACAACTTGGGAGTCTTTAATACAAGACTGTACAGCGGTAGAGAGTGAGATTTAAGTTTAACTTATTCTTGGCTCACCCTTTATAAAAAATTTATTGTAATTCACCTAAATGATGTTATGAGTTTGGCAAAGATGACATCGCACGCTCTCTTTAAACTTCTGATTATGTTTTTTCTCTTCTTCATTTCGAGATTTATAATTATTTCTTATATCTACAACCGATCAGCGGATTTATTTCTGTAATGACAATAAGACTGAAGCACAGACTTATTATTTTAGCATTCTCTTCTATTTCCCGCCATTGTTTATCTTTTAATGCTGCTTATATGTCTTTTTAAAGTGTATTATTATTGAAAACAATAAATCAATAATTAAAAAAAATCTAGCTTAAATTATCTAATGTTCTATTATCGATTTAGTACTGTAATAAGAAAAAAGATTTTAACATCCTAAATATACAGACAGTCAATTCATTCCTCGTGTTTTTTTTTCAAGATGGCCGCCGCTTGTGACGTTGAGATGGGTCGGGCTACGTCATTTGACGGATGGCAAAGTAACTGCATAACATATGTACTTTTAAGAGAATACATTTATTCGTTGTTGGTTTTATCTAAAATTCAAAATATCTTTATTCGAGTACGCATTTACACGTGCTTTTAAATCGTGGATTGTTTTAACATTATATGCAATAAACTACCAGCTGCTCGGAACGCTGATCTGTTGATAAAAGCCGGAAGGAAATTCAACAATTTTTCACGTGTACATTATAATATCAATCATGTACATGTCAACAAATTAAATTCCACACATTTCGATCAACTAAAACCTCTTGAATGATGTAATAAGATTAATTCGTAATATATTTTTAATATTAGATTTATAATCAAGAAAAGAACAGTCTTAGATATGTTAACAACATATTTTAGACTTTCCTTTACATAACTTTAAACTTCAAGTAATGCTAATATAGTAAGAAAGTGCTTTTAAAAAATCGGTTCATTACCTTATTATTAAAATTAAATATTATTAATTATATTTATTCTATTATAAATAACGTATTATTAATGTAACATATTTAAGAGCGATCATAAATATTTAATGAAATCCATAAAGAAATCAAGATATAAATCCGCTATTCAGTTGTACATATAAGAAATAATTATAAATTACGAAAGGAAGAAGAGAAAAAACATAATCAGAAGTTAAAAGAAAGCGTGCGATGTCATTTTTGCCAAACTCAATAATATTTTATGGAATCAGGCGTTACCTCGCGAAAATCCATCCTAAGTAAGAAAAGGACCAATATATAGCCACTTCCGCTTCTGTGATTCTCTGAGATTGTGATGTGAGAGACTCTGTGTTTGGCACTAATCGGTGTAACATAACTCCTGCAAATGCCCCGTGGAGGGGTGAAACACGTGTTGAGTGATTTGGCGGTGGCGGTTGTGTGATTGGCATTGTTTGCCGCATACGCATTTATCAGCGGGCTGACGGGCGGTGCACTTTATTGCACGACTACCACTGCATGTGCGGAAGTGGCTAAATATTGGTCCTTTTCTTACTGAGAGTGATCAGTTTACATACACGATATATACATTTTAAATATTTTACATCTATAACTAATCACCCTGTATATTACTGTATATTAAACAATATTATGAATAAAAGTAATAATGGAGGATAGAGGTTTTATTTTTCAAAAGTTCAAGCAAACATTGTGTCCGGTTTTGATTGTAGAGATACAACTTGAATACGAGCTTCGTCCGGAAACAGCTGCAGTACTTTGTAACGCGGCTGTGCTCGAGTTGTTACATCAAACTAGTGATGTGCCCGTGATTTGAATTCCGAATACCAAATAATATATTATCACCATCATTTCAGGTCATTAACTGATATAGGCTTTTAGGTTTTTAATTAAATCAGTTGTAAGCGGCCTTAATCCAACATCTTGGCTAACGTCCTGCTTTGCACTTCCTATTCCGCCATCTCCACTCCTGAACCTCAAGGCTCTCAAGAGAAATCGATGTCCAGCTGTGGGCGTCATACGGCTGAAATGTTGATGAATTCTTTAAAACGCCATTCTCTTCTTGTCTCTTTTCAGGTGCTACCCATCCTCTAGATCAGAGTTCCCCAAACTTTTTTGTGTCGTAGACCCCTTGCCATGTTTTTACGTGTTAGATAGACCCCCTACTTACCTGATATTGATTTCCTGTAAATTTTTAACTGGATAAGTAACGGATATGTTGTTTTGCAGCCATAATTGCTGATATACGTTTTACTAAATTTTACTTCATAGGTACTTTTATAAATAATGTAAATGTTTTGATATTATAGGATAGTATGATGTAAGTAAATAGGTACTATCAGTGTATGTGTTGAGATCCAATATCGTGGACCCCCATTTTCATTTCATGGACCCTCAAATTTTTTGGATGACGTAGACCCCTTTGAAGGTTGACATAGACCCCTATGGGTCGATATAGACCACTATGGGAATTACTGCTCTATTATAATAAATGTTAATTGATAAAGTTGAAACATTTAAATAAAATATATGTAAACGATTTTTTTCGGTTTTCAAAAATGAAACTATATACGCAAAATCGGTTATTTAATTTCACATCACTAGAAGTGCCACAGGTTAGATAATGAAAGGGGAAACTGGGACAAGTAGAGTACGGGCGAAGTACCTGCCCGCAATGGATACGGGCATGGTTAATTAGTAAAGTAAGACAAACAATGTGGTGCACAGTTTGCTTTACCTCGACCCGTGGTCACTACTCTTTCTTCAACAACACACACTACATCTAACCATGATATGATGTTCATTTTGAAATACATAACATCAATCAAATGACGGCTATATCTAACCTTAAACTTCCAATAAAGCCTTAACTTTAACCTATGATCCTGAGGCTTGAATTACGAAATATCATAAAAATTGCAAATCTAAATCTGAAAATTATAAATAAAACTACTTTTTTAAAATTTATTACTTAATATCATTTATTGTACATGTTAATATACATTTAAATAGTTTTACAATAATATACAAAGGTACAATGGGCGGCCTTATCACACAAGGTAATCTCTTACAGACAACCATAGTATGGAAAAGGTAAAAGTACTAATAATGGGTAGTTTACGTGTTAAAAAAATATATATTTACAAACAAACGAACATAAACATACATAAACATATATACTTAAACATACATATATATGTATTTAACATATATACTTATAATAAATGAGGTTTAATACATATTATAAATATAATACAAAAATAAATAAAAACATCTGACTACGATCAGTATTACTTATATATATCAAACCATATTTGAAAACCTATTAATGACGTCACTACTTGTGAGTCCGTGAATTCCAATCCAGAACCTCAAAGCGTTAGCGGCTTTCTAATCTGCAGGACCAAATAAAATTCTTTTGTCTAAGGAACTCATTCCTAATTCTAGTAAAAAATCCCGAAAAGTAGCCCTTTCTATAGCAAGTTAAGCGACTGTGAAATGTGAAGACACGAAGTGAGAGACCAAATTCCGTGTCCTAAGTCATCATCGATAACGCACATTGTCTCTTGTGTTTAGATACTGGTATATTGAACGAGAAGTATTGTCAAGTAAGATTCCGTTATTGGCCTTTTTTACACAGTTGAATCTACGTTATTGCCAAAGAAACATTTAAGACCACAAAAATATTTTTTAACAGTTGTTGAAATATAGAGTATAGATAATCAATATAAAAGATGTATATACGAAGATATATTAATCAAACTTTTACCTTTTCTTTCATAGATAATACGTACATAGTATATTTACAAAGCACCGCGAACAACGTTCTATATCAGAGTTTCCCAAACTTTTTTGTGTCGTAGACCCCTTGCTTTGTTTTTCCGTGTTGGGTAGACCCCCTACTTACCTGATATTGATTTCCTGTATATTTCTAACTGTAGTGAAGTTTAGTGTTAAAAACTTAAAGTTAAAAATGTTAATTGATATATTTATTAATTGAATTTAAATTAAAACTACTCAAAATAAAATTTTGTATCTGTTATGTAAAATATACGTAACATAAAATAAACAAATTTTTTACATCATAGGTACTTTTATAAATAATGTAAATGTTTTGATATTATAAGATAGTATGATGTAAGTAAATAGGTACTATCAGTGTATGTGTTGAGATCCACTATCGTGGACCCCCATTTTCATTTCATGGACTCCCAAATTTTTTTTCGCTGACGTAGACCCCTTGCAGATTGTCATAGACTCCTAGGGGTCGATATAGACCACTTTGGGAATCACTGTTCTATACCAAAATCTCGATTACTAATAAACGGAATCTTTGTGAAATAATTACATGATTGCCACTGTTCACAACAAGCTTCCAGAGGATGGGCAGCAGCGTTTCCTGCGTACCATAATACCACACTGTAATCGCCAACTCGTCTACCAAGCGTGGTCATTATATTATATATAACCATAGGTGTCTTTGGCGACATATGCCTTACAGTATGGATTTTTGAGCCGAAACGGAGAACAATTTTTTTATAATATTATTGGATACCATTTATAAAACTAACAATGCGTATTCAAATCTTAAAAAGGCATATAATTCAATACGCAAATATTTAAATGATAAGAATCCTTGACAGTGATATCGGCTGATAATTTTGATATCATTTAGGCTATATCTGTCAGACTTTATTTGCATAAATTCTTTTGTAAAAACCGTATTGTTAAACATTTTTAAAAGATGTGTTGTTGTGGAGTTTATTCCTGCTTCTTCTCCACAATCATAATACTTTAAAGCAGAGTAGAGACAAAAATAAAATAGATTTAAAATAATATGTCGATCAATAAGAGTTCTGTTAAAAGTTCCGATGTTGAATAAACGAATCTTTTCTTTCTTCATTTTGTCTACTCCTGAACTGTACGGACTTCAAAAATAAGTGGACTTTTAAACCTAATGGATCTATACACCCTTTTAACGAAAAGTTTAGTGAATAAAATATTATTACACTGTATAATTGATATGTAACTGCAATAAAAAATAAGGTGAAATTAAAAAAATACTTGTGGACATTAGGAACGCAGGTAATCATTTTTCTAGGTTGGTAGGACTGTCTATAACAAATGCCGAAGGCTTGTCAAAAGTTGGAATGTCATTTTTCTCAGCCCAAACCATGTTGAAGAATGTCCTGTACACGAAAAGCGATCAATTTTTTTAAAAAAAATTGTCAGAAGCTCGGCTACTTTCCATGCTACTTCTGGCTTTTAAACAAACTCAAAAATCCAATGCGGAGACACAGTTTTGGCACGACTGAGGAGATGAAAATCGAAACTAAATTGGTCTTTAAGACTACAAAAAAAAAAGGAAAAAGACTATTCGACTGTTTCCATGATTAGAAAAAGCTTTGGCAAAAACGCGTTATAATGAAAAGGAATAGCTTTGAAGGATTTGAAACCTATTTGAAAGATTTAATGAAATCAGGCGTTCCCTTGCGGAAGTCCACCCTAAGTAAGAAAAGGACCAATATTTAGCCACTTCTGCACATGCAGTTGTAGTCGTGCAACAAAGTGCACTTGGTGTTTGGCACTAATCGGTGTAACATAACTTCTGAAGATGCCCCGTGAAGTGGTGAAACACGTGTTAAGTATTGTTTGCCGCATACGCATTTATCAGCGGGCTGGCGGGCAGTGCACTTTGTTGCACGACAACCACTGCATGTGCGGAAGTGGCTAAGTATTTGTCCTTTTCTTACGATTTGAAAGAATAGATAAAAAAATTTACAATTTACAAGCAAATTCAGTTGACTTTGACAGTATTATATATACAGTGTTACGTATCAGGGTGTGGCTCGATTTAAAATGAATTACTTGCATAGTTTCGTAACTTCTCAAACACTAGACAGGAATTCCGCGAACTCTATACTCTTACTTCCGGAACACTCTCAGCATTCACGCCACGAACTCAACTACAAACTAACGGTTACTCGCTTAATATCGCTTCGTAAGGCAGACGAAACCACAAAATGCAATCCTTGGGACCGTTCTTTAACCTTCTAACTGCCAAGCTGTTTTGGCCATGACTTCCCCAGGTGCCAAATGGAAATATCAAGTGTAGGCTTTCCTTATGTGAAAATTTGGGATCTTTACATTCTATAATTGAATATAACACATTATGTATATCATTATGTACTGAGATCGCCGGCGACCTTCATGGCACTTAAAGGCAACAGAGTACTCGGTGTGCCATGAGGTCGCCGGCGGGTTTTTGTGACACAGAAAACACGATAGGTTTTCAAAGCCAGCTTTGAAATATGAATAAATTGTGAATTCAGTACAAAGAAAGGTTTCTATATACATATTCTAATGTAAATTTTATATAAAAAGTGAGGCCGCCCGCGGTCTCATTGGCACCCATGGTAACCTCTAAAACATGCTGCAAATCGTAGACCATCCCGTGATCCAGTTGCTAGGTGCCTAATAAAGCTAATAATTACCGGAGGGTCGGAAAAAAATAATATTCCTTAGATGTACAGATGAAAAATTGTGAGGTAGCCGGCGGCCCTCACGGCACGTCCTCATGGCACTTAAAAGGTTAAAAACAGCTGACTGGAAGTTTCTAGACGATCCAACGGTGGGTGGGGATGTGACGTAAACAAATAATAAAACCTCCTAAAGGACGAGCCTCAATTGTATTCCGTTCTTTATTACATCTCTCCGACTGCCAGCTGCAATAAAGCGCAGTGGAGCCCGCATGGCTTTATTGCCTAATTACTTTACCTGCACCTTTTTGACACGCGCCGTCAGCCCCGACTGGCTCGTTTGCGGCATACGTTATTGCTCCCGGAGATCTCCTTTATGTCGAATAATTGCGATATACTTAACGCTAGTATTAAATATAATGACAAGCTTATTATACCTTTCTCAAGGCTTCATAAAATTACTAATTTTATGTAGAGAGAATTTTTTTACTCTATTGTGGGCAACTTGGTAAGGTGTTACATTAAACTGTACACGGCCCTTACAGCCGGATTGATTGTAAATCTATGGGAGAGGTCCATGTCCAGCGGTGGGCATCTTAAGAATGAAATGATGATAATGACGATCATTCTCCATAGATTCACTTAAAGAATACTTTGCAATTCATCTTATGAATAAGATAAAATTTGACGTATAAAATTAAGTATCTAAAGGTATAGAGCAGTGATTCCCAAAGTGGTCTATATCTACTCTTAGGGGTCTATGACAACCTGCAAGGGGTCTACGTAAGCGAAAAAAATTTGGGGGTCCATGAAATGAAAATGGGGGTCCACGATAGTGGATCTCAACACATACACTGATAGTACTTATTTACTTACATCATTCTATCTTATAATATCAAAACAGATTAAATTAGCGCCAAATGTTGATAATTTATTATTAAAGCATCAGGTTCATCCTTCTCACTAAAAATTTTGACTTATTGCTTATGTTATTTTATTTATAGTTTATTTTATGTCTATTTAATGTAACGTATATTTTACATAACAGATAGAAAATTTTATTTTGAGTTGTTTAAATTTAAATTCAATTAATAAATGTATAAAATAACATGTGTTTTTACTTTAAGTTTTTAACACTAAACTTCACTACAGTTAGAAATTTAAAGAAAATCAATATCAGGTAAGTAGGGAGTCTACCCAACACGGAAAAACATGGCAAGGAGTCTACGACACAAAAAAGTTTGGGAAACTTTGGTATAGAGTGAGAAAAAAAATGTGAAATAATGTAAACAAAATTGTAAAATAGAGAAATAAGAGGGCATTGTATGAACGAGAATTAGAACGAAAGAGAAAGATAGAATGAATCGAGTAGAGAATGAAAATGAAAAAAACAGTGAAAAACAAATTATTTTGACAAAAATCGGCCTTGTCCTTCTCAAAGATGACGAAAGGCCCCCAATAGTGGGGGTCATAAAAAAGGTGTAAAGTATAAAACATTATTTTCTGCGCCGCAGTAGACAGGAAAGGTTTTATGTCTACCCTACAATATTTTTATAGGTAGACGATGGGCCTTATGAATTACAAATGTCCGAAGACGCAATCTGGGAAGGCAGACGTCTTCGAGTGCACTTCGATGAGAGGGACCTCAACAGGGAACTTATTTCTATCCTTGAATCTGAAGATATTACTTAGTTTCCTTCTTAGCTATTTGACCATTTTAAGAAGGAAATTATAGTAAATATCGTATGTGTATTTTTTTAAATTGGTTCACAACAAAAGAAACTGAATATATAACTCTCTTTTTTATTAAATCAAACTCAATATATATGTTTAACCACATATCACTCTATTGCACCGTAAAGACGTATATAAAAGCTGTCTATTCGACCCTTATGCCAGTTAAAATCGAATAATCACCACGACGGAGATGATTGGAGTGTGTGTGTTCACGGTGATGACTCAAAAATCCAAGATGTGATCGGTAACAGCAGGCTATATTGCTTCTCCTTCTACATTTCAACCGATGGATGATCACTACGAGGACATACATAGGACCCCCCCCCCCAAAGATCTCCACGACGACCAGACCTGCGCTGCTCGCATTCAACGACTTCCCAAGACCTTGGCTGTGACGTCTGTCCACATATTCACCCTACCCACCTTGAATCTACCGGCTTTTTATTTATTGAATCTATATTCCACAGACATTAGCGTCAGTGTCTTTGTTTTTACAATTACATTTGTTTTGTTTTTGCTCACGTTCCTTCATGTCATATTACTTACTAAGCTATGTTACTCTAGTCTCTTCAAAGTTACCTAACTTAAATCTTAAACTATTTGAAATGAAATAAACTAATAATTATTAAAATAAAGTAAAAATAAAAACAGACCATATTTCTATTATTCTTGTTTATGCTCACGTTCCTGTATGTCATATTACTTACTAAGCTATGTTACTCTAATCTCTTTAAAGTTACCTAACTTAAATCTTAAACTATTTGAAGTGAAATAAACTAATAATCATTATTATAAAGTAAAAAAAAACAGACTAAATTTCTATTATTCAGTACTAGTGGTCCCCTTGGCGTAACCATTTCTACTTTCGTCTTGTCTTGTCTGTTTTTCACAATGGCCTAATAATATCTAGTTTTGTACATTACGATTATATTACATTTAAAAAGACTAGTTTTTGAGTTTCTTATCCTCAGATCATTATTCCGAGCATTCAGCAGCTTTCTTATAATGTTAAAAATAATTACAATTCAAAAACGCGTATTAATATGTCTACTCGAATAAAGATATTTTGAGTAAATCAGTATAACATTTATCGACAGTGCGCTTAGAGGAATACGTCAAATTAGTTTATTTAAGAGTAGAGAATTTGTCGAATGTGTGGGTAGTAATAAAAAAAGGGGAATTCTAATAAAAGCCGACACGTGTCAGCGTCTCAAGCTGGCCCATTTCTCCAGTTCTTGTTACCTTTGTTTACGTCGCTCCGTTTCGACTTTAACCCGGGAATAAAGGCTCTCGTATTACAGCCTGTTCGCTCTTTGTACGGGGACTCCCCTTGATTGTACTATATAATTGAGGCTTTTTTATTTATCTAGGTTAAACTATTGTCACACTTTTTATGGCAATTACCGATCGTGTACTAATGGCGTTATTCGGAGCGTACAGAATACATATGTTCGGTTTTGCTTTGATATTTCGCACCGCAAATCACATCGTTTTTATTTGTCAGCACTGCTATATTTGTACTATGTTAAATCTTGTTATTATTCTGTATTCTGAACTCAAAAACGCCCAAATACCTTATTTTCTTGACAAATTTATGTGTAGACAGAATTACACATAGTGTACAAATCTCTTGTTAATCCCGTAACACAACCATTGAATTCTAAGATTGAAATATCTTATATATGATGCCAATAACCGCTGAAACAATCAACTGCTTGTTATAAAAATATAAAAAACTGGGAAATGGATTGACCGTGCGAGTGCCGAGTCCATCGCGTTGTAACGAAAGGGAGGGCGATTGCGGTTCTCGGGGCTGACGACCCGCGTTTAAAGAGTCGTTATAATGCATTGGCGTTCACCTTCCTTTTGATAAATCCCACAATATTTATACCTTGTAAATTATTGAAGAAATAATTGAAATCCATACCTTTGTTTTAATTCTTGTCGTGTTTTTATCTTAAAGACATTATTACCAGTGCAATAAAAATACATAACAATAAAACGTAATAGAATATAATAATTGTAAACATCATGTTTAAAAAATATCATAAATGGTGTTATTCTTCCTGTTTGAAATGCCTGTAATTCATATTTTGCAATGGAAAGGTTCCTTAAGCTATATTTACCGTGTTAATGTAGTCATAGGGTGATAGGTGTTAAGGCTTTATGAATGTACATTCGTAACCCAGCGTTAGAGGACTTTTAGTAGGTAGTGGGTTCAATTAAATGATAATGAAATAATTCACACTTTTTGCATCATTTATATAGGATTGTTGCTCACAAATAAGTATCTAGAGCAATGATTCCCAAAGTGGTCTATATCGACCCCTAGGGGTCTATGACAACCTGCAAGGGGTCTACGTAAGCAAAAAAAAATTTGGGGGTCCATGAAATGAAAATGTGGGTCCACGATAGTGAATCTCAACACATAGACTGATAGTAGCTATTTACTTACATCATACTATCTTATAATATCAAAACATTTACATCATTTATAAAAGTACCTATAAAGTAAAAAATTATGTTTATTTAATGTTACGTATATTTTACATAACAGATACAAAATTTTATTTTGAGTAGTTTTTATTTAAATTCAATTAGTAAATGTATAAATTAACATGTGTTTTTACTTTAAGTTTTTAACACTAAACTTCACTACAGTTAGAAATTTACAGAAAATCAATATCAGGTAAGTAGGGGGTATACTCAACACGGAAAAACATGGCAAGGGGTCTACGACACAAAAAAGTTTGGGGAACTCTGATCTAGAGGATGGGTAGCACCTGAAAAGAGAAAAGAAGAGAATGGCGTTTTAAAGAATTCATCAACATTTCAGATGCTTGGTCTATATTGGATTTAAAAAATGATTTTATTATAAATTATATGACTCAATAATATTTATAAATGTTAACAGGTTTTTTTTTAATGTCCCCCGCTAGCCTCTTGTACATATATACCTATCTCGTATCTAGTTTGGAACATATTTACACATAATTTTTTCAGAGTTTTATCTTTATTCGACACTCACTTTCATACTTCTCAATTTCTTTTATTCTTTCCTTTTATCCTTCACGATATCTTGCAATTTTTGTACTTTCATTCCTTCTTGCTTTCATCGCTTTCCTTGTATGTTAATAGGTTTAAAATTTCTGTAAATATATTAAATATTCGTTTATTTAGAAGATAGTGATTTATGGGTATCTTCAACGCGTACTTGTCTGCAGTTCGGAGGAGACGCAGGCAGTCCGAGTGTCCTCAGAACCCCTCCCTGAGTCTGGGATTTTTTTTTTCGTTTTTTGTCATTCGAGTGGACGCCGAGACGGAGGGCGTACTTGAGATCGCATCGAGTTTGGTTTTAAGTTGCAATTTGGACGCAAATCCCTACGCAGGAGGGGCAAACAAAGTACAGACGGTTACGGAAGTCGATCAACCTATGTCTTTGTCATAGATTTCCATATACAAAGGAAACCAGGCGTGATGAACAGTTACCTAAATCTAATATATAAAATTCTCGTGTCACAATGTTCGAACTTGAACTCCTCTGAAACGGCTTGACCGATTTTTACCAAATTTTATATGCGTATTTAGTAGGTCTGAGAATCGGCTACTATCTATTTTCCATACCCCTGAGTGATAAGGGTGGTCCACCCCTAAATTTTATTTTTAATTTTTTAGACAATTTTTTGGTTTTTATTTTATTATGATACAGCATACAAAAATACATACCAACCTAAATTTTCACCCCTCTACGATCAACCCTTATCTTACATTTGTTAATTAAAAACTTTAATTTTTTTTTGCAAAACAACGTTTGCGGGATCAGCTAGTATAAATATAACTTACAAACATAAGTTTGGGTACTACAGGAAGATATGTCATAGGTATAAGCATTAAACTTTTGAATGTACAACATATTTTCTTTCAATTAGTCTATGTTACACAGCATAAACATTAATGGTTTCAAAAATAATAAGAAAAGGACCAATTTTTAGCCACTACCGCACATATAATAGCGGCATATGCGGAAGTGGCCTAAATATTGGTCCTTTTCTTACTTAGGATGGACTTCTGCAAAATAACGCCTGATTCCATTAAAAATCAAAAATAATAAACAACGCAAAAAGCATTTTTGGAATTACCATTACTATATATTAAAGTTAATTATAGTTTCGGAGCTATTATATATTATATCAACGTCAGCGGTGCATCGTAAAGGGGAATTCCACGGAAATATAAATGTTTAAATTCATTGGGCAAAATAGAGCGCTTTACAGTACCCGGCGATAGATATTGCACATCGACCTTTTGAAAGAGACAATCGGTTAATATCTACATCGTAAAGCACTATCTCTGTCCCACACTACCTATGTGATGTTTTGCCAGTCGTTGTATTTCGTGCGAGGAAGATAACGCTCTATGAAGCCGAAATTAGCCGATTGTCTCTTTCCAAAAATTGATATGCAATATTTATCGCCGGGTACTGTACTATGTTAATTCCTTTTATAAACTGTGTAATATAAGAAAAAAAACTTAATATTCCATGTAATTTAAAACATTACACTTATAAAACGATATATAAATACGATATACTCAAAATATAAAAATGTTGAGTACCTAACGAGTCATTTTATCTGAAGCGGCCGTAATGCGGTGCCTTATTGGTTATATACTCTGCATTGTTACAAAATGGCGCGCTTTTTAATGTCACCGCAATTTGGCGGGAAAAAGGAATCGTTAAAAATGCTTTTAGCTTCATGCGATTATGCCAATTTATACAGGAAATTGTGTTCCTATATACTTTTATATTTTCGGATATTTGAAATACATTCATAAATGTTTATATGAGAATATATATATATAGATTTATTTCAACTTGTTATTAACGTTAAATATAAATGTATGAATGTACACCCTAAACTTCTCTCTCCTTTATATCTCTCATCTCCATCCAAAGGTTGTTTGGTAAAGATCGCATTTTTTAAAATTATTATCTATGGTGTACAATAGTGTAAATAAATAAATAAGTTGATGAAATATTTCCATAATCTTGCCATTGCTATTGTTACAAAGAAAAACTATTTTCTATATATTATTCTATTATTCTAGGTGCTATCTTCGTCTCTAAAGATAACATCTTTTGCTTTCGGACTAAATTTCTTCGACTTCTTTCCCTTATTGCTTTGATCGCCTTTTCGTACGAACACTTCGTAGATGGCCAGATCTTTTTCTAACACAAACAGAGGTTTAATTGTACCTATCAATAGGCCGTTAAACAAACATTTGACTAATAACAAGCGTATGGAGGATTTTTTGCGCCATACTCATTACAAGTAATGTAATCACAGCGATTAGGTTCTCTGTACCACCCACTTCATTTTAACATCAAAAAATATTTTACAATACATTGGCGGGAACAATCGTATAAAAATGACAGATTCCAAATTCAAAAATAATGTTTTGTTTATTTTGAATTACGTCAGTAATTATGGTCAGACATAGCATTTGTATGGAGTGTTATGAAAAAAAAGTAACTTTGTACAGAAATTTCTATTATAAATCTTGTTTATATCTTTTACTTTACACTACTAAAAATTAATAAAAAAATTAGTTCACTACATATATTTTGGTATTAAAATAAATGCGATAATGTTAACTATACAGCCCTTAAGTGAATCTAACTGTAGTTAGGGAGAATTTAAAGGAAACTATCCAAGATTTTTTAATAAAATGATTATTTTATCACCAGTTTAACCCTTAATTAGGCGCATGGGGTCAGGGCCGCTGGAAATTCAAAAAATAATGACTTACAGTCTTCAGAGCGTGCTAACGCTCGTTCTAGCTTCCTCACTCCCCGCGGGGTACGCAAATTAGTCGCATCCAGAACATTAACTCCTGCGCCCACATCGCTGTCCTTTAGAGAGCTGACCCCATGCGCCCAGTTACGTTCCATTTTTTGGCGAAGGTAAGTTTTTACTTTTGTGATTTTTTTGTGTTTATATTAGTATATTGTTTACTATTTATCTTTGTATGTGTGTATTTTGATACGGTATGATTTCTTTATGTTTTTTTGTGTTTTTTTTCTATGCTTTTTCTTTTTTTTTGAATTGAAATGCCAAACGACAAACAAGTATTGCAATGGCTGGATGAAGTGCTTGATGAAGAGTAAGATGTTGCTGGTTCGGATTCGCAAGACGAAACTTTAAACGATGCTGTCATTGATAGTGCTCATAATTCAGAAAGCGAAATTGAAGAGTCTGAACATATCCAAGACATCCCTGTATCAACGGAAGATAATTATTTTTTATCTCGACATACTCAGAGAAATGGCCCGAAAGTGAAATGGTGTAAAGTACCACCATCGAACGCAGTAAGGATCCGAGCACAAAATATTATTTTACATTTACCTGGAGTATAAACATATCTGGCATCAACGCATTTGTCATACACAAAGCGAATACTGAGAAGACTTTGACATATACAAGACGGATTTTTTTGAAGAAAATAGCTGCGGCACTTGTGGAAGATCACCAAAAACGCCGCATACAACTACGTGCTGTACCAGCGACAACAAAAAAACGGCTCTGTGAAGTTTATAATGTGAACAAGGCGGTTTATCAATCGACAGCTAAGCGCGGGCGCTTTTCATCATGTCCTAGAAAGGACGACAAAAAAGTGCCAACAAAATGTTTCAAGTGTCGTAAATTTATTTGTCAGCAACACTCAAGGATTTACTGCGTCGGATGCAGAACAGAAGATTCCGCTGATGAGGCTGAATAAACTTTATTTCTTAAGTTGATCTCGGCTATGCCAAAATAGTTAGTTTAAAGAGAGGTTTACTGTTTTGTTTTTTTTTTTAATATTTTTAATGTCATAGTAAGTATTTGTTTCTTAAAGTTAAGTATATTAAAGAACTTAATTAATTACTATAGAAATCCATTAAGTTTTATTCCTTTTTGATACTCCTTTCCCAATGTTTTTTTGGGGTCATTTAAGACCCCATGCGCCTAATTGAGTGATTTTCTTAATGCGCCTAATTAAGGGTTAATTCAAATTTCGCTATCCATGTTACAATATTGTTCCAAATATTTATAATAGTGCCATCTATTGACCTATCAAACTCCTTACTTATTGCCATATGTTTATACTAAAATACTATTATTGATAGTTTTAATTATATAAAATAAATATAAAGGATTGTTTTACCAATTATTGATAAAGTTTCTAAAAGCCTCTCAGAAATTTATCTTCAATGTAAACTTCAACTTCTAGTTTGAAAGTTTTCCTTTGAATTATTAAATAAAAGAACTGGTTAAGCATCCTATTTGACAGATATAAAATTGGCGGGAAAGACTATAGTATTTCACGACAATATTATTAACAGTTCACTGTCACTAATGTTGTTGAATGTCTAGAAAAATAATTTCAAGATAATTAAGAGATGTGCATTGGGCTCAAAATTAAAAAAGAATATTTTTTTATTTAAGGTGAGTTAAATATCGTATACGAAATTCTGATTACTAAACATTAATTTCAATAAATGTTTGCTTTTTGTTTATGCCGATTGTACTGCCAGAAATTATTTGCCTGTCGCATTCCAATAGAACAATATAAATAAATGTAATATTTAAGAGTGATCATATTATACAGAATGATTGCAAATAATAACCTGAAATTTACTGTCAATTATAAAGGTTTGTGTTAAGGTGTATGTGTTTATATATTTATAAGTGTAAATGGAACTAAATTATTATGTGTTTGTTTATAAGTGTAATAGAGAGACATTTTTGGTATTCTAGGAATTAGAACTACGAAGTATATTACTGATTTTCCATAATATGTTTTTATTTCACAATTATAGTTAACAGAGGCACTAGTGTAAGGAACATGGAAAAATTTAAAATAAAATACTTTCTAAAGAAATAAAAAATATTTATTCAACATACATGGTCACATTATTGACATCAAGTATATTTTAGCACCTTTTCGGATGATAAATGCCTTAGGCCATAGAAGAACAAATAAATAAAATTCAGTGGGGCTTTATGTGTTATTTATTTATTAAACAATGAAATATCCTGGAGGTGAACACATGTCTTTATCCAAGTTCACATTCAGTCATTCCTATAAATTTTGAAAGCATGGTCATGTCGATACTTTCCCACCACTCCTGTAATAGGTTGTAGCTATTGACGGAATATCTGATCATCTTACTTCACCGAATGCTTTCCGCTAGGTGGAGTATTAAATTTTTGGGACCACCGTGATAAAAATAAATGAAGATTTTCAAGTTTCTTCTATATCTTTCTTTAATATCTCTATTTTTAACAGAAGATGCTTTTTCTCTAACTCGTTCATTATCTCTTTATGCTCTAACTCTTTTTCTAAAAGCTTTCTTTGCAATATTTTCTGTTCCAGCTCCTCCATTGCAATCTTTCTTTGAATCTTTGCTATAAGAAGTTTTTCTTCGGTCAGCCTATCTGAAGGACTTTCTTCCTTTTTACTACCTACAATGGAAAAAAAGCAGTTAATAAATAGCTTACATCAAGTGCAGGATGTGGTGCATACTGCAAGGCATATTTCTCTCACCAAGATCACCACAATGACTAATCTTATATTACCCGCATTTAGGGATTTTGTGTGACCCTGACTATATTGTCAGTGCCACAAAGGTTGCTACTACAGAACCTTTCGATTCACCTAATTATAAATGAGTATTTACATTAGTAGTTAATACAAAAATACTTTTATAATCAATTTACATATAAGCGCATTTTCAATTATTTACTTCTAGGCAAAATAGAAATTGTACAAAAGCTGGGTAGCATGTCAGTGATTTATCATTATCACCATCATTTCAACTACCTTCCATCACTGAAGATAAACCTCTTTCGTGTTTTCTATGACTAAAAAAAGGACATCTGTTCACCAAGTAGGAGGATGTACTACACTATGTTTATTGGTCACTTATCTCCATACCAGAACCTCAGTGGTCACCTGTTCTGTGTCTGCCATTCCTGCTCTTTGTGCATATATCTTATTTGATAATAATGTACTCACTTTGTTGAACCTCAGAATCACAATATGATATGAATCTTGGCTCTGAACAAACTCTTTTTCCTGGTGTTTCAGTTTCCTGATCTTCTATTTCGAATGCAAAATAATCATTTGAATCTGCAAAAAAATAGTGTCTTTATTATACAATAATTTATATAACTCAAGATATGTGAATTATTTCATATAATTCAATTTAATAATCTTTATTTTACATGCAGAAACACATACAAATAAACTAACAAGAAGATGAACAAGTAGTAGGTAGTTGACATGAACAATATAAGAGTTTGTATAATATATCATAAAAAAGTCTTAATTAATAAATAAATAATCAATTATTTTTGTATCATGTGTTTTGGTCAATAGGTTTTTAGTCTTCGAATATCTTTAAAGTTCAACTGTACAATCTCTATAACTGAATCAAGTATGTGCATATCAAAATAAATCGTCTTCAAGTTGCTAAGCATGAACCACATTGATATTATTTTCACATATGTGAAAAATGTAGTGTGTCATTAAAAACATCACTCGATTCCTCGTATTAAATATGAAACATTTGATGAAAACAATGAAAATATAATCATTTTACTTGCAGTGTAAGGTAAGGGCACTAGTAGTTGACCATGTACTAGTAGTTGACCGTCTTGTATGAAATTTTAAATAATAAGTGTTGTGTTTATCGTATCTAATTAAAAAATTAATTTATAAGTAGCTGCTCTCATCTATTTACAACTGCGGAAAGCTCAGAACTAAAGCGCATTGTGTGTAGCAGGAGCCGATAGTTGTTTTTGACAGGGTTCAACTGTGAGGCACGTTTTTTGATTTCGTGACTGAATATTATATTTTTTCTATGTGAAAATTAAAGTTTTGACATATGTGTGGTCTTATTTACCATAAAAGTAGGTTTTTATTCATATGGTCAACTACTGATGCTAAATACGGTCAATTACTAATTTAATTTAATTTTTCAGATTTTGATTGGTCAACTACTGAAGCAAACACTTAATATGAATCAAATAAAAATTTAAGTGTTTACGATTTGTTTAATTGAAAGACTTCTTAGTAAAACTTAATCTAAAGGGTATAAGAATTTCCTTTAAGCACCCACTGATATTCTAAAATTTGAATGTATGTGGTCCATCAAAAAAACATTTTAGCAGCGCTCTTAAGTGGTCAACTACTGGTGCCGTTACCTTACGTGTTTTTTTGCTTCTACTACCGATAAAAAAATATATCCTTTACAAATATTAATATTTCTGTTACGATTCAGTTTTCACATATACACAGTGGCGTACCTAGGGGGGGCGGTGGGTGCGGTCCGCACCGGGCGGCACTTACCTAGGGGCGGCATTTTTTATACTTACTTATAGCTGTAAAAATAAAAATTTTTCATTTCAAATTTATTTTCTTTCTTGAATAATAAATGATTATTATAAGTTTAATATTTGATTTATATAAATTATGATTAAATTTATGATTTCGAATATTATTCCTCGGTGTATATAAATGCATTTTAGTGTAAATTTTGGATTCAAATTCAAGAACAAGATAATAATTTTATTTTATTGTATTCATTAAAATTCGTTGAATTCGTAAAAGGATCTACGACTTTGTTCGGCAATTCTTCCTAACTAAAATTGTCAGTTTATAAATGTCATTTCTTTTGAAAAGTTTATATGATTAATTTGAAGTGATATTTCAATATTTTTTAAAATCAAAAACCCCTATTTGATTGACATATAATAGAAAGGGCGGCAAACTGGAGATCGCCCCGGGCGGCAAAAGTTATAGGTACGCCACTGCATATACATATCATACAAACAAAAAAAAAAACATTCAATTTATAACGTAAATCACCACAACATCTCGAACAAACTAAACAATTGACAACTACGTTTCGTTTCCGGTAAGATATTTAAAATCCGAATATATTATTATACAATCCTTATTATCCTTTTAAATATAATAAAACACTAAATATACCAAAAAATTAAAAGAAATTATTTATAATAATAATTACAGTTTTAAATATGTTTTTAAAATAGTTTGTTAAAGACGGTTTTTGAAAATCGTGCGAGTATCGAAACGCAACATTTACGTATTGTTTGACATGTAATAGCAGTTAAAGATGTTTTTATTTCAATAAAATTAGTGAGCTGTTAGATCATTATCATTCGTCGGCAGTAAAAAAATGATTGTGGCTAAATCGTTTCAATGTATTGAGATTTGTTGAATATGAGATATTTCCTACCTTCATGTTGATCAGTCAAAAACAGAAGCTGGTTGTAATACCATAATTTTGGTACGTAAACTTGTTCATCTCCAGACACTGTCATGCTTTCCCGCACTTTTCTATTTTCTTTACGAAAACCAGCTCTTAAAGAATTAATTTTCTTTTTAACAGAATCAATTGTTCCATCTGGTTCCACTTTTCGTAAAAGTTCGAGCAACTTATTGTAACCTTCCAATTTCTTATATTTATCTTTGTAGTAAACGTCTTTAATTTTCCATAAACATGGATAACTACGAAAACAATCTATAAATTCGGTTATAAACTTGTGTGAATAACTTCGAAAATCACTCATAATTTCTAAAAAAAATATACACAAAATAACGTAATTTGTAAACGCTTTAGCAGTGCGCGCGCGTGTGACCTCTTCGGGTTCTTGAACAACATGGCGGCTCGCGGTGTTGCCAAACGTGCGAGCCGAGACGGGCTATGAGCAAAATATCAAACCGGTTACGTCCCGGATGAACTTGTACGATGATTTTTAAGTGCGTGTACTTATGGTGACGGCGAAAAAGGTCGTCGATCAAAGCGCGCGTACTTACTCGAATGTCTAACAGTCGCTTTATAGTTTAACTGTAAACAGTTATCAGCTTGTACAATGTAGATGGCGTTAAATGTAAATTATGTTTGATATTAATAACAGTAATATATTTGAGTCAAAGACGTTTACTTTTAAAATTTATTTGCCTATTTATTATATTATATTGAAATAATATATATTTATTACATAACTTCATTATTTTTAGTATAAATATATTGCATATTAATAAAGTCCGACCGGAACAGCTATACCTAAGGCGCAGTACAACGGTATATAAAGGTATCTTTCAAAGCATTCTTCCGCTATCCATTGAAAAAATATATATAAAACGCTATAGATGATAATCATTTTATTTATTATTTTTTTTTTATGTTTCCAAAAATTTCTATTCCAAAATATTTTTTTTTATTTCGTACACTGCGAGAATAATAATAATGCGATATTTGTGAATATATATATATATATATATATATATATATATATATATATATATATATATATATATATATATATATATATATATAATGTAATATATAACATTATTTTAAATTTTAATATTTTTCTTGTTATTGGTACATTATCAATTAAATTTACATATTTAATTTTTATCTTCGAATGAGGGCCTGAAGAGATTCAGAAGAATTTCCTAATACGCCTTTTATTTTTTTTAAATGATTTGAATGTTTGACAAGCAGGGTCTGGCATATATATTATATGATTTGTGAATGAAAAGTGTATTTTTTTTTAATTTTGACATTTGCCGTTTAGCGTCTTCTGTCGGAATCTGCGTTTCTGTTGCTACACAAAGTGATATATTATTAATATAGCCAACGTCTTTATAATAGAAACAGTTACTGGTTGTATTTATAAGATATAATAACCATTACCCTATTTCCTCAGCATTACAAACGAGATCCATCTTCATAACTCAATACCCAAACTTCCGAGTAGTGATAAATAGCTGGCCTATTAACTCCATAATTAATTATCAGATGTTATTTAAAGAAACGTGTACCTTATTTTCTAGTTTTTAAAGTGGAAAATTGAGTATGACAAGTTTCGGTGGTAAAATATGAACTCATCTCCCTAAATTTAATTACACGCGACGACGGCTACTAATTAGAAAGTTACAAAGCGATTCCACAGATCATGTGATGATTTTATAATCTGTATAATTAAGAAGAAATTAAAAAATAAATAAATTTGTTTACTCATTTTGAACACTGAATGTATGACAGTACATTTTTATTTTTATTTTGCAACAGATACGGATACACAGTATTTCTAACAAATAAATTTAGTTTTTTCTTCAATAAACGCCTCGGAATTAAAGAGTCAGTAAATAATTATATATTCTAAAAGAAGCTTCGGGAGATATTAGCTGAAAATTTGACGTAATTATGTACATTTTACTTATATGTCATATAGTATGTTTATATATGAAAAAAATGAAACAAATGTTTATTTCTTCGTCTCGGCTTTGCTAAGCATCTTCAAAACGTCAAGAAGTTTACGCTTATGCTAGAGGACGCTGCTGAACATCCTCTGGAAATTGATCCCTCTGTCGCCTTGTACGACACCCACGCGATAATAGTGTGGGGTAACTGTATGCTGGGCCCATATGGTGGTCTTATCACCCATGGCAATTTATTACAGACTATTTAGTTTGAAAATATAGCAGTCGACGTGTAAATACACTATAATTCATAATTATAAATAAATATTTAAAAGAGAGAATAAAGAAAACAAAAAAAAAACCGTGTTATTTTGACAAAAATGTCTACTTCTCAGATATAACCTACAAATTTATTTTTAACGAAATAGAGAAAAATGTAACTGACAAATTATTAAGTTCCTTGAATGTAAAATGCTTTGCACGATTTTATTTACTTTTAATCAAGGCGGAAAATATAAGTCGACGAATCCCGCCTCGGTGCCGGTTCATTCCAGTTGAAATTGGATCGAACCAGTTCGAACTGGATGTATTCATTGGACGAACGGAACGCGATTTATAACGTGAAGACGTCTCACAGAAATGGAATAGGTACTTTGTGTTAAAGCTATTTGCGCTTTGAAAGTTTTAAGAGGCTTTCGGAGGCTATTGTTAAAGGGAATTTCTGTTTCGATTCATTTAAAATTTGAGGAAAACGCTCGAGGATGGGATCTTCTCTTCAACCATTTTAGGTATTACTTCTAAATGTAATTTTCATTACAATACTTTCGTCTGAAACAAAAGTTTCCATATTTTTTACTATATTTGTACTGTGTCTATTGAGATGATAAATTTAAGATGCTTATTTAAAAAAAAAATGTAAAAACTGCCAGAATTCCCAAGAGGGAAAGGGCGTCCAAAAGCTACGTGGTGGTCTAATATCAGAAAGGAACTGGAAACCCTTCAATTTGATGCAGAGACAACCGAGGATAGAGTGGCCTGGCGCAAATTGATAAGGAGACCCGACCCCAAATAAAGGGAAAAGGGAAGGAAGAACAAGAGAGAGATTTAAAAAAAATAAACATCGCAAATAAATAATCTTAAATCAAAGTAGAATTATTCAACGGTCGACAAGGGCTGGCCGGTAATAAAAATCGCTAAAATATAAAAGAGAGATTCTTTAAAAATATAATATTTTTGAAAAGCGAAAACAACGACGTTCATGTACTTTCTGATATTAAAAAGCCGAGAGCTGAGCAAACGAGACGGCCGCCCGGAGCCGGCGGCGCCCCGTTCTGGGACGTTGCACGGATTTCGAATTTCATTTTCATTTTAATGGAAAATGTAATCATTTACATTTAAAGAAAATTACAATCTTATCGTTATTATATATTGAATTAATAATGAGAGGTATATTCACTTAAACAACGTGAGTTCACATAATTTATAGCTATAACGTGAGTCATCATTTTTCATGCCCAGGATGTCCACTGTTGGGTAAAGACCACCCCCATAAATTTCCATTAGGATTGTTTGGATGTTGTGTTTGTAAGCATAAAGAAAAGTTAATATTCTAAGGATAAAGAAAATAAATAGCCTTTTCATTTTAATATGCATTTTCTAAAATTTTATCTTCTTTAAGAAGATATTAAGACCTTAAAAAATTGTCGAATAAGTGAAGCCTTTTTCTATTCTACATCTAGCAAAAAATGAAACGATTTTCTTTTTTACTTAAAAGTAGTTATATTGTATATTTTTGATTGTAAATAGGTATATAATCAATCTTAAATGCTCCTTATCTATACGTTATATAGGATGTTATATAATTGGAAATATGTATATATTGTTTAAAACTCTTATATCTATAAAAGTGATCCCTCTGTAACATGTTACGTGATTTTTTTTATTAGAATCTGACAGGCCTATAACATTTGTCATTACAAAGTCTGCAACGACAGATAATAAACAATAATTAATTTTAATATCCTGTAATTCAAATTTATAAAACACTTTTTATTATTATTTTATCATTAAATTATTTAATAGAAATAAGGTGTTGTGCATATTAATTGACAGAAAATGAACTTTACATTCACCCCTTTGAAGGTTTATAACCTACGAAATTTTTTGCGTGAAAGTCAATTTCTTTCACAATTTGAATATTAAAAGGATGAAACTTCATTTCCTTTTTTGAAATTTCATGAATAATCGATCTTAGAAGTTCCAGTGACACTTCTTTTTTCGGATTGATTTGTCGTGAATTTTCACATAACCTGCTTAGGAGACTGTCTTTTGGATATCTATTAGATTCAGGCGTTACCTCGCGGAAGTCCATCCTAACTAAGAAAGGGACTAATATATAGCTACTTCTGCTATGCAGCAGTAGTCGTCCAATGAAGTGCACCGCCCGCCAGTCCGCTGATAAATGCGCGTGCGGTAAACAATGCGAAACTCAACTACCACCGTTAATTTACTCTACACGTGTTTCACTCCTCGACGGGGCATCCTCAGATGTTAGACCGACCAGTGCCAAACACCGAATGAACTCCGTCCGTCACCGCCCTGCCCTTTATATGCTTCCTCCCTCCCACTACCACTCTCTGTCTGCCTTTTGGATGCAAAAGTACAAATCGTGTACAGAGAAGAAACTGAATTTTATTTGTACTGTCTCTGATCTTGTTTGCTGTTAGCTCTAAGGCTTTTACAACCTCATCGGAAATGAGTTCACAGAACGGAAGGGTCCGTGAACTATACTAAAAACTAGAGCATTCGTGTTTCCGAACCTACATTAGACACTCAGATGGAGGATGAGGAAGTAAAGACGAGGCTTTCCTGGTAGTGTCTGTGTTGTTGTTCGTGTAATGAGTGTGGAGTGAAAATTCGAGTGAATGTGGGCCACTC
This sequence comes from Battus philenor, assembly GCF_028537555.1. NCBI lineage: Eukaryota > Metazoa > Arthropoda > Insecta > Lepidoptera > Papilionidae > Battus > Battus philenor. Next base: position 14,446,956 of record NW_027181676.1, on the reverse strand, counting down.
GGCAATCTAAGGAAGCATACTGATCAGTGGCGTAGCTAGGGGGTGACGAGCGGGGCGGCTGCACCAGGTATCACAAGTAGGGGGTGGGTACCAAAGTTGAAAATAATTTTTTTTTGAATGTTGAGTTATAAAATTTCAGAAGAAAAATAAAAAATAAAAAATTACTGATCCTACCTCGGATCACCCACGCTTTTCGCGACGCAGTTTACGTGACTGACGGTGGAGTGGTTTGCTTGTATTTTGAGCATCGCACGCGTTTTTTCGTGCGTTGAGCAGTCGTCAATGGAGTGGTTATTTTTGAGAAGGTGATAGCGCTTGCAGAATTATAAGTGTCTGAAGCGTGTGGTGTGTGGTGATTGGATTACGAAACCCTGCGATGGGATCCGTAAGGATGACTTTAGCACGCCTTACGAGGTTTCTGAAGGAGTTGCAGGAAGAGTAGCGAGTAGAGTTCGCTATGAGGGGATTAGGGTGGGAAGAGGCTTTATCAAAGTATGCTTTTAAGCATGCCTGGAAGAACTCTTGGTGAATTTTATTTGCCGAAATCCCATATTTATAGTTAACCATAAAACAACGTTAACGAATCTTAGAACTAACTTTATTTACACAACCAATCAAATCGCTACATTATAACCAATCAGACGTGTCGTTTGTGTGAGAGCGACGGAAGATGTGTGCTACAGAGAAGGGTATATATAACGGTATACATATGAACGCTACTAATTTTGTAGCTCGCAGCAATTTATGCAGACGATGGTTGTCGCTACACTGATTTCAAACAGTTCAATGTCTTCGGGATACCTTGAAGATCGACTGGACCCTAGTCGTTAGGTGTGACCGAGTGGACCAAAGCCCGAACAGTCGTAATATTTTTACCCATTAAAACTAAATTTTTACTGGCTACATCATTTATCCGTTGAACACTGAAGTGTGAAGAAATTATTTAAGAGGAGTTACGTAACAATTATTACTCTTAATGCTCCGATAGTTAATAACCTATTACCCGCGCTATTTATTACTTTTTAAAATAATCGCTTTTGAAAACCTAAATCTGCCACCAGAAACCTTACAGAACCAATCACTATATATTATAGTTTAACATTTTAATATTAAAATAAAATATATATATTTAATATATACTTATATTTCAATATAAAACAGCGTGTGCCAAAAGCCTCCCTGCACGGCCGCTCGGAAATTAAATGTCAATTTTGTGACATATATGTCTTTGGTGGCGCAAAACACAAGAGCGGAGGAAATAAGTCCGACTCATCTCGTCAATGGATCCGTTACCTCTAGATATTCTGGCCTTATAAACCTGGTATTAATGTTTTTAGTATCTAAAAGTTTTATTACGCGGGAAACTTTAGTTGATTGGATGTATTAAATTTAAACGTCTAAATTTAACGAAAGGATTACTGTGTCAATCTTAAAGTTGGCAACCCTGGAGGGAATTCCCCGGGCCGTCGTGTCCAATAAACAAGAAATCTCGAGGGTGAAGTTCACAAGATTACCACAACATTTTCAGATTGGAAATTCTGTTAAAGCTTGAGAAAGTTACTAACAAAATCAATAATACAAACAGAATTATATAGTTTTGAACAGTGACAACTTTATAATTATAATATAGTTACAACATGTTCATAATTAGAGATACTTAACGATATAGCCTGAAGCGAAAACCACTTCCATCATAATGTGGATAATTGACCTTGTTAAAGTCGACAGAAAAGAGAATTGACAGACTGTAATTGCTCTTATTGGAAATCTACATAAGTCCACTATTTTACATAGACATCCCGTATATATTTTTCAGCGTTTTACAGGTCTGTGGTCTCCACTTCAGAATCTTAAGGCTCTAACGGCCATCTGTTTATGCCTAATACTGCTTGCTAACGCGCCAGAAAACCACTACACGTAAAATAATACAACCCTGTTGATTTCGAAACTAAAAAATGACAGTGACAGAAGGTATTATTTTGACAACTGTCATGTTTTGAAAATTGATTCTGTTGCAATAAAGCTAGCATGAAGATAAATTTGGCGTTTCGTTAAATACCTTGTGAATCCCGATTGTAGTTGTACGAAAGAATTGAAGGGGATATATTAGAAATTTAATATTGAAGCGCCTGGTAAAAATTAATAGCAAAGTGTACGATGTGTCAATGTTAAATATTTACATTACAAGGTGAAGTGTAGCAGAAAGTTTCAGATAAATGCCTCCTCCGTTTTTTATTGCAGTTTTTAACATTAGCCAGTTCTCAGTTTAATTGTTTATCTAACTATTTCGTTTATATAAATTTTCCATTGTCATTTGATTAAGATTTGACAATTATGCTGTCAAATCTTAATCTTTAATTAAGATTTGACAGCATAATTCTTAGAGAACTGCAAAATATTTTTTTTTATATTTAAATTCGAATTGATTTTACTTGAATTTGATCTGTTCGTGATACAGTATGTCATTTTTTTGTTTCGTTAAGTTCTGAAGCTTTGTTCTATGGTAACTACTTGTTTTTATGTGATTGTAATTCTTAAATTTTATTACTTTTGTGAATTTTTTGTACAGGCTGATTGGTTATGGATGTAAAAACATTAAATGGGTAAATGTATAGCTCATTTGCTGTCAATTCATATACATATATAAACATACAGTAGTCCAAAAATAACAGTTTCAGAAATAATGAACGTAATAATTATATAGCAGGAAAAGTGTTTTTAAAATTAGGGTTACTACATGTTATAATTTATTATTATTTATTATCTGTTATTTCAGACTTTTCACTGACAGAAGTTATTAGTATGTCAAAAGTCTTGGTTTGGGTTGAAACTGATGCTATGTTATGTTATGTTAGTCCGGGGGCTTTTACAGCTTCATGAGAACTGAGTTCACGGAGCGGAAGGGTCCGTGAACTTAAAAATGAAACAGAAGCTGGACAGACGCGTTCCAGTTGTACGATGACATTCGCACGTAGTAAACCGCTCTACCCGAGTAGAGCTATGTAGTGTTGATGTTGTGTGTGCGGCTTGGGACGGCAGCGTGGACCACAGGCGAGACAAGGAGAGATCCGGATCCAACCTCGGTTCACCCACGCTGTTCACGGTTAGGAAGCCGGCGGCCCTGGCTGTGGTGAGTAGTGTGTTCTGTGCGTAGTGTTGCAGGAGAAGTGGTCGCTGGTGCTGTGTAAGCGCTTGTTGTGAGTGTCTGCAGCGAGTGTGATGTGATGGTGTTGTGTGAGAACCCTGTGATGGACCTGAGAAGTTTTTTGACCGTCTCTTGGCCATGTCGCAAGGGAGTTTCAAATTGACCATTTTATACAGAATGATTTGAGATTAATATAAAATATTTTATACTTTTTGCTGACAAATAAGCTATAAATATATCATATATGACTCTGTGTTTGGCACTAATCGGTGTAACATAACTCCTGAAGATGCACCGTGGAGGGGTGAAACACGTGTTAAGTAATTTGGCTGTGGCGGTGCACTTTGTTGCACGACTACCACTGCATGTGCGGAAGTGGCTAAATATTGGTCCCTTTCTCACTTAGGATGGACTTCCACAAGGTAACGCCTGATTCCAATAAATATAAATATATTATCTTAAAGTGTTTAAATCTGTAACCAATCATAATCAATAATTTTATTTAAACATGGCAACACTACATAATATAAAACCTTATAACTAAAATAGTTTGACGAATATTTATGTCTACGATACATATTGTGTCGAGCCTAACTGGTTCAGCCAATTCTTACACCTACGTATTTGAATAAATTGGACCACTTTCGGAGGCGTCGAGTCAATTTAGCAAATTGTATGAAGTCCCGACAGTGATGGGAGAAAATCGATAATACGAATAGGGTTGTCGCGAATGACTAAATTTAGGTGGACTGGAAAGTAATGTCGCTTTCTTAAGTTAAATTCACACGACTACATTTTTAACAAGTTTTATTTATAATCAACAATATATTCGCCTTCGTTATCAACAACCTTTTGCCATCTAGTATACAAAATTAATGCCAGAGCGGTAACGAATCAATCGGTTTTTCTGTAAAATATATCGACAGAAACGACATTACTTTTCGGTCCTCCTAAATACACACACACAAGCTCTACCTAAAGATATGTCGCTCTATTTAAAATACGTTCACAATAAAGAAGTTTGCAAACATATTTTTCTAATTTAAAAAAAAAAACTTTTAATTTGTAATTTTGTTGTTAAATGTTCTCGATAGATGGCGTTGTTTTAAACTGATGATTAAAGATTATTGGAAGTTATTTTAACAAAATTTATAAATTAAATTTAAAAGCGATGCAAAAAAAAACTGTTCTTAATAATATAATAAGTAAGATTTTAAATCTATAGTAGTTTTAATTAATAATACAAAACACGGTTGCAGCTCAGCGGTTAGGAAATGAAACTATCTACGATCGCGAGTTCGTTTTCCGGGATACAATCTTATAGCATTAATTACATAGGATTGTTTCTCACTAACAAGTTTCTAGAGGATACACAGCAGCGTCCTCTGCGTACCACAATACCAAGTTTCCAGAGGATGAACTGCGTACTACATACCACACTGCGATCGCCAACCCGTCTACCAAGCGTGGCGATTACTATATATCCTCACATAAATATCTTTGTAGAAGGCATAAGCCTTGCAATGAACGTCAATGACCTGAAACTGACAATTAATATCTTGGAAAGAAATTGTAAAGAGGTCTCGTTGATATAAAGCCTTTTGCATCAGCTATCAGCTATATCGTTTACATATACACCAATACCTCACTTTGCGTCGTGGTTACGTTCCAAAAAAACACGACGGAAATTGAAACGCCGCAAAGTGCCAACCTTTTTTGTAACCAGAAACAACACGTAAAAATTTATAAACATTTATTATTCTCTTTTAAAAGAAGTAGAACACACTACATTGCAACACACTACGTAATTGAAACTGAACTCTAGTTAGAAAGGGAATCCACGAGTTTTGATGGCATGGCGCAATAGAAACAAAAGTGTTGCCATCTTTTAGAAAAAAAAAAATTAAGGACTTGAACCCAAAACAATGCAACCTCGAAAATCTAACGACGCACAGTGAAAATTAGTACTAAATAAACAGCGACGCAACTTCGAAAAAAACGCAAAACTAAACGGCGCAAAGCGAGGTATTGGTGTAAATCTTGATCAGTTGTGCACTCTTGTCAAAGTAGTGCTCCTGGTCTGCTGTCTCATTAGTGACAGTTTGGATGATGCCTGTTCATCTTGCTGGAGAGCATCCACGGGATCGCTTCCTTCCACTATTCCTTGCACCACTAAACTTTCTATTTAGACCTCATTACGAGTGACATGTCAAAAGAACTTTAGGATTCACATTGGCACAGATAACCTCACTTTTATGTTGAGTTCTTTGAGGATCGAAGCGTTGGTTAGGTGCGTGGTCCACGGTATTCTGAACATCCATCTCCAGCACCACATTTATACCAGTATATTAGTTATTATGCATAAAAAGGCTAACAATTTATTATAGAAAATTTGCTTAAATAACTAGCTCGGAAATATTTAATTAAATAGAAGCAGATGTATATATTACATCCGGTCAGCTGGCCGCCCGGAAATCGAATCATTCGGGTGAACTTCACAGATGTTATGAAATTAAACTGTAAATGTAATTACGTAATATATTTTTGTTTTGATATAGACTTTACGGTTCGTTATGTTTCATTGTATTGTTACAAAGCACGAGTTACAGAACCCTCTATACCAGTGATTCCCAAAGTGGTGTACATCGACCCCTAGGGGTCTATAAAAACCTGCAAGGGGTCTACGTCAGCGAAAAAAGATTTGTGGGTCCATGAAATGAAAATAGGGGTCCACGATAGTGGATCTCAACACATACACTGATAGTACCTATTTACTTACATCATACTATCTTATAATATCAAAACATTTACATTATTTATAAAAGTACCTATGAAGTAAAAAAAATATTATATATGTTTATAAAATTTTTTAAGTTGTAGGATGTTGGTATTCGCTTTGTGACACAGATACAAAATTTTATTTTGAGTAGTTTTAATTTAAATTCAATTAATAAATTTATAAATTAACATGTGTTTTTACTTTAAGTTTTTAACACTAAACTTCACTACAGTTAGAAATTTACAGGAAATCAATATCAGGTAAGTAGGGGGTCTACCCAACACGGAAAAACATGGCAAGGGGTCTACGAAACAAAAATGTTTGGGGTACTGCTTTAAACAATAAACACGGAATCATACGATCAAGAACTGCCGTGAACACGCGTGACCTTAAAGTTATATATGAATTTTTGTGTACGGTTCTCGGAAATTCTAACCGAGTACTATCTCCAACTTACTTAGAACCTTCTCCGTAGTATAAATAAGTGTACTCCCCATTTCGACAGTTCAGAGTTGTTTTTCGAGTTATAAGATTAAGATCTACGGTCAGTGACACAAAGTGACTATTTGGTAAGTTATTTGGACAGTGATTTCTAGATCGATTTGGAAGCGTAGTTTGGACTAAGCGAAAGTATACTTTGTGTTAAAGTAGGGTGACCATCTGATTTGTGAATAAAGGACTCCTTGTGAATTAGTGGTGTTTCATTCCAGGTCAGAACCCACAGTACGTAATAGTATGTTATAATATTAATTCGAAAGCTTAGAAAGTAGTTTCTTAAGTTAAATTCACACGACTACATTTCTAACAAGTTTTTATTTCTTATTAACAATATATTCACGTTCATTATCAACAACTTTTTGTCGTCTAGTATACAAATCAATGCCGCAACGGTCAAAATCATTCGGTTTTTTTTTGTAAAACATGTCGACAGAAACGACATTACTTTCCAGTTCCCTTAATAATTTGATATCAATTTCATCTTTATCTAGTAATTTAAGGAGTGTCTGGTAGCAGATTTATGTTTTCAAATTTAAATATAAAATCTTGTATTTAATAAGTAGTTTTAATAAAAGCATTGAACGGTAAAATAGAAATGCGGATTATACTTTATATAAAGTATATTATCTAAATGTCTTTCATTGAGTTGTATACTCTGTTCAAAACGGATCCTTGTGATCTAGTTCACACGCATTAAACTTGATTCATGGCTAGGTGTTCACAGAACCTCTGCACCTAGAATTGAATTAAGTTTAGCCTTGATATATTATGTATCTGTCGAATATCAACTTATTTAAGTTCAAGTAGGTACGTAAAATCACTACTCTTAACTTAACACTTAAAACATCTTTCGTAAAGAATCCGCACATTCCATAATTCTTATGCTACCTTCTTTTCTCCGCAACGCTTGTTACTTTTTTGAAATAATCGTATATAAAAACAAAATTCTGCTACAAGACTCCCGAGAAAGTAAATAATAATGTTTATTTCTATATTTATACTAATTGCATTTATCTATAATTTTTACACTCGTGTGAATGACTACGAAAATCACTTATAATGTCCAATGACGTAAAAACAATAACGCAAAATCGTAGATATCACGTGTACTTTGGATTCATAAACAATATGGCGGCTCACGGCTCGATGAAGCGAAGCCGGTTACGAGAAAACTTAAAAACGGTTAAATCACTGTCGAACTTGTGCGACAGTTTTAAAGTTCGCGTACTTACTCGAACGTCTGTCAACCGCTTTAGGACATAGTTATGGTTATTGGATCAGACAATACCTGTGTCCCTATCCTTGTCTTGTTAGAATTGGATAATATGAACAGTATATACAATATTTAATAACAATATTATAATATTTAACAGTGATTATTCGTAGTGACTATTTGAAAATAACGAGTCCATACCTACCCGCTATAGTATTAGCCATGGGAATGTCGCCTATAAAGCGGGCCAGTCGTTATAGGGACATATTCAATGATAATGTATTGCAGAGGTAAGCTTTCTCCTTCGGATGGACCGGGCAGCGCAAGACGTCTACCAAGACGTCTTGCGCTGTCCGGTCTTTGTGTCTACCTGCCCGGTCTTTGTGTCTACCTGCCCGGTCTTTGCGTCTACCTGCCCGGTCTTTGCGTCTACCTGCCCGGTCTTTGCGTCTACCTGCCCGGTCTTTGCGTCTACCTGCCCGGTCTTTGCTTCTACCTGCCCGGTCTTTGCGTCTACCTGCCCGGTCTTTCCGTCTTCCTGCCCGGTCTTTGCGTCTATCAGCCGATATGATCATAATGATGGCCCTTCATCAATTATATTAGGTGTCTACTCTACCATAGACAATTCACAGATTTCTTAAATCAGATATTAATTTTCATACAGTATCTAACGTAAGTAAACACGTGACTTTTTATCTTTGTCAATGAAATCGTAAATCCACGTTTGCTACATCCGACATTAGTCTGTGGATGAAAAAACGTATCGAAAATAATACGGGACGTGAGCTCTGTGGTACAATAATAACGCGAGACAATGGGGTAAATCCACCATTGTTGGTTCCAATGGCGGCGTGCGGGCAGGCCGCTGTCTCTATGATAAGCGATTGCGATTTCTTTATTATTTTTTTTAAATTAAAATATAAATATTTTAAAGAGATAACCACGGAGGTATATCAATAGTCAGGGATGCTAGGATGGTGGTTTATTTGATACTAGAATAGTATAAATAATTAAAACGTTCCCCTTTGCGTTATCTTTTAATAAATCCAACTACATTGAGTTTGGTTATTATGCCTGGTTCTGTAAATGGGAGTGCTTATTTAAGCAAAGAGGATATTGGTGAAGAATAGTTAGGTTAGGTTTTAGTTGATCGTCGACGTTGACTTGGACGTCGGAGAGCCTTGACGACGGATTCAGGGTGATTCCCCGTACGTATATACCTACCCAGACTTGACGCATTACGTCACCGCTGTTGAAACTACGGTAGTATGCGAAGGCGCTCCCGTAGTTATCAATAAGCGTCGAAGAAGACTGTGCGGTTTTGAGCTGGTAGGAGTCAAGCATAATCCTTTCTTTGCCCTCGCAGCGAAGGGACATCCCATGTAGGATTTCGCCACGAAAAAAAGTTTTAGTTGATCGAAATATGTGAAATATGGTTTGTTGATTTATTTACATGGTTGATATTATAACGTAAACACCAAAAATTGTTAAATTTTATTTAAAACAACTTCTTGATAGTGGACTTCTTGAACAACTTCCTGATCAAATCTTCTCAATAGATTAGCGTTTTTAATCTGTGGTAGCTTACTACTTATAATGTTAAAATAATCGACGATTCATTTATTTTGAATTCGAATAAGATTTATTACGAGTGTTTGTTTAACAAATATTTTAAATTGGTTGCATAATTTCTAACGAAGTCTTTTTCGGAAAAAAATAGATATTTCCCGCTACTTTTGTCAGTTTAGTCGCTACCTTAGCGAGCTTTATCCCGACAAAATATGATCTCTGGCCTTTACGGTTTATGCAAATTCCACGTTGCATCCAGAGACCTGCGCGACCGACTTTCCAGCTCTTTGTCCACTTTTTATTATATCTCACAGCCCGCAAGTTCCGCGGCGCTTCGAATTATAGCATTCAAATGGTAATTATCTTTCCTCGTACGTGTAGTATTTTTACTGTAATTTTTACGGAACCGTCTTTAATATTGGCTTAAAATTATATATGTCGCTTAAATTAACAGATCAATGAGAAATTTTTTCAAGACATTTAACAAGTAATTTGTTGTATCGTTGTCCATTTTTAAACGGTTTTATTAAGTTCGATCCGTACGGAATTTATTTGGATCAAAATTAGAAATTGAAATTTAAGCACCTTCCCGTTGTCAGATTGATCTGAAATTTGGTACACAATAAATAAAATAATCAATAACATTGCAAATCTAAGATGGCCGCCGATACAAAATGGCGGATTATATATTTTTCCTTAACCTCCTCAATATGGGTATCAAATGAAAGGTCTACACTAGTAAAACACGATGATTATGTCAAAATTTAAAATTCAAGATGGACGCCGTTCCAATATGGCGGACTAGGTACATATTTTTCCACAACCACCACAATATGGGTATCAAAAAACCGTTTAGCTTAAAAGCTTTTTAAATGTATTTATTTAATTTGATGGAAGAATGCATAATGAATATTAAGTTTTTTAGATGTATTTGATGTTTGAAGTTGTACAGCTAGCCAATTTAGGCTTTGTACGGAAACAGGAGGTCCGCGGTCTAAACAATATAAACAAATAAAGTTACAACTTAGACGCACACACGAACAGGGACTACACCACTGCAGGTGTGTAGTGTAGTGAATGAGGTGTAGTGTAAGTTATGCGAAGCGAGGACTACTGCGGTCGGGAACTACACGGGAGTCGGAAGCTCACGGAAACTGAAGTTCTATTCCACAGAAGTGTTTCTTATAATGTGAGAAAATACTAGCGCCATCTATTGATGTACTAAGCTACTGATTTCAGACATACACTAATACCTCTGCGTCGTGGTTACTTTTCAAAAAAACACGACGCAAATTGAAACGTCGCAAAGTGAATTAAGATTTTCTATAGCAAACCATGTAAAGATCGAAGATAGGTTCCAGGGTTACGAAAATACTACTTTTTAAAACGAAAATTGAACAAAGTAAACATTTAAAAAAAAAATAATATAACTCTGCCAATAAATAAATTGGAATAATATTTACCTTTTTTGTAACTAGAAACAAGACGTAAAAATTTATATAATCTTATTATCCTCTTTTAAAAAAAAAGCACAACGCACTACAATACAAAATACTACGTAATTGAAACTGAACTCTTAAAAATAGCAAAACAAAGTGAAAATAAAAATGTATTAAAATTGCGTTGATTTTTAGTTAGTAAGAGAATCTCCGAGTTTTGATGGCATGGCGCAATAAGAAACAAAAATGTAGCCATCTTTCAGGAAAAAAAAGAAAATTAAAAAAAATATTAAAAATACGCACACGACGCACAGTGAAAATTAGTACTAATTAAGCAGCGACGCAACTTCGAAAAAAAAAATGCAAAACGAAACGACGCAAAGCGAGGTATTGGTGTACATTGTTTTCCTTTAAGGATTATTCACAGTGATCATTTGTGTATAGAAGAAAGCCGGAATTGTTCAATTGAAACAGGTGATATTCCAGTATGGAAGGGTTTCAAATTCTTTCATATGATAGTGTCATGAGTCTACAACAAACTCGGACCGGTTTTTTCGTTTTTATCGTTTTCACAATATGCTCGCAGTGCGAGAGCGGTGTTCAATGAGTATCTATCGTGTTATAAGAAGATTTCTTTCGCCTAATAGAGGTCCATTAAATATTAGTATATGGATCCTATAAAACTCCACCCTCAAGAAATTTTTTTTTTTAAATTCTAATTTGTATCGCTAGTGTTTTTTTTTTACAATATTTATTTTTCGCTTAAATTAAACGCAGACAGTTGGTTGCCAGATAAACGGATCTTTCTTCTCCCAGCTGCGAGGCACGACAGCGTTTCATAATTTTTTACAATTTTTCTTACACAATTTTCTCTTATGGGTAAATAAAGCTAAAATTATATATATATATATATATATATATATAAACAATACAATTTGAAATACTCAATTACATATTAGTTGCTACATTATTTTATTTCAAGTCGCTGCCCAAGCGCTACAGACCGTTAAACGCCTGGAGGTTTAGGACAATGTGCCGGGCCAACTCATCAAAAGATTCTGCTGTAGATTTTTTCTTGAGAAGGTCCGGTAAGCTGATCGAAGGTTTATTAAGGTTTTCACATAAGGTCACGTGATTACGTCTTTTGGATGCGAATCTGGAATCAAGGAATGTTAAAGCATATACCATAAACATAAATATCGTATTGTCATATTTTTAATCTCGCAAAACTTTTCTAAAAAGTGTATTTATTACTCATTTATAGATTGAAATAAATAATATTAATACGTGTACACCTTCAATCAGACATCCGGTCATACGATATCCTTTTAACCGGAAGGAAGCTAGTATCCAATAATCGGAAACAGCAGCCCCGGTTGAATTATTCGACGTTCTATTGTCCGGTCGGGTTCAGGCATTCAGGGCGATGGACTTTGACCCTCTAGAATGGAATTTTAATCGGAATACCTATACTTAAAAGGGAAAATAAAAAAGGCAATTTAAAGCGCATTATTGTTTGGAATTTTTAATATCAAAATAAAATATATAAATATATCCAAAGTGACGTGCTGTCAAAACTTATTGCTAATTAATCCAATAGAACATATATCGTTTCTGTCGACATATTGTACAGAAAACCTGATTCATTTGTTTCCGCTCCAACATTGAAAATTTGTATACTAGATGGCATAGATGGAAAAAGATTGTTGTTAGTTAACGAAAGGTGTATATATTGCTGATTAGAAATAAAACTTGATATAAAAAAAACTTGATAAAAATGTAGTCGTGTGAATTTAACTTTGGAAAACTACTTATATATATATATGTAGTACCACCGCACTCTGCGCATACACAAATCGTAGCTAACAGACACAGAAACACATTACACAGTTCAGTAAAATTCACTTATAATATTATATGTATATATCATTAATAATAAACATATCTTAGCCCTGAAGACTGAGTGCTTGCAATGATAGATCACTGGCTCGATTCCCGTGTTCGTGAACACGCGTGACGCACACACGTTATTCATAATTTTTTTGTGTACGGTTCTCGAAAATTCTAACCGAGGACTATCTCGAACTTACAAGAACCTTATCCGTAGTATAAATAAGTGTACTCCCCACGACGACAATTCAGTGTTGTTTTCAGAGTTATAAGATTAAGATCTACTATCAGTCATACAAAGTGACTATTTGGTAAGTTATTTAGACAATGATTTCTAGATCGATTTGTAAGCGAAAGTAAACTTTGTATTAAAGTAGGGTGACCATCTGATTTGTGAATAAAGGACTCCTTGTGAACCAGTGGTGTTTCATTACAAGTCAGAACCCACAGTACGTAACAATATCTTAGATGGCCTATGCCTATATTAATATAATGTAAATGTAAAGTAAAATGTCTTACAAACAGAAATTCTAACCTACTTTATGTGAACGTATTTTCTTTTTCATTTTTCATTTTCTTTGACTCTAAACGTTTAAAACGATGCTAAGCCCATTGTAATAATCCTCTTTCGTTTCTCCAAGCTAAAATTACTTCCATTAACCTACTTTAAGACATTTTGCACCTTACACTGTTGAAGTTAGGGTATATTTTTGAGTTGCTGTTGAGTCGCTTTAGCAAGATCCTGAATTGATGGATCCAGTTGTCGTTACGGTCGTCGGGAATGTTCCAGAATGCTCCGACGATCAGGAAATTACAAGATAAATGAAATTCAATTGCTCTATACGTCTACAAATGAGTATATTTGTATATAACATAGAGTAACTTAATTTTTTATCATTACGTTATTTTTTATCATGAAAATATTTATTGTCATTACGTTATTTTTTATCATTAAATAATTTATTATCATTACGTTATTTTGTATCATGAATTTTTTTATTATCATTACGTTATTTTTTTCATGAAAATATTTATTGTCATTACGTTATTTTTATCATTAAATTATTTATTATGATTACGCTATTTTTAATCATTACGTTATTTTTTATCATTAACAAATTAATTATTATCATTAACTTATTTTTTATCACGAAATTATTTATTATCATTACGTTATTTTTAACATGTTTTTTTTATAATTATTACGTTATTTTATCATGAAATTATTAATTACCATCATGTTATTTCTTTAATTATGAATTAATCTATTATCATTACGTTATTTTTTATCATGATTATTTTATCATTACTTTATTTTAAATCATCTACATTTTTGTTGTCATTACGATATGATCATTGTGTTGTTTTTTTGTGAAACCATTGGTTTTAAAAGAATGTGTCATATATTCATCCCTTTAAAGTGTTTACAACTATAACGAATCGTCAATATGCTGTCTAAAATTTAAAGTATGTTGTATGTATAAAAAAACATCATTAGATTCAAGTTTTCTATGATACAACGCAATGCGTAAAAAGCTATTTCGTATGACTACATATTAAAATTAATCATTGTTTCCCTGTAGAATTCGTACTGCCTGGAGTTTTCGGCCTATCGCATTCTAATAGAGTTTTACAGTGACCATAATTTACAGGGTGATTTGAAAATTGTGTAAAATCTTGAAATCTGTTTGTAGAAAGAGCTATACATTCACCTAAGTGAAGCTTTTACAACTTTATCCCATCAATCTGTGTAGCACCGTGTTATAAGAAATGTAACTTGTTTATTTACACGTGTTATATGTTTATTGTACACTGTACCACACCTATGTCGCGAGTTTCGTACTGCTTTTATCTACTAGAAGTATATTCTAGCTTAGTTTTATAATTTTTTTATATTACATTAGAGTTATTACACTTAAAAAAAACGCACGCTTAACGCGTCTTACTGGTTGAATTACGTAAAATCCGTTCTAAATTCAAATTCATAATAATTTTATTCAAGTAGAAATTAGTCAAAAAAACTTTTGACAGTTGCTCTTTTTAAAGAAGATTTAACAATGTTTGATATGTGTATATATATATATATATATAACTAGCTGACCCGGCCACGCGTTGCTGGGAAAATTTAAAAAGTGGAAATAATTGAATTATACGGTATTTCGTTCACTACAAAATAAATTTAATTAATTTTATAGCGTCAACAACACGTGGTAATTATGCTGTTAAAATGTAGCTTATATGACACGTTCGTAGATTTACCATAGCAGCGCCATCTATTGATTACTTACTCAACCCAGTCGAAAGGTATCGACATCTGTTAGAATCATTTGGAGTTAACAGATAATTGTGACTGTCAAATAATAACAGACAATAATAAGCAATAAATTAAAATTGCGACTATAATTTGAGATTTAAACTATCCTATCTCTCAAGTTAGATCGAACTGCACATGGTGTGCGAATTTTATTATAATCGGTTAAGTGGTTTAGAAGTCCATTGAGTATAAACATTGTGACACGAGATTTATATATATTAAGATTATCTAAATGATTGAACAAAGCAAGTTTCAAACATTTCGATCAGTTAAAAATGAATTATATCATTTTATATACTTTTGATTTTAGGTTTATAGCTAAGTAATAAATGGTATAAGATATCTCGCAGAGCCTTAATATGTGAATTTATAAAATTGACATAAAAAATTCATATTTCACCGAAACAACTCAGTCTCAGCTGAGTGCAAACACGTTTGATGTCATCTACGTTTTACATCATTACCGTGAAATGCGTGCGGAGAAAAAATATTGCGGGCGTGTAGGAGAGGGGAGACGGTAAGTGGGGGTAGGTGAGAACGAATGGTTCCATGTTACATCAGGTGACGACAAAATTTGTTTTCCGTCATCTTACATTTCGGAAGTCGTTATTCAAGACTTTTCGCTTACTTAACATGTTTGATCAGGCGTAAGTGCCTGTGAACAATTTTCAGGAAGAATTATTTTTATACACAACCTGTCATTTGGTAGAATCTAATATATAAAATTCTCGTGTCACGGTGTTCGAACTTGAACTCCTCTGAAACGGCTTGACCGATTTTTACTAAATTTTATATGCATATTTAGTAGGTCTGAAAATCGGCTACTATCTATTTTTCATACCCCTAAGTGATAAGGGTTGTTCACCCGTATTTTTTTTTTTGACGAAATTTTTTGTTTTTATTTTTTTATGATACAACATACAAAAATACATACAACCTTAAAATTTCACCCCTCTACGATAGCCACAGAGTCACTCTGCGTTTGGCACTAATCGGTGTAACATAACTCCTGAAGATGAAAAACGTGTTGAGTGATTTGACGGTGGTAGTTGTGTAATTCGCATTGCTTGCCGCACGCGCATTTATCAGCGGGCTGGCGGGCGGTACACTTTGTTGCACGACTACCACTGCATGTGCGGAAGTGGCTAAATATTGGTCCTTTTCTTCATTAGTTTTTATATACGTAAACAGTTTTGTTTACAAAAATGTTTTCATATAAATTTTAAAAGCTCTAAAAATATTTTAAAATATGATTGTACACACTCGAGTTTTTGGTATAAATAAAATTTCAAAAGGAAAATTTAGGATTTCTTAAAACATGCTTGTATGAAAATTGAACTTCGCCGAGTTATATTCGGTGGAAAATAAAATGAATTCAACTGAAAATGCCGCGGTATAATTAGGCATTTTGTTAGAGCGATGCTACCGCGGGCCGTTCCTTTAAGTTTTATTTGAGATGGAGCCGTGTGTGTGAAATTAAAGGTATTTTCGGGGGAATACCCGTTTACCTTATGTGACTAAAGGTAATTTGTCTGATTGTTAGCATTCGTTATACCTTGGATTGTTATACAGGATGATTTATAAAAGCTTTAAATCTCTTAGGTTGAATTTATAGATCGTTTGACAGCAAAAAAAATTAAATATGACAGACGTAATAATCAAAGCATCTCATTTATAATGTAGTTCTATATACAGGATGATTGGTTATAGGTGTAAAAATTAAAAACTTTAAAACGATGAATATATAACACATTCGCTGTCAATTAACATATATATACACTATGATACATTTAATGGTTTCAGAAATAATAAACATCGTAATTATAATATAGTAAAAAAAAAAAATATTGCATCTTAATATCTAATTTCTACTGCCGCAATTTATTATCACATTTCATCAGAAAAAATCAATAAACGTGAAACATTTTAGAGTGATCATCTTATACAGGTTGATTAGAAATAGGTGTAAAAGTAAATATTTCATGACTTACTTATACAGTTATAATCAATTGATTGTAGTTGCATTAAAATTCCTTGCTGATACATGAGTTATATATCCACCGTTTCGAAGCTTATACACATATAAACAACCACCCTGTATAAGTTAGGCAAGTGTATACGAATTGATTTAATTTAGTTGTTTTTCCATAGAAAATTTTCTTACATATTTTCTATTTGCTACTTATGTATTTATAACTTAAAACTGACATATAACATAGGGAATATCGAATAATGTATCCAAGGTACAAACTTAAAATTAAAGTTTTTGTGACAGCGCTTTGCCAAACATTTTTAAACATTAACACTAGGTTTTACAAGCTGCCTATGAGCTTGGCGTGTTAGTCCATTCGGGCCAAAAGAAAATCAGAAAATTATTCATTTTTACATACAGTAATACCCCGCTTTACGCGACCCCGTTATACGCGGTTTCATTATAACGCGAATTGCAAATTTCGCGCTGAAATGCCTCGAATTACGCGAAAGAGTGCATATAAATATAATGTAGTCATCAATTTCTCTATGGTGTCTTGACCATCTGTCAAACATTTAAAAACAGTGTTGGGTGTTATGAACGTATTTTACAAGAACGTAAACAAAACGTTACCCAAAAGACAATAGATGTATTTTTCCGTAAAAAAATTAGAGTATGTATTGCATAAAGTGTTCCTAGAATTAAAGTGATTGATTAAAATGATTTGTATTTTTTTGTAATAATTTTTGACTATGTTTAATCATAAACCTCGTTATACGCGAATTTCAGTTAACGTGATTTTTTTTGGAACGTATTCCTCGCGTAAAGCGGGGTATTACTGTATATATAATTAGTTACAAATGTATAGTTTTAATCAAAATCGAAAAAGGTTTTATATCAAAAAGTTTATTTTTAAAAACCACTACGTTCAGCCAGGCAACTGGGTTTTGGTTCACTTCTATGTGTGTTTTATTTGATTTTATCCGAAGGTATATGGGAATAATAAATTTTTCACATATCGTTTGACGTGTTAATAATTATATAAAACTTAACATTATTTGCACTGAAAAACTACCGCGTTGTATAGACTGTAACCATGAAATGAAAATTAACAAAACTAAGTGAAAATGTTTAAAGTTAAACTTAAATTAAGTTAAATTTCTCTTTGAGCTAAAAACTCCAATACGAATGCGAGTCTGCGAGTTTTAGTTAAATATTTCTCGAGCGCAAACTTAAATCTAAGTTAAAATATTAACATTTTTGCATGTATTTCTATTCTTACTTTAATTTTAAAAAGCTTCCGCTTTAAAATACTCGAAGGGTGTGTTGTGTTTTTTTCATTCTTTGTTTATATTTAAATCACATTAATATATTTCTATTATAACTCTTCAAGCCTCAGAATTAAAATGTAAAAAATAAAAAATATAGGTGTCATATTAAACAAACTGTGAAATACATATTTAAAAGTGAAAAAATTAAAATAAAATCTGGGATATACTGTAAATGAATAAACCTAACTGCAGTGACAGAGGATGGATGAATAAAATAGAATAGAGGAGAAAGATAAAAAAAAAAGTAGAATGAAAGAATAGAAAGACAGATAAGATAGAAAGAAGAGAATGGAAATAAAAACAGGAAAGTGAAAAACTTAATAAACAAAAATAAAATCTCTGTTTCCAAATTAACATGGATGAAACGGCGGAGGCCTTTTAAAAAATACTCTTCAAGCCAATAACTTCTGTTAGTACAAAATCAAGGTACAGATAAAAAATAAATCATTTAACCCATTACATTATTTATTATTTCTAAAACCATTAGTTTTTGCATAGGGTGTACTAAACATTAATCCTATAAAGCTTTTACATCTATTTTCAATCACCCTGTGTGATTACTCGAAAAGATGTTCCAATAATTTTTTAATCTGTTATAATGCGACTGGCCAATAACGTGTTACTACCATTAACAAAATTAAAAACGCATTTTAAAAATAAATTGACTGAAAAGCTTATGGTTCAATAAACGAATATTTAAATGATGAGAATCCTTGGCACTGCCAATCATGATCATGTTTACCATGGTCAGGCCCTTCCTTTTTGGGCCGACGACAGTCAAGCTCGAAGGAAGTCGGTAGACGTTCAGCCCATATTCGGTCATCGTGGTGATCTTTACAGGATGCGTGATCGGATAATGTTATGATGATGATGGTGATGATTTTGGTGATGATGATGATGACTATATTCAGCTTGAATTATCATAGATAATATTGAATAAAAAATCTATATATATAAAATAAATTTTAAAATATTCAACTGCAAAAGATCTCTAATTCATTTATAATAAATGGAACCAGATTTTTTAATAAAACGCCACAAACATTATTGGATTACAATTTACAAAATTCAAACGCATATTAAAAATAAATTAACGGTAAAAACTTATTATTCAATAAACGAATATTAAAATGATAAGAATCCTTGACAGTGATGTCGCCTCGTTGTTTTGATTTCATTCGGGCTATATCTGATAATATGTATATATATAAATCTGTATTGTTTATTTTTTACTTTTATTTTTAACTTTATTAACAAATGTGTTGTTTCTTCTTGCTTCTTCTGTACAACTTGCAAAATCGAGTAGAGTTAAAAATAAAATAGTTTATAAAACAAATAGATAATAAGTTGACGATCAATAAGATTTCTGGTAATAATTACAATGTTAAGTAAGTAAATTTTATTTTATTACCTTTTTTATCTTGTGGTAGTATAAAATCTGCAGGCACAGATTGTAAAAAATAATTTTAATATTTTTTAATTCTAAATTTAAATGTTAAAACACATATTTGTCATAAAATAAGCTATACATATATTCTATTAAAGATTTTATATATAAACAAACATCCTATAGTATAAATAGTATAAATATCAAATATGTATACTACCTATGTCAAGTTATACGATAAGAGTATATGAAAGATTTGTTCTAAACCAGTGATTCCCAAAGTGGTCTATATCGACTCCTAGGGGTCTATGACAACCTGCAAGGTGTCTACGTCAGCGAAAAAAAATTTGGGGGTCTATGAAATGAAAATGGGGGTCCACGATAGTGGATCTAAACACATACACTGATAGTATCTATTTACTAACATCATACTATCTTATAATATCAAAACATTTACTTTATTTATAATAGTACCTATGAAGTAAAAAATTATTAATATGTTACGTATATTTTACATAACAGATATAAAATTTTATTTTGAGTAGTTTTAATTTAAATTCAATTAATAAATGTATAAATTAACATGTATTTTTACTTTAAGTTTTTAACACTAAACTTCACTACAGTAAGAAATATACAGGAAATCAATATCAGGTAAGTAGGGGGTCTACCCAACACGGAAAAACATGGCAAGGGGTCTACGACACAAAAAAGTTTGGGGAACTCTGTTCTAAAAAGTCAAAGTGGTAGGTTTTTATAGCGGGCAATACAGGTGTCACGAAGGGTACTAAACTCGAGCCGGAACTTTAAAAACATTACGACTACATAAACCCGATAAGAGGTCAGATATAAAACGTGCCAGAAAAAATATGTTCTAGAGTGTGTTTATTTATTACACAGGGTGTTTTCGGGCTGTTGTTTCAGCTGCCAGCAAATTATATAGCCGTCGGAAGAACTGGGGCCATATGCTTTATAACGATCTGTTATAATATATATCCTACATGTTTTTAAACGGTTTTATTTAGATTGACCCGTACGGAATTTATTTGTTTGGGTCAAAATTAGAAATTGAAATTTAAGCACCTTCCCGTTGTCAGATTGATCTGAAATTTGGTACACAAATTTAATTTAGATGACAATACAATATAATAAAATCAATAACATTATAAATCTAAGATGGTCGCCGATACAAAATGGCGGATTACATATTTTTCCTTAACCGCCTCAATATGGGTATCAAATGAAAGGACTACACTAGTAAAACACGATGATTATGTCAAAATTTAAAATTCAAGATGGACGCCGTTCCAATATGGCGGCTTAGGTATATATTTTTCCACAACCACCAAAATTTGGGTATCAAAAAACCGTTTAACTTGAAAGTTTTTTAAATGTATTTATTTTTTTAAATTACCTCCGTTTTAGGGATCTCTCACACCACCCCTATTTATGTGAGAATAGGGATTTTAGTTTTTGTTATTAATTTTTTTATACTCTTTTATTATTTACTTTCTCTTCTTCCATTCCTCACAATATCTATCCTGCTACTCTTTCATTCCACAATTCGTTCTCTTTTTTTTGCATTATATTAACCTTTCATCCATCCTTAATCACTGCAGTTGGGTCTATTTACAATTTGAAATATCACAGATTCTTTATTTAATTTTCCTCTTATATATATTTATCACACTTATTATTATTTACATCTAGTTTGTTCCATACTATATTTTAATTCTAATTTACATTTTGTTCTTAGACTGTTTTGCTTACTTATTTCTATTTATTGCGTCTTTAATTACATTCCTGGAGAATCTGAGGAAGTATCCATTTCCTTCCTTGTCTGTGATGATGGAAGCAATAGTCGCCTCCTTAATCCTTTTTTCTGGTATTCGGTGTCGAATCGAAGCCTTCCGAATGCGATGTCTTCAGTGTAAGAAGCCTTTTTAAAAAAGATGTAATAAGCTATGAGTCTTGGAAAAAGGATTCGAAATTTAAAAAGAATGGTAAATAAAAAGGTAACCGTAGAGTACGGTAGATCTAATGCAGTGATTCCCAAAATGGTCTATATCGACCTCTAGGGGTCTATGACAACCTGCAAGTGGTCTATGTCAGCGAAAAAAAAATTTGGGAGTCAACGAAATGAAAATGGGGGTCCACGATAGTGGATCTCAACACATACACTGATAGTACCTATTTACTTACATCATACTATCGTATAATATCAAAACATTTACAATATTTATAAAAGTACCTATGAAGTAAAAAAAATATACAACGAAAAAAAGAAACAGACTGGACATCATTAGCCGAGGAGATTTAAGATTAACCCTTACAAAATTGACGCCAAATGTTGATAATTTATTATTAAACCATCAGGTTCATTTTCTCACTAAAAATATTGACTTATCGCTTATGTTATTTTATTTATAGTTTATTTAATGTTACGTATATTTTACATAACAGATACAAAATTTTATTTTGAGCAGTTTTCATTTAAATTCAATTAATAAATGTGTAAATTAACATGTGTTTTTACTTTAAGTTTTTAATACTAAACTTCACTACAGTTAGAAATTTACAGGAAATCAATATCAGGTAAGTAGGGGGTCTACCCAACACGGAAAAACATGGCAAAGGGTCTACTACAAAAAAGTTTGGGGAACTCTGGTCTAATGCATATATCAGAGTAGAGTCATCGCGTTAAAGAGAGGACGCGGGGGTATTCCCGACGATACAAGGTCGCGAGCACCGCAAGATTGGTCATCATGACGGTCTTTGGACTGGGCTGGACTCCTTGTCCAGGGTCTTGCAGTTGGCATCTGTCGGCTGCCAAGATGATGATTACTTGCTCTAGAGCTGTTTGAATCTCCACTGCCAGATCGAATCAAGTCGCAGAAGTAGTTCCAGAAGAGTTGGTCGTCTAATATGGAAATACGCCCACTGTTTCTTGTACTTTTGTGATATAGCTTGACATGGGTAATAAAAATATTTGATTTGACATAATATTGATACTTAAGTAAGCGTATAGAGGCTTTCGAAATGTTGACATATAGACGCATGCTGTCCATAAGCTGGACTCAGAAGGTGACCAACGTCGAAGTTCTGAAACGAATCGGCCATATACGCGCACTAATGCTCACAGTAAAACGAAGGAAAATCGCTTACTTGGGACACGTTCTTCGACACCAACGATACAATCTCCTTCAACTTATCATGATGGGAAAGGTCGCTGGTAAAAGGAAGGTTGGTAGGAGAAAGAAGTCGTGGCTTCGTAACATTAGAGAGTGGACCGGAATCGCCAGCGCTGCTGAGCTATTACGCAGAACCAAAAATAAGGAAGAGAGCAGGAAGCTTATAGCCAACCTCCACTAGTTGGAGAGGCACTTCAAGAAGAAGAAGAATATTGATACTACAGAATGATTATTTATAGATATAAAAGCATTAATAGGATGCATGTATAACTCATTTGCTGTGAAATATGTATGGTAATCGCTCGTGCATTCTACAGCCGGTATAGCTCGAACTCGAGCGACTATCTTTGGGGGAGCGGTATACCTTTAAGTAGGCATCTATCGGCTACCATGACAATGATGTGAATAAGCCTGGTAGTAAAAACCTTATCCTACCATCAGAAACATACCACATGTTAAAATATAACTCTTAAATTTCACATTCCATTTGTTAACCGTTGAATTTTTAAACCAATTTATGTTTATTTGTTACAGTCACGTGACCCGTACCGCTAGTTGGCTGCCTCCTGCTGAAAGCTGGCCCTGCATCAGAGACAGCGCGGCCGGGGAGAGCGACGAGGACCTTCCATATGGATGGGAGCAGGCTTTGGACAACAGGGGGAAGTCCTATTATATCAAGTATGCTATTTTAGATTAATTTCTTCATTCTCATAGAATATTAAAAGAGATCAGTTGACCTATTATATAATCATCACAATCTTCCTCTACTAATTCGCTACTAGACGTCCACTACTGGGCATAAAGCGTCCTGAAAATATTACCAACAAGATCCGTAGGAAGCGATCTGGATTCTGTGATTTACTATATGCTTAACAAGGTCATCTATCCCACCCATGGGTCCACATATGGAAATCCAACGTTACACTTGCTGGTCCATGGGTATCACTATAGAACCTTAAAGCCCCAGCTATATGTAGTCCACTGCAACTTCTTAACAATCTTCAAGGCTTCGGTTTCTTTCATTCTTTTACTGAACTCACTGCCAATTCACGTAGATAAATACTAAATATATTCTTCTCCATCTTCATTCTGTTCATACCCTTCAACTTACATTAAGGCTAGAATTTCCTGGCGCATTATATTCAAAAGTATCCTTTATTCAGTTGTAGGGGAAAAATGACGACATCGTAAGCGGCGCATCGAAAAGGGGAATTCCCCAGAAATTAAATTGTTCATTTACGTCTGTATAAATACGGGCAAAGTTTAAATACACACTTCTACTTCGGACTTCGTGTTGTTACTACCTCCAACACCTACTGACCCTAAGAAGAATTTCATATAGTATTAAGAAATCCATTGCTGAATTTAATATTCGTATATCTTCCTAGATAGATATAATTAGTGTTGGTTTGTCGAATAAGGTCAGGCATCAAGTATTCTCGCGTCGCTTCACCGCAATTACTTGTCCGAAGCTCGGCTAATATGCCCCAGATTAATTTATAATTCACTTAAAGGGTAAATTAGTATTCCAATTTGTAAATAATCCTGTTTGGACTTCGCGGTAAAGGCGGTCTATTTAGAACACTCGATATATATCCTACATATAGTAAACTTAGGTTCCCGTGAATAAGATATATCAACACTTATAATAAATAAGTTAGTTAAGAAGCAATCTCTTAAGGCTGTATGATGGTAAGTATTTAGAAATGAAGAGAATATAGGCGGCTTAACCTATAGTGCAGGATCATGCTAGCTTAGTTTCGCAACAGAGATGTGGTACAGGCATAAAAACAACGAGTGTTATTCTGCCGTCATAAGAAGAAACGCCGTAACTAATACCACACTGTAAGCTATACCTACTTATAAATTAGCTTGTAGGAATATGAAAAGACTTTCTTGTTACATCGGCAAAGTTAATAGATATAGCCGCGGGGGGGGGGGGGGAGTCAGGCCTAGGGGGCGCCAGGGTTTCATTGCACACGGGCGATACACTAGCCGCCCCTGGAAGAGAATAATGGATGATAAGGGAATTTCGGAAGACAAGGTACATGGCGTGCCGATGATATGTAAATGAATTTATTTGGAAAATTAAATACGCAGTGAATGTTTAGCGTGAATGTTATCTCTCCATCGTTTTTTAAATTTTTTACTTACATGAAACATTTTTAATTCTCAGCCATGTCAACAAAACAACAACATACGTGGCGCCCGAAGGTTGTTCGAGTGAATCACCACCAGCTCCGCGGGACGTGGTGTTGGAGAGAGATCCAGACCTAGGGTTCGGTTTCGTTGCCGGCTCCGAGAAGCCTGTTCTGGTCAGGTTCGTCACGGACAATTCGCCCAGCGTTGGGAAGGTGAGCAACTTTTAGTATTTTTATGATCATAGATGAATAAAGTAGCCCAACATTTATCATTATTATCACCATAACTTCATATGACGTCCACTTGTGGACATAGGTCACCATCATAGTTTTCCAGAAAGTTCGATTGGAAGCGGATTGAATCTAGTCTCTCAAACTCATTTAAATATGGATCTCATACGTGATTACAAGTATATTGAAAACATGCCCACTGACTACATAGTAAAAAAAATCAAATTGACGAAATAACATTGAATTTAAATAACAAATATTGTATAAATAAAATAAATGTGTCTATCCAACATGATAAAATAAATCATTTATTCTATATCAGTATTCGATATTTAATTTTAACGGATTTCTTGGTGTTGTTCTAGAACCTTCGATTTGTAATTTCTTATTTTTTTATTGGACGACTGTATTTTGAGTTGACAGCAAATATATTATACTTTATACATGATGATTAATAGGTGTAATAGATTTAAAGGGATGAATGTATTGCTACAACCTATCCAAAAATCAAAGGTTTCAGAAATAATAAAAAACGTAATTATTATTATATATTTAAAATGCAGTATCCGGCGATAAATACACATCGACCTTTGGATAGAGACAAACGGCTAATTTCGGCTTCGTAGAGCACTATCTCTGTCCCACACTACCTTTGTGACGTTTTGTCAGTCGTTGTATATCGTGCGATAGAGATAACGCTCTACGAAGGTGAAATTAGCCGATTGTCTCTTCCCAAAGGTCGATGTGCAATATTCATCGCCGGGTACTGTAGTTATTATTTACTATCTGATCATATACACTTTGTACACTGAGAAGTTTTTTCCTGTCGCATGCTAATATTGTTTAATCTTTTTACACATGTAAACAATCACCCTGTGTATTATATCAATATCTCTAGGAATTAAATCCGTCGTGATGAAATTGTGATGTCGATAAAAACAAAGATTTTCAATGAATATAAATAGACATTAGTAACATAACGTTTCGATTACCTTCGCCTTAAATATTTAATGGAATCAGGCGTTACCTCGCGGAAGTCCATCCTAAGTAAGAAAAGGACCAATATTTAGCCACTTTCGCACATGCAGTGGTAGTCATGCAATAAAATGCACCGCCCGCCAGCCCGCTGATAAATGCGTATGCGGCAAACAATGCGAATCACACAATCGCCACCGCCAAATTACTCAACACGTGTTTCACCCCTCCACGGGGCATCTTCAGGAGTTATGTTACACCGATTAGTGCCAAACACAGAGTCCTTCGCCAGTACCTTCGCCTTGTTGCTAAAACCTGTATATGTAAATAAAAAAACTCACATGTCATTCCAGTTGGAGCCAGGTGATCAGATCCTATGTGTGAACGGGGAGGACGTAAGCCTCGCTGCGCGGGAGCATGTGATATCAGCTGTGAGGGCGTGCACCGAGAGGGTCACGCTGAGGGTCTGCCAGCCCGCGAGGACCGGCAACCAGGCGCGGAGATCTGCACTCCTGTCGGCAGCAAAACGCGCCCGCTTGCGCGCCAAACCTCCGAGGGTGCGGTTCGCGGATTCAGTTCAGCTGAATGGATCGCCCATGTATCCAGTAATTATTCATCTATTATTTGATATATTACGAAGTTAGTACTTTTATGTGTTACACGGACTCAATATGCGATCGCAAGGTTCTTCGATGTGAATACGGCAACCGCCGCACTGATACTGGCGCACAACCTGAGGATGACAATATGGAGTAGGGATGAGGTAGTGCTGGCATGAAAAGTAATTTTAAAAACGACGATACAGTCAAGTCGGTCATCGTGGTGAAAAAGGGGAGAAAGGGAAAGAAAGGGCTGAAAAGAAGAAGACAAAAGTTAAGCTATTATTTATTCATGAAATACATGCATCTTCAGATTGCAGGTGTTTAAATCTACACTTCTTTACAAAGCTCTAGAGATACCACAGGGATCTCTGGTTGAACCACCACAGATTGTAAATCTCTTAGACCTTAGTTAATTTGAATTCCGTAGATTATTAAGTTTTATTTTCCAAGAAATTATTACTACTTACATATAAAAAAACTTTTAATTTGTTTTCAGCCTTCAGCATTCTCCCTAGGTGACCTATGTCTACCTCCGATGGCGAACGTACTGAAAGTCTTTCTCGAGAACGGTCAAACGAAGTCTTTCAAATACGACGCCACAACCACTGTAGCGGACGTGGTGATAAGCCTCAAAGACAAGCTGTGCATCACAGCTGATGAACACTTTAGTCTTGTGGTGGAACACGTCAAGAGTCTAAGGAGGAACAAGTTGACGTTGCTGGATCCTAAGGAGTCATTAGCGAGGGTAGGTGGAAATTTGATCAAGATCCTGTTTCTAATATATACGCGCTCGGAAGGGGAGTTCCTTCCAGAGTACATTGGCAAGGAAGATGGTATCCAAAAGTGATCTAAGAAGGTGTATTCATATATGTATAAAGAGTATTTATAATTTACATGACCCTAATAACGGCAGCGGCCACATCACTGATGGCTTCCGAATTCAAATCGAATTCAAAATTCGAATTAAAAATGCCCAAGAAGAATTTGAATTCTGAATGATTTAAAATGAAAGTATTGTGGTCATAAAAAGGAGCTTTGGACGCTTCAAATATATATAACATATAGTCTGTATGTCGTAATTAACAGGGGCGTTTTTTATAACCTCTGTTTTAGGGGACCTCGTATCCTCCTGACCGTGTGTGAGGAGGGACGTTACTAATTCACTTTAAATGAGTTTTTCAATTTTTCTTATACACTCTCTTTCGTTCTTCCGTTCATTCCTTTTACGCTTCACACGATCTTTCATTCTTCGCTAGAAGATCTTTCTACTATCTCCTTTCTTCCTTGATCTACACTCCTAGATCACAGTTTTATACATTAATTATAACAGACTACTTATATTGATTTACATTTCTTTTGTTATTTCACTATTTTTTTTCTTAAAACTTTACTCTTAATAATTTTTTTCCTATGTCTTATATAGTTTATTATAATTCATTTTCTTGACTTTTGCAAGTCTTACCCTTTTTTCTATTCCTGACTCTGGTTTCCTTTTCTTGGAGTCTGCATAACTTTTCTGCCGAATTATAGAAAAGATGGCCGCAGGTTGTTGTCGCCCATGAAGGAAGCGTTCCTTTTTTTTCATTAATATAGGCGCTAGGATTAAAAGTAAAAGATAGAAGTGTCTAAAAGTTCGCAGCAGTAGTAGGTAGCTTTCATCTTCCACTCATTCTACCCTGGGAGAGCAGAACGAAGAGATCCAATGTATAATTAGTACAGCGAGGGTGTCCAAAATCAGGCTTCTTTCCAGGATATACTTCAACTAATACCTGGGTGATCCTGAAGTTGTAATTATCAATCAGTATTTTAAATAACCTGTGTTATATTTCAACCGCAGGTCGTTCACTTCTGGACATAGGTTTTCTTCTTAAATTAAAAACTTCGTCTCATTACGCTCCTGTCTACATCACACCTATCAGTGGTCGAAACTTTCCATGACTTTGTTGTTTTTTAGATTGCAGCAAGACCAGGGTCTCATAAAATGCGTTGCCTGTACCGCGTGGTGTTCGTACCAAGTTCTGCAGCGGAGCTAGCCCAGAGAGACCTGGCTGCGCTGGACTACCTCTATCTGCAGTGCTGCAATGATGTAGCACAGGAGCGCTTCGCCCCTGAACTGCAGCCCGAGGTGGCGCTTCGCCTGGCCGCTCTGCATATGCACCAACATGCGCTCGCCAACAACATGTCCCCCGCCAAACTCACAGTCAAGATTGTCGAGTAAGTATATTAAAAAACCAAGGTGTACTTTTCACGTGATATCGCTCCATATGTTTGGCCGTTTCGGCTGTTATACTTTTGTGTCAAAATATTTTGAATTTAAATTTCGAATTTAAATTCGAACGACGGCATAAGTCTTTATGAACAGTATGATTGGTTACATTCGTAAAAGCTCCGAAGGAGTGAATGCATAGCTGATTTGTCAGTAAAAAGTTTTTAGATATAGCTCTTTATGAAGTGGTCACTTTGAAATATGTTACATTTATTTATTTTTTATATTGCAATACTATCAAATACTTTTGTTAACAAAGTCTACAAAGACAGATAAGCTTTTAAATCTATAAACAATCATTCTGTAGTATAAATAGTATGAAAATAAACATGAAACATTTGTTCTAAACAGTAAGTGGTAGCTTTTTATTGATTCATATTTCTATTGCAATAAGACTGGCCAATAACTTCTATCTGTACAAAGTCTACAGAGACAGATAATAAACAAAATTTAATATGTAGTAATATGAATTATAATAATGTGTAAGTTTATTTATCTATGAAACCATTAGTTGTTGGATAGGATGCCATACAATAAATGATAGCAAATGTTATATACATTTCTTTAATATACAATCTCATATATATAACCTCAGTACTCTATTGCAGTGTTTTTTTTTTCAATTCTCTCAGTGTTATTTGGGATTAATGTATGAATAAGTTATATTCGCTGCTATGTTTTCCGTATGCCTGTTTACGGTGTTGATGTGCCTGAATCAAAAATTTCCAGAAGAGAGTTTGGGTTGGAGCGCTTTGTGCCCAGTGGTCTTCTCGACAGCATGAAGCGGAAAGAACTTCGCCGTCTCGTGGCGCATTCCCTCAAGCTGAACTCACACATGACCGGTGGACAGAGACAACTCACGCAACTTCAGGTATAACCTATCATCAATTCAACTATTTTTAAACGATTTTATTTAGTTCGACCCGTACGGAATTTATTTGGATCAAAATTAGAAATTGAAATTTAAGCACTTCCCCGTTGTCAGATTGATCTGAAATTTGGTACACACATTTAATTTAGATGACGACACAATATAATAAAATCAATAACATTATAAATCTAAGATGGCCGCCGATACAAAATGGCGGATTACACATTTTTCCTTAACCCCCTCAATATGGGTATCAAATGAAAGGGCTACACTAGTAACACACGATGATTATGACAAAATCTAAAATTCAAGATGGAAGCCGTTCCAATATGGCGGACTAGTTACATATTTTTCCACAACCGCCACAATATGGGTATCAAAAAACCGTTTAACTTAAAAGTTTTTTAAATGTATTTATTTTTATTTAATGGCCCCCTTTATTGGAGGCCTCTCATACTCCCCTAACATTTGTAAGGTTAAGGATGTTTATTTCCAATAAGTGATTCACACTCTTAATTTATTTCTTTTATCATACGTCACATTATCATTCATTCTCTCTGCTGCCACCCATCACAATATCATTCACTCTTTATCATTTATTACATTCCTTTCTTTCATCTTCTCTCATTCTTCACCTCAGTTCTTAATATTACAGCTATGCTAAGTTACATTTGGTTATTTTACTTCTTTTCTTTATTTTTACAATTATACTCTTATTCTATTTTATTAAACTTATCATTTCAACCATTAGACATAGATATCTCTCATAGATTTCCTATAGAACTGACTCGAAGAGGCAGACTACTTCATCATATGGACGACATTCTTCGCTCGCTTTCACCGTGATCTCTACCAAAGAACCTGAAAGATCCAAAACTTCTATTATATCTGGTGAAATATTTGTTCAAAATAGGATACTGATCCTACCCAAGGTCCTGTTCCTCCCTGTTCGCGGAGGCAGGGGCGGGCGGCCGCCCACGCATCGGTTTATATCTAGTGTGGTGCTTGATTTTTATCCATCGCACGCGTTCATACTGGTCTTTTTAATCAAGAATCTAAATGTATAACATCGATTTCGATATGTATAATTTATTCATTTTGCATATGGAAGGTATTGATATAGGTATGTGGAATTCCAGGCCAAGCTACACTACCTGGATATTGTGGGGAGCTTGCCAAGTTACGGAGCGAAGTGCTTCAGCAGCACCCGACCGGAGCGAGTGCTTCTAGTGTCGCCACGCTTCGGTCTCAGCCAGATCGTCGGCAGGAGCAGTTCTGTGGTAACCAGATAAATATCATCATTTCAGCTGGTAGACGCCCACTTCCAAGCAAAGATGATGAATGAAATGATTGATCATGCGCTATCCGCGTCCAGCGACATTGGCTATGTTTGTCCACCTAGGAGGTCGTGGTCGATCGAGATCTTACTCCAGCGATGGGCTTCGCCCACTCCCACTTCGCGCAATAAAATCCTTCGAGTTACATCGGTGAACTTGGACTCATACATCATCATCATTTAAAGCATATGCCTCACTTAAAGATCACCACAATGATTGATCTTGCGCCACCCGCATTCATCAACAAATGCTATGCTGGTCCATCTAGTGGCTCTTGGTCGATCCACAACCTTTCAAACAACCGCCGTCGGTTGACAAGAAATCCTTCGATCTACATCAGTGATCTTGGACTCATATGTCATCATCATTCCAGCCGGTAGATGTCCACTTCTAGACATAGGACTCTCCCAAATATCGCTACAATGATCGGTCTTACATTGCCCGCATTCCGCGATCCTGACTATTTGGTCCACCTGGTGACTCTCGATCCAGAACCTTACGGAGCAACAGCTGTCGGTTGCACCAGCAACCTACCCCGCACGTTGCCACTTAAGACAAGAAATCCTTCGATCTACATCAGTGATCTTGGACTCATATGTCATCATCACTCCAGCCGGTAGACGTCCACTTCTAGGCATAAGGCTCTCCCAAATATCGCTACAATGATCCGTCTTACACTGCCCCAATCCGGCGATCCTGACTATTTGGTCCACCTGGTGACTCTCGATCCAGAACCTTACGGAACAATAGTTGTTGGTTGCATAAGCATCCTACCCCGCCCGCTGCCACTTTAGAGGAGCAATTCTTCGAGCTCTGTTGGTGACCATGGATTCCTTTTTATGCCATGATTATCACGGGACTTCCTCAAGGAACCTTTTTAGGTCCCCTATTACATAATTTCAAAATAGAAGGGTTTTCAACAATAATATAACAGATTTGTTTTCAGCCATATGATCTCATGTTGGACAAAGATTTTCCACATATATTTGCAATAGGTCCTCAATAATTCACATTATTAAAGTTAATTAAATTGAAATCTCTTTTCAAGAGGTAGGTTAATGGTAGAATGATTATATACAAATTAAATAATTTAAACTCTAAAAGATGGTGTTAAATGTGGTTAATAATTCACCAGCCCCAATCGATCGCGTCAATGGAGGAGGTGGAGTGCATTCGTGTCAAGAGGGAGTGCGGAGGAGGGGCAGACGTGGCGGTGTTCCTCCGCCGCGACAGAGTACTGGCCCTCCTCATGGACGAGCGAGACGCAGCTGAGATGCCGCTCTTCATTGCAGGGTTAGTGGAATGTGAACCTTTTACCAGCCCCCCCCCCACCTAAATTGCTTTAAGAATACTAATTAAGGTCTTTGATCATCATCATATTTGGTGATAGACTACCGTTACTAGACATAGACCCCCCCCAAAGATAGTTACGACTTTAACATCGTGGACATCATCGTGGTCCGTCGAACAACAGACACCCTGGGACTGTATAACAGTGTCCATCACGCGGCAGCGATATCATGTCACACACGTGCGTATATCATACGGACGAGACTCAAGATGCGATCGCAAGATTCATCGACGTGAACACGGCAACCGCCGCACAGATATTGGCGCACAACCTGAAGATGACTATATGGAGTAGGGATGAAGAAGTGGTCGCACGAAACGCAATTTTAAAAACTGGACATTGTTATACAGACCGCTAGACATAGTGGAAGTAGCTATATATTAGTCCTTTTCTTACTTAGGATGGACTTCCGTAAAGTAACGCCTGAATCCATTAGATATTACACAATTTGTTCAGTTCAACTTAGTTTTGAATAGTTTAATATTTAAGTCAGAAATTAGTTTAACCCTTTTCTTGATAATGTATCTGTAGAGATACATCAGAATTAAAAAAAAATAGTGGCATCAATTTTGAACGCAAAGTAATCATTTGTATGTGAATATTTAGGTAATTTTTTAATTTTCGAACGCTTGTTCAGTTTTTTCTGTTGGCATCCTTGGGTCTTAAATGTCAAGTGGTATGAATATTAATTTAATATTAAAAAAAATCTGTCAAGTTAAGGGTTAAGAGGCGTGGTAACATTTAAAATGTAATTATACAAACAGGCACGGACGCTAATGTCTATTTATATATATATCTTAATAACTAACGACCTTAATTATGTCATAAGTCCTAGTGATTTATATGGACCCCAAAAACCTAAAGACTCTTTCTTGTCGGTCTGTCTGTATAATCTATGGAGAAATAACAAAGCCAAACGCCAATGAATATGATATATATGACTTAAATTCCAGATATTACCGTCTCGCGACAGGAAAAGAGCTGAATGTGGAGCTGGAGAGAGAACCAATAACAGAAGATATAGGTAAGTTTGAAATTTATTTTAAATTATATACACATTTATACATCCAAACAAATATTAAATACGATATCATTTTTTTTACTCATTAAAGATTGTTAAAAAACTAGTTACAGAAAAAATGTTTATGTATATATATATACACATAAATATATATATTTATGTATATATGTATATATACAAATCCCTGATCTGATCCCGCAAACGTTGTTATGCAAAAAAAAATTAGTTTTTAATTAACAAATGTAAGATAAGGGTTGATCGTTGAGGGGTGAAAATTTAGGTTTGTATGTATTTTTGTATGCTGTATCATAATAAAATAAAAACCAAAAAAATTGACTAATAAATTAAAAATAAAATTTAGGTGTGGACCATATGTAAAATTTGGACCGCATGTAAAATTTGGTAAAAATCGGTCGAGCCGTTTCGGAGGAGTTCAAGTTCGAACACCGTGACACGAGAATTATATATATTAGATATATATATATATATATATTTATATATACATACACAACAAGGGGTCCTGTACGATTTAGATTCAAAATACACATACATAGACATCTTTCACAGAAAAACCGATTGATTTTCACCGCTCCGGCGTTAATTTACGAGATGGCAATAGGTTGTTGATAACGAAGGTGAATATATTGTTGATAGAAAATAAAAACTTGTCAAACATGTTGTCATGTGAATTTAACATAAGAAAGCGACATTACTTTCCGGTCCCCCTGATATATAATGTAATTAAAAATTCCTTATTTTAAATTCCATAACTATAGAAATTGTTGAAATTGAATGACACCAGAAACTTCAAATTTTTCGACCAATTCATCTACGTACACAACGCAACAAAAATGAGTTATTTCAATCCTAAGAGAATAAACGACAACAAACATGTATTTCCTCTGAAATTGGTGAAGCCAAAATATACAGCCTTTTATGCCCCAGTACATAATGATAGAGATAAATAAATAAATATTGGTTTTTGTTCCTATAAAATTTTATATTCAACGGGATAAATATTCCCAAACATTTATTTTGGTATTGAATCAAGAAATGGGTCTAATGTACCATGTTTTCAACAGGGTTTTACCCGCTAAACCCTTCATATGCATCGGAAACCACACAGTGTCATGGTGGATCTAGTCCTAAAAATCTGGACTATCTGGTTGACAACTTGGTCTCCGTTACCGCTACCTTATTGTCTTCGAATATGATCTAATTTTGTGTCTCTTTCTTTCAGCTCCACCTTACCTATCGCAACATAACGTAGTACCTGCAAAATGGAGTTACCTACACTATGATGATCCCACAGAACTTTCCAGAAAGCATTACGCCATATTCAGTATGCCTCCACCATACCACTCAACACCGGAACAATCGAAGACCAACTTGGATACTAACATGAACTCTAGTATCACAAATAGAAATCTGAGTAACAATTCTAGCCCACTGTTGGGATACGATAGTAATGCAGGGATTTTAGGCCACGATGTACACTTCGAGAAATGTAGGAGAAACGAAGAATTCAGATTATTCGATCCAAACGATGCCTGCTATTTAGACGACGGTATGGGATTTGATCTTCAAAGCGTCTTATCAATGGAACTCTTAGAAAACGCAGCAAATAACCCTAGACTAGTTGAAGCAAAGAATGAAGAAGTACTGAGAAGAGTAGCAGAAATGCAAAAACTTGTAGAAAACTCTGAACAATATCTAACAGAGAATTGTGATATATATAACGAAGGAGATATAAACGATGAACTAGTAGGTAGAGAAACGTGTGTTGATCAAACAGAAAGTGATACTGAGTCGAACGCTAGTAGAATGTCAGCAACGGACGACGCTCCAGGGATACTGAAACACAGCGATTCATTGTTACTACTCACAGAAACAATCAATCAAGGACTAAGCGGATTAACTGTCGCTGATCCTGATAGAGATGCATCCAGTGATTTATCCAAAAGACAATCTCAAGGGTTAAGTGCTATTCTGAACAATTGCGGTCTAACAGATGCACTGCTAGCTCTCAACAGTGATGTTTGTCAATCTGAGAGCGACAATGATTCATTCTACACCCCAACTAGCAGTCCAATACGCAAGCAACACGGTAAATGCACTAATAAAATTGTACGAACCAGTTTCGGCCTACACAGTCCCGATGCGACACTAGACAATAAAGAAACAAATCTGAAGGAGTATCTAAAACAGCTTAGAGAGAAAAGTAGTAAAGAAAACTCAGCCGGAACTGAGTTTCCTTTTTACTATCAAGAAAATACAGTAGACACCGACGCCGAGCTTATAGATTTAACTTTGATACCACCACCACAAACACCCGACGAATTAGATGGTGCAACGCAAGTCCCACAAATTTTACCTGTCGTACCCCCTTCATTTGCTGATGATAAAGATCAAGATGAAGTTCCGAAGAGTAATGACTTTGAAGAGTTCATCGCTAATGTTACTGTACAACCACCCACTGTGAAAGTCACACCAGCTATCGAGCTCACACCAGAAGAAATCATGTCATACATTATCCCACCGCCGCCGGCTTCCAACTCTTCAACTTTGGATAGGGATACAAATTACGTCAATGAAGCTGTGATGACGCAAGATTCAGATTTACCCGCGACAAATGAAGCAAAACCAAGCAACGGAGACGTAGTGCGAGGGACGCTGAGTGTTAGCGAAATAAGAAATATGTTTGCAGCGAAAACGCTCAGCGAAGCAAGAAATAGCCTCTTGTTAAAAGACAAAAACAAAACGCTAAACCAAACAAAAACAGATTCACCCAAAGGCAAAAGGAAAAGTGTTGTAGGAGAGAAACAGGCGAACGGAGTAGCACATATCATAGAATACCCCACGGTTGAAAGGAAAGGTATGTTTTCATGTTGTAGTAAGGACAAAAGCAAAAACGATGATAGCTCAGAAGAAACAGACAAACTAGACGCCCACGTAGAAAGCTCCGATACCATGCCCGACGTATGCGAAGTTAGACCACCTCCCAGGAGAAAAAGCATCGAGCCCAAAAAAGCTCCCGAGAGACCCCCCAAAGTACCGCCACCCCCTGCACCGAGACCCAGGTCCAATTCATTCACTTGTACGAACAACGAACTCAGCGCCGTAGAAATACCAAACAACCACTTTAGCACGTTA
Organism: Battus philenor; assembly: GCF_028537555.1. Taxonomy (NCBI): domain Eukaryota; kingdom Metazoa; phylum Arthropoda; class Insecta; order Lepidoptera; family Papilionidae; genus Battus; species Battus philenor. The sequence goes on along the minus strand of NW_027181676.1, from coordinate 14,410,280 downwards.
AACAATAGAAGGTTGAATTACAAAGTAGTTTGTGACATGAACGAGCAGACCTCACAAAGTCCACCACAGATACCTCCGAGGTTAGAGAACAAGGCACTCCCACCTCCGCCTCCTCTTCTGTTGCCCCCAAAGAAACCTCCCTTACCGCCGGTACCGAGTATCGAGGTGCTCAGAATGAAAACTTCGCAGAAACTGTCGCCGGTCCGTAGTACGGAGCAGAGGCTCGCCAGCATCGGCTCCCCCCACTTCCACCGCAACCTCAGCACCTACCGAAACCTAGAGAACGAGAGCAGAGTAACCGAAGAAGAGATGAACGTCCGTTCTTCTCAGAGCTACAGCTCCATGACGCTACAGAGCCGCCACGTGCGTTCTAATTCCGAAACGAAAAACACCATATTGAAGAACAAAGAGATGTCCACAGCCCTGACATTGTGTTCTCCTCAAATGAACCGAAGGTTCAGCAACAGACCTGACTTACTGAACGGAGCACCAAGCGGCGATAAAGCTTTCAGTCCGCCGTTGATTGAGAGGAAGCCCTTCCGCCTGGACACGGCGAGTCCACCACCAAAAACCCAGAATCACGTAAGGTTCAAAGAGGACATAGCGGATGACATACCAACTCCGCCTTCGCCACCAACGGTTCGGTTTCCAGAGTTCCAGTCGGGGAACAACGGGCACGTGTCCATAGAGAGCCTGCTGTGCAAGACGGAAGTAGCGGTGAACGGACTTCTGCAACGGTTGCACCAGGCCGCACAGACCTGTTCGCACCAGCACGCGCACGGCGGTGGTGAAGACATCGACGAAGCAAAGTTCCAGGTGACCATAACTTTCTCTGAAAAAAGAACAAAAATACAGATATAATCAATTTTTATGTATATCTGTATTTTTATTTTAATATATGTCTTTTGTAATATAAATTTAGGAAATTCTTTATTAAAAATCCTATTGTAGTTTGAAGGAATTTTTAATATTGAAAAATATATCGCTTTACTCCTGTAATAAGGTAAAAGTGACCACAAAAAACCCATTGAGTTTGTTGTGGAGCCTTTTTAGATCAGAGTGCGTTTGAAACCCTCATAGCTCTGGACATACAATTTTCTATTAATCTAGACTCTTCTGTCTTACATTCTTTTTAAAACTAAAGTTTTGTTTTGTCGTTTACTAGTCCGCATAAAAATCTTTATGAACTTATTGTAACATATTTGGATATAAATTAAAAAAAAAAAAAACAGATTTATGAATTTAAATAAAGAATATTTATATATATGTAAACAAAATTACATTTTGCCACTGCATATAGACTAGTTTCTAGAATATGGGCAGTATCGTCCTCTGCATACAATAATACCACACTTTGATCGCTTACCCGCTTATCAAGTGTGGCGATTATGGTATATCGCCTTATAGATATCTATGGGGGAAACCTATACCTTGCATTTGGCTTATTTGGGTTGAAATGATAATAAATAAAAGGAGTTAACATTTTGATAGGTTGAGGACTTTGTGTAGGAGAAGTTATCTCTGTTTAATATAAAAAAAAATTGATTAAAAAAAATATATTTCATTTTTTGTTACCAGCGTGCTCGAAGTGAGCTGACAATGTGTGCTGTGTCCTTGGTGGGTACATCGCGGACGCTGGTGGGGGCGCTGGGTGGTGCAGGGGAGACGGCAGGGGCTCCGCAAGCTCTCGCCGATTGCCTGGCCCCACTGCGACGTCTGGCCGATCTTGCACAGGTATCCCCAGGATATATATAATTCCTATGCTTAGATACCAGCTCCGAATCCTCCGAAAGATGGCTGAACTGTCAAATGTCAACTGTCATTTGATATTTTTCCCGCGCTTTTATAAAAAAAAAATACAAAAATTTCGTTACCATTTCAAACAGATTTTATATCGCTAGAGGCGTATATACTACATTTTTTAGACAGATAAGACGGAGAACAACAGAAAGAGACGAACTTAACCTTAAGGTATATATTTTTTAAAATAACTATCGTAAATGTTTATATTTTATTGTGTTGAAACTAACATGGCGGTTTGACATTGATAAATATATTGTTTGGTATTATTATATTTCTATGGACCACGTTGATTGTAGCTGTTGAAAATGAAAAATATCCCCCTTCCCCTTAATATATAGTAACCTGTGTACAAAGGAGGCGCTCCAAATAATTCTTTTAACACTATTTATAACTTGCAGTTAGTAATAAGAATAAGAAAGGACCAATATCTAGCCACCTCCGCACATGCAGTGGTTGTCGTGCATGAAAGTGCACCGCCCGCCAGCCCGCTCGTAAATGCGCATGCGACAGACAATGCCAACTACACAACCGCCACCGTAAATTCACTCAACACGTGTTTCACCCCTCCACGGGGCATCTTCAGGAGTTGTTACACAGATTAGTGCTAAACACCGAGTTATGTAATTCCGGGTTATATTAATATCCGTTCCAACACGGTCAGCCATGCGGCTGATATGGCTATACGTAAGGCTCAGAAGGTCTGGTTAGAAGCGGAATCTCGCCGGTGGTTTAAGATTAGAGATAATCTGAAATTACATTTGAAGGTATTACATACCGAGTTAGTTTACAATTTACATAATGTGGAATTTGACCTTTTAGACCAAAAGGCAAGAGATTTCGCTTCACAGGCTGCGCATGATAAATACATAATTCAGTCACATAAGTTACGTAGGTTAACATAAAAAAAAAAACGGTGCACTTTCATGCACGACAACCACTGCATGTGCGGAGGTGGCTAGATATTGGTCCTTTCTTATTTAGGATGGACTTCCGCAATGTAACGCCTGAATCCATTAAATAGTAATAAGAATGTAGGAGGAAAAATGAAAAGAGAAAGAGATAATAGGAATACGTGTGTAGTGTATATTTTTTATGGCCTCCGCTATTGGGAGCCTCTCGTACCCCCTATATTGTGTGGGACAGGGACTATTCAACATTATTTATTCACATAATTTTTTTTATTTTCATTATCGTCTTTTCACATCGTATGATCTTTCGTTCTTTTCATTCTTGCCACAATTCTTCTGTCTTTCCCTTTCGCTGTAGTGTAGTCTGTAGTCTAATTTAGTTTAGTGTACATTATACTTCTAAGGGATTTGCACGAGTCTTTCAACACAAGTAGATGGCGTTGTTTTTTATAAATAACTATTTATATTTAATGACGCGATAAATATTACATAAACTGTTTATTTTCCTCTGGAAACTCGACAAGAAAGTCTTTGGTCGCTTTGTAGAGTGACGGAGGGTAAGATACAGGACCAAAACATCCAAAAAATATTGTAAAATGAAAAATTATTTTTGTTACTCTAAAGAGAAAGGGCAGTATTCTTTAGATGTAGCTCAAAGAATCGCTAGTTTGAAGTGAAGTGGTTGGAACATGTCGCTCGTGCAGCTGAAGTTCCTTGGTGCAGTAAGGTTCAATAGTAGTGACCTTGGGTCTGATGAACTGTGGATATGCCTTCCACAAGGTGGATCGATAACTTAGTTTACTGAAAGTAGATGGAAGCCTATGTATAGTAGTAACCATAAAAACTGTTTCAGGCACTTGGCAGACATACATCATCACCATTACAAACCAGAAACCTGGTTCTCCGTGTCCATGACGTCACCGCAGCCTTCAAGGACCTCGCCGGCGCTGAAATGGCCCAAATCATCCACGAACACAACACGAAGAACCAAAACCAGGGTCAAGACTCCTCAACCCTCGAAGGCCAGCTCGCTTTAAGAGCCGAATGTCTGGCTAACGTCCTCGCCACTCTACTTAGAAGCCTTCGAGTATTTTCGCCGTAAAATATCACCTATTGGCTTAATATAAATAATAATAATAATTTTCTCGGTTGTGTTTCATCGTTTAAAATCGACACGTTTCGTGTTTAATATAAAAAATAAACAATTTAAAGTATAATCTTTAACAGGTAACGAATAAAATAAGGTGACTTTTTAATCTATGCTCCTTGACAGCTGTCAAAATGACATTTCATAATCCCGGTTAATCGTAATTTAAGTGTCATGTTTTTTTTTTTTTAAATCTACACGAATGAACATTGACAAAGGACACACGACATTGTGACTTTTAATACTAATATTGTTAATATCATTGTATTTTGTTAGGACCTTTTTTAACTGAGACCAAATAAATTTAGGTATGTTTATATTGTAGTTGGCTACACTTGAGTTCGTTTGAGCTGTAGTTTCTTTTTTTATTTTGTAAATTTTAACTTTTGTTAATGTTTAAATCGATTGTTGTTAGTGTTTCGTTCAAATGATTTCAAAGAATGGAGATCACTTGCAATTGTTGCGGTATAAATTGATACCTCTGTAATAAAAATAAACTTGAAATTGGACTCCGTAGCGGGATACATGTTTGATTATTGTTCTATATAATTCCGTAGCTGAAGTGTTACCATAGTAAATAGTTAATTTTACTTATAGAATTACATATCTATTTACATAAAACTATTGTATATTTTCTAATAATTTAGGGATGTGATCGAAATTAGGGTGCAAATGTTCAATGTATTGTCTATGCTAATCGTGTCTATGGTTATTGAAAAAAAAAAAAAACAATAATTCGTCTATGAATCTTTATACCTCGGTTTGCCGCGTAATTTGGTGTTGCTAGTTGTTGAATTGTTTCGATGGTGTTGTCAGCTGTTGGACTGACGTTTGTGTGTTGGTGCTATTTTGACAGCAACATATGGATTTTTTATAAACATATTCACATGCATTTTTACATCGAATTTGATTTGTTTTGGTGTCGAACTGTGAACTCCTAAGTTTATTGACCCCGGAGCACCCGAGGTATGATTTTTAAAGACATTCTTACCAGTACAGCAGCCAAAGATGAATTATCATTTACAGTACACGGCGATAGATATTGCACATCGATCTCTGGAAAGAGACAATTGGCTAATTTTGGCTTCGTAGAGCACTATCTCACTTCTCGCACGTCATACAAAACGTCATTTAGGTAGTGTGGGACAGAGATAGTGCTATACGAAGCCGAAACTAAACGGTTGTCTCTTTCCAAAGGTCGATGTGCCATATTTATCGCCGGGTGCTGTACAAATTTTATTTTTTTACGAAGCCTCTTTTATTCCTTTCGCTTGTTATCTCTATTTAGAAGGAGTATTATTCGAAATATATATACGGCAGCCCTGTTAACTGCACTATGGTCGGTTTACTAATTACAATGTTAACATATTCGTGTGATACTTTTAAATTAATATTTTTAATTACATACAAACAACATTACTGATATTTTGTCTCTCGTCTCCTTTTTCATTTTAATTTAATACGTCTCACATACCAATGGACATAAAAAATCACAATGAATCTGGTTACAAGTCTGGTAAAGTATTTTTCATTTTACTCGTATTGCTTTATTTTACATTCTCCTTTCATCTTTCACAATCTCTATCTTTCTTCTCATTCTAATCTCCCGTGCATCTCCTTCTTAGTAGAGATGGGTAACTCGCGAGGTAAAAACAGGAAAGATACGAGTATATATCTTTGCAAAAGATATAATCACTCTCCAGCTCGTATGTGTTTAAATTTGTATCTCTATATCCTTATACATAAGACTCAATTTAAAGAGTTACGGCTCGCTCAGATTTAGAGAGTAAGAGATGGGCGTATATAGCAATTTACACGTAAGAAAGAGACAGAGAGCTATTGCATGTTTTGATTGATGATGATTTTCAGAACTACAAAACACGCAACACAAAATGCTTAGTAGGAAGCAAATGCAACCATAAAAGCATATAATCGGCCATTATTTTTAAGATTCAATTATTTCAATTTCACACATTTTATTCCGCCTTACTGAGTTCTAAGTCCGAGCTAAAAGAGCCGAAGATATAAAGGATATATTTTTAGTCTTACCTGCCTTGTTCTTTCTCTTAGCCGTACTGTGCTAAATGAGAGATATAAAAGAATGATATATATGCCAAGATCGGAAACGTATAAATCAATCTTTTTTGTCAGGGATACATTTTACCCATCTCTAGTTTCTAGACCACAAGTTGTGATAATCACAGTTTTGACTAAACCTATATTGACTTTAATATTTAATGGAATCAGGCGTTATTTTTCGGAAGTCCATCCTAAGTAGGAAAAGGACCAATATTTAGCCACTTCCGCACATACAGTGGTAGTCGTGCAACAAAGTGCACCGCCCGCCAGTCCGCTGATAAATGCGTATGCGGCAAACAATGCGAATTACACAACTGCCACCGTTAAATCATTCAACACGTGTTTCACCCCTCCACGGGGCATCTTCAGGAGTTATGTTACACCGATTAGTGCCAAACACAGAGTGTTTTTGACATTTATCAGCGGGCTGGCGGACGGTGCACTTTGTTGCACGACTACCACTGTATGTGCGGAAGTGGCTAAATATTGGTTCTTTTCTTACTATATTGACTTTACTCATGAATAGCTTGGAATCTTACTCGACCCTTTTTGACTTGCTTCTGAGTTTTATTCTTTTCTATTATATATTGTACTACTTTTTCGGAAAGTTCTAGAAATATAGGGCGACATTATCGTTGCCCATGAGGTAGGCGATGCTGCCTTCTTTGATCCTCTTTCATATCTGGAAGTCAGGATCAGAGCGAAGTTCTCCAAACATAGTACAGAAGGCAATGTGTACCTAGGTCCACCCCCCGGGTTACAAATGCGAATGCTTTTACTGTTGTTGAAGTCTGGCCAAGACTCACGTGGCAATTAGATGATGACATATATAAATTCAAGTGTTACAATGCGACGGTACATCCCTTTGAACTCACGTAACTGTTTTATAATTTAAACACCCTGTATATCACACGTGTATGTTAACATAAATATATGATATATAAAGGAACTAACTACGTAGTTAGACAGTTATATACACCAATTTATTTATTGTTTTTAAAATTGAAAAAATAAACGAAGCATTTGATGTAATAAACCATACGAAATTATTATGTGTTTTATTGTTAAAATTTGGTCATTTTTATTTTTCAGACATTATTATCCATGCCTTTATTAGTAATTACATTTATTATTTTAATTATGGTGGATTTTGTACTTCTGACAAAACGTCACATAGGTAGTGTGGGACAGAGATAATGCTATACGAAGCCGAAATTAGCCGATTGTCTCTTTCCAAAGATCGATGTGCAATATCTATCGCCGGGTACTGTACTAAGTTTACGATACAAAATTTTAAAAACACTTTATTATTATATAATTAATGTGTTATTCAATATTTGTAAAACGATTTATTTTTGAACAATTTACTATATTATTTGATAGCAAATGAGCAATGAGATTACTAATCATCCTGTATAAAAGGTTCTGTACACCGGTACAGACCAGTTATTATATAAGCGTCTCCTAGCTTCAGGATCTGCAATACCTTATTATTTTCACACGACGCATTACAACCGGTCGGTACGGCATGATAAAGCGTGTGCGACGATACCTATCGAAGCGATGGTTCCGTATATAAACCTTAAAATATATTTTAAGTGGTATACACGTGGTAATACACTTTTATCTTATTTACGAAAGATATATGTCTATCATTAATATATGTCAAAAATCAAAACAAGACATAAAGTTCCTCTATTCCACATTAGATGGCGCTAGTTGTATCTTAAAGATTGCCTTCCATTTTTAAAAATCGCTTGCAAGGAGCGAAACTAAAATTCGATGCATTTCGCTTCTATTTCGCTGTACATAAAACTTAAAATACAAGACGGAACATGAACTATCGCGGTTCGCCGCTTAGTTTCGCAACAGAGATGTGCTACAGGCATAAAAACAACGAGTGTTATTCTGCCGTCATAAGAAGAAAGGCCGTAATTAATACCATAAGCTATACCTACTTATAAAATAGCTTGTTGGAATATGAAAAAACTTTCTTGTTACGTCGGCAAAGTTAATAGTTATAGCCGCGAGGGGTTCAGGGCTAGGGGGCGCCATGGTTTCATTGAACACGGGCGCTACACGAGCCGCTCCTGGAAGAATATCCTCACTTTTAACACTTTAATTCTTCATAGAGTTGAATCCAGAACATTTAACCGAATAATTTTATGGATTATTAATATTACACAGACATACAAGGCAACGATAAATAAATCAAAATAGTTACTAGTTTTAATGGAATCAGGCGTTACCTCACGGAAGTCCATCCTAAGTAAGAAAACGACCAATATTTAGCCACTTCCGCACATGCAGTGGAAGTCGTGCAATGAAATGCACCGCCCGCCAGACTGCTGTTAAATGCGCATGCGGCAAACAATGCGATTCACACAACCGCCACCGCCAAATTACTCAACACGTGTTTCATCCCTCCACGGGGCATCTTCAGGAGTTATGTTACACCGATTAGTGCCAAACACAGAGGCACTGCATGTGCGGAAGTGGCTAAATATTGGTCGTTTTCTTACTTTTCTAGTTTCATTAAAGAATCAGGCATTACTCCGATTTTATCTACAAGACCGAATCGTAAACGAGAAGATCCTTAGAAAAACAAAGGTATCTGACATAATCCAGTAGACTAGCAAGTTAGTGACAATGACGTCACATAGGAAAGAATAGAAGATCGCTACAGCCTTAAGTTTCTAGTATTGAAGCCAAGGATTGGCAATCAACCATGGGCCACCTTACAAGGTGGACAGACAACATTATTTAATGGAAGCAGGCGTTACCTTGCGGAAGTCCATCCTAAGAAAGAAAGAGGACCAATATATACCACTTCCGCACTCTGTGTTTGGCACTAATCGGTGTAACATAACTCCTGAAGATGCCCCGTGGAGGGGTGAAACACGTGTTGAGTGAATTAACGGTGGCAGTTGTGTAATTCGCATTGTTTGCCGCATGCGCATTTATCAGCGGGCTGACGGGCGGTGCACTTTGTTGCACGACTACCACATGCATGTGCGGAAGTGGCTACACATTAATCCTTTTCTTACTTAGACGACAATATTAAAGTCTATAGATGACCCTTGAAGCATGCTGCTACGAACAGGTTTTATAAGAAATATATGGGGGAAGCCCATATCTAGAAGTGGTCATCAAGTAGCTGTATTACTAATAAAGCTCTAGGAAAACAACTCCGAGTTTTATTTACTGGATACCAAGAAACTTCCATAGGTTTTCTATAGTAATTTCGTGGTGCTCCAGTTGACTTTTGGTTGCGTATAGATTCCACTATGACCTAGCAGGGACAAACCACCTGTCTGTAATACATGTAAAGTTGAAATCAGGGAGGAGACAATACCCTCCTTGATAGGCGGAAAAGAAACCATGAAAAAATTCCTCAGTTATTGCAAAAGAATTATACATTATGCAATAGAAAAAAATAAAAGTTAGGCATCAACAAACAAAAACAAAAAAGATATGTAAAAATAAAAAATAATCAACTGTGATAAAGATAAAGATGAATACAATAAAACTAGAAATTAAGAAAATGTAAAATGAAAAGAGGATGAAAGAATGGTAAAACAGAGCAAAAGGGAAAGAAAGCAGAATTGTGGTATAAAAGAACAGAATGAAAGATTATGTGAAGAATGAAAGAGAAGAGAATGAAAATAAAATAATTAAGTGAATAAATTAAATGCTAATAAAGTCCCTATCCCACCATAAATAGGGGTACGAGAGGCCCCCAACAGCGGGGGTCAAAAAAAATACATGTAAATAGCTTAAGAAAATAATAAGTGTAATATAAATAAGAGTTAATACCATAGAAATATTAGAAAATAAGCAAAATAACTAGAAACTTAATTGTAACAGAGCCGATGAAGGGGGGGGGGGGGGTTAGTCAGTAAGAGTCTGACACTGTCTGGGCCCTCCATTCCCAGGCGTCATATTGAAGATTTCCCCCCAACGTCTAGAAATTGTTAATATATATTAAGGCTCTATGTTAGAGAAAATTTTGTAAAATTACTATTTAAAAAGAAAACCACCTGTCTGTGGTAAGTTTCTGATTCACAACGTACTTTATACCGTCTGAAAAATCGTTTTCCATTCGAAATTTCGGCAATGTATGTAATAACTTATTCTCCTTATTACCGACTTAACAAACTGGATCGTCTTCTGAATAACTGCATTCGATTAATTTTTAATCTCCGCAAATTTGACCATATATCTTTATACCGTTCGCAGCTAAAATGGCTGCATTACTATATTTTTCTCTTTACTTTCTTCTCCCATTTCACCTGCCTACTTAACACGTTCACTGCGGCTTGAGGCCGATTCAGCCTCATGGTAGACTTTGCACTGGTGCGGCGCGTAAAACTCGTGTTTTCTCTCTTGCGCGGCGGCTGTTTACACTCAACCGTATGAGATATGACAAAAACAAATATAGCTTTCTTTATGTCTGCGAAGCATTGACTCAATATTGTGAAAAAATGATTGAAACATGAGGCAGAAAAGGCCTCAACCGCACTACTAGGAAGTTCAGCTTGAGGCTGATTCGACCTCAGCCGCACCAGTTGAAAGTTCTTCAAATTGGGCCCGCAGTGAACGTGTTAATATCTCAATTCCTGTTTGTAGCCAGTACACCCAAAAAGCACTTCACTCCTCAAGCAATCTACTTAGATGTTCCCCATAGTTCCGACTCTACTCACTTCTTTGCAGTACAATATATTCTTCTCTGGAACGCGCTCCTTCTCGATATAAGGATGATCAGGATTCAAAGCATTCAGAGCGAAGATACGAAAGCAGTTGCTTGACAAGCTGTCGTTATCATATGTACATATTTAAATATATGTGATATTTCCACCTCATTTTTTCCATTCTTTCTCTTATACCTATTTACTTGTTTCACCTACCATCATCATCTCTGCATCACCCAAACAGTTAACTAGGTACAAATGTCTTCGACATTAATTACGCCGTTGCACATATTAAGAGTTTATATATATATAAATATTTTAAAAAATGTTCACGCAAGAAATAATTGTTTAAATGTCTTGTAAAAGGAACCCTAAGCAACTAGTTGCATCTACAAGCATGTAACGAGTAAAAATAGTTCATAGATTCAGACTGGTGCGCCAGCGAAAGCGATACAAATGTATCATATTTTAAATTAAAAAAAAACTAACAAAGAAACTATGTTATATGTACATATACAGCTTTAGTTCTAAAACCGGTTCACGTGGAATCGTGCTGTCCACGGGAGAAGCGACGGGGTTCTATATTAGTGTAACAAAAAATGGCGGAGGTCCACGAAAATATATCTGCTTTCAATAATGAAGAAATAATATGTTGATTTACATTCACCTAATAGACAGACAGATAATATTTTAAAAAGCACAGATAATGTTACTTCAAGAAAATGTGCATTAATGTATAAAAAAATATTAATGTATAAAACTGTGATCCAAAAATATGGATGAAGGAAGAAAGGAGATACAAGAAAGAAGATCTACAAGCGAACAATGAAAGATCATGTGAAGCGTGAAAGGAATGAATAGAAGATAATGTGAAGGACGAAAGAGAATGAGGAGTAAAAATTGAACAACTCACAAAAGGCTATGAAAACGAAAGGCCCCTAAAAAGAAAGCAATAATAAAATAATAATGGTAATAGGTTTATATGTGAGCGACGACAATCTGTGGCGAACATTCCTACAGTTTGCATAAAAGTAGTGTACACCAATACTTCACTTTGCGTCGTGGTTACGTTCCAAAAAAAAACGACGCAAATTGAAACGCCGCAATGTGAATTAAGATTTTCTATAGCAAACCATGTAAAAATCGAAGATAGGTTCCGGGGTTACAAAAATACAACTTTTTAAAAGGAAAATTGAAAAACATTTTAAAAACAAAAATAATATAACTCTGTCAATAAATAAATTGGAATAATATTTACCTTGTTTGTAACCAGTAACAACACATTAAAATTTATATAAATTTATTATTCTCTTTTTAAAAAAGCACAACACACTCCGTAATTGAAACTGAACTCTTAAAATTAGCAAAACATATTTTTAGTTAGAAAGGGAATCCCCGAGTTTTGATGGCATGGCGCAATTAGAAACAAAAGTGTTGCCATCTTTTAGAAAAAAAATTAAACCCTTGAACCCAAAACAACGCAACCCCGAAAATCTAACAACGCACAGTGAAAATTACTTCAAATTAAGCAACGACGCAACTTCGAAAAAAACGAAAAAAGAAACGACGCAAAGTGAGGTATTGGTGTAGTCTAAAATAAACTTAATAAACAATAATAAGAACCAGAATTAAAACGACTTAAATAAAAATATGTTATAGAGACGGTAAAAACACCTAAGGAAATAGGAAGTAAGATATGAAACTTCTAGAGTAGTGTTTCCCAACGAAGGGCCCACGCCACATAGGGGAGCAATTGTAAAGTGGACTCGGCACGAAAAATGTTGGTATATATTGCTCTAGAAACAAAATAAATTGTAATCAAAAGACACTGGATAAGATGCTTCAATTAAAATATAAGAATATAAATGTGAATATAATAAAGTAAATTTCATAATAATATTTAATACATAAAAAATTGAAACAAATAAGTCAATAACTGTGATAATGTAAAAACTGTCACCGAGAATGTAGATAAGGAAGCCGAAATATGAAAGAAGAAAAATGCAGAATAAAAATAATAAACATGAAATTCTTATCTGTCCGAAACTGTAACTTCTTTGTCCCAAACAGAACATGGACGAACGGAGGGCTCCCAAAAAGGGATGTTATACAAAAAAAATATATTATATCTATGTTAGATTTTATCTTCGCATTATTTATAAGTTTTGAGAATATGATATAATGACACCCACCTAAAGCCACAAAGTTTTAGGGGCTGGTATCTCTATATTTTTTATGACTTCCATTTTCGGGGAGTACTCGTTCCCCACATGTGGGATAGGGACTTTGTTTAAAAGAGCAATTGATTTTTTCAGTTTTGATTTTTATTTTATTTTACTTTCGTGCTACTTTTTTATCTGTACATCGGTTGTGTCGTTATAACGAGCTATGCTATATAGCATAGCTTGCTATATACCACCGAGCGATGTTGGCAATGTTTACAAATAAGGATAGATCTGCAGTACATCGACCCAGCGCCATTTTTTATCGCATCTCCAGTCCTCCCATTGCGCAGTAATGGAGACACTAATATATATAGCATTTACATTAATTTATAATCGATTTGAGATCACGTTTAATAATGGAAGCAGGGTATACGAAGGTGTTTCCATAATTTTTTATAACAGACATCGGAATACTATATTGGAAAAGCAACACATGAAACATTTACCTTCTAACTACTAAAAAAGTAAAGGAGAGATATTATTAAAAAATCACACACTTTTTCGCTTCGCTTAGAATAAAAGTGAACTTAAAAATAATATTTTTCTTTCGTCGATTCAGTTCAGTCATCTGAGTACCTGTAGAATAGAAATACCTGAGTAGTCTGGATTGACAGCCTCTGATGAGGTAACCTTTCTTTTCTAAAGAGCTCAATGACCTAATCCAGTGGAAATGTAATGTAGCGATCCGAATTGACGCTCCTGAGAGAGCTTCCGACTGTTCCCGAGACACTATTGAGAAAGCTTAAGAAACAGCTCCCGAGATAGATCTCCGGACACTTCTAGAGACTGTTCCCGAGACACTATTGAGAAAGCTTAAGAAACAGCTCCCGAGATAGATCTCCGGACACTTCTAGAGACTGTTCCCGAGACACTATTGAGAAAGCTTAAGAAACAGCTCCCGAGATAGATCTCCGGACACTTCTAGAGACTGTTCCCGAGACACTATTGAGAAAGCTTGAAAAGCAGCTCCCGAGATAGTTTCTGTAAAAGCGTCCGAAACAGCTATCAAGACTCCTACCGCGATGGTGTCCGAGATAGTTTTGCAAACAACTCCCGAGATAGATCCCCGGACACTTCCAGAAACAGTTTCCGAGATAGATCTCAAGACTTCTTACAAGATAGGTTTGTTTTTCTTTATTTTATTGCTCCTGATGGTTGAGGAGGTAGAGCGTCATGGCGCAGAAGGAGGCCGCCGAGCGTGATCATCCAAGTAGATGGCGTACTTTCAGAGAAATAGCCTGTACCTAACACACGCCAACAAGTTCTCATTAGCCAATGCTACGATACAGAGACAAGTTCGAAGACGCTCTCCATCCACGAGGCTAAAGAGCGAGGTGATCATCGACGTCCGTCGAACAACAGACACCTTCGTGTTGTATAACAGTGTCCATCACGCGGCTGTAGCGATATCACGCCACACACGTGCGTGTGTTGCACCGACGAGACTCAAAATGCGATCGCAAGATTCATCAATGTGACACACAGGTACTGGCGTACAACCTGAGGATGGCAATATGGAGTAGGCTTTAGGAAATGGTCGCACAAAACGTAATGATAAAGCCTAGACATTGTTAGGGTGTCGTTAAAATAGATTAAGGGACTTTGTAAGCACTATTACGTGCAAAACACGCAAAATCGCAGATAGGGAATACAATACCGGGGTTCCGGGATCCTGTATACCGGAATCCCGGACGATTTTTGTCCGTTATCAAAAAACCGGTATTTATGTCAAAATACCGGTATTTTGTAATTATACATACAAAACGCAAGTTGTTAAAATAATTTCGTAAACACTTTCAATTTACACCAATACCTCACTTTGCGTCGTGTGTACGTTCCAAAAAAATACGACGCAAATTAAAACGCCGGAAAGTGAATTAGGATCTTCTATAGCAAACCATGTAAAGATCGAAGATAGGTTCCTGGGTCACGAAAATACTACTTTTTAAAAAGATAATTGAACAAAGTAAACATTTAAAAAACAAAAATAATATAACTCTCGGCCAATAAATAATATGGGAAAATCATTTACCTTTTTTGGTAACCAGTAACAACACGTAAAAATTTATATAAATTTATTATTCTCTTTAAAAAAAAAGCACAACACACTACATTACAACACATTACGTAATTAAAACTGAACTCCAAAATTAGCACAACAAAGTTAAAATAAAACTGTATTAAAATTGCTTTGATATTTAGTTAGAAAGGGAATCCTCGAGTTTTGATGGCATGGCGCAATTAGAAACAAAAGTGTTGCCATTTTTTAGAAAAAAAAGAAAATTAAAAAAAAATTAAAGACTCGAAACCTAAACAACGCAACCTCGAAAATCTAACGGCGCACAGTGAAAATTAGTACTAATTAAGCAGCGACGCAACTTCGAAAAAAACGCAAAACGAAACGACGCAAAGTGAGGTATTGGTGTAATTACATTTCTTGCTTCTTTAATTATATAATGCCACACGAGACTATTATATGTAAAATGTAAAATAGAATTTAATATGTGCTTTTTTTTACTTGCACGTTTTTTGTATCTATCTACTCTCTATGTAATAAAATAAATAATATCTACTCATTTGAGAACAATATTTATAGTGTTTTATTAAACGGTTTTATTTAGTTCGACCCGTACGGAATTTGTTTATTTGGGTCAAAATTATAAATTGAAATTTAAGCACCTTCCCGTTGTCAGATTGATCTCAAATTTGGTACACACATTTAATCTAGATGACAATACAATATAATAAAATCAATAACATTATAAATCTAAGATGGCCGCCGATACAAAATGGCGGATTACATATTTTTCCTTAACCCCCTCAATATGGGTATCAAAAAACCGATTAACTTAAAAGTTTTTGAAATGTTTTTATTTATTATTTATTAACAAGTCAATATAACAACTGAAGTAAGTGAAAATATAACTAGTTAATTTTAATTAATTATACCGTTTTTAATACCGATATCTTGATATCTCAAATATCAAATACCGGTATACAGATTTTAGATCGGTATTGTAAGCCCTAGTCGCAGTCTTTTATTTACCCTAAGGTTCTGTATTCCTAAAAGACCTTCAAAATGCGAGTATACAAAGATATTTCCCTCGCGTGACAATATAAAAAACTAGACACGTTGTTCGTCGGAAGACAACATTGTAAATAATTGTACCAAAGTTCTAATTATTACTTAGCAAGTTAATTTTTAACGGCATAAGAAAAATGCAAAAGGTTACCATAAAAGAATTTCAACTGAGGAATTTCACGATAAATACTGTTATTTGACGGTATCTGTATAACTATTTTTTAAACGTATAAAGCAGCTTGTCATAGAGTAATAACAGATATTTAAAAAGGTATTATATTTTAATACGTCTTGAAAATCTATGACATGTGAAACTTGGTATATATCACTTAAATTCCAGATATTACCGTCTCCCAACCGAAAAAAAGCTGAATGTGGAACTGGAGAGAGAACCAATAACAGAAGATATAGGTTAGTTCGAAATTTATTTTATATAATATACCCATATATTTTTATATACCCAAACATGAAATATGAAATACGATATAATATTTTATTTTTAATCGTTAAAAGATATATAAAGAAATAGTTACAGGTTGTGTGTGTGTTTGTGTGTGCGTGTATGCGTGTGCGTGTGCGTGGGTGTGTGCGTGTGTGCGTGTGTGCGTGTGTGCGTGTGCGTGTGTGTGTGCGTGTGCGTGTGCGTGTGTGTGTGTGTGTGCGCGTGCGTGTTCGTGTTCGTGTGCGTGTGCGTGTGCGTGTGCGTGTGCGTGTGCGTGTGTGTGTGTGTGTGTGTTTTTTTTTTTATAGAGGTTTAAAAATACGTTTACGTATCATAGGGCCTGATGTTGGTGCCCCGTATGTCGGACTCGATCTAGATCAATACCGACTAAAAACAATCCTCTCTCTTCGGTATCCCTGGTCCCCACGGCATGGCCGTTAGGCATTACTTCGCGGGGGGGATTTAGCCGCAGCTTTCTCTGATAGAGTGGCTGTTCAGGCCAACTTCCTCCGCTCTTGCTCTATTTTACGCAACTCCTTTAGCACCGTCGTACAGTACGCGCTCGTAAGTTCCCAGGCCGAAGGCGAGGATAGCATTGTAGCTATCAGAGTTTCAGGATAGATTTTGCATCCTACACCTTCTTCCCAAGACCTCCTGGCTTCGTTAAATCGGGGGCAGACGAAAAAGACATGCTCTGCATCTTCAATCATTCCGACACAATTACGACAGTCAGGGGAATCTTCGTATTTGAACCTATGGAGATACGCTCGATAACAGCCGTGGCCGGATATCATCTGAGTCAGGTAGTAGTTCAACTCTCCATGATCTCGGTTCACCCATGACTCTAGGTTTGGTATAAGCTTACGCGTCCATTTTCCTTTCGTCGACTTATCCCAGGACGATTGCCACTGTTGCAAGCTTTTCAGTCCTCCCCGAATTCTAAGTTCAGCCGAAGTTGGGTCTGATTTGCTTTTTTTGCTACGGTACAGATCAGTTCTTTCGTCCGCAAGAAGCGCAACAGGAACCATACCTGCTATCACGCATGCCGCATCCTCCGATACTGTACGAAAGGCGCTAGCTACCCGTAGAGTGCTGACTCTATAAACAGAGGCGATTTTCCGTCGGGACTCCTG
Source organism: Battus philenor (assembly GCF_028537555.1). NCBI lineage: Eukaryota > Metazoa > Arthropoda > Insecta > Lepidoptera > Papilionidae > Battus > Battus philenor. The sequence goes on along the minus strand of NW_027181676.1, from coordinate 14,392,770 downwards.
TTTGCTCAGTGCGTCGGACCATATGGGTACTCCGTACATAAGCACTGACGTAGTCACCGACGCTAATAACTTCCTTCTGTTTTGCTTGGGACCTCCGACATTAGGCATGAGTCGGCAGAGTTTAGCTGTCACCAGAGACGCTTTCGCTGCTGCTCTCTCAGCCTGATCTTTAAAGTTTAGCCTATGGTCGATCATTACTCCTAGGTACCGTATAGCTGGTTGAGTTGCGATTTCACAGCAGCCGACATTGAGTGTGATGGTCTCCGCAACTCTCCTGCCAGTAATGAGCACTGCTTCCGTCTTCTGCTCAGCCAGTTCTAGTCCGACTGACCTCATCCACAGGGTGATTACTTGGAAGGATCTTTCAAATGCCCACTTCACTTCCTCCACGTGTTTCGCTACTATAACGACTGCTAGATCATCAGCGAATGCGACAAGTTTAGTTTCGCTGGGTAGATGTTTCTTTAGGAGTCCATCGTACATAGCGTTCCACAAAAGTGGCCCTAGTACTGACCCCTGTGGGACGCCTCCGGTGACTTTGTACTCCTCCGTCCCGATTTCCGTAGTGTATATGAGGACCCTATCAGAGAAGTAACTAGCGACTATTTTACGAAGGTATAGAGGTACATTCAGTGAGCTAAGTGCCCCCATGATGACCTCCCATTTTGCTGAGTTAAAGGCGTTTTTAATGTCCAAGGTGGCAACCAGGCAGTATTTTATCGAGCCTGTCTTCCATCTTTTCCCAGACACTGCTAGTTTTGCTATATTGACTACTTGCTCTATAGCGTCTAGCGTAGACCGGCCTTTTCTGAACCCATACTGTGAGTTAGCTAGGTGGGGTTCAACTGCTGCTTCGATCCTGCTGTGGATAATACGTTCTAGTATTTTCCCCGCAGTATCCAGCATACAGAGGGGCCGGTATGACGATGGCTCGTCTGGTGGCTTCTTACCTTTAGGGAGAAGTACCAGTCTCTGTCGTTTCCACGCGGTAGGAAAGTTGCCTTCCAGTAAGCAGCTATTGTAGGCCTCCAAGAAGACTCCTGGTGTTGCTACAATAGCTTGCTTAAGAGCTACGTTGGGGATCCCATCCGGTCCCGGAGCTTTGTTGTTTCCAACCCTACCGCATGCTACCATTAGCTCCTTCTCGGTAATAGGGGGGATTTCATTCGGATCCACAATCCCTAGTTGAAAGGAGGATTTTGGTTGCGTGGGGAACAGAGCTCTGACAATTCTTCCTAGTAGAATAGGACAAGTGGGCGTTGTATTCTCATGTCTCAGTTGTTTAACTACAACCTGGTACGGCTTGCCCCATGGATTCTTTTCAACCTCTTCCAACAATATTTTCCACGCGTTTCTCTTGCTCTCTTTAATGGATTTATTTAATTTTAATCGCGCTTCCTTATATTTGTCGTAGAGCTGCTCGAATTGTAGTATTTTCCGAGCCCGTTGGGAGGTTCTACGCGCCTTAACACATATTTTCCTAAGCTCAGCAATGTTATCATTCCACCAGTACACCGGTGGGGTTCGGTTGTTGTTGCGTCGCCTTGGCATTGTTGCATCGCAGGCCTCGGTCAGCCTCCTTATGATTTCAGCCGCCTTTTCACTGGCACTTTTGGAAAGCAGTGGTCGATCCTCGAGTGCTATCTTGAACAGGCCGGGATCATACATGCTAGTCCTCCAACCCACTGAGCCAGTTCTTGTGTGTGGTACTCTATTTGTATTTGGCTTACATGATACCTCCCAGTATATGGCACAGTGGTCGCTAGCGGTGTAAGTATCAAAATACACTTACACACATAGACATATTTCACAGAAATACCTATTGATTTTACCGCTCGGGCATTGATTTGTATTCTAGACGGCAAAAGTAATAAAAAAATCCTTATTTTAAATTCCATATTATAATCTATTATTAAAATGAGTACAATAAATACATTAATAATATATTTGACAAATATAGTTATTAACAAAGTGTTGCAGTGTGTATTGTGGAAAACTTATATTGATATATAAATGTGAATTATTATTAAATCGATATATAAAGCGATCAATTTGAACAACGTATTATATATGTATATGTGTGCAAATATCTTAGAGCACTCTAAAATATGTTCCATTAATTTATTAGAAATGCGACAGTACAATATTATCTGACAGTACAAAATGTGTAATGACAGATAATAAACAATTATTAATTTTAATATTTTCCTATATTTTAGTATATTTTTATTATGGTATTTATTATTACAGAAAACATTAAATTTTGGATTTCTAAACAAATTCTCTCTGCATTAGAACTAAATATGTTTTTATTACACCAATATAACTATAGAACATATGGATAAATATTTTTTTTATTTATTTGTCTTCGTTCGGAAATGAATGTGTTAAAATATGATAAATTAAAAATCAAAATATTCTCTAAAATAGTCTGTTACAAGAACTATCGTACAACATAAAATGACGGCATTGTTGTGCCAACAGGAAGCTACCATCTCGGAACGCAGTTCTGTTGAAGCCGGCGAGAAACTCAACAGTTTCTCTTTACAAATATAGTTTAACTATACAGTCAGCAGAATAATAATAGAACATAAGTAAAAAATTTGATATAGTATATAAGAAAATGTAAAAGTAATTTAAAACGAATGAAAGGCGATACAGAGCGAAAGGGAAAGACAGTGGATTTGTGGAAAGAAAGAAATGAACGAAAGATAATATGAAGTACGAAAGAAGAGAAAGAAAATTAAAAAAAAATTTGTGTGAAAAAAATAAAAAAAAATGTAAATAAAAAATCCCTGTCCCAAACTAGATAGGGGGTACGAGAGGCTCCCAATAGCGGGGGCCATTAAACAAAAAAAAAATAACTATACAGTCCGCGCATTAACGGAAAGAATAATATACTTTGTACAATTATTTTTAATATATTAATAATAATAATATAATAATTTTAGAGATTTATGATATTGTGTTAAAAATTGAACTTCAGAATTTTATTTCAAAATCAACAATCAAACTCATTCGTTGACTGCTTGTCAAGTTTAATTAAAATATATTATTATTTATATCTCATTTATATTACTAGATGTGCTCGCGACTTAATTCTCGTGTTCACAGAATATAGTTTATTGTGTCTTTTTTTCGTTAAAGAATTAAAAAAAAAAATGGCGTTATTCACTCATTGTTCGATATTGTATCCGAACGTAACACTTTTTATTATTGCACTTGAGTGCGTGTATCGGAACGCACGGCGTCTTTCACCGGCTTCTGTCAAAGGCAACTTTTGCAACATCATCCATCAACTGACATTACAAGTGTAACATATTTGATTTCTTTACATTAAAAAATTAACTAAATGTGCTTGTTTTATTATCAATACCCAACACTCCTTATTACATCAGCTACATGCCAGTGTAAGTCTCGTTCAAAGTTTAGCCTGAACAAACAGACAGACAGATGGGCCAAAATGTTGAAGGATGTAATTTTAGCAATACTCATGCTAATCTCTCTCTCTCTATCTACCTATTTCTCTATCTCTCTCTATATATATACATATCTCTCTCTCTCTATGTATATATATATATATATATCATTTTAATATTAGAAACAGACCCTCCATTTTTATTATTTTGTATGTATATATAAATGATATATCTGTAAGTATAGTATATATTACATACACATCTGATTCTATTGTTGAACAAATCCAGTTTCGAATCAAAGTATTTCAATTTTTTTTTTATTAACAGTCTATGATATACATTACTCTGTGGTATTAAATTGTTATCGACATATAAGTATGTCGCAGACCAATGCAATTATCCACCGGCCGCTCTCGATTATCTTCGATCGTTTAAAATTCGAATTACCAGTAATAAAACGGTTTGAACTAGCATACAAAATGTAGATAGTTGTACGCAAATTTGTAACAAAGTAAATGATTGATGATTTAAAAATTATTAATTTTAAATTATAGTTTGATTATTTTGTGTTAATTTTGTATGGATCCCCTTCATGATAAAAGCCTCCTTCAAAGCTTTTCTTTTTACTCTATCTTTGTCAACTGGGAACCACCCGTGACCTTACTTAATTTACTTTATTAGAGATAGACAGTAACAAAAGGCAGTAACAAAGTACAAACTTAGAAGCTTAGAAATATAAAATTAGTTACAGTTGTTACCTTATAACTATCTCACTGAGAATATATAATGATTTATAGTCAAAAAATGAAAAAACAAATATGAATAAAAACATTACTAAACAGAGATCAAAGACTATGGTTTATATATTTATATTATGTTTGTATATATATTTATAATATATTTATATTATGGTTTAAATTGCATTGTATGTACACAATAATTTCGAACGAAATTCTTTTTTAAAAGAAACGAGAGAACACGAGAATATATCAATATCACTAACATATGAATTGTGGAGGTCACACATTCTGTATAAGGGTGCACGTTTACCGATATTTGTCCTAGCCGTTGATAAAAAAAAAGAGAGATCTAGAACGCAATTGCTGTAACCACAATCTCGTCTACCCATCTGGCATTAGGTCTGCCTCTCGCTTTGGTACCTCGTGGTTCATTTTAAAACCCTTTGTGTCCACCTGTTATCACCTTGCCACGTGACCTGACCAACTCCACATTCTTTGGAGGAAATAAGAGTAAGTATACGAAGACAACCTTAAAAAAAAAGGAAAAAAAAAAACTAGGCTTTGTTCATCGCTTGGAAGTTAAAATTGTAAGTAATTGTACCAAAGTTCTAATTGTTCGTTAGCAAGTTTTTTTAACTACTTAAATTAAATATACTTCCTATATTAAATAAAGAATTTTTGAATTTGGACAGCAACTTCACGTGGACAAATTCTACATGAGATAACATTCCGTAATAGATGCAATAAAAGAATTATACCAGGCTCCTGTAAAACCTTATGTTTTTATTTAAGGCTTTTTGTTAAACCACATGAAAGCCTTCGTATACTACCTTTGTTACTACCTCAAAATCTAAAGATATTGCTACCCACACATCAAATATACGCAAGTAGAATTATCTAGTACCATCACGGAGCCAGGATATATATGTGAAGCATCACCCCAAATTCTTCACCAAGGCTTTAATATAGTAGTTGAAGAAGTGGGGTATACCTTCTCCAACGTGATTCCTGGCAGCAGATGGAGAGCTCTGATGGAACAAGACAGCAACCTACTTGAATGAAATGATCAAACAGAAGCGTTCCGATGAAAGTGGTTGACATAGACCACAGGATTTTTTTTATGACCCCCGCTATTGGGGGTCATAAAAAAAATCCTATTTTATTTTCATTCTCTTCTCTTTCATTCTTCGCATAATCTTTCATTCTGTTCTTTTATACCACAATTCTGCTTTCTTTCCCTTTTGCTCTGTTTTACCATTCTTTCATCCTCTTTTCATTTTACATTTTCTTAATTTCTAGTTTTGTTGTATCACATTTTTATCTTTATCTTTATCACAGTTTAATATTATTTATTTTTACATATCTAGCTTTTATTTTTTTTTCTATTGCATATTGTATAATTCTTTTGCAATAACTGAGGAATTCTTTCATGGTTTCTTTTCCGCCTATCAGGGAGGGTATTGTTTCCTCCCTGATTTCAACGCCAGACCGGCACTCGAAGCCGTGCCGGAGTCCCCCGAAGACCACAGGATTATCAATTTGAAGTAGCAGCGGACATCATAGTAGGCCGCTAGCTGCTTAAAACTGGTTCGCCCACTAGGTGAACAAAACACATTATTAAGATCGCAGTAAAATACTGGATGCAGTATCTGCAGCAAGTCTTATTGGAAACATGTGGATCTGTTACTATGTCCAGCTGTGGATCTTTTACTGGAGTGATAACACATGAGAGTTTTGAATAAAACTTTAAACTTTTAGTTCAGTTTTTATTTATTGAACTTATAATTTATGACATTATAATTTAGAAATGTTTCCCAACTTAGTGCCCATATCCCATAAGGGGGCATTTAACAGGCAGTTCCAAAATGGACTCAACAAGAGTTCAACTCTTTTTCTTTAATTTAAAAATATATATTAAATAGAGGCGTAAGTATATAAGAAATACTGTGTATTTATAATTATGTATTATAAGTACAATGCTATACACATATATATGTTGTGTCTATATATGTACATGTTAACTACCTGTTATTAATATATATATATATATATAAATTGTTTTCATGATAAGGTTGTCTATAATAAATTGCATCTTACTTGTACTTTTTTCTTTACTATCATGCAATTATGTATATACTAGCTGATCCCGCAAACGTTGTTTTGCACAAAAAATTAAAGTTTTTAATTAACAAATGTAAGATAAGGGTTGATCGTAGAGGGGTGAAAATTTAGGTTTGTATGTATTTTTGTATGCTGTATCATAATAAAATAAAAACCAAAAAAATTGTCTAAAAAATTAAAAATAAAATTTAGGGGTGGACCACCCTTATCACTTAGGGGTATGGAAAATAGATAGTAGCCGATTCTCAGACATACTGAATACGCATATAAAATTTGGTCAAGCCGTTTCGGAGGAGTTCAAGTTCGAACACCGTGACACGAGAATTTTATATATTAGATTATAGCGTGTACAATAAAGAATTTTAACAGTAAGGTAGGATATTACACATAGAAGGTTAAAAACATAATGATAAAGAGATTTTAGTGTATTGAAATAAAAATACAGTTGTCCACAAAGGAGTTTGTTAGAAGCAAGAAGAGAGAGAGAGAGAGAGAATTTTAGAAATATAGTTTAGAACTGGAATGTTTCTTTAACATCGAGCCTCCGGGCCAACAGGTTGGCGAGATAGCCTCAACTGCAGCCTAATCCAGTCTAAGCAACTTATCTACCGCATGACCAATGTCAATGATTCCAACTTATTTTATAGGCCAGGGGTGTACAACCTTCGGCCTGCGAGTCACATATACCCAAGTTATAATTTTTTTCTTAGAATTTATTTTTAAATTTTAAAATTTTACCCCAGATCTTGGACGATAATAAGATTGGTGTTATTATTAAATTCTAAAATTTTACTCCAGATCTTGGACTACAATGAGGTCGATCATCAGCTGTCCCGTACGGAGAAATGCAATTGAAATGGAAATGAATAGAAGCATTTAGAAACGTCGCTTTCCTTTTGAAAGAAGATACGCCACATTTACCAGCGATTTAGACACAAAGTCGTTCATGACTTCATATAACTAAACAAAACCGAATAAGTAAACTGAATTGTCACAGAAAAAATTAACAAATATATATCTAAAAAGATGTATTGACGAAAAATAAATAAAAACGTTAATAATAATAATATTTATTTATTTATTAACACTTTTTCTACACATATTTAATGGATCAGGCGTTACCTTGCCGAAGTCCATACTAAGTAAGAAAAGCGTATGCGGCAAACAATTCGATTTACACAAATGCCACCGTCAAATCACTCAATACGTGTTTCACCCCTCCACGGGGCATTTTCAGGAGTTATGTTACACCGATTAGTGTGTGACTCTGTGTTTGGCAGCATTTATCAGCGGGCTGGCGGGCGGTGCACTTTGTTGCACGACTACCACTGCATGTGCGGAAGTGGCTAAATATTAGTCCTTTTCTCTACACCGTAGACAATAAATAGAGGAGTAAAAAAGAAACAATTTATAAGGTACTAGAGGCGGTCTTATATCTAGACGATCTTTACCAGACAATCTTTGGATAGAGATGAGAGAAATGAAGGAGAGGGCAGAAATAAATGGAAATGTAAATAAAAATCTCTAAGGTGGAAGGCGAAAAATGGGTGGCGATGCGTGAAATATAAATGAACGCTGTGAGACAGAGAGAATTTGCGAAGTGTGAAAGAGAGAGCGTGAATACAAAAATGGAAAATGGAAAAGCGGGGGTATAAAAAAACCAGCATCTAAATCAATTACTGAACTAAAATAGTACTTTTTCGAATTATAATTTAAATTTAAACACTAAACATACCGTAACAAGTCAAATGACACATTTTGATCTTTTGCTTTGAAAATGTCAAGAAATTATATGATCTTGAACTTAAATTCCTGTACTTTGCGTTTGTAATAGAAATGGTCAATATACTATTTATTTATTATCACTTTTTTGTACACCACAGACAATAAATAGAGTAAAAAGAAAACAATTCATATGGTACTAGAGGCGGTCTTATTACTCGAGGTGATCTCTACCAGACAACCTTTGGATGGAGACAAGAGACATGAAGGAGACGGCAGTTTAGGGTATACTTACATACAAATATATACATATATAGAAACATATCAATATAAATACATATACATATGAACATACATTGCTTTACACACATACATATATATAAGAAGACTTATATATATTTATACATATATAAGTATATACATATTTACTTGGGAAAGGTACTTTATAAATACGAATAATACTATAATATAACACTATGTAGTTTAATTATAAAAAAAAATATATTTTTATTTTCTTCCTGATAACCATATTCATACCATTCTCATATACAAGCAGGAAACAGAGTCTGTTGTGATAGAAATAGGTTCCTAGTGTTAAATAATTATATGGATAAATAAAATAAATGTGTTTAATTTTAAATATTTAAAACGTCATACATATTTTGAATTTTTATATATATGTTGTAAATGTAATATCTGTATTATACGAAGATTGATAGAGTGCAGATATAAAAGGAAAAGAAAGTGAAGAAAACATTAAAGAATATCAAACCCTGTCCTAGAACAAGATAGGGAGTACTAGTGGTCCCAAATAATAGGGTCTATAAAATATTTGTATGTTAAACATTTTTTAACCTACTCGAGCAATATAGGGTGGGCCAAAAATTTTTGCAAATAGCAACACTACACACAAACAATAGTCGATTACACGAGTGCCAACGGCGAGACGGAGCACATCTCGACGATGTAATTTTTAAAATATAAATTTTAATAAATGATAATTACGGTAAATAAATCATAAACAAAATAGCATTTGTACTTTTATTTCTATACATGTTTCAAATGTGCAAAAATTTATGGCCCACCCTATATTAAATTTTTTGAATAATGACCCGAAGTTGGCCGCCCCTGGTGTAGACCGTACCAGGGTAACACAAACCTGAGCGAGGTAAGGAACGTAAACGTACACGTTGCGCTTAGGGAGGGCCGGGAGGGCGGCCGGGAGCGCGGCGCGCCGGGAGTGCATTGCTCTCGTGCAGTTCTAAAACCGGTTCCTAATCGCATTTCGCCCGGGCCGATCGAGCCACGCCGCATCTCCGAGAAAAAGTTAGAATAAGTGCATCGAAGGATACCAGCTCCTCCCGAAAGCAACCGATAAAAACCTGTAACAATGTGAACACGGCTTAAAATTTTAAAATTCGAAACTTTTTTCGACGGCCGACGAATGGCAGCGAATGTTTTTTTTTCCCCGCCAAAACTGCTACCAAAGACTTCTCGGTACATTAAAACGTTATGGCGTTCTTTTAAAACGGATACCCATAAGGCTTATTGTCAAACCTCTTGACTTTTTAATGGATATAGAATAATTACTTTGAAATGGACTTCGTTTTTAATATCTAGTAAGAGAGAGAGAGTCGATTTTTGTGCTCTTTTATTCGAGGAGCGATTCTCTAAGATCGTAACTTTAATAATTGCCCGTCAGCCTGCTGTCTCGAATTGCGACCACGTGGCAGTAGACCTTCCATTAGATGAACCAAACTAGATGACAATGAATGAATGAATGATTAAAATTAAGAACGATTTAACCCTTAACAACCTAGAGTTTCAATTTTGATACCAATCTTTTAAACCGAATGTTCACATTACTATTAGTTTTTTTTATAAGTTGGCTTTACGTATTTTACCGTTGTTTAATATTCTTTCCAATGAAATTAAAAAAAAAATCTAATTTTCCCTTCACCAAAGCAAACACAGTAATATTAAAAAAAAATCACTTTCATCAGGCTACTAAGGGTTAAATTAAAACTGAAATCATATAACACTGCAAACTTGTTATTGTTAGATATGGGCTTCGACAACGGATGTTTATACAGTTTCTAATAATGCTTATTCAATATATTAATGTATAAAAACTACGCATTATCTGTTATTTAGTCTATGCATTGATTTCTTGCAACCGATCTGCTGCGTTTGTATACTCTGCGGTTATTCATTTATCTATTTGTTATTTTAATCTGTGGTATAAGCATTTGAGATGACTCGACTTATAAGTGATAATGTGTTAGTTTCTAAGAAAATTTTGAGGCTAAAACACCGCCGGCGAGTGGCGATTATTTTACAGGACTCATTTTGTTGAATGCGTTTCGAAACTTTGCGACTTTGTCCCACCATTTGTTTCTCTATTGGAAGATGTATATTGTTGACTTCTTGAAGGATCAACTTCTCCTTATTTCAGGATAATTATAACCCGGATCTAAATATCAGAGTGAATAGGTACCTACTGAATCTGGGTGTTCTTCAACCATACTTTCGTTTTCCATCAGACGAGTTGGTGATCAAACTCTAACTATAGGCAATAGATGTTCACATAAGCCCAACAATATCATACAAGTTTCATGTCCACAGACTAGAAATAATTAATAATAGAACAGAAATACTAGAATAAGAGTAGTGAAGAAGAATATTAAGGTATTATAAAAAAAAGAAAGTAATTCTGACATTATTTATTGGTAATAAATACGGTACGTAAAAATAATTATATAAAATAATATAAAGGATAGTTAAAAATCATAGAAAGAGAACTTCAGAGTAATGTATTTTTTTCCGGAAAATATTTAGAAATTTACTTAAAAATATTAAGATTTATAAATTCCATATTCAAAACGTTAGAAGGAAGTTAATATAAGATCCTGTTCACCTATGATAGAGTTCGAACTAGAGGCCACAAAAACAGATTCAAAATAATCAAAATGCAATGATATACAGTATTTTTAAAAGTATTTTTAAACATAATTATATCACGCTCGACTATGTATATAGCACTTGGACCTGTTTTTTTTATATTTTCTGTACCTATTTACGTTACTTTTCAACTATAAAACTAAACCATAGTTTTAATATTCAGATACTACTACTTAAAATTTCTTACAAATGATTTTGTATTGTAACAAACATGTCTAACATTTCGAACATGAAACTTGTGTTACGATATGAGTCCAGTCAAGTTGATCTAAGTTAGCTGCCAGGGACAGTTATGTGAGAAACTGATCAATAGTTGCATCTTCATTAACTTCATGTTAAAATAAGTTACAATAAATTAACAATGCATTGGAATTCCGTTGAAGGCATGCAGCGCAGGACCTTGCAGGGGTCGTCCATCGACTGAAAACAAGAACGATGCAATAACTAAAAGTAATATTGGAACCGGAAGAGTAAGATAGTTTAATAGAATTAGGCGTTACCTTGCGGAAGTCCATCCTAAGTAAGAAAAGGGCCAATATTTAGCCACTTCCGCACATGCAGTGATAGCCGTGCAACAAAGTGCACCGCCCGCCAGCCCGCTGATAAATGCGTATGCGGCAAACAATGTTAATCACAAAACCGCAACAGCCAAATCACTCAACACGTGTTTTACCACTCCACGGAGCATCTTCAGGAGTTATGTTACACCGATTAGTGCCGAACACAGAGAAGATAGTTTCAACTGATTATGACCAGACATCTGAGAGGTCGTCGTTCACCTGCCAATCTTTATTATGGACTCCACAATGCCGAAGATAACACCACCATCGTTGATTGCGAGTTCAATTCGCGGGATACATTCTTATATAATCCAAACTTTGTGCATTATTAATAGGATTGCCACAGGTCACAAACTAGAGTCCAGAGAATGAGTAGCAGCGACCTCTGCTTACAATAATACCACACTGCTATCGCCAACACGCCTACCAAGCGTGGCGATCCTTACATAGATATCTGTGTTTGGCATCGGTGTAACATAACTCCTGAAGATGCCCCGTGGAGGAGTGAAACACGAGTTGAGTAATTTGGCGGTGGCGGTTGTGCGATTCGCATTGTTTGCCGCATACGCATTTATCAGCGGGCTGGCGGGCGGTGCACTTTATTGCACGACTACCACTGCATGTGCGGAAGTGGCTAAATATTGGTCCTTTTCTTACATAGATATCTTTGTCGGAGGCAAATCATCTAGATATACAGGGTGATTGGTCATAGATGTAGTGGTCAGCAAAAATCTTTAAGGCTTTTGTGCCTATTTTTAATACCGTTATATAAAGTGTTCAGACTTCGTAAATGTAATAACACGTTTGTAACTGAAAGCTAAAAGAATATAGAATATTCTTTAAGAGTTGGAACTGTATGGTTCTTCTTTTCAGCAGATGGACACCCATTGTAAGGCATAGGTGTTCTAAATATTGCAACGATGACCGCTCTATCGCTGCATGTATCCAGCAAGTATCGCAAAGTTCACTGGGTCCACCTGGGGAATGAAGAATCCACCACCATAGAACCTTTCGGTTCCAATCGGTTGCACAAGGATATAGCCTTCCTACAGCCACTTTAGACATGCAATTCTTCGAGCTATGTCATTGATCTTGGTTCTTCTGTTGATCTCCACATTTCTAACACTATGATCTAACAGCAAAACTTCGAGCATAACCTCTCCATTGCTCTCTAAGTGACTTTGTTCAGCCTTTGTACTACTAGTTATTAAACGGTTTTATTTAGTTCGACCCGTACGGAATTTATTTGTTTGGGTCAAAATTAGAAATTGAAATTTAAGCACCTTCCCGTTGTCAGATTGATCTGAAATTTGGTACACACATTTAATTTAGATGACAATACAATATAATAAAATCAATAACATTATAAATCTAAGATGGCCGCCGATACAAAATGGCGGATTACCTATTTTTCCTTAACAACCAATATGGGTATCAAATGAAAGGGCTACACTAGTAAAACACGATGATTATGTCAAAATTTAAAATTCAAGATGGAGGCCGTTCCAATATGGCGGACTAGGTATATATTTTTCCACAACCACCTAAATTTGGGTATCAAAAAACCGTTTAACTTAAAAAAAATTTAAATGTATTTATTTTATTTCATCTGTCGCATTACAACGGAGGAAATAAAACATTATTACATATTTCTTAGTCAACATTTTAACAAGGTTATATGAAATATGTGACATGTATGTTCAATCCTTTACAGCTGTAAAAACTAAACCTAAATAAATTAAATGTTATATAAGAAATAATTTCTATATATCTTTATAAACGAAGTAAAAGACATGACAAATTAAAACACGAACAAGCTTTTAATATAGTCAAATGTCGCTTACTTCATTAAACTGATTTTCAAAGTTAGTTCGGCACTTTGTCGACATTATATCAAAAACCGGACCCTAAAGCTGGAGGCACACCGGGCCGCTGATAAAATTCAAAGGTATGTTTAAATGCAAATAATAAAGAATTGCAAAATGTATTGCCATTTCTACAATTTATTTTCATATTTTAACAAAAAAATATAAAAGCTAAATGAAAATAAAATAAACGTAAATCAAAAAGTAAATTAGGCGAATTAAAAACAGTAATGCCAATAATTAGTAAAAATGTAATGACATTAATAGTAAAATCTGGCAGTGTATGAAATAAAAAATAAATTTATTTAAGACTTTTCTGCCAGAATGTAAGATGCAGCTTTTTCTGGAAGAAGGTTGTGGAAGGTTGGTTAGAAGGAACAGTGGACGCACATCACTGTTCATCGTCATCATGTTCCTTATCCAAAGATCACCACGATGATGGGTTTTGCGATGCCCGTATCCAGTGACTTCCTGAGACCAAATTTATGTTGTCGCTTCACCTGGTGATGAACCCAACGATCATAAGTGATTGTTTTTTTAATAATAATAATTAATTGAGCTGTGATAGCGCAGGAGTAGGCATGAGATCGCCAGGCGTGGGTTCAATTAACGGGATATAATCTTATATAATTCTCTCTAAGATGACAGATTGTGTATCAACACTCGGAAGGTTCTCTTTCGAACCCAATGGCTGATGCATAAGCGATATAAACAGCCCTGAACCACTTCAGATTCTTTGAACTAAGTTCATGTTGGTTCTTTTGCGGATCACCTAATTTGATTCTATTGCATCTATCACATATAATAGATGGCATAAATACAAAACTATAATATTTAACTATATTAACAAATAAAATATTAAGAAAGAAAAAAAAACTAAAGATGAGAAACTTACTTTTTTAGATCTTTGCCGCTTTAGGTGTATGACGATTAAAAAAAATACTTTATATAGTCTACATTTATTTGAAGCCCTATTTGTTTTGATATGAATATATATTGCATAAATATTGTATTATACCTTGATCCTAATTTCCATTGCTGTGATTAATGTTATGGATTTTATAAGTTAGTAATGAGTGCGGTGTGCCTACAGCCTTATTGGCCGTTGATGGTAAGTTGTGTTGGTCAGTGGCGTGGACTTTCGCCGGACCATGCGCGGCGGCATTTCTCCCCAAGGACACGGCAAACCTGTCCCCTAGGGATGCGCTCTCACCGGAACGTTACGATCAAAAACCGGTGAAAAATAAATTATAATTCCGATTATAATATTCATTATGCATTCTTCCATCAAATTAAATAAATACATTTAAAAAGCTTTTAAGTTAAACGGTTTTTTGATACCCATATTGTGGTGGTTGTGGAAAAATATGTATCTAGTCCGCCATGTCGGAACGGCGTCTATCGTGAATTTTAAATTTTGACATTATGATCGTGTTTTACTAGTGTAGCCCTTTCATTTGATACCCATATTGTGGGGGGTTAAGGAAAAATATGTAATCCGCCATTTTGTATCGGCGGCCATCTTAGATTTAAAATGTTATTGATTTTATTATATTGTATTGTCATCTAAATTAAACGTGTGTACCAAATTTCAGATCAATCTGACAATGGGAAGGTGCTTTAATTTCAATTTCTAATTTTGACCCAAATAAATAAATAAATTCCGTACGGGTCGAACTAAATAAAACCGTTTAAAAACCGGTGATTGGTATACTTTTTTTTTAAATCTATATTTCACAGACATTAGCGTCTACTTTTTTCGTTTACTAAGTTCTCTTAAACTAACTTATATGTTAAACCATTTAAAACTAAATTTAAGTCAATAAATTGAACACTCTTAAATGTTACAATAATTTATTTTCTATTTTCGAATACGACAGGATAATTACTTCTGGCAGTATAAAGTGTACAAGGACAGTTAGTAAAAAAAATTAAAATGTCATTCTAATTTTAAAATTATCTTTTTATTTATTTACATACATACATACATACATACTTACATACATATACACGTTATTATTTCTGAAACTATTGATTTATTCATAAATCTACCATAAATCAATTGACAGCAAATAAACTATAAGATTACTTCTTTAAATCTTATACATATGACCAATCAGTATAAATAAATATATAAACTAAAATATAACTAATGCAATAAAAATGTCAATATCTTGCTGTGTTATAGCCAATATCATTTTAAATTTATAAGTTGTTTATTTAATAATTTCATTTCAATTATGTTTACACAAAAAAAGATTATCAGCGGCCTGCATTTGGTTATTTTCGAAGACTTTACTAAGATCATCTGTGTCCTTGGGGATGGAAGACTCAGGATTTTCAACTCCGGAACCTTCAGGCTTCATCTTACCTGATCTTCGCGCTATATGGACCTTTCACTGGCATTTCAACCTGCTAATCATCTAGGCTATATCTGATATTAGATCTTGTAGAAAAATCTCGAGCACCCTTTCCAACTCATATTATGCGTATGGAGGCTTTTTACGGCTCCCATTTTTGGGGTCCTGTCCTATCTTATTGTAAGACAGTGTTTGATATTCTTTAATCATTTTTTTATTTTTATTTCTGTACTCTGCTATCACTCTTCGTATCATTCATTCTGCAATTTTCTATCATTCTTTTTCGTACTTATTTCCATTCATTCATCGCTTCACTTCCTTCGCCTCGTTCCTCATATCACAGATTCGGGTTATATCACATTTCTTGATCTCTCTTCTTCTTCCTTCCTTTTTCCCTTTATTTGGATTCGGGTCTCCTTATCAGGTAAACCGTGATAGAAGACATTGTAATATATTGAATCACTTAAAATTTTGTGAATAAATTGTTATATAGAAAATGAGAAATTTATAATAGCGTTATATGAAATAACACAAAATAAAAATAGTAAAGAGTAATGAATGCTGTGAGGATGATAGAAAATATGAAGAAGAAAAAAGGGAAGAAAGAGAGAAGTGATAAAAGATGAGATAGAAAGTGTGATAGAGGAAATTTTGTGAACAAAAAAGTGTCATCGTAAATTATACGCATCCTTATTCCATAAATAAGATGGTGGAACAAAAGGCTTTCAATGACAAGAACCATTAAATAATAAAATATAAAACCTTTTTCGTGTCTCATTAAATGACCAGTAGCAAAATGATTTTTTCTGCGGACTGTTGGTCAGTTACAAAGTTTGTCATGCTTATTGAAGATGACAAAGCGTCAAAGACACGCACCCTGGAATTTTACAACCTTGATGAAATGAAAAATCAAATCAAAAATTTCCTCCAATTTTTTCTAGTTATAAAAGCTGAAATTAATTTTAAATAATAGAAATAGTTGTTAATAATTTTAACGTATTTTTATTTACCACCCATTTAAAATAATATCCTATAGTCCTATAGTCCAGCTGATAAATTATATTGATTATAGGAATAAATTGTCTATTTTAAATAAACGAATGTAATGAATGAATTATTTATACGACATTTTAAGTTAAATCATTTTGAGCTTAACACCGGTAAAATTATATTTAATAAATATATATGTTAGTAACAAAATCTCCTCTATCGGTCTGTGTGTATTTTTTAAACAGTTTTATTTAGTTCGACCCGTACGGAATTTATTTGTTTATTTATTTGGGTCAAAATTAGAAATTGAAATTTAAGCACCTTCCCATTGTCAGATTGATCTGAAATTTAGTACACGCATTTAATTTAGATGACAATAAAATATAATAAAATCAATAACATTATAAATCTAAGATGGCGCCCATACAAAATGGCGGATTACATATTTTTCCTTAACCCCCTTAATATGGGTGTCAAATGAAAGGGCTACACTAGTAAAACACGATGATTATGTCAAAATTTAAAATTCAAGATGGACGTCGTTCCAATATAGTGGACTAGGTACATATTTTTCCACAACCACCACAATATGGGTATCAAAATACCGTTTAACTTAAAAGTTTTTTAAATGTTGTACATTTTCTTAGTATTAAATGTCATTATAGCATATAAGAGTTTTTCGTTGATCGTAATGTGTGGAATTTTGTTGACTCATTAGCGGAGTTGAATTTATAATGTATACATCGAACAACATTGTTATTAATTTAAAAAGTGCAACTGTTGAGTCGTCGTAGAAATTTTTGGAAAGAAAAAAGGAGAAAATGGCAAATATTTATGTATTCAAAACTGTGTGAGAATGTATAGTCGAATTAAGAAATTTTGAAATTGAATATTATTGTTTTATATACACCAATACCTCGCTTTGCGTCGTTTCGTTTCTTTTTTTTTTTTTAATTGCGTCGCTGCTTAATTAGTACTAATTTTCAATGTGCGTCCATAGATTTTTGAGGTTGCCTTGTTTTGGGTTCAAGTCTTTAATTTTTTTTTAATTTTCTTTTTTTTTCCAAAAGATGGCAACACTTGTTTCTAATTGCGCCATGAAAAAAACTCGGGGATTCCCTTTCTAACTAAAAATCAACGCAATTTTAATACAGTTTTATTTTCACTATGTTTTGCTAATTTTGAAGTTCAGTTTCAATTACGTAGTGTTTTTTTTTAAAAGAGAATAATAAATTTATATAAATTTTAACGTGTTGTTTCTGGTTACGAAAAAGGTATAAATTTTTACAATTTATTTATTAGCAGAGTTATATTATTTTAGTGTTTTAAATGTTTACTTTGTTCAATTTTCTTTTTAAATAGTTGTATTTTCGTAACCCTGGAACCTATCTTCGATCTTTACATGGTTTGCTATAGAAAATCTTAATTCACTTTGCGGCGTTTCATTTCGCGTCGTGTTTTTTTGGAACGTAACCACGACGCAAAGTGAGGTATTGGTGTACGAGTACATACATAAACTAACAAAAGGCAAAGGCATAAAGCGCATTATGCCTTTTTATTTTTTTTATTTTATATTCTATTTATTTTGTTAATCCTTTTTAAAATTTTTAGTCATTATATAGATAACTGTTTATGCTTTGAACCTACATTTATGTAAATAATTAAACTTACAATAAACCTAGTACGGTTGTATATATATCTATCATGTTTTTTTATCCGCAAAAGCATATAACATAAATACAATTACAATTGCAGTGATATTACACGGTGTTAATACAACCTGTATTCCCCTAGTTTTCGTTTTAAAAACTTAAATTCAATCATTTATGGCAAAAGGTATATATGTACAATAAAATTCCGCATTCAATTTCAGATTTGCCACTGGAGAGATTTGAAAACGATATTTAAAACATGTCTTTAAAAAAAAAACTATATTATTCTATTTAAGAATACTATACTGATGTTAATGTGTGGAATTAAATGTTATTACTCGCCTAGGAAGCTAATTATTGTCGCGCGCTCTTTATAGAACTATATTTGTAAAGAGCAACTGTTGAGTTTCTCGCCGGCTCTCAACAGAACTGCCTTCCGAAATGGTAGCTTCCTGTAGGGACAACAGTGCCAAAATTTTATATTGATTGACAACGAGTGCTTGTAACAGATTATTTCAAAAAAGAGTATTTTGATTTTAGTTAAAATTGGAGACGCTTTCTTTTGTTATAAATTGAACGCTAGTTATAAATATTATTGATAAATAATATTTAAGTTTTGTATATCACAGAACTAATTGTATTCTTGTCTTTGTTAAATTTACTGGAATGAAAGGACTCGGATTTTCATCTCGGCGGAGTTGGTTTCGTTCGGTCAATCCTCTAATGTTTCTCTGGAAGGCGGGCACGGCGGAATGTCGTCTTGGACTACGTTTTTGCGTCCACCACCACGGCTATTGACAACCAAACTCCTACAATCACAAGGCTGTATATGTTCACATGTCTCACGCGATTCACAACTTTATAACTCATATATAGAGTCCAGTTTTGAATGTAAATTGAAAGGATATAAGTTGGAATGCAGTGAATTAGTTTCGCCTTTGGTACACTGATGGATTTCTAAGTTCTTATATGCGGCAGGGTCGGTAGTCATGCGTGTTTATATATACTCAAGACGGTCTCGACTTATTCGACGAAAGCAAAGTTTTATTTGAAGTATCATTGACTTTATATTTGAAGATGAACTATTGTCCAATTCGTTTCTTAAATGTTATATACATCCTTTGATTTATGATTTCAATTATATCCTTGTATATTTTTTTTTTTACAAATTAGGTAAAATCGTCTGTGCCAGTTGAGGTTGAAAGGTTGTCAAGTGGCAATCACGAGACGAAAGACGCGGCGTGGGTACGTACCCCCCACCAGGTGGATCGATGACATGGTTAAGTTCAGGAGAAGTCGCTGAATGTGGACAGCACAGGACTGGTCACCATTGCAGTCCTAGGTAGAGGCCTTGCAGCCTTACAGTGAGCGCCCACTGACTGAAAAAAAATATATCATTCTGTCATTGGAACCAAACACTGAGTTCTCCCCCTGAGTGTCTCCCGCTGTTGATTCGTCCCGCACATGCAGGGATGCGCAGTGCCCTGGAAACGTTGACTAAAATGAAAATAGATACGGAAAGCATCGCCTTGATGATGGGCGACGACAACCTTCGCCCATCATTTCTGTCGTTTGCTCGCAGGGTGGTAAGCAATGCAATAAAAAATAACAAAACCAAATAGGAAAACTTGAACCAAAATGAATAATATGCACATGTAAAAGAACTTATTAAATAATAATAGAATGTAAGACAAGACTCTAATGTATTAAAAAGTCTAATCTAAACAAACCTGCGATATTAAAAGATAATGACAGAAAATGTAAGAAAAAAAAATTGGAAATAAAATTGTACCTAGCCACCTAAGATTAAAAAAGATGAGGAAAGAAAGGTGATGAAAGCAAAAAGGAATGAGAGGACAAAAAAAAATTGCAAGATATTGTGAAGGATAAAAGGAAAGAATAAAAGAAATTGAGAAGAATGAAAATGAGTGTAGAATAAAGATAAAACCCTGAAAATTCTGTGTAAATAAAGTCCCTGTCCCAAACAAAATAGGGGTACGAGAGGCTCCCAATAGCGGGAGCCAAATAATAAAAAAAAAAAACACTTAGTTCAATCCACCACTAGCACAATACAAACTTATTTTATGAATGCACTCTTCTTTGTTTATCTATTGATTCGTATAATATTATCGCTTCTAGAATCCATCTTTTGTTCTTATCTTATAATATTTAATTTAGGCTAAATGTAAGTTAATAGTAAGTAATTTAACAAAAGAGTTCGTTTCAATTAACCAGATGATATTTGCTTATCATCGAATGTCCCCTTGGATCCATAGGTCGGAAATTCTGCCATCGCAAGCACCTCCTGTGTCGTTATCTTCGCATTGTTTGCACCTAACCGTCTAGTTAACTGCAACTCCAACGAACACGGGCGTTTTAATCGGAAAAGTAAAAATTTGAAGAAAGACTTAATACCGTATTAATCAAATTAATTTCTTCCATGTGTACCTTTGCTTGGATATTTTATGGAATCAGACGTTACCTTGTGGAAGTCCATCCTACTTAGGATTTTGGCTACATAGCCACCCGATGTAATTTGGTTAATTTCCTCTCATACTGCAAAGAAATAATTATAAAAGTAATTAACAAAAATAAAAGTTAAAGAAAATTAATACAAATGTAAATAGAAAATAAAAAAATGTTAATGAGATATGTGATATAATGTGATATTAATGTGAAGCGAAAAAACAATGTAAATAAACAGAAATAAAATTACAAAATGTTAATGTGTAACAAGAGAGGAATGAAAGGTCACAGAGCGAAAGAGAATGAAAGAAGAAATGTGGAAGAAAACCGAATGAAAGATCTTAAGATGTATAAATGAAGAGTAAGAAAATAAAAAAAGATTGTGAGAAACTAAATAAATTAAAACAATAAGTCCCTGTCCCACACCAGATAGGGGGTACGAGAGGCTCCCAATAGCGGGGGCCAAATAAAAAAATGGTTAATTTGATGTATAAACGGGCCTGTTCAGCTTGGCATGCTTGGCATATTGGTCCTTTTCTTACCTTTGCTTGGACTTGACATTTAGTTATTTGTTGTTTTTGTTGATGTAACGAATATAACCCATCGGATTGGCAAGTTCAGGAGGTAGGCAGTCACTTTTAGTCACAGTTGGTCGTTGGGCCTGGGCCTCTCCTCTAGTAAAATATCAATTTAAAAATACAAATACAAAATATCAAATCTAATCATCAAAAAAATATAAGTCTTAAATAAAACTGCCAAAATATATTTATATTATATATAAATAAATATATATATATACTTTTGCCAACGCATTTTCCCATCCTCGAAACAGACGGGATAAAGAACAGATATTCTCTTTTCAGTATTTATTTCAAGATCTTAGTTTCGATTTTTATCTCCTTAGTGATCAACGGCATCTCTACATTGGTCTTTTGAGTTTGCTGAACATCTAGAAGTCACATAGAGTGAAATCAGATGAATATGGTGGTTGCGGAGGGATATGATTCGAGGTTTTGGCCAAAAAACCTCGCGAAGAACCAATGCAGTATGAAATCGACCAATCGATACTTGACGCGTTTAAGATATAACACATCCTTTGAAATATTTTGGGCTGAACTATCGGATATCCAAAATTTTAACAGAGAACTCTTGACAAATGTTATAGACAATTCTACCAACCTAGGTATAAGAAATACCTTCATAGTGCCCGGGAATTTTAAATTACAATTTCATGTTATAGATACGACGTTGGCTTTAAAGTTCTCTTGTCTGTGAGGTTATTATTAGAGACCTAAAAATTTACTTATGGTCTTAATATTGCAAGAAAATATTAAATATTTACAATAATTAATGTTATACGTTATAAAAGGTGGCTCAAAAGTAATGTAATAATGTGAATGTGACTTAATTTTTACAAATTGCGCCAAATGTCACTTTGACATTTATGATGTAGATCAGAGTTCCCCAAACTTTTTGTTTCGTAGACCCCTTGCCATGTTTTTCCGTGTTGGGTAGACTCCCTACTTACCTGATATTGATTTCCTGTAAATTTCTAACTGTAGTGAAGTTTAGTGTTAAAAACTTAAAGTAAAAACACATGTTAATTTATACATTTATTAATTGAATTTAAATTAAAACTACTCAAAATAAAATTTTGTATCTGTTATGTAAAATATTCGTAACATTAAATAAACATAAAATAACATAAGCAATAAGTCAATATTTTTAGTGAGAACACACAAAGCGAATACCAACATCCTACAACTTACACAATTTTATAAACATAAATAAAAATTTATAGTAATATGTAAGTAAATAGGTGCTATCAGTGTATGTGTTGAGATCCACTATTGTGGACCCCCATTTTAATTTCATGGACCCCTGAATTTTTTTTTTGCTGACGTAGACCCGTTGCAAGTTGTCATGGACCCCTAGAGGTCGATATAGACCACTTTGGAAATCACTGCTGTAAATGAATCTGTATAAAATGCTACAGGATTTACTATGATTCTTGTAAAATTGATATTTTACTAGAGGAGAGGCCCAGGCCCAACGACCAACTGTGACTAAAAGTGACTGCCTACCTCCTGAACTGGCCAATCCGATGGGTTATATTCGTTACATCTACGGATCTTTACCACACTTTACCCCTAAACTAAATTTAGTTAAATAACTAAATGTCAAGTCCAAGCAAAGGTAAGAAAAGGACCAATATGCCAAGCATGCCAAGCTGAACAGGCCCGTTTATACATCAAATTAACCAATTTTTTTTAATTGGCCCCCGCTATTGGGAGCCTCTCGTACCCCCTATCTGGTGTGGGACAGAGACTTTTCGTTTTAATTTATTTAGTTTTTCACAATCTTTTTTATTTTCTTACTCTTCATTTATACATCTTAAGATCTTTCATTCGGTTTTCTTCCACATTTCTTCTTTCATTCTCTTTCGCTCTGTGACCTTTCATTCCTCTCTTGTTTCACATTAACATTTTGTAATTTTATTTCTGTTTATTTACATTGTTTTTTCGCTTAACATTAATATCACATATCTCACTAACATTTCTTATTTTCTATTTACATTTGTATTAATTTTCTTTAACCTTTGTTTTTGTTAATTACTTTTATAATTATTTCTTTGCAGTATAAGAGGAAATTAACCAAATTACATCAGGTGGCTAGAATTCTAAGTAGGATGGACTTCCACAAGGTAACGTCTGATTCCATTAAATATCCAAGCAAAGGTGCATGTGGAAGAAATTCATTTGATTAATACGGTATTAAGTCTTTCTTCAAATTTTTACACTTCCGATTAAACCGCCCGGGTTCGTTGGAGTTGCAGTTAACTAGACGGTTAGGTGCAAACAATGCGAAGATAACGACACAGGAGGTGCTTGCGATGGCAGAATTTCCGACCTATGGATCCAAGGGAACATTGGATGATAAGCAAACATAATCTGGTTAATTGAAACGAACTCTTTTGTTAAAGTAAATTTAAATTAAGTCTAAATTAAATATTAAAAGATAAGAACAAAAGATGGATACATATATATATATATATATATATATATATATATATATATAAATCATACATCTAACAGATTATGTTTAATAAAACTGCCTTTGCGTTCAGATTTTTAATTAAATGCATACAAACGGCAACTCATAAACGGGTACACCTATTTATTTTAGAAATGTCATCTATTGTCTTTGTGTCGTATACCGAAAAGACGAGAAATTGGAATGAAAGGTACAACAACAACCAAAAAATGTCACGACATTTAAACACAAATTATTTAAATAATTAAAAATTAAATTAGAATTATTCCAATTGTCGATAACGCAAGATACATATATGTATAATATAACCATAAATATGTTCGCAAACACATTCCTAAGTACGTTGAAAACTGTCTTTTTGTCCTCCGCTGTGAACTTTTTATTCGTAATTTACGTGGCATCTAACGCTCGGTCGTGCCATAGACAATAAATGCATAGACCAGGTATTTTAACGATTTATTATCTATTACATATATGCATTCTTTTTACGAATTTTTGGTGAAAAAAAAACGCTAAATTTTAATGGAGAACATATTTATTACAAAACATTATAATTCAAACCTAAGTTTTTTATAAATTTTTAAATATCATTCCAAAAAAAACAGCTTGTCTTTTAAATATCATTCCATGAAAACAGCTTGTCTTTTGCGACAAGACATTCGTCGTTCCATTTTCAAATATCCTAAAAATTGCGTTCACATACGATGAAATGGTAAATGTTACCAAGTCTGAAGAACACAGTATATATATAGCTTTATTGAACCAAATTTCTAAATTTAGCAAATTGAAAAATATAGTTGGGATTTATTTTGAAGAATAAATTAACAATTTACATTTTTATAAGCAAATTCACATTACTTTTGTAAGTTTCATCTGTATGTACACATATATTACAATATAGAATTCCTAGCTCTTGATTTTTCTGACGTTCAATTCTATTTATAGGTTATACTGAAGAAGGCATAGCAATATAACTGAGTAATCACTATAATTATCAAAATCAACCAGAATGCAATTCAGAGTGCTGTGATCGGAGTTTCGTTGCGAAATCGATGTTTAAAATTTTGGCATTTTTTCCTTCCATAGTGAACCAAATTTCTCTATTGGCTATTCTTGGAGTATCTTTATGTGATTGAATAAGAAATTAAAAATTTCGTGGACGAACATTGTCCAGCGAATTGGCAAGTTAACTTTAACCACTTTGCCACTTGGCAATGGGCAGGTCAAATGGCACAGAATAGATGGCCGCTAAGACTTAAAGGTTCTATAATAAAACCCACGGTAAGCACAGCACATGACGTACGCCCACAAGATGAACCAACTACAACACTACCTTTTTTAAGGTCGTTGAAAGACAATGTATGCAAGACACTTCCATAAAGTCTTATTCGAAATCTATAGTAAAGGATTGTATCCAACTGTTGACATCCTATAATTAAAATTCGTATAACGACAAGGGTACATATCTTGACAGAACGCTTCTAGAATATTCTGAAACAGTCTACATAACGTTCCATAGTAAAAGTTTAATGGAAACATTTATAGACGGAACAATAGATGCGTCTATTATTAATTCTTCTTCTGATCTGTGACGGTTGACAATCAGTTCTGCTATCTTCTCTTTTTTTGTTAGAGAAATACTTTGGCTGCAATTCTGAACGTCACTGATTCTTCTAGGAAGTATAATATATGCAATGAAAGTACCAGACGCGAATATAAATTTAGACTTCCTTAGACTCCACTTCATAGTGTAAACAAATTTCTGTATGGACAATGTTTACCAATATTTCCCAACCAGTATAGTGCCAAGAGTAGAGGACTCCAACCTTTCTTACGCCCCCTCAGTAACATATATTAAATCGAAAGGTTCACACGCATTTCGAGTCCATTTTTGAATTGTCTCCTTTAACAATCAAATTGCCTTTACGTAGAACGTGGGCCCTACCTTGGGAAACACCAATGATATCTCTCTTTACAATAAAATCCTTGATAATTTACAAAAAGTTGATAAAATTTGAAATGTATTATCGAAGAACTAATGCTAGGCTATTTCAAAGCCTGATCTTTTCAAGGCTGAGATATTGAGATGATAGACTGAACTTCAAAGAGAAAGAAATACGACAGATTATATTCCATCGTAAATCGAATAAAGAATTTTAAAATTTGAATTTGGTACCCGTTGAGTTCCTATACAACCTGGACTCTTTGCTACCACCTGGTATTCTTTATATAACTTTTCCTTTCACGAGGTTGTATCTTTTGTGTTTAAGCATATGACTTTTCGATATTATATTTAACTTGTGTTTATAGTGGTGGTTATATTCTGAGTCCCTAATATAGAAAAAAATCGCATTTTATTATGTTTATGTATATAATTTTAATATTTCACTAACTTGAACAATAAAAAATATATTAAAATTATATTATTGGACGTATGTTCGATGTGATTACGTCTGCGTTCAAGATGAATGGTAACAAGAGACCATATAAGGAGCATGTCAATTTATCGAACGTATCCGATGCGTTCCCGCGCATCCAACATGGCCGCCATCCCTTCATTTTTTTTTTTTGCTTTACGATGTTTAGTTTATTATTAGAAGTACGCCTGTGTTTTGTTTATAAAACTCGATTTTATCGTTGAATTTGAATGTACACTGCATTTTAAATAAAGAAAACATTTATTTTTAATATCTCATACATAATTTACCGCGTAATCCGATTAAACATGGCGGCCTGTCAATAAATACAAAATAACACGTTCCAATCCTAATTAAATAATAAACACCTATGGAAATAGCATTTATAAGCCACCAAAACATACCCAATGCATCTTATCTATAAAATAAGGTCAATTATTTTTATATATATCTTATTAACAACATAGGATCATTTACAATGACCACTTTTTTTTTAAATTTTCGAAATACGGTCTGCTCTGCAAAGATTATAGGTGTAAAAGGTTTAAACGGATAAATGTAAATCTCAGTTGCTGTCCTGCATTCATTTGATGATAATATATAGTAAGATAAAACGTTTTCAAATTTCGAATTACCACATATTGAAATTAATTATTGTTTATCTGTGCCTACAGATATTATGCTTACATAAGTTATTTATCTGTACTTATTTTATCTGTGCGACGGAATTGTTATATTTAATATATTTCAAAGTGATCACTTTATTGTCATTAAAAATATGTGTAAAAGTTTTAGAGATTTTTATCGGTAAATATTTATACATTAATCACTTTAAATCGAATTTCTAATTCTTTTTTTCAGCCAATGGACTTTAATCAAGATGTCTATGTTACATTCGCCACTGGAGAACCTTTTATATAATCACATATATATACCCTATTATAGGTATTAAACTTTACTGTTTTGAAACCACTAAAATAAGTTTTATTAACGTTTTAATAAAACAAAAATATACACAAGATTTATTATTACGTAAATTGCTACGGCATGCGATAATAGTGTGCGTGTGGCGATGGTCAGCCAGTTCGCTGCAGTAGCTGGCTGGATACATTATTAATACTTGCAGAATCAAAGATCCCTTATTAACAATGAACTACTAGTTCTAAAGTATATAAGGGTGCGTTCGCACTGGGCGTTTTAGACGCCATCTTATTTTTATTACATGTAACGTTAACGCTCCTAAATAAAAATAAAAAAATCATTCTAAATTCGAACACTGTCATTATTACTGCCGTAAAACGTCCACTCTTGGGCATAGATGTGGACTAAGGGGGATTACCGTGACATAGATCTACGCATCCTCTTTACATTTAGAACAAGATTTAAATTAAAATGCTTTAAATTTTAAATACATAAATTTATAACTTACAATGAGTCTTCTATTCATTAATTGATGGTTCGATGATTAAAAAGGTCTTAAAAGTACAATGATAACATCATCATCGTTTAAGCCATAAAATGACTACTCCTGAATATAGACTTAGACTTATTATTTTTTTTTTTTTGGAGACTTTTTGGAAGCAGCCAGCTACCTTCTATTACCATAACAATATCGTGTATACACTTATCAGCTACAATAAACTGAAACGTCATGATATCCAAAAACTTGGTGACGATGATGAAGAGATATCTCTCTCTTAGGAGCACCTATAAACTTGATAGTGGAAAAGGAATAAAATTGCCTATAATCTGTGACTGATTGCAAATAAGCGCGAAGAAAAAAATGTAATTGCTATGCCAAATAAAAGGTGGCGCAAAAGTAATGTCTTAATAAATAGATAATTATTTGTCAACGAGCGATGGAGTATATCTGTATTACTACGTCATAAATGTCAAAATGACATTTGGCGCCATTTGTAAAAGTTAAGTCACGTTCACATTATGATAATACTTTTCTGCCACCTAATTTTTAACATTTCTTCGGTTGACTGGTGGAGAATCTATAAAGGTAATTAAATCATTTGAAGAACTTTCATAAAAAGATTCTAATGAATTGAATAGCAGTATTCTACTTTTAAAGTAATTTATGTTATTTATTAAAAAAACGATAGGCTTATTACGGTGATTTATAGTCTGTAGAAATAAGGACAGATGATTCCTTTATTTAAATAAATATGATTTAAATATCATGTTGGCCAGTAAGACAATAATAATATGTCGCAGACTATGACTACACACAGGATGATCATAGGTGTAAATGTTTTAGAGATGTTAATCAAATGTCTTAGAAATAATAAATAAAATAAATTATTGATTAATACATATTCCTATAGATTTTATATTGCCAGAATTTATATAAGACTTTCGCATTCAAATTGAGAAAATAAATTAATGTAACATATTTGAGAGTGAACACGTCATACAGGATGAGTAAAAACAGATATAAAATCTTTAATTGTTTTGCTGTCAGTTAAAGATTTACGCGTTTCAAAGATTTTAGACCCATACCCGATCATCTTGAAAGTTTTCTTTTATTTTCAGGTTGCAAGAAACGCCGCGTTCAGACCGCCCAGTGTGTACAGCCCTTATCTACAGTTCGCAGTATCTACAGCCCGGTTACGTTAGAACCTGTCCCCTCTCTCATTAGAAGTTATTGCAGCGGTTTTTTTTTTTGCGCGTCTAATTGCTAGGCGAGCGCGTGAGAAAATGTCGCGCAGAGTCGCGGGTTCGAACCCGTGTACCTGCGGTTGTAGACGCTGTCATATTACATCTTCCGGTTGTGTTTAGTTTTAGCGGCTATTACTTACTATATGGCGAAAGATTTGTTAAATTCACATTATTTCTCTTTTATAACTGATATGTATAACAGAGATATCAGGATAAGGCAATATATGTGGTCGGCCCAGCTGTGGACAACCTGCGGTAGATATGAAATGATATTATTTTGTAAATACTATATACTATAAAGGATTAAAATGTAATTTTGTATGTAAAATGTAATTGTCTCGTGTCACGGTGTACGTGATTGAACTCCTCCGAAACGGCTCGACCGATTTTCGTGAATCTCAGCGCGCATATCGGCCAGGGTTGAGAATCGGACATCTATTTTCCATCCCCCTAAATGTTAAGGGTGGTCACCCCTATTTTATTTTTATTTTTTAGACAACATTTTAGGTTTTTTTAATTTTTAATAATACAGCATACAAAAATACATACAACCTTAAATGTTCATCCCTCTACGATCAACCCGTATTTTTTTTGTTAATAAAAAACTTTTTTTTTTTTGCAAAACAACGTTTGCGGGATCAACTAATATAAATGTATGTATATATATAAAAATATAAACAATGCGAATTACACAACTGCCACCGTTAATTCTCTTAACACGTGTTTCACCCCTCCACGGGACATCTTCAGTTGTTACACCGATTAGTGCCAAACAGTCTGTGTTTGCCGCATACGCATTTATCAGCGAGCTGGCGGGCGGTGCACTTTGTTGCACGACTACCACTGCATGTGCGAAAGTGGCTAAATATCGGTCCTTTTCTTATTTAGGATAGACTTCCGCAAGGTAACGCCTGATTCTATTTAATATTACAGAAGGTTATATCGGCGCTCCATGACTGCTCGTTCTGTACCGTTACCTTAACAAAGCCTAGTAACAAGAGGTTATTCCCCACAGGTTTAAGCTGCCTCCAGCAACTACCTGTGATCTTAACTATGTCGTAGATCCATTTAGTGGCAGGTATTCCCACGCCGCGTCTACCGGTCTCGTGGTTGCTACCGGAGTACCTTTTAGCCCCAACGGCCATGTCTCATCCACCACCACTTCAGCTGAGCAATTCTTCTAGCTACGTGGGTATTTTTAGTTCTTTTGCAGTTCTTCTCATTTCTGATTCAACCTCGTGGTAATCAATTGAGACCCTTAAAGGTAAATAAAAAATGTGATGACGAAGGTTTTTCATGTATAGATATAAAAAGTACTAACTTCGCTTCATCTTGAAAGTTGTCTTCGAATGCGGAAACAATTAGGTGATTTTTTTATTAACAATGGACGCTGTTATTGGGGACCTATGCTTTCAACACTATCTGGTTTGGGACAGGGGTGTATTTTTATCTTTACTAATTTTTCAGACATTTTCACTCTCAGCTGTCATCCTTGACATAGTCATTCCATTCCATTCTTTCATACCATAATTCGATCAGTCTTTCTCTTCCATTCTATTACCATTCGTTCATCGCCTCATTCTTTTCTGTCATTTCTTAGTTTTGACAAAGAAAAATTACATTCGTTCTTTATTTTTACATACCATTAACATCATCACAGTATATTGATTTTTATATTCTATTTTAGTATCATTTAATATAATTTATTTCTGCATTTTGTTTATAAAGAATTAAGTGTTTTATGTAGAGGTTGGTAGTGAAACATACCACAATTTGTAACCATGTTATTACAGAGGGACGCTAGCTGTAATTGGTTGGGATATTCGATTACATTGTGGCGCAGTGTGGGAGTGACTTTATATTTCTTTCGTACGATTATCTTTTGAAGTTTACCTCGATTGTTCTAGCAATTAACGTTGTTCTAAAATGTTTTATTTAATCTCTTGTATTACAATTTATGTACACATATATTCATATAATTTGAAACATTATATTTATCATTATATATTCTATTTTGGACTGAAAATTCCATAACCATTAAGGTTATGTTACCCGATAGCTAATAACCAAGCAACAGCGTTCAGGAAGCTATCAAAGATCTTCTAGTCTAAATTACAGCAATACCTGAAGACACAAGTCTCTGACCAGCGTGTATTGTCGGTGATAAGTTACGGATCTGAGACGTGATCGCTTACTGTGGACTTTATAAGGCACTCAAAGAGCACTGGAGAGGGCTATGGTCAAAATTTCGCTGCTAGATCGTATCATAAATGAGGATTCCTAAAAGAACCAAACACACTGACGTGGCTGGAAGAAGTGCTCGTCTGTATATATATTAGGGGGACTGGAAAGTAACGTAGTTTCTGTCGACATATTTTACAGGAAACCTTTTGTTAAATTTGTATACTAGATAACAAAAGGTTGTTGATAACGAAAGTGAATATATTGTTGATTAGAAATAAAATATTCTTATAATAGTAGTGTGAATTTAACTAAAGAGAGACATTACTTTCCGGTTCCGATAACATAATAATGTTTTGTTTGTCTGCAAAAACATCGTAAATTTAAAAAAAATATCGGTGATTGACACGTTGTCAATACAAGGAATAAAAATAAACTGATTACTCCTAGTTTTCGTATTCTATAATTAAATAAATCTTAATGGCAAAAGGATTTTTTTTTCTGAAATTATTTATTTTTGGATATATGGTGTAGGATACATCAATTGACAGAAAATGAATTATTCACAGTTTTACTCTTATGATGAGGATTATAAGAAGCAAGAAAAGGACTAATATTTAGCCATTTGCGCACATGCAGCGGTAGTCGTGCAACAAAGTGCACTGTATTTACATGCGCTTTTGAATCGTCGATTATTTTAATATTATATGCAGTAAGCTACCACCGCACGCTGATCTATTGAGAAATCGGCCAAAAACTCAACAGTTTAACTGAATAAAATTTAACATTTTTATATAATATCAATCATGTTAACGTATCAACAAGCCAAGTTCCACACATTTCGATCAACAAAAAGCTCTAGAATGCAATAATAAGATATATTCAATAATATACTTTGAATTTTAGATTTAAAACTAAGAAAGGTCTAAGACATTTTATGAAACTTTATTATATTTACCTACACACAGATCTTAGGTTTTATTAATTTGAAGACGAAACTTATGCTTTACAAGTTAATTTTTATTTCTCGAATTTATCAATATTTATAATTATGGAGCATTAATAATATGTTAATAGATAATAATATTAAAAAATGTCTAAATAAAAAGCAATCTATATTTTTGTCTAGGCCAAAAAAGTCAAGCTTGTGTTAAATATCAATATTTCTACATAACTATAGTAGGTTATCTATGTGATGGTAGTTTTTGGAATATCAAAGGTCATTGAACCCTACTATCATATCTGGCAAGATATCGCTTGTTATATTCCAATAGTATCATAGTTTTTGAGAAATTTCAACCTAAAACTTCGTGCCGAAATCCTGGCAGTTCGTATATGAAGATTAAAAAAAAATATTTCAATAGCATTTCGAAAATAGAATTGATTTTGAATATGCGTAGATAAACTTTTAAATATATTATATATAAATAAATTCTAATTAAATATTATACACTTAATAAATGTAATAATAAATTCATTTGATTTTAATTCACTCTATTTTTAATTTTTATATATTATAAGTAGTTTCAATCATAACCTCAAATTGTAAATTACCTATAAAATTTAAATATTGCATAAAAGATTATACACATAAATATACTAATTAAATATTATATGCCAAAAATAAATTATTACAACGTAACATTATTTGATTTTTATTATACATTTACTTTTTCATTAAAAACTGTCAAAGTTAAACAGATAACAATATAATATTTGAGAACGTATCTGCAAATTTGAAAATGGAATAAAAAAAAAACTAATTCGTTTGACATTTATTCGCCTTTGACAAGTGTAATTTTTGAGTGATACACGTCAGATGCGTGGTGGTGGCAATCAACTGGTGATATTGTTTTCTAATGAGTCCAGGAGTCGCTCTAGCCCTGGACCGGTTCGTGTACGTCCAATATTTACATAGGAACCGCGTTGGGTCTAGGCACCGCTGAACTTGCCTCCGTTCAACTAACTCAAACGCGGCGTGGTCTCAACAGCCGTCTGTCACACCGAAGCGTAACGACGCACGAAATCGACTCTGATATAATTTAGTTACTACATTTTATAGCAAATAATATATTAAGGTTTCATAGTTAAATAACATTTATCTTACATACAGTTTGTTAATATACGTACATATGATGATTGCTCATTTATCTGTAAAAATCTTTTTATGTCTTTTAAATCTATATCTAATTATTTATTGTTTGTTAATTTATTTATATACATAAATATATATATAAATATATATATATATATTTTTATATATATATATATATATATAAATTTATTTATTTTTAATTTATTTTATCGACAAAATACGACAGGCCAATAACTTTAAGCGTTTACAAAGTTTGCAAGGTAGTAAACAGTGATTAATTTTAATACATAGTAATCCAAATTTAGGAACGCTTTTCTTGCTCTATTATCGTTGCAGTTATATTTATAATTTCTGAAACCACTGATTTTTTGATAGGTTGTACCATCATAAATTGACAAATAAATTAGCTGTACATTCTCCCTTTTAAATCTTTTGCACTTTAATAATCATTCTGTATTCGTAAATTAACAAAAAGATTATGTAGGTATCAAAATCAATTGAATTATGACTGTAACTTATGCTATACTAGATCCTGAATTTCGACCTGGCTTGTCAAGAATCTCTTCTTGAAGAAAGCAAAATTATGTTATAAGTATTATAAAAGAATATTAAATAAAGAAGATCTCTCACGCCTGTTTTTTGAACGTCAAGGTTTTATAAAGAATAAAATATATCTACAACATTTCATAAAACAACTAAACACTACCATTACTAGTATTATTCTAAACAAAAGAAAGTTTAGTCTTTCTAGTCACTATATTTTTTGTAAATGAGCTTTTACTCTAAAAATGCGATAACATAATTTTTTTTAATTTATCTATCACAATAAAGAAGAGTTAACACTTTTGATAGTAGCTTAAACAAGAAACTACCTACTTTATATTTGTGTTACCATATTTTTTATTCGATGTCAATGACACGAATGAAAATACATATAAGAAAATTTCAGGATAAGTCTCTGATTATAGCACTACGAGTATGACTAAATGCAAAAAAATGTACGAAGATTAAAATCGATAATATATACATTTCGAAGCTGACAGTAGTTTGTTTATAAATACATAAAATGTATATTATATCAATGTCTTGATTTTTCAAAAGGTCTTATAAATTCGAAAGAATATTTGTTTCGTTATATCAAAACTTGCACGCCTGTGTAACAAGCGGCCGCCACCGCTGTAGTGTACTTAGGCCGCACGCACACAAAGAAAGCGTTACGTGAGCGCACATAATGATGGCACGCACACCACGGCCGCCGGGCAACGTCCCTAACTCGGCTGTACCCACCCAACGATAGTTATATTTTATTTATACTTTCTGCTCTGAGGATGCGGTGATATGGGCGTACGTGAGAATTCCCGCTTTGTTTTACTGCTCTCGACTTTATTTCTTACATTTTACTTGTTCATTTTGTTACAATTCAAAATAATAAAGTATCATACAATATTTATCTATGTACATAGTTTTTAATATCTTTTACATAAAAAGTTAATGACCACAGACGAAGAAATGTTTTAAAATAAACGAATTAAAGTTGTTACATCATCTCTATAACGAAGCGCATAATTTTCTTAAGACTGCGTGATTATTGTTAAAAATATCTTACATGTTGATGTCGTAGATTTCCGTACGCAATAAATTAATTGTTTCTTAGAATCTTTTGGTTAGAAAATGAGTCATGGATAATTAATATTAAAATCTTGTACAAGTTCTTATGAAGAGATTAAAAAAAAAACTTTTTTACTTGACAGATAAGCATTATTTAAAAATAATTATTGTAAGTTTATGTATCTTATATAAATAATTTGAATGTCTTATTCATATATAAATATTAGAGAACATTTTTTTATATCTATATATTAAATAATATACAATTAAAATATAATCTGCATTCAAGAGAACTACTTATATTATGCCAATAATTAAAATCTGTGTTGTTTTATGAAAAGAAATATTAGTAAAATAAATTTTAAAGAATATAAAGAAATTAATAAAATGTATCATTCGTCCCTTTCTCCTTTCAAATTCACGGCGGCATTAGGCGCGCGTCTGTGTCACGTCTCCCGTTCGTGCGCGTGTGTGTGCGCTCGTTTGTGTGCGTGGCGCAGGTAACCGGGGCCGTCTGCGCGGGAAACAGGCGGCCATGTTGTAACACGAATGTATTAGAATTTTTGCTCTAAGAAGAATCTTAGTGGTGAAAGTTCCCATTCGATTCCTGCTTAGTTACGAGCTGCTATACGAAAAGAATTATTTTAATACACGCTTCGTAGATTGTAATGCTTTTAATATGTCGTCGTCAATCTAACATGCTGTGTGTAAAATGGTATAACTTTTGAAATATTAAATAAAAATGATGCCAATGGGACATTGTAGAAAACTAAGTCGCACAGTTTTCTATTTGAACCAAAATTTAGGTAGTAAATTGAAACACATATTTATCTTTTGACAAAAACGATATAAAGTCAGGAATTACATTTAAAAGATTATGTCATCGGTATATCAACGTATTCCCATATTTCTCTTTAAAATGTTAAACTTTGCAAACCGTAAAATTATGAATCGTGTGAAATTATTAAAATCATATTATCGTACGTAGGTTGCGAATTTTTTAGAACAGATTAAAAAAAACATGGCCGAAAATCTCGCAAGAAATTAATTATGGCGGGAAAAAAAGAAAGGGGTGCGCTCGCGGCGCTGTGCGCGCTGACGTAATTTCTCTGACGGCTAACGCGCCGGCGCAGTTCAGCTTGGGACAGCGCGCGTCCCGCACGCCGCGGACGCAATCACACCACCACCACACCACCATCACCACTTACAACCACCACACATTAATCCAATACGACAGTGAAATAATTCGTAGCTATATTTCGCGATCCATAAGAAAAAACCATATTGAAATATTATCAGTATTTATAAATGTCAGACACAATTTTTATATCATTTTCATGACACACACACAACTCGGTGTTGCACACATTCGTCGTGACGCCGGTGCACATGTCAGCCAGACGCATCGCTCGCTCCAGAGGGATTTTGTAAGTTTCATTTAATATTACTACTTTATTCTCTTAAATGAATTTTTTTTTACCTATTTAAATATTTTTAATCTTTAGTATTAAGTATCTGTGCCTCGGCGGAATATTTTTATTCTGTGATGCGCATGCTTTTCCCGCGTTCATGAGATTCCTGTTAGATTCTGTATAAAATTTAATTTTTTTCTATTACATTTTGTTTTTCTTATTGCCGAAGCTGTCATAAAATTTCATGTTGATGATATATTTGTATTACTACTTTTGAATGTATATAATAATTATTGTTGTTAAAATTACGTAAGAAGATTTTTATGTTTAACGGTCTATGCTACAGTAATTGTTAGTTTTCTCACACAAAGCAATATATGTGACATAAGAAGTATATATAAGATATATAAGTTTTTTTGTTTGATTTTTAATAAAGGTTTGATTTATGAATTGTTCGCGTCGTTGTGGGTGTACCACGTCATCGCTCTCGCGTCGGAGCCTAACCTAGGCCAACATAGACGTATCGGAAGCCAAGTTCAATACACTCGGTCACGGCCGCGGACTTTCACGGGCTCGGATCATTCTTGTTTAGACGGGAGAATTCTAACGTCAGTTGGAATGTTAAATAAAGAACCACGCCGTTCGTATTGTATCGACATAATTTATATATGAATCTAATAACAATATTGTACTTATATAAATATTATATAAATATTGTATATATCTAAATTAAATTATTAACAAAATTAAAAATTAATGAAAGATACATGACTCTAAGGATTATAAGATATAAAACTTGGAATATAATATGATAAAGTCCACAGAGTAACACAGCAATTTTTTTACACGAAAAGTTTAATTTTTTTAATGTTGGTATAACAGTCTGTGCATTTATTGACACTAGACTATTATATGTCAAAATTTATCATATAAAAAGAACGTAGTAAAAACATTATACAATGAACTTTAACTAAGAAAATTTATTTTATATTAATGTATAGTATCTCAAATATTTCTTGCGATTATTAGGTGGACAATGAATAAAGTCATTTTTAATTAAAGAATCACGAAAGACAATTTTTTTAAAGAATTACTTTCGGCCGGATATATTATATAGAGAAGTAATTTTAATACGCAAGTAATAAATGACTGCGTGTAAATTGACGTTAGATTAATTTTTTTTATCTGTCACAAAATTATTTAGGTATAATTTGACAGTACTAAACCGTCAAATTTGTAGTTGTGGCTGCGTTCATACATAACTAC
This sequence comes from Battus philenor, assembly GCF_028537555.1. Classification (NCBI taxonomy): domain Eukaryota; kingdom Metazoa; phylum Arthropoda; class Insecta; order Lepidoptera; family Papilionidae; genus Battus; species Battus philenor. The sequence continues at coordinate 14,355,214 of NW_027181676.1, read as the reverse complement.
CAAAAATTCATTTTAATATATATTTGATTTAAAAAAAATTAGATATTAATACAAGATATTTGTGGGTGTATTTTTTTATTTTCAATTTAAAAGTTGTTTCAGTAATAAAATCAAAAGGTAAATTCAAAAGTAGAATGTTCGCCTCCTTTCTAAATAATTCTCGAAGCGTACCACGTTTGGTCTAATTCAAGCATGTTACGTTTCCCTCCGTGGTGTTACCCTAGGTCACTGCTCGGGCTTCGGACCACTTCCGAGGGGACCCGAGCGAAGCCGAACGCAAGCTCGTTGCAGGCGCATTCATCAACTACCTGTACTTGCGTTGCGGCATCGACCATTCATAATTTCAAAGCATTAAAACTAAATTTTATTGTGTTCAATACATCGTTGCATATATCTATTATACATTTATGTGTATACATACACTGTATATACGTGCCATAGAGTATGTGTAAAAGAAAATATTTAAAAATGCATTCGAAATACGATAAAATTAAGGGTGCGCTCAACAACTTCAAAAAATCGTGCAGGGTTAATAAAAATATAAATATTTACTCAAAAAAGAACATTGCAAAAGAAATAATATTTAAGTACATATTACATAAGTATTTTTAAAAACAAAACCGTTCATCATATTAAAATTAGTGGATAGTTAAAATTCAATACGGTATAAAACAGATAAAAATAAAAAATTCAAATTTGGAACAAAAGTCAATTTTGTGTTTCATGTCTTCTTACAAGCGTACACACTTATTACGAACTGTACCAAAAATTGCTAATAAATATGTCATAATTTTATTTTTTTCTGTACATATATATTTCTATAAGCATTGTGAAAATTATAATTAAAAAAGATAAGATTCATTTTGACCAAAATGGCGTTAAAAATTGTATTTATTCTTTATGGTGAACTTTATTTCAAAATAGTTCGAAAAAACAGATGTACATGTTAAAATCGCTTGATAGTTAAAAATAAACTATTGTAGTCTCTAAAATCTGAATTCGTGTAAGAAGATATTTATTTTATTGGTAAACGTTTTTAACTACGAACTCTAAAAGCAATATGCATATTCGTAACCTTAGCTTACTATTTAGTTTCCTATCAAAAACTTCACATGGCGCTGGTAGTCCAGCAGTAGAGGATTGAAATTTGCGATTGTAGGTTTGATTCCCGGTATACTGTATTATACAAATCACACATTGCATTAATCATGTAGGATTACTTCTGCGCACAAATAGGTTTCCAGAGGATGAACAACAACGCCCTCTGCGTACCATAATACCACTAGGATCACCACCACCCTATAGATGCTATAAGAATGGTTCGTTTGAAATGGCAGAAGGCTGATGGTGATCAAAAGGTTTGAGTGGCGATAGGCATAAAGTCGGTCATCGTGGAGATATTTGAGCTGAAACCATGAAAATGTTTTCTCTAAAGAAAAACTGTAATAAAAAAATAATAATGTCAATACTTTATCTTCATTCAACGATAGTAACACTATGTATTAATTCTGTATGTAAAGAAAATACATAAAACGCATGTTGATTATATAGTATATAAAATGATTGATATATCCAATCACCTTGTAAAAGGTGATCACTCTGAAATACGTTTCATTATATTAATTTTTCAATTAGAATTCGACAGTTCAATAACGCTTGGGTTTAATTAATTTTAATAAGTAGTACAGTACTCGAAGATAAATATTGAGTATCGATTTTTGGAAAGAGACATTCGGCTAATTTCGGCTTCGTAGAGCACTATCTCTATCACATTACCTATGTGACGTTTTGTCAGACGTGCGACAGAGATAACGCTCTACGAAGCCGAAATTAGCCGATTGTCTCTTTCGAAAAGTCGATATGCAATATTTATCTACGAGTATTGTAATACGTATTTTAAAAACAATTATTGCTATGTTATTTATCTGTGAATATTGATTTTTGGATAGAGTGTATTATACATTGAAAGCCTAACACAAATGCGAAGTAAAGAACACGCATATATATATATATATATATATATATATATATATATATATATATATAGATATATATATATTGTGATTGTGTTTGAGTTTGTACATGATGTTCGTGCATTCACCGCAAATAATCCCCGGCTAATGTTGTCACCTCTGTAAAGCTGTTGTGGAAAACAAAAGGGCAATCTTAACGCCTTGTGCCAGATTCGATTTCCGGGTCGGGTAAACATACGTCTGTCACAATAGTGCGACTTGACTTGTTGTGAACACGGGCGGAATTCTTGCCGGATAACGGTCAGGCTGTATTTCGTAGCGGTACAACCTCTTATTGACAGTCAACTAAACTGTATATCAGAAAAAGGTAGTATAAGGTAGGCTTTATCAACAATACTTCCTGTTTATACAAGATAATTAGTTATAGGCGGTTAAACTCTTAAGGAGTTGGATGTCTGTATGTTTCATGTGTCTAAATATTCTTTGTGATGTCTCAACTTAGCCTTTCTAAAATTCTGGCACCTCCCAGCGAAAGGACTTAACATCTTGTCTATCACCGAGTCTATTTTAGAATTGCCCCCCTGTGGGACGTAGGCCCAGCGCTGGGAACACTGTATAGCACATTTACTGTCAATTAACATCAATCGAAAATCACACGGACCAGTTTTTTACCAGCAATTATGTTACTACCAGATGGCAAAAGGTGTTGGATCAGAATGGCCAATATAAAATTTAATTAAATATCTATTCACTATACGAAGATCGTCTTTCATTTTCACCTCAAAAAAAAAAAGAAATTACTTTCCGAACAGCCCAATATGCCCATATTATTAACCAATGATTTTAGAGATAATAACCAAAATACTAAACAAAAGCGATATCAAAATTCAGATTACTATATATAAAAATATATTGCACATCGACCTTTGGAAAGAGACAATCGGCTAATTTCAGCTTCGTAGAACCTCATCTCTGTAGTCTGCCAGTGCTGTATTCATGTCTCTAAAGTTTTTACAAGGACAACTAATTTATCCTTAGGACAATAAAACAATGTGATGACATTTAATATCACATAGGTGATTTAATTTGTTCCCTTGTTTGTGAATTTTAAACAATCGGTAATTTAAGACAACGAAATCTTCTTTTAGGTTAGCAACATACATATATTGCATGCTAGATATATTATCAAAACATTGTCAAATTTAAATCCATATTTGATATCTCATAAGAGATTTAAGTGTTCTCTATTACTCTGGTCATGGCACGGATCAGCTCTGATGATCCGGAGAAGCTAGGAGTTGTGAGCTATGTGGAGTGTAAAAGGAGCAGGAGACGGTCACCTATACCCTGGACTACAAATTCAAATGGCTCCTTAAAACTTTCACAAAATAGAACAGCCTAGAAAAAAAGAGTAGCAGAACTTTGCTTCCCACCTCAATCAAGAGGAAGAAACGAAAAGTGGGAGAGAAGATTTAAAGCCGTAGTGGTACCAGAGTATACTCATATAATAATGTACACCTCTCCTCTGGTGGTTGCCGGAATGTAAAAAATATTCACAGGCAATAAGCAGTGAGGTCTTCCATATTTGAAATTAAAAAAACTGCGTTCGTCAAACTACCATGTCAGATATGAATGTGAAGAAAGAGATAGCGAAGAATGAAAGGAGAAAGTGAAATAGCAGAGGAAAATAAAAGTGATTTACCCTTGTTGTAACATCTCTGTGCAACAATGGCAGGTGGAACAATAGGTCCACAAAAATGGAGATCATTAAACAAAACACCCTACGTCTTACAGATGAAATGACGACGATGATTCGGTTTAAGACAACTCAGATGATTATTTTTTATTAATGCTGAATTTAACAACGCATAAAAGGTTTTCAACTCCCTTTCAAGAGAACAGGAGAAATGGCAATCGCCGCACAGATGCTATCGCACAACCCTAGGAAATGGTTGCACGAAACGTTATATTAAAAACTTGACATTGTTAAAACTTTCTGAAAAACAAACAAGATGCCAATGATTTGAGAATCTTTTCTTTTGTCTTTTATATCTCTTTACAGCCCAAACGTTTAACTGATGGAGAATGTCTGTTTTAAATAAATAAATTACTTCATAGATAGAGTACATGTTGGGAATTATCTCTGGACTATTTGGACATATATAATTAAGGTCAGGACTCGTTAGATGCAGATGATCATCGAAAGCTATACCTTCCAGTGAGAGTCTTATACAGAGTTCCCCAAACTTTTTTGTGTCGTAGACCCCTTGCCATGTTTTCCGTGTTGGGTAGAACCCCTACTTACCTGATATTGATTTCCTATAAATTTCTAACTGTACTGAAGTTTAGTGTTAAAAACTTAAAGTAAAAACACATGTTAATTTATACATTTATTAATTGAATTTAAATTAAAACTACTCAAAATAAAATTTTGTATTTGTTATGTAAAATATACGTAACATATTAATATTTTTTTACTTCATAGGTACTTTTATAAATAATGTAAATGTTTTGATATTATAACATAGTATGATGTAAGTAAATAGGTACTACCAGTGTATGTGTTGAGATCCACTATCGTGGACCCCCATTTTCATTTCATGGACCTCTCAAATTTTTTTTCGCTGACGTAGACCCCTTGCAGGTTATCATAGACCCATAGGGGTCGATATAGATCACTTTGGGAATCACTGGTCTAATAGATGATATGATAAATATGACATCAGTAATTTTCTAATTACACTAATATCACTTGATCATACGTTTTAGTTCATAGATATCTATAGAAGGTACCATATTATCCACGCTTGGTAGAGGTAACGATTGCAGTGTGGCATTGTGCAGAGAACGCGGCTGATAATCCTCTGGAAAATTATTTATCTGCAGTGAAAATCCTACATAAATATTGCACAGTTTCCTGAGAATCGAACCTGATTTACGATAGTAATTCAGTCTAAATTTAGACTATAACTGCTCAACACCAGTTGATACATGTATCTAAATTTAAAAGTAAAGTTAAAGAAAGGTTGATCACCTATGTAATTCGAGCCGCCGACCACAATTCCCGGTTATTAGACCCCATGTTATGGCTGTACCGTAAATTATCGATTATAAAGGTACCCTCACTGGCATCGCTCCTCTCCCTCCTTCATTATTTTCCCTCTCTGTCCTCGATAACGAATTCGTGTTACACACACATTATTTTTATTCTTTATTAAATACGTTATTATTAAACAGTTTTATTTAGTTCGACTCGTACGGAATTTATTTCTTACTTATTTGGGTCAAATTTAGAAATTGAAATTTAAGCACCTTCCCGTTGTCAGATTGATCTGAAATTTGGTACACACATCTAATTTAGATGACAGTGCAATATAATAAAATCAATAAAATTATAAATCTAAGATGGCCGCCGATACAAAATGGCGGTTTACATATTTTTCCTTAACCTCCTCAATATGGGTATCAAATGAAAGGGCTACACTAGTAAAACACGATGATTATGTCTAAATTTAAAATATGGGTATCAAAAAACCGTTTAACTTAAAAGTTTTTTAAATGTAATTATATGGTTCTATTAAAATTAAAACACCACAAAATAGTATTTGACTTTTTTACTCTATCATGGCTAAACTTCATTATACAGGGTGATATCAATCTAATAGTTCCTTTCTTTCGTTTTATCCATGAAGAACATTTTATACAGGATGATTGTTTTGAAGTGGTGAATGTAAGTACATTCAATTGATATTAATAAAAAAATCATTTAAAATTACTAAAAAACTAATTTAATTATTGTTTATTATCTATCTTGGCAGTATTTTCTGTCGCATTCTAATAGAAAAAATATATATAACATTTCAGATAGATCCCTATATACAAGGTGACTGGAAAAAGATAGAAGTAACCTATATATAAAACTTTTATATTTATAACCAATCCTCCTGTATAATACTTACTAGAAAACTAATAAAAAGCGCTTTCAGTACAAAAGTTGATTTTTACCATAGTTAACAGTTTTTTTTTGTTTCGTGAATAAATCTTACATGTCAAAGAGGTAAAACCGGACTTTTTATCAGCTAAAACCGGAAAACTGTTTTCTTTGATCCCTTTTGACAAGACTACGGAAAAGTTTCCGTGTACTACCGTAGTTTCAATGGCGTTTGCCAAATGGGTTATATCTTAATAGTCTTGTGATATTCCCACTGTTGGGAAGCAAGTACTTACTTTATACTGATTGAATGAGCGAATCAATGCTATTAACAGAAGAAGCAGGCCCAGACAAGTTCCTCAATAGTCCGCCATGTTTCGAAGCGCATTCCAATGTGTATTTAAGTCATAATTTATTTTTACAGATATTATTTTTTTAAAAAGCACAACATATGTGTATTAAATTTGAATATCGATAATTAAACTATTTTTTTATTTATTTTCATAATTATTTAAAATTACGTGAATAGTTGATTCACTTTTCAGAATTTCTTTATTAGTTAATACTGATCTGTTTTTTAACTTCAAGGTAATATTTTATGAAATATATACATATATATACACAATAATGAAAAGGAAACACGGGTACATATATCGAGAGCCTTGAATAATTCTTCAAACGGCCGAATGAAGCACGTGAGCCGCAGGAAGCGCCCTCTCCTCTCTGTTATAGTGCATTCGCGTTAACAAAATTGTGACTGGCGTTATTTCTTATTTACTATGACATATATAATAAGCGCTAGTAGCTAAGCTGAAATGTAACACTGTTAAATGCTAAAAACATTACAATACCCGGCGATAAATATTACACATCGATATTTTGAAAGAGACAATCGGCTAATTTCGGCTTCGTAGAGCGATATCTCTGTCGCACGTCTGACAAAACGACACATAGGTAGTGTGGGACAGAGATAACGCTCTACGAAGCAGAAATTAGCCGATTGTCTTTTTCCAAAGGTCGATGTGCAAAATTTATCGCCAGGTACTGTATATTGCTAGTTGCTTTATTTTTTTACACCACTATTTCAGACGTAGAATTTCCACGGCTGGACACAAGTCTCTCATTTTTTTCTAATAAAACCAACTCCAGCGTCTTCCAACGAACTTAATGGGTTTGTTTGTCCAACTTGTGAGTGAACATCTTCACTCTAGAACCTTAATGTTTCAACGGCCATCTGTTCCTCGTGCTTCATGGCCCAACTACTTGCACTTCAACTTGCATATCTACTGGGCTATGTCGGATATTTTCTTTATTATCCCTGATTCGATCTCATAGAGAAATCCATTGACCGTTCAGCGACTGTAAGCTTGCCAGTGAGGCCCAGTTTGGGCGCCAAAATTTCCATACCATAGGTAATGTCGTCATACGAACGGAGAATCCTGGTACAGTATATCAAGCACGAACTTGTTCTGGCAGTAGTAGTAGCGGTTGCACTGCCCCCAGAAGCAGGACAACGCTGATCGTCTTCTGCGAGAGCGTCATGCGCAGGAGGCTGCCGGGCGGGATCAGGAGAGGAACCGATTTTGCTCGTAGATGGATGCAAGTAGACCGTGGCACCGGACGCCTAGTATCTCCAATCCTTGAGCCCTGGTTCACTAGAATAGGACTATGTCATTCCCTGCCTGTCGTAAGAGGCGACAAAAATGGCATCGGATTCGTAGGTGGGGGCCTTGATCGTTCACTCGATGACAACCCGAGAAGAACAGCAACGTGAAGTGGTCTCGTGTTGCTCTGGTACAGCGAGGATACCAGGGGAGGACAGGCTTCCTTCAGGTATGTATTGGCATAGTACTAAAAGGCAGCTACCAGATCCGATGGGCGCACAAAATGTACCGAAGACGACCACCTAGGGAGTTTAAGTGAGCTGGAATTCCACATAACTCTATCCTTATCCCAGAGAGCTTGGTATTTTATGTCCATCCAGAACATTCCTCCTCCTACCAATGGCAAAAAAGTTGTATATATTTTTAATAATAATTTGACCATGTATAAAAATATTAAAAATACGTAGGCGTCGTGGGATAGCGAAGGCTTGTATAAAATTTTAATGGATGCCTTTGTCCTTTAAGTAAAATAAAAGTCATAACATTCTATCCATAAAAGAAGCACAGCTGTATCGTCTCGGTCAATAAAAGCTTCCCTTTTATACGTAAAGGGCAGCGGAGCATACGGGTTATGGGCCAAGAGGCCGTTAAAACAATTTGTCTCCACGCGGGTAGTGGACCCTACCTGAGAGGTCACCAATGACCCGTACACGAGTTTTTTTTTTTTATTTCTGACTCTTAGTGATGTACCCACCCTTATTAGGTTCATCGATAACAAATACGCCTATACCTCGCTTTGCGTCGTTTCGTTTTGCGTTTTTTTCGAAGTTGCGTCGCTGCTTAATTAGTACTAATTTTCACTGTGCGTCGTTAGATTTTCGAGGTTGCGTTGTTTTGGATTCGAGTATTTAATTTTTTTTTTAATTTTCTTTTTTTTTTCTAAAAGATGGCAAAAAATTTTTTTTAATTGTGCCATACCATCTAAACTCGGGGATTCCCTTACTAACTAAAAACAACGCAATTTGAATACATAAAAAAAACACTTTGGTACGATCTATAATTCCAGCGAAACGAAGTTAGTATATATTAGTATATAACTGTGGGTTTATGTAAATTTTAACTAGATAATAAAGACAAAATAAAAAAAAATTAAATTATTTTACCAAATATTATATTATTTAATTGACATAAAAAATAGTAATACCTACATAATTATTCTCGGAAGTAGAGTATAGATTAAATCACGTACATAGAGTATCGAAATATTGTACAATACCCGGCGATAAATATTGCACATCGACCTTTGGAAAGAGACAATCGGTTAATTTCGGTAGGGCGTTATCTCTGTCCCGCACTACCTATGTGACATTTTGTCAATCGTGCGACAGAGATAATGCTCTACGAAGCCGTAATTACCCGATAGTCTCTTTCCAAAGGTCGATGTGCAATATTTATCGCCGGGTGATGTAATATGTTCATGTCATATAGATTTGAATAGTTTTAGTAAACAACATTGGCTTACCTCAGAACTTACTATTTTTTTTTTTATAAAAAAGAGTCAAAGGTAAATCAACATAAGGCCTATCAAAAGATGATTGCAGTTTTTCTTCTCAGCCACTACAAGTAGGCTTCCCCCAAAGCTCGTCACGACTACCGTTCTAACACTACCCGCATTCAGCGACTACCCACCTTTATTATATCGTCACCTACTGTAGAGCCAAGTAAGAACCTTTTGTAACAAATATAGCTCTAAGCTTATTCAAAATACATATCAGTACATATTTAAATTGTTTATTATCTGTGCCCACAGACTATATTGTCATAAATTATCGACTTGTTTTATATCGATAGGAAAAATTAATTATTTTCCGTGATCACATAAAGACTGATTGGAAAAAAATAACCAATCATTCAATTCAATTTTATGTAATATAATTATCGATAATCTGAATTGTAACATTCACATCACTAGCGCGCCTGCTGGGTGCCGTCCGGTTTTCACGGCCAAGGTCTAAAAACCACCCCGTCCGCGCTGGAGTCGACAAACTAGCCGTTGACTTGTACAGGCTCTATTCAACAACTAGAAATGTAGCCTTGACTTAATATTGTTTGAAACGATATCTTCTACATGCTGTTTGATTATAGATATTAACACGTTCACTGCGGGCCCAATTTTGAAGAACTTTCAGCTGGTGCGGCTGAGGTCGAATCAGCCTCAAGCTGAACTTCCTAGTAGTGCGGTTGAGGCCTTTTCTGCCTCATGTTTCAATAATTTTTTTACAATATTGAGTCAATGCTTCGCAGACATAAAGAAAGCTATATTTGTCTTTGTCATATCTCATACGGTTGAGTGTAAACAGCCGCCGCGCTAGTGAGAAAACACTAGTTTTACGCGCCGCACCAGTGCAAAGTCTACCATGAGGCTGAATCGGCCTCAAGCCGCAGTGAGCGTGTTAAAGAAGTTATTGTACAAGTCATTTGCTGAGCATTCAGTAGAAATATAAGTTAAAAATAAGTGTAAATAATAAAATAGGAAATAAAAATGAAATGTAAGAAATATAGGAATGTAAAACAAAGGAATGATTTGAGGAATGAATGATATCGAATGAAAGAGAAAGGCAGAAGAAATAGTGAAAGATAAAGTACGAAAGATTATAAAAAGAATGCAAGAATAGCGCGCAAATGAAAGGAATGTGAAAAAAAAATTAAACAATTTAAAACGACCCTGTCCTTTCTAAAGATGTGATGGGGTGTGAGAGGGGGCCTTTAAAATAAACTAATTTGCACTCAATTAATGTATGGTACATCCTGTATAAATCAATGATTTAACAAATAATAAATTCAAACCTCTACTTTTAGAATTTGTATTGATAGAAGTTATTTGCTTGTGGCAATGTAATAGAAAACAAATAAATAATTGTAACGAATTTCAGAACGATTGCTTCCACATTCACTCTTCATTCACTCACAAGATTTTTGCTGAGTAATAAGTTACATCTGTTTAATACTTTTAAACCTAGAGCCTATCATTCTGGATATTTTTTTTTATTTTCAGCCTGTACAATACGTCCACGAAACTTCTGTACGTATTTCTTTATCTTCTAATATATAACATTTCCATGTCACAATGTTAGTTACCGTACTCCTCCGAAACGGCTTGACCGATTTTTACTAAATTTTATATGCGTCTGTAGGTCTGAGAATCGGCTATCTATTTTCCATACCCCTAAGTGATAAGGGTTGATCAGCCTTAATTTTTTTTTTGTTTTTATTTTTTTATGAGACAGCATATAAAAATACATGCAACTCTAAATTTTCACCCCTCTACGAGCAACCCCTATTTTTTATTTGTTAATTAAAAACATTATTTTTTTTTGCAAAAGAACGTTTGCGGGATCAGCTAGTTTTTATATATTATTCCTGTGACTGTAAAGGAAAAAATCTTGAAAAAACTCTAGGATCAAAAAATAAGGTGAAATTTTCATTTAATTCTGACGAGAATCGCGTAAAAAAATCAAAGATTTGGTTGCTTAAAAATCAAATGCGTCAAGTCTTCGTCGATGTTATAGTGCATTGGCTTTTCGCCACTTTTATTGCTAAAAACTCGTGTCACATCAACCAATGTTTCTCCTTATTTGACTCCATGTGACTTATTGCTAAGAAACAAAATTAAAAGGACGACACTATTGAGGAGATAAAAATCGAATTAAATATCTTGAAGGCTATACCGGAAGAATACCATTCAGACTGTTTCATGAACTGAAAAAATCATAAGCATAAGTGCGTTTTATCTGATGAAGATTATTTAAAGAGAGTGAAATTGATTTGGATGAATAAATAAAGAATTTACATTTAACATAACCTTACTTTTTATCACAGTATTATAATCAATACTGACTTAGCCAATTCAAAATTTATACTGTCAATTGCATTGGTCAATATTTATCTTATATATATTATATCACACTGGAATATATATGTACAATACCGATAAATATTGCACATCGACCTTTGGAAAGAGACAATCGGCTAATTTCGAACTTTGTAGAACGTTATCTCTGTCGCACGAAATACAACGACTGACAAAACGTCACATAAATAGTGTGGGTACTGTATTCACACACACACACATATATATATATATATATATATATATATATATATATATATTAATGCATAAACCTTTGAGGATAAATAACGTTGGAACTTTTCTAATTTCTCGTAATATCTACGGTCTCAATTTTTAAACTAAGACTACGGCATACAATTAAAGAAACGTTTAAAACGTTCCGGTTTTCATAAAAAGGTTGCCGTTTAATTGATGTCAGTGTGAGTAACACTAAAGACAATATTGGAAAAAATAGCCAGAGTACCAGCTGAACAAATGTCTGATGTTGCTCCAGGAATACTAAAACATAAAACATTGCCAGCATTTACCTCCATCGTTGGGCATAACCTCCACGATGTGAATTAAGCCGCATTTATATCGTGTACCGTCTAAAATAGATTCAACGGACCATGAAATTAATTTTAAAGATAAAAACGTAACACTTGGTTAAGTAAAGCTATTTATTATCTTTAAAACTTTATTTGTGTTCAGCGATGATGTATCGAAGGGTCCGTGTTATCGTACCCAAAAACTTAACACGTCAAGTTTCATTTCGAGTTAGGATTTGTTTATCGCATACTCATTAATAAAATGCATTTTGGGCGATCACAAAAAATGATCACAACACATTTGTATCCGTACTCCTCTAACCACCCACGTCTTATATCTCTACAGTAATTCATCAATATTAATACAACAAACAATTTAATAATTTCAATTTGTATATAAATCAAATTCCACTTTTGAGGTTAGAATATTGACATATACATTTTGATGTATGATTTTGGCGCCAATTTTCGCAACTAATCAAACATGCAAATTAACCTAAAAACTAAAGCATTTAATTAATTTTATAAGCAATTATCTGATATAATTAAACTTTTTAAATTAATATGTATATTTTTAATATGTTCTGAATCAACAATCAACCAAGAAGGTTTCATATGATTGCAAGAATTAATGTGTGAATCTTGACTATATTTGATTATTAACAAAAATGTTATGCTATATTTAATAATATATCACACTAAATAAGCGTTAGTAATTATACAGAATGATTGGTTAAAGGTGTAGAAGCTTTAAAATGGTGGTTCAGAAACCAATACGTATTACGACATATTAATTGTAATTTATTATTTGTACGTGCAGACTTAGTGCTGCTAGAATTTATTGGCCTGTGACATTTCAATAATAAATGTATCATATTTCAGAGTGATGAATATATACAGGATGATTGTAAACAGCTATAAAAGCTTTAAAGTTTAATATGCAAACGCCACAAGAAACTTGAATCCTCGATACGGCTAGACATGTTAAATTTTTTTTTATACTTAACATGTTCCCATTTCAAAGACACTTATGTTATGTAAATAGTAACAATTCATAGTTTTAAAAGGTCATGCTATTGTAAGGTATCGCTCGTGGTCCATGAATAGAGATATGCCCTTTGTGTAAACCGGTAACCTGAATGGAATTCAAAATGAAACGTATAGGGAGGGAATGTAAAAACATACAAAGCATGGTAAGTGAGAAAGAATTTTTATTAACAAATATTATATAGTCTGTACGTATGAATTTAAAATAACAATTGTTTTTAAAAAAGATTACCTTATTTTAACAAAAATATCTCATTTAATATATGTTTTAGAAGCATAAAACCAATTTAATATATAAAATTCTCGTGTCACGGTGTTCGAACTTGAACTCCTCCGAAACGGCTTGACCGATTTTTACCAAATTTTACATGCGTATTCAGTATGTCTGAGAATCGGCTACTATCTATTTCCATACCCCTAAGTAATAAGGGTGGTCCACCCCTAAATTTAATTTTTAATTTTTTAGACAATTTTTTTGGTTTTTATTTGATTATGATACAGCATACAAAGATACATACAAACCTAAATTTCACCCCTCTACGATCAACCCTTATCTTACATTTGTTAATTAAAAACTTTAATTTTTTTTGCAAAATAACGTTTGCGGGATCAGCTAGTATACTTATATTAACGAAATGATATAAAATTTGTTGCACTGAAAAACGTGGTGGCGTAAATTTTTTTGTCTTTTCATTCAAATCGAAAAAAAAAACAAATAAATCGTATTTTAAAATTTCTTTCAATAAATGGATATACCATAATCGCCATACTTAACAGGCTGGCTGGCAATTGCAGTCTCGTGTTATGGTACGCAGAACTGCTACCCATCTTCTGGAATTTGTGAGTGGATCCTATATAATTAATGCACAATGTGTGAATTATATAAAATTGTATCCTGGGATTCAAATTGTCGACCTAAGATCACAAGTCTCAATTCTCTGTCTGTTCTACCACTGCTCCTTATTTATTGTAAAGAAATCTATTTTTTTATTATCTCTCCTTCCACCCCCTATTTAATTGGGAACGGGGTTTTGTATTTCTTAATATTTTTTTCACTTGAATTTTTATTTTCGTTCTCGTCTTCCATAGTACACAATATCTTTTTTGCCTCCTTCTATCATTCTACAATACTATCTTCCTTTCTCAATCATTCCATTCCTTTCGTAAATCTCGAACACTTCAGTTATCCATTTCTATTACAGTATCACAGTTTTAATTAATTTAATTATTTTCTCGTGTACATCAATTTTATTACGGATTTATTTTATAATTGTTTTTGTTTTAATATCAATGAATCTATTTTAATAGCTTTACAGTGTTTTATCCACCTATGTTTTGTTCCTGTCTATTGCGTATTGTGCAACTTTCCTAAAGAAAAAGAGAAGGATGAAAGAGAGTACGCACTCTCTTTCATCCTTTTCCATTATAATGGAGGCAAGTGTTGCCTCCTCTATCTTTTTGCCTAGCCGGCATTCGGTCTCATTTCGGAGCCCTCCAAGTGTGGGATATTCTGCTACCAAGTGGATCGCGGTCTGGTCCACGCCCGGTTCACTGAAGCACGAGGGGACCTCCCTGAGCTTAAACCTATGAAGGTACTCAAGAAATATATTTGATGCATTTTGACTATATCCTGTTATATGTACCTCATATAATACAAAAGGGAATGTATAATTTATTAGCTGTCAATGTATGGAACATCGTCTTAAAAAATTAAAAATTGTATTTTGAATTTAGAAATGGTAATATATTGAAAGAAACCTTTTAAAAACATATATTACTACATATCAAAATTAATTATTGTAAACCATTTCAAAATTTAAGCATTTCAAAAGAAAATATAAATTATTGTAACATATATCAAAACGAGCACTTTATACAGTTTGTTTGAAATATATAAAATCATTTATTATTGCTCTCAAATGAGATATATGTTTACCGTGTTACAGTTTTAAAATAATAACAATACTGTAGATATATTTTTGATAGATTGTTCAAATTTTGCGTGCACAAACACGATAATGCGTTTTACATTTCAAATAGATGTACAATCATTCGATTGTTATATACAGGGGGCGGCTCAACCTATAGTGCAGGGTGTGCAATGCACACGGGCGCCGCTGTCTCAGGGCGCTCCCTGAGACAGCTAAGAGCATCGTCTTAGACCAGAGTTCCCCAAACTTTTTTGTGTCGTAGACCCCTTGCCATGTTTTCCCGTGTTGGGTAGACCCCCTACTTACCTGATATTGATTTCCTGTAAATTTCTAACTGTAGTGAAGTTTAGTGTTAAAAACTTAAAGTAAAAACACGTGTTAATTTATACATTTATTAATAGAATTTAAATTAAAACTACTCAATACCAACATCCTACAACTTACACAATTTTATAAATTTATATAATATTTTTTCATATATAATATTTCATAGGTACTTTTATAAATAATGTAAATGTTTTGATATTATAAGATAATATGATGTAATTAAATAAGTACTATCAGTTTATGTGTTGAGATCCACTATCGTGGACCCCCATTTTCATTTCATGGATCCCCAAATTTGTTTTCGCTGACGTAGACCCCTTGCAGGTTGTCATAGACCCCTAGGAATCGATATAGACCACTGGGAATCACTGTCTTAGACCATCATGTCCGTAACTAATACCATACTATAAGCTATACCTACTTATAAAATAGCTTGTTGGAATATGAAAAACTTTCTTATTAGACGGAAAAGTTGGTTATAGCCGCAAGGTAGGGGGGGGGGTCAGGTCAAGGGGGCGCCAGGGTTTCATTGCACACGGGCGCTACACGAGCTAGAGTCGCCTCTGGTTATATATATGGTGTATTACGTACCATCGCTACAATTAACTGTACAAAAAAAAAACAAAAATTGATACGAATTCAAGGTATTGTTTACAGTTAAGTATTTAAACTGGTACGCGTGTACACCGTACCGGTTCCAAGATCTAAGTTAAATGCGTATGAGTTTACAAAAACGTGTTCACATTCGTCGTTTTGGTGTAGAGAAGAAAAAAGAACTTATCCCGTTTCGCAGCTGAACAGGCGACGTCGTGCATCTATTTCCAGACTATAATTTAGTTAAATATCGCATTTAACATTGTAATAATACGCAAGCCGGTTCATTGGTAAATATTAATTAAAAGTATGAACCATCGTAGCTGGTCTACTGAAGAATGTTTTTTAAATCTCCGCGAAAAAGGGAAAGATAAGCTTTGTCGATAGGCCTCAAAATATTTTAGACAACTGTCAGTTTCTACAAGGTAATTTGTTATATATATATATATATATATATATATATATATATATATATATATATATATATATATATATATACTAGCTGATCCCGCAAACGTTGTTTTGCAAAAAAAAGTTGATATTTTAATTTACAAATAAAAAATAAGGGTTGATCGTAGAGGGGTGAAAATTTATGGTTGTATGTATTCTTGTATGCTGTATCATAAAAAAATAAAAACAATAAATTTCGTTAAAAAAAAATTTAAGTGTGAACAACCTTTATCACTTAGGGGTATAGAAAATAGATAGTAGCCGATTCTCAGACCTACTGAATACGCATATTAAATTTGGTAAAAATCAGTCAAGCCGTTTCAGAGGAGTTCAAGTTCGAACACCGTGACACGAGAATTTTATATATTAGATTTATGTGTCGTCGTGGTAACGTTCCAAAAAAACACGACTCAAATTAAAACGCAGCAAAGTGAATTAAAATTTCCCATAGCAAACCATGTAAAGATCGAGGATAGGTTCCAGGGTCACGAAAATACTACTTTTTAAAAAGTAAATTGAATAAAGTGAAAACTTAAAAAACTAAAAATAATATAAGTCTGTCAATAAATAAATTAGAAAATATTTACCTTCTTTGTAACCAGAAACAACACGTAAAAAATTATATAAATTTATTTTTCTCTTTTTAAAAAAAACACAACACACTACGTAATTGAAACTGAACTCTTAAAATTAGCAAAACAAAGTGAAAATAAAACTGTATATTTGCGTATATAATCATCATGTTTCAATTAGGATTATCAGTGCAACAAATGCAAAGTATATGTATTACACAGGATTATAGGTACACCTGTTTCCGATCACCCTTTATAAAGTGATCACTTTTGTATTTATTACAGTAATTTATTTTATTGAATAACGACAGGCAAATCTGACTGTAAACAACAGGGATAGATAGTAAACAATAATTAGTTTTAAACATGTACCAATCCAAATTAATAAAACGCTTTTTTATAATTATCATTACGCTATTTATTATATAGATAGAAAATCTTTGTACAGGGTTTCTATATATCAATTGACAGCATATATTAAACTCGACCAATCATTCTGTATGATTAAAATGTATCGCTAAAACATTGGAGAGTAAGAAAAGACAAAACAGGTGTTTCAATTTGATTTTTTTTTAAACTAGAGAAATAATTGAACAATTACTAGACAAGCACAGAGTAAATCAGAGTTCCCCAAACTTTTTTTTGTGTCGTAGACCCCTTGCCATGTGTTTCCGTGTTGGGTAGACCCCCTACTTACCCGATATTGATTTCTTGTAAATTTCTAACTGTAGTGAAGTTAAGTGTAAAAAACTTAAAGTGTTCACACATGTTAATTTATACATTTATTAATTGAATTTAAATTAAAACTACTCAAAATAAAATTTTGTATCTGTTATGTAAATAGGTAATATCGGTGTATGTGTTGAGATCCACTATCGTGGATCCCCATTTTCATTTTATCAACCCCTAAATTTTTTTTCACTGACGTAGACTTGCAACCTGCAAGTCATAGACCCCTAGGGGTCGATATAGACCACTTTGGGAATCACTGGAGTAAATTAACACATCGTGCAGCTGATGGCAGTTGGGATCGATAGGTTTCAAGAGGAGATCACAAGCTGGGTAGAGGCGGTAGGTAGGCTTCCGAATCCTTAACTATGACATCAGAACAACTGTTCTGACGTCATAGTTAAGGTTGCAAGTAACTGGATGCAGGTAGTGCAGGACCAGGAGATTTTCAAAAAAGAAGAAAGAACAAAATGAGATGATATAAGATGATATAAGATTGTATACTGAGAATCGAATCCATGACCTAAAATTCCAATTCTCAGTGTATCTTATTAAATGTACCTTAAAAAATACATTCGCTGTCAACTAAAGTAAAGCACTCAGTTTTCGTAAAATCATATCATGTCTTCAGAAATGGTAAATAACTGTGATATATTAAAAGAAACGTAACTAGACGTTTTCAAAGATATTACTACATATTAAAATTAATTATTGTTCATTATTTGTCCATGCAGATTTTGTACTGCTAGAAGTAATTGACCAATCGAATTCAAATAAAAAAATAAATCAATATAACATACTTCAGGAGTTTCCTACTCTTACCTGCTAGGATTGTTGACAATGTAGATCTATCTGTACCTGGTGAATTCCCTGAGTAGTATCCCTTACTCTGGAGAGAATATCTTGAAACATAGAAACACCCTGTACCTGAATCACAAGCCAATAAACATGTTCTCATTAGCCAAGGCAGTACACAGACATGGACACTCATCATCCACGAGGGTCAGGAGCTAAAGAGTTAGGCAGTCATCGTTGTTCATAGGACAACAGATACCCTCGGGCTGTATAAGTGTCCATCATGTGGAACACGTGAAACTCAAGATGCAATCGCAAGATTCATCAACGTGAACACGGCAACCGCCGCACAGATACTGGCGCACAACCTGAGGAAGGCTATATGAAGTAGGAATGAGTGAAGAAACGTAATTATATAAACTGGACTTTTTTTTTCTTTATTGGAGACCTCTAGTTCCCCTATCTAATGTGGAACAGGGACTTTAAATTTTTTATTAATTTATTCACACACTTCTATTTAACTTCATTCTCTTCTTTCATATTTCTTATTATCGCTCTTTCTTCTTCATTCTTTCTACAGTTTTCCCAGTCTTTCACTTCCATTCCGTTATCCTTACATCCATCCTCAGCCATTACATGCTAATTCTAGTTTACAATTTTATATCATTTATTACAATTTCGAAACATTTTATCTATTATCCATTTTGATTTTAAAAATTAAATTATTCTTTTACCTTTTTGTACTATTTTGGTGCTTTCTTTATAATTTAATTTCTTGCAATATCTGAATCATCTATATCGTTTTATTTTTATTCATAGTATTTTTAATTACGTCTTGGCAATAGCTGAGGAACAACTGGGCATTGTTAGGATGTCGTTAAAAACACAAAAGTTTTTTTAAAAAAAAGTAGTTCACTCAATTTAGTTTTAAATAGTTTATGATTTGAATTTGGAATAAGTTTAAGAGACAGTAAATAAATGTCAGTGAAATATAGATTCCCTAGATTGGAACAGATAAAATAAAATATTTTTTGCTTTTTTTAATTTATATAGTGAGTTGTATGTGAATACAGGAGGCCTTCGGTCTGTCTGTGGGATATATGCTTCAATTACCACCACGGTGTTAAGTTTCAACGCGGCTGGGAGCTTTATAAAAACGACAATTTCTGTTTCCATTGTATAATACATCCCCCATTTCCTCTGATAAATGTGTCATCAAGTCTAAATCGTTCACTAGAAACATATGTTTGTATTTCTCACAAAAAAATTAAAAAGGTGAATCTATAAACATATTAAACCTTTTTATTTGACTTGAAAAAAGAAAACAATAATCAATGATAATATACCATTACACCAAAAATACATTTTTAATTTTTCTTTGTGTTATACAGGGTGATCGGTTATAAATATAAAATAATATAGATCAATATCAAGCTTATTTATTATCAAAAAGGCTTAAATATTTCACTGTTTATAAAGTGATTTCTGTGATGATTACTTTTTTTTTCTATAGGAATGCGAATGGTCTATAACTTCTGATAGTACTTTGCAGGAACAGATAATAAACAATTATTAATTTTAATATATAGTAAACCGAATTTTGAAAACTTTTTTTTCTTATTACGCTATTTAAAATTACTTAAACATTTGAATTTTCAGTGAAGAGGCTCATACCTTCACACCTTTCAAGCTTGTCCATCTTTTTCCTATCACCCTATTTAAAGTGATCACTCTGAAATACGTTGCAAGTAACTTCTGACAATATTCTGCAGGAGACAGATAGTAAACAATAAGTAACTTTAATATTTAGTACAGTCGGCGATAAATATTGCACGTCGACCTTTGGAAAGAGACAATCGGCTAATTTCGGTTTCGTAGAGCGTTATCTCTGTCCCACACTACCTATGTGACGTTTTGTCAGTCGTGCGATAGAGATAACGCTCTACGAAGCCGAAAATATTGTCTCTTTCTAAAGGTCGATATGTAATTATCGCCTACGAAGCCGAAAATAGACGATTGTCTCTTTCTAAAGGTCGATATACAATATTTATCGCCGGGTACTGTAATTCGAATTTTAAAAACGTTTTTCTTACTAAAATATTTAATATTTCTGAAACCATTAAATTTCGGATAGGGTGTATCCTAAATTTATTATTAACAAATGAACAATACATTCACCCGCAGGTTTTACACCTATAACCAATCATCCTGTATATAGACTTAACATCATACGTTAATTATATAAAAAGAAAAACATTTCTTGTTAATGGAATTAAAAGCAAACGTGGCAGAACGGCGAGTTCCATTGGCATAGGCATAAAAAAAAAGAAATCATTAGTGTTATTCCGAGAATTGATTACCTGATATAGCGTATGTGAAGTTAAAGTATCAAATTCCTCGAGCCCACTGCTGGGAACTGAACACAATAGTGGGAGAGTGCATGAGTGCGCACTATGTTAATCTATGAAAATTATACACCCACGCCATAATTTATACAGTTATGCGAGTATAGACTGTATATAAAAGAGATTAAATGCGATTATACCTTGCAGCTGTATCTGGCCGAAACTTTCCCCTAGTACTTAATGTTGCATGAACGAAAAAAAATAATAATTATGCTAATTATCTATGGTTTGCTTTTTAATTTATTAAAATAAAGGTAATTTAATCAAGATATAAATGCATTCTGTCTGAAAAAAAAAAGATATACCAACAACGGTTGCATCTTTAATTTATTCTTATTTATTTTAAATTCCTTGGACGCCATTTTGAACATTTTAAAAAGGATTAAGAATTTTTTTAGGTTACTTTAACCTAAGATGGCTGTCACATTTTTGAAATAAACCATATATTCTAGATAGATATTTTTCCGGATTTCCGAGACTTCGAGAAGGGGTAGTATTGTTAGGTAATAGCAATCGACTGAGTCGAGGTTCAGCCCTCTTGGATACTCTTGGGAGGGAAAGCCAAAGAGGTTTCATCGACGAGCCACAGTTTAAACCAAGGTCCTCTCGTGGAGGAACCCTTGGACCACACACTCATCATACATATTCAATGATTCTAGGTGCCCTCCACCAACAGTACCAGGTACTTTCAAACTCCAGTTAAGTCTAGTCAGAATCGGATTGTATATCAGAGAGAAAGCCAACTCCCAAAACTGCCTCTTCACCTAACGCCTTCCGAAGTATTAGGATATCATTACTACAAAGGCGTCCGTGTGGACCATCCTCAGCTGGGCCAGTTCCTATTGTCTGTCTAATTAATATTAGAATGCTGATCCCAAGGTGAGATCTCGCGGAGGTTTTTGTGCTCAGTCACTTCATGGAGCTTCCACTAAGATCCAGGAGCTTGGCGGAGGAGAAGGTCCAAGCGGAGGCTCTCCAGGGAGCAACCGAACTTTCCAGGCTTAAAAGAGTTCTTAGATAAGAAAAGGACCAATATTGAGCCACTTCCGCACATGCTCTTTTATATACTAAATTAATTTTAATTTTACTTACATCATACTATCTTATAATATCAAAACATTTACATTATTTATAAAAGTACCTATGAAGTATATATATTATGTTATTTTATGTTTATTTAATGTTACGTATTTTTTACATAACACATACAAAATTTTATTTTGAGTAGTTTTAATTTAAATTCAATTAGTAAATGTATAAATTAACATATGTTTTTACTTTAAGTTTTTAACACTAAACTTGAAAAAAAAAGCATGTGCGGAAGTGGCTAAATATTGGTCCTTTTCTTACTTAGGATGGACTTCCGCGAGGTAACGCCTGATTCCATTAAATAGAGTTCTTAGACGCTGCCATTTCGAACTCGCATAATTTTCAAATGCCACTATTGCAGCAGTGTTTCGATTTCATTTGTTACATTCGTTCGTCTACATATCTCCTCATTTCAGATTTAAGACAGTTGAGCAATATTTGTAATAAAATAATTTTATATACTACTATTTGCGCCTGCGACTGGGTCTAACTTAACCAAAAAAATCATTTAGTTTACTTACTTTTTTAGGAATTTTACTAAAATAAAAGTAGCCAAGTTACTCCTTATTAGATCAGATACCTGCCAGTGTACAGTACCCGGCGATAAATATTGCACATCGACATTTGGATAGAGACAATCGGCTAATTTCGGCTTATAAATTATCTCTCTTATATTACTTACTTTTATGTATCTGTGTACCTACACATCATTAGGTGTTTTAATTATAGCAGTTGTGGCCAACCTTTTCAAAAGCCAGGGACATTTTTAAAAATTTGAAATCATTTTGCACCAATCGAATATATATTTAAAAGGCACGCAATAAAGTATCACGCAAAACTTATAGAATTTTACGTATATTGAATATATATTAACAAAAGTACATAACGTATTTATTGAATTTAAATATTAAAAATTATAAAATTTAAAATTCGGTGAAATTGTTTCAGAAATAATAAACGACGTAATGATAGTATAGTAAAAAAAGAAAATTATTCTTTATAATTCCCGCAGGATGTACTGTCGAGGCTTATTAAGATAAGCTACAACTTACTGTCACAAGTTATTAGTCTGTTGCATTCCAATAAAGTAAACTACTACTTTATAGATAAGTTATAACTAAGTTGGTTGCGAATAAGGATACATTCACACCTTTAAACTTTTTATATCTATTTCCAACCTTTATATAATCACCTTATATGTCTGCAACTTCAAGATAATATAAAGATAGTCCTTGATAAATTCCAAAAACAGAAAAAACCATCGACCCGATAGCGTCTATTATCTGCGATTCAGACGATAACAATAAAACGATAGAGACTATACGATCTAAAAGTTTTCTGTTAAAAAACCATTGCGACACTCTGAAGATCCTCCGGCTTCTGCCAGACGGAGGACACTAAAACAGGTAGCCTAAACGAATTCCGACAAGCGAGGCCGTGGAGACAAAAAACTCGAAGCCAAACCAGAACTGTTTGCTTTACCCAAAAGCACTTGTCGCTCGGCAAATAGCCCAAAGTTTTACGTACAAAAAAAAAACAAAGGAACCGAAGCCAGGGAACAGTGTCGACCAAATCATTACGTATTCGACTCATGATATCAGGCTATAGTACCCGCTTATATTGTCATTCTATTGTCTACATCACGTGCTTTCTGTTGAAGCTTTTTAAACATAGGCGTTCGAATATTCTAAATTTAAAAATATTTAATTGAAACATTCTATAAATTTAAAAAGATATCTCTAGATTCAATTTGCGTATTTTATGACATACATTTGTAATTTTTAATCATCAGTGGTGATCTGCTGAGAAGAGCCGACTGAAATCTCAGAAATTACTTTTAATTCGAAGGATTCAAACAATGTAACGAAAAAATATTCTTTCGAATAGATATATACATTAATGTAATGTATATTTAAATATATATTTATACATAGTACTATTGGTTCAAATTTCCACTACCCTTTACTCTTTCAAATACATATCATACAATTTATTTACGTTATAAATATATTTTTACATAAATATCATTACTTAAACTCTAGCATGATTGTCTCCTATTCTTTTAACATAGTATGTTGCAATTTACAGTTGAACTTTTTTGATGTTTATAAAATTGTTTCATATTATAGGGTGTGCGTTTCTGTCAACATATTTTACAGAAAAACACATTGATTTGTTACCGCTCCGGCATTGATTTTGTATACTAGACGGCAAAAGGTTGTTAATAACGAAGGTGAATATATTGTTGATTTGAAATAAAAACTTGTTAAGTTAGTATTGTGAATTTAACTTAAAAAAGCGATATTACTTTCCGGTCCCCCTGATATATTTTAGAAGCATATTGATTAGTAAGCTTATATGAATAAATATCTATAATATTGTATGGATTTTTGTCAATTTAAAATATGTTTAGATACGAAAATCGTGATGACTTCGTTAATACAGTCGATTAAATAATGTAATAAGGGGGCGAAGACAAAAAAAGACAAAAGCACACGTGAAAGCTTCAGAAAAAGGCAGTCCGTGTCATCCCTGGATGCGTCTGAGCAAATGCTTCGCGCCACTGCGTCGGCGCATGTCCCCCATTGGTTGTCTATGCTGCACGAGCGGGAACGGGAGAGGTGAACTTTCCCCGCCGCGTGCGAAAGAGACGGATGCACCGATCGGATGCAAAGGGTTCCCGACCGTTGACTCCGTCCAAGGCCACGGACAAATAACCTTTTTTTTTTGTCATCGTAATATTGGTAACGAGGATTGACCTTCAACACTTTCTTTTGAGGTCATCTGGGGCGTGTCCAGATAAATATTCTGATTATAAAATGTATATATACTTTTTAAATCAGTAGATGATCGTAATTTGGGTTCGATTCTTGGGATATCTAATATATAAAATTCTCGTGTCACGGTGTTCGAACTTGAACTCCTCTGAAACGGCTTGACTGATTTTTACCAAATTTAATATGCGTATTCAGTAGGTCTGAGAATCGGCTACTATCTATTTTCTATACCCCTAAGTGATAAAGGTTGTTCACACTTAATTTTTTTTTTTTAACGAAATTTTTTGTTTTTATTTTTTTATGATACAGCATACAAGAATACATACATCCATAAATTTTCACCCCTCTACGATCAATCCTTATTTTTTATTTGTAAATTAAAATATCAATTTTTTTTTGCAAAACAACGTTTGCGGGAACAGCTAGTTATCTTATATAATTCATTATTGGATTTCCAGTGCTCACAGACATGTTTCCAGAGGATATAAAGCAGCATTCTCTACGTACCATAACACAATGTGATCGTCAACCACCCATAGATATCTTCGATACGACGACGAACGTGCAAAATACATGTTTATAATAGTCTACTCTATCATTGATTTATACTATATAGAATTGTTGATGAAGTTTCCTGAGTAACTTCTCCCATAGCTGACGCTTTACGAAGTGGCATTGAACCAGGCAACAGCAAGAGACCAGGTCGAGGTTCTTTTTTTTTATGGTCCCCGCTGTTGGGGACCTCTCGTTCCCCTATCTCGTGTGGGACAGGGAGTTTTTAATTCTAGTAATTTATTCAATTTTTTTTATTATTATTATCATTCTTCTCTTTCATGTATCATCTAATCTGTCGTGCTGTTTCTTTCATTCTACAATTTTCCCAGTCTTATCAGGTCGAGGTTAAGAACTCTGCGACTCTCTTATGTCAAAACTCTAAGCGAGTGTTATCAACTCTTCAGCTAAATCTGAAGTCTCCATAAGGAGAGCATTCAGCTTGTCCTCTCCATGCAGTGCCAGCCGAAGTGTCTACCTCGATGGCCTCTTAATCCTATGAAATTGTAAGTAGATGAAGTAGTACGTAATGTCCTAAGCTGTGTCCGCTTCGCTACCTTAAAAGAGATTTAGGCTAGGCGTTTCTTTTTTCTCTTCTACTTAAATTACGAATATTTTAACTCTATTTAAAAGCATTATATACTATATAGCTACATAGTTATTGTTACAAAAATATAGTAATTTCGTTTCAAGGCAATATGAAAATAAAACAGAAAAAGAATCAGACATCAGATATAATAAATTTTATTTTTATCTCACCTTGCTTCAAACCCTAGTTTGTAAAAAAAACATTGGTGAAGCTAAAGTTCACACTTAACTTTGCTTCTATTATAAATCAATTTAAAAAGATTTTGCCGTATATGCTAGAGATTTATTGCTTAATAAACTTGAACTTCCGTTAAATGGCAGTGACGGTAATTAATTTAAAAAAAAATTCATACATTATAACAGAAGTGGCAGAACGAGCCATGACATTTACAACTTTTTTTTAAAAAAAAGTTGATAATGACGTTTGACAGAATGCTATAAAATTATGTCAGGCTGGTATTGTTCAAATAATGATTATTAATGTAAATAAAAAAATTCGTTTTAAATTAAAAGCTTTACGCAAATTGCTATATTTCCATTTTTAAAAATTTGAAAAATAAAAATCGAAACAAAATGATGTGTTTCATATAATTCTTGAACGCAGATTGAAAGTTAATATAAAATTTTTGTAATATCTAATTGGAAATTGATGCGTTATATATATACTTGCATAATAGAAAAGTACAATGGGCGGTCTTATCACACAAGGCAATTTCTTACAGACAACCATAGTATGGAAACAGTAGATATATATATAAATATATATATACATACATATATATATATACATATATATATATATATATAAATAACGGAATAAAGGATTATTTCTTTCATTATCTATAATCATAAGTCTAATAAATATTTTTTTAAAAAATTCTTACAAATATGTAGTGAGTTACCACGTCTTATATTCAGCGGAAACGCATTTCACAAACGATACAGGATTTAAAATAAAAGACAAAACAACACAATTATTTAACTTTTACAGTTATCTATTCATTAGAACCCGAACTTTTAGCACAAATGGAAAATTAATCGTCTGTTTTTTGGCCATTCATAATAATTTAAACATCATAGAATTGTAATATTTTGTTATTACACTTCAGGTATATTAATAATATACGTATAAACTTATTTTGTGTCAGAAACAGTTTTATTTATTTATTAATAAAAGTTATTAAAAAAAATATAACACAGAAAAATATTAAACTTCTTTATAAAAATAAAAACAGACACGAATAATATATTGTATGTTGAATTAATTATAGATTATTACTGTTTAAAATAAAACTAGAATTCGTGTTAAAAATCGTGAATGCTTTTTTCAAATTTCGAACACACCGGAAGTTAGCCTCAAACACCGACGCCATAAAGCGTTCCAAATTCGTTTTACGATTCGTGGTAGCCGCGACCTATCCCAACACGTAAACAGCGTGAAGGTACAAAGATAAATTTTTACCCTCTTGTTTATTTTGAACAGATAACAAATGTAGGCCTAATCTACGGGGGTCATCGCCCCCATTTCGGTTGCTATGACAACGCGCAACACGTAATTGTTCGTGTAATATAACTTCGTACTAAAAACTACGACGAAAAAAAAAATTGTTTCGTATTTCATAGAATACATTTCATTTATATAGCATAAGTAGCATATATATTAGATGCAACAGAAAGTAATGACGCTTTCTTAAGTTAAATTAATACGACTACATTTTTAACAAGTTTTTATTTCTAATCAACAATCAATTCACTTTCGTTATTAACAACCTTTTGTCATCTAGTATACAAATCAATGCCGGAGCGATAAATATTAATCGGTTTTTCTGTAGAATATGCCGACAGAAACGACATTAATTTCAGGATCCCATATATATGTATAACTTTAAATTTCAAATTATGTTTTTGATGTCTTCTTATAAGTTGATTAGTTATACACATAAAAGCCTTAAAGTTGTGAATATATAGCTAATAAGTTGTCAAATATAACAGTATGGTTATAGCATACGCTCTGTTAAAAAAGCTATGTTAAAATTATTTTTAAAATTCGAATCACTGCGTATTAATTATTATTTATTATCTGTCTCCGTCAACAACTGTCAGAAGTTATTACTGGCCTGTCACATTTCAATAGAAGATAAAAATTAATGTAATATGTTTCAATTATACTTTATACAGATAATCTATACAATTAAATAAAATTGGAGTATCTGCTTGAAATATTAAAATAACCGCTTTTTACTTCATGCATATATATAAACATATATCAAATTATGAAAAAAAAATAACATTTTATGAAAATTTTTGTTTGCCTCTATTTGTAACGTATTTTACGTTATCTTATATATTTTCCAACGTCCTACTAGTATGTAATATACACCAAAAGATTACTTGAGAGGCAAGTCTCATTTATGTCAAATTTACGATAATTTTCATTTACAAACAATATTAACAATAATTAGACAATGAGTGAAACACAGATAATAAAGTAAATAAAAAAGCGGCTACGAACAATCGAATTTCAAAACTCAGTAAAATATTACATTACTACACGTCTTGTATTTACTGGAAAAACCTTTAAAAAATTACCTACATTATTAACATGTAAGATTCTAACATGTCAGCATATTTCATAACAGGCTCTATACTATAAACACCTTTCTTCAATTACATAAATAAAAAATAATATAAAACCAACAATTGTAATTTGAATCTTATTGTTAGGATCATACGTTCTTTTTTAAATTAAATTCTATTATTCCTAAATTGTAAGTAAATGTTATTGTAAAATGAACCCTTGGTCATACAAATTAAGGTTTATTATCAAACGTGGGCTGAAAGCGTGTGGGCTCGCCTACGCACGTTACCGATGATTCAGTATGAGAATTCAATTCTGTCAACTCAGCAAAGCGCCATCTTGTTTTCTATTGCGCGTACGATTTGACGTCATGTATTATTGAGAAATAATATTTACAATTATATTTTTAAACATAGAAGTTACAAAAATTATAAGCATAGTTTTATATATCATAATCTATTAATAATTAGAATTGTAATTCTAAACTAGATAGAAATTGTAATATTCTGGGGGCTATGAAATATTTTTTTTAATTATCTGTAGTAAACATTTATCTTATTATAATTATTATTTTTTACTTTAAAACTCATATAAGCGTTCTTAAAACTGCACAAATATAAAAAAATAATTGATTACAATGTAAGTTGGTTAAATAGTACCTAAATAAATTTATATAGATAAAAATTGAAACCAAAAAATTAACTTAAAAGGAGACACCAAAACCGATCGATAGTAATAAATTATTTAGTTGACTAATGAAATTTATCCACATTAATGTCGTGCTGTAAAATAAATATGTAAATTAATAAAGTTTGAAAATTTTACTTCAAATTCTATTTTATTAAAAACACAAGATTATTACTGATCGTAGCAAATATATTTAGGAGCAATAATAGATTCATATCTATATATATATATATATATATATATATATATATATACACGTTTATGTGTTTTATATATGTTTATGTGTGTGTATATATAGTAAACTAATCGGTTAATAACTATAATTTATTTTTTAATTAATTTTGAACAATTTTAAAATAGTCATAATATTTGAATTAACTAATATTTGTACCGGATTAAAAACAGCGCCATCTATTGTGAGATAAATAATCACATTTCTTAAACTATATGAAGATTATTATGTTTTACAGTACCCGGCTATAAATATTATTAGTTAAGCTTAACATGTAATAAAAATTTTACCGCTTATATATTCTATGCAAGGTATGTAGCAAATCAGAAACTTGATTTAAGTAATATGACACTCTGTTATTAACTTCCTTCTCATTAATTTTCCCAATTAATAACAAATATGAATACTAATCTAGAAAAGGAACAATCTAGATATCTTTTAATGTAAACTAAAAACTACTAATGTCCAATATTCAATTAAAAAATGCGCACAAAAAACAAATTACTAACGTGTTTTTTTTTTCTTTTTCAGACTGAAATGGCGATCGCGGGATATAATCAAATTTGGCACCTGCCAGTATCAAGAGATGCGTTACCGCCATACCTACAGAATCTGATGCAATATTACCAGAATATTACACTACGTAAAGTAATTTTAAACTGGCAATAATTTAAATTACATTCCGACCAGCAACTTTTAATATTTTAAATAGATAGAATAAAAATATCATGCACAGACAATTAAAAAATTAAATTATTATTAATAGCTGATGACTACAGGAATTCTTATATATAGAGGTTGATTTGTTATTGTTTTAAAAGCTTTATTAAGCACCATATATTTATTTTATTTCTATCCAAAAATCAATGGTATCAGGAATAGAAAAAATCTTATTGATTATATATAAAAGAAATGTTTTCAAAATTCTGAATACTACATATTAAAATCAATTACTGTTTATTTCTGTATCCAGAGAGTTTGTATTGACTGAATTTATAGGTCAATAGAATTCCAGTATATTATTGTAACATATTTCAGAGTAATCACTTTAAATAGGGTGATATAAAATGGGTGTAAATACTTTAAAGCATTTTGCTGGTGAGCCATGCATTTGTGTGGCATGCCATCTAGCGACGAACAGAGGATTTAACACTAATCATACCAACACTTATTAAGTACTTATTCCTACCATAATAGGTCAAATGACCCGACTTTGTTTCCTGCTTGAATGTATAAAATAAGTTTCTTAGGAAGGAAATAAAAATTAAATTTATTTGTGTAAATAGCTGTAGATTGATTAGTAACAAAAAGTCATGATATAAAAATTTGCAAATTCAATAATATGAACCCAAATGGGTCATTTTGACCCTTTACGGTATATTTAGTGTTAAAATAGTTTACAATCCTTTGTTCTTGAATGGACGCATTATATATATTTCCTTCTCTCCTGCTTTCTCTTTTTTACGGAATTAATTTCAGAATATATAAACACTATAATAATGATATACATATTGAAATTTGTGCTACTAGTAGATGTCAAGTATAAAAAATAAACTAATGTAACATATTGCAAAATGACTACTTTATACAGGCTGTTTGAAAATATGTACAAACCAATCACGATCTATAAATCTATATATGACTTTTACTTAGTAACATATAAGTATATAGTAACAATATTAAATGTCTTATACAATAAAGTTAGCTTCCAAATATAAGTTGTTATGGTAAATGGTCACCGTACTCCGTGGTCACGTACAAGTCCAATTATCACATAAGCGGCGTCGATTGTTAAGAAAACTTTTGCCGCCATTTTTGGGAATCGGCAGCCATCTTGATTTTAATACTTTTGAATACGGACCTTTGCCTGTTCCTTATAACATAAACTTAAATTTATTCTAAATTTAAACAAAAACAGCATAAATACTTTAGTTTCGCATAAATATTTTCGTTTTAAGGATTAAGTATATAGTCAAAATTTCTTTAGTCCACTTTCGAAGACATTTAGTGTACCAATTAATAATCTGCCAAAGCAATTCGAACCTTAAGCGTTTAGAAATAAAACTTCGTGTCGTGTTTTGAAATAAAAAAAACCGAACTGGGTTCATCTTTTCCATTCCTTTTTGAATTTGAAATTCTCAGCCGACATTCCCGCGCTGGACTCCTTCGGGCGAGCGAGCGGGATGGCAGCATACGGGTTTGTCTGCGAGTGAGCGAGACGACGGAAGGTAAGTTCGAGTTACAATCGTTTTTCTCGAGCCGTTCAGAAATTTTAATTTAAAGATGTTTTAGAGTACGAATAATTTCTCTTGTGTTTTTACAGCGCAAACGCGGTCGCACGCATTTAACGATCTTACTAAAATAAATATACGTATTTATAAATAATATATATTTTAAATAATCGTGTTTTGAATATTTTTTTAATGCATTAATTTGAAATGCAATGTTGCCAGTAATATTACCGCGAATATTCAAGGAAATACTTCAGTTTATAATCATAAAAGCCAACAAAAAGTTTGCGACTTGCATTTATTGTCAAAATTATATCACAATTTCAGCCGTATGACGTCCACAGACGTATATAAAACTATAATAGATTAATTATCATATCCACAGATTGTATTTGTTGTTGTTAGTGTCAAGCTAGTTATCGGTTTTAAACGGAGATTTTAAAAATAGAAATCAGTCTGAATAGAAACCATTAGATTTAGAGAAAAAATTTAAATACAAATATTTCTAGAAATTGTGATGTACAGATTATAAGTATCAAATGCAATACTTAAATATATAATACGATAATTTAATGTTTTTAAACCATACGCTGTTGGCAACAAGAATTAATTTTATGTAATTTTCATTACGACGCCATTTTTTTATTCATTTATTCACCCTTTTTCCAATCAATTTCTAAACGCTGATTTAACTGCCTTTAGGCATTCTCTAGCCGTTATATATATATATATATATATATATATATATATATATATATATATATATATATATATAACTATATATATATAACTATATATATATATATATATAACTTGATATTAGATTAACAACGTAATAATGGCTTGAGAAAGACAAGCAAGCTCAAGCAACAAGTCTTTTTATTATCGTCATTCCATCCAGATGTCCACTACTGGGGTCCCGGACAAAAGCGACCTGTATTTTGCCTTAACAATGTCGTCTGTATGTCGTCCATGTTGGCGGTGACTCCGGAACCCAGAACCACCAGTAACCATCGGTTCTGCGTAATATCCTGGCTATCATAACTTCAACTTATCATTCCACTGGACTATTTTGGTTGCTTTCGATTGTATAAGAATCTCCTCATTTCTTAATATTGATCATCACTAAAAAACCTCTCAAAATATTTATCTATCACTATTTTTTTTAATTTACTTTCTATCTACACGTCTTATATACACACGTATTTATACAGTAGTCTATTATCAGTTCAAAAGTGTTTAACACAAACCGTACGTTTCAGTGTAGTGTCAAATTTCAGAGGGTGGGTAGTTCTAAAAATAGTTAAGTTTTAACTGCACAAATGGTATAATTTAAGATTTGGAACATCCGGTGGAACAATTCTTTTTAAATGAGAATATATATTTATCTATTTAACACCCTTTCTAGAATTTAACAATGCAGGTTACTATTTACCGACATGTCTTCCTCATCAAGAACAACGTGTGGAATATTTTATAGGACCTTATTTTACTTCACCTATCATCATCGATCTTCTCTAGGGGAACCGATAACTTAGTCAAGGTGGGGGAAATGAAACGCTTGACGAATGCAATAGGAGGTATATGGAAGGTACGATGGTGTCGACAACGCTGGAATTTTTCCCGGACGCCATCTCAGCCTACCGCGTACTCAGCCGTGTCGAGTACGCGGTCTTGGTCCAGCTCTTCACGGGGCACGAGGGGTTCTCCGAGTACCTTCACAGGTTCAAGCTCAAGGAGGACCCCTCGTGCTTCTGTGAACCGGGCGTGGATCAGACCGTGGTCCACCTTGTAGCCCACTTTCCCGCGTTCGGAGAACTCCGAGTCGATTCCAAATGCCAGTTAAGCATGAAGGTTGACGAAGAAACAATGGCTTTACTAATAAGAGATGAAGATACGAGACCTAGATTCCTAAAACTGTGTAGAAAAATTGTAAAAGATATAATCAAATGAAATAAGACTTGAGAAAAATTATAAAACCTTCTTCTTCCTTCCCTTTTCTCTTTATTTGGGGTCGGGTAGAAAATTTGTAAAACCAAATAAAAAAATGTAAACAAAATAATAATTGTAAAACGGTGACGGAAGAAAGGAATTGGAAAAGAGGGAAATATAATAAAAGGGTGAGACAGACGAAATGTGAAAAGTAAGAAAAAGAATGAAAGAACTTAAGATGTACGGATGTAGAGTGCGGAAATAAAAAAAGATGTTAAAAAATTACTAAACGAAAAGAAAATGACCGGTGATCGTGACCTATGCCTTCGCCGTCTATCTGATGATATAACGATGATGAAGGTAATAAAGTGGTTTCACAACTCTTCAAGCAACCCGAATTCTAACCTAGAGTATATATATACATAGCCACGTACAATATATATTGTCTAATTGTGCAATTTATGTATATATTTTTTTCTATATGTACCACAAGTAATCTGTGTTTTAATATATATGTACATATTTACAAGCCCTTCATCTGATAACCATCAGCTATGTTTTTCTTGTTTAATAAGTCTATCCAATGGTTGTATGATATATCTATTTGCGATAGGACCTTCAAAAACAACAACAAAATTATAAAAAGTAAGTTTTTTATTTATAAGAGATTTATTTTATTTTTCTGTATCTTAATGTCGTTGTTTCATCCCATAGACGCCCCCTGCAAGGCATATACCTCCCCCAAAGATATGGGGGATATACCGTAATCGCCACACTTGCGAAGCGGGTTGGCGATCGCAGTGTGATATGGTATGCGAAGAATGTTGCTGCCAATCCTCTGGAAACTGGTTTTTGAGCAGTGGCATTCCTATATGATCCTGTATCCCGGGAATCGAAGCCGCAACCCACGAATGCAAGTGTAAATCCTCTATCGCTAGGTTACCACCGATCCTATCTGTATGTATATTAAATAAAGTAAAATGTTTTTATATACAGCACAGTAAAATCTAAAGATATGTTTCGGCTGTGGCCATACAACCAGAATAAAAAGGGTCAAAATTCACACAGCTCATTACATACATATATGATAAATATAAAATTAGTTTATTCAACATTGGAACTTTTAACAGAACTCTTATTGATCTTCAACTTGTTATCTGTTTATTTTTTAATCTATTTTATTTTTGACATTACTCTGTTTCGCAAGGTGTTATAGTTGTGAAGAAGAAGCAGGAAGAAACTCCATAACAACACATGTTTTAATAAAGTTTAACACAGATTTATACATATACACTATATCAGATATAGCCTAAATGAAATCAAAATAATCAGACGACATCACTGCCAAGGATTCTTGTCATTTAAATATTCGTTTATTGAATAATGTTTTTCCGTCAATTTCCTTTTTTAAATTTTGTTAATGGTTGTCCAATAATGTTTTGCGGCATTTTATTAAAAAATCTGTTAATATTTTTATTACTAATTCAATAATATATTATCGTTTAATTATTTCAGGTAATATGAACTGAAGATACATAGATACTTAACATCTGAAGTAATGTATGTTTTATGCTCTAACTTCTAAGGTTGTTCTGGGGGCTTCGCTGTGACATCGTATCAGAAATAGGGAGATCAGAAAGACCGAGATCAAGGAGTAGGCTCGAAGAATTGCTCGTCTGAAATGGCGGTGAGAAAAACACATAGGGGACTGCCGATTAGACCAAAAGGTTATAGAGTGGCGACCACGAGGCAAAAACAGGTTGTCGGCGCCCTTGAGTCTAAATTCTAAACGGATATTAGTGAAGAGTGACAATCCAAGTTGGGGTCCCCCCGCGAGGAAACCAAGACCTCGGCGGCCTCTCAGTCCGGTGAAATTATAGTATATAACGGCCCAAGCCAAAGCTTTCTAGGGAACTAACGATCTTTGCTACCTTAAAAGACATTTAAGGCTAAGCGTCCTGCCTCCACGCATCCACGGAACCTTCAAATGCTATTTGGGCAGCAGAGCAAGACCGATAAAAAAAGGGCGAATTTTTTTTAAAATATATCTTGTCTTATTTATTGTAAAAATTTATTCAGTTATTATACAAGTTTATTAGTGAAGGCTTTAATGATGTAAATTTTCATTAGTCAAGAAAAAAATTTGAAACTTTTATACCTGTTTATAATCACTGCCAATGCGACTGGCAAATAACTTATGTAAGTACAGAGTATTAACGAACAGATATTAAACAATAATTAATTTTAATATTTTATATTTCGAATTTTAAAAACGCTTCTTTATATATTACAATTATGTTAAATATTATTTATGATTGATTTATTTTTATACAGGGTGTACCGTATATTGATTGACAACGAATGAATACATTCAGTTTTTTTTATAATGATGCCGGCTATTGGGGCCACACGTTTCCCTATCTTATTTATGGGAAAGGGACGTTTTTATCTTTTAATGATTGACTTTCTTTCCTTTTTTATTTCCATGCTCTTCTGTCATACTTCACATGATCTTTCTTTCTTTTACTTACTTTCTACCGTTCATTCATCGCCTCGTTCCTTACTATCACAGCTTACATTCATAGTTTAATCGTGTTTATTTTTTTTTTAAATGACGCCGTACTTTTTTTATACGTATAATTTTAGTCTAAGACATTTTAGGTTAAAAACATGGTATATTGTATTTTAATAAATAAAAAAAAGAGATAAATAGATTCTAACAGATCTAAACACTTAGAAGATTTTATAGAAGCTGAAAAATTCTGGGGTTCTATGGATCAAGACGGACGTAATTGGGTTTGGTAACTCCACCACCGTTGGCGTTACAATATTGCCAACGGGGGCAGAGTTCCTGCTCCTAGTTGCGAGGCACACATGCTGATAGAAGACAAGAAGATTATCTAGAAGAATCGTTTATTGTCTGTATCATGTACGATTACTACATTTGTATGTAAAATCTGACTATTTGTTTATAAACTATTTATTAATTTTTGATTTTGTTACTACTGTAATTATTTATTATTATTTTTTGTGTGAATCTCTGTTATGTCTCAGTTTTTGGGATCTTTATTTACATTATAATTTTTGATTGATTTTAATGAATTTTCATAAATCTTTCGTTCTTCTCAATGTCTTTCATTTCTTATCATATTTTCCTTCCAAACATCGACTTCCGTCCAGAGTTCTACAATTTTTACGTTTATTTTTATCATTTGTTTAACAATTCCTACATACATTGTAAATACGTTACATATATATATATATATATATATATATATATATATATTAAATCTAAGCTAATACAGCATTCATTGTGTAAAAAAATATATAGCAAATATTATAAGAATAATTGAAATTAAATTAAGCAAAACAAAAACGCTTGCACAGTGTGGTTACTATGGTATATTCCATAGATGTCTCTGAGATAGGTCTGTCCGCAGTAGACGTATATGGGCTGAAATGTCGATTATTTATTTGCTTTTAATTTGATGAGAAATGTGAAATCTTTGATTGCCATCGTCTATATTTATAATGACAGTTAATAATTAATTTTTAAAATTTGATTATGTACACGATGTAAAATAAATAAATAAAAAGTACTGTTGTTTTATTTTAAATTTCATAATGTTTAATTAAGATTTCTTTATTTGATCAAGACCATAGTTATATCTTAGAATAATTTTTTAAAATTGGATTATGTACACGATGTTAATAAAAATAAATAAATAAAAGGTACTGTTGTTTTATTTGAAAAACCCTAATGTTTTATTAAGATTTTTTATTTGATCAAGACAATAGTTATATCTTATAAGAATCTACACATGTAGAGCATGGATGCACAGACCGCGGCCCGCCGGTCGAATACTGGTGGCCCGCCGACAGCAAAAATAATACTCCAGTACATTCGAAAAATATTGAATTCTATTCCAGAATAAAACCAAAAAAATTTAATTACCTATATTTCTGGCGGCCGGCCCGCCATCAGTTCATGATTTGCCCGAGTGGCCCCTGGTCTTAATAGGTCTGTGCAACCATGATGTAGAGTAATAAAGTATACTAGTAGATATCAAACTTTTACGACTAGCAACACTGCGACAGCGCTGTTCTTCCATCAGAACCTTTTTAATGAAAGTGTGCAGTCCACCGCGGTAATTCCAATTCCATGTATTTTATTTTGTCTTTATTATTAGGCATCATTCATTATTTTTAATCAGGCGAAGTAACGCCTGATTCCATTAAATATTAGTCTTTATTATTGTTATTTATGTAATATAACAACACTGTGATTAAAAAAGTAGAATGATTTTTTTTAAAAGCTAGATTCTTTATTTGTTCTTCAAAATCTATTTTTTCATTCCCTTAAAGGTAATCATCGTCCGATAAAACTTTTGCCAACGCTTTTACCAATACTCGAAACAATCGGAATAGCCTTCAAGATCTTCAACTCGGTTTTTATCTCCTCAATAGTGTCAAAACGGTGACCCTGCATTCGATTTTTGAGTTTGCTGAATATCCAGAAGTCGTTGGTTGTGGAACGATATCAGTGGAGGCTTTTTTTTTGTGAAATTTGATACATTTAAGACCTTCAAAATGGTTTGGCCACTTTTAACAAAATGGTCACTATTGATAAACAGACGCTTGGCAAATGTTATAGACAGTTCTACCAATCTAGGAAAAAAATCTGCCTTCCTAATGCCCGCGAGTTATAAATGACAATTTCACCTTACCTAATCACATGTAGCATGCTGCATATATAATGTCTGTATATGTACACAGGAATAAAAGTATAATAAAAAATAAGTACTAATACATATTAATAGATAAACAGTTATTTAATTAAGATAAACGATCCAAGCTAGGTTTTATGAGAGGGTTATTTTGATGCGGGCGATCCGACCAGCTGAGTACGCATTCCTAAAACTAGGAGGTTCTTCTGGCATTGTTATTTGATAACATAAGTTCTATATAAGAAAAGGACCAATATTTAGTCACTTCCGCACATGCAGTGGTAGTCGTGCAACAAAGTGCACCGCCCGCCAGCCCGCTGATAAATGCGCATGCGGCAAACAATGCGAATTACACAACTACCACTGATAAATCACTTAACACGTGTTTTACCCCTCCACGGGACACCTTCAGGAGTTATGTTACACCGATTAGTGCCAAACACAGAGTTATATGTTAGTTTTATCAGGCAAGGATTATTTTAAAGTACAAACTTACTGGTTATATTC
This sequence comes from Battus philenor, assembly GCF_028537555.1. Lineage (NCBI taxonomy): Eukaryota > Metazoa > Arthropoda > Insecta > Lepidoptera > Papilionidae > Battus > Battus philenor. The sequence goes on along the minus strand of NW_027181676.1, from coordinate 14,316,519 downwards.
AGGATTACCGCAAAGTATTTTCAATGTGGGTAGGACAATATTTTGTGTTATTTTTTACTATTACTGCGTGCTTGTTGGCATTTATTACTAGTTCGTGATGGCAAAGCGCTGAGACTTGGCATAAATTTCAATTCAGTAACTTATTTCCGAAGTTGCATTAGTTACAAAGATGTACGCCTCAATTTGGCGCCCAAAATGGGACTCGCTGCTGGGAGCCAGTTATAGTTTAATAAAACACAAGCTTTCTTGGAGCATTTCCACTTTATTAACAAATGCCAGTCGCCCGTGCACAGCGCGTGCCGGACCGACAAACATATCTGCCCAACGAACAGAGGGTACTTCTAAAAATACAAAACTTCGCAGAGTCTTTTATATAATCGTGTAATCACTACGTATTTTCATATATGATCTAATCGGCTATTAGCGGTATATTTACAATAATCACGTTTGAATATCGCTATTCAACAGCTGGTTTCAGAGTCGACGTTCGGAGACACTATTGTATTATAAAAACCAAACTTCTTTTCTGTTTTATCATGTTCTATGTCAAAGATATATCTGTTTACAAAATATATAACAGATGAATTGCTTTCACTGATAATATACAGGATGGGCCCGAAAGTTTACTTTCCACAATTGCATTAATTTGAAGCCTACAAGACCAACATGACCTCTATGCAACAAGAACATCATATAGATCAATGAGTTTTTAGTTGTAAACGAAATGTTTGATGGAAAAATTAATATCGTCGAGGTGACATTCTAAGGCCCTCGTGGGAGGCCTAGATCTCATTTCTCAGGTGTTTTTTTCTTTTAGGTTCTTGAAAAGCTGCTTTTAAGCCGAAGATTGTCTAGTTCAAAAACAACATTCACGAAAATACGTCTGCAATAAGGATGTATTAGGGGGACCGGAAAGTAATGTCGTTTCTGTCGACATACTTTACAGAAACACCGATTGATATGTTACCGCTCCGGCATTGAGTTGTATACTAGATGGCAAAAGGTTGTTGATAACGAAGGTTAATATATTGTTGATTAGAAATAAAAACTTTTTAAAAATGTAGTCGTGTGAATTTAATTTGATAAAGCGACATTACTTTCCGATCCCTCTATTATAATAAAGTCTACCTTTAGTTGGCACCCATTCCAGAGATGTTATTTTAAAAACTAAAATTGCCAACTGTTTACTATATTAGAAATTTTCTTCCTTGAGCTTCGTTCTCTTATGTTTTCTGAAAATCCACTCAAATTAATGGCCCACCTTGTATTTTTGATCTAAAGTACCAATACAAGGTAAAGTTGTAAAAATACAAGGCACATAAGATCGAAATCTGCGCACAATATTCGTGGGTAGTTTTAAAATATATTATATGAAGACATTGATCATTCAAGTCCGTTACTTCACATAGGGCAGACGTTTTGCCGTAAACCGGAAAATTAATCATCTCAAGGAATTTTTTTTGATATATCATAAATACAAGATAGACAAAAATATATACATCTCTTTTATATACGTTAGATACAATCTCTAGGAATGCGGACAAAATAAATACGCTGTTTAAATTCAGAACATGTTCCACAAGTTTAAAAGATGGTTTGAAATGAAAACCTACGTATAATGTAATAATTAAATCGACATTACATAATTATGAAACAAAAATGATTCATTTACATTACAAAAAAAATTGTGTAGTTAAAATTCAAGCCATATAAATATACAATTTAAATTAAGAATAAAACGCCTATACGTTTTAGATCTACTTCCCCGTCAGGTAATACTGGCAAATTATAATTTACACGATAGAAATTTCAATCTTGTTTTTTAAATTAGGGGGGGTATTTCATTTCGTTATTACCTTATTTCAATAAAACCGATTAGTTTTCTGTAAAATGTTCAATTTTTACCTTTATCACATTTTTATTGTCAGTCACCGGTGACTGACGCAGCTTAAACGGTATTGTCGGTGTCACTCACCGGTGACTGACGCGGACTGGACCAAAAATGTTGCGTTTGAAAATCTTCGTATACCCCCAATAGTACTTTCTTGCTGTATATTTTCTGTAAGACGAGTCTGTATACACCGACAAAATACATAAACTTACGTGGTATTCTAATTTTTTATGACACTTGATACATCTGGCTGAACTTTCTTCATAACCAATACTTGGTTGAACCAACGCCAAAGTTTGACCATTTCCTCTTTTTCACGAGCTCACGGTTAAAGGTTCAGAAAGCTTACATTGATTTACAAAATATCAATGAACGTTTGAAAACTAAGAACTTTTACACTGTAAATGACTTCATAGAAGACATTTCATATTCTTCCCTGCCTGTTCTTCTCAAATCAGCATTTTATCCAAACAAGTGTTACACTAGAGATGTTACATACCGTGTGTTGAATAATTAATTTTTGTATTCGAAAATTTGCTTCATTTCATTGCTAATGTGAACGCATCCTTACCTTCTTTCAACAATATATGAATCTAAAAATAAATCATACCAGGATTCTCCAAAAACTCTGAAACCAACTTTTGAACGCGAAGTAGAAAATAAATCGAAACATTACGACTGGTCTTATATTTAATAACATTTTTGATCACAATCCAAAATCAATATTGGCACCATAAATATCGGATCAATACAAGAATCCATATCTCCAACAAGTAGTAAAAAAAAACAATGAAAAATAATAGGCAAACGTAAATATTTCATTAAATATACTTTTTTTTTTGTATTTACAAGTGCACGCTCGATGATGGTGCGGCTTATGGTGGTCACCAGCGCCCACCGTTACTAACATTCTCCCATCCTGTGACCTTTGGTCGTGGTTTATCTAGAAAATATTTAAAAAAAATGTTTTGTATTCTATTAGTAATATATTCTATCATCACCATCACCATTTCAGCCGCAGGACGCCCCATCAATACACACATACATACACATTCTTTCATATATATTTTCTCTTTTCATCGATATCCAATAGGTCTGATAAAAGCCAGCACCTGACGTCTTTCAGCTGCAATGATGATAATGAAAGAACAGAGATGAAAGGCCAGGAAGACACTTGTGCAGGGAATACTTTCGCTGTCCAATTTTGAAGATGCGCAGATCATGTGAGGAACGTGTGCGAAGTATCTCCCTGACATATAGCATGGAACTGACAGATCCCGTGCAACGACACGTATGCGCATGAATAAGAATATACATTTGTATGGAGTGTGTATGGAGCGTGTATGGAACGCGTATGTAATGTGTATAGCATGTATGGATTCGTCCAGTATATATGAAGTGTGTAAGCAGCGTGTATGGAGCGTGTATGAAGCTTGTATGGTGTGTATGGAGCGGGTATGAAGCTTGTACGGAGCGTTTATGGAGCACGCAAAGTGGCGTATCTACTGTCACTTCAACTTGCCCATCCACTGGGCTATGTCAGTTACTTTCATTCGTCAATGGATTTCTTCTTCGATTTGATCACCTAGAGAAATTTCCAGCGTTGCCATCTCTATTGCAAGACTTAAAGAACACGTTTTAATTGTGTAAACCAGGGCTTCTTAAACTTTTGTCATTCACGACCCCGTTTATGATTGCGAGTTTCTTGACGACCCCATACAAATATAAAATTTAAATTAATATTTTTTGATGAGATACTTATAAGGTAGCAATATACTGTAATATATACACATGAAAATATATAGTTTTAGAATTCGTTTTGTAATATACAAAAAGCTACAATTAAAAATCGCACAAAATATTATAAAATTAAATTTATTATAGTTTCAAAAATAAAAGTGGATTATGACCGTCTCAATTCCCTCGAATATTTTCAAATAGTAGTAAAATGGTATTTATAAATATTTGACATTAAAATCTCCTGACCCCCGAATTTTGCTTCGCGACCCCAAATGAGGTCGCGAACCATAGTTAAAGAAACCCTGGTGTAAACGATTACTGAAAGTCAATCTTTATATATATTTCCCTAAATATTATTAACAACTGAACTTGTATGGAGCTTGTATGGAGCATGTATGGGACGTGTATGGATACGAATGAGAGCGTTTTTGAGTGTGGATAGCAGTGGAAGTGGTACTTACGAGGTGCGGCATGCGGGGGAGTGCAGGTCGCGTTCACCGCCGCCGGCGAAGCTGATATTGAAGAGCATCGCTTCGAAAGGATCGCTGCGCATGCGCTGTTGATTTGCGTTCGCTGCCGACCCCACATCTGTTACCACACGCGGTTCCGGACTACCGTCCTGAAACAGAGATATTTGCAGCCATCACGAAATTATTGGTTGTGGTATTTTATATGCAGGGCACCCATCGCTTGATTTAGGCCAGGGCTTCTTAAAATATTCTTCTTAAACTGGGGTCGAGAGATTCTAATGTCAAATATTAATATATATTATTTTATAACATCACTAGAGTTGGCGGAATACAGTGGACTTGCAGCATCTAGACACGCGCATTACTTGAAGGTTTTAAACTAATATAAATACAATTTTATAATTTTTTGTGCAATTTTTAATTTTAGATTTATGTATGTTTAAAAACGAATTCTAAAACTAAATATTTTCAAAAGTATATTGTTACCTAATAAATAAATCATCAAAAAATATTAATTTATTTTTCTTTTACGTTTGTATGGGGCCGTCAAGAAACTCGCAATCATAAATGGGGTCGTGAATGACAAAAGTTTAAAAAGCCCTGATTTAGGCCAATCAGATAAATGTACAAGAGAACAATCTTTTGTTTACAGTCATCACACAAAACACGGTATATCATCACAGTCATCATATGACTTCTACTGATGGAAATAAGCCCTCCCGCATAGATTTTCAACAGGACCAGTTGGAAGCGGTCTAAATACAACCTGAAAGAGGTCGCATGAAACCTCTTGTGCAGTAGTTTATCTTCTGGACCAACATCATCATCTTTTCTCTGTACTAAGTGACTTGACCACTGCCACTTTAATTTGTCAACATACTGGGCTATGTTAGTTACTTTCGTCGTCGTTTCCGCCCATAGACGCCCACTAGCATTGGTCTCCCTGAATAGATTTATGAGGAGATATACCATAATCGCCACGCGGAAGGCGGGTTCACTATCGCAGTATGGTGTTATGGTCCCCATAGGACGCCGCCCATCCTCTGGAAACTTCTTTCTAAGCATTTGCAATTCCATGTACCGTTGGGCTACTACTGCTTAATATATATACACAATTACATTTTACATACAAAATGACATTTTAATCCTTTATAGTATATAGTATTTACAAAATCTATATCATTTCATCATATCAGCCGCAGCTTGTCCACAGATGGACCGCCCACGTATATTGCCTAATCCTGATATCTCTGTTATACATATTGGTTATAAAAGATAAATAATGTGAATTTAACAATTCTTTCGCCCTATAGTAAGTAATTACCGCTAAAACTAAACACAACCGGAAGATGTAATATGACAGCGTCTACAACCGCAGGTACACGGGTTCGAACCCGCGACTCTGCGCGACAATTTCTCACGCACTATATATATATAAATAAATATAGAGAGAGAGAGAGAGAAAGAGAGAGAGACAGAGTTCAGTTTGATAGCAATTTCTATTAAGCGATTACCGTGAAACCCATACGTGTTTGTAGGTTCTTCTCAGATTATGATGCGTTTAAATGAAACTATGTAGTAAAATACTGATTATATTTCTTTCTCTTCTCTCTCTCTCTCTCTTTAGATAACAAACCAGCTATAGAGATAAAGGTATATATAAAAAAGTGAAATCATATGTTTGGTGGGGTACCTCAGGGCGGGGGCTCCAGAGACGCACGACCGCCTCGATGCCGCTGGTTGCTAGTAGACACATCGCGGGGTGCATTTGCACGCAGTTGAGTATGGATTCATCACCTCTCAGGCAACGTACCACGTTGCCGGAGCGCCGGCACCAGATGAACATGCTACCGTCGTCAGACCTTGGAACATTTTTAATATGCCGTTCACTTCCCTATTTCAATTTTTTTTTACATTTATTTTATTGTTATCTTTATATTTCATTTACAATTCTTGTTTCACTTTTATTTTCAATCTATTATATATATTCTATTTTTACTCTTCGGTACTGTTTCTTTCGATCACGTCTTTAACTATAGCCTTGTAGTATTTGAGAAGCGCAGACATATCTTTATGCATTATCAGCGATGCTGTTCTCACTGTTTTTTTTCCTAGCAGGAGCTCGGAAAATCATCGAAGTCCTCCGAATGCGGAACAGTTGGCCACCACCACGCTCTGGTCCAACACTGGTTACCAGAAGCACGAGGGACTCTCCTTGAGCCTTATACTTGTGAAGGTACTCCGAGAATCCCTGTGCCCCGTGAGCATTACTACCCTACATTAATATTTACTTTCAAAAGTACCCTCATTTATGATTTTAATGGTCACATCGGAGTCCTCCGAATGCGGGACAGTTGGCTACCAGATGCACCATGGTCTGGTCCACCACTGGCTCACTGAAGTACGAGTGGCTCTCCTTGAGCTTCAAGCTGTGAAGGTACTCCGAGAATCCCTGTGCCAAGTGAGTATGACTACCCTACATTAATATTTACTTTTAAAAGTACCCTCATTTATGATTTTAATGGTCACATCGGAGTACTCCGAATGCGGGACAGTTGGCTACCAGATGCACCATGGTCTGGTCCAACACTAGCTCTCTGAAGTACGAGTGACTCTCCTTGAGCTTCAAGCTGTGAAGGTACTCCGAGAATCCCTGTGCCACGTGAGTATGACTACCCTACATTAATATTTACTTTTAAAAGTACCCTCATTTATGAGGGTACTTTTGAAATTTGATTGATAATTTTGTTTTGTTTTGTTATTTATCTTTAATAGACGAGGTTTGAGAGGAGGTTGTAAAACTGACCCGGCGGCTATGTAGTTGGCATCAGGGCCCAGGAAGTTCGCCTCCTTGATGTCGGTGGTGGTGTTGCAGTGCCCCAGGAAGCGGCGGCTGTAGTCGAGCGCTCCGGCCCTCAGCTGTCGCTCCAATACCGAAGTGGGCAGGTGCTCTTCGCTCTCGTCTGCTGCGGAGTTGCCAACTATGGGCCGTACTTGCAAATTGTAAACGATCGCGCCTTAACATACTTACTAAACATTAATTCAATGTTTCTTGACCCTGCGACGTATATAATACGCCTATGTTAATCATAGCAAACTATGCCGCACGAATTACGTGATTCTATTTAATCATCATCATCACAATCTTTGTGTGATTAAAAAAAATATATGTTTTTTTTAAAAGTAGAGACACAGTGTACGGTACACTATAGTTCCACAGATTATATAACATATATGTTCCTGATAAATTTTATCGGTATGGTGAAGTCTTTGCTACAAGAAATTGCTTTACTAATTCCGATACAAGATTAAAAGATCCACAGATCTCATCGTAAATAAAGATAAAAATAAAATTAATTTATTCAACATTTTTAAATTTATATCAAAAATCTTATTGTCACTTTTTTAACTCCATTTTCATTTTGACTCTACTCTGCTTTAAGGTGTTATAGTTGTGGAGGAGAAGCAGGAATAAAGCACCATGGCAACACATCTTTAAAAAAACTAATAATCAAGCGACATTATTTCTAAAGATTCCTGTCATTTCAATATTCACTTTACTCTGTATAACATTTATAATGGCAACACTATCATAAATACTAAACTATTTTTTTTATCAAATAAAAGGCTCACCTTCATCCGGTTGTGTTTCCATGTTATCCAAGGCAACGTTGATGTCCTTCTGGAGTAGGAAGACTGCGTGGCTGCTTGCGTGCTTGGGGAACTTGTCCTTGAAGTACAGAAGGCATTCATGAGCCTCGCGGGCCCTTTTCAGGTCCATCAGACCCTTGGCGAGGCGGAAGTGGGACTTCACATGGTTGGTGTCCAGTTTGATCGCTCTGTAGCAGTCTTTGATAGCTGCATACGTGTCACCTGACCTGCGAGTTTTATTTTAAAAACTTTATTCTCCTCAGTTGTTTCTTCATTAAGATGGTGTCCATCTTAATCCACCTTGACGGAATTGACATGAAACCTATTTTCTGGTTTCCTCACCGTTATTATTATATCACTGGATAGACCCCCACTGCAAGGCACAGATCTTGACCTAGACTTTATCATCGGTCTAACTAGTCGGGAGCCTACCCCCGCAGCGCTTTCCGGCTCATGTCAATCGAGAAACTCTCGGAGAGCAGAAAAGAAAGCAAGAAATAGAGATAGTTAGAGTAAGAGACAGAGATGAACAATAAAGAGGAAGCTATAGAAAGAGCTAGCCATAGAGAGAAGCGACAGAGGGAGGGAACCATAGAGGAAGCGATAGAGCGAGAAAAAGTGAAGTGAAAAGAACGACAAAGAGAAGCACACCAAAACTGATACTCTTGTAGGTTTCAAAATATAGGAAACAAATCCTTTTGTTAAAAGTTAATAAAAATATTTAACTACTAATGCAGAAGTTTTTGTTACACAAGAACATTATTTTTTTGTTATTCGGTATCCAAATAATCGAATACGAATTTTCAGAGACACGTAATGTTAACCTGAAGGGTATATATGGTCATCCTGACCATGACTCACCAGCCCCTGCGCATGAGGGTGGCAGCTCGGTTGGAATATAGCACTGCACAGTCTGGGCACTCTGCGATCGCTCTGTTGTAGTACTCTACAGCTGCACTGTAGCTTCCTTTGTTCACCAACTCGTTGGCCTGTCAATATCAAATTGCACATGTTGCAAATACAATTCACGCAGTAATTTTTTTAAAGTTCCTCCACCATAAATGATGGACTTCGGAGCCACGGGTGTCAAAAGGGGGCCCTAGACTCCCTCTATCTTCAGCGATTCCGAGGCAAATGATAGAAAGACGTGGTCACCATCCTGATAACGAGGGTCTTAGGGGTAGCGTGAACGGTACATTCCGTGGTATGGGCCATCTAGAATAGTACTGAGTGAATGACTTGTTTTGTCTTGATTCTGATTGATTGATGAACAGACAATCAGCAAATTTAAATATTTTTGTAAAAGATAAGATAGTAATAAAAAATAAAATAAGTTGTTGAATTTTCTTAGGAATGTAAAGCACTCACCGCCTCCTTCAACAAGCGTATCCTCTCTGGCAGAATAGCTTGAGCGTCCACAGTTCCATTACTACCAGTGGTGCCATTCGCCTTGCCAGTTGTACCATTCTTGGGCAGCTGCTTACCATCACCATCGCGATACCCATGGTTGTGTTGTATTATGAAACTCTCAACTAAAGCCGGTCTCTTTGCGGAATTTATATCGAATAGATACACCTGGAATAAAGAATTTTTAAATTCATATAAGAAGGATCAAGGTCACACAGAGAAAATGAAGGGAGCTGTGCTTGGAGAGTGGTGGAACCTAGTTTATCTAAAGTGGCAGTAGGCGAAGCACATAACAACTGACAGCAGTTGACACCGGAAGTTTCTAGAGTGGCATTAGACATATTTAAGGTCGCTAGAAGCCACTAGATGTTGACAGTGCAGGACTGGTCAATATGATTATCTTTGCCTCGCTGTAGGCATCAGCTGATGTGAATTTTAAGCTACTTTAACTATATGGTCATTTGGTCTCTATTAACACATTTAATGCCAAATACACGGTGCCGTGGAGATGTACATGTCTGAGTACACAGAGCCGTGATTTTCCTTTTTTTTTTTAAAAAAGATGCCTTCCATATAATAATTATCAAAATATGCGCATAATACACAAGGTACTTAATCACAACTAGTACAAACACTCAAATTGTACAGACACACTTGTACGTTTAACAAAATCCGGCATTTGATAGACTTTACAGAGACAGCGGCATTGAATGTGTTAACATTGACTTATACTTAAAAAAAATCAAATTAGATAACATATTAAGGTAAAACTCTATAAGATGTTTTTACTACGAGGATTATCATCATCATTTTAGCCAAAAGTCCACAGCTGGACATAGGCCTCCTCTAGATTCCTGCATCCAGTGTCTTCAAGGACCTTAACAAGACCATCTGTTCTCTTTGCCACTTGCTTTCGGGTCCGTGGTCTTCACTTCAGAACCTAAAGGCCCCAATGGTTATCAGTTCTGTGCGCTAAGTGGCCTGGCAGCTGCAACTTCAACTTGGTAATTCATTGCTAGACTGGGAGGCTGCAAACCTTTTAACAGTACCTCAGCTTTGGGTGACACTTGATACTCGGTTATACCAATTACCTAACAAGAATAATCCAGATTTGGTCGGTGAATATTAGAGTTATATCGACAAACAAACCTTTTCAATAAATGGAGGGTAAAATTTAAATAATCAGAATTATGTATTATTTTCACCTGTTCCGAGCCCAGGTTGACCAGGAGTTCGTTTCCATCATGACTGAAAGCGATGTATGTAACTGTCTTCTTCGGGAACGTGTGTTCATCTGGGTCCATTGACAGGTGACCTGAAGATATATACATAAACGTTAGCAATGCTGTCTTGAATCTTTAGAACATTACATTATAGAAATAATTTTCAATTCATCACCATCCAAAATTACAATTAACTATAAAAAGGCTTACACTAGGCACAGTCTGTTTCTAGACTCCCACTGCAAGGAATAGGCCTGCACAAAAGATGACCACTGATCATTCTGCGCTGCCCACATTCAGCGGCTTCTCATGACTTTCATTATATGACCAGTCTACTCAGTAAGGTGCCCACTCAAGAACTTTTTTTCACAGGCGATACCACCCGCCCACTAACACTTCGTATGAGCAATTGTTTGAACTAAGTAACCTTGGTTCTTCTGCAATATACTTACCAGGTGCAAAGTACTGTACTGCAGCCTTAGGTATATCATTATCAGGGTCACCATGCCCTGCCCGAGAGCACAGCACATTCTGCCGCTCAAACTGCATTTGGGAGGATGGGGTTCGTGTCTGAAAGTGGTATAATTAGATAATTACTATATATCATGGAACCAACATAGCTTAGCTTTAGCAACTTTGTAGTGGCAGCGGGCAGACCACATAACATGCAAAATAGATAGCCTCTGGAGCCTTAAGGTTTCAGTCGACAGACAACATAGTTAAGATCATTGGAAGGCACTGGCAGATTTCCAAAAGGTCCTCTTGGAAATAGGGTTAGGGGGTATAGGATTCTGCGGTGGATATCATATGACTGAATTTATGGTGATAGCATGGTAACCAGCTTCTTCATTTGGTCAATACCATAAATGGAAAAATTGTATGAAATAAAATTACGAGTATATTTACTTTATGTTGCCGCTTATACCGTGATGGGTAAACCTTTGAATGAATTTCAATATATTTTTTTAATCATATTACATATACATACATATATGGTCATCAGGTTAAGGTTTTATATATCTGTGGTAATGTCAACCTCATTGTGACTTAAAAATAATTAAATCATGGAGGTAAGACGCCAATCTGCAAAATCGTTTAGCGGACTTCTGATTTAGTTTCCGATAAAATAGATTGCGCAGTGCCTGCATCATATGAACTAAATTTAACCCTCAACAGCAATTTTCTTTTACTTCAATCCTTGACAAATTCCATCATCACCTGATGAACAATATTCTCCACATTACATACACTACAATTAGGCATCAAAATAACAAACAATCATACCGTATTTTATAGAGAATAGAAATAAGTAAAAAAATTACTAAAAAATTTAGAAAGTTTCTTAAACTATTTTTCTTAACAACCACTTTCAAACACACCTACTACCATACAACATTTCTACCATATTACCAAAAATGTGAAGATTAGATGGAATTATCTAATTATTATAACATTGTATTATATTGTAATATTGAATTTCAACTGGGTTCCAACCAAAATATATAATTTGCTAGCACACACTACCATTCTTATCTTGTCCCTTTGTGTGTCTGGATTAAGCATTATACTGAATAAGGAATATGCTATATACAAATTATGAAGCCTTATTTTGGTCAAGCCAATATAGTCCCTCGTCTGGTCTCCCGTGCACCCCCCCCCCCACTAAGGATATAGAAATAAACAAAAAAACTTCACCTGTACTTTGGAAAGTTTGATCATTCTGGTATCATACAATCTGACGTAGAAGTCGTTCGCTCCGACCGCCACCTGGTACGGCCTGCGAGGGTTGGCTGCCACGCATTTTGCCTCCGCATATCTGCCCAGGTGGTTGATCAGGTTCACCAGCACATTGGAGTAGACCGAATTGCAGCGGTGAGAGGTTCGCAGATCATGCTGCCTGCAGTTCAAGGTCATCATCAGCTGGATTCAATTGTTTCGGAGCAGATGCTCTGTATAATGTATTTAACACAATGAATTGACTTTGTAATAGTAGTAGAAACTCTTGTTATCTGCTTAAAAGGCAGGTGCCTTCAGCCAGGACGCTAGTTATCATGGTGGATAAAATTAAATGGATGGACCAGGTGATATCCTAAAGGTACATGCTTCTACCTCCACAAAATACCCAGGACCTGGGGCCTGTCTATGGCAATGATCTCCATAATTAAGAATCCTATTTCAAAAACATATAACAAAGAAGAAGGAAAGGAATAAAAAAGACAAAAGGTAAAGATAAATAGAATAAGCTACAAGCCACACTCAAAGAAGAGTTTAAGCCAAAAAATAAATTTACTAACAAATAACCATTAGGAAATATACTTCAGTTTCATCACCACATTATCTGATCTATATGAAATATAATATTGATAAATATTAAAAAACCAGCAATGTACATAGTGGTTACAAATCAAAATAAACATAAACTTGTTATATCTTTCTCTAGGCTTTATAAAATTAGTAAGTCTATAAAGATTATATACACTCCCATGGTTTATTAAACTAAAATATGTAAGAAAATCCCTATAATAGTGTGAAGCATTTTATAAATATTGATTTATAGTATAAACATTTGTAATCCAAAAAAAAATCTGGATTCTTTGCGAGAAGTTTTAAACAAATAAAGAAGTTTTAAACTTTCTATATTGCAATATATTTTTAATAATATTTTGTTAGTCCACAAATACGCCTAAAATTATTAAAAATGATGATATACATGGTGTTAATACAAGGTATAAAAATAAGGTGTATACTCCTAATTTTCATCTTCGAAAACAAAGTAAATCATCAGTGGCACAACTATGTAAGAGCCTATTTTTATAAAGAATATTTTGATTTTAACAACTTTTATTGAGTTTCTGAACAATAATAGATATCTCTAGTCAGTATAAACCGCAGAATCAGGGCAGCCTTTTATCAGCTGAATTATGTAAAATGTAATTCTTAATTGTTAAACCAAAGTACGAATACCCTATGTTGTACATATATAGTCATGTTTGTACTAACAAAACAAGTCCATCTTCACCGGCAGACCAGAGGAGATTGGGGTTGTCGGGTGCTGACGCCAGGCGCTTGACCCTGCCACAGTGACAGGAGCACTCCCAAAGGGCGCAGCCGGAGGCAGTGCGAGCACGCACCGTGCCGTCTGCAGCACATGTCACCACTGTGTCACGGGAGAGGAACTGAAGCAGAACAAGCTCATAGAGTTAAAAATTAAACTGTTTCACTAAGACATGTATAATTAGGACCCACTTAAACCAATGTACGGGCTCCTCTTGTTATAAAAGATGTAGTATATAAATGCAAAAATCTCTTGGTAGCCTTACAGTTTTAAACAGACCACACAGACATTAATACACTCACACAAGGTTATAAATTTATTTATTACTAACACTAGAAAAATGTGTTGGAAAAATCCATCATGTTAACATAGAACATCTAACACAAAAGCCATCTGTGGCAAGTAAGTTAAGTGTAATAAAAATATATTATGATGTAAATTAAACAAGTTCCATGAGAGGCAGGAACTATTCCAACATCCTCACTGTCTCAACAGTAAGAGGCCAATTTAGGTTGCAGTCATTTCCATCTCTTCTTAAACTATGATCAAAGTCTAGAAACAGTTACTTGAAAGTAATAACTTAGTACACAATTAACTTATTATAACTTATCACAAAATTTTTAATATTTTTTTGCAGCTCTATATCATGTATTCATTTGTTCAGGTCAGCTAAATTGATTAAGGCAGAAACTTGCATAAATATTCTACATATTTTGACCACAATATAACTCGTTTGATAGTTTATTATGGATGCATAAGACTGAAACAAAACCACTTCCTTCATAAAAAGAAACTACAATCCATGGTTATATGCCTTTAGTTATCCCATAGATATAAGTTCAATTGATTAATGATATGCAAAAAAGGTGATTTTTTGGAATTCTCATTTAAGTGTGGTAACTCCAATACCAATCTCAAGTCCTGATAAAAGGATGCAAGTTTGCCGGGAGATAAATGACCCCACCATAAAAGGGACAATATCAAGTGTTAAGTATTCAAACACCTTCATTAACATAGAAGCTGCATGTGGCACATATATTTACTAAGCCAACAAAATCCTCTCCCTGGAAAGTTCTTTTCACTAAACTTCATGCTCAACAATACATAGGAGATGGGAATAAGTGGCACAAGATGGAGAGGAATATGCAATGTGTCCAGAGGATCACAACCCTCAGCAATGAGGAAAACAAGGCAAAGACTGTGGTAATTTTATTGTAACTTAATTTTTTTGTAACATTAAAAGTTACAAACTTTAGATCCCCATATTATTAATTTTTAATGTGTTCTTCATATATTAGATAAAATGGTGTCTTTCGATCAGTATGTACGGGTTATAAAGCAAATAACAAATTACTTTGTCTTTAATATAAGTACATATTCTAATCTATATAAATAAATAAAATTTGTGTGTCTCTTTGTAATATTAAAATAAAGACTTTTAACTACATGTACATACATATACCAAGTAAGTACATATACCAAGATTACATTTTTTAAATTTTTCATATATATGTCTGTTTGTTCCAACTAATCTCTGAAATGAATGGACCAATTTAAATGGAATTATATCAGCAGGTATCTTGTGCAACAGGGAGTAATGTACCGTAATTTTGCTTTAAATTCTACAAGAAAATGTAATATTCATTTATAGTTTTTGTACTATACCTTTTTTGAGCATATAATATATTTGCAGGTTGCAACACTAAAATTCACTACACATGCTCCTATTTTGAAAAATGGTAGTTATTTTATATACAGGCAATTTTTTTATATGTGTAGTAATTAATATAAATTATTTGATCTTTTATTAATTTTTAAACTGTACATGTAAAATATAAACAATGTCATAAGTGCAAAGGTATAAATCAATGATTTATAGTTATATCAGAAAGTTTAATAAAGAAACCACTGTTCTCCTAACATATACAGGTCATACTTGATGAATCATGTTTAGTTATTTTCAATATTTCATACAATTTCACAATTGTAAATAATTTAAGAGCTTTCTGCATACAATTAGATATATAATAGAATGATAATAATATTTCAAAGTAGTTGCTATAGTAATTAAGTTAATCTGCAATAGATATACAAAGTTGCATATAGTTTATATTACTATATATGCCTGATAAAAGTCAATAAATTATAAGATTTACCACTTCCTTACCTTTACAGAGAATATATTTCCCGTGTGGCCCGTTGCAATTTTATGCAGCTGCTTGTAGCGATAAGGATCCCATAGAATGACGTGGAGATCATCCGAAGCCGACGCCAAAACACTGTGACGTAAAAGCAAAATGAAGCAATCTGATCAGGTGAAAGTACAAAAATCACCAGGCTTCCACACTTACGAGCCGTCGTGATTCCATTCAAGGCAATTCACGCATCCCATATGCCCGTGAAGCTCCTTCTCCAGACCCAGTCGGTCAATCATACTGCGGGTAACTGTTAGCCGACTCTGCAGTTTACGGTCCACATCTCCGCGCTCTCGAGCGGCGATCAACCCGACGGTGCCCTGGCTCCATATAGGATCTTCGCCTCTACCCATGGCTGCCTGCTATCTTCGATATCACGAAAATTAAAGTAACATCACAAATAGATTGTACTGCCAACTACAAGTTATAACTAATCTATTTATAGTAAATAACATTCCACAGTAAATTCCTCGATTTAGGCACTTGTTTACACTAAATAAACATCGACAAAATATAATAGGAACGGTTAATTACTTTACAAAAGGGTCTAGCGATCTAGCGAATTCAGAGATTTTCTTTCGAAAATAAGCAATGTCAAACAGCTGTAGTTGTTGCCAGTCAATTGTTTTTCCTAAAATTGTTTGGGAAATTAGTTAAATGCTTTCATTTTAGAAATCATTGTATCTAAACAATAATTTCTAATAATTAAGTATTGTTTATTAATATTCCTTTTTTTAATTCATGCTAATAATTAAAACTATTGGTTAATTGTTTGTTGATATAAATGGTAGTACAACATTGTAAATACACCCACCTCATGTTTTATAACGACTTTACTTAGTCATTTTAAAGATTTGCACTTGGTTTTAATAAACTAAAATTTACCTAAATGTATAATATTCACACTAAATTATCTAATTAATTACATTACAAGAGGGGTGAATTTTCAAGGTTGATTTTTTGCCATTTCTTTCGATGTCTCAAAAGTACTATTTTATTCAACTAAGTATAACTGACGTAAAAAAATTTAAGCCTTGTTTGTAAACGTAATTAGTTGGTGGAAATAAAATTGTGTATAATATACTTTCTAAACTTACGTATATTATATATTGGTTATTGGTTGAAATTTTAATATTAGGGGGACCGGAAAGTAATGTCGCTCTTTTAACTTTAATTTATACGACTACAGTTTAACAAGTTTTTTATTACTAATCAATAATGTATTCATATTCGTTATCAATGACCTTTTGCCGTCTAGTACACAAATTTTCATTGCAGGAGCGGTAAAAATTTATCGGTCTTTCTGTAAAATATATCGACAGTAACGACATATTTTACAGAAAGTATAAATATTTTGTTGTCTTATGTCAGTTTTTTATTTTAAAATGTTTTAGCTAGATTACTGAATAATGATAAAAGTATTATGTTGTATTATATGCGTAGACCCGAACAAAAATTATCAGTTTTGTCCGTATTTATTATCAAATTGACATTTAGTTTTTGCACTGTTCATTTCATAATACAATATTTTAAGAAGAATTTTCGTAAATAATTAACGTTAAGATAAATATTCATTACATTTATACTTATTTACTTGTACCGCTAGATTTCTAATTACTATATTAATATAAGGTAACGTAAATAATATAGAAGATTTTCTTTGGAAAACAGCATATTAAAATTTTTATTTCATAAGATTATACTTCTTGATTATTTCTTTTTCAGTAGAATTTTATAGCTATACAAGATGGGAGAAAGAAAAGGCCAAAATCTTTACTATCCCCCCGATTATGATCCAAAAGTCGGGGGGTTAAATAAATTCCAAGGAACTCATGCACTCCGCGAAAGAGCCAGGAAACTTCACATGGGCATTTTAATCATAAGATTTGAAATGCCATATAACATCTGGTGTGAGGGCTGTAAGAATCATATAGGCATGGGAGTTCGGTATAATGCGGAGAAGAAAAAAATTGGAATGTATTACAGCACTCCTGTTTATCAGTTTCGAATGAAGTGCCATTTATGCGATAATCACTTTGAAATCAAGACAGATCCAGGTGTAAGTCATGTTTTATTATCTTAATGTGTCGTAAGATCTAGAGAAATTTTAGGGTAGTTATATAAACAAAGCTATTGTTATACTACCTACATTGAGATTTTTTTTTCTGGTTTAGGGTATTAAGCACAATTATTGAGAGCCCTGCTTGAGCTAAGCTAATCTAAGAGCTTGTGGCCTCCCAGTAAGATATTGCATGTAATGTAATTGCCAGAGATAGGTTCCTCGGGGAGCCTTCGTGATAAACATTTATACAGGCACTTAGCCTATCACGGTCTGCCTCCTTGAAGAAATGCCAAAAAATCTATGCATAGATCAATATTTTTCAACCTTTTATGTGCCATGAGGCGTAAGAATTATAGAAAAACTAAGGAAGGGACCTTAGGGTTTCTAAAATTTTTAGGTCTCCCTAGGTACACATAAATCTTTTATTTCTAAAGTGATAAGGTTAAATTCATGTAGAATTTACATTCGAATTTCCCCCATAACAGTCAAATAACCCCCCTGTGGGGTGTGGATCCAGTGGCGTAGCTAGGGGGTGGCGAGTGGGGCGGCCGCACCAGGCACCACAAGCAGGGGGGGCACAAAAGTCGAAAATATTTTTTTTCATAATTTTTTTTTGAATGATCAATAATGAAATGTGAAAAGAAAAATGAAAACCATAATTTAAAGTAAATATCATAAAAATAATATCGAATTTTACTATTTTTGTGCTAAAAAGGTTGTTAAATAATATGAACATTAAAAAAGTAAACGGTTACAAAAATATAATATACACAGTGTTTAATAAGCCTTTCATTCGCAAAACACAGTGTTTTTTAAAAGGGCCCTAAATGCCAAAAATAATAAATTATTACATTATTGCAAGATTATGTAATGATAAATAGATTAAATAATCTTGCAATAATGTCAATAGAACATGAACTAGTCGATACTATTGATTTTGAAAATGTGATTAATGACTGTGCAGGGCAAAAAGCGAGGAATGTTCGTTTTTAAATTTTCCCGATAAATTTTATTAAGATTTAATGTTATTTTATATATATTTATTATTATTTTGAATCAAAAAAATATATATAACCTAAATTCTGTTCTGAATTTTGAAATTATTTAGTCTCTTTAGGGGGGGGGGGGGGCACCAAGCCCCAATCTGCCCCAGGCCCCAAATACCATAGCTACGCCACTGTGTGGATCCCTCATTGAGAAACTCTGGTGGAAACCATGGCCAAAAAAATTATAGAATTAATTTTAAAATTATCCTGAGATAAATTGTTAATCAATAGTGTAATGTATCATTTGTCTACTATCTAATATCCTTAAAGATTTCAATACATAAACATTTTACATATCTCACTAGGTCAAGGGTTCCTGATGGAGATGGAACTGCCCAATAGTGAATCTTTTTCTGGATAGTGGATCTTTGATCTACTACATGCAGGTCAAAAAAAATGGGGACATTATGAGCTAAATATATAAAAAAATTTCATTGCATGTTCCTATTATTTAATAATCATGTTGACCAGCCTTGCTTTACATGGAATGATTTCTAGTGACTTTAAATCTGTTGATGGTCCAGCTAGTGCAAGACCAGTAACCATGGCCATGAGAGTCCTATGCCTTGCAATTATTGTCTATCAGTTGAAAAGATGATGATGATGGTTAGGGATAAACACATCCATGTGCTACAACAATGCGAAGCACAACTATACATAAAGTATCTTGTCAAAGGCATATTAGAACTTTTGCTTGTTAAGAATCTGGTTCAAATATAAATCTCGAAAAGCATGTCTAATCCAAACTCCCTCACTTCCAGAACTTAGACTATGTGATAGTATCAGGAGCGAGACGTCAAGAAAATCGTTGGGATCCTACCGAGAATGGCCAAATTGTCCCTGACACTAAGGAAACACAAAAGCGTCTGTTTGATGATGCTATGTTCAAACTGGAACATAAGACAGGTGATGAGGATGCCAGCAAACAAGATAAGCCGCGGCTTGGCAAACTGGTTGGCAGAAATGAAACTGTTTGGAAAGATGATTATGAAGCTAATTGTTCATTGCGTAGGAACTTCAGGGTATGTATAGTTTTGGACTCCTTCTTGTTTTGTCTCATCAAGTTGGTTTCCACAATCAAGCAGCGTTGCACTCATTTTGCATCGGGGTTGGCCTTATTCAAGCCAACCTAACTCCTTGAGAAATCCCAGCAGACCATTGATGTTGCAGGTGATCTTGAGGAGGCAACTCGGTGATCCGAGATATGTAGCCCAGTAGGGTGCTACCCACATACACCAAAGTAGCATCATCAGCAGTCACATCCTTTATTTGGCAGTTTTGTATAAGCCACAACAAAATTATATATAGCCTCCATGTAAAACTTAATATTAATTTAGGGTACACATGTAGATATCAACAATATTGTTGCAGCTGCAAACAATATCATTGATATGTAAATTTTTAATATTGTTTATTTTTGTTATCATGAAGAGGCAATACTTGCCATGAGGTAATGTATGATTAATAAATGAAATAATGTATGATTGTGTTATCAATTAAGTTTTTTTTACATCATAAGTATGGCACACTGAATGCCTTCAAAAATATACTAAAGAAAATTTTGAATTACAAATGAATTGACAGTTTAAAAATATTAGTTTATTTATTTATTTAGTTTTTGTTGAACATCAAAGGTACATAATAGAGATACATTGTGGGTAAAAAAAAATTAAGTATAAAGGGTTGCCTTAATGAAATAAAAACTTTGACACTACATTGGCAACTCCCATGCATATCCAGAGTGATTTTGTATTTAAAAAAAATATTTTGACGTACAAAAAATTGACAACTAAGCGATTATATTGTTACAGAAAAGAAGGAAGGAGTTGGAAGAGGCAGCAGTTAACGATGGCATTCTCCTGTCTAAGTCATCTCTCGACATCACCTTACTACCAGAGAGCGAAGAGGATAAAAACCTAGCATCACTTCTATCCCTTAGACCTTCTAGAACTATTGAAGAAAGGCAAAATGTGGTTCGCAGTAAGATCCTCAATAGCCCCGCTTTACCTAGCTCCAGTGGACTCATAACTAGTTTTGGTGGTCTTAAAAAGGAACAAATGTTGAGTAAAAGTTCTCAACTCACGAGAAATACACTGGGTATCACAATAAAGAGAAACAAATTGAATACCAAAGATAATAGTGAAGAGATTGTAGGTAATGATACAGTTAGGAAAACAAACATAACGGTAGATGAGAAATTGGACAATTCCAATTGTGATAGTGGAAAATTAAATAGTATGCCATTGAAAGAAAACAATGGATTGTCTTTGGTTGGTGATTACAGTTCCAGTGGAGAAGGCTCTGATTGAATTAGAAATTTTAAGGAAAACATTTTGAAATAAGCATATAATGATGCAATAACATACAGCAGTGAAATAAAATTTCCAGGCTTTATTTTCTATCATTGAGATGTAACTTCTCAGAGTTTTGATGATTAACTGTGTGCTTCCAGTTCCATCTCGAAGAGAGGGTAGTGTTAGGTGGCAGGGACTGACAATCAGTGTTGGAGGTTATGGGGATACCTTCACTAACCAGACCCCTTATTCTACCTTCTTCATTGCTTCCTCATGACTGAGGATCGTGGTCAAGTATGTCAGATTCCTGTACTTTTTCCATGCTCTATTTCGTGATAGTTTTAAGGAGCCATGTAAGGTGTTGTGGTCAAGTTTTAAATGACCCTATCAAAGTTTTTTTTTCAAATTTCTTAATGCCTTTAAGTGAAATTTTTTTTGTTCATCCTTCCTAATGCTCTTTTTTATTGCTCTTTGAAAGAACACGGTAAATAGGTTGTCATTTATTTTTCTGCCAGATGCAATGTGATGTTATGAATATCATTGTGGAGACTGACTTGGTCGGTGAAGTGTTTGAGTAATTGCAATCATGCAATATTAAGTGTAAGGTATCCAAATAGTTGATTTGTAATTGCGGTGCCTTATATGTAAAACAAAATATTAATAAATTTTATATGCATATATAGGCTTGTTTTATTCTTATTTTCAGTAATAGATGCCTACTAGAAGACATAGGCGTCTCCCAAATATAGCCACGTTGACCGGTCTTACTCTGCACGTGTTCAGCGACATCCCATGATCTTAATAATGTCGTTGGTCCACCTATTAGTGGCTTACACGCTTAATCCGCTGGTTTCTGGTCACCACTCGAGTATCTTTGGGCGCCAACGGCCATCGGTTGCATGGGCAATGTGCTCCCTCTACTGCAACTACAGATGAGTAGTCCGCCGTGCGCTCTCGAGCAGTTAACACGCTCCCACGTGCCCTAGACCGTTCAAAACAGTTCGTAAAATATAAAAGTGTCGTAAAAAGTGCTCAAAAATTTATAAAAATAGTGTCAAAAAAAGCGCGCTCGCAGCCCCAACGCATTGACACCAACAAAGTGGAAATCGGGCTAAAATTGGATTTTTTAAAGCCAAAAACAATAAACATAGTAAGCCAGTGAGAAAACAAAAAACTAAAACGCTGCACGATTTTCAGTGGGAAATCGTGTAACGGGAACTGTGGCGAGGTGCGCCGTACCAAGGCCTCTCGTCTGACACCCTTCACAGAATTTTGCGACCACAAACGGAGGAGCTGCAGCCGAAGTAAGGGAATTCCAACTGGAAAATATTAAGAAAACCAGTTGGAACCTTACTTCGCGAATAATAGCGAACATCCGGGGCCTACAAAGGGTCCGAGGACCGCGGAGGTTGCAGCCGGGAGCCGGGAGAGCCCTGGACTTAGTATAAGTAAGGTAGCCGCCGAGTATTACACGAAATTACAGACAGTTTTAAAATAAAAAAGTGGTGGGTAGACATTAAAAGTTGTCGAGGACCCTGCGCACACTGCAGGGTGCCATTTGCAGGGCCCCCTAAAAGGGCGGACAACTTAAAAAAGTCAAAAAGAACCTTGCCCACCACAAAAGGTTAAATTCCTGCAATAAAGTAAAATAAGTTTGGCATTATTATTAGGAATAAAAATACTCGGCGGCTGTCACCGGGATTGAGGTCCTTTTGACCTATCCCATAGCTTTAAGATTAGTTTTATAAGACAATAGTTGCTGTTTATAACAAAGCATCTCAATAAAAATAAGCGGACGGTAGACAGGAAATAAGATAAAAGCGTTGCGGAAGCCGGACAAGGAGGACTACACGCACCCGAAATCCTACAGGCCCATCGGACTCCTGCCGATTCTCGGCAAGGTCCTAGAGAAAATGATGGTCCGTAGGATCCGGTGGTACACTGCGCCGTATGTCAGCAGCCACCAATACGGCTTTATGCCGCAGAGGTGTACCGAGGACTCCCTGTATGTCCTGATCCAGCATCTGCGAATTCGGTTGAAGGAGAAGGAGATCGCAGTACTGGTATCATTGGACATAGAGGGAGCCTTCGATAACGCCTGGTGGCCTGCTATACGGTGCAGACTGGCAGAAACTCGCTGCCCCGTGAATCTGCGGCGCCTTGCCGACAGCTATTTTAGCGATCGCAAGGTGTCCGTACGGTACGCGGGGGCAGAGTGGGCCAGAGAGACCACCAAGGGGTGCGTGCAGGGATCCGTAGGCGGCCCAACCTTCTGGACCCTCCTCATCAACCCTCTCTTGGAGGAGGTGGTAAAGACCGGGACACACTGCCAGGCGTTCGCAGATGACGTCGTGCTGGTCTTCTCGGGGCAGAAGGCCCAGGACATCTCGAGTCGGGCCAATGCCGTTCTCGCCCATGTTCATGAATGGGGGGTTAGGAACAAGCTGAGGTTCGCACCACACAAAACCAAGGTGATGGTGCTAACCAACAAGCAGAAGTTCGACTACCCATTACTGAGCATGGGCGGCGAGCCGCTTGGCCGGACTGGGGAGGTCCGGATACTAGGCCTCACAATTGACGATAGGCTCACGTTCAACAGTCACGTGAAGAACGTGAACAAGAAGGCACAGGGCCTCTATCGTCAGCTGTGCAGGGCTGCGAAGGTATCTTGGGGTCTGAACTCGGAGGTGATCAGAGCGATGTATCTGGCGGTGCTGGAGCCGACGATTTTGTATGCAGCGAGTGCATGGGCGCCGGCGGCTAGGAAGCTGCTGGTCCGCAGGCAGTTGGACGCGGTCCAGCGGGGCTTCGCGCAGAAGATCGCGAGGACCCACAGGACCGCGTCCCTGCACTCGGCCCTTATACTTGCCGGGTTGCTTCCCCTGGACCTTCGGGTCCAAGAAGCAGCCCGCTTATTTGAAATAAGAAAGGGTCATTCCCGGCAGGTGGTAAAGGACCGAGACCTGGAGGTACCGGTCAGCTACCTGAGACTACCACACCCGTCTGGTCAAGTTGGTGTGGAGTTCTCCTGTCTGGGGGAAAGTGCGGAGGAAGTCCGACTTGCCACCGCGGCTGCCGATCTGGTAATTTATACCGACGGCAGCCGCATAGAGGATAAGGTGGGTGCGGCGTTCTGCGTCAAGCGGGGCGCCGTAGAGTCATACACAAAGAAACTCAAGTTGGGCAACTTCTGCACCGTATACCAGGCAGAGCTGCTGGCTCTAGCTGAGGCAACAGGGTACGCGGCCGGCGAGTCGGCGCAAGTCTGCGCCGTACTGAGCGACTCGCGGTCCGCTCTCGAAACTGTCGCAAGATCGGACACCCTCCATCCCTTAGCGTTAAGAGTGAAGGAGAATGTAATGAAAGCGAGAGAAAAAGGGAAGGATGTAAGGTTGTTCTGGGTGAAAGCGCACGCGGGGATGGAGGGGAACGAGAGGGCGGACCAGCTGGCCAAGGAAGCGGCCCTGAAGAGTAAAAGACGACCAGAGTACGAGAGATGCCCTGTTTCATTCGTCAAGCGGCAACTGAGACTGGAGTCGCTCGACGAATGGAATAGGAGGTATGTGGAAGGAACGACGGCTTCGGTAACGAGGATGTTTTTCCCGGACGCCGTCTCAGCCTACCGCGTGCTCCGCAGCATCGAGGTGGACGCGGTCTCGGCCCAGCTCTTCACGGGGCACGGGGGGTTCTCTGAGTACCTTCATAGGTTTAAGCTCAAGGAGGACCCCTCGTGCTTCTGTGAACCGGGCGTGGACCAGACCGTGATCCACCTTGTGGCCCGGTGTCCCGCATTCGGGGGACTCCGGTTCGGCTTCGAGTGCCGGTCTGGGGTTCAAATCAGGGAGGAGACAATAGCCTCCCTGATAGGCGATAATACAATTAGGAAAGATTTCATAGAGTATTGCAAAATAATAGTAAAAAAAGCAAAATACAAAAAAACCAAACCTAGGCATAAGAAAACAAAAGACTGAAGCAAAATAAATAATAAATATAAGCAAATAAATGTGATATACCTAGGAAATAAGATTTATAAAACAAAATAAGAGGATGAAAGAAAGAAGAGTAGAATAAAAGGGCATAAAAGAAAAGAATTATAACATGAAAGACAGAAAAGAATAAAAGATAATAAGAAGAATGAAAGAAGATAATGGAAATAAAAAATAATGTGAAAAAATAAATTAAAGATAAAGTCCCTGTCCCACAACTAGATAGGGGTACGAGAGGCCCCCAATAGCGGGGGCCATATAAAAAAAAAAAAAAAACTACAGATGAGTATTTCTTCGAGCAACGACGGTGACCAGTTCTGCGCATTTTCTCATTTTTGAGCATAGCTCTCTCCGTTGCTGTCTAGCTGGACCTTGATCCTTCTTATGAGGACCATCTTAAGCGAGGGCTTGCTTTAGTCCTATGATATTCTGACGCACAAGCATCTTAGAGGATATTGGATTTATTTTACAGTGTGGGTAGTCTTATAATTCACTAATGATGCGGGTTATTAAATCCAGATAACAGATCATAAACATGAGTTGGTTACACAGGGTGTCATGGTCATGCGGGTTCGATTACCTGGATACATCCTGGATCTTATATATAATTCACACTGTGCATTAATTATATAGGATTGTCACTGCTCACAAAATTTCCAGAGGATCAGCGTCCTGTGCGTACCATAATACCATACAGAGATCACCAATTCGTCAGCCTACCGTGGCGATTATGGTATATTGTGCCCTAGATATCTTTGGGGGAAGCCCCATGCCTTGCAGTGGGTGTTTGCAACTAAATTGTTAAAGTAGGTACAGTTAAGATATTGACTAATCCGTCTACCCTCAATATGTCTGATTATTTTAAACTGCTGACATACGTGTCGAGTTATTGCTTGCGCACGCACAGTCATCGGACATTCCATCTAGAAATATTCCACGACACACTCGCTCCGCTTGCTCCCTTGGGCTTAATCGCCACGCATTATTAGTGATAGTGCTACAATCTCTTGGGAGTACAAAGTACGGGCTTGAAGGTATCGCCCAATACCATCTTCGGGTTTTACAACTCCGTGTATTAGCCCAGCATTGGAACACTGATTGTGGGAAGAATCACGCCAGACCAGAAACAAACATGCTACGTTTACCCCACGACCCTCAGGTGTCTTGCAATCTCCAGTAAATAATATATTTGATGACCTGGCCTCTTATTTAGATATCCAATCTTACAGTGCTTAAAGGGATGGAGGGAACGTATAGCATACGTGAGAAAAAACTTTAAATCTTTATTTCCAATCATCCTCTATAAAGTGATCACTTTGAAATAATCTAATCTTTTTTTGGAATCCAGAAGACGAATAAGTTCTTGCAGTGCAGTCTGCAGGGATAAGGAAAGAAGTAAAGGAAGAAAGAGAGAAATTATGAAGGAGAGAGAGGGTGAAAATAAAAAAGTAAAATGAAAAATTAAAATATGATAGAGGAACGAAAGATATATTCAATAATGTAGGTAAATGCTTAAAAAAAGCGAATGCTTAGTTGTACATTCATCTGTTTAAAACTTTTACACCTATTTCATATATATGCGAGTGAAAATTTCATATATTATAATTATATTTAATATATGTTATCAAATATTGAAATTTTTAATAAAACAACAGAATATTCAGTTCCATTTATTGTTATTTCCATTTTTAAAAACAGTTGTTACAGACATTTAATTTTATGTAGAGATAAAACTCACATATATTATCTATATTCTACACATAGATTTGAATAAACCTATTTAAAGCAGTAACAAAATATAATGTTGCAAGCAAAATAATTTGTTGCGGTAAAAAAATCTTAAATAACATTTCAAAATTTAATTTTCTAAAATCTAAAATAAACTAAATGACGCTGTAACATGTTATTAACCGAGCTCATATGTATTTTACTTATCTTATTAAATAAAACTTAAACTAATTAATAAAATTAGCCCAAGGTTCAAAAATTATAGGAAACAATTTCATTACAAGCTATGTTTAACGACAAAAGCATTAAAGCGCTATGAATAATTATTGATCGAAATAGGTGAGCAATTTTTGTTACATCACCATGCCAGCGAAGAAACGTCAACTCCGAGACATCCTTATATGTTATCTGTAGAGATATTGTATGTTTAAAAAATATAAATCTCAACATAGGTGTGCCTTTTTAAAATACTAACCAAGTAAGTATTTACGTTAATATTTTTAATTTTTTTTGATCACGGTCAGGTCGATGCGGATGGGACATTGCAAAAAATTTTTTAGAAAATTGCTCAACCGATTCCGATCATTTTAATTAAAGAATTAAAATTATATATTTTTTTATTGAATATAATAAACGGAGATTGAATATTCAGATGCATAGTTAGCGTAAAATATTCTGGATTGCGAATGAAAGAGACGAGAGACAGGAAACTACAACTTTTCATCATTACTGCGGTAGATAGGAACTGATAAACTTTTAAATTCACTTTATTTACTTCAGGATACTAGCTCGCAGACAATTTTATTTCAGTTACATTTTTTTATAACTTCTAGAATTATATAAATTTGCAATTTGATTGAAATGTTTATTTACTAAATAAACAGACATGAATGTAGTTCCTTTTGTTAATTATATCTTATTAACACATTGATGTCGCTTGCGTAGTTTCGCAGGAAAATAAAAGGAAAATATGCATATGAATATATAATCTCTGCCAATGACTAGAACAGATAAATAAACTTGATTTTTCCAAAGTAACGTTACACGTATATCCGTCAACTGGTTACACCATATATTTAAATTTAAACTTAATTAAAATAGATACATAAAGTATTTAAGTTATACAAAAATGGTTACCCTTAATGCGGCTAGAGAAGTATAACTTCATATTAGGCGATCACTTATAATTAATAATGCATATTATGACACGATCATTTTGGCGCCAATACGAATGACATGTGTCAAAATATTTTGTGCAGTGAATATTTATAGAATAAATACACATCAATTTCTAAAATTTCACAGACAGAAAATGCCAATTATATAAAGGTTTATTTATCTTATGTAGATGAATGTTTAATAGAGATGAAATACACATATAATTAAATATGTAATATTTATTTCTTATTTTTATATTATTATCAGTCAGATCGTGTTAAATGTAGGAAGATATTTTGACCACGAGTCAGGAAAGATATTTAACATTTACTTCTACAGAATTTTCAAAACATTAATATTAAGGAATCTATTTTAATTACGTCTGTATATTTCTTATATCTCAGATATTTTCAGACACTAATTCATATTTAAATATCTTGGATGTTACAACGTTCCAATTTTCTATATTTTTATTACTCGGATTTGCTAATGGTTTAATCTATGGTTAAATTTTTATTTATTGTAAAATAACTTACAGATAAAAAATAATCTACTGTATTGTACTATTTAAAAATAAAATTAGGCAGTAAGTCAAAGGAACATGGAGCCACTCGTTACTTATTAAAATGATTTCAATATGTGTAGTTATTGAAGTTGCATCTGTAGACGCAAGGTTATATATTATATATTGTTGTAGGTATTATGGTCTGGAGGAAGAAATATTTTATATTGTATAGTATTGAATTTTTCATGTACGAATGAATGGTTTTAGACATTTTAAAGTCAATGTTATGGTTTTAACCATAGCATAATAGACATTTCAACGACAAAATCATTTAAAATGTTTTTTTACTCCGCGGGACATCGCTTGTCCTCCAGTGCCTGTATGAGAGCGCACTCGATCTTGGATTGAAGCCACTGCAACACCTGTTGATCCGGGATCTCTATAACCTTTTCATCTGTAGGGAAATAGCTGACCATCTCGTCCTGGAATAACAGCATTATCATTATCAATTAGGCGATAACAAATCAAGGTTCAAGTGGCAGCTAAAATTCATAAATGCTTAAAAAAAAAGTTACTGCTGTACCTGTTTGATGTTCAGTATAAGCTTGTCTCCTTCCACAGTGGGAACTCCGATGAGGTCATCGAGTTTCACCACCCACTCGATGTGCCAGGAGTTACTGCTTCCACCAGCCCGCACGAGGAAGATGTGTCTATGTAAAATTAATGACAAATATAAATTAATGATTGAGGTGAAATAATTATTTGTGTGATATAAATTACCGGCAGTGTGATATAAATAAATGGCTATGCTGTATCGACAACATAGCTGCCGGTCTCGCGCCGGCGCGAGATGTCTACCAGCCAACTTTTATGAGGCAGTACGGTGCCGGCATCGCGCGATGTAAAATGCTATCATCTGCACTGGAACATTCTAACTTCGAAGGCGAATTATTGGTTTTTGGTTATCTTTTATAACTGTTTTAATGCGCTTGCAATATGAACACGAGTAAGTTTCCGCCACGTGCCAAAAAACGCGAGTAACTGATAGAGGAAATTCCTTTCGCAATGCCGGTCTTGTGCAGGTGCGTGATATTTTATATTTCAATTACCGTAAACGGTATTTAATAACATTTAAATCCTTTCAAAACAAATAAAAAACAAAAAGAAAGTTAGCTTCTGATTGACTCATGTTCCAGACATTGGTAGCGAAGCTGACTTACTATGTGACAAATTATTGACTATAAGATATAAATGATTAGCTCTGTGACAAATTACTGTCAGTGTGACAAATTACTGACTGTAACAAATTACTGACAGTGTGACAAGTTACTGAGAGTGTGACAAATTACTGACAGTGTGACAAATTACTGACTGTAACAAATTACTGACTGTGTGACAAATTAGTGATTATGTAAAATAAATGACTGACTGTGTAGTGACGAGCAGGGTTGTGAGCGAAGTCCTCGTGAGGTGCACGTGCGCCACGTAGCTGTCCGTGTCCGCAAAGTGCCCGCGCGACAGCTGCGCCAGTAGCGCCGCCCCGCGTGCCGCCGACGCGTTGTACGCGGGCAAACCCTAGATACAAACGAAATTTTAATTTTATTAGAAATAACTCGTTAATCTCCTTGTTTTGCGACATATAATCTGCCCCTTTTTGTATCTGGCAAATACCAACAACGATTTACTTTATTTTTCAAAATTCTAGGAACAAATGAGTGACGATAATTCGGGGCCTTTGTTTTTATATGAATAAAGAATCAAACTAGTTCATGTAATATTGCTGTTCCATCAAAAGTCATATCTCGTCCTTTTGTACGTTAGAAATATTAGGGACAGTGCTGGTGCTTGGCAAGTCTCGACACATGACACTAAATATCGAATATACAAGTTAGTGTAGGACAAAAGTAAAGAATGAAAGATATTGTGACGCGTGAAAGAGAGTGATAAATAAAGCAAAGAATGAAAAAAAAATAATTATTGAGCAATAAAGTCCCTAATCTCAAAAAGTTAGGGGAACGAGAGGCCCCCAATAGCGGGGGCCATAAAAAAAAGAATATACAAGTTAAAAGTAATATTCCTTGAGCTTCATAAAATATTATCTGCCTACATTGATAGGCGAATTCAAGCCAATATTTTTAATCTTCATTACAAAAAGCAGATAAATTTTCTTGGACATGAACTGTAAACTCCCATTTATTTACCACGTCGAGTCAGCCAGGCGACCACAGAAGACTTGTTTTGCTTGTGGATTCACCTGGACTACTTTGAGAATTAAGGATTTATTTTTTTATTTCTAGAATCTACGTTCTACAGACGTTTGCGTCTGTGCCTTTGTTACGTTTAATATTTCCGATTTTTACAGTAGTTGCTAAGTCTCCTAACAATGTCCTGTTTTTGAGATTATATTTTGTGCAAGCCTTAGGTTGTGCGCCAGTATCTGTGCGGCGGTTGCCGTATTCACCTCGATGAATCTTGCGATCGCATCTTGAGTCTCGTCCGTATGATACACGCACGTGTGTGACGTGATATCGCTACCGCCGCGTGATGGACACTGTTATACAGCACGAGTGTGTCTATTGGTCGACGGACGACATGACTGTCTCGCTCTCTAGCCCCTGAGCCTCGTGGATGGTGAGCGTTCTTGAACTTATCTCTGTACTGTAGCTTTGGGTAATGACAACTTATTTATAGGCTTGGAAGTGAGTTAAGTACAGAGTGTTTCTCTGTTCTCTATATTCTCCTCAGAGAAAGGATGCCTGGAAGTGTACCACCTCCTCGATCGAATATATATCTGTGTACACTGCTGCATAGCGGAAATAGCTATATATTAGTCCCTTTCTTACTTAGAATGGACTTCCGCAAAGGTACCCCTAAATATATTTGATGCTTATTCTTTCTCAGAACCCTACAATCAACGAGCGGTTTTGGGCAGCAGAATCAAAGTACAAGAATGCATGTTTGAATTTCAGCATTGGTCACTCGATATGTTTTAAGGGTTCATTTTGGGGATATCCAAGTGTTGGAAGTGGTACGTACCTCGGCGATGGGGCAGTGGCGTGGCAGACGGCGTCTTGCCACCAGCCTACCGCCGCTTCTCTCCACAAACGCTCGTAAAGCTGCTTCAGCGCTGTCCGCGCCCAGCTGCGGCGATAGTGCCGCCCTCGCCGCCTCTCGGCATACGTCTGCATTTATTATAAAACTCTAATTAACATGAACCAAATAATTGCTATAATATTACTATAATAAACTATGTTTAAGAATACACATGCTATTTTAATAATATTGGAGTGATTTATAAATGTAAAAGCTATAAACAGATGAATGTATAACTCACTTGTCAATGAAAAGATCAAGAACTTTTACACTATTATATAAATGGCCAATAAATTCTGCCAGTTGAAAGTATGAAATTAAATAATTAACACCTATTTACAAACATCCATTATATAGCGATCACTCTGAAATAAGTTACATTTATTTTTTTATTGGAATGCGACTGGTCAATAACTTCTAGCAGTGTAAAGTCTAAAGAGACATAGTAAGCAATAATTAATTTTATGTATAGTACAATACCCGGCGATAAATATTGCACATCGACCTTTGGAAAGAGACAATCGGCTAATTTCGGCTTCGTAGAGCGTTATCTCTGTCGCATGAAATACAAGCAGTCCGATATCTATTAGGAGCTGTTAAAACAAGTATCATTTGCTTCTTTTGACATTTTATTTTCGTATTATTTTATTCTTTGTATAACACACACCAATTTTTCAATAAGTGGTGGCTTTATTATATTTTTTTATAATATATTTTTGTTGTATAATGACACTTGTTTTAATAGCTCCTAATAGATACCGGACTGTTTGTATTTCGTGCGACAGAGATAACGCTCTACGGAGCCGAAATTAGCCGATTTTCCCTTTCCAAAGGTCGATGTGCAATACTTATCGCCGGGTACTGTAATCCGAACATTGTATACACTTTTTCTTGCTATATTATCCTTACGATATTTACTATTTCTCATACCATTGATTTTTGTTCAGTTTAGAATTTTTAATATTTCATTCATCATTTGACTGCAAATGAGTTATAAAATTTTCTCTTGAAAGCTTTCACACCTATAACCAATCACTCTGTATAATACGAAAAGGGGATCTAAACTGTCACATTAAAATGAAGGAAAATAAAGTTTTTTTGGGTTCTACGTGGGTTTTAAATTATATAATAAATTACGATTTTCAATCTGTATAAAAATACATTATTTATTGAAATTTTGAGTTGTTAAATTTTTTTTAAAAAAACAGCCTTGCCAGTGCAAATTTTAATTATGAAGTATAAAATACCGTGTAACATGCATTGGCTTGTAAAATTAATGTCAAAGCGCCAATAATGAAACTCCGCATATTTCATCCAAAAAAAAAATCCTAAAAAGTAAATAAGCCCTTGTTTAATACAGAGTTGCCACATTTTTGTGAAAATAATATCGTTAACATTTAAACATGGAATCGTTTTGTTTCTTATATCTATGCATGCTCTAAATACTTACGTTTCACAATAGCACAGTCTTCATCTACTCGTCCACGGCAAACGCACAGGCGTAGAAGGAAATGAGAAAATGTTTATGAGTTCGTGATATGTTCATTGTATTCTAGAGAAGTATTACAATCCGTGTAAGAAAAAATGAATTGTGAATTATGTAAAAGAATTTCATGCAAAAAAACTACGTCATAATCATGCTGTATACAAAAATTATATTATTGTATTTATTAAAATATAATTTATATTTTAAATTTATAAAATACTATACGGATGCTTCTGGCTAAAAGCTCAGATTCATAGTTACACAAACTGACGTTTTGTTTACTTCTGACATTAAATTTGGCGGGAAGAAGACAATTATTTTTATTTTATAAAAACGAAATGTAAGTTAATATTATAACGAATTTATCAATAAATTACGCTAAAATTTTATTTGCAGTGCATGCCACATGCATTCATGCCTTTATGATTTGTTTCGATTTGTGCTTCCTAATCCTAAATTGCGTGGTTAATTTCAACTTCATTGAAACTACAGATATAATATGCTTCTTACAACATGCAGACATTTTGATTTTTATACATAAATCTTATTTAAGAGGACATTTTTTTACGATGAATATTTTTTTAAACATCTAAAAAAACTACACGGATATACAAAGAAAAAATTTCGTTTTTTCAATACTTGAATCTATTTAAACCTAAGTCTAATATTTATTCATAATTGATTTATTAAGGACTTTATTTAAGAAATATTAGCTTTCATTATTATTTCTCCCATTAGTAGAACATTTTTCTTTTTTTACGTATTAACATTATCTGTAAAATCATTTGATATATTTCTAATAATTTCATGAAGTGAGACGTCATTTTAGCCCCCTTTCATTTTAAAATTGGAGCGAATACAGACTAAACTACTTATATCTAGATCAGTGTTTCCCAACATATGGCCCACGTTCCACATGGAGGCAATTAGAAAGTGCGCTCGACACGTTTTTCAACGTTTTCCCTTTAGTATAAAAATTATGATAGTACATAGGAGGGGGGGTGGGGGTTAAGAATTTGAAAAAGGCTTGAGTGGGAGACTGATCTACATAGTGTGCTCTAACATGCCTTTAATTCAATTCCTAATAAACAATCAGGAAAATGAAATTCGTGCACAATAAGAGGCTCACCAATGGTGGGTCTAGCTATGAGACCGGTGACTGCCAGGGCGACACTGCTTGGGTTCCGACGATTCGCATCCAGCACCGCTTCGGGCAAGTCATCGATTATTGAACCCTCTTCCCCTGGAATTAAAGCTCAAAATGTAAAGTAAACAGTACATGCTGCTTATTCACAATTGAATAGGCCAATACATAATCTGTTAGTAGAAAATAACTGAATAGGCAAAAGTAGTTTGTTTTACTTTAAGCTAATACGTTCACACTTTAGAACTACGGCATTTGATAGTTATATAAAACCATATATTTTTATTTACCAAATAGATTTTTAATTAAAACAATACATCTTTGTTCTTAGAAGGCAACGTTGTATTATTCGTCTGTTATTTTATATACATATACATAGTTACAGTTGATATATTGTAGTAATCGCTGAAATATCTCACACCAAGAGAACGCCGGGAACTAAGGATGAATTTTATGATCGAGCCAATCGGGGCTGACGGCGAAATATCAAAAAGGTGCGTGACGGTTAATTAAGGCAATAAAATTAAGGCTCGATCTCGGTGGCTTTATTGTATCTTTACCTCACCTCCCTACTCTCCAGAATTGATCTCCAGAATCCTCCCTAATCTTCTAGAATGATCTAGAAATTACCTGTTTGGACGGAAGAAAGGTTAAAAATTTTTTGTTTGACCTTTCGGGTCGCCAACGAAGTGATAGTAGAGACGTTACTGTTGGTTGAAGAAGAGTTCGTGGCATGAATCCTGGAGGTATTCAGGTGTACAGTATAGGCCGAATTCCAGTCTAGTATTCGCGTAGTATCGTGGTTTGAGTATAAATGACATTTTAATTCGAGTCCCACCCACACCTAAGATATTTACACCATATATATTAACATATATCGAATCATTATCAAAATTACTTTCTAGCAAAAGTTCATATAAATCGATTGAGGCATCAGTTCAATTGTTTTTCCGAGAAATGACTGAACCAAAAGTCCGGTGATGTTAAATCACATGGTCGAGGTGGATTTAAATTTGAATTTCGTGAAGTTATTACCTCCTCTGGGAGAATTCTACTCCAGCAGTGGACGTCTTACATTTGAAATGATGGTGATGGCGTACGCTGTTATTGTCTGTGCAAAGCAAAATTAAAAAAGTAAAAACCAGGTCTCTTGCGGACAAGGCGAGGTCGCGGTGTGTTTTCCACGAGGGCGGCGCTACTGTCGCCAAGGCAGCCGAAAAAACGTGCGGACCCGCTGCGAAACGCGCGCGATACGCTGGACAAACGCCGTGCGTTCGCACAACCCTGAAACACATCATTATTTTAGGATTGGAACATCTTACACCTCTTTAACCTCTCCTGAAGGTTTCCTATAGTACAGGTTACAAGCGGCATGAATCCAACGGTTTCGAATTCGATCTCGTTGAAATACTTAATATGACCATCTCCTTCTGGAGATCAAAAACCGGCAAGGGTAGCGTAAAACGTTCGACCAAAGAAGATAGAAGACTGTAAAGTTAGTCGAAAGACCATGGGTGCAGGCTGCTTCGAACCTATCTGCAACTTATGTGGAATGCCTGTTTTTACAATACCCGGCGATAAATATTACACATCGATCTTTGTAAAGACACAATCGGCTAATTTCGGCTTCGTAGAGCGTTATATCGGTCGCACGTAGTGTGGGACAGAGATAGTGCTCTACGATGCCGAAATTAGCGGATTTTCTTTTTAAAGGTCGATGTGCAATATTTATCGCCAGGCACTGTAGTTGCATGTATATATATACTGTGATCAAAAAGTAGCGTGAAATTTTTCATTTAAAACTCTACTAACTTTTAGGAAAAAGTGCCGACTCATATCTTTCCACTAGAACTGTATTCGCCGTTTTGCCACAATTGAGGAGATAAAAACCGAATTGAAGATGCTTTCAAGCTATACCGGAAAGGCTATTCAGACTGTTACACGAGGATCGGAGAAAGCGTTGGCAAAAGTGCGTTTTAACGAACGGGGATTTTTTTTTAATTAAAGCGGTGGATTTTATTTGGAAGAATAAATAAAGAATTTACATTTCAAAAACAAATTCACCTTACTTTTTGATTATATATGTATGTATCATTAGTTTTGTTTTTTAAATTACATAGTATATATCTACATTCTTTTAGTTATTTTTTATATTAAGTATACATACACATCGTCCGTGTATTCATATTGGTTTGTTTTGAAGATATATTTTTTAATCAAAACATTACTTTTTAAATATTTCTTCTTTACCCTCTTTCATTAATTTATGTCTGTACCTTCCATACAGTTATCTTCAGTATTAAGTTCGGGCTAATACGTTGAGGAAAAATGTTAAATATAGAAATAAAGAAAATAAAGTGATGATGAATAAATAAGCAATGGTGAATATATACATGTTGGTAGACGCTGCGTGAGCTGGTCCTCCACTAGGTAGACCAACGACAAAGTTACGGGAAGGGTTTTATTTAATATGGTGCAATATTCAAAAACATTGTATTTTAATGTAAAAAGATATCGATATTTGGATGTGGATGTTCCTTGCATTATGTGTCTATCGGCGAACTTGATGACGAAGATACTTCCACTCACCAGATACGGTTCATAGTACTGCTTTAGACTCCTGGTGAAGTCACCGATATAACTGTAAGGGTTGCCGAGGATGTCCAGGCCAAGCACCAGCACGTAGAACTGCTGCACCAGCTGCATCCAGTAATGACGTGATGCAGCATCCAATAATCCAGAGCTGGTGATCGGGGCGTTCCTGAGCTCCAGGTATGACATCCTGGAATTAATGTTCTTTTAAAACAGTTACCCCCTTAAAGACCGATCTGGATTTCTTCTAGAAGAAACAGATTGGCATATCGTCTTCCGTTTTGATGCAATGGAACTAGATTAGTAGATGTTGACTTGTATGTTACATATATCTACAATAAGATCGAACAGCTCGATGTAGCCAATGTCGGTTGTGGGTCCAAGCAGTGCGCGTGAAGAAGTGACATCAGAGACAATTAGATTCGCGTTTGGGACCCTTGATTGTTATGTGAACAAGGAGGTCTACACAAGACTATAGCACAGTTTTATTACTGACCTTATATAACAACGTACTGCTTTAATTTCGCTTTTAAATATGTTAATAAATCCTTCATGGATCTAATTACATATAATATAAGGGCAAAACTTCAGATATTATATACACAATAGCATATCTAAATTAGTCCCATGAGATATATTAGACATTCCTTTCCTTAGTTTAAAATATAAAATTTTAAATGAGTGAGATATTAGTTGATCGTAATATGTGACTATTCTGTGTGTGCACAATGCTAAATAATTTTGGCCAATTTATACGGAGGAGCTCGAATAAAAATTAGAAATGCAGTCCAAAGGACTACAGGAAGGTCACATTCTTGTTGGACTAAATAGTGTCAAAAGCGTGGCAACACCAATGTGCATCGAAAAAGAAGATATACAGATATACTTTTAATTAATAATACTAAAAAGATATTTAATGGGCGGGGCATGTCGCTCATGGAATCGATAATCGTTGGAACCGAAAGATTCTCGAGTGGTGACCACATGCCGGTAGACGTTGCGTGAGTACGCCCACCACTAGGTAGACCGGCGACATAGTTAAGGCCACAGAAAGTAGCTGGATGCAGGGTGCGCAAGACAGGTCTTCATGGTCATCTTTGGGTGAGGCCTAGGCCTTGCAGTGGGCGTTCATCGGCTAAAAAGAAGACACAAAAGGAATTACTGGAATCAGGCGTTATTTTGCGAAAGTCCATCCTAAGTAAGAAAAGGACCAATATAGTATAGTCGCAACAAAATGCACCGCCCGCCAGCCCGCTGATAAATGCGCATGCGGCAAACAATGCGAATTACACAACTGCCACCGTTATATCACTCAACACGTGTTTCGCTCCTCCACGGGGCATCTTCAGGAGTTATGTTACACCGATTAGTGCCAAACACAGAGTGCATGTGCAAGACTACCACTGCATGTGCGGAAGTGGCTAAATATTGGTTCTTTTCTTACTATAGAATTACTAATTATGTATACATGTATACATGTATATATATACATATAATGTATCGCTGTTTTCTTAATTAAACATTTGTAACAACAAACCCGTACCTTATTACTACATCCTTCATATCGCAAAGTGATGAGCCCCAGGAGTTAAAAAGGAACTCTAGTAGATCACTGTTGAAGAGCTTGGGTCGGTTTTCTTTATGAGTTCCGTAGTGGCACCGACTTGGACTGCTGACACTGTCTGCATATCCTCTAGAAGATAGACTGAGGACCAATTTCAATGGTGACAGATGAACGTATTCGAAGACAACATTCTTTTGGGCACTCGTTTGACTCTTTATTGCCATTATTGTCAACGGCATATGTATAGAAGCCAAATCAGCACGTAACCTTACAGCTGGCTTCTCTTCCACTTTCCAATGGTTCAGGATATCGAAGATATAGTTCACGAATCCTCTGTCCAAGTTAAGGCAAAACTCTTGCGCGAGAACCTTCACATATTTATATACATCCTGATTGTTATTCGGTATGTACTGTTTCAGAGCAACGATTTCAATGGATGGTTTGACATCCTTGGACTTCAAATGAGAAGCAATAGGAGCTGGGTACAGCACACTTGGGAACACGGCCTCGTGGAGCTGGTTGTCTATTTGGAACCTCTGCAATTTTAGATGGCAGAAGGTGTACGTTTCTGACTTTCGTAATTGTAACCATACACCAGGGTTGTAAGTCCGACGGAGTTCCGAAAAGAAAGGCTTTGTCATATGCATTTTCTCTAAATCTATATGAATGTAGTCTTTCAGATTACACTTCTTCTGTTCCGTTTGATATTTGTCTTCTATCCACGCTGTGAAATCTGGAGCCAGCTGTTTCCATTTATTGCTTACGTTCACTTCCCAGCGAGGTAGACAATCAGTGACACTTATGTATGCTAATTCTTTTACACCTATCCCGGTCTGTACACAGACGGATAGACTGACGCTTGAGAGGGATAGGTAGACTTCGAAAATGCTTCGTTCTGAATCAATCATCATTCTGTATTGCTGCGCGATTCTTTCGTCCTGGGCAAGAGCAAAGACTCTCTGGTAACCGCTCATGTATGAAACCCAGTAAACTATAACTTTGTCTTTCCTTGTCTTTTTGGTCTTGGCCAGGTTTTCTGGTAGCTCGAAGCT
This sequence comes from Battus philenor, assembly GCF_028537555.1. Taxonomy (NCBI): domain Eukaryota; kingdom Metazoa; phylum Arthropoda; class Insecta; order Lepidoptera; family Papilionidae; genus Battus; species Battus philenor. Next base: position 14,277,177 of record NW_027181676.1, on the reverse strand, counting down.
ATCAGAGTCGTCGCTGCTGGAGACAGAAGGCTCGGGTGACTTGGGGGTCAAACGTTTCAGAGTGGACGACAGTTTTGATGTTACGCTACTTGTCGCAACCAAAGTGGAATGTTTCACTGAATGGAAACTCACTTTTTCTTGTCCATACCTGAAAGAACACACAAACTTGACGTAATCAAATATGAATTTCGGATTCGTAGAGCGTTATCTCTGTCGCACGAAATACGATTGACAAAACGTCACATAGGTAGCGTGGGACAAAGATAGGGATATATATATATATATATGTATATATATATATATATATATATATATATATATATATATATATATATATGTGTGAGAGAATTAAACTATAGGCGACTTCATTATTACTGTGTGTTCATATTTTAACTACATTTGGTCAACTCGTACTGTCATCTGTCACAAAAGAGCGCCAAAAAATAATTAAAAAAAAGAAGTTCAAGGAAAAATAATATTCAGCCTCATACCACATACTACTGTGTGCTGTGAAATTGTCATTAAAAACTCCCGGGCATTACGAAGGCAGATATATTTTTTTTCCTAGAATAATAGGACTGTCTATAACATTTGCCAAGCGTCTGTTTGTTAAAACTTGGAATATCATTTGGCACAGACCAAAAACATTTTGAAGGATAGTGTGTCTCAAAAGCGACAGGTCTCGATTGGTGCCAAAAGTGCTTAATTTTTGGGAAAATAAGCTTCAAAAACTCGACTCGTATCGTTCCACAACCACCGTATACCTCTGATTTGGCTCCGTGCTACTTCTGGCTATTGAAAATGCCAATGTAAGAACGTAGTTCAGATACCATTGAAGGGATAACAACCAAATAAAGTCTTGAAAGTCTAGGAAAAAGACTATTCAGACTGTTTTGAGGACTAGAAAAAAACGTTGGAAAAAGTTAGTTTTATCGAATGGGGATAGGGGAAGAATAAATAAAGAATTTATATTTAATTACTTTTCAATCACAGTTTTATATAAGAAACGTTAAAATATATATTTATAAATATAACAACAAGAAGTTATTTGAAATATGAACAAAAAATTGTAAGTGAAAATACGCCTTACCCATCTTGGGAGATATCAGCAACGAATCCCTTCCCCTTATTGTTATAGATGTTCCAAATTAGCTTCCTCTCTTTAGCCGGGTCGTCCCAGGTGTAGAGCATCGATTGGAAGGGGCTGAGGAGAGCCACCTGTCCCGAGTCCACCTGGTGAAGCTTGAGGAACAGGTCGTCGCAGTAGTTGACTATGCGGACCGGGGCATCACCGACGGAGTAGGTTTTGAAGGTGATGATGAAGGGCCTGTCCGTGCCTCCGGTTACGTCCACACATATCGCCGACTGAAGAAGAAACTTGACGTCACAACTTATATATTTTTATTTAAAGGAATCAGGCGTCACCTCGCGGAAGTCCATCCTAAGTAAGAAAAGGACCAATATTTAGCCACTTCCGCACATGCAGTGGTAGTCGTGCAATGAAATGCACCGCCCGCCAGCCCGCTGATAAATGAGTATGCGGCAAACAATGCGAATCACACAACCGCCACCACCAAATTACTCAACACGTGTTTCACCCCTCCACGGGGCATCTTCAGGAGTTATGTTACACCAAACACTACCAAACACTGGCTAATTATTGGTCCTCTTCTTACATAGGTAGTTCCAGTCATTAAAATTCTGGAGTCTAGAACTTTGCATGTTTAGAATTCTGGAGTCCAGAACAGCTGTTCTACATTATCAGCGGGCTGGCGGGCGGTGCATTTCATTGCACGACTACCACTGCATGTGCGGAAAAGGCTAAGTATTGGTCCTTTTCTTACTTATATATTTTTAAAACCATATAGTTTTATTGCAGCCGCACTTGAAATAACATACAATCGACAAACTGTAAAAATGGGGATCCCCGCCGACTACACACTTTAAGCGAAAGGAGAACAATCTTTTTGTTGAATCTTCACGCGTCATACGTAGCGCGAATGTGGAAACCCTTCACGGTGTTGTAACCTTAGGTGTGTAAAATTAATGTTTAGTGTGAAGAAAAGTTTCTCTATTCCTAAAGTGAAATGAAATATCGCCAACCGCGCACTGCGTACAGCGGAGCTAGACACGGTTCTGGCCTAGAAGTTCACGGGACACGAGGGATTCGGTAAGTACTGTGTGGCTTAAGCTCAGAGACTGAGAGAGACAGAGGGAGAGAGAATACATCAGGTGAAGCATCTGACGTAGATTTTTTTTAGTTTATAAGCTCTAAGTCCGATGAAGCTGTAAAATCCAAAACGGCTAACAATGTGTATCAACATTTGAATATAGCCAGTCAGAGAGAGTCCCTCAGCTTTCACACAGCGGTGGACCAGACCGTGTTGTACGTAATAATAAAAGGTCCAGTATAGGGAGAAATAAGAACTTACTGTGAAACAGAGATGAAGGAGAAGGTCATTAGTAAGAAAAGGACCAATATATAGCTACTTCCGCTATGTAGCAGTAGCCGTGCAATAAAGTGCACCAACCGCCAGCTTGTTAATAAATGCGCATGCGGTAAACAATTCGAATTACATAACTGCCACCGTTAAATCACCCAACACCAAACACCGAGTCAATAATTACTCCTGAGGATGCCCCGTGGAGGGGTGAAACACGCGTTGAATGATTTATCAACGAGTTGGCGGGCGGTGCACTTTATTGCACGACTACTGCTACATAGCGGAAGTAGCTATATATTAGTCCTTTTCTTACTCAGAATTGACTTCCGCAAAGTAACGCCTCAATCTATTAGGTTAAGGTTACTAGTGGCAGTATAGCATCAAAGACGACGATGGGAATTGTCATTGTTTCTGCAGTTTTGTAAAATAGTTGTAGAAGATGTAACAAAACGGAACAAAAGAGACAGAAAGAGAAAGAGAAGAAAATTCAAGTGAAAACAACTGTGATGAGTATAATAAGGAAAGATTTTAACTGTACATAAGCTTGTATTGTATTAAAGTTTTTAAATAATGAAAAATTGAAATAAAGACAATTATAAAAATCAAAAATTAAAAATGTAAATGTAAATATGCCGCTAGAGTGAGAGATAATGTGAAGAAAAAGAAAATAAATGAAGAAAATTTTGAGAATCGAATTTATAATAATATTTTTTTTTATTTATTTATACATTGCATGCATGTGAGTGTGTGTATGTACATGTTTATATGTATCTTATATGAAATTGTTGCTCATCCAGTATGGGCTATAAAGTTTATTGAGTAACTTTCTTCTATGTATGATTATGATTCCTTTGCATGTCCTCACAATATAAATAATGTTAAAGGCAGAAACTTGTAATTACCATTTGATGTATAAGTCGTTTGTTAAAATGTAACTAGTTTTAAGTTTCCCGAACGAGTAAAAATAAAAAAAAATAATCAAATAAAAAAGAATGAGAGAGAGGGAGTGAAAATAATAAAAAATGTATTAAAAAATATATCACTGTTGTGGAAATTATATACAAATAATTATTAATTAATATACATGTAACGCCATCTATTGGAACATAGATTGTATAGTGTTCCTACCATCATTGTTATAAAGTAAAATGTATGTATGTTTCTGAACGTATAATAAAAAAGTTCGTTCTGTTCGAATCTCATAATCGGCGTTTTATCATAACTGTCGTAACCCAAGGAAGGAGTGTGATATCTTAACTGTAATTACATATTTTTTGTTTTTTTTTTTTAACAATGAAACATATTTTTATATGAAAATAAATTTCGTTTTCACTACTGTTCTATGTAAAATTACGTGTATGTTATACAATAATATCTACATACGCAATATAAGTAAAAAATAACATAAACCCACTAACATATATGACTGGCGATGCGTACATTTACATAATATATATACAGAGATACATGTTAAAAATGAAAGCGGAAACATCAACATTAAAGATTACATAACCATTTTTATATGTCATATTTGCCTATGCCAAATGTAACATATAATACTGGCTATATATTCAAAAATAATTATGAAAAAGTATGTGATGAATGTAAAAAGGTTTTTACATATAAACCTATTTAGTACATAAAATTTTGAAAAAAAAAACCATACACAGTTATACAATAGAAATACATACAAAACACAAAATGATTTATATCTTGTTTGCTGTCAATTAAAGATTTCAGAAATAATTACGTAATATATACATATTATAATATAGTATCAAAGAGCGTTTTTAAAATTCAAATGATTACATATTAAAGTTAATTACTGTTTACTATTGCATGCAGAGATATTCTGCAGAGTAATACTGCCAGAAGTTATTACCCTTCCTTATTACAATTGAAAAAAATAATTAATGTTAATTAAAATTAAATATCATTTAACAATTATTGAAATTAATTATTTCAGAATGACCACTTCATATATATATATCATATCTCATTATATGCCTTTCGATATTCAACATAGAATTTTTTTTTAAATATATCAAATTAGAGCAATGCTATTCCAGTGGTGGAGAACAGGCACGATCGTATGTCTTATATTGTCGCGGGTTTGATACCCAGGATACAATGTTATATAATTAACACTTTGTATATATCATATAGTATTGCCACTGCACATAAAAAAGTTTCCAAATGGTCGCACCATATTATCTCTATTTGACTATAATTTGTGTCTACCACGTGTTCGGATGATGAACTCCTTAGACCTGATGACGTAAGAATCTCACCGGAACTATGTTGATTTATCACGATCATAAACCAGACGAGTTTAAAGTGATTTTATATTTCGAAACCTTTTATAACTATATACTGTTATGTGTTGACTTTTCGGCTAACTATTTCGTTCAAAATAGTTTACGGTATTAAAAAAAAACTATGTAATACACCTATCCCCCGGTAGATACGTTCCAGAGAAAAACGTGTAAATTGAAAATTTAAAGTTTTCAAGTAAAAAACGTGTAAATCGAAAAACTTGCAGAAAATGCATAATTTTGTGTACACAGAAATAAAAATAAAATGCATTGACAAGTTAAAATATTTAATATATTACGGAAACACTTTTTTTTTAAATTAATTACAATACATTAAACAGAAGAACAAAAAATAAAACCAAGGGTGTGTTACTATCGTTTATCATTGTCAGAAATAACTCTCTTTCTTTTTTTTTGGAATCGAAGGTTCGAATTCACTTTAATCACTCGAAGTTATTTGTGCCGATTCGATGTTTAAAGCAGAAATGAAAGAGATGGTAATAAAATCGGTTATTAAAACAAAAAAAAAAACTGATTTGGAAAACCGTGTAAAAGCGAAAACGTGTAAAACAAGTACCGTGTAAATCGGGGGATAGGTGTATATGGCGAATATTATTGTCGATAAATAACATGAATTTATTTTTAGAAATATACAATGAATTTAGTAAACCCTTCTAGGAATTAGTTATTTATATATATTTATTATTTATGACTACATTTACGTGATATGTCCGACGACTATTCGTTGAAGATGAAAGTTGACCAACTTTCTTACGTCACGACCCGTACTAATGCTAATTCAATTCGCGCCAATTTACCCGCACTTATAAGAATTACGTCTAAACTTCACTATCTCTCAGTTTTCAGAAGTGAATACAGAGAGACGCAACGATGCGGCGCATTGTGCTAGTGTTGTGTTGTGTTATCGGAACATTTTGCTATAGTGACGGAACATCGGAAAATGTTAGGGTTAAACGTGCGAAATACTATTCCAATCCACCGCAGAGGTTCTATAGACGACCTCCTACAAGGTATCAAAATTATGAATCCTTTTCTTATACTCCATCTTCAAATTACGGTGGAAATACAGCAAACTACAGACCTTATAACAGACCTTTCAATGGAGGCGTAGAACCAGATATAAAGAATCTAATTAAAAGCCTCTCTAAAAATGAATTGAATCAAATCGTAGAATACGCTAAAAATAAAGACAAATACAAGAGAGGTCAATACAACAAATACAATGGTTATACTCACATCAATGAAGACACAAATTCAAATAGATTTTCCCTAAACGTACCGTACGTTAAACAAAGTACGGTAACCACAAAATATCAAAATTCATACACAGGTCCTGAAATCATTCCGAGTAGAGTAACAGAAATCAAGGAAATCAAACCTGGACAATACAGTTTTAATAACCAACAGAATGATGAAACATCTAATCAACAATTATCAATTATCGACGGATACATTGAACAAGCAATGGGTGATGATGCAAACTTATACACAGATAGCGATGTAATGGATGACGAACAATTACCGAGTCCCGTTAATTTGAGACAGGAAGACTTTACCGGGTCATATTCTGATAACGTACCAGCATTGGAAGCAGTACCAGGTTCATACGATGTGGAGAGCTTCGGTGAACTTCCACTCATGAACTACAACTCCAAACTACATTCAGGAAATTCATACAGCGTGCCTCACTATACCGTAATTATTTTTTATCTATCATGGCATCGGAATTTTTTTTTACAACCAATGAATGTTGGGTCTAGATGGTCCAACACAATGCAGAGTGTATCATGTGTTTTCTAGGTTCAATCTAAGCATCATTTTTTTAAAAAACAAAATTAGGCGTACCAACAAGCTTTATCAATACTGTGATAAGAAATAATCGCACATATAAGACGTCCACTGTTGGGCATAGGTACCAGGACTGGTTGGAATTTGGGCAGCAAAAATAGTACCAGACGTTGAGCAGTCAATCGAAACTCGTTTAGCATTGTGATACGAAGGTGCAGAGAAATAATCCACGACTTGATGGGTTCCAATTACTTGATTATTTCACTTCAAAAATTGACAAATTTTTAAACTGTTTTATTTAGTTCGACCCGTACGGAATTTATTTGGATCAAAATTAGAAATTGAAATTTAAGCACCTTCCCCTTGTCAGATTGATCTGAAATTTGGTACACACATTTAATTTAGATGACATTACAATATAATAAAATCAATAACATTAAAAATCTAAGATGGCCGCCGATACAAATTGGCGGGTTACGTATTTTTCCTTAACCCCCTCAATATGGGTATCAAATGAAAGGGCTACACTAGAAAAATACAATGATTATATCAAAATTTAAAATTCAAGATGGACGCCGTTCCAATATGGCGGACTAGGTACATATTTTTCCACAACCACCACAATATGGGTATCAAAAAACCGTTTAACTTAAAAGTTTTTTAAATGTATTTATTATATATTTAAACTGCCAATGAATGTATGGTCCACCCTATCCAAAAATCAATGGTTTTAGATATAATAATGATAATACAGAAAGAAGAAGCGTTTTCAAAATTTTAATTACTATATATCGAAATTGATTTTTTTTTACTATCTGTCCTTATTGACTTTATACAGCCAGAAGTTATTAGTCTATCGCATTTAAATCAAACAAAATAAGTTTCTGCAACATATTTACACTTTATACCGGGTGTATAATCAGGCTGTATTTGTAGGAAAGTGTAAACCTTTTTAATTCAAATAAGTTAAAGTTTTACAGATTTTACATCTATTTCCAATAACCATGTATAACCTAATATAATATTTTTGCAGGTAACATCATTGAATACTAAAAAACCATCACCGGTTTTATCATCTCCACCATCAGCTGCAGTTGATGATGGTACACCGCCACTGGAATTAGCACCAGCAGTCACGAACTACAAAGATCAAAGCGACGCACATCTAAAGGCCATCAAGATCTGGGCTCACAGGTCTAGAGGAGCTGCCTATACTTTACACGAAGACGGCACACTGTCCCGAGAGAAAGAGTTTATATCGACGCCTTCATACAAATGACTATCATAAAGAAATATTATAAGTAGGATAAATAATTTATTGTTAATTTATTTCATGTCTCTTTCGTAGGCAAAGAAAAAATAAATCGCATTTTATATGACCATTTTATTTATTGATTTAATGTGTTAATAAAAAAATAATTATAGAATATTTTTTTTTCATTTCCTACACCGTAAGATTAGTCGTCCTTTCAGCCCAAAAACATCCACTGGAAGGTGTAGGCCTCCCCCCAAGATATTTATGGAGGGGACATACCATAAGCGACACATGGAAGGTTTGCGATCGCAGTGTTTTAATATAGTACTCAACAGACGCTGCTGCCCATCCTCTAGAACAGTGATTCACAAAGTGGACAAATTGTGTTTTTTATTGTCTATTTTTTAATTTTTTGCATTAGAACCTTCCTCGTGCCTTCTTTTTGCTATAATTTATCATAATATAAGTAATAAATAATATGAAATTAATTATTTTCTTAAAAAAATTTTAGCGCGTCAATATTTTATTTATTTAAACACTTATACAGTTTATGTATAACAGCGAACTTAACATCGAAGGCATTCTCTACTAGTGAACTGTAAGGCGGTGCAGAGATAAATTAAAAAAAAGGTGAAAGAAGTAAATGTCACAACAGACTAAAAATGAAAAAGTAAAATCAAAAAATACAAGAATATTATTTAGTGTGATTATATATAAATATACAATAATACACGAATACCTCACTTTGCGTCTTGGTTACGTCCAAAAAAAACACGACGCAAATTGAAACGCCGCAAAGTGAATTAAGATTTTTTATATCAAACCATGTAAAGATCGAAGATAGGTTCCAGGGTTACGAAAATACTACTTTTTAAAAAGAAAAAGAAAAAAGTAAACATTTAAAAAACCAAAATAATATAACTCTTTCAATCAATAAATTGGAAAAATATTTACCTTTTTTGTAACCAGAAATAACACGTAAAAATTTATATAAATTTATAATTCTCTTTTTAAAAAAACACAAGACATTACATTAATACACACTACGTAATTAAAACTGAACTCTTAAAATTAGCAAAACAAAGTGAAAATCAAACTGTATTCAAGTTGCGTTGTTTTTTAGTTAGAAAGGTAATCCCCGAGTTTTGTTGGCATGGCGCAATTAGAAACAAAAGTGTTGCCATCTTTTATAAAAAAAAAGAAAAATTAAAAATAATTAAAGACTCGAACCCAAAACAACGCAACCTCGAAAATCTAACGACGCAGCTACACAACTTCGAAAAAAACGCAAAACGAAACGACGCAAAGCGAGGTATTGGTGTACATATATTTATAAATCTACATATACTATTATTACATATAAACTTAATTAATTTTCCTTTCTTATGTTTGTTTGGTTCTTCCTATTTATGTTTTGCAAAAGTAATCTATTTATTTGCGATCAAACATAAATAGTTTGACTTTCGGCAGATGGCGCTATGTGTCAATTATAGAATATGTTCTCTACTCAAAAACGTAGAAACTATCATGTCAGCTGGCAGATGCCATTGTAAGGTCTTCACTAAAGATCGCCACGACGACCTGTGCTGCCCACATCTAGCGACTTCTCGCGACCTCAGCAATGTAGTCGGCCCACCTAGTGGGCAGTCTTCCCACACTATCTAGCTCGTGGTCGCCTCTTGTAACCCACGACCCTAAACTTCCAACTGCCAATTTAGACGTGTAATTATTCGAACTATCTCGGTGAGGTTAGTTATTTTGCGTATCTCATCATTTCAAATTCGATATCTCAACGAAATCCCTCTCCATTTGTCTCTTAGTGACTTTGAAACTTCTTATAAAGTCCATCGTAAAAAAAGATGCAAATAGAAGTAATATACGAGTCAATTAAACTGTGATACTGTAATAATCTTTGATCTAGGAATGAGAGGGAAGAAAAGCGACGCGTGACAGAAGATATGAAAGAGAAGGAGTAAGAAAAGGACCAATATTTAGCTACTTCCGCACATGCAGTGGTGGCTACACTGATTAGTGCCAAACACAGAGACTGTGTTTGTCACTAATCGGTGTAGCATAACTCCTGAGGATGGGCATCCTCAGGAGTTATGCTTGCGTGGAGGAGTGAAACACGTGTTGAGTGGTTTGGTGGTGGCGGTTGTGTGATTCGCATTGTTTGCCGCATACGCATTTATCAGCGGGCTGGCGGGCGGTGCACTTTATTGCACGACTACCACTGCATGTGCGGAAGTGGCTAAATATTGGTCCTTTTCTTACTTAGGATGGACTTCCGCGAGGTAACGCCTGATTCCATTAAATAAAAGAGGAGGAGAAAAATAGAAGGAAAGTAGAAGTTGAGAAGGATAAAAGGAGAATTATGAATAAATTTAAAATATCACAAAAATATTCAACACATAATGTAAAGACGCTGCACTAAACACGGTAGGGGAAATAAAGAAAATGTAGTTAATAGAGTTCAATTACTTTCTTTCTCTTTCTTTCTTTCGTAGAATTTAAAACAGGTTTACGTTTATGATGACTGCTAGGAAAGTAATTTTATCCAAATAGTAATTAAGTCCAAAGTAAGTTAGTAGATTGGCTCTTTCCATACAATAGTAGAGTAACATGAAAAATACTTACTCCTCTGTCCATCCTAAGAACGGTGAAATGGTTTTTCGTTATCGGAAAGTGTTGAGATACGACATTGGAATCTCTGAACTTGCAGTGCATCGACATGGAGTCGGTCTGAGGCCAGAACGGCGTGCATTGCTGCGGCGCTAGGTCGATCCATAGGTCCGCTGCTTCATTCTCCTCCATGAAACGCAAATGTTTTTTCGTATCGTTGTAAACTAGGAAATATGGTAGGAGGGTGATTATCTTTGTCAGCTGCGGACAGAGCTCCGAGAGTGTGACCTGAGGAAGAATTCACAGTCTTAGATCATGGCTGGTAAATAATTATTTTTAGACATCGCTAGGTGCTTGTAATGTTTATTTATTTATTTACTTTATTGAAGATAAACAGTAACAAAAGGCAGTAAGAAAGTACAAACTTAGAAACTAAGAGATATAAAATTAGTTACAATTGTTACATTATAACTATCTCACTAAGAACATTTAATGAATTATAGTCAAACAATGACATACATTACTAAACAGGGATCAAAGATCCAGCGCATTCTGCATACCACACCGCAATAAATACGAGTCACAGCAAGCCGTCACGTTCCAATAAGGTTTAAATGTATTGTGTGTACTCAATAATTTCGAACGAAATTATCTTTTAAAAGATACCAGAGAGCACGAGAATATATCAATATCACTAATGTATGAATTGTGGGGGCCTATATGACTAATATGACCTATACTATAAATGTTTATAGTATAGGTCATATTGCAAGATACAGATCCAACTAGTATAAAAAGTTTATTTTACAAGTTGAATGTATATGTCATTTGTCAACAAATCTCTAAAGCTTTCTCGTATATTTCCAATCATACTGTATAAAGTAATTACTTTGAAGTCTACAGGGCCAGATAATAAACAGTAATTAATTTTAATATGTAGTTTCGAATTTTAAAATTGCTTTTACATACGTTATTATCTTTATTTTTAAAACTAATGATTATAAATTTTAGATTCATCTTGACATCGTGGTCTTGTTATAGAACGACGAATGTGAAAGAAAAGATACTGACGTGCAAAAGCAGGCGGTAGTGAACGCGTCGCTCGGCGTGCGTGCACACGAGAAGGCCCGGCGCGTGTGGTCGTGCACGTGCATTGCGCGACCAGCTCGACTGGTGTGCTCTCACTCGCAGCCGCTCCCCACGACCACTCCAAAGCAGTGCCTCTTCTCCAGCCTCCTGAGCAGCTTCGCCACGACCACCCTGTACCAGTTACATTAATCAAATAAATATTGATATTCAGTAAAATGAAAATTAATTGGAAGTCGTTGAATTTGTGAAGCGTAATAGAGATCTTCATGGCGATCTTTGGTGGAGAAATATGTCTTGCAGTGGGGGTCCAACGGCTGAAGAAGCTATTAGATGTACCGGTATAGGAAATTCAAAGAAATCCAGGTTTAAGGAATGTGTGACCTTTATCTGTAACGGCAGTCCGGTTTTATTGATAATCCAACAGGGCGCGTAGAGCAGCAGGCGCCAGGAGTCTCCACGTTGGACTCGCGCGCAGAGCCCCAACTCCTTGTTTCCACCATCCGTCTCACACTCCGTCGTCATGTTCACCATCTTTTCTGTCATATCTTAAAAACGTGAAAAGTATTAGTCTATATCAAGCAGTTCTCCTCTTTCATACCAAGTCTTCATAGAGTATAAAACTTGGTTGCTAATTTTGAAAAAAAAAATCCTGTCTTATTGAGGCGAAACGTGAATGATTTGAAAATATATTTTAGAGTAACTGACTTATCAGAGTCATTATAGCATAAAACCTGATGACCTTAGACCTGATCAGAAGGCTTAAAGGTCAACCGGATTGATTTAGAAATGAAGACATCCCTAGAAGAACTAAAATCACCGATGTAGCTCCAAGAATTGCTCGTATGACTGCCCTTGGAGACGAAAGGTACTCGAATAATGACAGCGAACCGGTAGAGCAGCTTGTTTAAGCCTGGGAGGCTTGGTGAATGGACGACATAGTTCACGGGAAGTCCGATCATAATGAAAAACTTTGGGAAAGCTCTGTGTCTTGAACTGGACATCTTTTGGCTCATACAACAATGAATATATATGTACATATACTGACAAATTAATGTAGACATATAACATATAATCCTAACATGAGTTTTTATTTGATACATGTCAAAAGTCTGTTCAAGTGAAACCACTGCTTTACTCCAATACAGAACCTTAAGTCTTAGATTAAGATTATGTACATATTTTTTATTTTTATATAAGGTTTTTTTTGGCGAGAATTATTATCAATACTATGTTATAATCAATGTATACTACCATCAAAGAAGTAAGGATATGTTTATCCACAATATTATGCAATTTTTAAGTTTTAATTATAGAATTTTTATAAAGGACATTCCATAAGTTTCTTTCCTTTTTTATGCGAAATAAATACACGAGATTATTTAAGGTGAATTTATCATATTATAACTAGTGGCGCAAAAGTAATGTCATAATTCAATCGCACGTTCTCCAATTTTTAGATATAAAAAGAATTAGTAATTAACAAGCGATAAAGTATATCTATATATCTAAATCATAAATGTCAAAGTGCAGTGACATTTGGCGCCATTTGTAAAAATTAAGGCACGTTCACATTATGACATTACTTTTGCCCCAAGTGTTATATGAACCATTTTATCCTATAACATTCTTTAACCTCACAGAAAGCCAAATTATACTCTTTTTAATAAATCATTGAAGCTTATTTACATATACGGATAGGTGTTTTTGATTTAGTTCATAAAATTTGTAACATTTGGAACGGAGTTAATAAATAAATGATAAATGATTTTTTTGGTGAATAATAATGAAAGAATTTTAATTGTTTACCTGGAGTCAAAGTGAAGCTACCAGTCCAAGGTAAACCGAGGTAATGGATGTCCAGGGTGAGTCGGTGGGACTTGGACAAGTCCAGGGTGTAAACATGAGCTCGTTCTCCGGGCTCTATGCGTAGAGTTAGCGCTCCCCCGGTGATTTGTAGCGCGTGAGGGAGGCAGTTGTGGACGCTGAGTGAAGGCACCACCCGGAGCAGGAGGTTGGGGATGGCACGAGTTACCTTCTGGGACTGGCAACCTGCAGGTTTTCTATCTATTTAAGTTCTCCAAAAAATATTACACAAGATATAATTACAAATTAACATTGAAAACACTGTACCAAAAGTGTATCTTAAATAAAAAGACAGTGTGCAATACGTAAAAAAAATTGACATAAATAATACATTTTTAAGTATTAATAACAATAAAATATAAAGGTATAAAATTATTATATCTTTGATGTACTGTTTAGTTCTTATCTTTTATATCTCGCGCAAACTTTCTACTTTCCTTGCGTGTTTCATTAATAAATACATAAATAAAAAACATTACAATAAATCTATGAGGGTACAAATAATCCAAACTTTGTGAAGTATCTTTATCCGACCAAGTTTTCTTTTTTTATATAAAACCTCTGAGTTTTATACCATTGTCAACAGTGATTTTATAAGTATTTTAATAGGTTTTTAGTATACATGCATAAAATGCTCTAGTATACAAAACAATAATGTTTATAGTAGAACTATACATTTAATAAATACATTTAAAAAACTTTTAAGTTAAACGGTTTTTTGATACCCATATTGTGGTGGTTGTGGAAAAATATGTACCTAATCCGCCATAACGGGAACGGCGTCCATCTTGAATTTTAAATTTTGACATAATCATCGTGTTTTACTAGTGTAGCCCTTTCATTTGATACCCATATTGAGAGGGTTAAGGAAAAATATGTAATCCGCCGTTTTGTATCGGCGGCCATCTTAGATTTATAATGTTATTGATTTTATTATATTGTAATGTCATCTAAATTAAATGTGTGTACCAAATTTCAAATCAATCTGACTACGGGAAGGTGCTTAAATTTCAATTTCTAATTTTGACCCAAATAAAAAATTCCGTACGGGTCGAACTAAATAAAACCATTTAAAAAGTAAGGTGAAATTGTCATTTAAAACTCCCGGGCTTTACCTGGCTTCCTAATGGAAGCCAGGTAAATTCTTTTGCTAGGTTGGTAGGACTGTCTGTAACATTTGCCAAGAGTCTGTTTGTAGAAAGGCTTTATTATCTCTGAGTTACACGTGTTTAAGGCCAAATATTTCAATTTTAACTTGAGTGATTTGACCGTGGCACTTGTATAATTCGCATGGATTGCCGCATACGCATTTATCAGCGGGCTGGCGGGCGGTGCACTTTGTTGCACGACTACCACTGCATGTGCGGAAGTGGCTAAATATTGGTCCTTTTATTACATCAAAAACTTGACTGATATCGTTCCGCAACCACCATATTCGCCTGATTTGATTCGTTGCGTCTTCTGGCTATTCAGTAAACTCAAAAGGCTAAAATATAAAGGATAAAATCTAATCGAAGAAGGTTATGAAAATAATCTTTGAAACTTTAAAACTAATAGATAGATTTTGATAAAATAAATATAACCTTCGACTGGCACTATCTTCATGGCGAATATACTCGGATCATCGTCGGCCTTGGCTGGGCAGATAACGTCACGCGGCGTGCCCAGGTCTTTGGCAAGCTCCATCCACCAAATACCCTGAGTTGTCGTCTGATATGTTCTGTAACATGAGTAATTTCCGAAACGCCATGTTATTTTTTATTTATTTTTTAATACCTTACAGTATTAAACAAGAGGTGCATCATAAAGTGTAAATTAAGTTTAACTCAATTAAGTATTAATAATTCGTAGGGTTAAACTTAAAAGCCTCAAGTAACTAAAAAGTAGAATTATTTTTGAAGGATGTTGACTAATCCGTTTTTTAGCAGGATCGACAAGTTCTTCTAAGCCAATAAAAGAAAAAAGAATAGAACGTTGGCCTTATTTATTTATGATAAAGTCCTTATATTTCTTTAGGTTTTAACTGGTTTAATATGAAATTTTATTTAGTTTATTGACACAAATATGTCGCTTTTGTGCTGTGAGTGAACACTTTGATTATTGATTTACATATTAATAATAACTAACGGAAAATTTTATATATACATTTTTATTTAGCACATAATTTTTTTTAAAATGTCGATATATTTTCAAATTGTCGCTTTTAGATATATGATATTTTAGTTTTATATCCTTATAAAGGATATGGAAAATATTTTTTTTTGCAAAAGAGAGCCATCAGAACTATTTATGGCTTAGGGCCGCGTATCTTCTTGAGAAAGCGGTTTGAAGAGGTCAATATTCTTACAGGGGCCTCACAATATATTTATGATAATATTTTGTACGTTTTCAGTAATTATAATGAATTAAAAAAAATTGAAAACGTAAATAGTGTATATCTAAGGCTCCGAAAAACTAGCTGTACCAAAGTTTCGACTGCAAAAAGTCTCTAATGTTTTTGTTTATTAAAATTTGCAACAAATGCTACGAAATACCCTTTTAGAGCTCTTACACCTGTAACTATGACTAATAGTGGATACCTACTCGAAGTTTGTGGGTAGCAGGTAAAGTTTGCAGTGGTAGGCAATATACAGGGGCACGTTGAAGGTGTCGTGTGGTGCCAGCATGGCAAGGCGCAGCAATCCGCAGAATGGATTCCTGACGGCGCCTACAGACTCCAGCCCTGCAGCCTCCAGCTCTGATTTCCGGTACAGAAGTTCCAGTGTATATGACGTCTCGTTGCGCACCTGGGAAGTAATGATTTATCTTCTTTAACTGTAGTTAATACGTGTCAAAAATACTCATTGAAACTATTTTAACTAAGCATTTTTTTTCAGTACACCAATACCTCACTTTGCGTCGTGGTTACGTTCCAAAAAAAACACGACGCAAATTGAAACGCCGCAAAGTGAATTAAGATTTTCTATAGCAAACCATGTAAAGATCGAAGATAGGTTCTAGGGTCACGAAAATACTACTTTTTAAAAAGAAAATTGAACAAAGTGAACATTTAAAAAACAATAATTATATAACTCTGCCAATAAATAAATTGGGAAAATATTTATCTTTTTTGTAACGAGAAACCACACGTAAACATTAATTTTAATTTATAATACTCTTTTTAAAAAAAGCACACACTGCATTACAACACACTATGTAATTGAAACTTAACTTTTACAATTAGCACAACAAAGTGAAAATAAAACTGTATTCAAATTGCGTTGATTTTTAGTTAGAAAGGGAATCCCCGAGTTTTTTTGGCATGGCGCAATTAGAAACAAAAGTGTTGCCGTATTTTAGAAAAAATAGAAAATTAAAAAAAATTAAAGACTCGAACCCGAAACAACGCAACCTCGGAAATCTAACGACGCACAGTGAAAATTAGTATTAATTAAGCAGCGACGCAACTTCGAAAAAAACGTAAAACGAAACGACGCAAAGCGAGGTATTGATGTATATATATAGATATATATAGATTCCGCAGGTTTCGTGAGCCTAAAGGTAAAAATCACTTCCATATAAAAAACATATATTATAATTACACAATTATAGAAATGAAACTGGATTCGATTTCCGAGTATCTCCAGTATAATTTGTAAATTATACAGATGTACCAAAAATCAACGTTAGATCAAAATCGGGTTACATGACATCTAGTGTCTATCTCAAATAAATGCTTTAAATCTCGTTTTGTAATGATCTATTATATTTGTGAAGTCAAACACAGTGTTTGTTTCTGAAATGAAATAAACGACATTCAAAGCATTTAACTCTTATTATTTAGTTTTATCATTATTTCTCGTGATTAAAGATTAAAGGTTAGGAAACAATACAAAATTTGTTTCACACAAGTCATTGACACTTTGACATTGGCAGTTGAGAAATTATAAAATCTTTTATTTTATTATTATGAAAAGTATATTTTCTTTATATGCGTAAATAGTTATTTAATGAGAGTCTTCTATTCTAAGTAAGAAAAGGACCAATATTTAGCCACTTTCGCACATGCAGTGGTAGTCGTGCAACAAAGTGCACCGCCCGCCAGCTCGCTGATAAATGCTTATGCGGTAAACATTGCGAATTACACAACTGCCACCGTTAAATCACTCAACACGTGTTTCACCCCTCCACGGGGCATCTGCAGGAGTTATGTTACACCTATTAGTGTTACACAGAGTTATTTAACGTCACTAATTATTTACGCACCTGAAGCGGTGATCTCACAACGATCTTCTTGGCGTTGTACTTCGAACTCCTCTCCACCACCACGTAATATCTGGTTCCATTCTTACTCGGATGAAGTACGTGCAGCTTTGATACGGAGCGTTGTGGACAAATTATCTGTATATAGACAATCATACTGTTACAAAGCACGAGTTACAGAACCCTCTAAACAATAAACACTGAACCCTATGATCAAGAACACGCGCACCTTGAAGTTATTTACAATTCTTGTGTACGGTTCTCGCAAATTCTTACCGAGTACTATCTAGAACTTACTAGAACCTTATCCGTAGTATAAATAAGTGTATTCCACATGTCGACAGTTCAATGTTGTTTTTAGAGTTATAAGATTAAGATTTACGATCAGTGATACAAAGTGACTATTTGGTAAGTTATTTGGACAGTGATTTCTTGAGCGATTTGGAAGCGTAGTTTGAACTAAGTGAAACTATACTTTGTGTTAAAGTAGGGTGACCATCTGATTTGTGAATAAAGGACTCCTTGTGAACCAATGGTGTTTCATTTCGAGTCAGAACCCACAGTACGTAACAATTCAATCTACTCGTATACAGTGGCGTACCTAGGGGGGGGTCCGGACCGGGCGGCACTTACCTTGGGGCGGCATTTTTTCTATTTACTTATAGTTGTAAAACGCAACTTATTCATTTCATATTTATTTTGTTTCTTCAATAATAAATGGTTATTATGATTATTAGAAGAAGAAAATAGTAAAACGAGATCAGATGCTGGAATATTACTCAATTCCATGCAATCTTTTTTTTTCTATGATATCTTTATTTATGGGAACCCGTCCTTTCGGAAATTAAGGACGCTCAAAAATATCTGCAAGTAAAAGGGTTAAATGTCCACCAATGCCATATAAAACTAAATTCCAAGCAAACACATTTCATGGAACAAAGAGATACGCTAGTACAAAACGCTGTTATAGCAGCCAAAATAATTTGTGGAGAGTTGGAGATATTGACTGTGCGTCGAGTTTGAAGGAAAAAAAAATATGAGTGGGGAACATTCGACGTGGAGACGTGGGGCTAACCTTAGAAGAAGAAGTACGAAGAGAAATGTTTTCATCTATGGACAGAATTATAAAGGAAATAAAAGAACGCTTCGGTCAGTTGCACGGCCTTGTAAGAAAATATTCGTGTATAATACCGTGTAACCTACTAAATGAAGAATTTGAATGTCAAATAAATGACTTGGTTGACATTGATAAAGAACAGTTCCATATTGAAAGAAAAAGGATTCAGGTTTTTATGGCTGTACCTACACTAAAAAAAGAGGCAAAACATTAGAAAAACGGGGAAAAGGGCCCTCTTGATCGGCTAAAATTTATTTAGCAGTATAGCTTGGAAAATTTTGTTCCCAACATTGTAATTTTGTTAAGAATATTTTTAACAATTTCAATCAGTGTCGCTAGTTGCGAAAGAAGCTTCTCAAAATTGAAGTTGATAAAAAATTATCTTCGTTCTTCAATGAGTCAATTAAGACTACAAAATCTTGCAATATTGTCAATAGAACAAGAAATTACAAATAATATAAATTTTGAGAGCATTATACACGATTTTTCTAGTATGAAAGCTAGAAGAATAGATATTATATAAATATATTTACGAGTGCATACAAATATGTCTAAAAAATTTACTCTGTGTATTAATTAATATTGATTAAATAACTTAATTATTTATTTATGTGTTAATTATTTGTTTTTTTATTAATTTATAAAAACCACTATTTGATTGACTTATAATAGAAAGGGCGGCAAACTGGAGATCGCCCCGGGCGGCAAAAGTTCTAGGTACGCCACTGCTCGTATATCTTTTAAATATATGACATCGTCTTATTGTGTGATATTAAAACGAATGTGTCTAATTTGATGAAGCAATCGAAAATATTATAATAATGCGAGATGAATAATACCATTTATTTAAAAAGATGGATTTGCGATCGTAAGTCGTGGATTCGATTCCTATATACAATCTTATATAATTTGCCGACTCTTTGTGGATTGATTGAACTCTAGGATCCCCACGAAGAGATCTTGGCTTAGGCTGTCACGCATCGATAATATCCGCTTAGCATTAATACAAGAGCGCCAGAAAATGCCAAACCTGGTCTAAGTCGGTTGCTATTACCTGGCATTACTTGGAAAGCTTTAGCGAAGAAAGAAGTGGCAGAAGAATTTCCAGCAACGCTTCTATCAAGTATGAACTGAGAAAATGGTTAACTGATAGAGAATGACTTCAGCATTAAGTTAGAGTAAGTTAGTTAAATAAATTAGGTAACAAAAAACATACGTTAAGAGGTTCCATGTCGTGAAGGCGTATGGACAGTGTGAGGTCCGTGAGACGGCGGTGTAGTTCTGCAGCTTGCGGTGGAGCTGCAGGGGAGGTGTGCAGCGAAGAGCTGGAGGTCACTGCAGGTCCAAAGCCTCCCTCGAAACTGCCCACAAACAACACCTTTATTATCCAAATAGATATTAAAACCTACCGATAATAGATCTCTACCCACGGATAGGTATATTGTCTCCATTGACATTACCTAAAAGTTTTGAGAAAAACTAAAGTATAGTTAAATTAAGTACGAATAGGGAAGAGGAATCCCAGGCCAACTACCTGTTCTGATAGACTGTTCTGTTAGAAATTTTTGATCTGTCGCATTACAATAAATAATCAGCTGTAACAACTCAACCTTCAGATGTTCACTGTTGGACATGGGTCTTCCGTACAGATTTCCAAAAGGACCTGCTGGAAGCGGCGTATATACAAGGTGGAAGGACCCTGTGAACCGGCAATCGATCATGTTGGAATTGTATAGGGATAACCTAGGGTTGGAAAGGTCTATCTATGAACATCCTATGGCAGAAATGATGATGGTGATGAGATACACGGCATGGAGAGAGTGCCAGAAGAGCATAATTGGAAAGAAAAAAGAAAATGAGGTTTCTTACAATGGCATTTATCAAGATAAAATAAATCTTCTGATCAGGATCTGAGAATAGCCCGCTATAACCTCAAATCTGTGTACTTTTTTCACTTTCACAAATATAATATTTAGATAGTATTTCTTTTTATGTTTTCGTATATTAAACTTTTTAGATTCCTTAAATAATCATTCAGAGATCAAAAAGAAAATAATTTTATAGAATAAAGAAATAATGCTTATCTATTCTTATAAAAAAGATATTATTGAAACAGAAATCAAAGACGTATCACGGAACCACAGAACCAGTTTTCTTACGTAAATTCCAACAAACAACATATATACTAAAAAACTCTTAATTCATAGATCATGCTCAAAATTGTTTCTTAGCATTATTAAAATTTTCCATTTCTCACTATTATTAAAATATATTACCAATCCCATTCGTCGCTGACGTCTGTACTCTCCTGCTTGGTCTTCTTGTCTGTCTCATCAAGCAAGTCTGCCCCAGAAGTATCACAACCTAAAATGTAATAGGATACTATTAAATAATTTACATTTTGTTCGTCTTCAACTACTCATATACAATGAACGATTTTTGTGAGAACGCCAGTAATATTTGAATTTCGAATAATCGTTGCACGATCAACCGTATAGCGGGGAACTCCCGTACTTTGCCGCATCCATCCGACTGCCAGTTTGGCTCCAACCGCGGACCATGTGTCACGTATGCGGCGCACTTGTCCGATTTAGTTTGTATTAGTTATAAAATTTACTATCATAATAATCACTTAATTGGTTTACTTTTTCTTTATTTGTGGTTTTATTTAATTTAAAAGAGACTACATATTAATAATTATATTTTAGCAATGATTTAAATATAATAAGGTACTCAGTCTCTAAGAGAGGCAGCATTTCTCATATTCTTTAGTTTTGGCCACTGTGTGCGAAAGACGCAGCTATGAAGAGGGTAGTTGTAGAATGTAAAGTAGGGGGGTTGAAAATCTAGAGGATGCTAAGTTTTGCGATTTTTGGTGCCACACCAGAACCTCCATGTTTTATCACCCTATTGTTAACCTTCGAGTTAAAATCGATTTCAAACTTCAAGGCAAAGACAGTTTAATTAACACTACAGTCCTTCGTTGTAATTAGGGTAGGTAGGTTCTCTTTACGTCTAAGGCCCTTTACTCCTTAACGACGGATGAATCAGGCAATCAATCCCAAGGATTCGCCTCTAAATTTATAAAGGCGAAATGTCTTGGACAGGAATTGTGTATGAATTGCATCGGCCATAGAAGTAAGAAGATACACGGATCAGTACCTGGAGTGCTGGGACGGCTGGTGTCCACGTCGTAGTCTGCGATGGCCAGCACCCGGTCGTTTCCTGCCAAGTCTGTCTCCGCACGAGTCCTCAGGTGTACAGTGGAACCGGGGCCTGGGAGTAAATTGGTGAATTGGTATTTGCATGAAATTAGATGTCATAAATCAAACTGGTCATGGAATAAATGCTTTCAATGCACCTTACTTATATTTAGTACGGTGTGTAGTGATCGTGGTTGCCTATATCGTGATGGACACACAACCTAGTGAAGGTTCTTGGAAAACGCTTGATGCAGGCCAGCTACAACTCATCCTATTGGAAATCTATGAAAAAGCCTGATAGTCTTATAGCTGATGATAATGATAATGACAATAGTCAGTGTTAGTAAAAAAAAATTAATTCTTATTTATACTATTATTATTTAATCTAGCTGTAAATTTTCAGGAAACAATAGATAACTGATGATTTAGATTTTCATCAGACACATCCTCTGGAATCCAGAATTCGTAGGCTACGAATAGGTAACAGGATAGAGCGTACAACTAAATGATAAAAACTCATGTGACCATGAGAATAACTTGAAAGCGTTCCAGCAAGTTGCTAACGCAAGTTTCCCAGGGTGCTGTGTTACAGGAACATAGGTTAATCATTTAAGCAAACAATTTTCTCGGTATAAAATACACATAAAATTTGATGTCGCAGATTAACTGAAAATAGAGTTTGAAAGACATATGTCTACACTAAAGATACCTATGGAAGGATATACCATAATCGCCACGCTGGGTAGGCAGATTTACGATGGCTATGTTGTATTATGATACGGAGAAGAGGTTGCTTGAAGATTTTATCCTGGGAATCGAACTCGCGACCTGAGATCGCAAGTCTCGATTCTCGTTCGATGAGCTTTCACTGCACTTTCAGTGTTTAATGTCGTAAAATTTTACAGGATTTCCAGAGGATGGGCAACAACGTCCTCTGCGTACCATATAACCAAACTGCGATCGCCAACCGGCCTGCTAAGCGTAGCGATTGTAGTATATACCCCAAATATATAACTTTGGGGGAGGCCTATTCCTTGCAGTGGGCATCGATTAAAAGTGAGCGTCGTCATTTCAACTCATGTCTATATGGGACGATAAAGGAGAAGTACTATCTGTTACCAAATGGTCATTTATTTTCAAACTACATTTACAAAAATTGTATTTTAAAATGAAACGTTTAAATATAAACCTGCACAGTTCCTTCTGCAAATTATATTATTTTATACAGCATGGCAAATATTTTATTGTATCCATTGTGAAGGCTTTTACAAAAATTATACTAATTGTAAGACAGAGGTATATATGTCTAAAAAGTACCCTAGAATGTCGTTTGTTGCCTTCCTACTTTATTGTGATATGTGGTAGAGTTCTATCACCTTGATGGTCAATATGTAACATCTCACCTATGTCGTTGATGAGTTGAAGACCGTTCTCAGCTGCGACGATGGCTGTGACCACTGCAGTGCGATCATGGGCGGCGTCAGCCAGGGCTCTTAGAGTACGGATTGCAGCCGGGGACAGTGTCACGTTGAGCGCGCCCCGTGATTCCAGGACTACGTACGTACATACTCGCCCTTCCATCTCCAGCCCTGAGTCCACGCTGCTTCCTCGACTTGGCTCCTGAAGAGTTCAAAATCATCATATCAAAATCTGTCTTTGAAAATTCGACTACAGATCATGCAGGCATTTTTTCCGTATTTATCGGCAATCAACTATAAACAGATTAGTTCCTTAACCTTTATCATGTTTTGAGTCACTCCTCAGAGGTAGACACATCATCATTCATCATCTATCACCGAATTTTTACATACCATAGCGTTTCAGTCGTTTAGACTAGCTGATTCTTGTCAATGCAAGTCGTTGGGGGTGATTTTTCAGTAGTTCATATTTTACTCTCTTTTACTTTTAATTCCTCCTAAACAGTTCTTATGTTCAGTGCTTCATAGATATCCGTGTTGGTGATAAACCATGGTGCATTTGATATGGTATTAAGTAAACCATTTTACAACCTTTAAATAACATTAAGATTGGAGTCGCTAGCATTTCCCCATGGACGTAAGCTGGCATAAATAAAAACTTCTTAAACTATGGGTCGCGACCCCAATTGGGGTCGCAAAGCAAAATTCTGGGGTCGGGAGATTTTAATGTCAAATATTTATAAATACCATTTTACTACTATTTGAAAATATTCGAGCGAATTGAGACGGTCGGAATCCACTTTTATTTTTGAAAGTATAATAAATTCAATTTTATAATATTCTGTGCGATTTTTAATTTTAGATTTTTGTATGTTACAAAACGAATTCTAATACTATATATATATATATATATATATATTCATGTGTAAATAGTATATTGCTACCTTATAAGTAAATAATCAAAAAATATTAATTTATATTTATTTTACGTTTGTATGGGGTCGTCAAGAAACTCGCAATCATAAATGGGGTCGTGAATGACAAAAGTTTAAGAAGCCCTGGTCTAAACAATAAACACTGAACCCTAGCATCAAGAAACACGTGATCTTGAAGTTATTTATAATTTTTTTGTACAGTTCTCGGAAATTTTAATCGAGTACTACCTAGAACCTTCTAGAATCTTATCTGTATTATAAATAAGTGTACTCCCCATAACGACAGTTTAGTGTTGTTTTTCGAGTTATAAGATAAAGATCTACGATCAGTGATATAAAGGGACTATTTGGTAAGTTATTTGGACAGTTATTTCTTGAGCGATTTGGAAGCGTAGTTTGAATTAAGCGAAAGTATACTTAGTGTTAAAGTAGGGTGACCGTCTGATTTGTGAATAAAGGACTCCTTATAAACCAGTGGTGTTTCATTTCGAGTCAGAACCCACAGTATGTAATAATAGCAAATATTTAATCATTTAATAGAATTAAAATCTTTGTAATTAAAAAAATAGTACTGCGGGCTAATTACTATATGGGAGCTCGGGATTCTTCCCGAGAAGTAGTATTCAAGAAGCTAGTATTCTTATAGTTGCTGCGTAATATATCTATAATAATGTATTGTTTGTTCTCAAAAATATCTAATACTGTTTAAAAAAAACAGGGATCGACACGGTTTTAATACAAGGAATATAAATAAACTGTGTACTCCGGGTTTTCGTCTTCAATAATTAAATAAATCATCTATCGGACAAGGTACATGTATGTACAATAAAATTACAGAGATTTAAAACTATATTGATGTTAATGCGTGGAATTAAATGTTGATGCTCACTCAGTAAGCTAATTATTGTCGCGCACTCTTTATAAAACTATATTTGTAAAGAGCAACTGTTGAGTTTCTCGCCGGTTCAACAGAACTGCCTTACGAGCCGATGGTAGCATCTTTTAGAGACAACAATGCCGACATTTTATGTCGATTTACGACTCTAAAGTACTCGGAACATTCAATTAGAATATATCGACATATTGAAATAAAATTTAAGTTGAGATCTAGTGATCTCTACCTGCAACGTTACATTCTTCTGATCCTCTCTTTTTCCCTTTTCTTCTCCGTCTACGAATGTCTCCGGTTTGTCCTCATCTTCTTCTCTTTCACTTAGTATTTCTGCCTCGCTCTGTTCTGGTGCTGACGAATCCTCGTTGCTTATTTCATCTCCACTAGAATCGCTATTAGGTAAACAGAAGGTATCATGAAATTAATAATAAAAATTACTAAAATTAACACGTTTAAGTTTCTTTATTTTTTCTATTTATTTAAGAATCTATGATTTAAAACTGTAAATAGTTTAAGAGATTTGTTAAACACTTTAACATGCAGAAAGGCGAGCTAAAAATAAATTTAATACTAAATATAATTGTTAAGGCCAACGGTAATGTCCGTGAAATATAAAAAACACACTATTATACAGGATTGGGAGGTTGTACTCCACGCAGTGACTAGGACCCCAAAGACCCCACAAGGACCAAGACCTTGGTTAAGGTTGACACTCGTCGATAATTATCGACGGAAACGAAATTCCCGTTTAGTATCCGATAGGGTCGAACATAGACTTGATGATATTTATGATGAAATTTAAAATAGGCTTATCTATTTCTACTCACTCAGTAAATAAATGCCCCACGGCAGTTGATGTTCTATCCCTGGCACCAATTTCATTATCAGAATCCGACTCTTCAATATCCAACGCCCTCAAGAACGACAAGCTTCCGGCGCTGAAGCCTGCTCCGTAACTCTTGTTCTCCTTCCCACTAGGGTTCCTGATGTATGTCATCTCATTATCCGTGTCGGCTTCATCGGCTGAAGTCTCAGATTCGAATCCGCTGCGTTTCTTTCGTTTTTTAATCGGCTCAGTGTCTGTTGGATTGTCCGATTCCGTTTCCACTTTAGTTTCTGTGTCGAGACGTGACGACATGGGAAATGCCTTTGCCTGTAAGAAACAAGAAAGAAGAACTTATTCTAAATCCTATTTATTGATCTATTTATGCACTTCATGTCTTGCAGGCATTCTCCGTCAGTCAAAACAAGTTTGGGCAGATAATTAGTGGCCAGGTAAATGTTTGAAAAAATATTTATTAATGGAATACCATATGCCAGACGTGGCCAAGCTCCTCGATAGTTCGAGCCGTTGTTCGAAATTTGAAATTTTTGGCAGCGGCAGTTTAATGCGCATTTAAAACACGCAAAGGATATTTTTTGCTAAAATTATAATTATTTGAAATTATATGACAAAAGTACAAAATATTTGTATTAAAGTAAGATATAATGGCACACGTATATAACAGCATTCCTAATAATACTTAAGTAAGTTAGTTAATTATGATCGGTGTTTGGATTTCGTAAATTATATGGTGAAATAATAATAATTATTCACACCACTAGTAATTTGTTTCGATTTTCTGTGAGCTGTAAATATCCCATGGATTTAATTATGATAATGTATGTTTGTATACATGTAGAAAGGAACTGGTAACCCTTCAACTTGATGCAGAGACAACCCAGGATAGAGTGGCCTGGCGCAAATTGATAAGGAGACCCGACCCCAAATAAAGGGAAAAGGGAAGGTAGAAGAGAATGTATGTTTGTATAAACCTGGAAGACATTGGCGGTGATTTCCCAGGGTTTCTGCCTGTTGCCCTCGAGTGTTGGCTCCAGCAGCGGCTCCCAGGATCGCAGACGCTCGTTGAGGCAATCCGCCTGGAGGCTCAACGAGCCACCACCGTGTAGTTGTCGCGACCAATCGTGCAAGGTCAATTCCGAAGACATCTAAGACATTTTACATTCATTACTTTCCTTCTAAATCAACTGTCATAAGTATGTTCATATCTTCATGTTTGATTTATAAAACTTAATTATCTATTAGGACCTTGAATAAGTTCTCGCTGTTTTTTGAAAGATGGCGTTGCGGCACTCTGTGCCTGGAATTTCGTACGGTAACAAATCACCAAAGTAGTGCTATATGTAATCTCAAATTATAGAAGAATAGAGTTTACCACAGTGTCAACTACATATTTATTTGCCTTTTGTGAAAATGTGTACTTTTCTGCCAAATAAAGTGTTTTTGCGGGGAATTTTATTGCACTGCTTTATTCAGAAAAAATCTGCAGCAGAAGCACACAGAATTCTCGTTGAGACATATGGTGACAATGCTTTGTCGAATACAACGTGCAGAGACTAGGTTAGGCGCTTCAAAAGTAATGATTTTATCTATAATATAACCACGAAACATTATTCCAGTAAAAGTGAATAATTTGGTAGAATACTCTGTTTGCATTGTCATAATTTTTCTTTGAAAATTAGATTTTATGGGAGGTAAAGGTAACGGTAAATATAATTGGTGTTACATTTTTATCATATTTTATGTTGGAGAGAAAGGGTTGGTATGGACCCCTCCAGTTCACTGTTCCTTCTTCAACGTTTACGGCGGCGCACATACACCTCGCCTCCCACCTCACCGCGCTTCCTCAGGCGTGGTACAACTGTTTCGGTAGCACTATAACTAAATTTCCCTTAGTCATATCAAAACCTGACAACGCCTTTATCTATTTCATTCATCTTTTCTTTATAAATCTTTTAATACTTAGTATAAGGTTCTTTGGGATATAGATATAGAAATTTAAAATATTAAAAATATGCATGCTACATATTTATATTGTCGTTTAGTACCTTTTAATTATTTCAACTGAAAAATATTTCATTTTTTTTACTAATTGTAATGCAAGTGGCCAATTACTTATGCCAATACAAAGCACGGACAAATAATAAACAATAATTAATTATAATATATAATAATTCGAAATTTGAAAACTGTTTTTTTAATTTGTTGTGATTAAGTTATTTATTATTTCTGAAACCATTGATTTTTTAATAAAGTGTATCATACATTTGTTGACAGCAAAACATATATACAATCACAACTTTAAAGATTTAACTTTATTTATTTAATATTGTTTATTGTACACTTTAAGATACATTTAATAAGTTATACAATAAAATACAAAAAAGTACAATGGGCGGTCTTATCACACAAGGCAATCTCTTTCAGACAACCATTTACGTGTACAAAAAATACATATTTACTAACAAACGAACATAAACACACAAAGACATACATACTTAAACATACACACATATGTACATAACATATATACTTATAATAAACAAGGTTTAATACATATTATAAACATAATAAAATAATAAATAAAAACATCTAACTGACTTCGATCAGTATTGGTTCGATCGCACTTGCCTCAGAAAGAAACAGAAGAAGATAAACAAATGAATTGATAGATAAATAATCATAGGTTTAATAAATGGTTCTTAATCATTTTCTTGAAGATAGGTCACTACCTAGTAATATAACACGTGCTAACTCACTAGTTAGCACGTCTTATATTCAGCGGTAAATCATTCCACAATCGAACGGCCTGCGTGGTGAAAGATTTGGCCATAAACGAGAAAGATTGCAACGGTATTTTTAATTCCAGATTCTCTGATGATGTCAAAGATCTCTCATGTGTATCCTGAAGAAATTGAAACCTTGATTTAAGATAAGAGGGAGTGAGTGGATTGAAAAGAATATTATAGAGTAGATAAAGTATGTGAGCATTTTATATCTATTTATAAACACTCTGTTTATAGTGATCAACCTGTGACGATATTGGAATGCGACTGGAACGTTACTTCTGGAAGTACAGTCTGTCGGTACAGTAAGTTGTAAATATAAACATTTAGTTTATATTTACAACTTATTGTTTAGACAAACATTTACAGTATAGGTCATATTAGTCATATAGCCCTCCACAATTCATATATTAGTGATATTGATATATTCTCGTGCTATCTCGTATCTTTTAAAATACAATTTCGTTCGAAATTATTGAGTACACAAAATACAATTTAAACCTCATTGGAACGTGACGGCTTGATGTGGTTGTGACTCGTAATTATTGCGGTGTGATATGCAGAATGCGCTGGATTTTTAATCCCTGTTTAGTAATGTTTTTCTTTGTTTTGTCATTGTTTGACTTTAAATCATTAAATGTTCTTAGCGAGATAGTTATAAAGTAACAATTGTAACTAATTTTATATTTCTAAGTTTCTAAGTTAGTACTTTCTTACTGCCTTTTGTTACTGTTTATCTCAAATAAAGTAAAGTAAATTTGAATAAACATTACCTTGATTAGCAACACCGGGATCCTCACGGTTTGTTCAATTTCAAACAGTATCCTGACACTGGGTATCATAATGTCGAAGGTCTCCGTTGGCCGGGTGTTGGTGTACTTCGGTTGCGCATAACTGTTCTCCATGCTGTATTCAGCGGCAGGCGGATTGCTGATCTTCTTCGGAGACCAGAGATCTTCGTCCGACCTCTCCGGTCTCGGGTTGTAACCGGCAAAGTTAAATGGTTCCCTGTCGTCCGGTACTGTCAGTTCCATGAAGACTTCTTCTATAATGTCTGTGAAAATGGAAGCATTACCTTTGTCTGAATAAAAATTATCATCAAAGGTTTTGTATAACAACTATAGAAAGCGACCTGCATCAAATATTTTTAAACAACCTTAATAAAGTCGACGTCGTTGGTTCGTGGTCTCCAGGGATAGGTAGCTCTAAATATTTAATGGAATCAGGCGTTACCTTGCGGAAGTCCATCCTAAGTAAGAAAAGGACGAATATTTAGCCACTTCCGCACATGCAGTTGTAGTCGTGCAACAAAGTGCACCGCCCGCCAGCCAATGCAAATCACACAACCGCCACCGCTAAATCATTCAACACGTGTTTCACCACTCCACGGGGCATCTTCAGCAGTTATGTTACACCGATTAGTGCCAAACGCTGGCTAAATATTGGTCTTTTTCTTACATAGGTAGCTCTAGCATTAAAATTCTGGAGTCAAAAACTCAGAATGTCTAGAGTTCTCGAGTCCAGAACATCTGTTCTACGCGGTATGTAAGTTAGGTGAAATAATGCTTTAAAAATGTACACAGGAGCGGAGCACGCGGTAGGCCTACGTGACGTTCGGGAACCAAGAGCTGGTCGAAGCCGTGTGGGTTAGCCCCCACTAGGTAGACCGAGGACATAGTCAAGGACGAGGAGAGTCGCTGGCTGCGTGCAGTACAAGAGCAGTCATCGTAGCGATCTTTAGAGGAGGCCTATGCCTTAACACGTTCACTGCGGCTTGAGGCCGATTCAGCCTCATGGTAGACTTTGCACTGGTGCGGCGCGTAAAACTCGTGTTTTCTCTCTAGTGCGGCGGCTGTTTACACTCAACCGTATGAGATATGACAAAAACAAATATAGCTTTCTTTATGTCTGTGAAGCATTGACTCAATATTGTAAAAAAAATGATTGAAACATGAGGCAGAAAAGGCCTCAACCGCACTACTAGGAAGTTCAGCTTGAGGCTGATTCGACCTCAGCCGCACCAGCTGAAAGTTCTTCAAAATTGGGCCCG
This sequence comes from Battus philenor, assembly GCF_028537555.1. NCBI lineage: Eukaryota > Metazoa > Arthropoda > Insecta > Lepidoptera > Papilionidae > Battus > Battus philenor. The sequence continues at coordinate 14,246,296 of NW_027181676.1, read as the reverse complement.
CAGTGAACGTGTTAAAGTAGGCTTCCATTGGCTAAAAGGAAGAAGATAGAGCTAATTTGGTACAGCTGTTTTCTTATACTCACCCATAACAGTGTGTACAGTCGTGGCAGCAACGTGGAATTCAATCTCCGATACGGACAGACGCACCTTGACTCCCTCTTCTACTGTCTTGAAGGATTTGGAGTACTCAACGTCGCATGGCTTCAACACTAACTGAGGAGGCAGGGCTTTTAGCTTCGACTGCAACTTGGACATTATCTGTGGAATTATATAAACTACTAGCTGATCCCGCAAACGTTGTTTTGCAAAAAAAATTAAAGTTTTTAATTAACAAATGTAAGATAAGGGTTAATCGTAGAGGGGTGAAAATTTAGGTTTGTATGTATTTTTGTATGCTGTATCATAATAAAATAAAAACCAAAAAAATTGTCGAAAAAATTAAAAATAAAATTTACGGGTGGACCACTCTTATCACTTAGGTGTATGGAAAATAGATAGTAGCCGATTCTCAGACATACTGAATACGCATGTAAAATTTGGTAAAAATCGGTCAAGCCGTTTCGGAGGAGTTCAAGTTCGAACACCGTGACACGAGAATTTTATATATTAGATTTTACTATTCTGAATCTTTTCAACATTTGTACGAAAAATAGTGTAAAAGGAAAAGTGTGTAAATTTTTTTTTTCAAAATTAAACATGTTAAGATATATATGCTGATTGCTTTAATATATGGGACACCGTATCGAAAAATCAGTGGTTTCGGAAATAATAAAAAACGTAATGATAATATAGTAAAAAAAATTAAAAATTCGTATTACTATAGAGATTTACAAAAGAATTTTTTTTAAATGAATGTTTTACATTTAAAGTGATCACTTTATACAGGTTGATTAAAAACTGTTGTAAATATTTTAAAGATTTTTGGTGACAAATTTATGAAAGGGACTTGATGTTGAAGAGAAATGATGATGAAGCCATACCTGCAGCCCTGCCAGCGACACCACGAGGTTCTCCGTGTTGGAGTGGCTAGAGTAATCTATGAGGAGTTCCGTGCGAAGGAGTAACGCATGATTCTCACTCTTCGTCAGCTCCGTGAAGAACATCACCTCAGGCTGCCGGCACTGGATCGATACCGACAGACTTGGACTTTCCTCCGCTACTGAAGTCGCTGAAGCACACAAGGTTCATACAAAAAAAATAGGGTGATTGGTTATAAGTGAGAAAGGGACAAATATATAGCTACTTCCGCTATGCAGCAGTAGTCGTGCAATGAAGTGCACCGCCCGCCAGCTCGCTGATAAATGCGCGCGCGGTAAACAATGCGAAACACAACTACCACCGTTAATCTATTCTACACGTGTTTCACCCCTCCACGGGGCATCCTTAGGAGTAATGTTACACTGACCAGTGCCAAACACCGAGGTTATAGGTGCAAAAACCTAAAAAGATTTAACACTTCTTGTTCTTTGCTGATTTTTCCAATCTTCTTCTTTCTCTCTTATATCATTCTTTTTCATACTTATTTCCGTTCATTCATCGCCTCATTTCCTTCGACTCTTTCCTCAAATATCACAGATCCAGGTTATATAACATTTATTTACCTTAATTTACATTTATTTTGTGCTTTTTACATTCTTATTTAATACGCTAATTTATTACGAATTATCACAATTTACAATAGATTATAGTTTTTATTTTATTAATGTAACATTATTTTGGGCTTTATTATTTCTTAATAATTATTTTAATTCTAGTTTTATTTTTCTCTACATTCTGTTTATTTGGTTGCTTACCCGACGTGTATTAGTTTTATTTATTTTTATTGCGTCCTCCACTAAATCAAACTTACATGTAGAGTAATATCCGCTGGTAGAGTCACTGGAGCTGGGGAACCGGGCGTTGCAGTTGTTGTTCCCAGGTCTAGATGGATCCATATCACCCACATATCCATGGTTCACCAGACCTCCGTCCATTGTTTTTTCACCTATTCACGCAAAAATTATAATTCGAGTTACGTTCGTGTAAATAGAACCATTACATCATGGATGCACAGACTTATTAAGAGTAGGGGCCACTCGGGCAAATCATGAACTGATGGCGGGCCGGCCGCCAGAAGTATAGGTAATTAAATTTTTTGGTTTTATTCTGGTATAGAATTCAATATTTTTCGAATGTACGAGAGTATTATTTTTGCTGTCGGCGGGCCCCCAGTATTCGACCGGCGGGCCGCGGTCTGTGCATCCATGCATTATAGGAATGAAAACAGACCCTATTAAAGTTAAACAAACTCTATTGCGTATTTATTTGCCTTTATATTCTACTCAAAAATAGTTTCGGAAATAATAAATAATGTTATAATAATATATAGTATGGGCTATGTTACGTCATCAGCGGCGCATCAAAAAGAGGAATCCCAAAGAAATATAATTGTTTATATACATCGGGCGAAAAAGGGCGCTCTACAAAACATCTCTACTTGTGATTGGTTGACGACTTTTATTGTTTGAACATTGTTTCCCTTTGCACTCCGTTGTCGCCGTATTTGCGATATTAAAAAGCTAACAGTAAATCCGCTGTCGCCGTAGCGGCGACATGGTTGTTTTGCTGCCTTGGCGCCCTTGACAATTAGGGAAGTAAAATAGTCTGTGCTTATCTTATACTGTTTATGATACGTTTATTATGCTTACATTGTAATAAGAGTAAAAAGTGCTCGATTTAAGTTTATTTCGTTACATTCATAAAGTTATCACCCTTCGTTTAGTGAAGATGGAAGGCGAAAATTTTAACGATAGTTGTGAAACTAGTGATGTGAAAGATGAACTCGATTTTGCGTTTTAAGTGAAATAGAATTAGAAGATCATTTAGAGCATTTAGATCCATTGCACCTGTATAACAATCTATTGTCGAAAGTACCAGATGTACAAGATTACACTAGCATTGTCCTGGCGGAAGAATTATTACAAATGAAATGCCATTTAACAGGTACAATAAAAATCAATCGCAAGGGGCATACCTGGTTCAATAAAGAAACCCAAATTCGATGAAAATAAATTGATCGCTTGCAAAAAGGAAAGAAAGAAGTACGAGTGCTGGAGTTGCTGGTAGCCTATAAGCATTACTAGACTGGAGTGCAAAGGGTTAATAGTTTTAAATCAGTATAAACATGTGCTAAGCTTGATGAATATACACACTTCTATATCAGACAGTGGCGTAGCTAGGGGGTGGCGAGCGGGACGGCCGCACCAGGCACCACAAGCAGGGGGGGTACCAAAGTTGAAAATAATTTTATTGGTTTTTTTTTGAATGACGAATAATGAAATGTTAAAGAAAAATGAAAACCATAATTTAAAGTAAATAACATAAAAAGAATATCGAATTTTACTATTTTTGTGCTAAAAAAGTTGTTAAATAATATGAACATTAAAAAAAAAGTAAACGGTTACAAATTATAATATACACAGTGTTTAAGCCTTTCATTCGCAAATCACATAAAATGTTTTTTAAAAAGTCCCTAAACCACAAAACCCATTGTGCTCATGAGATTTACAAGAAGATATATATGTGTTGTGTTCAACATTTATGGACATGATCCTCTCCCTTAATGTATAAATCAGAAAGTTGGGTTCATAAAGGGTTCAAAAAATTCTGGAAACACATTTTTGTTTTATACAAAAAGGGTGAGGATCATGTCCCTTAAAGAAAAATTTTTTTTTGATTCCTTTAATATTTGAAAGAAAAAAACAAAATTGAGCTTCGGATTTTTCACTATTTTTTGAGCAAAAAATAAAAAACTACCAAAATGTGAAAAATATATAAATAAAGAATTTAGACTCCAAAAATATGTCAATATAACATATTTCAGAGTGATAACTTTATATCGGGTAGAGTATACATTTTATTTTAAATTTAAATGCATTCAACAAGAGGTATTCGCATTCTAGAACATTCTTCAGGTTCTACTGGTCACCTGGCATAGCGTCCAAAAGAGTCCTAGCCAGCTGCAGAAGGAAGGGAAGCGCCAGGTTGAGCCGTGTGCGGTCCAGGCGTACGTCCCAGGTGGCGGCGCGTGCGGTGCACCGCACACTGGCATCTAGCAGTGGGGGGCGAAGCACCGATATTCCAGCTGAAGCGCGAGACCCACCGCCTTGCGACTGGAATATACTGCAATGAGGAAAATATAGCATATTACAATACACCAATACCTCGCTTTGCGTCGTTTCGTTATACGTTTTTTTCGAAGTTACGTCTCTGCTTAATTAGTACTAATTTTCACAGTGCGTCGTTAGATTTTCGAAGTTACGTTGTTTTGGGTTCGAGACTTTATTTTTTTTTTCTAAAAGATGGCAACACTTTGGTTTCTAATCGCGTCATGCCATCAAAACTCGGGGATTATCTTTCTAACTAAAAATCAAGGCAATTTTAATACAGTTTTAATTTCACTTTGTTTTGCTAATTTTAGTGTTCAGTTTAAATTACGTAGTGTGTTGTAATGTAGTGTGTTGTGCTTTTTTTTTAAAAGAGAATAACAAATTTATATACATTTTTACGTGTTTTTTCTGATTACAAAAAAGGTAAATATTTTTCCAATTTATTTATTGGCAGAGTTATATTATTTTCGTTTTTCAAATGTTTACTTTGTTCAATTTTCTTTTAATAAAGTAGTATTTTCTTGACCCTGGAACCTATTTTCGATCTTTACATGTTTTGCTATAAAAAATCTTAATTCACTTTGCGTCGTTTCAATTTGCGTCGTGTTTTTTTTGGAACGTAACCATACATATTTCTCTTGTCCAAAATATTTTTATTCGCCATTTATGCGCATTTTACATCGTAAATTATTTTATGATTTTAAGTTTTATACCACCGGCTTAGAATGCTGATCTGATGAGAAGAAACCGAGCCAGAAAATCGTCAATTTCTCAGAGAATTTGATAATCAAATGGTAATCTTCTGTGGATATCAGAGAAGAATAAAGTTCAAATATAAATTTCAACGTAATTATTTCAGCTGTACGACGTCCACTGCTCTGACGTCAGTCTTCCCCATGGAATTCCAATAAGACTAATTGGAAGCGGTCTGGAATGCAGCTTCCAGCGCACCTAACAAAGTCGTTGTGCCCTTGTGAGAAACTCAAAATTATAAATCGACATTTATATCTAGTTAATGACCTCTTTCAAAAACATTTCTCTAAGGTTTTAATGCTCAATAACTAGTAATATATTCACCTATAGACATAGGTATACTGTTAGTATAAAAATTAAAAATAATAATCTTAACAATAAGTAAGAAAAGGACCAATATTTAGCCACTTCCGCTGCTCCGATCAGCGGGCTGGCGGGCGGTCCACTTTGTTGCACGACTACCACTGCATGTGCGGAAGTGGGTAAATAATGGTCCTTTTCTTACTTAGGATGGACTTCCCCAAGGTAACGCCTGATTCCATTAAATATAGTAGCTGTACTATCGTCATATATATTAGAAGGACCGGAAAGTAATGTCACTATCTTACGTTAATTTCACACGACTACATTATTAATAAGTTTTTATTTCTGATCAACAATATATGCACCTACGTTATCAATAACCTTTTGCTATCTAGTATACAACTCATTGCCGGAACGGTAACAAATCAACCGATTTTTCTTTAAAATATGTCGACAGAAACTACATTACTTTCCGGTACCCCTAATATCATGATATATTTATTTACAATATATACATATATATATATATATATATGTAAGTTGATTTTATGTGATTATTTTCTCTCTAAATTTGATTATACTTTTTAATTAAAGTTTTCATCTTTAATGTCCTAAGTTTAACTGGTAGAGAATGCCTTTGACATTAAGTTCACCGTTATACATAAAATAAAATCTATAAATATATTACATGTATAATAAATACAAAAATTTACCGTCTAATGACGACACTGGGATCAGGGCGTATATCCTCGATGAGCAAGCTCTGCAGGCTGGCTTTCACCTCGGTGCTACTGTCGGAGTAACAATCCAAACACAGCATCACTTCGCCAGCCGTCAGCTTCGCCAGCCCGTGGTTCAGGTCGCGTACAGGCGAACTCAGTATTTCATCCATGTCAGAGAACAACTTAAGTTCTATACCATCGAGTGTAAATCTGAAATAAATAATCTTGTAAATTTAGACCTTACATTGGTTATCGCTTGTGCGAATAATGGTCGTTGGAGCCGAAAGGGTTTCTAGCGGTAACGAGACGGTAGATGTGGCGAGGGTGAACCTCCCACTAGGTGGAGATAGTTAAGTAACAAAAGGACAAATATTTAGCCACTTCCGCACATGCAGTGGTAGTCGTGCAACAAAGTACACCGCCTGCCAGCCCGCTGATAAATGCGTATGCGGCAAACAAAGCGAATTACACAACTACCACCGTTAAATCACTCAACACGTGTTTCACCCTCCACAGGGCATCTTCAGGAGATATGTTACACCGATTAGTGTCTCTGTGTTTGGAAGGCGGGCGGTGCACTTTGTTGCACGAGTGCATGTGCGGAAGTGGCTAAATATTGGTCCTTTTCTTACTTAGGATGGACTTCCGCAAAATAACTCCTGATTCCATTAAATATTGGAGATAGTCAAGGTCACGGGGAAGGAGGGAACTGTACCTTGCATTAAGAATCTATCGACATAATGTTGGAGTTGATTTCTTAGTGGAACTTGTCGTATGGCAATAGAACCAACGTTCTTCGAGTTAATTTGCAGTCTTTGACCTTATCGTCATCTTTGTTATTTCAACAACAGAACGTCAACCGCTGGACGCAAGCTTCCCACATGTATTTCCCATAGTTCCGGTATAAAGCTGCCTGTATCCAGGGTCCTCACCGCTGGACGCAAGCTTCCTACGTGTATTTCCCAAAGTTCCGGTATAAAGCTGCCTGTATCCAGGGTCCTCGCCCCAACTCGCCCGCTATAGGTCATAGGGCGTTGCAGTGAACGTCTATCAATTTACGCGACGACGATGATTGTTTCCATTGTGATGAATTCGATAGATTATTGGAGCGGTGATCACAGACCGTCAATCGCAGCGCAGTACTTCCACTCACAAGATAAACAGATGATATTTTTATGATAGTCGAAAGACGATACAGGCTACTTCCAACCGAACATATTAAAAATCTCTAAGTTAGGTCTAAGTCAAGCTGTGACATCTTACGGCTGAAATGACGATGAACGTGGTGATTGGACTAAAGCTGCAAACGTGAAAACATGACAGGAAAACTGGTTGGAGAAAAAGCGATCACCAAACATACATCCCAGTTTTTTGTCGACTTGTCTCGAATGAGGACGCGCGTGAAATCTAAATGGCTCTATTCTCTGTGATGCCATGAAAAATTATATCAATTTAATACTAATTTCTCATTATCATTCTTCATATACAAGAGTGATAACTGTATGGCGGACAGTCCCACTACGTCAGACTGTCCTGTCCGCGGCGGCAGCATGCGCGCCCTAGCGCATTGACGTAAGCCAGCGGCCAGGATCCCCGGTCGCTAGGCGCGCGCGTTCACCGCACTCTGGGTTCGGCCGCATATCAGCGCACGCGCAAGCACGCCGTGATAAACTCTCCTCCGATGCGCCTACCCTCCGACACGCCTACCTTTGTATAGTGGTTTTTTTTTTATGGCCCTCGCTATTGGGGGCCTCTCGTACCCCTTTCTTTGGTGGGACAGGGACTTTACGAGCAATTTATTTTTTCACATAGTTATTTATTATTTCCATTCTCTCCTTTCGTTCTTCACATATTCTTTTAATCTATTCTTTCATGCCACATTTCTGCTATCTTTCCCTTTTACTCTGTGACCTTTCATTCCTCCCTCATTACATGTTACATTTTATCTTTATTTCTTTTCGTTTACATTTTTATCACATTTTGAGTTACATTTTATCACATTTTTTCTTATTGTCTATTTAAAATTTTTCTTATATTCCTTAATTTTTATTTTTTTGTATCACTTTTTAATTTTTTTCTTTGCAGTATGAGAGGAATTCTTCCCTAGTATCCTTTCCGCCTATCAGGGAGGCTTTGTATAGTGGTTGTATGAACAATAAATTAGGATTTTCTCAATAGCATCCGTTTATCTCATTTCACTACCACAATTGCAATTAATTAAAACTGGAACGTGATATGAACAAGTTACTATCAATTAAGCTTACCTGACAGTTACTTCTTTTCTCACAGGCTCGCTTTGGGCAAAGAATGCTTGTAGCTTCTTCACAGCGACATCTGAAGGAGCCGTCTCCACGGGAGATCCTGGTACCACATTACCTGGTGTGTAAATTTTGAGTAAGATCCTTCCAGAGTAATAGCATACATAGTACTGTCATGGTTTTGATTTTCGCAAAAAATTCCCCTGACTATAACTAAAACTTGAATCGACTTTCTGTTCTGCCTATTTAAAAGCATATATACCATAGGGAAATTTCTATTTGATACAGAGCGAAATGTTACATTTATCAAAAATAACTTCAATAATAGAAATAATTAATCAAATAAAAAAGTAAACAAATTTATTAAATATTTTCCTACACAACTTTTTTAAATTTTTTTTTATAATTCTCTCTCTTTCTTTACGAATTTATACGATACATCTATGCTGACAAAAGTTTCAGTGAAGGTGTGTCGAATTAACACCCTAAATTTCACATCATTGATATGTAAATCTCTTTCTTTATATTTGCAAATATATTAAAACTTACTTTTTCTCCCTCTGTTTCTTTATTTTATCCGAGGCAAGTGCAATCCAAATCAGTTTGATGTTTTTATTTATTATTGTATTATATTTATAATATGTATTAAACCTTTTTTATTATAAGTATATATGTTATATACGTATGTATGTATGTCTACGTATGTTTATGTATATTTATGTTCATTTGTTTGTGAATATGTATTTTTTTTGTACACGTGATCTACCCTTTATAAGTACTATTATCTTTTCCTTACTATGGTTGTCTGTAAGAGATTGCCTTGTGTGATAAGACCGCCCATTGTACTTTTCTGTATATTATTGTATCTGTATATTATGTATCTTATCGTGTACAATTTATTGTACACGATAAGATACATAATATATTCTTTAGAATATTAAATAAATAAATTAAAAATTAAAACCGATTTATAGTCTGTCCGGAACAAACTTACTGATGTAATGCGCTTCGCTCAAATTGCCGCTCCAGACAGCCAGCACTGTAGCCAGGTCGTTCTGTCCCAGGTTCATCATCACTGTATCCATCACCACGTCTGCCTCGCAGAGCAGGAGCTCGCGGTATGCACTGGCTACTTGCTGGTAGCTGACCGTCCTCTTCAGGTCGCAGCGCACCGATATCGGCTCCAGGATTGGTTCCTAGACAATCCTTTTTATTATCATTTTTATTCCAACTAGAAGAAATTACACCGAAGACACTGAATATTGTGTTCATCACCGTCATTTCAACTGCAAGACCTCCTTTTCTGGACTCACACAAACGTCTGGCTTACTTCATCTGGTCAGTGTGAACGTGCCTCTAATTTATTAAGGCGAGTAGCTAATTCGAGAGAAAAAAATATGTCAGTATGTTCCTAAACAGAATACATTATAATCTTCTAGTGAAATATTATTTGCTGAGTGGCCATAGTTAGAAACAATAGAAAATCATAATTATCTTCATCATTTAAAACACATTAAGTGACTGATAGCTGTTGAGGTCAAAAGATTCTCGGTCACCACGTTCCGACCTACCATTAGGTGGACATAATCAAGATGGCGGGAGGTCGTTTCAGGGCACGATCTGTGCCTTGCAATGTAGACTATCTTCTGACATGATATTAATTATGATTTCTAATTGGAACTAACGACCTTCAACCTGTAATTAGCAGTCACAGACCTCATCATTATCATCATTATTTCAGCCATACATCTACAGCTGGACATAGATCTCCTCCTTAAATTTCCAATAGAACCAGTTGAAACCAATCTGCATTTAGTATTTTCCGAAAACCTCAACAATATCATTTGTCTATCTTGTAAATGGACGTCCTACTCTGCGCTTGCCGGTTCATGGTCTCCACTCCGAAATCTTAAGGCCCTGGATGCCATCAGTTCTATTTGCAAAGTGGCCTGACCACTGCAACTTGAAATTGCCAATTCACTGGGCTATATATGTTACTTTCGTCTACAAATCTCCTCAAACCTAAGTAGATCTCATAGAGAAACTACAATCATAACCCTGGACTTCCCATATCTCTATGAACGGCTGTGATTTTCCCAATAAAGTTCAGAGTGAGAGACCACATATAAAAACCGCAAGTCATCATTGGTAACACATTGAATACTATATCATATTCCTCTAGATGTAAAGTTAATTATATGAAATACCCAAAAATAAAATGTAAATAACTGGAGAAGATAAGTAAGAGTAGATAATTAGCTATGTAAAAATCTGGTCAGGCCCCCAGTAGGAGGACGGATGACATAGTTAAGATCACGGGAAGTCGCCGGATGCAGGCACCACAAGACCAGCTAACGTGGCAATGGTTGGGAAAGCCTTGCATACCGTCCATCAGCTGAAAAATATAGGGTTGGCCAAAAATTTTTGCAAATAGCAACACTTGATTTCTTCAAAACCGTGAGAGTAAGGGGCCAACGGCGAGACGGAGCACATCTCGACGATGTAATTTTGAAAAACAAAATTTTTATAAATGATAATTACGGTAAATAAATCATAAACAAAATAGCATTTTACTTTTATTTCTACACATGTTTCAAAAGTGCAAAAATTTATGGCCCACCCTATAGAAGAAAGAATCTAGTAATAAAATTAATAAAGCAGGAATAAATGTAGAAGTTCTCATCGGTGGCATAGATAAGAATAAACATGAAAATAGTAAAACGGGCATTAATTGTAAAATAAAAGCTAACATTTAGCGGCAGAGGATTTTTTTATGAAGCCTCCGCTATTGGGATCTCTCCTTCTACCCCTATTTTGTTGGGAGCAGGGTTTTTTATTTCTTAACAATTTTTTCACATGAATTTTTTATTTTCGTCCTAGTCTTCCATAGTTCACAATATCTTTTTTTCTTCCTTCTATCATTCCATTATTCCATCTTCCTTTCTCAATCATTCCATTCCTTTCATCCATCCTCAAACACTTCAGCTGTATTTTCTATTGCAGTATCACAGCTTTATTTAGTTTATTTATTTTTCTCATGTACATCAATTTGCGGCTGAGGATTTCAAGTGGGTTTAACACGTTCACTGCGGGCCCAATTTTGAAGAACTTTCAGCTGGTGCGGCTGAGGTCGAATCAGCCTCAAGCTGAACTTCCTAGTAGTGCGGCTGAGGCCTTTTCTGCCTCATGTTCATCAATTTTTTTTTACAATATTGAGTCAATGCTTCGCAGAGATAAAGAAAGCTATATTTGTCTTTGTCATACCTCATACGGTTGAGTGTAAACAGCCGCCGCACTAGAGAGAAAACACGAGTTTTACGCGCCGCACCAGTGCAAAGTCTACCATGAGGCTGAATCGACCTCAAGCCGCAGTGAACGCGTTAAAAGAAATTAATATTAATTCGAATACCTGAACTTCGAGCGTGCCAGCTAAAGTCATAACTGCTCTTGACAATGTAATATTTTCCAGTTTAATCAGTACGTTGTCGATGATCGGATTCACTACGGGACTGGTGGCCTCTTGGCTGACGTTTAGCGGTTTGAAGAAGTTTTCTATCAGCAAATCACCTAGAGAACAGAGGAATAAAGTGATCAGTTTACCACTGAGTTTGGGGTGATTGACGATTTTTTTAATTTAGTCATGGAGCGTGGTCAAATGATATCAATGAGTTACGATATTGTTAACAACTTCTCTGTCTATTTTAAGAAAACTTACCCATGTTCAGAACCAGTAGATCAGGCGAAGATGGCTTCTGAGGAAGAAGCAAGACCGGTGCATGAAGCTGGAAAACATAAAATTACTCATAAATAATACACTATTCATAACATCGTAGTATATTTGAGGAAAGAAGATATTTAATTGTATTTTGTCTATATTTATTGTGTCACTAAAATATAAGTTCGAAAACCTGAACTTCATGAACGCATTAATATTTATTTTAATTGTGAATGCAGCCGTTTAACTCTATACATAGATGTTAATAAAATGTAGAGAAGAATAGAGCATGAAGAAACAATTAGAAGTGCTATTTATGATAAAGACAAGGAAGCTATAAAATTAAGGCGAAATGAAAATAAACTCTATATATGATCTACTGCTACTTATCAACAGGAAAATTTAAGGAAAGTGCTGTGGTTTGAAAAGAAAACCAGTTCGTTTTTCAGATCCGCGGTTTCAAAAATCAAATTTGCCCTAACGATCGCCGACCTTCGTACTAAGATGGTATAAACAGGTCTCCTAAACCTTATAATGGTATATCTGTACCTCTATTGCGAGACTGAGTCTGGATGCGCAGGCGCGTAGGCGCTCCGCCCTTCGCCGTGCCTCGCGCTCCGCCCCCGCAGCGGCCTCCGCCGCTGCTGACCCTGCCACGAGGGGCTCCGCGAATTGCTGCCAAGGAAACATTTGCAATACATGTTATTTACTCTCCAATGGGCCGACAGGTTCCCGTAGACCTGGAGTGGGTACTCCCCCTACTAGGTAAAACGACGGCATAATCCAGGAAGTAGAATGCGGACTGTGCAAGACCGGTTACCATGGTGGGCTTTTGGGAAAGTCCTATGCAGTAGCTTGCAGTAGGCGCCTGTCGGCAGACGTGATGATACAGGATTGTACACAGATGAGATTCACAGATTTAATGAAGACAAGAGAAAGGTATATCAAAATTTAAATTCGAAAATCAACACGGAAAAACCAAAGAAATTATATCAGGAATACGGAGTTATATAATACAGATGTGGTGTGGTGCAGTTTGTGCTCCAGAGGTCTTTAAGTTTAAGGTGATAACAAACGTCTTTGAATCTGGGCTGTGTGAACACCAGTGCAAATACCCCCGTGATCATGATGGAATTACCAAGAGCACACGGTCAAGAAGAATGTTTCTTACCTGAAGTTGATGAAGCAGGGAGCAGAGTACCACGACGTGCAGCCGGCCAAGATATACCCGAAGCTCGGCGTGAGCGTGCGCTCGAAGCCTGGTCGCTGCTCTCACGTACTTCACCTCCAGAACCTTGTCCTCATCAGGCCATACCAGCTGATCGCCAAAAACAGAATGGTACTTGAATTTATTGTATTTTATGACATTTCATCTTTTATATCACTCACAATGTACTACTTGTTTATTTATCTATTTACATTATATCGTTTACTTTTAAATCTAATTTAAAATAGGGAGAACCATGGAAGAATAGAATTGCTGAAGACCACAAACCAAATGCAGCTTAAGTTCCTTCTGGTTGGATCGACGGCGTAATTAAGGTTGTGGATGCAACTGGATATGGGCGCTGCCAGATCAGACATCTAGTCAAATTTTTGCGGATGCCTGTTCCTTTTATTTGACGTCTATTGGCCGTCATGTTGATGATTAGGAATTATATTATTAGTCCAATAAAGATAATGTGAAAGAGAAAGAAAAATATCAGAATATCTCAATTCAAAAGAAATTATAATTATATCGAGCACAAATGTAATGCCTTATTTACGCTAAAAGTAAAACTAAGATGACGAAACTCGTTGTGATCTGGGAAGAGCCCACAACAAACTTAGCCGGGTTTTTTTGTGTTCACAACTATAATTAATATTATAGCAATTCATTCCCAAGGTGTGTTTTATCTTAAAATAAAAATCTTCAAATTGCTTATATAACTTAAATGCTTTCTCATCTTTATAACCTATATAGTCGTTGCAGTGTTTTTAATGTTTGTTTTTAACTTTTTTTAAATTTTTCTATATACGTAGTAACGACAATTGAAATACATATCTTTTTAAGAAGAAGAAAAATTAATTGTAGAAAATAATTAACAATATATTTGTATTTAATAATCATCTGAAAAACCTACAATATTCGTTTTTATTACTATATATTATAAAGCGTTTATTATTTAGACAAATATCATCTCGAAGCTTTGTACTCAGTTGACCGAAGACCCCGTAGGTTAATTAACAACGAAAAGCTCTCAAATAGCAGACTACACACCCTTGAGCATCGTCGTCAAGTTGCCAGCTTATCGGTTTTTTATAGGATACACTTTGGAGAGTGCTCGAAGGCTCTTTTCGAACTGATTGATCCATCACCATTCCTTTATCGGACTACTAGGCGCAGGAAAAAGTTTCATCCATACATTGTTGACATACCCAAAAGTCGAACTAAACGTTTTGACAGCTCGTTTTTGGTGAGAGTCGCCAAGATTTGGAACGATCTGCCTGGGTCTATTTTTCCTGATGAGAGATCTGGAGTCTTTAAGAGTAGAGTGAACAGGTTTATTTTGTATGGGCGTGTACCACCACCGTCTTCATCTACACTTTCCATCAGGTGAGATGGAAGACAAACGCCTATTCCTTTATATAATGTTAAAAAAACGTTCATGCTTCATATTGCTTGCCAGTACGACCACAAGACTTTTTTTAAAATAGTTCTTGCGCGTTCGAATTCAATTTCGAATGAGGATTTGAATTCGAAAGCCACCATTAATGTTACCGTCCTTTTTGTATTAAGAAGCAAATATAGGAGTTGTAGTAAAACATCTGCTAAACGCGTGTAATTAATAAAATAAAAATAAATACATTTAAAAAACTTTTAAGTTAAATGGTTTTTTGATACCCATATTGTGGTGGTTGTGGAAAAATATGTACCTAGACCGCCATATTGGAACGGCGTCCATCTTGAATTTTAAATTTTGACATAATCATCGTGTTTTACTAGTGTAGTACGTTCATTTGATACCCATATTGAGGGGGTTAAGGAAAAATATGTACCTAGACCGCCATAATGGAACGGCGGCCATCTTAGATTTATAATGTTATTGATTTTATTATATTGTATTGTCATCTAAATTAAATGTGTGTACCAAATTTCGGATCAATCTGACAACGGGAAGGTGCTTAAATTTCAATTTCTAATTTTGATCCAAATAAACAAATTCCGTACGGGTCGAACTAAATAAAACCGTTTAATAATAAGTAAAATCAGTTCTGTTTTTAAAATACTTGCCTTAGGGTACAATGTATTCTCAGATAGATCATCTAGATGTAACGATCCTAGGTAAAGTTTGAATATCATGCGGTCATTGGCTCTGAACACGCAATCACTCTCTAGTGTGGTGAGTCGAATCTCCACCAGAGAGCTGTCCAAATGGCATAGGCGTACGTTGATTGAAGTTGCCCTGGGAAAGCAGACCATATTATCAATGAAACAAATATTTATATCACTCAAATTTGTAACATCATTTGTTTTTTTTTTCTACCATTTACCGTTTTTATGTATGTCAGAATTGTTTGTACATAATAAAAAGATGGCACAGAATCTGCATCTAAAAACAAAACGTAATGAACTAATTTGTTAAATTAATTGAAATTTAAAAATAAATTAGACTTCTAACATGAGGCCAAAAAATAAAAATAGAATTCTTTAAAAGCAACCTGACGGAATAGCTGAACTTGGTGGCGCCAGGAGGAACAGGAGGATCCGCTTCGGGTCTCATGAGGCAATCCCATAACGTCTCCGTCTTCGGCAGCACCGTCTTCTTCAGGTTCAAGGCGATTCTGCTCTGTATTCTGTAAATATTTCATGTAAAATAAATTCGATCAATAATTTTACTCACACCTATATACCACATTTATTTTAAAAAAGTAAATAAATCCTACATAGGTGTGTGAATATATGACGAATATAACGAAATTCCACGAGATATATTAAACCTTTCCGTTTCTTAGTTTAAAATTCACGAGTTTTTAGTTGACTGAAATGTGTGGGACTTATTTTGTTGCTGCATTTACATTATTGACATTATAATGTACTTATAAAAAATTGATAAATTTCATTTAAAAAAGCAACTGTTGAATTTCTGGCTTTTCTCAACAGATCAGCGTCTAAACCCGGTGGTACATTATAACTTGTAAGGTTGAATATAATTGTGGCGTTCATAAGAACGCATCCATACTTATGATTTAAGAACGCACCTATTTTTCCACTCTCTCTTTAGACTCTGTGCATTTCGCTCTCTTTGACGCGCTGCACTATTGGATAAACGCTTTGCTTTCGACCGCTATAGCAAGAAGAGTATTGTAACTCAGATTGAGATTGTTATGCTGTGATATCTAATATAAAAAATTCTCGAGTCACGGTGTTCGAACTTGAACTCCTCCTAAACGGCTTGACCGACTTTTACCAAATTTTATACGCGTATTCAGTAGATCTGAGAATCGGCTACTATCTATTTTTCATACCCCTAAGTGATAAGGGTGGTCCACCCCTAAATTATTTTTTTTATTTTTTAGACAATTTTTTTGGTTTTTATTTTATTATGATACAGCATACAAAAATACATACAACCTTAAATTTTCACCCCTCTACGATCAACCCTTATCTTACATTTGTTAATTAAAACCCAATTTTTTTTTTGCAAAACAACGTTCGCGGGAACAGCTAGTTGTATTATATAATTAAACCATCCGGCAAGTGTTTTACTTACATCGGATTACCTACTACGAGACAAGGTGCCTGTACCTGTTGGTACCACAGCTCATAATTAGTCGAGGGTACGTGGTATATAACTCACTTGTCATTCAGGTAGTCGAGGTACTTGAAGAGTGTACGCAGAGCTGTAGCATGGAGGAGTATAGATACGTGACCCATGTCAGCGACCAGAGCCTGCTCCACACTGTGGAAGTGAGATCGGAACTCGGGGCAGTTGGCGCGCACCTGCGGATATATTTATTGGAAAACTTAGGATTATTCTTGTGTTGTATGATGGTGACTGCGACCATATGTCCACTGTAAAACACCATTTATTCATTACTTTATAGGTGGTTATCTAGAACAATTTCCAACCTACGTGAGAAATAATCTGTGATAATTAATGTAAAAAACTGTGATCTAAGAATGTAGATGAAGGAAAAGGATCTGCAAGCGAATAATGACAGATCATGTGAAGCGTAAAAGGAATGAATAGAAGATAATGTGAAGGACGAAAGAGAATGCAGAATAAAAATTGAACCTAACACAAGGCGAGAGGACGAGAGACCCCAAAAGCAAGGGTCATAAATATATTTAAAGAAACCTATGGGAGAAGAATAATAATAATCGAAATATTAAACAAGAGTGATAAAGTTACTGTTAGGCACTAATCGGTATAACATAACTCATGAAGATGCCCCGTGGAGGGGTGAAACGCGTGTTGAGTGATTTAACGGTGGCAGTTGTGTAATTCGCATTGTTTGCCGCATACGCATTTATCAGCGGGCTGCCGGGCGGTTCACTTTGTTGCACAACTACCACTGCATGTGCGGAAGTGGCTAAATATTGGACCTTTTCTTACTTAAGAGTGATAAAATTATAAATATATAAATTAAATATGTGTAAGAAAATAAATAAGAACCAAGAATAAACCTAACCCAACAGCCGTCAGTTGCACGAGTGATGTGCCACGCCTACTTCCACTTGGTTCTTCTACGGATCCTTCTTTGAAGCTTACCAGTGTAATCTTAAAAATTAAAAAGGTTTATATTTCAATAAGATGAATTTAACTCGCCTTTCTGTAGAGCAAGTTGAAAAGATCTCCAGAACAGGTGAGGAGCTCCAGGTACTGGCCAGTGTTGCTGTGATGCTGCTTGTCGGTGAGCAAGGCCTGGTCCACGGACAACTGGACTGCAGGTCCGTACTCCATGACGGCAACATCCAGGCACACCTTGGTGACGCTTAGCATGATGTATGGTCGATCCACCTGGTCGCTGGAGCGGCTCAGGTTTATAACTATTACACCTGGTGAAGTAACATATATATTTTTTATATTAAATCGAAAATTAAGTTCGTGTCGAGTTCACTTTCGAATTGCCCCCTTAACAATCAAATTGCTTCCCTGTGGGACGTGGGCCCCCTATTGAGTAACACTGGTCTAAACACATTAAAATGACGTAAATATAACATCTTGGAGAGTAATAAAATGTTGGTCCGAGTGTTCCAAGTAAGTTTTGTCAAGCTAATCCAACTTGATCACCATTGAAATCAATAAGAGAGAATTTTATCATAACTTAAAGCATTTTAAGTTTAAGTTAAGCAAGTTAATTATAGGATCTTTAACAATCATCACTTGTGAACGACAAAAGTATTGTGTTTGTACCGCCAGCAATACGGAGCGGGAACGCTACACGTATAAAAGTTTATGCCTTAATTCTAAAACACTATCGTAAGTCCAAAGCTCTTCAGGTCAGACGTTGCTTCTTCTGTATCAAGCATAAGTCTAGACATGTGGGAAATACTACTGCAACCTTAGGGATGGCTCGGCTAAATATCAGCTCGAATCTCTTGATTCAATAGAACTTTGTACTTTTCGACTTACAGATGGAAGTTGGTTGGTAGAAACTTCCCAGAACTTGAACATCATCAGAGAGTAGCGGGTAAGTTAATTTTTACCATGATTCATTTTGAGGAATGCACTGCGGAACTTCACGATCTTATTCTACCATGTTCGCTATAGGACTAGTAGGAAGTCGACCTACTACCACTATGAGACTGTAGAGTTCCCTTGGAGATGTCCAAGCGTTTCTGAACAGCCCGAGTATGGAACGATCTGCCAGCTTCCTTATTTCTCAAGAATTATAAACCTGGGTTACTCAACATCATAGTGAATAGGTACCTTTTCAACATGCGAGTTGGAGGCTAAAGAAAACTCTATTTCTTCCACTTGACAAAACAATCTTCTGTAAAGTAACAAGGTGAGTTCGTGGCTTGTATATCTTCGTTAGACTTACCAATGACGAATCGCATCAGCGTGCCGATGGTGTTGCTGGGGGAGACATTGTCATCGAAGCCTGGCAGGTCCACGGATCGAGCGTATTCCTCAACGTCGTCGTCACTCAACTCACTAATCGCAGGCTCCAGGGGTGGCGCCGCCGACACCTTCGCATGGTCATGTTTTGTCTCCGCAGCCCTAGGCAATCAAGTATACTTGGTATCAGCCAGTTTTGATTTAAGAAGAATCGTAATTTAAAAATCGAAACCCGTAATCACAAAATCAAATTTAATAGGAGAAACAAAGAACCTAATTATTTAATGGAATCAGGCGTTATTTTGCGGAAGTCCATCCTAAGTAAGAAAAGAACCAATATTTAGCCACTTCCGCACATGCAGTGGTTGTCGTGCAACAAAGTGCACTGCCCGCCAGCCCGCTGATAAATGCGCATGCGGCAAACAATGCGGATTACACAACTACCATTGTTAAATCACTCAACATGTGTTTTACCCCTCCAGTTATGTTACACCGAGTAGTGCCAAACACACAGAGAACCTAATTTCTTTCATAACTTCTATTATGTTCCACCTACAAGGCTTATTTATTCAACAAATCAAAGGTATTTTTTTTCTGCATCGATGTATTTAATTTCTGTTTATATATACTAGAAATTATCTGAGTTATTACGGAAAATAGATTTTACTGGAATTACATTTAAACGTTTTTTGAAAGTAATGTCAATTACGATAATTATTCGAGCGATGTTATATATTGACCGTCATCGGTAATTTCTGTCGACTCCTTCACTGCAACTGTTTTTACAGTTTTTTCGAGTCACATTGGCTTAGTTTGTGATCGATTCTTTAAAAAAGATTATAATATTAATACGTTACTGTAAATATATTAATAAAAAAGTACAAAAGTAGCCAAGTTATACTCCTTACTGCATACCCATTGCTGCAAACTTATCGAACCTTTTTGGTACTTGTTCTTACGATTCTACTTGTGATAATTTCGTTCCCGAATCATATCGTGATAGTTGTTTACCGTTTTAGTTTCATTAAACTATTTTCATAAATGATTTACTGCTTTTTTCGTAGAAAACATTAACGGTGTAATAAACAGGTATAAAAAGATCCTTTTTAAAATCACAAGGTATAAAACTCAGGGGCAGCTTTAGCTCGTGTAGCGCCCGTGTGCAATGAAACCCTGGCGCCTCCTAGGCTTGACACCCCCCCCCCCCTCTCTCGTTTTTTCATATTCCAACAAACTATTTCATAAGTAGGTATAGCTTACAGTGTGTTATTAGTTACGATCTTTCTTCTTATGACGGCAGAAAAACACTCGTTGTTTTTATGCCTGTAGCACATCCCTGTTGCGAAACTAAGCGAGGAACCGCGATAGTTCATGTTTCGTATTGTGTTTTAAGTTTTACGAGTACGAACAGCGAAATGTATCGAATTTCTGTTCCGTCGTCTCAGGCGCCCGTGTGTATTGCACATCCTGCACTATAGGTTAAGCCGCCCCTGATAATACTACCTATAGATACCGAATTTGACAGAAACGGAAGAATCTTGCATTAGCATAATACGAGATTATTCAGTGGTGGCGATGAAAAGGCTTTTGTTTGTTTGTCTTTTGATTGGACTTTCTTCCTTTTACCGCCCAAGCGGCAAAATTGATATATTCGAAAATGCAACTTTTTAGAAGACGAAAAATTTAATATTTATTATATCTCAAGAATTGATTTATTTAAAATTATAACCTTTATATAGTTTGAAAGTTAATTTTATACCGAGTAATCTTTGAATACATATATGTATATGTGTATATATATATATATATATATATATATATATTTGAAAGAACTCTTTACGTATCATTCTTCTCTGTTATTTATCTTATCTATTTATAGAAAAAAAAAGATATCTTTGACTATCTCCGCTATTTTTATCCATAAAATTATGAAAATAAATTGACAACGTGTATTGGACCTTGCAGATTTCAAATATTTAAAAACCGGTAAAAATGATAACAGCAATTGTAAAGTGATAAAATAACATAAAAGATTATGTACCTGTTTCTACTCAAGTAAGCAGCAACGATCTTCTGCCTCAGTTTCACCAGATCATTATACCCAGGGTCTGCAGACACACGGTCCAGTTCCAAAGCCTCCGCGACCTCCGGATCCTCTAACTCTTCGACGTAATCACCGGAGTCTATAAAGGAAACTGGTACCGTGTTCGGTACGGGTACGGGAAGGTTGTCACAGAAATCTAGCAGATGTCCGATGATGCGATCTGACAGGTTTAATTTTAGACTCGACAAAGATATATTTAATTTGTATCTGAAACAAAAACACAGTTATTTTAAATAATCATCGCCTCATATCAGCCCATGAACGCCCACTGGCACTGGCATCTCCGAAAGATGCCAGACAGGTTGGCGATCGCAGCGTGGTATTATGGTACGCAGAAGAAGTTGCTGCCCATCTTCTGGAAACATATTTGAGCAGTGGCAATCCTATATAATTAATGCACAAATTGTGAATTATATAACATGTGTGTCCTAGAATTCGAATCTATGACCTATGATTGCAAATCTTAGTTCTCTACCGTTGCTCACTCTGAAATATGTCACATCAATATTTTTTATCGGAATGCGAGAGGATAATATTTCTGTCAGTATAAATCTGCAGACATAGTAAACAATAAATTACTTTTTCTTACAATTGTATTACCATTACATTATTTAATATAACTGAAGTCAAATAAGAGTTTTCGGATAAGGTGTATCATAAATTTAATGATAGTGAATAAAAAAATTATCTCGTATATATTATCTTGATAGTAAATATAAAAATCATCCCGTATATATTACCTTGATAGTAAATATAAAAATCATCCCGTATATATTACTTTGATAGTAAATGTAAAAATCACCCCGTATATATTACCTTGATAGTAAATGTAAAAATCATCCCGTTTATATTACCTTGATAGTAAATATAAAAATCATCCCGTATATATTACCTTGATAGTAAATGTAAAAATCATTCCCTATATATTACCTTGATAGTAAATGTAAAAATCATCCCGTATATATTATCTTGATAGTAAATATAAAAATCATCCCGTATATATTACTTTGATAGTAAATGTAAAAATCATCCCGTATATATTACCTTGATAGTAAATATAAAAATCATCCCGTATATATTACCTTGATAGTAAATGTAAAAATCATTCCCTATATATTACCTTGATAGTAAATGTAAAAATCATCCCGTATATATTATCTTGATAGTAAATATAAAAATCATCCCGTATATATTACTTTGATAGTAAATGTAAAAATCATCCCGTATATATTACCTTGATAGTAAATATAAAAATCATCCCATATATATTACTTTGATAGTAAATGTAAAAATCACCCCGTATATATTACCTTGATAGTAAATGTAAAAGTCATTCCGTATATATTACCTTGATAGTAAATGTAAAAATCATCCCGTTTATATTACCTCGGTAGCAATTTGTAATCCTTCTTGATACTACTTGAGAAGACTAGCTGAGCTTTAACTTTTGGTATGAGATGCAGTTCGGAGTCCGCGTATTTTCTAGACTCTCGCCATGGTTCGTTCCACTCGGAAAAGAGTACCTGAAATGATCATCATTAAAGTCTAACGTGGTGGGCAGTGAACATTGGTAAGTTCGGAAGATGAGGTAAGGCTGCTTTCAGACCCTTCCATTGAAATTCTATAGATGAGGCCTGTGAACCAGAGGACTGATCTTCCTATGGCTGAGATAGCGGTGATGATGATAGATTATAAAGATATTTTTCTTCCTAATCGTAAGGACTTGTGATCACGGAGGCTTTTAGACAGGTTTTTCATTCTATGAATTTCCACGCATAGGGCATATTCCAGGAGTGCTTTCAATTGATCCTCGCAAAACCAGACTACATACATATCTTGAATCATTCAAATTACCAAGAATAACAAATGTTTTAATAGCATTATTTTTATTTCGCATAATGTATCTAAATAATATAAAAAGAAGGAAAATGGCCGATGCACATTGCTTCAGCGCTCTCGGAGAATACAGTATTCTTCTGCATTACTTTTGTCTGCATTCTTAGGCATTACATTTCCAAGACGTCAATGCGCTTTCTATCTCTATCTTCTATAGTCTACCTTTCTATTTTAAAAGTCTGTCTCTTAGAGATTCTTTGCCTGGATCCTGAATTCATACCAAATATTACTGCTAACTTACCCAATCACAATTCCTTATTTACAACCAATCACACGTGTCGTTTGTGTGAGAGCGACAGAAGATATGTGTGACGGTGATAGGTATATATAAATACGAACGCTCCTAGTTTTGCTTGGTTTCTGTTGAAGTTGATGCTGTTAGCCACGGGGGTTTTTACAGTTTTACCGGAACTGAGTCCACGGAGCGGAAGGGTCCGTGAACTTAAAAATGAAACAGCTGGACAGATGCGTTCCAGTTGTATGATGACCATCGAACGTAGCAAACTGCTCTACCTGAGTAGAGCTGTGTAGTGTTGATGTTCTGTTTATCCAACCTCGATTCGTCCACGCTGTTACCGGCTAGGGAGCAGGCCGACTCCTAAGAACGGGTGTTGTGGTAGAGTTAGTAGTGTTTTTCGAATGACGCGATGTCCTGTTTGGAGTGTCGCATGTGCAGTGGTTGCTGGTGCCGTGTGGTTACCGCTTGTGTTGTGAGTTTCTGCAGCAGATGAGTTCCTAGTTTTTTTCGCGTAATAAATTATGCAGCGAGTTGTTGTCGCTATACTATGTCATAAAAGAACACTATGTCTTACACATAAGAAGAATTAAACTTGTAGCCATTTTTCCTGCCGAATCAACCTAAAAAGAGAAGAAAGAGGAGTAAAAGAGAATGTGAGGATTGTCCTCACTTACTTGGTACGAGCATTCTGCGTGTAGTCGGTCGTATAGTTTCTCCTCCAGCTCCATGCAGGTTGCATCCTCGAGGACCAGGTTAGGCGGCTGAAGGTCCGACTTCACCACGATGCGGCTCACGTCCAATACCATCACATGTCCTGATCTGTAGAAACAATAATTCATAGTAACCAACATATATAGTCAGTGTTTTTTAATGGAGATTCAGGTCTGTAACAATAAAGAAATAACGAAGTCAATGTGGTACCAATACAATCAATGGAAACATTTTTATAATAATCATGATAAATAAAAAATAGGAAACTTCCATAGTGTTCACAAGGCACTGTGAAAAACTGACTGTACCAAAGTTTCGTCTGCAAAAATAAACGGAAAAAGGTTTTTTAATAAAATTCCACAAAACATTGGACTATCTATCATTCACAAAATTCAAAACGCACTATAAAAATATATTGACGGTAAAACCTTATTATTCAATAAACGAATATTTAAATGACACGAATCCTTGGCAGGGACTTCACCTGATTGTTTTAATTACACTATATCTGGTAAAGTGTATACGTATAAATATGTGTTGAACTATATTGAAAGATGTGTTGTTGTGGAGTTTCTTCCTGCTTTTTCTCCACAATTATAAAACAAACAGAGTAAAATAAAAATAAAATAAATTAAAAGAATAAAAAGATAACAAGTTGTCGATCAATGAGAATTCTGTTAAAATTTCCAGTGTCTAATAAATGAATTTTATATTTATTTTTTATCTTAACATGAATACTCAAAAATTTGTGAATTAGATTTTCGAAAAAGGCTTACCATTTTGTCAAAACTTGAACGAAGTTTACATAAAACAATCTATATCTATATGGATTGTGTACATTTTAATATCGATATAATTTCATTAGATATTACTTTGCGTTTTAGTTGACTGTCAAAAGTTGCTCTTTCTAATTTTAAAAACATTGAATGATATTTAAATATGAAAAGATAAATAAAGTTACTTATGAACGCATCCATGCTCCGGGATAACGATGCAAGGGCCTTTCAAGTCCACGTTGACCTGGAACACCTTCCGGCGACTGACAGCGTATGCCAGCACCGAACGCCCGACTCCGCTAGCGCGCTCCGCCACCTGGGACAGCTCCTCCGCCAGGTCTTCCGACGTCATTGAGTGAGTTTGGAAGAAGTTTATTAACTCCGTGAACGCATGCTGTGGAGAAAAAAAAGTGATTATTAAGGATAGCCAGCATACGTTACCAGTACAGAAATTTCTTTATGGCCCCGTTTTTAAAGCCTCTTTTTCAACCTCTATCATTTGGGTGGACAGGATCTCTATTTACATAATTTTAATTGATTTCCATACTCATCTTCGGTCCTTCTAAATGTTTTTCATTTCTTTCCATGCATTGTTTTACTTTCTTCGCCTTCTCTCTATAGTTCAACAATTTACATTTTAACTTGGGCAGAGCCGCATTGGAAACCTCACAATCACACAAAGAGTCATGGAAACGACTGGTGCTTGTGATTTCTCTACGAGATTGAACCAAGGATACGGAGGTCTGTGGAGAAACCAAAGTACACATAGACCAACAGAATGGCATTTTGATGTAGCAGTAGAAAGCTTAATCAGTGACTGCTGAAGCTAAGATTTTGGAGGGGAGACCACAGACGTCCACATAGAAGTAAGAAAAGGACCAATATTTAGCCACTTCCGCACATGTAGTCGTAGTCGTGCAATAAAGTGCACCGCCCGCTAGCCCGCTGATAAATGCGTATGCGGCAAACAATGCGAATCACACAATCACTAAACAATAATCGGTGTAACATAACTCTCGGTGCACTACCACTGCATGTGCGGAAGTGGCTAAATATTGGTCCTTTTCTTACTTAGGATGGACTTCCGCAAGGTAACGCCTGATTCCATTAAATGTCCACATAAAAGGTAGACAGATGACCTTGTCAATGCCCTTGGAAAACACTGATGTAAGCCGCTGCCAACCGGACGTAAATTGTTCTTGAAAATCCATGGGGTAGACCTATATGTCCAATTGTCAACGTCATATGTCTGAAATTGACATGATCATGTTTTCCCCTGATAACTTACTTCAACATATAAAACCTCTATAGGTTCCATCAACCAACAGAGGCCGTAGTCCGCTTCGCTGTTGCACGGGTTCCTTTCGAAGTCTACCGCCAGCAGGTTGGAACCGGCTAAAGCAGTGCCTTTCTCGGTTGTCAATAAAGGAACGAGGTCACCGTCAGATGTCGCTCCTTCCACCACTATACTTTCCGCACGCGCCGATAGCTGGAATACACAATATGTTAATAACTTAAAAGTCAATATCGCATTAACATTTCATAGCTGACAGTTCAATCTAAATTTTCACAATTGCACTAGCGATTCGTGCTTTAAAATAATTACGAGTGACTTAATTTAACTTAAGTGTTTTATTTATTATACAAACACATAATTTTCATTCTAATATTTTCTCATTTATAAAACTTTATTATTCTCTATTTATTAAAATAAATCTTTATATAAATAAGTAATTTGTAATGTCTTAGGTCTAAATAAGTTTTTCTCAAACTTCATGCTGTCATGCTCCAATTTAGTCTTTCTAAAAGTTCTTATAATCCCCCATGTATATATACACAAGTAAGTAAGAAAAGGACCAATATTTAGCCACTTCCGCACATGCAGCGGCAGTCGTGCAACAAAGTGCACCGCCCGCCAGCCCGCTGATAAATGCGTATGCGGCAAACAATGCGTCACTCCGCCACACAACCGCCACCGTCAAATCACTCAACACGTGTTTCACCCCTCCACGGGGCATCTTCAGGAGTTATGTTGCACCGATTAGTGCCAAACACAGAGTGATACACAAGTAATTTTTTAAAACATGTAATAAAAATTCTTAATAATTTTTTTTAATTAAAATATTTTTTTTCTAAATTTATTAATTATTTCGTATAATTATTTAACGAAATTATTTATGAATTTGCTTTTACGAAAATGTTAAACCCCAGAGCAAAAGGTTTAAACTCGTGTCGAATCAGTTCGAATTGCCCCCTTTAATAATCAAATTGTCCACCTATGGGAAATGACTCCCACGTTGGGAAACTCTGCTCTAGTTTGTAATACTTTATTTGAAAGCCTTAAAATATTTTATTGACCATCTGTCACTGTTATAAATGTATAAATACGTATTGGAAACTTTTTCATAATTAATAAAATAAAAGTATTTATGGTATGTTTAAGTCTCGACGGCTCGAAGCAGAATTTAATGTTGGTTTTCGATATAAAACAAGAACATTTAGTTAATTATTTAATGTTAAGAAATCAAATATGTTACAATTGTAAAATGTCCGTTGATGGTAGATGCAAAAAGAAAAAGATCGTCTTTTGTTAGAAGCCGGTGAAAGACGCCATGCGTTCCGATACACGCACTCAAGTACAAATAAAAAGTGTTACGTTCGGATACAATATCGAACAAATATATATACGAATTTATAACCTTCATATAAAAGTAAAATAATTATGTATGTACGTTTCTTAAGTACGAAAAACTAATAAAATGCGAAGGCTTGTATAAAGAAATTACCTTGTAAGCCTTTGCCGATGGCCGCGTCTCCAGTGATGCGAGGAACTGAGTGAGACTCACCACCAAAACCTCTTTACTTCTGTTCATCAACGTGAACGAACAGTTGGCCAAAGTTAAGTTCAGCTTATGTTCTAAAACATACAAAAAGTAATGTACACAAATACATATATACTCGTATAAATGCTATATTATTTTTGATCTGTTTTATTTAGTCAATGAAATACATTGTCAAATTATTATCACATTAAAATCAATTCGCTAACTATATATATAGAACCTTATTTTGAAGTTTAATATATTTTTCATTTAGTATTCATACCACTCTTTTATTATTCGTTAAAATTAATTATTAATTAAAAAAAACTAAATAATGCGTTTTCCCTTACCGATACATTGTTTAGATTTATCCTGTTTTGGAGCACCCTCTACGTATCCAATCAATTCGCATACTCTCTTCTTTTCTGGACTGGAAAGGTGTGTCCACAGGCTCCGGCTACGTTCGGTCTTTACACACAGTTCCACGTGGGACTTTTTTTCCGCGTCGGAATCACTATCCACGTCCGAAGTTGTAGGCCTCCACCAATCAAACTCACTTTCCACCACCTCTATGCGATCCGGTTCTTGCGACAGCAACTACGGATATCATAATGTTTTGAATTTAGAAATCAAGGAACATTCTCGATTTTTTTTTCAGTTCGTACTATATCATCGCTAAGTAACGAATTTGCCAATTAGGAAAAACCAGGGTCACAGATGTAGGTCGAAATATTACTCATCTGAAGAGTGAACGGGCACATTGTTCGTATAACCTAGGGTCGTTAGAACCAAAAGGTTCTGGAGTAGCAACCACGAAGATGTGGCGTGGGCAGGCTCTCCCCAAGGTAAAACGAAGGTCCAGGTCGTGAGCAGCGCAATAAAGGTCATCGCAATCTTTAGGACAAGCTCATGCCCTGCAGCAGGTCTATCATCTGATATAACGAACACACGCATATGTAACAACAATAAAGTATTCTCCTTCTTTTCAGCCGATGGATGGCAGTGAAGGATTGCCAGCTTTTAAAATTCCTACCAAAGTTATTTACGATCTCAAGTCTGGAACGCATTTAATATAAGTTACTTAAATCTGGATTAAAATAATCTAGCAAGATATAGATAAAAATACGTATAAAACATGCTACTCGTATCTCTGTGGAGAATGAATAGATACAGCTAAACACTGGCATGTAGGATGAAAGATACTCCTAGATCTAATTTTAGAAATTGAATCCGTCTATTATCTAGAGCAGTGTTTTCTAACGTGGGACCCACGCTCCACAACGAGGTAATTTAATTGTTAAGGGGCAATTCGAAAATGGTAAGAAAAGGACCAATATTTAGCCACTTCCGCACATGCAATGGTAGTCGTGCCCCGGTGTCCCGCATTCGGGGGACTCCGGCTCGACTTCGAGTGCCGGTCTGGTGTTCAGGTCAAAGAAGACACGATACCCTCCCTGATAGGCGATAAAGCTACTAGGCAGGATTTTGTATATTATTGTAAAACAATAGTTAAAAAGATTATAGAAATAAATAAAACCTAGGTATAAGATAAAAGACTGTTATAAAATAAATAATAAATGTGCAAATATGTGATACCTAGAAAATAAGATATACAAAATAAAAAAAGGGATGAAAGAAGAGTAGTATAGAAGGGCACAAAAGAAAGAAATATAGCATGAAAGACAGACTAAAAGAATATGTGATGAAAGACTGATGAGTATGAAAATAAAAAAAAATATATGTGAAAAAATTACTGTAACAAAAGACCCTGTCCCACAAAAAGATAGGGGTACGAGAGACTCCCAATAGCGGGGGTCATAAAAAAAAAAAAAAAAAAAAAAAAAAAAATGGTAGTCGTGCAACAAAGTGCACCGCCCGCCAGCCCGCTGATAAATGCGTGCTCATGTGCGGAAGTGGCTAAATATTGGTCCTTTTCTTACTTAGAATTGACTTCCGCAATGTAACGCCTGATTCCATTAAATATTCGAAAATGGATTTAATACGCATTTAATCCTCTTGTTTCAATTTAAAAATTATATATATTAAGTGAGGCTTGGCAAAGAAAAGGTTAAGAAACACTGATCTAGATCTTATGATTCATTAATTTATTTATATTATTATCGTTATAGTACTATCTAATTAAACTTTTCTACAAGGTATTCTTCCATTTACAGGTATGAAGTTCCAAACACTCTCTGATTCGAAATTAGCCCACAATAAATAATGATGTATATTTTTTGGGATCTCATTTAAAATATCCTTAATCTAGTAATTAGAGCTATGCATTCCAGATTATCACAAAAATCTTTCAAAACGTTATTGAATTTTTTACACTTCTTTTCTTTTCTTTCGCGTCCATGTCTTTGTTTTTACAAGTACCATAAATATTTCCAAAAGTTTTTGTTCACGTTTTTGAATGTGTATGTTTGATCTATTTTAAAGACACCCTAACAATGTACAGTTTTTAAAATTACGTTTCGTGCGACCACATCCTCATCCATACTCCATATTGTCATCCTCAGGTTGTGCGCCAGTATCTGTGCGGCGGTTGCCGTATTTATATCGATGAATCTTGCGATCGCATCTTGAGTCTCGTCCGTGTAATACACGCACGAGTTCGTGTGGCGTGATATCGCTACCGCCGCATGATAGACACTCTTATACAGCCCTAGAGTGTCTGTTGTTCGACGGACAACGATGACCACCTCGCTATTTAGCCTCGTGGATGGTGAGCGTTGTTGAACTTATCTCTGTACTTTGGCTAATGACAAGCAAATTGAAAAGTCTTCCTAACAGAGTCAAAAGCGGAAATTTCTCAGGGCTCACCTGGGTTAATTAAAAAAATATCGCTGTTTACTAACAAAACTATATTTTGAAATCAAGTAAGTCTTCAGAAACTAACAAATAACATAACAATATATTGATTCGATATTGCTACCGCTGCGTGATGGACACTGTTATACAGCCCTAGAGTGTCTGTTGTTCGACAGAAGATAATTAAGATAGACTTACAGAGCGAGGTGGTCATCGTTCTCCGACGAACTTCTTAAATTTATTATGAGATAATAAAAATATATTACACAGGACTGAATTGTAATAGCGTATACAGTAGCCCTCAAAAGGGCTACATTTTTGAAGCCAAGAGAAAGATATAACATACTTTTCTATGTCTCTAGTGCTTATGTACATCGCTATTTTTCCTGAATTTATATATTTAAAAAATCGCCTTATACTGTACGTATATCAAAAGTACATTTAAAAAAAATGTTGTCTGTCGTTGATTGTCTGTTTGTTGCGTCTAATCTCTGAAATGATTGTCTAATTTTAACGGAACTTGCAACTACTTTTATTTCAGAAAAATTCTTATAAAACTAAATAAGCCTAATAATTTTTTTGTTAATTTCCCCGCGGATGTAGTCGCGGGCATAGTTAATTAATATACTTAGGAACAAGAACCAGATTGATGTATAAATCATTTTGTTTAAGTCAGAGAGATTTCACAGTGATACTAATGACAGTTATAAACACTATATTAAGTAAGAAAAGGACTAATATTTAGCCACTTCCGCACATGCCGATTAGTGCCAAACACAGAGTCACTAATCGGTGTAGCATAGCTCCTGAAGATGCCCCGTGGAGGGGTGAAACACGTGTTGAGATTTAGCGGTGGCGGTTGTGTAATTCGCGTTGTTTGCCGCATGCGCATTCATCAGCGGGCTGGCGGGCGGTGCATTTTATTGCACGACTACTACTGCATGTGCGGAAGTGGCTAAATATTGGTCCTTTTTTTACTTAGGATGGAGTTTCGCATAATAACGCCTGATTCCATTAAACACTATATTCTCACTTCGAACTTAGCCTGTTCCCTCGCAATGACGACGGATATGATCGGGAGGTTATCTTCGCACTTCTGCAAGTCCAGCTTCAGTTCTATGTCGTTTGGACTCCGCAGAGTGCTTTTGTAGGTCTGTTTGTAAACTTTACAGGTCTCTCGGTGCTTCTTTATGGCCGCCCATGTGTAAGGTCTGACCCTCTGCTCAACCACCACGTTGTAAGCGTATCGCCACCATTTTCTGATGTCCTTCGACAAAGGAACACCGGGGTGGAGATGACGGTATTTTCTAGAAAAAAAAAAACATTTTTTTAGCATTTTCTTGGAATTTCCGGCCCAGGAAAATCGTCCCGCAGAGGTTAATTCTCCGACACATAATTATTGTGAATTTGAATGTAATTACATACCTTAAAAATATTTAAAAAAATGTAAATTACTTCAACGATATGTATTGTACAAAGTCAAATTTAACCCATTCCTTACCACAGTCCGTTTCGCCGAAGTGACGCTACTGAACCGGGCATGTGCAACGCGAAGTATGCACATTGCATGACGGTAAGCTGATGTTAGAATTTTTTCATTTGTGTTACATATTTAAAGATTTTACTGGTATATTGATTAAAAATGGAATTTCGAATAATTCTTAGTAATTTATTTGGCTGTGATAAATCTTAAAACAGGGATCTACACATAAGCCTACATTACAAGGTGGATGCTGTCTAAATCTGGCGCCGGTGACGAAAGGGTTAAAAGTAATATATATCGAAGAGGTTCTTCTGTAAAGATATCTATGGAATATAAACTATAATCGCCAAGTTTGGCAGGTAAGGTTGGCGATTGCAGTGTGGTATTATGGTAGGCAGAGGACGCTGTTGTCCATTGGAAACCTGTTTGTGAGCAGTGGCAATAATATATAATTAATGCACAAAGTTTGAATAATATAAGATTATATATCTCAGTTCTTATCACTGTACTACCACCGTCTAGTTTAAATTCCCACGCCTTTCTGTTTTACTCTGTATCTTGTAAATATTTTGTATGATTGTTAGTATGTATCAATTAGTTTGTTCCTCAATAATAACAATATTGAATACCAACCTATTTAACTTTATACGTCGAAATGAAGACAACAGGTTTTCAATGGAGAGATACTGTCGTCGTGAGAGCTGCAACGCACTGTCTTGCAGCACTGCGTCCAGTAGAAGTCTTGGTACCCTCGCTTCTGCCGATCTGTTTATTAACACCTTCACCTTACATGTTACAGGTTTCAACACTGAAATACAATAGAATACATATATATATGAACACATATGTATATATATATATATCTTCTTCTTTTCAAGACTTAGGGCTTTCCAAAGATCAGCACGATGTCTAATCTTGCGCTGCTCGCAACCAGCGATTTCCCACGACTGGTCCATCTAGTGGCGGGGCCTAACAACGCCGTCAACCGGCTATGGAACAATCTACCAGCGTTTTTGTTTCCAACTGACTATAACTTGGGAGTCTTAAAGTAAAAAGCGATTAGGTTTTTCTAGGCAAGCGTGTAGACCACCATCACTTAACATCAGGCGAGGCAGAGGTCAAATATTTTGCGTATTGTCGGAAAAAAACATTGTATTGAGGTCTTAAAATCTAGAGTGATTAGGTTTTTCTAGGCAAGCGTATAGACTTCTTCATCACTTAACATCAGGCGAGATAGAGGTCAAATATTTTGCGTATTGTCGGAAAAAAAATTGTATTGGGGTCTTAAAATCTAGAGTGATTAGGTTTTTCTAGGCAAGCGTATAGACCTCTTCATCACTTAACATCAGGCGAGACAGAGGTCAAATATTTTGCGTATTGTCGGAAAAAAAATTGTATTGGGGTCTTAAAATCTAGAGTGATTAGGTTTTTCTAGGCAAGCGTATAGACTTCTTCATCACTTAACATCAGGCGAGATAGAGGTCAAATATTTTGCGTATTGTCGGAAAAAAAATTGTATTGGGGTCTTAAAATCTAGAGTGATTAGGTTTTTCTAGGCAAGCGTGTAGACCTCGTCATCACTTAACATCAGGCGAGACAGAGGTCAAATATTTTGCGTATTGTCGCAAAAAAAAATTGTATTGGAGTCTTAAAATCTAGAGTGATTAGGTTTTTTCTAGGCAAGCGTGTAGACCTCGTCATCACTTAACATCAGGCGAGACAGAGGTCAAATATTTTGCGTATTGTCGCAAAAAAAAATTGTATTGGAGTCTTAAAATCTAGAGTGATTAGGTTTTTTCTAGGCAAGCGTGTAGACCTCATCATCACTTAACATCAGGCGAGACAGAGGTCAAATATTTTGCGTATTGTCGGAAAAAAAATTGTATTGGAGTCTTAAAATCTAGAGTGATTAGGTTTTTTCTAGGCAAGCGTGTAGACCTCGTCATCACTTAACATCAGGCGAGACAGAGGTCAAATATTTTGCGTATTGTCGCAAAAAAAAATTGTATTGGAGTCTTAAAATCTAGAGCGATTAGGTTTTTTCTAGGCAAGCGTGTAGACCTCATCATCACTTAACATCAGGCGAGACAGAGGTCAAATATTTTGCGTATTGTCGCAAAAAAAAATTGTATTGGAGTCTTAAAATCTAGAGTGATTAGGTTTTTTCTAGGCAAGCGTGTAGACCTCGTCATCACTTAACATCAGGCGAGACAGAGGTCAAATATTTTGCGTATTGTCGGAAAAAAAATTGTATTGGAGTCTTAAAATCTAGAGTGATTAGGTTTTTTCTAGGCAAGCGTGTAGACCTCGTCATCACTTAACATCAGGCGAGACAGAGGTCAAATATTTTGCGTATTGTCGGAAAAAAAATTGTATTGGAGTCTTAAAATCTAGAGTGATTAGGTTTTTTCTAGGCAAGCGTGTAGACCTCATCATCACTTAACATCAGGCGAGACAGAGGTCAAATATTTTGCGTATTGTCGGAAAAAAAATTGTATTGGAGTCTTAAAATCTAGAGTGATTAGGTTTTTTCTAGGCAAGAGTGTAGACCTCGTCATCACTTAACATCAGGCGAGACAGAGGTCAAATATTTTGCGTATTGTCGGAAAAAAAAATTGTATTGGAGTCTTAAAATCTAGAGTGATTAAGTTTTTTCTAGGCAAGCGTGTTGACCTCGTCATCACTTAACATCAGGCGAGACAGAGGTCAAATATTTTGCGTACAGTCGAATAAAAAAACTGTATGTTATACTAAGAAATGAAATTCCTAATATTGTACTTAAATAAAAAAATATTATTTTATTGATATGTATACATACAATCTCATTTAATCAAACTGTAATAATTCTTTTAAAACGCTCGGAGAGATATGGTGATGTTTTCATTTATAAAGTCACCTTTTCTTTCAAAATCATTAGTTAATTTATTAAGGTATAAAAATGAGGTATTCGATGTGCTATTATTCAAAATATTACACAAGCTTTTTAAAATAATCCCGCTAGTCAATGAGCTATGGATAAAGCGATGATCATGACTTCTTTATGAGATCAAGAGGAGAAGAGAAGATAAGATCCTTAGAATCCGACATAGCCCAACTGATGGGCAAGTTGAAATTGCAGTGGGCAGGGTACCTAGCACGTGGAACAGATGACTGCTGGAACCTGAAGGTTTTAGTTTGGTGGCCTCTGGTGAAGCTTGGGACATTCTTGTGGGCGGATAGAAGAGGTCATTGTCGAAAGATGCTAGATGCAAATTTTTTCTCATAGGGTTTACTGGAAATCTATAGAGAAGTAAGAAAAGGACCAATATTTCGCCACTTCCGCACATGCAGTGGTAGTCGTGCAACAAAGTGCACTTCCCGCCAGCCCGCTGATAAATGCGTATGCGGCAAACAATGCGAATTACACAACTGCCACCGTTAAACCACTCAACACGTGTTTCATCCCTCCACGGGGCATCTTCAGGAGTTATTTTACACCGATTAGTGCCAAACACAGAGTGTACTGTAGACTGGCTGGAAGTGGCAAAATATTGGTCCTTTTCTTACTTAGGATGGACTTCCGCAAGGTAACGCCTGATTCCATTAAATCTATAGAGAACGTCTATGTCCATCTATGGTTAAAATAATCACACCTGTAAGAACTAGAATAATAAATTCTTCAATAGACGATTATGATAAATGTCGATACTCACAAAATTCGAAATCTTCGTGATGCATGGAAAACTTGTTCAGTCCAGTCAGCATATAATGCTTCCAATTGTAATACTGCATGGGGGTTATGTGGGCAGTTTCGTTGTCGTCGAGCGCGGTGGCGGTTGGGTTCCAGTACAGTGAAAGAGATTCGATGCGCATCATCTGGTATACGGTGGACGCGTTCACCGGTGTCACCGACGGTTTCCATTTGCTGTTCAATTAAAACTTCGTTTTAATTTCAAAACTTCACAATTAACCTTAAATTTTTAAAATCAATATATCTTTATTTTTAACGTTAAGAAATGATCACTTTAATCCAATATTAAAATCACTTTTTTCTAGCTGTCATACCTGTAATCAATCACCTTGTATACACTCACCTTATATATATATATGGTATATATATATACCTTATATATATAAAAGGTATATATGTTTGTATATATGTTTAATAATAATTCCCCTGATAAGCGAAAAAGACACCAAACAGTCATTCATCACCCTCTGCAGAAAAATCGTAAAAAATGCTATAGAAAGAAATAAAACGTAAATATTGCAAATAAATAGATAATGAAGACAAAATAAGAGCTAAATAATATAAAGTACTGTGATATAAAATAATTATAGAATTTAAGTAATAAAAATGTGATATAAAATAACAATGTAATTATGAAAATGTAAAAAGTAAAGAGGAATGAATGAAAGGTGATACATAGCAAAAAGGAAAGACAGCAGAATTGTGGCATGAAAGAATAGACCGAAAGACAATGTGAAGTATGAAAGAAGAGAAAGTAAATAATAAAAAATTATGTGAATAATTAAATTTGCCCGTAAAGTCCCTGTCCCACAAAAGATAGGGGGTACGAGAGGGCCCCAAAATCGGGGGCCATAAAAAAAATCCCCAGCCTTACTATTCTTACTAACATGAAGACTCTATGCTTTATGTTGCCTGAATCAATTTAGAAGTAAGTAAATATAATTACCTATTAGTGGTTTCGATAGAGAGACTCTGCAAGCACAGACCACAAGCCAAAGGTCCGTCCTTCGAGCTGATGGAGTCCTCGTACCTGACGTGAACGTTCCTCACGTAAATCTGAATATTATTCACAATTGCTGTGAACAGGTTCTCAAAGAAATTCTGCGGACCTTTTAATATCTCACTCTCCGCTTCCAAGTCCTGCAGGATCTTTCTCTTCGCAGCCCTGGTTAGTCTTCTCTCTCTTTCCGGGTCGAAGTAGCTGTTGGATATAGCTGGACCCACCAGCAAGAGTACGTCTTCTATATTGACGACAACTGGATTCGTGTACAGTCCTGACCACGGTATTTGAAGACTGATGCGGCCAATTGTTCCGATTTTCACGTCGATCGGAAGATCTAACTCATACTGTTGAAGAATATTTACAAATATTTAATATGACTCTACGTTACAGTTATAAAACGTTTGTATGGAAAAAAAGAAAAATGCTGTTTTAAGGGTTTCCGCGGCAATTATTCGAATTTTTCACGCTGTGAAAAACATCCGTGAACTTCAACGAACATTTAAAATAAATACATTTAAAAAACTTTTAAGTTAAACGGTTTTTTGATACCCATATTGTGGTGGTTGAGGAAAAATATGTACCTAGTCCGCCATATTGGAACGGCGTCCATCTTGAATTTTAAATTTTGACATAATTATCGTGTTTTACTAGTGTAGCCCTTTCATTTGATACCCATATTGAGGGGGTTAAGGAAAAATATGTAATCCGCCATTTTGTATCGGCGGCCATCTTAGATTTATAATGTTATTGATTTTATTATATTTTATTGTCATCTAAATTAAATGTGTGTACCAAATTTCAGATCAATCTGACAACGGGAAGGTGCTTAAATTTCAATTTCTAATTTTGACGCAAATTAATTCCGTACGGGTCGAACTAAATAAAACCGTTTAAAAAAGAATTGGCCAAATTAGTCTAGGCGTTGTTGAATTATGCGCTTACCAACATATTTTGCGATTCATTTTTAAATTATAGAATAATATCAAAACAATGACTGCAGTTCACTTAAATATGGATGCTTTCGATAAAGCACGCATAAAAAAATCGAATGATATAAAGTTTTACGAACACTTTCGAAACGTCAATAAACCTAAAATATCTGCATTATTGTCCCTATAGGAAGCAACCATCTGGAAGGCATTTCTGTTGAGAGAAGCCGGTGAAAAAGTCAACAATTGCTTTTTACAAATATACATTTAAAAAGGGTGCTTAAAAATAATTAACTTTCTGTTGTAGTTTGTTCCTCGACAATAAAAAGTTGCTCTTTATAAATATAGTTTTACATATAATGGATTAATAATTTTTGCAGCATTACTACTGAAATTTATGATCAGTGTACGTCTTACGGCTGAAATGAAGGTGATGAAGAATATAGAACTTACCAGAGCTTCAGGTTTAAGCTTGAGGTCAGTGAGGTTGACATTTCCGGAGAAGATGCCCACGTTGAGGTTCTCCGTGTCGAGGTCCTGAACGTACTTGCCGAGCAGCCGGTTCAGGATACCAGCGACGGCTCCCTCGAACATCGTGAAATCTTATCTGAACCTTAAGACAAAATGAATAAGATTTAAATTCGTCTAATTTTACACAGATCTTTGCTAATAACATTCGAAATTTAAAACTTTAATATAAAATATATTTAAGTTTGTGTTTATACTACCAGGCGAGAAGTGTTGATACCTTCGCTAATAAAAAACCTTAATATTAGCGCTAATTTTTTTCTGTTATATATTGTCTTTTTATCACTTGTATGATACTAATCCCAAACATGTTAATATCCTATATAATATTTAATATCATTATATGCATTATTGATCGATCTTGCCTTGTTTGTCTTTGTTTGCCGCATACGCATTTATTACCGGGCTGGCGGGCGGTGCACTTTATTGCACGACTACCACTGCATGTGCGGAAGTGGCTAAATATTGGTCCTTTTATTACTTAAGATCGACTTCCACGAGGTAACGCTTGATTCCATTAAAGATCTTGCCTTGATAGCAGATGGCACGACAGTAATGTTATAATTTGATGGACAAAGTGTGAATTCGCAAGTCTTCCTTCTCTACCGCTAGGCCGGTATTGCTTGTATTGCCGTAGCAGTTATTAATATATTTATACTAGCTGATTCCGCAAACTTCGTTTCGCAACAAAAATTAAAGTTTTTAATTAACAAATAAAAAATAAGGATTGACCGTAGATAAATGAAAATTTAGGATTGTATGTATTTTTTAATGCCACATTATTAAAAAATAAAAACAAAAAATTTCGTCAATAAATTAAAAAAATATTTAAGGGTGAACAACCCTTATCACTTAGGGGTATGGAAAATAGATAATAGCCGATTCTCAGACCTACTGAATACGCATATAAAATTTGGTAAAAATCGGTCAAGCCGTTTCGAAGGAGTACGGTAACTAACATTGTAACATGGAAATTTTATATATTAGATTAAGTGTTTTTTTTTAATCTTCGTTGTTTCTTTTTTTATGATATTTACCATCTTTATCTCTGTACCGTTTGAACGGCTTACTGGTAGAAAATGTCGGCATTAAATTAGGCATATGTAAATAATATAAGAAGTGTTTAAATATATAAATCATTTGTGAAAATTGTATGAGTGATGTGATTGTAATTATTTTGCTCAGTAAGAAAAGGACCAATATTTAGTTACTTCCGCACATGCAGTGGTTATATATTGGTCCTTTTCTTACTAAGGATGGACTTCCACGAGGTAACGCCTGATTTCATTAAAGATCATGCCTTGATAGCAGATGGCACAAAAGTAATGTTATATTGTAATGTACAAAGTGTGAATTCGCAAGTCTTTCTTCTCTACCGCTATGCTGCCGTAGCAGCTATTAATATATTTATGTTAAGTGTTTTTTTTTATCTTCGTTGATATTTCTTTTCCTTTTCTTTTATGATATTTACCATCTTTATCTCTGTATCGTTTGAACGGTTTAGTGGTAGAAAAAGTCGGCATTATATTTTATAAGAAATGTTTAAATGTATGTGTGAAAATTGTGTGTATGATGTGATTGTAATTATTTCTCGTCAAAAGTGGCAGTATGCGGGGCACATTGTCACTGCAAGTGACGACTAAAGGGTGCTGTGATTCTAAGTGGCGACCACGAACAGGTAGACATGGGTAGGTCTCCCATTATGTGGACCGAATACACTCAAGGTAGCTCGAAGTAGCTAGATGTTTGTATGAAAATTGTAAGTTTATTTTCTTTACTATAATCCTCATAGTTACATTCTAGCAGTGGTATCTGTATACACCTATCCCCCTATTTACACGGTAGATACGTTCCTGAGAAAAACGTGTAAATCGAAAATTAAAAATTTTGAAGTCAAAACCGTGTAAATCGAAAAACTTGCAGAAAATGCATAATTTTGCTATTACAGTAGTGATTTTTTTTCAATATTTTTAGGTGTACACAGAAATAAAAATAAAATGCATTGACAAATTCAAAATATTTAATATTTTTTTTATTTAATTACAATACATTAAACAGAAGAACAAAAAATAAAACCGAAGGTGTTTTATTATCCTTTATCACTGTCAGAAATTACTTTTTTTCGGAATCGAAGGTTCGAATTCACTTTCATCACTCGAAGTTATTTGTGCCGATTCGATGTTTGAAGCAGAAATATTTACATTATGAGAGATGGTACTAAAATCGGTTATTAAAACAAAAAAAAAACTAATTTGGAAAACCGTGTAAAAGCGAAAACGTGTAAAACAAGTACTGTGTAAATCGGGGGATAGGTGTATGTATAAAAAATTAAAGCATAAATATAATTACCTTTTTTATTCTAATAATAGCCAATATTATCTTGTTTATTAAAATCACTTACACTTTTATAATACATATTATCCACGTGGTGAAATTGCAAATAAATTTTTTAATAATATTTTCTCGAATGAAATATAGTTAACTGCCTAAACAACAACCACAAACCGTATAAATGCACTCACGAAAACAGTTATTTAAAAATCGTAGCATTTATTTAAAAAAAGAATTTATGTTTCCATTATTTCAAATTGATAACAGCAAAGTCATGTTATGTACAGTTTACAAACAAGCTTGGAAATCACATAGAGACTGATAAATTCTATACTAATATCTTTCCCGGATTTTGTTACATATTTTCTTAGATGATATGATTATTACTAGTAAATATTGAGTAATTTTATTAAACTTGTAAGGTTGTTTAAAATGTTGAATCCAGGACACTTCCAACCGGTCCTATATGAAATTTGTGGGAATTTTTATGTCCAACAGTGGATGTTCAACGACTGAATGAATGATGATTAATTTTAATAAGGCCTTTAAGTAAGCTTTTATAATATCTTATTTCCTTACAACTTATCCTAACCATATAACATAATATTTTTTTATTTAATGAAATCAGGCGTTACCTCGCGGAAGTCCATCCTAAGTAAGAAACCAATATTTAGCCACTTCCGCAAATGCAGTGGTAGTCGTGCAATAAAGTGCACCGCCCGCCA
This sequence comes from Battus philenor, assembly GCF_028537555.1. Classification (NCBI taxonomy): domain Eukaryota; kingdom Metazoa; phylum Arthropoda; class Insecta; order Lepidoptera; family Papilionidae; genus Battus; species Battus philenor. Next base: position 14,205,258 of record NW_027181676.1, on the reverse strand, counting down.
GCCCGCTGATAAATGCGTAAAACAATCTGTGTTTGGCACTAATCGGTGTAACATAAATCCTGAAGATGGAAGGGTGAAACACGCGTTGAGTAATTTGGCGGTGGCGGTTGTGTGATTCGCATTGTTTACCGCATACGCATTTATCAGCGGGCTAGCGGGCGGTGCATTTCATTGCACGACTACCACTGCATGTGCGGAAGTGGCTAAATATTGGTCCTTTTCTAAATTTTTTTAATTTAACCATATTTAAAGTTACACTGTATATTTTGGATTACGGATCTACAATTTGAAGTAAGAGTTTACAGATCATACAGCGCATTGAACAGATCCGCCAGGCTTTGAGGGTCTAGATCGGAGAGCTTGGACCGCCGGCCAGCACCAAGTTGAACCAGCAAGGTTGACAAACCTAGTTAAGTTCATCGGAAGACGATGAACGCAGGCAGCTTCCGAAAGGTCCTTTAGGAAATCTGTGAGAATACCATGTCCAGCTGTGGACGTGTTATGGCTGAAATGATGACGACTTATGGTCCCAATTAGAAGGTTAAGGTACCAGAAGTCTCAGAAATTAGAATTTTTTATTTCTATGTATTTTGCTTGACAATATCTTACTATTGTTATGAATCAAATTAGTGCTGTTAGATCTGGTGGCTTTTACACATTCATCGGAAATGAGTTCACGGAACGGAAGGGTCCGTGAACTATTCAAAAGTTTAAAATAGGCCACCATATTTCCCCCGTTATTAGTGGTCTCTCTTTCACCCGTCTTATTTTTAGGACAGGGATATATACCTTCCTATTTTCACCCTGTCTCTCTTTCTTCACAATTGCTCTCTTTCTTCCCTCTTTCCTCCTTCACATTTTCTATCATTCTCACAGCGTTTATTTACATTGAACTCGTCCATCGACTATTATCCGTCGCCACGTTTCTTGAAATTTTAATAATTTACATATCCAACCCACTATTTCTATTTTTCTTTACCTAAATTTTTCCATTTAATCTTATTTCATACAATTTCTTCTCCAAATATATTACAGTGTACTCTTAAATGGTTTTGTTACGTTTAAAAAAAATTCACTACTAGTTTCAGCTTCCACGACATCAATAGCACAAAAGAAGCATATCTACACAAGTTTATGCGTAGTGTAATGTATCTAAGTATACTAATTGAGGCAGCTAAGCAATAACTTGAGACGCTTAATAATGACTTGGAAAATGAAAGGAAAAAGATAGGCCGAAGGCCTGTTTCAGGAACAGTGCCTGATTGGTTTTGTTAAATCAGGCATAGTACACCAATACCCCACTTTGCGTCGTAGTTACGTTCCAAAAAAACACGACGCAAATTGAAACGCCGCAAAGTGAATTAAGATTTTCTATAGCAAACCATGTAAAGATCGATGATAGATTCCAGGGCTACGAAAATACAACTTTTTAAAAATAAAATTGAACAAAATAAACATTTAAAAAACAAAAATAATATAACTATGAAATAATAAATAAATTGGAAAAATTTTTACCTTTTTTGTAACCAGAAACAACACGTTAAAATTTATATAAATTTATTATTCTCTTTTAAAAAAAGCACAACACACTACGTAATTGAAACTCAACTCTAAAATTAGCAAAACAAAGTGAAAATAAAACTGTATTAAAATTGCGTTGATTTTTAGTTAGAAAGGGAATCTCCGAGTTTTGATGGCATGGCGCAATTAGAAAAAAAAGTGTTGCTACTTTTTATAAAAAAAATTTCAAAAAAAAATTAAAGACTCGAACCCAAAACAACGCAACCTCGAAAATCTAACGACGCACAGTGAAAAATAGTACTAATTAAGCAGCGACGCAACTTCGAAAAAAACGCAAAACGAAACGACGCAAAGCTATTGGTGTACTTGTATGTATGACTTTTTGTCAATTGTTCTTTCACTATTTCTATCCTTTTTTATTAGTTTTTAACGACTATATTAGCGACATACTGGCCACTACAAAACACATAACTCCCATATAGTCATTCTGACATTTCTTGTCACAGACATTGACATTACACTGACATTTACTTTGTTATGATTACGTACGCTTATGACTGTATTATTATTCATAAGCATTGAAGTCCGAACAAACGGGAGTTTTCAATTCGTATCACAATCCAAAAGAGTATTAATACGTTCATTGCGGCTTGAGGTCGATTCAGCCTCATGGTAAACTTTGCACTGGTGCGGCGCGTAAAACTGGTGTTTTCTCTCTAGTGCGGCGGCTGTTTACACTCAACCGTATGAGGTATGACTAAGACAAATATAGCTTTCTTTATGTCTGCGAAGCATTGACTCAATATTGTAAAAAAAATGATTGAAACATGAGGCAGAAAAGGCCTCAACCGCACTACTAGGAAGTTCAGCTTGAGGCTGATTCGACCTCAGCCGCACCAGCTGAATGTTCTTCAAAATTTGGCCCGCAGTGAACGTGTTAAATATGTTGACTTATGTTGACTAGTAGAGAAAGCCTATAAGTAAATAATATTGTCGATACTCAAGGTGTAAAAATAATAAATACACAGACGTACAAACCGATTACCAACGTTATTAATATATAAATATAGATAAGACAACGGTATCGCTACGTCGCGATATAATCTTTGATAACGGCACACCAATATATAAGTATTGAAATAACCTACACAGAACTTGTTGTAGACTTCACGCACACTGTTGTTTTATTACTGCCTTGACCTTAACAAGAATATCCGAGCGTCAACAATAGTGACATTATAAAGAAACCTTATTAAGAAAATCAAAATGTTATTTAAAAAAAAAGTTACTTTTTAAAGAGGTTTCATATAAAGCAGTGATTTCCAAAGTAGTCTATATCGACCCCTAGGGGTCTATGACAACCTGCAAGGGGTCTACGTCAGCGAAAAAAAATTTGGGTGTCCATAAAATGAAAACGGGGGTCCACGATAGTGGATCTCAACACATACACTAATAGTACCTATTTACTTACATCATTCTATCTTATAATATCAAAACATTTACATCATTTATAAAAGTACCTATGAAGTAAAATATTTGTTTATTTAATGTTACCTATATTTTACATAACAGAAACAAAATTTTAATTTTGAGTAGTTTTAATTTAAATTCAATTAATAAATGTGTAAATTAACACGTGTTTTTACTTTAAGTTTTTAACACTAAACTTCACTACAGTTAGAAATTTACAGGAAATCAATATCAGGTAAGTAGGGGGTCTACCCAACACGGAAAAACATGGTAAGGGGTCAACGACACAAAAAAGTTTGAGGAACTCTGATGTAAAGACATGTTCTTAAGACAGTCAGTTAAACTAGAGGTCAATTGTTATATCGAACTGGCTGAACAGAATTCGAAAAACTAACAAAAACTACAAGGTAAAGATAAAATTAGTTTATTCGACATTGTAACTTTTAACAGAACTCTTATTGATCGTCAACTTATTATTTTATTTTTGACTCTACCACGCAACTATAACAATAGTTGTAGACAAAAAGCAGGAAGAAACTTCATAACAACACATATTTTAATAAAGTTTAAAAATACAGATTTATACATAAACACTTTATTATAAACCTAAATTAAAACAAAATAATCAGGCGATATCACTGCTAATTCTTGCTAATTCTTGTCATTTAAATATTCGTTTATTAAATAATTGTTTTTTTTTTGTCAATTCATTTGGTGCGAAGCAAAGTATAATCAAAAATGAAATGGATAAAAAAATAGATAATAAAAAATTATCAATAATTAGGTTGAAAGTTTCAATGTTGAACAAAATAACTTTTATCTTTATGTAATAACTAAAATGAAACATGAAAATTTTCTACGTTCAGAAATCAAGATAAAGGCCGACAAAATTAACGGGTCGGCAATCTCATTATGTAGTCTCGGAGCGTGAGCTAATGACAAACGATTCTATGCGAGAATACGAATGTCGTAATTACGTAATTATTATAATTCGAATGTACATTTGAATTTGGAATTGTAATTCGAATGTAAAAATTAAAAAAAAAATAATGAGAAATTTCGGTACAATGAACTCTAAGTAAAATCTATATAGCCTGTGTTAGAAAACTTCGCTAATATGTTAAGTTTTCTGAGAAGCTGTCATTATTGCGGTTTGCACAATGGATTTCACTCCTTTCGTATCAATCGATAAAACATATCCAGCTTCGAATCCTAAAAACCAAAGATTATAGATACGTTCATGATCCATTTTTAAAATTCCCTTCATACAAAACTTATTATTACATGATCAATTTCATTTCCATGTTTATCTACAATCAGTTGCAGATTATAAGCATGTCTGTTACTTTCTCTTTTATCATCGTTAACCCTTTCCACTCCAAGGCTGTTATGTAGCATCGATAAAATTTAATTGAATTATAGTATCTTGCGATTCTAGAATATGTTTCATTCATTCGTGATTCAAACATTTTAGTAACAAAAATCTTTCCTGTTTTAAAATTTTCCGCAAAAAAAAATATTACACCATGTCGAGTATCACTCGACAGTGGAGCTTGTGGAACAAAATCAGTGTCGAGTGACACTCGACATTGGAGTGGAAAGGATTAAGTCGCTTCTCAGCAGACGATACCTCATTCTTCACCATCTATCACCACGTTTTTGTATATCCTGAGGTTGTTAATGCAGTAGCTAAATCGTTCATGTGATTTGACCACCATCTCTCAAGTACTTATTTACTCAGATGCTTTTAAGCAAGTGGGTGTTTCAACCCATTGCAAGGCACTGGTCTCCCCCAAAGATGTCCGTGGAGGTATAGTACACAGAGGACACTAATACCCAACATCTGTAAGCTTATTTGTAGTAGCAATCGTATATAATTATTGCACAAAGTGTGGTGTTATATAAGATTGTTTCCTGGTAATTCTAACCGCAACCTACAATCATAAATCTCAATTCTCTACCCCTGGATTACTATTGCTATGTACAGTATGAAGGATTTTTAAACACAATAAAGGAAGTAAATAACTCTACTAATATATTTAAAATATTGTGAATGTGATCAAATTTTAATTCGGCTGAATTTCTTAAAGTACCAAAAGTGGACATTTTTGTAACTCTACGAGAGATTTAAATTGAAGTATATATGAAATGAAATTAATGAAATATTTTAATTTACATAAACATAGTTAAAAGGTTGTTAAAATTTTATAAACAATAGTATCACATGTTTACCCAGTATAGGCATGCAAAAGTAACTAGGTATCACACATGTTTTAAAACAATTCTGCTTATAACTAATAAACTTACATTACGTATTGTGAAGGATAAAAGGAAAAAATAAGAGAATTGAGAAGTGTGGAAGTGAGTGTCGAATAAAGATAAAACTCTGAAAAAATTATGTGTAAATAAAGTCCCTGTCCCAAACTAGATAAGGGGGTTACGAGAGGCTCCCAATAGCGGGACCCATTTAAAAAAAAAAGAAAAAAAACTTATGTAACGTATTTATTACATTCAATATCATCTAAAAAATCCTTAACTGTAGCAATTATCTACCAACCATATCCTTAAACTATGTAAAAATAGCCTTTGTGGCAGTTTCGTTATATGCAATGATATTTTATTATTTATAATAATGGACATCAAATAGCAGTTTTTCTTATATTATGATATAGTTTATAAATAAGGCTCTACAAGCGTTTTTCTTAAAAGGCATATAAGTTATCACTGTACATAAATAAATAAATAAACCATACACCGTATTTTACTAGTTGATACAACCTACAAAGCGCGGCAGGAAAAATGAAATTTAGATGCACATAGTAAATTTATTGCATCGGAAAATTTCCATCAATAAACTGAAACGGTAACGTGATTATTACAGTCGAATAGATTATGTCTTCACAGATTAAAATTACTGTTTTTATTATTTAATACGATTCTAAATTCAAATAAATATAATTGAATATTAAAAACATTCACCAGTCATTTGACATATTTCATTCAAATAATCACAGATAATGTAAAATTAGATTAAAAATTGAGAAATATATTAAAAAAAATATTGAAGCAGTCTATGGATCTGGGATGAAGCGAATCGATGATGGCTTACGTAATTAATTTCATCCATTCAAAGACAAAAAGGGTTGGAAAGGGATTACCCTTAATTTAAAAATGAAATAAGATTCTCAAATATTACATTTAGCAGTATATACTTACAATTTCGATTATTTTTATAGTGAACTAACATAGCTATTAATAGAGGATTTAGTTATATATATGTGTATATATGTACATATATGTATATACTAGAACTTAGATTGACCTCGGAGTCCGTGTTAAAAAGAAAACTTGTCAATATCACAATAAAGATCGAACGATTAATGCTAAAGGTCACGGAACAAATATTCTAGAACAATCCAACGATTTAGAATCACGAAAGCTTTATAATTTAATATATCTGATTATATCTAATGAATTATATCTGTTATAATTATTAAATGATATGTTAAATTTAACAATTAAATACATTAGAATGTGTTTTTATTTATTTACGAATTATATGTTGAATCGAAATATAAAAGCGTGAGATATTTATAAATAATATAAAATAATCAACTTACCAACGTTTCACATGATATTCTCAGCGTATACCTTCAGGAAAAAATCTCTAAAGGTTTTGTCTGATGACGTCAGGAGCCGAGAAAGGCACTGGCTGCCTTTGACAGGTGTCATCGGATGCGCATGACCGATAATGGCGCATGCGTGTACGAACAGCTGTTAGGGAAAACCATAAACTGGAATTACGTTCAATAAACTCCCACTCAGACACGGCATGGGGGCTTGGAAAACATATGACTTTTTAATTTAAAGGAAACAAAGCCTAATATGTGATATATGTTTTTCATCACATCATGCCATAGAAGTCCACTGTCAGGCTTAAATCTCCCCCAAAGATCGCTTCGACGATCGAGTCGAGATCGAAAAAGTTACCAAATCTTTCATGTCTGGTTGTACGCAGATGGTCGATATGTGTGAAACTTGATTTATTGAATGATTTCTATGAAAAATTGATAATTTTCATTTAAAAGAGCAACTGTTGAGTTTTCGACAGGTTCTTCTCAACAGATCAACATTCCGAGTCGGTGGTAGCTTACTGCTTATAATGTTAAAATAATCGACGATACAAAAACTCATATAAATACCTGCATAAATAAAGACATTTTGAATTTCATTTGATCGGTCTTGCCCTGTTCGTATCCAACGATTTCACACGATCTTGACTGTAAATTCGGTTGACCTAATGGAGGACCAACCCATGCTGCGTCAACTGTCTCGTGATGGCCACTCAAAAATGTTTCGATTCCCACAGCAGCTGATTGCACGAGCGATATCCCATGCGACTTAAAACAATGTAATTATTCAAACTACATCAAAGACTTTAATTATTGCTGCCCATAGATGTTTTTAAAAGCCATAATACCTCTATTGAAATCTATTATCAAGCATCTAATAGATTCAGACGTTACCTTGCGGAAGCCCATCCCAACTAGAAAGGAACTAATGTATAGCTACTTCCGCTATGCAGCAGTAGTCGTGCAATGAAGTGCACCGCCCGTAAGCCGCTGATACATGCGCGTGCGGCAAACAATGCGAAACACAACTACCACTGTGAATTTACTCTACACGTGTTTTACCCCTCCACGGGTCTTCCTAAGGAGATATTACACCGACCAGTGCCAAACACCAAGTGAGCTCTGTCCGTCGGACGAGACTACTGCTGCATAGCGGAAGTAGCTATATATTAGTCCCTTTCTTAGCTATTATCAAGGTGTAGTTTACTGCAGTCTACTGTGTTTAGTGCAAACTAATACACATGTGCAGTGGACAGGTTACATTGCGCACAGAACAGATAGCCACTGGTGCCATAAGGTTCTGGAATGAAGACCACTGACCGACAAACGCAGCGTTGTGCTTTCATTACAAAACGGACAGACGGCCTTGTTAAAATCCTCCAAAGGAGGACTTTAACAAGGCCTTTCAACCAGTACAATCGATGGCTTACGATTTGTACTCTACCTTTGTTTATTTTTTAAAACGCTCCCCCTCTCCCTTTTTTTAGGGAGCTCTCGTACCCTCTTTCTAATTGTTCGGACAAGGAAGTATTTTAGAAATAATTTTTCTCATCATAGTTTTTATTTACATTCCTTTCAATCTTCCTTCACAATATTTACAAGTTTCTCCTCTTTCAAACAATTTACAATTTCTTACATTCTCTTTTACTCACAGTCCTTACACACAACGACTGTCTTTTTTCCCACTTTTTTTGTTACCACAGATGATTACAATTTGTTCCTATATATGACTCTATTTTCTATGCTTTACCAAACTTATCATTAACTTATATTTTTTTAATCACCTCTTTTGCAATTCTGTGATCATATCTTAAGAAGATATAAGAGCGTTCTCTGTCTACCATCAGGCAGGATCTTTCAACTCTATTTCTCACTCGAGTCTTTCCGTAGAGAATACAGGACAGCATGTTATTACGTGCACCATGGTACACTTCACCGCTTGGTCATAGATGCACGAAGAACTCTCCATAAGTCTCATTGAATTCTCCGTGCAGTCAACATTTGGACCTGAACCGTATCCTGAACATTAAGAGGGATTCCGATTTTGTTTTTATTTATCTTTTTTATTTATTTAAATTACAGAATGTGATGTGGAAAAACGTTTATTGAATAATTAACATAATTTGTGCCCGGAAAATGAATAATGCGCCTACGAGCGGTTGCGCATCATTCCCTAGTTCAAATCCGACTCCCAGAGAACTCTAACGGTCGCGGGCGCATGTGCTGCGCATGTGTGCAAGCAAGAGCGCATATAGTGCACGCCGTGCGAATGAGCGAGACGAGTGGGCGAGACGAGCAAACGGTTGAGCGTTGTGACGACGTCCGCGGGAACTTTCACATATGTCGGCTTTTTATGTAGCAATATTATTACAAGGATATTTAATTCTGTTATGCAGTTGGTAGATGTACAAATTACTTTCTGTATTAGAGACGTAAACGCCCTTCTCCTTGTATAGTAAAATAATTATATGTATTATATAATCAACAAAAATGTAATAGAAAACGAAATATTTAAATTAGAGCTATAAATTGTTTAACCATATATGGAACTAATATTTAATAATATGTTAATGTTTAATGGAATAAGGCGTTACCTTTTGTCATTGTTTGCCGCATATGCATTTATCAGCGGGCTGGCGGGCGGTGCACTTTGTTGCACGACTACCACTGCATGTGCGGAAGTGGCTAAATATTGGACCTTTTCTTACATATGTTAATGTGTTTCTTTTATGTAAGTATTTTAATTTTTGAATAGATTGTAATGTTTCGGATTTATATCTGAATGTTGAAATAAAAAGAGATTAATCTGAATTGTTTATTTTAAAAAAATTAGGGCGATCGTGGCAGCAATGAGCAGGAGTTGCAGGAGCCGATGGGAACCAGGGGCGCGAAGCAGTCGTTAGGGCAGACCGGGCAAGCAGCTGCGTACTGGCGAGCATATGTGCAGCTGGCTTCTGACGACCACTTATTGACAGGAGCCAACTGAAATCAATAAACACGTGGTAGATTAAAAAAAATAGGTTATTTATTTCAAGCAGGTTACGTTTTAAAAGAAAACCAATCGAGGTCTCTCTTCACATTGTACTTGAAATCCAAAAAGCACTACAATGCGTACTGATATAAAGGTAACAAAAAAAATCAGATGCTCAACATGGGCACCCCCGTGTCCATTACCTAATTTACTTTACTCTTTAAATTACAATTAACTTGTATTATTGAAAGTTCTACAATTAATACTAATTGCAAAAATAAACAGTTTACGATTGGTAATAAAAATAAAAAGGGAAAAAGTACACGGGCTAATAAAGAAAATATGAGTTATATTAGTCTATTTTGTCCATCAGCTGGACCGACTACATAGCCAAGTATCTAATATATTCAGGCGTTATTTTGCGGAAGTCCATTCTAAGTAAGAAAAGGACCAATATATAGCTACTTCAGCTATGCAGCAGTAGTCGTGCAACAAAGTGCACCGCCTGCCAGCCCGCTGATAAATGCGCATGCGGCAAACAAAGCGAATTACACATCTACCACCGTTAAATCATTCAACACGTGTTTCACCCCAGGCATCCTCAGGAGTAATGTTACACCGATTAATGACAAACACAGAGAGAGACTCTGGCGGGCGGTGCACTATATTGCACGACTACTGCTGCATAGCGGAAGTAGCTATATATTGGTCCTTTTCTTACATAGCCAATGTTGTGAAAAGTCGCTGGATGAGGGCAGCAAAATACCAGTCGTCGTGGCGTTTTGGAAGAAACCTGTGCCTTGCAGTGGGCATCTATCAGCTGACATGATGAAGATTTTGTATAAATAATTAATGTAATTAGATTTTAACGAGTGGAAGGCGTATAGAGCCCAAAGTTTAAGCTACCTTGGCTAAAATGAGCATGGGTGGGTACCATCCATAGAATGAACCTCTAAATGACTTCAATATAGCCACCGACCTTGATAAAACTGGACAAAGAACAAAACATGATGTCGTATGCGGGACAGTTGATGTAAACTCCTTGCGGGGGCAGTTCGCTGTTGATGCATGACTCCTTAAGGTTGTCCACAGCCGCGCTCCACTCGGGGAACTCCCTCTTGAACTGTTCGAAGTGCTCTGTCAATTTCTTCTTGTCCAGTTTATCCCCCGACAGCCAACCGGACTCACGGAAGAGGCAAGTGATACGGTCGCACTGGAAAATAAGTTACATTATTTATTTATGTTATTAAGTCAACAAGGACAAAAGACATGGTGAAGCTAGCGAAGTTACTTCATGCGTGATGAATCATCATTTATCATCAAATAATGATAATTTATCCACAAATCAATGCTTTCGGAAATAATAAATACCGTAACGATGATATATAAAAAATGTGTTTTTTTTAAAATTCGAATTGCATAAAATTAAAATTAAAATATTCTTTATTCGAATATGCTATTAGCACTTTCGAATCGTCTATCAACTGAAAAATACGGCATTGTTGTCCCTACAGGAAGCTACAATCTCGGAAGGCAGTTCTGTTGAGCCGGCGAGAAACTCAAAAGTTGCTCTTTACAAATATAGTTTTATAAAGAGCGCGCGACAATAATTATCTTCCTGAGTGAGCATCGACATTTAATTCTACGCATTAACATCAGTATAGTATTTTTGGATACAATAATATACTTTTTTTAAATAATATTTTCTAATATTGGTTCTTAATCTCTCCAGTGGCAAATATAAAATTGTTTGTGGAGTTTTATTGTGTATACGTATACTTAAAGTAACTTTTGAAGTCGAAAACTAGAAGAATACAGCTTATTTTTATTTCTTATATTAGCACCGTATTTATCACTTTTTTTTAATTTTTTTTACTACATTTTAAAATTAATTATTGTTTATTATCTGTCCCTCTAGACTGTACTGTTTGAGATTTTTTACTTTTCGCGCTCCAAAAGAAAAAATTAAATACTGTAACACATTTTAGAGTGATCACTTTAAACAAGGATTGCAAATATATGTAAAAGACTTTTCGCGCTATTATAGAAAAAAAATAATAATATAACACATTTTAGAGTGATCGTTTTAAACAAAAAATGCGAATAGATGTAAAAGATTTAAAAAGCTTTTTTCTAACAAATCAGCTACTTGAACCACTTTAAAGTTTTAACTCCTGCAACAAATCGATATAAATTATACAGGATAACGTAGTTACTAATATAAGTTGCATTTAAATTTACCTGGGTTACAGATTTATCACATTTGATGGAGACACCTGGCTGCACGATTTTCGGTGTTCCCATGCAAGTGTAAACCTAAAATAGATAAAATAACGTACAAAATTACTATGTATTCTGTATTAATTATTAAATCTAAATTATTTCTCTTCTGCAGAGCTTTAGGTAGAGTAATCTCCGTCACAGGCCTAGTTCTTGATTTATTGGCGATTTTTTTTTTATTTTCACTCTTTCTCTCATCCTTCGCAATTAGTTAGACCAGTCATTATGACGATCTTTGGGAAGGCCTATGGCAAAGTTGGCGGCAACTACAATCAATGAGTGTAGGTGTATAAGAAAATATTATAAATAAAAGAGGATGTAGCAATAAAAATTGTGAATGATGAGAAAGGAGGACGAAAATAAAACAGTAACAATGAAAAAATTATTACTAAATAAAGTCCCTGTACAAATACGATAGAAGGAACAAGAGGCGACCAATAACACATCATAAAAATCAACAAAGATGACTAGATATGGTGGTGTACTCACATCGCTCGGGATCATTCCACATCTTATCGGCATTGGTCTAGTAGAAGCGGCCGCACACGTCTGAAAATTTTGACATAAGAATAAAACATACATTAGAAATATATTAAAGCACAGAATGTATACCATAGTTTAAATTGTTACGGTGGTCGAAAGCCGTTGGACAAAGGCCGCTTCAGATCGGTTCAACATGAATTATCGAGTAAGAAAGGACCAATATTTAGCCACTTCCGCACATGCAGTGGTAGTCGTGCAATAAAATGCACCGCCCGCCAGCCCGCTGATAAAAGCGTATGCGGCAAACAATGCGAATCACACAACCGCCACCGCCAAATCACTCAACACATGTTTCACCCCTCCACGGGGCATCTTCAGGAGTTATGTTACACCGATTAGTGCCAAACACAGAGTCTGTGCGGGCGGTGCATTTTATTGCGCGACTACCACTGCATGTGCGAAAGTGGCTAAATATTGGTCCTTTTCTTTCTTAGGATGGACTTCCGCGAGGTAACGCCTGATTCCATTAAATATGTGAATTATTGAAACCTACTTTTAAAGGCTGTTCTACGGTATTTAATATGCCATATACGCATAATGTACCCACTTAATCTCCAAAGCAACAAGATTTGATATTGGTTCCTCAACATCGAGGTTAACGGCGTGCTGTATGCCGACCACTCGGATCCAAACAATTAACATTCTTATAAATTTCCAACATTCACGTGTACTGAAAATTTTTGACTCTCTATTTTTTTTATAGCACCATTTTTGTTAAATTTATTAAACAAAGACATACTGAAATGTATTGAAATCATACGCAGTTGCACACAAAATAATTAACTATTTTACGTATAACTGTATTTATAATTAATGTATATTTTTAAATTCTTAACACTTTATTGCGTTAGGAGGTCTGAAATACTCTAGATTTTATGCAACATACATAATCGTGTCACATTTTGGAGCAGAAGCCATGTTTAAATTTCCTTGTGTATAATTGAAATTGATGCTATGGCATGATAAAGTAATATAAGAAACATATTGGGTCTAATACGCAGTAAAGAAAAATTTAGAAGTTTATATTATTTTTAAAACAACAAATTTAAATATTTGAAAATGACGTAGCAAAAGTTATTTACAAGATACACTGAATAGGTTATAGGTTGTAAAAATTATATATAGGCGATTGTGTAAATCTCATTTGATGTCAGTTTATGTATAATATACGCTATGCAATAATTAATTTTTCCAGATATAATAAATAAATGATTGTATAATAATTGATAATAGTATAGTAAGAAAAAGCTTTTTTAAAATTCGAATTACGATATAATTAAGTCTTGTTTACTATCTAACCCTAATGACAATACCGCCCAAAATTATGACGGAGTTTTAAATCTTTTTTAAAAAAAGGTTGCGCACTGTTTTAAACATTAAATGTGTATTTGCGCTCAGTACGAGGTGAGAGCCCGAGCGCGTTGGAAAGTAAAATAATATCTAAGTTTAATCGACATGTATTTACATATGTACAATTATTATTTACAATTTAAACTACCATCATGCAATAGCAGCGAACACATCACTAATTGCGTCCGAATTTAAATCGGCGTTCGAATTTTAATTTGAACGCGCGAAAATAATTTAGCCTAAAAATATTATGGCCGTACTGGCCTGAAATACGTAGCATGAAAACTTTTTATTTAATCAACCGATAAATATATGTATAAAAATAAATGATTTAATTTTTAATTAAATTTATTATTATTATTTATTAATAAACTAACCGTTATTAATATTGGCAGCAGAAGAAAATTTCTCAACATGTTGACAGATGACTTTTAGGTACACAATCACAGACTGTTATAGCAAATGTGCATATCAGTTTTATTTACAGTTCAATTTTGATTAATAAGGGGACAAATGACCCTGAGGTCAAATGATATCATCGCAGACGATACGTTTATTACAATTCATTAACCTGTAACTAGCAATAAATCACGTCATTGCGCCTACGGCCGTATGCCATAGTGGCGCTTTTTACAGAGATATTTAGTGGACTGTTGCGTGAAACATGGTGTTAGCTCTCAAAAGAAACACTCATAAAATAAATAAACAACTTTATTAATTCTGTGTTACATACAAAAAACCGATTTATGTAAAAACCAACCATAAACACTGGTTTAAAATACAAATTAGAACTAATTAATTCAAAAGTACAGTACAGTAATACCCCGTTTTACGCGAGGGATACGTTACAAAGAAAAATCGCGTTAACTGAAATTCGCGTATAACGGGGTTTATGATTAAACATAGTCAAAAATTATTACACAAATAATAGAAATCATTTTAGTCAATCACTTTAATTCTAGAAACACTTTATGCAATACATACTCTTATTTTTTACGGAAAAATAGATTTATTGTCTTTTGGGTAACGTTTTGTTTACGTTCTTGTAAAATACGTTCATAACACCCAACACTGTTGGGGATTGGAATCCCGCGACCATAGAGAAGTTGATGACTACATTATATTTATATGCATTCTTTCGCGTATTTCGAGGCATTTGAGCGCGATATTTGCAATTCGGGCTATAGTGAAATCGCGTATAACGGGGTCGCGTAAAACGGGGTATTACCGTACTCCTGTGGGACGCGGGTGAGGTTCCGCATATGCACTCTAGGCGCAGGCCGTCTAGTTGCGAACGGCGGCCGGGCTTGGGGTATGCCCGTTCCGCACAATGCCAGCTGTCCGCAACACACATGTAAATAAAATATCTTTTTTTTTCTTTAGAAGTAGGAAATCTTATGAGTAGTAGGAAAGACTGATGTGATCTACTTCGTGTTCCATATGGAACACCATTACAGAATGCTTGTACTTGTCAGTTATGTGACTATTGTACACCTTCTTATTATTTTTATCGGATAAACTCTCATTGCATGGCATAGGCCTTCGCTAAAGATCACCACGATGAACTGGCTTCACACCTAAGTCAGTGACCATTCTTCGGTGACAGTTCAGCATCTCCTCGTTTCTGATTTGATCTCCGAGCAGCTATGCCTCCATTGCTCTCTCCCTGACCTTGAGCATGATCGGAGCTTCCCTAACGCTGCCAATTTAATTTGGATTCGTCAAATGAACTTTTTGGACAATTTGTCCCAGATCTACAACTTCGAGCGAAGGTCCCCCGACAACTATCGAGTAGACACTACATAAACATTAGACATGTAGAAGCTATTACGTCATCGTCAGTGGCATATCAAAATGGGGAATCCCACAGAAATACAATTGTTTGTATACATCGGGCGAAAGAGAGCGCTATACAATACTTCTCCACTGTGATTGGCTGACGACTTTGGTTGAACATTGTTTTTATAATTTTAAATGGGTATAAATATGTGCTAAGCTTGATGAATATATACACTTCTATTTCGAACTCGAGAGTTGTTATTACCACCAAGAACTACCAAATTTCAACGCCGTATATCATCACTGGTAACACATTGGTCGCAGACTTTCGTCTTTAGGCACTAAGTGATATGGGAGGTGTTTCGTATATAGATAGATCGTTAAGTAAAAGTTCGACGAACGTATAAGAAACACTGCATTCAATATTGCTAGTCGATTCTTGCTAATCGATTTGGTTCTTGATTCTCTTCGGTCTTGTTCCTGCCATTGTCTATTCTTTGCTTTCCTTGCTTAATTCGACTTCTTTATTTTGCCGCTATACTTTGCGTAGTACAAGTAGTGGGTGAGTGAACCAACACAGGTCTGCGTGTGGTCAGCGAGCGAGACAGCACTAGGGATTAACGTTTGACGTACTATTGGTTAATTGGGCGATCCCTATACGTAGTTACGTTTGGGTTATAATATTTAAAAAAAAACTTACAAAGGAATTTTTTGAGTCACAAATTTGGGTATATAATTTTATTAATAACCTGTAAATAAAATGTAGATAATAAAAGACTCTGTGTAAAATAAAATTTATTGAGCAGATGTTTATGGTTTATAACTCCTTATTACATACTGTAAAGAAGTCTTTCTTCAGCACTGGAACTGATTCGTCTCCAGACAAACTGATTGGCAGTTGGTTGTCAAAATGAGGGTACTTTGGATGCCACCAATCAAACACGTGTATGTTTATAACAGTGTCTATCACAACGGTGCACTCTGGTAAAATGTTCTTAGATACATTGTGATCACCAGAGTTGAAACCAAGATGCAGTCTTCGGTGCCGGAGCCCTTGTGATAACATAACACTAACCGATGATAGGGTCAAACCCATTAGTGGTGGTATCTGGTGAAAATTTTGACATGTCACCTGCAAATAAAAGGAATTCTATGTCAGTTTCCACATAAATGCCCCATAAGTCAACGTCAAGCTGAAATCTGACAGTTAATTTAAGAAGAATAACTATTGAGTTTCTGGCCAGCTTTTCTCAACAGATCAACATTAACCTAACCCATAAATTTAATAAAAAACAATCTATTCAATATCTGTCTGTCTAATGTTCTATCTATGAGTATAACGTCAAATTTTTACTTTGCTAAGATTTTTTCACATCTGCAAACGATAGACAAAAATTGTAATTTTGAGAATATTTTTCTATTTGACAGGCATCATTCGTTGATGCAGGGCATGCATGAAAGAGATAGAGACTACTATTCACACACTACTCCAGTGTATGGAGATAGTCTCCCCATGATCGTTGGGCTCTAAGGCCTGTCGGGATGTCCAGATTAAAAGCCAATTCTCTCTGAGACTTGACAAGACAATACATGACTTGGATTTTTAAAAATTAGCTTTTTGGGATTAAATACTACCTTCATTTTTTCTGACTTCAGATTAACTATAATTTATAAATAACCCTATATATTTAAACATTGTATGTATATATTATATATTTCTTTGTATGCTTGTTTCTCGGTTGATATTGGTGCTGTTAGTCCAAGATAAAAATAAAACGAAAGCTAGACCTATGCATTCCAGTTGTATGATGATGTTTGTACATAGTAAACTGCTCTAACCAAGTAGAGCTGTGTAGTGTTAATGTTGTGTATATGCGGTCTTGGGACGGCATTGTGGACCACTGACGGGAACGAGGGATCTGGATCCAACCACGGTTCACCCACGCTATTTGCTTTTACGGAGGAGGTGGCTACTCACTAAAAACGGGCGATATAATGTGGTAAGTTGCATTTTGTTCTGTTATGATGTCCTTTGCAGAGTGTCGCAGGTGCAGTGGCTGGTGGTGCTATGTAGTTAGCGCTTGCAATGTTATATTTGCAGCGGGTGTGGTGTGGCGAGGGTTCTGTGAGAACCATTTGATGGGCCTGAGAAGTCTTTCGGACATCTCTTGGCTTTTGTGGTACAGAGGCAGTAGCGAGAAGCACTCGCTATGAGGGTTTGGGTGAGTAGACGCCAATTCCAAGTAAGACCTTACCTGTAAAACTTGTGTATCCTCATCAGAGTTAGCATCAATCCTTCCTAACTCCTCAATTATATTTATATCCTTACTCGTATTTATCCTTTGTGTGTGATGCAATTTCTTAAATTTAAAATACACATACCAATGTGACAACCCCTTACAGTACCATACATTGGTACAGCGTCTTTTAACTAGAAGATGTGACTGACTATCGTGAATTGATTGCTCTCTAATTCTCTTAATAAATATGTCATATGTGTGATATAATGCCCGTATGACTCTCTGTCTTAAACCGTACTGTGTATAACTGTTCTCTAGACTGAGTCTCTCGGGAAGTTTCGGGTGGTATTGGCAATAACGCTTATATAAATTCCGCCAAAATGATTCACGTTTCGTTATTGCATAAGTAGCTTTATTTATTCCTGCAAAGTGTCCAATATCTTCAGGTTTTATATACCAACATATTAAATACCATATGATTTCCGGGTAAATAACGCCTGGTCGACTATCAATGTCTTCAGATTCTGTTCTGGAATTGTTTCTTTTTTTCTTCAATACAAAACCCTTTGTACCATTAGAATCCTCTATGATGTCCAGATCACCTTCATCGATCTGATCCCAAGACAGTTCTGATATAACCACATCTGTTGTAACTGACTTTTTAACTCTTGCAACTGGTTTCGGTGCATCAGCAGAGTCATTTAAAGTTATATCTGAAAATGCTGAAACATATTTTCAATTATTATAATTGTCTAATTGAGTAGAATAATTAATCAGGTCTTTCATTGGGTATCTCTATGCTTCCTCCAGCTATTGTCTACAATTATTTATTAAAGAATTGAAGATGAGAATATATGGAAACAAATTTGTAAATACCTACTTGAAAAAAGATATTTTGAATTTGAATCTAATGAAAGAGAACTACACTATGCAATACTTTAATTTAAAATTTCTACCACTTTATTTTTTTTTTCATTGTTGACTTTGTTACACAAATATATAACTACATGGTTTTTTGTACCACCTTCTTTCATATACAGTAACTTTTATTTATAATGATAAATATAGAAATACTTAATACTCAGAAAATGCCAAAAATTTTGTGATTTGAAAATAGTTTTTAAAATGATTATCTGTAAATTAGTACCCCACCCCTGTCCCCCCAAATAAGTAAATTCATTTTTGTGATAAATTGACAACATTATAAACTAACAAGTTGATAATAAACATGATTCCAATAAGATTGATAAAAACTTTTAAGCATACTTATACTCTTATGATGGTAATCCAATAATTGTATATGTATTTATGAACGAGAAAAATTGTAATTTTTGATTTTTGCATTACTATTCAAATTCTTTTCTTTTACATTTTTCTATACTATTAATGTGGAACCTAGGATTTAAAATTAGCAAGTAAAGTCTGAATTGAATTCGCTATTTTGCACATGAAGAATCTGCTCATTATCTTATGATAACAAATTTGTACAGTTTAATTGCTCTTTAGATATTTCACATAGCTAACAGACTTGAATTTGTTTTTAGATTCCTTCTAAAGGATACAGCCTTTTGAAATAAAAGCTAAGAATAGTGACAGAAGTTTTAATAACGGTTTAAGATATATTAAAATACACAGTCAAACACTAAAATATAATACCTTGAGCTCTTGTCTTTTTACTTTGCCCTTTTTTTTTAGGCATTTAACCAGGTTATAAAACAGTCTGGTGCAGTATTTACAAGGCATATATTAAAGTGTATATAGATATCACAGTTTTCTAATCAATTTTGATTTATACAATTCGCCTGCCTTGTAGATAATTATTTTTGATCTTAAATTTATTAAATAGGTGCAAACATAGGTGCTTTATAAATTGTCAGTGTCAATTTTAACGAATGAAACGTCAATGGGTTTAATACCAACTGTCAGTTACGTCAGTCAAAAAGTATATAAGTGTATTATTATAAAAATTAAATTGTTTCATGAAATATTATAAAAATAATTGCTAAATTCCTGTTAAAATATATTAAAAAATCTCTTCTCTTAGCTTAATGCAATTTTAACTTTTATTATAGTTTTCTCATTTTATATAATCAAAACATTATGCGAAATTTACCTTTTACAAAACCTAAGTACATGTCATTAATGTCTTATTTCAAATAAGTCTTATATTTAAAAGATCTTTTTAATTTTAGTTAGTTACGGTTAATGTCAACAATTATAAGAACTGGTTTTGATAGCAATATGTTATCGTTCGGATACAATTTCAAACTTTTATTTTCTTAAATGTAATGTGATTTTTAAAGTTACACAACATCAGTATACTCATTTCTTTTCCGTAAATACATTCTTTTAATGGTTTATTCAACACTCTAATATGAATGATTTAAAACACTCAAATAGATTATGGTAAATAAGGGACCCGTTGTTGTTTAAAGATTTTAATACTATGTACAAGATTAATTTTGAAAGTATTTAAGATAGACTTTTAGATTTTCTTTATCAAAAGTGTACCTCTCTGTGTCAAACTCCTATCTTTGATATGATTGACGTTCCAAACCAAGATGGCAGACATGCCGCTTGAACCGAGATAGTATGGGGTCGTAGGAGTGTAAGTTTTAGGTGTGTCTTTTGAATTTTCGAACTATAATGTCTCCCGAAATTTTGACTAATGTCTTATACGAATGTTTCGACAATGTAAAGCAACGCTCGCGCGTTCTGTGTCCTAGATTTAGGTAACGTTAATGTGGAAACATTTGTAATACGGTGGACAATTTTTTGTGTTGTTCGGTGTACCGTGTACGACAAGTATTCTAGTTTGATGGTAAATTAAAATGTGGAATATGATGTGCGACGTGATGCCCACGATATCCGAAGACAGCATCAGCCAGCGGAGTTCGCAATTCTCCGGGGAAGATGCGAATTTCGAGCAACTCATGGTATCGATGTTGGATGAGAGGGACAAGTTGGTGGAGAGTTTACGCGAGACGCAGGAGCGTCTCAACGACTCGGAGCTGCGGCTGAAGGATGTGGAGAAGGAGCGGGACTCGTTGCAGAGGCAGATAGCGGCGAACTTACCTCAGGTTAGACTCTTTAATTGCAATTTTTTGTCGTAAGTCTATTTGTAAAGTTACTCGCTGCTAGTTTTATGAAAAACCAACTCAAGGCCTGAATAATTTCTTATCTAACACCAATAGCTACGTCTTTATATGGTAAATTTATGTAAACTGTAACTAATTATTCAATGTCCTATTTAAAAACCTACTTTATTAACGTATTTTTCTAGTTTTTGTTAATTCATCTATAGTCTAGTTTTTACTATTTTCAACTTTGTTTTTTGTTAACTACTCTGAACATTCTCAGTTTATTAAAACAATTATTGATTTTAATTGGTCATCCTTTATAGTGATCTAGTTCTGCATTTGGCCTGATAATATTATTGTGAAAATGTTTATTGATCATAAAATTACTAGGCTAATGTTTATTGTATGCACATTTCTGAAAGGTGACATGTGTGATAAAGGTGTTAGATGTAAGCTAGAAGGTCTCTGTAAAGAATAATCATGTGTTCTCTGCAGGTTCTCTTAGCTCTGTAATATATTTAAGATTTTCATTAAAAAGTTATCTTAGTGTGAAGGATTTTTAAAGAGATAACAATGTTAAAAAAAAAAAAACATTAATTGCTCTTCTATTGCAGAAATATTGTAAGAGTAACCCCTTTTTAAAAAAAAAATAAACCTGAGTTTGTTGTGAGGTCTTATCAGATCAGGATTTATTTGCACTTTTTTACTCATAACTTTAAGTTGAAAGATACAGTTATAGAGTTCAATATGATTGTAATTTTGTATCTAATTGGGCACTTTTGGCATTATTTTTATGATACACACAATTTACAAAGAATTTCAGATTTTTACCATTTATGAGTAAATTGATTTCTAAAGTCCATGTAAGTGGCTACCAGTTTAGATAAGTTAAATTTTATTTCAGTTTCAAATATTGCCATTGCTATTAAGATGATATGGATGATAAGATATCAGTTTTTTTCTCGTTTCTGCAACATGGCAATCTGTGATACACAAGAATTCTACTAGGATAAGGTTAATTTTGGATTTGACATATCAGAAGGGAACTATGTTGGTTCCTGTCATTTGCTGTTCATTACAATGGAACCATTATTAGAAGCTTTTCCATTATTAAACCTTCTTGCATTCTGATATTTTTGTACAAATACTTCGTATCTAAACTACAGATATAATATAAGACACTTAGAACAGAATTGTTGTAAACAAATGAAATCTAAAATTAATAATTTCATAGCTATTAAGTTGTCAAGTGGTATTGGGTAGGCTGAACAGATGGCCTCTTTGTGAGGTTCTGAAGTGCAATCGTATGAGGTTTCAGATAACCTCATTAAGGTTATCAGAAACCACTGGATATGGTCTACTTGAAAATCTATGGGAGATACCCCTATCTAGTAGTTGACATCCTATGATAATGACTATTTTTTGAAACAATGAGTAAAAAAATAGTGAAAGAATTAATTTTTAACAAAACAATGATTTATAATTATTTGTCCCAGTGTTAGTTACTGGAATTTTATATTATTAATGAAACTTTATTTTATTTTATTTATTATCACGAAAACCATTTTTTTTATTTGTATGTGCAACTTTCTCCAGACAAAATGCATAACAAAAATTTAGTCTATTAAGTTCTTTTTTTTATTTAAGAATTTTTCTCTTTTAAAATAAAAGTATCTTATGTTAATGCTTCTTACACTAGCTACCTGCCGGTACAAGTTCCGTCAATATGGGGTCCAGTCATTTCAGAGTTTAGTTAGAACAAACTGACAAAAATTAGAAAAAAAATGATTCTGTTATGCGTTCAATATATACTGTATATTCAAATGCATGTAATAAGAAGTTGTTATATTAATATTACAAAAAGGCACTCTAATTTTACTTATTTGAATATTTTTTTAAGGGTTTGCATTTTCGGGTGTTAATTTTATTCTGAACTAATACTGTTTAAATAAAACTACTGGGCTAATCAGATAGTATATTATAATCACAAATTGGTAAACTTTAACAATATTAGTTTTGTAATTAGATGCATTAATAATTATTTTGGCTTCATTGCATTATAATTATATAAGGTACATCACTTGTGCAACTGATGGTCCTTGGAGCCAAAAAGTTTTTGAGCAGTGACCATGTCCCAGTATACAAGGTGTTGGTATATCACCCACTAGGTGGACTGACTACAAGGTTAAGGTTGTGGGAAGTCGATAGATGCAGCGCTGGACTAGTCATCATGGCAATCTTTGAGGGAGGCTTATGCCCTGCAGTGAGTGTCCATTGGTTGAAAATAAATGTAAAGATTATAATTAGCCTTTATACCTCGAGGTTACCTAGAGAGCTATGGAGCTATGCATGGGGCTTTACTGATAAATCATCAGAAATGAGGTCTGCAGACAAACCAAAGTACTATGTAACTCATACGAGTACAATTGCTTGTCTGAAGTGATGGCATACGAGGCATATCGGCCAAAAGTTTTTCAAGTGGCTATCACAAGCTGGTTGAGGTGGCATGGATAGGCACTCTACTATATACACCAACAACATAGTTAAGATTGATGCTAAGAGCTGGCAGTGCAAGACTGGTCATTGTGGCAATGGGGGAGGTCTAAACTTTGCAGTGGGCATACATTATATGGTGTATATGTTGTTATGAACATTATTAATACATTATAAAATAAAAAGCGAATATAGAATAACAGTAAAAAAATATTATGGTGTTAAATTCACACACCATTGAATATTCCGTAAAATTTTGCAATGTTATGTAACTAATCAAATAGTTTTTATCTGATAACAAATCTTACTGATAAGACCATTATGCAAACTATGGAACCGAACAGTGAATTTTAACTGCTCCCTCTTATATATTTATAATTGCAGTATAATCTTATGTTGACATTTAAACCTTTTTTAAACCATGGAGGTATTCCCAAACTTTCGTAAGGTTTTCACAAAATCAAGTAATAACAATGTGTATGATGAATTGAGTCTTAATTTTGTGTTTCAGTAATCTCTCTGATCTACACTTTATCTACATAGGCACTGGCTGTCTACCATCAAATAGTAGTGAGAATGTACATTGAATTTTCAAGGCTTCAGATTAAACCAGATTGTATATTATTGAGGTATAATATTGTTTAAGATATAGTGTTAAAAAATTGTAATGAATTACATTGTTGCAATATAACAGTACTATTTTATTAAGTGAAACAATTGCTTGTCCAGATGAATACTGTTTTTTTTTTAAAAAAAAAGGCCAATAGAATACTTGTCTCTGATGATACTGGCAAATAATTTCTTGTTACATTATAAGGATGCCACTTGAAAAACACAGATCTTTTGAAAATAGCCATCCCGGACATATATGTTACTTTAAGTAGAATTATGCTTTTAATGAATCTCAATATAACCTTTGGATATCACCTGAGTTTACACTCATTCATGCTAGCCTACAGACAACCACTACAATGCATAAACCTTCCACGGATATCTCCATAATGATCGGTTTTGTGCTGTCCGCATCCTGCAGCTTCATATGTCCTTGATTATATCACTGTTCCACCAAATAGGGGGCCTAGCCAACCCATGTCGCGTTTACTAGTTTGTGGTTGTCACTCGGGAACCTTTCGGCCCCAAAGATCATCTGCTGAACAGGCTATGTCTGTGAATTTGGTTCTTCTGCAGATATCTTCATTTATGATGCTGCAAAGCTCCATGTTACACAATACTAAAGTATTTATTTTTACAAAGGTCCTTCACAGATGACAAATCACATAGAAAAAGAATATAAATATTAATAGACATGTTATGCCCAACACGAAGTGTACATATGTTATGTATGATTTAAATTAA
Organism: Battus philenor; assembly: GCF_028537555.1. NCBI lineage: Eukaryota > Metazoa > Arthropoda > Insecta > Lepidoptera > Papilionidae > Battus > Battus philenor. Next base: position 14,180,543 of record NW_027181676.1, on the reverse strand, counting down.
AAAAAAAACTAACATTACAGAATGCATTAATAATTTTGACAAGTTATTGGTATATGTAACACCTTTTGACCGATGAAATAAAGAGTTTTTTGACAATTGTACTTGTAAAAAATAAGTGAATATATATTATTCCACTGAAGATTATCTCCTTTGCATTTTTAAATATTTAAAAATGTAAATCAACTAAGAATTTGTTAGTATAGTGTACAGAGAACAATTTGTTTGGTTAATGATTAGGTCAAGGAGATCTTTGCAATGATAGTGCTCAGTGACTGGAACTACTGCTTTTAAAACTTGTTTTTATGATGCTTGGTTTTTATAAAATTTATGTTTCTTAAATTAAACTAAAGACAGGTGTTTAAACATCAATTCGTCTGAAGGAAAGTATTATTTACTACACTGAAGAGATCTGGGTTATTATTCTCAGGAGATATGGAAGTAGGCAGATCATTCCATACTTGGGCTGTGTATCAGGAACATTGAGTTGAAATGCTTAGTATGCCTCCAAGGAAACTCCAAAGAGTAAAGGTGCTATAGCAAAATGGGAATGGTGTGATAATGTTGTGAAGTTCCACAATGCATTGCCTAAAATGAATCCTGTAAAATTAACAGTTTTGCCACTGGCTGGCAGTGATCAAGGTTGAGAAGTTTTATAGAAAGTAACTAATTATCACTTATAAGTTGAACAAGCACCCTTTCTTTCCATATCCAGAGTTTCAACCTGGAATATAATTGATATAGGATAGCTTTGAGACAGTGATGTTGGTGTATAATATAGATAGATTGATATTCTATCATGTACCTTGTGTATACTATCAAAATTTTGCATATCTTCCTTCTTTAACTATGTTCCCTTGTAATAGTTACTTGTATATTTATTTATCTATACTTTATTGTAGAACATGGAGTATGTTAAAAAAAAAGAAATGATTTATATACAGGTACAAGAGCTGGTTTTTACACTTGTGGTGATGTCTACCAGACAATCTTTAAGTGGAGATGAGAGTCATGAAGGAAAGAGCAATTTAGTATGTACATAATAAAAGAAAACATTTTAAAATATACTACAAATTTCAGAGAGTTAAATATATGTGTACACATGAACATACATATAAACACACATATGATATTAATTCATCAATTTATATTATTATTCACATTTGTATGTAATGAGAAAAATGCATTAAGAACTCTTTCTCACAGCATATAACCCTGTAGTCTCTTAAATCACCCTTGAATCAAATAAAATAAATCTAAGTTGTTTTTAAACTTGCCTTAATTCTATCCAGATCATGTTTGGACAAGTTTTTTTTAGCTTACCTTCACAATTTTGAGCGTATTTATGCTAAGGTATGTAGGTTTTGTAACTTCATGAAAAGGTGTATATTTCGCTTATAGGTAAGATTAAATAGGCACGCGCTGCTTTTAGAGCAATCAATTCCCAGCAGTTCAGAAATATTGCTGGTAATATCTGGGATGTTAGCAAGGTGGTTAGTTCTATATAATTTGCATACTTATGCTGGACATATAATTTTACACCATCACAATTGATTAATTGAATTTTTTTCTCTTTACACATTTTATGTTAAATGGTGAACTTAAAGCCAAAGGCATTCTCTACCAGTTAATCATTAGGTGGTGCAGGGATAAATTAATAAAAGTAGGGGAAACGAGTAACATAAACCAAAAAATCAAATAGAAAAGTTTTATCAAATTGAGAGGAAAACAATTAAAGAACAGCACTGACGGTTAGGCAGCTATATTAACTGGGTATGGTAGGAAGATATATGGTATGAATCAAATGCAGTTATTTAGAGGGTGGTCCAGTTTGTTGAGCAGGTCTCTATTCAGATGAAAATAGCACACATCACCAAAGCCAATTATGTGGAAAATGAGTTATTGCACAAGCATTGCCTTAATTTTAGAAGGAAGGAGGTTTTACTAATGGTATAAAGTTAAAAATTTATTTAGTGTGAACACACTCTTATAGTTAGAGTGTAATAATAATAATAAATGTGGCATTAATTTTATGAATGAATGACACTAATGCTAATAATATAATCTGTTATGATATGAACAGAATGTTAGGGGTCAGTGTGTCAATTGTCTCAATTGAGTCATCATTGCTTGTGTACATATGTCAGCATATATTGACTCGGACTGTTTTGATTTAATAATTTCATAAAACTATTACTAAATACATTGATGCATTATGTATTATTTTTATCATTATCATTATATCACAGGGGCTCATTTATACATTTTTAATATGACTAGTTGTAAGCGGCCTGACTTGAGCATCTTAAGATTATATGTTTACCTTCTGCATGGATGTCCTCTACTGCATTTGCTGGTTCTTGGTCAACACTCTACAACCTTAAAGCCATCCAATCTTGCAAGCTCTGTGGACTGCCCACATCAACATAAACTTGCCAAGGGTTACTTTCTTTCGTCTAGGTATCTCGTTCTTGATTCGATCTTGTAGAGAAGACCTGAGTATAACTAATTTTTATATCCCCCAAAGTCAATCTGTTCTTCATAGATTTGTTCTTTCATTCAAAGTTCAGGTTATATTTCATTCAAACCATTCACTCTTGTACTATACAGAATGTACGACGACAGAATGAAGCCATGTGAACACGATTTTTAACACGTTGAACGCCATGTCGGACACCATATGTCCGACAGCGTACTGTCCCCTGGGGTCACACCATTAAATAGAAAATCGTCAAAAAATTGCCAAGGTGTTTTTTTGCAAATATTGTCAGTAAAACTCTTAAAAATAATGGGCGACTTACGAGACCACTGTCCGTTGGCTCACTAGAGGCTTCTGAAGTGATCGAGGGCATGCGGACACATGGTGTTCGACGCGATCTCTTGGACCCAACATGATGGCAGTCACATGGTATCCGTCCGCGGCCCACTGAACTAAACATGGTTTTTAGTCTGGCGTTCAACGTGTTAAGGAACTTGAGATGTTGCTAGATCTAAAATCTGAACCATTTTATTTCCCTTGTAAAATATGATATACCGTATCCGACGTATCGATCGAGTTATACCTTGTTTGCAATAATCAATTCATTTCGGAAATGTTTGTTTACGTTCGCCCCGCACGGGCCGCGCGTGTCAAACTGACGTGTGTTTTTATTTAAACGCGGCGAAAAGCTTTTTTTTTATTCCCGCCAATAAATTTGATATTTCACGTTCGGAAACCGGTCCGCTTATGTTTTATTTTAATAATTCCATCGGTTGGTCGGAGTGTTAGTTATTTGATTTGATTATCTGTATCTTATTTTAACGCATATCGGTGAATGCGTAACCGTGAAATGAAATACGTGTTTTGGATCATATTTATATGACCGTAAAAATTGTATAAACGTCTGTCTGTTTGGTAATTGAGTCGTTATAGAATTGATTTTCCCCTGAAAACGTAAACCATTTCGAATATTAAATTACATAAAGGTTAAATATGTAAATTATCCAACTACCTCCACATATATCACATTTTAAACTTACACGTGTATAGTACCGGGCGGTAAATATTACACATCGACCTTTAGAAAGAGACAATCTGCTAATTTCGGCTTCGTAGAGCGTTATCTCTGTCCCACACTACCTATGTGACGTTTTGTCAGCTGTCTCCTTCGTGCGAATGTCATCATGCAACTGGAATACGATTGTCCTGGTAGGTTTTTTTGTCTGACCGTTCTGTTCATCATTGACTCATCACCTATGAAGCTGTAAAAGCCCAATGGTAGTCCCACGACCCTGTGTGTAATCTGAAAATTTATTTATTATTTTTTTATTGTAGTATATTTTGTACATATGCCTCTTCTAGAGATTTCCAAAAAGATCTATCGGAACCCGTATGCATTTAGCGTGGGCATTAACAAGGCCGTCTGTCCACTTTGTGGGCGAATGTACTTCGTCGTTTGTTATCTTCATTTTAAATCATATCGTCGCCCACTGCAAGATGGGGCTTACCCAAAGATAGCGTAGCGATTATAGTATATCGCCCATTAACGGGCGATATACTATAATCGCTACGCTTGGCAAGCGAGTTGGCGATCGCAGTGTGATATTATGGTACGCAAAAGATGCTGCTGCCATCTGGATATTGGTTAGTGTACATTGTCAATCTTATATAACAAAGTTTGAATGATATAAAATTGTATCCTGGGAATCGAAGCTACCACCTATGATCGCAACTCACTGTTCATCATTTCGCAATATGAAAATTACATATTTTTTATGAAAGTAATAAACAGATATATAAACATAACGAAATTTTTCTTTAAATTTCGTTAGATTGGTTTCTTTACCTACAGAAAATTTTCCGATACGTAATTCGATGCGGGCACCCCTACCGATTCTAAATTTGGACGTAACTTGGTAGCAAACAGAAAACCACAAAATGTTTATAACTTTGCGGCGGCTATTAAAAGTTTTCTCGGTCGAATTGTGCTTTGGCGTCACCGAAACAGAATACAAGTCTAGGTAGAACCGGCTGCGATCTCTACGACGATTAATACGTAAAATAAACAACTCTTGATACATACAGGGTGATTAGTTATAGGTGTATAAGTTAACGAGTTGAATGTAAAGATCGGTAACGACTACTGCTGCATAGCGGAAGTAGCTATATATTAGTCTCTTTCTTACTTAGGATGGACTTATGCAAAGTAACGCCTGAATCTATTGGATATGTAAGATTGTATTTCGAGAATCGATCCCGTGACAAAATCGCATCGATCGCAAGTCTCAGTCTTCAACCGCTAAGCTACTGGTCGATTTGAATCTACTATACATATGTATTATTATATAATTTTTTCTGTAGCATATCGTTCGATAAATATTGCACATCGACCTTTGGAAAGAGACAATCGGCAAATTTCGGCTTGGTAGAGCGTTATCTCTGTCGCACGGAATAAGATTGACAAAACGTCACATATAGTGTGGGGCAGAGTAAGTGGTCTACGAAGCCGAAATTAGTCGTTTGTCTCTTTCCAAAGGTCGATGTGCAATATTTATCACCGGGTAATGTACATCTATTGTTAGACATACGCCTCTCCCATAGATTTCGTCTAAATCATTCTTCCGAAACAATTAAATGAAATAAATACAAACTTCTACCGGCTGGCGAAACTGTGTCAGTGAGTCAGGAGTTTGAGTCGAGGCGGTGGTGTTAATTGTATTAAGACTCTGTTAGGCAAATTATTGGAAGCTCAATTTGTTTCGCTTTGTCAAATACGTCTGCAGAATCCCACAGACGCATGCTGCAGAAGGCTCATAGGGACATACCATTACAAGTAACAAGTAGGTTAAAAAACAAAAGTGTATACGACTAGTCAAGATAAATACTTAAACTTGTGATAAATGTAAAGAAATAGGAAATGTAAAAATTTCATTGTAAAGGAATGTAAACGTAAAAATAAAGGCAAATTGAACAAATTGTTAACCTGTATTATTCTGGTGGAAAGGCGACGAAAGCGAAGTGATGAATGAAAGGATTAGGAAAAAATTAAGAATAAGAGATGAATGAGTAAATGACACGGCGAAAGAAAAATAATGAGAGAACGCACATAATAAAATCTATGGAAAAAATATTTTGTAAAAATAGTCCCTGTTTACGAACATAAGTAAGAATATGTAAAAAATGCCTGTTTTTTTTCGGTTCTCTGGATTGGTTAGATCGATTTTGACGGAACTTATACTGGCAGGCCGTGTGCCTTAATTTTAGAAAAAATCCTAAATACAATAGCTGATCCCGCAAAACCGGTTTTGCAAAAAAAAAATAATCACCAAATAAAAAATAAGAGTTGATCGTAGAGGGGTAAAAACTTAGAGTTGTATGTATTTTTGTATGCTGTATTATAAAAAAATTAAAACAAAAAATTTTGTCTAAAAAAAAATTTAGGAGGAACCCCTTAACATTTAGGGGGATGAAAAGTAGATGTCCGATTCTATGCCCTGGCCGATGTGCGCGCTAAGATTCACGAAAATCGGTCGAACCGTTTCGGAGGAGTTTAATCACGCACACCGTGACATGAGAATATTATATATTAGATGGTGACACCCACCATATCCAGATGTTACAGATGGTAGACGCGACGTGGGACGGTCCGCCACTAGGTGGTCCGTCGATATAATTTAGGTTTATGTAGGTTTAGTTTGGGGGTTAAAAAGAAGATATGACACCCACCACAATCAATACGTACCACGCTAAGCAGGCAAGAAACAGCTAGTAAATAATAAAAGTTAACCCATGTCAAAATAATACAAAAGAAAATAATTCAAATTTCCCAAAAGAAATCACAAATGATTATCCAGGGCTGCGAGTTAAAAGAAAACAAATTGGGGTCGTCGCGCCGTGATCGAGTATCCTACTTAGCCGGGCGTCTGGCAAATCGCGGGATAGCGCCGGGTAGCTTTTGTACGATATCTGCCAGTTGCCAAGCGGTGTGACGAGCTTTTATAAATAATCGATAGTTGAGAAAGCTAAACATGTTACAGTACCCGACGATAAAAATTGCACATCGACATTTGGAAAGAGACAAATCATCGAACTTAGAAAGGAACTAATATATAGCTACTTCCGCTATGCAGCAGTAGTCGTGCAATGAAGCGGATCTCACTCGGTGTTGGTCGGTGTAACATCTCATGAGGATCGTGGAGGGGTGAAACACGTGTAGAGTAGATTAACGGTATTTAATGTAATCAGGCGTTACCTTGCGGAAGTCCATCCTAAGTAAGAAAAGGACCAATATTCAGCCACTTCCGCACATGCAGTGGTAGTCGTGCAACAAAGTGCACCGCCCGCCAGCCCGCTTACAAATGCGCATGCGGCAAACAATGCGAATTACACAACTGTCACACAACAGAGTGAGTCTCTGTGTTTGCCACTAATCGGTGTAACATAACTCCTGAAGATGCCTCGTGGAGGAATGAAACACGTGTAGAGTAGATTAACGGCGGTAGTTGTGTTTCGCATTGTTTACCTCACGCGCATTAATCAGCGGTCTAGTTGGCGGTGCACTTCATTGCACGACTACTGCTGCGTAGCTGAAGTAGCTATATATTAGTCCCTCTCTTAATTAGGATGGACTTCCGCAAGGTAACGTCTGAATCTATTAGATACTTGATAATAGATTTCAACTCAGGATTATGGCTTTTAAAAATATCTATAGGCAGCAATAATTAAAGTCTTTGGTGTAGTTTGAATAATTGCATTGTTTGAAGTTGCACGGCATAGCGGAAGTAGCTATATATTGGTCCCTTTCTTAGTTAGATGATTGTCTCTTTCTAAAGGTCGATGTGCAATATTTATCGCCGGGTATTGTAAGCGGCGCTTGTATAAATTTATTAATATAGGCTCCCCAAATCTTATTTTAGATTTTTGGATGTGGGCAACAAAAGTCGCGTCATCGTGGCGATCGCTGGGGTAAGCACATGCCTTTATTGTGATCTATGACTACCAGAGCTATGTATATAATGTATACAATTTGTCTCTTTCTCGTGGAGAAATCCTTCATTGGATGCAAATCCTCCTACTGTGTTTCGTATCCCATACTACTGAAGATCTTTACGTGAAGTTTGCGGCATACTATGTAACGGTCTTAGTGTGTATTGCTTTGTCTAGTTTGATTTGATCTGATCGAACCAACAGATGGCGCTGCAAACTAATGGTCGCCGTCCATTTTTAAACAACAGCAAGTGAACACAATTACCTCTAAACAAATCTGTAATATCAAAAGATAATGTAAGAAATGTAAGAATAAAATAAAGTTTAGAAATAAAATTGTACCTAGCCACCTAAGAGTAAAAAAGATGAGGAAAGGAAGGCGATGATGAGCAAGGAATGAAAGAACAAAAAAAAATTGCAAGATATTGTGAAGGATAAAAGGAAAGAATAAAAGAAATTGAGAAGAATGAAAGTGAGTGTAGAATAAAGATAAAACCATGAAAAAAATTATTTGTAAATAAAGTCCCTGTCCCAAACAAAACAGGGGTACGAGAGGCTCCCAATAGCAGGGGCCATATAAAAAAAAGAACACAATTACCATTTTTCAATTATTATTTTTGGCGCAATATCTAACATAATAAGGGTGTTAGTTGCTTTCATAAAACAACGATGTTAGAAAGATTGAGATACTAAAGTAATTTAGACGCTGTCTGTTTCTATTATAAAGGTGTGTTGTGCATTTGATACAAAGTCTCGGAGTTCGCATCCGAGTGGCTTCGGTGCCGTGGGACTACGGTAAACTTAGGACTGTCTTATATTAGGGTGAATGATAAATAAATTAAACAAATCAAATTAAATTTCAATTCGTTTATTTCATATTGGAATTTTAATAGAACTCTTATCGATTGTCAACTATTTTATTTTTTTGACCCTGCTTTTCAAGGTGTGGTAAAAAGTGAAGGAAGAGACTCCACATCTACACATATTTTAATAAAGTTTAACACAGATTTATATATACACATTTTAGATATATCCTAAATTAAATTAAAACAATCAGGCGACATCACTGCTGAGGATTCTTGTCATTTAAATATTCTAAGTAAGAAAAGGACCAATATACAGCTACTTCCACACGTGCATTGGTAGTCGTGCGATAAAGTGCACCGCCCGCCAGCCCGCTGATAATTGCGCGTGCGACTAACAATGCGAATTACACAACTGCCACCGCCAAATCACTCAACACGTGTTTCATCCCTCCACGGGGCATCTTATTACTTAGGAATGACATCCGCAAGGTAACGCCTGATTCCATTAAATATTTCCTTATTAAATGATAAGTTTTTCCGTCTATATATTATATTTTATCTTTTGATTTAATAAGTACTGTTTGTTTGGTTATAGGATTAAAAGTTATAAAGGGGTGAATGTATAGCTAGGTTATTTGCAGTCAAAATATATGTGGTATAACTCATCCAATAATCAATGGTTTCAGAAGTAATAAATGTGACGGTTCAGTATGAAAAGTGTTTTAAAAATTGGTTTCATCAAATCAGCTGATAGATGCCTACGTAAGGCTTAGGCCTCTGATATAAATTGGGATTACTTCATATTAAAATTAATTATTGTTTCCCATCTGTACCTGCAGACTGTACAGACAGAAATAATTGTCTTTTTGTATTATTATGTTTTCATGTCATGTCAATAGTCGTCCAAGGTATAAATCTTCCTTTAAGATTATCACAATGATCGGTCTTCCGTGGCCCGCTTCCAACAACTTTGGTTAAAACTGTTGATCCTTTGATGTCGAACCTTGTAGGGAGGCGCCGGCCGCCGGCTCCATGAGCGATATACCCTGCCTATTGTCAATTCAGACGAGCAATTCTTTAAGTTACACCAGTGACTTTAATTCTCCCACGGCTTTACTCATTTCTAATTCCATCTTGCTAAAACTTTGCTCTGTGAACTTGAGCCTTCGTAACGACCAGAGTCACCAGGTCTCAGATCCATATGTCATCTCCGGCATCACACGTTAGTCAAAGAAGTCGTCATCAGACATTGAGGTATTTGGGACGAGATGATGAGCTTCCAGAATAAGCGAGTGATATCTCGAAATTCGACTATTAAAAAATTAACTAACGTTGTTATATAAATTAATTTGCTATATTTCAGAGTGATCACTTTATACAGGATGATTAGAAATAAGTACCAATTTAAATCTTTTACACCTATATCCAATCACCCTGAATTAAATCAGTCTCCATTAAGTACCGCTGCAGTGTATAAGTAACTTTATGTTCCGCGTAGATTTCCGCTAATCGTTTTGAACTTGGACCCCCTGCAGAAAACCCGTTATGAAAATACAGAAATGATGTAGAGAGCCGTCGAACATGTTATTTATGCGAAGTCCCGTGCAATTACATGACGAGGTCGCATTTGATTTCCATTCTATTCGAATTATACTCACACGTCTACGTTTGCTTACAAGTGTGCGTGGTTATTCTTTATGTAAAATCTTTGTACATTGACTTGGAATTTTAAATATTTAATGGAATCAGGCGTTATTTTGCGGAAGTCCATCCTGAGTAAGAAAAGGATCAATATTTAGCCACTTCCGCCAATGCAGTAGCAATCGTGCAACAAAGTGCACCGCCCGCCAGCCCGCTGATATATGCGCATGCGGGAAGCAATGCAAACTACACAACTGCCACCGTTATATCACTCAACACGTGTTTCATCCCTCCACGGGGCATCTTCAGGAGTAAGTTTAAACCGATTAGTGTCAAACACAGTTGACTCTGTGTTTTTTCTTCTTTTCTTACTTGGAATTTTAGGTTAAAACTCAAATATAAATAACTTATTGTACTTGTAATTTATGGTTATGAGTGCCACGGGTACTTGAATTTTCCGGAATGGAGACCACAAACCGGCAATATGGACATCCGATGTTGTTAACGTTGTCGGAATATGCTAAATGCAGGTCGAATGCAAGCGCCCACGAAAGAGGACTTCGACTTGGTTATTTTAATCGAGTTTGGCATTCACAATGTCTCATGTTCCACAGGTTGCAACTTAACAATACTTTTAATACGTACAAGTTCATTTACTGAGATAGCTCAGCGGTAGACCACTGTGACTTGCAATCATAAGTCTCGGGTTCGATTCCTGTGATAATTCACGCTTTAATATAAGATTGCCACTGCCCACAGATAATATTCCAGAGCATGGGCAGCCGTGTCTATTGCGTACCATAATATACTGCGATCGCTAACCTACTTGCTAAGCGTGGTGATTATGGTTTATCCACCCATATACAGTGGGCGTCCATGGGCCGAAGCGACTTTAGGATCATTAATAGTGACCACTTGTACACGCCATAAGAAGAACGCCAGAATAGCCTCATTTGGTGGAAACTAAAATCAGATTGAGCTTCATAATGGCATCCTTTCACTTAAAGTTTCGAAGGGGAAACACACTGATCTTTGAAGTCACAATCTTTATTGTCACTTGAAATTCCTACACAATATAACATGATTTTTTAATAATAATTTCTTATTACGAGAAAGTATAGTAATACTGTGTACACACTTATCAACAATAGAATTATTAGTTTTATAAAGCCTAGAGAAAGGTATAGAGAGGTGTAATGATAAAAAGATATAATGATTAGGATGGCCTTCATGGAAACGCATCTAAATGTGCGCATCCGAAGTGTCTCGAAGACTGAGATAGCATAAGGCTGCGACGACAGTGTAAAACATCATGTTCATGACGTCTATGTCCAGAGCATACGACGGAGAAATTGAACACTGTAAAACTAGTTTCATAATTACATTTTAGTGAAAAAGACAATGATTCGTGATGTTGAACATAACTGTAACCTGGAAAAATATAGGCATTTTTTTACATTTTACGCATTAAATCTATTATAAATTGTGATTTTTAAAGGCGTGAATGTATAAGTCATTTGCCAGCAAACATCTTTTTCCGCTGATAACAAAATCGACCTATGTAATCATTCTGAAATATGTCACAATAATTTATTTTCACTTGTAGAATGCAATAGACCAGAACGTTCAATAAGTACAAAGACTGTAGAGATAGATAGTAAACAATAGTTAATTTTAATATGTAGTACTACAAATATACTTTGTTATCATTGTGTTATTTATTACTTCTGAAACGATCTTAAAATAGGGTGTATTAATAGAAAACAAATGAGCTATACATTCACCTCTTTATATATATATATATATATATATATACACATATACACACACCAATACCTCACTGCGTCGTGGTTACGTTCCAAAATAACACGACGCAAATTGAAACGATGCAAAGTTAATTAAGATTTTCTATAGCAAACCATGTAAAGATCGAAGATAGGTTCCAGGGTCAAGAAAATACAACTTTTAAAAAAGAAAATTGAACAAAATAAACATTTAAAAAACAAAAATAATATAACTCTACCAATAAATTAATTGGAATAATATTAACCTTTTTTGTAACCAGGAACAACACGCAATAACTTATATAAATTTGTTATTCTCTTTTAAAAAAAGCACAACACACTACGTAATTGAAACTGAACTCTAAAATTATCAAAACAAAGTGAAAATTAAACTGTATTAAAATTGCGTTGATTTTTAGTTAGAAAGGGAATCCCCGAGTTTTGATGGCTTGGCGCAATTAGAAACAAAAGAGTTGCAATCTTTTTGAAAAAAAAAGAAAATTTCAAAAATAAAATTAAAGACTCGAACCTAAAACAACGCAACCTCGAAAATCTAACAACGCACTATGAAAATCAGTACAAATTAAGCAGCGACGCAACTTCGAAAAAAACGTAAAACGAAACGACGCAAAGCGAGGTATTGGTGTATATATATATATTTAAATGTCAATCTTGTACTATTTTATATATATGACCCCCGTTCTTGGAACCTCATATTCCCAGGCTTTTTTGTGGTAGGGACGTCACAATTTCGGGTAAAAAAAATTCAGTTATGTATTTATTAATCTTACTTCTTCCTTTCTTCGCGATTTCTTTTTCGCTTTCCTAATGTGCTTCACATTTTATTTCATTCATCGTGTTTTGATCTTGTACTCTTCGATAAGAGCAGAATTGGATATGGAAATATCATTCGAAATAAAAAAACGTCGGTTACGTTAGAAACGTACAGGAGGGAAATTCCGTTTCCGCTTGTCGCCGTTGCCTTGGACCGGCGGGCACGCTCCGGCCGCACCAGGAACCGAGTAATCAGGCCGCGACGGCTTCCCATTCACGGCGGCCTGTGACGTCAGCGACGTACCGCCGCCCAATTTGTCTTTTGTCCGTCAGGCGGCTCTGTATACTTTGAAAGTAGATAACTGCGCGTCTTTGAATATATAACGTTCTCGTATACAGGGTGTTTAGAAACGAGGTTTTCATAATTCGATGATTCTCGAAAGTTTCACATATATATAATTAAATAAGCATGTCTTTAGCAATACATATAAGTCAGAGTTCCCCAAACTTTTTTGTGTCGTAGACCCCTTGCCATGTTTTTCCGTGTTGGGTAGACCCCCTACTTACTTGATATTGATTTCCTGTAAGTCATGATTGACCCCTTGCAGGTTGTCACAGACCCCTAGGGGTCGATAAAGGCCACTTTGGGAATCACTGGTATAAGTTTACATTAGTTTCATATAATGAAGTGCAAAATTAAATAAATACGTTTGCCGGCGGCCCTCAAAAGAAGATCGATCTCTTGAATGTAAGTCTACTTTCGTTACAATTATAAAAAAAAAGAGCAAATGATTTTTGGTTACGAATAGTGAATTGAATGCAGTGCGATCGAAAAACTCGTGTCGTTTGGCAAGCCCTTGCTTTCATGTTGGAAATATATTTCACGGCACTAAGAAGCGGCTCAGGTCTTTGAACATTTTGACGGAAACTCCATGGAGCACACCATATGCATTTATGATTAAAGTTCATAGGTGAATTTATTGTTAAATACCTTTTACCTTTAGGTATGCTGTAAATTGAAAATGCTTTTACCGATGTTATTAATCTATTTTTTATATGTTTCTTATACTCTGTAGAAGATTCCTATTAGAATAGAATAAAGTAGTGTGCAGAAACTTTAAATTTTATATAAAATATTGTAGCTATTAAAAGTATTGGTCCTTTGACAGTGCGACGTGAACTTCGCGCTTTTGACAGTTGATACGTTGCTATTATATGTCGTATTCATCGATTTCAATTTTTATTTCATTTAATTAAATAAACAAAGTGATAAATTATTTTTTACGTATAATTTTCCTTACACTTGTTTAAGTATGTTGTTTTACTTAAATGCGTTTGGAAGTAACTTCTGGCAATACAAATTCTTTTGAAAAATAAAATAGAATATAACTATACTTTATAATATGAAATCAACAGACCTAAAAGGAAACAATCTGAAGTCGCCGGAGATAAATCGGTTGCGAGCATCTCGAATCGAGTTGAAGGACCGTTTGCTTTGACGTCCCAATAGACCCTCCAAAATTTGAGTCGACGCCTAAACACACGGAACGAAATAATGACATGCTCTCGAAGGATGGAACGTGAAGCGCTCTTGCGTGTTTGTACATCATTATTTGTATACTAATCATTAACATAAATTACGAGATAATTTAAAAATCACAGTTCAACATCTTTTCAATGTTGAATGAAATCAGGCGTTACCTTGCGGAAATCCATCCTAACTAAGAAAAGGATGGATATTTAGCCACTTCCGCACATGCAGTGGTAGTCGTGCAACAAATTGCACCGCCCGCCAGCCCGCTGATAAATGCGTATGCGGCAAACAATGCGAATCACACAACTGCCACCGTCAAATCACTCAAAACGTATTTCGCCTCTCCACGGCATCTTCAGGAGTTATGTTACACCGATTAGTGCCAAACACACAGGTTGCACGACTACCACTGCATGTGCGGATGTGGCTAAATATTGGTCCTTTTCTTATCTTTTCAATGGTATGACTTCCACTGATAGACACAGGCGTTCTCCATTTCCTAATGGGATATATTTGTGTCCTGTATCGTATCCCGATGACTTCAAAATGATGGACATCTCCACTTCAGAACCTCAAGGCCTCGCTATGTGATCTGGTCATTATGATAACGTGCCGATTCACTGGGTCATGTCGGTTAATTTCGTCTTGTAAGAAAATCCCGAGCACACCCCCTATCTATTGTTTGTATTTTGTAAAATGATGTCAATGTAAAAGATTACACCGCGATATCGTGCACTGTGTGCGTGTGTGTATTTATCTAGTTTGTCACACATTACGTTTACCGCCAATTGATAGACTTTTTATTACAGATAATAATTTCTTTAGAACTAGGTTTATTAACAATTTATGCTTAATCTGTTTTATGATCTAATTAATTTATTTTTACAATTCTTTACTATATTATTGGGTCTATACCTGGTCTATACCTTTTATATATACCAATACCTCGCATTGCGTCGTTTCTTTTTGCGTTTTTAAGTTGCGTTGCTTAAGTAGTGCTAAGTGCGTCGTAAGATTTTCGGGGTTGCGTTGTTTTGGGTTCGATTCTTTAATTTTTTTTTGAAATCTTCTTTTTTCCAAACGATAGCGACCCTTTTGATTCTAATTGCGTCATGCCATCAAAACTCGAGGATTCCCTTTCTGACTAAAAATCAACGTAATTTTAGTACAGCTTTATTTTCGCTTTGTTTTGCTAATTTTGGAGTTCAGTTTCAATTACGTAGTGTGTTGTAATGTAGTGTGGTGTGCTTTTTTTAAAAGAGAATTATAAATTTATATAAACTTTAACGTGTTGTTTTTGGTTACAAAAAAGGTATATGTTTTTCCAATTTATTTATTGTCAGTTATATTATTTTGAAAAAGTAGTATTTTCATGACCCTGGAACCTATCTTAGATCTTTACATGGTTTGCTATAGAAAATCTTAATTCACTTTGCGTCGTTTCAATTTGCGTCGTGTTTTTTTAGAACCTAACCACGACGCAAAGTGGGGTATTGGTGTATTATATTCTGGATTGAGTCTACCTAGGTCGACTTGAAAGTAGACGGTAAAAAACTACATGAACTCCAGTAAGGGCGGCAAGAGAGACCCGTGTCGCTTTCGACCGCCGAGTAGTCCTTACTTCTCATAACTTACACTAAACCTCATTCACTACACTATACACCTACACGGGTATAGTCCCTCTTCGTTGTAATTGGGATACGATCACCCAGGGTAAATATTTGGTCCACGGACCTCCTGTTTCCGCGACTCGATTTCGATGAAGCCGCACAAAACCTAAATAGGCTAGCAGCACAATTTCAAACTCAAATGCTATCGGTTTGATCAAGTCAAATAAATGACTGCACTATTACAGTCCTAAGGCAAGCAGAAGATAGGATAGTATGTAAACAGCTTATCGATGATCCCGCCAACGCGTTAAGAAGACATAAAAAAACTCGGCAAATACTTTTGTAGATTAATTGTCAAATAAACCAAAAATGGTATATCGATAACCCACATTAACAAAGTGTCGTGTTAATAGAAAATGTCGTTGTACCCCCGCAATGAGGTCACAATTAACAAGCAGGATTTGAACTGCGTGGGTCGTCAGATGTTAATCATCGGAGGACCCGTGTGTGTTACCGCACGCGGAGGCCGGGACTCTCTACGGTAATTAACACGGGATAGGTCACAGTACGTTTTCGTATCGATCGACGTGTGACAAAAATACATGACCGACAGTTGTTTTTTTTTAATTTCCACTAGTACAACATATATATATATATATATATATATATGTGGTTTTTTTTTTATAGAGGTTTAAAAATACCTTTACGTATCATAGGGCCTGATGTTGGTGCCCCGTATGTCGGACTCGATCTAGATCAATACCGACTAAAAACAATCCTCTCTCTTCGGTATCCCTGGTCCCCACGGCATGGCCGTTAGGCATTACTTCGCGGGGGGGATTTAGCCGCAGCTTTCTCTGATAGAGTGGCTGTTCAGGCCAACTTCCTCCGCTCTTGCTCTATTTTACGCAACTCCTTTAGCACCGTCGTACAGTACGCGCTCGTAAGTTCCCAGGCCGAAGGCGAGGATAGCATTGTAGCTATCAGAGTTTCAGGATAGATTTTGCATCCTACACCTTCTTCCCAAGACCTCCTGGCTTCGTTAAATCGGGGGCAGACGAAAAAGACATGCTCTGCATCTTCAATCATTCCGACACAATTAGGACAGTCAGGGGAATCTTCGTATTTGAACCTATGGAGATACGCTCGGTAACAGCCATGGCCGGATATCATCTGAGTCAGGTAGTAGTTCAACTCTCCATGATCTCGGTTCACCCATGACTCTAGGTTTGGTATAAGCTTACGCGTCCATTTTCCTTTCGTCGACTTATCCCAGGACGATTGCCACTGTTGCAAGCTTTTCAGTCTTCCCCGAATTCTAAGTTCAGCTGAAGTTGGGTCTGATTTGCTTTTTTTGCTACGGTACAGATCAGTTCTTTCGTCTGCAAGAAGCGCAACAGGAACCATACCTGCTATCACGCATGCCGCATCCTCCGATACTGTACGAAAGGCGCTAGCTACCCGTAGAGTGCTGACTCTATAAACAGAGGCGATTTTCCGTCGGGACTCCTGTTTGCTCAGTGCGTCGGACCATATGGGTACTCCGTACATAAGCACTGACGTAGTCACCGACGCTAATAACTTCCTTCTGTTTTGCTTGGGACCTCCGACATTAGGCATGAGTCGGCAGAGTTTAGCTGTCACCAGAGACGCTTTCGCTGCTGCTCTCTCAGCCTGATCTTTAAAGTTTAGCCTATGGTCGATCATTACTCCTAGGTACCGTATAGCTGGTTGAGTTGCGATTTCACAGCTGCCGACATTGAGTGTGATGGTCTCCGCAACTCTCCTGCCAGTAATGAGCACTGCTTCCGTCTTCTGCTCAGCCAGTTCTAGTCCGACTGACCTCATCCACAGGGTGATTACTTGGAAGGATCTTTCAAATGCCCACTTCACTTCCTCCACGTGTTTCGCTACTATAACGACTGCTAGATCATCAGCGAATGCGACGAGTTTAGTTTCGCTGGGTAGATGTTTCTTTAGGAGTCCATCGTACATAGCGTTCCACAAAAGTGGCCCTAGTACTGACCCCTGTGGGACGCCTCCGGTGACTTTGTACTCCTCCGTCCCGATTTCCGTAGTGTATATGAGGACCCTATCAGAGAAGTAACTAGCGACTATTTTACGTAGGTATAGAGGTACATTCAGTGAGCTAAGTGCCCCCATGATGACCTCCCATTTTGCTGAGTTAAAGGCGTTTTTAATGTCCAAGGTGGCAACCAGGCAGTATTTTATCGAGCCTCTCTTCCATCTTTTCCCAGACACTGCTAGTTTTGCTATATTGACTACTTGCTCTATAGCGTCTAGCGTAGACCGGCCTTTTCTGAACCCATACTGTGAGTTAGCTAGGTGGGGTTCAACTGCTGCTTCGATCCTGCTGTGGATAATACGTTCTAGTATTTTCCCCGCAGTATCCAGCATACAGAGGGGCCGGTATGACGATGGCTCGTCTGGTGGCTTCTTACCTTTAGGGAGAAGTACCAGTCTCTGTCGTTTCCACGCGGTAGGAAAGGTGCCTTCCAGTAAGCAGCTATTGTAGGCCTCCAAGAAGACTCCTGGTGTTGCTACAATAGCTTGCTTAAGAGCTACGTTGGGGATCCCATCCGGTCCCGGAGCTTTGTTGTTTCCAACCCTACCGCATGCTACCATTAGCTCCTTCTCGGTAATAGGGGGGATTTCATTCGGATCCACAATCCCTAGTTGAAAGGAGGATTTTGGTTGCGTGGGGAACAGAGCTCTGACAATTCTTCCCAGTAGAATAGGACAAGTGGGCGTTGTATTCTCATGTCTCAGTTGTTTAACTACAATCTGGTACGGCTTGCCCCATGGATTCTTTTCAACCTCTTCCAACAATATTTTCCACGCGTTTCTCTTGCTCTCTTTAAAGTGGACTGTATATATATATGTGTGTGTGTGTGTATATGTGTGTGTGTGTATATGTGTGTGTATATATATGTGTGTGTATATATATATGTATAATCTGAAAAAAATTTTAGTCAAAAAAATGTTTTCAAGTTAGATATAAGATAAAATTCGTTTATTCAACATTGTAACTCTTAACAGAACTCTTATCGTCAACTTATTACAATTTTTTAATGTCTTTTATTCTGGAATCTACTCTGCTTTGCAAGGTGTTATAGTTGTGTAGAACAAGCAGGAATAAACTCCACAACAACACATGTTTTAATAAAGTTTCACGCAGTTTTGTACATATACACTTTATCAGATTTAGCCTGAATGATATCAAAATAATCAGGCGACATCGCTGCCTAGGATTCTTGTCATTTAAATATTCGTTTATTGAATATTAAGTTTTTTCCGTCAATTTACTTTTAATATGAGTTTTGTGTATGGTAGTACAATAACATTTTGCGGCATATTATCAAATCTGCTTTCATTTATTACAAATGAATTAGAGAATTTAAGCCGATACTTTGGTACAGTCAGTTTTTCACGGTGCCTTGTAAATATACTATAGTCGTACTCAAATTTTTTGAATTTATTATAATTATTGTATACGTACAAAATATTATGATAAATATATTGTTAGGTTAATGTAAGAATTTTGACCTTTTTAAACCGATTTCTCAAGAAGCTTCGCGGTTCTATTCCGTAAATACCTCAGATGGCGCTCTTGTAATTTTATCGGTAAAATTAATTTAAATGGAAGCTGGAATTATAATATTAACATTAGGTATCCTGAAGAATAGCCTTATACAATATGGCTTTTTTAATGTGAACAATGTTATATTATTCTAACGGAAGAAGCTTTTTTTTCTCTAAGATATCTCATTAGGAATAAAATGATCGTTGCAAATAGCCCAGATTTACAAGTTGAAATAGCAGCGGGCAGGTCTTCCAACCATAGAATGAGTGCTATTGTAGTGGTGAAGTATCTCGTTTTTATTTTTTCAACTAATTTTCTTTACGAGCTAGTAGATGCGGCGTAAGTAGGCAGCTTTTCGCATTACAATGAAAATATAATCACATTACTTCTACAGTATTCATTGATTCATATCAGCCGATAGAGGCGCACAGTAAAACACAGACCTCCCTCCCTCTCGGACTTACAATAGGGTCAGTAGGAAGGAACCAGCACTCAGATTGTTTCGACAACCTTAACGAGATCTAAGTAAGAAAAGGACAAATATATAGCTACTTTCGCCAATGCAGTAGTAGTCGTGCAATAACGTGCACCGCCCGCCAGCCCGCTGATAAATGCGCATGCGGCAAACAATGCGAATTACACAACTACCACAGTTAAACCACTCAACACGTGTTTCACCCTTCCACGGGGCATCTTCAGGAGTTATGTTACACCGATTAGTGCCAAGCGCAGAGTGAGCTCAGTCCATCAACGCTTTGTTACGCGTTGTTTACGCGTAAGAGAGGGTATAATAAAAATATCCCATGTGTAAATAGATAATTCAATCAATGGAAAACTTACCACTATCGCCCGGCACGACAAAAGGGTGCGAGTTTTATACCAAAAAATAACCTACTATCATTGAGGTTGAATTTATATCACCTTGCACCGGAAGAAACACATCCTGTGAACTACCGGCGCTTACTGCTTTCGACTTGCTGCCGCCTGACCAGTGCTGGGAGATCGTGCGGCTGGCTACCACCATCATCAGGGGAGTATCGACCTGCGATATAAAATCAGACCAGGCCTTCTGCCCACTACCCATTTTTATTAAATACTAGCTGATCCCGCAAACGTTGTTTTGCAAAAAAAATTAAAGTTTTTTATTAACAAATGTAAGATAAGGGTTGATCGTAGAGGGGTGAAAATTTAGGTTTGTATGTTTTTTTGTATGCTGTATCATAATAAAATAAAAATCAAAAAAATTGTCTAAAAAATTAAAAATAAAATTTAGGGGTGGACCACCCTTATCACTTAAGGGTATGGAAAATAGATAGTAGCCGATTCTCAGACCCACTGAATACGCATATTAAATTTGGTAAAAATCAATCAAGCCGTTTCAGAGGAGTTCACACCGTGACACGAGAATTTTATAAATTAAATATATATATCTTTCTTCTGTTGCCGAGTTGTTGTTTTCTTTCACCTACCATCAACAGCCTCATAACGGCACAGTGAGCGTCCATAGGCTGATATGGGCTAAGCTAACATCAGTCAGAAACACCATAGATGCTCTATTTAAATTAAACTTAACAATCTTTGATATATACATTGTAATTACTAGCTTGCAAATGAGTCAACGAACCAAGTTCCATACATTTTGGTCAACTAAAAATTCTTGAATGTTTTATTTGAATTTAAAAGGATTCATGGTAAGTAAATCGGGTTGATTTGTTAGTAAAGTGGGCCAATATGTTCACAGATGTGTATTTAAGTATTGATCAGGAAGGGGTGCGCTTCCGTGAATCAATGTTTTTAAAGTCGACACGTACTCGCTTTGGGGTGGGGGCCTTACGTGTGAGAGCAGGAAATAAATTATGGTTTCTTTCGATAAGGGTGCGTATAACTTTTGATATGTTATTACAAATATGTTTTCGCATGATGCACATTGAGAATAGCTTAGTGGTTAAGGGTATACGGACGTAATTCGCAGGTAAGTTTCGATTTATTTTGACACGATTATAAAAGATGGGTTACAAAGTTAATATTGGAAGTGGTATAAATAATACTTGTTTATATGTAGACAAACATATACATTTATGTAACAGAGAATGGTGTGTCATATATTTTTTTTTATAAATAATGTCTTATAAACGACAATAAAGGTTTTCAAAAACGTCTGCTATTGATTTCGGAAGTTACAGATAACTCTGCGATTGTTTTATTTATTTTGTTAAGGAGAAGTCATTTTAAAAATAAATACATATAAAAAAACTTTTAAGTTAAACGGTTTTTGATACCCATATTGTGGTGATTGTGGAAAAATATGTACCTAGTCCGCCATATTGGAACGGCGTCCATCATGAATTTTAAATTTTGACATAATCATCGTGTTTTACTAATGTAGCCCTTTCATTTGATACCCATATTGAGGGAGTTAAGGAAAAATATGTAATCCGTCATTTTGTATCGGCGGCCATCTTAGATTTATAATGTTATTGATTTTATTATATTGTATTGTCATCTAAATTAAATGTGTGTACCAAATTTCATATCAATCTGACAACGGGAAGGTGCTTAAATTTCAATTTCTTATTTTGACCCAAATAAATAAAGTACGGGTCGAACTAAATAAAATCGTTTATTAAGGAAATCAAGTCTAGACTTATTGAATATTATTTTTCATGTGAACATTTTATGTACGACCTTCATGCTGGCAATTAATGTTTTAACATTTACTCTAGAAGCTCTGGTTATTATACGTGAATTTTATTATAGCACACGTAATGTGCATATTGCTTACAAACGGGAAATATGCAAAGTAAACTGATATTAAAGATTAAGAAATCCAAAAGACATAACTTCCATCGATGCGTACTGGACTCGCGTATTGGATTACTGTCCATAATCCCCCGCGAGATAGAAAGTGGAAACTTAAAGACTAATAACATATAAGCCGTTAATGATGTTCGATTTCTTTGTCTCCGCTGAATGAAGGAGAATAAAAAATCGAGGTCACTTAATGTAGGTCGAAACTATTAATATAATAATTACAAAACTGTCTGGAATTAAAATTGAAGACATTCGGGTGAAGTAAACCACAATTTTTAAGTAATCCTTTATACGAGCCGATAGAAACCTGGTCGGCCTCCGTCTAGTTCGATCGACAACATGCAGAGTGTTGTAGCGAAACAATCGCAATTGTCAAAATGCTTTCGCTTATCTGTCAATACATCGGCCTGCGCATGCGCAAGATATAAGTACGCGCGCCGTACGATCTGTCAAAAACGCGTCTCGCGTCGCGAAATATTAAATAATCTAATATATAATATTCTCGTGTCACGGTGTTCGAACTTGAACTCCTCCGAAACAGCTTGACCGATTTTTACCAAATTTTACATGCGTATTCAGTATGTCTGAGAATCGGCTACTATCTATTTTCCATACCCCCAAGTGATAAGGGTGGTCCACCCCTAAATTTTATTTTTAATTTTTTAGACAATTTTTTGGTTTTTATTTTATTATGATACAGCATACAAAAATACATACAAACCTAAATTTTCACCCCTCTACGATCAACCCTTATCTTACATTTGTTAATTAAAAACTTTATTTTTTTTTTGCAAAACAACGTTTGCGGGATCAGCTAGTATCTAATAGATTCAAGCGTTACCTTGACTTATTACTTATTAGTTCAATAGGTTGCAAGAGTTGGTAAAAATGAACGCTCTCGTTGGGTAGGCGCGATATTTTTTATATCGTCGATAGGTCGATGATATCAACAAAATATCGTGTATGAAATGAAATTATTTGATACGAGAGAAGGAATTAAGTGTTATAATAAAAAAAATGGAGTTTGGTTGGCGTGAGACGAAAGTAAATTCAATTCAACCCACCTGAAAGAGTGTCTTTGTGCTTTGTGCTCGGCGGAAATCTCCACGCCCGGGATTACAAAGTCTTAGCATTTACTTTATACAGCGAACAATCGAGTTTTAAGGAAATTTCTTTAGTTATATGTTAACTTTATATGGTTATTTTATACCGACGATATACTTTTATATGTGAATAAATATACCGATTGATTTTAAATAGGTGTAAAAGATTTCATTTCCTGTTAAAGTTCACTGCCAATGTCTTGAATATTGGAGACAGTCAGAAGCAAACTTACTTTCATGTTGTTTATTTGTTTCGAAGGGATTTGAAGTTTATTACTTAAAGGCCATTTGCATATAAAAGGTAATTTAAATTAAAAAAAAAGAAATTAAAATGTAACGCACCGGCGCGAGACCGGTACTACGAAAGAAATTCTCACTATCAGTGCTGGAATTTAGCGTTTTCTGGCACATAGCGGACTCTTTCAAGGTTTAAAAACCGTCGCACCGTAGGGACGCTTGTGTTAAAGAGGTCTATGTCTAAATTTTGGTAAATGTGATAAAATTACTAAATACTTGCAGCACGTATCAACTTTAATATATATAATTAATTCAAGAAAACTTGGGGTATTTTTACTCTATATGTATGCGCCCCAAGTCAGTTTGATTTTATTGCATTTATATTTAGGTATTATACTTTATTAATTATTTTTGCTATATACATATGTATGTTATGTTAATATGTACACGTTAACAACCCGTTATTTATACTTCTGTTTACATACTATGATTGTTTGGAAGAAATTGCCTCGTGTGATAAGACCGCCCATTGTACTTTTTTTCTTTACAGCTATTTATATATTTTCTTGTGTGTACAATAAACCATATGAAATATATTATTAATTTTTGTGGTTGGAAAATAATTATAAAATATATCTATAATGTCCAAGTGGCATTGGACAAGTCACATAGCGAGCAGAAATGATGGCTGTTGTTGGGGTTTTAATCCTGGAACTGAAATCGCTGCGCTGCGACTTGAAGAGTGCGGTCAGTTTTTCTACATTAACAAAAGGTCGTCTATCCCCAGCAAATTACAGGAAAATAGATTGCGATGGTATGGCCACATTCAACGAAAACCAGATGACCACGTGGTAAAAACTGCCTTAAGCCTCCCAGGATTCCCAAGAGGGAGAGGGCGTCCAAAAGCTACGTGGTGGTCTAATATCGGAAAGGAACTGGAAACCCTTCAACTTGAAGAGACAACCCAGGATAGAGTGGCCTGGCGCAAATTGGTAAGGAGTTCCGACCCCAAATAAAGGGAAAAGGAAAGGAAGAAGAAGAGAACAAAAGGTCGTCTATCGACTCGTCATGGACGTCATATGTTGTGCTTGCTGACGATATTTTAATTAAAGAAAAATTTTTTTGAAGAGTGGTGGCAGTGCTTCCCTGATGTATTTTCCAGGCGGCGGAACCTTTCGATCGTTGCGTATTGCAGAAGGAAGCCGGAAGTGCCGGTGGCAATTCACGCCAGTAGGTTAATTTTGTTCGCCAACACAATGCATTATCCAGTATGCTGCGTGTGTGTCGATTGCGCGGGAGGCCCGGACGTCGCTTCATTAGGAAATCCATTCTAATTTGCAAAGCCAGGTCTGCAATTGGCTTCTACGTTGTCCTAATTCAGTTTTACCCACATCGATTCGTGCCATCTGTTCAGACGAGAATTTGTTTGCTCTGGATATTCTGTAATCTTTATAAATTGTGGTCCTTGTCAATTAATGTATTGTACATCATGTGTAGAGATTAATTATTTCAAAAATAATGAATAATGTAATAATAAAATATTACATTAGATTTACTACTACAGATGATGGTAGGTAGCTCTTCAAGGTCCAGGAAGACAGAAACACAATTTTTGTGACGCACGTATTACACGCACACAGAGTGATTTTTAAATATTCCAAAGACGTCGGTAAATCAGTACCACAGAGGCTTACTAACTAGCGCCATCTATTGAGTTTTTAAAGAAACATGATGACATCAGTTCTATATATTGTTACAAAGCACGAGTTACAGAACCCTCTAAACAATAAACACGGAACCCTAGGAGCAAGAAGTGCCGTGAACATGTGTGACCTTGAAGTTAATTATAGATCTTTGTGTACGGTTCTCGGAAATTCTAACCGAGTACTATCTCAAACGTACTAGAACCTTCTCCGTAGTATAAATAGGTGTAATCCACATGTCGACAGTTCAGTGTTGTTTTTGAATTATAATATTAAGATCTACGATCAGTGATACAAAGTGACTATTTGGACAGTTATTTAGACAGTGATTTGTTGAGCGATTTGGAAGCGTAGTTTGAACAAAGCGAAAGAATACTTTGTGTTAAATTAGGGTGACCATCTGATTTGTGAATAAAGGACTCCTTGTAAACCAGTTGTGTTTCATTTCGAGTCAGAACCCACAGTGCGTAACATTATTTACAAAATACCTTAGCGATAAAAAATAGAATTAATATGAAAAAAAGTAAGCGGCGCCGCGTGCCGGGACAGGCGGCTGTGTGCACAGCTAATGGCCGTATTGACGGAGCGTACGACGGTACATCCAGGCGTGAAATTTATTTCGCAGCGGAAAGCACTTAAAGAGTGCCGCCGTACTTAGTTGTTACGCTAAGTAACGCTATTATACCGCCAACTTGTAATGGAAGCAGCGCGCCTACTGTCTGCGAGTGTCTCCCGACGCTTCACTAATGACACGGTTTGATCGTTTATATGAAACGACCACTGATGGGCATAGGCCTCAATGTTAGATTTCTACAAAATGTATATACATTTACGTAGCTTGTTAAAGTCGACAGAAGACATAGGATATAGGCTGCTTCCAATTGATCCATAACTAACCTACTGTATTGGTAATCTATGAGGTCTATGGCTATAATCTACGTGAGTGCCTAGAGGGACACACAAAAGTCACACAGAGAAAGAGATGTCCCTTTCTCTGTGTGTGTCTGGCTGCCTGTCTGTGTCTGTCTCTGTGTGCGTCTGTCTGTATGTGAACGTGTCTGTCTATCTGTGTACGTGTCTGTCTGTCTCTGTGTGCGCCTGTCTGTATGTGAACGTGTCTATCTGTCTGTGTACATGTCTGTCTGTCTTTGTGTGCGTCTGTCTGTATGTGAACGTTTTTTTTTTTTTTTTTATAGAGGTTTAAAAATACGTTTACGTATCGTAGGGCCTGATGTTGGTGCCCCGTATGTCGGACTCGATCTAGATCAATACCGACTAAAAACAATCCTCTCTCTTCGGTATCCCTGGTCCCCACGGCATGGCCGTTAGGCATTACTTCGCGGGGGGGATTTAGCCGCAGCTTTCTCTGATAGAGTGGCTGTTCAGGCCAACTTCCTCCGCTCTTGCTCTATTTTACGCAACTCCTTTAGCACCGTCGTACAGTACGCGCTCGTAAGTTCCCAGGCCGAAGGCGAGGATAGCATTGTAGCTATCAGAGTTTCAGGATAGATTTTGCATCCTACACCTTCTTCCCAAGACCTCCTGGCTTCGTTAAATCGGGGGCAGACGAAAAAGACATGCTCTGCATCTTCAATCATTCCGACACAATTAGGACAGTCAGGGGAATCTTCGTATTTGAACCTATGGAGATACGCTCGATAACAGCCGTGGCCGGATATCATCTGAGTCAGGTAGTAGTTCAACTCTCCATGATCTCGGTTCACCCATGACTCTAGGTTTGGTATAAGCTTACGCGTCCATTTTCCTTTCGTCGACTTATCCCAGGACGATTGCCACTGTTGCAAGCTTTTCAGTCCTCCCCGAATTCTAAGTTCAGCTGAAGTTGGGTCTGATATGCTTTTTTTGCTACGGTACAGATCAGTTCTTTCGTCTGCAAGAAGCGCAACAGGAACCATACCTGCTATCACGCATGCTGCATCCTCCGATACTGTACGAAAGGCGCTAGCTACCCGTAGAGTGCTGACTCTATAAACAGAGGCGATTTTCCGTCGGGACTCCTGTTTGCTCAGTGCGTCGGACCATATGGGTACTCCGTACATAAGCACTGACGTAGTCACCGACGCTAATAACTTCCTTCTGTTTTGCTTGGGACCTCCGACATTAGGCATGAGTCGGCAGAGTTTAGCTGTCACCAGAGACGCTTTCGTTGCTGCTCTCTCAGCCTGATCTTTAAAGTTTAGCCTATGGTCGATCATTACTCCTAGGTACCGTATAGCTGGTTGAGTTGCGATTTCACAGCTGCCGACATTGAGTGTGATGGTCTCCGCAACTCTCCTGCCAGTAATGAGCACTGCTTCCGTCTTCTGCTCAGCCAGTTCTAGTCCGACTGACCTCATCCACAGGGTGATTACTTGGAAGGATCTTTCAAATGCCCACTTCACTTCCTCCACGTGTTTCGCTACTATAACGACTGCTAGATCATCAGCGAATGCGACGAGTTTAGTTTCGCTGGGTAGATGTTTCTTTAGGAGTCCATCGTACATAGCGTTCCACAAAAGTGGCCCTAGTACTGACCCCTGTGGGACGCCTCCGGTGACTTTGTACTCCTCCGTCCCAGTTTCCGTAGTGTATATGAGGACCCTATCAGAGAAGTAACTAGCGACTATTTTACGTAGGTATAGAGGTACATTCAGTGAGCTAAGTGCCCCCATGATGACCTCCCATTTTGCTGAGTTAAAGGCGTTTTTAATGTCCAAGGTGGCAACCAGGCAGTATTTTATCGAGCCTCTCTTCCATCTTTTCCCAGACACTGCTAGTTTTGCTATATTGACTACTTGCTCTATAGCGTCCAGCGTAGACCGGCCTTTTCTGAACCCATACTGTGAGTTAGCTAGGTGGGGTTCAACTGCTGCTTCGATCCTGCTGTGGATAATACGTTCTAGTATTTTCCCCGCAGTATCCAGCATACAGAGGGGCCGGTATGACGATGGCTCGTCTGGTGGCTTCTTACCTTTAGGGAGAAGTACCAGTCTCTGTCGTTTCCACGCGGTAGGAAAGGTGCCTTCCAGTAAGCAGCTATTGTAGGCCTCCAAGAAGACTCCTGGTGTTGCTACAATAGCTTGCTTAAGAGCTACGTTGGGGATCCCATCCGGTCCCGGAGCTTTGTTGTTTCCAACCCTACCGCATGCTACCATTAGCTATTTCTCGGTAATAGGGGGGATTTCATTCGGATCCACAATCCCTAGTTGAAAGGAGGATTTTGGTTGCGTGGGGAACAGAGCTCTGACAATTCTTCCCAGCAGAATAGGACAAGTGGGCGTTGTATTCTCATGTCTCAGTTGTTTAACTACAACCTGGTACGGCTTGCCCCATGGATTCTTTTCAACCTCTTCCAACAATATTTTCCACGCGTTTCTCTTGCTCTCTTTAATGGATTTATTTAATTTTAATCGCGCTTCCTTATATTTGTCGTAGAGCTGCTCGAATTGTGGTGTTTTCCGAGCCCGTTGGGAGGTTCTACGCGCCTTAACACATATTTTCCTAAGCTCAGCAATGTTATCATTCCACCAGTACACCGGTGGGGTTCGGTTGTTGTTGCGTCGCCTTGGCATTGTTGCATCGCAGGCCTCGGTCAGCCTCCTTTTCACTGGCACTTTTGGAAAGCAGTGGTCGATCCTCGAGTGCTATCTTGAACAGGCCGGGATCATACATGCTAGTCCTCCAACCCACTGAGCCAGTTCTTGTGTGTGGTACTCTATTTGTATTTGGCTTACATGATACCTCCCAGTATATGGCACAGTGGTCGCTAGCGGTGTAAGTATCCGAGATCTCCCAACTGTTATTTCCTCTTGCCAGTGTACTGCTGACGAAAGTGAGATCCACAATTGAGCTCGCCTCGCCTCTTGTGAACGTGGGTTTATCGCCTGTATTAAGTAAGGCGACGTCCAACAGTGACATCGCTTCCAGAAGCTGGCAACCTCTAGTGTTAGTAGCTTTACTACCCCAGTCCACTGCCCAAGCGTTAAAATCTCCAGCTATAGCTACCGGGGAGTACATTCGGGCATCCTCCACTAATTTGGCCAGGAACCGGACGAACTCATCGTGTGTTAGGCTAGGTGGTGCATAGCAACTGTAGAAATGTACTCCATTAAATTTGGCTCTTACAAATCCAGAACAATTATTTTGATTACCCTGGAGAGGTTTAGTGCCACATGCCCAGATGACAGCTTTTCCTTCCTTATCGGTGATCCAGTTTAGGCCACTGATGTGCTTATAGGGTTCCGAAATTAGTACTATGTCTAATTTTAGCTCCCGTACAGTCTGCATGAGTAGGTCTTGGGCAACCTCACAATGATTAAGATTAATTTGACCTGTATGTGAACGTGTCTGTTTATCTGTGTACGTGTCTGTCTGCTTCTGTGAGTTTGTGCGTCCCTGTCTCTACGTGTCACCTTTGCTCTGTGTGTGTTTGTGTCTGTCTATCTCTCTCGCTCTTAGTATGTGTGTGTGTCTGCCTGTCTATCGCTCTCTTTCTGTGTGTCACTGTTTCTCTCTCTTTGTGTCTCTATATCTTTCCATCACTGTGTCTCTCTGTGTGTGAGTTAATTATTAATTACAACGTGCCGCCCTAAAATGACATCCAATAGTGTCATGGTCTGACATGACTCCATAGGAGATTCTTATGTAAACACTTAAAATCTTCATTCAGTAGTTAAGACAATACATTTCCATTTTTTACGTTATCATTGAACCAGTATTTTATGGTACGAGTTGTGTGCTCCCAAACTGTTTCCATGGTAACCCGGTGGTAGATAATGTATGACGGGCTGTTTAAAATATAACGTGACGTCAAAGGTTTTTGTTCATTCGCTTACGGCACTCGTCCACGCGGTCGCTGACGCACGAGGCTATCAATGTGTGTGCATTAGATATATATGTGTGTGTGTGAATCTGATCGGGAGTCGATTTTCTAATGCGTCACTTGCACCACTCGATCTGAATGAAATATTTATAATACCCACCATATTGAACTTAATAAAAGGTATTTATTACAATTTTTCAAGTTTCGTTTTTATATACAGTACGATTGGTTTTAACTATGAAAGCATTAAATAGGTGAATGTATAATCCAAAATATAACGCACCGGCGCGAGACCGGCACTACGAAAGGAATTCTTATTATACCATAATATAAAAGACCCTAAATATAAAAGGTAATATATTTGATTACATCCTAAGAAGCCTCTTTTTGGTTTTGATTGACGTCAAATGCTTGACAGCTAGAGGTTGGTATTGAAAGTAAATTTTTGATTTGTGTGGAATAAGAATGAGATTTTTTTTCTCCGTCAGGCTTTTATACGGGTCTTAAATAAAAAAAAAACAAATAAGCTTAATTGGTAATGGCTTATTGCTTGGACAGTCAGTTCAGAAATAATTTTAGTTTTTTCTCTTTTTTACACTCTCTCTTACTCTCTCATCACATACACGCACCGCCTTCGATCTTTCGCCACATTTCTTGAATTACTTATTATTTACATTTCCAATGTATTTCCTTATTTTTATTTCTTTCAATATTTCTATTTAGTGTTATTTTACATCATACTTTTTTCTTATAATTTTCATATTTTCTATATATCAACAATTGATTCTCCTTACTTGGTTTTGTTGTCCTAAAAGTAACAGATTTATGTAACTAAGAAAAGTACTAATATAAAGTTACTTCTTCTATGCAGCAGTAGTCGTGCAATGAAGTGCACCGCCCGCCAGTCCGCTGATAAACGCGCGTGCGGCAAACAATGCGAAACACAACTACCACCGTTAATCTACTCTTTCACGTGTTTTACCCCTCCACGGGGCATCCTTACATGTTAGACCGACCAGTGCTAAACACCGAGATGCGCTTCATTGCACGACTACTGCTGCATAGCGGAAGTATATTAGTATATTAGTCTCTTTCTTAGTCAGGATGAACTTCCGTGAGGTAACGTCTGATTCTATTAGAGATTTATGTTAGTCTGATTTAAATAAAATGAGCCGGGCAACTCAAAATCAATACTGAGCTGTCTTAGTCAATCGTTTATATGTACGTTGAAGTTAAGAAAAAAATCTGACACGCAAGTTTTTTGCATGTAAAACTTTTTGCACTGTATAAAATTACTTGATCAACAGAAAAACAATGACTATTAAAATCATACAATCATTATCTATCATATATCTTTGTTTTTACTGTTTAATATTTCAGAATTTTTTTTTGACTGGCGTGTCTGTATGTTACAGTGTTTACTAAGTATTAACCCTTCTTTGCATGGTGATGGAAATTTCCATCATAACATTTAGTCAACAAAAAAAGATACTCAAAACCCTTGTAACGTAAATTTGTTGTTGCTCGCAACTTTTTAAGCGACTATTGCGTACTACAAAACGCGGTTGTCGAAAAATAGGAAAGGTCACTGTGAATTACCAGACCTAGAACTTGTTATTCTGCTGTTTGTTGTGACTGGAAGAAAGGAGCGAGATTTTAAATTGTTTTATGGAAATAAACGGAGATATAAAATACGATAAAAAATGAAAATGAGTGGAAAAAAGGTTTGTTTTCATGTTTTTGTTATTTTATGTACAATTTATATCAAACACTATAAATGAATTTCTCAAAACGTTGTGATAGAAATTTACATCACTATGCAGTAACTTCACTTGTAATGTATGGGAATTTTTTTTTTGGAAATGTTTATTTTATGTTGTTTTTTGGGCAAACTTGAAAAAGGAGATATTGCAGATTATCTTTGTAAGTTACAAGGCGGTTGGCTCTCAGAAGATGGCCTTAATGACCAAGATTCCGATGATGAAAACCACGCTGCTGATGAAATTATAAGTATTGCAGGAGGAGAATGATGATGATGATGTGGATGAAACTGCTGACGTTGAACCTCCTCTTGTAGAACCAGACGATCAAGAACCCTCTCACACATCAAATTCATCTAATTTGCAGTCTTCATCCAGTTCTCCATTTGACAAAAGAAACTTGATTTGGAAAAAAAGGAATCTGGTGTATGACACAGATAAAATTACTTTCTTGGGGAGTTCTGCTGCTTCAGGTGGTCTATCACACCTAGAAACTCCATATCAATGTTTTAACCATTTTATCTCTGAAGATTTTACCAAAACATTACTAAAGGAGACAAATTTATATAAAAAACAGAGTAATCCCAGTTCATCTATATCATTTACAGAATATGATTTGTATAAGTTCTTTGGTATATTATTATACATGCCAGTAATCAAATTTCCTAGCACAAGATCATACTGGTATACATACTGATATTACTTGTCCGTTTATTGTCCAAGAACACAATAAACATATGGGAGGAGTAGATCTCATGGATAGCTTTTTGGGCAGAAATCATATAAAAATGGGGTCTAAAAAGTGGTATTTGCGTATTTTTTTTATCTATTTGATCTTGCTATTATAAACTCTTGGATTGTTTATAAAAAAAATGCTCAAGAAAGTGATGAACCTAAAAAGAGTCTGCTTACAATGGGCCAATTCAGAAATGAATTGTCCTTTGTGCTATGCAACAAAGGAACCACCAAAGCAGTTAAAAGAGGGCGTCCTGGTAC
The DNA here is from genome assembly GCF_028537555.1 of Battus philenor. Lineage (NCBI taxonomy): Eukaryota > Metazoa > Arthropoda > Insecta > Lepidoptera > Papilionidae > Battus > Battus philenor. The sequence goes on along the minus strand of NW_027181676.1, from coordinate 14,147,896 downwards.
CAGTGTACTAGAAGAAGAATTACAATCAAAAAAAGAAAAGGTTCTCCAGCTCCACCACCTCCAAAAGACATAAGAAAAGATGGTGCTGAACATTGACCAAAAGTAGGTGGGTCACCCCGGTGCAAATTTCCCAAATGTAAAGGCTATTCTACAATTTCGTGTAATAAATGTGGCGTCAATTGGTGCTTAAATAAATAATTATTGTTTTTTGAATTATCACCAAGAATGAAGAAGACTAAGTAAACAACTTTTTTTATTTATTTAGTACCGGGCTAAATATGTGAAACTGCATGATGATGTAAATTTCCATCATATTGTTTTTTACATAATACATATTTTTATTCACACTAGGATTTTTTTTAATATTTTTCCTTTAATCTAGAGCATTAATTACATCACCCTGATTTATTTTAAAAAAATAGTAAAAATCATGCAAAGAAGGGTTAACTTTTTCCTAACTTAAATCTTAGGTTATTAAATAATTGGTAGCTTGTTATTTACGACGGCCTAAAAATGTCCAGTTTTTAGTATTACGTTTCGTACGACTACTTCCTCAACCTTCCTCCACATTGGCATCCTCAGGTTGTGCGCTACATCGATGAACTTTGCGATCGCATCTTGAGTCTCATCCGTGTAGTTAATCATACGAACACGTGCGTGTATTACACGAATACATTATTTATATAGACGCCCACTGAAAAAAACAGGTTTCTTTCAAAGATATCCATGGGGGAATTTACCATAATTGTGACGCTTAGCAGGCGGGTCGACGATCGCTGTGTGGTATTATGGTACGCAGATGACGCTGCTGTCAATGATCTTTAAATTTGTTTATAAGCAGTCGCAGTCCTGTATAAATTATGCACAAAGTATGAATTACATAAGATTGTATTCAGGGAGTCGAATCCGTAACGTACGAACAAAGTTTCATTCCTCTGCCACTGGGCCACAAGTATTCTTGCGGCTGCTCTATATAACATTATATAAAGTTATTTTAATGGTTTACAGAAAATGTCATCAATGTCATGTCAGTATATATATATATATATATATATATATATATATACAAAACAAAATAGGGCCCACCATCATTTTGCCCCTTAATTTTTGTGCATACATGATTATTAAATTTTTACAATTAGTCCATGTTGAATTAGGGTTTTACACATTAAGTAAACACAAAATAACGTTTGAATTGTTTAATTTTATCGCAATACACTCAAATACACATTTTTAGAGAAAATGAGCACTAAGTAGACTGTCAATAAAAACTTTTGTACTCACTGTTTGTTTTAAATAAACTTGCCGGGAGCTTTTCTTTAGTATCGAGTAGGACCTCCTTTGCTCCGTATGCACTCTCTGAGCCTATCTGGAACACTCTCAATCAGATGAGTGATGTTTTAGTCGGGTATTCGTTCCCAACAGAGTTTCAGCGCGTTTATGAGGTCCTGTTGGCTGTTAACGTGACTATGGGTCTCTTTAAGATTTCTTTTCAATTGATCCCATAAATGCTCAATCGGGTTGAGATCGGGACTCATTGCTGGCCAAGGAAAAACCGAGATATTGGCATCAGAAAGTGCCCTCTGAGTGACCCTAGCTGTATGCGCACGAGCGTTGTCTTGCATAAACACAAAATTATCACCTACTCTTTGTGAATATGGGATGACATAAGGTCGGATTACTTGCTCGACGTAACTGGTTTCCGAATGGTTTGACCACTAACGCGTGTGCCAGTAGATTGCCTTAGCCGGGATTGCAAGGTCCGGGCGGTTGTCATGCGGTCCCGGCGCGCAGTCAATCGAATGTACCGGTCTTCTTGAGCGGTTGTGGCTCGAATCCTTCCTGATCCAGGTCTTCTAGCCACACTACCTGTCTCCTGGAACCGCTCCCATACGTTTCGAATAGCTAGCCGTGACACACCAAGGCGAGATGCAACCGATCTTTGCGATTCTCCCTCTTGAAGCAAAAGAACTGCCCTTGTCGAAGTTTCCACATCCATATGACGACGAGAACCTGGCATTGTAATCGGGAATAATGCCGAAACGAAAAAAACACAGCTAAACAAAGTGTGATCAAAGTATTGCGCTTAAAGCAAGACTGAGAACACAAACGATTGAAAATTTAAGAAATGGATAAATTTAAGCACTTTACTTTTTTGTCTACCCACTTGAAATCAACAAAAAAGTTAACTTTTAAAACATCATTATGAACTAATAAACATGTGTGCTAGAAGTGGTAGTACTTCATTTTGTCAATGATTTGTATATGAGTTATTTATAAACATGATTAGAGACAAAGTTGCGGTGGGCCCTATTTTGTTTTGAGTAGTTTATATATATATATATATATATATATATATATATATATATATATATATATATATATATATATATATATATATATATATATATATATATATATATACTAGATAGACAAACGTTTTGCGAAAAAAAAATTAAAGTTTTTAATTAATTAACAAATAAAAAATAACGGTTGATCGTAGAGGGGTGAAAATTTAGGGTTGTATGTATTTTGTATGCTGTATAATAAAAAATATAGGGGTGGACCACCCTTATTACTTAGGGGTATGGAAAATAAATAGTAGCTGATCCTCAGACCTACTGAATACGCATATATAATTTGGTAAAAATCGGTCAAGCCGTTTCAGAGGAGTACGGTAACTAACATTGTGACATGGAATTATTTTATGTATTAGATTAGGGGGACCGGAAAGTAATGTCGCTTTCTTAAATTAAATTCACACGACTACATTTTTAATAAGTTTTTATTTCTAATCAACAAAGTATTCACCTTCGTTATCAACAACCTTTTGCCATCTGGTATACAAATCAATGCCGGAGCGGTAACAAATCAATCGGTTTTTCTGTAAAATATGTCGACAGAAATGACATTACTTTCCGGTCCCCCTAATATATTAAAGATGAATATCTCGATGTTAATTAGTTCTCATCTTTCTGTTTCAGGTAACTTGTCTTGAGTTAACACTACGAGGGTCAACTACATTATAAGTATATTTTACTTTGTGACAATTGTATGGTGAGTAGAAGCTGTTTTTATTAGTCAGGTAGTAACCAGTAAGAAATGTACTACAATATGATAGTACACGAAATTATTTACACCCGACTCTGTAGTTGTATACTTAAAGTCGTAAAAATATTTTTACTTCGTAATTGTTTTATTATTGAAAATACATTTTTAATTCGTTCATTTCGTAAAGGATGCAGTTATGCAGGTTTAAAGCACTGAAAGTAATTAACGTGAATGAATGAATAAAGAAAAGTGATCTCTATTTCAATAAACTTCATGTCAGATGATAGATTTCTACTGCAAGGTTTAGTGTTGTAGGTATAATTGTGTCGTCTCTTGATTATGTAGTCAGTCTACCTAACGGGACCGCCCTCGCCGCGAGTTTCCTCGACCTTGATTATGTCGCCAGTCTACCTAAAGGGGGCGCCCCCGCCGCGACTTTCCTCGACCTTTATTATGTCGTCAGTCTACCTAACGGAGGCGCCCCCACCGCGACTTTCCTTGACCTTGATTATGTAGTCAGTCTACCTAACGGGAGCCGCCCCCGCCGCGACTTTCCTCGACCCTGATTATGTCGCCAGTCTATCTAACGGGGGCGCTCTCGCCGCGAGTTTCCTCGACTTTGATTATGTCGCCAGTCTACCTAAAGGGGCGCCCCCGCCGCGACTTTCCTCGACCTTTATTATGTCGTCAGTCTACCTAAAGGGGGCGCCCTCGCCGCGACTTTCCTCGACCTTTATTATGTCGTCAGTCTACCTAACGGAGGCGCCCCCGTCGCTAATAGGTTGATTAACGCCGTGGTATATAAAAATAAATGTGTGTCTGTCTCTCTGTACTAGATAGATTAAAAAACCACATATCTAATCGCCGTAAAAATGTTGGTAAATATTTAGATATATTTAATAGATTCAGGCGTTACCTAGCGGAAGTCCATCTTAAGTAAGAAAAGGACCAATTTATAGCCACTTCCGCACATGCAGTGGTAGTCGTGCAACAAAGTGCACTTTCCGCCAGCCCGCTGAAAAATGCGTATGTGGCAAACAATGCGAATTACACAACTGCTACCGTTAATTCTCTCAACACGTGTTTCACCGCTCCACGGGGCATCTTTAGGAGTTATATTACACTGATTAGTGCCAAACACAGAGTCATGTTTGGCACTAATCGGTGCACAAACACATGCATGTGCGGAAGTGGCTAAATATTGGTCCTTTTCTTATTTAGATATATCTCCGGGGAAAGTTTTTGAATTTTTTTTTAGTTTATGTTTTATGCGTGGAAACTGTCTTTTCTTAGTTGAACGCGTGAACACGTAGTCTTTCCTTCGGGATCTGTTTTGCGTTGCCCGCATTCAGCATGTAATATTAAATATCATTTTATAATCAACTTATTACGAGATCCGCTGAAGAAACAAATTCACCAACGTAGCTAAAAAATTGCTCGTCTCAAATGGCAGGGCAACCGAAGGCCTATGGAGCCGAAAGGTTATTGTGGACTACAAGCCGGTAGACGCGGCATGGGTAGGCTCCCCACCCCCTATTAGGGGACCGACTACATAGTTAAGATCGCGCGGGAAATCCATGGATGCGGATCAGCGCACGACCAATCCTCATGGTAATCTTGGGGGGACGCATACGCCTTGCAGTGGGCGCCCATCGGCTGACGCAGAAAAACCAACTTACGTATTAGATACGAATTAAGATTAGAATACAAAATCTTAACCTCTTTTTTTCTTATGTCGTACTTGTACTGTGGAAGCTTCAAAAAAAATTAATTATATCAAACCACCAAAACGAGAACAAAGATGGCCCGGACATCAAAGAAACCCCGAATGGTATGAATGGTCGGGGGAACCCTAATTATCGCGCAGCTTACACAAAAGCGTTTGATTAATGAAACTACGGAACCCTGCGATTAATTGCGATCGCCTCGCGCTTTACCTAATCTAATTTTAAGCCGACGGGTGACGCGTTGTTCCCGCAGAGTATTTTTAGTCGTTGTTCATACTTCCTCCATTGTGTGGGGTGTATCAAATATAAAGGAATGTCAATGTGAAAATAAAGCAAAACAGAATAAAGTGCAAAGCTGTAGTATTCTGGTGGGAAGACGACGAAAGTCAGGTGATGAATGAAAGACTTGTAAATAATAAATAATGAATATTGAGGAGGAAAAGAGACGAGAACGCAAATAATAAAACTTCTTAAAAAAAATTGTAAAAATATTCTAACTAGTAACTAAAACAGAGGAAGTGCGAAAAGCCCCCAAAACGGGCGCCTAGAAAATGGTGTCTCAAAAGAAAGTTTACATTTGAAGTTAACTGTATGGAACGAGCAGTTTTGTTCTTGGGAAATTAGTTGCTATTTAGTCTATATACAGTGGATATGATTCTGTAATAGAAATTAAAGTAACAAAGATAAGATAAGTAACGTAATTGTTTTGCGATCAACTGTGTACCTTTGTATAGTACTCTCCCGTGTATTCTAATTAAATTAAAAACTTCAAGAAAGATATCACTCGCCGAATCCAACTGATGAGATTATGATAAAACAGTTCTATGTACTTACCGTGTGTAAAAATGAAGCAAGGTGTTTTAAAGTTATAGACGAGAAGTTGATCGACCTGATTCCGATTAGAGGTTGTCCGAGAGATTCTTTGGATTTCGTCACCGCACAGACCTTGCGGCAGCCGGGAGCCGGACGTCGGCATTTAGTGCAGCCAGACCGCAGGACTTTATCGATCATCTCTGCGGCTCGCCGCGGACTGATTCTGCGATTCTGTACACTTCCGGCCGATGTTATGTTCCTACTTGTTTAAACTATTATATATACATGTAGTTTTTTTATTACTCCCCCCCACCCGCTATTGGGGAACTCCCGGTACCCCTTTCTTATTAATGGGATAACGACTTTTATTTTGTTTTAATAAGTTTTTTCTATTAATAATTTTATTTTCACGCTCTTCTGCCGTTCTTTATGAGAGATGAGAGAGAGAAAGATGATCTTTCATTATTTTATCTCTAGAATTCTTCTACCTTTCACTGACATCCAATACAAAATATCATTTTTATACATATATGTTATAGAATATCACACCGCTGTGGACTATTGTCATAAAGGGTGATTCGAAATAAGTGAACTTTTCCTTCTGCATTGCTTTACACTTATTCCTAATCACACTTTATAAAGTGATCAATGTTAAACATGTTACATTAATTTATTTTTACTATTGTTATTGCAGGCCAATAATTTGAGGTAAATTCAAAGTTTGCTAGGACTTATAGCAAACAATTATTAACTTTAATATGTAGAAATTATGATTTTGAACGCTTTTTCTTAATATGGTATCTATATTATTTTCGGGTAAGGAGAACCATAAATTTACATCAAAGTAGCTATACATTCACCCTTTTAAATCTTTTATACACTTTACCAATCATCCTGTATGTTATCTTAGATGAGTTAGAAAGGAAACACGTAAAAAATATTATGCCGCATCCAATTAACGTTTCGCAGCTCTTTGTTTTATAATGAAATAAAAGAACTGCTCAGTCTAGTTATTCGAGCAAGGAGAGAATTTGCAACAATCTTTGAGTTTCTGCGCAAGAGCAAGGCCGGAGTCGGATTGGTTACGTTTATAACTTGAGAATGATTTTATAAATTAAATCGTCATTCATCATATCTTGTAAGTTTTCAAATGGTTCTAGAAAGTTTTTATGAAAAAATTACAATTTCCAATGCGACATGCTTTTGCGATGTCAATAAATAAATAGCAAGGGTAGTCGATAAATTTTTAGGGCAACGATCTAGAAGATTCGTGTTTTTCATGGGACGAAAATGTAGTTGTAAATCTATGGGGAGGACTATGTCCAGCTGTGGGCGATGATGACATAAACGTAAAGATAAAATTCGTTTATTCAACATTGGAACTTTTAAGAACACTTATTGATCATCAACTTATTAGCTATTTATTTTATTTTTGACTCTACTCTGCTTTGCAAGGTGCTATAGTTGTGGAGAAGAAGCAATAAGAAACCCCACAACGACATGTATTTTAATAAAGTTTAACTCAGGTTCATACATATACAGTTTAGACATAGCCGAAACGAAATCAAAATAATCAGGCGACATCATTGCCAATGATTCTGGTCATTTAAATATGCGTTTATTGAATATGCTTTTTCCGTCAATTTATTTTTCATTGGGTATCGAATTCGCGGTAGCTGAAGGTGAGGGCCTTCATCGTCTACTCGATGCCAACCCGAGATTCCTTCTCGGGTTGGCATCGAGATGAGGTGATCTCGTGGTGCTGTGGTACAGCGAGGATGTCGGGGAAGACACAACACAGAAGGGCAGCTGAGTGTTTCGTAGGAGATCCGGCGGCCCCTGCAAAGGTACCGAAAACAACCATCAAAGGGGGTTTTGGTGTGTAGTAATCCCATATAACAAAGTCCTTCTCTCAGTGAGCAGGGTATCTGTGGTCCGCCCCGAATATTTCTGCCTCGATTTAAAAAAGGTGGACTTCTTTTGATTTTACCCTGCGCATTTTATTGACATTCACGTACAAGTTGGAAAATTCTAGATGTGGGCCAGGTAAAAAGGTAGGTCTAGGTCCAGTGGTGATGATACCTTAAATGAAGAGGATGAATTAACTGAAGATTGTATCTTTCGTTACGCTTTAGACCACAGTTCTCCAAACTTTTTTGTGTCGTAGGCACCTTGCCATGTTTTTCCGTGTTGGGTAGACCCCCTACTTACCTGATATTGATTTCCTGTAAATTTCTAACTGTAGTAAAGTTTAGTGTTTAAAACTTAAGTTTAGTGTTTTTACACATGTTAATTTATACATTTATTAATTGAATTTAAATTAAAGCTACTCCAAAGTAAAATTTTGTATCTACTATACCAACTAAACCAATCTATACCGACATCCTACAACTTACACAATTTTATAAACATGTATAATAAATTTTTTACTTCATAGGTACTTTTATAAATAATGTAAATGTTTTGATATTATAAGATAAGATAGTATGATGTAAGTACATAGGTACTATCAGTGTATGTGTTGCGATCCACTATCGTGAACCCCATTTTCATTTCATAGATCCCCAAATTTTTCACCGACGTAGACCCCTTGCAGGTTGTCATAGACCCCTAGGGGTCGATATAGACCACTTTGGGAATCACTGCTTTAGACGTTCAAAGAACACTAGTTTTCGTATGTAGAACGAGTCCAATTTTATGACAATAATATAGCTAACAATGATGAGTTGGAAGGGACTAACTTTGACGTGTAGGGTCAGTCCCTTCCGGCAGACAATTGCATCTTTTATTACAACAAATTAGTAAATACCAGATAAGACACTGTCTTGATATGTTTAACCACTGCGTATGTTTTTCTTATCAAGTTTAAAGTTGCAATTGATTCCTTAGTGTATTTTGATACTTATTTCAAAACCTCACGCCCCCGGAACCGGCGCGATCGTGTCCAGGGCGGGCAGGCAGGGGGCGGCGCTATCGACCCGGGCTATTTATACGCAGCCCCGGCACGTCGTGCCTTCATCCCGGAACTGAACGCCTTCGATGTATCTTTTTATAGCTACGTCTTAGATATATAGGAATCTAGAAAAGTTACAAAGATAACTTTTAACTGAATTTAATTTTAACTTGTGTCTTTATTAATAGGAGTGTTTTATTTTTGATTTGTATAATTTTAAACGTTGTGTTAACCTTTTAAGTGCCATGAGGACCGCCGGCTACCTCACAATTTTTCATATTTACATCTAAGGAATATTATTATTATCCGACCCTCCGGTAATTATTAGCTTCATTAGGCACCTAGCAACTGGATCACGGGATGGTATACGATTTGCAGCATGTTTTAGAAGCGGTTACCATGGGTGCCAATGAGACCGCGGGTGGCCTCACTTTTTATATAAAATTTACATAGAATATGTATATAGAAACCTTTCTTTGTATTGAATTCACAATTTATTCATATTTCAAAGCTGGCTTTGAAAACCTATCGTGTTTTCTGTGTTACAAAAACGTGACCCGCCGGCGACCTCATGGCACACGGAGTACTCTGTTGCCTTTAAGTGCCATGAAGGTCGCCGGCGGTCTCAGTACATAATGATATACATAATGTGTTATATTCATTAATAAAATGTAAAGATCCCAAATTTTCACATAAGGAAAGCCTACACTTGATATTTTCATTTGGCACCTGGGGAAGTCATGGCCAAAACAGCTTGGCAGTTAGAAGGTTAAAAAAGAATTGTGTATATATGAATATTATTGTTTGATTAAAAAATTGTCGTTTGAATAAAAGAAACGCGCAGTGGATGCTTCACCCGGACCCGGATATCCTGATCGCCGATCAAATGAAACCCGGTGTTCCGGGTTTATTGTTGTAACGCGACCGCTCGACCCGCCGTGACAAACGTTCACGCGCGGTTATCAATCACTGTAATTACGGTGTCGGCGGACGGGACGAATAAACACGCGGGTGGTGTTCTAATAAACGGATATATATGACCGGATACCGTATTTTGATAATTTAAAACGATTAAGAAAAGGACCAATATTTAGCCACTTCCGCACATGCAGTGGTAGTCGTGCAATGAAATGCACCGCCCGCCAGCCCGTTCCCGTTCATTGCACGACTACCACTGCATGTGCGGAAGTGGCTTAATATTGGTCCTTTTCTTACTTAGGATGGACTTCCGCGAGGTAACGCCTGATTCCATTAAATATTTAAAACGATCATATAGCTTCTAGATACTAAACAGTTTAATACGAAATGTAACACCATTGATATGATCCGTTCGTCTTCACGGCTGTTTTAATTTATTGAATTTATGTAATTTCACATTACATAAGAAAAATTAAATTTGAATTGCCTACTTTTTTGTAATGTGTGATATTTTTTTTACAATATTCTCAGTCATGTCGAGGAGTAATAAGATTATCATCGCCCACCGCTGGACAACGCCTTTCTCATGTATTTCTATTACGACCGGTTGAAAGCGGTATATCCAACGTGTGATCTAAGCAATGTCACATACACCTTGTAAGTGAACATCTGTTGAATATAGATAAGTTTAATTAAGCAATTACAATTGGTACTTAGTATAGTAATTGTTTACGTAAAGATGTCGTGATTTTTTTAAGTTTTTTTTTTAATGGTCCCTTTTTGGGTGCTTCTCGTTCCACTATCTTAAATCTATGACAGGGAATTTCGTTTCAAATAATTTACAGTATTTTTTTGGTATTCTTTTTCTGTCATCCTTTACAACATGGAACACAGACCGCGGCCCGCCGGTCGTATACTGGTAGCCCGCCGACAGCAAAAATAATACTCTCGTACATTCGAAAATATTAAATTCTATTCCAGAATAAAACCAAAAAAAAAATATTTACCTATACTTCTGGCGGCCGGCCCGCCATCAGCTCATGATTTGCCCGAGTGGCCCCTAGTCTTTATAAGTCGACAGGCAACTTAGCGGTCGTGAGACTCGATTGCGGACCAACAAAACTCTACGTCGCGTCAGCTTACGTCGAACCAGGCCAAGACGACTTAGGGACACTGGACCGCTTAGACTTCTTTCTCGGCAGTATCGGAGAATCTCGTTGCGTCATTGGGGGCGACTTTAATGGATGGCATCCCATATGGGGCAGCGCGAGAGCGAACGCTCGCGGACACATGATTACTGATATTGCACACGGACACGACTTCTTCTTTTGCAACGTAAACGATATCCCAACGTTCGAAAGCACCGCTCACGGACGGCCGCGGTCCTCTATAATCGACTTAACATTGGCTTCGGCATCGACCATAGACGATATTAGTGACTGGAGAGTCAATCTAGAAGCATGCCCAATCTCACAACATAACGCTATAGACTTCTCGATTAGTACACGTCACGACATAACCTCCCAAACGGGAAACATCACGTCCACATTCAAATATAAAAGCGAAAAAGCTAACTGGGCAAGTTTCAAGACTGAACTCCACACTATCATGACGAACTCTAACTTACTAGACACAAAAATAGTCGATTTGAACGCGGACGACTTAGACGTCTTTATAGACCAAATCACTGACACCATACACGCGGCGTGTAAAGTTTCTATGCCATCCAGGGGTGCTGGGACGCGCTCCAAACCTCCTTGGTGGACAACAGACCTGGAGCGACTTAAATCTGAAGTAGTTCATCTACACCGCCGATTACATGCCGCTAAACGACACCACGCGCCTTCAGACACGATATTCGACCGATTATGCGAGGATCTAATCTTTAAGCGCACTGAATACGCTCGAAAGCTTAGAGAGACTTCGACGGCCGATTTCCGCACATTCTGCAACCGACAAGATAAGGAGAATGTATGGTCAGTGACTAATCGCCTCCTTAAACACTCGACTCGGCGACAACCTCCTACCACTTTAAAGATAGACACAGGGCACACACATGACGCCCAACAAAGCGCTACAGCTCTCTTAAATCATTTCTTTCAGCCCGACACAGTCATCTTCGCCTTCACAGGCAGGATACCTCTGAGGCCCCTGACGAACCTCCTTTCGCAGTGGAAGAGGTACTGGAGCTACTAAAACTTATGAATGCAAAAAAGGCACCAGGTATGGATGGCCTCACTTCAGACATATGCACACAATTTACACAGGCTTACCCACAGCTAATAACAAATTTATTAAATAGATGTTTAAAATTGCATCACTTTCCCCGACAGTGGAAGCAGGCATATGTCAAGATCATACCGAAGCCTGGTAAATCTGATTACAGTACCCTCGATTCTCACAGACCAATTGGCCTCATCCCTGTTTTCGGGAAGCTGTTAGAAAAGCTCCTGATCAAAAGGGTGACTTTTGTAGCCACGGTCGCAGGCAAGCTCAACGGTCACCAATTTGGTTTCAAGGAGCAAGCCAACACAACCATGGCGATCTCCTCGGCTCTCGATGTCGTTCGCTCGGCCAAACGAGCTAGAGAGGCCGTCATCGCCGTCTCCCTTGACATCAAGGCAGCATTTAACAACGCCTGGTGGCCAGCTCTATTCGAGGGCCTCAGGCGGATCGGTTGCCCTCGAAATATTTTTTCAATTTTTGAAAACTATGTTCAAGACAGAGAAGTGGTTTTAGATTACGCCGGAGAACGAGTCACTAAGAAGCTAACTAAGGGCTGCGTTCAGGGTTCGGCATGTGGCCCAATTATGTGGAACATTATCCTAGACGAGCTTCTCGAAATAGACCTGCCTGATGGGTGCCATTTACAAGCGTTTGCCGACGACGTCTTGCTCATTACACACCACATTCGCGCTGAAGACCTCCAAGATTTAACCAACTCCGCGCTTGGTAAAATTATTGAGTGGGGTGAAAGTGTTAAACTGACCTTCGGCCCCGAAAAAACACAAGTTATTGCATTCACACCCACAGCCAAAAAATGCTCAATAAGAATGGGCCAATACTGCCTTCCGTTTATACACGAGTTCAAACTTCTGGGAGTCATCATTGACGAGAAATTACTCTTTAATAAACATGTTCAGCACACTATCAAAAAAGCCTCGCGCATATTTAATAGACTTAGTCTTTTCTGTAGACCAACATGGGGGGCACACCCCGAGAACATCCGGACAATCTACATCAGTATCATTGAGCCAATTATGACATATGCTGCTGGTATATGGGGGCAAGCGGCTCTAAAAAAAGGGATAATAAGGCGGTTGTTAAGTATGCAACGAGGCTTTGCCATCAGGATCACACGGGCGTTCAAGACCATATCCACCACAGCCGCTCTAGCACTTGCAGATCTCACCCCACTCGACCTCAAAGTTCGGGAGGTACAGGCACTGGAACTCACAAAACTCACCGGCGCCTCTCATCTTTTACCTTCTGATACAGCTCTAGAACGCCCTACACCACCACACAAATTATTGCACCCCGCTACCAGAGTATCCATTTCTGTCCTTTCCCCCTCTAGAGGTCGTAATTACACAGCACCCTATCCCCATGCTTTGAATATTTACACTGATGGGAGCAAGCTGGAGGACTCCTCCGTAGGAGCGGCATTCGTTGCTTTCATGGAAGGCCGCCAGACTGCTTCCAAAAAATACAAACTTCACTCGTTTTGCTCGGTCTTTCAAGCTGAGCTTCTCGCCATTTCAAAAGCCTGCTCGTGGGCCTGTTCAACATACCCGAACACATACACAATTATTCACACGGACTCACAATCTTCCATCGCCGCGCTGCAGAATAGAAGCAACACCCACCCCATCGTCACACAAATTCACAATCAGATACACGCACGCGCGCCAGCTACATTACACTTTACATGGGTCAAAAGCCACACAGGCGTCGTCGGTAACGAGGAAGCCGACTTGGCAGCAAAGAGTGCTGCCGCAATGCACTCTCCACCGGCTTATGTCTACTTCCCAATGAGTTTCGTGAAAAGCGCAATCCGTGCGGAACACAACCGCATTTGGCAGGCTAGATACGAGAGCTCGGCACAGGGTCGACATACCATAGGACTCCTTTCGAAACTCACCGACATAAACAAACTGCGAAAACTCATCAAGACATCCTTCCATCTGACACAACTACTAAGCGGGCACGGGTACTGCAAACAGTACCTGCACCGTTTTAAAATAATCGATAATGAGACTTGCCCATGTGACGACTCCACAGTACAGACTTTTGATCACTTACTCAGACACTGCTCCCGATTCGCATCCAAAAGACATATCCACGTGACCTTATGTGAAAACCTTAATATATCTCCGTTCAGCTTACCGGACCTTCTCAAGAAAAAATCTACAGCAGAATCTTTTGATGAGTTAGCCCGGCACATTGTCCTAAATCTCAAGGCATTTAACGGTCTGTAGCGCTTGGGCAGCGACTTAAATAAAATAATGTAGCAACTAATATATAATTGTGTATTCCAAATTGTATTGTTAATATGTATAAATTTTAGCTGTATTTACCCATAAGTGAAAATTGTGTAAAAAAAAAAAATTGTAATAATAATATAAAACGCTGTCGTGCCTCGCAGCTGGGAGAAGAAAGATCCGTATCAAATAGCGGCAACCCTCTCCCAACTGTCTGCGTTTAGTTAAAGCGAAAGATAAATACTGTAAAAAAAAACACCAGCAATACAAATTAGAATTAATAAAAAAAAAAAAAAAAAAGTCTTTATAAGTCTGTGCAACCATGCTTTACAAGTTCTGTTACTATATCTTTCATTCTTTACATTTTCTTCTATACTCTTTTCATTCACTTACGCATCTTTTATTACATTTCACAAGTTATAATTTTTGTTCAAATTCTTTTATTTTATTTAGTCTTGTTTTAATCTATTATTTTCTTTATTATTCAATAACAATATTTTACAAATTTGTGACGGCGTTCCTTATTTTCCATTAACAGATTTCATGCCATGTGGGGCGTATACGACTCCTGCTGCACTCTCCGTTCAGGCGATTTGCAGGTCTTATTGAAAAAAAAAACAAAGGATTCTCAAAAAATTAATTGTAGGGTCGGATATAGATAACTTCACGTCACGTATGCGTACGTAATGCATATTAAAATTTGTAACTTTCTCCCGATAATTATAGCTATGAATATGTTTTTATTTACGAGCGGGCTGGCGGGCGGTGCACTTTCATGCACGACAACCACTGCATGTGCGGAGGTGGCTAGATATTGGTCCTTTCTTATTCAGGATGGACTTCCGCAATGTAACGCCTGAATCCATTAAATAATTATAGCTATGTTTTGAAAAAGTGCAAAGCATACGTCTTAAACGACTTTTTTTAACCTTTAAAGTGTGGGTCGTATGGGCTCTATGCGGCCTGAATGGAAAATCTTCAAAAATAGCCGTGTGATAACAGTGTCGTATGAGTTACATGTATCCGCAGGTATTGGGAGTAGTTTGTGATAGAGTTGAGTGGTTCATACGCCAAAAATGTTGAACACAATCGAGCAAACAACAGCGTGGTAGTGGACAGTGAAATCACAGTGCGTAGTTTCAACTCCGCCGCCGGCGTGGCCACAAACGCGGGCCGGACAATGGACGACTATGTGGAACGGCTCGGGCGCGGCTTTGCTCCTGTGAAGCCTTTTTTAGCTGTACAACCTCCGTTCCGTTTGTCCGGAAAAGCGCGCGAAATGAAACCGGAACACGAGCCTATATACTTACGTATTGTAACGGTAATTTATAATTTCACTCGTAAAATGTCATAATATTTATTGTTTGTAGAATGAAAGAAACGGTAAGATGATATATGAAAGAGAAGAATGATAATAATAAAAAATATGAATAAATTACTAGAATTAAAAAGTCCCTGTCCCACACGAGATAGGGGAACGAGAGGTTCCCAACAGCGGGGACCATAGAAAAAAAATATTTATTGTTAAAAAATTTCTGTTGTATTGATTTTAGGGAAATTACAACATAAAAGAAGCTAATTTAAAATTGTAGAATAAATCCTGTTTCAGCAGTGGTAGCCCATTGGTAAGGATATAAACAGACCGAGGGTGTCTGTTGTTCGACAGATATCGATAACCGCCTAGCTATTTAGCCTCCGAGCCACGGAGATGGTTATCGTTCAACATGTCAATACCGTCCGTTACGTAAACGGCGTCGGCGAATAGCGTGGGCGATCCGTGGTAGGATCAGTATCCTTCCTTAGATTGCCGAGTGGTCCACGCTGCCGTCCATACTTAACTCCTCATTCAGTACACTTCAATAACATTGACCAGACAGGCGCGCCAGCCGCGAGTTCTGCCGGTCGACTGGGTCGCGCTGAGTTTGTGTCCTCGAGGGCTGGCTGGGTGAGCCCCGCTGCTACTATCTCGCGGCCACTACCTTTGTGACTTCCTCATCTCCCCGCCGAGTACTGATATGGGTTCGGAAACTCGAATCCTGTAATTTTATATAGTTCACGGACCCCTCCGTTCCGTGAAGTCGTTTCCGATGAAGCTGTAAAAGCCGCAAGGGTAACAGCAAAAACTTCACATGAGACAATAGACAAACATGTCAATCATATATAATTAATGCACAAAATGTAAAGTATATATAACAATGTCTGCCGGGGATCGAAACCGCAACCTATGACGGCAAGTCTCAGTCTTCTGCCGTTGGGTTACCACTCAACAGTCTCTCACACATATTTTTATATATACACACACACGCACGCACACACACACATGTATGTGTATATATATATATATATATTCTTCTTCTTCTTCAATCGCGAGGCGACCACAAATAGTGAATTATTGAAGTACAATTCCGCTCGTTAAGCTATAAGCAATGAACATTAGTATAAACCAAAGTAACCGGCTTATCATTAAAACAAACGATACGAAAAATACGTGATATACAGAATGTTTGGTTACAGATTTAAAAGCCTTAAAGACATGAATTTATAGCTCATTAGTTCAAAAATTAATTGTTTCAGAAATAATAAATTTTGCTATAATAAAAAGCGTACCATAAGAAATTACAGATAATAAGAGTGTAGTAATAAAAATGTTTTCGAAATTGGAATTGACGATTTTCAAAGTAAATTTCTGTTTATCGTCTGTTCCTGAAAATTAATGATCTGTCGCATTCTAGTAGAGTAGCATAGAGTGCATTTTTAATACAGTGTGATTTGATTGGAAATAAGTATAAAAGCTATAAAGGTTTTGGCTGACGAATGAGATATAATAGCCTTACCTACATCCCTTTTATATACATTTTTTTTAATAAGTTTTTTTACTTAATTTTATTTTCATTCTCATCTTTTGTCCTTCTCAATATCTTCTAGACATCTTTCTCTTATTCGTCGCATAATCTATCATTCCTTTCATACATCGCCTTCCTTACTTCGCCCTCATCACCAGAATACTACTTTTTACATTTTATTATATATATATATATATATATATATATATATATATATATATATATTTGCATTTCAGTTTTTATTTTTCATATTACATTTTTTTAGTTACATAATAGTCTCACAATTTGTATCTATTCTTACCCGACTAGGACCATTTTCCTGCTTCTAAAATTTGAGAATTCGTTTGGTTTTTTTTTTTAATTACATTTTAAATAGCCAAAGGTCACTATTTTATACGCGTGACGAGTATACTCATCAACACACGAAATCGTACAACTTCTCCGTGACGAGTTTACTCGTTAATTACAGTTATCTGGTTAATAACGAGACATAACTTTTTTGCAGTACTCATTATCAGCGTAGCGATGTTGTTCTCCTATGTTCTTTCCTGTTATTGCTAAACGTGATATATTGAGTGAATACGTGATATTGAATGACCACCCAGGCTGTGGTAATCTCCCTTGCTCCTAATCTCATAGAGAATACGCTTTGGTAATCTGAGGAATCGATGGACATACAATTTTATAAACATTCACTGTAACTTATGTCCCAGATTATTACAATAGTGTTGAAGGTTGTATCAAAATGCGTATGTACATACAACATCGTGTTTCAATGTAACTCATGAAGCGTGTGACGTCACGATGCCATATTGAAAAGTAATGCACGGGCATGAGAACACGTGGGCGACTCATGTCATCAGCTCACGCCCCAAATGCCGATGACTTAGTGTTACCATATCACTAGATAATTTATCAGGACGAGGTAATATTTATTTATATTTATTCTCTATTGTTTACTTATACTTTCAATGTATAATCCTCGTCAAAATTATAAATAAAATGTTAAAATATATTATTATAATTGTTTTGTGTGAATGTATTTATTATATTGACACAAGTAAAGCATTATTTTTAATATATATATAACAAGTCAAGTCTAAGTAATTTAACTTTGTTTTGCCATTCGGATAAAAAAAAATCTTCGAATAGTGTAATGTTACATTGTGTTATTAGTATGATAGATATGCTCTGTGATTGGATGCGAGATCGAATGAGATCCGCAGAAGAACCAAGGTCTAAAGTGGCAGTGGTCTGCGCATATAGCAAGTATCTAAAGGTTCTCAAGTGGCGACCAAGGATCCGTAGACGCGGCACGGGTTTGCCCTCCACTAGGTGGACCGAAGAATCAAGGTCACGGAAAGTCGTGGTAGCGCAATACCGACCAATGTGGCTATCAATAGGGAAGGAGTGTGCAATGTATTGGGCTTCTATTGTATTTAATGGAATCAGGCGTTACCTCGCGGAAGTCCATCCTAAGTAAGAAAAGGACCAATATTTAGCCACTTCCGCACATGCAGTGGTAGTCGTGCAATAAAATGCACCGTCCGCCAGCCCGCTGATAAATGCGTATGCGACAAACGATGCGAATCACACAACCGCCCCCGCCAAATCACTCAACACGTGTTTCACCCTTCCACGGGGCATCTTCAGGAGTTATGTTACACCGATTAGTGCCAAACGCAGAGTCCTTAGGGGCTTCTATCGGTTTACCCTCACAAAGTGGTTGTTAAATCAACATGTTAATGTCATCGGAAAACCCTGATGCAGGGCAGTTCCAATCGATCCTGTCGAAAATCTATATGTTATGATTGAAATAATAATGATTAAATTTGATCATTGGTAACGAGTATCTATTCGTGTTGTACATGTGTCGGGATTGTCCAAGTTTAGGGCATCGCGTGGTGTCACTAGGTTAGTGTGACGGAACGGTGTCGGCGGGCAAGCCCGCGCGGCCTTGTCAAGGCTAACCGGAGATCGGGGGCCGCGCGGCGTTCGACGATTACGTCACCACAGTAACCGAACGAACTGTACATCGCCCCATTCGCAGTCAGGTACACTCGCTCCCGTATTCTTTATACCAGGCTACTTAAACACGATCGGTTCGAGACAATATACAGTACCTGGTGGTGAATATTGCACATCGATCGTTGGAAAGAGAGTCGGCTAATTTCGGCTTCGTAGAGCATTAAAATAAATTATTGTTCTAATTCTCAGTTACTTCCATTTCACATTAGGTATAATGGTGTTTATTAAATACGTAAGCATAATGTGAACATGTTTTATTTATTTTATTTTACTCCAAACTAAAGCTGCCACTTTTAAAAAAATTGGTGTATTTTATGCAAAGAATAAAAATAATTATCAAAAGAAGCAAATGATACTTGTTGTAACAGCTCCTAATAGATACCTGACAGTTTGTATTTCGCGCGACAGAGATAGCGCTCTACGGAGCCGAAATTAACCGATTGTCTCTTTCCAAAGGTCGATGTGCAATGTTTATTGTCAGGTACTGTACGCGTTTAGATGTTTGAGATAAGTTAACACGTAAGAAGATATTTGTTTCTTATTAAAAATGGAGCCAGGATAATATCGAGGCAGTGTATTTGCATATTTAAAAAGACCATTAACAATTTCTAGTCAGCAATGACAGCGGCCACATCGCTGACGGCGTTCGAATTCTAAATCGAATCAATTTGAATTTAAATTCGAACGGGCTACAATAATTTACCACAACATTTCTTTTTTTACTATTTTTTTAGTCGCCTTCAATGCTATGTCGTCTAATGGTAGATGTCTTTTATGTAGAGGAAAATAAGTTTTTCAGCACGTTATATAATTATTTTTTTTACCACTTTTCTCACTTTACAATGTATTTCTCTTACTTAATAATATTGGTGGTGACCACGAGTTGGCAGACGCGACGTGGGCAGGCCCACAACCAGGTGGAGAGACGACATAATTAAAGTCGCAGGAAGTCGCTAGACCGAGGACCGATCATCATGCTCGATCTTTGAGGAGGCCTATGCCTTCCAATTGTCGGCTACAGGTTGACATGATGAGGATGTTGTAATATGAGTACAAGAAAGGAGAATATAAAGAGAATTCCTTTCGCAGTGCCGGTCTCGCGCCGGTGCGTGACATATTTGATATTTTAATTTTAACTATCTTATATAAGCAAATTGTACTTGATTATAGTAACATTCGTCGTTTTTAAATAAATAACCTACAAATAAATACATTTAAAAAACTTTTAAGTTAAACGGTTTTTTGTTACCCATATTGTGGTGGTTGTGGATAAATATGTACCTAGTCCGCCATATTGGAACGGCGTCCATCTTGAATTTTAAATTTTGACATATACATCGTGTTTTACTAGTGTAGCCCTTTCATTTGATACCCATATTGAGAAGGTTAAGGAAAAATACGAAATCCGCCATTTTGTATCGGCGGCCATCTTAGATTTATAATGTTATTGATTTTATTATATTGTATTGTCATCTAAATTAAACATGTGTACCAAATTTCAGATCAATCTGACAACGGGAAGGTGCTTAAATTTCAATTTCTAATTTTGATCCAAATAAATTCCGTACGGGTCGAACTAAATAAAACCGTTTAAAAAGAAAGTTTGCTTGTGATTTACCCATGTTTTGGACACTGGCAGAGTGGCAATTCAAACAATACAATGTCGTAACGCTTGTGAATCGGTTGAAAAGCGACCGTCGTAAACACGACGCAGTAAATAATAATTTTTTTACAACCGCTTGCAATATTATACAATCATTAATAATGAATGAATTGCTCGGAGTCATTATAAAGTAATGACTGTTTATTACCTTTTTGCGTAATAATCGCATTGATACGTTAGCTAAACGCACACAAGAGACGAATTCTGAGAAATCATTTGTGATTAGATGACGTTATATAAGATGGATGTCATCTAAATATCACCAAGGGTAAGAGACGTAGAAAAGGTTAAGTAAGAAAAGGACCAATATTTAGCCACTTCCGCACATGCAGGGGTAGTCGTGCAACAAAGTGCACCGCCCGCCAGCCCGCTGATAAATGCGTACGCGGCGAACATTGCGACTACCACTGCATGTGCGGAAGTGTCTAAATATTGGTCCTTTTCTTAAAGAGAAGACTGTCATATCTTCTTAAGATACTCTACTAATATAATCAAAAACAATTTTTTTTGTGAAGCGAAACGCTACTAAATGTAATAAAAAAATCAAAAGAATAATAGAAATAAGTATACATATGCACACACCCTCACGCACACAGTTAAGTGAAACATACACACTATTCTCACTTTACTTTTTGTTCCTTTATGTCTACTCTCGTAATTTTTTAATTGATAAAGTTGTTACTTCGTTATTGGCGTAATTTGCCTGATAACACGTGCCGTGCCGCGGCAATTTATGAAGATTTTCCATTCGGGTCGCGTAGGCCGTATACGACACACATTTTAAAAATTAAAAAAAGTCATTTAAGACGTATGCTTTATACTTTTTCAATGTTGTAAAGCTATAATTAGCGGGAAAAAGTTATAAATTTTAACATGCATTACGTACGCGCATGCGCGATTTGAAGTTATAAATTTGAGCCTAAGATTCATTTGTTTATGAATCTTTTGCTTTTCAATGAGAACTGCAAATGGCCTGAACGGAAAGTGCAGCGGGGGTCGAATACACTCCACATTGTATGGAACGTGTTAATGTTTATATTTTGTTATGTACGAATTTTTCTGCTGTGAAGGACCTTGGAATAAATATATATTACAAAAAAGCGGAAATAATTCACTTCCATTACCAAAATAAATGAATTAGTTTACAGTTAAAATACAATGAATAAATGTAAAACATAAAAATACATATTTAATGGAATCAGGCGTTACCTCGCGGAAGTCCATCCTAAGTAAGGGAAGGACCAATATTTAGCCTCTTCCGCACATGCTTTTTGACGATTGACTCTGTGTTTGGCACTAATCGGTGTAACATGGCTCCTGAAGATGCTCCATGGAGGGGTGAAACACGTGTTGAGTAATTTGGCGATGGCGATTGTGTGATTCGCATTGTTTGCCGCATGCGCATTTGTCAGCGGGCTGGCGGGCGGTGCGTTTCATTGCACGACTACCACTGCATGTGCGGAAGTGGCTAAATATTGGTCCTTTTCTTACTTAGGATATACCATTACCATTCTCTTACATAAAAATACATATCGACATCGCTACTTTGTAACAAGCGTTCACGTTTATTATGGACTGAACCAAAAATGCTATCGTCTGAAGATACGTCGGATAAGTTTCTGTGAGAATTATCAAAATTAAGTTTACACAAAATGTAAGTGTGTTTCTTATTATCGTTGAATAGAGTCATTTCAAATTCGTATAACAAAAGAGTTGGGTGTACATTGTAAGGCTTAATGTATTATGTGTTTTTTGAATTATATAGCTTATTTGAATAACGTTAATAATGTTGTCGGTTCGTTATAAAGGAGCTTCGGGAGGTCCGAGACCGGAAGTCACACCGCTGCGACTCTAATCAAGCTACGCAACCCGACAATTTGGACCCCGGCTCTGCGGCCCGTTATGTATAGGGATGGGACCGCGTGCAACTTGTCGATATATCGATAGTTTTAAAATTAATAAAAATATTTAAATTAATCTTTAGGGTTGTAAATGTGCATTTAATTTAATTAAGAAGTCAAAATATTATTTTAAATATCCTGATATAATGAATTAGGTTATTATGTGGTAAAAAACCGTGGCAATAAATTTAGACTCGTCGCTTCTGCTCATAGACACCCACTGCACGCTCTCTCCTCCAAAGATATCTATAAAGGGATATATACCAATACTTCACTTTGCGTCGTGGTTGCGTTCCAAAAAAACACGACGCAAATTGAAACGATGCAAAGTGAATTAAGATTTTATATAGCAAACCATGTAAAGATCGAAGATAGGTTGCAAGGTTACGAAAATACTACTTTTTAAAAAGAAAACTCAACAAACTCAACATTTAAAAAACAAAAATAGTATAACACTGCCAATAAATAAATTGGAATAATATTTACCGTTTTGTAACCAGAAACAACACATAAAAATTTATATAAATTTATTATTCTCTTTTAAAAAGAAATCAAAACACACACTACAACACACTACGTAATTGAAACTGAACTTTAAAATTATTAAAACAAAGTGAAAATAAAACTGTATTAAAATTGCGATGATTTTTAGTTAGAAAGGGAATACCCGAGTTTTGATGGCATGGCAAATGAAACAGAAAATGGCAATTAGAAACAGAAGTGTTGCCATCTTTTGAGAAAAAAAAATTAAAGGCTCGAACCCAAAACAACGCAACCTCGAAAATCTGACGACGTGCAGTGAAAATTAGTATTAATGAAGCAGCGACGTAACTTAAAAAAAACGCAAAACGAAACGACAGACTATTTTAGGGTAATAGTGAATGTGAAGACGGATTTAGTTGCGGTTCGTTTGGTATCTTTATAATTTAATTTTAAATTCTGGCGTGTTATATGGGAGTTCAATTTTATGCCAGTTTCTTCCGAAATATGCTCTCTTGTATTCTGAAGGAATTTTCTCGTTTTTTTAAATGTTTATTAGTATCGACAGATGACGTCCTAGGTTAACCCATTCGAGACAGCACATATTTTTGGAGACCATCCCCAGAATCCAAAATTTTTTTTTGCTTTTTATTGACTATTTTTGATAAAAAAAAACATGTTGGCAATAGAAACCAGTCGCTTCATTCGTCATCCAACTGTTCTATATTCATATTGATGTCGTTCCCATATTCCGAATCACTGTCATTACACATTATAACATTTCGGTTCTTTTTTCTCTTTTCTCCAAGCAACAAATCATCACTTTAACTAACACTGCTCATTTTCTGCAGATGGTCCTGGCTTTGGGTCACTCATATTAGGGATTAAATTGAAACCGATATCAAATTTTATTCTTACACACTTCTAAGATAATTTTTAGTTTCAAACAGTCTTGTCTTTCCAGACTGACTGATAATTGCAATTCAATATCATTGCACACACGGTGTGCAGTCGGTCATTTAGGCTTGAAAATGCTAATTGTGGGAGTCGTATATACACTGACGTGATGTCTGAATAATTAATAGGTGTAAGATTTTGTGGGCGAGCGGAGCCGACGGGCGAACTTAGTGTGCCGAATTACTGCAGCGGGCACATGCACGCACCGGTGACGCGGGCGCAGACCTTTTGTTACTTTTGTTTCTTTTGCGCCTTTGTTCTATTGCCCGCTTTCACTCGGTCGCAGAGCACAGTGCGCCCCAGAGTCCTACGATGAATGCACGTCCTTTTTGCTCGCACTCAAGCGCTAATAAAAATTTGTTCGTGTGTTAAATAAATTGATAAAGTGTTACAAACGTCTTTTAATAAGACGCTAACACTTTATAATTGATATCGATATAGGTGCGTTCGCCACACTAGGGGTGCCGGGGACATCGATCGCGGGCAAAGCAAACCGAATTTCCGGGCAACTGACGCAGCCTCGGCGCTCGCTTACGGCCCGCTTTTTGAGCCGATTCTTTGCTCCCTCTACAGTTATCCCGTTACGTGATTCTAATTATCGAAGGATACGTTTTATGTGAAAGGATCAAAGTCCTTTATAGCCTTTAAATCTTATGATATATTAAAATATATATTAGATGATCGAGTTAAATGATCACCGTGTTGCTAAATAATTATTTTGTAATTCTTAACATAAAAAATGATGGGAAATATGATAGAGAGAGATTAAATTAAATCAAATTTAATGTAATTTTTTATTTGGACCATGTTTTTAGGAATCTCTCGTCCTCCCCTGCCATGTGCAAGCAGTGAAATTATTTACAATACATTATTCACAGTCTGTTCTGCTTAGACCGTTCATTCATTCTTTTGTTGTCCTTCTTATTCTCTTCTATTCCTTTCCATACCTCTGCCTTCCTTCCAGAATATTGTAACGATTATAAATTTTTATTTTAATTAATGTTTACATACGTACATTTGTATATCACAATGGTAATTTGGGTTTTAACAGTTTATTCGCAATATTTATTTCTTTTATTGACTTACGTACCTTCTACAGTACTCCAGAAAGAGTCCTCCCTCTTTGGCTAACTAGTGTGGCGATGTTACTTCCCTCTATCCTTGTAACTGAAACTGACAATCAATTCGTTCCGTACTATTTATTCTCTTATTGATACTAGTGTTCACGTGAGAACGCTTAGTATTGCTGGCATTTTGTATTTCAAACTAAAATTTCTATGAGAGACGTGCCTATATCAGCATAGTAGGAAACTATAGCTATATGTTATATGCTATAAAAATATTAGTTAGTTTACAATCGTCCGTAACAATGACGTGATCGAGTAGACTCGCCGCTCGTTGGAGAAGCTGTTATATGTTCATTCGTTTTAGTTTAAAAGCGACATCTATGTAGAGGTCCCGATAACACAATAATGTTCAGCCTATAGCATGCGTGAACAGAAATCTTCACTGCACTGCGATCACCAACCTGTTATGGTATTTCGCCCCAAAGATATCTTTGAAAGACGCCTATGCCTTGCAGCTTTTACCGCAAGCGTTTCATTTTTATTTGTCATATTTCTTGTTGATATATTTAAACATCTCTTGTACATATGTTTCATGTTAAAAGTTATATTTTTCTGTTGTTATATTGCGTTGTGTAATATTTATTTTCGATTTGCTGCTACGTACATTCAGGAGTCAGAATATCAGGCACCAGTAAGATCTGACTACCGACGTCTCGTATTTTCCCAGCTGTCGTCCGATCCGCGCCGAGTGCCCTAGAGACTGGGAGATTAAGGATCTCGAGCCGCCTACGGATTGTAGTGCCTTCTTGTATCTCAAGATTGTCATAATCTTTATTCTCTTATTATTAAAATACGGGAAGGCTCTTGATATAAGTTACACCAATATCTCACTTTGCGTCGTAGTTACGTTCCAAAAAAACACGACGCAAATTGAAACGCCGCAAAGTGAATTAAGATTTTCTATAGCAAACCATGTAGAGATCGAAGATAGGTTTCAGGGTTACGAAAATACTACTTTTTAAAAAGTAAATTGAACAATGTAAACATGTAAAAAACAAAAATAATATGACTCTGCTAATAGATAAATTGGAAATATATTTACCTTTTTTGTAACCAGGAAACACATGTAAAAATTTATCTTTTAAAAAAAGCACAACACGCTACATTACAACACACTACGTAATTGAAACTGAACTCTAAAATTAGCATAACAAAGTGAAAATAAAACTATTAAAATTGCGTTGTTTTTAGTTAGAAAGGGAATCCTCGAGTTTTGATAGTATGGCGCAATTAGAAACAGAAGTGATGCCATGTTTTAGAAAAAAAAAGAAAACTTAAAAAAATTATGGACTCGAACCCAAAATAACGCAACCTCGAAAATCTAACGACGCACAGTGAAAATTAGTACTAATTAAGCAGCGACGCAACTTCGAAAAAAACGCAAAACGAAACGACGCAAAGCGAGGTATTGGTGTATTTCAAACATTTGTGATACTCGCTAATTCTCTACCTGTTTTAACTTGACCCTCTGTCTCGCCTAATTGTTTGCGATGACGAGGTCTACGATACTACATGCTTGCCTGGAAGATATCTATTCACAATTGTCTTGAAGACCCCTGATTCATTATTGGCTGAAGATAACGACGCCAGCAGGATGTTCCCCTTCTTGACTGTTCGCACTATAAATGTATTAGACAAACGCTTAGTGCGGGTGGAAGGAATTTCAACCGTATACGGATGTCGTGAATCCGTACGTCTTGTTGTCCGATGAAAGAAAGGAGATGGGGGCAATTATTAGATGTAATTTCGATGTACACTCTCTGCCCTGACATTTCACTCGACTTTTAATATTTTACACTTTAATGTCGTTTGTTTATTGCTGTTTGTTATACGTCAAGTAAACGGAATTGTTGAATTTTGGTATATGTTGTAATCATTTAAATAATTTTAGTGTCGTCATAAATGATTTTGAAAAAACATTTTGAGGCTATTTATTCGTTATGGTGTATCCTTTTACTTTATTATTTTAGGCAGCGCCATCTAGAGGGTGATATAAGCTTTAACGACATTCTCGCTTGGTTTCCGAGTTTTTCCCAAAGGTTTTCCGGAGGCTTCGTTGTGATTCTAGTTTCGTTACCCTCCGAGAGATGTCGCTGAAACTTCGTGTTGGCGAGGTTTTGCTGGAAGGCTGTTAGATGTCGCGGTGATTGTAACCATGACCAACTTGTACCAATTGGTCCTTTCAATATCGTTGACAACAGCGTCCACCTTCTATCTTTATGCGCGCTTTAATAAAATGATAATATATTATTAAGGAATCACAATTTGATTAATGTTTGTGCCATAAAAGATAATTTAAATATATTTTTTTTTTGACTGGAGTTTTACTACTGCCCAAATGGCATTTGCAGATGCAGAAGTCGCCTAGCCTAAACCTATTTTAAGGTAGCGATGCTAGAAGGATCTCGGCGGAGCCTTGGTGGGGGCATCTACATACTACTACTTCACGAGATTGGAAAAAATAAATATTGCAGATTATTACTATTGCAACATACATACAGTGCAACTGGTTTCCTTAGTAAGATCGTTTGTTTTATCCTGCCTTACCTGCAATGAGCGTAACACTTCCTTTACAGACGGTTGTGTATATAAACAAAGGCGAACGAATCTAAAAAAAAATACACGAATCGGACGGCATTCGTTGTAACATTGGCCGTGTTTGTGCTGGGAATCGAAAATGTTTTTATCCGACGTACGTGACAAGGAGCAAAATAAACATACGAATAGTCTAGGAGCTAGCAACGTTTTTCATTGAAACAGTTTAATATTTATTTGTAACTAACTAAATCTTAAATTATTTGTTGCAAACGATTATCATTGGGGCCGAAAGGCTTTCGATGGGAAGTATGTTGGAAAAACCAAATTTGATAGGCTAAAATTAAATTGATCTTCCCTGAGAAACACATCATCACATAGCATGTTTCTATTTAAAATTCATGGCTTCGTGGTTTCTTAATGCATCCTGATTCTGAGAAGTGCCTACAACAAACTTAGTTTTGGTATAAATAATACCTTTTTGTGATGTAATTAGGAAAAAATAAATTAATTCTAATAAAAATTAAATTCATTTATATTTTATAATTAAGAGTTGTTTGTGAAATAATTAAACCATAGCATATCTTTTATAAATTCCTAATATTTTTAAATGATTTAATAAATCAATAAATAAGTAATTTCATTTTACTCTACATTTAAATAGGTTTTATGATAAAGGACAGTACATAATAATGGACCCCACATAACGGAAGAGAGGGAGAAACTTCTAATAAACAGAAAACTATTTAAATTGTTTAAAATGTTCTCTGTAAGAAAGCTGATAAGACCGCCAAAATTTATGGGTTTGAGTTGAGTGAACGTATGTATATAAAGTTCCACAAAAAAGTATATTATTAAAATTAACCTTATTAAAGCATTAAAGAGTTTTTAGTTGATCGAAATGTGTGGAACTTAGTTTGTTGATTCATTTACGCTGGTGATATTATAATTTATTTTTAAAACTCTGTTATATTTGATTTAAAAAGAGGAATTGTTGAGTTACTGACCGGCGCTTCGCAGCAGATCATTGTGAGCATGTTAACTAACTCAAACTCTGACTACACTGACCGTTTTAAATACTGTAAATGCCTAATTGAATACAGAAAATTACAATTTATAAACACTATAAAGTAATAAAATTAAAATAAAGAGTAGTTTTTTTGTAATAATATATCGATATAATTATTGTTACCGGCTCTCGGACTATGTCAAAAATACGGTCGCCGTGTTGCCGTCAGAGCGGCTGGCGGTCGGCGTGTCTATTTCTGTGCGCGTTCAGTTCATTCATATCTATCCCCGGCTACAATCACTATTTCTGGATTGTAGGGTGACCATGTCAAATATTTTAAATTTCTACTTTTTACAATAGTATACATTTTATACTATTTTAAGTTAGATATTATAAAGTACGTGAATAATACATTGACCGCGAATGTATACTAATTACAATGCTGGTTAACAAAGTTATTGTGCGAATAACTTAGATACAGTAATTAGAAATTGTGAGGAAGCTCTGGCGTTGACTCGAATGATCAAGACGACTTCGTTCGGAGTATTCGACTGTTACGAAGAATCCATAAGAATTTTTCTCCTTATTGAAGTAATTTCGCGTTCACTAAAATTAATTTCATATGGTAATATCAACGTAACAAACTTTTAGAAGTTCCTCTATTCGCTACTAGATGGTGCTAGGTGTATTTTAAATATAGTTATTTTTGGAGCGATTTTTTTTTGTAGGATAATATCAAACCTAACTGTAGATCACACTAAGCAGAAACATTATACATATACATTCGTTTGCCACTCCTTCCTTAACCCATTCCACTCCAAGGCTGTTAAGTAGCATCGATAAAATTTAATTGAATTATAGTATCTTGCGATTCTAGAATATGTTTCATTCATTCATGATTCAAACATTTTAGTAACAAAAATCTTTCCTGTTTTAAAATTTTCCGCAAAAAGAAGTATTACACCATGTTGAGTATCACTCGACAGTGGAGCTTGTGGAACAAAATCAGTGTCGAGTGACACTCGACATTGGAGTGGAAAGGGTTAACGCTTTCCGTGGTGGCAGTAGCAGTCCACCAAGTAGTGGATCAGCACTCTCCCTGGTGTTGCAATACTTAGCGTATATTATAGACAAGTCACCACCTCAGCCAAAGCCCCCTCGAGGGAATCCTTGGACCTAGTCACTCGATGGAGCGTCATCCGAATCGATATAGGACCTTCCCATTTCGGTGATGTTGCGGCTCGAGCCGAAGGTGCCGCCTAGAACACGCGAAATTTGCAAATGCCTGCAGTAAGTCCGGTCCAAAAAGAAAACAAACTTACTTGTATTAGTGGTTCTTCTTCACTAACTTTCTATCTGAATATGTGAAATGGCACACTTATTGCTACTCACTCAGAAAGCTTTTTTATTATTGTCGTGGACTACGATGTATAACTATATTTGTAAAGAGCAACTGTTGAGTTTCTCGCCGGCTCTCAGTTGAACTGCTTTGCGAGCTGGTGGTAGCTTTCTGAAGGATTGGAAATACTGACATCTTATGTCGATTGACGATTTGAAAAGTGCCTATTCGAATAAAGAATGTTTATATTTTGATTTTTACCACTTTTTACTTTGACATTAAATGTTTGTCTGCAAAAATATTTTATTTTTCAGAGTCATTATTAACCAGTTTTGATTTTAGTAATACATATAGTATTTTAATTTATATGATAGATAAATAATAAATATATTTACTCTTTCTTCCCGATGAGACACTGCGTACATTTGCTTCGTATCTCAAATTAAACTGTCGTTAAACTGACTCGGTAGTGTCCGCCCCCGGCGCGTTGTCTTTTTGCGCGCGTGATTGATCGTCGCCCCGCGTCGCCGGGGATCAATTTTTCGTCTAACGATATCGGTGTCGTGTTTGGCCTGCAATGTTAATTGCGTTTTGGTTCCACCGGACCTTTGCCGACAGATTATTCTCTACATTAGTTTTACATTTGTGTTATCGACTTGTCAATGTGGCCAATATAAGATTTTCTAGATTTCAAAAATTAAAATCATTTATGGCTCAAGTTGCACGTATGGTAGCATTCCTGAATCAATATCAGATCTGCCACTGGAGAAATTAAAAAACAATATAAAAAAATTATTCCATCTAAGAATACAGTACTGTTGTTGATGCTCACTCAGGAACCTAATTATTAACAAGCATTCTTTATAAAACTATATTTGTAAAGATCAATCGTTGAGTTTCCCGCCGGCTCTCAGCAGAACTGTCTTCCGAGGTACCGCTAGCTTCCTGTATTGACAACAATGCCGACATTTTATGTTGACTGAGGATTCAAAAATGCTTATGACAGCCTGTACGAATAAAGAATATTTTGATTTCAAACTTGCATGGATTCAAAGCCCAAATCAAACACCGACATTGGCACATTATTTACTGGAATCAGGCGTTACCTCGCGGAAGTCCATCCTAAGTAAGAAAAGGACCAATATTTAGCCACCTCCGTTGTTTGCTCCGTTCCTTGTTGTGTTGTGGCGATGGAATGAGCTCACTCTGTGCTTGGCACTAATCGGTGTAACATTACTCCTGAGGATGCCCCGTGGAGGGGTGAAACATGTGTTGAGTGATTTAGCGGTAGTAGTTGTGTAATTCGCATTGTTTGCCGCATGCGCATTTATCAGCGGACTTTATATTGTAAGTAGTTATATATTGTTCCTTTTCTTACATATAATATATAAATTCGTTATTTCTTTTCGGTCGATAGATGTTCACTGCAAGGCATAGGTCTCCATATATCGATACAATGACAGGTCCTGTACTGATGATCCAATGACCTTGGGCGGCCTGACCACGCCGCGTCTACTGGCTCGTGTGCGCCATTCTAGAACTTGTCGACCCTCGATATCGGTAACAAGAACTATTTATCCCCCTCCCTGATCTTTGCACACCCTTCCCCTTTAGACAAGAAATTTTTCAAGAATTATGTGCTCCTCCCCTCCCTGACCTTTACACACCCTTCCCCCTTTAGACGAGAAATTTTTCGATCTACGTCGGTATCTTTAGTTCTTCTTCAGATCATTGATCTCCGGATGACTTTAATTCACCGGTCTTAGATTCACCTAGTCAGCAGTCTACCTTTTAGCCCCAACGGCCACGAGCGGTGATGTGCATCGTCCACTGTTTAAGTTCTTCCATTCATATTATCTACTTTGGATCATTTTAAGTTACCATTTTCAAAAGAGTTCAAGTTCATTAAAACTAGAATCAAATTGACATCCACCATAACGCAAGTTTAAAACCAATTTACCTCATATAACTTAGATATTTCATCTAAGTCAGGGCTTCTTAAACTATGGGTCGCGACCCCAAATGGGATCGCGTGGCAAAATTCTGGGGTCGAGAGATTTTAATGTCAAATATTTATATATACCATTTTATAACATCACTAGAGTTGGCGGAATGCAGTGGACTTGCAGCATCTAGACACGCTAATTGGTGGAAGTTTTTAAACTAATACTCATATAAAGACAATTTTATAATTTTTTGTACAATTTTTTATGTCAGATTTATGTTGTTTCAAAACGAATTCTAAAACTAAATATTTTTAAATATACATATTGTTACCTAATAAATAAATCATCAAAAAATATTAATTTATTTTTCTTTTACGTTTGTATGGGGTCGTCAAGAAACTCGCAATCATAAATGGGGTCGTGAATGACAAAAGTTTAAGAAGCCCTGATCTAAGTTAATAAGTCAGTTGCAATAAATAGCCGCGGACGGCACCTGCTCGCCGAGTGAATTAGTCTCTGGCCAATTAACGGTCTCGGGCTTTCTAGAAAGTTCCAAAGCGAGCACCGCGAGTGCATCTTAGATTAAAAACGTTTCCCTAATTAAATTGGACTCGGCGAAAAGCTCTGCGGTAAGTATAGAAGGAAAGCTTTTTGTAGACGTTCCGGTTTTAGAAGTTTGAACCGTATTTATTACTTTGTAACGCGTTAATGTTACACCTAAAGTTACGTGTATACAATGTGACGTCACAATCATAATCATATTTATTTATTTACTTACTTTATTGGAGATAGACAGTAACAAAAGGCAGTAAGAAAGTACAAACTTAGAAGCTTAGAAACATAAAATTGGTTACAGTTGTTACCTTATAACTATCTCACTGAGAACATATAATGATTTATAGTCAAACAATGAAAAAAATAAATAAAAATAAAGACATTACTAAACAGGGATCAAAGACTGTGGTTTATATATTTATATTATGTTTGTTTATATATCTATATTATGGTTTAAATTGCATTGTATGTACTCAATAATTTCGAACGAAATTGTTTTTTAAAAGATACGAGAGAGCACGAGAATATATCAATATCACTAACATATGAATTGTGGAGGTCACACATTCTGTATGTGAGTAAGGGTGCACGTTTACCGAAATTTGTCTTAGCCGTTGATAATATAATGATACATATGATCACACAGGTCACAAGGCTCTTAACTCAGTCTTTAAAGTAAAATAACAATTTATGATAAACATTACTTAAATCCGCTTGCAGTTGCTAAGTAGTTTAGTACATTAACTTCATATTTAAGAAATTAATTATTGTCGCGGACACTTTATAAAACTATGTATTTGTAAACAGCAACTGTTGAGTTTCTTGTCGGCTCTTCTGTTATGTATATATAATTTGATGATCACTGCTTTCATCACATGTACAGTCTCTGTGGATAGGAGAGCGCTGGTGGTTTAAATGACGGGTAGTTAACATCTACATGTAGACCAGTGATTACCAAAGTGGTCTATATCGACCCCTAGGGGTCTATGACAGCGAAAAAATTTGGGGATCCATGAAATGAAAATGGGAGTCCACAGACTGGACATCATTAGCCGAGGAGATTTAAGATTAACCCTTACAAAATTGACGCCAAATGTTGATATTTTATTATCAAAGCATCAGGTTCATCCTTCTCACTAAAAATATTGTCTTATTGCTTATGTTATTTTATTTATAGTTTATTTTATGTTTATTTAATGTTACGTATATTTTACATAACAGATACAAAATTTTATTTTGAGTAGTTTTAATTTTAATTTAATTTTTTTAACACTAAACTTCACTACAGTTAGAAATTTACAGGAAATCAATATCAGGTAAGTAGGGGGTCTACCCAAAACGGCAAAACATGGCAAGGGGTCTACGACACAAAAAAGTTTGGGGAACTCTGATGTAGACAAACTTGTGTATATAGCATATATATATTTGTAATAAATATGGTATGGTATATAATTATAAATACAATAATAAATAAAAACGTCAAACTGACTTGAATCGTGCCTCAGAAAGAATAATGAAACAGAGAAAAAGTGAAACTAATAACAAATAATCATTTAGTTACTAAATTACTTGCTACTCGAGTAAAATACTAGCATAGTTTGAATCTCGTTTTTATTGACTAAGTTTAAGGCTTCTTTAGAAATCTCCGATATGCCATATAGACATTGTGTATTGTGGAGTTTCTTCCTGCTTTTTCTCCACAACTATAACATTTCGCAAAGCAGAGTAAAGCCAAAAATAAAATAGATTAAAATCTGTTAAAAGTTCCAATGTTGAGTAAATGTTTTTTATCTTCTTATTATATATCTGGGTTGATAGGCCAGGCGCTTGGATTAGGGAGGGCGTTTCAGGCTCTACCAGGCGCATGAACCTCTCGGCTTGGGCTGTTATTCAATAAGTAGCATTTAGTTGTAAAGATACCCGAGAGAGTCGAACTTCAACTTGATCGATTGCTGTTGTCAGACTAATATAACTAGTGTAATTAGGCAAGACTTATTGTGTTCCGTTCTAAAGACAAAGCCTTTAAAAAAATTTGGTTGTGAAGAATAACAAGAGATATTAAAAATTTTAACAGAATTCTAATTGATCGTCAATTTTAATTATCTAATCTGTGAAATTTTAGTCCATTACTTGAGTATATCTACGGACCTTTCCGTTCTTGTTTAGACCTCGTGGAGAAATAGACAATACCTCTCTCCATGGCACTGGTAAGTCATCACCGATGACACACTTTGGTTGTTGATTTTCGTTTTTCTATATAACAAAATAAGATTAAATATATCATTTATGGCATAAGGTATACGTATGTATAATAGAATTTCAAAATCAATTTCATATCTGCTATTGGAGAGATTTAAAATCAAAAATATATTACTTAAAAAAGTATATTATTCTATCCTCACTCGGGAAGCTATTGTCAAGTACTATAAAAGTATATTTATGCGTCTCAGCAGAATTGCTTTCTGTGCCAGTGGTAGCTTCCTGTAGGTACAACAGTGCCGACATTTTATATTGATTTACGATTTAAAAGTGTTTGTAATTGCATTGATAGAAAATTTATGTTAAATACAACCGTGCAGTTTGCTTTCAGGTGATATTTAACATAAGGAGAGGATTCTGTATGTAGCGTTGATTAATGTTATAAAAATTCTGTTCACTCTGCGCTTCGCTCACGTTTCCCGACATGGATATTGATATATTCTCGTGCTCTCTCGTATCTTTTAAAAAACAATTTCGTTCGAAATTATTGAGTACATACAATGCAATTTAAACCATAATATAAATATATAAACCACAGTCTGTGATCCCTATTTAGTAATGTTTTTATTCTTATTTGTTTTTCATTGTTTGACTATAAATCATTATATGTTCTCAGTGAGATTGTTATAAGGTAACAATTGTAACTAATTTTATATTTCTAAGCTTCTAAGTTTGTTGTGCCTTTAAGTTTCTTACTGCCTTTTGTTACTGTCTATCTCCAATAAAGTAAATAAATAAATAGAACGAAAATTTTCTCGAGTGTAGCCATTATAAGATCAAAATGTAATGCTGAGGATAATGTAAATAATCTTCGCAGTGCTGAAACATTAAAACTTTCACATTTAGTATTCCTTTTTAATCTGAGATTCTTTTAAGAAGGAAACGGAGATCCAGTTTAATTATGAAGTCAGAAATGCGAAGACGTCGCGGAAGACGACGTCAGGCTGTAACTGTCGACGGAGGAAGCCGTTAAAAATTAAACAGTTTCGTTTTAATCTTTAGGAGCGAAAATTAAAAGGTTTTTCTTTAAATTATTTTAAACAGTGGTGGCCCAGCTATAGAAGCCTGAGACTTGCGATGGTAGGTCGCGAATTCAATTCCCGGACGACAGTATCTTTCCATCGATGACTTGCTGTCTTCATTTCGACGTATAAAGTTAAATAAGTTGGTATTCAATATTTTATTTTTATTATTTAGGAACAAACTAATTGATGCATACTAACAATCATACAAAATATTTACAAGATACAGGGTGAAACAGAAAGGGGTGCGAATTTGAACTAGACGTGATAAGGACTGAGACATATAATCTTATATAATTCACACTATGTGCATTAATTATATAGGATTGTCGCTGCTTATAAATAAGTTTCTAGAGGATTGGCAACAGTGTCTTTGTACTATAATAAGAAGAAAAAAAATTTTTTCGTTCATCAGCTAGTATAGTATACACGACAAAATCGATCTAGCCATTTCAAAGATTAGCCTTCATATTTTTACAGTATTCACCCGCATTATATTCACTCAAAGCCATCCATTGCTTCGTTACATTTGTTACACGACTTTGTTACGCTTAGTTACATCACCCATCACCCTGCAAAACAGAAGATGTTGCCGCAAGCAATGCTTCGACCTATTTCCAACCAATATTTAGCCAGCTTTTACATTTAATGGGTATGTCATTAATCTATTAGCTTAAACTTGCGGCCTTTAATTCATACATAAATAGATTGGAGGAGGTGGCATATAAATAACAAGCGGCGACGGACTGAGCTCACTCTGTGTTTGGCACTAATCGGTGTAACATAACTCCTGAAGATGCCCCGTGGAGGGGTGAAACACGTGTTGAGTAATTTGACGGTGGCGGTTTTGTGATTCGCATTGTTTGCCGCATACGCATTTATCAGCGGGCTGGTGGGCGGTGCACTTTGTTGCACGACTACCACTGCATGTGCGGAAGTGGCAAAATGTTGGTCCTTTTCTTACTTAGGATGGACTTCCGCGAGGTAACGCCTGATTCCATTAAATATCTATTTCCACTTTACAAGGTACTCTAAGCGACATACGGGACAACGAGTAATTGCGTGCATCACGGTCTGGTCCACCGCTGGGACACAGATGCACGAGGGACTTTAAGTATCCTCCGTGCCCCGAGAACACTTGAGCCAGACATGGGTTCAGCTCCACTGTGCGCAGTACGCGATAGCCGTCTCTGCTCCCGAGAAGAACTTCCTCGTTGTCGAAGTCGTCACGCCTTCCAAATATCTCCCATTCAATTCGCGAAGCTTGGGACACTACTCGTATTTCGGTCATTTGTTCACATTTAAACATTAATAACAACGAGCAACAAGAATCTTTTGAACAGTGTAAACTATTTCACTTCATTATACTTTCCTCTGCCGACCGGGGAACATTTATTTCGAAGTTCAAAAGCACCGAATAAATCAAAGAGCTGGGAAAGAAACTGCGAAAGCATCTGCCGACCTGCGCTCCCCCCCTGCCCCCCAGCCCGCTGTAAATCATCGGCTTCTTCACTCGAACGTCTGTTGAAAACAATTGAAAACGATTCTCTTACTAGAATTAGTAAAAAAAAAACTAAACGATACGTGTACCATGTGAATGTATACAGAGTGATTTATTATGTTGAATGTATAGGTCATTTGTTAGCAAAAAGTTTTAAAGCTTTTACATTTATTTTCAATCATACTCTATAAAGATATCACTTTGAAATATGTTACATTAATTTATTTTTTATTAAACGGTATTATTTAATTCGACCCGTATGGAATTTATTTATTTGGGTCAAAATTAGAAATTGAAATTTAAGCACTTTCCCGTTGTCAGATTGATCGGAAATTTGGTACACACATTTTATTTAGATGACAATACAATATAATAAAATCAATATCATTATAAATATAAGATGGCCGCCGATACAAAATGGCGGATTACATATTTTTCCTTAACGGGGGTTAAGGAAAAATATGTAATCCGTCAGTCAGTATGGGTATCAAATGAAAGGGCTACACTAGGAAAACACGATGATTATATCAAAATTTAAAATTCAAGATGGACGCCGTTCCAATAAGGCGGACTAGGTACATATTTTTCCACAACCACCGCAATATGGGTATCAAAAAACCGTTTAACTTAAAAGTTTTTTTAAATGTATTTATTTAGGTTTTTGTTACTAATTTTTCTGCTTCCATTCTTCTTATAATCTCTTCATGTGTCTTCTTCCTTCCTTCACTATGTCTTTTATTTACATTTCTCACAATATGACATTTTAATTTTTTTTATTATTAAATTAGTCTGTGCTATTAAAATCTGTTTTCTTATTACTATATCACATGTTAGATTTTGTTAAAAGTTATGACTTTCTTTATGACCTCCTTGCAGTATTATAAGAATCTGAGGCCGCATCTTGAATCCTCTATCAGGAAGGCTGGTGCAGTTTTTAAATAAATTTAAACATCTCACCATCCATCCACTCATCCTTGTAGTATCATCACTGTTTCGTCTGAACAAAAAAAATCATCTGCAATTTGAACACTATCAGCGGGATCGATAGCGGTCCGCAGACAGTCCCCGGGGATGACCCCGTCTGCGCCCCGCGGCTCCATAAAACCTAATCAAGTTGGTTCCTATTACATCGGGTTAAAATATATTGCGATAAGACTTCTCTTGTAACACTATCCAGTGTATATACTTGTCCACATGATGGTATATCAAAATTGCTTCTTATATCACATTCAAGGACTCCTAGTCTAATTTGCATGTTTCTTATATTTTCGGAATATTAATACGTTTTGTTTCATTTGCACTCAATTCGATATATCTAATATATAAAATTCTCGTGTCACGGTGTTCGAACTTGAACTCCTTTGAAACGGCTTGACTGATTTTTACCAAATTTTACATGCGTCTTCAGTATGTCTGAGAATCGGCTACTATCTATTTTCCATACCCCTAAGTGATTAAGGTGGTCCACACCTAAATTTTATTTTTAATTTTTTAGACAATTTTTTTGGTTTTTATTTTATTATGATACAGCATACAAAAATACATACAAACCTACATTTTCACCCCTCTGCGATCAACCCTTATCTTACATTTGTTAATTAAAAACTTTAATTTTTTTTGCAAAACAACGTTTGCGGGATCAGCTAGTTTTCTATAAAATTGGATATTGTCATTCTCTTTATAAGTGATCTTCAATTGTATTTCAATTGGAATTCTGCGGTCAGCGTTCTGGACTGAACAGTTGTGACCATGGATAAATCTGTCTACCTTATGAGACGAATATTTATTATTTAAAAATACACTTTGTTTGTTAAAATACCTAAATTTGCTAAACTTTTTACATTTTACAGCTAATGATCGAATGTGCATCGATTTTAATTTGAATGATGGTGATCTATAAGATTTTAAACGCTGTCTGCAAGTCAGGTTTCTTCCAAAGATAGACACTTTTAGTGACTTTAACTTGTAGAGAAGCCTGGGTTTTTGTTTTAATTTTAACTAGAGTAAGTAACTCTTAAATTTAGTCTTAACTTAATCATTAAAAGAATCGTTACGAAATATACTTTTAAATTTATTTACCTGTATTTGTTTTAAAAGCGTTTTCTCTTTTCGAAAAATAAAAGATGCTACTAAAAATATCGATATTCGAGGAATATACGACGAGTAGTAATCATATCAAATGTTCAAGGAAATTTCTTTAAAGTTAAAACGAAATCTTAATTATTTTTTAGTAGAAAATGGCTAATATACTTTTATAATTTTATAAGCCGCGCGAAAAGAAAAAGTTCTTTGAGTTATCTTATAACGCGGGCTGTTAATTAGATAGATCTCATGGCTTAAGCGCTATAAGTACATAACTTAATTAGATTTCGTTTCGCTTAGAATTATATATATTTTTTAAATTATTAGTTTAATGTCCTTGGCTTCATTTCACGCTTTTTTGTAGAATGATTTAATTTTGTAATTAATCGAATTTCAACAAAACAATTTAGATAATACGTAAATATATTTTTAAATAAATAAATATTATTTCACATTGTTGTATATAATAATAAACTGGGCAAGTGTGTTTATATACTGTGTGTTTATATAATGTGGCTAAAACTAAAATATACCGAGACACCAGCACAAAGGGGATCGATAGTAAATTTAGTTTCAGCCTGTATTCAAATCTGTCCAACGAAAAGTGCATATTGGAAACCATAAAACTGAGGCGTAGTGTTTCGTAACAAGTTTTTATGTTCCGGTATCCTAACTGAAGAAAAATCTACTAACAAATACTGTCAGTCTTCTCAAACTTGACAATAATTGGCTACGAACACTGGACATTATTTATAATATTGTATATAAGTAAATATATGTAAATTTGTGTGTATATGCGTGTGTATTTGTATTTACGTACACCCCAAACTGCCTTCTCCTTCATGTTTCTCATCATCTCAAAAGTTCATCATATCCAAAGTTTGTCTGGTAGAGATCTCTTCGAGCGATAAGACCGCTTCTTGTACTAAATAAATTCTCTTTTTTATTTTTAGTTATTTTTGGTGTACAACAAAGTGTAAATAAATTATTTATATTTTTTCAAATTTGGAATACCTGTCAATCCGATTTGGACCCGTTCGGCGGAATACGCCTCATATCAAAAGCATCCAATACTAGATTTAATAATATTATCTAGTAATAGAGGTCTTAGGTTAGGTGTCCTCTACAACCTGTCACCTCAAACAGCGGAATTTGCAAATGCCACTTGGGCAGTAGTGAATGTTCTGTCAAAAAACCCATCAAAAACGGTTTAAAAATCACGTTGAAAAAAATATGTAAAGGCTTCAGTATTTGTTGTAAATTGCTATGCATGTATATTATCATAACTTTGTTACTTATGAATCAATTTTTGTGAAATGTTTTGAAATTTTACACTGAGATGCATATAACTAGAATGTATAAAATTGTGAAAAAAATATATGTTACATTACATTACATTTTATAAAAATTTTATATAAAAATATATTTCACGGAAGATTCTAGTACTTTTTTAATGTTTGAAATTGTGTAAAAATATTTTTGAAAGGGAATTATACAAAATTTACATAAATATCTTCACTCGTTTTATCTTCCATGGGCGGTATAAACAAAAACAATACAGTATATGACAGTAGGTCACATCTCTATACTGCGTATAGAAAACACGTGTTATTTCGTGATACATCCGTAACAGACGGAACTGGAAACACGAGAAAAGTCGTGAGGCTGTTAACGCGAAGTGCATAAGGTTTCTCGGGCATTCAGGCGCCATGCATTGAAACGTGTTCATCTTGCCTATACCCTCTCATTTATATCTATCCCTGTTATAAATAAAAACTGAGAGAAATGAAATTTAACTCAAGATATCGTTTTAAAAATGAAAAAAAGAGGTTTTATATTGCGAAAATACAGTGATAATGCAGAAGCGTCATATTTCAGATTTCCTCCCGCCGGGCGCGCGATAAATCTCATAAAGAACAGCGAATGCCTTCGCCTTCGCGCTTATTCCTGGAAGCGAGAAAATTTGATTCTCGGATTACTGACGCGCTCTACGCCACTGCAATCTCTTTATGCCTTTAAGTGTTACTCTACTGATCACACGCGCGTCAATTACAACTCAATATTAGCTTTTATAACCAAAATTTGACAAAAGATAGGAGTGTATATCCAATAGATTCTGGCGTTATTTTGCTGAAGTCCATCCTATGTAAGAAAAGGACTAATATATAGCTACTTTCGTCAATGCAGTAGTTGACAGAATTCAAAATTCATATTAAAAAGCATTTAACAGATTTAGCATATTATTCATTAAAGAATATTTAAATGACAAGAGTTCTTGGCAGTGATGTCGCCTGATTATTTTAATTTCATTTAGGCTGTATCTATCGTGTATATGTATAAGATTGTATTAAACTTTATTAACCCTTAATAGCCTGTTTTATGTTATGTTATGTTAACAAGTCAATATAACAACTGAGGTAAGTAAAAATACAACTAGTATTTTTTATTTATATTACCGGTTTTAACCTCTAATAGCCTGATTTACGAAAGTGATTTTTTTTTAATATTACTGTGTTTGCTTGAGGGTCTAGATGAAGGAATTTTTTTTTATTTTCGTTGGAAAGAATATTATACAACAGTAAAATTCGTACAGCCAACCTATAAAAAAACTAATAGTAATGTAAATATTCGGTTTAAAATATTGGTATCAAAATTGAAACTCTCGACTATTAA
Organism: Battus philenor; assembly: GCF_028537555.1. Taxonomy (NCBI): domain Eukaryota; kingdom Metazoa; phylum Arthropoda; class Insecta; order Lepidoptera; family Papilionidae; genus Battus; species Battus philenor. Next base: position 14,106,033 of record NW_027181676.1, on the reverse strand, counting down.
GGGTTAAAACATGTGTAGTTGTAGAGTTTCTTCCTGTTTCTTCTTCACAAGTATAAAACCTTGTGAAGCAGAGTAGAGTGAAAAATAAAATAAATAGATAACAAGTTGACGATCAATAAGAGTTCTGTTAAAAGTAACAATGTTGAATAAATGAATTTTGCCTTTATTTTTTACCTTCTTAAAGAATTTTCGAGAAAAACTGACAAACGCTGACAGTTATAAATAAGTTCATAATAATTTTAGATTAAAACAACAAAAAAACCTCGAGGGCAGCTTCACTCGCCGGATCGGTTGCCCATCAGAAGACAGACGGGATGTACAAAGACATTTTTAATTACATGCCGTCCCCCGTGGCCTCATTACGAACGAACAAACGAAACGAAACAACTTGTCATCCGCCAGGGCGAGTCGCGCAAATGTTAAGAAAGCTCGCCTGAATCGATTTTATGTTATCATATATTTTAACTGATGATTTCCCATTTCGAACCAAAAAAAAAACTTCGTCATTTTAAGTAAGAAAAGGACCAATATTTAGCCACTTCCGCAAATGCAGTGGTAGTCGTGCAATAAAGTGCACCGCCGGCATGTGCGGAAGTGGCTATATATTGGTCCTTTTCTTACTCAGGATGGACTTCCGCGAGGTAACGCCTGATTCCATTAAATATTCGTTATTTTAGCCGTAAGACGTACATTATTGGGACACAAGAAACAAATATTTCCGATAAAAAAATTCCAGAACATTCCACTAGGAGGGTTTTTATTAAATCATTGAGTGAGTCAATTAAGACATTCTCAATTTAAAATGCGAGAAGTGAAAATAATAAAATAAAGTTTTATAGACGGAGACTTTGGAAATAGGTAATAATTAAATATATACACCAAATGCAAATGTACAAAGTGCCAAAGATAAGAATAGTTGGCGTAACATAAAGAAGAAGGATAATTACTCCATGACCAGGGGATGACGACCTTCAGCGATGACGACAATAACACGAGGAGGAAGATGATGAACTATTTATACATGGTGATAAGTTATAGGTGTAAAATGTTCAGAGGTGAGGTGAATAAAAATCTCATTAGCAATATGCTTTCAATGCCTTTACACCTATTCTCAATCACCTGTATAAGGTGAAACATTTTACAATTATTAATTTTTTCTATATAAAAGCAAAAGTCCAATAAATCTTCTGGCAGTACAAAATCTGCAGCGACAGATAGTAAATAATAATAATTAAAATTTATATGTAGTAACACGTTTTGAAGATGAAATTTTTATATCAATGCATCCAATGACTTTTGGAAAAAGTATATTTATTGACAGCAAATACATTCACCCTTCTTTTACACCTATGACCAATCACTACGTGTTATTGAATCTGAAATATGTTAGAGATATATTACACGATCAATTGCGATTTTCATAACTAAGGCTTCGCGGCGCGTTGTCTCCGCTGCAGGCGAAGTGTTCGCTGATAAATTGGTCCACATAATGCATCCGCATTCTGAATAGGCACCAATATAAACTTCTACCTTATCTACCTTTGTTAGACGCGGTGAAGTTTGACTATAATCGAAATTTAATTTTATAACGATATATATGTGTCGGGTCTATGTACATAAGTATATATCTAAATTCAACCCTTTTGCTGCGAAGCCTCCTGCCTTCTCTCAGCAGCCGGCACGATAGTAGATTATCTGTATGAATGAAACGTACTTGGTTATGTGACAAAATATCCGCACATGCACGGTGTAACATAACTCCTGAAGATGCCCCGTGGAGGGGTGAAACACGTGTTGAGTGATTTGAAGGTTGCAATTGCGTAATTCGCATTGTTTGCCGCATACGCATTTATCAGCGGGCTGGGGGGCGGTGCACTTTGTTACACGACTACCATTGCATGTGCGGAAGTGGCTAAATATTGATCCTTTTCTTAAAGCGTACTTTGCATACCACGATACCACACTGCGATCTGTCAACTAGCCTGCGTGCCTGTGGTATATCCCCATCTTATTTATACCCAGAAGGCATCTATTATCTGAAATAACAAAAGTTTCAAAAGGTTTAAGTGATAATAGAGCCTGGAAATTATTTGCTATGACGACTGTATTAAGGTTATTGTAAAATTGACCTTAAAAGAAAAACCGTCTGAGTTTGTTATGGTTATTTTCAGATTAGAGCGTGTCTAGATTCGTGGTAGCCATAGTAAAGGATGCCATTAAAACCGGGAGTTCAATATGATTGCAGTTTCAATCTAATTGAGCTCCTCTAGCATTCTTCCCACAACATTATATTATGAAATAATGAATAAGCGCCAGCTATATAAGGTAATGAAAAAACTTTGTGAACTAAATATTAATTTTATTTTCATATTAAACGACTCGGTACAAGCGTTGCCCGCGTTGAGCGCAGTGTGCCGCGTGTAATTAAATATTTGTTAGTCGATACCGGCGGCCCGGCCGCTTCACTCGTGTGGTTTAATGCCTTTATTAAAACCGCTTTGATGGCGCTGTATTTAATTTTCAATATGACGTGCTATTTGCACCACACAGGCGGGAAATATGAGAATGTTGAAAACTGTTCTACATTGAAAATTATTTAGTTGGCATGACAATATTTTATGTGTTACTAGCTGATCCCGCAAACGTTGTTTTGCAAAAAAAAAATTTTTAATTTTCAATTTAAAAATAAGGGTTGATCGTAGAGGGGTGAAAATTTAGGGTTGTATGTATTTTTGTATGTTGTATCATAAAAAAATAAAAAAAATTTTTAAGGGTGAACAACCCTTATCACTTAGGGGTATGAAAAATAGATAGTAGCAGATTCTCAGACCTACTAAATACGCATATAAAATTTGGTAAAAATCGGTCAAGCCGTTTCAGAGGAGTTCAAGTACGAACACCGTGACACGAGAATTTTATATATTAGATATCACTACGATATTGAAAAATGTATGAGGAAATCCGTAGATGTTCAACATAACTGACATAAATTAACATCTCAACTTTAGGTAGTTTATTGAGACCAAAGCTAAATTAGCTGCCAAAAAGCTGGTTGTTCTGGATTCGGCATTATTTTACACCATGATAGTTTTTAAGTCTGTATGTATCACAAGTGCGGTCATGTGTAGAATACTGCAGCCATCTATTTGATGGAGGTGTACCAGCTCGAAGATTTGGATCAGACACGAGCCATGCGGATGCTTTAGTGAGAGCAGAGCTTGGATCATCGGCAAAAAGTTAAACTAACTATCGGTATTTTAGACTGAACTTTGGAGGATGTATAGAGGAATTACATCAAATATTTCCTCCCATCTTCCTTCTTCCTTCAGATAACAAGACGCACGGATTCACGACATACATGCATGTTCGAAATACCTTCTACCTGCATTAAGCGGTTTGCTAATACTTTTATAGTAGTTTTAGCAGACAATTATAACTCAGGAGTCTTCAAGACAAGAGTGAATAGGTTTCTTCTAGGCAAGCATCTAGCGTCGTAGACATCAGGCAAGACACAGAAATAATGCTTCACCAATAACGGATTAAAAAATGATATTTTATGTTCAGAATTACAAGCTCTAAGAAGCAAAACAGTATAAATATGTCATCTTGACCTAAATATCGTATCACATTTTGCGACCGTCGATTAAGAGAGCGAGGGTAGTCTTACAACTCGATCTCGGTACGTAAGCTAGTAATAAGTAACGGGCGCATAACTTGAACGAAGCCCAAAAACAAGGGCGCATGGAATGCTGCCAGCCGCGGCGCCCCGCCGGCACCCGCGCCCCGCAACCGTCGGAGTTGCGACGAGGATTATCATGATCTATGTAACGTCTTCAGTTTGGATACTAAATAAAAGTTCATTTCTTAACAGCTAAGCTATATAAACATATCTAAGCAGCAGTCAAAGATACGAGAAGAAAGTAAAATGGATTACATATAAAACTCGAGAAAGACTGCAAATTTACAACTGATCCAAATATAATATTAAATAGGATATATACAAGCATTTATACTTTCTTTTTGAATCTTCGATTATTTTAACATTATAAGTAGCAAGCTGCCACCGAATCGGCTAAAAAAGAAGACCAGAAACTAAATAATTGCTATTTATAAAATAAAATTCACAAGGTTTGATGTAATATATATAATAAAATTCCACACATTTTGATCAATTAAAAACTATTGAATGTTATAATAAGATTTATTTAATGATACACTTTTTGTTTTAGATTTAAAACTAAGTAATAGATCTAAGATATGTTGTGGAACTTTATTATATATGTGTACATCTTGAGCCATTAAGAATTTATTAACTTTTTTAATAATTAATTTAGGTGTTACGGGTTTAATTTGATGTCTTGTATTTATCATGTGTCTAACAAAACAATTGTAAAACAATCTAGATAAATAAAATATAAATATAATATATAAAAAATATAATATATAAAATATAAATAATAAAAGTATAATCGTATGTATTAGCTACGACCCAAAAACTAGAACAGAGAGAGAGAATGAAAGCACATTGATACCTTAGAAATGTGGTCGTTTCAGACCATAGACATTCACTGCCAGGTTTTGACATCTATGTATCTATGGGGGATATACCATAATCGCCAAACTCAGCAGTCGGGTTGGTGATCGCAGCGTGTAAACTTGTTTGTGAGCGGTGGCAATCATGTATAATTAATGCACAAAGTGCGAATTATATAAAATTTTATATAGGAAACGAACCCCAGACCAAGGATCGCAAGTGTCAGTTCTTTACCGCAGTACCACTGCTCATGACCACGGTTATTGGGGGCCTCTCGTACCCCTATTTATGGTGGGACAGGGACTTTATTTGCAATTTAATTTTTCACATGATTTTTTATTTTCTCTCTCTTCTTTCATATTTTACTTGACCACGTTTATATAGGTTATATATATATATACATATATCAACTATGTACCGTCATAATATACAAATACAAAATCTAGTTTAGATATAAATAGAATAAAGGCTTTAAAGGAAAATATTTTTTTCGTCGACGTCCAGGACGAGATCGCGTTTTCAACAAAGCAAGGATACCTTCAGCGGAGCGACGATGTCCGCGCTTGACTACAAAGTAATTGCTTTTGCATTAAACCGGTCGGGGCTGACGTTTTAATTAGGCGCCGCCGATACCGACGGCTCCAACCGAACCGCTGATAGAATCTAACTTGAAAACCCCGCCGTAGTCCTATTGTTTGTGACAAATTACGCTAACTTCACATTTCAAATTCAAAAAATTCTTATTGACATACGGTGAATTAGACATCTTATAAATACATATAAAAAACTTTTAAGTTAAACGGTTTTTTGATACCCATATTGTGGTGGTTGTGGAAAAATATGTACCTAGACCGCCATATTGGAACGGCGTCCATCTTGAATTTTAAATTTTGACATAATCATCGTGTTTTACTAGTGTAGCCCTTTCATTTGATACCCATATTGAGGTGGTTAAGGAAAAATATGTAATCCGCCATTTTGTATCGGCGGCCATCTTAGATTTATAATGTTATTGATTTTATTATATTGTGTTGTCATCTAAATTAAATGTGTGTACCAAATTTCAGATCAATCTGACAACGGGAAGTTGCTTAAATTTCAATTTTTAATTTTGACCCAAATAAAAAAATAAATTCCGTACGGGTCGAACTAAATAAAACCGTTTAATTAGCTTCAATTTAAGTCTATAGTATATGTAGTATGTTTATCCTTGAAAACGGTTAAAAGAAATCAATATTCCTACTGCGGTGGCCATAACATTTTGGACGTTTATTTATGTTTTTACAAGACACCGTAAAAAACTGACTGTACCAAAGTTTCGACTGTAAAACTCTAAATCATTTGTAATGAACGGAATCAGATTTTTTTTGATAAAATTCCACAAAACGATGTGCTACCATTTGCAAAATTCAAAACGTATATTAAAAGGTAACTGACGGAAAAAGCTCATTTTTCAATAAATGTATATTTTAATGAGAAGAATACTTAGCAATGATGCCGGTTAATTATTTTAATTTTGTCTATATATAATAAAATGTAAATGAATGAATTTGTGTTGTTAAACTATTAAAATATGTGTTGTTGTGGAGTTACTTCCTGCTTACTCTCCATAACTATAATACGTTCACATATAGTGCGACGAATAGGTTTGAGGTTCTAGAGTAGGAACAACATACAACCTTATTTAGGTCATCGCTAAATATTGAGCGAAGGTCGTCTCTAACCGGTTTTATTGCGAACATATTGGGAAATATTTAATGGAATCAGGCGTTACCTTGCGGAAGTTCATCCTAAGTAAGAAAAGGACCAATATTTAGCCACTTCCGCACATGCAGTGGTAGTCGTGCAACAAAGTGCACCGCCCGCCAGTCCGCTGATAAATGCGTATGCGGCAATCGTGCAATGCGTGCAATCGTTAGTGACTCTGTGTTTGGCACTAATCGGTGTAACATAACTCCTGAAAATGGCCCGTGGAGGAGTGAAACACGTGTTGAGTAATTTGACGGTGGCAGTTGTGTAATTCGCATTGTTTGCCGCATACGCATTTATCAGCGGCGCAAGTGGCTGAATATTAGTATTGGGAAAGCCTACGTCCTGCCGTAGATGTTATACTGCTTGAAAGATAATGTCAGCGAATTTATATTATTATCGACGCATCTTCAGTTTTTTTTTTACAATAGTAAAGCTCGCGGGAAAGCTCTACCAGCCCTTGGCAGCCTCGAGCCAGGAACGCGCAGTGTCAATAAAATTATATTGCGCTATAAAGTATGTTTTATTGAAAGCATTCGTTATTTTACGACGGCTGCCGACGAAGCCGCACGCCCGCGCCGCAGACGCGGTTGTGTAGTTCAATTTGTTTGAATACCCACATTTTAAAGTGAAGTAGTTTGAATATATATCATAAAGTACTAATATTTAGATATACATACAGGTCTGTCCTCCTGAGAGATGTTTTTAAACATGTTTTTTTTTCAACTGTTACTTTGCAATACATTTATTATAACATATTTTTGCGCCATAATTAAAAGTATTATATTAAAAATAGTGACAGACACGTGATGAAGACGAGAAATAAAAATAAACTAAATTCCGTTTTCAAAAAGTTAACAAATCCTACGTGGGCCTGTGTACGCAAAGTTCCACGATATGTCTTAGACCAGAGTTCCCCAAACTTTTTGGTGTCGTAGACCCCTTGCCATGTTTTTCCGTGTTGGGTAAACCCCCTACTTACCTGATATTGATTTCCTGTAAATTTACGGACGAAACATATAAACGTATTTGTCCCACATTCGCATTTATAGAGTGACGAATTGTGTGCACAGTACAAGTCAGTGCAAGGTAGCGAAGCTCTGAGACTGCGACTCTCAGGTTTTTACAAGTTCAAAATGTATTGCGACCACAAAGCGAATACCAACATTCTACAACTTACACAATTTTATAAACATATGTAATAAATTTTTTACTTCATAGGTACTTTTATAAATAATGTAAATGTTTTGATATTATAAGATAGTATGATGTAAGTACATAGGTACTATGAGTGTATATATTGCAATCCACTATCGTGGACCCCCATTTTCATTTCATGGATCCTCAAATTTTTTTTCGCTGACGGTCTATGACAACCTGCAAGGGGTCTACCCTTGCAGGTTGTCATAGACCCCTAGGGGTCGTCCACTTTGGGAATCACTGTCGTAGACCTTTTTCCTAATTTTAAATCTAAAATATGTTGTAAATCTAATATAAACATTAAGGATTTCTTGGTCAATCGAAGTATGTGGAAGTTGGTCTATTGAGTAAATAAAGTGGTTGGTTCGATAATGTACACATGAAAAATTGTTAAATTTCATTTAAAATAGCAACTGTTGAGTTTTCTTTCGGATTTTCCTAACAGATTAGCGTTCAGAACCGGTGGTAGTTTATTGCTTATGTTGTAAAAATAATAGACCACATTTAAAATTTAGTTAGTTTCTGTTGGCCCACTTATTCTTAGCGCTCGACAAAAATGTAAAGATTAGGTCTGAAAATTATTGTTGGGTCGGAGTTCCTACCACGAAATTGTCTTCGATGGAAAAGAAGAATATGCTTTGAATCGATGTGGAATAAATAAAATTGACCATTTAAAAAAGTGATTTCATCCAACATTTTAAATTCTACTCACAGTATAAGGAATCGTTCAGTTCTTACATTTTTGTTTTAGAAAACTCTCTATTCGAAGTAAAAATAAAACTCGAAACGGATGAGATTTTTCTGGACCCCCGTTTACTGATGCTGAAGTACAACCTCGTTGAGACTTCCGTACATCGCTTTAGGAAGTAAAGTCTAGAACCTTTTTAAATGTTTTTGCAATAAATTAATGGTTTTTAACTCTATTTGTGAAAGTAGAAAGAAAGAGTATTGTATAACAAGTCATAAAAATCTATGATGATTGTAAATTGTGATCAGGTAATGTAGATGAAAAAAGAAAGGCGATATAAGCAATATTTGCATGAGGAAAGATAGAATAACATAATACACAAAAGGACTACTGCTGCATAGCGAAAGTAGCTATATATTAGTCCCTTTCTTATTTAGGATGTACTTCCGCAAAGTAACGCCTGAATCTATTAGAAAGTTCAACGGCAATCAGGCTTAAATGACGTCATACCAAACTTTATTACAAATTTTTTTTCCGTTGTCGTAATGATATCATAATTTTAAAGTTTTCAAGTCATTTATTCACAGCAATATTTTTTAATAATATTTACCGCATATTTTATCCACATCAAAGTGGAATTTAAAGCCGGAAAAATCTAACTTGTGCAATGTAAAAGCACAGTTTTTACCCCGATACGTGGTAGATTAGCATTTGCATAGTCTGTATTAAATGCGGTGAATTTTAATTTAACTATTTTATGATTTAACCTGTATTCCATTACTTTAGTTTGACGTATTTATTTTTTAATTTTAATTCCGTATTTTCCAGTCATGCTCATCTCATTTCTCACGTGTAGTAATCAGTTGGAATGACTCGACGAATTTTAATGAAAATTCATTTTCAGGTGTAAATATAAACTGAAATATTACTCCTTGTGTCGATTCTCCTTAATTCTGAAGTTCGTGATCTGCTCTCACCAGCTACGTCGTATATCACATTGAATCAGGTTGTTATCCGCCGAAAAGTAATTTTTAAGTGCGATTAGCTATAAATGGAAAAGGTTTAAAGGTGTGAACGTATAGTTCATTTGTCAAAAAGACAAAGCCTTTATATCTACTTCTTTCTTTCTTTCTTCCTTCTGCATGAAGTGATCACTTTAAAACATGATACGCTAAATAATTTTTATATTACAATCCGAAAAGTCAATAACGAGGTCTGAGGGGACACATGTTTTCAGCAGATGGACGCCTACTGCAAAACATAAACTTGCTCCAAAGATTGCCACGTTGAAAGGTCCTTTGCTTCCGCGACTTATGTCGTCAATCAACATAGTGGTAACAGCTGAATAATAATTAATTTATATATTACTATATTATATATAGTAATTCGAATTTTAAAAAGGCTTTTTTTATATAACCATTACGTTATTTGGGTGTATAATACATTTACATTGATTAACAGAAAATTAGTTATATATACATTCATGTCTTTATAATTTTAACATTATATTAGAGGAACCGGAAAGTAATGTCGATTTGTTAAGTTAAATTCACACGACTATATTTTAACAAGTTTTTATTTCTAATCAGCAATATATTCATCTTCGTTTTCAACAGCCTTTTGACATCAAGTATACAAATCAATGTCAGAGCGGTAACAAATCAATCGGTTTTTCTGTATATGTCGAGAGAAACGACATTACTTTCCGGTTCCCCTAAAACATTTAATTACTCTACGTATGACGGATAATAGCATCAATTTGTGTTTCATCACTAACTCGATTTTGGTTATTAAAATAAACTTCCAATACAATACTATTAAAGAATCTTACATTCGACAAATACCACCTATTAATTTTGAGAGTTATAAATATACATTTCACATATACGATTCTTCATTCTATGTACGATATATTCTCGTACGTGATATGTCTTCAATAAAAGTATAAAACACATCAGTGCGTCTTATCGTTCGGTAATAAAACGGTTGGTATAATATATTCTCCTAAATCGAACTTGAAACATTCATTATGACAGCCAATACACTACAGAACCACGATGGCCTCTGTGTAGTCGATGGCGGAACAATGATAGATTGAACTTTATGATTTAACAGGCTTTCGTTATCTCTTTTTCTAGATTAATAATGCATTCAATAAAAAGCATCTCTTTGTTTCTATATTCGCAATTAAAATATATTTCTTGTTATATCTATATATCTTAAATTTGACTCTACGAACTACCAATATACAGGTGATTCGGTATAAATGCCTGTATGTGTTTTTTAAGTTTGTGTAAGTCAAGATATTAAAAATAACGTTTAAGTGGATTCGAAGATGCCTTCGCTATTGGTCCTACTTCTAAGTAAGAAATGGACCAATATTTTATCAGCGGGCTAGCGGGCGGTGCACTTTGTTGCACGACTACCACTGCATGTGCGAAATTGGCTAAATATTGGTCCTTTTCTTACTTAAGATGGACTTCCGCAAGGTAACGCCCGATTCCATTAAATGTCCTACTTCTGTGAGATCATCATGGTCTGCAAGAAAACAGTCGCAAGAGTTCATAGCGTGCCTCGTGACGGTTCACCACGGAGTGGTGACCCTCAAAGTCGCGTGTTCGCAGTTGGGCCCCAAATAACAATTAGCGTCGGCGACTCTGAGGCGAATGATGGGACGACATGGTCTGCAGCCATCATGGTAGCACCACTAAGGTTTCAGGGGTAGCGTGAACAAGGCATACATAAGAACGGGCTGTCGAGAATAGACTGTGGTTGTTCCTTTTAAACTTCAACAGGAGTCCCTTGATGTGCAGACACCTACCAACTAGTGGGTTTTAGTGGATAGGAATGCCACTTCGTAACCCTGTACGAGGAGTACTAATAGAGTTATCTTGGATAACCAGATAATTTCTCCGAAACGAAATAAAAAGCTTTATAGACGTATACTTTTAGCCCTATCATCTTAAAGCTTCGAACATGCGATGCCAACAAAAATAAAAGTATCTTAGATCCTGCACTGAGATCTTGCAATCTTTCCAGAACAAACATACATCAAAATATACTTTTTGACAACAAATGTAGTTCATATTCATAAAACTCTGAAAAGTCAACTAACAAAAATATGTCCTTTAATATACGTTAGATATTTATTCCGACTCAATGTTATAATTATTTAAATTTAGAACGCGCAATATTAACTTAATGAAAAAAAGGAAATGACACTTCATCCACATTTTCAACTAACGAAGTTATACAAATTTATATATTACTCAATCCGTAAAAATATTTCTGGATTTTCTTGTTTGCATTTCCAGCTGATAGACGCGCACTGTAAGAAACAGGCTTACTTCAAAGATCGCCACGATTACTGGTCTTGCATTACCTTTATTGTCTACAGTCTACCCAGTGGGGGGAGGGGGGGTTCTACACGCGTGATCCAATGTTATTTAATTTTACCCAATGTCATGTTAAAGTATTACATCGTATAATGTTCGTTTTAAGATCTGGTAAATATTCTCTATTTCACACCAAAATGACATAAACATTATTGAATATATAAAACAATTACTAAAAAAAGTTACATTGAAGGCAAAAAGGTATACTACCAAAGTAAACACTAAAATGTGATCATTAAAATATGTTATGATAGTTATAGGATCTGTAGCTGTGGTTAGAGGTCTACGACTCTCATGTCAGCCCGTGTCATATTACAATAGACGAATGGTCCTATATTGCATCCTCCAAATCTCGGTTAAGGGGAAAAACTCCATCGGTGACGTCACGGCACCGATTGCTACGGACTCCTCTACGGCGTAGCGTAGTGTCTACGGACGCACGGCGCCGGGCGTACGCTACGCCGGGTAACGTTCTCGTAGTGTTTTTGTCGCAAAGTTAGTTCATTGCAAACTTTGTGAATAGAACTACAAACTATTTATTTTAATTTTGTAAGTTTATTTCATTTTTGAATCTCAGTGTAAAGTTGTTAAATATTGTATAAAAACATATTTCATAATATAAATTTTATCGTGCGTACATAAAATTGTAAGTAATATACGTGTGAAAAACTGAGTGTTAGTTCAAGTTAAAATGAGAGGTTGCTAAGGCCTGTCTGGCAAATTTGTCTTGTAGAAAAATCAGTTGGAATATTTGTATAAGCAAGAGGTTTGTATATACAGACTCGCTGCTGTCCCATAATTCAACGTTAAATTGAAAAAATATATAACAGGTGGTGACTAGCTCTAGATATTAAAATTGACCATAATTTCATTATATGTTGACGTATAATGTTGAATGTAGTAGTTTTAGGTAATTGTTTTGCTTATTTCTTTCAAAATTAGGACCTAATAGTAAGTATTTTTGTTTGTCTTTTACAAAAGGGTTGCTTATAATAACACTAGTAAATAAAATTTTTAAAGGAAAGTGATTACTGTAAATACTTTTAACTGGCGAGTGTATTTTTTTTGTTGTCAATTAGTGTAGTGTAAATTTTTTCCTTAAAATTAGTGTAATTTTTTTAGTGTAAATTTTTTTATTAAAATTGATTATTGTTTACTACCGAAACAAAAAAACAATAATTAATAGAAGTGATTGACCTGCCACCTTCAGAATTATTTACATTTCAAAGTAATCACTTTATTCAAGTTGAATTATGAAAATTATAAAATAAGTGTTAAAACACCTGTAACCAACCAACCTGTATATATCTGATGGGCAATAATTTGAAACAATTATATGGCATACACTTTTAAATTTAATTTTATGAGTTTGCAAACTACCTACCTGCCATATCATTAGAATAGGCCTTGACGTTGATTTATAGGACATTCTAAATAAAGTTAATACATGGTTAACGTTAGAAGCTGTTAAGTGTTGTTAACTGTTGAGTTGTGTGAAATGTGAGAATGGGGGAAGGCACGAACCCCGGAGTGTTCTTCGTAGGCGCCAATGGCAATGGCTACCGGCTGTCAGCTCGCGGGGTCCAGACCCTGCAGAGCTTCCTCCGCGAGCACGGAGCTGAATGTGTCCGGCAGTTCATGCAGGTCAGCTGAAAGGCTCCTTTTTTGTTTGTATTGGCTTTTTAAACACGAATATAATATATTTAACTAAATAAATAATAATAATAGTACAGTAATACCCAGCTTTACGCTAGGGATACGTTCCAAAAAAAAATCGCGTTAACTGAAATTCGCGTATAACGAGGTTTATGATTAAACAGTCAAAAATTATTACAAAAAATACAAATCATTTTAATTAATCACTTTAATTCTAGGAACACTATGCAACACATACTCTTATTTTTTCTTAGTCTTTTGGGTAACGTTTTGTTTACGTTCTTGTAAAATACGTTCATAACACCCAACACTGTTTTTAATTGTTTGACAGATAGTCAAGACACCATAGAGAAGTTGATGACTACATTATATTTATATGCACTCTTTCGTGTAATTCGAGGCATTTGAGCGCGAAATTTGCAATTCGCGTTATAATGAAACCGCGTATAACGGGGTCGCGTAAAGCGGGGTATTACTGTAGTTTAATTCATATCAGAGATTTTTTAATATACTTCATATTCATACTACAAACTACGACTGCTTGACGCACCAATATAAAGTTTAAAATTAGAACTTATCTGTACTCTAACTTGGGAAGGATTGGACTCGATCATGATGAGATGTATATACTAGAGGGACCGGAAAGTAATGTCGCTTTCTTAAGTTAAATTCACACGACTACATTTTTAACAAGTTTTTATTTCTAATCAACTATATATTCACCTTCATTATCAACAACCTTTTGGCATCTAGTATAGAAATTTCCGATGCCGGAGCTGTAAAAAATCAATCGGTTTTTCTGTAAAATATGTCGACAGAAACGACATTACTTTCCGGTCCATCTAATAGATAAGTGAAATTTCCACCTATGTGCTGTCTCACCACGATATTCCTTTAACCATAAGATCAATAGGCATATTCCATTTTCGAATATTCCACCCTCAAGACGTGTCATGTTTATAAGTATAAAACTTGTAATTTTTTTTTTTGGAATATAAACCTACCTACCAAGAATGGGTTTCATGATATTACCCCCACTAAATATCACATGAAAAATACACTAAATAAAATTAAACTCGTAACGCCTGTATTTCGTTTTTCCAAAATTAAGAAATCCTTCATCGGTCTGTGTAGGTATATATATAATAAAGTTCCAACAGGTATCTTAGACCTTCCGTTTTCTAGTTTTAAATCTAACATTAAAGGTATATTATTAAATATATATTAGAGCATTCAATAGTTTTAAGTTGATCGTGAAAAATGTTGAACTTGTTTTGTTGACTCTAATACAGGGTTGATATTATAATAATGTATTTATGAATAATTGTTAAATTTCATTTAAAAGAGCAACCGTTGAGTTTCCGTCCGACTCTTTTCAACTGATTAGCCTACTTAAATTAATATGTAAATACACCTATCCCCCGATTTACACGGTACTTGTTTTACACGTTTTCGCTTTTACACGGTTTTCCAAATAAGTTTTTTTTTTGTTTTAATAACCGATTTAATTACCATCTCTCATAATGTAAATATTTCTGCTTCAAACATCGAAACGGCACAAATAACTTCGAGCGATGAAAGAGAATTTCGAACCTTCGATTCCGAAAAAAAGAATGAATGTAATTTCTGACGGTAATAAAGGATAATAAAACACCTTTGGTTTTATTTTTTGTTCTTATGTTTATTGTATATTATAATTAAATAAAAAAAGCAGTGTCTCCGTAATATATTAAATATTTTAAAATGTCAATGCATTTTATTTTTATTTTTGTACATCTAAAATATTGAAAAAAAATCATAACGGTTAAATAGCAAAATTATGCATTTTCTGCAAGCTTTTAGACTTACACGGTTTTGACTTGAAAATTTTAAATTTTCAATTTACACGTTTTTCTCAGGAACGTATCTACCGTGTAAATCGGGGGATAGGTGTACACATGATTTTTTTAAAATAGTGCGGGCAATGCGAAAAGGGCTGTGGAGACAGCTAGTGTATATATATTTATCTGCTGAAACCATTGATTTTTAGTGAATTCAGAACGGAGATCTAAATAAGCACAATGTACAAACACTCGACTGGGATATGTCAAAAAAATTACCCATGTTGAGATTGAATCCAAAACAGGTCACAATAAGAAGACTGTCGATCTATGTACCTATTGGTAAATGTATGTACCAACACACTGACATACTTTGCCATACGTTTTTGTTCCACTTTATAATAAACAAAAATCATCGAGGTGAGATTTTAATATACCTAAAATATTCCAACGCAAATGTCGGGCGACGAACAGAAAAACATTTAGCAGAGTTGTTTTTAGCTGTTACTCTTTTTTCTATTTTTATGTTTTTCAATTGAAATTGTTTTGTTGAATAATTCTTATCAAAGAATTTTTCTATAAACTAATAATTGTGCTTTTAACACAGTTAAGTTCGCAAAAAGATGATGGATGGTGGAAGCGCATAGCGTTACAGCTGGCATCTATGGTGATGAATCAAAATTAGTACTACTATTACAGCCACTATTATCCGGATTTAAAACAAAAAATGTGATCTTACTAAAGTGCGCATAATTTGTTCTTCAACTCTGAGATATGTGGGCGACAAGATGAAGGAGGTAGACAGTCGTCAAGACGTCTGTCCTTAAATATCTCGTGTGCGTCTTGTCCATCGTGCCATACTCTCTCTCTTTCATACCTCAGGCGGTGACTAGCATTCTTTCGCACACTGTAAGCTAAGTACAATACGTTTATTTGTTGCAACATATCTATGAGACAAAGCTTTTCGATTAAATCTGTATTTTATTATTAAGTTGGTAATAAGTTTAAGATTCTTCAACTTAAAAATGTGATGTTGGAGAACAAAATTCTACAATAAATTGCGGCTGATCTAATTGTTTAAACATGTGGGGCGTGTTTTAGTAAGTCTTGTAGTAAATCTTCATGGATTGTTCTTGTTAGAAGAATGTTCTCGAATATATGGAAGAACGTCTAGATAATGCCATTTGCAAAAATTAATTACATTCCTTCCTTTGTGATATATATATATATATATATATATATATTTATATATATATATATATATATATTCGCCGAAGATGTATTTATCTACATTGTTTTCATAGGTAATCATTATTGGAGGCGTCTTCCTAAGCCACTACAGCTTGAAAAATGAACGTGTTGAAAGATAGAAAAATTAATGTCTATTTTATTTTATAAGAGGTAAACTAAGTAAATATAAACCGTGTGATAAATAAACCTAATGTGCATCAGCGATGAGAAAACTCAACGCGTGAGAAATGTTGCTACAACGCCGGCAAAAGAGCTACGCCGGCAAAAGAGCTACGCCGGCCTAAGAAAATGCGGACTGAAAGGCACTCGGCACTGGCGTGTCGCTACGCGCCGTAGCACACTGAACACGCTCCTCGCGCGGGAACAAACGCGGCGTGAACTTAGCTTGGGGTCGTCGTGTGCACGCTCAGTGTTATCTCCTAGTGGCACAAATATTAAACAATGGCGGGCAGGTTCATCACCATATGCGACCGGCCTGATAAGGTTTTGTTGTGGACCGTCCTCTCTTTCCCTCCCTGGGAGTTGCGAAAATAAACGGAACAGTTTTTCTAAGCGCTAACCTATATATTTTACACGTGAATTTCGTTAGGCAAATTTTCATTATAATTATAGATTTGTACTTTTTGTATATACTTTATTGTACACCAAATCTTTGTATAAAAATATAACAAAATATTACAAATATAAAAAAGAGACTATTTATATAGAGGTACAAGAGGCGGTCTTATCGCACCAGGCGATCTCTACCAGACAACCTTTGAATTGATATGAGACATAAAGGAGAGGGCAGTTTAGTGTCTACATAATAAAAAAATAAATAAAACATTAAGATGTACTATATATTTCAGAGTGTATTACACTTACAAATTCATACATCGCTATACAAACATATGTAGATATATACAAACATACTTATATAAATATATTATACTCACAAACAAACATACTTATATAAATATATATATTTTTTACATAGAAAAGCTAACATGAAAACGCGAATAAATAACAAAACCTTCATAACACCCTATTTTAGAGGCCAAAGAAGTGCTCTTTTATTATATTTTTAAAAACTGACATCAATTTAATGCGTCTTATTGCTTCTGGTAAAAAATGTGTTTAATTGTTATATATCCTAGTAATCGAGCAGTATACTGCTTCTAGATTTAATACAGAAAAACTATTATAAATTATGTCTCATATCCTTTACGCATTGTAAAGGATATTTTAATTGCGTTTTGTATCTCTATAACTAAGGTAATGTAATTACTCCTTGATTGACAATAATTGTTGCCAATGATGACGCCTGATTATTTTGGTTTCATTTAGGCTGTATCTGATAAAGTGTATATGTATAGATCTATATATAACTTTATTAAAATATGTGTTCTCGTGGAGTTTCTACTTGTTTCTTCACCACGATTATAACACATTGAGAGTCAAAAATAAAAGAGATTAAAAAAAGTTGACGACCAATAAGAGTTCAGTTAAAAGTTTCAATGTTAAATAAATTAATTTTATCCTTATCTTTATGTGTAATATCAAGTCTTCGTTAACAACTGTCTTCAACGTATTCTCGGTATATACTGGCTTGAGAAATTTTCCAAAGTAGATATCTGGAAACGCAAGTTGAACTGGACAGGCCACACGCTCCGAAGGAACCCTGATCACATACCGAGGCAAGCCCTAGAATGGAATCCTCAAGGAAAGAGAAGACGTGGCCGCCCAAAGCAAACTTGGCGACGGACGATCACTGCAGAAGTGAAGGCAGTTGGAATGACGTGGAGCGAAGTAAAGCGCGAGGGTCAAGACCGCTCGGGATGGCGACGTACCGCGGACGCATTCTGCCCTATCTTGGGGATGTAGGAATAAATAAGAAAAGGACCAATATTTAGCCACTTCCGCACATGCAGTGGTAGTCGTGCAATAAAGTGCACCGCCCGCCAGCCCGCTCATAAATGCGTATGCGGCAAACAATGCGAATCACACAACCGCCACCGACAAATTACACACACTCTGTGTTTGGCACTAATCGGTGTAACATAACTCCTGAAGATGCCCCGTGGAGGGGTGAAACACGTGTTGAGGTCCTTTTCTTACTTAGGATGAACTTCCGCTAGGTAACGCCTGATTCCATTAAATAGGAATAAATGATTAATGATAATATCTAAAAATCAAATGCCGAAGCGATGTCCACAGCGATGTCAATTATTCTATTGCATGTAATAAAGGTACTGTTTTACTTATCGCATGATAGGTAGAGAGGGGTAGGGTAGTGGTGCAGTGAGGCGGGGGAGGGTAGGAATGTCGTTTGACACGCGAGCATTGTATTCATCCTTTTATCCTTTTAGTAATGTTAGCTTACCCGCAACAACTGCAGTTACAGTATAGAAACATTTTACAAATGTTACATATAGCTTATGATATCAGGTGATTGATTTATTGCAGTGTTACTAGAAATTGTAAGTAAAAGAATTGTACTTATGTTACAATTAGAGGGCAAGATGGACAGATGTACTGATAATGATTTAATTTAATTAGACCTCGTGTCTCATGTGACGACTTATATTTCATAAAGAAAGGAATCATTGATGAATGATTTCTTTCAGGTGGTTAGTTAGGTTTTGTTAAGTTAGGTTAGGTTTCAGGTGATTTCTTTCAGGGTTTCTTCTTTAGGTTCATGAATTGATTTCTCCTTAAAGGGATACCTTAACTTATACTATGGTGTAAAACCATTCGAAATTTGAATAGAGTAGAGGAGAGTCGCGATTATATATGTACGTGCGCGCTATAGATATATATGTATATATATATATGTATATATATATATATATATATACATATATATTGTCAAACAATAAAGACAGGGAGGGGTCTAGAACACAAGTGTTTATTTTATTGTTAGCAGCGTTACTATTTTTCCACTGTATATATTTCTCGTGACATTGCACCGACTTACGGATAAACTTATAGAAAACCGAAGCGACTAATAAAGTACCTTTATGAAGAGTAATAAGTAAATAAAAACCTTATAATAATTTTATGGTTAATCCACATATACGTAGAAGTGTTAAGTTTGAGTAGCAAAATTTTAATAAAAAATCTAATGATGTCGGGTAATTTTTGACAGATGACGGTTGTTGTTTTGATTAGGAGAAATTTTTAAGCAGATGTATTTATTAAAATTTTTCCATGTATTTATATGTATGTGTTATATGAATATAACGCAACCTTTGTATGTACAGAAAATTGTAGTCAATTTTTATTACTATTTTAAACTTCCTATGCTTCTTGGGTTAGGCTTGCGACTCGGAAAGCTAAGACGCCTTTTGTAATCCCGGTCATAAAAAGTCCTGTTTCAACGTCGAGTGTTGTCCGGATCATCTTCACTCATCACAAAAAAAATAATCAACGTCACAATGTTGGGATTGTTGTTCATTCGATCGACGTGTTTATCTCACGGCTGACGGCATCGCTCCGCTGTTTCTGATGTTGGAACTCGTTGTAATTTCGAATTCATTACCGCTACGGAACAAAGATGAACATTAAAAATCGAACGGGGAAAATCATTTTGCTAATGGATGCGGACGAGATGGGCGTGCAGTTTGAATAACTGGGTTACGCGTGGGGTTTATACCACGGATCACCGCGTGGCGGGTAGATTAGCCAGGTGATTGGTTTTATCAAATCTTCCCGGTCTGTTGGTCTTTGGGAGTCCGTCTAAACATATATTATGTATCGTACCGAAAATGTTGTCATGTTTGTCACTCAAATAAAATTTAAGAAAATAATTTATTTTTGGTACATATGTACACTAAGTTGGCTTACAATCATTAAGAGTAGACTTATACCCAGCTGTGGATATTTTACATATAAAATGATGATTATGATGTAAGAAAAAAATTAGTCTGGATTTTCAATAAGACAGGTGATAAATTAAGTACATCCAGCGTCAACATTCAATGTTAACAATGTTGTCTATCCATCTAATGTACTCCGCCCTGATGCCAAGGTCTAGATGGGAAGAGGATCGAAGAAGGTAGTACCACCACACTTATGGGCGATGACTTTTGTCGCCCTATGTTCATTAGGTTCTGAAAGGAAGTGGTGCAGCAATCTGTAGAAACATAATTATGGGTTTACATAAGGTGTCCGGTAAGCCAGACTACAAGTATATAAAAAGTTAAATGTAATAAAAGAGTAAATTCAACTATTAATGATTATGGAATAAATAAATACAAACTAAAAGAGTAAGATCAAATCGTGTATGTAGATGAGGGAAGTAAGGCGATGCGAGAAAGCTCAGAACGTGATCAAAAAGATTTTCTCAAAGAGAAAAAGAATTTGTAAAGAAAGAAAGGAGAAAGAGTAGTAAAAACTGAAAAAAAATCATTTACACTAGAAATATAACGTCTGATTGCAATCTAACAAGAACATATTTAACAGATCACTTTATATTTTAATAAAGCATTTTGCTGACTTAGTGAACTATACATTCATCCCATATAAAGTTTTCACTACTTTAAATCATCCTGTATCTTTAACAGTGTGTTATATATGATTATTTATATATTGGATAATTAGTTTTGTAAGAGGAAATGTGAGGGCCCTTTTTCTATTTCTCATTTAATAATAATAGATTAAGGCTTGCCTGCGAACCCATCTAGCGTGGAGTGGTGGCGCAACCTTTGTTTGCAGCAATTCGGTATCCATTACTGCTCCCTCTATTTTAATACGCGCCGAGATCAAAGCTTAGCGTGTTAAACTTTCTTAATTAAACTTTTTAAAAGTGTCTCTTATTTCTTATTTTTTACTTCGTGATGTTGTTTTGCTTTTAAACTTCTCAAAACTATTTTTAAATAAACATTCTCTTTTGTTTTAAAATTGTATTTATGTATACATACAGTGGTTTATAAAGGAGATTGTCTGTTGTGCACAAAATAAACTAAATAGTTTGCTTAAAATTTAAGAGAGACAGTGGTTGACGAAGTCACGGAGTGATTGAAGAGCATTCATATCATCACCGTCATCATTTCAGCAGTATGATGATGATTGTTGAACATAGACTCCTCCTAGATTTCCAATTAGAACGTCTACTAACAACCATAAAGGTTACCTGTTCACCTGTGTAATTATAGACTTCAGAAATTAAAGGCTCCTGCAAATGTGCTATATGGCCTTTACAATCCGCTGTATATATGTGTAAAGAATAATTATATGATCTTCTTTGTGTTCGTACGTTCTTGGCAAAACAGTCTGGATCATGGTGGTTGTTGTGCGACCCTCTTTACAATCTTCTGTCAGCTTTCCCTCACCGAGGTACTTCGCACACATCCAATCGGAAGACGAACCTGTCAGTCTTCACTTGATCCGTCTACACGAAACTGGACATTCTCAAGGTTCATTTTATCTAGAAACAGTCCTTCTGTAACGTCGTCTTTCTCCTGTATAAAATTATTTATATTGCTGATATTAAAAAAAAATCTTTCACAGAGATTAACACAAATTTTTAATTTTTTTTTGTAGTTAATTGGTTGAAAAATCATAATTTATTAATTATTTTGTCATTTTGTAAATAATATCATCGCGTCATATGTATTTTAATAATTAAACACGGGTTTATTATTATAGTAAAAGTAAATCGTATTTACCTGCAAATAATTTCGCTCACGTGACCGTGTAACAAATTTTGTTTGATTGATGAAAGTTATACAAGGCACTATTTCTAATGTTTAACTTAGGAGTCGATTTGGGGACTCTTGTGAGCCTAAGCTAGTGCTCTGGTGCGCAGCGATTCCATTGGAGCCTATCTCTGAACTGCCTCTTTCATCATCCGATGTACCTCGAGTTGTTCAGTAGTTGTTTTTTTTTTGAGAATACATCAGATATTTACTTAGTCTTCCAAAAAGCTTACTAGCTTAAATAATAAGTGTAATATAAATAGGAATTAATACTATAAGAATATTAGGAAATAAGCAAAATAATTAGAAACTAATTGTAACAAAGCCGACGGTGGGGGGTTTTAGTCAGTAAAAGTCTGACACTGCCTGGGCCCTCCATTCTCAGGCGTCCGATGAGGATTCTCCCCCCCCCCCCCCCCCGTCTAGAAATTGTTAACTAGAATTAAAAAGGCTCTGACCATGTTAGAGGTACTTTTGTATTGTAAAAAAAAAAGCTTACTCGCGAAGGAGAAGTCTAGAAAATAGATAGTATACTATATATGTATATATATGTAAAGATAATAATTTTGTTATCTTCAATATTAATTATCTTTAATGTTATCTGTGGTGGTTGAACGTGAGGAGAAATATGTAATAGAGTGTCATATGAGAGAGCTGTCAGGCAAGTCGAGTATAAGAAAGAACATTAAATGTTGTTTCTTCGCGTACAAAGAAACTCATTTATGATTTTATTCACTATATTATATGTATACTAGCTGATCCCGCAAACGTTGTTTTGCAAAAAAAATTAAAGTTTTTAATTAACAAATGTAAGATAAGGGTTGATCGTAGAGGGGTGAAAATTTAGGTTTGTATGTATTTTTGTATGCTGTGTCATAATAAAATAAAAACCAAAAAAATTGTCTAAAAAAATTAAAAATAAAATTTAGGTGTGGACCACCCTTATCACTTAGGGGTATGGAAAATAGATAGTAGCCGATTCTCAGACATACTGAATACGCATGTAAAATTTGGTAAAAATCGGTCAAGCCGTTTCGGAGGAGTTCAAGTTCGAACACCGTGACACGAGAATTTTATATATTAGATATATATTTGTGTGTATGTATATATATTACTTGTGCATTAACTTGCAATAAGCCGTCCGCTGTGTTTATAATTTTGAGTGTAATTTTTGCTGAGACAGTTGTTTTATTAAATGCTTCATCGATCTGCACGTAGCGACAGTCAAATCTAAAAATGTAACATTGTAACAATAATATATTCCTTTTACGTATTCTTCGAAACTTCTGTATTTGTAATAAATCCCATGAAGAAATCGTTTTATTGATGAAAAACACGAAACGGTAGTAAAAGTTCACGTATACTAGAGTTTGTTCAAATTTTAATATATCATAGCAAACTTTGCCTTCTTGTAGGTTCCAGACATGAATAGCCACGTGTACATAAGTATAACATTCTATATTATATTGAACGGTATCCGTTGTTGCTTGGACAATGTACGAAGATATTGTTATGTAAGGGGTCCTTTTTATCCTACAATCATGAGGTTTTCCCAGGCGACTTTCCGGAGATATCTTTTGTGGTGAAACTTATGATATGAGATAATAGCTAATGTAGTTTGAATTTATGTAAGCCTGCTATCGGAAATTTTTGTTAGCTGGTTTGTTAGCTGGTCGGGCTGTATAACATTCTGTGTTTGGCACTAATCGGTGTAACATTACTCCTGAAGATGCCCCGTGGAGGAGTGAAACAAGTGTTGAGTAATTTGGCGGTGGCAGTTGTGTGATTCCGGATTGTTTGCCGCACACGCATTTATAAGCGGGCTGGCGGGCAGTGCACTTTGTTGCACGACTACCACTGCATGTGCGGAAGTGGCTAAATATTGGTACTTTTCTTACTTAGTTAGGTCTCTGTCCAAAATAAGATTGGGGGAACGAAAAAAAATATTTTGCGCCATTAACGAAGTGTCTATTACTAAACGTGATTATTTTTATTACAGGTAATTAAATATACTCCGCACGTGTCCTGTCATCAAGCGATATATTTGCGGAAATATATCACAACTGGATATACTTTGGTATGTTAATACTTGATACTAGCAACACAGAAATATATCGATATTCGCGAGAATTTGTTTAACACGTGCCGTGCCGCGGCAATTTTTGAAGATTTTCCATTCAGGCCGCGTGGGGCGTATACGACCCACACTTTAAAAATGAAAAAAAGTCCTTTAAGACGTATGCTTTACACTTTTTCAATACTGCAAAGCTATAATTGGCGGGAAAAAGTTATAAATTTTACTATGCATTACGCATGCGCATGCGTGACGTGAAGCTGTCTATATTCGAGCCTACAATTCATTTGTTTAAGACTCACTTGTTTTTCAATGAGAACTGCAAATGGCCTGAACGGAAAGTGCAGCGGGGGTCGTATACACCCCACGTGGCATGGTATGTGTTAAACAGGTACGTATATGTTAAGTCGCAATAAATAAATTGATATCCATATTAGATGAAGGAATTGATTCGTTTAGAAAAAGAGAGATCTAGATTAGGTTTATGAGCATGGGAAAATTAAGTTTGTAATTTAATTTGCGATATTTATTAGCACAAGTTGCTACGTATATTAAATGATGTATGTATATACTACATTAAAATATTTATAAGTATAAATCAGTATTTCCCAACTTTTTTATACCATACCACCTTAGCTTTTTTAAAATTGTTATGGCCAGTATTTCAAATTTATTTTGTATACATTCATATTTAATTAAGAATTTGCTTTTAACTTTAAACTTGACATCTGTCATTGAATTTAAATGACCCGGAACGGAAGGCTTAAACTTATATTGATTCCATTTCCGAATTACCCTCCTAAAAAATCAAATTACCCCTTCGTGGGGCGTGGGCCCCACGTTGGGAAACACTGGTATAAATCATTCAGAGAGCCATCCCAGCTAATTACGGTATAGGGCCGTCTATCTCCTCGAGAAAGCGTAAACGTATACAATAATTATAATAAATAAAAAAAATGAGAGACATCCATTGTGAAAAATTAGCTGCAGCGAAGTTTCAGTCTCTAATTCATTTGTATTTTACGGAATCAGATCTTTTAATAACATGTCGCAAAATATTATTGGATTAACGTTTACAACATTCAAAAAGTATTTCAAAAATAAATTGACTCAATAAGCTTGTTATTCAATAAACGAACATTAAAATGACAAGAATCCTTGGCAGTGATGTCGCCTGAGTATTTTGATTTAGGCTATGTCTGACAGTGTAAACCTGTGTTAAACTTTAATATAAGATGTGTTGTTGTTTAGTTTCTATTTGCCTCTTCTTCACAACTATAACATTGCGCAGGGAAGCAGAGATAGAGTCAAGAATAAATTCGTTTTAAAAATATATTGACTGTATAAATGAATTTTATTTTTTTATCTTTATATTTACCGTTACACTAGTGGATAGATAGAGGTAATTGTAATACCCGACGATGAATATTGCACAATCGGCCGCCCATGTGAGGTTTTATTATTCGTGCGACAGAGATAAAGCTCTACAAAGCCGAAATTAGCCGACAGTCTCTTTCCAAAGAAAGATGTGCAATATTTATCGCCGGGTATTGTATACATAATCTTCGTTGATTCTTATTAGGTTAGTAATTTCCTATCTAGCAGGTTTGTAAGGATATGTGAAGTAAGTTTTAAAATTAAATAAAGTCGGCGTAACATAACTCCTGAAGATGCCCCGTGGAGGGGTGAAACACGTGTTGAGTTATTCAACGGTGGTAGTTGTGTAATTCGCATTGTTTGCCGCATGTGCATTTATCGGCGGGCTGGCGGGCGGTGCGTTTTGTTGCACGACTACGACCACGTGTGCGGAAGTTGCTAAATATTGGTCCTTTTCTTACTTAGGATGGACTTTTGCAAAATAACGCCTGATTTCATTAAATATTTTTAAATCAAAATTAACCCTTAATAGCCTGATTTACGAAGGTGATTTTTTTAAATATTATTGTGTTTGCTTGAGGGTCTAGATGAAGGGAAAAACAGATTTTTTTTTTATTTCGTTGGAAAGAATATTATACAACAGTAAAATTCGTACAGCCAACCTATAAAAAAAACTAATAGTAATGTGAACATTCGGTTTAAAAGATTGGTATTAAAATTGAAACCTCTAGGCTTTTAAGGGTTAAATAGACATTACATAATTACATTAATTAGTGGCCGCGTAATGAGTCAGACACCCGTCCAATAATC
The DNA here is from genome assembly GCF_028537555.1 of Battus philenor. Taxonomy (NCBI): domain Eukaryota; kingdom Metazoa; phylum Arthropoda; class Insecta; order Lepidoptera; family Papilionidae; genus Battus; species Battus philenor. Next base: position 14,079,801 of record NW_027181676.1, on the reverse strand, counting down.
CGCGCAGCCGGGGGACTTTTATCTGCTGGAAGCTCGATTAAATCGCCGACGCCTTTCCGTTAAAGTTAAACTTAAAAAAGCTTCAAAATACTTTTTTATTTTTAGGATTTACAGCACAACGCTGCGTTTGCCGGTCCTTGAGATCTTTTTGGGATGATGTACAGCAGGAGATGTCTTATGGCTGAAATTATGATAGCTTGAGTAGAATTATGTTAATATAAGCGCCATATCCTATGTTTTTCATAGCGACGTTCAATGCTATTATGGCAGACAGTCCTGTCCGCGGCGGCAACATGCGTGTTGAAATGAAATAAACGGATGAAATTGAGAAGATCCTAATTTATTGTTCACACAACCACTATACAATGGTAGGCGCGTCGGAGGGAAGGCGTGTCGGAGCGAGAGTTTATTGCGGCGCGCTTGCGTGTGCGCTGATGTGCGGCCGGACCGAGAGTGTGGTGAGACGCGCGCGCTGAGCGACCGGGGATCCAGGCTACTGGCTTCGTCAATGCGCTAGGGCGCGCATGTTGCCGCCGCGGACAGGACAGTCCGACGTAGTGGGACTGTCCACCATACTATTAACTTTTATAATTAAAAGACCTGTATCCAGTGTATTTTGACGATCTTAACAATTGTCGTTCACCCGCCAAAAAGGTGTCATTCTCTAATGCCCGCGACCAATACGTCATTACATCGGAAACATGCTTAAAACAGATAAAAAGTAAAGTACTGATAAAATTAGATTCTGCAAATTATTTATTGTAACAATAATATGTTATGATTGAAGGATCGACGTTCTCTAGTGGACGCCACTACACTTAAAAATATTTGTGGTGACAATGTTAACTGTTCGGAACTGTTGTCCGGGGTAAACTTTCGAATTCCTGCAGCAAGAACGCGTTCTAGATCACTCTTCTTATCAACGGCTAAGACAAATATAGGTAAACGTGCACTCTTATACAGAATGTGTGACCTCCACAATTCATATATTAGTGATATTGATATATTCTCGTGCTCTCTCGTATCTTTTAAAAGACAATTTTGGTCGAAATTATTGAGTACACAAAATACAATTTAAACGTCATTGGAACGTGACGGCTTGCTGTGACTCGTAATTATTGCGGTGTGATATGCGGAATGCGCTGGATCTTTGATCCCTGTTTAGTAATGTTTGTCATTGTTTGACTATAAATCATTAAATGTTCTTATTGAACTAGTTATAGGGTAACAATTGTAACTAACTTTATATTTCTTAGTTTTTAAGTTTGTACTTTCTTACTGCCTTTTATTACTGTTTATCTCCAATAAAGTAAATAAATAAATAAGTACTAGTGATCGTAATTTAGTAAGAAATATAGACTATGTTCTAGTTGAAAAAAAGACAAATCACACAGGCATGAATTCACGTTCGCGGACTGCAATTCTTCTAAGGCTTGTCGTGAATTAACGTCAGCGGACGGGATAATAAAAGGGTCTGTCTACCGTGTGAGTGTACATTCAATGCTGCTCATGCCGATTCGTTGTCTATACACCACGCGACCATCTGTTTTGCGATAAAATTGTAATAACAGCGGGCTTATTATTGAATAGAAATTAAATTTTATTTTGAAATTAATCGTAACGTTTAGATGTATACAGTACCTGGGATACAATTTAGTGCTCGATGAAGCACGAATGTGCTCGTGGAATATATTACATGATGTATTCAGAATTTGAGCCGCATCTTCTATGTAATATACAAGTAAATATTAATCCCTTCGCAAGACGGAGCCCGCTGTGAGTCGCGGGTAATCCGGGTTCCGATACGGAAACCGTCCAGCCGTGTGATACGGTTCACTTCGGAAACGATGTAATATATATACAAACAAATTTAATGCCATGCTCATTCGATAAACTCACGGAACTATTGAACCTATTATTGCATTTTTCTATTTAAATGTGTAGTTTTCTTAGATTTAATTTATGTATATAAAACACCAGGAAGACAATGTAAACTAGACTTATATGTCAGGATAAAAGGATAAATATATATGTATAATTAAAATTAGGTTCACGAAATAAATCATGGCAGCCAGGAATGTGAAGGAAGGAAAAAGATATAATGCCAGATATTGTAACGGACCAAAGAATCAAAATGAATAAAACTATACTAGAGTGCCATCTGCAGGAGTTATGTAACATAACTTCTGAAGATGTACTTGGTCCTTTTCTTACTTAAAACTATACTAAAAATAATTTAGCGATAACAAAGTCCTTGTACCAAAAAATGATAGATAGACGAGATGTCCTAAAACGACAGTCATTAAAGATACAAAAAAAATGAATGTATACACCGTAATGACCAATAATTATTTATTGTATTTGACGTAACTTCAAGAGAACGAATCAGGAATGATATTCGTTGACGAATGTAAGTATCCAACCTAGCTGATTGGTAAGTACCGCTGGACCCTTAAGACACTGGAGTAGAGACCACAGACAAGTGGAGACAGCAAGCGCAGCGGAAGATGTCCAAGACCCATATGGGTGAAAGACAACAGAGTCGTCTTAAATATTTAATGGAATCAGGCGTTACCTCGCGGCAGTCCATCCTAAGTAAGAAAAGGACCAATATTTAGCCACTTCCGCACATGCAGTGCACTCAACACTCTGTGTTTGGCACTAATCGGTGTAACGTAACTCCTGAAGATGCCCCGTGGTGGGGTGAAACACGTGTTGAGTGAACTAACGGTGACAGTTGTGTAATTCGCATTGTTTGCCGCATACGCATTTATCAGCGGGCTGGCGGGCGGTGCACTTTGTTGCACGACTACCACTGCATGTGCAGAAGTGGCTAAATATTGGTACTTTTCTTAATAGAATTGTCGTCGTCGGACGCTGGACGCCTGGAACCTCGACTACGTCGTTCCTTGCCGGTATCACTCGAGAACCTTTCGGCGTCAACGGCGTTCGGTTTCACACTGTGGCCATAGAAAAGCAATTCTTCGAGCAACGTTTGCTACCTTGATTATTTCGCGGGTTTCTTCATTTGTACATCACAAATCGAAGCTTCGTGAATATCCAAAATAAATCCTACCGTTTTCAAACGTAAAGATGATATCGTAGCGAAATAGTACAAGATATCACGTGTGCAGACATGTTCGCGAAGGCTGCTCCGGTTTCAGCTTCCGGGTCAGCGGGCACCTGCGCTGAGGTTCGGGGAACATTTGTGATGGCTGAATGCGTAGTCGTAGATACACGAATTCGGCATTCCGTACCTCTTACCTCTCCACACGTTGCATAGCTCCTTTGTTACTGCTATGTACGGTTTTATAATAGACTCCTTTGTAAGGCTTCAGATTGTGCAGTAAATATATATTTTATTTGTTTAAATATAAACAGGATCTAAATAAAATTGGAAATTTTGGTAAAGTACAGTAATACCCCGCTCTACGCGAGGGATATGTTCCAAAAAAAATCGCGTTAACTGAAATTCGCGTATAACGAGGTTTATGATTAAGCATAGTCAAAAATTATTACAAAAAAATACAAATCATTTTAATCAATCACTTTAATTCTAGGAACACTATGCAACACATACTCTTATTTTTTACGGAAAAATAGATCTATTGTCTTTTGGGTAACGTTTTGTTAACGTTCTTGTAAAATACGTTCATAACACCCAACATTGTTTTTAATTGTTTGACAGATGGTCAAGACACCATAGAGAAGTTGATGACTACGTTATATTTATACGCACTCTTTCGCGTAATTCGAGGCATTTGAGCGCGAAATTTGCAATTCGCGTTATAGTGAAACCGCGTATAACGGGGTCGCGTAAAGCGGGGTATTACTGTAATCTTTTTTTAATACTATCCGCAATTAATTGTTACTCTTAGTTTTTAAAATAACGGTTGATTCGCAATACATATTTGACAACGTATTATTTATGCGACACAATTTTTATATGAAAAATAGTTACATACGAGTATATATGATAAAGTTGAAATTTTGTCTTAAAAATTTAAGAAATCTTTCATGTCTGTGGGTACGTATATAGAATAAAGTTATACAACATATCTTAGACTTTCAGTGTCTTAGTTTTAAATCTAAAATTAAAAGTTTTTTATCAAATAAATCTTATAAAGGCATTTAAGAGTTTTTAGCTGATCGTAATGCGTGAAACTTGCTTTGTTGACTCATTTACAGGGTTGATACTGTAATGTACATATGAAAAATGTTGAATTTCATATAAAAGAGCAATTGTTGAGTTTCTAGTCGTCTTCTCTTCTAAACAGATCAGCGTTCCAGTATCAAGCAAGAAAAGGACAAATATTTAGCCACTTCCGCATATGCAGTGGTAGTCGTGCAATGAAATGCACCGCCCGCCAGCCCGCTGACAAATGCGCATGCGGCAAACAATACGAACTACACAACTTCCACCGTCAAATCACTCAACACGTGTTTCACCCCTCCACGGGACATCTTCAGGAGTTATGTTACACCGATTAGTGCCAAACACAGAGTGGTACATGCTTGCATAGAAGATACCTATTCGGACTTGTCTTGAACATTCCAAGTTATAGCTAGCTGAAAACAATGTTGTCGGTAGGTCATTCCACTCGTTGGTTGTTCGCAATATAAAAGTATTAGCAAAACGCTTAGTGAGGGTAGAAGTGATTTCAACTGTGTACTTACGAATGTAGTGAATCCGTGCGCCTTGATTGTTAAAATAATAGACAATTCACAAGTGTGTGTATATGCTTTGAATAAAGATATTTTGCATATAATATTCTGACTTTTCTTTGCTCGATTCATTAAATTGTACTTTAGTGTAGTAGTGTAGTATTTGTTTCTGCATGTTTGAAGAGTATAAGTTTTTTTTTAATATTTAATTTTTAAGTCCTGTACGGGAAAGAAATAACAAAGCATCGGCTGCAAGAACTAGGTCAAAAAGAGTTATACGTTAGTCGGGTACAAGAAATATGTTAAAAAATTTGCGTTTTATTGAAAGATGAAAAGTCACCTAAATAATATCGTTGACGTCACGCTGTCATTATTTCTAGAAGAGGTTCCACTCAGAGATATTACTCTCATATCAGACGATAAGGGCAAGACCATAAATAAACGAAAAGAGCCTTTATTTCTGATACTAAGATGCCTCGTTGGCGTAAGGAAACGAAAGAATGGTGTTCACCTACCATAAACGGGGCCTTCGGAGTCGCGGGAGTTCAGAGTAGGGGCTCCCACTAACTTCGACGACTCTGAGGCGATCTGAGGCTATCACGATGGTTCGACATGGTCTTGAACCATCGTGATAGCACCAACACCACGAGGGTTTCGGGGGTAGCGCGAACCAACACGCATACCCCGAGACGGACTATTGAAAATAGTACAGCGCGAGGGGAGATCACGTGGCGATTCCTGACTGAGAGATACCGCGGTCCCCCGCATAGCGCAGAGGATGATCACCACGGAGCTTTAGCTTTCCTACCCAGGAATCCCTCGTAAACCTGCCTCCCCCCACAACTTGAAGATCTGGGAGATTCCCCCCCGAAACAAAAAAAGACCTCTTTTAAATACCTCCATCTATAACGCTAGCATTTCTCACGAATCCATAAGGGTTCCCGTCCCTGGTTAAAGGTTTCGTTCCTTCTTAGATTGCGAAGTCTTTCTCGGCCCGCATCTAGCAACTTCTCGCTATTTATATATTAAATAAAGTTTAGGATTAAAAAAATTAAAAAACATTGCAAATAAAGATAGGTCCTTTAAATTCTCAGATATATCTCTTAAGAGGATGTTATTAAAACAACCGCAACGGGTAGAAAAAATTCGCTTTTATGCCCGATTCCCCGCCGCACCATTGACCCGTCCGTCGATATGATCTGCCGCGGCGAGAGTCTATTATAGCCCGTGTCCGGGACTTCTTATTTCCATTTATGAATCCGATTCAGGTCCGCCTAATGGATTCCTTTGAAAGCAGCCGCGCGGTTAACTCTAATAACATTTCCATTCGCTTCCTCCTCGCTCTTTAATGCAGAACAAACAGTTTTCCTTTTCGACGCCGGCAACCTTTGCGAGATTATAAATAGAAAACGGCTCTCTTAATAAAAAGTAAATTTAGAAGAATATTAGTAAAGGATTGGAATATTGCTTAATTTTTTTGGTAAGAAAAGGACCAATATGCCACTTCCGCACATGCAGTGGTAGTCGTGCAACAACGTGCACCGCCTGCAAGCCCGCTGATAAATGCGTATGCGGCAAACAATGCGAATTACACAACTGCCACCGTCAAATCACTCAACACGTGTTTCACCCCTCCACGGGGCATCTTTAGGAGTTGTGCTACACCGATTAGTGCCAAACACAGAGTGTTTTTGACATTTATCACTGCATGTGCGGAAGTGGCTAAATATTGGTCCTTTTCTTACTTAGAATGGACTTCCGCAAGGTAACGCCTGATTCCATTAAATACCATTAATTAATATTTTAGAACAAGGCTTCGTTACTTCAATCTTCTGTCGTTATAACTAGCTTTAAACGGATGTCTATGTGATTGAACGTGTTGAAATTTTTTTCTGATGGTAAACGATATGCTCTAAACCAATGTTTTCCAACCTAGCGCCCTCGCCCCGTAGGGAGAAATTCGAAAGTCGATCCGATGTGAGTTTAATATAAAAATTATGTTTGTTACATAGAAAAGTGAAAGAATTTTAGAGTTATTAAGGTTAAACACGGCAAAAGTAGATATATTCTCTTCTCATCTTAAAATGCCTTGACAATGATGAAAAGCTCTTTCCGTATCATGCTATATATATTGATAATTCTCAGTTATCAGATCGAACTAATTATATACAACGTTGTATATATATGTCAAACCGTTCATATATCAGTCTATTGCAGCGTGTCACACAAGGACTTATAATAAAACATGTCTTCACTACTACTTTTTCCAAGACTATCCTACATTTTTTATATTATATTGCCGTGACTATTCAAGCTGATTGGACAAGTGATGACGTTTCAAGTCGTGGGTCACATGAGGATTTAAGTAAATTGTGTAATTCATGTCCGGCTTACATAATTAAAAATTAAATATCTTTTGTTAAATTTCCCGTTGACGAAGTCTCAGGGTTCAGCTAGTAACAATATTTTTTATATAGTTGTAATGGAATAGGCGTTTGTCTTCCATCTCATCTAACGGAAAGTTTAGATGAAGACGAAGGTGGTACACGCCCATCCAAAAGAAACCTGTTCACTCTACTCTTAAAGACTCCAGAGTTCAACTCATCAGGAAAAATAAACACAGGCAGGTCGTTCCAAATCTTGGCGAATCTCACAAAAAACGAGCTGTCAAAGCGTTTAGTTCGACTTTTGGGTATGTCAACAATGTATCGATGAAACTTTTGCCTGCGTCTAGTAGTCTGATAAAGGTATTGAAATTTAATATAAATTTGTAGTGCGTGTCAAGCGAATTGTCAAATGCGAAGTCGCAATAGTCGTCATATATTCTACACAATTCCAAGTTGTATTCGCAATTATCTATTTTCTTTTACATGAGATACTTCTATAAAGTCAGAAGTAAAAATCGGAAGACATAATTAATTCTTTCAAGTTGCGATCACTTCTTAAATTTTACATTTTCTTTACTGTCTAAGAAATCACAACACCTATCCTAGTTTAGTACTCGTAAAGCTTTTCACAGAGGCCTTTCAAAGCGCTCCGTTCTTAGTAAGAAAATTAAGTTTTTGTATTACAATGCCTATAAAGTTGATAGAACTCGGCCGGCCGTGTCGTTCTCGGTGACCTCGAAGTGATTCCTTGTGTTACGGAATCCAGGAACGTAACTAATCCACGACTACGTTTTTAAAGAGACGTAAAGTTTGCTAGAAAGAAAGAAGAGGAACATGCTATTGAAGTTTTTTTTATTACTACCTTCAATACACTGTTACTGTTAGTTTTTTAACTAAAACGGTGCTTCACAATACATTTTAATTACATATAATATTATTTATGCGCCGTAATTTAGAATGTTATATGAAAAATAGTGACACACATGATAAATACATGAAATAGAAAAAAACTCGTAACGACTAAATTGCGTCTTAATAAAGTTCCACAAGATATCTTAGTTTTGAATCTAAAATCTAAAGGATATATTGTTAGTATTAAATAAATCTTATTATACCATTGAAAACTTTTTGATCGATATATATGGGTGAAACTTGGTTTCTTGACTCATTTACATGGTTGATAATATGATATAGACATCAAAAATTGTTATATTTCATTTAACCCTTAAATGCATGGCTTATATGTATAAATTAAAAAATATATATTTACCTTGCAGATAAGTACACTAAAATGCAGGAAAAAAATAGAAAAAATATGTATATAATATTTATTGTACTTATTTTTTAAAAAACCTTCAGCGTACACCATCATGATGCCATCGTCTTTAGTAGACGTGGTTTATAATCATCACGGACCGCGGAGAGCGCCCAAAGTCCCCTTACTCTCCAAGCGGAAAAACGCATTGTGCCGAATTGATGGTAAATGGTGAATGCCAAGGTGACGAGTTTGGGCAGCAATCACCGGGGGCTCGACAGCAGCCCATAGTAGACACTAGTGAGCGCCTTTCTGGCTATAAAAACCAGCAATGAATTCGTGCCTCCCGGTCAGTAGGGAGAGTCGAAAGACCTAAGCCCGAGCTCATTAAAAAGGGTTAGCCCACCGTTGTCGTATGCCCAACCCGAAGTCAACGGTTAGACTTGAGAGACACTCGTGCCCCCCCATTTGGGCTATCCGAGCATTTCAGCTCGGACCTGGTACGGGTCACGCTTCGCCGTGAGGCTAGGCGCTCGCGCATGCCGGACGAATCCAGCAGACCCGCTCACAAGCCTGACTAGCGCCGAAAGTCTGAGACAAACAGCACTAGTGGAAATTGCGCTTTTCGTCCTCGCACTGTAAGGAGATGCCAGCGAGGTGTAGTCCTGCAAACAGCCACCACCAGGACCACTAATTTAGGCTCTCCCCCCCCTCCGGATTAGTCGAAAGCAGCGGCGCCACGTGCAGGCCCCGGATAGGAGTTGAGAGACGGAACGTTCGCTCACCGGAAAACGGACGCCCGAAACCCCTTGCTAGCTCCGATACGGGTCGTTATACTAGCGATCGGAGGCCGGCCGTCGAGCGTCGATCGCTACCGTCCCATGTATCGTGAGCTAGGAGCAAAAATGTCGTCTCCGCCCGTTAGGGCCCCGGCGGTGAAGGCGGCGGCCTTCGGTCGCCGGTTAAGAGAGTCATAGTTACTCCCGCCTTAAGTTGTAGATATACAACACTGTATTTACTTTTAAGTGTAGTACTAATTTTACGTTTAAGTAGTATTTTGTAGTTTTACATCATTATGCATTTAAGGGTTAAAAGATCAGCGGTTGAGTTTACTTCCGGCTTTTCTCAATAGATAATGTCAAAATAATCGACTATTCAAAAGCGCATGTTATTGCCTATTTGAATATATATATTTTTTTTTAAAGAAAAATTAAAATTTTAAGCAACTGTTGATAGTCAAATTAATAATTTATTTATATATTTTCCACGTGTAAGTAGGGACATTATATACCATAAAATTTTCACAATTTTTTTTGTGATTTCCACGCTCCTGTTTTGTCTTCCTTAAGATTTTTCATTCATTCCCCTGTTGTCCTTCTTTTTCTCTTCCATTTCTTGCCATACCTTGTTACTTATCGTATATCGCTCCTCAATTTTCCCTCCAGAATCCCGTAAAAAGCATATACACATTAAGGTAACAAAACACGGACGAGACTCAAGATGCTATCGCAAGATTCATCGACGTAGCGAATACGGCAATTGTCACACAGATACTGGCGCACAACCTGAGGATGCCAATATGGAGTAGCAATGAGGAAGTGGTCGCACGAAACGTAATCTTAAAAACTGGACATTGTTAGGGTGTCGTTAAAATATGTTAAGAGACGTACTTTTCTAACTTAAATACAGTAACATGCAAAACCATAAATTTGGAAATATTAAACGTAAATGTTAAACAAATGTACTGACGCTAATGTCTGTGGAACATATATGCTTATAATAACAAAGGTCGCAAAACTAGAGAACGAGGCCGATTCAGATTCTGTACTAGAAGTCACGGGACCTATCACGACCAACCATAAGGTAGATTGACTACCTTGTTAGAAACGTCGTAAGTCGCTTATTGTAGACCGCTTCTGATTGGTCTAATTGTAAATCTATTTGGGAGATCTATGCCAAGATATGGACGTCTTACGACAAAAATGTTTTTTTTTTTATATTTTCTTGGTCCCCGCTAGTGGGGACCTCTCGTTCCCCTATCTCGTGTGGGACAGGGACTTTTTAATTATAGTAATTTATTCATATTTTTTATTACTATCATTCTTCTTTTTCATATATCATCTTATCTGTCGTACTGTTTCTTTCGTTCTACAATTATCCCAGTCTTTCTCTTTCATTCCATTAGCAATACATCCATCCTCAACCACTAAATTCTAGGTTTCCTTACTATTTTATTTTGCAACATTACATTTATTGTTCACATATTTAACACATATTTTCTTTATAATTATCATATTATATTATACTATTTATTGCACTGTTTTTGGTACTACTTTATTTGTTTTCTTTCTTTATTTTAGTGTTTGTTTTACTTTTTTATTCATATCCAAGTCTATTCGAGTCTATTATTGTGTTTTATTTTTACCTGTTGCATATATCACCACCTTCCTGCAGTAGCTGAGGAAGCATTATCTCTCCCCTTCTTGCATGATGGTCGAGATATTCCTTTCCTCGAAAAAATGTTAAAGTTAACGTAGCTATCGTCCTGTACTGGAATGCACATTAATTATTCCAGCAATTTCACCTTTATAGATCTGTAGGGAAGAGGTCCCGTGGAATAGGCAAACGGAGGTAGGAATAAAACGTAAGTACCCCATTACAAGGCATGTCGGCCGATACGCAGCCTATTCTTCAACGTCCGAAGAGGTCCTCGGGAAATTGTGTTTGTTTATTACACTATATAACATTGTAACTGGGCATCCCCTACGGCCTTATGCTCTCCCGTTTTACTCATTGATATAAACATTTAAGTCAGAATGAAATAGAAGGGTCAAAAAGTCAATGTCAAAAGGTTATTTAGTTGCGTTTAAAGCTCCACTATGACTATTTAATGATATTAATATATCGATTGCATCCTATATATGTAAGATACACACATACAATTAAAATATAAATAAAAAAAGTATTTGAAGTACTAAGTAAAAAAAATAGATATAGATAGTGTGTTCTATTTTTAAAAAGGAGGAATTAAAATAAACAATCCTTAATTGACTCAAGCGGAAGTGTCCGGGCATATGTGCGTGTAGGTGTCGATATACGCGCGTGTGTGTGAGAGTCTCTGTGTGTGTGTAGTATATTAATAATGGATTGCTAAGTCGATGGACGCGGTATGGGTAGGCGACCCACTAAGGTGGATCCACGACATAGTTAGGGTTGTGGGAAATCGTTGGATGCTGGTAGCGCAGGACCGGTCATCGTGGCGATATTTGGAGGAGGCCCATGACTTACGTGGGCGTCCATCGGGTGAGAAGAAGAAGTCAATGGAAGCACTCAGGGTCTATTGAAATTTATCTTACAATGTTGTCTGATCACAATTTGTTTGATCAATTTTAAAAGTAAGCACGGTCAATTAATTTTCTCCCGGAAGGGTGAGCATCCAGACAAGAGATTTTTTTTATATATAGCCCCCGCTATTGGGAGCCTCTCGTATCTTATCTTATTTGGGACAGGGATTAGTTAACATTTATTTAATTTTTTCACAGACATTTTTTTTATTTTCTTTCTCTTCTTTCACACGTCACATTATCTTTCGTTCGTTTCTTTCTTTCCACAATTCTACTGTCTTTCCCTTTCGCTCTGTATCGCCTTTCATTCAATCCTTATTACTTTTTACATTTTCTTATATTCTATTATTATTCTATATCACTTTATAACTTTATTTTGCTAATGGAATGAAAGGGAAAGACTGGGAAAATTGTAGAATGAAAGAAACAGTACGACAGATAAGATGATATATGAAAGAGAAGAATGATAATAATAATAAAAAATATATGAATAAATTACTAGAATTACAAAGTCTCTGTCGCACACGAGATAGGGGAACGAGAGGTCCCCAACAGCGGGGACCATTTAAAAAAAATTACTTTATTTTATCTTTGTTAGTCTTATCTGTTTGCAATTTTTTAGTTTTTATTTTTATCTGTGGCTTTGTCTATAATTTTTCTACAAAGGTGAATGAACTCTTTTTTAGTTTGTTCTTTGCTTATCAGGGAGGCTATTGATTCCTTCCTGATTTTTACGCCAGACCGGCACTCGAAATCGAACACACACACGAGATATTAAGCATCGATATGTAAACAATAATTTTACTAGTGAAAACGAATTTTTTTTTGCGACCCGATAAATTAACGATAGCTTTTGGGTTTGACACCCCTGGATTACAATTCCGTCTAGCGTGTTCCGCAAAGTCGCGCCGGTAACTCGATCGGCCGGGATCGGGATGATCGTGACTTCCTGCAACCACCGATCTATCAACGTTGCTCATGCGGCACACATTACGTCATTCGCATGTTTGTCTGTGTTTCGAACACATACATAAAACCTGACTCGGTTTATTTATTGTGGATATAGATATATTTTTAACCCTTAATAATCTAGTTTCAATTTTGATACCAATCTTTTAAGCCTTAAATGCATAATGATATAAAACTGCAACATACCACTTAAACGTAAAATGAGAGAATAAATGCATAGTGTTGTATATATGCAACATAAGGTTTTTTTAAAAAGTAAGTTTAAAAAATATTATATACATTTAATTTTTTTTTGCCCTGCATTTTAGTGTACTTATCTGCAAGATATTTTTTTAAAAGTATAAATAAAAGTCATGCATTTAAGGGTTAAGCCGAATGTTCACATTACTATTAGTTTTTTTTTATAGTTTGGCTGTACGAATTTTACTGTTGTATAATATTCTTTGCAACGAATTTAAAAAAAAATATTTTTCCCTTTATCTAGACCCTCAAGCAAATATAGTAATTTATAAAAAAATTACTTTTGTAAATCAGGCTATTAAGGGTTAAATCATGATTCGAAATAAAATATTAACCTATTTTTACATTCAAAGTGACTAAAAATGTGTTGATAAAAGATAAATATAAAATTCGTTTATTCAACATTGTAACTTTTACAGAACTCTTATTGATCGTCAACTTATCTATTTTATTTAGACTCTACTCTGTTTTGCAAGATTTTATAGTTATGGAGAAGAAGCAGGAAGAAACTCCACGATAGCATGTATTTTAATAAAGTTTAATATAGATTTATATAAATACACTTTATCAAATATAGCCTAAATTAAGTCAAAATAATCAGGCGACATCACTGCCAAGGATTCGTATCATTTTAGTTTTCGTTCATTGAATAATAAGCTTTTTTCGTCAATTTATTTTTATATGCGTATTGAATTATGTGAATGGTAGTCCAATAATGTTTTGCGGCATTTAAAATCTAATTTTGTTTATTACAAATGAATTTGAGGCTTTTTGCAGTCGAAACTTTGGTGCAACCAGTTTTTCATAGTGTCTTGTAAATAAAACAACACTACATAAACATAAATACACTGTGGTTGCAAAGCATAAAAATCAAGAACCGCGCTATCAATTTTGTTTGACTTTATATTTACGGATAAGACATGCAAAAAGTTATTATGAAGAGAAAATGTGTGGTTTTTTATGTTATTATTCAATTTTATTTGTGAACGTTTTTGCATTTTGCAGTTTAAGTAAAAAGTAAGCCTCGAAGTATATTTTAACGACGCTCTAACAATGTAGAGTTATTAAAATTACGTTTCGCGCGACCACTTCCTCATCCCTTCTCCTTATTGCCATTTTATCCAATGAGTACATAACCTTAAGATGATACTGAATGCCTCAGTCCTTATCTCTAAACAAAGTGATGTAATATTTGACGACGTTCTTATCCTGAAAGATGACAGGAAGCGGGTAAGGGGTCAGACTTAATCCTGCGCAGTTAATGATACCGTAAGAAAGGCGATGTGATCCCTCCGTCATCTCGTCCGCTGAGCTGTCGTATAAATTCGGGGATTACCCTCATTTTCGGGGTACCGTCTAAATTATTGGTTGCATATTTTTAATATTTCTTATATAACAATGAAGAGATTCGCCATGTATTCCTGAGGTTTTCCAAGGCAATTAAAATTTTTCAGAGTGCAGTACATAAAAATGAGACCTAGTTACGTAAACAGGGTCGGGTTCTTACCCGACCCCACAATCAAGGAGGAAAACTTACCTTCCGTCTAGTCGCGAATTTATAATAAAAAGCTTTAAAATATGTATATGCAATAAGATATTAATATATAGATTTGTGTTTATACGGAACACAATGTGACATTTTTTTAGCCTACAAAGTTACCGGGATATTCGCGTGAGAATTGTTAAAATGTCAATTCACACTGATCCACGCTCGTCGGACTGGACCCCTATAATGGCGCCCAAGCTCCCGAGGGAATTCTACAAAACGATTTTTTTTAACAAAACCTCACATTATTAGACTCCTTTTGCAGTTTTTCTCGAGTTACTTAAAAGGTTTTTGGTTTAATTACGTTACAGGTTTTAAACGAAGAGCAGCGACATTCCATGACCTGTGGTTTTAGGTTTGATACTCGGTAGGAATTATGTGTCTGAAATATATTATTCGCTACTGAACATTTATGACCAAAATTTGTTAAGAAACCTGCATATCCTGAGATGGTAAACATCAAAACATATACAGGGTGATTGATTGTAGATTTACGCATTATGGTACGCGATATTTTTTGTTTCATTATATCCGAACATGCTTTTTAGTGTTTCGAATGATTTCACCTCGAGTCGGTAGATACGACGTGGGTAGGCGTCCCACTACGTGGACCGATCTTTGGGGGAGGAATATACCTAGAAGTGGGCGTCCATCGGTTATAAAGAAGAATGACCTCAATTGTTTCACTTCAGAATAGGTGTTTTAATTTACTTTGTAATTTATGAGATAATATAGTGACATTCTTCGCCATAAGAATGCCATTAGAGGTCGTTTTACAAATAGTTTTCTTTTGATTTGACGATAGGTTAGTTTTCTATAACTATACGTAGTGATGATGTCCACGTTCTTTTATGAAGACTCATTGCCTATGTGTGTTCACGTCATTTGCTGTTCCGACTCCTCAAAATGCATTAAACTGTTAAGATTTTACTTAACAACAGCTAAAGGGAACAGACTTGTTCAGTGAATGGATCTTCATGCAATAAAGTAATTTATCTCGTGCGGGAGCCTCGTGTCTGGTGCAGCGCGGGGCGGTGTGCGCGCTCGCCTCGGGTGACAATGCGAGCGGGGGCATGTCAGGACATTACGGTGAATATCTCATAAATACTTTGAAATATTTTTCTTATATATAGCAAAAGAAGCATTATTATACATCGTATGTTTATAAATAGAAATGCTGGTCTACATCCAGCAGAGGACATTATTCGGCTGAAATGATGGCGTTGATCTGCCTGTGCCTAGTACTGAACTTTTGGTCATATAGCCAGAAAGGATGGTCATAGTCTGAGACTATAATTCTTCAGCAACTAATGGTGAGTAGAAAAATCGTGAACAAACGTCTGAAAGCCAAACTTACCACTGCTCTCCACGATGATGATGATACGAATATGATGATATTCTTTCCTCTCATTAATAAGGCTCAAGGTCATCCAAACAGCAATAGCGGGCTATGCTCGGAGTCTTGCTACGCGGTCGAATCAGAAATAAGGAAATCTGCATAAGAGTCAAAATCTCCGAGGTAGCTCGAAGAATTAATCATCTAAAGTGACAGTGGGCGGGGCACATCGTTTGTGCAACCGATGCCCGTTGGAGCCGAAAGCTTCTCGAGTGATGACCACGAACGGGGAGACTAGGTGGACCAACGAAATAGATAAGGTTGTGGAAGGTCGCTGGATACAGGCAGCGAAAGACTGAAGAAAGAAGAAATTATTATATAAAAAATTATGGTCAATTTAGTAATTTGGCGGTGGCGGTTTTGTGATTCGCATTGTTTGCCGCATAATGTCGCATAACGCTTAATGTCTGTGGACTATAGACCCTAATAATAAAAGTAAGAAAAGGACCAATATTTAGCCACTTTCCCTCATGCAGTGGTAGTCGTGCAATGAGTTATGTTACACCGATTAGTGCCAAACACAGAGTGACTCTATATATGTGTAACATAACTCCTGAAGATGCTCCGTGGAGGGGTGAAACACGTGTTGAGTAATTTGGTGGTGGCCGTTGTGTGATTCGCATTGTTTGCCGCATACGCATTTATCAGCGGGCTGGCGGGCGGTGCACTTTGTTGCACGACTACCACTGCATGTGCGGAAGTGGCTAAATATTGGTCCTTTTCTTACTTAGGATGGACTTCCGCAGGGTAACGTCTGATTCCATTAAATATGATGGTCACCCTATCGCAGTAGCGATGCCTGCTAAAAGGTCGGCACTCGGGCGAAATGGGCCGGCGTCGATGAGTGGAACTGAGTGCACGATGCACCGCCCCGCCGCTTCGTCGCCCTGGCCGCGAACTAATTTTGACTGTTCGACGATATGCTTAGATTTTTTTACTATAGAATTTCATATCAAAATAAATCAAAATTCAATATAAGAATCATTTTATTTTAGTATCATGCTGATTTTCACGTGTCAAATAGAAAATCAAAAGAGTAACTGTAGAGTTTCCTTTCATTCTCCTCGATATAAATAAAATTCTTAGTGTGACGGTTGTCCGTGTATATAATATATATTTCAATGTACGATATATTAATTCGAAAGCGCTTAGCAAAGTCTATTCTAAACAATTAGTAATTATCTAATAGATTCAGGCGTTATCTCGCGGAAGTCCATCCTAAGAAAAGGACTAATATATAGCTACTTCTGCTATGCAGTAGTTAGATAACATCTCCTGATGATGCCCCGTGGAAAGATGAAATACGTGTAAAATAAATTAACGGTGGTAGTTGTATTTCGCATTGTTTACCGCACGCGCATTTATCAGCGGTCTGGCGGGCGATGCACTTCATTGCACGACTTCTGCTGCATAGCTGAAGTAGCTATATATTAGTCAGTTTCTTAATTAATAATTGTTTCATTATTCACCTTGAAACCCAAGCGATGCAGGAGAATAAAAAAAATTACCGTTTTTATAATACTTTTGTTATCAGAACAGCCTAGGTATGTATAAATCTAACGATGTCCTTTCCAGTTAAGTAAGTTTTAGGAATTCTCAAGTTAACAGTGAAAAGCGTTTTTCTAGGTAAGTATGTAGCAATGTAGATCTCATCAAATTCTACACCCGTAATCGATAAAATATATAGCATCAACAACGGCGGTGTAAAATCTACCAGTGCGTGCAAAAAGTAAGGTAAACCGAAATCGTATGCAGTAAACAATCCGAATTCCCTACATGCCGACCGGTAAAGATTGGGTCGAGTAAATTGAAACGCTGCATCGTCCGCGATCGGAGCGGCCCAACCCTGTCCCGAAACTATTACTCTGGCCACCCAATCTAAACTAACTGCCGATATGGCTGCGTAACTTCTTTGTCATTACAAAAGGATTTCACGCAAAAAAAAAAAAAAGTTTTGTCTTATAATTCTATCTACCACTACAGGGGATGTAGAAGAGTAAAAGGTAACCAGTCTATATAGATCAGTCCTGGATGTTAAATAGTATAGACCTTGAATTTGAACGAAATACTGTATATCGTAAGATACTATGCCTTAGAACATGAACATTTGTGGTTTTTCGTTGTGAGCAACTGCGTCGCAATGTAAAAGACACAAAACCCGTTTTTGATAATCAAACTGTTCTTCCTTAATCATTTGGTTACATTTGTCCTTAAAAGGTAACCTTAAAAAAAATTCGTCTTGCAATTTTGCCTCGGGTTGATGGGGAAATCCCTGCTAGTGTAATAATAGCATCCAATTTTTAATGGAGCCAAAGCTTGAAATTGAATTTCTCCTCTGTATTTTAGGTACATTAAAAGTTATTCCCATAAAATACCCGGTAGAATTTGTTTGATTTTCTCTGCTCAGAACGCGTATAGAAGCCCTTGTATGTTTATTATTGTATTGTATATTTAAAATTAAGTAATGTTATTATAGAGGCAGGCTCAATTTGATTACAATTTCTATTAAATTGAACTTTACCGCGCATGTTACGTGATCTGTGCCGTTCTGCGGCGGTATTTCTTTAGTTACTGGTGTTCATCTTGATTCAGACCTGATCTGGTCCGAGCATGGAGCTGCGACCTTGTAGCCGATGTTCATCAACTTTTCCTGTGATGATAAGTTTATTGGTAAAAGAGCAGGGGTAGTAATTGTCGGTCGCGGCTTCCATTCCCATGGTAGTCTTTTATAATCCACGCTTTGTGCATTAATTATAGAGACATGTTTCTGGAAGATGTGCAGCAGCGTCCTCTGCCTGCCATAATATCATGCTGATTGTGGTATATCCTCCCAGAAGTATCTGTGGGGAAGCCTTTTGACTTGTAGTAGACGTATATAAAAAAAAAATAACAAAAAGTTTTTTTAAGTCTCCAATAGATTCAGGCGTTACCTTGCAGGAAGTACATCCTAACTAAGAAAGTAACTAATATATAGCTACTTCCGTTATGCAGCAGTAGTCGTGCAATGAAGTGCACCGCCCGCCAGCCCGTTGATAAATGCACGTTTGGTAAACAATGCAAAACACAACTACCACCGTTAATTCATTTAACACATTTTTCACCCCTCCACGAGGCATCCTCAGGACGCTGGCGGCCGGTGCACTTTATTGCACGATTACTGCTGCATAGCGAAAATAGCTATATATTAGTCCCTTTCTTAGTTTTTTTAAAGTCGTCATCTTATTTTATGGTCACGTGACCAAAAACACATATTCGCTATAAATGATGCAAAGAGGAAATGAAATGTTTAAATAAATAATTTTGGGCGCCATTATGAGAGCCTCATGGACGCATTGCAGGCGGAGAGTCATTTTGACAATTTTAAAAAAAGTTTCAAACTAATAAATATTTAAACTTGAGCAACCTACAATTTTGCCGATATCAATCTTCCTGTTTTTATTATCTATATCTCACAGATACTCACAAAAATAACAAATGCTAAGGATTTTAATGTAAGGAAAGATAAAAAGCATGCAGAAAAAAAATTAAACCGATTGATACTTAATACATAGACGTACAGTTTGAGTCCAATATAGTGTCGTTAACTTGTACAGTCTAAATTATATCCATTTGGAAAATAAATTTACTTCTGCGATATCGTAACGTACATTCGTCACTTAACAAACCGCAAATTGATACTCAATCCAATCCAATCGCCGTGAAAATCCGAGTGACGTTTAATAATGGCTACCCGTGTCGGATCGTCGGCGCTCGGTTCAATGAGACGATTTGCATGCCAGGCGGGGAACCCCCTGTTCGCGTCAACAGTCCCCCGCGGAATCCCCGCGACTACCTTCAACCAATAATGTAAAAAAATTGTTTTATTTAGAAAATAGTAATGCGAGCAGACAAATATTGTATTGTTTTGTAAGATTGTGCTGTTGCATAAACATCTTTCCGTCCATCAAACCTTAAGGCTTTTGCAGCTTCATCAGTGAAGATTTCATAGTACGGGTCCGTGAACTATATCATTCATTATTTATTCCTATGTCCCTAAGATGGGGCAGAAGGCGTCCACAGTACGTCGCCATTCCGACTGTCTTGATCCTCGCGCTTTACTTCGCTCCACGTCATTCCAACCGCCTTCACTTCTGCAGTGATTGTCTGCCGCTAGGTTTCTTTGTTGCCACGGCTTCGCTTTCCTTGAGAATTTCAATTCTAGGGCTTACCTCGGTATGTGATCAGAGTCCTTTCGGAGCGTATTGCCTATCTTTCCACTTGCGGCGTTTGATCTGCTGATCGATCGGCATCTCACGGCAGCGTTTCCAGAGATCTAGGTTTGAGATTTTCTCAGGCCAGTATATATCGAGAATACGTCAAAGACAGTTGTTAACGAAGACTTGGAGCCGACGCGAGATATTTTTGGTGACCTTCCACGTCTCGCATCGATACAACGACACGGTTTTCACATTGAAACGGAAATAACATCGGAATAAAATCTTCAGAAAGAAAAGGGCCGATGTTGACCACATTGAGAATTTGTGTCTTAAACCTATAGCCCATCTACCAACGTCATAAGGAAACTGATGTTTTAACAATAAGGTTGTTAATCAGGAAGAATGATGAAAGAAACGCTTTGTATAAAAACATACTAACCTTTTGTTTCCCAACTTTGGGCCCATGCCCCTCTGAAGCACAATTTGAAAGTGAACTTGACACGAGTTTATCTTTTTCGCTTTAATATAAAATATACATGTATGTATTACACTGGAGAGCGTGAGAATTTTAGAAAGGCTAACGTTGGGGTATGGCATATAAAAGGTTGAAAAATTCCACGGGACCACTGCGTGCGGCAGCGTGTAGACCAACCCCCCTCCCCCATTAGGTGGAACTACAAGACTTAGGTCCATGCATCGTGGCGATCCTTGGGAGAGATCTATACCTTGCAGTGAATGTCCCTCGGCTGACAACAAGAAGAAAAACTAATGAGTAGTTATCACGATTTTCATTTTAGTCGTAGGACGCCCACTGTTGACCATAGACCTCCCAAATAGATATCCAATATGATTGGAAGATATATTATTTTATTACAAAATCTATTTACCCTACGTAAGTGGTAAATATATAATTGAAGACATTATATTATCGAGGAAAGTTACCGCTTGGTTAGCGCAGTCGTTACGTCTCGTTGGGTGAGGAGTACTCGGAGGGAAGCAATTACCGTAGCGGCCGCTGAGGGGGATCCCGATCGAGAGGAAAACCGAATGTTTCTATTTACCTCCCGTCGCTCCCTCCGATCGCGAACTCCATAACGGCTCGCTAATTGATTTTGAGGAAAAATTGCAAAGTGTTTTATTGTTAATTACACCTAGGATTATGTTGCATTGAATTAAAAACTAGTATAAAAACATTCTACCGTTTAGAATAATCAAATTTTAAAAATGTATTTAATGTGTTTGCAATCGTTAAAAGTGTTAATTGAGGGTACTCTTGTAAATGATTATTAATCTATTAAATGCTACGCGGTGTAATTTTTAATTTCTATTATTTCCTCAGGCCACATAACTTGCAAAACAGATGGCTACTGGGGCGTTTAACTCTGGAGTTGAGACCACGGAATGGATAGCTCAGGACGTCCACAAGGTCTTCGAAAGACTCTTCTAACTGCACTTATTGGACAGTCGATCTAAAAGCCATAAGACAAATAACAATTAATTTCTAAGTTTTTATTAAAAACAATATAACATGTTAATTGAGTCCGTTTTTGATCATTTTTTTATCCTTTATAGGCGAAATATTTGACCCCTGTCTCGCCTGCGTACATGTTTGCCTAGAAGAAATCTATTCATTGTTGTCTTGAAACAACGACGCCGGTATGTTGTTCCACTCGTTGGCTGTTTGCACTATGAAAGTATTAGCAAAAAGCTTAGTGAGGGTAGATGGAATTTTGACCGTGCACGGATGTAGTGAATCCGTGCGTCTTGTTGTCCGATGGAAGAAAGGAGTTGGGGGACTCATTTTATGTAATTCCGAAGTACACTCTTCAAAATTTATATTACATAGTTAAACTCTAATTATCCATATTTGAAAATATAGGAAGAAGTAAAAGCAACCTAAATGCATAACAATAAATGAATTAATATCTACGGACTAAACGAAGGGGATAATACTTCTCGGTGCGGGGGCGGCCTCATCGTTCACGCTATCAACAGGAGGGGCGGGAGAGGGGGGGGGGGGCTACGCGATCGTTTAGATCGTTTCACCTCACCCGCTCTCACCGACTCAGGAGATAGTAGGCAATTGTTCGATGTACGGTGTTAATTATATAATTGAACGCTTGAAGGTTTTAGTTCATTGAATGGATACCAGCACGTTGTGAAGCGCGTAGAAAGCAAAAGTATTGCACTCATTAACATGCTTACCCGGCGAAAGGTATATATACGTCGACGCATTGTCATGGGAGATATACAGTGAAAAGATTGCTACGATGATAAGAATAAAATAAAGACTTGTGTTTGGGACCGCCGCCTTTTGTTTTAAAATCTCATATATATTTATAAATAAATATATATACATATGTATATGTAAGAAAAATATACTTTCCATAATAATTAAATTATTTGAATTATTATGATCTGAATTCATCAATAAACTATTTGTTTGGTCACTTTAATTATTAAAACAATATTATAAACATACTTTGCCTGTCACTTTTTACCGTATGAACATAACTTACGAGGGTGAAACTGAAAGTTCTTAGAAAATCAAAAACTAAGCATTCTAGCAAGTTATTAGTTTTATTATAACTTTCCAAAATAGCGTCCATTTACATCAATAGATCGCTGCATTCGATGGAACCATTGAGAAAAGCACCTTGCCCACTCGGCCTTAGGGGTCTCTTCGACGGCGTTTTGAAACGCAGCCACTGCTTCTTCGGCGTCCATAAAATGTTTTCCTCGAAGTTTTTCTTTTATTTTCGGGAATAAATAAAAATCGCAGGGTGCGAGGTCAGGGCTATACGGCGGGTGACCCAGTAATTCCACGTCTGAGGTCGCCAAATAGTCGATCGTTTGCCTGGCGGTGTGCGACGAGGCATTGTCGTGATGAAGGAGGATCCTGCTGCGAGGTCGTTTCTCTCGAACTTTTTCCAAGACAAGTGGCAAACAGTTGTTAGTGTACCACTCTGCATTAACCGTTTTCTGATCCTCTAAGACAACTGTTGCGTAATGACCTGTCTTTCCGAAGAACGAGGCCACCATCTTTTTTCCAACACTTCGACCTCTCTTCACTTTAGTTGGCAACTCTTCGGAAGGAAACACCCACTGAGCAGACTGTCTTTTGATTTCCGGATCATAACAGTAAATCCAGCTTTCGTCACCCGTTAGTATGTCGAACACAGCATTTGAGTCACCTCCGTTAAATTTTTGGATCATTTCTCGGCACCAATCAACACGGCGGAGTTTTTGAGCCTCGGTCAAATTATGCGGTATCCAGCGGGCACAAAGCTTCCTGACCGCTAAATGTTCATGGAGGATTTTGTGCACTTGACTCATACCTATGCCTAGACTTGTCCGAATCTGCTGATAGGTCACTCTTTTGTTAGTCTCTATCATACGCCGCACAACACTGATATTGTCTTCAGTCGTCGCTGTAGAAGGCCGTCCCTCACGCAAATCATCGGTGAGATTAGTTCGACCACGTTTGAATTCATTAAACCAGTTGTAAACTGTGGCACGAGATGAGGCTTCATCGTGAAAAGCCAATCAAAGTCTATCATAACTTTCTTGTTGACTTATATGACATCGAAAGTCATAAAAAATCATTGCACGAAAATTTTCTCGGCTTAAATTCATTCTGACGTGCACAGACAATTTTCAATTTGCCGCCAAATCGTAAAACAAATGACAAATGAATGAAATGTATACTCAATATTATTGGTAAAGAGTTCTATTTTCAAAATTTAAACTTATTTTTTTAATATAATGCTTTTAAGTTGCCAGTTCTAAAAACTTTCAGTTTGGCCCTCGTATATTCCAAGATTTTGTTGCAAATAGTTAATTGTTTGTTCTTTTACAGGTACTAAAGCAGTATGAAGATAGCGTTTTAAATTACATTATAAGTATACGTAAGTATAGTCAGCTATTTTGGTGTGGTCACAGCAACTTTATAAATTTAACAAGATTTATAAATCTCCATACAAAACCACCTATGAAGTAAGTGTCGTAAAAACGGGCTGTTCAAGCCGTTTATACGGGTCCACGGGAGTAACCAAGAATTCAAATACACTAATGTACACTATATTAATATAAAAATATATAAAAATCAATGTTCATGATCTTCTATTTTGGTGTGGTCACGGCAACTCTTAAAAATCTCCATACAAAACCACCCGTGCAGTAAGTGTCGTAAAAACGGGCTGTTCAAGCCGTTTATACGGGTCCACGGGAGTAACGAAGAATTCAAAGACACTAATATACACTATATTTATATAAAAATATATAAAAATCAATGTTCATGATCTTCTATTTTGGTGTGGTCACAGCTACTCTTAAAAATCTCCATACAAAACCACCTGTGCAGTAGTAAGTGTCGTAAAAACGGGCTGTTCAAGCCGTTTATACGGGTCCACGGGAGTCATCAAGAATTCAAAGACACTAATGTACACTATGTTAATATAAAAATATATAAAAATCAATGTTCATGATCTTCTATTTTGGTGTGGTCACAGCTACTCTTAAAAATCTCCATACAAAACCACCTGTGCAGTAGTAAGTGTCTTAAAAACGGGCTGTTCAAGCCGTTTATACGGGTCCACGGGAGTCATCAAGAATTCAAAGACACTAATGTACACTATATTAATATAAAAATATATAAAAATCAATGTTCATGATCTTCTATTTTGGTGTGGTCACGGCAACTCTTAAAAATCTCCATACAAAACCACCCGTGCAGTAAGTGTCGTAAAAACGGGCTGTTCAAGCCGTTTATACGGGTCCACGGGAGTAACCAAGAATTCAAAGACACTAATATACACTACATTTATATAAAAATATATAAAAATCAATGTTCATGATCTTCTATTTTGGTGTGGTCACGGCTACTCTTAAAAATCTCCATACAAAACCACCCGTGCAGTAAGTGTCGTAAAAACGGGCTGTTCAAGCCGTTTATACGGGTCCACGGGAGTAACCAAGAATTCAAAGACACTAATATACACTACATTTATATAAAAATATATAAAAATCAATGTTCATGATCTTCTATTTTGGTGTGGTCACGGCTACTCTTAAAAATCTCCATACAAAATCACCTGTTCTCGATTCGCTCTGTGGACGATTATTTAGTTTTATTTTTTGATTGTCGAATTATTTCAATATTTAAATTTATATAACCCATATCAGCTCCTGGGAAATCTAAACAAATTACTGGTGTGAATAGTAATTATTATTACTCCACCATAAAATTAGCGAAATCCAAACACCTATCGTAATTAATTACCCGTTATCTTATTATTAGGAGTGCTGTCATACGTGTGCCATTATATCTAACTTCAATACACTTTGTGTTTTGTACTTTTGTTTGAATAATTTTGATAAATATGTTTTTTTTTTTTAATTCTTTTGCGTATTTTAAATGCGTTTTCATTACGGCCCGCAGGTATTTCAAATTTCGAAAAATTACTTGTACTGTCACAGAGCTTGATCACCCCTGCTACATAATATCACAGTACAATGTTTTCCTAACCTACAAACTTCATGTCCAGTTCGTTTAATATATGTCATCCTTTAAAAATATATGAATATTAATTTTAGTGTATCTTATATAAACAACCGGCTACCCATTGTTTTCAAAAATATTTGAGCTCGCTGCGTATTTTTTTTGTCAATACAGAAGTAAAGTTCTTGTACAAGATAGAATGAGAATTTTGACTACAACGCCATCTGACGTGAAAATAAAAACGTTCGTACAAAGCACAGCAAAAAATCTAGGTTGTTGCTAGTACGTGGTTTCAGCAGTTTTTCAAAAGATGGCCTTACTATGTTTAACAGAATGAGACGTGTAATGCGCGTATATTTTTGAGAAAACATAAGCAAGCTTTTGAGATAATGCACATCATAATGAACATACCAGTGACGAAAGACTAGTGTTAATTATATGTTCTAGAACCAATACTTTCTGGACATCTTCGATGATGTAAGAAAAATTATAAAATAATTAACAATTATTAAAAAAATATTTTACGTATATATAAACAATGCAGACGTCTTATTGCAGTTTAATACGCAATTTAAGCTAGAGGTAACAATTGTTTCTGATCCTTCTCTTTGGCCAGTAAGCTGTCATAAAGATGGTATATACATCCTTCGTCCTGTTCTACAAAAAATCGGACATCAGGTGATGATAGAGTCAGTTCCAACTTAGGCACCGGGAGAATCTCCGATCACCAGAGTCGTAGCTTAAACTCACCGAGTCCCAAAATCGAACTTTAACTCAAATGTTGTACAATAACAATTATGTTTTACATAATTTCTAAAAATTAAGCCTCCGAATAATTTTTAGCCTCCGAACTTTTATGAAGTGTCAGATATATTTTTATTAATGGCGCCCTTATTGGGGCCTCTCGTTCAACACGTGTTAGTATGAGCAGGCACTTTATTATTCATGGAGTTAATATTTTTTTCAGTTTTAGTTTTAATTTCGTCCTCCACACCTTTTTCATTCTTCTCTCATGATCCTACCTACAGTTCCAACAACAGTAGATATATATTTTTATTAATGGCGCCCTTTTTGGGGCCTCTAGGCCCTAGCTTTGTGTGGGACAGGAACGTTACAGTTCGGGTAATAATTTTTTTAAGTATATTTTTGCTTCTATTTACATTTGTCTTATTTTATACCTCACAATATATTTTATGCTTTTTAGTTACTTTTATTCATCACAAAATCTTTCATTACTTATGCATTCTTGTTATTCTTTCAACCACCGCCTTTCATGCTTCAACTCCATTCCCAAAGTGTCACAGGTTATTTTTGACATTATTGTTTTCTGGTTCTTTCTATAAGGTACATTAAAAATTAACGAATTTTAAAAAATATATTAAAGGAAACGCGAAAAAAATACAATGCCATGTCAACAGAGTCAACTGTTTCGGATAGAGCTCTGAAATTCAGCATAAAAACAAGTGTGGAACACGTACATCACTAATATCCGACATAGTTCAATTCTCCGGAAGCTCAGGGTCAAGCAAGCCGAGGACTGTTGCTATTTCACTCTTGAACTCAAAGTTCACGTGGAGACACTTAGCACTTGCTGTGGTCACATCACACAATTTCAACTATGTCATTAGTTCATCTAGTTTGTATGACCACCGTTACGCGTGGCAATCGACTGTCAACGCCATCTATCGGCACCGGCTTCGATGAGTCGTCATAAATTCTGTTATACATGCTTGTATTTAGAGCGCTTCGATTAATTTAATATAGGTATATGTAAATGTTAAGATGAAATATCGTTTACAAGTGAAATTTAATTATAGGAAAGTGTATCAATCTCGTCGACGTGGGACTCATTACTCGTTGTCTCGTTGCGCGTCAGGCCCTCGTCTGCGAGTTCGCGACGGCGCCGTTTTCAAATCACTCGCCGAATTTGATCCCATCTCGTGTTATGCAAATTGTGGAAACAATATTTCCCTGCCGTAATTGGATCGTATAATATTTAATTACACGATAATGGGAATATACGCTACGATAAACGATTTCATATGGCGGTTTATGTAAATAAATACAGACGAGTGTAATATCGCTCCGATATTGAAGACACAAAATCGAATATTTTGGTGTAGTATGAAAAGTCCTCTGCAACATAAAAGTGTGGTTATAATTCCAATTTATTAAGTTTTTCCAAGAAAACTTGAATAGAAAAAAATCTATTTGGTGTCAATAGAACATTCTTATACGAATAGACATATTATTTTCGAATCGATATACTGCTTTAACACAAACTTGTGAGATTTAATGAGATCTGTGTGAATTTCTCGTATGATGTCGTACGGATAGAACTGTACTAATATTTTATTATTAATTTATAATTCTTTATTATCATATAATTCTTGATATGATTCCGGGCAGTGCAAGACACATTGTAGCGATCCTTTGAGGATTCCTCTGCCTCGCAGTGGTCGTCCATCGCCTGAAAAGGAATATGAAAGAAAGAAAGTTCTTTGTATTTTTACTAAGTCCATCCAATGGTTGTCTAGAAGAAATTGTCATTTTCAATAAGAACGTTGACTGTTTATTTTCTCTATTTCTCTTCGCCATTCCACCGGCCCCTCAAGTGGACTGACGAAATAGTGAAGGTCGACAAAAGTCAACTAGATGCAAGTAGCGCAACACCGGTCACCATGGTATTCCTCGTGGAAGACCACGATGGCTTATATAATGATGATGACTTGTTCCTGGTTGTTGCCTGGGTTTCCCGGATGACACTAAAATAAAGTAAATCGAAAATTAAAGTGGAATGTATATGTTTAATTGATACGATAAATTTTGAATAACCATTGTAAAAAAATACGCCGCGCAAAGTGATTCTCTTAAGATATTGAAAAGTTTTTCTTCATATTAAATTGG
The DNA here is from genome assembly GCF_028537555.1 of Battus philenor. Lineage (NCBI taxonomy): Eukaryota > Metazoa > Arthropoda > Insecta > Lepidoptera > Papilionidae > Battus > Battus philenor. The sequence continues at coordinate 14,051,396 of NW_027181676.1, read as the reverse complement.
TGATATAAAAAACTTAAGATATCTGTGTAATTTATAAAGGTTATATTTACACTTATGATTTAATACATTTTATATTCTAAAGATAAAGTTAATATATAATTAATTTATTCAAGTCTTGTTCGTCAACTTATTACCATTTTTTGAATGTCGTTTATTGTTGACTTTACTCTGTTTCGCATTATGTTATAGTTGTGTAGAAGAAGCAGGAAGGAACTCCACAACCACATGTTTAATAGTTTAACAATACAAACATATTTATATACATTTTATCAGGTATAGTCAAAAAAAAATTAAGCGACGTTATTGCCAAGGATTGCTTGCTTATTATGCGTTTTGAACTTTGGTAATGACAGTCTAATGATGTTTTGCGGAATTTTATCAAAAAATCTGATCTTGTTTATTACAGTATACCGAATATAATTGTACATCGCTAATCATCCTGTACGAAGTGATCGCTCTAAAATATGTTACATCAATTTATTTTTTCAATTAGGCCACACATAGGACTTTAACTTCTGACAGTAAAAAATTTGCAGGAACAAGTTTAAAGAAAATAAGTTATTAATTTTAATATGTGATTATTCTTATTTTTCGATATGAAACTTACCTACTTTTTACGTTTATATTTTAAATATTTGTAATAATTATAGTGTGGGCCATAAATTTTTGCACTTTTGAAACATGTGTAGAAATAAAAGTACAAATGCTATTTTGTTTATGATTTATTTACATTAGTTATCATTTATTAAAATTTATATTTTAAAAATTACATCGTCGAGATGTGCTCCGTCTCGCCGTTGGCACTCCTGTAATCGACTATTGTTTGTGTGTCGTGTTGCTATTTGCAATAATTTTTGGCCCACCCTATATAGTGGTTGTAAGATATATATATTTTAAAGAGACAACGTGAAAATGAATGTAGATCAATGAGACGTTCCGCAAGATCGTGGATGTGACGTCATCGCTTGTTAACCCACCGCAAGGCTTCGCTGCGCGGTACGGCCGCACGTAAATCCTGCGGCCGGCCCATTAGACTAGACCGTGAGCTCTGCGAGTGAAAGCCTGACTCGGGGCGTGTCCGCTTTGCACAAATTGCGCTTTGCGAACTTAACTGCAAATGTCAAAGAACCGATCTGAACTTTGCATATTACAACTGTATATCGTGAAGATAATTCGCTGAGTTTACACGAAAGGAATATTACTATTTGTTTCTATCATTTATATAACTACATTTTAAATAGTTTCATATAAACGAATATTTAAATGACAAGAATCCTTGGCAGGGAATTCGCCGGCCTATTTTGAATTTCATTTAGGCTATATCTGATAAAGTGTATATGTATAAATCTGTGTTAAAGTTGATAAAAGGATGTGTTGTTGTGGAGTTTCTTCCTGCTTCTTGTCCACAACTATAGCACCTTGCGAGCCAAAGTCGAAAGAAAATTTAATTAAGAAAAAAAAATATATAAGACTATTTAAATAATAATTATCATAGTACACGATTTTTTTTTAAACAAATAATACAAATTTTGGTTTTGATTGACATCAAATATTTGCCACCTAATTATGATCACATCATTACCCTCATCATATCAGCCATAGGAGTAATAGACAGACTATTAATTAAAAAAACAGGTTCGGTTAGAAGTTGTCTGTATGAAAGGTTCTCCGACAGTAACGAGGTTATTTGTTCACTTTATGGATTTCCCACGCTTCGCCAATTGGAAAACCAAAAAAATTTACACTATTATTAAGTGGCAAAATTTTATGTATATATGAACGAACGAAACTTTTATGTATAACGAAAATTTTATGAATATATGAACGATGAATATATGAAACGAAGGTGAATATATTGTTGATTTGAAATAAAAACTCGTTGAAAATGTAGTCGTGTGAATTTAACTTGATAAAGCGACATTACTTGCCGGTGATACAATTGGGTATCTCAAAACACAGTAATTTTAATCGCCTGTAGCATGTATGTGATTTCAACGGTGCAATAAGCTGCTCTAAAAGAGATCTATTTACCCTTGACTTTATTTTATGTTCTCTACAGAATAATAATACATATAATATATAAGTATGCATTTGATGATATGATGATATTTAACCAAGTTGTTGTGCACGAATCTATGCAGGTTTCTGATTTTTTTTTTTAATTAATAAAATTAATTTAATTAATTAAAATTAATTTCATATTTATGTAATGTGTTTCCTTCAAATTTATTTTAGTTCGTGGCGTTGAGTACAGCTAGTTTTTTTTTTAAATAAAATAAAACGTATTGCATAATGAAATTTTTTTCCGCATATGTGTATATATATATATATATATATATATATATATATACGTGTATTTTTTTTTCATTCGTTTCCGCTGCTTTATGTAAGGCAGGGACTACGATTTGATCAAATATTTTTTTCAGTATATTTACTTTTATTTTTCCTTGTCCTTTCATTCTTCATAATTTCTATCTCACATCACTTTACTTCCTTCATGTCCATTCCTTGTTAAAATTGGTTCTTTATATATATGTATTAGGTAAGCATGTGATAATTTAAGAACATAGGTTCATATTTAAAATGAAAGCTGGGCATCGAATAATTAATCAGATAACTGGCTGCCGGCATTTACGTACGTATGTGTATTTAAATCTGCAACCTCAACTATGAATATCAATGTAAGCAAACATTAATGGGTCGGCTCGCGAGACCGCAATGCGGGGTTTCTGTACCAGGCGTCACGTGCGCGTGTGATCCGGACCGGACGGTACAACGACTGTTAAACTACTTCTGTGTTACTCTGTACCTGTAAGACACCAATAAATTTCTCTTGCATATATATATATACCGCGACCACTTTCTCCTCCCTACTCCAAATTGCCATTAACAGGTTGTGCGCCAGTATCTGTGCGGTGGTTGCCGTATTATATATACATACGTACATATATACATGTATATATATACATATACACATTACCAATCACCTAGTAAGTTAAGTGTGTATTCTTACCGAAGGCTCCCGAAGGAGTCCACGCACTTACATACAAGACAGAAGCTTATGTTATGAACATTTAACACTGTCAACTCCATGCCCTATAATATATATATATAAATATATATCAATATTGGATTCGTTAGACCAAACCCATTGGTAAATCTTGTTTGAAATTTTGGTGTTATGTTTTTTTTTTATTAAACCCACAACAATAGATTAGTATCTTTAAGCCTGTTCCAAACGATTTTTACTATTGTCATAGAGCTAGAGCTTCTTCCTGGCCTTGCAATCAAGCTGGCTAAGCTAGAGCTAGCTTGAAATCAGAGCTAGCAGAAAGAGCTGCAGCGAACTGAGGTGGTTTTTGAAGTGAGATTTTTAATGACGTCACGTATAAATTTTTTGACTTGTATTTGGTTGCGTTAGTAAATTCAATTTAAATCAATTAATGTATGGTACACCATATCCAAAAATCTATGTTGTCAATCAGTAAATATTAAACATGTATTGTTATTTATTATCTTTCCGTGTATATAAGTTTGAAGTAATTTTCCTGAAGTATTCCTTTACAAAAAAAAATATAACATGTTTCCGTATGATAGCCTTATAAACAATATTTGTATATAGTCGTAGAAGACTCGAACCTTTTTGTTGACAACGGTTTAATACATAAAACTTTTACACCTATAACTAATCCTCGATACCGTTCACGTTTCTGCGTAGTAAAAAACTGTATTGCAATAAAGTTTTAAATAGTCAAGTCACAAAATTAATCCCCCCATCTTTCTTCCATCGGACAAGACGCACGGATATACGTCATCTAAATACGATTAAATATCCTTCTACCCGCACTAAGCGATTTGCTAATATTTTTATAGTACAAATAAATACATTTAAAAATATTAAGTTAAACGGAAATATATGTACCTAGTCCGCCATATTGGAACGGCGTCCATCTTGAATTTTAAATTTTGACATAATCATCGTGTTTTACTAGCGTAGCCCTTTCATTTGATACCCATATTGAGGGGGTTAAGGAAAAATACGTAATCCGCCATTTTGTATCGGCGGCTATCTTAGATTTATAATGTTATTGATATTTATTATATTGTATTGTCATCTAAATTAAATGTGTGTACCAAATTTCAGATCAATCTGACAACGGGAAGGTGCTTAAATTTCAATTTTTAATTTTGATCCAAATATATTCCGTACGGGTTGAACTAAATAAAACCGTTTAACAAACTACCTGCGTCATTGTTTCCAGACAATTATAACTTAGGAGTCATCAAGAGTGAATAGGTTTCTTCTAGGCAATCATATAGCATCGTTGTCATTGCTTAACATCAGACGAGAGGTCAAATGCTTCGCCTATAAAGGATAAAAAGACATGAGCAGACAATGGGCCGGTTCATTATTTAAAACGTATACGAATGCAGATGCTTCATGGCGTCCCTTCTGCAGGTATGTAGGTTAGTAGGTAAGGAGCTTTTGGCGTCGCCTCTGCACGGCGCGCTCGAGAACGCGGACATTGAGTTCCGTGCGCCGATTGTTACTTTGTATTTCTTCCAGTAATCACGCTTTTTAAATATTCATCTTATTTTAGTAAGTCGAAAGACTATTCAAGATTCTTTGTTAGAAGTATGTCGGATGTCATATATCCGATTGTAACAAAAGGACTGCCTCTAAGGGTCTATGACAACCTGCAAGGGGTCTACGTCAGCGAAAAAAATTTGGGGGTCCATGAAATGAAAATGGGGGTCCACGAAAGTGGATCTCAACACATACACTGATAGTACCTATTTACTTACATCATACTATCTTATAATATCAAAACATTTACATTATTTATAAAAGTACCTATGAAGTTAAAAAAATATTATACATGTTTATAAAATTGTGTAAGTTGTAGGATGTTGGTATTCGCTTTGTGGTCGCAATACATTTTGAACTTGTAAAAACCTGAGAGTCGCAGTCTCAGAGCTTCGCTGCCTTGCACTGACTTGTTCAATTCGTCACTCTCGTCGTCTTGCCAGTACTCTACTCTCACGTCTAAGTAGGCAGTAGTTGTGCACTTCATTGCACGACTACTGCTGCATAGCGGAAGTAGCTATATATTAGTCCTTTTCTTACTTAGGATGGACTTATGCAAAGTAACGCCTGAATCAATTAGATATATATCCAATTGTTACTGCTTACATAATAACACATTGTTTCATATGAGAATGATATAAATCGGTCCGCGGAACGACTAAGTCAAAAACACCACTATCAAAAAATTAAGCTGTTACCATATAGATAGGAGCGTCACAAAGTTCGACAGTTGCATCTAGAATATTTAAATGATTCTATAAGTTTCGTGTAATATCGTGTTCATTCCACTCTTCTTTCAAATCGTCGTTACTATCTGATGCTGTAATATTTCTTTTTTATATTGTGGTGGTCAAATATCAGACTCGCTCTCTTCTCGCAGTGTCATTATCACATTCACCACAATTTGATTCGCAATCACTCGGACAATCAGATAAAGCATCTGCGTATAATTAATTGAAATATTCATCATAACAAATATTGTTTACAACAAAAGATTTGGCAGCTCTTATAAGCGAGAGAAACAGCTTGTGTTATACTGTCTAAAAATTGTAATGCATGGTCGCCAACAGAGATAACAACAGTGATGCAAAAAAAATCTCATGACGAATTTACTTGTCGCCGATCAGCAACGTTAAGCCTTAAAAACACGAATTAACTCGTCACCGGTAAACAATCTGTTAACATGATGATTGTACCTCTTCTTAGATGAGAGTGTGTTTGGAACTCTTCTAGTTTTAAGTTCTAAGATGTTATTGTATCCTAATTTGAACCTTCTATATTTACAAGTGACTGCGAAAGTGATGAACAAAAATTTATCCAAAGTCGAATTTATATTACATACGGTAATTCGTACGTGAGTCGGTTTATCAGATTTGAGAGCATTCTCGTATAACGCGCACATATGATCCCGTATAACACAAAAAAAAGATTCACATTCGACTTTCATTTATGGGAGTTTAAATCGAATAAATATTATATTAGCATACAATGTGCAGTATTAAGCGAAGTTTATTATGAACAAATACTAAATTTCACTGTACAAAAATTTTGTTCGGGTAATCGCCGTGTTAAAATTTGTTCTGTTTAAAGAAATAATTATTACACTGTCAGATGTAGTTAACTTTGTAATGTTCTTGGAAGACATATGCTTACTTTGGAGCAAAAATTGGTTGAAATCCATCTCGTAGGATCTCAGTGTGGCTTGGTGGTGAAGATTTGCCTCATTCATCATTATTTCAGACGTTATATGTTACAATTTTGTACCTTGGTCTCCCCCATAGATTTAGATTGGTTCAATTAAAAGAGACAACCAAGGTCTTCCAAGGTTCTTAACAAGTTTTTTTAATAAAAAGTTTTTCTCTCGAAATTTCTTCACTGTTTGTGAGTACCGACGTGTATGTAATTTACAGATCGCCTTGCAGGAATATAACCTGCGACTTTAAACATTCTAAATTCAATTTTAATTTACTCAAGTAGATTTTATTAAGAGAAGAACATCTATTTCAGAGTTCCCCAAACTTTTTTGTGTCGTAGACCCCTTGCCATGTTTTTCCGTGTTGGGTAGACCCCCTACTTACCTGATATTGATTTCCCGTAAATTTCTAACTGTACTGAAGTTTAGTGTTAAAAACTAAAAATACTATCAGTTTATATTTTTTAAAATATTTTCTTAGCACTTTTCTTTTCAAGATTCAGGAAACGAATAAACGTATTTGTCCCACATTCGTATTTATAGAGTGACGAATTGAACATGTCAGTGTATGGTAGCGAAGCTCTGAGACTGCGACTATTTGTAAATCAATTAGTCATATGAAATAATCAACGTACGTGTTTCCTGCGCGTATGAAATTCACCTACGCGATAGGCTTCCAATTACTTCCAGCATCGCTCCGTAGCCGCTGAGGCTGATTCGTAATTCATTCCTCATCCCTCCTTACGTGAGGGAGTCTTCCACCCTCCCCGTCCCTCTTACACTCGATTAACTGTATTACTGTCTCGCAGGCGAGTAGGCGTTTGTTCTTGGACGATGGCCTAGTTGTATCGACGATAATTATTGCTTCATACATAACGACGGCGGATAGTGTAATTAGTGGTAAATAAGGTTTAATCAGGATAGTTTTTCTCCGGAGATTCTTCAGGTATTTCTACCGATGTAATGGCATGGTAGCCATACACCTTCGAATCTCAATGACACGAATTGAGTGATAACCTTTGCACCTGGTCACTCCATGGAGCATCTGCAAGAGTACTTAAAGGCTCGATGGACTCCCAATCAAGTGAAAAATCTATTTGGGCTCGCAATGAGGTTCCAGAAGAAGTTCTTAAACCTTAATACTGAAAACAAGACAGACAAGAAACAGGTGTTGCACTTTGTTGCACGATTACCACTGTATGTGCAGCTGAAGTGGCTAGATATTGGTCGTTTTTTTACTTAGGATAGACTTCTGCAAGGTAACGCTTGATTTCATTAAATAAACTGAAAACAAGAGTTAAGGTAAGTTACCCAATAATCTCCATTCAAAGGGAGCTACCATGGAGCATCTACCAAAGCTATGTAAGCGCTCGCCGGCCTCTGAATTCCCTATAATAGAAGGAAGTAGCGGCCATGTTTTCCCCAGAAGCCTTCGCGTTTCGCTAGCATAAAAGATGGCAAATGATGGAAAGTGCCTTGAAGGTATGTAAATAAAATCAATAAGAATTAATTTAATGGAATCAGACGTTATTTTGCGGAAGTCCACCCTAAGTTAGAAAAGGACCAATATATAGCCACTTCCGCACACGCAAGTCGTATTCATGCGATAAAGTGCACCGCCCGCCAGTCTGCTGATAAATGCGCATGCGGCAAACAATGCGAATACGACTGCATGTGCGGAATTGGCTATATATTGCTCCTTTCCTTAATAAGAATTAAAGAAAATGTAGAGCAAGGAAAAAGGTAGAATGTGACGAATGAAAGGAAAAAAAATCAACAAAAATATAATGAAAAATCGTGAAATCAAAGTCTCTGTCCCAAAAATGGATAGAGAAACGAGAGATCCTCAAAAACGGGAGTTGTATCAAAAAAACCTGAAGGAATGAAATTAGGCCTCAGGCAGTGAATTTTTTTTATTAAAGAAAGAAAAACGAGGTATATCGTGGTAAACTAACGACCCTTTGTGAACATTCTATACGAAAGCGCTTCACTTCGTCGAGCGAAATAGTTTGGCAGCGTCGTCGTTTGTGTCCAAGTATGGCGTGAATGCCTTCAGACAAAATATCCTATTGCGTTAACCTGTAAGGCTGTGTCTTCGTATGTCAGATGGAACGCAGTAAAGCGGTATGTCAATGTACATGAAATAAAAAATAATTTTAGATTATCTTGGCAAGTTTTGTGAAGAACGGAATCTGCGCAGAAAACAACTACATTCGGCAGGCTAGATACGAGAGATCGGCTCAGGTACGACACAATAGGACTTCCTTCGACACTCTCCGACATAAACAAACTGCTTAGTAAGCGGGCACGGGTACTGCAAGCAGTACCTGCACCGTTTTAAAATAATCGATAACGATACTTTCCCATGTGACGGCTCCACAGTACAGACTTTTCATCACTTACACAGACACTGCTCCCGATTCGAATCCAAAAGGCGTAACCACGTGACCATATATCAAAACCTTAACACGCTTCCGTTCAACTTACCGGACCTCCTCGAGAAAAAATCTACAGCAGAATCTTTTGATGAGTTGTCCCGGCACATTGTCCTAAATTTCAAGGCATTTAACGGTCTGTAGCGCTTGGGCAGCGACTTGAAATAAAATAATGTATCAGCTAATGTATAATTGAATAAAACTTCCAAATTGTATTTTTATATGTTTAAATTTAATCTGTATTTATATACCCATAAGAAAAATTGTAAATGATGATAAAACGCTGTCGTGACTCGCAGCTGGGAGAAGAAAGGTCCGTATCAAATAGCGGCATACCTTTCCCAACTGTCTTAGTAAAAGCGCGCTTAGTAAAAGCAAAAAAAAAGAATATTGTAAACAAAACACTAGCGATACAATTTAGAATCAATAAAAGATGGCGGTCGACAATTTGACAAGAAGACTCACGAGCAGACACGTTGACTGGTTTTAAAATTAACCTAAAATGAACGTGGAACTGGCGGACTAAAGATGGTTTATTTATTTTAGTTTATCTAGAGTTCACATGCAAGATTCTTCTCTGACCTCTTTCCTATTTTTATTCTCTGTATTGTTAAATAAAAATTGCTATACGGCAATCCTAAAACGCAAAACATATACAAACATAATTTATGCCCAATTGTTGAAACTATAATTTGTAATTTCACAGCGAAAAGAAATGAATGTACATAGTAGAATTCTCTGCTTAAATCAAAAGCAGTATTTAATATACAGGATAATCACTATGAAATATGTTACATTAAATCATTTCTTCACACAGATTATAAACAATATTCTAATATGTAGTTATTCGAAATTTGAAAATGCTTGCTAAATTATTATTACCTTATTTGAAAACTAAAACCATAGATTTTTGGATAGAATGTCGACGTCGTTTTCGTCCTGGATGTCCAAGAGTACAAAGAAGACCACTACAAAGAGTAGACCTCCCCCAAGTTATATATGGGGGATATACTATAATCGCCACTCTTGGTAGGCGAATTGAGGATCCAGTGTGGTTTTGTGGTACGTTGAGGAAGCTGCTGCCTATACTCTGAAAATGTATTTGTGACCAAATGCCATTGGTCACAAATACATTTATTAGCCTATATTAGCGCACAAAGTGTAAATTATATATGATTATGAAAAAGACCAATATTTAGCCACTTCCGCACACGCAGTGTTAGTCGTGTAACAAAGTGCACCGCCCGCCAGCCCGCTGATAAATGCGCATGCGGCAAACAATGCAAATTACACAACTACCACCGTCAAATCACTCAACACGTGTTTCACCCCTCCACGGGGTGTTATATTACACCGATTTGTGTCAAACATATTATATATGATTGTATCCCGGGAATCGAAAGCGCGATGTACTATCGCACCGGATAGAATGTACCACTTAAAAATTTATAGAAAACGAGTTATAAATTCACCTATTTACAGCTGTTACACCAATAGTCAATCATCCTGTAGGCAACAATCATTTGTGCCTGTTAAAGAAGAGCTAATATGAGGTACAGAGCCCTATAGAGCTAAAGTCTGCCAAAATCGAGGGTAGTCTTGAGTATATATAAAAATAATGAGCGAAAAGGATGTCAACGCCCAGGATAATACAATAAAGAGCATCGTTCTTATCTGTGCGGCCGACAGAGAGATGTTATGGGCGTTCCCTTTACGACCATATAGTACACCAAGCCCGCTGTATCTTATTTATTATATAAATGGAATAATACTGGAATATCTTGGAGAGGTATTTAGTAAAACACGCACAAATATGTGAAGAGAAAAAATATTTAACAAAAAAATATAAATAATGGTTTGGAAAAATATTTATTCTTTGTTTTTCCGATAGATGGCGGTAGTGTTCGATGACTAGTAAAGCATCGATCAAACAATTCCAACTTTACGCTCATTGTCAAGGTTACATTTAACACTATACGCCGATTACATAGCTCAAAACACTAAAGCAAATATATGGATATTGCAAATATATACGTATAGTCGTTACATATCAGAAAAATTCTAATTTTGTAGTTGTGGGAACAATTAAAATATAAATAAAACAAACTAGAAGGCCAATATAACAGACTAAGATTCTAAATCATCATTATCATTTCGACCGTCAAGACAGTCCACTTCTGGGCATAGGCCTCCACTATATATTTCCAATAGTAACAGATCGAAGCGGCCTGTATCAAAGTAAAAAAATCCATTTGTCTATTTATGTGTTGTTGTGGAGTTTATTCTTGCTTCTTATCCGTAACTATAACACCTTGCGAAGCAGAGTAGATTAAAAAATAAATAGACATTAAGTATCAACAATAAGAGTTCTGTTAAAAGTTGAAATGTTGAAAAAAGAATTTAATGTTTATTATTTAGATTATGCAAGATTTTAAATACAAGAAGCACGTAATGTTTCTTCCCTTCAAATTAACAAGTAGGTAATTAGAATTATCACAGTATTCAATAGAAGTGAAAGGACTAGAATGTTAAGTGGCTTCGAAATAGAATTAGTTTGTTCCCTGGAGAGGCGTTGAAAGTGTGCAGAGGTACCGGCATCGATCGGGTGAAATACTGTTCTTGACCTTCGTGAAATATGCCACCGGACGCTGTCACCTTAAACATATTTGATATGATTTTATTTTTACACAGGAATATAAAATAACGATTTAAATGAATATGAACATCAACATATCAGCCATGACTTGTCTACTATTGGACAAAAGCCTCCCGCATTGATTTTAGGATTAGTAGAAAACAGCCTGCATCCTGTGTCTTATATCCTTGTGGGTGGACACCTGGTCAATTTGCAAATCGTAAGGGATATATCAGTTCCTTTTCGAAATCATCTCTTAGAGCAGAGTTCCCCAAACTTTTTTGTGTCGTAGACCCCTTGCCATGTTTTTCCGTGTTGGATAGACCCCTTACTTACCTGATATTGATTTCCTGTAAATTTCTAACTGTAGTGAAGTTTAGCGTTAAAAACTTAAAGGAAAAACACATTTTAATTTATACATTTATTAATTGAATTTAAATTAAAACTACTTAAAATAAAATTTTGTATCTGTTATGTAAAATATACGTACGTTAAATAAACATAAAATAAACTAAAAATATCACAAGCAATAAGTCAATATTTTAGTGAGAAGGATGAACCTGATGCTTTAATAATAAATTATCAACATTTGGCGTCAATTTTGTAAGGATTAATCATAAATCTCCTCGGCTAATGATGTCCAGTCTGTGGACCCCCATTTTCATTTCATGGATCCCCAAATTTTTTTTCGCTGACGTAGACCCCTTGCAGGTTGTCATAGACCCCTAGGGGTCGATATAGACCACTTTGGGAATCACTGCCTTAGATAAATGCCGAGCACAGCCCTCTCTATTGCTTGTGTTGCGATACTATGAGAATTCCAATGAAGCAAAAAATTCATTTTTAATATAGTGAAATTTTCTCAGTATATTAAAGAGAAATGCTCTCAGGTAATAACATTACACATATATTTCAATGTACGCTAAATGCAATGGAATATGTGTAATGCATGAAAGGGAGCCGATAGAAGCGGAGTTCGCTCCCCGCTCAGCTGTTAGTTCTCGGATAAATTTAATTAATCGCTCGACGTTGCTGGTCCATGGCGGCGTGCGTAGTGCATGTCGCAAATTGTCGCCCCACTGGGCCTTCGATGTACGGTGGAAATGTGTTTTGTTAGACGACAAGGACGATAATGCATTCAATGACCTCATAGTAGAGGATTTATTCGTAATACCTTCATACTAATATTCTTACACCTCTATTTAAGAATTAAAAGCCTTCAAAGTATTGGCGCCACCGCGGAATCCTTCGAAATTTCAGGTCTAATAAAATCTCAATAGTTGACCCCTTTGAAGTGATACAAATATCACCCTGCGTTTAACAGGTTCTGCAAGGTAGTGTTACAGCAGACAATTGATAAGAACAAAACTAAGGATTGAAATAAGGAGTCGAGTAAGCTCGACGACAAGAAACCGAAAGTAAAATGTAATAAAGACCGAGGTGGTCATCGTTGTCCGTTAAAAGACACCCATGGGGTGTATAACAGTGTCCATCTCGCGGCGGTAGCAATATCGAGACGGACGAGACTCAAGATGCGATCGCAAGGTTCGTCGATGTGAATACAGCAACCGCTGCACAGATACTGGCGCACAACCTGAGGATGGCAGTATGGAGTAGGGATGAGGAAGTGGTCGCACGAAATATTATCACAAAAACTGGACATTGTTAAGGCGTCGTTAAAATAGATAACGAGACTTCGGCGTGGAGGGCCGTGGCCTCTTTCTGTGAGACCGTCATGGTCCAGAAGGAGGCGGCCGAACGGGATCGGCAGAAGACAGATCCCGCTCGGAGACGACGCCGTCAGCGCAGGACGCGCCTCGCGACGGCTCTGCAGTGAATGGTGCTCCCCTGCCATAAACGAGGCCTTCGGAGTCGCGGGAGTTTAAGGTGGGAGCCCTAAACTCCCACTAGTTTCGGCGACTCTGAGGCGAACGATGGTTCGACGTGGTCTCGAACCATCGTGATAGCACCACGAGGGTTTCGAGGGTAGCGTATCCACGCATACCCCGGGACGGGCTATCGAAAAAATAGCACGGCGCGAGGGAAGACCGCGTGGCGATCCCTGACCGGGAGATACCGCGGTCCCCCGTATAGTGTAGAAGGCGAACACTGGGGGGTTTTTAGTGGGTAGGAATCCCACATACCCCTGTCCTGCCCCCAGAGGCAGGGCATCTTCAACATTTCCCTTGAGGATTTTCCCCACCGAAACAAATAAAAAAGATAACGAGACTTAGTACATACTAACATACAAAATCTTAGACAAAAAAACGCTTTATGTCTGCGGACTATAGATCCTAATAATAAATAAAGTAGTCGACAATATTCCATACAGACATTCCTACATAAAATTATTATCGCTGAACAATTAACTTGTGTAGATCGTTAAACATATTTCTAAATTAAAAAAAAATGTCGGATTCAAATGCGCATCGTATTGGTTCTTGAGTGACGTCATTAGTACAGTGTTACGCAAATTGGAGCCGCAACGCGACAGACTAATTTGTCTGTCTACCCACATCATATCAACTCTGTTGTAAAATGCCAATAATTTTATAAACGATGTTTCTGTGTGGCTTTTTATGGCCATCCGTTTCTATGGACCTCTCGTACTACTCCTGTCTTTTATACAGGGACTATTTTGAAAAAAAAAAACACTTTTCTTTTCCTTCTCAATGTAATTTATTCATTACCTCACGTTCGTCACCCTTCCGCCAGAATACTTCAGGTTTACATTTGGTTCTATTTTATTTTTATTTCTTTTGAGGCAGCTCTGCGCGCATACGCCGTTCGACAACTACTGAGCTTCCCGCTAACGCGTGTTGCTATATTCGATTGGTGATGAACGCTGTTAGCTGTATTGGCATTTACAGCTTCTTTGGCCTCGGGGCCCACGTATCTGAAATCTTTGCCGCATACGCATTTATCTGCATTATCTGCAGGCTGGTGGGCGGTGCATTTTGTTGCACGACTACCGCTGTATGTGCGGAAGTGGCTAAATATTGGTCTTTTTCTTAAATAATCTATGTATGCTATAATATTTTAAACCTATAAACAATCAATAAACATTAATGGTTTAAAAATGATATATATATAAAATTTCGTATTGAAACACTATATTAAGTGCAATAAGTTCTCAAGGCAGGAGCCGTCCGAGACTGGACTGAGGTGCGGGGGAGCTTTCCCGAGGGGGTGTAGCAATACTGAGTTTTCGCTAACAAAGCCTTGTCAGTAAAAGGATTATTTTCTACGAGCTTTCACTCGCGACTTCCCCGCGTCAATTATTTTTAAAACCATGAAAAGCTTATCGCAACTTACACGGGCGAAGAATTTTTTATACTACTAGCTGATCCCGCAAACGTTGTTTTGCAAAAAAAATATTTTTAATTTTCAATTTAAAAAAAAGGGTTGATCGTAGAGGAATGAAAATTTAGGGTTGTATGTATTTTTGTATGTTGTATCATAAAAAAATAAAAACACAAAATTTCGTCAAAAAAATAAAAAATAAAATTTTAAGGGTGAACAACCCTTATCATTTAGGGGTATGAAAAATAGATAGTAGCCGATTCTCAGACCTACTAAATACGCATATAAAATTTAGTAAAAATCGATCAAGCCGTTTCAGAGGAGTTCAAGTTCGACCACCGTGACACGAGAATTTTATATATTAGATTTAATCCATCTATGAAAACTTTTTTGAATTTTATTCACGTGAGCAGTTTATACATAAGAGAATAAAATAGGTAAAAAAAACTTTGTTCATACACTACAGCAGCACAGAGTGGGTATAGATGTTAAAGCAGGGGTGAATATATAGCTAATTTACAAAGAGCTTTTAAGCTTTTACACTAATTCAATCATCCTGTATAAAGTGATCACTTTGAAATTTGCGATTAATAACTTATAGTTGTACAAAGTCTGCACGGACAGATGGTAAATAATAATTTATTTTAATACTAGCTGATCCCGCAAACGTTGTTTAGCAAAAAAAAATTAAATTTTTAATCAACAAATAAAAAAATAAGGCTTAATCGTAGATGGATGAAGATTTAGGGTTGTATGTATTTTTGTATGCTGTATCAAAAAATAAATAAACAAAAAAAATTGTATAAAAAATTTGTAAAAAAATTTAGGGGTGGACCATCCTTATCACTTAGGGGTATGGGAAATAGATAGTAGCCGATTCTCAGACCTACTGAATACGCATATAAAATTTGGTAAAAATCGGTCAAGCCGTTTCGGAGGAGTACGGTAACATTGTGATGTGACATGGAAATTTTATATATTAGATATAATGATCAGAAAACGCTTATTCTTAAAACATCATCATTACGTATCTATTATTTCTGAAATCATTTATTTAACCATACATTTCACAGTTAGTGAACTATGCATTCACACCTTTAAAGCCTTTACATATATATATATATATATATATATATATATATATACACACACACAATTACCTAGTATGTCTTCTTACCGAAGGCTCCCGAAGGTGCCCACGCGCTTATATACAGAACAGAAGCTTATGTTATGAACATTCAGCCCTTTCAACTCCATGCCCTAAGTTGTAAAAGCCAGCTGTGACGTTAAAAATATAAACAAAAACATTACTGTTTCATATCTATGTTTAGTGTTTCATTTCACCTGGACCTAAATTTCATTAAACGCTAGCGATATGAAAATACATAAATACTGTCTCAATGCATTAGATCTTGAATTCCAATAAATGGTTAAAACAATAAACGTAAATTTTTAGAACTTTGCAGGGAAGGTGAAGGAAGTGAGACGATGTGTGGAAGGATAGTATGGAAAGGAATGAAAGATATTGTAAAGAATGAACGATGAATATGGAAATAAAAACAAAAAAAATGCTCTGTAATTAAAGACCCTTTTCAACCCATGATAGGGGTAGAACGGAAGGCTTCCAGAAGCAGCAAAATAAAAAAAAATACAAAATGAACTCTTCAAATCGTCTCTTAACGTATCACAGTGTGGCATAGTAACATATATATATGTAGGGAACAGACCTCAATTTCATCCTACATTATCTCTATGAAATTAAAAAAAATGAACGTAAAATTAAAGAAATCTGAAGGGAAAGTGAAGGCGATGGTTAGAAGTAGGGAAAAGAATGAAAGATATTGTAAAAGACATCAGAAGAAAAAAATAAAAGAGATTTAGAAGGACGAAAGATGAGTATTAAAATAAAAAATATATAAATCCCCTTGTCCACCCATGATAGAAGTTCAACTAAAGGTCCCAAAGCACAGGACTTTTAAAAAAATTAAAACTAAAAAATTCTATATTGCATCGCATAAGCGTCAGTCGCTATTTAATATTAAAAAAAAGGTAACGCAAAGAAACATAACCTTAAGGAGAGACCTTTTTAAATAAGTACATATAAAGCACACCCGCTGCCTTTAAGTGTATTACGTGGCCTCGTTGTATAAAGTTGATTAAAAAATGTAATCCTAGTTCACGGTATAGAAGGCTGCTTGTTTTTAATTAATCGATACGTTATGTCATTCGTTGGATGTATGTATATATCGTTTGCTGTCTATTCATGTACGGTAATCCAGTGGTTGAGTACTATGACTTGCGATCATAGGACACGGGTTCGATTTCCGAGATACAATCTCATATAATTCACACTTTCTTCATTATTCATATAGGATTGCCACTGCTCTCAAACAAGTTTCCAGAAGATGGACATAGTCCTCTGCTTACCATAATACCACACTGTGATCACCAGCCCGCTTGCCAAACGTGACGGTTGTGGTATATCACCAAATAGATATCTTTGGGGTAGGTGATATCTTGCAATAGGCATGTTTAGGCCAAAACGACAATGGATGTATCACCTGGTTTAAGAAATAATTACTAATGTAATTATAAATTATTATTTACTATCTGTCCTTGCGTAGTATGTACAGACAGAAGTTGTATTCTATTAAGAACATATTTCAAAATGATCACTAAAACGATTGGTGATTGTAAATAGACGTAAAAGCTCTGAATGTCTTTGGTGACAAGCGAGTTGTACATTCACTCTTTTAGACCTATAACCAATCATTCTGTATATTAAAGGCGAACTCAAATATTGTCCTTTGCAGGATTAAAATGTGGTATTGTAATATCAATTGCACCTTAAGGCGATAAACAATGTCATGTCGGTCGATAGATGCCTATTAGGTTTTACTACAATAATGTGATATTGATTCCATAAACATATGTGTGTGTGTGTGTGCGCGTGCATGCGTGCGTGTGTGCGTGCTTGTGCGTGCGTGTGTGCGCGCGCGCGTGTTTATGTGTGTGTATGATAAAATTATCCAATATAAAATCCAAGATAAAATCCTCATATATACACACACCTATATATACATATATATGAGGATTATATTTGGAATTTTACGTTTTATATCGGGAAAAAATATTTCTCTAGTACCCACAGATAAAAGTTGCGGTGTAGTAAAAATTGGAATATTGATACAACAGGTCAAACGGGAAGATTGCGTTTCCTTCGGAAGTGTAGAAGCATATTTATTAATATTTTATTGGGTGTAGCCACCTGGCGGTGCCGCGCGGCGTCCCCGGCGCTCCGGCGGCGACGTCAGATGGGCGGCAAGCGAGCGCGGCGCGGCATCCCGCTCGACGTCCCCGCGGACAATGAACGCCGGCGTTCGGATGCAGAATTTTGAATTTCGAATATGGAATAAATTAAGGCATTGTTTTTAATTGTGCCTCGGTGACGGTTCGAGTGCATCGCCGGTTTTAAATCTGTGGACCTCAAAATGTGAATAATTGCTTGGTGTTTATGTGAAAAAAAAAACACTTAAATAAACTTACTCGGTTCGCTGGAATTGTTTACTCCAGGCGTACGTATTTAATTAAAACACGCAAATTCCCGCAAATATTTTTCATAACATACACACGATGACAAAAAATAACTTGATTTAGGTTTTATTAAATTGAATTTGACGATATATTCTACAGGTTGATTGGTAATAGGTTCAAAAGCTTTTAAGTTTTGACACCAATTTCTACAGATTTATATTTTAAGTGATCAATCTGAAATATGTTTCATTGATTTTTTTTTTATTGGAATCTAACAGCCAATAATTTCATTAGAATATCTGCAACGGCAGATAGTAAACAATAATTATTTTTAATCTGTAGTCATTCGAATTATAAAAACATTTTTTTATAACATTATCAATACGTTATGTATGACTTTTGAAACCATTGATTTTTGGATAGGGTGTTCTGTTATTTATCGACAACAAATGACATATATATTCATCCCTTTAAAACTTTTACATCTATAAACAATCATCCTATATGCTAGGACTATGTTGACTATCTTAAATTCGAATCTATCTCAATCTGACATACAGATACACTATGTTGAGTGTAAATATAAACACTTATATAGAATATTCATACGAAACCGTCGAATCGGTTTCTTAAGAAAAGAAAATCGAATAAACTATAATTGACTTACAATAATTTCCCAATAATTTATTTATGAAAAGACTGTTGCAATAGTGGAAATATCCCTGTGAATATATATTAAAAAAGGTTCATAATTTTTACATACTAGGTAGGGACTAGAAAAGTTTTTCATGTATAGTATTACAGAGAATGGAAAGTGATGTCGTTTCTGTCGGCATATTTTACAGAAAAATCAATTGATTTGTTACCGCTCCGGCATTAATAATTTGTATGCTAGATGACAAAAGGTTGTTGATGACGAAGGTGAATATATTGTTGATAAGTAATAAAAACTTGTTGAAAATGTAGTCGTGTGAATTTAACTTAAAAAGCGACATTACTT
This sequence comes from Battus philenor, assembly GCF_028537555.1. Lineage (NCBI taxonomy): Eukaryota > Metazoa > Arthropoda > Insecta > Lepidoptera > Papilionidae > Battus > Battus philenor. The sequence goes on along the minus strand of NW_027181676.1, from coordinate 14,032,208 downwards.
TCCGATACCCCTAATACGTATATAGTTAATAAAATCTTTATGGTTGTATTACCTGTATCTGGCTGGTTGTAATGATATTAAAAAGGTTAAATTTTAAAAAAGGAACAAGGTAGAGCAAAATTTTGATTTGGCTTGTTTTTCGTTTGTATTTTATGTCAAAATGAGGTCATCTAAAATTCGATACGTTTTAAAATTTTAACTCAAAAAATGCCGACGAAGTTTTTCTGCAACTTTCAATTTTTTTTAATTAATGTCGTTGCCTAATTAAAGCGTAATCCTTGTGCATCGCAACGGTTGTAAACATTTAAACGCATCGATGCTCGTTAAGCCTACGGTTGAGAGTTGTCAATGTGGTTAATTGTAATTGGATTTATTGTTATTGAAGGTAGTTTTTATTAGACATTTCCGTGTAATCATTACATCCAGAGAGCTATTCGTCTATAAATTCTAAATTTAAAATAACTTTATTCTAGAAGTCATTTATGTGGGCTTCTGAATTTATAAATTAGGAAAACATGCCGTAGACATGTTACGATTTTTTTACGTCTCTTGGGCCGTGAAGGGCTTATCTCAACAGGTCAAAATATTATTCAAAACATATTTACACACAATCACATTTACACAAAATCAACTATTTTTAATTAACAATACAAGCAGTGAGCTACAGAACGCCTATTTGTAGAAAAAAAAAACGAAAGTAAACTTAATAGTTGCTCTTTTATACGATATTTAATCATTTTTCATTTATACATGTGATTTAGTAAAGTTTTTTATCTGGTTACTCTAGATTGAAAAAAAAAATACGGTGTCAGAGTCAAAGAACGTAACAGCGTGTTACTGTTATAAAAAATAATATTATTTCAATATTAAAGTGAGTTTTGCTTCAAAATCGTTTTCGAGTCACACCCCATATTAAAATATCAATCGTGTAGTCAACATACAAAGTTCCACGCATTTCGATCAAGTAAAAACTATTAAATGTTATAGTGTATATATATAGTTTTAAGACTTAAAACTAAGAAACTGATGGTCTAATATATCTTGTGGAACTTTCTTATATATGCGTACACATTGACCTTTGAAGGATTTATTAACTAAGACTAAATTTGTCATTTGTCTGTCAGTCATATGAGATATATAATTTAAATTATAGAGAAGAAGCAGGAAGAAACTCTACAACAATTTTTTTTTAAGTTTGGCAATATGTTTTATAACAGGATATACATATACTTGTCTCGTCCGATATAGCCAATCTATTCATATTCAGCACATTGCTGAACGGATCAAATATGAGTGATTCTGTGCGTCTCACAGAGACATGTCGGACAACTATAGAGCTGTACAACCTTCATGACTACGACTATTTTAGGTTAAGATTCTAGGCATTGCGGTTTTGGGGAGTTCAGTAGCGTGCACACGCACCTTAGTCTGATATCGGCTCGTTATATTAAAGAGGTCCTTTGATACTGACTGCTGTGGTTTGGTCGATAAACCAAATGACACTCATAATTTTACTTACGGTACTACTATATATATGTATATATATATTTAAAATAATATATTTTTAAAAAGCTTTAATATGATGAATATATAGCTAATTTACTGCCAATTAATGTATCCATTATACTAGGGGAATAAAGTCAAAGGTAAATAGGTCACTTTTTAGACCAGCTTATTGCACCGTTGAAATCACATACATGCTACAGGCGATTAAAATTACTGCGTTTTGAGATATCCAATAGTATCAGTGGCACCGGCAAGTGATGTCGCTTTCTTAAGTTAAATTCACACGACTACATTTTTAACAAGTTTTTATTTCTAATCAACAATAAATTCATCTTCGTTATCGACATTTCGCTATCTAGTATACATATCAATGCCGGAGCGGTAACAAATCAATCGGTTCTTCTGTAAAATATGTCGACAGAAATGACATTACTTTCCGGTCCATCTATTCAAAAAAGTTTTAAAAATGATAAATAATGAAATGATAATTTTAGAATTTTATATTTCGAATGTTGTATGTTAAAATTACATTTCGTTTACTTTCTGCCACTGCAGACCTTGTACTGCAACGAGTTATTATCCTGCCGCATTTCAATAGAAAAAATAAATTATAGAACATATGTGAATAAGGTTTACGAGGGTATATATATGTCGAAGGAGGTGGTGCACTTCCTGAGTAGAAGTCCTTACTTTGGAGATAATATTCCGAAATAGAGAAACATACTGTACCAACTCCCATGCCGAGAAACAACTTCTCTTTAGCCAAGGCATTACCATCCACGAGGCTCAGGTGCTGAATAGCACTCGTGCTGTATAACAGTGTCTATCATGCGATGGTAGCGAAATCACGTCACACACGTGCGTGTATTGCACGAATTAAATTCAAAATGCGATCACAAGGTTCATCAATGTGACGCACAGATACTGGCGCACAACCTGAGGATGACAATATGGAGTACGGATGAGGAAGTGGTCGAATGAAGCGTAATCATAAGAACTGGACAATGTAGGGCGTCGATAAAATAGGTTAAGAGAAATCTGAACTATTAAAGTACAGTAATACCCCGCTTTACGCGAGGGATACGTTCCAAAAAAAATCGCGTTCACTGAAATTCGCATATAACGAGGTTTATGATTAAACATAGTCAAAAATTATTATAAAAAAAATACAAATCATTATAATCAATCACTTTAATTCTAGGAACACTTTATGCAACACATACTCTTATTTTTTACGGAAAAATACATCTATTGTCTTTTGGGTAACGTTTTGTTTACGTTCGTGTAAAATACGTTCATAACACCCAACACTGTTTTTAATTGTTTGACAGATGGTCAAGACACCATAGAGAAGTTGATGACTACATTATATTTAAACGCACTCTTTCGCGTAATTCAAGGCATTTGAGCGCGAAATTTACAATTCGCGTTATAGTGAAACCGCGTATAACGGGGTCGCGTAAAGCGGGGTATTACTGTAATTGCAAAAACAAAGTCACAGACGCTTATGTCTGTGGAATATAGATAGTAATAAAAATGTAACATACGTTGTATTGATCACTTTATATAAGGTGATTGGTACTAAATGTGAAAGCCTTAAAGTTTCCCGACGAAACTTAAACCGCGTTGATGAAAGAATAAATTTAAAACTGAAGTTATATTCGGAAGATTAGTTTATTGACGTCGTGTTCCTATTGAAACGTTCAGCGTTAAATGTGAGCGGTTTAATTTGAACTCGGGTCGAGTGGAAGTGTTCGGTATCAGCGATGTCTCCGTGCAGACGGGTTGACCTGATTATGTTAAATTTAGAGAAGATAGGTAAATAAAATGATGATAATATTAGTGTTGTGGTTTATGGAGATAGTTATTTAATTTAAAATATTTTTATGCAATTCACAAAAGACGAATTATCAAGTTTAGACGAATTAACACTATTGTATGGTTTCAGTTGAAGTTGATGATATTACTCCAGAGGCTTTTATAGCTTCATCGGAACTGAGTTCACGGAGCGGAAGGGTCCGTGAACTTGAAAATGAAACAGAAGCAGACAGACGTATAGTTGTACGATGACGTTCGCACGTAGTAAACCGCTCTACCCGAGTAGAGCTGTGTAGTGTTGATGTTGTGTATGCGGCTTGGGACGGCAGCGCGGACCACAGGCGAGCCAAGGATGGATCCGGATCCAACCACGGTTCGTCCACGCTGTTAGCGGTTAGGAAGCGGGCGGACCTAAGAACGGGTGTTGTGGTAGTAACAATATTAGTAAATTAAATAACAGTACAGAAAATTCGATGAGGAAAGGCGACGAAAGTGTGGTGAGGCATGAACGGAACAAAGAATAAAATAAATGAAAGAATATGTGAGGAATAAAACAAGAAAGAGTAATTGACGTATGAAGAAAGATGAGGATGTTAATAATAGAACTCCGTGAGAAGAATTATTATTGTTATAACATCTCTGTGTACCCAACACGGGGAAAGGACGAAAGGCCCCGCAAAAAACATAATGATAATTTAGTAAGGAAAAGCGTTTTTAATGTACATAATATTATATATTAAAATTAATTATCTTATGCTGTTTGTCCCCGGGGATCGATCACGAGCCGAATGACGCGGTGTGGGTAGGCAGGCCCACGCCCACTAGGTGGGCCGAGAACATAGTTACGTTTTGGAAGTCGCTGGACGCCTGCAGCGCAGGACCGGTTTTTGTTGTGATCTCTGAGGGTGGCTTATTTATATATATATATCGGCCATCGACTGAAAATAAAACCCGTCCTCAAACCAAGTCTACAAACTTTGTATAGCTAGAAGTTATTGGCTAGTCGCATTTCTATAGAGTTTTATTGTTCTACTAGCTGATCCCGTAAACTTTGTTTTGCCAAATTATTAATTTTTTGTATTCTAAGTCATGACAAAATAAAAACAAAATCTTGGAAAAAAATTACGTTTTTAATTAACTAATAAAAAATAGGGTTGATCGTAGAGAGGTGAAAATTTAGGGTTTTATGTATTTTTGTATGCTGTATCATAAAAATAAAAATAAATAAAAAATAATAAATAAAAAAAAATAATAATAAATAATAAAATGTAAATAAAAACGAAAAATTTTGTCTAAAAAATAAAAAAAATAGGGTGGAGGACCTCCCTAAACATATAGAGGGATGAAAAATGATGTCCGATTCTCCACCCTGGCCGATATGCGCGTTAAATTTTACGAAAATCGGTCGAGCCGTTTCGGAGGAGTTCAATCACGCACACCGTGACATGAGAATCGTATATATTAGATATATATGTTGATAGCAACAAAAGAGATTGAGTATTCATGTTATAGCTACTTGAGTTCTAAACACGAGTAGCTAGATTTAATTGTAGTTTCTATTTTCTTATATCGTACACAATTCATAGATATCTTAAATGTATAGTAATTTTATTAAATAAATAAATATTTTTCACGCTACGGCAGTAGAAAGCATAAATAAATCGAACATCAACAGTAAGTGTCGGTTCAATTGATTGAAACACTAACATATTTTATTCAAGCCGAACTCCCCACTCAACCCCACCCACCCCCTGTCGGTCCCGGGTACTCCTTGGGTAAGATTAATAAGGGGAGCTCGACCGGTGCTAACATTTTACTATTTCCTCTAACACTTGATTCGGGATTCCGAACCATCGACAATTGTTCGACCTCTTAGATTAGACCTCAATCATATTGACATTATGTGTCTCAATTTTGAAAATTGTTTAATTTAAAACATAATATTCATGGTCGTCTTCTATTGAAGAATACGTTACAATGTAAGTTATAAAAATGTTGTTTTATTATACTTGTTATGTGATGAGTGTCGTTCGTTAGGCGTGTTTAATTGGTTAAATAATTTATGTTTTAATTAGAACCATGAATATTTATATATATATATATGTTTATTTATTTATATATATATATATATTTACCTGACTTGCTCTGCTGCTCAAATAGCATTTGCGGATTTTTTATGGCCACCCGTTGTAGGGAATTTCTCGTTCCCTCCGCTTTTTTGGGACAGGGACGCTACAATATGGATGTAAATATTTATTTTTTATTTTTATTGCTTTTCCTTACAAGTTTTCCTCATACTTTACAAAATCTTTAATTCTTAACGTTCTGACCTACATTTTCATTTGGCGAGGTGGCTGAATTAGGAAAGATATCAATCAGCATCAGGAATTTTTTTTTTTTATGAAAATAGCTATTGTGTACCAAAAATAGAGGAAGTACGAGAAGTAATTTAAAGAAGTTATTTTAAAAAAATAGGCACTTTCGAATCATCAATAAATATAAAAAGTCGACATTGTTGTCCCTACAGAACGCTGCCATCAGCTCGGATGGCAGTTCTGCCGAGAGCCGGCGTGAAACTAAACAGTTGTTCTTTACAAATATAATTTTATAGAGAGTGCGCGACATGTAAATATTTGATTACTTTCTGATACATTAAACAAAAAGTGACTCTGTGTTTGGCACTAATCGGTGTAACATAACTCCTGAAGATGCCCCATGGAGGGGTGAAACACGTGTTGAGTAATTTGGTGGTGGCGGTTGTGTGATTCGCGTTGTCTGCCGCATACGCATTTATCAGCGGGCTGGTGGGCGGTCAATTTTATTGCACGACTACCACTGCATGTGCGGAAGTGGCTAAATATTGGTCCTTTTCTTAATTAAACAAACAGTATATTTATATCACAATAATTTTCACTCAAGGATATTCGGACCGCGGCTTGGAAATGTTTGAGGTAAAAAGTCCGAGTAAAAACCTGCCCACCAATCGCGCTCATTAGTACCTGCGAACATTGACCGCAGCGACACATTTTGAACCGGCTTTTAACGAAGTTATTCGTGAATTATTATAATTCCGAGTTTAGTTAACACACTTCACATGCCTTTACTAAAACTTTATCGTTCACCCAATGCTAGTGTTTTTTTTTTAATTTAAAATATAAACATGATTTTTATTTACAAAAAAAATTGTATGTATAAGTAAAAATTATTCGTCGTATGCTATATGTTTTCGGCGTAAACTAGGTTCTTATATATGGGAAAAATTGACAAAAATGTGCTTTCATTTCAAAATACAGAGTAAAATAAAACACCTGTCTATAGCTGTCAAACATTTGACGTCAATCAAAATAAAAATAGTTAGATTATTGCGGTCTCTTGTCACATCAAGGTGCATTAGGAACTCTCCGTATCTCATCACTGTAAGTTGAATTGTACTTGTATAATTATTCCGCGACGTGATTCCGGTACGGATCGACAGATGAGTGACGTCATCTGTCCGGCAAACTTATGATGAAGCCTGTGATGGGTAAAACAAACCAATTTGAAATTAAATGTAATTCTTTTTATTTACTATAAAAAAACTTAAATTTAACAGATATTTTGACATTATCAATAGTTGCAGATGGACAATTACAAGTTTTCACTTAAAGAATGAATTGCGCTCTACAGATATAATATTACAAATTAGTTATATACAACATATTATTTTAAGATTTATAATAAAGAAGGAAATAGTTATAACAATAAGTACGTAACAAAATGTATGTATCATATCTAATGGATTCAGGCGTTATTTTGCGGAAGTCCATCATAAGTAACAAAAGGACCAATATATAGTTACTTCCGCTATGCAGCAGTAGTCGTGCAATAAAGTGCACCGCCTGCCAGCCCGCTGATAAATGCGCATGCGGCAAACAATGCGAATTACCCAACTACCACCATTAAATCACTCAACATGTGTTTCACCCCTCCAGGGGCATCCTCAGGAGTAATGTTACACAGATTAGTGTCAAACACAGAGTCAAAGGCTCTGTGTTAGGCGGGCGATGCACTTTATTGTACGACTACTGCTGCATGGCGGAAGTAGCTATATATTGGTCCTTTTCTTACATGTATGTTTCAAACATTAAATACATAATAAAATATATACACTATCAAATTCAAAAAAAGAATCCGTCATAATCCTTTCAAGTTTCGAAACACTCGTGCAAAAAGGTCTAAGTCCATGTGAAGCCTTATTGAACTAGAACTTATATATAGGTTTTATACATATTTTTTCAAAAATAAAATTTCTCCGGACCTTTACAATGTAAGGTGTTACGCTTAGGGCTTACAATACCGGGATTCCGGAATCCCAGATAATTTTTGTCCGTTATTAAAAACCGATATTTATGTAAAAATACCGGTATTTTGTAATTACATTAGTTAATAAATATTGAATTTATGCACAATATAAATCTAATTTAAAATAATATTAATTAATTACAAGAATTTTTTTGGAGATACGAACAATTTCATCGTTTTAAAATTCGTATCGGGCACATTTATTTCACATGCCGAGCATGGCACCATCGAGAAGCGGCTTTGTCGACAATATAAAGCGATCGTTTGTTTTTTAAGAGAATACTTTAATAAATAAAATGCAAGTTATTAATATTAATTATTTCATAAATACATTCAATTTAATTATATATCTTGCTTCTTTAATTATATAATTCCATACGAGTGTCTTATATGTATAATGTAACATAGAATTTAATATGTACTTTTTTTATTTACACGTTTTTTTGTATCTATCTCCTCCTATACTCTATGTTATAAAATAAATAAAATCTCCTCATTTTAGAGCAAAATTTTAGTGGATTTCATATTATTTGTTAACAAGTCAATATAACAATTGAGGTAAGCGAAAATTTAACTAGTAATTTTTAATTATATTACCGGTTTTAACCCTTAATAGCCTGATTTACGAAAGTGATTTTTTTAATATTACTGTGTTTGCTTGAGGGTGTAGATGAAGGGAAAAATAGATTTTTTTTTAATTTCGTTAGAAAGAATATTATACAATAGTTAAATTCGTACAGCCAACCTATAAAGAAACTAATAGTAATGTGAACATTCGGTTTAAAAGATTTGTATCAAAATTGAAACTCTAGGCTATTAAGGGTTAATACCGATATCACGGTATTTAAAATTTCTAATATCAAGTACCAGTATTTAGATTTTAGTTCAGTGTTATAATCCCTAGGTACTATGTATATTATTTTTAAAATAAAGAGTTTGTGGATAATTTATTTTTAGTCGTTATTTATTGGTACTTTTTTGTAATAGAGTTATCTTATATTTAATTCGAGCCAATAGAAGTTTATCGAACTACCCACATACCCCCGACTTCGGTTCCATTTCAATGAAGCCAATTTGAATTGTTAGTCCGTCCCGTTTAACTTTCAGCGTTCGTCGCGTTAGTTCGGATGTTCCCTAAACGAATTGTCACTTGTTCCCGCTCAACAACCTCCGAATTTGATCGTGTTGTACTATTCAGAATATTTTATTCATAAAACAACTATATTAACTTGTTATTGATTCAAAAATATCCTAAAGTCTTTCTTATTTATTTATTTATTTTAAGAAATTACGGTTAAAGACCCTCATAAACCTCGTGGGATTCAAACATTTATAAGTTAAAACCGTACAAGTATAGATATTTATTTAATAGATAATAAAATAGCCTGAAGGTAAGCAAATCATTTATCATGAACCCAAACTGTGCTATCTAGTTCGATGAGGTTATAGGATATATATATATATATATATATATATATATATATATATATATATATATATAGCAACAATTCGCACATGAGAAAACGTCGCTCTACGTCTCTCGGCTTCTACTCATATGGCACCCAATGTCCTTGCTTTTAGATCATTCCTAACGCTTTTAAATGTTTTGAAACTGTTGACGCATCTACTTGCAACGTTTTCCCAAGCTCTACTAACGTTTGACATGGATCTTCTTCAAGCAATGCCTCCAATTCTTTGTCTTCAAATTTTGTCGGTGCTCCAGAACGCTCTTTGTCTTCAAGGTCAAAATCATTACTTTTGAAGCGCCTAAACCAGTCTCTGCACGTTGTATTCGACAAAACATTGTCACCATATGTCTCAACGAGAATTCTGTTCTGCTTCTGCTGCAGATTTTTTCTGAATAAAGCAGTGCAATAAAATTCCCCGCAAAAACACTTTATTTGGCACAAAAGAACACATTTTCACAAAAGGCAAATAAATATGTAGTTGACACTGTGGTAAACTCTATTCTACTATAATTTGAGGTTACATATAGCACTACTTTGGTGATTTGTTACCGTACGAAATTCCAGGCACAGAGTGCCGCAACGCCATCTTTCAAAAAACAGCGAGAACTTATTCAAGGTCCTAATATATATGTGTGTGTGTCCTATATACTTCTGCTTTTGTGCAATGAAACTAGGATAGTAGACGTTGACTCGTGTAATGTTACATAGTGCTACAATAACATCGAACAGATCGATCTATCCAATGCGGGTCATGAGTCAGAAGGAGTGCGCGTGAAGGAGTGACGTGAGGAACGTTTAGTTTCGCGTTTAAGTACGTTGAATGTGGGCGAGAGAGTCGTCACATAGACATTTACAGTGTTGTCACACCAACATTCTTTTACACGTAACAATGTGAACATTATAATATAAGATGATAATTACAAAGAAAATACGTGTTAAATATTTGAACAATAAATAATGTTGCAAAATAAAATAGTAAGGAAACCTAGAATGTAGTTGTTGAGGATGGATGTATGGCTAATGGAATGAAAGAGAGACTGGGAAAATTGTAGAACGAAAGAAACAGTACGACAGATAAGATGATATATAAAAGAGAAGAATGGTAATAATAAAAAATATGAATAAATTACTAGAATTAGAAAGTCCCTGTCCCACATGAGATAGGGGAACGAGAGGTCCCCAACAGCGAGGACCATTAAAAAAAAAAACAATATGAACATTGCCGATAGTGATATTTTGTTAATCCGTACATGTGAGTTTTCAAAGTGATCCATGTTACGAATCGAACTCGAAAGTTTTCTAATACAATCCTCAATCTTTCACCGCCAAGCCACAGTAGTTTTTAAACGGTTTTATTTAGTTCGACCCGTACGGAATTTATTTGGATCAAAATTAGAAATTGAAATTTAAGCACCTTCCCGTTGTCAGATTGATATGAAATTTGGTACACACGTTTAATTTAGATGACAATACAAAATAATAAAATCAATAACATAAATCTAAGATGGCCGCCGATACAAAATGGCGGATTGCGTATTTTTCCTTAACCCCCTCAATATGGGTATCAAATGAAAGGGCTACACTAGTAAAACACGATGATTATGTCAAAATTTGAAATTCAAGATGGACACCGTTCCAATATGGCGGACTAGGTACATATTTTTCCACAACCACCACAATATGGGTATCAAAAAACAGTTTAACTTAAAAGTTTTTTAAATGTATTTATTTTTAAATTGCCTTTTAAATTATCCTCCTTTTTTAACGCTATTGCGGCAAAGGATTTAAAATTACCTTTTTTTTTTTGGTTTTAACTCCGCAATTGCAGGCCGTATCCTCCCTACAGCCTGTCGCACGCAACCTTCCCAAATAGGCTTAACGTGAAACGGTTCAGTTTCGAATAAAATTATCCATAATAACTACCCACTTATCAACAAATGAAATTTCCTTAACTCGTTTCGCATGCAGACGAAATATCTTAAATTTACATGTTATTGCTTCGCATGGAAACCTTGAGTGTTTAATGAAAGCGAGGATTTTTTCTTATATCAAACACCTTGAAAAGTAATATGGTTTATCTTATTAGATCATTGATTTAACTACGAAAGCTTTTAATAAACAGTGACTGACTATAGGTGTGAAAGTTTTAAAGGTGTGAAGGTACAGATCATTTTTCAGATACACATTTACATTCGTAAAATCTGGGATAGGTAGTATTAAGTAAGAAAAGGACCAATATTTAGCCACTTCCGCACATGCAGTAGTAGTCGTGCAACAAAGTGCACTGCCCGCCAGCGTTTTACCATCCCAGCAATTAGGGCGGCGGTCGCATTTATGATACCCATGCGTTCAGCTTGAAACACTGCTGTGGTTACCAAGTGGCGTTGCTATGCTGATGTTCAAGTCTTCCGTGAAGTTCCCAGAGCCGGAACCATCTGCGGTTTTAGTGTAGGATTGTCATCAATATATCATTTAAACCATCTTTAAAGATAACAGTTAAATGTGAATCACTTGGACATTCGCGTTATAGGTCGTCATTCGTCATTATATAGGAATGTTGGTAAATCTCCTTTATGTTATAACACGGAACCTATTTATTGTGTAATAGGAGGATTACTGTATATATCTTGTCAACAATCGATGGAATATATTTCTATATCTACATCATAAATGTTAAAGCTCAGTGACATTTGACGCCATTTGTAAAAATTAAGGCACGTTCACATTATGACATTACTTTTGCGCCACCTGTTATATTGTTTTGTGTGTTTAATCTATGACACCTATTGTACTTTTATTCATTCATTTCAGCGGTATTATGTCCACTACTGGGCATTGTATTCAACATGTAAGCTTGGCTTCTACTTTTATTAATAAATGTAATCTGTGCATTTACATTATGGACGTTATAAATTTGACAGAACAATTATATTCGGAGAATTCGTTTTAGTGCCGTCGCCATTAAAATATTCAGCTTTAAATCTGAACAATTTAATCTTTTGTCTGGTGAAATTATTACTACCTTTTATTTGCAGTAGGTAGAAAAATATTTCTAATATCTTTTTAGTATTGTTTAATCTGTTCATGTTATGGGTAAAAGTCCTGTACTATGCGTGCCGATTCGCGGAATTGATACCAGAATTTTACAGTCTGAATTTTGGCCTGTTCACTGCAACTTCAATTTGCCAAACCGCTGGGGTATTTTCGTTCGTCTAATGATCTAATTTGTCTACGATTTCAAGCATGGCCCTGTTGGTACACCGTTAGTAAAATTATTATGAAAGATCAAAAGAATGTAAAATAATATAAACCATTAGAAATAACAATCTAGTAACTCGATGACTCTATACGTTTATTGTTTGTCTATTGACCCAATCAGTTTCATTTCGTTATGATAAAGGAAGGGGAACGACCGCTCGTTCGTTGCTCCGAAGTCGATTCCAAAAAGAAGCCGTATCGGAAAAAAAAGCTAATAAAACCGCCCAATTCCAGTTAATCATGGCACATCCTATTTCCCGGGTGCACGTTGAAAATAGATCCCTTTGGTACAAACCTACCTCTTACCGCACGTGGAATTGCAAAAAAAAAAAAGATTTAGCTTTTTTTTCCTTTTCGAATTTACCTTTTACAGCTAATGCTGTATCTCTATTTTTTTTTCTACCGAGTTTAGAGCTGCCAATGAAATTTTAAAATTACTTCAGTATTCGTCTGGTATAAGTGGATACAGGGTGTTTCGCTTTGTATTTTCGATGACTTCGTCTGGCACAGGCTTTCTAGTCTCAACTTTATGATTATATTTTTTTGAACACCTTCGTATCTGTGCTTTTGCGAACCATTTACCACGCTATCGCACAATACGTATAGGATGTGTTTTTCAATCTTGGAAACAAGTGTACACGTGTTTTATTTGAACAAAATTAACCTCATACCTTTCTCTTTGTAGTTGCTCCTTTACGGACTATGCACTATATATACTATAGACTTATATATGTTCGCTATAGTGAAACATCAGAATTATGTTGCGATAAATTTGAAAAAGTTCGCTGTAAAGGATTTTTTATTGATAACATAACTTTGCAATTAATTGCACTAATTACCGTATTTAAAGACATTTGTTTATATTATTTCATATTTGGAACCCCAAATTTTATTGCAGATTAGTTGCGCCCGCGACTATGTCCGCGTGGAATTATTATTTTTTTTCGTTTAAGAATTTACTAAAATAAAAGTAGCCTAAGTTACTACGAGATTAGCCGGAACAAAAAGACAGATAAAAATTTTTTTAGAAAAAATTTTGGTATATGGATCGGTATATATATTCAAATGCATGTAGTAAATAGCGGTTATTTTAATATTACAAACAGACGCCCTAATTTTATTTATTTGTATATATTAAAAGCGATTGTATTGTGTGTGTGCAATTGCATTATATGATTTTAATTTCTACCAAATTACTCCCTTCTGACATTTCACTCGCGAAGTATATGAGTGTAGATAATAAAAGAAATATATTATTATAAATAAAAAAATAAACATTACATTGGTATTCGAGTGCAGGAAATCGCGGACAAAGTCCGGGTAAGCTGCTTGTAAAGCTGTGTTCCAGAAGCCTTACAACTCTTAACGCGCGTAAGCCTTTAATACGTATAAACTTTTAATTTTGACCAAAACAGTATGTTGGATAGGTTAATAAAAACTAGTTTTAATGTTGTAAATAAAGCATAGAGATCCCATATTTTGCTGCCAAGAGATATGTGAGTAATATAAAGTTATTCTGGAATTTTTTTTTGAGTCTATATATTACAGGTAGTGATCGGGGACTCTGACTGTCCAGTGTTTGGTGGTAAATAATAAATCATTAAAAAATCGTTATGCGCTGGTACCACCAAGTTCGCGCCACTGTCCACGTGAAACGGAGGAACATCGTATAAGATGACTACAGGATTGAGGTCACGACCTCTTTGGAGAAACTACGCAGGAAGAGTAGGACCTCTCTTAAGTGTTGACAGGCACTTGCCCTCAAACAATTAACTTTTTTTTTATCCTTCATATGCGAAATATTTGACCTCTGTCTCGCCGGATGTTATGCGATGATGAGGTCTGCGATGCTACATGCTTGCCTAGAAGAGACCTATTAACTCTTGTCTTAAAAACTTCCTAAGTTATAATTGGTTGAAAACAATGATGCCGGTACGTTGTTCGAATTTTAAAAGTATTAGCAAAACGCTTAGTGCGGGTGGAAGGAATTTTAACCATGTATAGATGTCGTGAATCTGTGCATCTTGTCCGATGGAAGAAAGACGGTGGAAGTATTTAGTGTAATTTCGAAGTACACTCTCCATAATAGTAGTCTGTAGAATACCGATTAACTGGAAACTTTAAACTGGAGCTCCAAGCGGTGAAACTTGGCGCTCACCGAAGCATGGATAACAATCAGACTCTTGGCTCATTTCTGGAGTCCAAAGCTACGAGTTAATTTTTTTATATTCGTTCCCCTATCTTGTGGAAGGACAGGGTCATTTCTAAGTAAGAAAAGGTCCAATATTTAGCCACTTCCGCACATGCAGTGGTAGTCGTGCAATAAAGTGCATCGCCTGCGCATTTGCGAAAGTGGCTAAATATTGGTCCTTTTCTTACATAGGATGGACTTCCGCGAGGTACGCCTGATTCCATTAAATATTTAGGGTCATTTCTTTTCGTTTAGTAATTTTTTCACATCTTATTTTATTTCCGCACTCTACATCCGTTCATCTCAAGTTCTTTCTTTTTTTTACTTTCCACATTTCGTCTGTATTACCCTGTCATTCCACTTCCCTCTTTTCCGATTGCTTTCTTCCGTCAACTAATTCCTTAGTTTTACAATTTATTTATTTTTTCTTTTATTTTACAAAATTTTTTCATTTTTTCACCAACCTTCACGCCTAACCGGCATTTGGAATCCTCCGGATGCGGGTCAGTGGACTACCAGGTGGACCACGGTCTGTTCCACGTCCGGTTCACAGAAACACAAGGGGGTTCTCCTTGAGCTTAAACTGGTGAAGGTACTGCTACGAGTTAATTAAATTAAATCTTTATTTATTCAAAACATTTGCATCTAATAATTAAATATGTGATTTTAAACATATTTGTATGAAATGGAGAAATAAGAAACAAAAATTTATATAAAAGCAATTTTGAAGGAATAATAAACTCGATTGTATTTATTTACGTAACTTGTGAAAGTTGACCGTTTCGTTTTGGGCCCACTTAGGGGTTGCATTGAGGGTTAAATTCGTCGGTGGCCCGGATCGACGAATAATAATAGTTTCAATCAATTAAAGAGAGTTCCGCGGTCCACGGCTCGTCTCGTACCGATTCGACTAATTGATCCTCGAAACGAGAGTCCATGCCGGTGTATATACTGAGTCGCTTTAGTTTCAATTGTTTGGAACTGTACGATGAATTGTGGAGATTATTTTTGAATATCACATCTCTTCACTTTGCTCTGTCCCGAACGTCGTCTAAATGACAGGGTTCCAAGTGTTTACGACACTCTACTTCCACGATCTTTGTCAACCACTGCAACTTTTACTAAGCAAGTCAAGATCAAGTATCATCTTGTCGAAATAAGTTTAAGTTAATCTTGTTGCTCTGTTATAAACGTAATAAACAATTTAAACAAAAAGAAGTTTTCATACTTCAAACATAAATTGATAAAAAAAACTAATTTACCAAAACGGGGATATAACGGGGGTATTCCAAAAAATTTTCACGGCGATGTATGGTTTTTGAATCTATCGAGTACAGACAGACATGGATTGATTTATATATATCATAATAGATACATATACTAGGAGATATACATAATATAATGTCTGACATTTAGATTTGTAGCCAGCCACTAAACCTGCGTCATATCGCACAGGACACTGCGTTCCAAACAATAGGACAAAACATTACTCACCACACGACACGATCCGTATTGGGGGGCGGCCTCCTCGGGGGAGGACCCGGATCTGTCCTTGATTCGCTGAATGGGAGCGCTGCTGACCCAATCCGCTGACACATCAATTACACTACTCACCTCTACTCGGGTACAACTGACTTCTATGTGCGAGCGTCATCGTGCATCAAGGAGTTCAACTGCCGAGGCATAAATTTTTTTAAAAGTTATTGGACCTTCAGTCCCTCTGAACTCATTTCCGATGAACCTGTAAAATCCCCAAGGCTAACACCGACAACATCATTAGAAACCAAGAAGTTTCGTAGCGTGCAGTAATCTAATCAGCTGGTTTTTTTTTTTTGGTCTCCACTGTTGGGACCTCTCGTTTCCCTATCTCGTGTGGGATAGGGACTTTTTTTTCTGGTAATTTATTCATATTTTTTATTATTATCATTCTTCTCTTTCATATATCATATTTTCTGTCGTATTATCTGTCTGTCATATTATCTTTTATTCTACAATTTTCCCAGTCTTTGTTGCGCCGCTTTGTTGTGCCGGTTGTTGTCGCTGCAACAAGAAGTAAGGATCTTGAAAAGGCTATAGATGACGTCTTGCGTAGGATTATAAGGATCAGAGATATATTTGTCGCAGGCAATTATAAGTAAAGAGTAGGCAAATATAAAGTTGGAGCAGGTTCAGACGGCGCAGGTTAGTGGCGTGACCCGAATAGGATATAACTGGACTACGCTGCGACGTTCATTAAAATATCCGTGCGCCGAGTGCGCTCAGGGCGGCATATTAGCGGCGTCTCACTCGGCCCACATCTGAAGGAGCCCCAAACAAACCGGCCTCCGCCACGAGTGCCCGGCGCCTCGGCCCGGACACTTTGCGCTAAATTGCCACGTGTCGCGCACTCTGCACGTGCACTCGACATGTTCAAAGCTACCTCTGATACTGCGCCTAAAAGGATATGAAACCGCTAATTAAACACGGCACGTGTACAATTATCGGGACTTGCAAATCAGTGTTATCTAGAACAGTTTAGTTTTGCATATAATTTATGTAATTTTGAGTACATTTCTGACGTTTAGGACTTAAAAGGTGACATTAGTTTAGCATTTTTAGACCTCTCTTTTATGATGTTATCATTAAAAAAGGTAGAGATTGATATCGAGCACGGGTTAAATTCCCCGGATAGTCTTATATAATTCACACGTTTGTGCATTAATTATATAGGATTGCAACTCACAAACAAGTTTTTCAGAGGATGGGCGGATGCGTTCTCTACGTACCACAGTACACTGTGATCGCTAACTAGCTTACCTAGCTTGGCGATCATGGTAGACCCCTCCACAAATACCTATGGGGGAGGCATATGCCCTGCAGTAGGTGTCTATGATACGACGACGAAAGGTTGATATATAGTAGGTAACAGTCCACACAGTTTAATGGAATCAGGCGTTACCTCGCGGAAGTACATCTTAAGTAAGAAAAGAACCAATATTTAGCCACTTTCGCACTTGCAGTGGTAGTCGTGCAATGAAATGCACCGCCCGCCAACCCGCTGATAAATGCGTATGCGGCAAACAATGCGAATCACACAACCGCCACCGCCAAATTACTCAACACGTGTTTCATCCCTCCACGGGGCATCTTCAGGAGTTATGTTACACCGATTAATGCCAAACACAGAGTCCTCTGTGTCTACCACTGAATGTGCGGAGGTGGCTAAATATTGGTCCTTTTCTTACTTAGTCCACACAGTTAGCGGAACAAGTGGCCATATCAACAGACAGAATTTTTTTAAAGTCTTTGAAAGACGGTGGTTGTAAGCCGGTTTCAAAAAATCGCATTGAAAATCTAGGTGGAAGACCTATGTCCAGCTGTATGCATTTTATGTTTGAAATGATAATGATAAATGATTGCATTTATACTTTATAACAAATCGTAATTCTTTCTTTGCCCCTTCCACTCGCCCCCCAATGCCCACTGTCTTCTTTATTAAAGCTTCTTGATTACGATATCGCCTATGAATTTCCTGTGTTCATCGGGTAGTTGCGTCTGCTCATTAGCCGAAAATGTAAAACTCGAAGCACTACGCGGACGGGTTCGTTTCCGGGAATCCCAACAACCGCATGAGGGGAAGCCCCGTTAGCAAGGCAAGTTAATTGTTGCTGCCAAAATTTAAAATAATCTTATTCAGAAATTAGTCTCTATTTTCTACTAGAAAATTAAAATTGTATTTAATAAAATTCCTGAATGTTTAGACAATGTCCGAAAACATTATAAATGAAGTTTAAGAAATATATCATTTTAAAGATGTCGCAGCTTCAATTCCAAGATCGGTACATAGTTTTAATTATCTATAACTTCACTAAAATTAATATTGAAACATTGCCAAAACTACTGCAACCTGTGATCAAAAACTAGAAACATACATGGTTTATATACACTGGGCTCGCATGCCAGCTTAAAATACGAACCTCTATACAGGGTGATTGCTTATAGGTGTAAAAACGCTACTGCCTTTAAATCTATTTAGTAAAGTGGCGACTTTGAAATATGTTATATTATATTTTTTATTTTAAAATGCTACAAGCCAAAAATTTCCCGTAGAACAGAGTGTACAATTTTAGTACATACAAAACAATATTTCATCTGTACAATATACTATGGATGTTTTTCGTATACCTATTGTCGCACGGAATTTTCGACCTTATCTAGAAGATTATTTTTAAAAATATTTAGTAAGAAAAGGACCAATATTTAGCCGCTTCCGCACATGCAGTGGTTGTCGTGCAACAAAGTGCACCGCCCGCCAGCCCGCTGATAATTACGAATGCGGCAAACAATGCGAATTACACAACTACCGCCGTTAAATCACTCAACACGTGTTTCACCCCTCCACGGGGCATCTTCAGGAGTTATGTTACACTGATTAGTGCCAAACACAGAGTCCTAATCTTGGCGGGCGGTGCACTTTGTTGCACGACAACCACTGCATGTGCGGATGTGGCTAAATAGTGGGTGGTCCTTTTCTTACTTAGGATGGACTTCCGCAAAAATAACGCCTGATACCATTAAATATTTAAAAATATTTATTTACAACAAATGTATACTTTCACTATGCGTCAGAATTTTTTAAGAGCAGTTCTGGACAAACAAAACAATATTTTAGTAAGTAAAATGATTTATTCAACATTGACCTTTATTTTTGTCATATTAACCCAGTGTTGCAATGTTTGCAGGATGTAAATAATTACCACTGTACAGTCTGCTTTATTATTATTTTTTAAGATAATGTTGCTAACAATGTAAAATAAAATAAATAACATACAACTATACACAATATCTGCAGGAACAGGTAGTAAACAATATTTAATTTTAATATGACATAATGCTAATTTTGAAAACAACTCATCTTATTATATAATCATTACTTAATGTTTCTGAAACCATTCATGTCTTTGGAACTTTTACACCTAAACGAATTCTGTGCATCTAAATATAATTTGACGTGATGACATTATTAAATATTTTTTTAAATAAACATATAAGCTTACCTTGTCGCGAGTCGACAGCCCTACTACAGTTCACAAACGGATTCGTCGATTTTTTGGACGACTAAAGAATATTCCGTGCTATACAGAGAACAATTTAACATATGTTGCTTGCTACACGTGGCTTCAATCGCGGAAGCGACAGATCATTAATTGTAGTTATCTATTAAGGTATATATAAATCAAAATATTTTTTATTCGAACTAGCTGTTACAAGCACTTGCGTAACGTCAATCAACATAAAATGTCGGTATTGTTGTCCCTACAGGAAGTCACCATCTCGGAATGCAGTTCTGTTGAGCCGGCGAGAAACTCAACAGTTGCTCTTTACAAATATAGTTTTATAAAGAGCGCGCGACAATAATTAGCTTCCTGAGTGAGCATCGAATTTTAATTCCACGCATTAACATCAGAATATATGTTATATATTTTAAATCTCTCCAGTGGCAGATCTGAAATTAATTGTTGAATTTTATTGTACATATGTATATCTTGTGCCATAAACGACCTAAATCTTAATCACCTCATAAATATTAGCGTTTGTGAGTTTTGATATACGTTTTCTTTTCACAATCCCGACAAAACTGAAATATATCGGGCCAAGGAGATCGCCCCCAGGTGCGATGTGAGACGGCATTGACCGACATGCATGAACGACAACATGCATGACGGAGAAAGTCTTGAATGGTATTCAAAGTAATCCACCTCATTTCATGAAACAGGCCAAGGTTTTCAAGAATATTAGATGCAGTTAATGACGACATACCATACATTCACTATTCATGTTCTCACCTTCGAAGATATGGCGACTCGTTGCGGCATCTTGTAACGAAAACTAATTGCTTGTTCTAATGTTTTTTTTTTTTTCATTAATGTTAAAAGTATAATTAATGTATAATATTATAATAATGAAATAACATTAATTTCTCAAGCATGATATATAAAGAAAGCTCAAAATCACAGAGAGAACGTTGGAGAGTGCTATGCTCGAAGTTTCGGTGTGAGATTTTTTTTATGGCCCCCGCTATTGGGGACCTCTCCTTCCACCCCCTATTTAATTGGGAACAGGGTTTTGTATTTCTTAATAATTTTTTCACTTGAATTTTGATTTTCGTTCTCGTCTTCCATAGTACACAATATCTTTTTTTCCTCCTTCTATCATTCTGCAATTCCATCTTCCTTTCGTACATCCATCAAACATCCATCATTACCCATTTCTATTACAGTATCACAGTTTTGATTGATTTATTTATTTTTTCGTGTTCATCAATTTTATCACGGATTTGTTTTACAATTTTTTTTTAAATATCAATGAATCTATTTTAATAACTTTACAATGTTTTATCCACCTATGTTTTATTCCTGTCAATTGCGAATTGTGCAACTTTCCTAAAGAATTTGAGGACGCACTCTCTTTCATCCTTTTCCATTATAATGGAGGCAAGTGTTGCCTCCTCGTATCTTTTTGCCTAGCCGGCATTCGGTCTCATATCGGAGCCCTCCAAATGCGGGACATTCTGCTACCAGGTGGATCGCGGTCTGGTCCACGCCCGGTTCACAGAAGCACGAGGGGTCCTCCCTGAGCTTAAACCTATGAAGGTACTCAGAGAACCCCCCGTGCCCCGTGAAAAGAATCTGAAATGAGATCCACCGAAGAACCAAGATCACCGGCGTAGCTCGAAGAATTGCTCGTCTGAAATGGCAGTGGGCGGGGCCGAAAGATTCCCAAGTGGCGACCACGGACCGGTGGATGCTGAGTGGGTCTTCAGGCCTCAGTGAACGAGGGCAGTCACTGAATGTTGGCAGCGCAGGGCCGGTCGTCGTGGCAATATTTAAAAGAGCATATGTCTTGTAATGGGCGACTATTCTATCTTCACGACACAGGAATCTAGACATTCCTGTGTCGTGAAGATAGAATGTGAAGATCTTAGGTGAAAAGTATAAATGTATATGATTTTGTTACACTTATTCTCATATATATATATATATATATATATATATATATATATATATATATATAACCTGGTAGCTCATTTTTGTCCCTCCGGGTTCGCTTAAGTAATAATTGAAAACTAAAATAAAAAAATTGCTTCACGCGATGATCTCCTAATTTTTATTTATATTTTTCACTTTGATTTCGATTCCTGTATATTATTTTAATTATTGTTTTATAAATGGAAATTTATATATATATATATATATCGTCAATTTCAGACATCAAAATGTATCATATAAACCGTAACGTAAAAAACCTCTCTTATTTTTCCGGCTAGGATATAAACTGACAGTGTCTGCCAAAGTTGAGGAACGGTAAGAAATCCTTTTATCAACTTTTCATTATGAAAGTACCAGTAAAACCCGCCTTGAACAGGATCGCAGCGGCCTAACGACATTACAGAGCACGCCTTTTGATTAAAATCCATTGCGCGCTGCGGTTGAAGATCTCGCAGACGCCGAGTAACAATGCCGGCGATGTTTCAATGATGACAAAACTGTCGCTACGCTGCTCGGCTATTAAACTTCCTCGGCGCGCGAAAGAAAATTCCTTCACTGCGGTGGCTTGCGAAATTTCTATGCGAAATGAAGTTATATTCAATTTTGTTGTATTAGTTTTAATATTCCCACTGCTGGGGCACCTTTATCTTAGAGAGATGGCAAGACATTACGTGGATCTAGTGTGCATTGGTGGGCAAATTTTTTTGTTTTTAC
Source organism: Battus philenor (assembly GCF_028537555.1). Lineage (NCBI taxonomy): Eukaryota > Metazoa > Arthropoda > Insecta > Lepidoptera > Papilionidae > Battus > Battus philenor. Next base: position 14,009,883 of record NW_027181676.1, on the reverse strand, counting down.
TTTACGCTTATATCTTCGGAATTCGACGATTGTTTATCATTTGTGAACCAAAAACCTGCTGAGTTATTACGTGACCATGATTTTTTAAAATTCGATTTAATAAATACATATAAAAAATTTTTAAGTTAAACGGTTTTTTGAAACCCATATTGTGGTGGTTGTGAAAAAATATGTACCTAGTCCGCCATATTGGAACGGCGTCCATCTTGAATTTTAAATTTTGACATAATCATCGTGTTTTACTAGTGTAGCCCTTTCATTTGATACCCATATTGAGGGGGTTAAGGAAAAATATGTAATCCGCCATTTTGTATCGGCGGCCATCTTAGATTTATAATGTTATTGATTTTATTATATTGTATTGTCATCTAAATTAAGTGTGTGTACCAAATTTCAGATCAATCTGACAATGGATAGGTGCTTAAATTTCAATTTCTAATTTTGACCCAAATAAATAAACAAATTCCGTACGGTAGTAAAAACCGTTTAAAAATGCAACGGTATCCGTTATAATAAAAAGTAGTGGGTTGTCATAACATACGTTATTCAATGGTGGGATAAGTGCCGGATTCAACTAACTTTTTTATAACAAAGCAAAATTAACAATTGAGCCCTCAGTTTAATGCACCTATGTAAATAGTAATTTATGTATCATTAAACAGCACTGATGGTCGATTGACTCGTATATTTCAAATGTCAGCGACATTATTTAGTCTGACTATGTAAATCAAAATAGAAATTAATAAAAATGACCAGGAGAAACTTTCGACGGCGCCGCGTCAAATCTGCTCCAGTTTAATGTTTCGTAATTACATTCGAAGCTCTAGTAATGCTCATGTTGCGGTAAATGTAATGAACTGGTTATTATGTGTAATTACTTTCTGTTTATTGATAAATTTTATTATACTTACGTACGCTTCTAGATTTCCAATTGGACCATTAAGAAGCGGTATGCATACAGCTTTCTCTATCTTATACGATCGCCTGTGTCCACTTTGTGGGTAACAACTATCAGTTTGAATCTATAATTATGGATATTTAATGGAATAATTCTAAACATCCTAAATAAGAAAAAGAGCAATATTCGCCAGAGGACTCTGTGTTTGGAACTAATCGGTGTAACATAACTTCTGAGGATGCCCCGTGGAGAGATGAAACACGTGTTGAGTGATTTAACGGTGGCAGAATAAAAGTAGAATAAAAGTAAAGATAAATTTTTTTTCTGGAAAGTGATAACGCATCCGCCATATATTCCTTACCTTGCTACAATCTACCTATTACGGTTTTCTTTAGATTTATTTAAGCAGTGGTGTCTAAACGTCAAGGGAGGTCTGTCGAAACTGTATGTCGCGTTTTTTTGAAGTTCAAAGAATTTCAAGCACCGACATTATGTCTATACTTACAGTTAAATGTAATTAATTAAAAAAAACATATATATTGATCGAAATTAATGTCATAGTTTGAATCGGCAGCCATTTTGTAATGATTTATAAAAGAGCTCTGTCTTTAAAAAGGTTTATTTGAAAGTGTATAATTGATCACATTCTTGTTTTTAAATTCCACCAAAGATCGCAATGATGACCGCTCCTGTACTGCCTACATTCAGCTACTTCCTATGTCCTTATCTATGTGTCGGTCTACCCAGTGATGGATTTACCCACCCCGCGTCTACCGGTTCGTTATCATTATTTATTTATTTATTCTCGAAGACCAGCGGGTAGACCCAGGTATCGCTGGATCGATCGCGTTGAGGCAGACTTGCGCGAATTGAATGTCAACCAATGGCAGACGATGGCGCAAGATAGAGGAAAGTGGAAGTCTCTCGCTTCGGAGGACAAGACCCACTTTGGGTCACTGAGCTAGCAGAGTAGTAGTAGTAGTAGAAGTAGTAGTAGTATTTACTTTATTGGAAATAAACAGTAACAAAAGGCAGTTAGAAAGTACAAACTTAGAAGCTTAGAAATATAAAATTATTTACAATTGTTACCTTATAACTATCTCATTGAGAACATTTAATGATTTATAGTCAAATAATGACAAAACAAGTAAAAGCATTACTAAACAGGGATCAAAGATTATGGTTTATACATTTATATTATGTTTGTTTATATATTTATATTTATATAAAGGTTTAAATTGAATTGTGTGTACTCAATAATTTCGACTTTAATTATATTATTAAAAATATATATAAAGCCCAGGTGGGATACCTCTCGAGTTGATGAATAATTGCGTTCGTTTTACGGCATTTTGAACTGTTGCAAAATATCTGGATGCAAATTCGCGATATTTTCTTAAATGTTAGCTTTCAAAGCTTGTAAGGTGCTTGGTTTGTTACGTTAAATATGAGATACACGTGGAGCACGACCAAATACACGCTGCTTTAAAACAACAGGCTGAATATTTGTCAAATGAGCAGCGACAATAATTGCACGCTCTTTAGGTGTGGGTCGCTCCATCGCAGGTTCGCAACTAATTCTCTATATATCTACTTAATAAATGTAAAAGCGCAGTGACTTTGGGCGCCATTTGTAAAAATTAAGGCACGTTCAAATTATGACATTACTTTTGCGCCACCTTTTAAAATGCGAAAGATTTTTATCTATATATATTTACATTTATATATATAAAGAACAATTGTGGATATGTTCCAAAGTAACGTAAGCGTAATTGAGTGTAGTTAACACATAGGCGATAGTGTCCCCGACTCTCGTATCTCCTAATCCACGAGCGAACACGGGCGACGCCACTAAACTAATTTGCTATCAGCTGAAACCGAGTTAAGTCTTCGCTCTGAGATTAACGAGAACGGATAGTGGCTTACCTACAGCGCGCCCTGAGCCTTTTTACTTGCCGTGTAATATGTGCGGGATATAACTTCGAATTACGGTTGAGAAAGTTTCTTTAGATATCTCGTGTAGAGTTTTTATCTTATTGACAAATTGAGATGTACGTAATGATATCTTAACTTTATTTTAAATGTTAACTGTTACTACTTGTGTTATTATCATTTCAACTGTAGGATGTTCATTCTTATAAATATGTCCGAATAAATATAAATGTTCCAAATAAGACTAGTAAGGATATTTGCGACCTAATATTGTGCCGTTTAGTGGCTCGGCAACAAAAGAAGAAGATATAATTAAAATGGGTAGTGGGCAGGAGGCCTGGTCTGATTTTGCACCGCAGCTCGGTACTCCCCTGATGTTGGTGGTAGCCAGTCGCACGATCTCCCAGCACCGGTCAGGCGGCAGCAAGCAGGGAGCACCGGTAGTTCACAGGATGTTGCTTCCGGTGCAAGGTGATATAAATTCAACCTCAATGATAGTAGGTTCTTTCTGAAGAAGAAGAAGAATATACATATATATATATATATATATATATATATATATATATATATATATATATATATTTATATTTAATTAAAATGGGTGATATAAATTCAACCTCAATGATAGTAGGTTATTTCTTTGTATAAAACTCGCAACTCTTGGGGTGCGAGGCGATGTAAAGGTTGTGGCGTAAATTAAATGATGCCCAGAGAATGAAAAGGACCAAGACGTGAATTTATAAGGTAAATTCGCCCCGGCGCGTGAGACGACACATAGCTGGTGAACGCAACCGACACAAAGAGTGTGCGTCGGTGCGTGAGACAACACCTAGCTAGTGAACGCGACCGAGGCCAGGATCCTTCTCTTGAGCTGGTGTGGTTGTGCTGATGTGGTGATGTGGCTGGTGCGCGGGCGCATTGGAATGTTTGTTATGAAAACAAAGATCCGCTGAACCAATGGCACGCTTTCACGACCCCACGCCACTTGATGTACGGTTCCCCGCCAAGGGTTGTACAATTTTTTGCTGTATTGCGATTTATGAGATGTTTCTAGTGTTTATATTTTTTGGTTAAAATTTTATCTAAGACTTTAACTTGCAACGTTACAATATAATAGAGCAGCGGTAGAGCAATGAGACTTGATTATATAAGAAGTGTCGCAATTAAAGAGATGCTACGGTTAACCTCCATAGATAGTTCCGATTGCCAGTGCATACGTTTGTGAGCGGTTCTATCGATCAGTCTCGGCCTTCGCTAGAGACGACTGCGCTTTACCGTCGTCCTTCCGGTTGGTTTGCTTCGCCAATCATTTCAGAGTGTGCGATGCATTCTTTTCGTGTTTGTATCTCACGCGTGCGTTTATGTTGGGTCCATAGCGAATTCCGTACAAGAGTTATTGACCTTATTTAATATCTAATGGATTCAGGCGTTATTTTGCGGAAGTCCATCCTAAGTAAGAAAAGGACCAATATATAGCTACTTCCGCAAATGCAGTAGTAGTCGTGCAATAAAGTGCACCGCCCGCCAGCCCACTGATAAATGCAATAAACAGCTACCTAGTGCCAACTCTGTGTTTGGCATATCGGTGTAATGTTACTCCTGAAGATGTTGCGTGGAGGGGTGAAACACGTGTTGAGTGATTTAGCGGTGGTAGTTGTGTAATTCGCATTGTTTGCCGCATGTGCGATTATCAGCGGGCTGGCGGGCGGTGCACTTTGTTGCACGACTGCCACTGCATGTGCGGAAGTGGCTAAATATTGGTACTTTTCTTACTTAAGATGGACTTCCGCGAAATAACGCCTGATTTCATTAAATGCTATAATAAATAATATTTATTTGATAATATACTTTTAATTTTACATTCAAAACTTAAAATCGAGAGGTCATAGATATCTCGTGGAACTATTATATACACCTTACACTCGTGCGTAACGTTTGTTGGGGTATAGAAGACGAAATGTAGGTGTTAGGATATATATATATATATATATATATATATATATATATATATATATATATATATATGTGTGTGTGTGTGTGTGTGTGAGGTGTGCTAGTAACAAGTGAGGAATCGAACCCATCGGAAGTTAGAGCAACGGGCGACAACGCGTGATCTCTGCTGACCCGGCAAGCGGAGGTTAATTGCACGGAAACTCGCTGCACACTATCGAGCATTTATTTCAATTTTTTTTTATATCACCTTTTTATTATGACCAACGTGTTTGGGGGCCGTCACTAGCGCTATCTAGCAGGTTTTTAATGGAAATATGATGAAGCAGTTGTATATGTTTACCAGTTTAATTACATTTAAAGCGATGATGCAATGAATTATTTGACTAATTTTAATTCAGGCCCAACAGCTACGATAAACTAATTACAAAACACTTGTTTAAAATTTCTAGAAATTGTGTGTGCATTAGGAAAGATAATAGTGATTTTTGACTCTGTGGTAGAATTATTTTATTATTTTAAACTATGCAAGTATTCTTTTTATTTTGACCCTCGTTTTTGGGTGACTTTCGTACTACCATTGAGTACAAAAGGACTATTTATAAAAAATATCTTTTTATAGATTTTTTATTTGCGTTCTAACCTTTATTCCTTTTCAATGTTATTTATTCATTCAAATTTCTTCACAAATGCTTTAATTTCTTCCTAATCCTTTCATTTTTTTCATTCATACCTATTTCGCCGCCTTCCCGCCAGAATACTACTGGTTTGCATTTTGTTTGTTTACTTTATTATTTTCTTCACATTTATCACAGATTTAAGTATTTATCTTGACTAGTCATATACACGTGGTTTTTGGCCTACTTGTTCCTGTCCTATGACCCTTCTACAGTACTCTATAAAGGTCCTGCGACTCTCCTCATTGTCCAAAAGTGATGCGATATTCTTTTCTTCGACTCCTTGTCACAACCGAAACTGATAATTATTAGCGCGACAAGTACGGGGTATAGTATCAGCTCGCGGAATGTACGAAAGATTACATTTTGAATATGGAACGGTATTCAATAAAATTAACTTTGTTCATTGACTCGGATAGCTTGAACAGATTTTGTAGAATTTATAGAACGCAATCGTACTGAAAAGTAAATGGACATGGATTGGCAAGTTGAGCAGTGGACAAGTCACATAGTGAACAGAACAAATGAATAAAAGTTCTGGAGTGAATCACGGACTGGGAAACGCAGCGCTGGACGTCATTCACAGTGTAGTAACCCTTAGCTCACAATAACACTTGACGGCACCCCGGCCACCATTACGTCTTTGCGCACGCGATACGTGTCATCGGAAACTTATGTATATAACAGAAATCAATCTAATTATTAAAATTAAACTACCGATAAATATAACTATTGTAATATGATGTTTACTATGAGAATAAGTACTTGTATTCGTATTTCAGTAAAAAAGTGTAGGCTTTATTAACCTATTATAAAATAAAAAAATCAAAGACAAATCACTCTCTTTTTTCTCACTCTCTCTCTCACTTTTGGCTTTTTTGCTCGGGCGTGAATTAATGCCCGTGGACGGAGAAGATTGCATAGAAGCTTTCTTAAATCCTCAGTTCACTAATAAAATGTGTGCAAACCATTACGTTTTGCTGGATTTGTAAACATAGTGAGGTGACATATCACAGATGTCTGCACATTAAAGTATTCTTATACAACGTTTATTTGTCATAAATTAGACATCCACAAGCTAGACTCGTTTAGGTTTAGCTGTAATAGCAGGAAAGCGGTAAATAATAGACGGAGGACGCGGAGGGCGTAATGAGGCTGAGTGTCCATTGTGCCTCCTGGAGCGCTTGAGACGAGTCCACGCATTTGTTACGAGCCGCGCACTCCGACGGCTCCAGCGGCCGAGAACCGCGGACATCTTGCCTTTGCGCGTTTATAAATACACGCTTATTTTTTAGACTAAGTAAATCTCTTTAACTACTGGTTTAAATATTTCTGAAATTATTTTAAAAGGGGCATCTGAGTTTATGTGAGTTCTAGAAAGTCTCAGGTTAGAAGGCATAGCGTACTTCTTAGGATATCATTATTTAACCTTCTAACTGCCAAGCTGTTTTGGCCATGACTTCCCCAGGTGCCATATGGAAATATCAAGTGTAGGCTTTCCTTATGTGAAAATTTGGGATCTTTACATTCTATGAATGAATATAACACATTATGTATATCATTATGTACTGAGACCGCCGGCGACCTTCATATCACTTAAAGGCAACAGAGTACTCGGTGTGCCATGAGGTCGCCGGCGGGTCACGTTTTTGTAACACAGAAAACACGATAGGTTTTCAATGCCAGCTTTGAAATATGAATAAATTGTGAATTCAATACAAAGAAAGGTTTCTATATACATATTCTAATGTAAATTTTATATAAAAAGTGAGGCCGCCCGCGGTCTCATTGGCACCCATGGTAACCGCTTCTAAAACATGCTGCAAATCGTATACCATCCCGTGATCCAGTTGCTAGATGCCTAATGAAGCTAATAATTACCGGAGGGTCGGAAAATAAATAATATTCCTTAGATGTACAGATGAAAAATTGTGAGGTAGCCGGCGGCCCTCACGGCACCTATTGTTGGGTATCGTGAGGTAGCCGGCGGTCCTCATGGCACTTAAAAGGTTAATTGGAACAATGGAAGCATATAATGTCGGGTAATGCCTCGTTTTCCAATGACGCGAGTCTAGACTCCATAAAAGCTCTCGAGCTTGATTAATGAAAATAAGGTTTAGGGTATACGCCCGGAAAATTCAGTTTCTAGTTAGATAAACAGTGATATTCCCCTCTTCACACTTAACCATGTTTTGTTGAAGTCTCCATCGAGTTTGACATGGAATACACTAATACCTCACTTTGCGTAATTGTTACGTTCCAAAAAAAAAACACGACGCAAAGTGAATTAAGATTTTCTATATAGCAAATAATGTAAAGATCAAAGATAGGCTCCTGGGTTACGAGAATAGTTCTTTTAAAAAGAAAATTGAGCAAAGTAAGCATTTAAAAAACAAATGTAATATAAAATTTTGCAGCCTCTCATATTGTATACGCATATCGATCTCCAATAGTTTTGACAGTTGTTGCTGGCAGACCAATAGCCTTTGCTATCTCTAAAGCCTTCTCTTGGCTAAAAAATACAAGTGTAAGTAAAAAAAAATAGTACAACTCTGTCAATAAATAAATTGGAAAAAAGTGTATCTTTTTTGTAACCAGAAACAATACATAAAAATTTATATAAAATTATTATTATCTTTTGGAAAAGCACAACACACTACGTAATTGAAACTGAGCTCTAAAATTAGCAAAACAAAGTGAAAATAAAACTGTATTTATATTGTGTTGATTTTATTTAGAAAGGGAATCTCCGAGTTTTGAAAATATGGCGCTGTTAGAAACAAGTGCTGCCATCTTTTAGAAAAAAAAACTATTAAAGACTCAAACCCAAAACAATTCAAACGCCAAAATCTAACGACACACATTGAAAATAAATACTAATTAAGCAGCGACGCAACTTCGAAAAAAAAACGCAAAGCGAAACGACGCAAAGCGAGGTATTGGTGTAGAACCAATCACACTGTATTTGGTGAATAAAGTAAAAATGAGCAAGATTCTTTCAGTACATTCATTTACTGCATTTAATCATCATTATTTATGTTATAGGACGGCCACGCCTTATAATAACATTAACTTATTCCATGGCATATGATATGGCACGTATACGACCCCCGCTGCATTTTCCGTTCAGACCATTTGCAGTTCTCATTGAATAACAAAGGATTCTTAAACAAATGAATTGTAGGCTCGAATATAGACAACTTTATATCATTCATTCGCGTACGTAATGCATATTAAAATTTATAACTTTTTCCATAGCTAAGTAGTATTGAAAAAGTGCAAAGCACATGTCTTGAAAGACTATTTTAACGGCGATAATACAGCTTCGACGTCTGATTACTGGATTAAAAACTACTTGTGAAACTGGTCATAAAAACCTACTGAATTTGTAAAGGGATTTTCTTATATAAGGGCATGCTAGAAATCCACATAGAATTGTATTAAAATTTAAAGATGCCGTTATATAGTTCATGATTTTAGTTTTTCTCTTATAACATACACAAGTGATATATCTCATAGTTTTCGATGGCAGGCTGGTAGTTGCTAAACCAGCTATGAAGTTGTCTATGTTGATGTCGAATCAGGGATGAAATTCGAACAAAAGTAACAAACATAGCCCAGTGGATTGGCAATTTGAAATGGCAATAGGCACGCCGCATAGCAAAAAAAGGCTGTTCGGACTTTTAGGTTCTATAGTGAAGACCATAGACTAACAATCACAGCGTACGACATCATACAAGGTAGACAGATGATGACTTTGTTAAGGCCATCAAAGATCCAAGTTCAACCGGTCTTATTGAAAATTTAAAGGTATTCGTTATGCCCAGCAGTGGACGTCTTGCAGTTGAAATTAATGATAAATAATAAATGTATATGATATATTTACTGTGTTAAATAAAATATAAACTTTCATTGCATGTATTATTTAATTAGACACATAAAACAAACGGCGATGATGGCGTGGCGTTGGTAAAAGCATTCCCATGTCGGCACGCTCTCAACGATACATTATCACATATGACTAATTAGTAGTTAGTCGAGAAAGATATGTCAGGATAATCACTATTTATTTGTATATCTGCATTAAAATTACTTCCATTAACACAATGTAGATAGACATAGTTGTACTTGACGTCGCATTAAATTCATTGGTTTATTGCAGAGTTCCCCAAACTTTTTTGTGTCGTAGACCCCTTGCCATGTTTTTCCGTGTTGGGTTAGGTTAGAAATATAAATAGGTTAAATTTCTAGCTGTAGTGAAGTTTAGTGTTAAAAACTTAAAGCAAAAACACATGTTAATTTATACATTTATTAATTGAATTTAAATTAATACTACTCAAAATAAAATTTTGTATATGTTATGTAAAATATACGTAACATTAAATAAACATGTATTGCGACCACAAAACGAATACCAACATCCTACAACTTACACAAATTTATAAACTTATATAATATTTTTTTTTACTTCATAGGTACTTTTATAAATAATGTAAATGTTTTGATATCATAAGATAGTATGATGTAAGTAAATAAGTACTTTCAGTGTATGTGTTGAGATCCACTATCGTGGACCCCCATTTTCATTTCATGGACCCCCAAATTTTTGTTCGCTGACATAGACCCCTTGCAGGTTGTCATAGACCCCTAGGGGTCGATATAAACCACTTTGGGGATCACTAGTTTATTGTAACAAAAATATGTCTCAAAGGGTACTTTATTTATTTCTGTATAAAGCAGCATTCAAGTAGTATTTGGAGAAATAGTAACATAGCGTAAGATTCGTGTACATATTACGAGGACATCTGAAAAGGTCGGACGCTTCTGAATGCGGGGAATAACCTTAACAATAGGGTGACCACACGCTGCATGCCTATGTGTCTGCCATTATGTTCTGTTCCACCTATATTGAAATATTTGTTATATCACGATTTGACATATACAGGGTGATTGGTTATAGCTGTAAAATCTTCAAAGGACACGTATAGCACATCACGAAAGAGTGTTTCCGAAATTATTTTTGTACTACATTTTACTTTGTACTGCCTAATGTTATTGGGCTTTCATATCTTAAAAGAATAAATACATTAATTTAATATATTTCGATGAGATCACTCTATGCATGGTGAGTTGAATTACGTGTAAAGTTTAAAAGTCTTTGCACGTATATTCAATCACCCCGTATAACGATCCGGATAAGATGTTATTTCATACTTTTATTTAATTTATTTTAGAAGGGATTTATTAATAATTAAGTACTAAAAGAAAAGTTTAAATAAACATATCTATTTTCAATCATTTTTGTTTAATTTTACATAGTTAGTATTATAGCAACACAAGCCAGTAAAATTACTAATTTTTCAGGTTTTACCTATGCACGTAATTCGCATATTCTAATCTCGGCAGACAGACTTTTTCTTCAAATATTTAATTTAATTAAGATTGATTAACAAAATAAAATTTGATTTAAATCATACGCAAAGATTATGGTTGGCAGTAAAGACACCTTTAGTTAAATTCTATGGTACATAGTATTGTCACCAATGAGATGTGTGCTATCTAAAAGAATCCTCTGATATTCTTAATAATTTTTAATATTAAATAAAAGACTTTTTAAAATTTATTTTCTATTGTAGTGTCAACTCTAAATGATAACCGGAAACTTGTGATTTAAAAATAGAATTGCATTTTAAAATACCTTTCGTATTTTATTCAAAAAGTTCCATGAAATAATTTAAAAAATTACCGGTGATGACGTCATCCTTGTAAATAGAATATTCGAGGTACTAGCACTAATAAAAATAATAAATAAATGAATTGACGATAGTATAAAATTTATATTAACCTAGAGATATTTTAGAAATTCTTTTTATCCATTGGTGCTACAAATAATATCTAAAATAAATTCTATCTTCATACCTATGCATATGCATGATTTAATTTCTTTGTTTTATTTTTATATATTCAATTCAGTAGGATATATACAAGCAACTTTGAATAGTCGATTACTTTAACATTACAAACAGTAAGCTACCACCAGTTCGGAATGTTTATTTTAAAAGTGCTGGTCAGGAACCGAACAGTTGCATTTTTAAATGAAAGTTAACAATGTTAAATGTATATGAATTAATATAGATTGATTATTAGCGATCATTTTTACGTGGTCGATATGATACTGGTGTATGTAAATCATGGTTCGTGTAGCGTCGATATATAGCCCATGGGATTGGAGTCACGTAATTGGGGTGGTTTACGAGGAAGGGCTCTTTACTTACTGCTAATAAATACAATTCTATAATGATAGTACGTTGGTGTCACTGAAATATTTCGGTTAAACTTAAATTTTATAAGATAATTTTAAAATTCGAAACAGAAATGTTTATCAATCTCACGTGAAAACTTTCGTTTGAATTTTACAATTTTTGACACGGTCTTCATCAGCGACAATCACAATAAACTGTGTTTGTAGCGATGAGCTCTATCTCGTATGAGTTTGTATATAAAATGAGAAGAGATCAATTTTTATTTCAGTAAATTTATTTTAAACAAGTATTTTTAATTCAGTTCTGTGTTTTTATTTAATCTTTGTATATATATTTTAAATCAAGGTAGGCAAACAAACTTGCGGTATTATGCGAAACCTATGATCACAGAGGAAAACCATACCAGTTCAGTATCATACAACTGCTGATGCTATCTAAAGTAGTTGTTTATCATAACTGTATTTTTGCGGCACGCAATGAATCAAATTTAAAGATCGACAAACTTCGTTTTTAAAAACGTTAAACGTTTTATGATATATAAATTTTAAATGAACTTATGTACTAAATTAAATTTAGGACACCTTGAAAGTAGATTTTTGTGCTCTCTGGTTTAGAGAGTGGATTTTGTTACTCTATTTGTGAAGAACAATTTCTACTAACGCTATTTTAGAACTTTGTTAGTGAGGAGCTATTCACAGCGAGCCTACATAATAACTGAATTTACTTTCGTCCGATGTTTATCATTTTGCCAACTTGTTATCGTCTTCGGGGGCTACGGATATAAATATAATTCTAATAGATTCATGCGTTACCTTGCGGAAGTCCATCCAACTAAGAATGGGACTAATATATGGCTACTTCTGCTATGCAGCAGTAGTCGTGCAATGAAGTACACCGCCCGCCAGTCCGCTGATTAATGTGCGTGGGGTAAACAATGCGAAACACAACTACCGGCGTTAATTTACGCTACATGTATTTTAAGACCAGTGCCAAACACCGACGGTGTTTATTAGCGGGCTGGCAGGCGGTGCACTTTATTGCACGACTACTGTTGCATAGCGGAAGTAGCTATATATTAGTCCCTTTCTTAGTAAATAAAATTCTTCCTCAATACGTTAATATGAAAAAACTGCACCTTATATAGTCCAGTTGCTTAGTCCACGTATAAATTTTTAGAAAATGATCTGTTGCATTAAGACATTTATTCATTAATTTATATGAGCCGATAGACGCCCATTGTGAAGCATAGGCCCCAAAGGTCGCCACAATGACCAGCCTTGCGCTGCCTGTATGCAGAAATTCTCTCGACTTGTCTCTTGTCCGAAATATGTCAAAACTAGATACAGGACTCAACTAATAGAAAATCAAGATATAAAATTACACGTGTGAATAAGAATTAAAAGGTTATATGAATTTTGATCATATTTCGAAATCTTTAGTTAATTGTAACTGTGCGAACGCCCACAGTATTCATTAATGCTGTAAAATATTGAAAGTCTGAAGTGAATTGATTGCGAATAACAATATATGAAAAGTGTGAAAGTGTCGTGTGCGGCGGCCATGGTGCGGTGAATGGCGACGCGGCAGTGAGTTGTGTAAGCGGAAGCGGAAGCGGCATGTGCGCGCGCGATGCTGCGCGGCGGCGCGTGCGCGTGGTTGGGCGCGCCGTGCTCGCGCAAGAACGGCGCCGTGTGCTCGTGCCGCGTGCACACAGCGCTACTGCAGGTCAGTATCATGCGGCACGGTCACGAAGCGGCACCATAGTACTACTTCTGAATTGCAAACAATTATTGGATGATTTCGTGTTTGGTTAGAAACAAATCCTTTTATATATGTTGTTGTTATTACAGGTAACTGGCCATGGCGAGGCGGTACCATGTTACTGCTTGTAGGGAACCAGCAATTTTTGGTCGACATCATGTTTGTTAAGCAACAAAACTTTTATTACATCGTTTCAGTATTTTGTCTACTGGCCATAATGCGGCACCACACAGCGTCATACCTCCAGTATTCTAATATTACTTACGAAGGAATTAGCCATTATTAAACAATGTCTTATTTGCTAAATAACTTTACCTTTGTTATTTTGTAAGTACCTACAATCAAAGATCCGCTAAGATGCGGCACCATACTGCATTATACCTACGGTACTATAGTACTGCATTTGATGATCGAGTTATTCTTGGACAATGTCGTGTTCGCAAAAGTACAAAACCTTTATTATTTCTTTTATGTTTTTACAGTAGACTGGCCACTATGCGATACCATACAACATTGTGACGAGAAATACATTTGAATAACGCAATGATTAGTAAAGTATATCATCTTTCTTCTTAGTTATTACAGTGCACGACCACCGAACACAGGGAGAGCCTCGCTTGCACATGTAATTTTTAACATTATACCTGTTACTAGGGGCGTTAAGAAATATTCCAAAAAGTCTTTTCGGTAGACCCCTTTACATGTTTTTCCGTGTTGGGTGGACCCCCTACTTACCTGATTTTGATTTCCTGAAAATCTATTTGTTTGTCCCACATTCGTATTTATAGAGTGACGAATTGAACAAGTCAGTGCAAGGTAGCGAAGCTCTGAGACTGCGACTCTCAGGTTTTTACAAGTTCAAAATGTATTGCGACCACAAAGCGAATACTAACATCCTACAATTTTCACAATTTTATAAACATATATAATATTTTTTTTACTTCTTAGGTACTTTTATAAATAATGTAAATGTTTTGATATTATAAGATAGTATGATGTAAGTAAATAGGTACTATCAGTGTATATGTTGAGATCCACTATCGTGGACCCCCATTTTCATTTCGTAGACCCCAAATTTTTTTTCGCTGACGTAGACCCCTTGCAGGTTGTCATAGACCCCTAGGGGTCGATATAGACCACTTTGAGAATCACTGCTATATATCTTTGATGATTGATACAACGTAACATTTTCCACCTGTTTGTTCCAAGTGTTCCGCTTGTCTTACAGGCAATGTAAAATGAGGGCATCCAGTTATTAAGTAATAAATGCAAACGGAACATTCCATGTAATACTGGCAATCATTAAATGAGTTCTATATTTAAAAGTGGATTCGATGTTTCGTTTTCCGTTAAACAAACAAATGAAATCCGTTCTCTCTGTAATCAGACGCGATTTCGCTTAATTGGGAATATACTTGTTTAATTAATGTATGGTACGTACCAAAAATCATGTTTCAGCAATTATAAATAGCTTTATGTAAGAAAAAACATTTTGAAAATACCAATCACTAAATCTTAAAATTCATTATTGTTTCCCATTGTCCCTGTAGGATTTATACTGTCAGAAATTATTTGCGTTTTGGATACCAATAGCAAAATGAAACGGATCTTTCTTCTCCCAGCAGCGAGTCACGAAGGCTTTTATTTACAATTTTTCTTATGGGTAAATACAGATAAAATTTATACATATAAACAATACAATTTAGAAGTTTTACTCCATCGTACATTATTTTATTTCAAGTTGCTGCCCAAGAGCTACTGACCGTTAAATGCCTTTTTAAGACAATGCGCCGGGACAACTCATTAAAAAATTTTGCAGTAGATTTTTTTTAATGAGGTATTAAGTATTAAGGTTTTCACATAAGGTCATGTGGTTACGTCTTTTGGATTGGAATCGGGAGCAGTGTCTGAATGAGTGGTGAAAAGTCTGTACTGTGCAGCCGTCAGATAGGCAAGTATCGTTGTCGGTTATTTTAAAACGGTGCAGGTACTGCTTGCAGTACCCGTGCCCGCTTAGTAGTTGTGTGAGATGGAAAGGTGTCTTGAAGAGTTTTCGCAGTTTCTTGGGGATGGAAAGTTCTCTAGTGGTATAGGCGTTCCACTAGGTAGATCGACGACATAGTAAAAGTGGGGGGAAGGCGGTGGATGCGTGCGCCGCAGGACCCATCATCGTGGTGATGTTTATGGAAGATCCATGCCTTGTGCAATGGGTGTCTTTTTTCTTCACGACACAGGCTTGTTTAGTTTGAAGACCTTAGGATAAAAGTGCAAATATAAATCAAAGTATAGATTATATTTCGACTAGGTGGCTGTTTTTGTCAACTTCTGACCTCAAAATGTACCATATAAACCGCGACTAAAACCTCACGTGTATTTTGAAGGAAATTCTTCGAATGAAAATTTAATAATATTTGATTGTAATTAAGAAAAGGACCAATACGGAACACGCGTTCTCTCCGCCACGGGGTATCTTCAGGAGTTATGTTACACCGATTAGTGCCAAACAAAGACTGTGTTGAGTAATTTGGTGGTGGCAGTTGTGTGATTCGCATTGTTTGCCGCATACGCATTTATCAGCGGACTGGCGGGCGGTGCACTTTGTTGCACGACTACGACGGCATGTGCGGAAGTGGCTAAATATTAGTCCTTTTCTTACTTAGGATGGACTTCCGCAAGGTAGCGCCTGATTCCAATAAATATTGATTGTATTTAACATTTACTTAGTTGCTTCCGGCGTTCTTTCCCGCGAACCGAATCCTGGAGTTTCATCCGAAGCCGGAGGGTTATAATATCGCGGCAGCGGAATCCGCATTATCCCGGATGTTTTAATCTGTTAGCGGCTGCAGTTGGCAATCAAGCGGGCATTGTTAGCGCCGCTGTGCTAATGAGGGTCCTGCAGGTTGCACCCGGCACCCCCCCTCCCCGCCGCCGCAGCAGCCCCACCCCCCCGATCAGTTTAATGAGCGACCATTAAAGAATACAGCATTATATTTATTGCCCCTCACTATGTGTATAGGTTAATTGTGAAAGTGTGTAATGGTGAAAGATCATTTGTCAGATAAAAGGTACAGTAATACCCCGCTTTACGCGAGGGATACGTTCCAAACAAAATCGCGTTAACTGAAATTCGCGTATAGCGAGGTTTATGATTAAACATAGTCAAAAATTATTACAAAGAAATACAAATCATTTTAATCAATCACTTTAACTCTAGGAACACTTTATGCAACACATACTCTTATTTTTTACGGAAAAATACATCTATTGTCTTTTGGGTAACGTTTTGTTTACGTTCTTGTAAAATACGTTCATAACACCCAACACTGTTTTTAATTGTTTGACAGATGGTCAAGACACCGTAGAGAAGTTGATGACTACATTATATTTATACGCACTCTTTCGCGTAATTCGAGGTATTTGAGCGCGAAATTTGCAATTCGCGTTATAGTGAAACCGCGTATAACGGGGTCGCGTAAAGCGAGGTATTACTGTATAAAAAAGGATTTGAAACCTATTTCCAATCATCTTATATAAAGCGATCACTCTGAAATATAACACATTAGTTCAGGCACCTCGGAGTATCATAATGCTCTCTATATACAGGATGATTGTTTATACTTGTAAAAACTTTAAAAATGTAAATAAAAAGTTTTTAACTTATTTCCAATCATCCTTTATATTGTGATTATTCTGAATTTTTTTTTATATAGGAATGCGATAGGCCGATAATTTGGCAGAACAAAGTCTGCAATGACAATAAAAAATAATTAATTTTAATTGAACTATCTGTTTTCATTATTTCTGAAACCATAGATTTTTGGAGGATGTACCATACATATATTGACAATGAACGAGCTATACATTTACCCCTTTATAGTTTTTACACCTATAACCAATCACCTGTATTCACATAAAAATATATAGGTCATAACAGACGAAATATTAAATTTTATGACTATGTTTACTATCAAAATTCTCGTATTAATCCCGCTATGGCTTCATTTATTTTTTATTTCATATTTCTTTTTAACATTTTTTTTGCTTTCGTGGATGATTTTAAAAGTAAATTTTAAAATTCGAAAATAGAACTCTGCTAAACTTTTTTCTGCAGTCTACTATAATACCATGCGATCGGCAACCCGCCTACCATTATTGGGTCCTATTTAAAATAAATGTCAAAACCATTTTTTTTTAAAGTTATAATTAATTTATAGAAAATAGTTAAAGAGACTTGAACATTGTAACAAGTAAAAAAGAAAGCAAAAAATTCGGATATATCAAACGTATTTGTAAAAACAAAGGCACGGATGCTTATATCTGTGGAATATATACCCTAATAAAAAAACCCGATACACGTAGCGATTATGGTATATCTACCTTGTCTTTGAGGGAAGCATATTCCTTGCAGTGGAACTAAAGATTTATAATTGGCTCTTGAATATTTAATGAAATCAGGTGTTATTTTGCGGAAGTCCATCCTAAGTAAGAAAAGGACCAATATTTAGCCACTTCCGCACATGCAGTGGTAGTCGTGCAACAAAGTTCACCGCCCGCCAGCCCGCTGATAAATGCGTATGCGGCGAACAATGCGAACTGCACAACTGCCACCGTCAAATCACTCAACATGTTTCACAACGTGTTTCACCCCTCCACGGAGCATCTTCAGGAGCTATGTTATACCGATTAGGTGACTCTGTGTTTGGCACTAATCGGTGTAACATAACGGAAGTGGCTAAATATTGGTCCTTTACTTAATTGGCTCTTGCACAAATGATTTTTAAAATTACACGCAGCAGTTAGTATTTCATAAAAATAAATAAACATACACGCCGGTACTTACGGAGCGGGTGTGATGTGTGGCTCTCGGGTGCAGAGAGGCGAGAAATATTCGTCTGTCGCACGGGGTCCACGCGGGTAATTTTCAACCGCTGGTTTAAAAAATTGAATTACAAGTTCTTTTATATGCCGTACAACTTTAACTTAAAGTTTACAGATGATGTTTTCGTTTCACACGATAACTTTATTTAAAAAAAAAGTATTTCAGTATCAGTTCTCAGGTGCATATGCTTATATATGTTATAGATATCCACTACAAATTTCTCAGATTACCCTCCATTTAGCAATCACTTGCTAGAATACCCTCATTTTATCATATAATTTTAACGATTGCTATAATTTAACAAGAATATTATGAAGCATTTATATATAAAGATTAAACATATAGGCCTTCGTCTGCGACATGGCAAACTACGTTTGTTTTTCATCAAACTTCAAGGCGAACCGAATTAAAACTTTGAATTGTCTCATCTCGTTCGTGTACCAGACAAGTTTTTCCCAAGTACGCAACAATGTAATGGATTCTATCTGAGTACACATAATCGCGATGGGTAATTGAATGAAAACATTACAAAGAAATGTCGAACGCGAAACGCGTGTACACATATAGGAGATGAAACGGTGAAAAGTGAGTGCGAGTGAGAAAGGGAACGGAGAAATACTTTCCATTTAATTTCAGCGCTCGTGTCATGAGACGATATTGATGGAGCCGTCGGATAATGTTTTTGTATTCACGCAATACGCAACGACCTTACAAGCGTGCCAAGTGAAACATGTGTCCGATAGATGGCGCTCGTAGAAAAGTTAAATCACGTCGATAACTTTATATTATCACGATCACGCTCATTATGATAAACTAGAGTGCAATGTAGCTGCCGTAAAATGGCATCGTTCAATTTTAAATATAAAAAATATGTATTAAAATATACAGGATGATTAGTTACAGGTGTAAAAGCTGTAAAAGGGTGAATATATTATTTAATGAATATGTTGGTTTACTGTCAATTAATGTATGGTACACCCTAACAATAAATAACGAAATTTTTTAATATTCGGGCTACTATTAAAAAAGTCTATTTTTTATTGAAGAAGTTAATATTCGAAATTCAAATCATATTTTTTTTAAATGTATGTGAACAGCCAGTAACAGAATTAATGGCTAGACGGAGTATTAAAATTAATTACTGTTTTCTATTTGTGTTTACTTAATATATTTCAGAGTGATCACTGTATATAGAGTGAAATAAATGTATTGAAGCTATTAGCTGACAAATAAGCCGTACGTTCCGTTGTAAAAATTCATTGAAGTGACTTTATACGTAAGAATAGGAAGTAAAAATTATCTTCCACGTTCAAGTTTCGATTGAGCTGATAAAAAAATGTAGCATCACCAAGGTCTACGATCATGGTATCCCTCGTAGAGGGAAGACATCTACGGCGTAGCAATAATTACACAATAACCATTACACAACGCCCAGACCTCTACACTGTCGTGTACAGTCGCAAACAATACGATCATAATTCTGTCAATACCGCGGTAATGGCCTCCCCGGGCGGTCGGAGGAGGTTCCCCCGCATAACGAAAACAGTTTGATTTGTGTTAATTGTTTTTGTCGTGTCATTATATAGTAAAATATGAGGATATATACTGAACAATAAAAAATCATAACATTATTATCTAACTTATTTAAGTTTTGCGTCGTTTTAATTGGTAAATATTTACTTAACGTTAAGCAGTGGTTAGAGGCTAGAGATTTGCGATCGTTGGTCGCGGGTTCGATTTCAACGATACAATCTTACATATTTTACACTTTGTGCATTAATTATATGTAATTGCCACAGCTTGCAAACAAGCTTCCAGAGGATGAGTAACATTGTTCTTTGCGTGCTATAATACCATTACATTGCGATCGCCAAACCACCTACATCGCATAGCGATTATGGTATATTCCCCTAATATAGATATCTTAGGGGGAGATATATCTTGCAGTAGGCGTCTTTTTACTGAACAACGACCAAGAGACACTTGTGTATTTAGTTGTAAAATATTGATTAAGAAATTATCGCACAAGATTTCAATTGTCTTGATTTTTAGTTGATTATATTAATTGTATTATTATTATATATTGTAATTGCTTTATTTGTTGTCAATTAATGCAAGGTGCAAGTTATCCAATATTAAGAATTGTAAATTCCGTGGTCTCGAAGTCTATGCCAGACAATAAGGAGCTGGAAATGTGAAGAACATAGGAAGATGATGACGTAAGTTCTGACGCACGAAACCCGAACGCTCCTCACCAGGAGTACTGCGTCACTTCATGAATAGAGTCTTGAAATCTAATCTCGGGGAATCCCATATCAATTTGATTACTTTTTAAAAATCGAAGCCCGTCGATTTCGAAATATAACTAGATGTTGCTTGGATGTTTCCATGTTAAAAAACAAAAAAACAAATCTCCTAAAAACAAAGTACGGATTAGTTACATAATAGCATAATTTATAATTGAAAAAAAAATTGTGTTTTCAACAAACATATGGTACATCTTTTCCAAAAAAACATTGGTACCAGGGATGTTAAATAACGTAATAATATAACATTTTAAAATAATTTATTGTTTACTATATGTCCCTGCAGACTTTACTGCCAGAAATTACTGGCATGTCGCGTTACAATAAAAAAAAATAAACGTCACATCTTTCAGAAGATCTTTTTAATCAATATAACGTCTGTTTTTGTCTACAATAGAATTCTTAGGTCTTGCCAAGATATTAAACACTGCCCTACACGTAAAGCCAAAATTAAAATTATCAAGTTGTAATCTCTATCATATGATGAGACTGAAAACACTTTTAAAGCGATAAAATAATAGTTGGGTTTGTTTTCTAATTTTCCAGCAAGAATTAAATATTTATTGTGTCTTCTAGAGCTTAAATTTTTTATTTATTTTTCCTGCGTGTATCTTGTATGTTACCGTGCAATCTAAACTGTGAATGTCATAGGCATACTTACAATCAAGGTATAAAGGATGAGTGAAAATATGTGTAAAGCTTTTTGCAGATAAATGGACTATGTATTTACATCTTTAAAGCTTTCACATCTATAATGAATCATCCTGTATATAAAAAGAAGTATTCAGTTGTTACATGCATGAGTAAATAGCACGTATATATGTACAACTCCATCGCACACCCAACTTTGCAAACTTGGATATTCCAAACTAAAGTTAGTATCCATTCGGATAACGGCTTGTATTGTGTGATTGAAATTGTAAGTTATATTATGTTTAATATTGCATAGGCCATTGTAAGTCCGCAATTAGCACAGAGTGAATAGTAACTTGTCTATGTAATGTAAGTAATTAAATTTGTTTTGTGGGATCCTATTCGGAATACTTTACAATAAAATTAAAGATTCTGGGGCGATGACTACGGGCTAGCAAGCGCAAGGTTGTACGTCAGCCTGTAAGTCGTCAGAAACCCAAAAAAAAGTCTTTTTAATTGGTCTTATTGAAAGCCTTCAGTGGAGGTTTATGTTTAGCAATGGACGCATTTTGGCAGAAATGGATATGATACTTAAAAGGAGTTCCCGGCGTCTAGTTTTTATACAAAGAAACGTATTTTGTTACACTTTGTTTTATTTAATAAAATTAGGCGTTATTTTGCGGAAGTCAATCCAAAGTAAAAAGGAACCATATATAGCCACTTCCGCACATGCAGTCGTAGTCGTGCAATAAAGTGCAGCGCCCGCCAGACCGCTCATAAATGCGCATGCGGTGACACTGGTCACTCTGTGTTTGGCACTAATCGGTGTAACATAACTCCTGAAGATGCCCCGTGGAGGGGTGAAACACGTGTTGAGTAATTTGGCGGTGGTAGTTGTGTAATTCGCAATGTTTGCCGCACGCGCATTTATCAGTGGGCTGGCGGGCGGTGCACTTTCTTGCAAGACTACTGCTGCATGGCGGAAGTAGCTATATATTGGTCCTTTTCTTACTTAGGATGGACTTCCGCAAAATAACGCCTGAATCCATTAGAGCAATTGATTGTTCGAGTTACTTTGGTGGTCTTGAGTTCCTTTGCGGGATCTTCTCTTTTCTGTAACTCCTGGCTCCTCCTGGCTCCTCTCCATTGCTCTTAAGCGATCTGTCGTAATTGACCACGTCTCGGAACCGTATATCATCACCGGCAACACACTTTGAGTCAACGACCTTCGTCTTTAAACATTTCGGTGTTTTTGACAAGAAGTTTCGGAGCTTTTCGTATGCTGTCCAACTGTGTTGTTCGATAAGAGTTGCTTTTTTAAACACAATGTAGTCGGTAGTAAGTTAAAGTCAATTATTCTAGCTACATCGATGATTTTGGTTTATTATTTATTTTGTTGATAAGATATTTGAACTATAGGTTTTCTAAGAAGTAAATTGACTTCAGAGGAATTTGTAGTTGTACCGCGTTTAGAACAAGTATTTTATCGCGCGGGCGCTCGCTCGAGGCACTTTGACGGATTCGTTGTGAGTCGGGTCACGTCCGCGCTGAGTGGACTCGGGCTTCCCAAATCCATTACTCTCTCGCGAGTTCTGTGTACCACTTGATTGTTTTTCGATCGTGGTACGACAAAACATTGCAACGTTGTCTGATTATAGATGCATTTTATAGCAGAGTTCCCCAAATTTTTTTGTGTCGTAGACCCCTTGCCATGTTTTTCCGCGTTGGGTAGACCCCCTGACCTGATATTGATTTCCTGTAAATTTCTAACTGTAGTGAAGTTTAGTGTTAAAAACTTAAAGTAGAAACACATGTTAATTTATACATTTATTAATTGGATTTAAATTAAAACTACTCAAGGTAAAATTTTGTATCTACTATACCAACATCCTACAACTTACATAATTTTATAAACATATAATAATTATTTTACTTCATAGGTACTTTTATAAATCATGTGAATGTTTTGATATTATAAGATAGTATGATGTAAGTAAATAGGTTCTATCAGTGTATGTGTTGAGATCCACTATCGTGGACCCCCGTTTTCATTTCATGGACCCCCAATTTTTTTTTCGCTGACGTAGACCCCTTGCAGGTTGTCATAGACCCCTAGGGGTCGATATAGACCACTTTGGGAATCACTGCTCTAGAATATTAGACCAAGTATCAAAACACGCTACAATAAACATTATATATATAATAATTTTAATTAGATTTTGAATTGATTATTTGAAAGTGAGGATAGGGCAATGTCGGGTTTATGAAATGTTGTGTAATATTAGCGTTCGTATAAACCTTTCGACTCTAATAACCGATGACAAAGAGGGTTGCCGCCGTACGCTTGGCACGTTCCCTCCGACTCGACGGGCATCAGATAATGCCCGCGCCACAACAGCACGCTCTCGACTCCCCGGAGAGTGCCCGAAGAGGCTTCCTTCTTTTCTTTCTTATTTACCACTTAATCCTTACCATTGTTTTGTTTTGTCCCGTTATTATGGTATAAGCGATGTTTAATTATGGTAACCTAGATTGTTTTCTTTATTCTTTGCTGCGACAGATTTGTAATATACCTTCATTTTATAACCATCTTGTCTTTTTTCTTTACGATAAGCCTGTATGATTGTCTAGTCCTATTAGTCGACCCAGGTACATGCCATTAAATGTATAATAACATACTACTGTGATAAGAAAATAAAGGGAAATTTTCATTTAAAACTCTCCCGGGCATTAGGAAGGTAGTTATTTTTTTTCCCTCGGTTGTTAGGTTGACCTATAACATTTGCCAAACGTCCGTTTGTCAAAAGGTTTAATTATTTAATGGAATCAGACGTTACCTTGCGGAAGTCCATTCTAAGTAAGAAAAGGACCAATATTTAGCCACTTCCGCACATGCAGTGGTAGTCGTGCAACAAAGTGCACCGCCTTGAATCCGTGTCCGACTCTGTGTTTGCCACTAATCGGTGTAACATAACTCCTGAAGATGCCCCGTGGACGGGTGAAACACGTGTTGAGAGATTTGGCGGTGGCAGTTGTGTGATTCGCATTGTTTGCCGCATGCGCATTTATCAGTTGGCTGGCGGGCGGTGCACTTTGTTGCACGAATACCACTGCATGTGCGGAAGTGGATAAATATTGGTCCTTTTCTTACTTAGGTTTAATTATCACCGATTTGCAAATGTTTTTTTTTTTCAAATATTTCAGTCTTATCAAGTCCCGATTGGTATAAAAATCGCTCAATTTTTGAAAAAAAAATAGTCAAATACAATAACCTTGTATAGCTACGTGCAGCTTCGGGCTATTCAGCAAACTGAAAGGTAAAAGTTTGACGAAATTTTGAAACGATTGAGGATATAAAAACCGAATCGAAGAAGGTCTAGAAGGCTATGCCGAATAAAGACTATTTTATAGGACTGGAACGTTTTCCGTGTTAGCAAAAGTTTTATCGGACGGGGAGTACTTTGAAAGGGATGAAATTTATTTGGAAGAATAAATAAAGAAAACCTCTCTTCTAAATAGTATTAACTCTTGCCCCGCGCATATCAACAGCAACACATATAACATATTGACGACCAACATATACACCAAAACATTTTATTAACTTTACCATATGTTTAATGTTATAGAAATTGTTATCAAACGTTGGTTTTCTGTATAAAAAAAAAATTTGCACCCAGGAATGACATTATATTTTTTTGTCGACAGGAATTCGCGACCTTGACGAAGGAGTTAAACCAGGCACGGGAGCAGCTGTTGGAGAGAGAAGAGGAGATCTCGGAGCTCAAGGCGGAGAGGAACAATACGAGGGTGAGTCTTGTCTCTTTTAACCCTTTGAGTCACGGAATTTTAGAAAATTAAAATACCCATGTTGCACAGAAATTTAGAGACATTTTACAGAAAATTTATTTCGTTCAAAATTTAACAAAATTGATGTGTTATTATTAATAAGGATATAAAATGATATAAAAAAGTAAAAAAAAAAAATTCTGTTATTAAAATTTTCGGTTTCAACACTTGATTAACCTGTCATATGATGATAAACCTTGGCAGCGCAATCGAGTATATTTTTAACAATTGCTAATGGTGTTGCCAATTACTTTAAATAATAAAATTCAGAAAAAAATGTATGAGCACGCAAATATTCCAATATTTCCAGGTGGGTCGAGAAATGTCCCATCATGCGTTATTACACATCAAAAAAGTGGGATATTTTTAATATACGCCCCAAAGGGTTGACAGACATTTGAAGATTTGTAAAACACTGACGATCGAATAAAAATAAATACATTTAAAAAACTTTTAAGTTAAACGGTTTTTTGTTACCCATATTGTGGTGGTTGTGGAAAAATATGTACTTAGTCCGCCATATTGGAACGGCGTCCATTTTAAATTTTGACATAATCATCGTGTTTTACTAGTGTAACCCTTTCATTTGATACCCATATTGAGGGGGTTAAGGAAAAATACGTAATCCGCCATTTTGTATCGGCGGCTATCTTGGATTTATAATGTTATTGATTTTATTATATTGTATTGTCATCTAAATTAAATGTGTGTACCAAATTTCAGATCAATCTGAGAACGGGAAGGTTCTTAAATTTCAATTTCTAATTTTGATCCAAATAAATTCCGTACGGGTCGAACTAAATAAAACCGTTTAATAATGTCTTTGTCGCGGCCATCTTCTTATCTAGTCTACCTGGAGCACGATAAACTCGCTGCGATCGTATTAGTGTTAGAATTCCAAGACAATTTTCAGAATTGAAACTGCGTCGCTTACATTTAACATGGGGGTGGAGACGATGAATAAGATATGCCCCGGGCACAGAGGTCCGGGGCGCTTGAATTGTGAATGCGGGGCCGTAAACTGGGAACTGAACTTGAGACAGTGCGCCGCCATGAATTGTTAAAGTCAATGTTACCGCGCTGAAATTATCTCTCGATATCGTATCTGTTTAGAGCTGAGTTCCCCAAACTTTTTTGTGTCGTAGACCATGTTTTTTGGGTAGACCCCCTACTTACCTGATATTGATTTCCTGGAAATTTCTAACTGTAGTGAAGTTTAGTGTTAAAAACTTAAAGTAAAAACAAATGTTAATTTATAAATTTATTAATTGAATTTAAATTAAAACTACTCAAAATAAAATTTTGTATCTGTTATGTAAAATATACGTAACATTAAATAAATATAAAATAAACTATAAATAAAATAACATAAGCAATAAGTCATTATTTTTAGTGAGAAGGATGAACCTGATGCTTTAATAATAAATTATCAACATTTGGCGTCAATTTAGTAAGTCCAGTTTATATTATGTCCAGTCTGTGGACCCCCATTTTCCTTTCATGGACCCCCAAATTTTTTTTTCTCTGACTTAGACCCCTTGCAGGTTGTCATAGACCGTTAGGGGTCGATATAGACCACTTTGGGAATCACTGGTTTAGAGTTTAATACGCATTACCTTTTCATGGTAGGGAAGAACATTTTCGATTAAATGTATATACATTATGTTTTATTACAACTTTGTTAGTGTGGTTCTACACTGCACAAGTTGAGTAGGATAGCTTTGATAAGATCGTCTGGATACAGGCTGATTCATAAGCAGTAGGAGTCTTAATATTATATTGCGTACGTTGAGTATCCAAGCAGTGACAGTCCAGTAGTTAACGACTATATTTTAAATATTTAATGAAATCGGGCGTTATCTTGCGGAAGTCCATCCTAAGTAAGAAAAGGACCAATATTTAGCCACTTCCGCACATGTAGCGGTAGTCGTGCAACAAAGTGCACCGCCCGCCAGCCTGCTGATAAATGCGTATGCGGCAGACAATGCGAATCACACAACCGCCACCACCAAATTACTCAACACGTGTTTCACCCCTCCACGGGGCATCTTCAGGAGTAATGTTACACCGATTAGTGCCAAACACAGAGTCTTTGACTATATTTTTTTATCACTTTTTTTATTATCACGAATCGCGTCCGAAAATGGCGCATTGTGTTAATATAAAAAACGTTAAAAAATTAAAAAATCAATTACATAATCATTCCAATTGTGAAATATCCAATGCTAGATATGTCTCCTTCATAAGTATCCAATAAGACCAGATGAGAGCGGTCTGTCTTTTGACGACCATTACAGTTTTTTTTTTTTGAAACGGGCCACTTTTTTGAAAGCCTATCCTATTTCCTCTATTTTTTGTACATAAAGACTATATTTTACAAAATATTTTTTCTCATAGATTGTTATTTGCGTTCTCATCATTTTTTCCTTTTCCATGTCATTTATTCTGTTTATTTTTCCTTATCTTTTCATTTATCATCTCACTTTTGTCGCTCTCGCGCCAGAATACTACATGTTTACATTTTGTTCTATTTCACTCCAATTTAGTTTGAAATAGTTTAGGATATAAGTTAGTAAATAGTTTAACAGACTTAACTAAAATGCAGAAACGTGAGCAAAAAGTTTAAAAATAATGACACGACGCTAATATCTCTAAAAAAAATAGGATAATAACAATATATATATGTATGTATGTATATATATGTATTCTAAAAGCTTTTACACCAATAATGAATCATCTTATATATACCTTTTATATACATGAAATATAAGAAAATTCTGTCTATACAAACCGAGAAGTACCTGTAAAATTATCTTACAGGACGTGTTTCTAGAACAATCCTTGCAGTTTAATTTGATTTCAGAACAGCGTTGTTTTAAATCTCCAGCACTCCGCGAAGGCTTCCACGTTCGCCTCGTATAATCTCCTCGCATTCCCCGCCGACCATTACGATGTTTAAACGTAGAGGAAACTAGGTTGCGCACGCCGTTTTGCTCGTAAATTTTTATATTTTAAAAAAATTGTACCTGTGGCTTGAGAAACCTTTATAATATATATACCCATATCGTCATCGCCGTTTCAACCGTGAGACGTATCTGTACATCGTTCTCCCACATAGATATATTTAGTAGTTCGTGTTGTGAATGCAATACTGAGGTTGCTGGCTGGTAAGAATAGACTGGTGGTTTTGGTAAAAAAAAATATTTTGTAGATGGCAATGTTGGTTATGATTATTCAGATTTGATTTATTTTACTACTCTTAATCTAAAATAAATATTATCTGGTGAAATATCTAATATATAAAATTCTCGTGTCACGGTGTTCGAACTTGAACTCCTCCGAAACGGCTTGACCGATTTTTACAAAATTTTATATGCGTATTCAGTATGTCTGAGAATCGGCTTCTATCTATTTTCCATACCCCTAAGTGATAAGGGTGGTCCACCCCTAAATTTTATTTTTAATTTTTTGACAATATTTTTGGTTTTTATTTTATTATGATACAGCATACAAAAATACATACAAGCCTAAATTTTCACCCCTCTACGATCAACCCTTATCTTACATTTGTTAATTAAAAACTTTAATTTTTTTGCAAAACAACGTTTGCGGGATCAGCTAGTATATATATAATTCATTTATGTAAGTAGTGAACATACAAAGGAGGATTTAGCCCTCTGTTTATTTATATATATATATATATATATATATATATATATATATATATATATATATATATATATATATATATATATGTATATGTATATATATATATATATATATATATATATATATATATATATATGTATATGTATACATATAGAATAAATAATATATATAATAATATAATTAATTGTTAAAAAATTTTATTTTCCTTGCTAAGTAAGAAGTAAGTAATACATGTACGGGTGGTTTTTCACAGCAAAACGCGTATATATGCAACTGAAATAACAAAATTTAGATGCGTATAAATACAGAATGTTTGCATGTAGGTGTGAAAACATTAAAAGGGTGGATTTATAACACATTTATCAGCAAAAAGTTTTATAGCTGTTACACATTTTTTTAAATCACTCTGTATTTTTGTGATTATTCTAGTGCTGGTACAAAGTAAGCCAGATAGTAAACAATAATTGATTTTAATACATATTAATCTGAATTTTGTAAAACGCTGTTTATTACTGTATTATTATTACGCTATTTAATATTTCTGAAACTAAGGATTTTGACATTTGTTTAAATGCATATTTCTTTTTAATCTCATGGTTTGTTTGATAAATTATACTATTTATTATAAATCTTGTTACGTACTGTGGGTTCTGACTTGAAAACAGCACTGGTTCACAGGGAGTCCTTTATTCACTAATCAGATGGTCACCCTACTTTAACATAAAGTATACTTTCGCTTAGTTCAAACTTTGCTTCCAAATTGGTCAAGAAATCACTGTCCAAATAACTTACCAAATAGTCACTTTATATCACTGATCGTGATATTAATCTTATAACTCGAAAAACAACACCGAACTGTCGACATGGGGAGTACACTTATTTATACTTCGGATAAGGTTCTAGTAAGTTCGAGATAGTACTCGGTTAGAATTTTCGAGAACCGTACACAAAAATTTATAAATTACTTTAATGTCATGCGTGTTCTTGATCCTAGGGTTCAGTGTTTATTGTTTAGAGTAGAGTTCCTCAAACTTTTTTGTGTCGTAGACCCCTTGCCATGTTTTTCCGCGTTGGGTAGACCCCATACTTACCTGATTTTGATTTTCTGTAAATTTCTAACTGTGGTGAAGTTTAGTGTTAAAAACTTAAAGTAAAAACACATGTTAATTTATACATTTATTAATTGAATTTAAATTAAAACTACTCAAAATTAAAATTTTGTTTCTATTATGTAAAATATACGTAACATTAAATAAACATAAAATAAACTATAAATAAAATAACATAAGCAATAATTTTTTTACTTCATAGGTACTTTTATAAATAATGTAAATGATATTATAAGATAGTATGATGTAAGTAAATAGGTACTATCAGTGTATGTATTGAGATCCAATATCGTGGACCCCCATTTACATTTCATGGGCCCCCAAATTTTTTTTCGCTGACGTAGACCCCTTGCAGGTTGTCATAGACCCCTACGGGTCGATATAGACCACTTTGTGAATCACTGGTTTAGAGGGTTCTGTAACTCGTGCTTTGTAACAATATGTTATTTATGTTTATTTAGAAGGTAGATACAGACAATATCTAATCAAATTTCGAAATAGATGGATTTCGATCTTAACCCTTCTTTGCATGGTGATGGAAATTTCCATCATAACATTTAGTCAACAAAAAAAGATACTCAAAACCCTTGTAACGTAAATTTGTTGTTGCTCGCAACTTTTTAAGCGACTATTGCGTACAACAAAACGCGGTTGTCGAAAAATAGCAAAGGTCACTGTGAATTACCAGACCTAGAACTTGTTATTCTGCTGTTTGTTGAGACTGAAAGAAAGGAGCGAGATTTTAAATTGTTTTATTGAAATAAACGGAGATATAAAATACAATAAAAAATGAAAATGAGTGGAAAAAAGGTTTGTTTTCATGTTTTTGTTATTTTATGTACAATTTATATCAAAAGACTATAAATGAATTTCTCAAAACGTTGTGATAGAAATTTACATCACTATGCAGTAACTTCACTTGTAATGTATGGAAATTTTTTTTTTGTAAATGTTTATTTTATGTTGTTTTTTGGGGAAACTTGAATGAAAGAGATATTGCAGATTATCTTTGTAAGTTATAAGGCGGTTGGCTCTCAGAAGATGGCCTTAATGACCAAGATTCCGATGATGAAAACCACGATGCTGATGAAATTATAAGTGTTGCAGGAGGAGAATGATGATGACGATGTGGATGAAACTGCTGACGTTGAACCTCCTCTTGTAAAACCAGACGATCAAGAACCCTCACACAGATCAACTTCATCTAATTTGCAGTCTTCATCCAGTTTTCCATTTGACAAAAGAAACTTAATTTGGAAAAAAAGGAATCTGGTATGTGACACAGATAAAATTACTTTCTTGGGGAGTTCTGCTGCTTCAGGTGGTCTATCACACCTAGAAACTCCATATCAATGTTTTAACCATTTTATCACTGAAGATTTTATCAAAACATTACTAAAGGAGACAAATTTATATCAAAAACAGAGTAATCCCAGTTCATCTACATCATTTACAGAATATGATTTGTATAAGTTCTTTGGTATATTATTATACATGCCAGTAATCAAATTTCCTAGCACAAGATCATACTGGTATACATACTGATATTACTTGTCCGTTTATTGTCCAAAAATACAATAAACATATGGGAGGAGTAGATCTCATGGATAGCTTTTTGGGCAGAAATCATATAAAAATGGGGTCTAAAAAGTGGTATTTGCGTATTTTTTTCATCTATTTGATCTTGCTATTATAAACTCTTGGATTGTTTATAAAAAAAATGCTCAAGAAAGTGATGAACCTAAAAAGAGTCTGCTTACAATAGGCCAATTCAGAAATGAATTGTCCTTTGTGCTATGCAATAAAGGAACTACCAAAGCAGCTAAAAGAGGGCGTCCTGGTACCAGTGTACTAGAAGAAGAATTACAATCAAAAAAAGAAAAGGTTCTCCAGCTCCACCACCTCCAAAAGACATAAGAAAAGATGGTGCTGAACATTGACCAAAAGTAGGTGGGTCACCCCGGTGCAAATTTCCCAAATGTAAAGGCTATTCTACAATTTCGTGTAATAAATGTGGCGTCAATTAGTGCTTAAATAAAATAATTATTGTTTTTTGAATTATCACTAAGAATAAAGAAGACTAAGTAAACAACTTTTTTTATTTATTTAGTACCGGCCTAAATATGTGAAACTGCATGATGATGTAAATTTCCATCATATTGTTTTTTACATAATATATATTTTTATTCACACTAGGATTTTTTTTAATATTTTTCCTTTAATCTAGAGCATTAATTACATCACCCTGATTTATTTTAAAAAAATAGTAAAAATCATGCAAAGAAGGGTTAAATACAATTTTTCAAATTAGACAATAAATTCTCGCAGTACAAAATCTGGAGATGCAAGTGGTTAACAATAATTCATCTAGTGATCCTAATTACGATATTTATTACTTTTTGAAATGTTTAATTTTACGATAGTATGTACCGTGCAATGATTGACGGCAAATGATCTAGGCATTCACACTTTTAAAACTTTTATACCTATATTTAATCTCTCTGTATATAAATAATTACAATATAATTTATTCATATGTATCCACAGTTTACTGTATAATAAAAAGGTAATTTTTCCGTATAATTTTTTCTCGTCATTCTTGTTTGAAAATTACACTTGCAAGTAACTTAAGTCGTATCGTGTTTCAAGTGGAATTGGTCTATAAACAGTGGAAGCGGACGCGCCGTGCCGGGGGCTTGTTTGTTCTCATCTCTCGACTGCGAAATGGTTTCGAAGTTCTTTCGAAATTCTCTTTATACATTAACAGTTAAAAATCAGAAAGATTATATATAGATTTACGTATGAGTTAATAAAAATGTGTATTTAGATTAATCTAATATATAAAATTCCCGTGTCACAGTGTTCGAACTTGAACTCCTCCGAAACGGCTTGACCGATTTTTACCAAATTTTACTTGCGTATTCAGTATGTCTGAGAATCGGCTACTATCTATTTTCCATACCCCTAAGTGATAAGGGTGGTCCACTCCTAAATTTTATTTTTAATTTTTTGACAATTTTTTTGGTTTTTATTTTATTATGATACAGCATACAAAAATACATACATCCCTCTACGAACAACCCTTATCTTACATTTGTTAATTAAAAACTTTAATTTTTTTTGCAAAACAACGTTTGCGGGCTCAGCTAGTACACATATGTGTTAGTTAAATTATAATATTAATCCGTTCGTCCCGGAATACTAAGACATAAAATTTATCAAAAAAATTATACACCAAAACCACGTGCAGACAATGGAAATTAGCACTAGACTAGCTAAAGTCATGCCAGACAGCGTGTGATTTTTGTACATAACCTCAAAGCCAAACGCATAGACAACGGCCTGGTACAATTTACACTGAAAACAAGCGATCATTTTAGGTTCCAGGGGTTTTTACACATTTGTGGTACACATATGTACCATCCGGGACGAAATGGAATATTGAAGAAAATTCACATTAACCAGGCGACTACTTAAAAAGAATTTCCGCGCATATTTAAACGACCTAATGGAAATTTCATTGTAAACACACGTGGCAGTCATTTCAGAAGAATGATAATAATAAAAAATATAAATAAATTACTAGAAATAAAAAGTCCCTGTCCCACACGAGATAGGGGAACGAGAGGTCCCCAACAGCGGAGACCATTAAAAATAAAAAATAAAAAAATGGAAATTTCATTGTAAACACACGTGGCAGTCAACCTGTTAAATGAAAATAAAAAAAATCGACTCGATTCTAATGCATTGGCACCGAACAGCGACGGATTTCTGTTTGATGGCGCAAGAATGGTTTAAGTCCAAAGTATTGTATCCGTAGTGGCCAGTATTTCTATACGTGAACGCTACATCTGCGTGGAAGGCATACAGTAATACCCCGCTTTACGCGAGAGATACGTTCCAAAAAAAATCGCGTTAACTGAAATTCGCGTATAACGAGGTTTATAATTAAACATAGTCAAAAATTATTACAAAAAAATACAAATCATTTTAATCAATCACTTTAATTCTAGGAACACTTTATGCAACACATACTCTTATTTTTTACGGAAAAATACATCTATTGTCTTTTGGGTAACGTTTTGTTTACGTTCTTGTAAAATACGTTCATAACACCCAACACTGTTTTTAATTGTTTGACAGATGGTCAAGACACCATAGAGAAGTTGATGACTACATTATATTTATACGCACTCTTTCGCGTAATTCGAGGCATTTGAGCGCGAAATTTGTAATTCGCGTTATAGTGAAACCGCGTATAACGAGGTCGCGTAAAGCGGGGTATTACTGTACTTTGGTCATTTGTCGATAATGGTTTTACAGCAAATAATGTAATTTTTATAACAATTCCTGCAGAGCGTATCGAAGATGGCGTATCCAATAAAACTTTATTTATAAAAAGCTAACACACGCCGGGAACTTTTATTTCGCTTCACAAATTTACGACACATTTCGGGGCGATTTGGAGCTTTTTTCGTGTCGCGTCGCTCCTGCTTTTATATGGGCGCTCGTCAAATTTATATGTTACTAGCTGATTCCGCAAACGTTGTTTTGCAAAAAAAATATTTTTAATTTTCAATTTAAAAATAAGGGTTGATCGTAGAGGGGTGAAAATTTAGGGTTGTATGTATTTTTGTATGTTGTATCATAAAAAAATAAAAACAAATAATTTCATCAAAATAATAAAAAAAAATTTTAAGGGAGAACAACCCTTATCGCTTAGGGGTATGAAAAATAGATAGTAGCCGATTCTCAGACCTACTAAATACGCATATAAAATTTGGTAAAAATCGGTCAAGCCGTTTCAGAGGAGTTTTATATATTAGATATGTAAAGTTTCGTATTCGTAGATAGTAGTGAGCTTATTATTGGTCATATCATACAACTATATATATATGTCGAACTCTGTAGTTTCGACAGATGGCGCTAGTTGTTCGTGAAGGTATAAAACTGGCAGTGTGCCCGACATTAAGAAAAATACTAATATATAGCTACTTCCGCTATGTAGCAACAGTCGTGCAATAAAGTGCACCGCCTTCCAGCTGATAGATGCTCCGCAAAGTAACGCCTCAATCTATTAGATATTTAAGAATCGACGTCAATAAGAAAGATTCGACTTGACATATATATGACAAAAGTTATTAGAACAACAGTTCTGTCAAATCTATTTATATATCCTTGATCACACGGAAATAACTACGTAAATATAAAATTTTAATTTAGAAATAAAGAAGGGCTTTTTATAATGTTCTCTGTGCTTCATAATTGTAACTCATATGAAAGCAATTGATATGGTTTAACAATAAACTTCCTTGTAGTATCTTTAAAGCAGAGTTTTCCAACGTCACTCGCCCCACAGGGGGGCAATTCAAATGTGGACTCGAAACGAGTTTAACTCTTTCGCTTTTATATTAAAATTATGTATGTTATATTGGAGGGCGTAAGAATCTTGAAAAGGCTAAGATGCAGCATGGCACGAATGAGGTTGGAAAATACTAGTCTAAAGAATCATGAAATTTATCTGAAAAAGTTGGCTGCTAAGCGCGTAGAGCATGTCACCCAGACTGTTCAAAATTTTTAGGACTTTTTTCTTGTACGTTATTATAAAAATTGGAGATAAACAGTAACAAAAGGCAGTAAGAAAGTACAAACTTAAAAACTAAGA
This sequence comes from Battus philenor, assembly GCF_028537555.1. NCBI lineage: Eukaryota > Metazoa > Arthropoda > Insecta > Lepidoptera > Papilionidae > Battus > Battus philenor. Next base: position 13,974,295 of record NW_027181676.1, on the reverse strand, counting down.
AATATAAAATTAGTTACAATTGTTACCTTATAACTATCTCAGTGAGAACATTTAATGATTTATAGTCGAACAATGACAAAACAAAACAAATAAAAACATTACTAAACAGGGATCAAAGATTATGGTTTACATATTTATATTATAGTTTAAATTATATTGTGTGTACTGAATAATTTCGAACGTCGTCTTTTAAAAGATACGAGAGAGCACGAGAATATATCAATATCACTAATATATGAATTATGGAGGTAACACATTCTGTATAAGGGTGCACGTTTACCGATATTTGTATATATTTCCCTACGAAATTTATAGATGGCGCTACTTGTCGTTTAAATCGCGCTTTAGTGATTTCCACACCGATAGTGGTTATCGAGAATTTCAATAGATAGATTACTTTGAAGTTCAAGCGTGTGTGTGTTCTTTTCACGTATAAAGAGACAGTGACCAAGGATCAGCAAGCACTGCTTTGGAATGCCAAACAGAAGAGGTGGACAGGAAACTTTTGTAATGGACGTTGGAATATGACGCTGAATGCTGACAGCTTTCAACCGGTACTATTGGGAATCTATATAGGAGGTCTATTTTCTGAGGATGGCTTGCAGTTGGTGTGCTGATGATGAAATTTAAAATGTTTACTAAATAAAAACTTTTAAAAATCCTTTTACATTGAATCGTGACACCATATCAGACAGTCTCGCAAAAGTGAATGTTATCAGTGAACCCGTTTTCTCACCATAAACATGTTCCGAATTCAAATTATATCGTCAAATTATTTCATTATTTAGTTATACTCGTGTATTTCACGTAATTAAACATTCGATAATTCTTATCATTTATACAGAGTGATTAGTTATATGTGTAAAAGCATTACATGGGTGAATGTATAGCTCATTTTTTGTTGGTTAATGTATTGTACACCCTATATAAAGATGGTTAAAAGTGGATCCATGAATGATAAATAACGTAATGATAGTATAGTAAGAAAAAGCATTTTTAAAATTCGAATAACTACATAATAATTATAGTTCGTTTGTTATCGGACTGGATGGACTTGGCCGACTGGCCTTTTGTTACACACACACACACACACATATATATATATATATATATATATATATACATACATATAATGTAGTTAAACTGAAAGTCAATTACAAGTCTTCATTTACTTGATCTATGACGGGCGTGAGCAACCTTTATACTCAACAGGGCAATTTAAATTTTAAAAATATTTGGCGGGTCGCACATTTTATAACACTTATTAATAATGTACAAAACTTTATTTATAATAAACATTATAATAAAAAATGTAAGGTTTTCAAATAAAAATTCTATATAAAAAAATGTCGCCGACGCGTTGTTTTCGTAATGCATGTTTGAACAAGTCGCAGTGTTAACATGTACTACCATTTTATTATAATAAATTTTATATTTATCGTTGTGAGAAAGTCGATAAAATAAAGTAAATTTTCGAAATGCTTGTCGGGGCCGGTATAAACTTGTTTATCTGTGACACATATTCTTGGCTTGGACAAAAGTAACACATAAGCTAAGTGCACCACGTATCCTTTGAGAAGGAACAATGCGTATAGGTCACAGGCGTCGCTAACGATCCGAGGACGTGTTTGCGCCCCGCTTACACAATAACATCAGGACTAGAGCAACACGTCGGAGAGACGACACTGTATCGTGGCCGCTGGCTGCATACCTTTCCGTTTGTTGCTCAGTCCTAAATTATTCATCTTCCCACCCGAATAGCGCAGCCTTTGCACCCTAGTCGACGTAAAGCCAACTTGCACTGACAAAACAGGACAAAGTCTCCCCCCGGTAAATGGACACCCCAGTTTATGAGAGTGAATTTATCGCGACGCGAACAAGGAGTGATATGCTCAGGGGAAATATGATGGCATGTCTGTTCGGTTGCATGCGAGTGCTTCTTAGTTGTTTCACGTTCTAATCTATTACTTGTTTTGCTAGCGGTGTTATATATGTATGTACGTTTAAATCTATTTTTTACGTAAAAGAAGAAAAAGTACAAAAAGAATATACAAAAGTGATCAATGCTCGAATACTATAATGTGTGAAACATCGACTTTTAATCCTTCTTTTCGAATTGACATTTCAGATAAAATAACACATTATTGTCTGTAAAATATTTTTATAATACTTTTACAACTAGTATTTAGAGAAATATACATAATTTCCTTTTGTATAATATATTTCGAAGCAAAGGTATACAGACCCAGGAGTACAGTTTACAATCTCATGTAAATAATATGATTTTTTTTATTTTCACGTTTTAATTTTCAATTCACGTGATTCGAGTGAAAATTATACTGTATTAAGGATAATAAGACGCTGCAAGCAGCTTCCCACCGGCCGTATCTAGGTCTAAGAGGATGCCTGTGTTCAGAATTAGATGTCAAATTGCTGAAACGATGATGGAAGTGCAACATTGTTTGATCAGATTAGCGAACTTGAATTACCTCGAGGGCAGTTTTTTTTAAAGTTTATTTATTAACAAAATTTAACAGGTGTTATAAATTTACACATTAATAATAGCAGCAGAGGGTTGATTAATAGTATTTATATTATATATTAATTTAAAATAATAAAAGATGTTACATATAAAATTTGTAATAGCAGTGAAAGATTATCTAACATATAAAATTTCCTTGTCACAATGTTAGTTACCGTACTCCTCCGAAACGGCTTGACCGATTTTTACCAAATTTTATATGCGTCTGTATGTCTGAGAATCGGCTACTATCTATTTTCCATAACCCTAAGTGATAAGGGTTGTTCATCCTTATTTTTTTTTTGACGAAATTTATTGTCTTTATTTGTTTATAATGTGGCATTAAACATACATACAACCCACAATTTTCACCCTTCTACGATCAATCCTTTATTTTTTTTGGTAAAACAACTATTTAGTTCAGTTAGTAATACATAAATGATAAAATTTTTAATGATTTATTGCATACCGCGGTAACAGATGACTTTATCTCATATGTTTGATACCGTGGTAATCGTTTTCAGTTACTGTTGGAGCACCTAGAATGCCTGGTGTCGCGGCACGAGCGCTCGCTGCGCATGACGGTGGTGAAAAGGCAGGCCGCCGCGCAGTCCGGCGTGTCCTCCGAGGTGGAGGTACTGAAGGCACTCAAGAGCCTCTTCGAGCACCACAAGGCCCTCGACGAGAAGGTAAGTCTCCATTTGTATCATGACATCCATAATCATGCTAAGCAGCTAGAAACAACGATGTACCTTTGCCTTGCGCTACCTTTATATAACAATCTCTTTAGCGATATTGAATCCGTCGCTCGATCTAGTGCAGAGTTCCCCAAATTTTTTTGTGTCGTTAGACCCCTTGCCACGTTTTGCCGTGTTGGTTAGACCTCTTACTTACCTGATATTGATTTCCTGTAAATTTCTAACTGTAGTGAAGTTTAGTGTTAAAAACTTAAAGGAAAACCACATGTTAATTTATACATTTATTAATTGAATTTGAATTAAAACTATCTAAAATAAAATATTGTATCTGTTACGTAAAATATACATAACATCAAATAAACATAAAATAAACTATAAATATAATATCATAAGGAATAAGTCAATATTTTTAGTGAGAAGGATGAACCAGATGGTTAAATAATAAATTATCAACATTTGGCGTCAATTTTGTAAGGGTTAATCTTAAATTTCCTCGCCTAATGATGTCGTCTGTTTCTTTTTTTCGTTAGGAGATTGCACTATCGTGGACCCCATTTTCATTTCATGGATCTCAAATTTTTTTTCGCTGACGTAGACCGGTTGACAGGTTGTCATAGACCCCTAGTGGTCGATATAGACCACTTTGGGAATCACTGGCCTAGTGGAAGATGTCTACCCACGCCGCGCCTTTTATTCTACCTTACTCATAAAGTCATGAATTTCCGGTGTTACAAAGCCACGTTCATAAAAGAAGGTCGGGCATTTGATGTACCAACCAAAAAATATAGTTATTTTTGTGTGGCTATTTTGGTAGAGTTCATATAGAACCAATAAAACCAAATCGATTATAGATTTTAGTAAATGTAATGGAATATTTTGATTAGAGTAACAACTTCGGTATGTGTGGTGTTGGACATCTGTTCAATATCGATTTTTTGTAATTGCTCTTTCGAATGCAATAAAATGTTGAATATAAATTCTAATTTGGCTTTGAAAGTCAAACTCGTTGTTGAAATATGTTTTTGTTGAAACAAAGTTGGACAGTGCATTTGAATGTGTTAATGGTTTTTTTTTTAAATAAACCATACTATTCAAGTTTTGTCTTAGTCACCTAAAAATTAATTTAACAGACATTATCATTTAAAGTCGGTTGTGTGAAAACATGCAGCTTTAGTTTTTTTTTTTTTAATATTGAAAATTTATAGCCTTTTCACCTAACTTAGATAAGTTTTTGTTTCTGCATTCGAAGGTAGGCTGCTCAAGATCCAGGAAGACAGAAAAACAATTTTTGTGATATATAATTATTTAGTTTTTACATCACATGTTACACGCATACAGAGTTGTTTAAAAAAGAACGAAACGTCGGTAAATCAGTACCATGTTTATGAGATTTACTAGCGCCATCTAGTAGACTAGAAATACACGTAGTTTTTTGCCTATTTGTTCCTTTCAATGGTCTTCTGCAGTACTCTAGAAAGTTCCCGCGACTCTCCTCGTTGTCCAAAAGTGATGCGATGTTCCTTTCTTCGACTCCTCGCTGCAACAGAAACTGGTAACCTGTTCTTAGCGCACCAAATACAAGAAAACTATGCAAGTATTTGATAATGTTTGATTTTTTTTTAATTTTTAGGTTCGAGAGAGATTACGTGTGGCGCTGGAGAGAAATACGGCGTTAGAAGAAGAGCTAGCCTTAACCAAAGAGGAAGTAAGTTGTGCTAATGACCTAACAAGTTAACGTACGGTACAACCGACTAACTTAAGTGTTTATACATGAATGAAGAATATGTAGGTGGAAATATAAGTTAGACAACATTATTTTATGTGGGTGAAATGCGCTGTTGGATAACATCATCATCATCCTCCGTCATAAATTTCCAATTACCTGTATCTATCTTATTCCGATGATTTTAACATTATCATCATTCCTCTACATGGGTGGACCGGCTCGTGATGCGTTTGCCGATTCGTGATCTCCACTCCAAAACCTTAAGGCTCGAGCGGTCATAGTTTATGTTCGCTGACATACTCACTGCCACATCAACATGCCAAACCATTGGACCATTTCGGCTACTTTCATTCTTCTACGAATCTCTTTCTTCTTGATTGGATCTCTTAGAGAAATACCAAGGATAGTTCACTTTATTTTTTCTGATAAAAATGCTGTTAGATCTAAGGCTTTTATAGCTTTACCAAAGTTCACGATACAGACGTGTCTGTGAAACAGTTTTCAATTTAGCTTGGTTGTTAGGTTGCTATTCTGCATTAAAATATAGCTTTATTGATGTCGTGTACCTCCAGCTGCAGCAGTACAAGACGTCCAGCGCGCAAGAGAGCGAAAAGCCGAAGGAGAACGGAAGCGTCGGCGGCTCGCCCGATCAGAACGGCGAACAAGTGCAGACCAAGGTACATCTAGTAATATTTTATACTCCATTTGCGTTAAGATGACAGCTTAGTAACATACCTTGACTAACAAAGTTAGTTTCACGAAATATCCTAAAGTTTAATTTAGTTTTAAGTTGATCGAAATGTGTTGAGACTGAATCTGTTGAGGTGATGGTTCTTCTTTACAGTTAAGTGTTCTGATAGCAGCATATTACTTACTTTCAAAATTGATTCTTTCAAATGTACTACGATGTTATGGAGTGTTACGGAGTTTAGTTCGCAATATTCTTAACGCGAATTCACAAAAATGCCAACTAAGTTTGTGGTCATTTTAAAACAAAGTACTTTAAATAATCTTATAGAAGCAAATGCAGAAATATTATATTTATATATATAGACACCGTCCTTTTCACCGATTTTAGTTGATTTACCTTCTTCGGGAGGTGAAATATAAGGAGAAAATATAATTTATTTGAATTATATATATTTTATAAATTCTCAACTGTCAATGTCAATGACTTGGGTGAAACAAATTTTGTATTTTTTTGTAATCTTTAATCATGAGAATTAATGTTAAAACTAATTAATAGGAGTTGATTGTTTTGAATGTCGTTTATTTCATTTCAGAAACAATCACTGTGTTTGACTTCACAAATATAATAAATCATTAAAAACGAGATTTAAAGCATTTATTTGAGATAGACACTAGATGTCATATCTCGATTTTGATCTAACGTTGATTTTTGGTACATCTGTATAATTATTATATCAAGTCGGAAATCAAATCCAGTTGCATTTCTATAAGTGTGTAATTATAACATATGTGTTTTATATGTAAGTGATTTTCATCCACTGACTTACGAAAAGCGCGGAGTCTAGTAAAATACTGATAAAAAAATTATGCTCATATAAAATAGTTTTAAAGAGGTTTATTCACACGGCTCTCTTGAAAGAGCTTGTCATTGATTTCGTGAAGGCGTTGTAAGGCTGACACGATCTCCAGAAGTAAAGAGAAATATAAATTGTTTTTTTTTATTAATTGATTCCGTAAATTGTTTATTTATTTACTTTTAAAATTGATATCGTAAATTGTTTTTTTTTAAATTGATTCCGTAAATTATTTATTTATTTATTTTTGAAATTGATACCGTAAATTGTTAATTTTTTTTAAAAATTGATTCCGTAAATTGTTTATATTTTTTAAATTGATTCTGTAAATTGTTTTTTTTTTTAAATTGAATCCGTAAGTTGTTTATTTATTTATTTTTTAATTGATATCGTAAATTGTTTATTTATTTATTTTTTAAATTGATTCCGTAAATTTCTGCGTTTGCTTCTATATCATATAAATACTCTATTGTTTTTATTGAAAATATATTTAATTCGTAAATTTCATACGCGTCAAAAATTAAATTTACTATCCCGAAGTTATAATACTATAGTGTGTGTTTAGCACTGTCTACATAACTAAACATATAAAGGTAAGCATTAGATATATAAGTGCAGTTCCAACACAATACATTCACACTGTACCCAAACGTATTGAATTGGCGAGATCGAACACAGTGTAACACAAGTAACAAAATTATAGAGATTTACAAAACGACATAGATGCTTTGTGAATGTTGATTGTGCCGCAGAATTTAGATGATCTCTTGTTTATTTATTATCTGTGCACGTGTCTTTCACTTAATTACTCTGTTACGTCACTATAATATAATTTGAAAATAAATGGAACGAGCCGAGTTTTGTCAGTTCCCGGGAACCCCCGAGATAATAAAGCTATTGATTCTCGCGTTTGGAGTCAACGTTTCTAATCCGCGCAACCCGAGTATGAAACGATGTTCGAACCCAGGTATCTTTAGGGTTTTTACTTTTGTGAGGCCTCCGCTATTGGAATCTCTCCTTCCACGCCTATTTTCTTGGGAACAGGGTTTTTTATTTCTTAACAATTTTTTCACGTGAATATTTTATTTTCGTCCTCGTCTTCCATAGTTCACAATATCTTTTTTCTTCCTTCTATCATTCCATAATTCCATCTTCCTTTCTCAATCATTCCATTCCTTTCATCCATCCTCAAACACTTCAGTTGTATTTTCTATTGCAGTATCACAGCTTTATTTAGTTTATTTATTTTTCTCATGTACTGTCTTCAGGGTTAGAGTGAATAGATAGGCTTCATCTTCAACCAGATCCTCGCTTTATATCAGGCAAGTTGATGGTCAAACGCACACAAGGAAGCGTTAAAAGAAAATCATACAACATAGTTACAGTTTTCCTTCTCATTTTTATTTTTCTTTTCTTTCTCTACCGCCCAAACGTTTAATTGGTAGAAAATGCCGACCTGACCACGCAGGAGTCCCTCAAAGGTTCTGTCTCTCCCCTCTACTCTTTTCTCTAATTACGAACTACATTCCTAGAGAGAACAAAGTCAACTAAGCAACGTACGCGACGACACCGTGCTCTACTCTTAGAACTTAATAAATAAATAAAATTTCGTATAACACTAAAAACTTTTTATAAAGAACAGTGAAATTTGGGAATCGAATTCTCTTACTACTGTATTAAAAATATCTAACCAAGTCTATGAAAAAAAAAACAAATTTTAATTCGTCTTTTGAAGCCAAAATTGGACCTCTTGTAGTTTTTTTTTTTAAATTGAAGTACCCTGTGATCAAAAAGTAAAATGAAATTGTCATTTAAAACTACCTGTTAGTAAAGCAGGTATTTTTGTTCGCTAGGATAGTAGAGCTGTCTATAATTTGCCGAGAGATTTGTTAAATGTTTTAATATCATTTGGTTCAGTCCAAACCATTTTGAAGTATGTTTTGTCTCAAACCTGTAAATCATGGTTGCACAGACTTATTAAGACTAGGGGCCACTCGGGCAAATTATGAACTGATGGGGGGCGGACCGCCAGAAGTATAGGTAATTATTTTTTTTTTGATTTTATTCTGAAATAGAATTCAATATTTTTCGAATGTACGAGAGTATTATTTTTGCTGTCGACGGGCCACCAGTATCCGACCGGCGGGCCGCGGTCTGTGCATCCATGGTGTAAAGTGTTGATTGGTCGATCTTATACTGCGTTAGTTTTTTGCGACTTTTTTTTAAACACTCGACTGGTTTCATTCCGCAACAACCATATTAGCTTGATTTGGCTCCGTGCTACTTGAGGCTGTTCAGCATACTCAAAAGCCAATGCGGGGATGCCTTTTGGACACGTTTAGAGAGGTGTCAATATCTTCGTGTCTATACCGTAAGAAGACTCTTCCGAATGATTTGAGGACTTTAAAAATTGTTGATAAATGAACTTTTTAAAGGAAATGAAATCGATTTGGTAGAATAAACAAATTCACCTTAGCTTTGAATCACACTATAGAGATTGCAGGGAAGCTCAGTTTGATTTCACTTTCTGTTAAATACATTTTACGAAAATACGTTTCTTTTCAGTAGTTATATACGAATGTCGAAGGGCCCACTATATTTATTATAATACAAAACAATCAGATTCCCCCAAAAAACTTGGCCGTTTCATAAGAACTTTTAAAACAAAGATTTTGCAACTGTTTGCATTTATATTTGAAATACATTTATTCAGAAATAAGTGAAAGACTACGTGTTATATATCTTATGTGGCGTAACAATCAATTCAATAAATGGAAGTAAAATACATATTGATGTATAGTAATAAACATGAAAAGAGTTTTTAATAGCAAACAGCATTTATTATTTATCGTCTGTTGATGTACGTATAGTTATAGTGTGACCGAAACCTCTGTACCGCGCCTTAGGTACGCACGTGGCGAGCCGGGGGGTTGTATCAGCCGGCGGGGACGTGGTACAGCGGTTTCAGTAGCATTATACTTTACAAGCTAAATATCTCAAGAGTTACGCCACAGAGGAGCTGTGAGGACTATTCTAGTCGGGCATGCTCACTTATATTCTGTGTGTTCTTCTGTCCCGTCGCGCGCAGGAGCAAAGTAGTGTTAACGGCGAATCCGAGAGCAACAAGAAACTCACTGAGCTCCAAAATACAATCGCCAAGCAGGTCAGACCAGTGTCTACCTTATTACTAACGCATTATAACATAGAATCGACTGCAACGCACTCAACTCATGAACCGTAGTGATCAGAGTATGTGGAGATAATAACATAGTTATCACCAATACCGTGAAATTCTATTATGTGATGGTATCAATTGGACTTACAGGTTCTTTTCGCTCTGTTATCTAATTTAAATTTCGGTCTAAAAAAATTAAATCAAACGTATACATCAGGGGCGCCCAAGTTCCTTGTTACTCTGGACCATTTTTCAAAATTTGTATTTATCGCAAACCTGTTTGAAAAGTATACAAAAAGGTATTAAATATATTACACAAATTATATTTATTGACAACATATATACATAAAGAATATATGTGTTTAATTTTAATAATCATACCAGCCATAGAATTTCCCGCTGGAAACACAGTCTCCCCCATAGATTTAGAATAATTTTTAATATTATATATACTTAAATATTAAAAATAAAATTTGTTAAATAATTTGATGGTATCGCTTCTCATTAGTATTAGACTGTGGGTAGATAATACTGATGGATATTTTAAAATATACGATATTTTAAATTAAAACAATACGTATATGTAAAGGGAAATCGGGGAAATATTTATCAATTCACAAAAAAATCCGCATGTAGCTTGCGAACCAAAGGTTGATCTCCCCGGTATATGTGAATATGGACATGCCTTTCAGTGATTGCCATGTATACTTGTTTATATATTAATTACCTTGAAAAAATTTTTAAACATTTCGCCAAGGTGACTCTTTTCTGTAAATGTAGTTCATATCTACATTTTGATTTGCAATAGAAATACAAAAATTACCTCCACCTATTCTGACCACTACACAGATTTTGATTTTAGTATCTTTAAAATGATATTATGACACTTGCATCATTATAGTAAATGTGTTTACATTGTAATCGACTGTCATATCAAACCGGCATTCAGTATACGTAAACATATATAGAAAACACGTATGCTCATGTTTTTTTGGTGTAGTGTCAAAGCCTTCGACAAGCCTATTATTATTTTTTATTTATAATTTAGATGGGAACATACAAAATAGAGACTTATCGCTTTATGTTCGTTATAGACATGGAATACACCAATACCTCACTTTGCGTCGTGGTTACGTACCAAAAAAACACGACGCAAACCTTACCTTTCTATAGCAAACCATGTAAAGATCGAAGATAGGTTCCAGGGTCACGAAAATACTACTTTTTAAAAAGAAAATTGAACAAAGTAAACATTTGAAAAACAAAAATTAAATAAATTGGAAATATAACCTTTTTTGCAACCAACACTACGTAATTGAAACTGAACTCTAAAATTAGCAAAACAAACTGAAAATAAAACTGTATTCAAATTGCGTTGTTTTTAGTTAGAAAGGGATTCCCCGAGTTTTGATGACATAGCGATCTTTTAGAAAAAATAGAACATTTAAAAAATGATTAAAGATTCGAACCCAAAACAACACAACCTCGAAAATCTAAAGACGCACAGTGAAAATTAGTACTAATTAAGCAGCGACGCAACTTTGAAAAAAACGCAAAACGAAACGACGCAAAGCGAGGTATTGGTGTATATATATTAACACGAAATAGATCGCGGAGAATTCCAATTGCATGCGTGTGATATTATTTTGAAATAATTTTTTCACCTTTCAATTTACTTTTACACTATCTTCTATTAAAAAACATTATCGCTTATCATTGTAACGTTTTAATTGTCACAACTATTACATTACACCTATAGGATCGACATAAAATATAAGATATAAGATAAATTTCGTTCATTCAAAATTGAAACTTAACAAAACCGTTGACTGGAGACAAATTTTTTATTTTATTTTTGACTCTATTCTGCAGCGCTTCTGTTATAGTTGTGGAGAAGAAGCAGGAAGATATACCACAACAACACATTTTAATAAAGATATACATTTATACTGCCAAGGATTCTTATCATTTAAATATTAGTTAATTGAATTATAAACTTTTTTCGCAACTTTTTTTGCTACTTTTGAATTGCCCCGCCTTAACAATCATATTGCCCTCTTGTGGGGTGTGGGCTCCACTTTGGGAAACACTGTTCTAGAGGGTTCTTGTGCCTGGTCCCGCCATGGAGCGTCCGAACGAATTTGAAAACTCCAACGCCTCACAATCCGTTAATAAAACTTTGTAACGAAGTTTAGTTAGGTGACGTAAAAGAAGATTTAGTCCAAGCACCTCCTGTACACCCATCACCAACTCGCTAAATCTGGACTTGCTTTTCTACTACTTTCTCTCTATCGATCGTATTTATATATATTGCTTTGTTTATTTTCATTTGGCTTGTACGTAATATACACAATAATACAAAAGTCATTTGATTTCATCAACCTATTTTTGCTGTGTATGCATACTTAATATACAAAGTTTATTCAAAATGGCGTCCTATAAAATAGTTACTAGGTGGAACTTTTTTTCAAATTATTAACATGATTGATATAACTCATTATTCAGTTTCATCTTTAAATTTCATTTGAAAAGAGCAACTGTTGAATTAATATTAAAACAATTGATAATTCAAAAACACGTGTAAGTGCCTGATGAATAAAGAAATTTTAAATCCAAATCAGTCGGCGGAGCTAAGCTCATGGCAGCGTCGAGTGGCTGAGCTGAACAATAAGGTCTCGGAGCTGGAGGAGAGGCTCTCGAAGGGGGAGAAGGAACTCACCAAGAAGCAGGAGGAATGCGCGAAGCTGCAGCGGGACTTGAGAGAGAATGTCGCGCAGAAGGAAGACCAGGTACTCTTTCTTTTATTTCTCTTTACGAAGGTAATCATACAAAAGTTCAGACATAGAATATATCATCAGTAATATTGAAATTTAAATAGATTTGCTTAAATATTTTATAAAACGTGTACAAGTTATTTGTGTGTTTTGTATCATATGTATCTGTATGTACACAATCACCATCTTCACTATATTCAAATGTAGAATGTCTACACTTAGACAGGCTATTACATAAATTTCCAATAGGACCGATAAGAAGCTGCCAGCGTTTATCGTCTTCCGACGATCTGAACAAGTTCTATGTCGGTTGCCTTAGTTCGAACGAATCTCGTTCGATTCGAGCATAGTCATTTCCATGGCTCGTAAATCGTAAAAATAAAACTCATAGATATAATAGAGGATTTTAATTAAAATACATGTTAGAGAGAAATAGAATTAAGTCGTGTTTTTTTTAAATAGTGACGTCATTTTAGCCGGCTTCACTAACATGATTTTTGTAATTACAATACATTTCTATAGCAGAGACAATTATATTCGATTAACAACGTAATAAAATCGAAGTTTTCAGACAATTGTTTTATTAACCCTGTGATTCGTATATGTTAGAAAAAAAAAAGTTTTGATTTCACCTTTTTTTTCCAAATTTCTGCCCGAAAGTTCTTCATGCCTTAAAGAAAATGTTATAAATGGCAATATATTAGGCCATGAATGTTACTTATGTAGATACTTCGAGATATATAAATTTTATGTTCCAGGAGGAGAGGATAGCAACATTGGAGAAGCGGTACCTCAACGCGCAGAGGGAGTCCACCTCCCTGCACGACCTGAACGAGAAGTTAGAGCAGGAGTTGCAGCACAAGCAGGCACAGCTAAAGGTATACACCCAGTGAGACACGAAACTACATCTCTCAAACAAATAAATTTAGTCTACCATCATCAGGCGCGTATCATCTTTCAATCACTAGAGATTTATTAAAAACTAATTAAACAATTCCTTACAGACACGTAGAACAAAAGTGAATTTAAAAACTCATTTTAGCTAATCCAAACTCTTAGCTTTAGCTCCGGAACGGCCGATGCGTCCAAAGACTCCCCGAGAGCAAATCATGCAAACACAACATTAACACCATTCCACCGCCATTACACATGTAAATAATTCCCAACAGCTCCAAGAAGAGAAGATAGCCGCGATAGAAGAGAAGCTGGAACTCTCCACCCAGAAGCTGGCGCAGATGTCCTCGCTGCCGGAGATGGAAGAGCAGCTCAAGGCTAGGATGGAGGCTCTTAACCAGGTACATTCGCTCTCACAGTTTATTGATGTTATCTAATAATGAACTTTACTGTATCTCTGTTTTATAATTCATTTTCCATTGTCATCATTGCTTATCGTATTATGTTAGGTGTTCTGAATCATTAATCGCACTTCATGTATGATTATTGTGTATAGGGTTCCATATCTAACAGTACTGAACCGGCTTATGGGTCAACTATGGTGGAAGATAGACCTTAAGAATTACTAGCCAAAATATATTCACGCTGTCTTGAACTTAAACCAGCTAGAGTAGCGAAGAAAGAACGGAATATTCACTCTCTGTCGTGGTAGAAGCAACAAGAGATAAAACATTTGAGCTAATTTCCTTCTAAGTAGAAGATTTAAAGTTATAAAATTTTGAATGTAATGTTTTGTCAACAAAACATATGCGGGATCACCTGATGGTAAAAGATTTAGATACAGCCGTAGATTTTGCAATACAAAATCAAACATTATACAGGGGCTGAATGTATAGCTCATTCGTCACTTTCACACCGACTTCCAATCACCTTTGTGAAGTGATCACTCTGAAATATGTTACTTATATTTATTTTATATTTTTGAGAGATAGGTTTGTAACATCTGGCTGTACAAAGTCTTACAAGGATATGCTTGGATCTGTATTTTGAAAAGTCTTTTCTTACTGTATTATCATTACATTATTTATTATTTCTAAAACCATTGATTTTTATATAGGGTGTACCATATGTTAATTGAATGACCTTCTTCATATTATATCGACACGTAACATACTTATATATATATATTCGTTGTATATTTGTCACGTAATTGTGTGAACGTTTATCCATGGATACCATTTGTAATTTCGTTTTGTAAAATATGTCATTGTTCTTGTATTTTTAAACTTTAAAATCATTTTCATTTGTGATAGTATCTCCACACTTGTAAAGTGATGTCTCTCATTTTGTTTGTTAACAGACAAAAATACTTTTCTTCGTGACATATCGTTTTCACCATCAGTGGGAACTATGTCTCCCATTACGAATCATCTGGTGATGGTGCTTAGTAATATACTTTGCCGACTGTCATCGAGTCCAGATCTGGACTCCTCTCGTTGTCTTTGACGGTAATGACAAACTTCTGTCTCTCTCTCTCTATCTCTATCTTTCTCTCCTTTCAATTCAGCGATGTGAACAATTAACAGACATGTAGTAGTCTCATTATCATCAGATCAGCCGATACACGCCTATTCCAACGTATAGTCTTCCCTCAAAGACAGACAAAATGACCTGTCTCCCACGCACCCAGCGACCTGGAGTCAGTACACCTGATGAGGGCTCACCCAAGACGTGTCTATTAACTCTTTGTCATTGCATGGGCGATGTGCTCCACCCACTTCAGACAGGCAATTCTTCGGGCTACATCTGTGACGTAGATTCTCATGTCTGATTCAATCTCGCAGCAAGACTCTACCTGTAGCCCTCTCCATTGTCCACTGATTGACCCTGAACCTTATAAGGCCTATCGTGAATGAACACGTTTCAGATCCATGAGTAAACCCATAGTCCTCTCAATTTTTCACTGAGTGACCTTGAACCTTATAAGGTCTATCGTAAATGAACACGTTTCAGATCCATGAGTAAACATACACTGGTCATAGAACTTCGTCAGACATTGCAGTATTTTAGGAGCTTTGTGAGAACGCTGCCAATTCGAATTGGATCCAACCAGTGACCATTTTTTCTATGTTGGACTTACCGTATGTAACTTGGAGCGTAGCACCTCCGACAACTATTAATAGACTCATAGTCAATTAAAACTCCTGGAGTCGCAAAATGTTCTCCCACTTACTCTTCTTCGCTCGTATATTATTTTTTTCCATCTATATGCACGTTTACATATCCGGATAAGCGGCATATTGGCGCTACAGTGTGGTGTAAATAAGGTGGTAGTGGGATTTGGAGGTGTGAGTAATACAATGTGTGGTGGCAGGCACAGGAGAGGCACGGGTCTGCAGAGGACCGCATCCAGAGACTGGAGGCGAGCGTGGAGGAGAAGAATGCGGAGCTGATGCGGCTGAACCAACGCCTGCGAATGAACGAGGAGCACAACACGCGCCTTTCTGCCACCGTCGACAAACTACTCTCAGAGTCCAACGAAAGGTACCTTCTCTATTTAAATATCTGAAGCAATTTTAATGATCGCACGTATCTAATTAGTTTTAAACAATCATACGAGTTGAGGGTAGACGGAGTAAAACGATATTTTGAATTTCAAAACAATGTTAGTCGTATTTAATTGACGCGTAATTGTTTTCTAGATTGCAAGTGCATCTGAAGGAACGAATGCACGCTCTGGATGAAAAGAACGCGTTGACCCAAGAGCTGGAGAAGACGAGGAAGTATGCGGACGAACTCTTGGCTGAGAAGCAGGAGATCCTCAAGGAATTGGCCAAGTGGCGTATGGAGACTGAACAGGTATATCATTAAAGAAGTTGATTTAACAAAACATTTATAAATCAGTTATGTTCCATGCCCCAACTGAGCTGACTCTCAGGTCATGGGGAGTCTGGATGCCGCCTGGACCTGATGATCTCAGCATCCATCCATACGCCCCCCTATGTAACATATAATATCTTTACATTAAAGCAAAAGGGTTAAACCCGTGTTATATAGCATTCAAATAACTCCCTTTGTTGGACGTAGACCCAACTTTGGGAAACACTGCATTAGGATGTGGACCACAGTTTCTCAACTTTTTTTGTACCATGCCCCACCTAAGCCTTTTTTTAAATTTTACGCCCCACTATGTAATTTTCATATTAAAGCGAAAGGGTTAAATTTGGGTGGTACATTTTTGATTTGCCCCATTTAACAATCAAATTGCCTCCTTATTGGGCGTAGTCCCCACGTTGGGAAAACACTTCTGGAGAAGTTTTCTTTGTCGTGGTTGGAAACTTGTCTTTTCTAGTAGATAGAGATTGTTTGTGAAAGTGATAGAATTAAAACCGGAGTGAGTTTGTTTTAGATTCTTCTCAAGATGAAGACATGTTAGAAAATATCGTGGGCACATGTGGGCACATCATGAGCACTTATGTTAATTAAAGTGATGTAATTTCTTACTGATTATAAAATCTTTATGCATGTACTCTTCTGGCATTATTTTCATAGGGTACATGTACATCATTAGCGATCACTATGAATTATCCAAAGTGCATAAATAATATTAATAATAATAAATGTATAGACGTGACATAACACATTATCTTATCATCGCCATCATTTCATCACCAGCGGCATGACGCCAGCTGTACATGCCGCCTTCATAGATTATCAACATAAGCGATTGAAAGCGGTCAGCATTCAGTGTCTTCTGATATCCTTGTCAAGGGTATTTACCTAGTTGAAGGATGTCCTACGCTTTGCTATTTCTTGGTCTCCGCTCAACCTCAAGGCTTTTCCTTAATTTCAGCTGAAGCGTCAGATGCTGCAACAGGAGATCGCTTTCAACATCCAACAGACTGACGCACTGACTCGTTCCCTCTCGCCGGGTGCCGCGCAGCCAACAGTGCCGCTATTCCAACCTAAAGTGAGTCTTATGTCTGTTGTAATAAGTGATATAACTGCTTATTTTTAGAAAAAGCTCAAGTAACATGACGCAAATGAGATATTAAGGACAGATGGCTCGATGTTAGTCCATCACCGCCATTCTACCACTCACATACCTCTGAAGATGATGATAGTGTTATTCTTCCTCGTTTATAGCCAAATATTTTACCACGCAGACCGTTCGATTGTGGAATGATTTACCGCTGACAATAAGAAGTGCCAAGTCACTACCTATTTTTAAGAAAATGGTTAAAAATTATTTACTAGATCTATGATTATTTATACCTTCATTCATTACTTTTTCTTCCTCTGTTTTTTTATTTTATCCGAGGCAAGTGCGATCCAAATCAGTTTGATGTTTTTATTTATTATTGTATTATATTTATAATATGTATTAAACCTTTTTTATTATAAGTATATATTTTATATACGTGTGAATGTATGTTTAAGTATGTATATTTATGTATATTTATGTTCATTTGTTTGTGAATATGTATTTTTTTTGTACACGTGAACTACCCTTTATAAGTACTATTATCTTTTCCTTACTATGGTTGTCTGTAAGAGATTGCCTTGAGTGATAAGACCGCCCATTGTATTTTTCTGTATATTATTTTATCTGTATATTATGTATATTATCGTGTACAATAAAGAATATTAAATATATAAATGGTGTGTGCGGAAGTGCTAGTCACCGTCTAAAGCATGGATGCACAGACCGCGGCCCGCCGGTCGAATACTGATGGCCGAGAGCAAAAATAATACTCTCGTACATTCGAAAAATATTGAATTCTATTCCAGAATAAAACCAAAAAAAAATTATTTATCTATACTTCTGTATATCATATAATTATCTATAAGTCTGTGCAACCATGGTCTAAAGCATATTAGAGGTGAGACATAAGAAGGGCACGATTGGAAAGACGCACATGAGATGTTTAAGATCAGACAGTTGTACTTTTGTTTACTATTCTTGTCATTCAGCTCATATATCTCAGTAAATTACTATAGTACATACAGGCTTTCATAGTTTTTTTTTATGGCCTCCGCTATTGGGAGCCTCTCGTACCTCCTATTTTGTTTAGGACATAGACTTTATTTACAAATAATTTTTTCAGGGTTTTATCTTTATTCTACACTCACTTTCATTCTTCTCAATTTCTTTTATTCTTTCCTTTTATCCTTCACAATATCTTGCAATTTTTTTTTTGTTTTTTTATTCCTTTTTGCTTTCATCGTCTTCCTTTCCTCATCTTTTTTACCTTTAGGTGACTAGGTACAACTTTATTTCTAATCTTCATTTTATTCTTACATTTTCTATCCTTATCTTTTATAGGGCTTTCATAATTATTTCTAATTACCCTGTATAAATTGATCATTTTTATTATACATTCATTAATTTATTTTTTTGTATTAAAATGCGACAGGCCAATAGCTTTTGACAGTAGAAAATCTGCTGAGTCAAGTAGTAAACAATAATTAAATTTGATATATAGTGATCCAAATTGTAAAAACACATTTTTTTTACTACAATATCATTAATTTATTTATTATTTCTGAAACCATTGATTTTTAGAAAAGGTGAACTGTATATTAATTGACAGTAAATATAATATTCTCCCCCTTAAAAATTTTACGCCTTTCATCAATCATCATGTATACAATCGTGTTTCAGTTGGATGGTTCCTGGGAGAAACTACAGCCGGCGCACGTGCTAGCAAATGTACAGCAGGGTTACGACGTATCAAGTGACGCGGAGGTCAGTTATTTGCAAATAATTATGACCCATTTTTAGGGTCACCCGTTGACAGTCTTTTTCTAGAAAGAGATGATGTTATGTGGTTGTCTCATACAAACAGAATTTTGTATGAGTGTCCATTACAATGCCACATGTGAAATCGTTGAAACACTACCGTGTGCCAAATCAAATGCCGAGTACTGTAATACATTTATTTTGGTATTAGATAAACCTTTGTCAATCCAATGGCCTCTAATGATATCTGTCTCTATATTTGTTGTCTCTATATTGTTCAATTTTTTTTATTTATTTCTATTCTCTTAACCAGAGCTCTTTTTTGTGTCGTAGATCCCTTGCCAGGTTTTTTCAGGTTGGGTAGACCCCCTACTTACCTGATATTGATTTCCTGTACATTTCTAACTGTAGTGAAGTTTAGTGTTAAAAACTTAAAGTAAAATACATTTTAATTTATACATTTATTAATTGAATTTAAATTAAAACTACTCAAAATAAAATTTTGTTTCTGTTGTGTAAAATATACTTAACATTAAATAAATATATTTTTTTACTTTATAGGTACTTTTATAAATGATGTAAATATTTTGATATTATAAGATAGTGTGATGTAAGTAAATAGGTACCATCAGTGTATGCGTTGAGATCTACTATCGTGGACCCCCATTTTCATTTCATAGACCCCCGAATTTTTTTCGTGACGTAGACCCCTTGCAGGTTGTCATAGACCCCTAGGGGTAGATATAGACCACTTTGGGAATCATTGCTCTAAACAAACAATATAATTGTAACTTAGCTGCTATATCTTGATTTATATTTACAATTATTACTATTTACTAGATGTGAATATAACTTGCTGTTTTTTTTTCTTTGACTGTTTTTCATAGTTTTTTATTTTTTAAATAGCTACTATAAATTTATTTCATTCATTTTCTTTTTCATTGAGGCAGTCGAACTATGACAAAATTCAAGGTTTTAATTTTATATAAATACTTATCTTTATGTTCATTTGGTTTACAATAAAAAATATAGATGGCGTTGAAAATACAGGTATAAAATATTCGCAATACATCTACAGAGTATAATCTAAAAGTGTATTTTTAGAACGACGAGTCAGACGGCGGCGTAGAAGGTGGGCACACGGACGCGGCAGCGTTGGCTCTGATGCTGCAGGAACAGCTGGACGCCATCAACACGGAGATCCGGCTCATCCAGGAAGAGAAGCAGACCACTGAGGCTCGTGCGGAAGAACTTGAGTCCAGGGTAAGAAATACTTGTCTTCGTTACCTAATAGCTTGAACACCATTGCCCGTGAGATCAGTCATATCTTCATCCTAATCCTAAGGATCGTGACCCTCGGAAGAAAGCCTTTGTAAATAATGAAACTTCATTATCGGCTTTGCAAAGCACCTTCGAAAAGTAAATAAAAATCAAAATCATTTATATATGTATTTATACATATAACAGGGGGTGCAAAAGTAATGTCATAGTTTGACCCATCAGCCATTTTATTATAGTTTTTTTAAATGATCTCTGGTGTTGAAAAAATCTTATTTGAAAGTGTAAAAATTAATGTTATCAAATTGGAAAAAATATATCTGCCAAGAAACCACGTAATTCCTCTTTTGACATCGTCTATTTGTAATGGGAAAAATCAATCTTGCTCGAGATTTGTCAATTGGAAGGTACAGCGACCACGAGACCACAACTCCATGCGCTGGTCCGGAGTACCGAAGATCGACACAAGGCGTAACAGTGGACGACATGGTTTCCGAAAAGGGTCACGATCCCCATATCTTCAAAACATCAGTTGAATATAGCAGATCTTAACTACTATTTTCAGACCAACCTAAAATCCATTGGCTGTTTCTGTATCCACTTGTGCCCATAGTTTAACCCTTAGTAGCCTGATTTACGAAAGTGATTTTTTCTTTTAATATTACTGTGTTTGCTTAAGTTTCTTTGGCAATAATATTATACAACAGTAAAATACGTACAGCCAACCTATAAAAAAACTGATAGTAATGTGAACATTCGGTTTAAAAGATTGGTATCAAAATTGAAACTCTAGGCTATTAAGGGTTAATTTGATAGAAACTAGAATCAGATTGAACTTCCCTATGGCATACTCGGCACATAATACGAAGCAATGAAGTTTCAAATGCTTTCAAATCCGATCCTCATAAATTTATAACTTAGAATACGTCGTCGGAATGAAGAAAGTTTAGTTAATAAATGTATCGTTATATGCAATTATAATTTAGTTACTATTAAAGGAATATGTCTAAAGAATTTAATAACAAATGGCAGTCGTTTTTTTTAAACTATCTACCGATTTTTTTAATGAAACTTGTCGAAAATATCATCATGTCGCCTTTTTGAGATAAGTATAGCCAATGGATTAAAGATACATGTAATTAACTACGTTTAATTTGAAGTTTAATGACTACATACTATATACATAACAAATATATGAACAAAATTGTAATTATGCATTTGATTTTGTAATACATAATTTTGAATTGCATCTCATGGGCACAGTGAATGATTTCAGCAAACAAACCATTCTTGATCCATTTATTCGAATTATAAAATCCTAACATACTTTGGTATTGGGTAAACTCACCATTTCTATATTTTTATCATGTAAATTATAATCAAACATTTTAAATCACCATGTATATATTATATATACTAATATGCGTTACGATTTGCATTGTTACATTTGTACACAGGTTGTTGTATTTACATTTATTTTTTGATTTATCAGCAGATATGTCTTGAGTATAATATTATGTTAAAAATTAATTTTACTTCACCATGTCAGATTGATACCCACACCAAGGTATATGCTTCCTCCAAAGATCACGATGATGAAAATATAATTAATTATTAAATTATCAATATGTACGTATGAAATAAAATTAATTTAAAGTTATATACACATATAAGATTAAATCAGAGATGAAAACACCCATATAGGAATGGAAGTAACTGACTTGGCTCACACACATGGATGACCACATTAATGTTTGAGAACGATGGATAAATGCCACTTCCATCTGGTCACGGTGGGAGTATTATAACTGGGATTATGTTGATGACCAGATATTTTAAGGGGGAACAGGGTTTAGCTTTTGAGACGTAATATTCATAAAGAGGTCCCCAGAGGGCAAATGCAATATGGTGTGACAATAAGGATGATGTAACTTTAAGATCTGCACCCAGGTCTATTTCCAAATCTTGGGGGGAGATCTATATAGTGATAAACCTTTTCAAAATTAGTAATATATCCAAATGAGTAAGTTGGTGTAGTAAAAGTCATATAAATTAAATTTAACTTAAAGTATAAATACAAGGATCGTACTAATGCTTAACAATGCAAGTCGTAGAGTGGCCCCGAACGGTGGCAAGCGCTGGTCAGGGTGGTAAGGTGGGTGGTGGTACAGGTGGGCAGCTACGAACACATGAACGTGGTGTCGCGTCGCGGGGATTCCCCGCCGCCGGCGGCTTCACCGTCGCGTCCTCATCATCACAAATACCACACGGTCAGTCGTTATCTCTGCAACACTATAAATGCACTACCCTGAGTTTTAGGATTTTGGGCGCCAATAAGTTAATATTTTCTATTTTTTTTTATTATTTATTTATTCATCCATATTATTATCTACATTTCGTTTAAAATGAGTCGTGTTTGTCATGAGAAGAGTACCACAATAGTCCGATTTGAAAGATAGAGACATATTGAACTCCACAAGGCATCCTTCAACTTCAACTATGAGGATTCTAGATGCGCACTAATCTGAAAAGAGCCCACAACAAACTCAGACTGGTTTTTTTGTGGTCACTCATAATATCCTTAATACAGTGGTCAAAGCAATTCATTCCTCCGCTGTTTAGGCTTCGCGCTGTAATAGGATTTTTTTTAAAACTTTGTTTTATAAATTGTAACAAATAAGATAATTGGGGACATTACCAATGTATTATAATATCGTACATAATTATCCATTATTATTTCCATTGAACGAAATAACAATCATTACAAAATAAATAGTTACACCCATGGTAAAAATGAACTTGTATTATGGGCACAAAATTTGTGCATAATTATAAAGAGATATAATAAACTGTTTTGATGTCATCGAACAGATTACCAATTCGAAACCAACATTAACTTCTTCCTATTATCTGTGACAATATTTATTAAATTAATTTTTAAGATTTTTTATATATTAAATTAAATTCTTTACATGTCGTGTTGTTCCAAAGACTTGTATGGCACGGTACAAATTTACTGCAACTGAAAAAAAAAATATCGATGTCTCATGTAAAATCGATTTTAATTTAAAAAATAATATGTCGTTGCCCCTCAAAATTTTTTCCCTGGGAAGTCGCCCTACTTGCACACCTATTTCGGCGCTGGCAATACCACAGATAATGATTGATTGATTAATGATTATGCCCGTTGTAAATATACATACACACATATATATATATATATTTGTATATATAACTTGGTAGCTCATTTTGGTCCTATGGGTTTGCTAAAGTAATAATTTAAAAACAAAACTAATCTCACGATGACTTTCCAATTTTTATTTATATTTTTCACTTTGATTTCTTTTCCTGTATATTATTTTAATTATTGTTTAATAAAAGGAAATTTACATAATGTATGTGTAAGAAATTTTAATAAATATGTTAGTATGTTACCATGAAATTACTTCTAGTGACAACGTTGGTCCTCTTAATTCGAGATTTATATATTTTGTATATGTTCCTTGTACTATTACTCTGTTTATAACAAAGTTATGTGATGTACAAAAGAAATGAACTGTGTGGTGTCGATAGGCGCCGGCGTCCATGTCGCCTGCGCATCACTACCGCGCGGCGCCCTCCTCCGAGAGCCTCCCCTCCAGCCAGGTCGGTGGCACAGCACCCTCCAGCTCCTCCCCCCCACTTACACCTCGCCTTTGTCCTTCCCGCTCTTGCAATGCTGCTTTGAAAACTTGCGCTCGATTCACATCGACAACTGTTATATATATATATCCTATATTAAAAGCATATAAGCATGTGCAATATCAACATATATTTATATATGTAAACTAGATTGTCCCGAGGTTTTAATAGTTGTCGAAGCTCCTCCCTCGGCAGTACTTTCAGCATGCGTTTTCAAGCGAAGGCTTTCATTCATAACAGCCCGCCCCCCGGATAGCAATTGTGTTGCTTTATGTTTGAACACTACACAGTATACGCTTTTTATTTTGTGAATTGGCTCTGTAATAGGTTTGTATTTTATTTGATTGATGATTTTGTGTTGTTATTTTTGTTTATTTTAATTTAACATTGCAGTTTAATATAGTTTCGTAGAATAGTTATATATTTGTGAACTGTATAAACTAGTGGTTTCAAGATGCACCCTTGTGGTACGCCTCAAGAAATTATAAAGTATATTACTCTGGTGAGTAGATATTCAAATCTTGGTTCCTTTAGCCTGTCTGGTGTAACTAAAACATATATCAATCTAACTTCGGTGTAAAAAGGGAGAAAAATTATAACACCTTTGTAATATGTTCCAACTATAACTATTTTTAAAATAAAATATAGATGTCGCTTTTTTAAAGTATAATAATAATACTTCATAAATTTAGATATTTAACTAAATGTAAACAAGAATCAAATGTAAAACTTGATATATTATAAACAATATAAATTGTCAGGTACGAAAAACCTTTCAAAAGAATGAATGGAGAATGTTATGCGGCAAAATAAAGTAGATAGATAATATAGAGAAGAAATGTCTCCGGCGATTGTTTTTATATTTCGCCGTATAATACAGCGTGATCTATTATGAATTTTCTGTCTTACGTACAGTTTTATATTCACGAAAGAGTTTTTATTCTTTTTTAAATTTTCATTTAAAAACGTGTGATCTTGAGCTGATTGCAAGCCGCTTTCTTCCAATAAATATATACATTTATAATCTAAAAATCTTGGATATTATAATTTGATCATAAAATCAAAAGGTTTAGAACCCCCTAACATATAAAATCTGACGTTTGCCTTTTTTAAGATTTAGTTGAGTATTTAATGAAATTAAATATAGATAATATTAGACAGTGAAAGATTTTAGTTTTTCAAAGTTATAGGATATATTTATGTGTATTTTAAGTAACATAAATAATATAGTAGTTAAAATAATCAGTATAATTAAGTATGTAGTACAGAGGTTCCCAAACTTTTTCTCATAGAGCACTTTCAAAATTTTCTTGATTTCGGTGGACCCTCTGTAGATATATTTTTTATCACTGTTTAATATATAATATGAAACTTTTTACAACACTCGCTGAGTTTTTTTTTTAAATATCTGATTACTAGGTGAAGTCAAGGCAAAATTCTTGTTCTCCACCTCCTCCCCTCCTCTTACTAATTGAGAACCTTCATTTATGTGTCATGAGATCATAGACCTCAGTCGAATTTCAAGGACCCGTAATAGTCCTGGTCCCCATCGGAACCTGTGGAATATTTAGTTTTCTTATAAAGTAGTAATGGATATAGCAGTAAACAGTATAAATTTGAATTAATATATCACGTTCTTTGAACTAGTGTTAATGTCATGTGTAGATTAGTGATTTTAACTTAAAATGCTTAACACTAAACCATATGCATTAGAAGTTAACAGTAATAAAGCCAAGTGTGAATTATTCTATTAGTTCGGTTCGGTTTATAATAACATGTTAAATAATTGTATATAATTGTTTTAATATCATAATATCATATATTTAATATTTTGTTTATATATTTAATAACAGCACTGCACATTTTAATACAATTTATATGACAGGTTGTGTTTTTGAATGAAATCAGACATGTTTAATGTGTAAATTGTTTAATTGTTTGATCGCATGTTGAAAAGGCTTTTGTGATGCAGTTGCAGCTGTGTGAGGAGGGCGGAGGGGCGCCGGGAGGAACAGAGGGCGGCGCTTCGCCGCTCACGGCTCGCTCTCTCCGACTGGAACGAGCAGCTCGGGCTCTGCACGCTGAACGCGATCGACTCCGGACCCACTATCCATCTCCTTATGATTCGTAAGTTATTATTTAACCTTTTAAGTGTCATGAGGACCGCCGGCTACCTCACGATACCCAACAATAGGTGCCGTGAGGGCCGCCGGCTACCTCGCAATTTTTCATCTGTACATCTAAGGAATATTATTTTTTTCCGACCCTCCGAAAATTATTAGCTTCATTAGGCACCTAGCAACTGGATCACGGGATGGTATACGATTAGCAGCATGTTTTAGAAGCGGTTACCATGGGCGTCAATGAGACCGCGGGCGGCCTCACTTTTTATATAAAATTTACATTAGAATATGTATATAGAAACCTTTCTTTGTATTGAATTCACAATTTATTCATATTTTAAAGCTGGCTTTGAAAACCTATCGTGTTTTCTGTGTTACAAAAACGTGACCCGCCGGCGACCTCATGGCACACGGAGTACTCTGTTGCCTTGTAAGTGCCATGAAGGTCGCTGGCGGTCTAAGTACATAATGATATACATAATGTATTATATTCATTCATAGAATGTAAAGATCCCAAATTTTCACATAAGGAAAGCCTACACTTGATATTTCCATTTGGCACCCGGGGAAGTCATGGCCAAAACAGCTTGGCAGTTAGGAGGTTAAGCAATCCATCGAGTCGTAGAAGAAAATGCTTACCATAGCTTGCAGGCAATTAGGAGTACCTGGATGGGAACCCATGTTGAAGAAGGATATCATTCCATCATACTTGAACAGGGGCTGACGCCTATTTAAACTAGTAATCCTCCAAAATGTCATAAATAATATATGTTCCTTATGAGACAACAGAACGCAGTATATATTAATTATATAAAACAAGGGGAACCCCGTATTTAACGTTTTACCGTGATGATTTCAGTAAAAGACCCAGTTATTTGTATTTTGGTCTTTTATGGCGGATCCCTTTATGATTTTTTTTTAATATCAATGATACAAGGTGTAAAAAGAAGTTTGTTATTCTCGTCGCTCAACGCAGAATGGAGGCTTCTGACCAGTCCTATTGTAAATCTATTAGAGATCAATTTTCTAACTGGAGACGCATATGTTAAGTGATGAACTTTCGGCTGAAACGATGAAAGATGATGATTTTCAGTTCGCCTATACCACTGGAGGGTCAATTAATCCTTAAATGCATAGTGATGAAAATCTGCAACGTACCACTTAAACGTAAAATAAATACTACACTTAAAAGTAAATGCGTAGTGTAAAATGTGTAGTAAATATAAGAAATGTTATTTTTAATTATATATATATATATATATATTACCCTGCATTATAGTGTACTAATATGCACGATATATATTTTTAAAAATAAAAGTGTTAATAAAAAAAATGATTATTAAATACAGTAAAGTAGCGTTTCCCAATGCCCTACAGTGGGGCAATTTGATTATTATGGGAGGGTGGGCAATTAGAAAAAGGACAGTTAACCCGTTTGCTCCGCAGTTTAACCGTTCGCAAATAGCAAATTCTTAAATATTTGTGGTAAATAATCATATAAAAAATTAATTAATATAAAAAAAACCTTTATTAAAATTATTTACAATTCGAATTTCTATTTTACGTTATATGTTTTCGAGAGTTAGTAATTTTTTTTCTTCAATTTCCTAGTGATTTTTTTCTAAAATCTAACATTTAGTGATATGTTTATAATATGCCAATTCTTTCACTTCCACGCCGTCCAGGACCTCGATAATGTCAGGAAGCCTCGCCAGGATCCCGATACACAGGTGGTCAACAATTCCTACACTAAAATCTACCTCTAAGTTGCATAGACCTTATTGGTCTGAAATTAATGTAAATAACATTTGGTGCGACTGCCCCGATACACAGTTCAGTTACTCTCCGCACAGGCTGTGTTTGAAGTCAAAACTTTATCAGATTTTGGACACTTACTTACTGTATCATCCTTATTTCAATACGGCGAGTTACTTTTAGGAGAATAAATGTGTAAATGTAAATATAAAGAGTGTTATATACAGGACCTTTATTGTGAATGCACGTGGAAACATTTAAAAAATTCAAGCAAAACAGTGATGATCGTAAGAGCAAAGAAATTTATGATGATTTTTTTTTTAATTTGTGCGACTGACCGTATTTTATATAAAAACTAGCTGATCCCGCAAACGTTGTTTTGCAAAAAAAATATTTTTAATTTCCAATTTAAAAATAAGGGTTGATCGTAGAGGGGTGAAAATTTAGGGTTGTATGTATTTTTGTATGTTGTATCATAAAAAAATAAAAACAAAAAATTTCGTCAAAAAATAAAAAATAAAATTTAAGGGTGAACAACCCTTATCACTTAGGGGTATGAAAAATCGATAGTAGCCGATTCTTAGACCTACTAAATACGCATATAAAATTTGGTAAAAATCGGTCAAGCCGTTTCAGAGGAGTTCAAGTTCGAACACCGTGACACGAGAATTTTATATATTAGATATTTATGATCATATTGTTTAATCAAAACACAAGATGGTGAAATAAAAAAATTAAAATGAAAGGAGTTGATTTAATAATGGAGTTGTATTAAATGGAATTACTATTTATTTTCGAGTTTTTCTTTTACCTACCTGAGAGGTCTACCATGTGAGGGTATGTTGAATATTTAGCTTCCGTGTGTACTGTAGCAATCATTGCAGGGGCTAGACTCTATCATGGTGATTCCATTTTATACTTCCATTAGTTTGTTTATGGCAATTCATGGCGTTTCGTGGCAATTCATGGCGTATCATGGCAAAATGTTTTTACTCTTAAATTTTCATTAATTTCTGCTTGATTATAGTTTTCACTTAAATTATTAATATATATACTTTAGCTTATTTATAGTATGTTACAGGATGTTTAAACAATTAAGTGTGTTGGTAGATTTCGAAAATTTTTAACTGTCCTATTTTCTCTATAGTAATTTTGACATTCACCTGGTTAAACAGGGCGATTCGCTATAGGTGTAAAAGCTTCAAAGTTTTGGCATCTAGAGCGATTAGCTATAGGTATAAAAGCTTCAAAGTTTTGACGCCTAGAGCCATTAGCTATAGGTGTAAAAGCTTCAAAGTTTTGGCATCTAGAGCGATTAGCTATAGGTATAAAAGCTTCAAAGTTTTGACGCCTAGAGCGATTCGCTATAGGTGTAAAAGCTTCAAAGGTTTGGCATCTAGAGCGATTAGCTATAGGTATAAAAGCTTCAAAGTTTTGACGCCTAGAGCGATTAGCTATAGGTGTAAAAGCTTCAAAGTTTTGGCATCTAGAGCGATTAGCTATAGGTGTAAAAGCTTCAAAGTTTTGGCATCTAGGCCGATTCGCTAAAGGTGTAAAAGCTTCAAAGTTTTGACGCCTAGAGCGATTAGCTATAGGTATAAAAGCTTCAAAGTTTTGACGCCTAGAGCGATTAGCTATTGGTATAAAAGCTTCAAAGTTTTGACGCCTAGAGCGATTAGCTATAGGTATAAAAGCTTCAAAGTTTTGACGCCTAGAGCGATTAGCTATAGGTATAAAAGCTTCAAAGTTTTGACGCCTAGAGCGATTAGCTATAGATATAAAAGCTTCAAAGTTTTGACGCCTAGAGCGATTAGCTATAGGTATAAAAGCTTCAAAGTTTTGACGCCTAGAGCGATTAGCTATAGGTATAAAAGCTTCAAAGTTTTGACGCCTAGAGCGATTAGCTATAGGTATAAAAGCTTCAAAGTTTTGACGCCTAGAGCGATTAGCTATAGGTATAAAAGCTTCAAAGTTTTGACGCCTAGAGCGATTAGCTATAGGTATAAAAGCTTCAAAGTTTTGACGCCTAGAGCGATTAGCTATAGGTATAAAAGCTTCAAAGTTTTGGCATCTAGGCCGATTCGCTAAAGGTATAAAAGCTTCAAAGTTTTGACGCCTAGAGCGATTAGCTATAGGTATAAAAGCTTCAAAGTTTTGACGCCTAGAGCGATTAGCTATAGGTATAAAAGCTTCAAAGTTTTGACGCCTAGAGCGATTAGCTATAGATATAAAAGCTTCAAAGTTTTGACGCCTAGAGCGATTCGCTATAGGTGTAAAAGCAAAGTTTTGACACCTATTAACAATCACCCTGTGTAAAATGATCTCCGAAATACGTTGCAATCATTTATTTTTTCTATTATAATACGACAGAATAATTACTTCTGGCAGTATAAAGTCCGCTATAAATTTAAATGTAGTAATAGAAATTTTGAAAACACTACCTTTTTACTATGTTACCATTACGTTTCGAAAGATTATAATTAAAAAGTTAAATAAGTTAGCAACCTACGAACCTTTTTTTGGTAGCGGGAGGGAAATCTAGATGGACCCTAGATACTCTGCCCCCTGGAGGAAGGACAGTTATATGAGGTTCTTACCTTCTATAACCCCTCGGTGGGTCGTCTTCGGTACCCTGAGTGGGTCCACCAGATGTCCTAAAAAGCTCTCAGCTGCCCTTCAGCACTATGCCAAGACACATCCCGATAGGAAGCTGTGCCTACTCTTGCATCCTCTCTGTACCGCAGCAACACAAGACCACTTCGCATTACTGCCTTTCCTAAGTTTAAGTGGACGATATAGGCCACCACCTTCAATGCCCGCGATTACAATGCTCTTTTAATTGTTTCTTACTTGGATATCTTAGTCCCATTCTAGTTATTCCGCCCAGAGGACTCCTGCGCCATGATGCTCTAGCTGAAGGTGACCAGCGCTGTCCATGCGCTTTCCAGCCAGTGCAACTACTACTGTTACTGGCAGAGAAAGATCTTAAACGATTCCTTGAACCAAGATCATCCACGCATAGTCAATTCAGCGAGCGTGTCCTGCTTAGAATCTTGTCTTAACCAAAAACAATATCGGAATTAGAAGACTAAGCCATGATTGTGTCATCTATGTGTCATTTTTGAAACTATTGATTTTTGTATATATTTATCATGGATAGCAAATGAGCTATACATTCACACGTTTAAAGCTTTTTACACCTATAACTAAATCAACCTGTATATATATAAATTTCATGATTAAATCTGAGTGTATATTTGCCATTGGCAGTTCCAGTCAGGAGTCGCTATCTCTGGGCGCGGTAGGCTGGGGTGGAACAGGAGCGGCTGGTGGTGGAGCTTCTCCCTCGCTGCCGCGTGCCGCCGCCTCCGCTGTCTCCATCGCCTCCATGCACCAACAGAAGAAGAGAGGAATCAAGAGTTCACTCGGCAGATTCTTCAGCAAGAAGGATAAAGCTGGTCTTCCTGTGAGTTGTTTAATTAACTTATTTAATAATGCTGCCATTAGTAATTGTTTACAAAATCATAT
The DNA here is from genome assembly GCF_028537555.1 of Battus philenor. NCBI lineage: Eukaryota > Metazoa > Arthropoda > Insecta > Lepidoptera > Papilionidae > Battus > Battus philenor. Next base: position 13,942,855 of record NW_027181676.1, on the reverse strand, counting down.
ATTTTTTTAATGCAAAATAAACATATTTATGTAAGAAAAGGACCAATATTTAGCCACTTCCGCACATGCAGTCGTAGTCGTGCAACAAAATGCACCGCCCGCCAGCCCGCTGATAAATGCGCATACGGTAAACAATGCGAATTATACAACTACCACCGCTAAATCACTCAACACGTGTTTTACCCCTCCACGGGGCATCTTCAGGAGTTATGTTACACCGATTAGTGCCAAACACAGAGTCAAAGGCTCTGTGTGATTCGCATTGTTTGCCGCATACGCATTTATCAGCGGGCTGGCGGGCGGTGCACTTTGTTGCACGACTACTACTGCATGTGCGGAAGTGGCTAAATATTGGTCCTTTTCTTACTTAGGATGGACTTCCGCAAAATAACGCCTGATTTCATTAAACATATTTATGTGTGCATATATATGTGAAGACTACCTTGTTTAGGTCATCGAAGCATCGTGGCGATCTTAAGTTGAAGTCTATACCTTGTGGTGGGCATCTATCGGCTGACATTATGATGATGGATGTTGAATTTAATTCCAGCTGTCGCAAGGGACGAGCCCCCGGTCACTGTCTTCTGCGTCGTCGCTGGGACTGTCGGGGCTGGCGGACGAGGGCGCGGAGCCTGCGGGCGCTATGCCCCTGCACCCGCAGCATGCACACCAACAGCCGCTGCAGCAGGACTATGCGCGCTCTAAGACCAAGTAAATACAATCATATTATCCCCAAGAACAAGTAAACACAATCTTATTATCTCCAGGAACAAGTAAACACAATCATGATATCCCCAAGAACAAGCAAACCGAATCTTATTATCCCAAGAACAAGTAAACATAATCTTATTATCTCCAAGAACAAGTAAACACAATCTTATTATCTCCAGGAACAAGTAAACACAATCATGATATCCCCAAGAACAAGCAAACCGAATCTTATTATTCCCAAGAACAAGTAAACACACTCGTATTATCTCCATGAATAAGTAAACACACGCATATTACATTCATCTAAGTGCACCTGTAGAGAGAGAGAGAGTCGTAAGTCTGCTGCCTGTCCATCACTAACTTGTATAACTGACTAGCACTTACCTTCGGGCTCACTTTTCTAAACCTCTACCCATCATTGGCACACCACGTTACACTTGCTGCGACCCCCCCCCCCCCCCATGACGTTGATTCTTTAATTATAACCAAATTAATAAATGTTGGAAGTTTAAAACAAATAAATATTTTTTTTAATGTCAAATGTTTGTCAAAAGTTTCTAGAATATCTCTATTTGGCATCGAAGTATCTTAACTGTGATTTTCATAGAACAGAAGGAAGGTAGTCCATCCGGCTTCCTCAACATGGTTCACAACGAAAATAAGATGGTGATAAAGTCGATTGTGATGTTGCGTGTTCAGGGAACGCGACTACCGTCACGAGCTGTTGGGCGAGGCGATGCGAGCTGGCACGCCGTTCGCGCTATGGAACGGCCCAACGGTGGTCGCGTGGCTGGAACTCTGGGTCGGCATGCCGGCCTGGTACGTGGCCGCTTGTCGCGCCAACGTGAAGTCTGGTGCCATCATGTCGGCGCTCTCGGACCAGGAGATACAGCGCGAGATCGGTAAGAGTACTTTCAGCTTTTGGAGGTCGTCACCAGGTTTTTGGGCTACGTTTTAAGAGATCTCAAAGATCTTCCATATGAAAATGTTTGAGAGATTTCTTCTTTAGTTCTTCAAGTATGGGTTTGTTAGTGCTGTGCGCTGAACATGGAATATGTAGCAATCTCCACCAGCACCATATCTCGTATAAAAATATGAAGAACTCGGCTGTTGTTAAGGACATTTACTTTAAACATTTCTTCGAGAGAAACTTTAGGTCAAATTAAGTTTCTTGGTATTTTCAGGTATCAGCAACCCACTGCACCGGTTAAAGCTGCGGCTGGCGATCCAGGAGATGGTTTCGCTGACGTCACCATCAGCGCCGCGAGGCACTGCCTGCGCCGCGCTGGCCTTCGGAGACATGAACCACGAGTGGATTGGCAACGTCTGGCTACCCTCGTTAGGTTTGTACCTCCTACCTTTCTACCCCTTTTTCTATATTTCACTAAACTTTTCTCGCCAGTACTTAATTGGTAAACGTAGACGTAAGTTGAAATTAGGTTAACTTAATAGCTTCAATTTTAAGTGTACCATTACAAAAATCAACGAAAATTACAAAATTAAAGTAAAAGTTAACAAATAAAATGGTTTAATGAAAGAAATTCAAATATAATAGTTACACTTGCCATGGGCTTTCTGGCGCGAGAAAAACAAAACACTACCTTTCCTTAACGAGCATAAGGCATCCCACAAATGAAAATATGTTGTACCGATCTCAGACGATATTCCTCAAGGAACCCCCTAGCTGTCTAAAGTATGTCCAGGGTAAACGCTGTCTGCTTCCTAAAAACTCTGAATTTGAAAAACCAATAAGGCAACAGTGATCTCCCATAAAAGGGGGATTAACATTCTATTCGTAATAATGCAATTTGTAAAAGGAAAATTTGCGAGAAAACTTATTGTTTTTTTAACAATGGGCTAGGCCTATAGTATCATGATTTTATCGGGAAATCTATACAACAGACATGCTGATTTTTAGGGAGAGATCCACATAATATGTTATTTTATTCAATAATACTTAAAAATAAGACTTCGGTACAATTGTGGAGCTCTGCCCTCTACAATCCGCATACGTTCGCTGTTAATCTTACGCCTTTGACAGTCTGAACGTCGCACATTTGACAGTACGTCCAGAACTTCGCGCATTTGACAACACGCTCTGAAGTTCGCGCATTTGACAATACGCTCTGAATAGCGCTGCAATATTTTGTAGTTTAACCATTAATAGGACAGTGATAATAATTATTGATAGACCAGTTTGTGTTCAGCTATTTAAATGTTTCGTATAAATCTAAAAATATATATATTCGGGAGTTCTATAAGCAATTATCTTCTTCCCTATTAGGTTAACAGGTTTATTTTTTCTATCGAAATACCTGCTTGTAACAGTACTGCTCCGTATTTATCAATAACAAATTTAAATTGATCACTCTAAAATATGTCACGTAAATTTCTTTTCTTTTTTAGAATACGACAAGCAATAATTACTGGCAGTATAAAGACAATGAAAGCAAAGTGTGCCTTAATAATGATGTGGCAATTTTGTAATGAATTACTAAATATTACTTTACCTTCCCATAGGATTACCACAGTACAGAACCACATTCATGGAATGCCTGGTGGACGCCAGGATGCTGGAGCATTTGACCAAACGCGACCTCAGAACGCAACTCAAAATGGTTGACAGTTTTCACAGGTGATTATTGATTTATATATAATATTCCTACTAGATCTTATCTTAGAATTCATAATTAAAAGAAAGCAGAAACAATACAGCACGATAGGGTGATATACAACGCTTATTAACCAAAGCAACCATCCCTTACGAATATTGGGCATTTTAAGCGGGTTGCAGTCTGTTTACATCGCATATATATATATATATATATATATATATATATATATATACTAGGTTGCTGTGTGCGTGTTGCTCGAGAGTATGGGTGTATCTAATACACACGCCAGAGTAAATTGAGACAAAAAAAAATCATACCCCATACGACAAAGTGTAAGAAAGAAATCTACTCATCTAACATATTTCATCTTGTATTTAATCCTATCGGTAATATTTAGTATACATCCGAGTTGATAAAAAACACAATCGAAAAATAATCATTATAAACCTACGCGAAGACACAAATCTCGGCGGCTATTGTAAAGAGATGTTCACAATACCCATAATCAAACACTCGGAATCTAAAAACAAGACCCAAGTTCAGCAAGATAGTGTTAATAATGCTATATTTGTGTTACTATGACGTCACTATATATTCTGATCTCATATTTATTCAACTCGATATGACTCGACCGTGCGCACTTAATACCGCGGACATATGCAAGACAACAATAAGGACAAAAACAACAATATATATATATATATATATATATATATATATATATATATATATATATATATATATATATATATATATATATATATATATATATATATATATATATATATATATTATTACTCATACAGAACGTCGCTGCACTTCGGTGTTGCGTGCCTGAAACGGGTGGGGTACTCGGTCCGCGCGCTGGAAGAGCGACGCCGCTCTGCTGAACACTGCACGCGTGACGTCATGGTCTGGACCAACGAGCGGCTGCAGCGCTGGCTGGTCTCCATCAACCTCAAGGTGTGTATATAATATGTCATTTGTCAAGGTGTGTATATAAAGTTGTAATATATAATTTGTCATCAATCTATGTAACTTTTCGGAAAATATAACGCTATTCAGAAATTAATTCAGTTGTATATGAGTGTCTTTTCTTGAGTCCAAATGTTAAACGTTCTAAGTGACATCCCAAGCCGGCCTTTGCGCCTTTTGAAGGTAATTGTGCCAGAACATTCTATGTATCTAATTGATTCAGGCGTTTCTTTGCGGAAGTCTATCCTAAGAAAGCACTAATATATATTTGTCCTTTTCTTACTTAGTGTATATATCCGAATATCATCAGTTAGTGCCAAACAATTGAAGACACAAGTAGGGTGATGATCTGGTACAGAACATTCTCTCCAAGTTAAATGTTTAGAAATACGTAGTTTTAAGTGAAAGGATGTCATAATAAAGTTGAGACTCAATTTCATTCTAGTTGCTTACTTTATCAATTCAACAATAGGATGTTCACTGATGGACATAGACCTTTACTATAGGTTTCCAATAAGACCAGATGGAAGTGGTTTACTGGATTTCTAATGATTTGAATAAGGTCCTTGTAGGTGGACTCCCACTACGCCTGCGTGTCTATGGTCTCCAATCCAAAAACATTTTTTTTATTTTTAAAGATAATACAATCAATTATAGCAATTAAGAAATTCTGATGTTGTAATCAATTTGAATTATTAAAAATTAATAATAAGATTCAATATATGACCCATTATTACCTTGCGTTGTAGAATTGAAACATAAATTGTAAGGCAGTTTACCTATTTTGTGATTTTACACTAAATAATCATATAAAGTACACATCACATGATAACACTAAAACACTGAGATACTACTACCGCCATCTATGGGTGACTTCATAAAGTTAGTGTGTCGATTACATCCAAACTGTCACACAGTGCGAGTAAAAGGAGAAATATTTATTTATTTACACTTTATTGTACACCATAGATATTAACTAAAACAAAATTTATGTAGAGTTATAAAGAGGTGGTCTTATCGCTCGATGGGCTCTCTACCAGACAACCTTTAGATAGAGATGAAAGGGCAGTGTATGTACATACATACTATACACATATGTATAAAAATCATACTTATATAAATATATATACAGAAATATTTTTCTACACAATATCCTATTTTAGAAACCAAGCTAGTACTCTTATATTTTTTTAAACACTGACAGCAACAACAGTAAAAGATTCCTCCATAAACATTAGAATGGGTTATAGTCAATTTAAATGTCTCCAATGATCTAAGCAACTTATTTTTCTATGGTAAATAACTTAGTTCACCTAAGAAATGAAATTATTCGTTCTGTCTGTCTTGTCAGCTCATAGATATTCATACGAGGGTGAATCAAAAAGTTCTTAGAAGTGCATATATATGAAACCTTTTTGGATCAACTTCGATATTCAAATTGAAGAGTGTCTATCACACTATATTTATGCAGACTGTCACTTGTTTTTGTCAGTTCGTTCGCATGTAATAAATTTTTTTGTGCAACGAGTTGCTAAAAAGTCAAAATTATGGATAAAAGTGAGTTACGTGCGGTGATAAAATATCTCAGTTTGAAAAAAATGTCTACGAAGGAAATTTTTTTGGACATTCAGCAGACATTAGGGGGTGATGCTGTACCTTATTCTACGGTTGCGTACTGGGTGGCTGAATTTAAAAGAGGTAGATCAAGCTGTAAAGATGACCCGCGTTCTGGGCGGCCTTCAACCTCCGTTACAGAAGAAAATGTCAAAAAGGTTGAGAATCTAGTTTTGGAAGACAGAAGAATGACTATAAAACATATAGCTGAGATCCTAAAGATATCTTTTGGTAGCGTCCAATCCATTTTAATTGATTCACTGGGGTTCAAAAAAGTGTCCGCAAGATGGGTGCCACGAATGTTAACCGACGAAAACAAAAAGCGACGTTTGGAAATTTCCAAGCGTAATCTCGAAATGTTCCAGCGTGATTTGGATAATTTTTGCCGTCGTCTTGTCACCATGGATGAAACGTGGGTCCACCATTTTGATCCTGAAACTAAAAGACAAAGCATGTCTTGGAAACGACCACCATCCTCTCCATCCATTAAGAAATTTCGAGTTGCTCCTACCGCTGGCAAAGTTATGGCCTCTGTGTTCTGGGATAGTGAAGGAATCCTTTTTATTGATTACATGCCAAAAGGCCAGACGATTACTGGACCCTATTATGCAAATTTAATCCCGAAAGTGCGTGAAGCGATTAAAGAAAAACGTCGTGGAAAACTGTCGTTGGGCGTGTTGTTCCTTCAAGATAACACTCCTGCTCATCGATCGGAAGTTGCGCTCAACGCAATCCGCTGTGCTGGCTTCAATCTCCTTGACCACCCACTATATTCTCCGGACTTAGCCCCAAGTGATTTTCACTTATTTCCAAAATTAAAAGAGGAAATTCGTGGAACAAAATTTCACGATAATGACGCGGTTATAGCTGCCGTAGAGGACTTTTTCGAGAGTCAAGAAAATAATTTTTTTTCACAAGGAATAAGGAAGTTAGAATCGCGTTATTCTAAATGCATTGTATTGGAGGGAGATTATGTAGAAAAATAAAATATTATTATTTAAATCTTTGCATTTTTTAATATTGATTCCATGAATTTTTTGATTCACCTAGATGGTACTACTGCGTCACAAAATTACTCAATTAGACATGTTTTAAATCATTTATTATTGATTTTGTGATATTCATTTCTAGTTTTTTTATTTATTCTTTTGTATGTGGTAATTCTTTGACTATCTCCAGGAGTTCGCGAGTAACCTCTCGGAGAGCGGAGTTCACGGAGCCCTCATAGCTCTAGACGACAGCTTCGATGCGAACAGTATGGCGCTCGCGCTTCAGATACCAACGCAGAACACTCAGGTAATCGTAAAGGATATCCTTTAAACCAAGGTCGTCGACGTGACTCGTGTGTGCGTGTGTGCGTGCAAGTGTGTGTGTGTATGTCTCTCTGTGTGTGTGACAATAAGGACTAGATATCTACTTATACGAGGGCCAAACTGAAAGTTTTTAGAACTGGCAACTTAAAAGCATTATATTAAAAAAATAAGTTTAAATTTTGAAAATAGAACTCTTTACCAATAATATTGAGTATACATTTCATTCATTTGTCATTTGTTTTACGATTTGGCGGCAAATTGAAAATTGTCTGTGCACGTCAGAATGAATTTAAGCCGAGAAAATTTTCGTGCAATGATTTTTTATGACTTTCGATGTCATATAAGTCAACAAGAAAGTTATGATAGACTTCGATTGGCTTTTCACGATGAAGCCCCATCTCGTGCCACAGTTTACAACTGGTTTGATGAATTCAAAGGTGGTCGAACTAATCTCACCGATGATTTGCGTGAGGTACGGCCTTCTACAGCGACGACTGAAGACAATATCAGTGTTGTGCGGCGTATGATAGAGACTGACAAAAGAGTGACCTATCAGCAGATTCGGACAAGTCTAGGCATAGGTATGAGTCAAGTGCACAAAATCCTCCATGAACATTTAGCGGTCAGGAAGCTTTGTGCCCGCTGGATACCGCATAATTTGACCGAGGCTCAAAAACTCCGCCGTGTTGATTGGTGCCGAGAAATGATCCAAAAATTTAACGGAGGTGACTCAAATGCTGTGTTCGACATACTAACGGGTGACGAAAGCTGGATTAACTGTTATGATCCGGAAACCAAAAGACAGTCTGCTCAATGGGTGTTTCCTTCCGAAGAGTTGCCAACTAAAGTGAAGAGAGGTCGAAGTGTTGGAAAAAAGATGGTGGCCTCGTTCTTCGGAAAGACAGGTCATTACGCGACAGTTGTCTTAGAGGATCAGAAAACGGTTAATGCAGAGTGGTACACTAACAACTGTTTGCCACTTGTCTTGGAAAAAGTTCGAGAGAAACGACCTCGCAGCAGGATCCCCCGTCATCACGACAATGCCTCGTCGCACACCGCCAGGCAAACGATCGACTATTTGGCGACCTCAGACGTGGAATTACTGGGTCATCCGCCGTATAGCCCCGACCTCGCACCCTGCGATTTTTATTTATTCCCGAAAATAAAAGAAAAACTTCGAGGAAAACATTTTATGGACGCCGAAGAAGCAGTGGCTGCGTTTCAAAACGCCGTCGAAAAGACCCCTAAGGCCGAGTGGGCAAGGTGCTTTTCTCAATGGTTCCATCGAATGCAGCGATGTATTGATGTAAATGGACGCTATTTTGAAAAGTTATAATAAAACTAATAACTTGGTAGAATGCTTAGTTTTTGATTTTCTAAGAACTTTTAGTTTGACCCTCGTATATAAAAATAAAAATAATATATACATATATATATATATATATATATGTATATATATATATATATAATATAATTACTTATACAGAACTCTCATACTCATACAGGATTGTTTGTCTGAAATGGCAGTGGGGGGGGGGGCATCTCGATAGTGCAAGCGAGGGCCGTTGGGGTTATCATGAGCGAGTAGACTATTTGTAGATAAACTCCCCACCAATTGTACCATATATTCAAGGTCGCAGATAAATGTTGAATGCGGGCAGCGCTAAACCAATCGTAGCGGTCTTTGGGGAAATATAACAGGATGTCCCTGCGTTATAGGGGGGAAGTACTTGTTGTACGAGTTATTAGTGTATTTTGTTATAGATCACTGTAATAAAGCAAAATAAATTAAATAAAAATATTATTTCAGACATGAGTTTAGTATTAAGAGATGTTAACAGTATACTTAGTGAGAAAAGGGTAACTTAGTGTGACATGAGGTGACACGAGGAACTGAGAGGTAACTAAGAAAAGGCGATGATCGCTGTTAAGATACTGCAATATCAATAAATATCTAAGAATATATAAGAAACTCTGACATGTTAACAAAAGAAATTATCTATTAAGTTTTTATTACAAATATTTATTAATCAATTTCTTCATCACTAAATAAAAATTTTGTATGATCATCAATTATTTTCTATGGGGAGATCGTTTAGCTTTTATAATTTGCAATATTTAAAAATGAGGGGGAGTAGGGCTTTAGTGAAATCAGATCCCAGTTCAGTTTGCTAAAAACGAATTGTATGTATACAGCACCACTTTCAGATCTAAAGATAATGGTGCTTTATTGGTGGTGTAACTTATCTATATCTTGGGTTATTTGCTGTTGCAGGCGCGACAAGTCCTGGAGATGGAATTCGGTGCGCTGCTAGCAGCTGGTACAGAACGCGCCGCGCGAACACACCCGCACGCTCCCGCCTCCTGACATCACGCCATCGATTAACCGACGCGCGCGCAACACTAGCGCCGCCCGGCCACGCCCGCCAAGTGCCACGCCCACAAACAGATCATCACAACGGCTAACGGACGATAATGACTGAGTTCGACTGTACTCCATATGCTTAACGGTTTAATATAGCGATCTATTCGCTGGAAAAAAACGGTTCGAACCGATTATAACCGGTACTGTGGTAGAAAAGTGATTCCACGGTATATGAGAGAACGAGGCGACACTGCGGCGTGAGATGTGAAGTGTTACAGTATCGGGTTGTTTGTTATACATAGCCTGTACGCAAGGCGAGTTATTTATGGATGTGTATGTCTAAGCCGCAGTGTAGTGAGGTAAAGCTTGTTGTGTCTGACACGGAACACCGTGGTAGAGTTCATTTGTGTACTTAAACTTGTATCATGATATTTATTGTTACTACTGAAGCTGTTAGATACGTCGCGGTTGAGCCGCGCTCGATGTGTGGGAATTTGTCCACTCGTGGGCATGATATATCAACTTGAATATTTTTATCATTAATTTATTATCAGGTATTTCCAAATGGAATTCTTTATTTACTATTTTATACTTTAAAATCAGGTTTCTTTGATTATAATATTATTTTTTAAGTTTAAAGTGTTTCCTATCTCTTGTATGAATTATTGACTTTGTTTAGAATTAAACAATATATAATATATATAAAACATATAGTATATGTATATTTTCAAATGGCATATCGAGCGCGGTGCGTTTGCGTATATTGCGAAGTGAACGTTTACTTTGTAAACACCGCCATCTACATTACACTTCTATACACTAATATGTCAGTTAATTAATATATAAGGTTATTACCGTGCCGCGGCCTCCCTGCGGACACTCAAAAGGCGGTGTTTATAAAGTGAACGCGCGATCCCACGATGCCAAACATCGGTTACACTATAAATATTTGAACCTCACCGCATCACACCGGGAAGTTTAAATCTACATGTAATGTGTTCTTTTGTAATGCATTTCGTCTATTTATGAATATATACCTTAAGTGTATTCGTTTAGAGGTCATAATCGCTGTGAGGTTAGCGCTTGTATATCACAACATTAGTTACGGAATATATAGCGTTAGACGGACGTCTCTATACGGTCAAGCTGAAGGAGAATGTATTCTATGCTCAATTATTTAGAGCCGTTTTTTGAAATGAAAGATTTATGACTACCCCAGTTTGACTTTCCAAAGCTACCTATATGTATATAGGACAATAAGTCTTATGTTGTAACGTGTAAGGCTTTTATTACATTAACAAGTTTTTTCTATAATGGTACTCCTCCTGTCCGCGGTGCAGTAGTCGGACGCCGGGACGTCTGATGTGTACCGAGGTGTATATATAGCTTTATTTAGATAAATGTGTGCCTCGAAGTTCGTAAGCATTAGGATGCGTGTACACTGTGCGGTGTGTATGCATTGACCAAACACGTGCATTAGGGTATGTTTACACGTGCAAGTACCAACGTTAAGGTGTATGCTTATGGCGCAGTTTAAAAGCGTACTTTAAGCCGCGTTCACACTAGATAATACATATATAGTGTATAATACGCACCGTCGATCGTGTATTAGGATGTTTATACACTAAGTTGTGGATATAGAACTCATACTGTTTGGAGTGGACGCGTCTTAGGGTGCTTACACACTGTGCGATACGGATGTTTACGTTAGGGCGTGTACACACTGAGCAGTGAAAATGCCAGTTTTAAAATACAGTGCACTGTTAAAATGGACGCGTCTTAGGGTGCTTACATACTGTAAGAACGCTGATGTTAGAGCGCGTACATACTACGGAGTATAAGCACCTGTTTTAGAATGCAGCAAACTGTTCAGAGTGGACGTGTCTTAGGGTGCTTACATACTATGACTACGCTCGCTTTAGGGCGCGCTCACACTAAGGCGGGCGTCAGCTTTAGTGTCGACGCGTCTTAGGGTACTTACACACTGTGCGGTGCAAACGCTCGTGTTAGGCTGCGAGCACACCGGCCGCGAATCGGGGCACACGCATACTAGTCTCTTGTACAGTGTTGACGGCGTCGTTTTGTAATCTTCTATTTTATTAAATACATTGTAACTGCAACAATCGAGACGTAGCTAGGTATATTTTGTTAAGCGTTTACAAAGTATTGGACCGTGAGTAGCGCGGCGCTCGGTGCGGGCTGCGTGCGGGGGGAAAGGGGGGGAGGCGTCGAATGATTCAGATCAACTCAGTTTCACTAGACTTATCACTTGCTCCAAGGCCAAGTACAAGAGCAAGTTAGGAGACTGTTCAAAGACCTGTTGGATGGAGAACGTTTGATTATCAGTATGTATGTCATTGGTACTAGCTTAAAATAACTTCCCAAAGTGATTTAGGTATATCCCCAAAGATCCACGTGGCCTAAAAAAAGGGTAGGTTCACAACTTGCGAAAATATATCTAATTGTGAATATGTATGTAGTTAGATAATAATTTAATAAGCTCAGCGAATGTAAAAACTTGCATGTTCTATATTCAAGTGTTGAGATTTGAATATGGAACATGCATAGAGTTTTGGGAATTTGGTAGAAATGTAGCAGGAGGTCTACCTATTGCTCTATGATATTACTGTAAAATCAATCAACAACATTTTAATTTATTATTTAATTATATGACTAAAGTGAACAGACGACTTTATTAAGGTCGTCGTAAGACGAACGACTAGATACCGCTTCTAAATTGTCCATGTGGGGAAAATATATGTCCAGCTGTGGACATGCGGCTAAATTAATGTACAGAAACGCTTTGATTGACCCCGCTCGCACGCAGTTCGAAAATGAGCCCAATAGTTAATGAAAATAAAGTATATAATTGTATAGCTAACCGACTTATGATTTGGTGAAATCTTTATGAGTAGCTAATATATTGTAAATATTACGGTTTCTACGTAGCGTTTCTATCGGAAGTAGACGTTTAGCTGGGTAACCTGTGCCTAGGACGGATCCGGTGCCTAGGTCCTGTTGTATTGAACGCTTCCTTCTATTTATTAACTAGACTTTATTTATTAAGTTGAGCACGCGTGTATTCGCTAGCGGGAGTTGCCTCTGTACCGCATCGCATGGGAACATCTCGGGAGGTTTTGGATTGTTTTTCATGTAGCGTGAAGGATGTGTTTGGGCTAACGGATAGGGTCTTTACATATAGCCTACGTAACAGTATTAATATATTTAGGGGATAACGCGTGGCCTTGGCTCCCATTTGATCCGTATTCATCCGGTACAGTTCACAAAGCTCTAATCGAGACATATTCAACGAGATTCTAGTCAAAAATTCCCTTAGCACATTTCGCATCACAAATCAACTCTGAGCCGGGGTCACAAAACGCGAAGTGGTCGTTTAGTTAACTGTTAGTATATAGCTTCTCGGTGTAGTGACATTTTGTATGAAATCGAACGTGGGCGTGGTTTTATATGGTACCACCCACCCGACACGCCCCTTTCGAAGCCCTTTCGATGTACCTACAGTCCTTTTGTATTAATAATGCATTAAATCATTGTAGCCACGCCCTAATTATCATGTAATTTATTTCCATTGGATCATTTTTAATAAAAACTAGAAACAAATTCAGCGGAAGTATAACTGGCTTTATTCGAAATTTTGAGGTGTTGGCTATGTCCAACTGTGGAGATATTACGCCACGAGGGTTCCAAACGTGTTGATGAGAAGAATCTACTACGAACTTTCATATATTTAGTAGAGTAGTTGAACAAATTTGCCGTTTCGTTCGGAAGTATGCCTTGGTGGTCACTGTGAAACTCTCTTTCTAATTACGAATGATTTGATAGGTGCGTGGCTGGGAGACAATGATTTAGTGCAGTCTTAACGGACCATAAAGTATTTAAACCACTAACATGCCCGATAACGCTAGATGTGTTCACGAATTTATTTGTTTTAATTTCCTCGCATACCTCTTCGTTGTTGTCCGCGAAACCTCCACAAGTGCCAAGGCGCGTCCAGTGCGCGGGATTCGAACCCCCGACCGGGCCACAGACAGCCGCAGTCCCGGCGCGGGGCTCGCGCTACCAAAGACTAAAGTTACCTTCACGTTAGGGTGTTAATGTAAAAAAAAATATGTGGTCGTAATTCCGAGTGTACATAGCAAATTGCGTCATTCCAGGCTTTCCGTGTGAGTAGAGGATTACTTTGACCAATGTAACCGCGGCCCCAGTGTAACCTTTGTAAAGAACCATCGGATGTACGATGGCATACGTTATGCGCCATGAGAGGTAAATACAATTTACACAATAATCTGACTTGTTTTATTTATATCCTGATCAAATTTCAAGAATGGTTGACTTATTTCTACAATGTACCATAAACATTTGTCGAACGATATCTGCTTCAAATTGAACCATCGCCATAATAGCGACATATGAAAACGCTCCGCTTATGCCTATTGCACCATACGCACAAATGGCGTGGTAACACAAAACAGCAGCTATTGCTTGCTTGACGCGCTTTTTTATTTTTGCCTGTATATTTTAGCCAGTGTTTCTTTTCATTTATTTTCTTTCTTAAATTAAATTGCTTTCCTTATTAATATTTCATAGCCTCCGCTATTAAGAGCCGCTGGCTTTTCCCTAATTATGGGACAGGGCATTACAATCTTATTTATAATATATAATATCCTTTATTAATTTATATATGCTTAAAAGTTCCTTGTCAAAATTATTTGCCCCCCTATATTAATAGTGTAAACAGAGTATGCCCATAATTGCCAACTAGAACGTTGAGAAAGCGGGTTCTGATGCATACTGGCGATGAACCCTCAAGAAGGTAAGAAAATTTGTCCTCCTTCAAGGTTGTGTAATGTAGACTTGATCAAGTGAAAGTTGACAAAGGGATGGTCTTGTCTCCAAGATTTGACCCTTGTTTGGAAAAGGAAGAAGCCTATTGGAGGTATCTATCAAGAAACTTCACTCTTCATATTAATAATATCTCATATTTATTTAAATTGATTTCTTTCGCGTCTATTAGTGCTAAAGTTGCAAAAGTTTAATTATGTGAAGATATAATTTTCTCTCATAAACTAAATCTTTTACTATGGATAGCTATACCCTGAGATTCGATTTTGAGAACTTATGGGTCCAACGAAGGAGTTGAATGATTGCTCTAGATTCTAAGTTAGAACTTATTGAAGCTTATAGAAATTTACATTCGCTTGAATTGTCGATTATTTTAACACTATAAGTAGGAATGCAAATGAAGACGCAACATATGATAGTTAACAAGGTATAGAAAGGAATGGAAGAGAATGAAAAGGACAAAAGAAGAGCAAGGAAATTAAAAAAAAATTGTGAAATGTAGCAAATAATGACCCTGCTTAAACGTGGTAGAGAAGCACAAGAGATAAGAAAAAGAAACTTTATGGCCACAAAGCCAACAGTTGTTCATTTTAAATGAAATTTATCAATATTTGATATATACACTTCCTGTAAACAACGCTTCACCCGGGCCATTTGTATAAGGTCCCTTGTTTTATTAATCACACTAAACTGGGAAAGTGTAAAATAACATTAAGAGCATATATTGTCCATCAAGAGGAATCAAAGCGCAAGTACAAAAAACAGTTTAAAGTGACAATTGTGCTTTTAGGGGCGAGAACGACGCACACCTCGGGCCTGGCTCTATGAAAGAGATCCCCCCTTTAGCAACCTTTTATGGGCGCCTGTCAAAATGAACAAATAGGTACAAAATACGATAGAGTAAGAACAAATCTTTTTATCCAATGAAAAAAAATTGAATTGAACGAAAATTGAATCTCTGCCTTCCATTTGTATTTTCTTTTGATACAAAATGAAATAGTCTATTGAAATTAAATAAAATTTATTTCATTCACATTCATTAATGCTTAAATTCTTAGATAATTGTACCTCTAATGTCAATTTGTTTTTTAACAATACAAAATTAAATAATTTTTTGAAATCATACTTTATTTCATTTACATTTGAGGTTTCTTGTTACTGGACATTTTACTTAAGTGTCTACATATCTTCTTCTTCAACTCTTTCTGCCTCTTTAATTTCCGCCACTCCTCTGCCTCTAGTTGCTTTTTGTGTTTCTGCAATCGTTCCGTCGTCGCTTCCTTCTCTTTCTCCTTTTTCTGTTCATAGTTCGTCTTTAACATTTTCATTACATTCGTGACCTTTTGCTCGTGTGGACTCTTTATAACAGCTATTCTTTCTGCGAATATGTTTTTAGTTTTCTTCCCTGATAAAGTTGTCTTTCGTTCTTTAGGCTTGAATCTATACGGTAAGCCTTTCTGTAAAGCTTTAGGAATAACAAGGGGCTTGAATACTTTAGGTCCTCTCTCCACACTTGTATAGAGGGAGTCTGTGTTAGCGTCATTCTTTATGTTTCTCTCTCTCTTTAGTTGGCCCTTCGTCCGCATTCCTTGCCAGGCGTTTTTACTTTCCGCAGGTAATAACAAGTTAACAACTGGAGCGTAAAATTTGGTAACGTCCACTTTGAACCAAGTCCGACAGAACACAATATCACTCATAAGAATTTTATCTTCGAACGTCGCACGAAAAGCTCCTTCTGGTTTATTCAGAGCCTTTTTAATTTGACCTCGTATTCCTGATACTGTTTTCACTCTTGCACCTTCAAATTTCGCAACTTCTAGTGTAGATGTGAACATATCTTTTATGAATGCAGTCTTTTTGTATATTTTTAATGGTGTTCCAACTAGTTTTAGTTTCTTGACAATTTGGGTGGATTTATTTATTTCATTGACACTACCTGTGGCTGCTATCCGAAAACCTAGCTGTTGAATTTCATTAGGATTATTGTTTACAGTCTGTAGTGCAAGGAATCCTGTGTTTTGCGGAGTAACAGGTCCGTAGAAATGCATGTTACATGTCACATGCTCTGGGGTATATTTCAAATACCTACATTTCAAATCGTCTTCTATTTTAGAGTATATTGGTAGAGTTTGAAATCGGCGCCAACCCAGAGATATAATTAATGGATCGTTAGTTTTAAGAATTTTCTTATACCACCTGTGTTTTTTTACTTTACACGATACAAATCCTATGTTTTGTTCAGCCATATTAAGTGCACCGATCAAAATCGGATAGGTTGAATCGAAATTAGTTACAAATTCAGATGGCATGTCTTTGAATAGCATACGAACATACAGACCGGGTCTAAAACCTTCGACTTCAACTCTTAAGCCGTCGTCGAGAGTTTCAAAGACAGATTTGTTAAGTTCTGATTGTTTTAATGCTTCTGCTTTGAGACTCTCATAATACGAATGGTCACCCTTAATCCTGTGGTCATCAGGATTATCATACTCTGCGTCAAATTTCGCTTTAAGTTTCAATTTCTTATCGAGGATGTCAGATTTTGTTGGTTCAGCTTTACGCTTCGTACCCGGTCTTTCATCCTCGGCCACTGCCTCTGATGTTTCATTGACATGTTTTTCCCCAGTTTCTAAATCCTCAAAGTCGCCATAAATTTCCTCATCATCACTTGCGTCATCTAACTTTAAAAGTTCAGATGCATCTTCATCAGCTGACCTTTTGCCGGTAACAAAGTTGTTAATAAGATACAGCTTGTTGGATTCACTTGTCCAATCCCTTAATGTTGGTTTATCTAGTGAGTAGAAAAATGAGCATTCATCCACATCTTGCTGTTCCTTTATCTTCTGCTTCTTCTTTTGAGTGCTTGTAACTTTTTTGAAAAGGCCACCCAGTTCTTCTTCACTCTCACTTTCTTGTTCTTTCTGGTTCTGATCTTTGTTTTTGTTACCAATTTCGTATTCACCATAAACTAATTTCATGATGTTCTTTGATGTCTTTTGTCTTTCGAAGTATGCCATTGTTGCCTTTTCGCCTAATTTTTCTTTCCATTTTGTACTGAAATCTTCATCATTGACGGAATGTTCGTCATCATCAGATTCAGCTATATCGTCGTTATGATGCTCTTCATCGTTGTCCGCTTCATCATCAGACTTGTTGTCCCAAGGTAATTTGTCTTTTCCATTAACATCTTTTTCACTTTGATCTATACCGCTGTCATTATCTGATTCACTCCCATCATCATCACTAGATTCATCAGAATCGTCATTACCCTCTCCATGTTGTAGATATTCATCATCTTTTACCATGTCTGGGTAAATAACTGCACCTCCACTAAATAGCTTAAATCCGGATTCTTGCATCTGTTCATCCAGTGTTTCTTTAGTTTCAACG
The DNA here is from genome assembly GCF_028537555.1 of Battus philenor. NCBI lineage: Eukaryota > Metazoa > Arthropoda > Insecta > Lepidoptera > Papilionidae > Battus > Battus philenor. The sequence goes on along the minus strand of NW_027181676.1, from coordinate 13,925,009 downwards.
ACATTCTTAAGTAAAGTCTTTTTTTCATTGGTTTCCTCATCTTCTTTCTTGTGAGAATGGGAACCTTGAAGTTCAATATACACAGCGTCTTTATCATACACAATACCTCCGACGCCAGAGAATGGAGCATAAATTTGCCTTTCCCTCTCCATTAGGTGGCGCTTTTTCTCGCTACTTGGCAATGGACAAGGATCTGGTAGGTAGGTAAGTTCACTTATTTTCATATCTCCAACACCTGTAGAAATTAACAAAAAATATTACTTTTCAACTATACTGTTAATACTAAATTGTTGGATATGGACAACATTAGGTTGGTCATTTTGGCAGTTATTTGGAGGACGCTTATGCATTGTAGAATGTTAATAAGATGAACGTAACAACGTTCTTGAACACAAAAATGAAAATTAAACCTGGTATCGAGGTGTAAACTGATATTGAAAGTCATCCTAACAAACTCGTCATGCAACTAACAATCCCTCAGGTAATATGCTGGCTGAAGAAAAAATTTCGGCCTAGCAACACTTTCAATAAAGCACCAATCAAATGCAAAGATATTTCTATTGAGATTCTATTCAAGCTGTTCATTATAGTTCAAACACATCTGTCTCTGTGAACTGATTATATGATAAAAAATTGTTCTTGAACAGCAAGGATATTATAATTGTCAAAAGAAATCAATTGTACAAACTAAAGTATCTTATACTTAAATACAAATTAACAGTCAAACCTGATATTATTAACAACCTCAATCTCTATATACATCCTATAACCTCACCTTACAAACCTAAATCTGAAATTAGAGATGCAAACTGTCTCCAACAAACAATGTGCTATATCTTGTGTATTAAAATATGATTATATAATAAAATGTTTAGTACCCTTTAATCAACATAGTAGATTTCTAGAGTAAAGTATTTTGAACCTTTTTGATGTCATGAAAACTATGTGATAAGACACTATACTAACATGATTACATGTAAGATGTTTGAAATCACAGAAGTTGGCATACAATTTCTCAAAGATATAATAACCTTATAGTTATAGACTGCAACCAAAGATTGTAAGATGTAAGAAATTCTATCCCCAATAGACTTGGTGATAAACTTGAAATAGTGGTGTAGTGGAATAAATATTGCACATCGACATTTGAAAAGAGACAATCAGCTAATTTTGGCTTCGTATGTTATGTCATTTCTGTCACATGAAATACAAACAGTCTGGTATCTATAAAGATCTGTTAAAACAATTATCATTTGCTTCTTTTGATAATTATTTTTATTCTTTGTATAAAATACACCAATTTTTATATAAGTCATGGCTTTAGGTTGGGGTAAAATAGAAAACAATTAATAACAATAATAATATAAAATATAAAACAGAAAATATCAGTAACACATAAATATGTGCAAACATATCTTAATACATTAAATGACAATGCAAGATAAATAATTATTTAACATTGAAATTATTCCCTGAGAAGTGCAATGGTATGTGAGTGATTGGATGCTTTGAATGCCACAGACTCCATACAGTGAGATGACCATGTGAAAGGAAGATCATTATAGAGAGGCATGTTATCCAGGGATTAAACACTGCAAGAACTCAACTGTACATCAGAAGGATGTTGTGAAAGCCTTTATGGAATCACCCACAAATACATTAACTTGAACAATAAAAGATAAATTGCATGAAATGCTTGCCTGTAAAAAGAGCTTGTATAAAACTAATATAAATGTGCCGTGGAGAGGGTTATGTCCAGGATTTCTTAATGTGATCGAATTAATAATGAGATCCTTGAATGAAAACAAGTAGAACTGACAAAGCCCAGCAGATTAGCAAATTAAAGTAACAGTGGACAGGCCACATGGCAAGCCGAACAGATTGCCACTGAGAATTTAAGTTTCTGAAGTTAAGACCACAATCCAGCAAGCACAGCATAGGATGTTCACTTTGACAGATCACCTTGTTACGGTTATTGAATTCAGGCCTCTTGCAGTATAATTGGAAATCTATGGGAGAGGCAAATGTTCATCAGTGGATCAACATAATACTCTGAAATAATGGTGAGGAAAGCTAATTTTCCTATACTTTTAGACATTAATAATTTAGAAAATGTAATAAACACTAATTATTATTATTGCATTCAGTTTTCAATCGGTTTCATAAAAATCTTACAAATATGATAGTATGTAAGTAATACATTGTTATATTTACCTGCAATGTGAACCATAGATTCCTTCATCAAGGGCACACCTCTGACATATCCATACAAGACCACATCCCTGTCTACTTTGGGGTCCTTCCTGATACTCTCCTGACTTGTTATATCCTCCAAACGATCAGCCAAGATATATGCATGAGTAGTCCGCCAGCTTAATGGTCTGAACTTCATCACAGATATGAACCTAGATAAATTTTTGATCTCATTCCTTAAATATTCACCATGCAATATCCCTGAAAGGTAGAATAGTTTAGCGCCAGGATAGACTTCTGTCCAGAAACGATGCTTCAATGTCTTCTTGGTTGTTTTCAAAGTTTTGGCATTCTTTATCATATCAAGGTGGGTGAGTACACCCATTATCTTTGGCATGCCATGTACTTGACAGATGTTCAAAAACTCGAATATCTCCATCTCGAAACCGAAACTTGCATCGCACAAGAGTAAAACTAAATCTGCACATTTTGCTATGTCAATCATTGAATTAATATCGTTGTTACATTCAATTAATGTGAGGCGGCGTTTCTTTGATGTCACTATTGTTATTGGACCGTTAGTGCTGGTTACATTTGTTTTAATAAAACTTTTAATTAAGTTGTTTATAAGAGTTGTCTTGCCCACACGAGGAGGTCCTACTACCGCCACAACGATCGGCGGAGGCTCCAAAGGTGTCTTGTCCACTCGGGGGATGTGTTGCTTCTTAGATATAACATCCTCTCTTCTCCTAAACTGTCTTTCAGCTCTCACAGCCGACTGGATAGCAAACGCTTTTGGATTTCTTTGCCTTGCACTTAGGTTAGATTGATCAACTTGCGTCTTTTTCTTCTTTTTATCCGCCTTCCGTCCAGCACGTTTCGCATGATGCGATTTCTTTTTATCAAAAATCGCATCGTCAGCCATTATAACTAAATAGTTTTAATAGTAACGATGTAACTTTAAAGCATTTTTCTGTAAACAACTTCACGTGTAGTTTTACTTTTTTGACATGTAATGTCAACTTTATTTTCGACATGTAAAAAAGTCGTTCGGATAATCCGTTGGCTTCGTCAACAATTTTCGTAAGCCTGTTATTATTACATGAATTGTTACTTATTTTCATGTATCAAATGTATGTTATCATTTAACAGTACACAAATTGTTTGTTTGTTGGCTAAAATATATTTTGCTAAATTTTTCAACGTCGTTATTGTGTCTAAAAATTTGTGAAAATGATATGCAAGTATCTGAATAGTTAAATATCACCCAGTAACATTAGAAAAAAATATATCAACGAAAAAAAAATATTAACGATTTCATATTTTTCATTTAAGTACAATTAAATTTAACCAGTTATAGATGATTACAATTTACCTAAGTCCAACCATCCACCTCAGTAAGTCCAGCTTCAAGAAAAAGATCACTTGCCAAATCTAATTCGGATGGGCAGTGTTCAGAAATCTCCGAAACATTTTCTTGTCCAAAATACAGCAATGCCTAAAGTCGAAGGTTTTTAACCGGCGTGTGTTACCGGTGATAACTTACGGATCTGGAACGTGGTCGTTTACGGTGGGCCTTATAAGCAGGTTCAAATACACCTAGAGAGCAATGGAAAACTATGCTCTGGTTTTCACTGCGACATTTAATCAGAAATTTGCAAAAGAACTAAAGTCTTCGCCATAGGTCTGAGAATGGGGGATCTGAAGTGGCACTGGGAGGGGCACATCGCTCGTGCAACTGATGATCATTGAAGCCCTTAGGTCCTCAAGTAACGACCACTGGCGTAGACGCGGCGTGAGTAGGCCCCTAACTCTCTAAATCGACAAAATAGTTAAAGTGGCGGAAAGTCGCTGGAATCGCGCAGTACAAGAACGGATATCATAGCGATAGAAAAGAGTAAATATATAACTTCATTTGTGTTTGTATATATGCAACAGCTCAATCAATTATTTAATATTTTTAATTGTAAACGGGTGACTTATTTTTTCTCAAATATTTAAAATTTTTAAGAATGTTATTTAAGCATCACAATGTATGTTAATAACATAATAATTAAAGAATATTTAAATCTTCACAAATTAATATCACATATTATGTAAACATAAATTTGTGACAACGGAGTATACTTTTAAATATAATATGTGAAATATCATTAACATTGTGCATAAACAAACTGGCACCACTGTAGTCAGCTGTCACTAAAGTACCGCAAATCGATGTTGTTCTCTTATATTTTTGTTTAAAAAAGACATTTGTGCGGATGATGAAAGCAAAAAACGCGGCAGCTAACGCCCGCTCGCTGGAGACTACGGCCTGAGGAGAGGGACCGCTGCCACAATGAGCACCTCAGATCTGGACAGCCGCAGTATAGCGGTCTCCATGTAAGTTAATATTATTGTTTGTTACGATAGCAGTCTACGTCAGATGGTTCCGTGTATTTAAATGTGATAAAATGTTATCTCGCACACCGCGGCATATTTAAGTAATTTATCATTGTTATATTGGGTCATTACTTACGTCTCTGCGTATTGTCTAACAACGCTTTATACATACAATGCGACATCTAACAAATGAGACATCGCGAAGCGAATTACATTTCTTAAAATATAAATGACTTCTGTTATTTCAAGTTAAATACAGTTATAAATTTAAATCGCATCTAAATGACTAAGTATTGCAACTTAAAAAATTAGCATGGGTTTAAGTAATTGTTTTGTCTTCTCTATACATGTTATATATTTGACAACCTTTGTACATATTTAATTAAACTGAACGTATTATTTATATAATTTTTCAACTAATGTCATTGGCCAAACAATATTAGGTATATCTGCTCTCCAAAAGGTCTAATACTATCAAATAAATATTTGTGCAAGCTATAAAACCTTGAAGGTTATATCTATTTACTATTTAAAATTTATTTATCATCCTCAACATCATTTCAGCCCATCACCACCCTCAAAAAGTTACACCTTAACTATGTTGCTAGTTTAGTTAAAAATGGACCTAGCCAAAATTAATTTTTGGTACATAAATAAAGTTTGAGTACCAATATTGGCACTGGGAAATTCATCAAATTCCTTGTCTGCAGGAGAAAATCGGTGGAAAATCTGGTTGTGTCATCACAAGATGCCATCGGTCAAAGCATCAGCCAAGCACTTAATTTCTCTGGAGTCATCTCTTCACACTCCAGTATCATACAAGAAAACAAGTAAGTCTAACTTCAATTGACTAAAAGTCACATATGGATAATATATATGCTATATACAGAATATAAAAAGTCAGTAAGTTTAAGTAAAGAAAGAGGAATCAGCGGAACCCTATATTACATACATATTGAGAAGAATGAACACCATGTGTGCTCAAATTTAGAAAGTTCATTAAACAAACACTTGTAAAATCATCTATTGCGAAGGATTTTTAAGTGTGAATAGAGCTTTTTGTTGTGATCATCAACTACAATGTTTTATCCAAATCATATGACAGCCAAATTGGGATGGCTTGGCTTGGTTTTTAAGTCAAAGGACCCCTTTATCTATATATGAGAGTCCAATTATAGTTTCTATCAAATAGGGTTCTTCTGTCATTCTTCTCGAGACAAAAGATCACTGTAATAACTTGGATAAACAAATAGAAATAATGGATATATGTTGTTTCAAGCCTCCATATGTTGTCCTAACCATGTATCTATTTTGGGAAAATATAATTTTGCAAGTACATTGAAAATGAATTACTTAAGATAAGTACAATTTATACAATTTGTATCGAACAAAATGAAAGAGGTAGATAATTTTTTTTATTCACAAAAACAGTCAAATAATATACTTGAACAAGTGTGAAATCCATTTTAATAAAATTTGAATATAGAAGGAATAATTTATGTATTTTACCTTTAAAAGAGATAACTTCTCAGAAATTCTTAGTTCTTTTTTATTAATTTGAATTTTTATCATTGGAATGTTTTGTTTACAATGTGTTTTTTTACACAGACAGTTGGCAGAAGGATTACCACTATTTAATAGATCTTTCTTCTACCAGCTTCGAGTCTTAACAGCGTTTATCATTATTTAAAATTTTTCTCATAGATAAATACAAACAAATTTTATACATTCATTTCTGCATTAATTTATTTGAAGTCTCTGCCCGCACTACAAACCATTAAATTCTTTGAGGTTTAAGACAATGTGTGGGGTCAACTCATTTAAAGATTCTGCTGTACAGTTTTTCCTGAGGTGGTCGGTAAGGTGAGCAGTGGTATATCAAAGTTTTCACAAAGGGTCATGTGGTTATGTCTATTGGATTCGAATGAATCAGGAACAATGCCTGAGGAAGTGTTAAAAAATCTGTACTGTGGTGCCGTAACATGGGCAAGCATCATTGTCAATTATTTTAAAACAGTGCAGGTATTGCTTGCAGTACCCCTACATGCTTCGTAGTTGTGCGAGATGGAATGATGTCTTGATGAGTTTGCGCTGTTTGTTTATAAGCAATTATTGTACTATTTACATAGTTTCACCATGAAATGGTGCAATACAGGTCTATTGTGTTATAAAGAGGGTGGCAAGATATGATGCAAAAGGCTAATAAGTTTAAATAGATCTTATCATCAATCTTGAGCATTCACCTTCACCTACCTGATCAAATTTTCATAGATCCTTTCATTTGTCTTGTCTAGTCTCAGGATGTTTACCACAAATAAGCAACATTGTGGGTATTTTGCGAGATTCGCTGAACTAAATACCTCTGAGAAATCCAACAAAAAATTAATGTTGCTGTTATCTCAGCGAGGCCTTCTGGTAAACAGAGATGGATGATCATGTACGGTGATCCTCTACACTGGAGTAGTAACAAGTCTCCTCCTCTTCAAGACCACTAGCTCCTACTACCCCAGAAACAAGGTCTTTAAAATTATTTTTTTGGCTAGGTAGCCTTAATTCACCACAGTTGTGCGACCTTTAAGTATATATATCACTCAAGGAATACTGATGGTTTTTAGTAATATACATTGTTAATGTTGTGAACAGTAGTAGCTTTGGTCTTCACCAACATATCTTCAGGTATAACATATTGTATTTCATTTGTATCTCTCATCTCATAATAAGTCCAAATGGGAGCCATTTCCAGAACTGAAAATGATTCTGTTGTATTTTACTTCTACCTGTATATAAATTAAAATCTTTCAGAGTTATTTCAAAGGATTTTAATTTATCTACAATATATGAAGCTTTATCACTCATTGGTGAATATATTTAATATATAGAGAAGTGTCTTAAATTTTATTTCTTTGTCTATATTAAAAAATAATACTTTTAATATACAGGATGGTCGTATATGTAAAATCTTTAAAAAGATGAATGCGCATTATGGCCCTGTTCAAAAATCAAAGGTTTCAGAAATAATAAATAATATTACAATTAAATATTTACTATCTGTCTTTGCTGAGTATATACTGCCAGAAGTAATTGGTCTTTCGAATTGTAATAAAAACAATAAAGTAACATATCAAGTGATCACTGTACAGAAATTAGGCGTAATATTATTGAATCTATGGTAATTTGATACGACCCGCTGACGCGTAGGATTGGTGGTGCCAGCAAAAATGGAAGCATTTGCCAAAAAAGAATTATTATAGTTTGCGTAAGGATTCTTTTGAAACGTTTTGTCATTTCGCCGCAGAAATATAGCGTACATTAGTGTCACGGTCAATGTTTTGTAATTAAAAAGTTACATTAAATACTTTTTGGTCGCAGTATTTGTAATCTGTTTCTCATTTTAAACATTTAGAATGAAGTTCGTTTTCCCGCCATTTTTCGATTATTATACTATCAATGGGAGTAGTTGAAAGGGTTATGCTCAGACTTACCCTGCGAGTTCAAAGAAGAATTGAGCTGATTCGCAGAAGAACCAAGGTCACCTATCTAGGTTGAAGAATTGCTCGTTTAAAGTGGCAGCAAAGCACACTGCTCGTGCAACCAAGAGCTGTAGATGCGGTGAGGGTAGACTCCACTAGGTGGATCTAGTGCATGGTCAAGGTGGCAGTCGCTAGACGTACAGCGGAAAACCGATTATCGTGGTAATCCTTGGTAGAGATCTGTGTCTTGTGGGCATATGAACAAACAAAGAACATAAGCCGTGATAAAATGGCACAAGTAAAATTTGTACTAAATTTTGTGCTAATTTTATACGGGGGCGTACACCAGAGAGCAAACCGAAGATCAGCATCCTTCCTAAGATTGCCGAGTAGTCCACGCTGCCTTATAAACTGTACACTACAATACAATATAATACAGAAGCAATAACACATGGACTTGATGAGGTAAGCTTTCCCTCCTTCATTCATGCGACCGTCATCGTGGAATTTGAACTGCGATGATTTAATTTAAATTTAATATAGTTCACGGACTCTTTTGTTGCGTGAACTTATCTTAGGTGTAAAAGCCTTAAGGCTAACAGCATAAACTTCATCAGAAAAAACAAAAATAAAATTCAGTATGTTCTCTGCAATCGAGTTTTACTTCTAACTCCAAGAGACATCCCGGATGCCTTCTCAGCCTATCGCGTGCTCCGCAGTATCGAGGTGGACGCGGTTTTGGTCCAGCTCTTCACGGGGCACGGGGGGTTCTCCGAGTACCTTCACCGGTTTAAGCTCAAGAAAGACCTGGTGCTTCTGTGAACCGGGCGTGGACCAGACCGTGGTCCACCTGATAGCCCACTGTCCCGCATTCGGAGGACTCCGGGTCGACTCCGAATGCCGGCTAGACATTAAGGTTAGCGAGGACTCTATGGCCTCGCTTATCAACGACGAGCAAGACCAACGTTACTAAAAATGTGCAGAACGATTGCGGAAAACGTGATAAAAAGAAACAAAAGTTGAGATAAAATTTAAAAAAATTGTACATAAAATTGTAAAAATAGGCAAGTAAATAAATTAAATAACACATATTAACCTTCTAACTGCCAAGCTGTTTTGGCCATGACTTTCCCAGGTGCCAAATGGAAATATCAAGTTTAGGCTTTCCTTATGTGAAAATTTGGAATCTTTACATTCTATGAATGAATATAACACATTATGTATATCATTATGTACTGAGACCGCCGGCGACCTTCATGGCACTTAAAGGCAACAGAGTACTCGGTGTGCCATGAGGTCGCCGGCGGGTCACGTTTTGTAACACAGAAAACACGATAGGTTTTCAAAGCCAGCTTTGAAATATGAATAAATTGTGAATTAAATACAAAGAAAGGTTTCTATATACATATTCTAATGTAAATTTTGTATAAAAAGTGAGGCCGCCCGCGGTCTCACTTTTGCAAATCGTATACCATCCCGTGATCCAGTTGCTAGGTGCCTAATGAAGCTAACAATTACCGGAGGGTCCGAAAAAAATAATATTCCTTAGATGTACAGATGAAAAATTTTGAGGTAGCCGGCGGCCCTCACGGCACCTATTGTTGGGTATCGTGAGGTAGCCGGCGGTCCTCATGGCACTTAAAAGGTTAAAATGTATACCTAGAATAGAACAAAAATGTGATATAGAATAAAAACAAAGAAATTGTAATAGTTAGAATATGAGAAGAAAAAAGAATGGTATTGAATAAAAGGAAAAATGGATATGAAAGAGAAAGAAAGAAGAATTGTTGAAAGAAAATAAAGGAATGAAAGATCATAGGAAGAACAATAGAAAAGCGCGAGAAAATATAAAGTCCCTGTCCCACAATAGATAGGGGGGTACGAAGGGTCCCCATAGAAGAAGCCTTTATAAAAAAAAATTCCTAGAGACAGGTTTAAGTGATGATTAATTTATTACATTACCCGGCGATAAATATTGCATATCGACCTTTGGAAAGAGACAATCGGCTTATTTTAGTTTCGAAATACATACTATGCTTTGGGGGAATTATTTTTGAGCAAAGTCAACATAAGGACAATGCAATATAAGGAACGGCAAATAGATGCCACCGAAATGCGAAGCTGGTACACACGGCGTGTCCAATGGATGCCGTCTAACTCCGGCGCTGGTAACGAAAGGGTTAAATAAAAATACTTAATTAGTAAAAGTCTGTTGAATTTTTCCGACATATTATTGATTTAATGTCATGTGATGTTATTTATTAATTCGCACAGATACCTAATATCACCGCGTCATATATTCGAATGACGTTAGATAGGTTTGATATCGATCGTCCTATTCAGATTTATATCACTTATGTAACACGCCGGTTGAACAAGGCACTTTGTTGCTACATATGTGTTTTTCAAATTGTCTTACTTGACCTAAATGTAAATCTAACATAATAATTTACTATAAATAATTCACAAAAATAGACAAGACCAAATTACAATGAGTTATATATACATCAATTATTGAGTACATTACATACAGTATAACAATATATTTTACAATAAACCAGAGTTCCTCAAACTTTTTTGTGTCGTAGACCCCTTGCCATGTATTTCCGTGTTGGGTAGACCCCCTACTAACCTAACATTAGCTTCCTGTAAATTTCTAACTGTAGTGAAGATTAGTGTTAAAAACTTAAAGTAAAGACACATGTTAAATTAAATTAAATTTTGTATCCGTTATATAAAATATACGTAACATTAAATAAACATAATTTTTTACATCATAGGTACTTTTATAAATAATGTAAATATTTTGATATTATAAGATAGTATGATTTAAGTAAATAGGTACTATCAGTGTATGTGTTGAGATCCAATATCGTGGACCCCCATTTTCATTTTATGGACCCCCAAATTTATTTTCGCTGACGTAGACCCCTTGCAGGTTTGCAAACCCCTAGGGGTCGATATAAACCACTTTGGGAATCACTGTACTAAACTAAGAAGTAATTATTTATCTGTGGTACAAAAACTGAATACGAGGTAATTTATTTTGATTTCCGTACGAAAATCCATTTATCAGTTCGGCAACCACCTATTTGAATGCAAAGCAAATACACGATTCGTATTAACCTTTGTTGATTGGAAGTACGTACTTTAAACGTGTGAATGTATATCTCATTTGCAGTAAATTAATTATGGTACATCCTGTATAAAAATTAATGATTAGAAAGAAAGAAGCCCTGGCTCTCAGACAACGATAGGTAAAATCATTTGTTGTCAAAAGTTCGAAAGGTCGAAATCACATCAGATCGATGGACTATATCTGCTCGTCTCTCCACGAGGAAAGAGAACAGAAGGAGCAGAGAAAAGATAAATGTTATTACTTCTCCAGTTAGCCACGACCGCATTGATTAGCGGTGATGAAAATGAAGATAGGTGAAGGTGAGACATTTTAAGGTCTTTCTTAACCTAATTGTAATCACTGACTGCAATTAAACTTTGAGTACATCAGACTTGAAAAACCCACGCGCTATCCCAGCTATCCCAGCGTTTTATTGGGCTTTGTTTTGAATTGAGATTGTTAAAACTTTTTACTAATTTTCCTTAATTTAACTTACATATACAATACCCGGCGATGAATACTGCACATCGACGTTTAGAAAGAGACAACCAGCTAATTTCGGCTTAGTAGACTGTTATCTCTGTCGCACGTCTGGCAAAACGTCACATAGGTAGTGTGGGACAGAGACAGTGCTCTACGAAGCCTAAATTAGCCGATTGTCTTTTTCCAAAGGTCGATGTGCAATATTTACCGCCGGATATTATAGTTAACTCTATTATGTAAGCGATAAAGACTATATTACTTTGAAAAAGGGGGTTGGTTAATTAACTATTGAAGGGTGTGCAGTAACGAATTTATAAATAAACCAATTTGATGTAACGCAACAAAAAGGGATTACAGTTCGCTTCGCATTTGCGAGGATTCCGGATCGCGTATCCGATGTGCATAATGCATCCTATATCGAACGCATTCACAACTTCTTTTCACACGTGAACGCAGTACTAATGTTCCAATTTTAAAACGCGATTCTAAAGTGAAATTAAAAAAAAACGCTAAATATGCAAAACAATACTTGTGACTAGTGTGAATTAAAAAAAACGGCGAAATAACATATACGGTAATTATCTGTTATCTGTGGTTTTTCATTGTGTTTACATGCGGATTATATTATTTTTACTCTGTGCACGTTAGAATATATATTACGCGGGAATAACGTGTGTGTGTTTTTTTTTTTATTTTTAATTATTGTTTGTGGTCTTTATCGTTTGCACGTAGTTTTTACTAAGCAATTATTTTATTTTAATAAATTTTAATTGTGTGTTTAAATCCTGAAATAAATTTATGCAGTGTTTCCTGAATGTTATCGACGCCGTTATCGGAATGTAAAACGTTTTATTGTGTTGTCTATACGAATGTATTTCGGTTGTGAACGGTGGAAAACTCGCTAGTTTTGCTGTAAATTTATTTATCGTGAAATCATGAAGCCATTATCAATTAGTCTTCGATATAAGCCTCGTTGCGATAGTGCTGTGTTTTTATTCACATTCGTGTAATATTTGAATTGTTTTTTTTTATTTAATAAATTGTGTCTGAAAATGAACAATGAGAAACAGGTGGACTTCCCACAATGGGAGTCGATTTGGAAAGTATTCATTTTAAGGTAATTTATATGTAATATATAAAAATCTCGTGTCACGGTGTGCGTGATTGAACTCGGAAACGGCTCGACCGATTTTCGTGAATCTTAGCGCGCATATCGGCCAGGGTGGAGAATCGGACAACATATATTTTTCATCTCCCTAAATGTTAAGGGTGGTCCACCCCTAATTTTTTTTTATTTTTTAGACAATTTTTTTTATGATACTGCATACAAAAATACATACATACAACCCTAAATTTTCACCCCTCTACGATTAACCCTTATTTTTTATTTGTTAATAACATACATGGCAGCGGGATCAGCTAGTTTTATACATAAAATAAAATCATCAGCTATCAGCTGTTTTTATTATAAATAAAATTCCAGTTCGTAGCCAGTACACATGAAAAGACACTTCGCTCTTCAAGCAATCGTCTGCTTATATGCCCCCCCCCTTTTTACTTTTCGCTGACTACGCTTTCTTTTGCAATACAATCTATTCTTCTCCGGAACGCGCTCCCCCTGTATATTTGGATGATCAGGAACCAAAGGTTCGACAGCTCTTGCTTGACAAGTTGACGGAATCATCACGATAATTAGATTTGATTGTTTATTATATTCATATAAGTAATATATGTACATATGCAAATATAATTATAGTAAGCAGTAACTATAAATATATTTTTACAGGTTGTTTATGTACCTTAGTGTTTATTTTTCTTCTCAAATAATTTTTTTTTATCTTTTATGATATTGTCTTGTTTCATCTATCTTTATTAATTTGTCTTTTCACCGCCTAACGGTTAAGGTAGAGAATGCCTTCGACATTAAGTTTTAAAAAAAGTACAATTATAATAATATGATTTTGTAATGCTGTATGATACACGATTTTTATTTAATACATCTATTTTTGTTTCTTTTGACGTAGAATGTTTGACAGCTAGAAGAAGTTTTTTTTTAAGTTTTTAAGAAATTTTTTCGATTTTTTTCTTTCATTATGGAAATTTTTAGTATTTAATTTTCATGTTAAAAAGGCGTGTTTTATTAGTAAATTTGCCGCAATATTTCTATCCATCAGATATTTGAAAACACAAGTCGGGAATCGAACCTGCTACTATATAAGTTTGTGATCACTAAGTTACTACGCACTAAGTTAGTTTGACATTTTATAATATACCGACCCTTGCGTCTTACGACAGTGACTTTTGTTGGGGTAGTTTTCCCAATAAGAACAAAGAACATCTGAGCTCCTCATCCGCAATCGGAGACCTGGACGTCTGGGGTTATACCGGGTCCTTCTCCAACTCCCATAGCATGGCCTTGGTAATGGATTCGGGGTGCTCCGCCATACGCATGTCCTGGCACTTAGATAAAGGGGACTGCAGCTCTATTCTAAGGAGTTGAAACCCTAGGCTACCGTTGAAACTACAGTAGTACGCGAAGGCGTTTACGTAGCTTTAAGAAAAGGCATCGAAAAAAACCGTAAGGTTTTAGCCTGTAGGAATCAAACAAAAAAGGAAATATGGCGATTTCAGGCAAACAAGAGAAATAAACTTCTCCTTCGAGACCTAGCTAAACTTAAATAAAACTAGCGATAGCCAAGTTGCTGCGTCATTTGCTGTAGCTTTCCTTTTTTAATGTCCATATAAAATTATGATGAAAAGATGACATTTTGTACATGAAAATACGTTGTGTAAGAGAGATCTCGACTTCTACTGTTTTTATGGAAATTCTTACCTTCTTTATTCATATAATTTTTAATGAGTAGAGAAAAACTAGTCAATGTTTAGTTCCCTACTTCATCCTACGTACACTGCTTTTTAAATCATGTAAATATTGTTTCTCGTTAGGTTTTTATGCGCATTTTCCCAGACCCTAGTGAAACTGTGAAATTCGGCCGGTTGTTCTCGCACATCTTTTTCGCCCGACGCTAATTTGTTGATGTATTAATTTCGATGCCCATCTGTGGGAAGTGAGCCTCGCGTTGGGAAACGCATTAAATAAACTCGCGACAGCTGCGTTACAAAAAGCCATGTGTGAGGAGACTAAAAAATAAACGTAATGTTTTGTTTATTTTTACCAATTAAACCTTGTTTTATGATAAAAAAAATAGTATAAAACACACAAACAAGGAATTAAAATCTTTATCACTGCGTATATCAATGATAGATAAAGAGGTCTGTTTTATATCGATTATCAAGTCAACGAACCGAATATATTGAATGTGTTTACAGACGAAACAATAAACGTACGGAACTAATAACAACTGATCGGAAAAGTAAGATATACATAAAAACTTTTGTAAGGCCGCATCGAAATCGGGGAATCCCACAGAAATATGATTGTTTATATACATCGTGCGAAAGAGAGAGAGAGCGCTTTACAATACTTCTCTACTTGTGATTGGCTGATGATATTTATTGGTTGAATATTGTAAAAACTAGACATTGATAGAGCGTCGTGAAAAACAAGCAAGACACCAATGATTTAAGAACCTAAGTTTAAAGTTTAAAAGAGATAAAAGAAATAGTTTAAAAGAGTAAAAACTGACACGCGGAAACGTGTACAAAAAATAAAATTTAAATTCATAAATGTAATTGTTGAAACAGCCTTTGTCTGCGCGAAAAGAAATTTCGTGCCACACACGACATCGGACGCGGTAGGACAAAAGGCAATGTCAAGTCACACTCGACGTTGGACGCGTTAGGACGAAAGGCATTGTCGAGTCACACTGACATCGGACGCGGTGGAACGAAAGGCAATGTCAAATAACACTCGACGTTAGACGCGGTAGGACGAAAGACAATGTCGAGTCACAGTCGACATCAAAAGCTTTGATATGAAAGGCAATGTCAACCCACAGTCAACATCAGACGCGTTAAGATGAAAGGCGATGTCGAGTCACATTCTACATTGTATGCGGTAGGAGGAAAGGCAATGTCGAGTCACAGTCGACATCGGAAGCGTTGAGATGAAAGGCGATGTCGAGTCATACTCCAAATTGGATGCGGTAGGACGAAAGGCAATGTCGAGTCACATTCTATATTGGATGCCGTAGGAGGAAAGGCAATGTCGAGTCAAACTCGACGTTGGACGTGATCGGACGAAAGACAATGTCGAATTACAGTCGACATCGGAAGCGTTCAGATGAAAGGCGGTGTCGAGTCACACTCGACATTGGACGCGGTAGGAAGAAAGGCAATGTCAAGTCACACTGGACGTTGGACACTGATTAATGATATAAGATTCATTACACTATAAACAATCATGGATCATCATCATCATTGTAAGAACATCATCAGTAAACGGGTGCAATGAACTGGTCTTGAATTTTATAGTTCGCGGACCACACTGTTTCCGCGTATTCGTTTCGACGAAGCTGTAACAGCATGCACGACTATTTGCGTCGACTTAGAAAGAAAAAAGAAATACGAGAGCCCCAAATGTGACATGATTGAAGTAGACCGCAAAACTAACTCAGGTGTACATCGGTGATATTAAAAAACTTATTTCTAGTTTAATGTGAAAACTATATAATGTTACATCGAGTTATTTCAAGGCGGAACATAATAAAAGTCTTGTTGTGTCATTCACCGTCAGGTCAACGGTCTGTGCATCTCGAAAAGTTTTTTTTTAAATCTTCGTCATTAGCGACATGCGAACTTGTTAAATAACGAGTTTTGTTAGACAACTCGTTAATGTTTGTACTTTATATCTCTCATCATCAGCCATAGTATGTTTACTGAACATGGCACTGCCCATAGATTTCAAATATGACCGGTTGAAACAATATACACCCAGCGCCTTCCGACGATCTTGGCAAGGTTGCCTGTCCATCTAGTGGGCAATCCTTAAAAGCCTTCGTCATTTCAGTCCATGAACCTCCGTGACCATCGTCTGAAAAGAAGACGACTACCACTATCGCGAACCAACCACACAAAACTTAACACGTTCTCTAACGCGGTCAGTGCTGAAAGACAGTGAAGTTTCTCTTTAGGTCTATTAGAAATCATAAATCTGTTTAAAATTTACTATATTGTTTTTTACTAGTATGCTTTTATCTTTTACTCAAATGTTACTTGGTTATAACATAAGTCAATTAGAGCCATTATTTATGGATGACTTTTTCAATAAATTTGTAAATAAATTGGTAATTATTGTTTTTCTCTCTAACTTTTTAATTCAAAAACCATTTCTGGAAAAGCTAGAGTAAGAGTACCACGTCAATTAATATGAGATCTAGTTTGACATTACCGCCCTTTTTTTTAATTTAATTTTACAAATTATTCCTCTAACATAGTCAGAGCCTATATATCTAGTTTACAATTTCTAGACGGCAGGGGGAAATCCTCAAATGGACGTCTGGGAATGGAGGGCCCAGACAGTGTCAGACTCTGTGTTTAGCACTAATCGGTGTAACATAACTCCTGAAGATGCCCCGTGGAGGGGTGAAACACGTGTTGAGTAATTTAATGGTGGCGGTTGTGTGATTCGCATTGTTTGCCGCATACGCATTTATCAGCGGGCTTGCGGGCGGTGCATTTGTTGCACGACTACCACTGCATGTGCGGAAGTGGCTAAATATTGGTCCTTTCTTACTTAGGATGAACTTCCGCGAGGTAACGCCTGATTCCATTAAATAAATAGTGTCAGACTCTTACTGACTAAAACCCCCCTCCGTCGGCTCTGTTACAATTAAATTTCTCAAATTTATACATTTCCTTAATATCTAATATATCTATTGTTATTTTATGCTTATATAATAGTTATTCTTATTTGTACAACACTAGTTATTTCTTATGCTATTAACAATGTATTTGTTTAATTTATGCATATATGATATTGCTCAGCGCCCTTCATAAACGAAACGAAAACCTTCGTAAAATAAGGTCATCACTGACCGACGCGGCCTGGACAGGAACTGCGTTTTTTTCTCGGCATAGAACTTGTTGACCATTGATTTTTATATAGATGTACCATACATTAAGTGACACAGTTTTTTGCGTGCATTAACTACACTTTTCTCTTAACTCTAACTGTCTACCACTTACCCTGCCATCATCTTAATTCCAGTTCGTAGCCAATACACACGAAAAATCTCTTGGCTCCTTCGTCCAAGCGTCTAGATGTCCACCGCCCCCCAGGCATAGTACTGCCTTTACTCACTCCTTTTTAATCCTAGCTATGCTTCTCCGAAACGCGCTCCCCCTCTATATTAGGATGATCAGCTCTTGGTTGACAAGCTGATGGAATCTTCACGATAATTTGATTTTACTTTTTTAACATATTTATATAAATAGTATATGTAGATATTTATATATGTATACATATGTGTGTGTGTGTGTTTTATGGTATATTTATATATAATTATATTATGTAGTCGCAATTAGCATATTTATATATGTTTTTATATGATTCTTTTCCTACCTTTTTTAATTGAGAAACAAGTTTGACTGAACAAAGAAGTCCAACTCCGTATAGGTTTAAAACAAAGCAATGTTCATAGCGACTCGGGTTAGACAAAGGCACTTCTCTCTCTCAGCCACTCGAAGCAGACAACAAGATCAACTTGACCTTACTTAAAAACTGTCAAGTCAACACATTTCTAATAACATATTACGTTATAAACTTGGTTTATTTTTATGCTGCCTTTTTTTTAAATACAGGGTGATTTTTAAATAAATCAATGGTTACAGAAATAATAAATAATGTAATGATAAACCGTTTATAAATAAAATTTTTGTTAACTATCGTACCGCTGTAGACTTTGTACTTACTGTACTTACGTAATATCGCATTACGATGGAAAAATGAATTAATCTAACATACTACTGTGACCAAAAATTGAGGTGAAATTGGTAATAAAATGTAAATTCTTTATTTATTCCTCCAAATCAATTTCATCCCCTTCAAAGTAATCCTTCCAATGATACACTGACAACGCTTTATTTAGTTCTGAAAATATTCGGAATAGGCTTTTTCGGATATAGCCTTCAAGATCTACTTCGATTCGGTTTTTATCTCCTCAATCGTATCAAAACGGCGTCCTCACATTGGTCTTTTGAGTTTACTGAACAGCCAGAAGTCGCACGGTGCCTAATCAGTTGAATACGGTGGTTGCTGAACGATATATTAATCGAGTTATAGGTAAAAAGTCACAAAGAACTAATGCAGTATGACATCGACCAATCAATACTTGATGTGTTTGTGACACAAAACATTCTAAAAAATGGTTTAGGCCAGTGATTCTATGACAACGTGCAAGGGGTCTACGACAGCGAAAAAAAATTTGGGGGTCTATTAAATGAAAATGGGGGTCCACGATAGTGGATCTCAACACTGATAGTACCTATTTACTTACATCATACTATCTTATAATATCGAAACATTTACATTATTTATAAAAGTACCTTTGAAGTTAAAAAATTATTAAATATGTTTATAAAATTGTGTAAGTTGTAGGATGTTGATGTAATAGATTGGTTTAATTGGTATAGTAAATACAAAATTTTATTTTGAGTAGTTTTAATTTAAATTCAATTAATAAGTGTATAAATTAACATGTGTTTTTACTTTAAGTTTTTAACACTAAACTTCACTACAGTTAGAAATTTACAGGAAATCAATATCAGGTAAGTAGGGGGGTCTACCCAACACGGAAAAACATGGCAAGGGGTCTAGGACACAAAAAAGTTTGGGGAACTCTGGTTTAGGCGCAGCAAAATGATATTACAGCTTTTGACAAATATATGCTTGATAAATGTTATAGACAGTCAGTCCTACCAAACATATACATATATACATATATATACATATATATACATATATATATATATATATATATCCTTCGAACAAAGGGTAGACTTAGTTGACGCAAATGAGAGGTGTAATGCTTCAAATGTTGAATAGAGAATTTTTAAATTTGACTTGACATGCCTTTATATTTGTAACACTACGGAATTTACAGATATGGTTAAAGTGGTCCTAAATATAATTATCATTTTAGCATGTCCACTGATACAGATTGATATCCACATAAATAACATTGGAAGCGGCGTTTGTAAATATATGTTACTGTAATATATAAATGTGATGTTGAAATCAATCTAATACATAAAATTCTCGTGTCACGATGTTCGAACTTGAACTCCTCTGAAACGGCTTGACCGATTTTTACCAAATTTTACATGCGTATTCAGTATGTCTGGCTACTATCTATTTTCCATGCCCCTAAGTGATAAGGGTGGTCCACCCCTAAATTTTATTTTTAATTTTTTAGACAATTTTTTTGGTTTTTATTTTATTATGATACAGCATACAAAAATACATACATCCCTCTATGATCAACCCTTACATCTTACATTTGTTAATTAAAAACTTTATTTTTTTTTGCAAAACAACGTTTGCGGGATCAGCTAGTTTAAATATAAATAAAAATTATACCTCTAAAACTGTTACTAAGCGCAAAACTTGAGAGATCGTCTTGATAAATAAATTAAAACGTCACGTGTTCGCGTGTTGAAAATAATCAATACGGAAAAAAGGTGTGTTAGAATGTAATCAAACAAAAAATTGCACCATAAACATTACAATGGAAATATACCTAAGAAAACTATTTTTTTTTTGTGAATGATCGTTCTTTATTCTCAAGACAATAAAGCAATCATTTTAATTTTTTTTAACTGGCTGCGACATGCCAGTAACATTTGCTAATACCAAGTGTTTTGGACAGTTTGAAGTATATGGAATTAATTTGAATACTACCCGCTGGATTTTTGACTACGATATCTGTTTAATGGAATCAGGCGTTACTTCGCGGAAGTCCATCCTAAGTAAGAAAAGGACCAATATTTAGCCACTTCCGCACATGCAGTGGTAGTCATGCAATAAATTGCACCGCCCGCCAGCCCGCTGATAAATGCGTATGCGGCAAACAATGCGAATCACACAACCGCCACCGCCAAATCACTCAACACGTGTTTCACCCCTCCACGGGGCATCTTCTGGAGTTGTTACACCGATTAGTGCCAAATTTGGCGGTGCATTTTATTGCATGACTACCACTGCATGTGCGGAAGTGGCTAAATATTGGTCCTTTTCTTACGATATCTGTGGCGATAGATCGGTATGGTGATAATGATATAGTGGTATTACACCATCATAGCCGCACCAATCAGAGTATCAGTCATAAATATTATGTATACAAAATAGTACAAGAAATGACATATTCTGGTACGGTATTGTAAAATATTGTATCCGTATCCTGTGCTGCCTGAATCTAGCGACTTCTAGCATAGCATAACTAAGCATAACTTCTAGCATGTAAAAAGAAAAAGGGAAGAATGATAGACGAACAGAGCAAAAGGGTAAGAAAGTAGAAATGTAGCATGAAAAATAGAAAACGGACCGAAAGAGAATGTGAAGAATGAAAGAAGAGAGATAAAATAAAAGATCCCACCATAAATAGGGGTACGAGAGGCCCCCAATAGCGGGGGTCATAAAACAAAAAAAAAGAAACTTCTAGCATTACTATGTCCTCGGTCCAACTAGAATTTGTGACTCGTCGTCGTCTCAACAACCTTTCGTTCCCAAAATAGTTTTGCTATATTATTTTTACGTTAATAGGATGTATCATAGTTTATTTGAAAGTAAATTAGCGATAATATCCTTCGTATAAATAATTGTAATTCGACCTTTTTATATCTACTGAACTACTTTCAATTACGCTAAAAGCGTTATATTAGAACGTTTGTGTATTTGGACGCAAACAATGAGGACCTTGGGGGCGTGCGATGTGTAAGAGTTTCTCGTGGTCAGAGCGCGGGGGGGAGGGGAGTGCGGGGGAGGCTGGGACGGTAGCGCGGCCGTCACGCACCGTCTACCACCAACAAAAAACTACGGCACGCGGTTCGGCATTCGCTTGGTTAAATCGAGACTAAATCTATTCACATATTTTTCAACCTGAAAATTTGAATTTGGAGTATCTTTTTTTTTCATCACCTTCTTAGTGGATGTTAATTTAAAGACTTATCGTATACTCTTCACAATCTTATCATTATTTATGTGGTGATGTTATAATTAATAAGGTGCTAAACATCAAACCTGCGGATTCTTAGTTGTGTGTTCCCAGAATAACAGTCGTGGCAAGGATCTTCCCATATAGATTTCCAATATGACCGTCTGAAAGTGACTTTCATCACTGGGTACCAGCGTTGACTATAATCGACGCGAACAGCGAACACATTTGTGATGAGAGTGTTGTACATATCTAATGGATTCAGGGGTTACTTTGCGGAAGTCCATCCTAAGTAAGAAAAGAACTAATATATAGCTACTTCCGCTATGTAGCAGTAGTCGTGCAATAAAGTGCACCGCCCGCCAGCCCAAATAAATGCGAGTGTTAGTCACTCGGTGTTTGGCACTAATCGGTGTAACTTTACTCTCGCGGATGCCCCGTGGAGGGATGAAACACGTGTTGACTGATTAAACGGTGGTAGTTGTGTAATTCGCATTGTTTGCCGCATGCGCATTTTTTTTTCTTTTTGCAATGAATTTGAGCGAAATTATTTATATATGAAAATATACAAAAATTTTTACTAACTCCGCCAATATCAATATATTTTTCATGTACCTCCAGTAATACCACTCGTATCTCCAGGATTAGGAAGGTTGGTAACGCTGTCATAGAACTTAAATGAAATGCCAAATGCTCCATACTCTCTGCATCGCTTTCTATGGCATTTCTCTCTCTCTCTCTCTCTCTCTCTGTATATATATATATATATATATATATATATATATATATATATATATATATATATGAATATACTCTTTACTGAATTAGATGGCTTCCTGCAATGCAGTATTATCACCTAAGTACACTTCCGGCATTATCAAGGTTAATATCGTAGATAGAATATAAACACTGTTACGTCTATTGCCATGCATTGGATTAGATCACAAGGTGATGGAATATCTCTTTCTGGTTATCCGCTTCCACTTGGCAATAGGCAACACATCGTTTTCAAACGGAACATTATAAAAAGATACATAACAATTTATTTGGTTCTAGAATTTAAAAGAAGGTATTAGTGGATGGGCCTTTCGACGCCGCGTTTACCATGCCCCAATGTAGCCTGTCTAAAAGTATGCCCTGCTATATATATATAATTCGTATCGAGTCCACTTTCGAATTGTCTTTCTTAACCATCAAATTGCCTAACGGTTGGGCATGAGCCCCACGTTGAGAAATACTAGACTAGACTGTATTTAATGACGAAAAATAAACAAATAATTGAACTGAAAATTTCTTGTTGTAACAGTGACCTTATTGGTGAAGTTGGTATAGTACATCCTGAGGGGAATCCCAGAAAAGCCTAATTTGATTGAAATTACAATCAGATTAACCTCCTCTAATATTACATCCTTTAACTTAAGGCTGTGAGGTTTCAAACGCGCACTGGTCTGAGAAGAGCTTGCAACAAACTTAGATAGGTTCTTTTGTGGTCACTTTTGCATTATATTTATTACTTAAAAATCACTTAATCTTTCACACTATAATATGTTTTATCAGTTTTATTTTCAAAAATGTTCCAAAAATATTTGTAAATGGTAGTTGTAGTATTCTAAACAAAGTGACAAATCAATATGTCGATCCACTGTTACTTCAGACGGTGTCGATAGATGGCGCTGGTAGTAAATTGCCTCGCGCTTTCCTTTGATGTTGGGTAATCGCATATTTAAACACCGCACTGGTCGGAAATTACCTAATACAAACAACGAAGAACAGACATGCATACTTTTAATACAGATAACGTAATGATTACCATAGTTAAAGTGCAGCGTACAGCGCAAGACCGATCATCGCGGTGATGTTTAGAGGAGTCATAGGGCCTCACACTGGGGTGATTGATATGATGATGAATGCTCTTTAGCCACGAAAGTTTTGTCACTCATCACACTGATATCAGCTGTATGTATCAATTTCCTCGTGTAACATTCCAGAAGCATCTCCCGATCGCCGTCACCTTCGCTCCGTCACAACGAAAGCAGTTCCGAGCTAGTTGATGATAAGGTATGTTTTGTGTGAACATTTGCGTTAATTTGACCACTGTATAAAAATTTACATATATTGATGTAAAAAGCTATAAATAGATGAATGTATACCTCATTTGCTGGCAATAAATATATGTCACACACACTCTAATATCCTATGGTTTTAGAACTAAATAGCATAAATATAATATAGTAAGTAAAAAGGTTGATAGTAAATAGGAGTAAAGAGTTTAAAGGTGTGAAAGTATATGTTTTTTTACTATCAATTATTGTATGGTACACCATATATAGAAATCAATTGTTTTAGAAATAATAGCGTAATGATAATTTTACATAATTCGAATTTCTGAAAATTTATTATTGTTTACTATATGTCGTTGTAGACTTTGTACTACCGCGTTACAATACAAAAAATAAATTTATAACATATTTCAGAAGTGATCACATAAGCTGTACATTGTTCCTTTAAAGCCTTTACTGTTTATTTACAATCATCATGTATGTACATTTTATTGGCAATTTAAATTGCATAGAAAAATTCTATTGTAATTAAAATAATAAAAATATGTAAAAAACATTATTTACGCTGATGTGGACGCTTACGATAGGCCTGATGAGAAGGTTTAGGGTCAGCCAAAGAGCAGTAAAGAATGAATGATGAATGAAAAAATGCTACGTGGTCGAATTAGGAATGAAAAGACCTCAGAGGAATCAAGAAAGGCAGTAGGTGGTTACATAGCCTTTGGGTCCGAAAGTTTCTCGAACGGTGAACATGAACAGGTAGACGTGGTGAAGGTAAGCCCTCGACTGGGTGAAACATGATGAAGGTCGTATCAAGTCATCATCACTATATTTGGACAAGGCCTATCCTATGTAGGGGGCGTCAATCGGCTAAAATGATGAAGATACATGTTTCTGCATGTTGCTCTGAAGATCGAAGCCTAAATTATATTCTACTAGATAGACTAGATCGTAGAGGGGTAAAAACTTATGGTTGTATGTATTTTTGTATGCTGTATCATAAAAAAATAAAAATCAAAAAAATTGTCTAAAAAATAAAAAAAAATTAGGGGTGGACCACCCTTATCACTTAGGTGTGTGGAAAAGAGATAGTAGCCGATTCTCAGACCTACTGAATACGCATATAAAATTTGGTAAAAATCGGTCTAGCCGTTTCGGTGGAGTACAATAACTAACATTGTGACATGGAAATTTTATATATTAGATTTATTAATAAGATAAAATATAGTTTGTTTATATGTTCACAGTCAAGTGATATCTACATTCAAGGATCGGGGGATGCGCAGCCTATATCCATAGAAACGCCACTGTCCAAGTCTGACAGCAGCAAGGTATGTATTTCTGTGATCACCTACCACAAATAAAGAAAAAAAAACTACTTATCAACTTTTAAAGATGTTTCGCGAAGTTACGTATATTTTCTTCACCATTCTTGTATTTCTATAGAGTTGATACGTTTTCTTTGAATCCATCTCTAAATTAAGTTTTATTCAAATTATACTATATATATATATATATATATATATATATATATATATATATATATGTACTCAAACCTGTTTTTATGCGGTGGTGCTGTGCCAATATAAATGCAAAACTTAAAACGTTCCCCAAACTTTTTTGTGTCGTAGACCCCTTGCCATGTTTTTCCGTGATGGGTGGACCCCCTACTTACCTGATATTGATTTCCTGTAAATTTCTAACTGTAGTGAAGTTTAGTGTATGTTCAAAATGTATTGCGACCGCAAAGCGAATACCAACATCCTTCAACTTACACAATTTTATAAACATATATAATAATGTAATGTAAATGTTTTGATATTATAAGATAGTATGATGTAAGTAAATAGGTACTATCAGTATATGTGTTGAGATCCACTATCGTGGACCCCATTTTCATTTCATGGAAGCCCGATTTTTTTTTCGCTGACGTAGACCCCTTGCAGATTGTCATACACCCCTAGGGGTCGATATAGACTTCTTTGGGAATCACTGATCTATAGGATTAATATCAAAACTATCTTTGCAACCTGATTATTTATTGTTAATTATTTTAAAAAAATGACGTAAAAATGGCACAAAATTTTGTGAAATACATAGAAATCTGTAAATGTGCGAACTATGTTGTGATAAACAAGTACAAAATAGATTTCATTTGAATGAAAGGAAAAGAATACGAATATATGAAAAGGACTAACTTACAGCTACATAGTTATTTAATAAACTTCGAGTGTGATATATGAATGCGAAAAAGTAAATGTATTTTATAATTACAAACATTGTAAATATCAAATATATCGCGGCGTAAACATATTACCATATAATTTGTTGACTTTTTTAAATTACCAGTTTTTATGAAGACTTTTATTTGACGCACTATATGTCTCTGTAGAGAGATATAAAAGTTCCTGAGTAATTTTTTTTATTGGTATCTTTAATTATTTTTTATATAAAAAACACAAAAAAATCGCATTAAAACAATTCTGTACGTGTTCAATTTAGTACAATAGTTTGTTAAATATTGATCACCATATTATTTGATGTTATATATAGACAATACCACAAAACCCAGTGGTGCTGCGTGGTGGTGCGGACGCGGGCAGTGCGCGTAGCAAGAAGAAAAGCTGGTACAACGCCCTCTATCCTACGTACAAGAGCAAGTCCGAGGACTTCAAGCGGCTGTTCAAAGATCTGCCTGATGAGGAACGTCTGATTGTCGGTATGTACTAATTAGAGCATCTATACTAGCAGTTCACAAAGTCCAGGATATCTACGTCGGAGTAAAAAATAGGGGTCGACAATTCGTAAAAGAGGGCCCAAAAAATATATCACATCTAATGGATTCAGGCGTTACTTTGCGGAAGTACATCCTAAGTAAGAAAAGGACTAATATATAGCTACTTCCGCTATGTAGCAGTAGTCCGCCCAAATTAGTGTGATTAGTGATTTGATTCGGTGTTTGGCACTAATCGGTGTAACATTACTCCTGAGGATACCCCGTGGAGTCGTGAAACACGTGTCGAGTGATTTAACGGTGGTAGTTGTGTAATTCGCATTGTTTGCCGCACGCGCATTTATCAGCGAGCTGGCGGGCGGTGCACTTTATTGCACGACTACTGCTACATAGCGGAAGTAGCTATATATTAGTCCTTTTCTTAGAAAATATATCATCTTTACATAGTAAGGAACTAAAATTGTCTTGAACAAGGGAGTCAGTTAGAAGCATACTTTTTTGTTGTTAATTTGTCTAATAAGGATCTATAAGGTCTAATAAGGATTTAAATATTATTAAGTATCATTTGTACATATATAAGGTAAATAAAAAAACAAATATCTGCGAATGGAATTCTCTCCATCAGTGCCAGGTCTAGTTTTTTTGCACGTGGCGGAAACTGTCTCGTACTTATATTCCAGGTGCAATAAAAGATGACTACGAACCGAAAAGATACTAAAAACCAATATTTCGCTAACGAAGTTATAACTTAAGAATAGGACCAATATTTAGCCACTTCCGCACATTATATATATATATATATATATATATATATATATATATATATATATAGGTCCTTTTCTTACCTAGGACAGACTTCCGCAAGGTAGCGCCTGATTCCATTAAAGAAGTTAGAAAGTTCAAGAGCAGTGCAGATTCTTTACTATGTTACTTCGCGCGATGCCGACGCCGTACTGGCTCATAAAAGTTGGTCGGTTGCCATCACGCGCCGGCGCGTGATCGGCAGCTGTTGACCCTTATCTTGGCAGATTTTTTAAATATTACATTAATATTCATACCACATGACTTTTAAGACCCAAGGATGCCAACAGAAAAAACTGAACAAACGTTTGAAAATTAAAAAATTACCTAAACATTCACATACAAATGATTACTTTACCTACAATTTTTTTTCAATTCTGATGTATCTCTAAAGATACATTATCAAGAAAAGGGTTAATAAGCTCAGCCACTGTTACTTGTAACAACTTGCATATTCCATGTTTAGTACGTGTCTAAACTTGAATCTTTAATATTCACATTTCTGTGGAGTTTTGGGAACATGGTAGAAATGTAGCAAAAGATTCAGCACTACCAGATATAACTAAAAAGTGTTCTATAGAAAAAAAAGTCTAGGGATCTTTCTTTTATATGGAAGGATGATGACATGTTATTGCTTTCATATAAACATGGTGTATATATAAATAAGATAAAGGACGAGTCGTTTTCGACAGTGTGAGCTCAGTCCGTCGCCGCTTGTTATTTATATGCTAAATATTGGTCCTTTTCGTACTTAGGATGGACTTCCGCAAGGTAACGCCTGATTCTATTAAATATGGTGTATATATAAATAAAAATCCTTATTTTTGTTTGTCTTGCCATATCATGACAGACTTACCAATTTCATCCATAATTTTTTATAAGGCTTTATACTGTACTTTTTAGAAGTTGTGCCAATTCTACTTGCTATTTTGCTAGACTATATATACAGGCCTCATAGCACAGGACATTCGGGTTTTAGGGTCTTCGGGTGCTAGAATGGAGACCACGATCCAGCTGTGGATAAACTACCTTGTTAAGACCGTTGGAAGATGCAGAATACCGGTCTCTTTTAACCTTTCCTATTGAAAATGTTTGGATGAGGCATAAGCCCAACAGTGGACTTCCTATAGTTTAGAATTAATCAGCTATTTTAACCTTTTCTATTGAAAAACTATGTGTGAGGATTATGCCCAACAGTGGACTTCCTATAATTTAGAATTATTCATCTACACGTCCTGATATCTTGAATACTCACTAATCATATTAGTTCGCTATTCCTCGTAATATCTCACGGCTAGTTCACCCATTTCGGTTCAGACTATTCCTGCGCACTCCAAAAGGACATCCTTGCACATGGGAGGCTGTACGCGTCGCAGAATTTCCTTTGCTTCCACGCGAGCATCTTCGGTTGGGAGACCAGCATGACGCTACGCTGGAAGGATATAACCGCCATCACCAAGGAAAAGACAGCGCTGGTATGATCTTTCAAAACCAAAACATTCATAATGCTCGTTCAAATTTAGTTTGTATGGCTAGCTTACATTTCTAGCTTATTGGTAACTTGACATACATGGTAGATAAATAACCTTTAAGATAGTCGGAAGATTCTGGATGTGGGCATTCCAACGGGTCTTTTTATATATGTATGAAAGGCCCATGCCCAGCTGTGGACATAATTAGATTAGGACTAAATAATATTTATACATGATTTTGAAGGACAATGTAAGATAAAAAACGAAGACATTTTTATTTTGACTTAGTTTAAATTATCTTGTAACACAGTTGTTACATTTTATAAGGATTCTCACGTGTTAGTTTATAACAGTGTTTCCCAAAGTGTGGCCCATGCCCTCAAGGGGGCAATTCCGAAGTGGACTCGACACGAATATAACCCATTTGCTTTAATAAATAAGTTGTGTGTTAAATATAGGTGTGTAAGAATTTTAGAAAAACTAAGGTTGGGCATATCACAAAAAAGGTTGGAAAAAATTAGTATTGGTGCAAACGAAATACTATATTCAAATATCTTTTTATTCAAAATTAGATAAATAAAAGATAATGTTAATTTATTGAGCATTGAAACTATTATCAGGACTTTTATCCATCAAACAACTTTTAAAAAAACCAAGAACAAACTCTACAATAACACATCTTTTATTACGTTTATCAATAAAGATTTACACATATACACTTTATCAAATATATCCTTAATGAAATCAAAATAATCAGACGACATCACTGCCGAAGATTCTTATCATTTAAACATTCGTTTATTTAATAATACGCCTATTTTAAAATGCATTTTGAATTTTATACATTTAAGATTTTGGAATCATTTTATATGCTGCTGCGATCGAAAAGTAAGGTGAATTGAACATTTATAACTCGCGAACATTAGGGATGTAGATTATTTTTTTTCTAGGTTGGTAGGGCACTGCCTATAATATTCGCCAAACGTCTGTCAATTTCTCTGTCCGTCTTTCAAAATTTGTAATATCATTTGATTCAGCTCAAATCATTTTGAAGGATGTTTTGTATCTCAAATAATGCACCATGTCATATGCTTTTGTTCTTGTCGAATTTTTCTGCCAAAAACTTGACTCATGTCGTTCAACAACCACCGTACTCATCTGATTTGGCTCCGTGTGACTTCTGGCTATTCAGCAAACTCAAAAGACAAATGTGGCAACACCGTTTTGATAGGATTGAGGTGATGAAAACTGATTCCAAGGTCTTGAAGGTTACACAGGAATAATATTATTCAGACTGTTTCGAGGACCCGAAAAAGCGTTGGAAAAAGTGCCTTTTATTAGACGGAGATGAAATTGATTTGGAAGAATAAATAAAGAATTTACATTTTATAAACATTCGCATTACTTTTCGATCATATTTTTATATAAGTGAAACAAAACATATCGAAAAGAGTACAGCATGCAAGATATATATATCATAGTCATAGATGTTTTATTTAAAATAGGCGCTCTGGGTTGCCGACTTGCCCGTCAGTTTCTCCAGCGCTGGGCGTATCCATGGAATGCTTAGTTACGTCTTTATAGGAATATCTAAAGGAATTAACGGCGCAGGTGATCCCGAACGCGATCCTAGTGTGCACGGAGAGCGAGAAGAACTTCCTCACCTCGTTCTCCGGCAGGGACAAGGCGTACCTGATGCTGTTCCGCATCTGGCAGAACGCGCTCATGGACCAGCCCATGAGCAGCCACGAGATCTGGCAGTGGGTGAGTGACAATCAACGTTATGTTAAGCAATTCATCTAACAGTCCATCACCTGATATCAAAGGTCCACGAGGAAATACTCATATAGGAGTTATAAAAATGTGGCATCGCCACTATGTAGGTTGCTGTATAATTACTTTGAAATCGTCTATTCAAAATAGTTACTTATTTACTTAATGAATGTCGTTCTTTCTTCCCAAAGCATCACGTCCACTGGAGGACACAAAGCCTCCAATATGCTTGGACGCACTACCTTTCCTCTTGAAACTTGTTTGTGTGCAGTGGCAATCGTATACATACATATGTGCACAAAGTTTGAATTATATACCATTGCATTTCGGGAATCGAATCCTCGACAACGATCGCAAATCTCATTACTCTACCGCTGAGCTACCACTGTTATAATGAATGTATTGTTGTGTATTAATCTAATATATAAAATTCTCGTGTCACGGTGTTCGAACTTGAACTCCTCCGAAACGGTTTGACCGATTTTTACCAAATTTTACATGCGTATTCAGTATGTCTGAGAATTGGCTACTATCTATTTTCCATACTCCTAAGAGATAAGGGTGGTCCACCCCTAAATTTTATTTTTAATTTTTTTAGACAATTTTTTGGTTTTTATTTTATTATGATACAGCATACAAAAATACATATAAACCTAAATTTTCACCCCTCTACGATCAACCCTTATCTTATATTTGTTAATTAAAAACTTTAATTTTTTTTGCAAAACAACGTTTGCGGGATCAGCTAGTATTTAATAAATATCAATTGGGTACACCTACAGTATTACTTCTCTGCAGTTGTAATTACTTCGTTTTGCCTTTTAGATAAGATCGTCTATTATTATAATAACAGTACATAGTTAAAAGTAATCTAGTGTGAAGTCCATTGTATGTGATTACCTGTGTCATACTATAGCGCGAGGCAATCGACCACTAGCGCCATCTACCATAAATTAATAATTTAAGATTCGCACATCTTTATTGATTAACCACATGGACTTAAAATCGTTTAAGCTCTTAGGAATAATCATATCCATTTTTACTCTAACTTAATAGTTATATACTCTTACTTACTCCACTGGCTCAGTGACCCAAAGTGGGTCTTGGCCTCCGAAGCGAGAGACTTCCACTTTCCTCTATCTTGCTCCATCGTATGCCATTGGTCTACATTCAATTCGCGCAAGTCTGCCTCAACGCGATCGATCCAGCGATACCTGAGTCCACCCACTGGTCTTCGACCCCTCGGTCTTTCCAGGTACGCTACCTCCACGCTCCGATCCGATCCCATTCGCTCCAAGTGATCAACCCAGCGGATTCGTTGAGCTTTATATTATATAACTATAGATATATAATTATATAAATATATCGTAATTTCAATCAAATTAGGCTTTTCTGGGATTCCTCTCAGGATGTATACTATACCAACTTTACCAATAAGGTCACTGTTACAACAAGGAATTTTCAGTTCAATTATTTATATTTATTTTTTGATATTAAATACAATCTAGTCTAGTATTTCCCAACGTGGGGCCCATACCCAACCGTGAGGCAATTTGATGGTTAAGAAAGACAATTCGAAAGTGGACTCGACACGAGTTTAACCCTTTTGCTTTAATATATACATATAGGAAAAATATAATAAGTGGTGATCAAGCAATAGTAGTGATTAGAAATCCAATGCATAAAATTAAGTGTGGGTATTCTTAAAAAAAATTGTTGATTTCATTTTCAGAAATAGTTTTTAGGGACGTAATAACTCCAGTTATATATGGATATATAAATATAGGATATACGCATAAAAGTTTTAAAGCTTTATGCTGATGAATAACGCATACATTCACCTTTTTAAAACTTTTACAACTATAACCTATCATCCTCTTTATGTACTGAATTCTATAGAGTAATGTAAATAAATAAATCGAAATTTTTACATACTTTTTTATAGTAAAACGTTTGATCTCATAGGATAAAACGCGGTCAGTAAAACACGAATATCTCTAAAAGTGAAACTCTCCTGCGCCGGTCGCGGCGACGGGATTTATGCGCATACGCAACGAGGCGCGCGACAAGTGGGGCAAACAATATTTTCAACGTTTCGTCGAATTTGAAATTCAAAATCGTCACATGAATCCGCGAAATATTACCACCTCCATATATCTATTTGTGTTTATTCGTTAATTGTTATTAAATCTCCGTGTATAAAGTAAAAAAAAATAAACCGGTTGAAATTTTGAAATAAGAATTTTTAAAATTTAAAATGGGAAGTACCATTTTTCTTCTTTACAGCCGATATAGGCGCAATGCAAGGCATACCTTACTTTACCTTTTCCTGTATACCTCAATCTATATATAAATTTACTTGTTTTGTTAATAAGTCTTAAAATAATTTATTTAACCCTTACGATACTGTAGGTATATATATGTCCCATCAAACATATGGACTGTTGGGACATAACGTCCCACTGAATTGTGATAAGAGACTGCTACGTCAAATTTATAAGCAGTTTGGTTTGAATGGTCCCAATTTAGTCTTTACACTCCTTAAATCTTAGTGAAAATTATATGTTTATTACCAATTGGCACAAATAAGTACATTCACACGCCTGAAGTAAGAATTAAATATAATTTCAATTTTAGTCCTGACACACTATTGTACTGCAGTATCGAAAGGGTTAAATCAAGACAGGAACCACGGAAATGTCCAAACTATATATTTTGGACTGGCATCATAGGGCAAGTTCACCAGGAAAGACGTGAGAATGCAACATACAAGTCTGCAATGAAGAATGTCAATATTATACATATGAAGTTTCCCTTTTCTGCACTAGATGGCGCTAGATGTATTTTATAACGCGCTATCGTTTGTGCGTTTGATGAATATTGAGTAAACGATTCCATATTCACCAGCGATATTTTGACCTTCAATAGTAGACCTCAAACTCCCCACGGTCCAAGAGTTCTTTCTGGCTTACGCAAAAACTTACTTTGAGTCGGCCTCCGCACATCCCCATCCCCTAATTGCTAGCGCCTCACGCTACACACCCCCCCCCCCCCCGCACCTAAAGTAAGAACCAAGAGACGTCCTAAAGACGTTCTCACGCCCATCAGAGGGTTCCCACAGAACACTACCCCACACCCCCTGCAGACACTGCACCTGCAACACTTTACACACAGGTCGTCGCGTTCTACATAACAAAACAAAACATCACCCACCACGCCACAACACCCGTTTTTAGTGAGCGGCCGCCCGCTCCTTAATCGCGAACAGCGTGGGCGAACCGTAGTTGGATCCGGATCCCTCTTCGGCTCGCCTGTGATCCACGCTGCCGTCCCAACCCGCAAGCACACTCCAGCAACACACCCCGTCAAAGCTCTACCGCGAAGAGCCTTAACAACTTGCGAGCGTCCCCGTGCAGCTGGTAGGCGCCCCACCAGCTTTTAGTTTCTAGTTTAAATCTAGTTACCAGACCCTTCCGCTCCGTGAACTCAGTATCGATGAAACTGTAAAAGCCTTAGGGCTAACAGCGTTAACATCTTCAGTAACAATACAATACACCAGCGATATTCCAAAGGACCCTAAGGATATTCTTCCTTGTTTCACTGATGACATCACGCTATATGAATCGGGTAGTCCCCGTTCTTCCAAAACTAAACTTGCATATGATTAATTCTAAAATATAAATAAACAAAATGTTATACTTGTAATTATAAATTGAGAGAAGGTGAAAAGTGAGGCGAGGTATGAAAGGTATACAAAGAATGAAATGGAATGCAAATTGTGACGAAAAAATGAGGAATGTATAGGGGACATAAAGATAGAAGGAAGAAGGGTAGATAAATAAGAAAATTTAGTAAATAAATTATTATTGTAACTGTTATCCCTGTGTAATCAGGACAGGAGAAGTACAAGAAGCCCCCAATAGGGGGTGCATAAAATATCTTGCATACCAGTGTTCTTTTACCGGAAGTGTTGTCTTCCTCCAAGGTCCAACATCTACACTGTTCACTTTAAACTCTGCAGAACCACTTCACTCAGCTTACGATGTAATGGTTCCAACGTAACAAAGATCTTCCTCGTGTATTAAAGATGATAGTGACAGACTCAATAAATAGGATTTATTTAAGTTCGGGTATGGAAACAAAGATTAGATTATAATTAAAAAAAAACTATAGGGAAAAATTATTAATATTACGATAATGTAATAAAAGAATTGATTGTGATAAAATGTGATAAACCGAAAATAACCTAAAATAATGAAGTATGTGTAATATTTGAAAAACGTGGAGAAGAAAGAATGTTAACGAGTGAAAGAGAAAATTGCTACGAAATAGAACGGTGGATGAATATTAGAATGTAACAAGAAAAGAAAGATCTTAGGAGGATTGATAGAGAATGATAAAAGTGCGTAAAATTAAAAAATTATGTGAAAAATTTGATAAAAGTGAAATAATAACCCTGTCCAAAAAATCAGATAGCGGTATGGGAGGTCACTAATATCAGGGGCATTAAAAAACTTATTGTATATTATTAAAGACCTCCACAGTGACCTTAGCTTCTTATCGGTTCACGAGTTCCTACAAGCCTACTTAAAGATATCGGGCGCGTCTCGATATACCCCCTAAACTTCCTTCAAGATCCTGAATAGGCGTCCTAAAGATGTCTTCACTTACTCCATGTTAGGATTCCCATAATCCAAATGCAACTCACCACACGCTGCAGACTCCTGTAAATCTGCAAGCGCCATTCCCACTACATCACACTATCAGGACATCCACATGTCTCCTAAAACAAAACATTTCCACGTCTGTTAATTTTTAAAACATCACGCATTCTTTTACATATATATTTTTAAGTATATACACAA
This sequence comes from Battus philenor, assembly GCF_028537555.1. Lineage (NCBI taxonomy): Eukaryota > Metazoa > Arthropoda > Insecta > Lepidoptera > Papilionidae > Battus > Battus philenor. Next base: position 13,889,546 of record NW_027181676.1, on the reverse strand, counting down.
TTGTTATCATTTACCTAAAAATTTCAACTGATAACACGAATGATAATTGAAAAGAATATTATCTTCGGATAGGAGTTGGATGACGTAAGCGAAACATAAAAAAAAAATTAACGTGAGAACAGAAGTAGATACGAAATATTTCAACAGAACCTAAGTATGGAATCCAACTTTATACAATTTGGACACGTAGCTCGTGACGTCACGCAATTTCAAATCTAAAAAAGTAGAAACTAGGCAATATATATAAATATATATATATATATATATATATATATATATATATATATATATGAGTGTGTGTGTGTATCTATTATATCGTCTGTGTGCTTAGGATGAATGAAAGTCCCGGGAGGTTTTGGCTCTTGCAAGTCAATGTCGTAGAACATCTGTCGTGTGCGCTGTCCAAATTTCGTAGCTCCGTGCCGTGTGCGTCGGTGAGCGGCAAAACATTTTGACGGGCCCAAGGTCGGCTCACAGATCGGACACGGCGCAGTAGATAACACGCGTCCGTCATCTCAGGTACGACCTATTTCATAATTACATTTATTGCTTAACGTTCATCCTTGCGTATTGTTTTATAAATGAAAACGTACATTTAAAATTCAACCGTCAACTAGTGTTTTCACGCCGATATACTTTTTAATAAAAAAAAAAAAACATTACATTTATATTTACGAAAAAAAAAATTGTTTATTCCGAAAAGTCATCATTGATATCAAATTTTAACATACAATCGCGTTCCAATATCATATATAGTCATAATTTTTGACATATATTTTTATCGTGATCCACCTTGCTTTCTATTCCTCAATAATTTTAGGAAAACTTGTCATATATATTATGTGAAATTATTATTTGTATAACGAAATATTGGCGTAAAATAATTTATAACAACAATCGGTTTTTTAAATCACGTGGACGTGATGACTTCACGTACACGCTTATGAGGGAGCTAGCGCAAGTCACGTCGACATGCACCGATTAAACTCCGTACAATATTCCCCATTTTTCTCTTTTTAAACACTTTCCCCCCCATTCTTAATTTCTGGACAGGAGACTACACCTTCCTACTTTCACATTTCCTCTATCATTTTATCATTCAGCATATATTCAACATGTAGCATCCACCTCGTCACATCTCCTGTTGCACGGTTTTGTTTTCCCTAATTACGTCATCCACCACCCCACAATAATACCGCAAGAAAGTGAAGCGGCTTTCTTCCTTTTCCAAAAGGAACAAAACCGCAAGAAAGTGAAGCGGCTTTCTTCCTTTTCCAAAAGGGTAGCGATGTCACAAGTAATGCTCCTACCAATTTTCATTTCTCAAGTTACTCTAAGCACTCCATTTACGGAACAACAAGTAATTACGAGAGGAAGTAATCACGAGGAAGTCCTTTTGAACTTAAACCTATACACGGACCATACACGTGTCCTGCTTCACTGTGCGCAGTACACGGCTGTCTCGGTGTCCAGGAAGACCTTCGTGGTCGAAGTCGTCTCGCCTACCACATACCTATTCCATTCGCCAAGCTTGTTTTCTTTAGCTGTCGTTTGACGAACGAAACGAGATACTCCTAGTATTCAATATATTCTCTACTACGAGGGCCAAACTGAAAGTTTTTAGAACTGGCAACTTAAAAGCATTATATTAAAAAAATAAGTTTAAATTTTGAAAATAGAACTCTTTACCAATAATATTGAGTATACATTTCATTCATTTGTCATTTGTTTTACGATTTGGCGGCAAATTGAAAATTGTCTGTGCACGTCAGAATGAATTTAAGCCGAGAAAATTTTCGTGCAATGATTTTTTATGACTTTCGATGTCATATAAGTCAACAAGAAAGTTATGATAGACTTCGATTGGCTTTTCACGATGAAGCCCCATCTCGTGCCACAGTTTACAACTGGTTTAATGAATTCAAACGTGGTCGAACTAATCTCACCGATGATTTGCGTGAGGGACGGCCTTCTACAGCGACGACTGAAGACAATATCAGTGTTGTGCGGCGTATGATAGAGACTGACAAAAGAGTGACCTATCAGCAGATTCGGACAAGTCTAGGCATAGGTATGAGTCAAGTGCACAAAATCCTCCATGAACATTTAGCGGTCAGGAAGCTTTGTGCCCGCTGGATACCGCATAATTTGACCGAGGCTCCGAAACTCCGCCGTGTTGATTGGTGCCGAGAAATGATCTAAAAATTTAACGGAGGTGACTCAAATGCTGTGTTCGACATACTAACGGGTGACGAAAGCTGGATTTACTGTTATGATCTGGAAACCAAAAGACAGTCTGCTCAGTGGGTGTTTCCTTGCGAAGAGTTGCCAACTAAAGTGAAGAGAGGTCGAAGTGTTGGAAAAAAGATGGTGGCCTCGTTCTTCGGAAAGACAGGTCATTACGCGACAGTTGTCTTAGAGGATCAGAAAACGGTTAATGCAGAGTGGTACACTAACAACTGTTTGCCACTTGTCTTGGAAAAAGTTCGAGAGAAACGACCTCGCAGCAGGATCCTCCTTCATCACGACAATGCCTCGTCGCACACCGCCAGGCAAACGATCGACTATTTGGCGACCTCAGACGTGGAATTACTGGGTCACCCGCCGTATAGCCCCGACCTCGCACCCTGCGATTTTTATTTATTCCCGAAAATAAAAGAAAAACTTCGAGGAAAACATTTTATGGACGCCGAAGAAGCAGTGGCTGCGTTTCAAAACGCCGTCGAAGAGACTCTTAAGGCCGAGTGGGCAAGGTGCTTTTCTCAATGGTTCCATCGAATGCAGCGATGTATTGATGTAAATGGACGCTATTTTGAAAAGTTATAATAAAACTAATAACTTGCTAGAATGCTTAGTTTTTGATTTTCTAAGAACTTTCAGTTTGACCCTCGTATATGGCAGTGCTCTGAAAATATTTTCATAAATCCGCAATTCTGCAATAAACGAACACCCACCTCATTCCGGACAATGCAAAGGCATTAAGACAGGCATCATACAAAACATATGACAGCCGTTCGATAACCAATCAGCTTCGTCGGAGTCGAGGTGGAGACACATGCACAGGTAACGCCAACCCCTGGTTATACTAGATAGAAGCGTTTCTAAAGTTTCTTCCGTCAATTCTTCTCCCAGCGCTTACACCATGGAACGCCTACCAAAGCGATCTAATAACTATGCGACGTCCCAATTCGGTGAAATTGTAGTATGTAACCGCCCAAGCAGAGGCTTCCTAGGAAGCCATAAAGTATTGCAACCTTAAAAAAGGTTTTTTTTATTGGTCCTCGCCATTGATGTCTCTCGTACCCTTTATAAGGACTTTTATTTTCCTTTTTTAATATTTTTTTCATTTAATATTTTTATTTTCGCGCTCTTCTTTCACGCATCTCAGGATCTTTCGTATTTTTCCTTTCTTCCTACAATTCGTCTAGCTTCTCCTGAATTTTACATTTCTTTATTTTTATTATTCTATCCACAAAGTTATTTAGAACATATTTATTTTTATTTACATTACTTGCTATTTCATTTCTACAATTTTTCTTACATTCTAACTTTTATTTCTGTGAATTGCATATGCCAATATTATTCTGCATAACTTGAGGAAATTTTCTATTGTTTTTTCTTCTTTTATCAGCGAGAATTTCGAGCACTCTCTAATCATTGTGCCTAACCGGCATTCAGAGTCGACGCGAAGTCTTCCGTTTACAGGACAGTTGGCTGCTAGGTGGACCACGGTCTGGTCCACGCCCGGTTCACAGAAGCACGAGGGATCCTCCCTGAGCTTAAACCGGTGAAGGTACTCAGAGATTCCCCCGTGCTCCGTGAAGAGCTGAACCAAGACCGTGTCCACCTCGATACTGCTAAAAGAGGTGTTAGCATGTAGCATAAACACAAAAATAGTACCGCGGCTCTCTTTAAGGTAATGCTCGGACCATATACCAACCGGCACCGCGGCGGCTCTCGTCAAGGTAATGCTCCGAACAACGGACCACAGCGCCTCTAGCGGCGGAATACTAAAACTAGATATAGTGTAAAATGTAGAAATATGAGGTGATGGCGAATACAGAATTCATTCTATCAAAGCATTCGTCTGTTTATATCCGCAAAAAGGCTAAGGCGCCATGCCCCCTCGAATCCGCGGAATCTGAAAATGCCATTTGGGCGGCAGACCATATCATGAGCGTTTGGTCCGTGAAGAGTTAAAGAATGTGCCATATCAGCTTTGCCGACGTCTCCGGTACGATTTGGTCGACTTTACGTCTTTCAATAAAATACAATTACATTTTATATTATACTCTCATCGTAACATCTTCTTGAAACAACTATTACAGTACCCGGCGATAAATATTCACATCGACCTTAGGAAAGAGGCAAACGGCTAATTTCGGCTTTGTTTGTTATCTCTGTTGCACGAAATACAACGACTGACAAACATAACATAGGTAGTGTGGGACAGAGATAGTGCTCTACGAAGCCGAAATTAGCCGATTGTCTCTTTCCAAAGGTCGATGTGCAATATTTATCGCCGGGTAATGTAACTAGTTTTGTGTTATCGCCTCGTCACCGTTTGTACTGAACATACTATTCATAGCAATTTTCAAAAATTAAACATATGTGTCTACCCTACAATAGTCATTTTACAATACTTTTTTTCGAAAAGCTTCAGTTATTTAACTTATATCTAATGTCGACTTAAAAGTCTTTCTAGGTGCTAAATTTTGATGTAAAAATATATCACAACTGATGATTTACACTTGCGATAGTGGGACGCGCGTTCGATTCCTAGATTGCAATGTTAATTCACACTTGTGCCATATTTATATGGGATTGCCACTGCTCATAAAAAAGATTCAAAAGGATGAACAGCAGCGTCCTCTGCGTACCATAATACCACACTGCAATCGCCAACCTACCTGCCAAGTGTGGCGATTATGCTATATTCCTCTATAGACATCTTTAGGGGAGCCCTATGCCTGGTAGTAGGAGAGTATAGGCTTTATTTATAACTTAAATCACTTAATACTTCTTAGAACACGACTAAAAATACCAATTAAAGTAACCTTTGGAAAGAGACAATCGATTAATTTAGGCTTCGTAGAGTATTATCTTTGTCCCACATTACCTATATGTCGTTTTCTTAGTTATGCGAAAGAGATAGCCGATTGTCTCTTTCCAAAGATCGATGTGCAATATTTATCGCCGGGTATGGTACTACATTTCTCCGTTCTAATGATACATAGATGAGTTAGTAAGTAGATATTTGATTCAACAGGTGCATTCGTGCTACGGTGAGGAGTTGGGGTTCAATTCAGAAGACGAGGGGTACCCGAGGGACGTGCGGGACGCGCCTGACGACTCCTCGACCACGCAGCTGGACCCTCACGAGGTAAACACCAGTCCACCATATCTAACAAACTTAGCTAACGGGTGGATGGAACTTCAATCAGATTTCCATGTAGATGCATGAATTCATGATTTGTTCAAGAGATAACTGTCAAATATAGGATATCTCTGAAAGAATGTCGGTATTTAAATTATTCTTTTTAGCTGATGGATGATACTGCAAGGCATATAGGCCTCATCCAGAGATCGCCACGATGACTGGGTCTTCGCTGTCCATGTCCAGCGGCTTCCTGACCTGGACTATGTCGTTGGTCCACCTGATGGCGTCTACTGACTCTTGGCTGCCCCTCAAGAACCTATCGACTTCGAAGTCCACTACATACTATTTAAATTACCAGCTTGGGAGGGGCCGTCTACCTGATAGATCGCTTGTGCAGACTTATATAGAATGAAATCCCCCCCCCCCCCGCCGCCGCCGCGAGCCCACTGATAAATGCAATGTGAAACAACTACCGCCGTTAATTTTCCCTACACGTGTTTCACCCCTCCACGCGGCATCCTCAGGAGTAATGTTACACTGTATTAGGACAATACTCAGGAGTATTGTGACACTGGTCGATAAGATAACGGTGGTAGTTGTGTTTCGTATTGTTTGCCGCACGCGCATTTATCAGCGGGCTGGCGGGCGGTGCACTTTATTGCACGACTACTGCTGCATAGCGGAAGTAGCTATATTTTAGTCCCTTTCTTATTTAGGATGTATTTCCGCAAAGTAACGCCTGAATCTATTAGATACATAGAATGATCTGGCACAATGATCTTCAAAAGGCGCAAAGGCCGGCTTGGGATGTCACTCAGAACACGTTTAACATTTGGACTCAAGAAAAGTCACTTATATACAACTGAATGAATTTCTGAATAGCGTTATATTTTCCGAAAAGTTACATTGATTGATGACAATTTATATATTTACTATTTTAGGATAATTATCAGCATTATTTCATAGAGGATTGACGCGCAAATATATTGTGAATAGCGTAACATAGAAAGTAAATGAAACGACCACATGCAATAATAAACAATAGGTGATATTTTTTTCGTGGTCGCCACTCGAGTACCTTTCGACCCCATTGTCATCGTGTGTATCTATCTCTCTCTCTCTCTCTCTCTCTCTCTCTCTCTCTCTCTCTCTCTCTCTTTCTCTCTCTCTCTATGTGTGTGTGTGTCTGTATTAGCGTGTGTATTTTTTTGAAGAGTTTTAAAAATAAGTTACGTATCTTGAGATCTCACGGTGGTGCCCCGTATGTCAATTTAGACGTCAATACCGACTAAAAATAATCCTCTTTCTTCGGTATCCGTGGTCCTCACGGCATGGCCGCTAGGCATTAGTTCGCGGGGGTGATTTAGCCGCAGCTTTCCTGGTTACAGTGGCTGTTCAGTCCAACTTCTTTCGCTCCTGCTATCTTTTTCACAATTCCTTCTGCATAGTCGTACAGTACGCGCTTGTAAGTTGCCAGGCCGAAGATGAGGATAGATTTTGCATCCTACGTCTTCTTCTCAAGACCTCCTGGCTTCATTAAATCGGGGGCAGACTAAAAGACATGTTCTGCATCTTCAATTATTCCAACACGATTCGGACAGTCAGGGGAATCTTCGTATTTGAACCTATGGAGGTACGCTCGGTAACAGCCTTGGCCGGATATCATCTGTGTTAGGTAATAGTTCAACTCTTCATGATCCCGGTTCACCCATGGCTCTAGGTCTGGTATTAGCTTACGCGTACATTTTCCTTTCGTCGACTTATACCAGCAGGATTGCCACTGTTGGAAGGTTTTTGGTCTACCCTGGGTTCGAAGTTCAACGGAAGTTGAGAAGTTTAAAGGGGCACATTGCTTGGCCGAATGGTTCTCCAGACCTGTGGAGACGGTAGACAGCTGCGGTTGTGCATACTGCCCGTGCAGCGTCCTAATCAGTCAGATTTATAGAAACAAGAACCCATAAAGCGAATAATACAATCGCGTCGACCAGTGATAAGGTTTATCGGCGACGTTATCGTTTGCGTGTCGAGATATCGACAGTCGCAAACAGGCCACGCGTGGGACATGCGCGTTTCCAAAAAATCAAAGAAAAAAGTAAGACATAATCTTGTCACTTTTTGTTCTCGCTGTGATAATATGGTGATGAATCATCTATGTGCTTACGAGTTTATATAACCATAATCATATAAGTGTGGATTCTAGAAGAGCATTCGCCTGTCATGCATACTCAACGTCGCGGAACGTCGCTGGGAGTGCTGGAACATTTCTGTGGGCCTCTATGAAATACGGAATACACCAATACCTCACTTTGCGTCGTGGTTACGTTTCAAAAACACACGACGCAAATTGAAACGCCGCAAAGTTAATGAAGATTTTCTATAGCAAACCATGTAAAGATCGAAGATAGGTTCCAGGGTAACGAAAATACAACTTTTTAAAAAGAAAATTGAAGTAAACATTTAAAAAACAAAAATAATATAACTCTGCCAATAAATAAATTGGAATAATATTAACCTTTTTTGTAACCAAAAACACACATTAAAATTTAAATAAATTTATTATTCTCTTTTAAAAAAAAGCACAACATACTACATTACAACACAATACGTAATTGAAACTGAACTCTTAAAATAACCAAAACAAAGTGAAAATAAAACTGTAATCAATTTGCGTTGTTTTTGATTAGAAAGGGAATCCCCGAGTTTTGATGACATGGCGCAATTAGAAACAAAAGTGTTTCCATTTTTTGAAAAACAAGAAAATTTCAAAGGAAAGATTGAAGACTCGAACCCAAAACAATGCAACCTCGAAAATCTAATGACGCACAGTGAAAATTAGTACTAATTAAGCAGCGACGCAACTTCGAAAAAAACGCAAAACGAAACGACGCAAAGCGAGGTATTAGTGTATTTATATTAGACTAGCGTTCCATATGGAATAAAATCCTGACATTACAATCTGTAGGGAAAGGTAGTAAAGATAATCAATTATAAATAGTAGTTATTCTAATTTTGAAAGCCATTTTAACTATATTATCATTACGTTCTTTGTTACATTTGAAATCATTGATTTCTGGACCAGATATTAGTCAGTAGACTTGCATCAGATGTCAATCCTGTTTAGTTATATGTCAACTTAAATTCTAAACGTGCACTGAGTCCAAAACAAACTCAGTCGAGACTTGTGGTCACTTTTACAAAGGCCATTAATACTTCTGGTTTTTTTATGGCCCCCGTTATTAGGGGTCTCTTGTTCCCCTATCTTGTCAAAGGACAGGGTCCTATCTTTCTATTTTAATTGTTTTTTTCGCATTTTATTTTAAATATTTAATGGAATCAGGCGTTACTTCGCGGAAGTCCATCCTAAGTAAGAAAAGGACCAATATTTAGCCACTTCCGCACATGCAGTGGTAGTCGTGCAACAAATTGCACCGCCCGTCAGCCCGCTGATAAATGCGTATGCGGCAAACAATGAGAATTACACAACCGCCACCGCCAAATTACTCAACACGTGTTTCACCCCTCCACGGGGCATTTTCAGGAGTTATGTTACACCGATTAGTGCCAAACACAGAGTGAGCTCAGTCCGTCGCCGCTTGTTATTTATATGCATTTTATTTTACTTCCGCACTCTACATCCATTCATCTTAAGTTCGTTAATTCTTTTTCTTACTTTCCACATTTCGTCTGTCTCACCCTTTCATCCTATTTCCCTCTTTTCCGATTCCTTTCTTCCGTCACCTAATTCCTAACTTTTTACGTTATTATTTTGTTTTACAATTTTTCTCAACTCCTTTCTTTTTAGTATATCTTTTACAATTTTTCCTATACAGTTTTAGGAATGCAGGTTAATACTTTAGTTAGAGCTGTTCATTTCCAAGCTGTATAACATCTTTTACAACGTAGTAAAATTCTTAAGATCGATTACGTACTCGTAAGTTGTAGGTTCGATTTCCGGGATGCAATATTATATAATTGACACTTTGTGCATTAACTTTATAGGGTTGCAACTGCTCACAAAACTTCGTACCATAACACCACGTCGATCGCCAACCCATCTGCCAAGCGTGGCAAATATAGTATATCCCTACATAGATACATTTAGGAGAGGGTACAATAAAACTCGTGGCAAAATAGAAAGAGACGTTGCGTGTAAGCATCCAAAGGTTACATCACCAGGAGTTTAAGAATGAGGAGTTATTAATAGATCATGGTGAACAGGAGCTGGCGGAGGCCTCGTCGATGGAGACAGGGGCCACCGGCAGCGCGGTACCAAGGACTCGGGATATTTCGCCCATGCGAGGTAAGGCTTTTATCACCTCACAGCCTCCTTATACAATACATATTTCAGAGTTGTACACTTCGTAATACACTAATACCTTGCTTATTATGCGGATATTTTTTCCGAGCGTCACGCAGACTTATCGTGTACCAGGTGCAGCTGGACACGGTATTGGTCCAGATGTTCACAGGGCTCGAGGGATTCTCAGAGTACCTTCATCTGTTTAAGCTGAAGACCTGTCCCTCATGCTTCTGTGAACCGAAAGCAGGCCAGGCTGTGCTGCACCTGGTCACCGGTTGAAATTGAATTCGAGCAGGAAATAGACAGTGGAAGTTTTCCCCTCCTTTTGTGTGACAAGTGTGTCGCCTGCCATTTCTGAAGAACTGCAGAAAAATAAAGAATATAATTGAGAAATAAAAATTAGATCTCAACTATAAAAATTTATAAAGGGTCAGTTAATACCAGAGGAATGTATTTTTAACAATAGATAAAAAAATTATTTAAGATTAATAATAATAAGTTGCAGAATATAACAAAATGTAATGTACAAAAGTCGAAAAACAAAACTAGAAAACAATAATGTGGTAAATATCTGTGATAATCTGGAAAATGGAGAAGAAGAATGTAAGGACATGCTAGAATGATAATAATGCTTATGGAGTGATAAATTTTATGATGGATGATGAAAGATACTGTAAAGCATGGATGCACAGACCGCGGCCCGCCGGTCGAATACTGGTGGCCCACCGACAACAAAAATAATACTCTCGTACATTCGAAAAATATTGAATTATATTCCAGAATGAAACCAAAAAAAATTAATTATCAATACTTCTGGCGCCCGGCCCGCCATTAGTTCATGATTTGCCCGAGTGGCCCCTAGTCTTAATAAGTCTGTGCAATCATGCTGTAAAGGAGAAAAGAAAACAAATGGTAATAACAAAATATATCTGGAAAACATGTTACCCGAAATTGTAACGTCTCACTCTTACACCAAACAGGAGAACCGTAAAAAATTAAAAAAAAAAATACCTCGCTTTACACCGTTACGATTGTCGTTCTTTTGAAATTGCGTCGCCGCTTGATTAGTACTAGTTTTCACTGTGCGTCGTTAGATTTTCGAGGTTGTGTTGTTTTGGGTTCGAGTTTCAATTTCCTTTTTTTTTTTTAAATGGCAACTTGTTTCTAATTGTGCCATTCAATCAAAACTCTGTGATTCAGTTTCTAACTAAAAATCAACGCAATTTTATTAGAGCTCAGTTTCAATTATGTAGTGTGTTGTGCTATTTTTTAAAAGGGAAACAATAAATTTATTTAAATATTTACATGTTTCTGATTGCAAAGTTTATCGTGAGGCATTCTTTCATTCTTATCAAGTTTATTCTCGGAATTATTTCCGTAGTACCGCAATGTGAAGTCGGATAAATTTAATATATTGACGATTCGCATAAAATAAATAAGTATTATTGTAGTTAATTTAATATTAACAAATAAATATACGCTATGTATGTCATGAGGATCGGAATGTGATGTCGCTTTCTTAAGTTAAATTCACACGATTACATTTTTAACAAGTTTTTATTTCTAATCAACAATATTTTCACCTTCGTTACCAACAACCTTTTGTCATCTAGTATACAAATCAATGCCGGAGCGGTAACAAATCAATCGGTTTTTCTGTAAAACATGTCGACAGGAACGACATTACAGTACCCGGCGATAGATATTGCACATCGACCTTTGGAAAGAGATAATCGGCTAATTTCAGCTTCGTAGAGTCACATAGGTAGTGTGGGACAGAGACAGTGCTCTACGAAGTCGAAATTAGCCGACTGCCTCTTTCCATAGGACGATGTGCAATATTAATTATCTATCTCAATTACATTCTGTTATTGTACGGTACAAGCTTATACAAAAATATGATTTGATGACATATATATTTAAAATATTATTAAATGACATAATGATTAATATAAATATAGAAACCGTTTTTAAATTTCATGTTACTAGGTATTAAAATTAACAATTGTTTACTATCTGTCCTTGTAGACTTTGTGCTGCCAGAAACTATTGTCCTGTTCCGTTCTGATAAAAAAAAAACAATGAGTGTGATATATTTCAGCGATGACTTTATATAGGATAATCGGAAATAGATAAATAGACAGTTGTCAACATGCGATGGAACGAAATACACCTTAAGAGCGTGGAATTATTGTCAATGTTTATTTGACATAATTTCAGTCTGTTGTTTTACAACAGCGTGAATATTGTTGACGTGCTCTTGAATTGAACTGGCCATTCAGGTCGCCAGATCTCTTTTAAAATCTGTCGTTTACCGCAACAAACCATTAATAACATTGAAGATATAGACAATTCAAAATGCCAAAAGATATTTATTTCTAATGAATGTCATAAATTTTACACTTTCGAATAAACTTTTATTAAAAACCAGAGCTCTTTTTTTGTAATTTACAATAAAATAGGTGCAGATTTAAATTGTGACATTAATTTTGCGCCACCTGTTATAAGATCTTTGTCGCTTTACGGTGGATGTGTATGGTTAATAATAATATTAAAACTTGAGAGAGAGAAGAGACGAAACGCTACGGAAGTTTAGTATGGCGTTGCTATGGCCTAGCTTGCTCTACTTCAAAGTGTTTTCGTGCGCCTTGAGTGTCAGAAGTGTTTAGTGCACATAAACTTAATATTTCTTCGTTTTTTAATACGTCATAAATAACAGTCAGGTTTTATAAGAAATACTGTTTGCGTGTGTTCTTGCATATAAAAATATTTTATGTTTAAATCTACAAGATGCTTGTGTTATGTATATTCAAATATTGAACCCTTGTTTTAGAAAGTTCTCTTTACTTATGAGCGCAACTTTAAGATTTTTTTTAATTAATAAGTTCTCTACCTGGTTTTGTGTTTAAATTTTTCTTACAATAATAATAATAATACGGCTGAAGTGTAGATTCAGACACCGATAGAGTTGTTAGAATCCGTCGTGAACATTTGAATCGGTTAAGATGCGCCAAGATAAATATTTAAAGATGTATTTAAATTCATATAACTACATATTAAAATTAATTATTGTTCATATCTCCTTGTAGACTTTGTATTGCCAGAAGTCATTTGCCTGTCTAATCGTATAGAAATATAAATAAATGTTAGACATTACAAAATGATCATATATGATTCGAAATAGGTGTAAAAACTTTAAAAGGTTGTATGTATCGCTAAAAGATCAGTAAAAAGCATTTCCGATCACGGTTTTGAGTGATCACTCTGAAATATATTACATTTATTTATTGTTTCATCATTCCATTCAACATTCATGTGTATTGTTGTAAATCTGCATTGATAAATAGTAAATAATAATTAATTTTATTTGTCGCAAATCGAATTTTTAAATCTCTTTTTATTACTATATTTGTATCAATTTATTTTTATATAGGGTGTACGATATATCAATGTTCCGAAACCGGTGTTCCGTGTAGCGCAGTAAAAAGAAATAAATGGATTAAATTTGCCATTATACATATTTTGTCTATGAAAAGGACTAATATATAGTTACTTCCACTATGCAGCAGTAGTCGTGCAAAAAGCGCACCGCCCGTCATTCTGTTGATAAATGCGCTTGCGGCTAACAATGCGAATTACACAACTATCACCTTTAATCTACTCTACACGTGTTTCACCCCTCCACGGGGTATCCTCAAATGTTAGACCGACCAGTGCCAAACACCGACGGTGTTTATCAGCGAGCTGGCGGGCGGTGCATTTCATTGCACGACTACTGCTGCATAGCGGAAGTAGCTATATATTAGTCCCTTTCTTAGTTAGGATGGACTTCCGCGAGGTAACGCCTGATTCTATTAGATATATTTTATATTTGACACACAGTGGAACGTCACGTTGAATCGTCTTACGAATTTAGTTTTCGGTGTGTCGCGTAATTCTAATAAAGATTTTTGTGTGCCGTAGACAAAAAAAAGGTTACGGAGCACTGCCATATATAAGCACAGCAAATGTGCTATACATTACCTTTGAAATTTTAACACCAATTACCCTGCTACATATAAGATAATTCAATATACACCTATCCCCCGAATTACACGGTACTTGTTTTACACGTTTTCGCTTTTAAACGGTTTTCCAAATAAGTTTTTTTTTGTTTTAATAACCGATTTTATTACCATCTCTCATAATGTAAATATTTGTGCTTCGAACATCGAATCGGCACAAATAACTTCGGGTGATGAAAGTGAATTCGAACCATCGATTCCGAAAAAAATAATGAGAGTAATTTCTGACAGTGATTAAGTATAATAAAACATCTTTGGTTTTATTTTTTGTTCTTCTGTTTAATGTATTGTGATTAAATAAAAAAAAACAGTGTTTCCGTAATATATTAAATATTTTCACTTGTCAATGCATTTTATTTTTATTTCTGTGTACACCAATAAATATTGAAAAAAATCACAACTGTTAATTAGCAAAATCATACATTTTCTGCAAGCTTTTCGATTTACACGGTTTTGAAAATATTAAATTTTCGATTTACACGTTTTTCTCAGCAACGTATCTACCGTGTAAATCGGGGGATAGGTGTATTTAAAATTGTCCCCTATAGATTTTTATAATAGCATTTCACGTGATAAATATGTGGGACGTATATGTATTAATAGTTTTGAATCGAGTTTATACGTACCAATATACTACGGTGTTGGATTATGAACTTGCTGCTCTCGAAGAAATGGCGGATGATTGCCATGTTCTATCTCCGGGTAATTTTTTTTATTCAATTCTCTTTAATATTTCTGCCTTTTCTATTCAATCGTAACCGTCTTTAAATGTGGCAACATTATATATTAACTATATGAATGTAATATTTACGATTTGATTTTTTTTTAAAAAAATCACAGTTCGTCGATTGCAGTGTTGAGATATATTTTCACAGTTTCATATCATATGTGTTATATGATTAATATAGCTGTCTATACAATTTTGTGGTAAAGAAGAGAGCTGTCGGTAGAATGAGATATATAAGAAGATATAGTAACAAACAAAAATATAAATAAACATATGAGAAATAATAAAACTGTATGTTCTTTATTGTTAAAGGTGGTAGTAAAAAATTGAATGTAAAGAAAACCAAAACTGTGATGAAGATATGATGAGGGAAGGAAGGTGATGAATGGAAGGTGATATGTACAAGAAGGCAGCGAGAAGTTGTGAAAGTTAAAAGGATGTGTAGAAGAAATTGATTGGAAGAATTAAAAAGAATGCGAAATGAAGAACCAATATATGTACCTACATATGTAATGTCCCTGTCCCTGCCATTATAGGAAAAAGGCTTTAAAAATGAGGCCATATAAAAAAGAGGTAAATACACCGAGAAAAAACTTTCGTCAAAAGAAATGACCAAAAAGTTAATCTATAGAAATAAATAAAATTGTAGTGTCCGTATGAATATACATATATATGGTATATACAAAAAAAATTGTCTTTGTTTGTTCCGGCTAATCTCTGAAATGGCTGAAGCTGATGTAATAAGAAGTAACTTGGCTACGTTTATTTAAGAGAAATTCTTAAGAAAGCTATATATGCTAAATATTTTTTTTTAATTTCACGCGGACAAAGTCGCGGGTATATCTAGTACAGTTAATACAGAGTGATTGGTTATAGATATAAAAGAATTAAATGTGTGAATGTCTGTCCATAGATCAATGGTTTTTGAAATAATGTATTAAGTTTTTGAAATAATGTGTTACTAAGGTTCGTTACAAATAATTTCACATTTCAAATATATTACTTTATACAAGTTGATTGTAAATAACTAGAAGTTAAAAAAATTTGTTGACTAATGAGCTATACTTTCAACTCTTTAATGATTTCATACCCATAAATAATCATCCTGTATATAAAAAAGATCTGAAAAGTATGAAATTTATGAATGTGAAGCAATAGACAAAATGGTGGGAAATTGTTTTTGTTTTTCTGCTTTCGTAATGTCATGTATTTAATGGTATCTAAAACAGTACGTCCAAAGAGGTTTTACTGTAACTGTTTAATTTTAATTATTTTAATAAAATATTGTTAAATTTGATATAATACGAGCAACTGTTGAGTTTCTTAGCAGATCAGCTTTCCGAGTCTGTGGTAGCTTATAACTTATAATGTGTAATTCACGATTTAAATATGTGTAAATGTCTACTTGATTGATGATAATGTAATTAAGAAAAAGTCTTTTTTTGGTCTGGCTTGGATGGGTCAGGGTGCAAAAGGCGCTTAGGCTATGTCTGTTGAGGTCGAAGCTGGAGAGGGCCCTGGAGACCCTGGGCTCGTGCAGCCTCATGATATAGTTTCAGGTTTGCAATTTGTTTCAGTGACGAACGGAGTCGCAGACTTCCGGGAAGAGGAGGCGGGCGACACGCTGCCCACCGACATGTCCGACACAACAGATAGCGAGCCCGACAAGCACCACAAGTAATGCAGCCTTCTTTACCATATATATATATATATATATATATGTATTATCATTGTTTTTATGCCTGTAGCACATCTCTGTTGCGAAACTAAGCGGCGAACCGCGATACTTCATGTGAAGTCTTGTGTTTTAATTTCTGTTTTGCTGCCCAAAGAACTTGTAACCATGTATTGTACCATGATGGTCCAAGAGCTCTTAGCTGTCTCAGAGAGCGCCTCCTGAGACGGCGGCGCCCGTGAACAATGCGAATTACACAGAGTCTGTTTGGCACTAATCGGTGTAACATAACTCCTGAAGATGCCACGTGGAGGGGTGAAACACGTGTTGAGTGATTTAACTGTGGTAGTTGTGTAATTCGCATTGTTTGCCGCATGCGCAATTATCAGCGAGCTGGCGGGCGGTGCACTTTGCACGACTACCACTGCGTGTGCGGAACTGGCTAAATATTGGTACTTTTCTTACTATATTTCTTATAGTTACTTACATTGTCTTACTATTTAGTAATACATCTATACACGTACAATATATAGATTGTCGAGTGACGATCACGAAGAGAAGAGTGTAGGAACACAAATGGTATAACTGTATAGCATTTGGCTTGCAGCTGCGGCGAGGCTGAAAAATGCACATCGACGCACGAAGGCAAGCAGTTCCTCAGCCAGCATTTCCCGTTCAACATCGATCAGCTGTTCACTATGATGTTCACCAACTCCAAGTTCAACCTCGAGCTGCTCACGGCGCGAGAGAGCACCGACTACACTCAGGTAATTTCCATCACCGACAACAGAATGAAGGACATTTTAAAAATAGAACGTGCTTCTAGCTTTTTAGGTTTTTCAGGAAAAATTATTAATTTTAATATGTGCAAATCTAAATTTTAACACCGTTCACTAACAAGTTTCCAGAATATATGTAGCAGCGTTATGCTTCACTACGATCGTCAATCGTCCAAACGTGGCGATTATAACATATCCTCCCATATATATATATATACATATATATATATATACATATATATATATACATATATATATACATATATATATATATATATTAATGGGGGGGGGGGGCGTTCATACTTTGGAGTCGGCATAAATGGGCTGATACTATGACGAATTAAAAATTTTCAAACACTGTTTATTATTTCTGAAACAATCGACTTTTTGTATAGTGTATACCGTGCTTTAGTTGACAGTAAATCATCTATTCATTCAACCCCTCAATGCTTCTACACTAAATCAAACATCTGATTAGTTAATAAAACTTAATTTAAAACACTTGAGTGTGGGTCGTAAATAAACATTTTTGCTTATACAAGATAAGGCAGGTATCAACTTCTAAACCAGAGTTCCCCAAACTTTTTTGTGTCGTAGACCCCTTGCCATGTTTTTCCGTGTCGGGTAAACCCCCTACTTACCTGATATTGATTTCCTGTAAATTTTTAACTGTAGTGAAGTTTAGTGTTAAAAACTTAAAGTAAAAACACATGTTAATTTATACATTTATTAATTGAATTTAAATTAAAACTACTCAAAATAAAATTTTGTATCCACTATACCAATTAAACCAATCTATTACGCCACCATCCTAAAACTTACACAATTTTATAAACATATATAATAAATTTTTAACTTCATAGTTACTTTTATAAATAATGTAAATGTTTTGATATTATGAGATAGTATGATGTAAGTAAATAGGTACTATCAGTGTTGAGATACACTATCGTGGACCCCCATTTTCATTTCATGGAACCCCAAATTTTTTTTCGCTGGCGTAGACCCCTTGCAGGTTGTCATAGACCCCTAGGGGTCGATATAGACCACTTTGGGAATCACTGTTCTAAACTAAACAATGTTGAACATTAACTGGTACGTATAAATATTATAGTAATGTTTATAGTTACAAAAAATGTTGTTATTGTTTGGCTCTTGTTCCTTCGGGTAATGTAATCTGAGCCTTTATGGGGTTTTTTATCAACACCACTCCACTCGCATCTTGTTACTCAGTAAACAACTGCGAAAGAATATATTTATTCAAAATTAAAATACAAAGTATAGCTATATATACAAAGTATGCTGATTGAGATTAATTTACCATGCTATTAGTCGATTATTTATTTGATTTATTCTTATTACAGTTACATTGATGACCTTTGCATGAAATGAGACTAAACCATTGTGTGTAGTAATGTTTCCCAATGTTGAGCCCACGCTCCACAGAGAGACAATTTTTTATTATTAAACGGTTTTATTTAGTTCAACCCGTACGGAATTTATTTGGATCAAAATTAAAAATTGAAATTTAAGCACCTTCCCGTTGTCAGATTGATCTGAAATTTGGTACACACATTTAATTTAGATGACAATACAATATAATAAAATCAATAACATTATAAATCTAAGATGGCCGCCGATACAAAATGGCGGATTACGTATTTTTCCTTAACGCCCTCAATATGGGTATCAAATGAAAGGGCTACACTAGTTAAACACGATGATTATGTCAAAATTTAAAATTCAAGATGGACGCCGTTCCAATATGGCGGACTAGGTACATATTTTTCCACAACCACCACAATATGGGTATCAAAAAACCGTTTAACTTAAAAGTTTTTAAATATTTATTTACTTTGACTTAAGTCTATGGCAGTTATATAAACACACGTCCAAGCGTCGACTTTAGTTGTCAAATTTTAACTTATATCTGCAATTACAGTTTATTATAATTACATTAGATGAACGTGGTGTGTCGTATCAGGATATGTTTGGTGATATATTTGTATAAATAAAATAAACCAATCACATCGGGTTTAATTTAAAATTTTTATTTATAAGAATGAAACTTTACGTGTTGAAACAATGAAAAATAAAACACTACCATCACAAATGTGTTAAAGAGCAAGATATGCTCATTGTCGCGGCAGGTAAAAACCGGCTTTGTGTATTCACCACTGGCCGTCATACCGAAGTGTTTAAAATTATGATACATAGGAAGCTGTAATTTTATAAAGGCTAAGGTGAGTCATGGCACAAATAGGGTTGAAAAATACTAAAATGAGGAGATCCGCTGAAAAAAGAAGTCACCGACGTACTTTGAATTGACCACCCGAAGTGACAATAAGTAGAGCATATCGCACGCAGCCAAAGGCCGTTGAGGTTGAAAGGTTCTAGAGTTACGAACACGGGCCAACAGACTGTCACAGACTTAGTAAACACTTACTTACTTACTCCGCTGGCTCAGTGACCCAAAGTGGGTCTTGGCCTCCGAAGCGAGAGACTTCCAATTTCCTCTATCTTGCGCCATCGTCTGCCATTGGTTGACATTCAATTCGCGCAAGTCTGCCTCAACGCGATCGATCCAGCGATACCTGGGTCTACCCACTGGTCTTCGACCCCTCGGTTTTTCCAGGTACGCTACCTTCAGCGGTTTCGTTGAGCTTTATATTCGCCAATGATATTTGGTTGTGCTACTAAAGTCTCAATTTCGGCATTCTTTCGGAGCCCCCGCGCTGGGCCTCACAGCGTAGGGGGGCATCCCCCGGGTGGCGGATGGAGGGATGGTTGGTAGCACAGCTTAGCTAAGCTAAGCTAGCCGTTTAGGCCCGAAGGGCCCGTTGACCAAAGAAGGATGTGGTCCTCCAGCACATTGGGGGTTGTGCGAAGGGCTAACTACCCTAGAAGAAAGAGAAAATAGTAAACACTAGCACTAGTTCAAAAACGTATACAAGTAAAAATCGGATATATTAGACGTAAATATTAAAACAAAGGCGCGAATGATAATGTCTATGGAATCTAGACATTTTAGAAATAATGAAAAAAGCCAATAGACTCTAACCAGGTAGGCTGGTGACAATTTTAAGGTTTCTGGATGGTGGGTGCACAAGACCGGTCATTGAAGCGAACTTTGGGAGAAATCCATTCCCATCTTGTATATGTGTATGCCTGTTTTTGTGTGGTGTATAGAGATCGCATAAAAAGACGAATGAAACTGTTTATTTTTGGAGTATCTGTAATTCAAGAGAATCTTCTTATATATAACTGACTGCTTAGTAACATGTTAAAAGATCCCAACACCACGGAAGTTTAACCCTTTCCACTCCAATGTCGAGTGTCACTCGACACTGATTTTGTTCCACAAGCTCCACTGTCGAGTGATACTCGACATGGTGTAATACTTATTTTAATTACTTATTTTTTCATATGTGTTGTATAAAGACTGGAGAGTTAGAAATGGAAAAGTAGCAATGAGTCATAAGAAGTACAGACAAACTTTGCTCATGTCACTCATTGGAGACTTTAGGGCACCCGAAACAAGTCGCAGAACTGAGGTCGCGGCAGATACAGAACAACGGCTCGATAGAACCACTCACTTTATTTATTTACAACCTGGGGGGAAGTACAAGGATTGTGCTGTGTTCCAACCGAAAAATAAAAGGGGGGAGAAAAGAAACATGCTATTTTTGCAAAACATGTGAGACAAAACCTTCGCTTCATCCTGGGATTTGTTTCGAAAAATACCATACCAAAAGGGATTAAGAAGATTAAAATTAAGAATTATAATATAGTATCATGTAATTACTCATAAAGTTTATTAAATAAAAAAAAATCGTTTTTTTTTTACAAAATACTCAAAAAAACACTAAAAGTTAAAAAATGTAATTTTAGCGTGGAGCTGGTGGAATAAAAATAAAAACAGCCCTAGGGTGGAAAGGGTTAAACCACAATGCATAGCGTCGTTATACAAACAAGTTAGAACATGCGACTTTTTATTCGTCTACCCTACAATAATCAATTTTTAAAAGTTACTCCATTGTCCACCAGGAAACCTGGCAGACGCAAGGAACTCGCAAAGCACGCCGCGTCTGCTACACCCTGGGCCTGTCTTCGGGCCTAGTCGGCCCTAAGAAAGTACGCGTCACGGAAACACAGGTAAGATGTAATATATACCTACCCACAATTTTGGTAATGTATAACGGATATCTTTTTTAGGTTAACAGGTGAAATATCTATACGAATAAATAAAATTTAAGTGTATGTTTGTAATATGAAAGTAACCGTTTACTACATGCATTCGAATATATATAACAGGTTGTCAAATATCTCCCTTCCGCTTTTTTGCTCTTTATTCAATGCTTTATAAAAAGTGTTAGAGTGATCGGATTTAGTTCAAATATGCGCCGTTTTGTTCGATAATCTGTTTCCATCTTGACGGCAACTTCATAATACCTCCCTCGTAGAAGCCCCCCTCCTCATTTGCGAAGAACTCGGACAGCCACTTTTCACAAACCTCTTTTGAGTTCAACTTTACACCACCAAGGGCGTTCGCCATGGACAGGAACAGGTGGTAATCACTTGGCGCTATGTCCGGGCTATATGGTGGATGTGATAAAACCTCCCATCCGAGCTCCTGTAGCTTCTGACGAGTCATCAACGAAGTGTGTGGTCTGGCGTTGTCCTGGTGGAACACTACACCCTTCCTGTTGGCCAATTCTGGACGCTTCTGGTCGATCGCCTGCTTCAAGCGGTCCAGTTGTTCGCAGTAGATGGTAGAATTAAGCGTCTGACCATATGGGAGCAGCTCATAGTGGATGATTCCCTTCCAATCCCACCAAACACACAGCAAAACCTTCCTGGCCGTCAATCCCGGCTTGGCCACTGTTTGGGACGATTCACCGGCCTTCGACCACGACCGTTTTCGCTTGATATTGTCGTATGTGATCCATTTTTCGTCGCCAGTCACCATCCGCTTCAAGAATGGGTCGAGTTCGTTCCGTTTCAGCAGCATATCGCAGGCGTTGATTCGGTCCAGAAGGTTTTTTTGCGTCAAATCATGCGGCACCCAAACATCAAGCTTTTTTTTGTATCCAGCCTTCTGCAGATGGTTTAAAATGGTTTGGTGACTAACTCCCATCTCCTGGGCGATGTCACGAGATGCCACATGCCGGTCTAACTCGATGTAGTCCATGATTTGATCGGTATTTGTCGTCACAGGTCTTCCGCCGGCTGGCTTATCCATGGTGTCGTTTTCGCCGGCTCTGAATCGTCGAAACCATTCCTCCGCGGTTCGAAGTGATAGAGTACCATCCCCCAAAACAATATAAATCACATTTTTTTTTGTTTGTCTGTTTGCTTCGAATGATCTCTGAAATGGCTGGTCTGATTTTGAAGGGACTTATACTGGCAGGTAGTTGATGCATAAGGTATAACTTAGGCTAATTTTATTTTTAAAAAAATCTTAAATGATGAAAAAAACGAAATAAACTATCCCTCTGTAAAATTTCACGCGAATGAAGTCGCGTTGAAACTTAAATTAGTGAAGCCCATTGGGTGGGCAGACATGGACATGGTTGCGAAAAGCCGCCGGATGGTCGCAGTTATAGACCGGCCATCGTCATGGAAGTGGGCTTTACCATCTGACATGATTATGACATTCAAACCTACAAAGAATTTTTGAACTCGAAGCAAACGGTTAGTTACAAATACGAAAAATACTACACTTATAATGAATAAAGTACCCGGCGATAAATATTGCACATCGACCTTTGGAAAGAGACAATCGGCTAATTTCGGTTTCGTAGAGCGCTATCTCTGTCGCACGAAATATAAACAGTCCGGTATCTATTAGGAGCTGTTAATAAAAATATGATATGCTTCTTTTCATAATTATTTTAATTCTTTGTATAAAATACACCAATTTTTCTATAAGTTGTGGCTTTAAAAGTTAAAAGTATAGATAGTGAAATGAAAGTAACTAAGAATTAGAAATACACACATACTATTTCTTTTACAAATACTATTTCTTAAGTTGTTCCGAACGTAATAGTGTCTTTGTACGTGTGCGGAATTTTTTTTCGGTATCGGAGGGGAAATCTTGGGGGAAGGACAGGGTTATGTGGAATTCCTACCCACTCAGTGGTTGTCTTCAGTACCTTTGGAGATACCACATAGAACTCGGAACTAAGAGAAAAGCTGTGCCTCCCTTGGCATCCTCTCTGTACCGCAGCATCACGAGATTACTTCGCGTTGCAACCCTTCTCGGGTTTGCATCGAGTACACAATGAAGGTCCCCAATATTATCGCCCGCAAACCCGATGCCATTTAAATCGCCTGTTACGATAGTCAGGGGATACCTATACCTTAGCCTTGTTCTAGTCAACCCAAGTTAGAGGGTTTGCTGATTTTTCATATTCCCGTTGTGTTGAAAGCATACCAGAGCCCAACCACTATGTCCCAAATTCATATATGAGCGTTAGTTACAACGTGTTATAGACATAGTCGCCTTATTGTTCTGTTTTCTGTACTTTTTGCAATATTTTCTTGAGCCTTGATCTAAAAAGATATCCTCAGGTGATGAACAAGTGCTCGAAGCCAGGTGCATTGTACTCCATCGACGCCACAAGCGAGAACGCGGGTATCCCGTACGCGGATTACTTCAGCGTGGAGGTGCACTACTGCTTGCAGCGCGTCGCGGAGACCAGCACGCACCTCGCGCTCTACGGACACGTGCGATACAAGAAGAGCATGTGGCCCATGGTCAAAAGTAAACTACCCACACTTACATATATAAGACTACCCACGGTTATTTATTTAAACGAGTATATAACTACCCACAGTTACATAAATATAAGACTACCCACAGTTACATAAATATAAAACTACCCACAATTACATAAATATAAAACTACCCACAGTCACATATATAAGACTACCCAGAGTCATATGTATAAAACTACCCTCAATTACATAAATATAAAACTATCCACAGTCACATATAAAAGACTACCCAGAGTCATATGTATAAAACTACCCACAGACACTTATATAAGACCACCTGCAGTCACATATACATAAAATATAATTACAATACAAGGCGATAAGTATTGCACATCGACCTTTGGTAAGAAACAATCGGCTAATTTCGGCTTCGTAGCGCGTTATCTCCGTCGCTCGAAAAACAAATAGTCCGGTATCTATTAGGAGCTGTAAAACAAGAAATCATTTGCCTGTTTTGATAATTATTTTTATTCTTTGTATAAAATACGCCAATTTTTCTAAAGCGGCACCTATAGCTTGGGGTAAAATAAAATAAAAAAGCATGTTGACATTATGTTTACGTATTTAATTATTTAGGAAAATTACAACTGTACATATAAACAGATATACATACATACATAGTTGTTTTAACAGCTCCTAATAGATACCGGACTGTTTGAATTTCTTGCGACAGAGATAACACTCTACGGAGCCGAATTTAGCAGATTGTCTCTTTCCAAAGGTCGATGTGAAATATTTATCACCGGGTGCTGTACATAGTTAATATCAGACTAACATATCTTTGTTAAGATGTGCCTACCTTGATAACGTTTTTTAAATCTGACAATGTAAACTTTTTGAACATTACCCGGGTTTTCATTTTAAAAGTGTAAACATTGCCTGTAGAGAGATTTGTATACACAAAATTTATTTTGCATCCCATCTTTATATTGTCTATTACACTTCCATTGTAAAACAGTTAAATTCATCCACTTCGTAACAACTAATATTATAGATGGCTAACCTAGTACGTCAATATTAAAGCAATAATTTTTATTCGTCCCCCTGTTGGGCGCGGCCTCAATTTGGGGAACACTAATGTAGACATACTATATTTTCTTCAAGTATTTTTATCACTGCATATGATATACTTCATGATCATATCAATAAAGTTATTTATCCATTCTGTTGATTAATTTTAAATTTTTGAAACTCAAGATACAGTACATACGTAATAAGAGTTTTTATTTTTTCTGTAGCACTCCTGGAGAACAACACGATGTCAGGACTTGAGGAGTACGCTCGACTGCTGGAGGCGCGGCTCACGGCCTCTGCGCCAGCTCCTGCAAGACTCGCCAGGAGACGGCGACGGCATCTCGGTATGTATTCCTACAACTATACCCCCCCTTCCCCTCAACGCCTTTTTTTTTGTTTCGGTGGGGGAAATCTTCCGGTATTCAAGATGCCCTGCCTCTGGGGGGAGGACAGGGGTATGTGGGATTCCTACCCACTAACCCCCCCCCCCCCCCGGTGGTCGCCCTCTGCGCTACACGGGGGACCGCGGTATCTCCCGGTCAGGGATCGCCACGCGGTCTTCCCTCACGCCGTGCTATTTTTCCCCTCAACGCCTATTATAACTGAACAATATCTGAACTTTTACAATTTCACTACACTCTAGTAATTTCACTGTATTTGTGTTAATAAAATAGTGTTTCACTGTTGTCTAATCTGCCAATGTACATGATAGTTCATTATGAACACAGCTTTCTAATCTACTCTGCTATACTATTGGTCATTTTTTTGAACACAAATCTATTATAGTTATGCCTCTCTCAAAAAGTTTTACAGTTTGAACATATGTCGGTCTGCAGTTACTTCGGTGTCGATAGATGTCGCTTGTAGTCGTTTGCCTCGCGTTGCTTGTTTCTTGTTGAGTACGAATTAAGGGTGAAAGAATTTTTGTAAATTTTAGGATGAAATAAATAAAGATAATAACAGGTAAATCACAATAAAAATAAAGAAATTTGTAAAAGAAAACTGTTTTTCTAAATATTTTTCAAAAATACTTCCTTATCTAAGTGTTGACATGTTAGAAGATATCTAGCCCTTAGCTTGAGCCATTACATATGGCATTTAATTGGGAAGCTCCAAAGATCTTAGATCGCTCCATAGTGACTTAGAGAAAGGGTCCCAAGGAAAGACTCCGGATTGGACTGTCTTTCGATACGCATTTTAAGAATTAGAAACGGTCCAACATGTGGATATATCATCATCATTTCAGCCGTAAGTCATCCAATACTGGACATAGTCCTCCCTAATATATTCCCAAAGGGATCGGTTGAAAGCGCATTGTATCCACCCTCTTCCGAAGTCGTTAATAAGGATGTTCAGTGAGTGTGAGTGTCTGCCAACATTTTCATTCACCATATATGAACAGTTGCTTTTAGTACAATTATCGATTTTAGTCTAGTTGTCAGAAAATCCGACATTTACTTACTAACCTCAAAGGTTCCTTCGAAAACCTAAGCTAGCCCTTACATATAATTTTGTCGGTTTGAATACTAATTCAACTGACCTCTCATCACTTTCATTATCGCCCGCGTCAAACTAGGCGCACAATCGTTTGCCAGCGACATCTATCGGCGTAGTCAGAAGATACAACGCTCCAAACGCCATCTTGTGTTAAATTATAGAAACTTCATAAAGTCTGACAAACATATGTAGTATTTCTAGATATTAATTTCTGATCCCAGCGGCGGTAGGTCAAGAGATGGGTCCTCTGCTGCCGCAAGCGGTGGGGCCAATGCTACCTCGAGCAGGCGTGCCTGCAAACAATGGCACCTCTCGTTGGCTGCCCCTACTTCTCTTAGCGCTGCTTGTCCTCAACGCTGCACTCTACTGGAGGCTGGCTACACTGCAGAAACGAGGCTTCGACGCTGATGATTTGCAGGCCAGGTGAGGCTGCACGTTACCTTGTAGCCATTTATTTCTTCACATCTTTATTAGTGACCCTAAAGAGGTGCAGAGATAACTTGTCGACAAGTGTATAAATATATAAAAATATAACACTGTACACACATGATTAATAATAAATTTATTATATAATTACTGATAAACATACATATACAGGAAGTGATATATACAATAAGAATAATACATAAAAGAAGTGATAATACAAAATTGGTTATTAAAGGGAGACTTATAATTAGGTGATGAGAACAGGGTCGTCTTAGTGGATTTCTTATGGTCGTGACTAAGCTTGACAATCTCCCTTACCGTTCTTCACCAGCCCGAAGTAGTTCGCGTAATCATGGTGGAGGAGTTCAATAGCAGTGACCTGGTCATCCATGGTAAAGATAATAGGAACCAAGATTAATCCGAGAAATGCAGTGCTTGAGAAAGTTGAAGTTTTGATATCGTATATGGCAAAGCATGGTCTAGGATTAGAAGTAAGCTTTGAAGTATCTCAGTCATCAAAAATTTAATCATCCTGTATTTGACAACCAATTTCAACATGACGTCCATTGCTTAACATATATACTTGATACCAACAAGTTTTATTGCAATCATTGTTCTATTTATGCTACGGCGGTAGTATACTGTCTACTTTATTCTTCTTTTCAATAGTCTTATTTTCTGAAGTTCATGTTCGTCCTGAATCGATGTGAAACTCATTCCATACTATTCGACCAGACCAACGTGTAGGTGATCGTCCACTATGCCTTGTAACGTCCACTTCCCCTAACTTTGGACTCGTTGGTAGCACATTAAGGCGAGTCTGGTCTTGAATTGATAGGAAATGGAGGATAATTTATGTTACTGGTCACCAGCATATGGTGCTATGATCTCCGAGCGTAAGATTACCGCTGGTTGCAGGATGAGCACGGTAAGCGGGTCGCAGATGCAGGACTGGTCGCGGCTGCTGGAACAGCACACGTCGCAGCAGCGCTCCGAGCTGCTGGCGTGGAGGGACGCCCTCGACCGCACCGTCGCTCACCTGGCACAGGTACACAAGGACATACGTGTGAATAAACATATGCTTATTCACAATTGAAAACACAGGTTTGCACAGATATTCTCACTCGGATGGGGACCCTCTAGTCGACATATACACGTACAAACACACACCCAAGCATCACAGATCCCTCTGTTCCGTGAACTCGTTTCCGATGAAGCTGTAAAAGCCGCAAGCCTAACAGCAAAAACTTCACATGAGGCAATAGACAATAGACATCCAAGCGCATATGTTCAAGTTAAGACGGGTAAATGATTGCACTTCGGCGACTCTGAGGCGGACGATGGTTCGACGTGGTCTCGAACCATCGTGACAGCACCACGAGGGTTTCGGGGGTAACGTATCAACGCATACCCCGGGACGGGCTATCGAAAAAAATAGCACGGCGCGAGGGAAGACCGCGTGGCGATCCCTGACCGGGAGATACCGCGGTCCCCCGTTTAGCGCAGAGGGCGACCACCGGGGGAGGGAGGGTTTTAGTGGGTAGGAATCCCACATACCTCTGTCCTCCTCCCAGAGGCAGGGGGGTAAATGATCGCAAACATAGCCTCCCTGACACACACGAATGGACAACCAGACGTCTACGCATGGAAAAGCAAAAACACGCACAGACAGACAGACATTCAAATAAACATAAGCACGCAACAACGTGCATACAATTTCAAATATAAGCTCGAGGTAAACACCGAACATCGTACAAGATATGTGTTTACCCTACAATAGTTGACTTAACATGTATAATTTGGCTTAAACACTGGCCAACAAAAATTATAAATATGAGATAATTTTTTTTCTTCTTCTTCAACAAAATTTAAACATTCATAATGAAAAGTATTTTATTATTTCCCGATTTCATCACATTTGTGTCAAAAAAAAATTTTTATTTATTATTTTATGTTCATTTTAAAATATCTTTATTCAAATAGGCATGAAATGCAACTTTTAAATATTATAAGCTGTAAGCTACCACCGGCTGATCAATACCAACCTGATCTGTTGAGAATAGCCAGCTGGAAACTCAACAGTTACTCTTTTAAATGAAATTTAACAATTTATGATGTGTACATTGTAATATCAACAATGTAAATTAGATAATAAACCAAGTTCAACACATTTCAATCAAGTAAAAACTTTTATTTTAGATTCAAAATTAAGTAACGGAAGATTTGAGACACATGTCTATGATTTTTGCATAAAGAATTTTAAATTAGTAGTACCTTTTAAAATAGATGTTAATACCAAAAAATCATTTATTCACAGACTTATATTTTTTTAAACAATGCATACTGTATTTAATGGAATCAGGCGTTACCTTGCGGAAGTCCATTCTAAGTAAGAAAAGGATCAATATTAAGCCAATTCCGCACATGCAGTGGTAGTGCAACAAAGTGCACCGCCCGCCAGCCCGCTGATTGCTTGAACACAAACTCTGTGTTTGTCACTAATCGGTGTAACATAACTCCTGAAGATGCCCCGTGGAGGGGTGAAACACGTGTTGAGTGGTTTAGCGGTGGCATTTGTGTAATTTTCATTGTTTGCCGCATACGCATTTATCAACGGGCTGTGCACTTTGTTGCACTACTACCACTGCATGTGCGAAAGAGGCTAAATATTGGTATTTTTCATAATGCATAATGTGTCTTCTTATATTTAAGATACAAATTCTTTTGTGCCATTTTTTTTACATTTATTTTTAATATTTGTTATATAATCTATTTTTGCTTATTTTTTCTTTTAAAAAAGATATTAATAAATTTGTGAACCATTTCTCAACAGACGGAGCAAGCGTTGAGAAATCTACTTGAAACTATAAAACCGTCATTAGAAAAGGCACAAGCCGAGGCGTCCACGCCCAATAGTGAACTGTAAATAAGTGATGTGCTAAGCAGAACTTCAGCTGGACTATTTTGAAATGGTATGTGGGAGATATATGTTAAGTACATAAATATATGGCGAAAGGCCAGCGTTGATACCAAGTATAAATTAAATTAAGAACACGTTAGTTATCATCTGAGATATATTCTCTGTGAGCAGAATTCTTAAAAAGTTTTCTAATGACAGATGGCATACGGCTATGTGGTACAATTTTTAGGTTATGTAAAAGTTTCATGACAAGTTTAGTAATTATTAGCAAATAACACATTACGTATTATTTTGTGATTATTAAATCTGTATATTTTGATTAAAAAAAAAATTTGCAACAATAATTATATTGAACCATTTTATTGCATATCCGTTAAACATTTAACTTTTGTTTATATTTATTTTACTTAGTGAATAATATGCTCTTATATCGTCAATTTTTATATATAAATCTAAATTAAACAAGTCTGTTTAAATGTCATAAATATTTAAAAATAAACACCATAGAGTTATGGATCTTTCAGATTATTAGTTGTGGAAGTGCTGTGATAGTCAAGTGCCAAGGCACATATATTTATTGCCCCGGCATGCACATGCCTTTAGAATATTTCGGCAACAAACATAAATATATCAAATATATATATGGACTAAATGAGTTCATTTACTCTGTATATGGGCAGCAACAACATTAACAAAATCCAATACTAAAATTAAAGACCAATTATAAACTTTGCAAAGTGCAAGACGAATAAAAATCATACCAAAAATATGTTAATTAATAGAAAAAATCGACATTTTAACCTTGAAATTATTATATTTATCAGAGAATTTAATTAATGTTTTAATTATTGCCGTTAGCATGAAAATAATCATAATATATGCAAGTCCATAAACAAAACGTTTTTAATCAACATTTACTTTTATAATTAAATAGGCAATTTATGAAAAAGGTTTAAATATATAACAAAAAGCTGATTATCTTCAGCTTTCAGCTTCTTTAGCTGCTTTAAAACATAAACAATATATTTCCTGTCATTTCTTTGGAATATTTTGTTTTATATGTACAGTGGTATTTACGACAATAAAATGCAAAATGAATAGATCTCTTCACCTAAACCGTTGTGTCGGCCAAAACTGAACTCAACAAATACGTATTTACGAATTTTGCAGCACACTTTAACTTAAATGTTTCACTTAGGTTAAATTTTAATTTCAAAATATATGTACTTACAAAAAAAAACAAAATTTTAATATAAAACTATCGTTAACCACATGATCGAATTCCCGCCAAAACATCCGTCAATTTTCAATTGTCATCGCGGCGTTTTCTTTTTAATTACATTGATCAATCAAACGGCATTAGAAATCACCTTGCGTCCATCAATTTTTTAAATTAAAATAAAATGAATTTTAATCTTCGGTTTTAGAAGTATGATAAAGTATTTTTCCATTATCCTTGTATTATATTCCCTTAGTCGCATAATTGCTTCATTAGCGTTCCAATTTTTGTATAGTGGAATAAAGTGAGATATATTACCAATGTGTTTATACACTATTCCTTTAGTATAAATTTTAATTTGCTTGGGCAGCGATTTCTGTATTAATGTTTAACTGTAAAATAAATCGTACCGGTACCCCCTTAGACGTAACCTTCCGTACGTACGCACATTATTTATATAGATAATAAATATAACATCTCTGTAATATAGATGTGTGGAAAATTATATTCAATTAATAATTTTCACTTTCATATAACAAAGACATTCATATATTTTAGTACACTATTGATTTTAAAAATATTTAAAATATCATCATTCAACCTTCAAGGTATACTGCGAGGAGTTTTTACTTAAAGGTGACAGGAATTTTCTCTCATGTTACCACAAATTTAGTTAATTATTGATAATTTGCAAATTGGCCTTTGTACTGCAAATGTAAGCAATAGTTTAATTCATGTCACAGAGACCCTAAATCTTTGCGTGCTTGATTTTGTTATGCTTCTAATTTTATGTTGCCACACTTCCCGTCATTTGGCCGTGTACTGTCAAATGTTTTTAAATATGTGAACACTACAAAAAAAAATTGTTTTTCATTAACACATTCCATGCGATGTGGGACGTATACGACCTCTGCTGCACTTTCCGTTCAAACCATTTGCAATTCTTATTGAAAAACAAAGAAATCTGAAATAAATGAATTGTAGGCGCGAATATAGATAACTTCAAGTCACGTACGCGCGAACGTAATGCATATAAATAAAATTTATAACTTTTTCCTGATAATTATTGCTTTGTATTGAAAAAGTACAAAGCATACGTCTTTTTTAATTTTTAAAGTGTGGGTCGTATACGCCCCATGCGGCCTGAATGGAAAATCTTCAAAAATTGCCGCGGCACGGAACGTGTTAATAATTGTTTCTGTGACACTTAAATATTTAAGATTGAAATGTATTTTATAGATTTCTGTACATCTTCATATATTTATTACGTGTTAAGACTAATTAGAGTGTATCGAATGTTACTACCTATATAAATTGTTGGTTAAAAAAAAATAACTATATCTAAATCTTACATCTTTTGTATATTTTAATTTTACGGCGATCTCTTGTTATTAGTAACAATGGTGCTTTTGTTTCTTTCTGTTATTTTTTTTTTTATTTCAAATCGTGCCAAGTGGTTGGCATCGTACAAGCGTTGGTGTTTAGGCTATAATTATAGACCATTCCAGGTGTAAGTGATCTGAATACCCTGTGTTTGCGTAGCGGTAGATTCCTATTAGTTGTATTTGCGTGAATTTAGGTGTCGATGTTACAACTTGTCAGTACCTGTTGCGCAGTTGTGTAGGGCAATGTGTGGTCGAACTTTTAGATATATAAAATTCATATCACTTTGACAATAAATTAAATATACATTTTTCAGTGGAAACATTGTATTGCTGTCAAATTAATATCTACTGAATGTCAAAAATATAATTAAACAAAAACTATTTTCTTCATGTAAAATGTTAATTTTTTAAGCGTCCACTATTTCTCGTTTAACACAGCATATAGTTTTGAAGGAACTCTGATTAGCATAAACCACGTAAGAATGCGTTTACATTAGTGATAAAATTTCAGTGTTCATCTGTCTACACAATAAATTTAACTGGTGTTTACCTTAAAAATATATTTCAAATTTCATTATTAACGTCAGGAGAAAACTAGTGATGTTTTTGAAATATTGAAAATAATTACTTATACATGTTAAAAATGGGCGCCAGTAGAAGCATCTTTACCCCTTTCATTAAGTCACAATTTTAAACAGTTTGATTTCTCTTATATTGAGTAGATATTACTTTGACAACTACTATTAATGGTGCATTTATAACAAATTTTATTATCTGTTCAATTGCTATGCGATTAAAAGGCATCATCTGTTATTTATTAGCTCTAACAGTTGCTTTGTATTGAGCGTATTTATTAGAAACAGGGTGTAGTACAAAATATCACATTGCCCCACGCTGCGGACAGGTCTGCGTTGCACAAAGTCCGTAGTCGGCCACAAGTCTTAGACTACATGTTCTCAGTATTTGAATAAAAATAATTATTATTGAATTGCATTGTTTTATTTTGTTACCTACGCGAGCTGTAAAACTACAGTGAAGCAAATTGTTACCTTCTTTGTACATGTCATCACCTCAATCAAACCTGTATATTACATATAAGAATACTAGAATAAAATGCTTAGTAACACTATTTTTTCTAATGTCGTACATCTGTCTGTATTATTTAATTCTATTAGATTTATTTATATTGAATCATTTCTGTATTTACCTGACGCTTTTAACGAGTAGATCATTTAACTGTGCATGATACCATGTATAACAGTAGAAGTTCAAATATGTCCAATGCATAAAGTATCCTTTTTGGGACAAGCATTTCACTATATCTTTGAACATACCATTCCCATCAAAAGCCATGTGATAATTTGGTTCATGGACAAATGAATTCTGCTAAGCTACTAATAAAGCTTTAATCTAAATATGCTTTTCAAAATATGGAGTTTTGACTAGCCCGAATCGCAACACAATTTAACAAAAATGAAAACAATTAATTTTAAGGGAAAATAAAAATCATGTTGCATATAAGTTATTTATTTATTAGTCAATCACTTCTTTACTTACCTCACTCTGCATCCTGTGATCCTGAAGGTATATGTATATATGAAAACTCTTCACAAAATTCTTCGTCATTTCGATTTGTATTATTTATACCACAGACAACAATGTAAATAATGAGTTATAAAAGTACTTTGTCTTTTCTTGTATTTCAAGCAATAACTAGAAAATGTTATTTTAAAATAAGTAAATATACAGTACCCGGCGATTAATATTGCATATCAACTTTTGGAAAGAGACAGTGTGCTAATTTCGGCTTCGTAGAGCGTTGTCTCTGTCGCACGAAATACGACTGACAAAACGTCACATAGGTAGTGCGGGACAGAGATAGTGCTCTACAAAGACGAAATTAGCCGATTGTCTCTTTCCAAAGGTCAACGTGCAATATTTATCGCCGGGTAATGTACAATAATGCCTAATTTTTAGTATTCAACTATATATCATCTATTAGTTTATAAATCCATTCAAATACTAAAATATTGCTCATACAGATAAATCATACGTTAAGAGTGAAAAAATAGATTATTTGCTGTCAGTTAGTGTATGGTAAACCCTATTCCAAAACTCAATGGTTTCAAAAATAATATATTATGTAATGATAACATGGTAAGAAAGTTGTTTTTTAAAAATTGAAATGACAACATATTAAAATTAAATCTGCATAGATCTGTCACTGCAGGATATGTAAGTTATTAGCTTGTATTATTCCAATTTAGAGAAATAATTGTAAGAACTTAAGTTTTACATTAACCATTTTAAAACTTAATGTTTTGACAATTGATGAAAAGGCAGTAAAATAAGAAATTAAATTGTCAAATTACCTCCGAAAGTAGGAAAGCTTAACTGAAGAAAAGGAATCCTGGGGACTTCATACTTACTGGGGGGATAAGCAAATAAAACGAAATGTATTCCGACACTGTGTCAAGATTTATTTCAAATCCATCATACACAGCAGTCGGGAGTTAACTTAAAGCTAGGTTCATTTGTCGTCATCCTTGAAGACCATGGTGCTGTGGCACTTGCCGCAGTAGTGCCGGTCCTCCATCACGGCCATGAACACTCCGGCGCCGCACTGCTCGCCCGTGCACTCGCGGCGCAAGCGGTGGATCTTTCCGTTCTCGTCCACCTGAACAAATTTCATGTTATCAACTTATTGGATCACAGATGTCACAATTAATAAAGTTAATTATATTTCATTACCTTAAAAGGTGACTTAGTTTTTAAGGTGTCGAAAATAAATGAGTTCAGAAATTATAAATAACAAGGTTACCATTGTTATTTATATATAATTAGAAAAGACAAGAATTAGGACAGCTTAACAATATCTTGTGAGATTCTAACACTACAGCGGTTCAAGTTACTTTCAACAAACTTTTTGCCACCAGTGAAGCATTATTTATAACAACCAAAGAACAAATTATTAGGATAGGTAAAAGGTCTTTTTGGCAAAATTTTAAAAAATATTTGTTATATAGTTATAAACACAAAAGGAAACTTATTGCAGATTAATGTGCAAGCTAAGCAAGAGATAACATCTATTTCAAAGACTTCTTTAGGAAGGAAGTGCTGTCTCGAAAACTACTTAAATATCCTACATCCTCTCCGAGAAAAACAGCTGAACAACTCAAGAGATCAGATGGTGATAGAGGCAGTTCTAAGTTAGGCTCCAGCAGAATCACTGTACACCAGAGCCCTAGCTTAGACTCACAGAGTCCCAAAGTCGACTCTTAATAAGTTAAACATGCTAGCATAAAATAAATATAGCATTTCGTAAAAATTTTTAGCATCCGAACAATGAAACTTAACCATAAGCTATCTATATTTTTTGTGTTATTTTATATTTGTCACTGAGTCTGCAATGTGTATATATTATGATATTTTTGCATATATTATTGTAAACTTTGCTGAGTACCTAATTAAAATAAAAAAATTGACTGCATTATTTGTATCTGGCTGGTTATGATACTACAACTATTTTTTTTCTTTCTATCATGATGATGAGTGAAAGTCTATCTAAGAAGACTGATACATTTTAAAATTTTCATCAAAAACAAAAATGGCAACCAAGGCAAGAAAAACCTGTGATATTTATAAACCTAATGATGTCTGTAAGACTAGCAAAGTTGGTTGAAGCGTATTTAGCCCAGGAATTTCGACATCACAAAATCGACAAGATGCACCACACCCAGGTTGCACTATTATGGATAAAAAAAATGTATGCCATCTTTGAAATAGTTAATCAAGACATACATACATATACACACACACACACACACACACATATATATATATATATATATATATATATAAATATATATATATATATAAATATATATATATATATATATATATATATGCTGATATCAGCCTGTTATAAAATAGATAAATAATTTGTGACCCATTTATAAAAAGCTGGATTTACAAACTTGGGTACCAAGACAATATAACTGAATGAAACCTCAAACCATGGACTCAGTCGAGACAATGAAACTAAATGATTTTTTAATAGATTACTGTTTTTAACAAGCAGATGAAGTCAAGGTCATGCAAAAAAAAGTCATGGTTGAAGATTAGCCAGGCTTCACAGATTGGCTAAACGTGGGTTAAATTACAATAAGGTTGTGCTATGTATGGTAGGATTGGAAGGGCAGTGTTTATGATGTTTAAATGACAGGTAGAACCATTGATTCAGATCTCTACTGCAAACCACTGATAAAATTAAAGAAGTTCAGGATGGAGTTAAAAAACTAGGAAACCAGCCCGCTGAGAGGATGGGTTTGGTTTATCATCATAATGCTGTCCATGTTCATCTTTTGTGAATCAGAAAAAATTAAAGGAGTTTGACTAGACAGTGATAATGCATTAAAACCATTTAACCTAGACCTTTTACACCTTTACATTTCTACCTGTTTTGTTCTCTTCAGATTTTTTTAAGTATTCAAGTCAATTCAAATTAACATTAAAAGGAGATTGCCAAAAGTATTTTTTACCTATATAGCAGTTCAAGAAGACTGAAATTTTCATATGAAATATAAAGGAACATTTTTCCTGACTTACCAACATGACACGGAAGTAGTTTGTAACTACAAATTATTTTAATGACTCACCTTGTAAAACCTAAGTACAGCTAGTTTGACCTTCTTCTTCTTGTGCTTGATCTTTTTGGGTGTAGAGTAATTCTTCTTCTTGCGTTTCTTGGCGCCACCACGCAGGCGTAGCACCAAGTGAAGTGTGGACTCCTTCTGGATA
Organism: Battus philenor; assembly: GCF_028537555.1. NCBI lineage: Eukaryota > Metazoa > Arthropoda > Insecta > Lepidoptera > Papilionidae > Battus > Battus philenor. The sequence goes on along the minus strand of NW_027181676.1, from coordinate 13,852,580 downwards.
TTGTAGTCTGAAAGTGTGCGACCATCTTCCAGTTGCTTGCCCGCAAAGATCAACCTGTGAAACAATGAAATTCTTTTATTGTAAACACTAATAAAAAATTAATTAATATATATAAAAATAGTAATATAATAAAAGCCTTAAAATTGTTAATGTCTCTTTAATAAATGTATGGTACTCTATCAAAAAATTAATGATTAGAATAATTATTATCCTTCATTTTTAGCTAATGGATGCACATTGCAAGACATGGGCCTCCCTCAAGGATTGCTACAATAACTGGTCCTGAGCTGCCAGCATCTGACTTTTTGTAACCTCAAATATGTAGTCTGTCCACCTAGTGGAAGGAAGCCTACCCATGTCAGATACTAATGATTACTCTATTTTAAAATAGATTATTGTTTCCGATCTGTCTATATAAACTCTACTGTTAAGACTTATTTGGCCTGTCACATTCATTCTCTTTCACTGACAAATGTCTACCTGTTCTAAACACCCTATGTAAAGAGATCACGCTGCACTAAGAAGGCAGGCTGAAGATGGCAGTTTGGAATTATGGTAAGCAGAGAATGCTGCAGCATCAGGACAGTCTTCAAGTAAAATCAAATTGTGGTACTGACCTCTGCTGGTCAGGAGGGATTCCCTCCTTGTCCTGGATTTTAGCTTTGACATTTTCGATGGTGTCCGAGGGTTCCACCTCGAGGGTGATGGTCTTCCCCGTGAGTGTTTTCACGAAAATTTGCATCTTGGCTCCTGGAATAAATAAACACGAAATTTACTACCATGTAAATACCACAATTTTGTTATTTGAATAGAATACTGCATTTGTGTAATATTATTTGAAAACATGGTTTCGTAAATATTTTAAATAATAGTATGCAAAATTGGAAGCAGAACATTAACACAATCAATCAATTTCTTTGAAAACAAAAAAAATGTCATTCTCGATGTTAATTGGAACTTGTATTTATTACATATTTTATATTACTTATCTATATATTTAAAGATATTTTATATTCATCTACAAGTGAGATACCAAAAAAAGTTTAAAATAGCCAAATTACACACTAAATAAATGGTTAAAAAACCTTAGGGCCTTATTTAATGCTTGTGTGAAACTAACTTATGAATACAAAAAGATGGAATGCATAATTAAACAAAACGCCGCATGTTTCTGACAGTACTTTATTGAACCAAAACAAATATCACAAAGCTTTAAACAAGAAGTATGGCATTGATGACTCCATCGTTCTCCGGGTTGTTGGTGACCTGCGCGTACTTGCCCCATACCACCTTGCCCGCTTGAGTAACAAGACCAAGCTCGGAAATGTTCACTTCAATCACAGTACCCTTCGTAATGACACCGAGGCTCGTGTACATCTGTGAACTAGGGTTCTTCTTCACTCCAATTATAGGAAGACAAAACGTAGCTTTTAGCTCCGGATGAGTCACATGTGCCTTCTTAAACCTCAGTGCCATCGGCCGTATAAAGCGCTCGAATTTTGGCGGTTTTCTTGTGAAGTTTTCTCCTACGAACGTTACTTTAGTTACCATACGCTTCCAGGCCTTCCGCTTCGACTTGCCAGACTTAAGGACTTTGAACACCTCAGCATCAGCCTGCGCCCTAACTTTAGGTATTGGTACGTCCCACTTTCCAGCTTTTTCTTTACGTTTCTGCTTTATCATGTTTGATAGAACTTTAGCTCGGGACTGTACATCTCTGTCGAGTAAATAAACCGGCAGGGCGCCTTCAGATACTTTCTCTGTATTTTGTTTAACATTCTTCTCTTCGTGCGCCTTGATCTTCTTTTTCATTTGAATCTTTTCATTGCGACGTTCCTTGTTATAGATCTTAGCCTTGATGCCTCTCAGCTTGCGAGCCTTCTCGGCTCTCTTGTGAGGTTCACGGGCCTCCTTCTTTCTCTTCCGTTCCTCATAGTCAAGACGTCTGCCATAAAGCTTTTGGTGGCGCTCAATGTATTCGTTCTGCGGCATTGTTGTTGCTTTATCGGCAACTACAACAAAATGTAACTGCTAATAAAAGCATAAACTTCAACCACAAGTGTGTAATATAACCTCTTCCCCACTGCGTTTATTACCACGTCCCCGTTTCGCTTGTAACCGATTAAAATTATTTTTTTGTATATATGGGTTTACACAAACGATCACTAAGACTCAGTTCAACTATTATTCAATAAAAGAAAACTAATTCGCAACTGCTTACACGTCGGGACGATCCCACGTGCAAATGCAATTTGCTGCGAACCTGGTTGAAATATTTCGTAATATTATGTAAATTTTACTTACGTTTATACTCTTTTCATTAGATATAAATACAAAATCTTATTACACGTGAAAAGTTATTAAACATAAATTGTTAGAATGCGAAACTGACAAACTCACCTTATGCCGACACCATGCCACAAGGAAAAGGAAGTTGTAGTAAAACATAGACAATAACAAAGTAGAAAATAGTTTTTAGCACAGATAATATTAGCAACTTTAATAATATTGGTAATCTAGTTATTATTCTTTTTAATAACACGATGTAAAATATTTAAATATATATGTGCTACTTTCGAAATAATTAGACTCTGTACAGGATTAATTAATAAAATAATAAAAACGTAAATAACGACGTATGGTTTTATTAAAAAATAAATAATATTACATGTACTACAGTGAATACATTTCATAACATATACCTTTTATTAAAATATAAGATGGTTAGATTATAATTGAATTATCGCAGTCCTATAATTATGAGCAAATTTAAATCAGACCCCAAGCTTTATGATGTTGATTGTTTAAGGAGTGTAATTTAAATTTAAAATAAAAGTGCCCAAAAGTTATAACTATAAATATTTGTCTTAAAACAGATGTTTAAGGAATACTTATAAAGAAGTTAAACTAATCTTGTAGTGTATAAATTTACAAAACCATTCTTTAAAAGTAATTATGACAGTCTTTAATAATTATGCAGTAAATCATATGCATGACAATTCAGAATTTTGTATTTAAATAACTAAAGTAGATATTAAATAAAATCGTGTTCGTAAAAGTACATAAATATAAATTTTAAAATATTGGAATTAACACGAGGAAATTAGTTACAACTCATTAATTATTAAGCGTTTGCCTTGTTCACAAGCAACTTTTAAAAATATATATATTAAATGTGTTATGCGATATCATCAATAACAAAGATAAAATAATATAAACAGTTTAATTGTATTAGTAGAACATTAAATTAATTTAGTCTTATTATGGTAGTAATAAGTATCCATTTGCATACTCTGCTGTTCTTGTCTACTGTCTCCTTGACTACGTTTACGGTACTCGTATCGTAGTTTGTAAAATTGTATTGGTCTGTATGACGATACTTTGCTGCGATTGGACAATTACATGTTTACTACAAAGTTTGGATTGGTTAAAACTTCACTACTTATCTTTATTTATACTTCAAAATTCCACAAACGAGTCGAAACGAGTTTAACATATATCCTCGTCAGAAACATTTCGCAAACCCAAAACTAGAAACAATTTGTTATTTAATATATATTTGTGTAATATGGATACAACAGCTTCTTACTCATCAGGTATGTTTTGAAATACACATTAATGTTTCTTTTAACAATCAACATGGTGTCAATATTGTAATTTTTTTGTTGTACGATGCCCGATTTTGTGGGGACTCTTTTCAAGGTCGAAGAATTAGTGGATGTACTTTATTCATAATGTTGTATTCAACATATTCAGAACTTCTGAATAACATTGATCATAAGACATTAGTATGAAACTGCCTGATAAGGCTTGATAACCTTAACGATGGTTTTGACTTAAATAATATACACAATAGGCTATATAGGGCATATTCGCCGGACATATGGTGTAAAGTATAATTGTTGTTGGCGCGAACAATAAAGATACGTATGGCTTCTTTTTAAAAAGATTTGCATGTCATAATTTGGTTTAGTTTTCTGAATATACGTTCGTAATATAATAATTATTATTTTAACGTTGGGATTGATGGCTAACAGTTTTGGTTGTATGAACATTTTTAATGGTATTGTACACTCGACACTAGAAGTGATTAAAAGTTTTCTGATTTTAGTTAATTTGTTTATATACACGGGGTATAATATCAATATTCTTCCTATGGGTTTGAGAGCGATTTGTGGACATTATATCTCGAAATCACGAACAAATTATTTTTCTACTCGCAAACCTATTGCGCGCATTGTTAAAAATTACGTTCAAATTTTATCATAAGTGACGAAGTTATCGATAATAAAAATATGTTTGGTTACATAGTTTTCTCTATTTTTAAAATTAACTTCTATATTTCATCACATTACTGTTAGGTTCCTGTGTTAGTTTTTCTTGCTCATGAAGTAGATCCAACTGGTAACTGATCCCTTCCTTATGTTGTTTGTCTTAGCAAGTACATACTTGTTTACTTGAAGGGAGCAAAGTCTTAAGTTATTTTTTTTTATTTGCGTCTGATATGTGCAAGTGACAAGTACAAATAGTTTTGTATTTTCTGTGTAAAAGATTGGAATAAACTCAGTGGGATTTTTAGTTCTATCAATGATTAGAATATAGGTTCATATATTTTCATTTACATATATGAATTTATATTATACACATTGCAATGGAATTATGTTTTGAGGGTAAATTTTTAATATTTCTTACTATGTTATTATCATTAAATATCCTATAATTATGTTAATGATAAATTTATTTTAATTTTCATCATATCATGATGAATTCCCCTTGCAAGTCAGAGTCCTCAAAGATCTCTACAATCACTGGTCTTGCATTGCCTGCATCGAGTGACTGCCCACATATTTATAACATATATATCTTTATATATTAATGTGTTCACGATTCTAATGTTCATTTAAAAGCTTTTGTTTAGTCTGTGTGATATAATATGTTGAAATTGATAGGTGTAAGGTTTTTTCTATTTCAAATTTTTAATTCTCTGGGTCGTTAAGATCTTTGTCAGAGACTTATGACTTGCAGGGGTGTCTGTTTGATGATATGAACTGTTTTTTTTTTTTTGATTATCATTCTTCTTGATTCTGGCCAGTGTCATGATGTAAAAGTAAGTATCTAAAAAAAATATTAAATTTTTTCAGAACCTTCATGGAGCAGACGTTGTTCAACTGAGACCGTGTTCAGTATTCAGGGTAAAGAAACAGGTAAGAATATTTTTTTTTACATTCGGCCTGTTTTTCTGTCTTTTTGTCTGTGCTTTTTTATATTTGCATGAAGGTAGTAAAGAAATTTTACAAAGTCAAGTTAAACATTTTTTTTTTAAATTTCTCTTGTATTGTGTTTATTTAATTTTTATTGTAATCAACTAACACACTAAAGTAGTTTGGGACTATTTTAAAACTATTTGACCAAAGTAAAGGTATGTTATATCTTTAACATAAATCTATATGTCCTAATATATATTTGTGTAAAATGTTCATACAATTTGTGTATGAAATGCCAACGTTGAGTGCTCTATTACTAGCCTTGCATTGTATAAGAATATATTTCAAGATATATATTCATAATGATTTGAGACCAATTGATTGTTGACTGAAAAAATATTGTTTTTAAAAAGTATTACCTCTTCAATAGAAAATATATTTGAGTAAATTTTAAGTAAATTATGTTTGTTATCTAGTGGAAGCTTAGAGTAAATTATTAAATTGTCAACATTGTTTTTTGTTATATGTCTATGCGCTAGACATGGAGTAGTCATATGTTCATAATTCGGCACATGATGCCTTTAGTGCAAGTCTGTTAGTTCTGTGTGCAATATGCATTTTAAGAATATATGGTCATATTTAATTAGTTAAATCTGCCTCCAGGCTTCATTTGCTGAGCTATGAACTAATTGTATCTATTCCTTTTCTTGCATACTCAATGTAAATCCTCAAAGAGATCCCAGCAGACACCTGATGTAGCCAACAATCTCGAGAAGGTATCCAGATCTCTGGATATTTTTTAATTTTACACATATGTAGCACAATGAATTTTTTTTCTAACTTGCCACCAATAAAGTTGACTGGTATATAAGCTAAATTATATGTATCTGTGTATAAAGTTTAAATGAAAATATATGTATATGCTGTTTTCCTTTCATATATTAGTTGTGTATTATTTACTAACATTTAGATGGGATTGGTTTTTTTTTTTAAATAAGAAATATAGATTTACTAAGAAGATGCAATTTTTAATCTTCTTTGATTCCTGTAATATTAATATGAAATATTTTTGCTTAAACACAGAATTGTAACTCCATATATAATGCCTGAAATTTGAATTGGTATGTTGAAATGTTATTTTTTAAAACAATACAGGGTGATGTTTAATTTTAATTTTGACATGCTAGCCCCATAGAAACATAAAGTTTTCTTCATAGAAAAATCCATGGTTTGCTTCTGGGAGACCATGACCAACATGGTCATCATATATAACTCAGATGCAGTATGCTATATAGCGATCTCGAAAAAAACCAAGAAGACCACCCATCAGTTTCTTTTTGACACAATACAGGGTGATTGATGTAAAAACTATAAAGGGATAAATGTATAGTTCATTTGCTGTCAATAAATATATGGTACATACTATTGAAAAATCAATAGTTTCGGAAGCCATTATTGCTATTTATTATTACTAAAACAGTAAGTAAGTAATCAAAAGCATTTTCAATACTATATATTAAAATTAATTATTGTCTATCTGTCCTTGAAGACTGTTTGGAAGATATTGTCTTAGCCATATTCCGGTAGAAATAAATAAATTTTCTTTTCGTAGACAAATGAACTATACATTCACCTTATAAAAGCCTTTACACCTATAACCAACTACCCTTTATATTAATAAAGTTTTCACATGCAGATAAAAAATATATCTTTACAGTATAGAAAATTTTAATTGATTAATAATTTTATTAAAAGAAAGAAATTATCTTTGTTGTTTTATATGAATAATTATTATTTATTTAATTCTTTATTGTGGACCAAGAAATAGAGAATGTTATGTGAAATTTCAAATGAAAAATCGTAACTTTTTTTATGAAAATAGTCTGTTTTTGTATTTGATGACTTGACGTGCTTATCAAATATATATCTTAATAAATAAATCTTTTTTTTGTAATGTGGTTAAAATTTGTTCATTTATATATCAGTAGTACTATTATTAATAACTAAAGGCAGTTTTAATATTGTTACGAATGATGAATACCTATAACATGCCTATATGTTATGTTTGTTGAACTCGTGCTAATTCATTGCAATGACTCAGGAAAACAAGATTGCAAGACATGCACCGACTTGTCGTGACGGTTATTTCATCGGTTGCACGTTTTCCCTCGTTTGTTTCCTGTTAAATTGGCGCGGCCATTTCGGAGGACAGTCACCTTGTTTTTTTTTTTTTTGAAATTTGCATGTCATCACACCGTACAGCCAATATATTTTTTTTTCGTTTCGGTTAGTCTTTTTAAATTTAATGTTAATTTTTTTGCTTCTATTGAAATTATATTAAATTGCATTGTTTATTATAGAATTTTATTTAAATAATAATTTGTTATATATTTCTATTATACTTTTTAAATATGTAAATGTACATTATTTATTTTAATGTAAGTAAATGTTAACATGTATTATTGGATTTATGTGTATATTAAAAATTGTAAATATTTTATAGTTTCTTCGTCTATGGGTATGATTTTTTTAAGAAATATGCCTGTTAATATTAAATATTATTGTTTCATATCTATGTACTTAAGAAGTATTACATAATGTACAAGGGAGTTAAATATTTATACACTGGAATTTTACGTTGATTGGAATGGTAAAACATTACAAGTATTAAATTAAATATAAGTCTAAATTGAAGATTCTTTATGCATGTGTTTAGATGTTCATTAACATATGGATATAATTGTCAGATTTATGTCAACATCATTATGTGACCTCGGAGCCAGCCAAGTTGAGGGTTGTAAGGACATGGAGACTTCGCGGGGGACCCTCCATCATCAATTACATACATTAGTCATACAATTTTAGCTTAAGTGTTTCATGTCATCATAGATTCATTAATTGATTGTAATATATTCAATAGATTGGATATTAGGCTTAACTTCCTGTAAATTTCCTACGTTCCTTGAAAACAAATTTGGTTGGTATATATGGCGGTGACATTATTGATTAACTAATATTGTTTGTTACCAAGCACTGTGGATAAGCATTGTAACATCCTTACATTCGTATTTTTTTTTAAAGATTTTAATCCTAATATCCTTTCTCTATGTATATCCAATAATTAGTTTAAGCTGCACTTTTGAGGTTAATGCAAGATAGATATGGAAAAATTATTTTCAAGACATTATTTTATGATTTTATAAAAAAAATAGGCACTGTCAATGACATTTTAAAATTATTTTTAATCTGTTATGATAGATAGTCGCACACTTGTGTAATCAGTGTAAAAGTTACCGCACATAATCACTTGTCCTCCCTATGATTGGACATATATGACAAAATTAAATTAAAACTGTATTAATCATAGTTTAATAGCCATTATATATTGTTACATGCTTAGCATAAGTTTGTCCGGAGAGATGTTATAGGCATTCATTTCTATTATCTTCATAATATATATTTAATTAAAACTTGAAAAGCAATTGATTCAAAAAAACGTCGAGTAATAGGGCAGAGGAACAATCAAGATGGCGCGTCTGTACTGGGCGAATGTCAGACGTTGACTGACTATTTTTCGCACATGTGAACGTAACATTAGCCCGCTTTTAATATTGTTGTGGAGTTTCATCCTGCTTCTTCTCCACAACCATAACATCTTGCGAAGCAGAGTAGAGTCAAAAATAAAATAGATTTAAAAAATAACTTCATAATCGTTAAAAGTTGCAATGTTGAATAAATTAATTTTATTTTTAATCAAATTGTGCATTTCTCTGGTATTACTTCAGTTTCACGAATTCAGTGGAGTAAAATATATTTAATATAGTGTAAACTAACCTGTTTTTTTGGGATATATAAGTCCTGGTTTTGAACATTCGTATTTGGCACTGAGATGTAACAGTAATAATGGCTATTAAACATAGTTTTGGTTCGCATTATATGGAACGGAAGGTATTTTTTCTGCCAAAACTTGTCTATGCCATTTTTTTAATACCACGTAAGTTATGCAGCTATAATTAAAAAGTATAAGTCCATTCTGAACAATGTAAGTACATGATGGGATTTTTTAATGATTATTTTTATTGGTGAGTATTATGTTTATATATGTGAGTTTTTGTGATTGTCTGTTTGGTTGTAACTATATATATAAGTGTTATGTTTTGCATGTGAATGATGTTGTGAAATTTGAATTGTATTTGTTTGAGGGGAAAAAAATGAAAATTTATAAAAAAATGATTTCCAAAAAAAAACCATAATTAAAAAAGAAAAGATTGATGAATGGTGATAAAAAATTGGCGATGAAAAAAAATATTGAAGTTAAAAAAATTAAAAAAAAAACAGTGATTGAATAAATGAATAATAAAAAAGATTTAATCCATGCAGTGGTGTTCCGGAGGGAAGCAGCATCAGGAAAATGAAAGGCAAAAAAAAACTGGTTGACCGTTTGGCTGAATGTTGTGGTGTTTGTAGATTTTGTGCGCGACACGAGTGACACAGACACAGACACAGAGTGTGTGGGCAGCGAAGACGAGCGAGACGTGGAGTTCGAGCCGGTGACGGAGCCCGAGGACGATGGCCCTGTTTCATGTGACTCTTCGGGCGGCAGCGATGTGAGTGTCCCAAGTTTACTTCATTTTAATGTTTTTTTTTATGGCCCCCACTAACTAACTCCAGGTCCCGGCCCCCACCACTTGCCGAGAAAAGCCTCTCTTTATTTCAAATAAATGGGCTGTTTCATGGACCCGTAGATCGAGAGGAACAAGCCCGACATTATGTGAAGTGTTCTTCGTATGTTGTTTCAGAACGAAATAATAACGACGAAAGTGATCGAGGTGTCGATGCGTGACGACGTAGACCTGGTGTTCGCTGATTCGGAGCAGACAGAGTCCAACGGCAGCGACAGCGAGATTGACCTGCACGACTACTGGCACTGCGCCCAGTGCCACGCCCGCAACGACAACCCGTGCTACCGGTACTGCCAGAAATGCTTCAAGGTACATATAGCTTCTCTACATTTCACATCCATGATCAGTCATAAAAAATATCCCCTCCACCTAAACTCGTTGTCACACGAAGTTACACCACGCTGGTAGGCTCCCAATAAAATGCATAGGCCACCCCCAAAAATCGTCACGATGACCGGTCATGCGCGGCCTACCCACGTATCAGCATGTGGTACAATTGATTATTTAACAATAATTAAATTTCAAACGATAGACGCCCCCTGGACATAGGTCTTCTATATGGATTTCCACTTGGATTGGTTGGAAGCGTCACGCTTCCAAGGTCTTTCGATCGCCATGTGGGTAGATGTAATAAATACAAGACAACAGATATCCAAGGGTTTCGAAAAAATTCTGAACTTTATGCTGCGCCTCCTCCTTTTCTTCAGTTCATATGTGTCACCTCAAATGTGATAACGTAGTGTGGCCGTTCTGAAGGTGAATACCTTATGCTAACTCCGTCAACCAGCTGTTTTCACCAGTTGATGTTGCGTTGGTTGATTTATTAAACTTATTGCTGATATCTTGTGATATCTGATTTGACCATTATGCTTCTTTCTCAATTCAAATTCAGAAATTCTTTATTCAAAATACATTAAAAATAGTTCTATCTCACCCACATCACTCTGTCCCACTCGCACTCATGTGCGACTCGAGAAAAGATGGCGACTGAGATACTGCCATTCGCTAACCACCCGGTCTCCGAGACCGAGTGGTAGGAGTGACATTAGCCGGGCAATAGCAACAAGCAAGGTCGAGTTTCAGCAATCTTGGGCGCCATTATGTTGGTATACTAAGTGGATTTTATTGATGAGCGACAGTTCGGGACCTCCGTCCTTTTTGGGGATCCTTGAGAGCATTCTTAGAAGAGTAGCTGGTCCAAAAAAATGGGATATTTCTTGAAGAAATTGCAAGACTCCTAGCAAAAATACTATTTACCCACTCGTCAGCTAATCTTCATATGGATATACGTCACGTTCGTGGACAGGAGCCCCGGAGCTGAAACAGCCCGCAGTCCCACACCTATAAGAAAGAGACGGGAACATCAAATTTCTTCTCAGATATATCGGGCAAAGCAATATATTAAAAATACCTACAAGCAAAGCAAACTTGTCATAGCATGGAAGCTATTGCAAAATCGATAATTTTTATATAAGACATATGAATATATTTATACAAGAAGGCTTTATACATGCACTTGAATTAATCTACTACACTGTCTTGGAATGAAAAGCTAACAAGAACCGAAGAAAGAAAGAAACTCAACAATCGAACAATCTCAGGATATTACTTAAATCTGCTAGCATACTCATCACCGCCTGAAGTTTCTGAATGATGAGACCTGGATAAGTGATTGACAAAACGCAAATAAGATAATTGAGAACAGACAGGTTGAAGTTTGTATACCTCCCCCACTCAGACGCTCACATATCTCAGGTTTTGACCATCATATGCACTCTGTAAAAGATTTTGCACTATTTATTTGTAATTTATTTAAAAATAAGTTAAACAAAAATTCGTTTAAAAAACTATAGCAGTTTAAAGGATTTGTCATGTGATAATAAAGCTACATATACTAGTTACCAGTTTGTATTTGCTATGGATTTTGATTAGGCTGTTTGAAGCTCTTTTATAACCACAATTGTTTGGATCAGAGTTCCCCAAAACTTTTTTGTTTCGTAGACCCCTTGCCATGTTTTTCCGTGTTGGGTAGACCCTCTACTTACCTGATATTGATTTCCTGTAAATTTCTAACTGTAGTGAAGTTTAGCGTTAAAAACTTAAAGTAAAAACACATGTTAATTTATACATTTATTAATTGAATTTAACTTATTTTTAATTTAACAAGTTCAAAATGTATTGCGACCAAAAAGCGAATACCAACATCCTACAACTTACACCATTTTATAAACATATATAATAATTTTTTTACATCATGGGTACTTTTATAAATAAGGTAAATGTTTTGATAATATAAGATAGTATGATGTAAGTAAATAGGTACTATCAGTGTATGTGTTGAGATCAAGTATCGTAGACCCCCAAATTTTTTTTGGCTGACGTAGACCCCTTGCAGGTTTTCATAGACCCCTAGGGGTCGATATAGACCACTTTGGGAATCACTGGTTTGGATAAAGACTTCATTTTATTATTTATAGCATTTTAAAGCGTAAATATAGGGTTTCAAGTGTTTATGTAGCGAAAAAGTTTCGTCGTTTCCGCCCATAGACCCACTGCATGATATAGGCCTTCATAATATGATATCTATGGGAGATACACCATAAGCACTATGCTTGGCAGGTAAAAGTATACTGTATAATTGTCGAGAAGTTTAATAGTTAAAATGGGTTAATAAATTTTTCAATAAATATATTTATATGCTAAAATGTTTATTAATGTATTCTAGGTACGTAAAAACTTCTTCCCTCCGAGACCGAAGCGAAAACTCAAGCGTAACTTGCTAGAGAATCCGAGCCTCGATCCTGAAATAAACACGAAAGATGGCGACACTGTCGCGCGACTTAATTCCGACAACCTGGCGCTTTTGTCCCAGGACTCTGGTATAGATTCCCTAGGTGTCACTCCAGGGTCAAGCCAGGACCTAAGTCCCAGCGAAAGGGTGGGTTCGTCTGCAGAAAACGAAGTTAAAAGTGAGAGTAGTTTAAGTAAAAGTTTTATATCGCGTAGGCGTCGCAAAAGGCGTGCTGATTCGGCGGATCGTAAAAATAAAAGAATGAAAGAAGATTATTTAGACTCGGGGAGTGATTCTGATGTTGAGACGGTGAAACCGTTGGTCAAAATGGTCAGTGACCCTTCGCTGTCTGTCCACGAGGTGGATACTGTCCAATTGTCCAAGAAAGCCATCATTAACTCGTTAAAAGAGAACTTGGATGGTAAAGACATGTGTATAATTTGCTTCTCGAAGCCAAAGTCTGGTGTCTTCGTCCATGGTAGGATTGCCCATATCTGCTGTTGTTACAATTGCGCTGTGAAAGTTTGGGCAAAAGCCAAACGCTGTCCAGTTTGCAATTGTAAAGTTAGCAACGTCCTAAAGGCAGTTGTTATGTAATCTATGTATATAGTATGTATATAGTCTGTTGTCTTCGATATTTAATAATCAATAAATTTCATCCTAAATTTTTGGGATTAAAAAAAATCGATTTCAAAATTGAAAAAGTAAAATGGATATTATACACTACTTATATCCTATAATCACCTGATACAGGAGTATATAGACTCAAACCTGTTTTTGTGCGGTATGTGAAAATTTCAATGAAATTGTATCAAAATTGAGTGCAAAGAAGATTCTTCAAACGACAAAGCAAATTTAAACTTGTATATCAAAAATTTTGCATACTGTTAGAGCATACAGTATAATGATTATGTGTTGTAGCATTTCGTAATTATCTTGAGTTATTTTACGAGTAAATTGTATTTCGAACACTTTAAAAATTTAGCCGGTTTGGTGGAACCTTTAAATCTACATTTCTACCATATTCCCAAAACCTACAAAAATGTGACAATTTAAGTAGCGATACGTTATGTAAAACAGTCAAACACAGCTTCTTGAAATGTTACCTGCCTATATTGATAGGTAATCAAACATTTTTCATGAACATTGGTTTCATTGTCACACCAATAAAGACTCAAGTCTTTCTTGGATCACAGGCGGTCCACTTGGTCACATTTTTTCTTTTATACCAACTCGTGTTAACTTTGTACGATTTTTTATGTGATCCCAATCCACTGCACAATAAATGGTTTGAGTCTATTAAATATGTACCCAATAATAGAAGAAATTTTTTCATCATGTCCATCAGAGATCTACTCTATGCTGATATTATCTATAGCTTAAAGAATTGCGTTGAACACACACATTTGTCATTATAAAAAACAACATTCCCGAAGTTCAAAAACCTATGATACCCACTGTTGGCCATAAGACGAAAGTTTTTATTGCTTCTTATATAGTCTTTCTCTTTATAAGATTAGAAAATAATTGTAATTAATAATAGTTAAGAAAATAATAGTTATTGTACAGGAGCTGATGAGAGGTTCAAATTAATTTCCTTTATTTGAATTCACGATTTCCACCGAAAAGAGATAATATATATTATTTTAGAATTAGACAGTAAACAAAATATTTTTAAAAATATAGTTAGATATAAAAAAGAGCCGTATATAATATTAAAGAAGCAATGCCTTATTTAGAGTAGTTTGAGTGACCAGGAATGTTATTAAAAAAAGTTTGTATATGAATGAAATAAGGCCCAATGTTATTATCGATTTCGTAAAGAAATGGAGTCACTATCTGACATTTGTAATTTCAGTGCAAGGCTTGTACCTTATATTTGAAATAAATAAAAATGTCTGTGGATCCATATTTAATTAAGAGGGGAAAATATACACGGGGCAATTTCAGGTGCGATATTGTGCAATAAAAAGAAATGTCAAAATTTTATTTTAGATATGAAGTTTTTGACACATCCGTTTTGGCGCCAATTTGCAAACGTTTGACGTTAGAAATTACGTTTATAAAACATTTCTGGTCGTGTGAAAGTCTATATTCTTATTTATTTAAAGCGCTTCGAGAAATTAGGTTTAGGGAACTTAACTTTTTTTTTATTAAAATCAAACCCACCATCTTTACCTACCGCGTAGAGCTTCTATCATTTGTTTTCTTGTTTAAGTAATGTTTTTATTTGGAAAATATATTATTCTGTATCAAAGATGTTATGTAACGCTTAACTAGGATTAGATATCAACACTAACGTTATTGTGCCTTTATTTTCATTATGGTTTACCTAATCGCCCATGTAACTGTAGTAAAAATAAAACATACGAAAAAAAAATACTAAAATCGAAAAAGAAAAGTCGATTTAAAAATTAAACAAAAGAAACATATTCTTTAATAAATCTTTTTTTTCAGGATTACTTGATTTTTATTTTAAATACCTTCACTTCCTTATAATATTGTATCAAAATTACTTTATCATATATATAAAAACTAATGTATCTGTCTGTACTAGATGGATTCAAAAACCATACACCCAATCTCTGGAAGGTTCGTGAAAAAATTTTTATAGCGGTTTCTCAAATTATTCCCGCCAAAAATTATATCACTGTGTTCCAATGTAAACTCGTATAAAAAGTGACCGTCTTGATTTATTTGGAAAGATTTAATACGAGCCTATATAACAATTTATTGAATTCAATAATTTTGCAGTAATAATTAAATCGGTGTTTTAATTTATTTGGCATAATTAATAATTACACAATCAGCACCATTATCTACTAAATATTAGTAAAAAAGCAGGAAAATAGTGAAAAAAAAACGGAAACATAATTATAGAAAATATAAAAAAAATGTAAGTATTAAAAGCAGACTATTTTTTTAAAATCCAAAGAAAACCTATGTAAAGTTTTAAAATTTATTTTAAGATTCAACAAATAGGTCTATATTAGAGAGGTTATGATTATATTTGTTCATATTACGGCGCTGGGGCAATATAAATAGAAAAGATGTTAATAACGAAAGTTATAAATGCATGTGAACAAATGTATGCACCTTTAAATTATATTTTGTGTGAAATCGAGGGCTTAAACTTACATGTAATAATATTGAATGTCAACACGGCAGATGTTTATGTTCAA
This sequence comes from Battus philenor, assembly GCF_028537555.1. Lineage (NCBI taxonomy): Eukaryota > Metazoa > Arthropoda > Insecta > Lepidoptera > Papilionidae > Battus > Battus philenor. The sequence continues at coordinate 13,836,721 of NW_027181676.1, read as the reverse complement.
AGGTTTCGTCACTGCCGCCCCGTGTTTTTATATCAAGTCCGTAAACGACACTGTATTCAATTACAAGCGTAAATTTTGAATTTATAGACTAAATGCGGTATATTTTTTTAGTTTATTCGTTGAATAACATAATTATCACTAAGTTATTTGGATGATTTTAGGTCTGAGCCGTAGTTGCCTTCTTTCAAATAGGCACACCAACAGCAAAACATAAGTAAACATTAGTTTTATTTAAAAAAAAACACGTTTGCCTATTGTAGATACAACCCTGGCTATAATTATGCTAGCTTAGAGAATAATAATATAAAAGACGAATAATTACATGTGAAATTAATTATGGATGAAATTTTAAATATTTGTGACATTGATGATTTTGAAAAAAGTAAAAAAAGGTAAACTTGCACAGAGCATAAAAATGTCAAATTAAAAAAAGTTTGGTTAAAGAAGTATTTATTGCAAACAAAAAATAATTGCGTTGGAGTTATGTGATAAAATATCTGACATTTATTTCAATTTTCGTAACAATCAAAATGAATCACAAATTTATAATATTACATTAAACCTTGTGCAAACGCCCAGATATTCAGCGACCACCAATTTAATTTTAATTTTGTTACAAACTTCCTTATTATCATGCATCATTTCAAAGGTATTTATACCCTTAAATCGTGTAATAAACTGAATTAAAATATATATAATAAGTATGCAAAATAAAGTACCACTGATGCACTTTTAATAAATTTTGTCTCTAAATTTAACGTAATTGGAAGCACACATTGAGTCGCGCCTTCCAAATTGGATTCGTGGATAAAAAAGGAATATGGTAGAGTAAAATTAGGCGGGCTATCATTTTGTACAAAATGCGGACAATATTATTTTTTTCTCTCAGGCATAAGTTTTTTATCCATTATAAAAAAATAGAATAAGATGTAATTTTTAATGTAAATAAATAAATTAAGATATCTTTTTTGGTTTAGACATATGAACGTATTTACTTATAAAAACGTTATAAGAGAACTAGCTTTGCAATAAAATAATAATATATGATTGTGGAAGCTATATATATATTTGTGTGGTAAATTACGAAACAACACAAGTGTTGCATATATGTAAAGGTAATCAATTCATCTTACCCAGGACTATAAAGATAGCAACACGGTGGTTCTGTGGCCCTCTCAGCCAACCTTGTGTCTAAATGCTGAACGCATAGTTAGTGATGGTCCAAGCCGAGATTCATTTTAAAGTCCTTCCTTCCATGGGTCACTTACCAAACCTGTCTCTCTCGAACCGAGGCTCCGAAGAGAGCTCAATAAGTTATTTACTCAAAACAATATTTAAACTAGACCTTCAACAGTCCGCCAAGGAAAAACGTTCCTTAAAAATAAAAGTCATTCTGTTATTAGAAGTTACAATGACCAAAAAAACGCTTCTAGACAACTAGCGACCTATTTTTTTTTGCATTACACACAGCGTAAGGTTTAAAAGGCTTTTTAAGCTAAATTAACATATCTGACCTGGATATCGATATTTTAACAAGATTGTAGGTGCCACACTTGAAGCTGCATACAATCACCCAAATCATCATCAGAGGAATGTAAGATACTGTGAAGAAAAGTAAAGGAATGTATGACTGAGATTGCTGTGACTGAAAAAGAAGAGGTAAATAATAAAAATAGAAAAAAAAATTATTGCATTATAAAAACCCTGTCCCTCCAGGGATAGAGGTGAAGGATAGGTTCCCTATAACGGGAGCCATAAAAAATGTTAATCGGCGACTCCTGACCAACGACACGTATTAAGAAAAAAAGAAGAATGGACAATCGTCTTCATAGATGACACACTGAACAATGCAGCCATGACAAGACATCGGGTTGACAACGTCAAGCAAGCCACTCATACGCTACGCAACTGCGGTAACCTTCCATGACTTTATTCCAGAAGGTGTATAAATAACCACCCAATTCTGTCAATACAAGCATTCCGTACGGAAGAACCATACAGTGTTTACTTTACAAAACAGTGTTTTTCCTTTTGGGAAAGTACTATCTATACTCCTCAATTTCTCTATATCTAGTTTTATTAATTGGAACGTGATAGGTATATGAACAGATGGCGTTTTGTGAAATGGACTTAACTAATAGAAAATAATTATTGTTGATCAATGACAACCTATGCAATGAAATAATCTTAGAGGTTTCTTATTAACATCGTAATGCACTGTAAACTTCAATGGTATGATTGGGTTTCAATTCCCACGTGGTGATCTAACTTTTACTTTTACTGTACAAAAACGTTCATTACCATTATCCCACCTATAAGACGCCCATTGATAAGCATAGATATTCTAAAAGATTTCCTAAAAGACCGATCGGAGGCGATCTGCATCTAGCGTCTTTCGAGAACCTTAACAAGCTCTTCTGACTACCTTATCGGTGGAAGATCAACACTGCGCTTGCCGGTCTGTAGTCTTCACTCCAGGAGCTGAAGGTCCAACTGGGTTATAGTTCCACACGCTACGTGGCCTGCCCACTGTCAATTCCTCTGGGCTATGTCGCCTAGTTTCATTCGAGTACATTCTTGATTCGATTTCTTAGAGAAATTCCGATAGTGGTTCTCTTCGTGGTACGTTGACTGCGAGCTAGCCAGCGAGGCTCGGAGACCACGCTTAAATGCCGTAAACAACAAGACGTACAGATTCATGACATCCGTACAAGATTGGAATCCCTTTCACACACATTAAGAGTTTTGCTAATACTTTTACAATGCGAACAGCGAAGGATTGAAACAACCTACCGGTGTCATTGTTTCCAGACAATTATAACTGTTTTTTGGGCTCTTCTTGCATTCTTCTTATAATCTTTCGTACATCATCTTTCTTTCCATATTTCTTCTGCCTTTCTCTTTCATATCACGATATCATTCATTCCTCACCTCATTCCCCAGTTTTACATTTCTGTATTTTATTTTAAACATTTGGTTCTTTCCATTTTTATTTTGCTATTTTATTGTTCACACTTATTCTTGTTTTTAACTTTTATTTCTACTGATTGGTTTTTCTGCAATTTTCTTGCAAATTGACAATTATAACTAAGGAGTCTTCAAGACAATAGTGAATAGGTATCTTCTAAACAAACATGTAGCATTGTAGACCCTGCCATGACTAGATTACGCGAGACAGAGGTCAGAGGCTTTGTATATAAAGAATAAAAAACTATTAGAATTTTATAACTAAAATGGCAGAATTGTATTCCTAATTACATCATATTTGTAATGGCTATGTATACATGATTGATTAAAAAGTGATAAACTATTGTCTTCACCAAAAAAGGTTTTTTCATACACAAAAAATGCTTTGTTACGCTTCACTCGCGGGTTGTAGGAACAATGATGCAACTGTATTGTCTGGGCTTTTTTTTCTAGTTTTGGGAGACAAAGGACACGAAAAACAGTCTCAGCATTTGACTATTTGTTTATTAACGCCGATAACAAAAGCACACGATGCGGATCACCATATCAAAAGGACATGTTTTTTTATATATCCAATTGTAATATATATAAAATTAGTTTAGTCTAGTTTAGTCTTAAAAAAAAAATTGAGGTTATTTTTTTTAAACGGACTGTAATTGTCGCGCAAATGGTATTTGCAGATAAAGTATATGGCGTTCATTAGAACGCACCTGAACTCATTATTTAAGAACGCATCTACTGTTCCATTCTCGCTTTTGATTCAGTGTATCTCTCTCTGACGCACTGTACTACTGGCTAAGCGCGTCGCTTCGACCGCTGTAGCAATAAAATATTTATTGTAACTCAGCTTGGGATTGTTATGCTTTGATATTTTATCATACGTTTAAACCATCCGGCAAATATTTTCCTTACACTGGATTATCTACTACAGGTCGAGAGGTCTATACCAAAAACCATCTTTTAAGTGAATTTGAGGAAGGAAGCCGCACCTCGGGCCGCTTCATACTAATTTTTTAACGGATTGTGCTTGAAAGTAAAAGCTATCGAATTATTAAGGACGTTGCAATGAATAATTTATAGATTAAATTTAACAAAACCATCATGCAGCCAAGTGTTTCAACATAGATCGATACCATATAAAACTAAGGTAATTAAAAATAAACTTAACTTATTTTAATTTAACTTTTTGTAACCAAAGCTTAGATGTGTACATCCATTACTTGGCTCCAGCTGGACGAAACCACTGGTCACATATCCAACGCCACTATGAAATGTTCCCAAAAAAAGTGGTATCGATGAGCTGTAAAATTGAATTGCCACTGGGAAGTCCAGACTTGTCGCCTTGTAATTTCTTTACCAGACTCTTATGTAATTCTTCAAAAACACTTAGAACTTTCTAAATTAAAGTAAAACATTCGAGATAAAATAGAACGAATAAATATTTACTACCAGACGTGTTTTTGAAAACCTACAGTAGTTGTAATTCTAGAAGACACCTTGCTATAAAAGATGAAAAATGAAGAAAGACCTTTTTTTGTTAAATAAAAATATAAATATTCGTTGCACAACATGTATTTTCGTATATAGCTATTAAGGGCCGAAAAAAAATGCTTTTTTCATAATTTCGTGCCTACCCGAACAATACCAAAAACAATTTTTCTATATCTAAGTCTTGAAAGATTTGAGATTCGTTAATCTCTTTATTGAAAAACATCTACAAATATTTGAATTTCAAAATAAAAAGCGTTCTAGAATGTCCGAGCATGAACATTTTTCATGGTGACCCTACTCGTGAGGCATTCATACGGCGCGCGAGTGTGCATGAGTCACAGAAACCGTTTTTTCGTTTGTCAGATACGTCATTCTAACCGCTTTGAATTTATATAAATTCAAAGCGGTTACAATAACATATATATGTTATATACCGATTATTTTCGAAAGAAATTAAATTGAAACCATTGTTTCAATTGCAAGTCACTAGTTTAAACAACTACGCAATGTTGGAATGGTAATAAATAATAGACAATTTTTTTTTAATTGAGATTACTTCCATATTTTTTTGTCAGTACTGACTTTAAATAACATAGAAAAAAAGATATTCAAGCTGTTAGATGCTTTTTATCAAGTTCTTCTGCTTTTCGAGCAGAGAATTTGATAAATAAATTACTTAATCTATTGGTAAATTTATCTGTTCTTTTTTTAATTTTATTTAACTATAAAAAAGATTTCTAAGCTTGAAACTTAAACAGTTTAATTTAAAAAAAGAACACTCCGAGTATGTTGTGAGCTTTTCTCATCAAAGTGCGTTTGGAACCCTTGTAGTTTTAAATTAGATATGAAATTAGGTTATTTTGGTATTCTTCACATGAAGTTCAGAAGTGATAATTATAAAAGATCCTGCATTAATAACATTAATAAAGCACCTTTTACACATCTGCCATAGGTTCATATAACGTACCTTCGCCTTAATATCCGTTATTATATTACAAGTAACTGATCATATTAAAAGGACATATTGGTCGATGTAACTTAGATTTGAACCCAAGGACTTCATAACTGTAATTCTATATTATGATAATACACCAATACCTCACTTTGCGTCGTGGTTACGTTCCAAAAAAACACGACGCAAATTGAAACGACGCAAGGTGAATTAAGATTTTCTATAGCAAGCCATGTAAAGGTCGAAGATAGGTTCCAGGGTCACGTAAATACTACTTTTTAAAAACAAAACTGAACAAAGTAAACATTTAAAAAACAAAAATAATATAACTCTGCCAATATATAAATTGGAATAATATTTACCTTTTTTGTAACCGTGCTAGACGTTCTAGAAAAAAGATATCTAAATCACACTGTCTAGAAAAAAATCCGTTTTTCGCTAAGGATAAATAAGATACTGCAGACCAAATAAAATTCATTAGTAATATATAATGATTGTATTTCAATTTAAATATGAAAACTGGTTAATGATATGTTGTTTTTTTATGTCGCTACGTTATCGGTGATGTTTCGTACATTCTCGTTTTAGGTGCGCCAGGACAATATTACGTTAATAAATTGTTCACTGACTTTTATATTTTCATCATTATTAATCATCATCATTTTTACATATTTTCTTTTATTCGTCAAATTCCGTGCAATACTTTATTTTCCTTTGTTACGTCACCTTCCTTACTTCTTCTTCATCTCCACAGTACTACAGTAATACCCCGCTTTACGCGACCCCGTTATACGCGGTTTCACTATAACGCGAATTGCAAATTTCGCGCTTAAATGCCTCGAATTACGAAAGAGTGCTTATAAATATAATGTAGTCATCAACTTCTCTATGGTGTCTTGACCATCTGTCAAACAATTAAAAACAGTGTTGGGTGTTATGAACGTATTTTACAAGAACGTAAACAAAACGGCACCCAAAAGACAATAGATGTGTTTTTCTGTAAAAAATAAGAGTATGTACTGCATAGTGTTCTTAGAATTAAAGTGATTGATTAAAATGATTTGTATTTTTTTGTAATAATTTTTGACTATGTTTAATCATAAATCTCGTTATACGCGAATTTCAGTTAACGCGATTTTTTTTTGGAACGTATCCCTCGCGTAAAGCGGGGTATTACTGTACTTTCAAATTTTTAATTTTGTATTTATTTACAATACCCGGCGATAAATATTGCACATCGACCTGTAGAAAGAGACAAACGCACACAATCTATCGACAATCTCTATCGCACACTACCTATGTGACGTTTTGTCAGTCGTGCAACAGAGATAACGCTTTCCAAGCCGGAATTAGCCGATTGTCTCTTTCCAAAAGTCGATGTGCAATATTTATGGCCGGGTATTTACTTCGACACAACGATACAATCTCCTTCAACTTATCATGATGGGAAAGGTCGCTGGTAAAAGGAAGGTTGGTAGGAGAAAGAAGTCTTGGCTTCGTAACATTAGAGAGTGGACCGGAATCGCCAGCGCTGCTGAGCTATTACGCAGAACCAAAAATAAGGAAGAGAGCAGGAAGCTGATAGCCAACCTCCACTAGTTGGAAAGGCACTTCAAGAAGAAGAAGAAGATTGTACTTTTGTTTCTTAAAATATTTTTATTTTTATTTAATATTCTTTATTGTACACGTTAAGATACATTTAATAGGTTTTACAATAATATACAAAAAAGTACAATAGGCGGTCTTATCACACAAGGCATTCTCTTACAGACAACCGTAGTATGGAAAAGGTAAAAGTACTAATAGTGGGTATTTTACGTGTACAAAAATACATATTTACAAACAAACGAACATAAACATACATAGACATACATACATACGTATATAACATATATACTTATAATAAATAATGTTTAATACATATTATAAATATGATACAATAATAAATTAAAATTTTGCATATCAATTTTTTCCTTTTTGCTATTTTAAATTCTACATCACATTCTTATAGAATTCGGTTCGTTTTATCATTCTAGTTGTACCCGACTAAGATTGCTTGCTTTTAATTAACTTACTTATGAAATGGTGTTAAATATAATATGACGCAAAACTTTAGACCAGTGATTCCCAAAGTGGTCTATATCGACCCCTAGGGGTCTATGACAACCTGCAAGGGGTCTACGTCAAAACGTACGTACTACGTAAAAACCTGAGAGTCGCAGTCTCGTGTTTATTTAATGTTACGTATATTTTACATAACAGATACAAAATTTTATTTTGAGTAGTTTTAATTTAATATAAATAAATTAATAAATGTATAAATTAACATGTGTTTTTACTTCAAGTTTTTAACACTAAACTTCACTACAGTTAGTAATTTACAGGAAATCAATATCAGGTAAGTAGTAGTCTACGACACATAAAAGTTTGGGGAACTCTGTTTTAGAGTAAATCTGGACATGATTTAAAAAGATTTTCCATTTAAGAGAAGCGCGAAGTAGACAGAACAATTGCAGAACGTATTATCCTATTACCTGACAAAATACAACATATCAGCACCGGATTCACAGTCGCTTCTTAACTCTACATTCAAACAGCAACAACGACATCTTTCCATGTTTCACAATCAATATTAAATCTCTAAGTTCCTATAGTATCAGGAAAAACTGTAAAAAAAACTATTATCAGTTCTTAAACGCGCAAATAATAAGAAAGTTCTAGAAGCCCTTCGAAAACATCACGAAAAATCCACGTTTAAAAGAGGCTTTAAAACAAAAATAAAAGAGAAGAGCGACATCTCTTGTTGTTCTCTAGTTCTCTTTTAGAGATCAATGAAAATAAAGACGACGTAAAATAGAACATAATGAAAATACCTTCCTGAAGATGAAGATAAGCTGAACATTCATCACGAGCTCCAGAATTACTCGCAATTCACGCTAAAACCTGACCAGTATCGTTATTCTGTTCACCAGCATTATCCTCAATGGCGGTCAAAAGCACTATTTACAATTTTTGATTATCCTAGAATAACAGTCGCAATTTATATATGCCAAATAACATATATTCTAAAAATTAAAATTATTATTTTTCACTAATTAGTGTTTATTTTTATTTAACAGGCAATAACCTTCCATCCCGAGTCCAAACTAGAAACGATATATTAAATGAATAAAGATGTAGTAGAAAAAAAAGTTTAAAATCTAATCTTTCTATCATACCAATTAAAAAACTTTAAACTGAGCGTCCGACATACCAATTAAGATAATTATTAAGACTAATAAGAAACGATATTATTGTATCATACATTATTCTTTTATATTACCCGCATAACGCAATCTATGTTCACAGATTATACCCGAATAAGTTATAAAACCATTACATTCTAGAAAAAAAAAACTATATACAGTGGTACCTCGACATACGAGTGCCCCAACATACGAGTATTTCAAGATACGAGCCGACGAGCAAGTGATTTTTTGCTTTGAGCTACGAGCGAAATTCGAGATACGAGTTCGGTTCGGTAGTAACACAAGATACAAGAGTTACAGTCACAGCAGCGTTCTGAGGTTATGCAAGAAATTGGTTTTGAGGAGTCAGAGGAGGAGGTTATTTCTACAAGTGAGATAAAGGAGATCTTAGGAATGTGGGAGAGGGTTTCACAGTTCGTGGGAAAAAAAAACACCCAGAAAAAGTTGCAACAGTCGCATCTGACCTTTTTAATGACCCTTGCCTAACTCATTTCCGGAACATTCTGAGAGGGAGAAAGAAACAAATCTCCTTGAACACGTTTTTTTCTAAACGGCCTACAGGTGAAAGCGAGAAAAATGTAGCGAAAAAGGCAAAGACCAGTGAGGATATCGATTTTATTTCTTTACATTCTCTTTTTTGTTTTTGTGCAATAAATATTTGTTATTTATAAATACGTTTTTATTGTTCAAAACCACGTAACAAAAATAACTGGGGTGACATTTTGGAGGTTGGAATGGATTAATGGTAGTTCAATTGTTTTGTATGGGGAAATTTGCTTCGAGATACGAGTAATTCAAGATACGAGCAAGGTTGCGGAACGAATTAAACTCGTATGTCGAGGTACCACTGTATATCATTTCTTATGACGTTCTCTTATTAAGACTTTTCCAAATTTAAACTAAAACATGGTTTCTTTTTAAAAAATATTTTTTTTTAAAGTTGGAACAACATTATCATAGACCGGTTAGAAATAGCCTATATTAATCCACCTTGTGGACGAACCTCCTACAACGCTTGAAGTGGTCTTCACTTCTCATATAAGATTCCGAACTATGAGACCCTAACGGATATGTGTTCTGCACGCTACATGGCATTCTTATTTCAAATTCAATCTGCAAATCTACGGATTACCTTTTATCTGATTAGATCTCGTAGGAAAATCCCGAGCAAAGTCTTCTCCGTGGCTCGTTGAGGGTCTATAACAGTGTTTCCCAACGTGGGACCCACAGTGCACAGGGAGTCAATTCAAAAGTGCACTCGTCACGAGATTAGGGGGTCGTATGAATTTTAAAAAAGTTGAAAAATTGCTCATAGAACTGCTATAAGCTACTAAAATTCTGAGCGGTGAACATGTCAGCCAATGACGCCCACTGCAAAGCATGTCTCCTCAATTATCATCACGATACGCTGCCCGTATTAAATCATTTAGCCCAACCTTGACCATGTCGTCGTTTACCGTCAACACTTAACCAATATAAATTATATTCTTGTTAGCATCTGTTAACATTGTTTTTAGTTCACTACTTTAAAAGTTTTAAATACATGTTATAAGAAAGACGAATATATTTCATATAAAATTTAAAAAATGTTTCAATGCACCCAGCAACGATATTTAATAATAATGGATAATTAACAATAACTAAATATCGTTACGGTAGCGTAATCTATCGCATGTGTTTCCTTTATAATTATAATTGTTTTTGAACGTGAATCATCGTGGATGAACGCCGCGCGCGGTCTTTGCCTAGCTGGCCGGCAAGCGACGTCAGCGCCTCCCCCGAAATCCACCCGCAACTTGACGAGTTGAGTTCACAGACACTACTCAGTCGCATTTCGCCGGTCCAACGTAGTGCTCGTATTTATCTCTTATTTACTCCTTCGAATAATCCTAGGTGAGTTTTATTTTAATTTATTTTTCCTCCATTAATACATGACCACATTAATTTAAAAAATATTTCGACAAAGTTAATTTGTTACTTTTTCTAATAAGATACCGTTGTATGATTATTTGATGTGAAAGACATTTTCTGTTTAAAAATTCGTAACTTATAATAATTGAAATAATATAGTATTATTATTCGGTTTAATAGTGTAAATATGTTATTATAGTCGTTAAAAAGAGGGTGCGTCCCGATGATTTCATCGCTATCCATCGACTCTTTTTTTTAACACGGTTAAATACATTATTGCAGTACATTCATTGTTTTGTTGCTTTATTGCGCTATTCTTTTGTGTGTCGTATTATTTAAGATAACATTATTGTATTGAAGAAAGCGACAAAATGGCCGATAAAAATTATCAAGAGTGCATTAACTTATTTATACATACCCGTATTTGAAAGATATCGACATTCCGGCACAATTTCTTTTTCATATCTATACTGTATATGTAATACATTATTAAAATGAAATAAAAAGAAAATACAGATATATGTAACAAAAGAAATAACTGTACGGATACGGTACGTTTGTCAGAATGTATTATGTTAATAAATACAGTAACTCTGATGAGCAAACCATCTCCAGTCATTCAACTTTAACGTTTCATTTGGATTTAGTGCTTACGTAGTAGATGCTAAGAATGCAGATTGAAGCTTTGACATGATTCATTCTATCAATTTTGAATATTTCATAAAAAGAACACCATAATTCGAATTATAAAATTGTTTATTTGAATTATTTGAGTATTACCAGATAAATTAAATACAGCTGGAGTTAAGCATTCTGTTCGTATCACTTGGGGTCCTAAATTTAGATTGTGAGTAACGCCACATGTTTGACACAAACGCTCTTTAAGTTTAGAAATAAACATTATGTATTTACATACTTTAAACTGTTTACTTAGGATGAATTCTATTTTAGACAGACACATTTTGACGATAAAAATCTATGACTTATAGTTTCAGCATAAGTTTTTTAAACATTCATTATCTGTTATTTATGTTCGAAAATAAGCCAAGGAAGGCTTAACGGATGATGTAAAAAAAAGTTTTTAAAATTAGTATTCCATGGAATAACTTTCACCGCATGCGTGAATCATCGAAACATGTTTAACAAATGTACAATTATTTCATTTTCCGTGAATTATATACGAAAGTATAGTATTCATAATTTATTGTTCTCATATTTAATCATAACATTTTTCTAAATTATTTTCATGTATACATTTGCTATTGTATATTTTTATTTATAATCTGTTAAAATTAATAATGTAATAGGCAAAATCCTGTGAATTTACTTACATTTATTCATAATAAAAATAAAATAATTTGTACACTATAAATTTTAGGCTGTGAGGCTAAATTTTAGTCTGTGAACATAACCCCATGTCGCCGATGCGACAATATTTTCGATTTATTTCCTGTTTTCATTTGAATGACTTCTTCGAAGTATGATTCACTTTAACCTACCAGTCGTGTATTGACGATGTGTAAAGAAATGTGTATAACTTAGTTTTGAAAACGTGCTTATTGTAGGTATGGACGTACGTAGTAATGTAAATAAATTGTACGTAGTATAATCCACTCAGACGGGAGATTGTCTGGTTTGCTGAAGCGAGACGAAATACCTCCCGGGGGTGTGTACGAAAGAGACGGCAGTACTGTCGAATCGATTGCGAGACTTCCACCCCTGATATTTGAAGATTAGGGGATGCTGTGGGGGTTTAGTTTATTGAACGATGACGGAATAAACCATTGCGTTCGAATTTCGAATTCATTAACAGTCGAAATTCTCATAGAACAACCGTAGTTTTATTAGTCATGTAGTTGGTGAAAATTTTTCACATTCCTTTTTTATTACAAGATTATTATAGATGGGCTTTAAAAAAACATTTTTTCTTTTCTACATATTAAAACGCTGACTTTTTTTACTTCTTTAAACTTACTAATAAAGAATGAATTAAATAATTCGTTTTATTAGTTATTTATTGTAATAAATTCTAAATGAATCAAACAAACTGTTTATCCAATTTTATTATAAAAATATTATAGATCTATATTTAAACTATTTAGTTATAATAAGGCAGCTTTACATTAAGATCTGCGGTCTTTCAAAACTTCTGCCATGTGAACAAAATATTTTTTAAATTTAAAAATGGAACGTTTTTATTTAAGGTTACAATTTTTGGGCTGAGTTTGGTTTGTCCGTCATTTCGATGCGAAAGTATTTCGACAATTTAAATAAAATTAAGAAAAAAAATATTTTGAAATCCGAACGAAACACGCATAACCGGTGGCGCCAAGTGAACATTTGGCGGTCATCGACCTCATCGATACATTAGTGTTTTATGTATACACCGATAATCGATAATTCGTACAGTATTTTCTTTTTTATAAATTTTATTTACTTTTTTTACTCCAAATTGTACGCCAATAGACATAAGAAGAAATCAAATGTAATAGGCCGAAATAAAATGAAGTAAAATGAGCGGAATGAAATACTTCGATAAATGCAATATCTGTTGTTATACAACAATTTTAATTATTTAAAAAAATACTGTTCTTTACTGTCATTATTTATGGCAGAAATCAAGTAGGCAAAATATCGAGACCTATGGAAATAATAAAATCGATAAAAAATCGATTTTTTTAATCAATATACTTCTCGAACTTGTCTTTGTAAATATCTAAGCTACTCGACAATATAAAAAATATTATTAAAATTTATTTATCTAACTGGACGATGTTTGCGCAATTAAATGATAATTTCAAATCGTTTTACATTTCACTTTAAAAGTAAATATTATATTTTTGTAGCTAAATATTTTGTGCGTTTTATTTTATCTATCACATGTCGCTTGCGTTGGTTTGTCCCCTACCATAGACTACAGACTGGAATTATAGATATATAGTGGGTGTAAAACGAAGGGTGAATCGGTTCTAGGTATCCTAAGCGGGAGGACTACAGATCAATACGGGGCGAGGGTTGTCGAGCCGCAGTTTGGGGGAGAAATAATGGCGGCCGCACACAAAACGATTCAGACGCACCACGCGCCACGGTTCCGTAGTTTATTATGCGACGTAGCTCTCGCCTTTACATACCTACCCACATTACACGAACACGAATTGCGTCTATCATATTTTAACATCTTAATATTATAATATAAAGTTTTTTTTTTTAAATTTATATCGCTGGGGTGTTTTTTTGCGTTTACTGAGCGCAGACAATTGAGAGAATGTTTACCGCTATATACAAATTTTCATAGGGTAAATAAATCTGAAATTTATACATTTTTCTTATATAATTTAGAACTTTACTCAATTATACATTAATGTATTTCAAGTCTCTAAGTAAGAAAAGGACCAATATTTAGCCACTTCCGCACATGCAGTGGCATCTTCAGGAGTTACCCCGTGGAGGGGTGAAACACGTATTGAGTAATTTGGTGGTGGCGGTTGTGTGATTCGCATTGTTTGCCGCATACGCATTTATCAGCGGACTGGCGGGCGGTGCATTTCATTGCACGACTACCACTGCATGTGCGGAAGTGGTAAATATTGGTCCTAAATATTGGTTGGTATATATATATATATCTGGCATCCAGCTACTTCCAGCTACCTTGATTATGCCGTCGGTCTACCTAGTGTGGATCCTACCCACCGTCTACCGGCACCTGGTCGCCACAGGAACCTTTCGAGAGAAATGGCTAAAGGTTGCACGAGTGATTTGCCCCGTCCACTACCTTTTCAAACGAGCAATTCTTCAAGCTTCCTCAATAATCTTGGTTCTTTTGCGGACCTCCATTTTCCTGATTCCATCTCGCTGCAAAACTCCGAACATAGTCCTCTCATTTGTTCTGGTGACCTTGAGTCTTTGTATGAGGTCCGTCGTAAGTGATCACTTCTCAATCCATATATCACCATCATCATCATATATTGTGTATATATCTAATATATACAATTCTCGTATCACGGTGTGCGTGATTGAACTCCTCCGAAACGGTTTAACCGATTTTCGTGAATCTTAAAATCAAATCTTTTTTGAGAATCGGACATCTATTTTTCATCACCCTAAATGTTAAGGGTGGTCCACCCCGAAATTTTTATTTTTTAGACAAAATTTTTTGTCTTTATTTTTTTATAATACAGCATACAAAAATACATACAACCCTAAATTTTTACCTCTCTACGATCAACCCTTATTTTTTATTTAAAAACTTTTTTTTTTCAAAACAACGTTTGCGGTATCAGCTAGTATACACAGTATATACATGTAAACAAATACAGGTGTGCTTATTTGAATATATAAGACGTTAATAAATAGAGACAAGATCTTTTTCAAGATGTATTTAATTAATATTTATATATGTGCGCATTATGAAAGAACAATATGATACAACTGTTTAGTTTTATCATTATACCGTTTTCGGTTTTAATTAAATCGAGTTTATTGAACCCTTAATTAACTCATGAGGTGTTTCTTGCTTAAATTTCTGTGTGAATTCGTAGCGTGTTCAAAGAAAAAAAAATTGTAAGTGGAAGCGCATTGGCAGCCATCCGTGTTGCTTCTTTAATTTTTAATTGCTCGCATCGCAACTTGACGGTCCATAAAGTTTCGAGCGTAGATTTTAAACTTGCATTCTAGAATAGTGAGGTCGATGACATTGTTCGTCATGTTTTTGACACATAACATTTTAGTCATCGGTTTTTATACAACACTAAACGATTTCCATATAAAATGATTCAGATCCATATTCGAAATATTGTTATTCTTTATTCAAACGACATAAATTTTTAAATTATAATCTGTATTTGAAATTGTTTCATAATTTAAATAATAAAAACTTTATGACAGTTTATGTCGCTCATTTGTCAGCTTAGACTTACATTTCAATCACCCTATATAAAATCGTGATGACTTTAGAAAATATTATAATAAAAAAAAATTATTTTGAAATGCTACATGCCAGTAACTTCGCTGTTGAGTTTTGTATGTACAATACATTAATTGACAACAAATTAGTTATGCATTTATCCTTCTCTATTAGTTAAAAAATTACGTTAACATTGTTCGAAATTTGTAAATTCTTGAATAAATATTTCGAATCGGTAAATTTTCTACAAACGACTATAAAAATTAAAAATTCGTTCAAAAATGACACTACACATAAATAAATTGTTTTCAAGTATTTAAAGTACAGAATGTTAACATTTATTAATAATAATTTATTTTTACAACTTTAAAATCGCAGTAAAACGAAACCTTACCTAACCTAACCTAAAAAAAAAATTCTTTAAATAGGTTATGCGACCTTTTTTTGGCGCCAAAATGTGACATCTGTCATATGTACTTAAATCACTAGTTCTATTAATAATAATCCAAAAATCCAATTTAAAATAAATTTATACACAAAGAAGCTAATATATATGACAAAGGATTGTATATATAATCTGTCGCCATGATTACAATGGCACAGACGACGGCTAAACAATGAATGTAGATTAATAATCTGCGCGCGTAGAAATAGCGCGGGATAGGCTCGCGTCATACTCGGGAATGTTGAGATATTTTGCATCGGAAAATAAAACCTTGTCTACATGTCGCTTTCATTTTTAACTTTTGTACGATTTAATTTTACATTCTTGCAAATTATTACATTTATTTTATTAACACTTTTTTTTCAACATACACAGTAAATAGACGGATAAAAAAACAATTCATATGATACAAGAGGCGATCTTATCGCTCGAGGCGATCTCTACGATTCAACCTTTAGATTGAGGATTACATATTAGCTGCCTTGATAGATTTTGTTGCATATAAATATATTTATATATATAGAGAGAGAGAGCGCAAATGCGCAAAATACAGACAGACGTTTTGTAATCTCGTTAAACTTGACGTGACATGAAAGCTGCATTACAAGTGGTAATCGGATGTAAAGATTAAACTAGGAAGGCTCAGACGACGCTGTCTAAGAGAATTCGTTCCCTTTACACAGGATGTCCCAAGTCTATAATTTGCAATCGTTTGCGAGTATCATATATAAACTTATAAATATGTATGCATTGCATATCGAATATTTAGTTGTAATAAAAAAATATAAAAACCGGTTATTCAAAAAAACCGGTTATGTAATAATTATTCGTCGTCCTAAATAAAACCGATTATCGAAAGTAAATTAAAACAAAATGCTTTAAAAGCAAATATCTATTTGAATAATAGAAAGAAATTACCAATAAATGAAGATATGTATTAACATTTTTCATGCAATATGTCAATAACTTCTGGCTGTATATAGTTTGCAGGGACAGATAATAAAAAATAAATAATTATAATATATAGTAATTCGAAATTTAAAATTTCTTTATTTCTAAAACGATTGACTTTCTTTTATGGTATACCGTACATTAATTGGTAGCAAATCAGATATACATTTACCAGTTTAAACCTTTTATACTGTGTAATACATTAAAAGAAACCATAAACGCGATAGATGGGCTAGTACAAGCTTTGACTTTTAAATGGAATTGAGGTGGTCATGTAGCACGTATGCAGGATCAGATATAGACCAAAAAGTTACAGCGCAGAAAAGTCCACTTGGCGAAAGAAAGAGAGGAAACCCTGCGCAAGGAAGACGACATAATTAAAGTCGCAGGTGCATATTTGTTCCATAAAGCCGAATTTAGAGAAGATTGAGTATCCTTGAAGGATGCCTTCTCCTGCAGTAGTTCTAGCAGAATATTAAAAATCATACCATAGATCAGAGTTCCATAAACTTTTTTGTGTCGTAGACCCCTTGCCATGTTTTTCCGTGTTGGGTAGACCCCCCCTACTTACCTGATATTGATTTCCTGTAAATTTCTAACTAGTGATGTTTAGTGTAAAAACACATGTTAATTTATACATTTATTAATTGAATTTAAATTAAAACTACTCAAAATAAAATTTTGTATCTGTTATGTAAAATATACGTATCATTAAATAAACATAATTTTTTATTTCATAGGTACTTTTATAAATAATGTAAATGTTTTGATATTATAAGATAGTATGATGTAAGTAAATAGGTACTATCAGTGTATGTGTTGAGGTCTATCGTGGACCGTCATTTTCATTTCATGGACCACTAAATTTTGTTTAACTGACGTAGACCCCTTGCAGGTTGTCATAGACCCCTAGGGGTCGATATAGATATATATATACATAGATTGTAGTCACTTTTTATTTTTTTTCTAAAAGTAACTACTATTTTTTTTGTTGTACTGAGTTATGTTCTATTTAAAAATAAAAGGTTTTTATTTTATTTTATAATAAGTTAATTTGTTACTTCTTTCGAAAATATTGACATTTTTAAATAGTATATAGACTAAGCGGAACATGTGGGTAGTTGCAAAATATAGTTCCATGTACCGAGATGCGACCGGTCAGGAATCTTCCCCTTTATAAATACATTTCGACGGAGCCGATGTAAGAGTCTAATTCAAGACGCAACATAAATACTGGAACATCATGGAGTACGCCAAAAGACGCATTCGGAGCACAGATAATTAATGCCGTCTCAATGCGAAATGTCATTCCTATCGTATATCTGTGGTGTATCGAAAAAAAAATATACATCGATATTATTGACTGAAATCTGTTTTGAAATTTATTTTCTATAGTAACACTCTATTAAAAAAACATAAAAAATTGTAAATAAATATCTAAGGAAATTACTTAATGGCTTCATCACCATCACCATCACCTTAGCGGTGAGACGACAACTATTTTAGGCGATGAATTTGACCTCTATCTCGCCTTATCTTCAATGATGAGGTCTAAGATGCTACATGCTTACCAAAAAGGAACCTATTCACTATTTTCTCGAAGTCTCCTTAGTTTTAATTGTCTGGAAAAATAACGCCAATAGGTCGTTCCACTCCTTAGCTGTTCGCACTATGAAAGCATTAACAAAACGCTTAATGCGGGTAGAAGTAATTTCAACCGTGTACGGATGTCGTGAATCCGTGAAAGATGGCGGATTTATTTGGTGTAATTCCCCCATTTAACAAAGTATATTGATTTCTCTTGTGATCATTGAAGGTAGTAATAGAAATTTTAGGAATGCAATCCAAAATAAGGTTTCTATTTATGAAAAAAAAATCAAATATCGCTTTTTATTATTCGAACAATTTTATCATCATTTCACCCAAAGGACGATGACCGGTAAGTAGTCTTAAATCCAGTTTCTTCGTCGGAACAAAATTACTTATAGCTCTTAAAATCTTTTACGTCTAATACTTACGTGACGAACAAACTGAACACCTGATTGTAAGTGTACAATCTTAGATATTACAAAGTATGGTGTTACTAGATTTTGAATAACAAAATTGGTGTGTAGAATTTATCACAGTATTATTAAAACCACACAAATTATTGGTTAGTTATAACATAGCTAAGGATGCGTTCACATGAGGAAAAATATCGGAATGGTATAATATTTTTAATATTCCCGGAGTAATTGATTATATATGTAAGTTTTAAAAAGGGTGAACACTATTCAAAATTAAGGGTTACAGAAATAGAGTAATGATAATACAGTAATTCAAAATCAAATTAATGCATATTAAAAATAATTGTTGTTTATTATCTGTTTCTGAATGCAGATTTACTGCAAGATGTTAAACGTCGTATCGTTGTAGAGTAATCATTTTACAGTTCCCGGCGATAAATATTGCACATCGACCTTTGGAAAGAGACAATCGTCTAAGTGTCCCACACTACTTATGTGACGTTTTGTCAGTCGTGCGACAGAGATAACGCTCTAAGAAGTCGAAATTAACCGATTGTCTCTTTCAAAGATCGATGTGCAATATTTATCACCGGGTATTGTATATAGGGTGATCGAAAATCTAATATATAAAATTCTCGTGTCACGGTGTTCGAACTTGAACTCCTCCGAAACGGCTTGACCGATTTTTACCAAATTTTACATGCGTATTCAGTATGTCTGAGAATCGGCTACTATCTATTTTCCATACCCCTAAGTGATAAGGGTGGTCCACCCCTAAATTTTATTTTTAATTTTTTAGACAATTTTTTTGGTTTTTATTTTATTATGATACAGCATACAAAAATACTCTACGATCAACCCATATCTTACATTTGTTAATTAAAAACTTTAATTTTTTTGCAAAACAACGTTTGCGGGATCAGCTAGTAGATGTAAAATCTTTTACATCTATAACCCATTTTTCGGGTACTTTAATATTGAACGTATCTCCTATACTGTGGATATATGTACCCCTAGTGTCGTATTGCGTCGTAAAATTGATACTGCAATACCGCATTGCGACCAGACGAGTGCCAAATTTCTCTTTTTCAAGTCCAACGCGTTTCGTCTCGACATCCCGACTTGTTTTCATAAATCTCTCTAACGGTTTTATATAGAAACTGTTTTCATGATATTTTCGGTGAAGATTTATTTCGTTCTATTTTTGAAAATCTCAACTTTTTAATCCTATGACTTTACTTATATCTTATTAATCTTACGTGAATATAAAAACATTTTTGATATAGTAGAAGCTCATTATTAGAGGTGTATATGTTCTATATATATGTCGCGAATACAGAAATCGACCCGACAAATAATTTTTTTTTTTAATGTAATTGAAGATATGGACATTTTGATTGAATTTCGTAATTTTATTTTGCTTGGCAGTTTTTAAAGTCAGTAGTCGCATTAGCAATTTGCCTTTTAAAAATGACTTCGTTCCATACACCGATCAATGTTCATAAATAAATCTCATAGCTCATTTACCATTATTAAACCTTCACAAAGATTTTTTAAATTAAAAATCACGCTTCCATTGCCTGTTGAAGCATCCTCTTCTGCTGTAAATTAAAAAAACTTTTTTTTTAGTCCATTTGATGACATTTACAAAGGATATTGTCACATGCTACCCAGTTGACATTTACCGATTCTGACAGAACGCAATTGGCCAGTATTATCTCCATTTTTGGTAGCAAAATAAAGTTTTGGTAGGAACATCTGTTTTGACTGCTATATATAAGAAGATTGGCAGAACAAAATATCAACTTTCATAACAAA
Source organism: Battus philenor (assembly GCF_028537555.1). NCBI lineage: Eukaryota > Metazoa > Arthropoda > Insecta > Lepidoptera > Papilionidae > Battus > Battus philenor. Next base: position 13,816,029 of record NW_027181676.1, on the reverse strand, counting down.
ATTAATAAGCTAGATTTAAATAAGTTTGATATGTTAAATAGGAAATAAGGAAAAAAAACTGTAAATGAAGTAGTACAAGGTTTCTGCCGTTTTAGGATAGAGTTGTGACGATTGTAATTAAAAAAAATCAACTTTATTTTTTCATTTAGAAACATTAGTCCAGTGATCTTATTTTAAATTTAGATATGCGTAGACAAAATATTATAATGTATAGACATAGACTAATATATAAGTAGCAGCTTTTTTTTTTCTAAAGAACCTTTCAAATATCGATGGTGAGTTAAAAAAGTTTATATGGCAATTATATTTTTTTTAAGTTTATCTGTGTGTTAAATTGTTGCCATATGAATGCAATGTAAAGGGTAAAGTAAACTTTTTATGAATAAATAATTTAATATTAAAAATTAATTAATGTGAGTATTATTTTTTTTTTAAACGGACAACGAAGGTCACAGTTGTCGAGGGTACTCCGATAACGTTTAATCTCATACGGTCTCCATCACGAGTGTTGCCATAAATGGAGAAAACTGTAAGCGTACTATATTGCTTGCCTTGTACGGTCTTACCGGCCAAGGTTGACATCTGGCTTGTGCTTCGATGATCTGATCAGGATAAAGGTATTGATGTCATGCGAATATATCTGCGAACACTTCTTAAATATTTTCAATTTATAATCTGTATTAAATCCGTTAAAATCTAATTCAAATTTGGAATAAATCGGTACGAAATCGCGTGACAAATAGATAGAATCGATGTTAAATTATATTATAATGTTTACAGCGTTCTAAATTACAATTTATCCTATTAATTATCTTTAATTAACGTACAACAAATTTTTTATTATTTATTCATGTTACGTTATTGTTCAGTAACCTTTTTTATAGTTCATAGGCAAAGGTCATATATCTCTCTCCAGCCTGATGTCGAACGACGAGTTCTACCACATATGCTTGCCTAGATGAGATATAGACGCCATTTTTAAGGTTCAGAAGTTTACCAAAGACATATATGGGGGATATACCGTAATCGCCAGACTTGGTAGGTGAATTGGCGATCGCAATAGACGCTGTTACCCATCCTCTTCAAACTTGTTTGTGAGCGCTGATAATCATTATGGCATAAAATGTGAATTATATAAATTTTTATCCCTACAATCGAACCCGCAACATACAATCGCTAGGCTATTGCTTTTTTTATTATGTACGGTATCTAATAATTTAGTAATAATGCAGGAACAAGATATAGTTTTTAAAAATGCGACACACCATTCAAGTCCGCTTGACACTTGTTTTTTATGCAAACTTCAAATAAATCGGTAAAAAATGGCGTGACGAATAGATAAAATCGATTTTAAACTCGATTAGTATACGATCCATCGAAATTATTGTCTCAATTGACAACGGAATAAATTTAATTTATTTTCCTGTTACGTTAGAGAAAATATAAATTCTTAAGAACAGAAACCATGAACCTTGGTAGGGAATGCTTGCTTTATTTATAGAATCAAGGTCGTGTCATCCTGCTGCTGCACACTCGTTGCGTCTAACGCGCAATAACTATGTATAGAATCTTATAATATCAAGGATAAGATCTAATATACAGGATGATTAGTTATAAGTGTAAATATTTAAAAGATGAATGTATGATACACCCTATATATATATACAAAAATTATTATTTAATAAGAAAAATCGTTTTGAAAAAATTCATTGCTATATATTAAAATTATTTATTGTTTGCTATCTGTCCCTCAAAGCTATTCGCAGATGTTACTGGCCAGTCGTATTTCAATAGAAAAAAATAAAATAATGTAAATTATTTAAAAAATTTATAGAAAATAGGTATATAAATGAGTGTTTACATCTTTAAAGTTTTTACACCTACCAATTATTTTGTATGAAAAAAAAAGTTTTTATATTTAAATTTCATGCTAAACATCACTATATTTACGAATTTAAAAAAAAACAATATAGTATGATTTCAATACAAATAGATAAACTTAAATAATAACCTAAATAGTAGTTCTAAAAATAGAAACGTTTCGTAAAGTGGCAACACCGCAATACGTACGACCGTGATTCTTACAGTTGACATTGGCAATGAACTATAAATTTTCGTTCCGTCCGAGCGACGGTTATTAAATAATAAAAGCAAACAAATAAATTATTAGCTAGTTCTATTTTTAAAATAAACTATTTCCGTTAATAAGCTATATATACTTCGAAATATAAATACGTCGTAATTGATTTATTGGAATCGATTTTATTATTTAATGAGGTATAAAAGAAGACTTTAATTTACATATATCCTTTTTTGATTATTTTACTGAAAATTTGATTCATATTTAATAAATAACATGTCTATTTATTTTATTAAATTTTAAAACGAAAATTATGACTAGTTTGCACAACCAACCTTAACTATTTATGTTATTTGTGTTAATATTAAAAAATTTAAAAACTATTCACTTAGATATTAAATAGTTTAGGAATATCTGCTTCAGTTTCTACGTATTAAACTAAGACCAACAATTAGTTATCTTTGAATAAGACGTTGGACGTTCTACGACTGCAATGATGAAATTAGAAAGCAGTGTTCACATTAACCAGATGAAGTAGACGGTTCGAATGGTGGAGACGACGAGACGAAAATATTGGCATAAATAAGAACATAATTACACTAAAGTGATTGTGACGTAATTGAAATTTGCTTAAAATTACAAATAATTTTGACTAAATATTAAACATCGAATGAGTGCATAGAAAGCTCGCAGCAATAAAGTTGATAGACAATATAAAATATAAAGCCATTGCGAAGCAAAAACTATATGGGAGTGAGATCGACGATCAACTTACGGGTGAAATTTTAATAACTTTGAAACTTTCTACGGTAGCAAGCGACGTGACTCATACAGCGTGTCCCTCCTCCCCTCCTGGCGTCGTATAATCTTTCTCTTTCGCTCCAAAGCGAAAGACGCGATATCGACCCATGCGCTTTTTTCGCCATCGAATGAATAAAACGCTATAAACTAGAGCTATTCACATGCTATATTATACGTTAAATATATTTATTGTATAGATAGTTATAGCATAATAACTTTAAATGCTACTAAAAGAACGTCTACATATTAAGATATTTGATCCGTTTATTTTGAAAGTGGTATAATTCACTTAAAAATGAAAAGATACCGTTCAATTATATTTAGTGTTGCCATTAACTAGATTTTTTTGAAAAAGTGACTTATGTCAGTTTCAAAATAAACGACTCATTTTTAAAATTGTGTATCTTTAAATCGTATTAAATACTAACCTATTTCTAAAATAGCGTTAAAGTAAAAACTGTTATTTACATATGGATATTAATTCACTAGAGTCTGAAATAAAAGCCATTTTTAATAATATTTATAATTATATATTTTCGTCATCAAACCAGGCTCGGAAAAATAATTAAAAGATATTTGGGCTAAAAAAAATAACCAAAAAACAACTGAACCATAAACGACCGAATAGCATCCTTAAATAATTATTTTTAATAACACTCGCTTAACCACATACTAAAATTCATCGGTTTATTATTTATGACATAAAACAGGAAAAATGTCAAATCAGAGTTAAGGAATAACTGATGCGTTTCTGCCTGTTTCGGTAGGGTCAACATTACGAACCTAGCATTAGTAGTTTATGTATAAATACATATATAAATACATACACTATATTAATTTCTTGACTTTCGGATGGTGTTTAGCAAAAACTATTAAGAAATATATATTTTTTATAGTATTTTTGAATATTAGTAAAAGAAAATTATTTTTAAAAAGTCATGTTCTTTTTTTATTGTTTTAATATCATTTCAGTCTTGTGCCTGTTGTTCAAGTAATCTTTGGTATATTATTTAATACTGTCAAATAGCGCACCAAATATGTAAAAAAAAATTATTTGAACATTTTTACTGTAACGTTTTGTTTACCTACTAAGTTTTCATAAATAGACTTATGCATTAATCGAATATTAATCCAGTTTACTATAATCTCCATTTTTTAAAATATGAAATGATTAATTTTTATGTATATTCAAAAGTTTAATTTTTTTGAAAACGGGTTTTTTAATAAAACATCTAAGTTAGGATCAACTTAATACACAATAGGCGTTTTACATTCTTTTCACATATCAAAAATGTAGTCAACCATCTTTTTACCGGAACACATGACGTCATTTCTTTTAAAAATGGAAGCTTAATGACAGATCCTTATTATTATGAGTCACAGTTTAAAAATTAATTGCATAAATTTATAATTTTTGATGTAGATAATTTATTGGTTATATTTCTATTAAAATAATTTGGTATTAATTTTCTTCGAATGTTATTGGTATTTAATAATAATAAGTTTATTTGGTGCATGCCAGTAGGCTAGACGGCGTCGGCGGACATTTTGTATTGCGACCATCTGGCGCGCATGGCGCACGCGTGTTTGGGATATTTTTTGTATCACGTTTTAAATCTTGCTTTACTCGTTTAATTCTTTACCGTATAAGGAATTGGAAAGGAGCCATGACACGACTCGAACCGTTACACGCTGTGATAATGATGTAAGCGTAAAATATATGAAATTTATTTACTTATATGTTCTGTGGTTTATGTTTTCATGTCAATTTTTTTTATTTTGTAAATAAAATGACAACATTGAAATGGCGGTGAAATTAATACGTGCTTTGTAGAATTGAATGTTAATATCAAAAGAAATGTATAATATATATGCGGATATAATAAAAAAAGTATATTGGTCCCTAAATCATCACCGAAGTGACATTTTGGCGACGAACGATAGGCCGATTCGAATAGTTTTTCTATTAGCTTGTATAGGTTATGTTTTTTTATTGTTATATTATAATTATTGCATTTAAAATTAAAACGTAGTAAGTTACATTAGTAATATAAAGGTAAATAAATTTAATTTGTCTTATCTATAGTATAGTCCTTCGGTATATCAGGGGATCATAATTCAAGTTTTAGGTAATATTTTATTTAATGATTAAAAAAATATCGTCCAATTTACGCCCACTTCAAGGCCTCTTCTGCAAAGCTTCTCCCAAAGATTCTTCTAGAAATGATAGGCCCTTCATACTAGCACAACAGTGCGTCTACCGGATCCTGAAACAAATATGTTTCACATATTTCTACAGACTTAAGTTTATGTTTACGTACCCTAGCGGTAAAGGACTGAGATTTATGATCGTAAGGTGGCGGGTTCAATTTCCGCGATACAATCCTATATAATTTACAAGTGCATTAATTATAAAGGATTACCACTGCACACAAACAAGTTCCCAGAGGATGGTTGGTAGTGTTCTATGTACCAAAATACCACACTTGTCTCCAACCTGTCTGCCAAGGGTGGCGATTATGGTATATTGTCCCATAGATATCTTTTTATGCGTTGAAATAAATGAATGAAATTTGTTTTATACGTGTTTAATAAATTCGTCGAAAGGACAACCAGTGTGACGCATTTAAAAAATTGTTTACGACGTGCGTTTCAAATGAGTCACTGTTGATATGGACTTGTTCACTTTTTAGATAGTGATGTTCTATAGAATATCATTCTTATCTTTAAAAAGTTTTGACATAAATCTTGCTAAGTAGATAACAATATTTTGTTTATACAATAATAAATATTTTGCTTTGTATTTATTCGTGATTTTTGTTGCTTCGTTTTAATTTTCACTTTTGCACACGTGGCCTTGGTTTGTATAAATGGCCACCGTTCCTCGTAAAGGGAAGCAAGGACAATATATTCTCAATAAATTGTTTACTGATTTTTTATTTTCATCCTTCTATCTTTCAAATTATCTTCCACAGTATTTTATATTATTGGTCATATTCCCTCTCAATCTTTTCCATACATTATTTTTCTCTATGCGTCATCTTCCTTACTTCGCCGTCACCACCAGAGATTAACTTTTGTTTTGTTTTATTTTTATTTATTTACTTTTCTTTATTAAAATATTACATTTACTTAAATTTCAATGTTTTTCTCATTCTAGTTTTTCCCGATTAGGATTTGTTGCTTTTATTTAACCTTATTATCTTTTTACAATACTCCAAGAAGATTTGGCGCTCTTCTTCATCCAATAACAGCTTGGCAATGTTACCCTCTTCTATTCTCTCCTGTAACCAAAACTAATAGTCTGTATGTGACGGCCGGTGATCAGGAGCGCCACGGTCTGGTCCACCGACCCTCGTGGCAGTTATAGATTCCGTGGGATCGTGAGGGCAGTGCGCAGAGGAAACTCTTAACCTAAAACCTCTTAAGGTAGGGGGATCCTAGGCTTTGGCTGTTAGGTTCTTCTGTTCTGATCTCAGCGGCCTCCCAACCAAGGAAGATTGGGTGGCCGTTGACTTTAGAACGCTTATCTCCATGGAGCGACTTGGTCAAGTGCTTGTATGAACGGTTCAGTGTTTAAATGTATTGTCTTGTGTATTTAAATATCTTCAAGTAACAACAGCGTACATTAAGAAAATTCGTTTATTGTCAGACTACGCAGGATAATGAATATACGTTTAAGAAATTCCTAGTTATTTTATTAGATTTTGAGTTATGTTGTTAGGGCTGTAGTGCCAGTTACAAAAAAAAATATCCACATTGTAAAAAAATCTTTTTAATTTTGTTATCACAACAAAATTAACTTTTTTTAAGAAAAAAACTTATGTAATGTTTAAATATAGGTTTGAGTATGTCTTTGGAGTTCCGCTCTTACCTTTCGAGAAAAATCGATAATTGTTATTTTTTTTATTAATATGTAATAGTCTTCGTAAAAACACATACATAGATTATATAAGAATTTAATATTTTTCTATTTAAAAAATACAAGCTTGTCCGAGAACAAATGACTAGTTAATGATATTACAAAATCTGGTTGTAATTTCGTTGTTAGGAATGTAACGGTGAAATTAAATTAAATTTTTATGTATATGCAAATAGATAAAGAATTAATTTATTACTCGGATGGCGTGAAAAATAAAATCATTTGAATAAATTTTAAGAACCGAAAAAAAAATACATTTACATGGGGACAAATTAATGATATTTAATGTTAAAATGATACGTTTATTGGGATAATTTAAATAGATGTCCCAATAGACCATATTATTTCAAAAACTAAATTCATGTTTCACACGATGACTTAAGGGCTATACAAATACTTTCTAGAATGTTCTTAATACTGAAATTAAAATTTACAATTTGATTTCGAACTGAAAAAGTTTTTTGTATAATTCCAGGAAACGTCGCGGGCACGGCTGGTCAATAATTAAAATAATCGTTGTGAAATATGTTATATATTTGAAAGCGAAATAATTCTAATTTGAATTCGAACGCGCAAAAATTATTTGAAATATTGTGGCGGTTGTGGCCAGTGATAGTTATTATTTTAAGGAAATAATTAACTAAATGTTTATTAGAATTTTCGTAACTGTCAATACACACACACACACACACACACATATATATATATATATATATATATATATATATATATATATATATATATATATATATATATATATATATATATATATATATATATATATATATATAGTTATGATTCTGCTAATTCGCTTTGCCAACCGACCGTTACAAAGTTGAATCATTTAGTTTACGTAAAAATATTTTGTTTGGTGACATCTCGGCACAGGAAAATACCTTAATTATTTTTTAAAACCGCAACATATGCTCAATAAACACACAATTTATATTCATTTTATTATCTATATATGAACATTTACAATGATCAGTCACGAAAATGTCCTGAGGATCCAGATTGATTAAAACTGACATACCCTTTTAGAAGAGCCAGTTATAAACTCAAATGGGTCTTTTTGTAGTAGAAAAATTAAAAAATGAACAGTGGTATCCCAGCGGTATGGACTGAGAATTGCGATCATAAGTTGCGGGTTCGATACCACGGATTCAGTCTTATATAATCCACACTTTGTGCATTATAGAATTGCCACTGCTCACAAAAAAGTTTCCAGAGGATGGGCGGCAGCGTCCTCTGCGTACCATACACTGCCATTGCCAACCGTCTGCCAAGCGTGGCGATTATGATATATGCTCATTATAGATATCTTTGGGAGACGTTTATACCTTGCAGGGGGCGTCTATGACCTGAAATGACGAGAGACATTCACTCCCAAAGCTTTATTATCACTTTAAAACATATCAAGGGTTCAGTAGGATTTTATTACAAATTTAATTATCAAATTTCTTAAATTTATTACTATATAATTTAGATATATCACACTGGAATATCTTGTACAACGCTACTCAGGAATCAAGTAAAGAAATCAAGTTATAAATTCAAGTCTCCGCTTAACAAACTTATAAAATCTTCAAATTTGAAGTCTTGAAGACACGATCATATTGTCGATTGGATATAGATTACGCAGGAATGAAATCAAAATGCTAAAAATGACAGATTAGCAAAGCAAACTATTAATTGGTATCCTAAAGATATGATACTTAACATTTTTCGGACTACCGTCAAAATTACTAGAATAAAATCCTTTATAGTTTAATGTTTTGTAATCATTGTTTCGATATGGCGTCAACTACTGGACATTTAAGTAAGAAAAGGACCAATATTTAGCCATTTCCGCACATGCAGTCGTAGTCGTGCAACAAAATGCACCGCCCGCCTGTCAAACACAGTCACTAATCGGTGTAACATAATTCCTGAAGATGCCCCGTGAAGAGTGAAACACGTATTGAGTGATTAAACGGTGGTAGTTGTGTAATTCGCATTGTTTGCCGCATGCGCATTTGTCAGCGGGCTGGCGGGCGGTGCACTTTGTTGCACGACTACTACTGCATGTGCGGAAGTGGTTAAATATTTGTCCTTTTCTTACTTAGGATGGACTTCCGCAAAATAATGCCTGATTCCATTAAGTACTGAACATTTACCCCCCAAATAAAGACCAAAACGTAGACTGACAATTTAGGGAACCTATATGTTTAGCCGTGGACGTTTTTCAGCTGAAATGATAACAGTATTCATCTAAACTATCTAAATTTTGAACTAAGTTTTAATAGCAAATAATTAGTTTTATATATTTGTTCAGTGGCGAAGTAATTAAGTGTAATGAACTCTCATTGTATTGCCTCTTTATTTTAATTATGTGCTTTAATGTTAGTATATGCACGTCCGCTCGCTGGACCAAGACGTTGCGGTACCCGTAATGAGATAGATACCGCTATCCGCGAAATAAATACATTCGAATGTACATTTTCATTTTGCTGTATTGTTCTTAATTTAAATAATTTTATTTCTTTTTTTGTCTACGTTATTAGAGGCCCTCTGGTACAGGGAATGTCTTGAGTGCACAAGGATACACCAATACCTCGCTTTGCGTCGTTTCGTTTTGCGTTTTTTTTTCGAAGTTGCGTCGCTGCTTAATTAGTACTAATTTTCACTGTGCGTCGTTAGATTTTCGAGGTTGCGTTGTTTTGGGTTCGAGTGTTTAATTTTTTTGGAAATTTTCTTTTTTTTCTAAAAGATGGCAACACTTTTGTTTCTAATAGTGCCGTGCCATCAAAACTCGGGGATTCCCTTCATAACTAAAAATCAACGCAATTTTAATACAGTTTTATTTTCACTTTGTTTTGCTAATTTAAGAGTTCAGTTTCAATTACGTAGTGTGTGGTAATGTAGTGCTTTTTTTAAAAAAAAAGAATAATAAATTTATATAAATTTTTACGTGTTGTTTTTGGTTACAAATATATATTTTTGTTTTTAATGCGACGCCCACTGATCATCTTGGGGGGGTTTAAGATCATCACCATGATCTGACTTCCCTCGAATATATCCGCACAAAAAAACCTTTATATTTCTTGAATAATTTTTTTAAAGATTTTTAGCAATTTTATACTATGCGACCTCTATTGACATTACAAAAACAGGTTTAAATGTACAGTACGTTGCGTTTATCCGGAAATGTTATATGATACACGAGCACTGAATAAGGTTACTCATTTCATTTCCTCTACACACGCACGGATGCCGACGAATTTTTGCAAGTACCATCTGCAACTTGTGGTTAAACCATGTAACAGGTTGTGTAAAACAGGTTAAGTTATTGACATGTGATATTAGCAACGGAAATTACGCGGGAAGGATGTCATATAAACTTCATTGTTACGTCATCTGAAAAAATGTTGCCAGCAAAAAAAAAGTGTTTATGTGGGAGAAAAATGGCAACATTAGATTAGAAAGATGGAAGGATTGACATTGACAAATGACGAATGTTGTGTAGTTAGAATTGCTTTTAAGTAGTTGTGTTAATTAAAGTTTTATAAGTACAGTACCCGGCGGTTAATATTGCACATCACCTTAGGAAAGAGACAATCGGCTAATTTCAGCTTCTTAGAGCTTTATCTCTGTCCTGCACTATCTATGTGACGTTTACTCTGTCGTTGTATTTCGTGCGACAGAGATAACGCTCTACGAAGCCGAAATTAGCCGATTGTTTCTTTCTGAAGGTCGATGTGCAGTATCTATCGCTGGGCACTGTAAATTCGAGTGTTTTTCCATTCAGAATCGAACATTTATATTAAAAAAGACATACTTATTCATTTTTATTGTAAACGTCATATGGTTGACATTAATATGATAAATATTAAATTCAGCAAGACAGCGATGTTAAATCGAGGAATGTATAAAATAAAATCGATAAATAAATCGATATTCAATAACCTCATGAAATTAAAAACTAAAATTGCTTTAGTCGATGAGATCTAAAATCGATTTCTGTTGATTAAAGCAAGTTCTTATTTCAAAATTTCCAAGATGTTCAAGTTTGTATTACAAGTAGTACGGCGTTTACTAACTTCATTGATATTTCTAGTAAGAAGTTTCAGTGTTGTCAATGTCAAACTTACTTAAGCACTAAAGCAAAATCAGTTAATTTTGTTAAATGATTTTATGTTCAAAGTTTTTTTATGGCTAGGCCTTTACTAGGTGAACAAACCACACAGTCAAGATCAGGGGGAGTCGCAGACCGGCTTTTATGGAGGCATCTTTGTAGACCTGTGCCTTGCAGTTGGGGTTTAACGGATGACATTATGATGAGTGATATGAGTGATATATGAGTGGTATTTCAAAACACCGCCATGTCTGAAGACGAAGGTCTTTGACTAATGTGTGTTGCCGGTGATGATATAAAGATCCGAGTCGTGGTCGCTTACGACAGGCCTCATAAATAGGTTAGAGGTCACCCAGAGAGCAATGAAGAGGGCTATGGAATTTCACCGATATTACTCGAAGAATTTCTCGTCTAAAGTGGCACATTATTCGTGAGACCGATGGTTCGAGTGGCCACCACGAGCCGGTAGACATGGAGTGGGTGAGTCCTTCGCTAGATGCGGGCAGAGCAGGACCGGTTATCCTGACGATTCTTGGGAGAGGCCTGTGCTAGTAGTCCATCAGCTGGAAATTGTCTTTATAAACTGCCATTTAAACCATTTTGTTTTAAATATAATAACGTAAGATCACACATGAATGTGGAGAAATATTTAAGAATATATATAATACGTGATATATTAAAGAAACATTGTCGATTCCATAAATCATGTACATGTTATTTTCACGTCAGTCATTGATATCGCGTTATCGGCTTTCATTCTGTTAATTAAAACATTTCGTATTGTTTGTTATATGATTTATTGGCATCTGTATCGCAAAAGGCGGGTCCATTCTGAACATGACGTCGTACTATACAGAATGATTGGTTTAGCTATTCGTACCTTTAAATCTTTCACCTATAACTAAATATCCTGAATAAACAGTATCTAATAAATAAATACGAGGCTAAAATTGTATAGGGCAGATACTGGCTGATTATAATTTTTTTTATAGCGCAATCTGTTAAATTAGAATGCAGCAATTTTAAAATTAGAATACATGCCAGAAAGAGAAAGTGCTTTTTTCTTTCAGTGACCACAACATGAGAGATGACGTCACAACAGAAGAGATCAATTTGATAGAAACTAGAATGAAACTAAACTCCTCTATAAGACATTCTTCAACTTAAAGCTGTATTACTATTTTAGACATAAGATGCCCACAGCTGGTCATAGGACTCCGTCGGGAATGTTCGTAGTTAGTAGTAGAAATAAATATGTAATAGTAAATGAAAGAACATCACAATGTACATATAGTTCATTTGTTTTTATGGCAAAAAAAAAATGAAAAGTTTCTTAAATCTGACGTTGATTAATGGGACACTATTATTTAAATGATATTTTCTTTATAAATTAAAAAGATATACTATCCCAAATAAACATTTGAAATATACTTATTAATTCTAGAACACACGGATTTAATTTAAAAATATAAAATATGCTACGTTATATGACATTATTACAGCTTAATATAGATATTCCACTATTTTGTGATCTAATTAACATATATAAACATTTAGATTCCGGTTTGAAAATCGAACTGGAGTAAAAAAAAAACCGTATTAATTTTCTAGTTCATTGTACTCTAAGATCGTTTCGTTTTAAATTGTTACATTTAAAATTAAATACGTTAAATAAATTAGTTATATATTTATTTTCGGTAAATTTTTGACAACTCTATCAAATGTCAAATGTCAATGACTGTATTAGATTAGTGTCACGTTTAGAAAAGTCAATTTGTTCTCTTCTGCTAGGGTATCCATTTTGTAGCGTTAACGCTCGGAATTTATCGCCGGCCAGTACGGCCACAAAACTTTTATGTTAAATCATTCTTGGGTGTTCAAATTAAAATTCGAAAAACGATTTCAATTCGGACGCCATCATTGATGCTGTCACTTCCGTTTTATTCGTGTAAATAGTACATACTCTTTGTATATATGTGACATGTATCATCTCGACAGCTCATAGCAAACATTTTCCTCGTCATGAAAAAGAAACGAGTACATGCTCGGGCGACCTCCACCCGTTAATTGCGTATAATTTCAATCATGGACGTCTACTGGTTGACAGTGCTATTAGTTAAGTAGCTGGAGATTTTTTTGTCATCATCATGTCTGCCGAGAGACGCCAGCAAGACTCTCAGATTCAGTCGCGATGCATACGCGATTCAAGACTCAGATTCAGTCGCGATGCATACGCCATTCATTCTCGATGCAAGACCCATATTCAGTCGTTATGCATACGCGATTCAGTCGCGATGCATACGCCATTCATTCTCGATGCAAGACCCATATTCAGTCGTTATGCATACGCGATTCAGTCGCGATGCATACGCGATTCAGTTTCGATGAAAGACTCAGATTCAGTCGCGATTCATACGTGATTCAGTCGCGATGCATACGCGAATCAGTCTCGATGCAAAACTCAAATTCAGTCGCGATGCATACGCCATTCATTCTCGATGCAAGACCCATATTCAGTCGTTATACCTACGCGATTCAGTCGCGATGCATACGCGATTCAGTTTCGATGAAAGACTCTGATTCAGTCGCGATTCATACGTGATTCAGTCGCGATGCATACGTGATTCAGTATCGATGTAAGACTCAGATTTAGTTGCGATGCAAACACGACAGAGTCCGAACAATAAACCTAACACACGTTAGTCACCGTTCGATTACCAACCGATCTCGTCGGAAACGAAGTCTGATCGTATGTCACAGACGTTAACCCCAGATCATACTAGATAGAAGCGTTGAGTTTGAGGAGTTTCTTCCGCCACTTTTCCCTGAGCTAACGCTTTACTAAGTGGTAGTAGTGATATTAGCCAGGCAACCTACCAACAGGTTCGACCCTCCCGTGCGCTCTTGTGTCGGAATGCTATGCGGTTTTTATCGACGAGCTACAGCCCAAGTCGAGGTCTCTTCTTGATTCCTTCAGCTTAGTCACTCCATGAAGCGTTCACTGAAGCGATCTAAGAGCTCGGTGTCCTCCCAATCTGGTAAAACGGTAATATATTGTGGCCTGTGCTGACTCTTCTCCGCAATTTACTGCCTGCCACCACAAATCCGCGAAATCTGCAAATGCCATTTAGTAATTTAAAAAAAAATACTAAAATTTGCAAAAAAAAAAAATTATACAAATATACAATCGTGACAAATATAGATTATAAAACCGCATGCTTATAAGGTTGATATACAGTACAATTCATCAATTCATTTAAACATCCTTCGGAAAACAAAAGATTGTTTCCCTTACAGACCGGATGTCGTATGACTTAGTGTACAGTCCCTCACGAGCCGGAGACAACAATGACAAACTAATTTCATATTCTACTCGTGGATACACCTTCCTACCGCAGGTATCGGGTAGGATATACCGCGGTAGTGAATTGTCAGATAAATAATTCTGTTTTTAAAGACAGTTATGTTGTATCAACTCCGTTAAATTTTAAAACCTATGAACATAGTGCGTTCAATTTTTTACACTGCTAAATAATGTTTTGGCCACTAAAATTTATTTTAATTCATTAATATATCGAAAGCCCTACCAAAAGTCATTTTTTTTATATAAATTTTTACGTGTTGTTTCTGGTTACAAAAAAGGTATTTATTTTTTCCAATTTATTTATTGGCAGAGTTATGTTATTTTTGTTTTTTAAATGTTCACTTTGTTTAATTTTCTTTTTGAAAAGTTGTATTTTCGTTACTCTGGAACCATCTTCGATCTTTACATGGTTTGCTATAGAAAATCTTAATTCACTTTGCGGCTTTTCAATTTGCGTCGTGTTTTTTTGGAACGTAAACACGACGCAAAGTTAGGTATTGGTGTACCTGATAATTGGTTATAGGTGTAAAAACTATAAAGTAAATATATAGCTCATGTATCATCGCCAATCGCCATGTATAGTGTGAAGTGACCATTAAAAATGTGTGATTATTGCGTTCCGTTTTATACCTTACTTCTTACACATATATTTACGCCAGCTCTATGTGATTACATATAAATAGGTTAAATTTAGATGTTATTCGATATGTTTATACATTCGTGTGTGTTTGTAAGCATTCGTTTCACCGCTCCCTTATTTCCGCCCCCAAATAGATTGTATGTTAAAGGGGGCACTTTACAGAGGGTTTATTGTTAGATGAAGTCTATTGAGACGATATTTCTCCATGTTTATGTTGAACAAGATTTCCTGTTATAATACATAAGAGGTTTTACATATTAATGCATTAAAACTATTCCGCAAAGGTTTTCGTTTCGGAAAGTTCTAGAGGAAATAAATTTTATATCAATGTTTATAAATAAACCACGTGAAGTCATTTAGTGGTTGTGGTATTAATCACGAAAATTATTTACACACCTGAAAATACAATCATACAACAATAATGAATATATTTTTGAAATAAAGAATAATAAGTAAATAAATAAAAGAAATTTGGTTAAATTTTTCTTTAAACGCGAAACGGCATGTCTAATTTTGCTATTTTTAAAAAGATGAGGGTAGTCTTTGAAAAGAACTATGGAATTTCTAATAAACCAATACAAACTCACAACACATTTCTTTAAAAAAAAAAATTAAAAAATGTGTATTATTTAATCTAGGAATACTATACTGATGTTAATGCGTGGAATTAAATGTTGACGCTCACTCAGGAAGCTAATTATTCTAAATTCAAAACATCTCTATCCAAGTAGGCATTTACATTCGCTTTTGCATCGACGATTATTTTAACATTATAAGCAGTAAGCTACCACCGGCTCTGAACATCTGTTGAGAAGAGCCGGCCGGAAACTCAAAAATTGCTCTTTTAAATGAAATTCTACAATATTTTATATATATATTATAACATGAACCTTGTAAATGAGTCAATAAACAAAGTTTTACGCATTTCGATTTATTTCAACTAAAACACTGTGCTATAATAAGATTTATTTAATATTATACAAGATACTATTTGTAAAACTATATTTGTAAAGAGCAACTGTGAGAGAGCAACTGCCTTTTTTACCAGCGGAAGTTTCCTGTAGGGACAACAATGCCGGCATTTTATGTTGATTGATTCGAAATCACAGCCTATTTGAATAAAGAATAATTTGATTTGATTATGCAATCCACAGAGTGTATATTAACAACTGTCATTAGCTGTCAAACATTTATAAAGATAAAATATTTTGAAAAAAAAATAGATGTCATACAAAAATCATAAATATTTACAAATGTAAATATAATATTACTAAAGATTTTTAGTGTAGATAATAGTGATTTTTAAAATATTAAATAGTTATAAAAATGATCACTTTGAAGTATGTTTTTTTTCTATAGAATTATGACTGGCCAGTGACATTTGGAAAAAAGTGTAAAAAGTATTTATTTACGACGAACATTTGTTTAACTTAAAATGTAACATAAATGTCGATACGTATTTAAAATGTACATTTAAAAAAAAAACAAATTATAGTCTATGGCATGTAAAGCGTTGGATACACAGACGATCATTGACCGGAAAAAAAAAAAACATGGCGCCGAGTCGTTTTAAACGGACTCTTTGTTTCTACGAGTGTTCCTCAGATGAGTTGGGTTATATGCATTGCGTTTCGCTTCACCAGTTGCATGGCATTCGATGGCTCATACAGCAATCAGTGAGTCAAGAATTTCTTCATACGAAAGTCGATGGACGAAGTCATTAGATAACGAAATGACACGTTTCACAGATAATATTATGCGTCACTGTGAATAAGTGTTGCCATTACTGTACACATAGTTTTTATATATAGATATACCCCACTTGTGTGGTACCAGATATCCATACAAAGGTTGTCTGCCTTGTGTGATAAAACCGCTCTTTGTACTTTATTGTATATTATTGTGAAGCTATTTACAGTATATATACACGAAATTCAACGACTGACAAAACGTCACATAGGTAATGTGGGACAGAGATAGTGCTCTACGAAACCGCAATTAGCTTATTGTCTCTTTCCAAAGGTCGATTTGATGTGCAATATTTATCGATCCTGTAAATATATCTTAACGTGTACAATAAAGAATATTAAATAAAAATAAATAGATATCGACAGTAATAATTTATTATATTCCAGTCAAATATGTTGCGATATATATGCGTTGTTTTACCTTGTAATTAAAATATTTTAACAAAGGTTGTCTGGTAGAGAGCGATAGGACTGCGGCTTGTACCATATAAATTATTTTTTTCCTCTATTTATTATCTATGGTGTACAAAAAAATGTTAAAAAATAAATATCATTTAATATATACCTATGAAAGAGGGGAGGAGTGTTAGCTTTTATTTACTATTTGTTTAGACGATTATTTACTTTTACTTTAGCTATGAGCCGTTTATTTTGAAAGTGACGTAAGTCACTTATTAAAAAAAAACCGAGTTAATGACATTTTTAAAAAATATCTCGACATTAAAACAAAGTAACTTATGCCACTTTCAAAGTAAACGGCCCATATTATGAAAGCTTCTTCAATGAGTTGCTATTGGATGAATAAAGTAAAATATTATCGATTCTCTTAAAGATAGATACTTACGCACGTATATACAGGATGATTTATTAAAGGTATAAAAGATGAATTTGATAGAAATTACAATCAAATTGGTCTTTCTTGTAATGGAATCAAACGTGTTCCGATTTAAAAACAGCAAGCAACAGACTCATTGTTTGTTTAGCATTATAATCATAATTTCCCTAATAAAACCTCCACTGCTGAGCACAGATCTTCACCATCGATTTCCAATAGCACCTGTTTGAAACAGCCTATATTAACAGTGTTCCGAAAATCTTAAGGTCACCTGTCAACCTGTTCTGTTGAATAGGGCGTGGTCTCTCTCTCTCCCTTCTCTTTACAGTTTGTACATGTTAATTAGTATAATATAATTGTTTGCAGAAAACCAAAAAATGGCCTGCTCCGTCAGCGATGCCCCCTCCCTGAAGGACCTCCCGAAGGTCGCCAATGACCTCAAGAGTCAACTCGAAGGCTTCAACACCAGCTGCCTTCGTGACGTCGACACCAATGAAAAGATCGTCCTCCCTTCAGCTGAGGGTATGTCCATATAACGAGTTATATTGCAACCACAATATATTTAATTACTTCATATAAACAATAGATTGTTTTAAATTTAAACTGAATTTAGTTTGTTTGTACATTTTTGTTTTAAATTCGTAGAACAAAGTAAACAATAGCCTAGAATAAAAATAAGGTCGTTTAGAGGTTTTCATTCATTTTCCTTAAACGACGCAATATGTTGATACTGGAATTATAATTTATTTAAAACGTTTGCGAATTGATTTCAAATTCACAAGATTTTGTTTATTTTCTAAAAGTATAATTATAAATGTGGAATTTTTTTTAAATTTTTCATTAATGGCAACATTTTGCATTGTAATAACGTATTCTTTTTTTGAATTTTTGTTTCTTTCTAATTATTGTCGTTATGTAAAAGCCACTCTCCTTTTTAAATAAAAATATGTTTTATTTTGAAATTTATTTTTTTATATTACAATTAAAAATGTACGATGGTAGTGAAATAAGTGAAAATACATATAATGTTATATATTTTTCGGATTAGATCATTTCTTTATGTATCAGACATAGCACAAGAAAAACAACACACAGCGCTTCTTCAAGATGTAGAGAAATTTCAAACGACTGCTTTAAGGAAGACGGATACGGTTGAAAAGATCGTGCTACCAAACGCGCTAGGTATCTTGTTTGCGTGGAGCCAAGCTAACAACTGTGCAGTAACCCCCTTATAACGCGATGCTATTAAGTCTCATTTATTTCTCCCTTATAACGCGAGGATTTTTCAAAGTTATATTTCTGTAATGTGTGATTTATATTGAAGACATGTAATTTAACTGTCTCTATATCCATATAAAAAATTAACTGTGTTTACAGTGTCATATACAGGATGATTTCCCTCGTATAACGTGAGGATTTTCCAAATTAATTTCTGTTATGTGAAATGTATAGTGAAAAAAATATAATTTAACTGTCTTAGGATTCATGTAAAAAATTTGACTGTGTTTACAGTAGCATATACATGGTGATTTTCCTCGTATAACGCGAGGATTTTTCAAATAACATTTCTGTAATGTGAGTTTAGTGGTGAAAAAATGTTAAAATGGTAAAAAAATTCTTTGGATTCATGTAAAAAAATATCTGTGTATACAGTTTCATATACAGGATGATTGATTATAGATATTACAGCCATAAGTTTGATAC
Organism: Battus philenor; assembly: GCF_028537555.1. Lineage (NCBI taxonomy): Eukaryota > Metazoa > Arthropoda > Insecta > Lepidoptera > Papilionidae > Battus > Battus philenor. The sequence continues at coordinate 13,796,821 of NW_027181676.1, read as the reverse complement.
GCCCTGTAGTTTCAGAAATAAATATGTAAGGATAATATATAAAAAAACGTTTTCAATATTAGGATTACTACATATTAAAAAAAATTTGTTTAATATCTGTCACTGAAGACTTGATGACAGAAGGCATTTGTCTGTCGCATTCTAATTTCAAAATTTAATTAGACATTTTTTAGAGTCATTACTTTATACAGGGTGATTGTAAATAGTTGTGTAAGTATGCTGACAAATTAGATATACATACACAACAAGTTTTTACGACAATAACCATCATTTATATATTTTTTTTTAATTTTTATAAAAATAAATAAGGTGAATATTTAAATGTGAATCATTTCTATATATAGCGTTATACGAGATAGGTATTGCGACGCGTTATAGAGGGATTACTTTACAGGATTTTGAGTGCGTATAAACCCACGCTGAACGTGTTGTGCTTCGAACATTATTAACTAAATTTCTCCATGTTACATACAGCCCAATACGTAACTCACCAGTTCCAATGATTTACCAATTGTTCAAATAATTTACATAAGTGTGAAAATCAATCGAGCGAAGTATTTATTTCTTCCTTAGTATATATAACCGGTGCGTAACATTACATGACCAATTTAAAATGTAACAATTTCATTAACATATTACATTGTTTATATATAACAAGCATGTACATCATTGTTTGGTCGAATTAACATTTCAATAGTAATATGCGAGGCTTCAAAATGGCATTGGATCACATGGAACGCAGAACAAATGGTCACGGGGTTGATAAGGTCCTGGAATGGCGACCACGGATCAGCATATGTTGTAGTATATATATCTCGTCTGACAATTTGATTTTACGACCAATTTTAAAGTCGGAAGTCGTTGGATTCAAACCCCTTTTGACCAGTGCCATGGCCAGATTCAAACTTTCTATATTGCCACAAATAGGCCTATAGCATTTTGCCGAGATATTTCATCGAGATTTTAAGTGGGCTTTAAAATTTGACGCTCTGACCCCGGGACCCCGTGACAAATCTAAATCTGGTGCTGTATATAGAGCATATATCGAGGGTAACTACCATACTATCACAACAGTTCTAGATCACGTTGATGATGATACGTGTAAAAGTCGAAGAAGCTGGTGACAGCTTCAAGGTAACATCCTCTGTCAATCCTGTTCGGCATTTCTTCTAGAGGAATAAAGATGATATAAACTTCACAGATTAGGATGCGTTTTAAGCCCTTCTGTCTTTATATTTAAGAATATTTATTTCATTTAGGTCAGTGTTTCCCAGGCCCACACAGCACAGGGGGGGCAATTTCATCGTTAAAAGGGGCATTTCGAGAGATTAATATAAAAAATATATATAAAGGGGCGTAAGTGTTACAACGGCTAAAAGGCATGGTACATTAAATGTTGGAAAAACTGATATAGCCTATATCTGATATAGTGTATATATGTAAACCTGCGTTTAACTTTATTAAAAATATATGTTGTTGTGATGTTTTTTCCTGCTTCTTCTACAAAACTATAACACTGCGAAGTCAAAAATAAAATTGATTAAAAAGAATATATAATAAGTTTATGATTAAGAGTTATGTTATAAGTTCCAATATTGAATACGAGTGTCATTACACGTACGAGTGTCATTATAGAGAAGTTCAATCTAATTCTGCTTCGTCTTTTTTGGACTCAGTAGACGCTCTCTGCCAAGCAAGGTCTGCTTCAAGATCGCCGCGATGACCGGTTCTGCGCTGCTCGCATCCAGTGTAGTTGATGGGGAACCTATACACCCCTGATTGTAGTCTCTATCGAATTGGGGTCTTCTGAAAATCATATCACGTACACGAGTGGTGATTAAAAATAATACTATATAGATATTAATACGTACAACTTTGGCTTTTACAGACGTGGCCGCTGAGAAAACTCAAAAATCGCTATTTGACGGCATCGAGAAGTTCGACGCCACCAGACTTAAGCATACGGAGACTCAAGAGAAGAACCCGCTTCCAGACAAAGATGGTATTGTATTATATTTTTTAAAGAGCTGCATGAGCGATACAAAGCCTAAAACACTATTATTTGCGCACACAATTGCCTGCAACCACGATTGGCTCTTGTTTCTTTTTATTTATTTAATATATATTTCCCCAAAACATTTACGCCGTCACTATCAAAATATCTTTTATGCGCAGTTTTTGGAAATTTCCTATTTATGATTAACACAATTAATTTTCTAATTTCTTATAGAAAAAATTTGCTATGTGAGTTTAAACATGACACGCACTACAGTCGCTAAGTAAAATTTGTTATGTGCAATTTTTGGAAATTTCCATATTTTGATTATTGTTAACAATTTTTAACCAAATGTTTGTTAAACAAAATAACTGCTTTATGACTACGCATTATACGATGAACTATATATAGTCTTACGAAAACAAGATATGTGCAATTTTTGGAAATTTCCTTATTTTTAGTGTAATTAACAGTTTCCTTGCCATTTTTTTGACATAAAAGACTATGCTCTAAACATTATACGTTACGATAAAAAAAAGGCTGTCCAGTTTTTGGAAATTTCCATTTTTTGATTATTACAAATAGTTAATGAAAATAAGTATTTTCTATAGCGAAAACTTTTAAAACATTACAAGACATGGTTTTTCTCTAATATTTCAATGTTATTATTTTTGCACATAACTAATTATGTGTGACTAGGATATGTTATATTTTGAAACACAAAATTTATAAATTCCTTTTGACAAATTTATATACGCTTTGTTGATTTTTTAAGAATAAGCTGGAATTATTTTTGCAGTCGTTTCGATTTTTAAAATGATATAGTTTAATGTCTTAACGGCATGTACATTTTTAATTGTATATTTGCTTCTCGAATAATTTATATTTGATACGCTTACAATTTAAGTTTCTTTGCAAAATGACATGCATTTTTGTGTGAATAGGGTTGGAGATTTAATCATTGTGTAATCTGTTATTTTTCCATCTGTACAGGGTGCTTTATTACACATGTAAATTTTTTAAAGAGATGAATGTATTTTGCTGTGAATGTACGCCCTATATAAGAATCGACTGTTTCAGTGCTATCAAGGATTAAATTTTTAACAAAAATTGTAACTAAAAAATATATAACTTTTTAAAGTTATTTCAAACCACATAAAAATAAAAACTTTCATTTCGTGGTTTATAGGGGAAAGCCTCAAAGAATAACAACAAATTATACAAATCACATAAATGATTTTTTTGTTATAATACGTTAGCATTCCATATTTAAAGCGAATAATTTACTGGAGTTTCTTTGATAAAACATATGATGAAATCGTGCTAATTAAAAAGAGAAAATAAATTAATATTAAATCAAATAATAAGTAATTAAAAACTTGCTTGAACTGTCACGGTTTTACACAAGCAAACATGTGGGCGGATATGCGTAAATGTAATGTGAGTGTGTGTGTGAATATACGCTAAATGGTAGAAAATATGCAAGATGAGAGAGAGAACAAAGAGAGAAATTGTGTAGAATGAGAGAGGGTAAGTAAAAGTAGGAGGGTGCAAATCCTTATCCCGAAAAGAAGATCGGGAAAAGAGTGTTTTTAAAACAAAGAGAACAAGAATGAAACCTTTTTAAACTTTTTTTTAATGTACGTCAAACGTAGTCTCCAGCCCTATTTCAAGGCATGTTTTTATCTTGCTTACGATTATGTTTATGCCCTGCACGATTCTGCTTATGCCAGTTGTCGCCGCGGAGAAGGCACACCAGAACCTACTGGACGGCGTGGAACATTACGACAAGACCCAAATGAAGCATACAACCACAGAAGAAAAAAACCCGTTGCCGCCCATCGAAGGTTCTTTTTATATTGCTTTATTTATGCCTTATTTAATCTGTGATTTACTTCAGCTTTTTTTTGCACTGCTAAGCTGTTTATATTTTAAATTCTTTATTTGAAATTAAGCTATAGACAAGGGATAGCGCTAAAGAAAAGCTCGGCGGGGTGGGGGCCGAGGGGAGAGATCATTAAAGCCGGACTGACGGATCGGTGTGACCGATACTCCTCCCGTCTCGTCAATGTGCTGGGTCACAAGTCACGATTCTCGGGGCTGACGACCCGAATAGCAGTTCTAAAGTGGCTTCGCATTGCGTAGACGTTCTCTGTCATCGACCATACTTCTCATCCTCCTCATTCTTGCTTCGTCACACTCACTACTAATGATTGTGAATAGTCATTTTTATTAAGTGCCTTGCCCGACCTTATTCTTTCTAGAATTCTTACGCCCTAATTAACATATATTTATACCAAAGCGAAAGGGTTAAACTCGTGTCGAGTCCACTATAAAATTGCCCCCCTGTGGGGTGTGACCTTCACGTTGGGAACCCCGATTTGGACTATTTTTGAAAACTTATGGCGAAATATGTTAATTCATCAATGCCGGTGTGGTACTTCGGCTACTGCGATATCGAGGGTAGTCTAATCTTTCTACCAAAGCTCAAAGTTCTAGAAATAAATTGATTTTCAGTCTTCAACAGGTAATAAAGAGAGAATGCTGTTATATCTCTCGGTTCTTCGGCTGCATCCAAATTCACTATGAATAAATTCCTATTTATATCTTTGACTAAGTCGTAGTACTTAAGCCAGTGTTTCTAACTAAACCTTTTTTGTGCCAAGCCCCCCCTTAGCCTTTCTAAAATTCTTACGCCAAAATTTTATATTAAAGCGCAAGGGTTAAACTCGATTTCATTTTAGAATTATCCCCCTTAACAAGAAAACAGGGCGTCATATGGGGCGTGAACCCCACATTGGGAAACACTGGGTTAACCTCAGTTGTGTTTTTACGTATATTTGTTTTTAATACTTACTAGAATAGACTAAAGTCGATGTATTTATATTTTAGTCTGTTCTAAATTGATATGGTCAAAATGGCCAGAATGAAAAAGAAATCAAGACATTGTCTCTTTGCCTCTGTTTGTAGCATAGGTCTGCTCGAAAGATCGCTACAATGACTTGCTGCAACCGTAACTATATTACCAGTACATCTAGTTCATAGGCTTAATTTGTCCTGCCTATTGCCACCTCATACGAGCAGTTCTTCTGGCTATGTCGGTGACCTTGATTTTTCTGTAGATCTTACTTTTGATTGGATTTCGCAATCAAGCTTCAAACATTGCCCTCTCCATTGCTCTCTGGGTGACCTTGATCCTTTTTACGAGGGCCGTCGCAAGTGACCAGATCTCGGAACAGTATGTCATCAGCACAAACATTGGTCAAAGACCTTCGTCTTCAGACAATGCAATATTAAGAGAAGAAGTTTGAGAGCTTCTTGAACGCTGCCCATACAAGTTGAATCCAGCGAGTGATCTCTTTCTTTTCAATCTGAACGGTTTATCCCAGGTACATAGTCGTCTCCAACTGCCAGCGTAGCACCTCTGAATACTTAAGTATTCACGATATAGATATTATACATCGTATAAGCCTTATAATGTATTATTTTGAAAAAAGAATTCATAAAAATTTCTTAAACTTTTTTCTGGATTTCAATGTGATATTTTTTTAACAGCTATCGAAGCTGAAAAGGAAAAGAATAAGTTCCTGAACGGAATCGAGAACTTCGACCCCACCAAGCTGAAGCACACCGAAACCTGCGAGAAGAACCCTCTTCCAACAAAGGACATCATCGAGCAGGAGAAAACAGCTTGAATTCCCAACATTAATTATTAACCAGCAATTATATCTCGCTAGTATCGCCGTATTTTAGTATCAATATAAGTTTTTTTATAAGTAAAAGGCCCGTTTGCGTCGTCCGTTGACACATTAAAAAAAATAATGTCAAGTGACATTTTTTGACGTTCAATTTTACACATTCGATTTACAAAATTTACCGCCAAAACGTAAAATCTTCCTACAGGCGACATAACTGCGCGGGAAATACAAGGCTGATACAGATAATACAACTATTTTTGTCAATGAATAAATTAGAATTAATTCAATTTTAATAATTTTATACTCTGGTCACCCCGTGCCTGTTTATGATTTTTTTTTATAATCTACGGTGTAATTGAAAACGGGCTTCGTAAATCGGTCATTATCATTAGTATATAGGAAACCAAATTTTCTATGTCACTTTTAACATGATATAATATGCAATAAGTGTATTTTATGAGCATTTTTATTTAATTTATATACTAAAGGTTATTAATTAAGATCCTGTACTGATATTATATTAAGTTGGGGACACACTGCACTCCAAATTAAATTTATTTATATTGAATATAATTTTATTTTTATTTTTTTGCTTTCTGCATGGTGTTCTCTATATTTTAGTTGAGAAAATTAATTGACTGAGAGAAACGTGCATCGAATTCGGAATGTATTAAATTAGGGAGTGTAGTTACCAAGTGTAATTTGGTTACAAAAGCTTTTATTTCAGCATTATATACCAGGCAACGCCTGAAGTAGTATTAAACGCAATAAGGAATGCTCAATTCTATATCAGAACGCTAAAAGTCTGTCATATAAAGCAATAGTCTATGTCTTTACCATACGAACAATAATTTTTATACTAATATACTGCATTGTGTGCAAGCACAATACATTGTTCACTATTTTAATACTCTAAAGATGCCAATAAAAACCATTTTATCGACAATTTGTATGTTTTACAGACGGTGCTTTTTTAAATATAAAATGAACAAAAAAAATTGTTTTATTTTAACTCAACCCTTATTTGTATAATATCCGGTATATGATTTGGCACATCGAGGCCTTTGTTTAACCACTTCGCTTGTCGGTCACAAAACCATACGCATAGCCGAGCGTCTACTATAATCGACGGCCGTAATATGAATTCACTCGTACCGAAGTGGTTCAAGGAGAGAAGCAGAAAAATTGTCCTCTTAAAGAAGAGATTTTCGTGGGTACCATAAAGTCTAAGTTTTAGGTAAAAACATCCATTTGTCTACCACCTATTAATTTATTTATTATACAGGTGATTGGTTATTGGTGTAAAGACCTGAATGGTGATCAATCTTAAAACTCTTGAAATTAGGGAGGCTAATATCTTCTGACAGTATAGTCTGCAGGGACAGATAGTAAAAAGAAATAAATTTTAATACAAAGCAATCCAAATTATGAAAAAATTAGTATATTATCATTACGTTATTTATTATTTCTGAAACCGTATAAAAAATTGACAACAGAAGAGCATACATTCATCCCTTTAAAGCTTTTGTATCTGTGACCACAGGCAGGATTACTAATTTAAAAAAAACTTAATGTAAACATGGCGGCTTATGTGTACGCCATAACTACAAAATTGATGATAAAGATATTTACTTAGTCTGTCATTATTTGACAGTTAATTGGGTATACATTTATCACTGTAGCTTCAACACCTATAAACAATCATACCCGTATATATTTTCTCCATGTATATATTATAAATAAGAAAGTATATTTTTTTGTTACTATACAAGATCTGTAAAGTCGATAAAGATGTACCCTAGGGTTTGAGGTTATGTATAAAGCAAAATGCAACTAATAAAAAGTAAAAATATATGATTATTAAATCTAATGAGAAGCAGTATTGGCAATTACCATATTTTTGGTTGTGACACAAATGAGATATGTTTCAATACATCATCCACCGCCGTCGTCACCAGGAACTTGAAAACATGACTTTTAAATTTATATAGATTTTATACAGTAACCTCCGTGAAATTCGAAATATTATTGTGAAAAAATCCTTAATGGTGCACCATTACAAAAATCCCTACCATATTTATAAACTAATCTGTTATGATATACATATTATTATAATGCTTTGCAATCGAATCGCTTTAAAATTGACGCAATGTCATACAAAACTATAACACAGCTTTAGCGAAATAACTCTATATTATTATTAATAATATTATATAATATTTACATTTTTTATATATTTAAGTATCTCATTGTCTTTTGTTCAAATCGTTTGTCGTTAACAAAATGGCGGGTGTGCGCTTTAGACTTGCCGAAAATACATATTTTTTTATTGAACGTGGTATTTTAAACACACACTAACCTCCTAACATTTTAAAATAATGATTTCCATTTTTGTGGTACCAATTTAAAACAACACTAAACCTCAAAAGCACATTTTGCTACAGAAAGGCATAACAGAAGCAACGATAATTATTAAAATATATAACTTATGTATTTTTCATATTTAGGCTGTACATTTGTAATAGTTTTATATTTATTTATACGTTTATCATAGATCTTTTGATATTTAACTTGCGAATTTACGTATTTAATGAATATTATTATTTATTTTATTGACAGAACTTTTAAATCAGCCTATTTAAAACAATTACGAATAAATATAACAGGTAGGTCACTACATTTTAATAACCAATAAAATTAGACGATTGAATATTAACCAAAAATAAACATTGCCATTGATAACATAGTATTTCAATTCTTGAGCAAACATTGCATCTTAAGTTTATTCAAAAAAAATATATTACGAGAGTAAATATATATATATAGAGTCTGCATAAACCATTACAGTGATGAAAGATTTGAAAACAAAATAGCTAGATTTTGTTTTCAAATCTTATAATAGACGACATATGTCATATTTTCCTTGAGATTAAAAGCGGTAAGTAACATTAGCCTAACCTTAAAAAATAACATTCTTCGATACTAAATGCCTCTGTTCAATAAGGATTCACATATATATTTTCTTTGTTGGCTTAGCCTTATCGCTGCTGCCGAAGCCCAGCTAATCAAGGTTTATTCTTATTTTATATTTTAACTCAAGGGGTCCTATCGTGCCCTTAAATTAATAAAAACAGTCGTTTCAAAGAGTAACAAGGCATAAAGACAAGAAAGAACAAGTTCTAAGTGTTTCAAAAGTCTTTTTATATATTCATAGCGATAATAGATATTTACCTCTACTAAACGTTATTCTACATCAAATCTATCAATACGTCTTTATATTAATTACCATTATTTAAGAAAATATTAATAACAGGTAAATACATTATTAAAAGAATAGTTTTTTTAACATGGCTACATTTAAAAGCTTACAATTTCTATTGATGAGTGTATGGTTATTTAAATCGATAGCTGCCATATCTATGATTACTACGGAAATGTAAAATTAAAGTGCACAACTCCATATACTTTCAATATTTAATTCGCTTAACTAATATTAAATAACTAAAACCAAATACTTTTTATATTTATTGAAATCATATTCATTTTAGATACTAGTAAAATAACGGACAAGATAATATTTAAAATTTAATTTCGTTTTAAAATCTTTGATAATATTTATATATTTATACTTAATAAAGTTATAACCCGTTATAAGTAAACTGCATATGTCTGTACCTGTATATGTATATACTCGAAATAGATGATATTATTGGAAAAGTAATATTTTTAACGAAGTTAAACGTTTTATTTTAATTATTTGTCGGAAGTACATAAACAATTTATAACATACCAAAACTATAGAAGATTTTTGTCTATGGTAACATTTACGCAAAAATGCTATTTTGATGTAATTTTGATTTTCCTTCCCGCCGGCACCTGACGGTTTGCGTTTGGCACGTGCAATTTTTTCTTTACATTAAATAAAACAGCACTTCTCATCTCTAAAACTGCTTGTCACTGATGCTGACTGCTGGTAAATATTATTTCGGTAAGTGAATTATATTTTATAGCATCCGCTGTGTTATATTTTGCACGTGTTATTTAATGTATACCGAGAAGCAAAACAACCATTTGCATTTGCAAGACAATGTAGCTACGATATGGTATACGATGAGTTTTTATTTATATGAAATTATGATTGTGCTCGCGAACGTCTGTTATACTAGCCGTGTGACATAGTTACGAGTCAATTGTTATTGTTTATCTTCAGATTGCTAGCTGGTTGTTACAATGACGCCTTCTCCTATACGTTATCGAGTGCCTTGGAAAGTAAATAAACGTTCGTCCGAGCCGGACAGATGGCTTGACGAAATGGGTTTTTTTCGAAAACACACCGCTAGAGATTCCAGCTGCCTTTTCCGAGCAGTGTCCGAAAATGTCTATAACACTCAGCGTTATTTTCATAAAGTTCGCTTGGACTGTATTCAGTTCATGTCTTCCCAGAGACATCTTTTTGAAGGGGTAGGTCTGCAAATATTTTAAATATGTTAATGTGAAAACAATATGATTTAATTGTAATTTTTATTTTATATTTCGTAGTCATTGACATGCTCTTTTGAAAATTATCTCAAAGAGATGTCTAATCCAACCGAGTGGGGTGGGCTTATTGAAATTTCTGCTTTGAGCCACTTGTATAGGTAAGATTGGTTTTCATGATCTAGTTGAATATTATACAAAGATACATTGGCCTAAAATTTCTCAATGAATACTTTACAGGCGTGACTTTGTAATTTTTGAAGCCAACAAGGGTCCACAAACAAAGATTTGCAATGGTTATGGCAATACAATTCACTTATTCTATTCCCCTGATACTAAGCACTTTGATGCCGTTTACACAAAAGAGTTCATTAATGCTTCATCATTTTGTCAATGTAAGTCAAAATATAATAAAACGTCCATCAATAATCTCTTTATAAAATTATTGTACAAAATTATTTTAATTATAGCACTGGTCTATGAAATACTTTATGATGGTGTTTACAAAATTAAAGACCTCCCTTATGCTGTTGATAAAATGCTCCATGATAAGATGCCTACAAATCACTTTGAATATTTCATGTCTGAGAATATAGAACGTAGAAAGAAACAAAAAGAAAGAGCTAAAATCTTCATTGAGACAGTTAGTGATGAAGATAAGGAGAAAAACAGTAATGCTGTGGCTTTAAAATGCAAGCATCATAGTGAGGATTTGGAGAAGGGAAGTCTTTTAAAGGAGTCACTTAGCATTTTCGTATTCAACCGTAGCCTCATTCAACTAGAAAATGTTTGTATAAACTGTTTGAATGTAAACAGTGCTAAAGATTTACTTGATAATGGTATTACTCCATTCCCATACAAGGTGGCGAAGGCTTTAGATCCTGATATTTATAGAAATATAGAATTTGATGTATGGAGCGATCTGAGAAGAGGTACTTTCATTTATTATTTTTTTTCTTTGCAAAAACTATGCAATTGTTATTTATTCACCAAAAATTCACTATTAAGCACAGGCGAAGTGTTTATGTAGTGTGATCGTCATTTTTAATCACTATAGTGACATATATATCAAATCTTGTAATATCTGTGCTTTGCAGAGTTTCGTTATGGAGCTAGATATTCTGACGGTACTACTTTACAAGTAGGCGTTAAATGTCTTTGCAAGCTGCAATCAGATCAGTCTGTTCCATACCACTGTCATATCCAAGAGATGCGGCCAGATGGTGGTCCATGTCTTGTCTTCATCGAAGAGTTGGGGGAGAAAAGAATAGTCGGTTATGACCAGTTGGAACCCCTGCCGGTTGAGGAGATCCGACCATGGGCGCCACCTTATAGGTTTTCGCGCACTAATTCTCAATTCTTGACACTGAGCCAAATGATCCAACAAATAGGTGCGGAATATATATATATATATATTTTATTGTTTTTCTGTTCTATATCGCATGTTATAGAATAAAGAAAATTTAATTGATTTTCTAAAATATAGGCAACATCACTAGAAAGCAAAGTATAAAAGGGCGAATTAAGAAAGTTGATGAGGTCAAAAGCCCCGAAAAAAGCCCTCAGAAGTCTATGGATTGGAAAGATGATAAGATTGAAGGGGAAATGACCCAATATGTCAACCAGACAGTTGACTATTCCACTTACCAACATCTGGATTTCTTTAACTTTGAACCAATGCCTGTTAGTGTTTCATTTATGTAGATTTTTATTGTATCTTGTAAGCATATCACTTGACTTAATGCTTAATATAAAAATAATGCTATTTAAGAAACTAAAAACAAACTTATGTTAACATGACAAGTTAACTAATTATCAACAAAGATAGTATACATAAATTTATATTATATAAGTACTTAGCAAAGAAATTCATTGAAACAGACAAGAAAGTGAATTAAATCAAGCTGTAGCATATATATTATACTTATATATATGCTACATGTCTTATTATTACTTTCTGAATGACATAACAGGTAAGCTAGATATTTTAGTCAAATTTAGTTCAAACACTTGTAAATGCAAATATTTAACTACCCACATCAATGGAGCATATTTGATCATTTAATGCTACAAAAATGTAGAGAAAGACATTTATAAATGTATTAATAATATCTGTATACATAGATACTGTGATATGTACCTGTTTGCAGACAAATAATATAAAAAATCATTATTTTGGTATAGGAACACTAAAATTACTGTGCTGTACTTATTTACTTCATGATACAATGATATACAGGATGTCTGTAAATGTCAAATAGGGTGATTGTACTCATTTCTTACTTATCTTGTATTTCTAATCAACATGTTAGGTTATAATTGGATATAGGTTTCATTTTGGTTCACTAACGAGTTGATTATACAAACTCTCTAGCTTTTGTTAGATGTCTGCACTTTCAGCCTTGTGTGTGTCACAGGGCCTGCAATTGGAGATTAGCAAAAATGGTACATGAACTATAAATAGAGAATAATTACGTAAAAAACCAAAATTAAGTGTATTACTCCAAGGGGACACAACATGAAATACAAAGTTAAAAATGAACTAAGTTACAAAGTGATTATTTTAAAATTAAGTATTTAAACTATCTTTATGGAACTGTATAGAACCTATTAACCCTAGCTTCTTAATTAAAAGAATACATTGATAAGAAGAGAAAAAAAATTATTATAATTATCTTGAATAACATATAATAAAAATAATTAATGTCAAAATATGAAATAAAATAAAATTACAACAAAAAAAATGTTAGTAAAGTTTAACTAATTTTTAATAAAAAGCATATTTTAAGTTCATGGTCTGACGAAATATTCCATTTTCTTTTTAAATAAAATGAAAGTATTTTCAGTCTGTACTTTATAAGGTTATTTATGATAAAATGTCATTAAAAAAAGAAGTATGAATTTTATAAATTTGTGAATTTTTTTAATAAATTTTCTAGAGTTATCCTCTACCTTCAAATTCAATTACAATTTAATTTTGATTTATGGAACATCCTGTATTATAATGATCATAGAAGTGTTCAATGTTATAGCTGTATTTTAGTTAAAAACTCTTATTTTAATATATAGAATTAAAAATTAAATGTGTTAAATGCAATAATATGGTATGTTAGTTAGGCTTTTATTGGTGGGTATACCATGCCAATAAATGCACCTATGACAGTAATGTCTGGAACTAGCTGAATGTGGGCAGCGAAAGATCAGACCAGAGGCTTATGCCTTTCAGTGGGTGTCTACCTGATATGATGAAAATAAATCAATGAACATAGGTTATAATGTTAGTAAATCTAAAATTATTTCATCTATTTAATTCACAGATAAAATATAAAAAAATATTGAATTGATTCAGTCAAGTGAGATGTTTATGAAGCCATATCGTAGCTAGGTTGAATAATTATTTATTTTCCAGGGTAATTTTAATAATGATTTTGTAGCGCAAGTAGTTTAGTTGCTTTTGTGTTGCCATACTTATTTTTTTTTAGTATTTATATTGTCTTGAAAAAGCAAGAAGACGAAAATGTAGCAACTTACAATTAGAGAGGTTTTTTTTCGCAAATTTTCTGTGTAAATGATTTTAACGTGTAATGAGCGACATGTTTATTGGCTAAAAAATTCTGTAACTAAAAAAAAGTAGTGTTTTTTTTTATTTGAATGTCAAAGGTATAAATTTAAAGTTAATTATTAGTTTATATTGTATACAGGTGTAAAAGCGTTAAATGGATGAATTTATAGCTTATTTGCTATCAATTTATATATGTTACATCCTATAAAAATATATAAATAATTTTAGAAATAATAATGTAGATATAGTAAAATTTTAATAGTATTACAACCAAAATTTATTGGCGTTTCGTATTTTTAGAGTTTCAGTGATAACTGACAGGTTGATTTGAAAGAGGTGTTAGTTTTTTTAGTAACGAATTTATTGTATGTGCTATAAATAATCATCCTGTGTACATTCTTATTGATTGTGAAATACAAGAAGGTAGGCTCTGGTGAAAAATTATGTCTTAATAACCTACTATATTTTCGTTTTCATGCAATGAATGTTTTCATTCAAAGGTATTTTGTTATACTTTTTTTTTTCAGATCAATGTGGTCTAATATAAGATACAATAATCTATAGATCTATACAATATGTGCATAGATTTTTAAATAATTATTATATTTTGTGAAACAATTTGTAAGTAATTAATAATTGCAGTTGCATTAGCAAATGACTTCATTATTTAATAAAAGATTATGATAATGGTCGGTTCCTTTAAAATAATTACAGTTCAGTAAGCAGTTGTATGTATACATACTTAAAAAATATGTTTGTATTTGGAGATAATTTGGTACAAACATCATACAATAAATATGGTTTATATAAAGTTTGAGATATGAAGATGAATGCATATGTTTAATAGGTTGAAGTAGAAGCATTGCCCCTAATGGTGGACTGCAGACCAGCTACGGGCGCTCCGCCCCACGAGATGCACGCCCAGCACCCTCATAACGGAGCCCCTCATGAGAATCATCACGCTCAAGTAATTATATTTAAGTAAGAAAAGGACCAATATTTAGCCACTTCCGCACATGCAGCGGTAGTCGTGCAACAAAGTGCACCGCCCGCCAGCCCGCTGGTAAATGCGCATGCGGCAAAAAATGCGAATTACACAACTACCACCGTTAAATCACTTAACACGTGTTTCACCCCTCCACGGGGCATCTTCAGGAGTTATGTTACACCGATTAGTGCCAAACACAGAGTACCACTAATTGGCGGGAAGGGGCTATATTTTGGTCCTTTTCTTACTTAGGATGGACTACTACCGCAAAATAACGCCTGATTCCATTAAATAATTATATTTAATTTCCTTAACTTCATTCGTCTTAGAATAACATGTTAAAACTTGCAAAGTTCACTGTCCACAACACTTGGTCAGATATGCAAAGGGTTGTTGGATTGTCATGGGCTGAATGGCAGCATAAATTTCCATACTTATATCAAATTACACATGTCACATTTTTTAGAGTTTTAGAAATATAGTAGATAGAATACAGTAGAAGGTTCCACAGGAAACAGCTAAATTTTGAAAGTGGTCTATGATAAAATGAGTCTGGGAACATCTGATGTAACATACTACTATTATCAAAAAGTAATGTGAATTTGTTTATAAAATGTACATTCTTTATTTATTCTTCCAAATAAATTTCATCTTCTTCAAAGTATCTTTGTCTGATGAAACGCATTTTTGCCAACAATTTTTCCAGTCCTGGAAACAGACAGATAGTAGAAAAGTGTTTTGCAGTACAGCTCTAGACTTTCTTTGATTAGGTTTATATCTTCTCTATTGTGTCAAAACGGCGTCCCTGCATTGGCCTGTAGGTTGCATGATAGCAGAATGATATCAGTCGAGTTTTTGGCAAAAAGTGGTGAAGAACCAATGCAATGTGATATTGACCTGTTTGAGATATAAAACATCCATAAAAATAGTTTGGGCCAAGATGATATTACAACTTTGGACAAACATATGCATGGCAAATGTAACAGACAGTACTACAAGCATAGAAAAAATTATCTGCCTTCATAATGCCTGGGTGTTTTAAATGACAATTTCACCTTACTTTTTGATCACAATAGCATATATAATTTTGTAATGAAATTCTAGAATGTGTCTTTTTGTGATGTAAAAGAAAATTGATTGATGTTTGTTTCTTAGGCTGCTGGCAGCGGAGCAGGAGACATGGGAGGGCATCCGGTCACCTCTCCGGTAACTGCTAGGGCCTCCACACCGGCTGCAACCAATACACTGGCAACTTACACGGGTATGTCCATTGGCCATTAAATATATATTGATTTATACAAAAAAAAAATATGGTGTCTAAAATATATATATATATATATATATATATATATATATATATATATTAAACTTCGAAATTGTATACTTAATTTATGTCCCTTCACAAAAAGTAAATGTTTCATTGATAATAAATAATGTAATTATAATAATGTGACAATTTTTAAGAAAAAAAATTTCTGTCGCTGTGGTCAAGTTTATGGCTTGTTGTATTATAATAAATAAAAGATATAATATTTATATTGATATAATTAATAATATATTGATATGTATACAAAATAGTAATAATATGGTGTTTAAAATATAAATAGATATTAGAAATTTTTTAATTTAATTTTTAACCAAAATTATTATTAAACTCTGCGGTATTGTAATTAATATACGGGTTGATTGGTTATGATTGTAAAAGTTTAACCAATAAATGTATGATGCCCTTATAATATGAATGTTTCTGACCAATGTGTGTTGACTTATCGTATATGGTCTTTCATCCTCAGCTTACATTTATTATGCTTGGTATACTGTATCCATAAATCAATTAATTTCAATTGAAATTAATAATTTGTACATACATATACTCACTATAAGCAGGTGCACCAAAATGTTATAAGTAACCGGCGATTAATATTGCACCTTTAGAAAGAGACAATCGGCTAATTTCGGCTTCGTAGATCACTATCCATGTCCCACACTACCTATGCGACGTTTTGTGAGTCTTTGTATTTCGTGCGACAGAGACAACGCTCTACGAAGTCGAAATTAGCCGATTGTCTCTTTCCAAAGGTCGATTCTCAATATTTATCGCCGGGTACTGTACTTGTTGTAACATTTATTTAGAGGATTTGAATGTATTTGTTCTGCTATTTAAATCAATAAATAAGACTTCTTATAATAAAATCCAGTAAATATGTATTAACATTCATTTTTATTAATTATTAACGTTTTGGAATTAGTGAGTCATTAAACTTAAATGTACAAAATGAAGGTTCAAGAAGTATTGACGGAAGAATCTAGATAACTCTCTAATAGACTCTAATAGTGAATTATGTACTGTAAACATGCTACATGCGTATATTATGTCCTTTTTTTTTTATTGGCCCCGCTATTGGGGGCCTCTCGTACCCCTATCTTTGGTGGGACAGGGACTTTATGGGCAATTTTATTTATTCACATAATTATTTTTTATTTTCATTCTCTACTTTCATACTTGACATAATCTTTCATTCTATTCTTTTATGCCACAATTCTGCTTTCTTTCCCTTTTGCTCTGTTTACCTTTCTTTCATCCTCTTTTCATTTTACATTTTCTTAATTTCTATTTTTATTGTATCACATTTTTATCTATTCTATATCACAGTTTTATATTATTATTTTTTTAACTTGTCTTGTTAATTTTTATTTGTTGTCTATGCCTAACTTTTATTTCTTTCTATTGCATATTGTGTGATTCTTTTGCAATAAGAGAGGAATTCTTCCCTGGTATCCTTTCCGCTTATCAGGGAGGCTATTGACTCCTGCCTGATTTCAACGTTCAATTATGTCCTATTTAAGTATGATTGTTTGTTAATTATATAATAGATAAATTGACACTATTGTCCACCATTACAAAAGTTGTATATAGGGTAAATAAATAAATGGTTATATTAACTTTGTGCCGTAGGTGGTGTGGTGTCGTGTCCAGCGCCGAACGTCGTGGGCGTGGGCGGAATGCCGGCTATGCCGGGCATCCCTGGAGGCTTTGCTTGTGCTCCTCCGTATTGCAAGCCGGTGGTGTGGTGTGCGCCCCATTCGCACTTACCGCCTCCACCGCCGCCGGGCGTCAACCTTCAGGCAGTTCGCAGCGTGCAGCCCAGTGGTTCTGACTTGCCCATGATTGGTAACGAATACGGTAAGAAAGCGAAACTGGTAACAATCTTTATTTTACTAAGATACGGGAAATAAATATTAATATAAAGAAAAAAAAATAACAGACTAATTAAAAAAATTTATTAAAGATCTTAAAAATAGGTGTATTTATTGAAATAATTAGTGAATTTAAATGTTTAATGTGCATAAAATAATGGGTTGGTTTGATTAATACTAACCACTACCGTTCAATTGCCGAAACCAATCCGCTGAGACAAGACGAGTACATAAAATAATGATTACTTGAAAATATCTTAATTTCTTTTGTGATTAAGTTATTATGTTTTGTGTAAATTTTACAAATTTGAATTTAAAAAAAAATGTTAAGGATTTAAGTAAGAAAAGGACCAATATTTAGCCACTTCAGCACATGCAGTGGTAGTCGTGCAACAAAGTGCACCGCCCGCCAGCCCGCTGATAAATGCGGCATTTCATCCATTAAATATGTTAAGAATTTTTCTAAAATAAACGACCTTCCAAATTCAGTCCAACCATTTTATTAACTATTAAATTAACCAGAACAAACAGACGGATAGATAAGAATTTAAAAAAATGTAATAGTACATGTAGTAAAAAGCGGTTATTTTAATATTACAAACGGACACTACTATTTTATTAATATGTATATATATGTATAGACACATAAAGCACAGGTTAATTGGATAGTACTTAGTCTATGTTAGACTAATGGCTATTATCAAATATTATTATTAAAAATTATATTTGTTTCAGATGTGGCCACTCTTCGCTACTACTTCAATCTGGGCCTTGAGTGTATGTGGGCGGCTTACGGAACCCCGCCACAGATACCGCCACGTCCATACACTCAGCGGGATCTTTCTCAGGTATGTACTGACAGAATAAGAATACACAGAGTCTCTGTGTTTGGCACTAAGCGGTGTAACATAACTCCTGAAGATGCCCCGTGGAGGGGTGAAACACGTGTTGAGTGATTTGACGGTGGCAGTTGTGTAATTCGCATTGTGTGCCGCATACGCATTTATCAGCGGGCTGGCGGGCGGTGCACTTTGTTGCACGACTACCACTGCATGTGCGGAAGTGGCTAAATACTGGTCCTTTTCTTATTTAGGATGGACTTTCGCGAAGTAACGCCTGATTCCATTAGATATACAGACAGAATTCTCGAACTCAAACATATATATATTATAGTATATAAAAAATGTTTATAAAGCATGTTTAGTCTCCTTTTAAACATTTACTCCTGTCAATAATTATATTAGGTGGACCGGAAAGTAATGTCACTTTCTTAAGATAAATTCACAGTTTCTATTTCTAATCAACAATATGAATATATTAATATGTTGTTATATAAGGTGAATACCTTTGTTATCAACCACCTTTTGCCATCTAGTATACAAATCAATGCTGGAGCAGTAACAAATCAATCAGTTTCTGTGTAAAATATATCGACAGAAACAATATTACTTTCCGGTCTCCATACTATATTGAAAGGTATAAAAAAAGTTAATATGGTGTCTAAAATATAAATAGATATTTTAAATTTTCAAATTGTATATAATGCATATGTATATTTAATAATCAATGGTTTCAGAAATGATAACGCAATGATAATATAACATGAAAAGTTTTTAAAATTCAGATTACTACTACATATTAAAAAATAATTATTGTTTAACATCTGTCCCTGCAGATCTTGTACTGCAAAGTTTACTAATAAACCTTAGTGATATCACTTATACAGGATGATTGGAAATGAATATTGAACATCATAAATCTATGTCAAAAATTTATAAATATAGCAGATCGGTTTCTAGAAATGTGAGAAATGTATAGACTGAGCAGTAGGTAACAAGCAGTTCTTAGATGTGAATGTGTTGAGTAAGCATTATTACGGATTGTATCAATATCCTGTTTCCTCAAAGCCCATATATGACAATAACAAGTTTGCAATGAACATTAGATGAAGGTGACTTCAGTTCTAACGTGGTTTCACGAGGAATCGATCTTCGACTCAGTTTAGTAACTTAAAAAAAAATTGATTAAAGTGGTTTTTAAAAACGAAATCTATCAAGTTTCCTGAAGTAATTCGAATAATTTCTCGTCTGAAATGGCCGTGGGCGGATATCATAAGTACTACCAATGGCGGTTTCGGACAAAAAGTTCTCGAATGGCGACGACCAAGAAGGCATAAACAAATAACATAATTATAATATGGCATGGAAAAACGTTTTCATAGTTCGTATTACTTATTAAAAATTAATAATTGTTAAGAATTATTACTAAGTTTTAGCCCTCTTATCTTCAAATAGATAAATTAATGTAACATATTTCAGAGTGATCTCTTTATACATGGTGTACAAATTAAAGCTTTTTGCTGTCAAATGATTATATTTGCAACTTGCAAAGCTTTGCCATGTAGGAATTTTCCATTCGTCGACTAGATGTCAGTTAGGAATAGATTATACAAAATTGCACTCACAAGAATAATGAGAAACTACTGGTGTATTTGTAGAAATGGTTTATTGATTTAATTCGGTATGTTTTATGGGTTTCTATGCTTCATGATTTCAGGATATTACTTATATTTAAATGTAATCTCTCAGGACATGCAGCAAATGTCCCTGCACGAGCGTCCTGGCATGAACCACTCCGGGGAGCAAAACCACAAGCATAAGCTGGGTGATAAACCCAACATCAACAACCAGGGGAAAGGCAATGGACAGAGGCCACTTCTGGGACCCAGGTATGTAATATACTGTTTCTTCTAAGACATCTCATAATAATTATTTTTCATTAAAAGTTACTCAGATATATATGTCGTTTTATAAGACAATTTCTCTTAACTATGTAGGTATATGCTTCAGATACACAATAAAGATGTGTTCTGAAACAGATATATATATAAAAACTTTAAACATGGTTGGTAGGTAATAATAATCACACACTTAATGTTCTACACCATTATCCTGAAAATACCTGAAAATAGAGGAACGACATCAAAGTCATTATTTAAATTGTCGATTCCTTTAAAAAGTTTTTTTCTGTTTTATTTTAAATTATCACTAACATCTCAAATACCAACTGCTTTATCGACCGGCGGCCGCAATGGGCGCCATTATAACACCATCACTAACAACGCCATCTAAGAGGTGTCAAGGTTAAACAGCTGCTTTATCGACATTAAATAAGCGCAGTACAAGACAAAATAGAATTATTAAAGAAAATAGTTTCTTTATTTATATTTCCTTATTAGCATTTGTTCTTTCTCCCTGCACAGTATCTTTCATGCTTTTTCTTTCATTATTGTATTCAAGCATCGTCTTTCATGCTTCTCCATTCCCAAATTATCACAGATTATTTTTCACAATATTCTCATAATTGCTATTGGTCACATCCATCTAAATTATCTTGTGGAATTAAATACGAGCTCTTTCCATAGTAACATATCCTTTGATTTCCACAGGGCAGTAAAAATTAAGTATAAACATTTTCAAAATATTTAAGTAAATTTTACTTAACCTGTCAGGAACGAATTTTTTAAATGATAAATGATATATTATTGTTTATAATCCTGCACATCCAGAGCAAGCGATTTTAAACTGTATTTTTAAAATGATTTGATATAATTTAGCCTACTTTTATTTGGGCAAATCTGACCCATTTGCACCTGGAGAAATTGGACAGATATGTCCATAGGCAGTTGAAAGTTCATTACTTAGATGACTTAAACTTGGATGTACAGATTCAAACGCGGTGGAAACGGCCAGGAAGGTAATCAGAACAACTATCACAACCAGAACAAGGGTTACAATAATATGGGGAACAAAGGTCCTAATAATCGGTGAGTAATGATTTTGTTTTTGATACTTGATGATGTGTAAAACGATGTGTGAAATGTTTGAATATTGTAAACTTTATTCGTTACATTTCATAAATATAAAAAATAGTCTGAACCACCAATTTACTATTCAGTTTTCTATTGAAGAGAAGTTGCCTTGCTTGTTCATCCGTGTATTAATAGTTTTATTTATTTATGTTGTTTATTAATGTTTCTATAATTCTTATGCCCCTCTATGTAACATACAAAATTTTTATATTAAAGCGAAAGGGTTAAACTCGTGTCGGGTCCGTTTTCGAATTGCAACACGTTGGGAAACACTGTTGTAGAAGATCCTTATAGAAATTTATAAGAAAAGCTCTATCTTATAGAAAATATATTGGTACTAAAATTTTGAGCATTCTTCGCTTTGAAATTTAAATTGATTATATGAATATGATATATAATAGAGGATGACAATAGGTTCTAATTCAAAATTAAAACCTCTAATAAATATAGCATATTTTTAGTAAGTTAACCACATAAGAATTAGATACATTTGTCTTTTTATATCTTAGTGTGCGCGGAAGTTCTTGTTTGACAGACAAGACGCACACGAGATATTTGAAAACAGACGGCTTGACGTTTGTCTCTCTGTTCCACCCACTCGCATACCTCAGGGGATACAGTATACAATTTATAATAGATTTAAACTTGAAATCTCTAAAAAGTGCACACAGTAGATATTATATAGAATGATTTAAAATAGGTGTAAAATCTTTAAAACGGAAAATGCTTAGCTCATTTGCTATGGTATACAAAAAAAACAAATGGTTTAAAAAATAATAAATAATGATTTTGTTGTAAGAAAAAGGATTTAAAATAATAGATATAAAAATTAATTATTTTTTACTATATGTCTCTCCAGACTCTATTGCCAGAAGGACCTCTGGTGGACTGACAAGTTTATAATAGTGTGAGAACCTCTAACTTAGTTAAATTTTATTGTTCCAGCCGCAACTCTCATACGGACAACCGCAACCCGCCGCCGCACATGGGCTACAACGCAATGGAGGGTGAATGCATGATGGAACAGCCGGTGCTGACCTTCCCGTACATACCCTACCCACCACCGATCTACCCCATCCCGTACTACTCGATGGAGTCCGACCCTGGTTAGTACACATTCAAATTATAATTTGTTTTTTTATTTCATCTATAACACCATTCTAAAGTTAACATTGGCGGACTTATGGAATCCAACTTTGAGAAAGTTGGGTAACTTGGTTTATGAACAATGAAATATACGAAGTACTACAAATTAATAGGCAATGGTAAAAAATGACTCTAAGCTCAAATATATAGAAACTGGAGTTAATTATGTTACTAAAAAGAAAAAGTAGAACTTCACTCGGACGTGAATTAAAGCCCGTGGACAGAGGTGGGTTAATTTTTTTATAAATTACATTGTCCCATAAAATTTCTTTCTCTTGTTCTTCTCAGATCTGGGGAACTTTATCTGAACAGATGGTAGATTTAACTAGAGATGTAATCCATTGTATGTTGAATAAAGAATATTTTAATTTTTCTCTAAGTTCAAAGGTTACGTAAGACCTTGGTCAATAAAACCAAAAGCAATATTCTTAACTAGAAAATTGCAAAGTTGATGATGATATGTTGATATCCTTAAATGAGCATTGAATGGAAATGCCATTGTATTATCTTGGGAATGAATTTCATACATCCACCACTAAAGATTTTATATCTATAAACAATTACCCAAAGAGCAATGGAGAGGATTATGCTCAGAGTCTCGCTGCGAGATCGAATCAGAATTGACAAGATCCGCAGAAGAACAAAGGTCTCCGAGGTAGTTAAAAGACTTGCTCATTTGAAGTGGTACATTGCTCATGCAACCAATGGCCGATGGAGTTAATAGATTCTCGAGTGGCCACCCCGAGCTGGTACCCTTCAAAAGTAAAGATAGACAAACCTCATTGTTAAGGTGGATGAATGCGGACAGCGCAATATATTTACGGAAGACCTATGCCTTCTCTTGTCTGAAAAAATGAAGTAGAACCAATCACCCTGTATAATATGTTCTATTTTATCGAAGTTATAATTTTAATTGAAACTGTTCTACAGCGATGATGGGAATGATGGGCGGCATGAGCTTCGTGGGATACGAGGAGGGAATGGAGTATGGGGCTCCCGTTCAGCACTACTACGCAGCGCCGCCGTATCCGCCGCCACATGTGCCACAGCTGCCACACGCTCCTCATCTGCAGCTGCCGCCAACACCGCACCCGCACCAGCAGCACGGCATGCACCCACATCAGCAGCACAACCCCCACCAGCAACACAATCCTCCTCATAACCCCCACCAGCAACATAACCCACATCACTCCGAGCACAAGTAAATCTACTCCTATCATCGACGGCAATATCCACATTATTATCATCTATTCAAAAAAAAGTCTACACATACCTTTCGCTTATAGCATCAGTGGTATACATGGCAATAGACAGTCTATGGGTTCCCAAACAACACATGACAAAATAGTTATAACATTTTAGACCACTGCTAAAACCAGAAGAATGTCAACAGGCTCCCCAATTTTTAACTCTGTACCGTCCACCAAAGAATAGAAGAGAAGACCCAGGGTGGTACCACCCTTGTCGGGGAATTTGGATTGTTTATGTCCATAAGTTTACCACAGAATTTACTTCTCTGTTTACCCCGAAATAGATATACATAAAGCATTTGTTTAAAAAAGTTTCTATATTAATTGTGGATATTGCTGTCAATTGTTATTGGATAGTGTGTGGATTACAGACTTTTTGCCGTCTCTCTGGTAAAACAATTGTGAAGTTTTCTATTATTTATTAATGGAGTTTATTTTGTTGATTTTTTTCAAGATTTATTTATCTAGATTGCTAAAAATTATATTTTGAAAAATTAGATTTGAAATTTATAATGAAGAGATTAAAGAAATTTTTTTTGGTTTATTGATTACTAATAATTCGATTAATAGAAAGTTTTTTGTGGCTATGCTGATTGTCAAAATTACTTAAGGTTAATTGATAAATTATATATATAAAAAAAAAAACAAAAAAAATATTTTTGTGATTAAAGAAACGTATAATTTAATAGTATATTGATTACAACGATTGTCTTAAAAGTATATATAATAGAAAATTTGACAATTTTTTAAAGATGAAACGGTAAAAAGTACGGTAAATGACTGACAACCCTATTGTTTAAACTGGCAACACTTAGCAGGACTTTTACGGCAAACAACCGCATATCGGCTAATGACAATGGCGTAAATACGGTATACGATATCGATTCTAAAATGTCTATACTATGTGCATTTTTAATTCATTGCAATTATTAAAAAATATATTGCAGTTTGAAATATCCTATACAATAACATACAACTGGCACATAGTATAGGTATTACATGTTTTGAAATTTTATGTGGAATAATGTTGGTGATTTTTTTTCGTTTTATATTGAATTTTGATTTATATTTCACCATAGGTTCCCAACCTTTTTTAGTCTAACGACGGCTTTTGATTACGTTTTTTCACCATTATACCAAGATAAACAATTGATACATAATATCATTTGATTTGTACTTGATATCGTCCCCATGAAAAATTTCAGCAGGCGGTACTGACCTGGGAACCTATGTAATTATTTGACCATAGAGAATTTTGATTTAATTGATATTATTGAAGAATAAAAGTTGATTAAAGCAAAGTTAATTATATGTCCACAACGAAAATTTCAATACATATTCAATTTTGATTGTGTCACAAAAACAATATATGTTACGATGTGTAGTGATATATGTAACATTTATTTGTGGTTGCTACCAAAGTGACCCCAAAAACGTGTTATTTTGTACTTAATATTCGTGAACTAGGGAGCATTGGTTGAATGCAATGATGGTGGACCAAACTGGGTGTGACAGTCCTTCAGTGGGTGTTCCATGGGTTTCAGTTCTGCACAGACTGTTGTTGAAAATTTCCAATGTTAAATCTCACCGATAAAACTGCCTAAAATATCATTATTTTTAACTTTTTTTATTTAAAATTGATTAGACTGTTTAAAATTTAAATTGCTCAAACGTATTTTACACGCCACATATCAATTAACAACTCTAAAAAAATAGTCTTTGCCATTTTGCCGAAAAAAAAAAACTAAATAAAGATACAGATTATTAATTAGAAGAAAAATACTATTTTCTACTATACCTGTTTCTTGGAAGCACCGTTTATTTTAATCGGAACGTTACAAATGTATTTTTACGATTCGATGTTTTTTCGAAATTTTAAATCCCCCGAGTGTTCATTGGTGCTGGAAAAATTTTCGAGGTTGACAGGGTTTCTGAGATATTTATGTAGATGACGGTGTTTTTTGCATTACGTAGACGTTAGGGTTTTGTCATTCCTTAATTAAGGCGCAAATGTAAAAACTTAAGCCATATTCTAGTATTAACAACTTTGTTCTGTAAGAGTCAACCCCAACACTTGATATAACACGCGATAAGCATATAACATGCTAAATAGCGTTTTGTATTTCACTGTAGCATTGCTAAAAATTTAATATATATTTAAATTTATACATCCATGGAATAAAGAATACACTTTAAAATTCTTTTTTTTTACATTGTTACAGTGAAAATATAGGATGTATTAACATATATAGTCTGTATCGAGTGTTACAATAAGTGTGTAAATAACTGTTGGTTTAAATTTAAGTTAAGGTTACATAAGACAGTATGGTTTCACTTTCCTAAATTTTTAGTTGTCATCTAAAGTAGGTTTAATAACCGATCTCAACTTAACTCTGAGGTTGTTTTAGTTATCTGCGAATAAAAAAAAGGAGATATATAAAAATACACGAAAATATCCTAATATGATCTCATCTTTAGAACTGTCAGTTCAGAAACTTTGGTGCTTGGGTAGTCATATAATTTTAGTGTTACATGCAGTTTCTAAACGTGCCGTTATGAATCTGTGATGTGTTTCACTAACTATAAACCTAGTCTATGCATTTACTATCCTAAGTGTAAAAGCGTGTGTTGAGGGACTGGAAAAGCTAACAACTGATATGCTCGAATAGATTGAATTCATATGACAAACAAAGAAATGCACTGTGAGCTCGTGCCAAACTGTAATGCAACATATAAATTGTATACATTGTTGTATACCTAGATGGTAGTATGTGTTTAATATATATGTCATATAAATTTCTCACTACTAATATTATACATGTAAATATATCTTCTTATCTTGATGTTTTCCAGTTTTCTCTATGCACACATCTAAATTCTGACAAATATTTTTCGAATGTTTATATATGTAGCTGTGATTGTGAATCTCAGGAATGCTAGAGGGATAGGAGAGTTTCTTCAGTTTGCACAATATTATTTACAGGACAAATTCAGTATTTTCATGCAACTATATTATAATTGAAAAATTCCAAAGGGTTTCTTCCCCCCACTAATTTCAATAAATGGCTTGTGAAACTTTATAATCCGCCCAAGATTTTTGATTCGTACTTTTTCCTCAGTAAAATTAAGTATATATACTACATATGTCTATATATCTATTGTAACGTATAAAAAAACGAAATTTTAATTGTTTGTACAGAGCGTTGTTTGAAAAATATTTGAAAAAAAAAACATAAGTGAAAAAAAAACGTACATACAGTTAGATTCGCTATAAGAATACATGTGATGTGTGAAAAGGAGTTCGGTGTTTATTCAGTATTAGTTTTAAAATTATTAGGAGTTAGGATTTATGTTAGTCGTTAATTAATATTTACGTAAAATAGTGTTAAAGTTTTTTTTTAAGAATACTTATATAATTCTGTTTTTATTTTATCCAGTTTTTAAGTCGCAGAACGAGCCATGATATTGTTCAAGTAGTAGATAATATTTTTGTGCCAATTCAGTGTATTCAGATTAAATATTAAAAAAAAAACATTAGTATATATTGACAGAATCAAATTTCCGGTTTTAAAACGCTCTCGTGACAACAATGATTGTGTTGTGATTATAATATTAATAATATTCCCATATGATTGTACACAGCTAAGAGCGAAACTTGATTGAGATGATTGTATTTTTTTTTTCTAAATTCTCGCAAAATAAAATTCCTGATTTTAAATTTGTTTGTTTTATTTAAAACCACCTACAAGTCTTCCATTCACTTATAAAAATCATTTAAAATGGTAGTAAGTTGTATTTTCCAGAATTTATTATTTTTTTTTAAATAAATCTCTGGTAATAAAGATATTTTAAAATAATAACTAAGAACATAAACTGGAACGATTCGGTCAAATCGATTTTTTTTAAATTGCGTCGCAAATAAAAACTAAGCCTTTCCTCATAAAAACCACAGAGTAAATTTAAATTATATATATAATGTAATCGCATTATTACAAAGGTATCAATTGTGTTAAATAGAATAATTTTAAAAGTAATCGTTGTTAATTATTTAGACATTAATTCAATAAATAACTCTAAAGTAAATTTTGTCTATTTTTATATTTGACTGCAAAACTGAATATCATATATATTTTGAAAGAGCAAAAATGTTTTAATAAAAATAATTACTATTGGCTATAACAGGTAAAGACAACAGAGTAATTACAAAATCAAATAGTCTAGTTCGATAAATATTTTAAAAGACTTCTTTTAGTCTTGAATTCGCTTGAAAGAGCTAATAGTACAAATTTTAAAACAATTCATTAATTAATAAAAACGAACTATGGGAGCGTTTACAAAGATGCAATACGTACAGAACTCCTTGTTCTTTGATTAATCGTTACTTTTCAAGTGTGTTCCGGAACAAAGATGTCATAA
The DNA here is from genome assembly GCF_028537555.1 of Battus philenor. Classification (NCBI taxonomy): domain Eukaryota; kingdom Metazoa; phylum Arthropoda; class Insecta; order Lepidoptera; family Papilionidae; genus Battus; species Battus philenor. The sequence goes on along the minus strand of NW_027181676.1, from coordinate 13,768,220 downwards.
GGGTTGCATTGTTTGTCAAGCGGAAAGGCGATATTACAAAATTAAAATAAAAAACCTTTAAATAAATTCCGCCCGTAAACATCGCTTTATTTGTTAACAAAACAGTGCTTTATTAACTCTGTTAGACAAAAAAATAAACAAAAGAATTTATTGGTAAACAATTTAAAAATAATATAACTTTTGAACTGTTTTTTTAATTCAGTAAAATATCTAAGACATAAGAAATACAGTTTTAATTAACATTAAAACTTACATATTTGATATAAAGTAAGTAAAAGTAAATACGTATTTTTAAACCAAAGTTTGTGAACAGTTCATCAACAAGTATGTATTAATGACTAAGTAACTGTGACAGGAGATATAAAGTTTAAAGGAGCATAAGTTCAGTGAAGATTATTGAGGTAAGTGTTTATTATATAATATATATGCTAATAAAATTTTTTTTAATTTATCTAAATACATTGTTTAAAGTTTTTGAACAATATTTATAACGTATTTTTTCAAGTTTCTTATCAAGCGTTATAAAATATCAATATTTTGATTTAATTTGAATCTCTGTATTTGATTATAATTAAATAATTTTACCCTGATTCTTAGATTAGCTAAATAATTGTAAATTGTATGTTGAACCAAATATAAATAGAAATAAAGGCAACTTTTTGATTGTTATAAATTTTTAGAAAGAAAGATATCTTGTACGCAAATGTCCGAATACTAGCTAGAAAGGGCTGTTGCATTTATTTCACAGACTTGAGTTTTACCGCGTAGTTTTTTGCGTTATATTTAATATAAATACTTAATTTTAAAATTTATATTACTATATAAGAATATGGAGTGCTGTACTCCATTTATATGCCATATTTATTAATAACTAATAATAAAATCGTCATTGATTGGTTATTTATACAATAGGTTACAGAAAGTAAATTAACAGAAAGTAAACACAAGCTACTAGTTTTTCTGTTAAAAGATTTCAACTTCTCTTTACAAATCTCTTATAAAATAAAATTTTCAACAAAACTCTACATGTCTAAAAATGACAATTTATAAATGAAATTGGCAACCATCTTTAATAATTATAAAAACAACAATGTTGGAACAGTACTTATATAAATAGAATTAGAATTTACTTGCACAAAGGAATCTATTAATTAAATATAATATAAAATTTTATTGTATAGATTTACAACTATATTTATTTTTCAGTGTTTTTTTTAAAGATTTTTTATAAATATAATTTACTTTCAATTAGTATACATTTTTAAGGAATTTATCAAGTAAATTAATTACAATTACTATTAAAAGACAGTATTCTTAGTATCTATAATTAATGTATTAGTATGAAAAATAGTCAAAGAATAGGAATTGGAGACCATGGACTTGCTAGAGTATCTGAGGACATTTTGCTATCCATTTTGTAATGATTGTTGAGAGTAAAAGATGAATGTTGTAGTGAGGTCATTGTAAAATGCTATATGCAGACCAGTTCTAATTTGGACTAAATCAATATCTATCAGGACAACCTATATCTAGCAGTGTCTACATCATACAACTGTAATGGTGATGAAAAATATTAGTGCTAATTTTAAACTACAAATATCATGAATAGTATCCGAGTTTTGTCAAAGAAATGTCATCATTATTATTGTTTTGAAGTTATCATTCTTCCCACTCAAAATGAAGTGCCTCTATACAAGATACAGATACTGACAGTCCGGCACAAAATACTAGATGTGTATTACTTGGATTTTAACTTTAAAACATGAAAGTTACCGCAAAAAGTTTTTGTTCACCATGTCAAAGCAGTAATGTTACATCAAAAGTATGTATTTATCTGTGATCAAATCTTGTACTCTTGTGCAATTGTCCATAACAATATTACAATATGTTTTTGTATACTTGAGACTAGATAAGAAATCATGAATCATTAGGTATATACAGGTGATTGGTTTTATATGTGTTAAGGCTGTAAAGGGGTGAATGTATATCTCATTTATCAGCAAAAAGATTTAAATCTTTTACACCAATTTCCTGTTGTGTTTCATATTAACCTATTATATTGCATACATAATTAATTTTTAAATTGGAATGCAATTGATTAAGCACTGTTTTTTACTATATTATCATTACATCATTTATTGTTCATAAATCATTGATTCTTGCATCATTTGAGAGCAAATGGATATTCACCCCTTTTAAAACTATTACACATATTGTCAAACATCCTGTATAAAAGAAAGGAAGGATGCCAAGTGTGTTGTTAAGAGATGTATATAGTATGTTCTTTAATTAAAATAAGCACTTTTATGGTGAAGAAAATTTAAATTGGTGTACCAGATGGAATGCACGGTATTTGGAAAACTTTGATGGCTATTTACACCTGCGATAGTTATATCACAAAAGCTTCTAATAATTAATATAATATAATAAAATTAAAAGGTGGTGCAAAAGTAATGTTATAATGTGAAAGTGCCTTAATTTTTAGAAATGCCGCCAAAGAAGATATACTCCATGCTTGTTGACAACTAATTCTCTATATATCAGGGATGAGCAACATGTGGTCCGTGGGCAGCTTGCGGCTTTTACCACGTATATGAGGCCCGCTAAGTGTTTCGAAAATTTAATTTATTTTATTAACTTTCTACCATCAATATATTATAAAATTACCTCCACGTAATTATATATAGATATGTATATAAAAGTACAGTGTATATATATAAGTATTAATGATGTACTTGTATGTTTGTATATATATGTATATAAGTATGTTAGTATATATGTATGTGTATAGAAATGTGTGTACACCCTATACTACCGTCTCATTCATTTCTCTTATCTCCATCCAAATGTCGTCTAGTAAAGATCGCCTCGAGCGATAAGACCGCTTTTTGTGCCATATGAATTGTTTCTTTTTTATTTTAGTTATTATCAGTGGTGTATAAAAATTTAAATTAACAATAATATGGTATTATATACTACGTGGAAAAAAAAATTCTTTATGACGAGTTACTCACACAGCGACTTGTTCAAACATGCAATATGAACGCGACGCGTCTGCGCGATTGTTTGTATTTAATTTTTTATTCTAATATTTATTATAAATATAGCTTTAAAGGTTATTAATAAGCGTTAGTTTATATGCGGCCCACTAAATAATTAAAAAATAATATCCCATTGATTAAAAAGATTGCTCACCCCTGATCTAAATTATAAATGTCAAAGCGCAGTGACATTTGGCGCCATTTGTAAAAATTAATGCACGTTCACATTATGACATTATTTTTGTGCCAACTGTTAGTAGATATATATATATATATATATATATATAGAGACATTCTCTTAAGGATATTCTCTTGGTCAACCTAGGAAACTTTACCGATGTCTGTGACGGTGGAAAAGATAACCGAACCCGTGGTCCTCGGCGAGGGTCCACACTGGGACGACCGGCAGCAGGCCCTGTTCTTCGTCAGCATCCATCAGAAGACCATTCACAAATATGTACCAGCCACTGGAAAGCATACTAAAAGCTCATTAGGTATCTATTACCTTTATTATCATCATCATATCGGCTGATAGATTTCAACTGCAAAGCATAGCCCCCCCCCAAAAGATCGCCGCTATGACCAGTCTCGCGTTGCCCACATCCAGCGACTTCCTCCAACCTTGACTATCTCTTCGGTTCACCCAGTAAGAAGACTACCCTAGAAGTCTACTGGCTCGTGGTGATCCTAGAACCTTTCGACCACAACAGTTGTCGACAGCTCGAGCAGTGTACCTCGTCAATTGCCATTTCACACGAGCAATTCTTCGAGCTACATCGGTGTCTTTACTTTGGATCTTCTCATTTTTGATTCAATCTCGCAGTTAAGCTTTCTTCTAATGACAATATGATTTTTTTAAATTCACTTTGACTTTCAAAAACCTTCGCCTCACTGTGATGATATCTTCTCAGTTATAACTTTATTTCTTAAATTTCTGAAGTTTATCTCCATCTTGTCACGCCTTGACGGTAACAATGAAAAGCTGTTTCCATACTATCCTATCATCTGCTTTCACAGCCTTGAGTGGCAACGGAGAGTCCAAATATCTTCATTTCAGGTGGCTTTTACCGTCTACTTTCTTTTCAACCAGTAGTTTCTTGAAGATATCTGTTTGTCTGCGGGCCTTGTGCCTAAAATAACTTAGGACTTGCTGGTAACATATTGGGAGCCTGGTCTTAATTTCCTGGTACTCGAGGAGAGATCAATTTATAACCTATCATATCTTAACAGTTATCTTTTAACTCTAGTTTAAAATTTCTTGATTTAATTATTTATCTATGTCATTATCCATATTAGATATTTCTTATTAGAATAAACACTAGAATCATATTGTTACAAAGCACGAGTTACAGAACCCTTTAAACAATAAACACGGAACCCTAGGATCAAGAAGTGCCGTGAACACGCGTGACCTTGAAGTTATTTATATATTTTTGTGTACGGTTCTCGGAAAATCTAACCGAGTACTATCTCGAACTTACTAGAACCTTATCCGTAGTATAAATAAGTGTACTCCCCATGCCGACAGTTCAGTGTTGTTTTTCGAGTTATAAGATTAAGATCTACAATCAGTGATACAAAGTGACTATTTGGCAAGTTATTTGGACAGTTATTTCTTGAGCGATTTGGAAGCGAAGTTTGGACTAAGTGAAAGTATACTTTGTGTTAAAGTAGGGTGACCATCTGATTTGTGAATAGAGGACTTTTTGTGAACCAGTAGTGTTTCATTTCGAGTCAGAACCCACAGTACGTAACATATAAGTCATTAGCGATCTTCAAAATAGATTGCGCGTTTTAAACCCACTTGTTAAAAATCAGTAAAAGTTAAAAAGGTTGACACTGGAAGCAACTGTCTATATCAGGGCTGTCAAACTCTCGGCCCAGTCAATATTTTAGTCACAAAGTAAGAATAAAATGAATATGGCACATATTTTATTTATGTTCGATTTTTTTTAATTATTTTCTATTATGAATGGAAATAAATCTATCGTAAAGTTTAAATGCCCCCCCCCCCCCCCTAAGATACTTATAGGGGTATACTATAATCGCCACGCTTGGCAGGCAGGTTGGCGATTCAAGTGCAGTATTATGCTACGAAGAGAGCGCTACTGTTCATCGTTTAGAAACTTGTTTGTAAGCAGTGGCAATACTACATAATTAATGCACAAAGTGTGAATTATATGAGATTTTATTTCAAAAATCGAACCCGCGACCTACTATTGCAAATTTCATTCCTCTATCACTGAGCTACCATTGCTGGAACCAGTGGCGTAGCTAGGGGGTGGCGAGCGGGGCGGTCGCACCAGGCACCACAAGCAGGGGGGGGCACCAAAGTTGAAAATTATTTTTTTGATTTTTTTTTGAATGATGAATAATGAAATGTTAAAAGAAAAATGAAAACCATAATTTAAAGTAAATAACATAAAAAGAATATCGAATTTTACTATTTTTGTGCTAAAAAAGTTGTTAAATAATATGAACATTAAAAAAAAGTAAACGGTTACAAATTATAATATACACAGCCTTTCATTCGCAAAACACATAGTGTTTTTTAAAAGGTCCCTAAACCACAAAACATATCTGTGTTCATGAGATGTACAAGAAGATATACATATGTTCAACTTTTATGGACATGATCTTCTCCCTTAATGTATAAACCAGAAAGATGGGTTTATAAAGGGTTCAAAAAATTCTGAAAACACATTTATGTTTTATAAAAGGGTGAGGATCATGTCCCTTTAAGAAAATTTTTTTTTTTGATTTCTTTAATATTTTAAAGAAAAAAAAAACAAAATTGAGCTTCGGATTTTTCACTATTTTATTGGCAAAAATAAAAAAAACTACCAAATTGTGAAAAACATAAATATTTAAATAAAGAATTTAGACTCTTTAGGGGGGGGGGGGGCACCAAGCCCCAATCTGCCTCAGGCCCCAAACACCATAGCTACGCCACTGGCTGGAACTATATTACACTTTATGTTTTGGTACTTTCAGATGGCCGCGTAGGTTTTATTATACCTGTAGATGGTACAACAGACCAGTTTGTGGTGGGTGTCGAGCTTAAATTATTGGTAATCAGTTGGGACGGTGAGGAGGGGAGTGAAGTTAAGGTTGTAAAGGAGTTGGGTGAAGTAGATAAGGATTCGCCGAAAAACAGATTCAATGACGGTAAAGCTGACCCAAAAGGAAGATTGTTCGCAGGTATTTTGAATTTTTTACGAGACATTTAAAAATATTTAATCGATGTCATTGTACACGGATGGTAATGACAATAAAAAAGTACAATGGGCGGTCTTATCATACGACGCAATTTGTTTCAGACAGCCTTAATATGGAAACAATAGAAGTATAAGTAACGGGTAGTTATCGTGTACAAAACGTGCATATATATAAACATACATATATATGTATATAGAATACTAGCTGATCCCGCAAACGTTATTTTGCGAAAAAAAATTTTTATTAACAAATAAAAAATAAGGGTTGATCGTAGAGGGGTGAAAATTTAGGGTTGTATGTATTTTTGTGTGCTGTATCATAAAAAAATAAAAACGAAAAATTTCGTCAAGAAATTAAAAAAAAAATTAAGGGTGAATAACCCTTATCACTTAGGGGTATGGAAAATAGATAGTAGCCGATTCTCAGACCTATTGAATACGCATGTAGAATTTGGTAAAAATCGGTCAAGCCGTTTCAGAGGAGTTCAAGTTCGAACACCGTGACACGAGAATTTTATATATTAGAATATATACATACATACACTACGGTAATAAATAAAAACATCAAACTGACTTGGATCGTATTTGCCCCAGAAAAAATAAAGAAACAGAAAGAAAAAGAAATTAAATGAAAAATAATCAAAGTTGCAAATAATTTAGACACATAGATGTGGTCTATGTTTGTTTACAATTAATATATTTATTTAATCGTTGTTCAGGTACGATGGGTTACGAAAAAACACCGGGCGATTTTGAGCCGAAGAAGGGATCTCTTTATCGCGTCGACAGGAGGGGGTTAGTCAGGGTGTGCGATAAGGTCGGCATATCCAACGGCCTCGCCTGGGATCTCAAAGAGAAGGCATTTTACTACACGGATTCCCTGGAATTCAAGATCAGACGCTACGACTACGATGTTGATACTGGAGAAATTTGTAAGTTGAACCTTAGTTAAAAATTATTCTTCATTCTTTTCTTACTTAACAACTTGACTTAGAGTACAGTACCCGGTTATAAATATTGCACATCGACTTTTGGAAAGAGACAATCGCCTAATATCGGCTTCATACATCACTATCTCTGTCTCACACTACGTACATATGTGACGTTTTGTCAATCGTATCTCGTGCGACAGAGATAACGCTCTACGAAACCGAAATTACCCGATTGTCTCTTTCCAAAGGTAGATATATAATATTTATGGTCGGGCATTGTATGCATAATGTGTTTTCAGCGAATCCAAAATACATATTTGACTTGAAAAAAAATGATGTAAGCGGGTTTCCAGACGGCATGACCATAGATACGGATGGTAATCTATGGTTAGCAATCTTCGAGGGTTATTGCGTTGTGAAGGTAGATCCAAGATCTGGAACTGTGATGCAGAAAATACCCATACCAGCGAAGCAAGTCACTTCAGTCACGTTTGGTGGACCTGACTTTGATATACTTTTTGTAACGACAGCCAGTATGGAAATAGATGGTGTTCAGGAACCGCCATGTGGCGCCACTTTTATGGTTATGGGTTTGGGTGTTAAAGGCCACCCTAATGTTAACTTTAAGTTGCAATGAATAGATATCACAACCACTATGTCATCACCATCATCGATGTCCACGGCTGGACATAGGGCTGACCATAGATTTATAATATGACCAGCTGGGAGCGTCCTGCTCGTATGTCCAGGTGGACAGTATACCTCGAGGCCATAAGAGCCTTTGTTCTGCGAATTTTGTGACCTATAGTGGGCAGATGGCCTCGTCAAGATGGTTGGAAGACGCTTGTTGCAAGTTTGCTTACAACTTGTCGTATTCTTAGATTTATGTGGGATACCTATATTTTTTTGTTTTTTTATGGCCCCCGCTATTGGGGGCCGCTCGTACCCCCTATCTTTTGTGGGACACGACTTTTTGGGCAAATTTATTTAATTTTCCACAGAATTTTTTATTATTTTCTTTCTCTTCTTTCATACTTCACATTGTCTTTGGGATACCTATATTGTACAAATTTGAAATTAAAGAAAAATGGTTGATGTGTCTCAAAATTTATAATTTTAAGAAAATACGTATAAAGTATGTGGGGAATATGAGATATATATTTATATATATATGTATATATAAATATATATATATGTACACACAATATACAAAATATTTTACACAATATTTTTAACGTAATTTTAAGCATAAACTTTTGAAGGTTTACAAGTGTTATATAATCCTATTATAAAAACTTTTTTTTACGGGAATTTACGAATTTTTATAGTTGTTTTTATAAAAATAAAATGGTATATTTATTATTGTGTATATTATTATCGTAAATTTTTGGCGTTTATTTATAAAATATCTTTCCTCAGTTCTTCCTATTAAGTTGCCTTAAAAATATTTTACAAATTTGTAAGAAAGATGCTATTTTTTAGGCTAACAGATTCTATTCTATTTTCAAATTAGTTACTAGTTAACATTTGAAAGGATACAGCAGGCATTGTGTAAAAACTAAAAAAATTATGGGAGCTTTTTAAATAAGAAAAGGACCAATATTTAGCCACTTCCGCACATGCAATGGTAGTCGTGCAACAAAGTGCACCGCTCGCCAGCCCGCTGATAATGTATGCGGGTATGCGGCAAACAATGCGAATCACACAACCGCCACCGTCAAATCACTCAACAGGTGTTTCACTCCTCCACGGGGCATCTTAAGGAGTTATGTTACACCGATTAGTGCCGAACACAGAGTCACTCTCTTTTTAAATAAGTCCATGCAAAGCACACCAGCTGCCTTTAAGTGTATTACGTGGCCTCGTTGTGTAGAATTGATTAAAAAAATGTAATCTTAGTTCACGGTAGAGAAGGCTGGTTGCTTTTAATTAATCGATACGTTATGGTCATTCGTTGGATGTATGTGTATATCATTCGCTGTCTATTCATGTATGGTAATCTTGCGGTACAGGACTGAGACTTGAGATCATAGGACATGGGTTAGATTCCCAGGATACAACCTTATATAAGTCACACTTTATGCATTAATTATATAGGATTGCGATATCTCACAGACAATTTTCCAGAGGATGGACAGCATCGTCCTCTGCGATTATGGTATATTCCTCCCATAGATATCTCTAGGTGAGTCCTATAGGCATAGGCGTCTATAGGCACAAACGAAAACGTACTATGAAATATTAAAGTATCAAATTATTAAGATTGTTCAAAATTTTTTTTCAATTTATTTAAAAAAAAATTGTTTATGAACTTGAACAAACATTACTCTGCAATGTTTAATTCCACTGCATTGTCTGATTTCAATTAGGATGGAATTTCTTTATCTTTCTACTCCAAAACGATGTACCAATTTGGAACTCATACAAATTAATATTTGTATGAGTTCTAAATTGGTACATCGTTATACGTTATAGTGACTCTGTGTTTGGCGCTAATCGGTGTAACATAACTCCTGAAGATGCACCGTGGAGGGGTGAAACACGTGTTGAGTGATTTAGCGATGGTGGTTGTGTAATTCGCATTGTTTGCCGCATGCGCATTTATCAGCGGGCTGGCGGGCGGTGCATTTTGTTGCACGACTACCACTGCATGTGCGGAAGTGGCTAAATATTGGCCCTTTTCTTACTAAGGATGGACTTTCGCAAGGTATCGCCTTATTCCATTAAATAATATTTCGACGGTTTACAATGATCGGGGACTAAAATATAAATAAAAAAAAAGATATGATATAAATAGTTTAATTAAAAAATTATACATTAAGTACATTTAGTTAAATTTCGCTTCAGCATTTGGGTGTCCTTTGACCCCGAGTCCTGTGATTTGGAAGGTGGACCCACACGGTGGCTTCTGCTCCTCACCCCTGTTCATGCAGGCCGATGTCACGTAAAGAACGTCCAGGTTCGGTCCTCCGAAGGTAGCTGATGTCACTTGAAGAGCGGGAATTCTGATTTTCTGGAGGAGTTTTCCTTTCTTCGGATCAATTTTAATTACCTGTACAAAAATATAAAAAAAAACGTTCGTTAACTTTGATTCTAACCTATCCTAACCTAACTTTTTTTTCTTTTCGGGGGAGAAATATTCCGGATGTTCAAGATGCCCTGCCTCTGATGGGAGGACGGGATAATGTGGGATTCCTACCCACTAAACCCCTCAGGTGGTCGTTCACTGCGCTATACGGGAGACGGCGGTATCTCCCGGTCAGGGATCGCCACGCGGTCTTTCCTCGCGCTGTGCTATTTTGGATAGCCCGTCCCAGGTATGCGTGTATGGTTCACGTTCTGAAACCCTCGTGGTGTTATCACTATGGTTCGAGATCAAATCATTCAGCCGACGCCGACAGATGGCGTTGGTAGACGATTGCCTCGCGCTTTACTTTGGCTTGGGGTGAGATACAAGACCGCTCCTCTCAATAACTTGTCAATTAATTTAGATAAGCATAACTTTATGATTAAGAACTCAGGTCGTGGGTCAGATTTTCATGGAGCATACCGTGTAAGGATGATAAAATACTACATCTGCTTACAAATCATGGAGGAAATCAGACGAAACCGGAATAAACAAGGATTTGGGTATATATATTTGATATTTTATTATATATCGTAAACATTACACATATATGTTGTATTTAAAGTATGTGTAAAATTCAGAGCCCCTTAGGACCACCAGCCTGATTTTCTCCAATAATCAATTCCCGTAGAAGTTGTTATGATTACAGTCAATTCATAAAGACGTTGATTGCTGCTAGCCTTAAGGCTTTTACTGCTACGGATATGTTACAAATAAATATTGTATTGTTTCTGTGAAGTTTGTGCTGTTACCCATAAAGTTTTTACGGCTTCATCGGAAATGAGTTCACGGAAAGGAAGGGGCCGTGAACTATAATAAACTGAAGCTTTCGGGTTTCCGAACCTGAATTAGATACTCTAATGGTGAATGAGGCAGTACAGGCGAGGCTTTCCTGGTCGAGTCAGTGTTGCTGTTCGTGTACTGATTGTGGAGTGAAAGTATGGAGGGCAGCGTGGACCACTCAGCAATCCAAGGAAGGATACTGAAAGGATCTCGGATCGGACGTTGAAGATTATTGTGCTTGAATATTTAATGGATTTTCTTCTTCTCCATTATTACAAGTTTGCCGGGGGACACGGTCGGGGTACTCGTCTATTACGTGAAACCGCAAATATAACTTACGCGCAAGAGGGTATAATAAAAAATAGCCCTTGTGATCGGTCACGTGACTTTGAATGGTAGTAGAGGAGGATGTGGCATATAAATAAAGCAGCGACAGACTGAGCTCACTCTGTGTTTGGCACTAATCGGAGTAACATAACTCCTGAAGATGCCCCGTGGAGGGGTGAAACACGTGTTGAGTGATTTAACGGTGGCAGTTGTGTAATTCGCATTGTTTGCCGCATACACATTTATCAGCGGGCTGGCGGGCGGTGCACTTTGTTGCACGACTACCACTGCATGTGCGGAAGTGGGTAAATATTGGTCCTTTTCTTACTTATTGTGCTTGATTTTTGAGTATCGCACGCGTTTTTTTGTGCGGTGAGTGGTCGCTAGTAGTGGTTGATGTAGAGGTTGAGTTTGCGCTTGCAGTGTTACAAATAAATACTGATCCATGTTACTCGTGTAACTACTTGCATCGCGTTTTAAAATACATCTAGCGCCATGTAGCGCGTACTAGAGAAATTTTATATATTGTTCTGATGCTATCCCAACAGTAAATTTTAAACATACCTGATGGCCGTCGAAGTTGGCAACCCAGAGGTTACCGTCCGTGTCTATGGTCATGCCGTCAACGATACCATTTAGTCCGTGGTCCTTGTAATCGAAAACGAATCGAGGTTTTGCTGAAAAATATGAGTAAATTTAATGAAATATCTGGTATTTTTTGAGACGTATTTACAGATGTCTTAGAACTTAGAATCGGAATGATTTTTTTTAATGGCAATCTTTAACGTAAAGATACGGGAGTTCCCAGCGAGCTCTATTCTGATAAAAACTAACATAAAAATTCAGACGGTTTTTTTTTTCACTTTAACAATGTTATAATACAAGTATAATAACAATTTTGCAAGCTTTATTATCAAATGAAAATTCACTTACACCATACAATTCTTTTACTAATTGTAGTTTAATAAACTTTTTTAATTTATAGATGCAAATTCACAATACAGTTCAAAATTACAAGGAATTTTATTCTAAAACGTAGACAGTTGCTAAGAAACAGTTACTAATTTTATAACACTTAGAAAAAGGTACAACAAACTTGTGGCGACTTAATCGGCCATGCAAAACACATTACACCCACACAGACATTCTGACATTTTTCGTTCATACGTCATTCACACATTGACACTTCACCTCACCCTTTTGTTAGGACAAAGTTCGCTTACATTCTACTCTCTCTGGGCGTGTTTAAAGGTTAACTACAAATAAAACTTTAGATATCACACTGACAATGCAAATTAACGCGGATTGGTAGAACTTAAGCGATCCGTCATCACCGTTCCGCACCACGTTCAATCTTGAACTGCCCCTCAAAGTTGCTGCACGGCGGTTTTAACGTTTCGCTAGAGTAACTTCCGGTCAGTTCCACCCTCGTCCACTTCCGGAAAGAACGTTCCATCCTATTGACTAGGTTGTTTATAGATATAAATAAATATATATATATATATATATATATATATATATATATATATATATATATATATATATATATATATAAACAACCCAATCCTTCTGTCTGATAATAACGAGTCTAGTGTTGTTACTATATTATTGTATATATTGGAGTCAGAATATATGGAAGGTTTCTGTCCATATTACCTCTCTAAAGCTGATGTTTATTCCTAGTGCTAATCTTATATACATACAACAGGTAAATTGAAATAATTAACTTCTTTTAATGGTAATCATTTTTAAAATACGCTATTTTATTTCATTTCTTTGACGTTGATTTATGGGACACACTGAATAAACAAATGAATCAAATTAAGAAACGTGTGGCGACTCTCTCGTCCCAAACGGCGTTCCCACACGTGAAACTAAACGTTCCTGACTACACTCCAAGCGCATTGCTTATAACTGCTTGTAGACTGACTACTCACATTGGAGATATCGGGCTGTTCAATGTTATTTTAAATCTATGTAACATATAAGTCAATATCTACTATCCTTGTTTCATCCCAAAGCAGAAGGTATCCCACAAACTCAAAGGTAAGATAAACATTTAAAAAAGATAAAAGTATCAAGAATTTTTAATCGCACAGAATATTAATATAGTAAAAAAAAATTAAAGATGTAAAAATACTAACTTATATCTCCGGTTTCAATGTCGTAGTCGTATCTCCTTATTGCGTATTCGAATGAATCCGCGTAATAAAAAGCCTTCTCCTTAACGTCCCAGCACAGGCCGTTGGAGATGTCCACGTTATCTGCCAGCGTGGTCACCTTACCGTCCGGGTCGATACGGTATAATGCACCCTTCTTATGATAGAACTTACCCGGTTCGTACTCGTATCCCATTGTTCCTGGATAAATAAATATAAGTCTCTACTTTTATGTGTACTTAATTAAACAATATTGTACAGGTTGATTGTTTAAACGCTTTAAAGCTGAGATCCCCAAACTTTTTTATGTCGTAGACCCCTTGCCATGTTTTTCCGTGTTGGGTAGACCCCCTACTTACCTAATATTGATTTCCTGTAAATTTCTAACTGTAGTGAAGTTTAGCGTTAAAAACTTAAAGTAAAAAACACATGTTAATTTATACATATTTTAAAATATTTTATTAGCACTTTCCTTTTCAAGATTCGGGAAACGAATAAACGTATTTGTCCCACATTCGTATTTATAGAGTGACGAATTGAACAAGTCAGTGCAAGGTAGCGAAGCTCTGAGACTGCGACTCTCAGGTTTTTAAAAGTTTAAAATGTATTGCGACCACAAAGCGAATATCAACATCCTACAACTTACACAATTTTAAAAACATTTTTTACTTCATAGGTACTTTTATAAATAATGTTTTGATATTATAAGATAGTATGATGTAAGTAAATAGGTACTATCAGTGTATATGTTGAGATCCACTATCGTGGATCCCCATTTTCATTTCATGGTCCCTCAAATTTTTTTCGTTGACGTAGACCCCTAGGGGTCGAAATAAACCACTTTGGGAAACATTGCTTTAAAGCCTTAATTCCTTTCTTTAAATAATCATTACAAATGAAAAGTTAGTGTTTGAAGAAAAGATTAGTATGTGTCTCTAGGGCTACATGGAGCGCAGATCAAATGGCAGCTGTGTTAGGCTCTGGGTTTTTGATGTTTAAACCATGGACTGCAAGATTGGAAGCGTAGTGTAAGACGTCCATTCACTTGTAACAATGACAGATGGCCTGGGATTCCGTGACCGTCTGTCTTAGACGCTGGATGCAGGCCATTTCTAACTACTTCTATCGTAAATCTATTATTGAAGCCCTTGCACTACGCCCTATGATCAAGAGATGCTTCAAGTGTGATACTTATAAACAGAATCTTCTTCTTTTGAGCTGATATCCCACTGCAAGGCACAGGGTCAGGCCTCCCACAAAGATCACCAGGATGATGGGTGCTACGCTGCCACTAGGTACTTCCCCTAATCTTAACTATGTCGTCTGTCCTACTAGTGGGGGGTTTATACACGCCGGGTTTCAATCGAGAACCTTTCGGTTCCAAAAGGCATCGGTTGCACGAACGATGTGCCTTGTACACTGTCACTTTAGATGATCAATTCTTAGCATACGTCGGTGATTTTGCAGCGACACCACAAGCATCACTCTCGTCATAGTTGTGGGTGACCCTGAGTCGTCTGATATCCGTATTTCATCACCGACATCACACATTGGTAAAATGTCTTCGTCTTCAAACATTGCGTTGAAGAGTTTGAATATCTATGGATAGCAAAATGTAGCTGTACCTGCAAAAAGACGTCCCCGAGGATCCGCTTTGCCGTCATTCAACCGGTTATCTGGATTATGTTTGTCCACCTCGGTGATGGTGCGCACAACCTTGGCAGTTCCATCTTTGCCATCCCACACCACTTCAGCAATTCGTCTCTTCAAACCGACCACGAAGTGATGGCGCTTACCTTCTATCGGTACAATGAAGCCCACCACGTCATCTGGAACGTTGTCGAAAAACATGTTTAAGGTGAAAGGTTAACATTAAACAATTTACAATGGATAAAACTCAAGTGTTTTCTTAGTGTTATTGCTATATTTACAACAGTTAAAATCTATTTTTTATACCTTATACAAGTTATATACTAAATGTATCTAATAGTATATAATAAACAAGAAAACTGTATATCTTATAGCCTTAAATAGATGAAGGTTTAGCTCGTTTATCAGCAACTTAAAAGATTTTACATTTATTTCTAATCACTCTATATTAAGTGATCACCCTGAACTATGTTAATTTACTTTTTCTATTAGACTGTGCCTCTTCAATAACTTCTGGGCAGCACAAAGTCTGTAGAGATAGATATATGTAGATAGTAAACAATAATTACATTTTAATATGAAGTAATATATATTTAAACTCTATTTCATACCATATTACTATATCATTACGTTATATATCTAATATATAAAATTCTCGTGTCACAGTGTTCGAACTTGAACTCCTCTGAAACGGCTTGACCGATTTTTACCAAATTTTATATGCGTATTTAGTAGGTCTGAGAATCGGCTACAATCTATTTTCCATACCCCTAAGTGGTAAGGGTGGTCCACCCCTAATTTTTATTTTTTAGACAAATTTTTTGGTTTTTATTTTATTAAGATACAGCATACAAAATACATACAACCCTAAATTTTCACCCCTTTACTATCAACCCTTAATTTTTTTTTGCAAAACAACGTTTGCGGGTTCAGCTAGTTATCTATATATCCATTGATTTAGTATAGGGTGTATCGTACATTAATTGTCAGCACACATTTAAACCATTTACATCAATAACCGAACATCCTGTATAGATATGTTCCACTTGACTTAGTTCATCAAAACTAGAAATTCTTCTACAGGTACGCATTTATATGTGTAATAATTCAGAGGCTTTCACCTGCAACGAATCTTAATTATCAAACTGTGAAACTAAAATATTTAGTAAACAATAACCATTAAAAATCATGCAGTTTTATTATTTTACTGATAAAGGGAATGATAAAGAAAAGATAAAATTAATTTATTGGACATTGGAACTTTTAACAGAACTCTTACTAATCTATTTAATTTTTGGCATTGCTTCGCAAGGTGTTAGTTGTGGATGAGAAGTAGGATGAAACTCAACAACAACACATGTTTTAATAAAGTTTAACACAAGCTTGTACGCATACACTTTCTTAGATGTAGTCTAAATGAAATCAAAATAATCAGCCGACATCACTGCCAAGGATTCTTGTCATTTAAATATTCGTTTATTAAATAATGAGGTTTTACCGTCAATTCGCTTTTAATATGCGTTTTGAATTTTGTATACGTAAATCTAATAATGTCTTGCGACATTTTATTTGAAAACTTTATTCCGTTTATTACAAATGAATTAGACATTTTGCAGTCGAAACTTTAGTGCAGCCGGTTTTTCACGGTGCCTTGTAAATACACTATGGACGTATCCTATTTTTTTTTAATTTATTATAATTATTGTAAATGTACAAAATATACAACTATAAATAAACTAAAATAAATATACTAGCTAATAAATAAATATAAATATACTAGCTGATTCCGCAAACGTTGATTTGCAAAAAAAAAAATAATAAAGTATTTTATTAACAAATAAAAAATAAGGGTTGATCGTAGAGGGGTAAAAATTTTGGGGTTGTATATATTTTAGTACGATGTATCATAAAAAAATAAACACAGAATTTTGTATAAAAAATAAAATAAAAAATTTAGGGGTGGACTACCCTTATCACTTAGGATATGGGAAATGGATAGTAGCCGATTCTCAGACCTACTGAATACGCTAATAAAATTTGGTAAAAATCGGTCAAGCCGTTTCGGAGGAGTACGGTAACTAACATTGTGACATGGATATATATTAGATTGTGAGGTCAGTGTAAGAATATTGACCTCTTTAAGTATGTATGTTATGTTCTATGTTACTGGTGATGATTTAGGCCAAATAAACGAAGACTTACTCCGGTCCGCATTGGAAAGGTTTCTAGCAATCAATGAGCTTTTACAGAAGTCTAATCAGGTATAAGAAGATCGGTTCCGAACGGAACAAAAGTAGCCGAATTATTCTAGCGGATTGGAAAGTTAAGGAGCAATGGGTAGACCATAAATAGTCGCAGGAACTTCTAGAGTAGAGATTGTCAAGTGCTGAACGCAGATCGCTTTTAAACGGTACTATTGGATATCAATGTTAAGCAGTGGACGTCAGCTGCTCAAATGATGATGATAATTTAGAGCAGAGTTTCCCAAACTTTTTTGTGTCGTAGACCCCTTGCCATGTTTTTCCGTGTTGGGTAAACCCCCTACTTACCTGATATTAATTTCCTGTAAATTTCTAACTGTAGTGAAGTTTGGTGTTAAAAACTTAAAGTAAAAACACATGTTAATCTATACATTTATTAATTTAATTTAAATTAAAATTACTCAAAATAAAATTTTGTATCTGTTATGTAAAATATACGCAACATTAAATAAACATTAAATAAACTATAAATAAAATAACATAAGCAATAAGTCAATATTTTTAGTGAGAAGGGTGAACCTGATGCTTTAATAATAAATTATCAACATTTGGCGTCAATTTTGTAAGGGTTAATCTTAAATCTCCTCGGCTAATGATTTCCAGTCTGTTTCTTTTTTTAGTTAGGAGATTGGTAACAGCGCTGAACCCCCTTTAGGTACTTTTATAAATAATGTAAATATTTTGATATTATAAGATAGTATAATGTAAGTAAATAGGTACTATCAGTGTATGTGTTGAGATCTACTATCGTGGACCCCATTTTCGTTTAATGGACTTCCAAATTTTTTTTCGCTGACGTAGACCCCTTGCAGGTTGTCGTAGACCCCTGGGGGTCGATATAGATCACTTTGGGAATCACTGATTTAGAGTAATATGTGAAATGATAACACGTAAATACAGTAGAATATTACCTAGAACAGAGCGAGTGTGTTGTTTTGATGCGGGGTCGTATCTGTGTATGGAACGGTCGAAGATGCTGACGAAGTATAGAACCTGCTCCTTGTCATCCCAATGGGGGCCTTCGCCCAGTAGCACCGGATCGGTTACCGCCGACACTTGTGGCGCCATCTGTAAACAACGAATGCAAACAGGTGTTGAGGGAAAAACTTACAACTGGTCGATGTTTAATACTATTAGGATTTCAAGTAGGTGTGTACCAATGGACTGTAATTTTAGCAAATAGCGTTGAAATCATTGGGTTCTATATATGCCATGCGAGCGAATTTCTATGTTTCGTATGGAGTATGAGACGCGTTTACACTAGATAGACCCGTGAAATCTACGCATTTCAGATGTAGAAATTTGAATGAAATTTTATTTGTATGAAAAAGTAAACCGTGTTGCTGTTCCATACGGAATAAACGCGTTTAAGTCTGTATTGTATTAGTTGTTGGGCACAGTCAGTCAGGCAAGTCAGAGTACATAGCCAATATTTGTAATTTAATACACCATAGGTTTTACTCATAAAAATAAGAACAATACTTTAAAAAAAAAGTGTTTTTAAATGTGGATATAGCCTGTGCGAGTAGTGACAGATCTCAAAATAAGGAAAGCACTCAGAAAAGCAGATCATAGATACCTGTGGAAGTAAAAAATGAATCTATGACCGAGGCTTTCCAGAAAAACCGCGACCTTCAGCAATGTAGATAAACTAGCAGTTAAAATAACTTAAATATATGAAATAAATTTCTAAATAAAACTCGTATCGATATGTAAGCCTTTACGATTATTACTCACGTTCGCAACAGCGAAAAAAATCGATATCACTATCTTGACGTATGACAGATGACAGATAGCAAAGCGCGCGAAACGTCCGCCGACGAGGCGTCTACGTTCCAAACTAAATTCTAGCTTCGTTTAATTGCTTCGGTGACGTAATCGTGACAGAAATTACGCGTAAAAGGAATTTATTTAGTTGTTCCGTAAAGTTATTCGCTTCCTCGTTTAAAAATACTAATGTAATTCCCAAAGAACGTACACTATATTTAAACTAAAAGTTTTTTTTTTACTTTTTACAATCATCGTCCTTATTTCAGCCGTAAGACGTCAACTGCTGGATAGAGCCTTCCAAATAAATTTCCAATAAGACTTCTAACTACTTAGTGGGTGAACGCCGTCGTCGACATGGACTTTTTAATATATAATATGTACTTGTATTTCAATCAAATAAAATATTTTACAGATAAGAGAAGAATATACAATTATATATATTAGACGGACCTGAAAGTAATGTCTGTCTGTTGACATATTTTAGGGAAAAACCAGTTTATTTTTACCGCTCGGGCATTAAAAATTTGTATACTAGACGGCAAAAGGTTGTTGATAACGAAGGTGAATATATTGTTGATTAGAAATAAAAACTTGTTATAAATGTAGTCGTGTGAATTTAACTTAAGACAGCGACATTACTTTCCGGTCCCACTGATACTTTATATGTATCTTACGTGTAACCAAGTTGACAGCCACTGAAAATATAATACAATTTAAAATTGTCAGTGTGTAAAACGCAATTTAATTGGCAACTGTAAGGATATATATCGGTCGAGATTGAATGAATGAATCATCTAAGTCCAAAGAAGGTATTCTATGTTGAATCGTCGTCCTACTGGGACCTGAATGAAAATGGAATGAATTTTAATTATTCTTGTAGTACTAACACCGTTTCTGAGTTTTTTTTAAATTAAAAACCTTCGCTTATCAATGCAAAACACATTAAATGATCATATGAACAAACAAGGCATCGTGAAACATCTATTCACAGCTCTTAAAAATCCTACCAACGAATTCTACCAAAAATATGTTTATATGATTTAGTGGATTTTTTTTTTAAATTTATCTGTGGTAAGTGGCCAGTGGTTAAGTCGACAAGTTCTCAAGTGGTGAGCCAATATCGTGGGTAGGCGCCCCACTTGTTAGACCAACGACATAGATAAGATTTAATGGAATCAGGCGTTACCTCGCGGAAGTCCATCCTAAGTAAGAAAAGGACCAATATTTAGCCACTTCCGCACATGCAGTGGAAGTGCAGAGTCCACTATCTATCTCTGTGTTTGGCACTAATCGGTGTAACATAACTCCTGAAGGTGCCCCGTGGAGGGGTGAAACACGTGTTAAGTAATTTGGTGGTGGCGGTTGTGTGATTCGCATTGTTTGCCCCATACGCATTTATCAGCGGGCTGGCGGGCGGTGCAATTCATTGCACGACTACCACTGCATATGCGGAAGTGGCTAAATATTGGTCCTTTTCTTACATAGATAAGATCGCGGGAAATTACTTGATGCTGGCAGTGCTACTGTTTATCGTGACACTCTTTGGTGGAGGCCTATGCGTATGGCGTAATATCGATCTGTATTATCGAACTTCTTTACGCGCAGACGGAGATCTGGATGTCGAATACAACGCCCTCCTCTAACTTTTACAACATGGCGGCGGAATCGACCTGGTCCGTCGGATGTCTTGACCTCACGGTATGCTAACTCTGCTCGAGTCTTAATGGCGGAGGAGTTCCAGCGCTACCCTAAAACTTTAACGGCCAATAACTAGTCCAACGCCGAATCTTTTTTAATAATGATCACCGTTTTTGGGGGTTTCTCGTTTTCCCAGCTTCGTGTGAGGTAGGGACGTTACAAATTCGTGTAAAATTTGTTTTTCAATATTTATTCTACACTCTCTTTCGTCCTTCACATTATCCTTTATTGATTCCTTTCATGCTTCATATGATCTGTCATTCTTTGCTTATAGATCTTTCTTGCATCTCCTTCCTTCATCTACATTCCTAGATCACAGCCTTTTACTAAATTATAAGTAGACGAGTATTCCCATAGTTTCGACAAAACTCGTCAAAGAAGACCGTGGCTTTATAGTCTGTAGGAGTTCGATATAACTTTTTCGTTGTCTCCATAAAGAGTTGTCATCTCTCTTCTCCATAAAAAAGTGACTAGTAAACTCGCAAGGTAAGGGCACGGCAAAGCTACCGGCAGAGACAAGAGTAAAGTGCCGCTCAGTTTTATCAACAACAGGATTATCTACGCTAAGTTACAGACTTGGTCACCAGGAATCCTTACAAGAAAAATTGTATCTTTGCGAACTATATATATCGAAACCTTAAGAACAAAAAAAGACTGCTCGCTGAGGAAGTATTGCAGTTATTTATTTGAGTCACTCTGTGTTTGGCACTAATCGGTGTAACATAACTCCTGAAGAAGCCCCGTGGAGGGGTGAAACTCGTGTTGAGCGAATTAACGGTGGCAGTTGTGTAATTCGCATTGTTTGCCGCATATACATTTATCAGCGGGCTGGCGGGCGGTGCACTTTGTTGCACGACTACCACTGCATGTGCGGAAGTGGCTAAATATTGGACCTTTTCTTACTTAGGATGGACTTCCGCAAGGTAACGCCTGATTCCATTAAATTGTTATTTATTTATTTCGCAGCTATTTATAGCTCCCACGATGATCCATACAACACAGATAACAGTATCTACATATGGCGGAATAACTGTCGATTTTCAAGGTAAAAAAACTAGTGTGTACAAAATTACCTAGAACTCTGGTCATATTGGCGTCGGGAACGACGATCTTTATTATAGATAATTGCGTATATTCTTGTAAATGAAGAGCTAAACATAATATATTTAAAAACCTGTGTTAGCTATATAGCAGATGATATACAAGAACTAACAAACAAGGTCAAAATGACACAAACGTTTAGATTTTTCGCATCAACAAAGAAGGTCTATGTATGGCTTTATACGCATTTGTTTTCTCAAGGTTGAAAACAAATGACAACAACAACGAGTGGGGATTCGTAATTCGTAATTAAAAACGCTGTCAAACTTCCTTGACGCATAAAACGAATAATTTACAAACGAAAACATTTAGAATAAATATTTTTTTTACTTTTAGTAATAAAAATTAAAACGAATTGAATGTGTTGGCAGACGCGAAATTTTGTTGCGTATTTCACCCGTTTTTTTTTTTTTTTAATTTATTCGTACGTGAAAATTCTACAATTTATTGTGACTTGCATATTTAATTTTTTAAATTAAATTTTAAAATATATCGATTTCTTCTTTTTTGACAACATTTGACAAAAAAAAACAAAATTTTAATAATCTGTTTATTTTTTTAAATGTCACCTTTTTATTGTCATCATAAACAGTCTGACACAAATACAATAGTCCTTTCTATTGCAAATTTATACATACTATTTGCAAAAATATCTTTCCCGCCATAATATGAAGGGTTGAAAACGTGATTTATTTTAAAATTGGTTAATCTATTAATTCGAATATAAATTTTAATTGTATTATGTAAAAACCTATAGTTTTAGATCATTTTAAACAAGATAGTTCATTGAAATAATTTAAATAAACATATGTATTCTTACATTAATTTAAAATGAAGCAAACTACTCGATTATTATAAATAACCAATGTAATATTACAGTTTCAATAGTAACAATATAATCTTGATTATAGATTGATAAGTGATATCATATATATAATATCTTATATTTATCTATATATATATACATATATATATATATATATATATCTATATCTATATATATAATATGTATATGTAAATATATATCTAACATATAAAACTCTCGTGTTTACCGGTTCGACCGATTTTCGTGAATCATAGCGCACACATCGGCTAGGGCGGAGAATCGGACAATATCTTTTTCTCATCCCCCTAATTTTTTTTTTATTATTAGACAAAATTTTTTGTTTTTATTTTTTTATGATGCAACACACAAAAAAACAACATACAACAAATTTTCACTTCTCTTTGATCAACCTTTATTTTTAATTTGTTAATTAAAAACTATTTTTTTTTGCAAAACGTTTGCGGGATCAGCTAGTGTCTATATATATATGGGTGTAGTTACAAATAAAAATTTGAAGTAAATTTCATTAAAATATTTCTAATTGATAACCCTTAGGCACAAGCACATGTTATACCGTCCTTCCATATGCGTTAAAAATGTGTATCTTAAAATCTGTAAATATATTACGATATATTAAAGGAAGTAATTTTTTTTAAAAATATAATATAATACGAAATCACAAAATAACACTTAAAAAAAATTCTGCAACATTTATCATAATAATGAGATGTATATGTATATTTTAACACGTTCCTTACGATATCATATTTAAAGAACTCAACACCTGTGCGTTTGGAATCTAATCATCTAAAAATCTAGATCTAATCGATCTCTTAAAGATATGCTTTGAAAATTTTTACATTATTTAATTATTTATAATTAACAATAATTGTACATTTTTATATTCCATTATGAGTTAAATATAGATAAAATACTTATGACCTATATACACATAAAACATGATTTTGTTCAGCGCACGGAATTATTGTTGTGTAAGTTTTTAGATTTCGAAATCCAATATATATTTTTAATAAAAATTAAGTACATCAATTTCTGATTAGACACATTTGATATTATTGTAAGGTATTCTAGCTATCGGGGAGTGTTTTACTTTGGTTTAATTTTGGCAGTGTTTTCAATAATTGACAAGGAATACATGGTATCTTGAAGAGATGGGTAGCTCGCGAGGAGTCGAAAGACCAGAAAGATAAATATCTTTACAAAAGATATAATCATTCTCCAACGTGCGTGTACAATTGCAATTGTATCTCTATTTCTTTATGATTAAGACTCAATTTTCGTCATCAGTTACGGCTCGTTCAGAGTTATAGAGAAAGAGATAGGGTTATATAGAAATTTACGCGTAAAAGATAGAGATGGATAGCTATTGCATGTTTGTATGAAAAATGTAAACTATAGATTTTCGGAACGACAACATCACGCGCACGCGTTTAGCTTTTTTGCGTTTTATGACAAACACAAAATGCTTAATAGGAAGTAAATGCAACCAAAAAAGCTCACTAATTTCGCTATAATTTTCAAAATTACAAATCAAAAAAGCTCACTAATTTCGCAATAATTTTCAAAATTCCAAATCAAAAAAGCTCACTAATTTCGCAATAATTTTCAAAATTCCAAATCAAAAAAGCTCACTAATTTCGCAATAATTTTCAAAATTCCATTATTTCAATTTCACACGTTTTATTCCGCCTTACTGAGTTCTAAGTCTGAGCTAAAAAAGCCGAAGATATAAAGGATATATTTTAGTCTTCCCTGCCTTATTCAGTTAAAGATATAAATGAGTGATATATATCCCTAGATCGAAAACATATAAATCACTATTTTCTTGTCTGGGATACATTTTGCCCATCTCTAATATCCTCTAGGTTGATGCAACCCTGCTCAGCATGTTCGAGCAATGAACACAGTTGCTTTAGATTTTATGCAAAAACATTACATTTGGCAATTCACGATCTAAACGTATCTTAATTAGATCTGTGATTTTATTTTTATATAGCAACACTACCTAAGCTATATCCCCTCCAATTTTATACTATTTAAAAAGTATATATATATATATATAGTAAGTAAAGAACACAAATAGGATTTATTTAGTTCAGATAACAAAAAAGTTAATTACACTTTAATTAATAAAGATATGTAATGTATAATAAATTGAAAGCCGCTCAAGGAGCCATGGAGAGCATGTTTGGGATTTGTCCAAATAGTCCAGATTAGCAAGTTGAAGTGGCAATTGGCAAGCTACATACTGCTGAACAGAAGGACGCTGGCCTCAGGGTTGTGGAGTAGATACCATGGAGCGGGAGGCTCGGCTTAGTACATCCACCCATAAGGTGGAGACACCTTGTTAAGGCGAACGGTAGATGTTTTTTTTTTTAATGGTCCCCGCTGTTGGGGACCTCTCGTTCCCCTATCTCGTGTGGGACAGGGACTTTTTAATTCTAGTAATTTATTCATATTTTTTATTATTATCATTCTTCTCTTTCATGTATCATCTTATCTGTCGTACCGTTTCTTTCATTCTACAATTTTCCCAGTCTTTCTCTTTCATTCCATTAGCCATACATCCATCCTCAACCACTACATTCTAGGTTTCCTTACTATTTTATTTTGTAACATTATTTATTGTTCAAATATTTAACACGTATTTTCTTTGTAATTATCATCTTATATTATACTATTTATTGCACTATTTTTGGTACTACTATTTTTCTTTTATTTCTATATTTTATTGTTTGTTTTATTTTTACCTATTGCATTTATCACCATCTTCCTGCAGTAGCTGAGGAAGCTTTCTCTCTCCCGAACGGTAGATGTTGGATGAAAGCCTCTTTCAAGTGGTCCTATTTTCCGTCCCCGTTTTTGAGGACATGTCATTCCACCCATATTTATGTGGGAACAGGGATTTTATTTTCTATATTAAATTTTTCCACTTTCTTTTATTATATTTATTCTATTTCCATTCCTCACAATATCTATCTTTCTCTTTCGCTCTTAAAACCTTTCATCCATACTCAATCAATGCAGTTTGGTCTAATTGCTATTTATATCATAGATTTTATTTTAATTTTCCTCTTATACATGTATCACAGTTCTTACTGTATATATAACAATTCTTCAATTTATCACATTTAAATGGTGTTATTAGAAATCTATGGTAGAATCCAGGAAATGTCTTATGGCTGTCAAAATGTTTTCGTTTTTGACAAAAGAAGTTTTGTGAAGGCCTGTATTCAGCAGTTTGCATAATCGATTAGTGAACCAAAAAAATCTATTTATATGCTTTAATAATGTTTTCGTTAGTAAAAGTAGAATATAATAAAATACTTACAGTATTTGGTTCCAGTATGCGTCAGTAAATCACAGTCACAACTGACTTTAAGAGAAGAACAACTAGTCAGTTTTATTGGCACGCCTTCGTTTATATCTAATCAGTGCGAATGTTGTGTATCGCTCGTCAAAGAGATTATGTTTACTACTTTTCAGATAAACTACAGAGTGCTCTGTTCAAGTATGTAAATGTCTTTTTATTATAATAGATACTACTGAGATATTTTGACAATATTACTAGGTTAGCAATAGACTAAAGGCGACTAATAAAAATAAATAAAATGTACCTAGCTACCTTAGAGTAAGAAGATGATGGAAGAAAGGCGAGGAAAGAAAGAAGGTATAAAAGAGCAAAACGAAAGATATTGTGAAGGACAAAAGTAAAGAATGAAAGATATTGTGATGCGTGAAAGAGAGTGATAAATAAAGAAAAGACTGAAAAAAAAATTATTGAACAACAAAGTCCCTGATCCCAAAAAGTTAGGGTTACGAGAGGCCCCCAATAGTGGAGGCCATAAAAAAGGACTAAAGGCGACCTACGTCTTCGGCATTTCTATCGATCGCTAAACAGCGAAAAAAGAGTCAAAGTGCAACTCTGTGAAGCTGTATTCCGACCCGTCGTTACTCCTTGCTTCAAAAAAAAAACAAAAACCTAGCTTATTGATGTCCTTAGATAAAGAAACGTATCGATATGGCCAGACCACATGATGCCTGTTACCCAGGGAAAATGGATCAAGGCATTGAGTTGAACCCAAGAGACGGGCATATTAGAGAGAGACAGAGGAAACGATTGAACGTGATATTATTAATTATACACTAAATTGTATGCAGCATATTTATTTACATTAAAAAATATACAAAAAATAATTAACATAAAATATAAGATAATTTAAAAATAACTTATGCAATACTTAATTACACCTTAAAAACTTATGGTCATATATTTCATTTGTGATAAAATAACTTTCAAAGTATTTCCAACCAATCAGTCTTCGATATCTCATAGGTGTATATCAAATCCTATAATCAAAATTATAATATTATTATCTAAAAGGACTTGCTCTAATTATTAGCCGTTATGTTTGAAAGTATGGTCACTGTGAAATTTGGTTTCGAATTTGGAACGATCGAAATGCTGATTCATAGCATTTTTAATACGAACGAACTAAAGTTCGGACTGTGGATGTCGTATGTCTTTCTGGAGATTCTGTGGAGGAGTGAAACACGTGTTGAGTGATTTAACGGGGGTAGTTTACTTTATTGTACGACTACTGCTACATAGCGGAAGTAGCTATATATTAGTCGTTTGCTTACTTACGATGCACTTCCGCAAAGTAACGCCTAAATCTATTAGAAGATGGTACACGAGCAACAAGATCAGGAAAAGTAGACCCAGGCAGGTCGTTCCAAATCTCGGCGACTCTCATCAAAAACGAGCTATCAAACCGTTTAGTTAGACTTTTGGATATGTCAACAACGTACGGATGAAACTTTTGCCTGCGCCTAGTAGTCCGATAAAGGAATGGAGATGGATCAATCAGTTTTAAAAGAGCCTTCGAGCACTCTCCAAAGTGTCTAATAAAAACTAGATAAGCTGGCAACTCGACGACGATGGTCAAGGGTGTGTAGTCTGCTATTTGAGAGCTTTTGGTTGTTAATTAACCTACGGGCTCTTCAGTCAACTGAGTTAAGCTTCCAGATGATATTTGGCTGCACCGTCCAAGAGATAACTGCAGTACTTCATGCAAGATCGAACTTGGGCAGTGTAAATTTTTTAAATCCATGAGTCCATTAAACTACGAGGTTTATAATAGTATTTTGCGATTATCCACTAGGCAACAATTGCCCATGTCACTAAATGATATAACATGAAATTTAAATAGACGAACTAAGACAACATTTTTCTTACTGTAACCTGATAAGATGGAACGATTTGATAAATCGCAAACGATATAAAGGTAGCTCAAGATAAAAATCGTTATAAGATTATTTAAGAACTGTAGTTGTTTGATAAGTTATGCTTTTTACAATGAGATTGATCTCTGAATCTTTTCACATATAAACGTTCTTATAAACAGATTTCAAAACATATCATTATGGCTTCTATTGGGAAACAAAAAATTATCTTCTGAATAATAATGTGACTATATCTTCTTTCCTAAAAGACCTATTGATGTTCACTGTTCATCATTTCACCCATAAATCATCTCCTGGACTCCATCATAGACTTCTCATAGGAGTTCATGAAGTCAGCTGCCGACGGCAACAGCTTCTAACAAGTTTAAAAGGCGATAATACAAGCGACAAAAAATGAGGGGTTCATAACATGAACGGCAGTCCCCGAAAATTGATCTAATATCAATTTTCTAGAACTAAAATGTAGTCACGACTTCATCTATTAATAT
Organism: Battus philenor; assembly: GCF_028537555.1. Classification (NCBI taxonomy): domain Eukaryota; kingdom Metazoa; phylum Arthropoda; class Insecta; order Lepidoptera; family Papilionidae; genus Battus; species Battus philenor. The sequence goes on along the minus strand of NW_027181676.1, from coordinate 13,739,571 downwards.
AGACAGATAACATTTAAAGAGACTCGGCGACTGATATTTGTAAAATCTAGAACATTCTATATTCAGTGCGAATCTCAGTACGAATCTGTGATCTAGGAACGACAATGAGGGAAGGAAAGGGACGTGTGGATGATATGAAAGAGATTGTGAAGAATGCGAGGAAAAGAGTGAAAGAATCTATAACGAAAGAAGAAAGCAATAAAAATTATAATTAAACAGTTATTTACATCCGCATTGTAACGTCCGTACCCTAAAAGAGGGGGAACAAGAATAAAAAAGCAGCTTGTTTACACTAATTCCGATTAAACCAGGTGTTCCCAGACTCAATTTGTCATAGACCACTTTCAATTAGTGTTACGGTTGACCCACTTCAGCCATATTTCAACAATATTCACAAAACTCATCAAAAATATTGCATGATTATACAAGTTAGGTATATGTTCACTTTATTTACTATTTCTACTTATATTATTCATTTATTCAATGACACATATAATTGATCCTACTCTTTCTATTTATATTACCATTTTATCAACTTGTAGTTAGGCTTTACATCAATATTTATTGGAATCAGGCGTTATTTTGGGGAAGTCCTCCCTAAGTAAGAAAAGGACCAGTCAATCAAATCAGAGAAAGAGGCAAGTCAAATCTCTGTGTTTGGCACTAATCGGTGTAACATAACTCTTGAAGATGCCCCGTGGAGGGGTGAAACACGTGTTGAGTGATTTAACGGTGGTAGTTGTGTAATTCGAATTGTTTGCCGCATGCGCATTTATCAGGGTGCTGGCGGACGGTGCACTTTGTTGCACGACTACCACTGCATGTGCGGAAGTGGCTAAATATTGGTCTTTTTCTTAGTTTACATCAATGATCTGCTGCAAATCTTTTCTGCGAGACCCATGAGGAAGATGACATATTCCTCTTTTACTTTCTTGTCCATCTAAAATTCTAGATTTATTCGAACCCCTTAAAACACAGAATAACTGGTGTCACGGTCTGGTCCACTACCGGGTCCAAAATGCACGGGAGTCCCCCGTTCTTAAACATGTACTATGTATATGCTTTACACCAGTGGCGTAGTTAGGGGGTGGCGAGCGGGGCGGCCGCACCAGGCACCACAAGCAGGGGGGGCACCAAAGTTGAAAATAATTTTTTTAACGGTGAATAATGAAATGTTAAAAGAAAATGAAAACCATAATTTAAAGTTAATAGCATAAAAAGAATATCGAATTTTACTATTATTGTGCTAAAAAGTTGTTAAATAATATGAACATTAAAAAAAGTAAAAGGTTACAAATTATAATATACACAGTGTTTAAGCCTTTCATTCGCAAAACAAGTGTTTTTTAAAAGGGCCCTAAATCACAAAACACATATCTGTGTTCATGAAATGTACAAGAAGATATATATGTGTTCAACATTTAAGGACATGATCCTCTCCCTTAATGTATAAACCACAAAAATGGGTTCATAAAGGGTTCCAAAAATTCTGGAAACACGTTTTTGTTTTATACAAAAAGGGTGAAGATCATGTCCCTTTAAGAAAAAAAATTATTTTGATTTCTTTAATATTTAAAAGAAAAAATAACAAAATTGAGCTTCGGATTTTATACTATTTTATGGGCAAAAAATAAAAAATTGTACCAAAATGTGAAAAATATATAAATAAACAATTTAGACTCTTAAGGGGGGGAAGGGGGGCACCAAGCCCCAATCTGCCCCAGGCCCCAAATACCATAGCTACGCCACTACTTTACACAAATATCAAATTTTATAATTTCGCTCACGCTGTGGTCGCAATGTACATATACGCACAAAAACATTTTATCTATATTAAAATGTATAGTGCATCTTGTCTGTCAATATTGAGATATTCCTCTGTACGAGATTATCTCGGATAAATCACAATGGAACTGTTTATCTCCTCACATTGTTATCCGTATTGACAAGCAACAGAAAAATCTAGAATTGTAGTCATAAAACAATAAACACATGGAACATTCTAGAATAAATATTAAATCCAATTTTATTTTTCATACACGTTCGAAAACATTATTTTAATATGTATATACCTTCTTCTTTCTATCCGATGTTCCGAGCAGGTGATAGCTTACTGCTTATAATATTAAAATAATCGACGATTTAATATCGAATGTGAATGTCTACTTGAATAAAGATATTTCGAATTTGAATTTTATTCTAAATTCATAAACTTGAACACTTTCTATGCCAAGAAAAAAAAACGCAGTTTGCTGTCTAGTTTCATGTCCGTCAATGCTGTCTTACGTTAATTGTTTCCATAAATAATGGTTCAAATTGACTTGTTATAACCAAGTAACGTTTAAGTAAATGATAAAAGTATATAAGCAATAAATAATTTAGTAAATTTTGAACAGATGTATGTTTTTCAATAGGCCTAAAGGGAAACTTCACTGTGGGTCAGCATTGAACGCGTTGGCAGAGAAAGTGTAGGTGTGGTCAATTTCTGAAACATTAAAGCAACAATAACATTATACGGGGTGATTGATTATACATAGGTGTCTAGGTACATTTTATTTATTTTTATTCTTTAATTTTATCTTACATTTATTTTATCTTTATTTACACATTTATTTTACTTTCTTAATTCTTTATTACACATTTCTTTTTCTATTTCCTATTATTAGTTAACAATTTATTTTGTGCAGAGTTTATTAAGTATCTTATTCTATACAGTTTTATTTCTTTCAACCGTATCACTCGCCACCCCACGAGCGAAAGATAGGAATGATGGGCGAAGGTTGTCGCCGCCCATCATAACGGCGATGCTCTCTATGTCTATCTTTAGCTTTGTTTCAGTCTCTAGGGCACTGCGGATCCGTGCATGTGCGCATATAGTGACGTTAGAAGTATAATTGAAATGCCAAGTTATTAAAAGTTATTTAATCGACTGTGCAAAACGACTGAGGGTAGTCGGAGAAATGTAGCTTGGCTGTTTCTGCACCGGCGTGGTACTTCCCGTAGTCCGCGGTCCAATGCTGGGCAACGGTACGGATGGTACGATCACAAGTCCGAGTTTTGGACCCCAAAAGGATATTAGCAATGTCACTAGAAATGTTAACAACAGTAACACTTATTCAATAATAATTAGGATTCAAAAAATTACAACCTCGAGTTGTAGGACGAGGTGATTGAGCCCAAGGCAGCAAGCATCTATTTCCTTAATCATCTTGAATAAAGTGAGTAATCTAAAATATGCTTTTTTTCTATTTCAATGCGACAAGCGTACTTCTGGTAGTACAAAGTCTGCCGGATCGATTAGTATTATATATAAATATATAAATATAAATTGTCGTATTACGTAAATATGTTAGCACGTTCAATAATGTACTCCCCCTCAATCGTATGTTACATCATCATCAATAATAATTGTTAAATAGAATCTAAAATATAAATTACTAATTGTAAGAAAAAAATTTAAATGCTACCGAAACCGCTGTACCGCTCCTTAGTAAGGTGCGACGAGGTGGGGGGCTGCGAAAAAGAGTGTGCGACGCCGCAAACATTGACGATGGATTAGCGGAACAGAGCGGCCGATACTCCTCCTTCACGTTGCGCACATACCTAACGCGCGGTACAGCGCTTTCGGTAGCACTATAGCTAAAGTTTTCTAAATTATAGGATAATGTTTTATCAATACCTGTTGTGGGCATATATTTTTACTACAGAATAATGCTTTACTATTTAGAATTTTGTTTTACTCACCAATGTTTTAACTCCTTGTGTGGTAATGTTGTTTTTGGTTAAACATCTGATATAGGCAATGTCAGTATTTCCAAACCTTTTCCATAAACGCAAACGGTGATTATACATCTGAAAATTGAGATATAGATAAATTTTGAAGATAAATTTCTTTACATTAAAGTTAGGTTAAATCAATCCAAAAGGTTAAAGACAACGGTCTTGTTACGGAAAACCAGCGTTGCGCTGAGGCATATAAAGTTCCACCCCCATGCCTCGTACCTTGAGATATACGAAATGACCAGATGGTGATCTTTCCCACCCGTGAAGTAATAGCATAGGTCCGAATAGGTATAAAGGACCTTGCTACCGTCTCTGCGAGCGTATCTAATTCCGAGGGCGGCCTCCCACCCCCTAATTGTGAATATCGTGGGCTCCGGATCCACCCTCAGACGACTTTATGTGAAGGTCATCTTGCACATACACGCACACAAACACACACGCACACACATTAGATTACATAATTAACTTTATATAAAATTATTACAGCACCCGGCGATAAATATTGCACATCGAACTTTGGAAAGAGACAATCGTCTAATTTCGGCTTCGTAGAGCACTATCTATGTCCCACACTACCTATGTGACCTTTTGTCGGTCGTTGTATTTCGTGCGACAGAGATAACGCTCTACGAAGCCGAAATTAGCCGATTGTCTGTTTCCAAATGTCGATGTGTAATATTCATCGACGGATACTGTAAGAACATTTGTGGCTACTTACTCATTGTAATTTACTATGTCTATTCCTTGAACATCAGCGACATCTGTTGTTTTTTGATAAAAATACACCACTGATGTTTCTGATTCGTTTATCTTAAGAACTGTAACTCTTTGATCAATGGATGCTGTTATTATAACGTGATCATGTATAATAAGTCCAGTTATCTGCGAACTATGATATTTATCGAACTCCCAACTGTGGGTTACACTAACTGAACTTAAATCATCATTGATTTTAAGTAATTTTATGTGAATGGAATTGTCATCCCCACCGGAAGCTATTAGTAACTGTGTTTCAGATATAAATTTCGTTTTAAAACAATTAATTCCAGATTTATTAGCTGTTGTTGTAAAGAATGGTTTGTCATCTGTATTTGTACCTTCATTTGTTTTAGTAACATTCCAGAAACACACTTCGCCTCTTGTTGAACAAGAAATAAGTATAGATTTATCTGAATGTTTTAACCAATGCGTAGTTAGTATACAAGTTTTATGATAGTTTAACGTTCCTACAGATTTAAACGATACTACTGTATCGTATTTAAATTGGAAAATTCGTATCAACGAATCTGAACAACCTGCGTAAATATAAAAAAGTCTATCGTCGAATTTTATTATTTCCAAATCCATAATTCTTGTCTCTGGATCGAAATCTACTGAACAATTTCGCCATGTTTTATCACCTTTCCTCTCTTTGTCTGTTCCTTTAATTAAAAAATCTACTAAATCTTCAACAGCTACTTTGATTTCATCATCTTTTACGTTAAACTTTATTGTTCTTATAGATATCTGCGCTCTACCACCACCAGATATAAGGAGCAGTTTCTCACTATCAAGTCGATGAGTTTTCAAAGTTCTGACACTTGATAATTGTTTTAGAATGACTTCGTCTCGAAAATTCAAGTCTCCTGTTACACTCGACACTCTTAAAGTTGTATCTTCACCACCACTTATAAGAAACATCACATTATCATCTATATTTATTTTATGTGATTTCAAATAATTAATTTCTTTTGAATGCGTACCGCATATAATATCTCTAGATACAATTTTGCTCAACTGAAATGTTTCTATGTTAACATCTGAGTTTTTTAAATATATAAACTTAATTATTTCTTCATATTTATCATTTATGTTATCAACATAGCGTATCACATCCCAGGATCTGTGACCACCGCCACAATTCACTTCTATAACTTTAGAATTATTTTTTAAGTCGTTAATTAAGAATGTTCTCTCTTGAAAGCCACAAATTAGATTATTATGGGGTTCGATATATTTCTCTACCCACGGAAATCCTACATCTTTGGAACTTGTTAATTTTATGTGAAACACGTCATTTTTATTGATTATAGAAAAGTATTTGACAGTTCCATCTCGTCCAGTTGATATCATTTCATTCGTTTTTATATTTAAAGTCGTAGGTCCGTACCTACCGTGGACTTTGCTAAAAGTTTTTATTGGATCGGTGTCTTTTTGATAGAAATGTATATTACCACATCTATCTCCAACAATTAGAAGCTTGTTATCAAAACCCATAGCTGCCGCTGTGAGCCATCTTTCTTTGCAACGCGGAAGAGAAAATTTAGAAACGATTTCTACATTGCTACCACAAGAAGCTATGACATATATATCTCCATTCCCAGAACATAGTATTAAATGTCTATTACCGGCCCAGTTCATAGATAAAATATTATTTATTGGTAATTTCGCACTAAATATATTACAAATGTTAGCCGGACCTTTGCAGTTTTCAACAAAAACATCCAAATTCCCAGACATATCTGCTATTGCAATGATTTGTTTACACGTCGAAATACAAAGCATAACATATGTAGATTCATGTTTCAATTTATATACTATCTCAGATTTCTCATTTATATCACAATAAATTAAATTTCCCTTCTCTTCTAGAATAACTATATTTCTTCTAGCAGTGAAAACCAATTTTTTAGGACTGCCTTCGTTTATTTTTAATGATTCAGAATTACAATAATTAGTTGCTAATGTCAAGGGATGCAGTATTACTGAACAGTCTCCACCTCCAGTGATTAAATGGCTTTCATCACCATCCACAGACCATATAGGTGCGTTATGGTGTGCATTAATTTTTCTCAACAATTTTCCCTTATCATCCCAGAAGCAGATACCTGAGTCTTCACCAACAGAGATAATATATTCCTCAGTAATACAGCTTCGCAGAACTCTTGCTGAGTGACCATATAATTCATAAATGCAAGAGATTGCTAATTTGTCCCAATAATTAGCGGTTTCGTAATCATTATTTGTGCTAATTAGTGACCATATCCTTACCGATCGGTCATCGGATGTTGTAACAATTATACCTTTTTGTGGATTACATGATATTGAAAATATAACACCCTGTAACAATGGCAAAAATATAAAGTCAATGTGGTATTTAGCTAAAAGTATTTAGAAGTGAACTAAATAGTCTTGCTGATATTTTTTTACATTATGTATAACTTTTAAACAATAGTTTTAACATATTCATAGGCCTGTATATATTCAAATAATACAGGACGATTGGTTATAGGTGTTAAAATTTTATATGAGTGAATGTATATCTTGTTTGCCATCAATATATGGAAATTATAATATAAGAAAAAGTTTAACAACATATTAAAATTAATTATTATTTACTATCTATCCCCGCAGAATAATGTCAGAAGTTACTGGCCTGCCGCATTAAAAAAAAAATATATATAATATATTTTTTAGCGTGTTATATAACTTTTATAGCTTCAAACAATCAACATGTATGAGGAGGATCGGAAAGTAATGTAGTTTCTGTCGACATATTTTACAGAAAAATCGATTGATTTTTACCACCCCCGCATTAAAAATTTGTAAACTAGATGTCCAAAGGTTGTAGATAACGAAGGTGAATATATTGTTGATTAGAAATAAAAACTTGTTAAAAATGTAGTCGTGTGAATTTAACTTAAGAAAGCGACATTACTTTCCTGTCCCCCTAATATATACTTCACCGTCTTAATTGATGAATTAGTCAAAGATGTCAACATTAATATTTTTTAAATATAACATGATAACATACTTTATGTCCGACCAGATGATGAAGCGATTGTTCTTTTTTACATCTGGATATGATGACTTCCGAGAACACAGTGCCGTTGAAAACCAGTACATCATCCAACAATGGAAGGAGGAGGCCGCTGTAGAGTATAGAGTTATCATTACTAATTCTTTGTGATATGATAGTTGATTTTGTTGTGTCCCATATCTGTAAAAATGACATTACTTTTATATATCTGTGGTAATAAGGTCAATTACCTTTATGACATAAATTCTTATGACTCTTATTATATATTAATAGTTGAGATCAGAAATCAGTGAAATTAGCTGATGCATCCCTTTTTGAGATCAACAAGCAAATAAAACTTACAATCTATCACTGTAAAGACACAATCATTAACTGCTTGAATCTGGCTTTAACTTAGTCAAGTTAGAAATTTTAACAAAATTTGTGCACATGAAATTTCTAACTGCCTGCCTCCGTTTCGTGTCACCAACACTGTATTTAATTTCTTAAAATTAATTCATAGTATTTTTAACATGTCAAAAACATTGCCCGAGTATCTATTAGTAAATGGAATGTAATTTTTTAAATGATCCCTGCCTTCTCAACCCCCTACTTGAAGGAATATACCTGATGATACCATAAGTATTGTAATTTTTTGTAAATAGATGGCAATTTCTCACATATACAAAAATCAGCTGTCTCCCACACTTTGTGTAGAGTAAAATAGAGATAAATATTAAATTTTGTTATCTAGCTGTTAGCTGCCTAATTATTTATCATGAAATAATGCAGCAAGGGTAGACCCTCTATTAGGTGATCCAAAGACATAATTAAGGTTTCATGTAATCGCTGAATGCATGCAGCATAAAACCATTATTGTGAAGATCTTTGGGGGAGGTGATATGCCTTGCAGTAGCCGTCTATCACCAGACATGAATGTATGAATGAACCCGTTTGCGTTTGTAGTGAACTCTAAGAGCCTAAAGTTAAGGGAAGCCATTACGGGGGAGCTCTTTAGTTTCTGTCTGAGTGGACTCTGGCATTTGGCATTTTACTCATGATAGTAATATAAATGTGTATTCTGTATTTTCAAAAATGTACTCTTTTGAAATCGGGGTTCCAAGTTTATCTGGCCAAGCTGATCTAAATTGACCTTCACTTGATCACTCAAGCTATATCATTATGATGGATGAATGATAAATAATAGATATTTACAGAAATAATTCATGGCTTATATTATCTGTGTATTACTTCAGTTTTAACTTAAGAAAATTCATCTTTTAATTTTTTATGTTTACCTGAACAACATTATGTGCAGTCAATAAAGCTATTTCTCTATCAGCTAACCAGACGCCGCTATGCAGCCAATCATTGCAATTTACTATCCCCGGTGAAAAATCAAATGCGTTCTGTTCTAAATTCGATCTGGTGAAAATTCTATACTGCTTACCACCAAATATTAACAACTTTGATCTATTCTTATCTGGTACTATTCCATACACCTTTTGACTTTGCAGTATATGGTGATGTATTGTAACTAACTTTCCTGTGTCTTTCTTGTGAACATATAAGGAACTGCCTATTCCTGAAATAAAGAACAACAATGGCTCATCAACTAATCAATTCAATCATAAATCAAATGCAACATATATATATATATATATATATATATATATATATATATATATATATATATACATGCATGTTGATATGATTATAGGTGTAACAATTTCAAAGGGGTGAATATTTAGCTCATTGGTAAGAAAAAGAAAAGGGTATTGTACTTTTATACCAATTTTCAATCACCCTATATAAGTATATCACATTAATTTATTATTTCTATTGAAATGAAACATTCCAATAACTTTTAGCAGTACAGTCTGCAGGGATAGGTAGTTATAAAATCAGCAGGTGGTTTATTACAGAATAATGTGCAAACTTGGCAAAAAGGTATATCTATTTCTTAGACTTTGCGAAATAAGCTGTCTGCAAAACTATGTAAGCATCCAACACCCTTTCCAAGAAGGTGAGGGACATTGGATTGTCATAGCATCAATTCTAGGTTAGTCAAACTCACAAAGTCCCCAAATCGACTTTTAGATAAGTTAAAAAATAAAATAACATATATACATTCTTGTATAACTTTTTATAAAAGTTTCGGATTCATGAAACTTGACTAGGTGGTAAACAATGATTAATTTTAATATGCAATTAACAATACTTTTTTCACTTACAATTACTTCGTTCACTCGATACAATAACCAATCACACTGTACATACATTACTGTCTAATAAAAATTGTTAGTGAAATTACTATGGAGTCTTTGGACTTGGAAACAAGAAGATTAACAACACATTGCTAATCAGGATTTGTATTTTTGGAGGCCTGTATCATAGGACAGCGCTGATCATTTATGCGTCTAGGTTATAGCATATAAAAATTAAAAGGTTATGATAACATGCTTTTGTATGAGACTCAAGTGTGAAAATTAACTTATAAATACTTTAAACAACTACTTTTATGGCAGCCACAGTCGTATTATGATAATATAAATATAATTATATTGTAATGTGTAGTTAACAAATCTTTTGAGAAAAATTTGAATATTTTGATTTTAGTACCTGCTATTACAAATTGTTCAAAAAGTTTAACAGCTGTAACATCTGTACGAATAATGGACATTTTGGATTTTAATTGATCTGCTCTTAAAATAATTCCCCTGTTTATCGAATTCTATTAAAAATAAATACAAAAAATTATACTTGTAAACAATAATATGTCAAATTAGACAGCTGTTTGTATCGTTTAAAAGACAGTACACGAAATATAGAAATGATGTTTAGAATGATCTTAAACAAATATTCTAATTAATTTTAATTATTTACTTCCTTCTTACTTAATAAATATAGATTTGTATATATTAAGTAAGTTTACAAATAAATATATATGAATACTTATAGTAACGCCAAAGTTGCACTGAATTAGCACTTTTGTTCAGTGCCAAGAATTATTATATAAAATATTTAATTAATAAAAACTTTAACTAAATATTTAAAATTTATATTTTTGCCTAATTCATATTTTCCTTAAATTGTATTATTAACAATAAGCTCACAAATTGCATTATTTGATGTGATTGATTACATATATTAAGGAAAAATATTAATCTACAAGTTGGTTATTTGTAGATTAACTTGGCTTTTTTTGAAGTGATATATTGTACAGTTCTGAACCAAAGAGAAGTGCAGTCTATGTCTATGTGCAGTCTAGTCCGGGTCTATGCCTGTGAGTGGAGGATTTTGTATTTGCTCTTTGGTTTGTATAAGCCTGCCTGTAGGAACTACATTACGTTATCATCAGCAGCGCATCGAAAAGTGGAATTCCACAGAAATATAATTGTTTATATACATCGTGCGAAAGAGAACGCTCTACAATATCTCTCTTCTCGTGATTGGCTGACGATTTTGGTTGAACATTGTTTATATAATTTTAAATCGGTATAAATATAGGCTAAGATTGATGAATAAACACATCCAAGAGTTCTTCCAGGCATGCTTAAAGGCTTACTTCGCGAAGGCCTCTTAGCGAACCAACCCCTTCATAACGAACTCCTCTCGCTACACCCCCGGCACTTCCTTCAGAAACCTCGTAAGGCGTCCTAACGACGTCCTTACTGATCCTATCGCAGGGTTCCCATAATCCATTCACCGCACACCGCACGCTTCAGACACTCACTACACTGCAAGCGATAACTCACCAGCTACAGCAACCACTCCACTGTCGACCGCTCACCGCACGAAAAAACGCGTGCGATGCTCAAAGATCATTCAACACACTGCCTACCGTCCGTTACGTAAACCGCGTCGCCCTCCCGACGCCGCCGCCGCGAACAGCGTGGGCGATCCGAGGTAGGATCAGTATCTTTCCTTAGATTGTCGAGTGGTCCACGCTGCCCTCCACACTTAACTCCTCATTCAGTCCACTATCAGTAACACTGACCAGACAGGCGCGCTAGCCGTGAGTTCTGCCAGCCGACTGGGTCGCGCTGGGTTTGTGTCCTCGAGGGCTGGCTGGGTGAGCCCCGCTGCTACCATCTCGCGGCCACTACTTATGTAACTTTCTCGTTTTCCAGCCGAGTACTGATACGGGTTCGGAAGCTCGAATCCTTTAATTTTATACAGTTCACGGACCCCTCCGTTCCGTGAACTCGTTTCCGATAAAGCTGTAAAAGCCGCATGGCTAACAGCCGAAACTTCACATGAGACAATAGAAATGAATATACACACTTCTACTTTGGACTTCGTGTTGCTATTACCACTAAGACTACCAGTTCTAGGAAGAATCTACCATGCTTTTATATACCATACTTTTACTATTTGTTGGAATTTTTTTTTCGAAAATACTTCTCACGCCTTAACTTGAACTTTTTATTTTCTATTAATTCTATTTGTATCTCCCAGAGTTGTTGTAAATTAATGTACACCATATCCAAAATATAGTTTAAGACATAATAAATAATGCAATGACAATGTGAAAAGGAAAAGCCTTTTCGAAATTCGAATAACTTCAAAATACTACGTATTAAAGTTAAATTATTTGACGCTGCAGATTTTGTACTATGAGAAGTTTATGTTTCTGTCGTTGTACTGTAATCCCTTTAAAGCTCTTGCAACTATAATTATGAATTAATCATCCTGTATAAAATTGTAATGATTTAAGGATAATATAATCTTATCAAGGACAGAGCGAGTGTGTCGCTTCGTGACGGGGTCGTACTTGTATATGGAACGCTCGAAGATGCTGGAGAAGTACAGGACTTGTTCCTTTTGATCCCAATGGGGGCCTTCCCCCAATATCACCCTTTTTAACTTGTGGCGCCATCTTTACAAAACGAATGTAAACAAGGATTGAAGGAACATTCAACTAGGGCAGAGTTCCCCAAACTTTTTTGTGTCTCTACGACACATAGTGCTCTACGAAGCCGAAATTAGCCGATTGTCTCTTTAGTGATATAATAATTGTGAAATAATTCTTTATTTAAGTGATATAATAATTCTTTATTTTTAAATATAAAAACAGTAACACCCTAAAATTATAAATGAGATTTGTTTTTTGTTTTTCGATTCAGGAGATTATTCGTTTTGATATTGGTTGAGTGGGTAATGTTTTCCATGCTTTTCTAAATGTGATTCCATTTGTTGCATTTGTTTTCTGAAAATGAAGTGCAATGTGTTTTAACAAAGTATGCAATTCAATTTGTAAATGTCAAAATATATATTTTACACGATATATTTTTCAAACAAATCTAAATATAAAACCATTATTTTAATGCAATGATATACAAAAACCGTATATAAATAGAGGTTTCATTTCATTTTTCGGATTACTATTCTAGTATGTTCGTAACATTAAAATGTCGCAAAAACGTAAAATTAAATGTATGTCTATGGGAGTGGTCTTTGTCCAATGGCGGACATTCTATTGCAATAATGATGACTGAATTATTAAATGTTAACAGTTTGCTTTTAAATTAACGCTTTTGACAGTTCATACTGTAAAAGTTATTAAATAGCTACATCACCAAATTTATTGCACATTTAATCATTAAAAAATGTGGTCACTTATAATTGTATTTTGATGATAAATGTTTTAAAGGGGGTGATATAGCTCATTTGTCAGCATTACTTAAAAGCGTTATTTTATCACCTGAATAAATTGATCACTCTGAAATATGTTACATTAATTTATTTTTGATATTGGAATGTATACCAATAACTTCTAACAATACAGTCTGCAGGGACATCTGAACTTTGAAAATTATTTTTCTTTCTTTATTATCATTACTTTATTTATTATTTCTGACACCATTAATTTTTGACTAGGGTGTACCATACATAATTGATACCAAAAAAGCTCAATTCACCTCTCAACTTTCTTTCCTCTTTTACATATTCTTTTTCTACTCTTACTGTCTTGATGTATAAATAATATAGTGTGATTCCTGTCATTAGGGCCAAATGATTCTAGAAACTTCATCAGGTAGATCAATGACATAGCCAAGGTTACGGGAAGTCCCTGGATGTAGGCACAGCAAAACTGGTAATTGTGATAATTATTGTGGGAGGCCTGGCGGTGATTGTATCAGCTGATTGATTTTCATTCACATGACCTGGTGAAGAAACAGAGTATAACTCTTGATATTAAAAATACTTACATTAGCCGTGCGGGCATGACATCATAAACGTCATTGAGCATCTCCTTCCAGTGTGGACGTTTCTTCTTCTCCGCTTCCTGCATGGTTCTTACTACGATATCCCTTGCTTCAGATACGCTTTGTTTCTCTGCATCCCCATCCCAGTAACCTTACAAATGATCCATATAAATAGAGATTAAATTTAATTCTCTTTATTGTTCATGTCATATAATATACAAACAAAAAATACAATGGGCTATCTTATCAGTCGAGAAGATTTGTTCTGGACAACCATAGAAAAGAATTAGAGCGACAAGTAGCAGGTAGTTAACATGTACATACAACAATAATGTGTATATACATACTCGTATATACACAATAATAAATAAAAACATCTATCTTAGATTGAACATGTCTGGAAGAGAATAAAGAAGAGACAAAAAATTAATGAATATTATTCATTAATTAGTATTGGGCATACTTTTGTGTGATAATTAGTGATCTATGATCATCGTAGTGTTTTTGCAGAAGATCTTGAACGGTGATACAAATTGACCAGACCTACTGAGCAATATCTGAATTTTTCTAGTTTGGATTACATATTTCGTTTGTCCATTATTGATAGCACCCTAACTTAAACAACTTAGGTAAATACAGAAAACCGGAATAGTGCTTGAGTATACTGAACTTTATAACTGTTTCACCCCAAATTAATGATTTCATTAATTGCCAAAATTTAAACACACCATTATGAAAAGTATTGGAAGGTATCTGACTATTTTTTCCTTATTTTAATAATTACTTAGTTTAGTATTTCATTGCGTTATGTGTGTCTTATATTTAAGATACACATTGACTTCTACCATATTTTCTATATTAACTTTTAATTATTTTTAAGGTAATCAAATTTTTAGAATTGGAAGTGCCTCCAAAAAGTTGTAGAATATTAAAGTAAAATGGAATATGAATAGATATTTAATCTAAAAAGAATTATCAACCAGAAATGCCAAACATAGATTAATCACATTTTTAATTTGCAATGGATTAAAATTATTATTGTAGGGTAGTCACACATTTTTGTAAACAACTGATTTTTAAAAAGTTAAGATATGATCTATGACTATTTATGATCAATATGACCACATAATCAAGGTTATTTATTATTTCTGACACCATTAATTTTTGATAAGGTGTATCATACATTAATTGACATCAAATGGTAGCTATACACTTACCACATTTACATCTATGACCACACTGTCTGATTTATTTTTTCCTTTATCTACTATCCTGACATACAAATAAAGGGTTAAAATGAATTTAATCGAAGGCTATTGGGACCTTACTAGGTAGACCGTCGACATATATAAGGTCGTGGAAAGTCTTTAGAAGTGGATACTGCAAGACTGCTCAATATGGTGATCTTCGGGAAAGGCATATGCCATGCAGTGGGCGTCTATCAGCTGATGTGGCTTTTTAAGGTACTCTAACTATATGGTCTTTTAGTATTTATAGACATAAACATTATATGATTGTAAGAAAAGGATCAATATTTAGCCGCTTCCGCACATGCAGTGGTAGTCGTGCAACAAAGTGCACCGCTCGCCAGCGCGCTGATAAATGCGTATGCGGCAAACAATGCAAATTACACAACCGCCACCGATAAACCACTCAACACCCCCGTGGAGGGGTGAAACACGTGTTAAATTGTTTAACGGTGGCGGGCGGTACACTTTGTTGCACGACTACCACTGCAATTTGCGGAAGTAGCTAAATATTGGTCCTTTTCTTACTTAGGATGGATTTCCACAAGGTAACGCTTGGTTTTCAAGAACTTGTAAGAATCTTTGAAATTACCAGAAATATTAAAGTAAAATTTTCAGGACCTCTAGGACTAGGACTAGGTGGATTGACGAAATAATCATGGTCTCAGGAAGTTCCAAATGGCTATTTTTGGTGGAGACCTATGCCTTGCAGTGAAAATAATGAAATACTGGCTAATGCACAATACTTAAATATTATTGTTAGCAAAAGTTGCCATTGTATTTCTCACCTTTATTCTCTAAGTACAGTCGTAACTTTTGTACAGGATTCTCTTCTCCAGTCCACTTCTTTATTTCTGCTGCTGGCCGGTAAGCGGTGCTGTCATCGGAGGTCGAGTGGTGTCCAGCTCTAGAAGGAAAAAAGCAAAAGAGCTGGTTTAGGTTGCCCACGTGTGAAAAGAAGAATGTAACCATATAGATAAAGTAAGTTATCAAATTTACCTTAAATAAAGATTAGAAGCGATACAACTTGAACGATATAGTTAATTAATTTTATATGGACTACTACTGCTAAATGTTTAAGAAGATGGAATAAAAGCGCGGAAAGGTGGAGGCTGAGTAAAGCCCCTCCCCCTCTCCCTCCGAATGCCGAGTATATCATCGCTATTGCTGCTCTCTTCACACACACGTCACCACCCAAATACCAACATGAGTTTAGTTTTCCGTGCGTGTAAACGACATTGGTCACAGCCATGCAACAAGTTTTAGGACCAATCTGTTCCGCGATGTATAAAAGCCAAAATTATAGATATGTATATTATAAATAATATAAGTAAAAATGTAATACATTGTAAACAATTAAATAAACCTAAACTGAAGGATTAAGTATAGCATGTAAGGTGATGAATAAAAATAAGAAGAGAAAATAAACTGTACAAAAATGAAAAGAGAACTGAAACATTATTGCCACAACAAAACCCTGTTCCTAACAATATAGGGGGTGGAAAGAAAGGTCCCCACTAGTGGGGGCCACATAAAAAAGAAGTATAAGAGTCGTATTAGATAGTAGTAATTACATCAACTCAAACAATGAACTGCCAGCTAAATGCTATAATTTTTAGATGATTTGTTAACATTCATCAGTTTCTTAGAATAAAGGCATAAATACTTCGTGGTCTGTATAAGTCGACGCATCGTTCAAACGATTCCCCTCCCCTATCTAACCGCGCATGTACCTAAGGCGCGGTACAGCGGTTTCGGTAGCCCTAAAATGTAAACGTCAGAGCTGAGGTTCTTGAACTAAAATGTATTTGTCTAACTAATGACAGATAAGAAAACAAGTAAAGAATTACGTAAAATATAGCCAAAATATAGCAAAAAAAAATGTAAAAAGGAACCAAAAACCCGTAACTTGATTGTATTTATGTAAATATGATGGTAATATAGAGATAATGTAAATTAAAATAAGTAAAATATTGTGAGATAAATAAAATGAAGGAAGTTTGTAAATCAAAGGACACCGGGTATCCTGTGGGAATAGATAAAAAAACAGTTTAATAAAAGACAGACCTGTAGCACATAGCTTCGACCAGAACAGGTTTGTTGGTGACAGCTATCTTCCTAGCTGCTGCCACCGCGTTGTAAACAGCCAGGGCATCTGTTCCGTCTACACGGACGGTGCTGATCCCGAACGCTGGTCCCCGCGCCGCTATGCCGTCCCCCTTGTACTGTTCAGATGATGGCGTCGAAATCGCATAACCGTTGTTTCTACTGAACAATTAATAATATATGTACACTAGCTGATCCCGCAAACGTTGTTTTGCAAAAAAAATTGATATTTTAATTTACAAATAAAAAATAAGGGTTGATCGAAGAGGGGTGAAAATTTATGGTTGTATGTCATGTGTCATGTAATTTATGGTTGTATCTTGTATGCTGTATCATAAAAAAAAATTATAATGAAAACAAATATATAATAAAAACAAAAAATTTCGTTAAAAAATAAAAAAAAATTTTTAAGTGTGAACAACCTTTATCACTTATGGGTATAGAAAATAGATAGTAGCCGATTCTCAGACATACTGAATACGCATATTAAATTTGGTAAAAATCAGTCAAGCCGTTTCAGAGGAGTTCAAGTTCGAACACCGTGACACGAGAATTTTATATATTAGATTATCATATATATTTCGTAAATTTCTCAGTTATTCCGATGATTTATTTGATATAATGGCTCAAATTTAAAAAGTTAATTCTGGTACATTTATCAAGTGTCATATATATCAGAGTTTCGCATGTGGGCGACCCCTGGATTAAAACAATACTGAATAATGTGTGTAACAACATATTAAAGCTGGTGCAGTGGTAGCTGCGGTAGAGAGCTACGACTTGCAATTGCAGATCGCTGGTTCGATACCTGTGATACAGTTTCACACTTTATACATCTATAAGATTGCCAAGAAGTTTTCAGAGGATGGGCAGCAGCGATCTCTGTGTACATATCGCACTGCGATCCTCAACCCCCTGCCAAGCATGGCAATAATGATATCCGGGAGGCCTATGCCTTGCAGTAGGTGTCTATGGTCTGAAATGACGATACATTATCATATCAAACTAAAATTAGTGAACTAAAGAAATTAGTTTGAAAGCCATGTTAAGGCTCTAGCGAAGGTTGTTGGATGCAAGCAGTCTAAGACCACTCATCGTTTTGATTTTTGGCGGAAGCTTATGCATTTCAGTGGACCTCTACCTATATAAAACTAGTATGTATCTCTCTCTCTCTCTAGTTCACTGTACATCTAGAACCTTCTAAATTTTACGTTTTAATGATTTTTTATGGGTATCCGTATTTAGGGACCTCACGTTCCCCCTCCCCCCGTGTTGGGCAGTGAAGTTACAACTCGGGTAAATATTTTGTTTCATTTTATGCGTTTATTCAGTTTCTTCTTTCTTCCTTCACAATCTCTATCTTTCTTCACATTTAATTCGTCACCCGTGCATCACCTTTCTTTCCTCATCTTCGTTACTAGACCACATTTTACTACATCATCACATTATTTTTATACAATTATGGCAATTTTATTCCGTTTTACTATTTACTAAACATCTTGCTCGACCTTTTTTGAGCTGACTTCTGAGTATTATTATTTTCTATTGCATATTTGTACTACTTTCTTAGAGAATTCTAACATAGGACGACTTTTGTCTTCTACCATATGGGAGACGATGCTGCCTTCTTGAATCCTCTCCCCCATTTCAACTTCGATTTCAGAGCGGAAACGTTGTTTTTGTTTAATTATTTTGTTTCTAATACGTTTGTGTACGTTTATAAAAGTGATCACGAAAAAAAAGTTAGTGGTCCCACTAACTTTCCGGAAAGGAGACCACGGATATACAAGCAGGAAATCCACCCATATTGTAGACAGACAATCTTTTTATAGTCATTGGAAGATGCTGACCAGGTCGTTTCCAACTGGTGAAGGAAATCTATGGAGCTCTATATTCAGCAGGAGAAGAACTACGTCTGAAACGATGTGAAACTCCTGAACAATTGTTGGTGGTGGGTAGATAAGGAGATCAGAAAACCGCTTACGATGGAATATTCAGGTACTTTAGTAGAGGTTACATATCCTAAATGAAAGACTGTTTGTGAAGCAAATCGTATGTTCCATACGGAACACCATTACGAAATACTTGTAAAGATAAGTAAAGGCTATTTATACACCCGCGAGAATAACATGAACTTATGGCGACATTTTCAACATCCTTTTAAAGTTTTATCCAAGTGTAGCAGCTACTGTAGTAATACTTGAGGAACTTATATCGTGATGATATCATCTTGTTATGATGAATGAATGAATTTAATCTTTATATCATCACTGTATTTCAGGAGCGACTCTAGCTCGTGTAGTGCCAGTGTGCAATTAAACCCTGGTGCCCCCTAGGCCTGACACCTCCCTCCACAGCGGCTATAACTATTAACTTTGCCTTCGTAACAAGAAAGTTTTTTCAAATTCCAACAAGCTATTTTATAAGTAGGTATAGCTTACAGTATGGTATTAGTTACGGATTTTCTTCTTATGACGGCTGAATAACACTCATTTTTTATGCCTGTTCTCTGTTGCGAAACTAAGCGGAGAACCGCGATAGATTCCAAGACGATGCTCTTAGCTGTCTCAGGGAACGCCGCGGCGCGTCCTTAGATGAGGGCGCCAGTGTGCATTGCACACCCTGCACTATAGGTATTTTTTTGGCTCCCATTATTTGGAGCCTCTTGTACCCCCTATCTGATGTGGGACAGGGACTTTTTGTTTACATTAATTTTTTTTTTCACATACTTTTTTTTCTTTCTCTTCTTTCATACTTCATATTATCTGTCGTTCATTTCTTTCTTTTCACAATTCCACTATCTTTCTCTTTCCCTCTGTATCACTTTTCATTCATTCCTCATTACTTTTACATTTTCTTTTATTCTATATCACATTTTTTACTTATATTCTATTTTTATTCTATATCACATTACTTTATTTTACTTTTATTTTATCTTTGTGTTATTTGTTTACAATTTTTTACTTTTTTAGTCTTTATTTTTATCTATTGCTTTTCCTATAATTTTTTTACAGAGGTGAATGAACTCTTTTTTAGTTTTTTCGTCGCATATCAGGGAGGCTATGGTTTCCTCCCTGATTTTTACGCCAGGCACTATAGGTTAAGCCGCCCCTGACTGTGTTAGCTAAACACTCAATGTAAGGACTGATTTTTAGCGATTTCCCGCGACCTTGGCTCCTCGATCCACCATCTTTATATATACGTACCAAATGAGGATAACGGGACATTCAAGGGTGGCGGCGAAGTTGAAGGCAGCGTGGGCGTCGCCCTCCGAAGCCGCTCCCTCACCGAAGTAACAGACGACGCAACGGTCGTTGTTCGGCGTGCGTTTGAATGCGTACGCGGCTCCTACCGCTTGTGGCATCTGTGTGGCTGCCAATATAAAGGTAAACATGAATTTCAAAATGCTTCGCAAGTTGTTATATTTGTGGAGAAGAAGCAGGAAGAATCTCAACAACAGCACAGTTTTTAATAATGTTTAACAGTACAGATTTATACGTATACACCTATCCCCCGATTTACACGGTACTTGTTTTCCAAATAAGTTTTTTTTGTTTTAATAACCGATTTTATTACCATCTCTCATAATGTAAATATTTCTGCTTCAAACATCGAATCTGCACAAATAACTTCGAGTGATGAAAGTGAATTCGAACCTTCGATTTCGAAATAAAGAATGAGAGTAATTTCTGACAGTGATAAAGGATAATAAAACACCTTTGGTTTTATTTTTTGTTCTTCTGTTTAATGTATTGTAATTAAAAAAAATACAGTGTTTCCGTAACATATTAAACATTTTAACTTGTCAATGCATTTTTTTTTTTATTTCTGTTTACACCTAAAAATATTGAAAAAAATTACAACTGTTAAATAGCAAAATTATGCATTTTCTGCAAGTTTTTCGATTTACATGGTTTTGACTTGAAAATTTAAAATTTTCGATTTACACGTTTTTTTCAGGAACATACGAGTATCTACCGTGTAAATCGGGGGATAGGTGTATACATATATACTATATACTAGCTGATCCCGCAAACGTTGTTTTGCAAAAAAAAAATGATATTTTAATTTACAAATAAATAATAAGGGTTGATCGTAGAGGGGTGAAAATTTATGGTTGTATGTATTCTTGTACGCTGTATCATAATAAAATAAAAACCAAAAAAATTGTCTAAAAAAATTAAAAATAAAATTTAGGGGTGGACCACCCTTATCACTTAGGGGTATGGAAAATAGATAGTAGCCGATTCTCAGACCTACTGAATACGCATGTAAAATTTGGTAAAAATCGGTCAAGCCGTTTCAGAGGAGTTCAAGTTCGAACACCGTGACACGAGAATTTTATATATTAGATTATCATACACGTAGTAGAGTTACATCACTTTTTTGTTAACGAAATGCCTACGCATATAGCGGGTACAATTATAATTTATGTCTAGTCTTTAAGCGGATCGACGACATAGTAAGGATCAGTGGTTGTAGATGTTGTGGGAGTAGCGCTTCTGTGTTGTAAGTGTCTGCAGCGTGTGGTGTGGTGCTTGGAGTCCGTTGCTCGGAGTTATATCTTATCGAGAACCGCCGCGGTGCCGGTTGGATCCAAAAGTTCTTTCTGGCTAGCTCAAAAACTTACTTTGAGTCGGCCTCCGCACATCCCAATCCCCTAATAGCTAGCGCCTCACGCTACTCCCACCGCACCTCAGTGCAGACCAAGAAACATCCTAAAGACGTTCTCAAGCCCATCAGATGGTTCCCACAGAACACTCGCCACACCGCACCCCCTGCAGACACAACACTGCAAGCGCAAACCACTCAGCAACATCAGCACTGCACCTCCAATACATCACACAGGTTGTTGCGTTCTACACAACAGAACAAAACATCATCCATCACACCACAACACCCGTTTTTAATGAGCGGCTGCCCGCTCCTTAATCGCGAACAGCGTGGGCGAACCATGGTTGGATCCGGATCCCTCTTCAGCTCGTCTGTGATCCACGCTGCCGTTCCAACCCGCAAGCACACTCCAGCAACACACCCCGTCAAAGCTCTACCGCGAAGAGTCTTAGCAACATGCCAGCGCCCCCATGCAACTGGTAGACGCCCTACCAGCTTCAGTTTTTAAATGTAGTTCACGGACTCTTCCGCTCTGTAAACTCAGTACCGATGCAGCTGTAAAAGCCTTAGGTAGCCCACAACATGGTGCCGGTTGGTATATGATCCGAGCATTACCTTAAAGAGAGCCGCAATGGTATATTTGTGTTTATGCTACAAAATAATACTAATGATTCAACTCACCCAATGGGCTACTTATAGTTACAACGTTGAGTTCCTTGCTCCCGTAGTGTACTGGCATATTTCTCCCTTTACCGAGGTCCTCGTGGTTTCCGTAACACTGGTTTATCATATCGACAACGGATATTCCACGGTAGAGTAGAACACCAAGTTCCCTGTACTGCGCGTAGACCAGATCCCGAGGAGAGAGGGCAGATGCACTGCCCGTGTGGATGCCTTCTTCTCCATAATTTGTCATGTAGAACGATATGCGACCTTGTCTATTGAATAAATAAATAATTTTTATTCATCAATAGCTTCCTTAGCTTGCTTCATCTTGCTTTTTAACCTGCTTGCCTGTTTTAACTTTTGTGGGTTTGCTTGTGAGCTATAGGTTAAGAGAGACACTGCTAATAAATGCTCCCTCTACTGCGAAACAACATTCTTACCCAATTTCAAGTCTCTAAGTCTTATGGTTCTAGAAGTTTCTTCGAGATTTTCTTTCAAGAGAATTTGTGTTGTTTATCGTATATAGAATATATAAAAGAGCCGTTATATAATCCGTTAAAAATTAATCTTAACACTCATGGTAACCACGTGATCACTGATCCTCAGAATTAACCATCCTACGTTACACGATCTAGCAGTTAAAAATTTTTACTTGACCTAAATGTGTGAAACTTGTTTTGTTGACTCATTTACATGGTTGATATTATAATGTATTTATTAAAAATCTTTAAGCTTCATTTAAAAGAGCAACTGTTGAGTTTTGCTCGGATCTTCTCAATAGAGCAGCATTCAAAGCCAGCGGTAGCTTACCATTTCTAATGTTAAAATATTCGACGATACAAAAGCACATGTAAATGAGTATTTGAATGTAGATATTTTGAATTTGAAATTTAAATTGAACACGGGAACTAGAAGACTACAATTAATCTGATAGTGCCAATTGTGTCATTTTATAAAAAAAATATTTTACCTTTGCGACTCATATAATATTTTATCCATTTGATTCATTTGAATCATACATTTATACATTCTAATCAATGTCTCCTTATCGATATTCGGTTCCTGATTTCTATCGATAATTTCTCCGCTGTTGTCCAAAACTCGATATATAGGGATGGGGTCGTAGCTGTTTTCGTTGAGAAACGTCAAATCTGACACATATGGCGCCCTCGCTCCGGGAAAGGCGGACATGTTGCTTCCATTTTGTGATACATCCGGCCTCGTGTTAGTGGATAGGAGCTGAAGAATTATACAGATTATATATTCTTTATTTAATTTTTTTGCTTCTAGTAATTTAAAACTATGAATTTATTTATTATTGTTGATAAGAAAAATAACCTTTTTTTAATCAAACATAAGGTAGTCGAAAAAATGTACATATATACACTGATTTTATTTCACAATTTTTTTCATTATTCATAAAATAAATATGTGGCAACATTTAAATGTCAAAATTTTAAACTTTTTTAGATGTCGTTCCAGCTTATATACGTTTAATGCATGACATAGGCCTCCACAAAGAAATATATGGGGGGATATACCATAATCACCACGCGTACGCGGATTGATGATCGTGGTATTATGGTACGTGGAGAACGCTGCTCATCCTCTGGAAACTTGTTTATAAGCAGTGGCAATCCTATATAATTAATGCGCAGTGTGAATTATATAAGGTTGTATCCCCGAAATCGAAACCGCGACCACGTTCGCAAATCTCAATCCTGTATCACTTGGCTACCATTGCTCAACTTTTTAAAACAAATTTACAAAAATCAAATTGTATTTGCAAATAAAAACCAAACTAGATTATATATTAGCGTAAAAAAATTGTTATGATCTCGTTACTAGAAGACATAAGGTATTGAATAGGCATAATAGACTGAGGCAAGTGTTTCAAGTGAAGAGAATTGTCTTAGTTGTGAGCACGTACGATATAAATGTTCAAGTAGGGTCATCTCTAAGACGTCGAGCCATAGACGCGAAACAAAACTTGGTACCCTTTCATACAAATATATACTAATAATAGGCAAAAATCTAAATTGCACAATAAGATACGATGTAAAAAATATTTATTTAAAAAATAAATATTAGTTATTTACGTACAAGTAATGCAACGTATGGAATAAATAATTTGATTAATTATGTTACTAATATGGCATACATATAACGAAAGACCTTTTGTAATTTTGTTTGTCAAAAATTATTACGTAAATATTTTAAGCCCAGACTTGCTGACTCCAGGTCATACAGAACTAGGTCTAGCGTAGGACCACGGGCACGCCGTGGTACGTACCCCAGGAAAATCTGGATGTCGACCTGAATTCCGTCGCCGTGTGCAATGAAACCCTAGCGCCCCCTAGGTCTGACCCCTCCCCCTCTGCTACAACTATTAACCTTGCCGTTGTAACAATAAAGTTTTTTCATATATTACAAGCTATTTTATAAGTAGGTATAGCGTACAGTGTGGTGTCAGTTGCGGCCTTTTTCCTTATGACGGCAGAATAACACTTATTGTTTTTATGCCTGTAGCATATCTATGTTGCAAAACTAAGCGGCGAACCGAGATAGCTTCCAATACGATGGGCTTCGCCGTCTCTTGGAGCGCCCGTGTGCATTGCACACCTTGCACTATAGGTCAAGCCGCCTTTGCTCAACACACAAATCCAATGATTGTAGGTGCTTCCACCTACAATATGTAAGGGCAACATTACATCATTGTCAGCGGCGCATCGAAAAGGGGAATTCCACAGAAATAAAACTGTTCATTTACGTAAAGTAAATTTACGGAAATGTACCTTCCTGTTGTAACTACCTCATGACTTACCGACCCTAAGAATAATTCTATATTGAATAACGTCGGGATCACCAATGTGTAAATAAAAAATGATATTTCTGTGGAATTCCCCTTTTCGACACACAACTGATGATGACGTAATATTTCCCGAACAAATACAATCAAGGAACATACTAGAGTTTTCAAACGACGTGACTAAGACAAACCGCGTACATTGCATATCATCATCGTCGACATTTGATAACCAACCGGTCTCAACGGAAACGAAGCTGGAACGTATATCACATGGGACGCCAACTCACAATCATACTAGATCAGGGCTTCTTAAACTTTGGGTCGCGTGGCAAAATTCTGGGGTCGAGGGATTTCAATGTCAAATATTTATATATACCATTTTATAACACAATTTTACTAGAATTGGCGAAATGCAGTGAACTTGCAGCGTGTAGACACGCTCATTTGTTGAAGGTTTAAAAGTAATATAAATACATTTTTGTAATTTTTTGTGCAATTTTAAATTTTAGATTTTTGTAAGTTTCAAAACGAATTCTAAAACCATATATTTTCATATGTATATGTATATTGTTAGTAGTACTAGTAAATAAATCGTCAAAAAATATTTTTTTTAATATTTGTATGGGGTCGTCAAGAAACTCGCAATCATAAATGGGGTCGTTAATGACAAAAGTTTAAGAAGCCCTGTACTAGATATAAGTATTGCTGGAGTTTCTTCTGCCTCTTGTCTTAGCGATAAAGCCTTCCGAAGTGGTAGTAGTGATATTAGCCAGGCAATAGCAACCCACCAAGCCGAGGTTCGATCCTCTCAGGCGTTCTTGTCTTAAATATTTAATGAAATCAGGCGGTACCTTGCGGAAGTCCATCCTAAATAAAAAAAGGCCCAATATTTAGCCACTTCCGCACATGCAGTGGTAGTCGTGCAACAAAGTGCACCGCCCGCCATGCCGCTGATAAATGGGTATGCGGCAAACAATGCGAATTACACAACTGCCACCGTTAAATCACTCAACACGTGTTTCACCCCTCCACGGGGCGTCCTTATGTCGGAATGCTGAGCTGGTATTAACAACGAGTGACAGTCTAAGAGGAGCTCACCTCGTGGTGGTGCCTATTCACACCATGGATCGACCACCGAAGGGTTCTAAGAACAAAGAGGCTTTTCAAACCCGTAAAATAGTTGTATGTAGGAATCCGAGCCTAAGCTCCCCCTACAACCCTAAAGCTAGAAGAATGCTAGAGAATTATAGAATGAAAAAAAGGAAACTTGGATCATATGACGTATAAAAGAAGAGAAACGAAATAAAGTATGTAAAAAGAATTATTAAAGAAAAATATGCAAATGCCCTATCCCAAAATCGGATGGGGGGAGTACGAGAGACCCCCAATAACGGGAACCATATAAAAAAAACCCATCCAGGTTTTTTAAGATAGCGAATATCCTAAAAAACCTTCAACCTGCGAAATCTGTCAATGTCATTTGGAAAGCAGTGAGAAACAACACCAAGAATATATATCGGCGCTCCACAAAATTTGCCTTGCAACGCAGTTGTTAAGGCCGACATTTATGATCGAAGTTCGAAGGATCAATTTGTGTAACTACATAACAGGAGTTCGAGATATTCATAAAAATTTAAAAACTTTCATAGGTATTTATTTAAAAGGTAGACAAAAAAACTAACATTTTTATTGAAATCAAAATCAAAATGTTCTTTATTCGAATAGGCTGTTATAAGCACTTTCGGATCGTCGATCAATATAGCACTGGCATTGTTGTTCCTTCAGGAAGCTACCGCCAGCTCCGAAGGCAGTTCTGCTGAGAGCCGGCGAGAAACTCAACAGTTGCTCTTTACAAATATAGTTTTAGTTTATAAAGAGTGCGCGACAATAATTAGCTTACTCTGTGAGCATCAACAACATTTTATTCCTATATACAACTTACGTCATAAATGATTTATTTAATTTGATGTCAAAACTAAAAGTATACAGCCTATATTTATTCCTTTTATTGACAGACAAACAAAAAACATTTAAATAAACGTAAATTTTTTTTTTTTTACAAAGTTACACTTGGTTGCATTTGTTGTAATTTCAGTCATTTCGAAATCTATGAGAAACAATTTTTTTTTCAACTATTCAATTATTTTCCAAAACATTGCCACACTTGCACTGCCAATTTAGACGGACAAAGCTGGTTCTTCAGTTGAATTTCTCATTTTTATTTTAAAATACAATATATCAAAATGGAACTCGGGTAAATTTATCGTGAGCCACAAATAATCTTTCAAAGAAATAAAAGCCACGAGGCGCATCGGCGAGCCATCTCTTACTGAACCATTTAAACCATGAACTTCACTCGTCAGCGTAATAGGTTCAACATATACTTTCCCTATAAGCCACATATCGCAACAATAAAAACAGAACGCATATGTAAGCCGCATGCCTCTGTTGCTCAACCGGTCGGAGAGTTCCAATTCTAATAAAAACTTTTTGGTTTAAGACTTTTTGCTATTTCGCTAAAACTAGACGGTATAAGTCACTAATTTTTATGTATTAATATCTGCATTTTATATAATTTACATTTCATGCCTCAATTAAAAAAACGCCAGACTCACTGGTGTGTCGTAAAGCAAACGTGTTAAAATGGAGAAAATTTAATAATATTTATATTTATTATACATACAACATTCACAGTTATAACTAAAAACAGTTTGTATATTCTCATTCCACTAAGATTCTAAAAAACAACTTTTATTATCTAAGATTTAATCAAGAATTTAACAAAAACATTGTAAACAGAAGTTATTTGATGCATGCATTCAAAATTTTGTCTAAACACGACATAATAAAGTCTAATATAAAGTTGGTGTAATAAATACACAGATAACAATTGCCGACTTATTTAAATATTCAAAAATGAAGTTTGAATATTCTATTAAATATATTACTTGATATTTTAATGTAAATAAAAGTTTAGCAGTTTACATTATAAATATAATTTTAAATTTTGTGTTTTTAGTCATGTATAATAAACATTTGTTTTGTTATGGTTCCTGTTTAACGAACAAAATTAAAGTTTCGAATTTGTCTCAATATTAAAATACAAAAAAACACTTAAATCGCTTTGATTAATCAATTTAATAATTACAACTCACCCTTGATGCTTGCCGCAAGGGATTTAATTTTAAAAAAGTGACGCTAGCTCTGAGAGCCATTTTGATTTGACGTAAAATGACTTGTTACTTCGACGTCAACATTAGCAATGAAGATAACCGGTGGCCTTTAGTGCGAGGTCGTCAACATTTATAATTCAAATTAAATATTTCCTTTCTTTCCTAATCTATGCTCGCACGTCAAGTTTTAAAAACTTCTATTCAGAATAACGTAATCAATATTAGTTATTTAACATTATGTTGCTAATTTACTAATTATTAAAATTATTCTTTACCCGTTTATTATGCTCAGTAAAATAAATAATTCGTAAATATTATAAACATTAAAAATAAATTAGTCCACTTGTATACGTTTATTTATGGAAAAATTCATTAAATCATTAACTTCAAGCCGTAACCTGCTGATAAAGCAAATAGTAGCTAACCCTAGAAAATCAATTAAAAAATCCATGTGAAGTATTTTTAAACCTACTGCTATTTTAAAATGAATTTTTTGCATCCTCAGGATGCCATCCTGTGATAATCTTTCTATTATTATGACAGCAAACTTCATACTTTTTGACATTTCTTTTTTTAATTATGTTATGGTTAATAACGCTTTAGGAGATAAAGCACAAAAAAATGATACAACAATCGCATTCTGAAAAAAAACACTTTTTAGTTTTTTAGTCCTACCACGTACTCGAAATTATTAATTAAAATAATATTTTTGAATATGTGTACAAACAAATCACTCAATTTCTTTATAAAGTTGTTTTTTATTAGTTCATTCACTTAAAATTTATGTCAAGTAAAAAATTTTTTAAGTATTTTATTGCATGTTAAATTTGTTTATTAAATATATTATTTCTAGAATTGGATGTACTTATCAAGTTTATAAGGAGATTATAATAAACTTAGACAGGCCCATGTCAGGGGTGCATGCACCCGAATTTGTATATTTTGTAAAATTACTATACAATATTAGCTTAATATGTTTATGGAATATATTTTGCCAATGATTCTTCATACAGCATGACTTATAATAACAGTTAAATTGCAAGATCTAAAAAAATATAGTTTTTCTTATTTTTTTTTTCTCCATGTTTAATATAGCATAGACGCCATATTATTTATTGGATGATTTATCTGTGGGCATATTAAGGAATTAAAAAGGTTTCTTTATGTACACCTACATCCAAAGGTCTTTTCGTATTTTACATCAATTGATACTTTTAAAACAAGGTTACAATTATACCAAAGCTGGAACGCTTTGACAACTATTTTATCTATATGCCAATTTAAATTTCGTTTACAGTCTAGAAGGACGCTTAAATCGAAATTTTTTGCTCTCCTTGATTCTCAAAATTTTCGTTTGGTTTCTTTCTTTCTTTTTTCATCGATCTCGCTTCATTTTAGCTGGTGACGCACTGCTAGGCATACTAAGTCTTCTTGAAATATTAAGATGACCGGTCTTGCGCTGACTATTTTAGTTAAATTTACTTATGTTTAATCGAAACTTATTTTTATTATTACAATGGGATTGTATGTAAGTAACTTTGAGAGCTCAGTAAATATCAACAGGTTTGATTATGAATATGTAATATTAATAAGATTTTAAACACCTTTACCGTGGATTATAATATTTACATAAATAATGTTCAAAACAGAATCGAATATTGATCCCTGTGGTACACCAGACACAGCCAGCAATCATATCTAGAGCACGGTAAAACAGAAATGTATAGTATCAGTTATCTATAAGATCCCTTGTTTACGAAAGGGATTAACCACGTCTCGGCTAACACAAATTATGTTAAAACAATTTGATAAAACCCATACTAAGTGTACGTAATGAAACTTGGGCTTGGTATGTTCACATCTACTATTCAAACAAATAAAAACTAATATTACGATTCACTGACGTCAAAAAATGGAATACACGAGTATCAAAACAATACTTTTGTAAATAATTAGTAGTGTTAAAATTTTGTGACTTGTAAACACGATGAAACTTTAAATGATTATAAATCTTCCAAATCCCAAATAGTTTTCGATTTGCAATGTCTATTTAAGTAAAAATATTTAAGATTCTATTTAAATTTGAAAGATATGTGGTCACTCTTAGTTAGCAAAGTTACCTAAAAATTAGATGTTTACATACCAAACTGTTCTATAAAATTAAATGATTACAAAAAAAGACGTGTCGCCTTTTAGTGAAAGCCATAAATAATTTTCTGTAATAAATCTTAAGGAAATAAGAAAAATTATTACAATTAATTTTTAACTGTATTTCACCTGGAACGAGATTTCATAGTAGAATTAAAAATCAATTGAATATTTTTATTAAAAATGTCTCGTATTTTAATTTAATAAACGTACCCAAAATTAATTCATTATTTTTAAAATAAATGAAATTAAATAACATCATATTATAGTCTGTGATTATTTGCTAATAGCTGTATGACAAGACAGCAGACAATTTGACATTGAATGTCAATGGTTGAGTAGTGATAAACTGTTGATATTTTTATTTTAATTAATAATGCCTTATTGGTACTATGACAAGAAAGATTTGCAGAACACGCCCTCGTTTTGTGACGGAATTAGCAATGAGACGGAGAACCGCTATCGCAAGGAAGGCGCCAGGTTTATTATTGACACGGGATCGAAGATGGATTTAGGTTATAACACCGTAGCAACGGGAGTTGTTTATTTCCATCGCTTCTATATGTTCCACTCGTTCAAAACATTCCCAAGGTATATCACGGCGTGCTGCTGTCTCTTCCTTGCGGGCAAAGTGGAGGAGACTCCTAAAAAGTGCAAGGATATAATCAAAGTAGCGAAATCCTTGCTCACGGATCAGAAGTTTAGCACGTTCGGCGAGGACCCTAAAGAGGAGGTGATGACGCTGGAGAGAATTTTACTGCAAACGATCAAATTCGATTTGCAAGTGGAACACCCATATGGGTATCTGCTGAAATACGCCAAATGTTTGAAAGGAGATAGAACGAAACTGCAGAAAATGGTGCAGAT
Organism: Battus philenor; assembly: GCF_028537555.1. Taxonomy (NCBI): domain Eukaryota; kingdom Metazoa; phylum Arthropoda; class Insecta; order Lepidoptera; family Papilionidae; genus Battus; species Battus philenor. Next base: position 13,708,168 of record NW_027181676.1, on the reverse strand, counting down.
GGCGTGGACGTTCGTGAATGACAGGTATTACTATCAATTATTTTACGATTTTTGATTTCAACATGTTTTCCCATTTAAATAGGATAAGTCTATGCTTGCAGGTAACTACTATATGATGCTGCTAATTGTAATTACTGTTATTTCAAATAAATTGTTTAGTATTTACATATAATTAACTGTTTCTATAATGATAACAACAGATAGTTTTATTTAATGAGATAGTATAACTTTTGACTATATTGCCTCTTTATACAAAGTATTAAAACATAATCAGTGTCTATTATGCCAAAGTAAAAGATGTATATGTTGTATTGTTGTATGTAGTACATATATATCATCATCACTATATCCAGACTCTGTTGTATGTGGGCCTCTCCAATAAGTTTCCAATAGAACCATTGAAGTGATCTGCATTCAGTGTCTTGCGACTATTGTGAACATTTATTACATACACTTTATTAGATACACAATGAAGTTTACTTTTATTATTGTAAGGATTCCAAGATATTAAAACCAACTACCTTAACAAGGCTGTCAAACTTGTGGGTGGTTTTCTATGCTACACTTCCAGGTCTGTGGTCTCAACTTCTGAATCTAAAAAACCTAATGGCAATCAATGCTGCCCCTGACATCACTCATATGCATCTTGTTAATCATACCTTCCTTTATCTCACAGCTCACATACCTCAGGCATTTCCTAACATTTCTTCACTTTATACTTAACATGTTGCATTAGATCTGAAAGATCTATCGTTTCATGTTTTATGCAACAACCAAAATCATGTCACATTATGGAGCTGACTGTGTGTTTAAGGTTTCTTGTTTATAATAAAATAATCTAGGAGACTTATAAGATCTCATATGCAGTACAGGAAAGTTTATTTACAAGGTATTCTTCTCAAAACATACAGCAAATCTGTTAATGCATTGTCCAATGGATATAGATTGATTTTTTTACTACAATCAAACTTGATTTTAAGTGGTATTGCAGTTTTAGTAAAATGCCCATTAATACCATTATAATCCTTTTGGAACCTCATGGTTCTAAAGTGTAGACTAAAGATGGCTCAGAATATCCACCCACGAGAACAGACAACCTTATTAATGTTGACTAAACCTGCATGGTTCTTTTTGATTTATTCATATGACACATTTTTAAAATAATTAGACATATAGTAATTAATACTATGCTCTGGTATAGAAAAAGCCAAGCTGATCTAAATTTGTTCTTTGGTTAACCATTTTATGTCAACCAATTTTGGAATTACAATCTTATTAAGGAGGTCGGAATGTACGGAATCTCAGCAGTTTCTGAACCTTATTATTGGGATTCTACAGAAGAAGCCATGTCCAGGGGCAGATGTCTTGTAGCTATGATGATTGTGGTAATTCCTCTAGAAAACACCATGTTATGTTTGAAATGGAACCTTGTAAATATCATATCTTTTGGATTTTCAATGCAATGTCATAAACAAGTACTAATTGCCTCAAGTTGGGCTGTTACATATTATTATTTTACTTGATTGGGAGACTGGTGAGCACTTTGATCATTTTGGGGAAGGCACTTCAAAGTGACTGAGGTCAAGGGCCCCATGAGGAGATTTCGGCTTAGATTGTCACTCATTGATAATACTCACTTAGAATTTGGCACAAGGGAGCTCGAGAGAGTAGAACTAGTCCAAAACCCAGCAGTTGCCTTTTTAAATGAAATCTAACAATTTTATGCTTTTTAAATTAATAAAAAGCACATATTATGGTGCATAGAGGATGTTGGTATTAATTTTTAGGAAACTTGTTTGTGAGCAGTAGAAATTCCATATAATTATTGCACAAAGTGCAAATAATATAAGATTGTATTCTGGGTATTGAAATATTCTTGTGCATCAGTTGGTGTCAAGAGTTGTATTTGCTTACAGTCTATGTACAACGCTGTGCTTACAATGGGAGCCAGAAGTGATAGCTGTTGCTCTAATGTTCCTCGCTGGTAAACTAAGCAAGTTTGAAGTTGTTGACTGGAATGGTCGGATGCCAAAACATAATGCTTGGTGGGATATGTTCGTTGAAGACATCACTATGGATCTTTTGGAAGATATTTGTCATCAGGTTTGTAAATTTTATAATAAATTACTTTATAGTTAGTTTATTAGTCCCAGTTACCCAGTTCCTAATGGAAGCAGTAACTATTGAAACACCTCAATTTTGTTGTGTGCGCAACAAAGGTTGAATAAATTGGATGAAGAATTAATATTAGAAGTTTACATTGTCAATCCATGTGCATTAAAGTGCAAATACATGAATATTTTGTTTGGTTCTCAAATTGAAAATTAGAAAATCCATTTTCTATATATTTATTTGTATCTATATATATTTTGTAAGACTGTTAAATTTGGTGAAGGTATATATACCAACAGATCGTAGCATTTGTCCAATTCATAAATATATTATGAAATGCCATTTTGAATTATTATCCAATAATTCAAAAGTGGTGTGGAAACCATAGACTAGTAAGCGCAGCATAGGAAGTCCAGCCAAAGATGAACAGATGACCTTCTTAAGGTTGTTGAACAATCCTAAAAGCGCGCTGCCTCTAACTGGTCCTATAGGGAATTTATGAATGAGGTCAGTGTGAGTGCACTAGACATCTTACTAGAATGATGTTGAAAATTTGTTATAATTTTAAGATCAACCTTTATTTTGTACTTTATTTGTACCAAACTATTTCTTTAAGGTACTGGACTTATATTCACCTCAAACGCAACAATCTGGGGGTGACTCACCTTCAGAGCAGGCAACCTCAAAACAGCCAAAAAACGAGAAGAAGCCACCCTCCGTTACACCGCCCGCTTCCGCGTCGCCTGTCGCCGCTGTACCGACTAAGCCGGTGGTCACGCCGGTCAAGAACGGAGGGGAGACCAAACCGGAGCCGCCCAAAATGGAGCCGCTAAGGTTCAGCTATCCAGGATACCCTGGGATACCGTTTGCGCCGGTGTATACAGCGCCGCCGCCTGGTGTGGTCGCACACACCGTTGCCGGTCATGTCCCACCACACAGTGTACCACCTCCACACACTGTACCACCCCCACATGCTGTCCCTACACACAGTGTACCACCCCCGCATTCCGTGACTGCACACACTGTACCACCTCCACATACGGTACCTCCACATAGTGTACCTCTACCATATCGGGAGCCTCCGCCGAGTCACGCACGGTTTGGCGGCCCCGTAAGCGTTCCACCACCAAATTACTTCCCGCCACTGCCAGCTCGGGGGCCGTTACCACCTCGTCCACTACCACCCGGGCCTCCCCCAAGACCGTATTATCCACCCCCTTAACAGGAGGTCTCTAGTCGTAAGTTAGATTAATATTTTTTACAGAATAAAATTAAATAGACTGGACTTATTTTATTTTTCATTTTAAAATACCTTTTTATTCCATGGTTTGCATAAAAAAATATTTAATAGATTTTAGCTAGAAGGGTGCAAGTCACTAAAAGAGCTCATAGTCAATCTAGTTTGTAATAAATCTGGGTTATTTTTTATTAGATTAATTTAACTATTCAAGAAACCATGTTAATATAGAATTAATTCATAAAAAATCGTCAACTCTGGTATTATATAAAATCGACCAATCAAAAGTACGGATCCAACCAAGATTTTTTTTTAATTTAGTAGATATTGTTTTTGGTATTGCATAAAAAATTAAATAACAGGTTGAATAAAAATTAAAACTAATATAATCATTCAATTTAATTTATACAGTCGACAATTCACAAATGTTTATATAAAATCGATTTATCTACTCGATACAAAACGCTCGATCGAAAAAAAAAACACACACATTTCATTTAATATCTACACAAATCTGATATTTCAGATGTGGGCGAACTTTACAAAACATGATAAAAAACTATGCATTACAAAAATATAAACAATTACAAAATGAGATATGGATTTATAATCGATTTAATAGTATTATAAATCGATAAATAATACAAAAATAAGTGACATAAAAACAAAAATTAATTGCATATGTTTATAATAAGAATTGAGATATTGACAATTCAGATTCATCATAACATTGATTTTTTTTTAATTTTATATAACATAGGTTGAAGCCATGTTGAGATACAGACTAAATACAATATATATGCGAATAAAAAAATCGTTATCAATTCATTTATATTAAAATTAATGTTGTTTAATTTGCATTGCGAATAAAAATTGCATTGGAATTTTTAACTAAACTTAAAATGTTGTGCGGTCACTTGAGTTAAGTTTTTTTTATTTATTTCCTCACATAAGTAAACAAATTATATGCTTATACAATAAAAAAGATTAAATTTAATAAAATGGCATTGTTAGATACTAAATGAAATAATACAGTAATTAATACATTAGATTAGTGATACGAGTGTAGTTGCTCACATGACTTATTGTCTAAAAGTGACGCGAAGCTGCCATAAGACTAGATATTTAAATACATTGGTACAGTTATGAACACATTTGAACGCACCCGGACATTTCAAAACCGAGGGTAGAAAAAAAAACATTTTACAACTACTAACATATTTGATTGTACAGTATAAATGAAAAATGCTTATGTAGACATTATTTGAAGATAAATTCACATATAATATGTCTACCTTCAATAATTTGTTTAATGAACTAAAAATTTTACCTTTCGGTGAACATCTCAGCATACTCGCATTGTTACGGAAATTTAAAAACTTATTAAAAAAATATTTTTTTTAATAAAGTTTATTCATAAAATCATCTAAGTTTTTAATGATTGATTATATTTACTGTTATCATGGATTTTATTTTTCAAAATGGCATAGCTAATTTCTGAACATGGAATACACATTAGACTAGTATTATTAGTGTTTAACAAAAACTAAGTTGTGAAATATATTTATCTGGGATATATATATATATATATATGTGACGTACAATTATATTGAAATTAGCTATTAAGTTAATTTTTATAATTCCAGTATTTGCATTGTATAATCTATATTTTTATTTATGTAATGACATGCATTTGTGCTTCGTAATATCATGCGTTATAATGCTCTGATATATACAGGATGAACAATTATAGGTAAAAAAAATTTAAAGGGTGTGAATGTATAGTTTATTTGCTATCAATTGATGTATGGTACTATGTATAGGGGGACCAGAAAGTAATGTCGTTTCTGTCGACATATTTTACAGAAAAACCGATTGATTTGTTACCGCTCCAGCATTGATTTGTATACTAGATGTCAAAAGGTTGTTGAAAACGAAGGTTAATATATTGTTGATTAGAAATAAAAACGTCGTGTGAATTTAACTTAAGAAGATGACATTACTTTCCGATACCCTATATATATAAAAACCTTTTTTTTGACAACATTGTCTCAGTGGCATATATACAGGTTGATAGATTATTGATGTAAAATCGTGTATGGTGCAACGATGCATTAATTTATAGCAAATAATCTGCAAATTTGCAACTGTATTTATTTTACAACTATAATCAACCGCCCTGCATATACATACATGCCATTTAAAAATAATATGTAAAAAGGTTTTTATTACATAAACACTGGCCAGCTATAAATCATTTTGATATTTAAATTAAAGATACGCTAGTTCCAAATTTAAATTTTTACCAGCGTCAACTATTGTTTGTCATAGAAGAAATTGATTTACTTCTGAAACATTATAATGCACTATTTTTGTCATTTGAAGTAAAATTTGGGATTAGATTTTGTGGACAGGGTGCCTTCAAGTTCCGGCACCAGACAGCTTTGATTTAAATCAACATTGGCATTATTCGCTACTTCTTGTTTTCTGAAATTAAAAACAGTTCAAGATCCTGTTTTCATTGCGGGAAGACATGTTCAATGCATTCCTGAAGGCTTTATAAGGTCATGTAGACTGTATAATGTCTTTTAAGTCCAGACAGAATATATAAAACCAAAAAAATTCATTTTTGAATATCCAAGTGAAGTATATATATAAGGACCTCTGCGATGTACCTTGAGTAACAAATATCTTTTGATACTAGCAGATGTCAAACTCAAAAGACGTTTCATTTATGATAAAGGAAGGCACTTGACTGATTTTCAGCAGTCCAGAATTAACAAGGCACAATATTCTTATCAACTAATCTTCTTAACAAACTTAAAAATTATATCATTCAATAATCCACAACACATGGCTTAGGCACATCTAACCCTGTCTCTAATACAATAATACTTTATATAATACATCGCACAAATTGATTTCAAATATATTGTTCTTTAACACTACCTTCATAAATAAATATATTCATGAAAATGTAGTTGTAAATTTCATAATTGCATTGTAACGCTAGCTAACACACTTCACCGGGCATAGTCAATACTTACACAAATGGTTGAAATAGAAGTAAGTATGCGTTTACATGTGTACAAAATTTTATTTTTACGATATGTTCTGTTAATATTATATTAATTGTTTTTATTTTTGAATTAAGGCGGCAAACCCCGTACAAGGTGGAGCGATGATACAGTCAAGATCACTGGTAGTAGCTGATGATGATGGTAAATTAAGTTATTGCAATAATTAATGTCGATGTTTCCCACTATTTATATAACATATGATTTTGAGGATTCCCAAAAATTAAAAAAAAAACTTCTAAATAGGTCAATTATAATCTTTCATATATTTCTGATTTTTCAACTTCTTTATTGTTATATAAATAAAAGCTTTAAAGGTATATTTCGTTTATCAGATTTACACTTTAAGACTTTTACAGTACCCGGCGATAAATATTGCAAATCGTCCTTTGGAAAGAGACAATCGGCTAATTTCAGCTTCGTAGAGCGCTATCTCTGTCGTACGAAATACAACGACTGACGAAACGTCACATAGGTAGTGTGGGACAGAGATAGTGCACTACGAAGCCGAAATTAGCCGACACCTATTTCCAATCACACTGGAAAAAGTGATCACTTTAAAATATGTTTTCAAAAATTTAAGTTTTCCATTGGAATGCAGCAGTTCAATAACTTCCGGCAGAACAAAGTCTCTATTGATATATAGTAAAAAATAGTTAACTTTAACCAGACGCTGTAATGATATTTTTGTAAGAAAACGCCTTTTACCACTAATTTATCATTAAGTTATTTATTATTTCTGAAACTATGCAAATAAGTTATTATTCCACACCATTCAAGCTTTTATATGATTTCCAAACATTTTGTATATTATTCTTTATACAATTTAAAAAAGTACCCATGTAAACGCACCTTTACATTTCAAAACTGTTGACGCCCACTATAGTCTTCTGTCCCTTTCATTTGCTCACAAAGACCGCTATACTAACTCTCCGACGATGTGCAAATATAGGCTATATGAACACTTTTTATCAAAAAAATGATTATTTTTTTTAATTAAAATTCAACATTAATTATAACATGCAATAACAATACTTATTGTTAATAACAACATAGTGATTACTAAAATTAATAATATTTGCATTGAATATTAATAATTATATCAAATTCATAACGAGCATTGCCGAGTGGTATGTACCTAGTGGTTAATAAAGGTAACAGGTTTGATTCCTGACAAGCGAGAGATGAGTAATGGCCCTGACACACCACTACGTATCTTATGGACAGGACTAAGAAGTCCAAACTTAAGGAACTGAAGGTAGATTAGAAACTGAGGCTTTTAAACATTTACTTCATGAGGACCTTCGAATTATTTGGTCAGATCCATTGTCACCAGAAAAATTGAGAAAAATCAAGGGAGCATAGTCCTATACGCTGGTCTGCAATCCTCGCCATTTTAAACATGAAGAACAGAAACGAATGGAGGGATCATGTATGAGGTCATTACTCCCATTGTGACGATGCAAGGAGGTGGAATATAAATTAATAGGATATTACATGAGATTTCTTATTGATCTGATGTTAATATTTCCAGTATATATGTGGAAATCAAAGATTTTGTTAAGGATGTGAGATAAAAATAGAATTTGGGAGGAAAAGAAAAGCAATAAAAAAATTTTTTACATCCGAATTGTGATGTCCCTCTGTGTCTCTAACAAAGCAGGTTAAAGGAGTATGTAAAAAAAGAATGCACATAAATATATATTGTAATCTATAGTGGTTTATAATCTGAAATTATAATTATTGCCTGAAGAGAAAGGACTTTTCTCATTAAATTTTAAAATTGACAAAATTTATGCCGTAATTACAGACATCGAGTATATATATATATATATTTGTATATATATATATTTGTATATATATATATGTATATATATATATATATATATGTATATATCAAGCAATAATGTATATATTTATTGTATTTTCTTTTATTATATTTTTTAACTCGATTCTGACGACAGAACTATTTAAAAAGGTTTTTAAACAATTAAGAATTTTTAAGAACATTCGATTTCAATTCCGTTTGTTCACCAGGCATATAATACATCTTGTAATAAAAATTACTGTATTATTCTTGAAATTTCAAAAGAGGTAATGTCTAGTTTCTTCTCGGCGCATATCTGCCTAACGCGGTGGTAAAGTAATATATATATATATATATATATACATATATATAATTAAAGTAGGTTTAAAAGCATTATTGCTTGAGCGAATTAAGAAGTCGCCTCCATATTTACTTAGCTAACAGTTTACGACAATTATATATCAGGTTATAAAGACACAGTTACTTCAAGATTTATTTCTCTCATATAGAAGTGACCATCTGACTAGATCACCATATAACTTCTAGAAAGATAAAGAACATAGTATTTTACAACTATCCACGGTTTATATAAAATACTTTTACTTGTTAGTGGTGATGATCCAAGTCTAAATGAGTCTAGACTGCTTGAGATAATGCAGGAGTAGCTGGTGAAGGAATTTGTACTGCTGCACGTTTTGTATCAGGTTGGCGCGCTGTTGGTGGAGCATGCTTATCGTTCGCGGTATATCCAACTCCTGGAAAATTTTTAGACACATTATTATATACACCAATATCTAACTTTGTGCCGTGGTTATGTACCAAAAAACACGACAAAAAGTGAATTAAGATTTTCTAAAGCAAACCATGTAAAGATCGATGATAGGCTCCAGGGTTACGAAAAAATTACTTTTTAACAGTTTGAATGCGGTTTTCGCCTTAAGGCGGTAAGGGAGGAAAAGCGCTGAACACATTCTATGTTCTTGTTCGGTATTGTTGATTTTGAATGTTTATTTTATAATAAACAAATAAAATTTCTAGATAACTTTATCTGGTCCCAAGGCGACAAAGGCGCCCAGATATAAAATTTCATCCCAGACGCCTTTTCCGGGCTAAGGCGTGACAAATTTTTTTAACATTTTTTTTTATTCATGAAAGTATTTGTTTTGGCTTATGTTTTAAAAAAACAAACTAAAAGTCAAGAAACTTGAACGGCTCCAAACCAGCGGAGCACCACATCCGTCGGCAGTCAAACTGTTAAAAAATAATTGGACAACAATATAACTCTACCAATAAATATATTGTAAAAAATATTTACCTTTTTTGTAACAAAAAACAATACGTAAAAATTTATATAAATTTATTATTCCCTTTTAAAAAAGCACAATACACTACGTAATTGAAACAGAGCTCTAAAATTAGCAAAACAAAGTGAAAATAAAGCTGTATTCATATTGAGTTGATTTTTAGTTAGAAAGGGAATCCCCGAGTTTTGAAGAAATGGCGCTGTTAGAAACAAGTCTTGCCATCTATTAGAAAAAAAGGAAATAAAAAAATGTAGACTCGAACCCAAAACAACGCAACCTCGAAAATTAACAAGCAGCGACGCAATTTCGAAAAAACGAAACACAAATCATTGTGTTGGTGTATTAAATACAGTGCATATTTTGAAATACTGATGAAAAATATATGTTATTTTTTATCAATTATTACCTTGACTATGCCGGCGATTGTCCTTAGTAGGAATAGAAATGAGGTCCGCAGGAAAACCAGTTACGGATGTAGCTCGAAAAATGACTTGTCTAAAGTAGCAGTAGACCAACACATTGCTATATACCCGACGGCTGTTGAGACCGAAGAGTTCTCAAGTGGCAGCCACAGACCAGTAGACGTGGCATGGGTAACCCAGCCACTAGAATCAACATTACCTGATTGGTGTCAAGGACGTGAAGCAATAGATCAGCTGCTAGTGCGGTGCCGCTTCGTCCAGCGCCCGCAGCGCAGCAGAATGCCAGGGGCGCATTCCTGGACGCGAGAGGCTGCTTCTCTTCAGTGGCTTCGGCTTCGCAGACCAACCGTAGTCCATTCAGCTCCGACAGGAAATCTATAAGTACAGATGGATAACAAAATTAACTTTGAAATTGTATTTTTTAGTTATCATCGCAACGCGGCGACTTATATAAATTTAAAGTAAAGATATAACACAAATATTCGATTCATTTTGATCATTTCGAAAAGCATTATTGCTTTGGGATACATTGCAATGAAAGTGGCGCCATCTATCGAAGACTCCAGCACTCGAGTTTCGTTACCTTAACAGAGGTTTCAGGCTAACCTTGCCAAACCTTGAACTCATGGAATCTACAAATGCCTTTGACGCATCATCAAGTCCGATGATTACCAAAAAAAAAGAAACGGTACTAGTAGTTTATAATATATAAACGTGAATAACATCTACATGTGCTCTGCCTGCTAATTCTAGATATGGGCAGCTCAAGACACCGGCGTGGTCATCATGGAGATCTATATAGAAGGCCTGTATGATGCAGTGGCAACTATTGGCTGATAGCTGGTGTCTCTTTACATACTCTAAGCACATAGATATCTTCTATAGCCTAGTTTTCATTGGACTCGGAGGCTGCGAAGCTCTTAAATAGCTTGAATTGTGATGGACTTAGCAGATGGAACCCTAAGTCGACTCCTGAACTTGGTGAGCAGAAAAGTGTGAGTCTAGCGGTTGACCTCACCTAAGAAGAGTGCGACGTCAGCTGGTGCGGGTTGCGCATGAGGCCAGCGGGAGAACTGCACGAGCCAGAGCCAACGCGAGCGCGCGCCCCCCGCTCCACCTGGCCCCGCGGCGCCGCGACGCACGCGCACGCGGACTGACCCGCCCCACGGTGCCTGCGATGATCGCGCAGCCGACACGTTGAACTGCAACCATGAAACGTTAGGAAGTTCTTTCCGGACGCAAAGACCAAATTTCTTTCCGGACGCAAAGACCAAATGCTCACGGGGCAGAGTCCCGCGTGCATTTGTGACCCATCTGTGGACCTGACCATAGCACACGCAATATTAAACTGTTCCGTATATGGAAAAATAAGAGCTGACTGAAGCAGAGTTGAGGTAAAAGGTTACCAGCGGCAGTATAGCATTTCCCATGTACGAGTAATACGATGGGTGGAAGTGTTGGGGAAGATGTAACAAAACAAAGGTTCCATAAAAAAACAGGCGAAAATAACTATGAAAATATAAGGGAAGATTTTAATTGTACTATGCTTGTATTGTATAAAAAAAGGTTTTAAATAATTGAAAATTGAATAACAAAAAAATTAATGTAAAATTGCGAAAAATGTGGAGAACAAAATATGAAGCGCAAATGCAATGCGAAAATATACCGCTAGAGTAAGAGATAATGTGAAGAACGAAAGAGAAAAAAAATTTAAAAAATTGTGCAGGTGAAATATAAAAAAAAATTCAAAAATGTTTCCATGTCCCAGAAATAAGATAGGAGAACAAATATAAAAGAAAAACATCAGGCAATAGTAAGTCTCTTTCCACTGACCAAGCGATGATGGTCTGAAAATCAGTATTTCACTCACTGGGTGAATACATCACTGAATGATGTTATATTATTAGTGAATCAATATTTATGTCGATCATCTTATACATTCTAGAAAGCCCTACTGCTTTAATATCTAACACATACCAGGGATGTGCAACCTTATTATTTAATAAATTAAAAACTTTTTGGTGGGCCGCGAATTAAATATAATTTATTAATATAAATCAAAAATTATAATGAACTTAAGAATAAAAAAAATGTAAAATTAAATAAGTGGTCATCAAATACAAGTTTTAGAGCCAAATTAAAAAAAAATACCAAAATATCAAAATAACCAATTAACTTAATTTGTAAAATAATCTTATAATAATAATTTGTAAAATAAAATTCTTAATGCCAGATTTGACACTGGTCTGTCTGTCTTGATTGGTGGTGATTTTTGATTGTTTCAGTTTAGTATACTATCGTATTATTATAATTATTTTTAATAATTGAGTGATAAACAAATTGTCAGACCAAGGAAGGTAATTATTTACAAGGTCTTTTTCAGTCCACTTATCTAACCAGACATTTTGTATATACATAATTTTATGTTAGTTATCAATACTGAATGATAATTTATTTAAATTCAAAATATGTTTATTCATGAAAGCACACACACGCACTTTTAAATCGTCGTATTATTTTAACATTATAAGCAGTAAGCGGGAGCAAATTCAACAGTTGCTCTTTTAAATGTATATGAGTCAACAAACCAAGTTCCATACATTTCAATCAATAAATAACTATAATAATATTTATTTAATAATGAACGTCTAAGACAGCGGTCAGCAATGTTTTTAATGTAAAGAGTGAAATACTAAATTAAAAATTTATTGCGGGCACCAACTATTTTTTGACCTAACAAATACGTAATAATGTTTATTCATTAATTTTATAATTTATAAATTTAATCACAGTACAATGTTATTATTAATCTTAAATAAATACATAAAAATGTATTGTAAGTATATTTAAGATGGTGGCATGAGCAAAGATATTTAAGAAAAGGACCAATATTTAGCCACTTCCGCACATGCAGTGGTAGTCATGCAATAAAATGCACCGCCCGCCAGCCCGCTGATAAATGCGTATGCGACAAACAATGCGAATTACACAACCGCCACCGCCAGATCATTTAACACGTGTTTCACCCCTCCACGGGACATCTTCAGCAGTTGTTACACCGATTAGTGCTAAACACAGAGTGTGGATGATGAGGAGTAGAAATGACTGGTCCTTTTCTTGCTTAGGATGGACTTCCGCGAGGTAACGCCTGATTCCATTAAATATCTAACCAGTAGTCGAAGATATCTGGTTAACTGTATGTCCTAAATAACTTAGAGACTCATTGGTAGCATTATAACGAGCATGGTCTTAATCTCAAACTGATCGAGGATGGACTTATTAGTCTTAATGTCCATGGCAACGTGACATTTCTTATAGTAATATAGTCATGGTATTACATCAGTAAAATTACTCACATGACCATAATCAGCCGCACTCTGTTCGAGTGGAAGGTACGGAGGTGGTTCGTCACCCACGTGGGCGAGAAGTCTCGCGCCCAACTGCCACACGCATTCCCACAGCTGGGCGGCGCTGTAAGCGTTGCAGCTGCCTGTTCCGCATTTAGCCACCACGTAAAACCGCTGCGAGCTTCCAACTGTCATCTGCCACAGATATCGGTAAAGTTAAATAAAAAAAAAAATCAAAATAGCTTTTATTTCGTTCTGCTTAGGTAAAACTGGAAGTGACTATAAATAATTATTTTCATTTCTTTTAGTTATCGCGAATGTCATTATTTTCGTAAGCAAGTGAAAGGGACAAAAGATGTAATTGGGAGTTAACACGCCTGTACAAGTGTTAAGATGTGGTTACATGTGTCTATTTTAAAAGGTCTGAAAGTAACACTATATTGATTTTTGTTTCATTTCTTTGTCACGTCTATCATTATTTTAATATGCAAGTGAAAGTGACACAAGATTGCAGAAGGCGTTAACAATCATATACAACTGTAAAGATGGGTTTACATGCGTCTTGTTTTTTTAAAAGATCTGAAAGTAAGTATCTATATTAATGTTTTATTCATCCATTTTATCATGTCTGTCACACAATATTATGCTAATGTAAAGATGTGTTTACATGTGTCTAATTATTTTTAAAGGTCTGGAAGGTTAATTTATGTTAACTATTATTTCTTGAATTTAACGTTTGTTTGTTTATGGAATAGTATGTAGTATGAGACTCTTGTCACCACGTTCCCATACAGGATGTCATAGTAACATATATATATATATATGTGTGTGTGTCTTTGAAGTATCCATCTTACCGTAATGTGGGAAGCGTTGATATACCCGTGGGGGTTTGTAGGAGTTGGATGTAGCCGCACCCTGTTGTCTTCATAAGGCAAGTGGTCGGTGCTGAAGTCATTGAGCGCTGCGTATTGCGGGAGGAGAGCTGTCCGGATCTCCCCACCACTCTCCCTCCCCTTAGGTATCTGCTCGAAGGCAAACGCCAGCTGATCGTCTGACATCTTTCGCTCCAGGAGTTGGCACTGGAAAAATTCATTCATACAAATTTTACTGGCTTTGTAAATGTCAATTTCACCGTACATTTTTATCACAGTAGTATGATTAGATAAGTGTTCAGTGTAATTAAAATCAAGAATTATGGTCAATAATTTAAGAATCATCAATTCATTTAAGTGTTTTGGATTCCTTTTTCAAAAATTTTGCTGTATAAACAAGGTTAGCGCTAGAAATATAAATATGCTTGTTCCTTTAAAGGTGTACACTGTTACAATAGACTTCTTTTGTAAAGTTTCAGAGAAATCTTTTTTAGAATTTTTGTTTTGGTTTTATTATATATAAATAACTCCATCTGTTTATATATTATTTTCGAGAAATTTATACCTGTGTAAATAATAATAAACAAAAAAAAATCCAATTTGCAGATCAACATATCTACATAGTAAATAATAATTCTCATAACTATTACAGTACCCTGTGATAAATATTGCACATCGACCTTTGGAAAGAGACAATCGTCTAATTTCGGCTTCGTAGAGCGTTATTTCTGTCGCACGAAATACAAATGTTCCGGTATCTATTAGGAGCTGTTATAACAAGCGTCATTTGTTTCTTTTGATTAATATTCTGATTCTTTGTACAAAATATACCAATTTACTTTTGTATTGTACTTAGTTGTAATTTGATGAAGTGATAAATGAATTTAAACTTACCAATGTTTCTTTGGTGATGCTGGGTGGAAGGGGTTGGAATTTCGGAAGTCCAGTAGACCATCTGTGCTTGTTCGCTGGCTGACCCGAGTTGACTTTTGCTCTATCTCTTCCCAATGTCGCACTTTTAACTTCAACAGTCTTATTACCTCTACCCATGAACACTCCCCATCTTCTTCTCTTCTTTTCTTTACTGCTCACGCTGTTTTTAGAGTTCTCTAACTCTACACTAGTGTAAGTGGAGTTACCGGTGGAATTTGTATATGCGCTATCATTGATACTCGTTTCCGAGAGGTTATTTTTTCCTGATTTCATATCGGGCACTGTTATTGAAGTTACATTATCGGATGATTTGCTTATGTTTGTCACTTTGTGGGTAGATAGACTTTGGTAGGGAGTTTCGTCGAAGTCCTTCTCGTCGGTTTTAAGTGACAGCTTGTCTACCGCTGCTGTGACGTCATCGGTATTATTTATGGATCTACTAGAGACATTAAATTCCTTCGGAACGCTCGTTTCTCTAGCTCCTTTTATGAATTGAGCGTTTACGTAGTGATTATCGTTTTCGATTTTTACCGGTAAATGGTAGTTTGGTAGATTTACCGGTTTTACGTTACCGTAACTGCTTATTGTCTGTTGACTGCTGTTCCTTTCGTTCAATCGTGTGATTTCGTCGGTCGTTGATAGACTTTGTGCTCGATCTCGCATCGTTCTATCACTCTGCCATGGCAGAGGCACGTTTTCGTATATCGGTTCCTGTGTATCGGATATTTTGATTTGCTGCGCCGGTGGTATAACCAAGTGTCGTTGGTAGGATATCCGTCGCATCGGCATCGAGTACATTATGTTCCCTCTTTCGTCGTATACCTTCTGAATGTTATCGGATATATGGTGAGGGTCTATTATGATGTGTGGATTCGGATCCAAGACTGATGTAAGGTTGTTGTAAGTTCCGTGAGTAGCGGGTAGGAGATTTGGTCGAGCGTAGTTGACAACGTTATGGCCTTGGTTCAGGTAGCCCAGGTACTGCCTGTTAAGAGCCGACCTGGTTGAGACTAGATCTGGACTAGAACCGGAGACATGGGAGCTGATGTAACCTCTGTGGTAGTTGAGGGCTTGACTGGCGACGGCTAGGTCTGGGGTAGAGTTTGAGGCTAGGCCATTGGAAGGGTATGGTGGTGGGGGTTTATATACATTGACGTAGTGCAAGGCGTGGTCTGTCTGTACGTTTGGGTTGACAGCAAAGGGGTAGTTTCCCATTAATTTGAGGCCATAGTTGTAGTCGTCGGTGGCAGCTAGCCCTTGGTTGACGGAGACGGTGTGTCTAGTGACGTCGGGGTAGTGTACTCTATGGATATCTGGGTGGGAGCCGTATACGAGAGGTTTCGTGCTGTTGCTGAGGAGTTGCGAGTGCGCGTGGTGGTTTTGGTACCGCATCTGTGCCTCTGCTCTTTGCTGCTGGTATTTCTGTTGGACTGCCGTCTCGTAGTCGGGCGCCGGTCGGTAAGAGGGAAGAAGAGCTCTGAAAAATATAAATCATTGAGGAAGAGAATGAAAAAGACTTAATTGTTTATTTTTAAATGGTGATTCATTATAGATGTAAAAGCTTTCAAAAGCCTTGCTGACAAACGAGCTTCACATTCAAATCACTCTTTACAAGTATATTCGGCAAGTTAAAGTGAAGGCTTAGTTTGGAAAACACTTTTGTATCAAATAAACCTCAAGTTTAATTTAATGACCTCATATTTAAAACAAATCATGGAGTAATATAAAGTGTAGTTAGTTTAATAATACCTGTGTAAGAAAAGGACCAATATTTAACCACTTCCGCACATATAGTCGTAGTCGTACAACAAAGTGCACCGCCCACCAGCCTGCTGATAAATAGTATATAGTGGCAAACACAGAGTGTGCGGAAGCGGCTAAATATTGGTCCTTTTCTTACTTAGGATGGACTTCCGCAAAATAATGCCTGATTCCATTAAATAATAATACCTGTTCCTATGGAGGGGCTGTGGTGGATGGTCAGCGAGTTCCAGGCAGGAGGTGGAATGCGCCCGGTGGGCTGCTGTCAACGGCTCCAGCCGGGAACTGCTCACGTTGTCGCGAACGTCCAACTCCTCGCGGCTCTCGGATAGACCGTGCTCCTGTAAATGATAATTATACTTAAGTTATTCAAATCATCATCTGAAGATGATAATGTCACTCTTTGATTTCATTGACTGAATGATGATATAGTTTCAGCCACAGAACTTCCACAGCTAGATATAGGAGTCCCCCGTATATTTCCAATAGAAGTTCAAAAAACATTTTTTTTACTTTTAATTAAATGGTGATAAGTTATTTATCACCGTTTAAAAATAAATATGGATTATTTAACAATCCGAAAACGGCAAAAGAACATCATACAAAAGATGACTATCCCCAAAAGTCACGACTGCGTTAATTTTTTTTTTTTGCGTAGTTCCAAGACTACATCCAAGGTATGTCGAAATAAAAATAGTTTTTATTAAACCTCTTCAAACTGTCCAGTAAGGTTTATAGATATAAACACTCCATGTAACCGTAGGTAGCTAGAAGCTGAAAACCAGCACTGAAATACCGTCACAGCCAGTATAAGCTGAACTGCGAACTTTTGTCTCTATCATAAGTACATACACCCATCCCCCGATTTACACAGTACTTGTTTTACACGTTTTCGCTTTTACACGGTTTTCCAAACAAGTTTGTTTTTGTTTTTATCGCACTCTACTAAATGCTACTGTGATTGAACACGTATGCTGTGTACACATTTCACGGGGAATCCCGAGCTTATGTGCTGACTTGCTGCACACGCATACTGTGTATGTATTTCTTCGCATAAAATTAAAATTTTATCTACGGAAAATTGTATTTGAGTGAAAGTTTCACAGTTTCAGAAAGATTTAATTTTACATATTCGTAAATTACAAATGAGTGCATAATTTAGATTATTATAAATAAATAAAAAAAACAGTGTTTCCGTAATATATTAAATATTGTCAATGCATTTTATTTTTATTTCTGTGTACATCTAAAAATATTGAAAAAAATCACAACTGTTAAATAGCAAAATTATGCATTTTCTGCAAGCTTTTCGATTTACACGGTTTTGACTTGAAAATTATTAATTATCGATTTACACGTTTTTACCGCACGTATCTACCGTGTAAATCGAGGGATAGGTGTATATGTATTCTCTTTTTCTTTTCAGCTGATAGACGCCCACTACAAGGCATAGGCCTCCCACAAAGATCGCATTCTATGTCATCGGTCTACCTAGTGGACGGTCTGCCCACGCCGCGATTACCAGGTTCATGGTTACACTGAAGAACCTTTCGGCACCATCGACCATCAGTAACACTTCACACGAGCTATTCATCGATATACGTCAAACTTACTTTTAAGACACCTTCAGAAAAAAATTACTTTCGTCTCACACACGACCGCTCGACGCTTATGACTTCGGGTTGTGTTTCATGCGCGATGTGTTTCACTTTCCACGACACGCTCGTGCGACTATGCTATGATTTACTTACAAACAGTAACTTAATTTCACCGAATCGATTATTTCGTAACTATAGTCTTATACAACAGATGATTCAACTTACTATATATTATTATTCATATAATATGATTTAAATTAAAAATGTCAGGTCGGGTACGTAAAATGAAATCTATGAAAAAATTTTAAATAAGAAACTGACTTGACAACATTAGAATAAATAAAATTAAATGTGAAACCAGCTGTGATAATATCTACAAATTAGTAAAATAGCTTTAAGCCCTAATTAAAATGTGATAGAAAAAGAAGATAAAAAACTCAATACATGTGATATTTGAGAAGAGAGGTGAAGGATGAAAGGTGATGAAACGGAGGAAACTAAAAATAATTGAGTGTGTAAGATCATATTAATTATATTAGATCGAATGAATGATCCTAAGAATGAAAGAGGAGTAAAGAAATGAAACGAAGGATGTAATATCTAATATATAAAATTCTCGTGTCACGGTGTTCGAACTTGAACTCCTCTGAAACGGCTTGACCGATTTTTACCAAATTTTATATGCATATTTAGTAGGTCTGAGAATCGGCTACTATCTATTTTTCATACCCCTAAGTGATAAGGGTTGTTCACCCTTAAAATTTTTTTTTATTTTTTTGACGAAATTTTGTTTTTTTTTATGATACAACATACAAAAATGCATACAACCCTAAATATTCACCCCTCTACGATCAACCCTTATTTTTAAATTGAAAATTAAAAATATTTTTTTTGCAAAACAACGTTTTCGGGATCAGCTAGTAATTAATAAAAAATTGTAAGTTCCCTGTACCTACACGAGATAGAGAACGAGAGATCCCCAATAGGGGGAATAAAATGATTTAACTGTAATTAAAAATAGTATACAGTTGCAATATCTTTGAAAATGAAGATAGACTTCAGCATGTGTCCAATATGTTACCTACCTGAAAGTTGGGGCGTGGTTCATCCGGGACAGCGCTGAGAGCGGCACGATGACGCATATAGAAGGTGTGCTGTTGAACGCACATGCGCCACACGTACTTTCCGTCCTCAGGACTGGACAGAACGAACGCAGCCGAGCCCAGGGGCCGCTGGCATTCCACGCTGAACGTCCGCTTGTGATTGATCACGTTGGTAATGTCCATCCATCTGGAATGTTTGTGGTCTATTAACGCTGTTGGCCTTGGAGGCTTTCACAGCTTCCTTCTTCCAGTTTGCACAAAGGTAGCACCTACACGAGTTAGTGTGACAGCGAGGACCACTCGGCAGTCTTGAGTAGGATACTAAGCCTACCTCGGATCGCCCTCGTTGTTCGCAAAGACGGGGGCGGGCGGATACGAAGTTAAATATTTAATGGAATCAGGCGTTACCTCGCGGAAGTCCATCCTAAGTAAGAAAAGGACCAATATTTAGCCACTTCCGCACATGCAGTGGTAGTCGTGCAACAAAGTGCACCGCCCGCCAGCCCGCTGATAAATGCGCATGCGGCAAACAATGCGAATCACACAACCGCCACCGCCAAATTAATACGAACGATACGAACTTATAAGCATCAGTTTGTACGGGGTTTGTGGATATCGTTATCTCTTGTATCACCTCATATACAGGATGATTGATTATAGGTGTCAAAGATCTAAAGAAGTAACCGTATTGCTAGCTTGTTTGATGTCAATTAATGTGTGATACATCCTATACAAAATTCAATTGTTTTATAAACAATTAGGATAATATTAGTAAGAAAAACCGTTTTCAAAATTAGTATTACTGCATATTAAAATTAATTATAGTTTACTACATGTCCCTGTGGACTTTGTACTACAGGATGGTGGTAAATAAGAGTTTTAAAGATTTACGCCTAGTAATAAGTTTTAATCGTTTTAAACTTATATATTTTATAGCTAAAATCAATCACTCTGTGTAATACATGTGAGACTATTTGATATTTGAAATTAACAGTTAGGTTTCCAGGTGCCTACAAACTATATATTTTTCACGAAAAGATTACCATTAAAACTGTACATTTTCAAGTGTATGCTGCGTACTTTTAAATCATCATCACCATAAATTCAGTTGTAGAACGACTACTGTTGAACCAGGGTCGTATTGGATATCAGATCAAACATAAACTTAATGTTTAGAAACCGTTCAAAAAGCCGAACAGTGCGGTGGTTAAACATAACTTTAATTAAGATACCTGTAGAAGTGAGGAGTGTCGCTGGTCTCCGTGAGAACCCGGATACCAGTGAGGGAGACGGCGATGGTGACCTCGCTCTGGTCGAGCTGGTCTCGCGCGCTGAACATCTCCTGTCCATATCCACGTAGCTGCTGGCAGGCTGTGATGAAACCCTCCTCCGCTTGTGCCTGACACCACAAAACAAATATGTATCATCATCATTAGCATTTCAGCCAAAGGAAGTTCAATGTTCAATGTTGGACACAGGATACACATTTCCAAAAGGACCGGTAGAGCAGCATGCAACGTCTTCTGAAGATCATAACAACAACAGACACCCTCAGGCTGTATAGCAGTGTCCATCATGCAGTGGTAGCGATATCACGTCACACACGTGCGTGTACTGCACGGACGAGACTCAAGATGCGATCGCAAGATTCATCAATGTGAATACGGCAACCGCCGCAAAGATACTGGCGCACAACCTGATGACACAATGATGGTACCACGAAAAGTTAAAAACTTGACATTATTAAGGCGTCGTGAAACCAAACAAGACACCAACCATTTATATAACTAAGATATGTTATTAAATAGTTTAAGAAGTTAAGGCTATGTTAACTGTTGTCCGAGGTAAACTTTCGAATTCCTGCAGCAAGTAACGCGTTCTAGATATCTCTTTTTTTATCAACGGCTAAGACAAATATCGGTAAACGTGCACCCTTATACAGGATGTGTGACCTCCACAATTCATATATCAGTGATATTGATATATTCTCGTGCTCTCTCGTATCTTTCAAAAGACAATTTAGTTCGAAATTATCGAGTACACACAATACAATTTAAACGTCATTGGAACGTGACGGCTTGCTGTGACTCGTAATTATTGCGGTGTGATATGCAGAATGCGCTGGATCTTTTATCCTTGTTTAGTAATGTTTTGTCATTGTTTGTCTTTAAATCATTAAATGTTCTTAGTGAGATAGTTATAAGGTAATAATTGTAACTAATTTTATATTTCTAAGTTTGTACTTTCTTACTGCCTTTTGTTACTGTTTATCTCCTATAAAGTAAATAAAATAAGAGACAGTAAACACACGCAGAAAAACTAAAAAAATTGTAAATATTAAATGTAATTGTAAAAACAAAGGCACGAACGCTAATGACTGTGGAACATAACATTTCTATATCCTATTGTTGTTTCAGCTTGTAAACGACCACTGCAAGGCATTAGACCAGTGATTTCCAAAGTGGTCTATATCGACCCTTAGGGGTCTATGACAACCTACAAGGGGTCTACGTCAGCGTAAAAAATTTGGGGGTCCATGAAATGAAAATGGGGATCCACGATAGTGGATCTCAACACATACACTGATAGTACCTATTTACTTACATCATACTATCTTATAATATCAAAACATTTACATTATTTATAAAAGTACCTATGAAGTAAAAAAGATTATTATATATGTTTATAAAATTGTGTAAGTTGTAGGATGTTGGTATAATAGATTAGTTTAGTTGGTATAGTAGAAACTAAATTTTATTTTGAGTAGTTTTAATTTAAATTCAATTAATAAATGTATAAATTAACAAGTGTTTTTACTTTAAGTTTTTAACACTAAACTTCACTACAGTTAGAAATTTAGAGGAAATCAATATTAGGTAAGTAGGGGGTCTACCCAACACGGGAAAACATGGCAAAGGGTATACGACACAAAAAAGTTTGGGGAACTCTGCATTAGACCTTTCCCAAAGATATTTATCTATAGGGCCCTATATTCCTATAGATATATATCTTTGGGAATATAAATATACCATATTCGCCACGCTTACAAGGCGGGTTGGTGATCGCAGAGTGCATTCTCTGAAAAATTTCTTGTAAGCATTACAATCCTTTATAATAAATGCACAGTGTGTATTATATAAGATTGTATAACGTAAATCGAATCCGCGACCTGTGATTGTAAATCCTTACCGCGTGGCTATCATTGCTGATCTCCTTTACTAATATATAAAAATAGTGTACAGGGTGTTGTTTTCAGACCACTCTGTTAAATTGATCACTCTGAAATATGTTTATTATTAAAATGCGAGAAGCCAAGACCTTCAGGCAAGTCCGCGGGAACAAATAGTAAAATATATTATAATTACGTTTATATTTTTATACCATTGATTTTTGGGTAGGGTGTACTATATGTTAATTTTACAAATGAGATATATTAGAGGGACCGGAAAGTAATGTCGTTTCTGTCGACATATTTTACAGAAAAACCGATTGATTTGTTACCGCTCCGACATTTTTTTTTGGCCCCCGCTATTGGGAGCCTCTCGTACCCCTATTTTGTTTGGGACAGGGACTTTATTTACAAATGATTTTTTCAGGGTTTTATCTTTATTTTACTCTCACTTTCATTCTTCTCAATTTCTTTTATTCTTTCCTTTTATCCTTCACAATATCTTGCAATTTTTTTTGTTCTTTCATTCCTTCTTGCTCCGACATTGAGTTGTATACTAGATGGCAGAAGGTTGTTGATAACGAAGGTAAATATTGCTGCTTAGAAATAAAAACGTTTAAGATGTAGTCGTGTGAATTTAACTTAAGAAAGCGACATTACTTTTACTAACACAATTACTCTAAATATTTTAATATCGAATGAGCTTGTATATGTTGTTTTCGCTGTATATATATTTAAAAATTATATCACAAAATTAGCAAATAACCGTCAAGGCGATACTGTATACCGAGTATACAGTTTCGCAGACTAGTTCCATGCCACGGTTTTGCATGACAATTTTTTAATTTGCATGCAAAGCCTTCGCGCTGCAGTTACCGAATATGCAAAGCGGTCTTCCGTCGACAATCCGATTAAATGTAGAATAATTTATATACTTCCTATATTCCGCTCGATTTTAGGGTTGATTTTCACTGCGATTTCTTTTATACTGATACTAAAACAACAACGCAACGACCACTAGAATGGATCAAGTGCCTGCACTTAATAGTACAGAGGCAGCTAATATAAATCACGACACGCACATGAAAGAAGGTCGTGAGAAAGAGGTAAAGTTCAACACCGTGAACCTATAGGATCGACGACTGATCTTTTTTTTTTTTAAATGGCCCCCGCTATTGGGGGCCTCTCGTACCCCTATCTTTGGTGGGACAGGGACTTTATGGGCAATTTTATTTATTCACATAATTATTTTTTATTTTCATTCTCTACTTTCATACTTCACATAATCTTTCATTCTATTCTTTTATGCCACGATTCTGCTTTCTTTCCCTTTTGCTCTGTTTACCTTTCTTTCATCCTCTTATCATTTTACATTTTCTTAATTTCTATTTTTATTGTATCACATTTTTATCTATTCTATCGACTGATCTTCCCATCAACACCAGGAGGGAACAATGAATAGTGTACATGAGTCTCAAAGACAATAAAACATCCAAGTGGCGCACAAAACTGAGCAGAACTAATAATCGAAGAAATATAAATGTTAGCTGGAGTCCTGTGCAGGACTGACACTGATGCCTATATGAGATACACCAATACCTCGCTTTGCGTCGTTTCGTTTTGCGTTTTTTTCGAAGTTGCATCGCTGCTTAATTAGTACTGATTTTCACTGTGCGTCGTTAGATTTTCGAGGTTGCGTTGTTTTGGGTTCGAATCTTTAATTTTCATTTTGAAATTTTCTTTTTTTTTCTAAAAGATGGCAACACTTTTGTTCCTAATTGCGCCATGCCATCAAAACTTGGGGATTACCTTTCTAAGTAAAAATTAACGCAATTTTAATACAGTTTCATTTTCACTTTGTTTTGCTAACTTTAAGAGTTCAGTTTCAATTGCGTAGTGTGTTGTAATGTAGTAGTGCTTTTTTTAAAAAGGGAATAATAAATTTATATAAATTTTAACGTGTTGTTTCTGATTACAAAAAAGGTAAACATTTTTTCAATTTATTTATAAGCAGAGTTTTACTATTTTTGTTTTTAAATATTAACTTTGTTCAATTTTCTTTTTAAAAAGTTGTATTTTCGTAACCCTGGAACCTATCTTCGATCATTACATGGTTTGCTATAGAAAATCTTAATTCACTTTGCAATTTGAATTTGCGTCGCGTTTTTTTGGAACGTAACCACGACGCTAAGTGAGGTATTGGTGTATATACATTTCGCAAGTAACCAGAACCTCTTATAAACAGCAATGACTTCAGAAAACTGGACTCGAAGCGCAAATTTAATTCATGTCTGCCGATAGATTGCTATAATGACCTATCTTGCACTGCCTCCTCAAGAGCCTTTTCGGCATCAATAGCCGTCGTCTGAACGAGGGACCTGTTCCGACCGCTGCCACTTCAGATGATCAATCCTTCTAACAACGTCGATGGCTTAGGTTCATATGTGGATCTCATTTCTGTTTCAATCTCGAAGCTCTAAGCATAACTCTCCAGGATGCAACGTACTACTGTCTTCGAATTGGAAGGTCGCTTATGCGGGCATTCTATAGACTTCGTATAAGGGTCCCTGTGAGGAGACGTTTCGATTTAGTCTACGTTAAACTAACGCATTAATTTTTTATGCATTTCGATCATAACTATTTTTTATACCAGAATATCACTGCAGTTCAAATGCAGATTCTTTGGGTTTGACATGGTAGGGTGAAGAGTGCGTCTACCTTTAAAGAGGCAAAGCTCGAGAGCACCCGGAGGAGGCTAGATTCGGGCCGCCTAGCTTTTAGATTTCTTCGGTGAATGTTACATGGAGTGACTAAACAGAAGGACCCCCACGAGGGGATCACGGCTTGGCCTGTGACTCGTCGACAATACCCGCCTAACGTTCTGACACAAGGGCGCCAGAGAAGGCCGATTCCTGGCTTGGCTGGTTGCTACTGCTTGGCTAATAATAAATATGCCTTCGGTCCACCTAGTTTTGAAATCCTATTCACGCCGCAACAGATATATAAATTTAAATATTAATAAAGCAAATAAATTTATTTTTATTATTAATGAAACGGTGTTTATTGAATATAAAATATTTAGACATTTATGAATAATTAATCTGTACGTAATTATAAAAGGTGGCGCAAAAGTAATGTCATAATGTGAAAATACCTTAATTTTTACAAATCGCGTCAAATTTAACTGTGCTTTGATATTTATGATGTAAATATATAGATAAATAGTTTTTAATTAATTCTATTCATGTTCGGAAATATTTGTAAAAATTAAGACACGTTCACATTATGACATTACTTTTGCACCACCTGTTATATGTACAAATGCATAGTGTTGTTAAATTAGGAGTCAATTATTTATCTAATATATAAAATTTTCGTGTCACGGTGTTCGAACTTAAACTCCTCCGAAACGGCTTGACCGATTTTAACCAAATTTTACATGCGTATTCAGTATGTCTGAGAATCGGCTACTATCTATTTTCCATGCCCCTAAGTGATAAGGGTGGTCCACCCCTAAATTTTATTTTTAATTTTTTAGACAATTTTATTGGTTTTTATTTTATTATGATACAGCATACAAAAATACATACAAACCTAAATTTTCACCCCTCTACGATCAACCCTTATCTAACATTTGTTAATTAAAAACTTTAATTTTTTTTTGCAAAACAACGTTTGCGGGATCAGCTAGTAACATATATAAATTAAAGCAAAGTTATCGAAGCCACCAAAAAGGATATCAGGTTAGTAACCTTTACACTGAATGAACGATGTCTGTAAAAGGCTCTATGTCGCGCTACCTACGCACTATTAAAGTTAATGCGCGCTCACGAAATATAATTATATCGCCTATATAATACATCCTGTACTACTTACACGAATGGAATATACCGGAATGCCTTGATACAGTTTCATTGTCAGTGTCTTGGACATAGGAGTCAGACAGAAATTAACTTCTTTTTATTGTTAATTTGTTTAAAAGGATTCTTTAAGAGCTATTTCCATATATAAGGTAAATAAAAAAAAAATTCAAAATGACACGCACCGGCGCGAGACCGGCACTGCGAGAGGATTTCTTTATATCAGTGCCGGGTTTCGCGTTTTTTGGTACGCGGCGGACCCTTTCTCGTACTCATATTGCAGAGGCAATAAAAAAAATATGAAAGATAAATAAAAACCAATAGTTCACCTACGAAATTAGAACCTTCAAGCGCAGTGCAGACATGTTATCATGTTACTTGGCGTGATGGAGACGCCGTATTTGCTCACAAAAGTTGGTCGGTATCCTTCTCGCGCCGGCGCGATACTGGCAGCTAATGTTTTAAAATATGATGAGATAAAAAAAGAGAGATATGACATCTTTAACAAAAAAAAATTAGGTTATTTTTTTATTTTAGAATTTTTCTAAAATAAAAGTAGCCTAAGTTACTCCTTATTAGGACACCGGATGTTGAAACAATCTTTAATAATGATTACTCAATACGTTAATGTTTAATATATACCAGGGGTGGCCAACCTCATAGATAGTCGGAAGAATTTTTAATAATGCAAAAAATATATATAAAGAAAAAAAAATTCTTGATAATTGTTTAAAATTTGATTAATAAGTAGTAACAGATTTCACGAATTCTTTCAGATGCTGGTTAGTTAGTACTGATATGTTTTAATTCCATTAATTATAATGGAATGAAATTATTCAAGTAAGTTTTTCGGAATACTGAAATGATTCGATGACTGTACTATGACAAGTGATATAAATATTAAATAAAAATCTGCTGACCGGCAAAAATCTGCTAACACCCGTTTTTAGGGGGGCGACCGCCCGCTTCCTAGCCGCGAACAGCGTGGGCGAACCGTGGTTGGATCCGGATATATCCTTGGCTCGCCTGTGGTCCACGCTGCCGTCCCAAGCCGCATACACAACATCAACACTAAACAGCTCTACTCGGGTAGAGCGGTTTACTACGTGCAAACGTCATCGTACAACTGGAACACGTCTGTCCGGCTTCTGTTTTATTTTTAAGTTCACGGACCCTTCCGCTCCGTGAACTCAGTTGCCATGAAGCTGTAAAAGCCTCCGGGGTAATAGCATCAGCCGAGAATAAGTCCCGCTAAGACACTTATCTCTGTCAATTGAACTATGCAATTTGATTTACCAACCGATTTTAAGTCTAAACAGGAATTTTTAAAAAAAATTTAACGCTGATCAATTATACATAAAAAATACGTTAAATTATACATTAATTACGTGATAACTCATTTTTTTGGTAAAATTTACTTATTTATTTATTAACACTTTTTTGTGCACCATAGCAATATATTTTTTTTTTACTCGAGGTGATCTTTACCAAACAACCTTTGGATGGAGACGAGAGACATGAAGGAGAGGGCAGTTTAAGATGTACGTACATATATACAAACATAGCACTACAAATATATACATATACATATAAACATATATACAAGTATACTCACATATACATATATACACATACATATATATAGCTATCTATATATATGTATGATTCCCACGTAAATATATATGTACACATATATATATAAAAATATTGAAGGTTCTACAATAATACGACTTTCAAAATAATCGAAGTCAAAAAACGTCCTTCAAAGAGCCGCATACGTCCAGCAAGCCGCAGTTTAACCACCCCTGGTTTATGCAATAATTTCTAGAAACTGGTCGGCATTTATTACAATTTTTTTTCAAATATCTGTCACTAAGAATTTCATTGTATATCTAACATAAAATAATGCACACACCCACTATGTATCACGTGACTAAAAAAAACATTTGAAATTCATCGCACGTACTCTACTCATGGTTCTCTGAGTCAGGCATATGGCATTTGTTAATGAAACGCTAAGAAATACTCACCAAGCGATAAATATTTAGCCCACTGTCCCACTTATGGCTTTATTATCTCGAAACGTGGTCGGCCTTGGCGACAGAATTTCCATAGATCATGTTCATTGCGTTATAAATTTTATAATAACACGTTTATTCATAACATTAGTTATAAAAAAATTAGCTAATTTGCTGTCAATTAATATAAGCTATGTTCTATAGTAAATAAAAAATGGTGTTATAATAATATAGTAAGAAATAAAAGATATAGCCCTAATTAGCACTGGTAGCTCATTGGTAGAGAACTTCCGAGAATCGAATCCTTGCGATCGTGGGTCAAGGATTCGATTCTCGGAATACAATCCTATATAATTCACACTTGTGCATTAATTATATAGGATTGCAACTGCTCACAAACATGTTTCCATGAGGATTGGCAGCATCGTCCTCTGCGTACCATAATACCTCACTGCGATCACCAACCCTCCTATCAAGGGTAGAGACTACGATATATCTCCCAGTAGACATATTGGGGGGTGGGGGGTGGGCTATGATTAGCAGTGGTGATTGGCTGATAAGACGACAAAAAGAAAAAATCGTTTTCAAAATTCGAATAACGACATTAAAATTATTAATTATCAATTAATCATCATATATATGGGTTGTAGAGTCGATAATAAAGTAGTAAGTATGTTGTGTTATCGCCTAATTACAAAAAATAAGACGTAATTTTTTTAAATCACTTTTTAGGATTGCAGCCATGAGTACACGAATGTTGTTAATTTGTTAAAGGCTACTACCATCTGTCTCTACACCCGTTCAGAGAGGGCGCCCGTCCGCTCCCTAACAGCGAACAGCTTGGGCGGACCGAGTTTGGATCAGGATCCATTCTTGGCTCGCCTGTGGTCCACGCTGCCGTCACAAGCCGCATACACAACATCAACACTACACAGCTCTACTTGGATAGAGCGGTTTACTACGTGCAAACGTAACCATATAACGGGAAAGCGTCTGTCCAGCTGTTTCATTTTTAAATTCACGGACCCTTCCGCTCCGTGAACTCAATTCCGATGAAACTGTAAAAGCTCCCGAGCTTACACTATCAAATTCAACTGAAACCAAGCATCTATTCCTTGTAGTGGGCGCCATCAAATGTTTTCCTATTTTCACGTCACTGTTACGTGATAAGGAAACGTAGTTAAACCTATCGATCAGTTCTATACGTTTTTTTAACCTTCATATGCGAATTTTTTAACCTCTGTCTCGCCTGATGTTAAAGAAGATTTCTGCGATCGTACATGCTTGCCTAGGAGATACTATTTTTTAGGGCCCCCATTTTTCGGGATATCTCGTACTTCCCCTTGTCTTGGGTACACAGGAACAATTTTTAATATTTTTTTTCATAGATTTTTTTCTTATCGATGTCATTTATTCTTTACAATTTCTTTCATTATTTCCTAATCATTTCATCACGACAGTTTCGTCGTATTCCCACCAGAATACTACATGTGTACATCTTGTTGTTTTGTTTTATTCTCATTACCTATTCACTCTTTTCTTGAAGACTCCTTAGTTATAATTGTCTGGAAACAAAGACGGCGGTAGGTTGTTCAACTACTATGTTGTTCACATTATAAAAGTATTAGCAAAACTCGTAGTGCTGGTAGAAAGAATTTCAACCGTGTACGGATGTCGTGAATCCTCTCGTCTTGTTGTGTGATAGAAGAAAGAAGATGGTGGAATAATTTGGTGTTATTCCGACACACTCTCTCCAAAATGCGGTCTCTACCGATAAACTGG
This sequence comes from Battus philenor, assembly GCF_028537555.1. Taxonomy (NCBI): domain Eukaryota; kingdom Metazoa; phylum Arthropoda; class Insecta; order Lepidoptera; family Papilionidae; genus Battus; species Battus philenor. The sequence goes on along the minus strand of NW_027181676.1, from coordinate 13,677,766 downwards.
AAACTTTTCACCAATGCTTCAAGCATAGTGTTCACCAAATCATCATTACCAATCAACCGGACGTGGTCATCTAAACACCTTATGTACAGAGGTCCGGAACTACAAACCTTTTTTGCTTCGAAGTTTATATCAATTTCGTAACACTGTCAGATGTCAACGACTCCTTTTATCGTACGAGCAATACATTCACCTGATTACACACCTGTCTTGTAACAATAACGTGTTACTATAATTTTTTCAAATAAAAAGTTCCTTAACAAGTTGTACGCACTGATGAGCCCAGTGTAGTATTCAATTGGGGCCAATTCATATCAGGCTATGTAAAAAATATATAAAATGCTATTATTGATACATAATACTGTGATCAAAAAGTAAGCGAAATGTGTTTTTACAAAATGTAATTTATTTATATATTCATTTAAGTTAATGTCACCTCCTTTAGAGTGATCCCCGTCCAATAAATCGCACAATAAATAAATTGGAAAAATATTTACCTTTTTTTAACCAGAAACAACACATATAAATTTACATAATTTTTTTAAAAAAAAAAGCACAACACACTACATTACAACACCTTACGCATTGAAACTGAACTCTAAAATTAGCAAAACAAAGTGAAAATAATACTGTATTCAAATTGCGTTGTTTTTAGTTAGAAAGGTAATCCCCGAGTTTTGATGGCATAGCGCAATTAAAAACAAAAGTGTTGCCATCTTTTAGGAAAAAAAAGAAAATTTCAAAAAAAAAAATTAACGACTCGGACCCAAAACAACGCAACCTCGAAAATCTAACGATGCACGGTGAAAATTAGTACTAATTAGGCAGCGACGCAACTTCGAAAAAAACGCAAAACGAGATATTGGTGTATATTAAATTATAATGATTTAAAACTTATATATCATCTATATGTTAAAATGTAGGTTCCTAAGTATTCGCATTCATATCAGCCTATATACATACATGTATGTCTACTGCAAGGCATAACGTGCCCCTAAGATAGGCACTATGACCAATCTTGCTCTACCTACATCCAGTGACTCTTATTACCTTAACTTTGTCATTAGAACACCTAATGAGGATCTTACACCATAACTAAAACATTATAACTGGTAAAATATAAGGTTATTAACAAGTAATTTTGATTGCAAGGAGGAATTTCCACACCTACAGCATTTAATAATTAAGTTACAGTATATAAGAGAAACCTATAATAGACTTATGTCGAACATAAATTTGTTTAGTATTTTAATTAATTATATACACTATTGTTTTCATATTCTTAATAAATTAAAAAAGATACCTTTCCAAATCATAGTTCAATAGGATATTTATGTCCAATTTTGAAATAATTACCATTAACCTATCAACCCCGTTTGGACATATATGCCTACAACACCCGGATGACTATGGTAATATTTAAGAAAATAGTTTAAAATCTTGTTTATTGTTGTATATACTACAGACCACATGACCATAAACAATAAAATTTCACTCATTATTTAAAAAAAAAATTACTCAATACAAGGTTAAAATATCCAGCTGTCATTTATAAATGATCATATCTTCAGTAAATCAGAAACAATAGCATATGCAATTAACAAATTGGTTCCTATATTAATCCGTGTTAATCTCAAACACCATATAATTGGATAAGAGAAGCCATGTTGATAAATAGTCAGTGCTGCAGAATTTTAATGTCTAAAGTTAATTACATCATTTTGTTTTCCTAAAACAAAAATTAAGACTACATTTTACCTCACAGCTGTTAAAATTTCTCTATTAATATTTATATAAAGGCGGCCAATTAACACATTACATGCCACTGCAATTTTTAAACATTTTCCATTCAGGAAGCATTGGGCATATACACCCCACACTTTAAAAATTAAAAGTCATTTAAGACATGTGCTTTGTACTTTTTCAATACAAAGCTATAATTAGCGGGAAAAAGTTATAAATTTTAATATGCATTACGTACGCGCATGCGTGACATGAAGTTATCTATATTCGAGCCTACAATTAATTTGTTTAAGAATCCTTTGTTTTTCAATGAGAACTGCAAATGGCCTGAACGGAAAGTGCAATGGAGGTCGTACACGCCCCATGGCATGGAATGTGTTAATGTATGGTACACCCTATTGAATAATCAAAGGTTTTAGGAATAATAATGTAATAATTGTTCTTTTAAGATTGATATTGTAAGAAAAATAGTTTTAAAATTCTGGTTACTAAATATTAAAATTAATTATTGTCTACCATTTGTCTCTGCAGACTTTGCTGTTAAATGAGATATACATTTACCCTTTTAGAGCTTTTACATTTTTCACCAATACCAATTCACTATATATATGAAAAACTTGTCAATATATATATATATAAAAATATAATTGCTACACACCCAAACAGAGATAATGTTAGTAATGATATAATTTGTGTAAGAACATATACAAGTTATATTTTATCTATGGTTTTAAAATTTTGTCTATGGTTCGTGCAACTTCTCAACTTATAAAAATTTCTCCAACAAACATCATCACATATATTACTGTGGATTAAATATAAGAAAGTCCCTCATTTTCCATATTAATGAAAAAGGGGTAGTTAATTTATTTACATTTATCAATATTTAAGGTTTTCATGTACATGGTAAATGGTCATTGATGTAACAGCTTTAAAATGGTGAATATATAAGCTCAGTTGTCAACAAAAGGCTCTAAAGCTTTTCACCTATTTCCAATCACCTGTTTTATAAGATCGCTCTGAAATATGTAACATGTTTTTGAATGTGACAAGCCAGTAATTTTTTACAGTACAAAATTTGTAGGAACAAATAATAAACAATAATTAATTTTAATGTGATATATATAATTATCACAATTTTGAAAATTACATTATTTATTATTAAATGCCTTCATATGACTTATATATTCGCCATTTTAAGGCTTTTATAAAATCACCCTGTATAATGAATGAACAAATGTGGTAAATTTTGAATGGAACATGTACAGGTAAAAAAATAAGCTAAATAATTTCATTACCTTTGAGCAAATGTGAAAAACCCCTTATCTATCTAATACCTAATTAAAGCAAATGAGTCAGACTAATTGTAAATTGAAACCTGCTTGTTATCACACTACTATCAGTGGAGTTATTGATTAAAACTTACATCCTATTTAATTTGCACATTTTTAATTTTATTTTTTTGTTAATTTATGAAGAAACTGTCTCACCATATTTCCCAACATGGGGCCCACGTCCCACAAGAGGGCAATTTGATTGTTAAGAGGGGCAATTCGAAAGTGGGTTCAACATCAGTTTAACTAAGCTAAGATGGAGCATGGTACAAATAAGGTCTATCCTAACCATGATCTTAAACAATATTTATCCTAATTTAATAATATGGATGTATGAACTATTGGAAAGTGCGAACAACCTCAACATATCCAAAGGCTAATAAATGGTATTTTAAAAACCATATCAAAAATGCCATGGTTTATTAAGAACACGGAGATCTATAAATCTCTAAACATCAAATCTGTTAAAGAGTTAAAAGTAGCAGCGTGTAAATATATACAACTGAAATTCATCTGAAGGCCTTACCTACCGCATTAACAACTGTCAGCTACTCTATACAACTGAAACGGCAGAACATATAAAAAGTTTAAGAATGAGGTATCTCCTGCTGAGGAGTGACTTAAATGAGATAAAGGAGTGGATACAAATTTGCTTATACGAGTCTGATTTAATATTACAATTAGAGGTGTATCTTCTCAATATTCATGTGGTTGAGTGCTCAGAGCTTACAAATAACAGCAGTTTTAAGAAGTCCTTGCAATATATAGCAATAAACTTCACCGACCAGACTCCTCTTCCTACCTGGATCGATATTTTTTCTAATTTGATTTTAATGAATCAAATTTTACGTTTAAGTTACTCATTAACTAATTAGGTTTGTAAAATGCATTTTCAACAACACAGAGTTTCAAGTTGCAGAAAGCTAAAGACCCCTTGAAAGGCCTTAATTTTGGCAGATTTTGCAAGCATACAAACCCTGTCTCTGGTTTACAGGAGCAGTTTTTTTTTAAAACCATATTACTACTCCTGGAGTACTGTTTTACAATTTTTTATTTTGCTATTTCGTTTATCTACACATAGTTTTTATGTTAAAAAATAGAGACCATACAGATCTTAGGTTGATAAACACTTAAAAGAACTGAGACATGAAGAGCTAGATTGCCTTAGGGTATTGTATAAATAATGGTCCCTGAGAGGGTCGAAACAGTTCAATTGGCTCCTATTATTAGAGTTTTTATCAGAATATAATTCTTTTGCTATGGTAGTTCTTATATCTTTAACATAGTATTAACTACTAACTACTATAAGAGGTTGATAAGTATATTTCATGTACAGCTTATAAATTATATTTATTTACAAAAAGCTTTTGCTATTGAAAATTGTGTTGGTAATAAGTCATTACTATGTAAATGTATGCAGGTCCAGGTCACAGGATTGACTGCTGGGATATAATCTTATGTTATTCACACTTTGACAATTATTTGCTATTGCCATGGCTCACAAACAAGTTTCCAGAGGACAGGTAGCAGCATCCTCTGCATACTATAATACCACACTTGCCAACCCACCAGAGAATGGTCATTATAGTATATTCTCCAATAGATATCTTTGGGGAAGGCCCATTCCTTGCAGTTAAGGTCTATGGGCTATAATGACAAGTACTTAATATGTTGACTGCCATGTCACTTATATTAGAGTGACAGTAAAGGTTCTTATAAAGCCAAGACATATATTTGGGTGACAACAAGATTTATGTTTGCTAATCAACTAGGCAACTACTTAAAAAGAATAACCATGCATTTTTAAGCAAAAATTACTATAGAACAACATGATGGATGTGGCAGTAAACCTGTTAAATGATGAGGATACAAGAGATGATGAAAAGCTATCTATAATTATCATCTTAGTTAATGATGATCCTATTAATGCTGCTTTGGAAGCCCATTTCAGAAACAAGCTCAAGTTCACTTAAAGGTATATGGCTATCTCTCACTCCTTTACTGCATAAAAATTCACTATGAATTTATTCCTAGTTATTACTATGTCTAGGTTATACCACAGTTATCTGTGGTTTCCAACTCCTTGAAGTCTACACATTATGTTTCTTACCTGTATTTTTATATAACATGATTGTTAACCCCATAGATTCACTGTAGTATTTAAATTGGAACACACAAAACCAATAAGGCTGAGTGTCAAAATAGATATGTGTAAATTACATATATTTTGGGATTTTGATATGTTAGCTAGCTTTCTATATGGGTAGAGATAATAATCTTTATTTTATTTAAAGTGTAAACCCGTGAGGCATCAAATCCTTGACATGTAAGTAAAAGTGCAATACCCAAAGCTATATATAACATGAAGTAGTATATAAGTGGAACCATTCACAGAATATGCAATTCCAGTAAAAATAAATTCTTTTTAATTTGTTAGTAATTTACTGCTTATATTGTCATGGATGCACAGACCACAGCCCGCATGTGGCCCGCCGACAGCAAAAATAATACTCTCGTACATTCGAAAAATATTGAATTCTAATTATTATCAATTCTATATTGTCTTTAATTACCTATACTTCTGGCGGCTGGCCCGCCATCAGTTCATGATTTGCCCAAGTTGCCCCTAGTCTTAATAAGTCTGTGAAATCATGTTGTAGATTAAGAGTTTTAGTGCTTAAAAAATAATTACCTGTGACATGTTATGGAGGGTCATGTGGTTTTGAATCACAGCTGCAGTGAGCCATTCCAGTCGACCAGTCTCCGCTAGTGTAGTACCATCAATGATTTGTCCACCATCCAGCATTTGTTTAGGGAATGTCAACAAATTCTTCAAATACTCCACCGTGTGCCTCTCCCTATCATGATTACCATACTCAGCTTGTCGACTGTACGACGCTAGAACTACAGCTTGCTGGCAGTCACAAATTATTCTTCCCTCAATTAAATCATTCTTTAGCTGGAGAAAGTAGTGATATCGCGTGACTTCGTCCGTGATTAAACCTGTTCCGGATATGACATAGTACATCACGCGAAGGTAAAGTTGGTGGGACGACGCGTATTTGTCCAATTGACGTTTTAGGGGGCGATCTAATTGGACCCATCGCGGTTGCTGGCCGCGATTCACGTACCGAAGCCCGAAAAACTCCGGCTGGTTGATCGCCTGCCTCTGGCACACATTGTCGAGGCATTCTTGACCCGTACTATCCACGGAGAGTGTACAATCAGCGACGCCCCCGTCTAGTAACTCGACACTTATTACAAACAAGCTTTTCGAAGCTACATTGTATTGCCGCGTCTTTTTCAACTTTAACTTAAAAGGCATCTTCGGCTCCAATTGATAATAACATCACGAACTTATGTGTTACGGTGTATTTTTAAGGCATACGAATGGAGGAATCACATCCGTTAACCGCGCCACATTTATATTTCAGTCGGTACACGTAATTATCGTTACGGTTAGATAGTCTTTATCGTGTTGTTATTTCAGTGACAAGCAAATATACGTGTTAAGTAATTAAATCGCCAAGTAAACATAACACAAAATATAAAATCACAATATTACAGCCATCAACATAATGACAACTGACGTTTGACAGTGTTGTCATTTGCAAACGCATTATTTTGTAGCGTTCGAGTGAAGACGCTAACAGCGTTCAACACCAATCGAATACCATAGCGTCTATTCGCTTGTCACTTTTCCTCTATCATTAATATTTTTAAATGCAGTATATGATTTCTTCTTTGAACTCAAATTTAAGCACCTGTTCAGGGGCTAACAGATACATAGATTGTCATTGCCATAATTAACTAGTCAGAAATATTAAACAGTACTCTTTCATTAATACACGCGAAAAATCCTTAAAAACGTGATAATTAATACGTTAAAAATTATTATATTAATATTCTATCGTAATGGACGCGGCGATCAATTTGTCGTATACTCTTATATCTAATCACTTACGACTAGTGTAAAGCACTCTATGAGGGTCAGTTGGTTGACAGTGGTTTGAGTCTCTGTGATGCCTGGATAGCGGCATCCAAGCAGAGTAAGAACAGGCGATAATCAGAGTATAGCTTGTGAATCAACGTGACATCATTAATTAGGGGTGATGTGCCCTTGATGATCGCTATGTCAAGTACTTTTATCGAATGCAATTTGACGCCAGGATAGCCCGTGGGTTCTGTAGGTTCGACGACTTTACTTTGACGTCCTTACTTTTAAAGTCCCCAGTCAGAATAGTGGCACCGATTGGCATTAAATAGGGCATTAAAGTCATGAAATGTTATAGATAGATGCTATGTAGATTAGGACATGGCCAGTTATAACTAACCCACAGACTAGATACAGCGTTAGATTAAAATTGTAATGATAGATATAACAAATAAGAGGAAGAATAACAGATTTTGTGACGAATGAAAGAAGAAAGAGTGCAAGATTATATGACGTATAAAAGAGGAAATAAATGTGTAAAAATTAAAAAAAAATGTTTCTCTATAATATTGTAACGCCCTGCCTTTAGACACGGGTGGGGGGGAGCGAGGTCTTCAATAAAGGCGCCAATAAAAAAAACCCCTCAGATTAGATGGTTTGGGTCGGGCGTATCGATAGGCATAATAATGGATCTCCTATTTTTATTTGCTTACAAGAGTGAGATGTTATAAATTATTATTATTCACCGAATAAAAAGTAGTTAAACCAAAATTCAATTGACTATCCGTACTAATCATTGTGCTGACACACACGTATCAACAATAAAAATTTTATTTAACGCATTATCGATAAAAATCGATATTTAACAAAGATACGCTGAATAATATTGTTATAACGTAATGAAATAAAAATGATAAAAATAACAAGTTGGCTTTTTTTTAATATTGAAGAGTCAGCCATATTGATCAGGAGTCATCCAAAGTATAACATTTTCGATATTTATGAATTTAGGGTACATAGACAGAGGAAAAAAACTATGAAAAAAATCTTTCGTTATAGTCACTTTTAGTTTAGTTTTTATTTAAAATAGCTTTTTTGGATGTCAGTTTTGCTGGGGTGCTAGTTTAGGTAAATAAAAAACACGAACCCAAAGAATATATTATATTAAAGTTTTTAAGAAAATACACATCTGACCAAATACAGTGAAACTTAACAATATCAAATTTGTGACCGATTTAAGCATTCGCTCGTTGACCTTTTTCAATGTTGAGCCAGTCTCTTGGTTCCTTCAACACTCTCATAAGTTTCTCTTCAGCGGAGTTTGGTTTCGGCTCGTGCATGTATTCCCACTTCTGTAAAGTATAAAAGAGTAAGTAATATACGCATATGACGGCAAACAAAATATCTCAATGACTGAAGACAAAGTGACTAGTGTGTTGCCAGTATTGACGCATAAATCCAGAACGTGGTCGTTTATTCTGGGCATCCTAAGGCTCAAGTTCACATAAAAAGCAACAGAAAACTATGCTTGGAGTTTCGCTGCGAGAATCAGATTTGAGAGGATCCTCAGAAACTAAGGTTACCAATGCAGCTGGAAGATATGTTTGCCTGAAGTGGAACTGGGTGGGGCAAATCGCTCATGGCTGTAGAGACCAAAAGGTTCCAGAGACCCACCACTAGTTAGACCGACAGGCAGGGCAAGCTATTCCTTGCAGTGGGCTTTTATCGACTGAAAAGAAGATATCGGTACACTGTAACTTGTAGGGGTGAATAGATGGCGTTAGTAGTAGATTGTATTGCACTATGGTTTCATGAGGGTAGTCCTAAAAAAATAAACGAAGATACTATTCATTTACATTTGAACTTGGATAAATTTATAAATAAGTTCCTGTGGTTAGTCACTACTTGTTTTATCACCCGATTCTGTATGGACGGTAATATATATATGAGACAACCTGTGTTTATAAGTATTTTTTATTCATTGTTTATTTACTAGTAAGATATTATGTGATAGATGGCCGATGGGGCTTTTAGGTAAGCCTGAGGAATGAAGAGATTCGCAGACAAACAAGTCTCTGAGGTAGCCCAGCTAATTGGTAGGTTGGGTTGCGCAGCTGGGATTTTAGTCGGTAAGCATAGAGAAGAACCTCCACTCATCAGGTGGGTAAACAAGCTTTTTAGGGTCACGTAGGAAATTTATGTGGCAAGCCCATGTCCAGCAGTGGGTGTCTAAACTGCTTAAATGAGAATTGTCTGGACTATAACTAGATAAAGTCGTTTCCAGCCACAGCCGCCCAACGCACAGAGCTCTCCAAATATCTATGGGGAATATACCATAATCGCCACGCGGTAGGCGATTTGATGATCGCAGTATTGTATTATGGTACGCATAGGACTCTGCTGCCCATCTTCTGGAAACTCGATTATGAGCAATGGCAAATTTATAATTATAAGTTTGTATATCGGTAATCGAACCCGCTGAAGACGTTTTTAAGACTTGTACTTCACATGTATTATCATCAGGAAAGAATTTCCACCGCTTCCAACCGTACTTATTGCATGAGTAAATGTTGAAATATGAAAAACTCACCGCATTTAACGGCAACGACATGAGTATGGACTCATATCTCGCTTCAGGCGTATGCAGTCCAAACTTAGTTCCTCTGTCGTAGACCAGGTTGAATTCCACGTATCTTCCTCTACGCAGGAGCTGCCATTGCCTTTCGTAATATCCATACGCGTCGTCTTTGTGCTTTTGAACTTAAATATATTAAAATTTGTATTACAATACACTACAATGTGATGTCTCTAATGCTGTATTTTTCAATCTTAGGGTATGATATACATCCTTTCTAAAATTCTTACGCCACTCTATGTAACAGATATAATTTATATATTAGAGTTAAACTCGAGTCCAATTTTAATGTGCCCGCTGTAAAAATCATATTGCCCTCCTGTGGGACGTGGGCCATACGTTGGTAAACACCGTTCTAAAGTATCTTCCTATAAATGTATTAGATGGACTATAATGTCGTTTCTGTTGACATATATAGAATAACCGATTGATTTGTTACCGCTCCGGCATTGATTTTTATATTTAATGGAATCAGGCGTTACCTCGCGGAAGTCCATCCTAAGTAAGACAAGGACCAATATTTAGCCACTTCCGCACATGCAGTGGTAGTCGTGCAATAAAATGCACCGCCCGCCAGCCCGCTGATAAATGCGTATGCGGCAAACAATTCGAATCACACAACCGCCACCGCCAAATTACTCAACTAGTGTTTTACCACTCTACGGGGCATCTTCAGGAATTATGTTACACCGATTAGTGCCAAACACAGAGTAAATGATTTTTATACTAGACGGCAAAAGGTTGTTGATAACGAAGGTGAATATATTGTTGATTAGAAATAAAAACTTGTTAATAATGTAGTCCTGTGAATTTAACTTAAAAAAGCGACATTACTTACCGGTCTTCCTGATAATAAATTCGTTAAAGTCATAAAAGAATTGACAAAGCTTTTTTTACAATTCAATAATATTCACTTCTATTATTAATTTATTACTCCTCTATTTTTCTTCAAAATATCTTTTATTCCTCTGGCTTTCTACTTCTTCTATACATCACCTTTCTTACTTCTCCTTCGCTCCTAAAATATCACAGTAGATTTCCTTTTGCACCACAGTATAATTTAATTCATGTCTTATTATATACCTCCTAAAGAAGACGAGATATTGATACGTACCCAAAGGTATGTAGCTGGGTATGACGGCCTCCGCGCAAGAGGTGATGAAATCAAACGCCTTGTCCTTGGAAGGATAATCGATGTCATCAAAGAAAATGCCTCCAACACCTCGTCTCTCACCACGATGCGGTATGTTGAAGTAGTCGTCGCACCATTTCTTGAATCTAATTTTTCATAAACAATCAACGTTAATTTATATATATATATATATATATATATATATATATATATACACACACTCCAAAGTTTTAAAAGAAAAAAAATTAAAAGTGGACTCTCTCTCTCTCTCTCTATATATATATATATATACACACACACTCCAAAGCGTCAAACTTAATTACAATACCCGGCGATAAATATTGCACATCGAACTTAGGAGAGAGACAATCTTTTAATTCCCCTTCGTAGAGCGTTGTCTCTGTTGCACGACTGACAAAACGTCCCATCGGTAGTGTGGGACAGAGACAATGCTCTACGAAGCCCAAATTAGCCTTGTCTCTTTCCAAAGGTCAATCTGCAATTTTTATCGCCGGGTATGGTACTTCTTGGACTCTCTCTTTTTCAATCGAAAATTACCATATACGAAAATATACTTCATTGGAATATAATGTACACCACACACACAAACACGCTGTTACTGTAATGAAAATTGTAATTTAAGAAATATTATATATATACACAAAAGTAGCCTTAGTTACTTCTTTCTACATCAACTTCCTGCCAGTATAAGTACTATTAAAATCGGCCCAGCCATTAGCCATATAGAGATGCCGGAACGGAAAAAGAAAATTAAAAAAAAATTAATTGGCATATGAACCCCTGTCTATCCATATACGTGTAGTAAAAACCGGTTATTTTAATATAACAAACAGACGCTCCAATTTTATTTACTGCTATAGCGAATTAAATATATTAAAACTAATTTTCTTTCTATAATTTTCGTACCTTGGATAATAGGTGGAGTCATGCGCGTCACACGCGTGCTTCAGAGTGAGATGGAAATGTTTCGCATCCTCCTCGTTCAGGTAATACGGGGTCAAGTCTGTACCGCCACCGAACCACCACTGGACACCTGTGGAAGAGTCTTATAGGTTGAAACCACCAACCTGTTGAAACCAGTCTGTACCAGTACAGGCAAATAAATAAATCTGTATTCATTGATTTATTTACACTTTATTGTACACCAAAAAACTATATAAAAATCAAAATGGATTTATTAAAAAAAAGCCACAGATAATAATAAAAATTAAACAATTTGTACAGAGATACAAAAGGCGGTGTTATCGTTCGAGGCAATCTTTATCAGACAACCTTGGGATGAAGATGAGAGACATGAAGGAGATAGCAGTTCAGGGTGTACACACATATAAATGTCTATGCGGAAAATTTAATTACTTTTATGGATTTTCTCCCATCAATATATTATAATAAAACGATTCATATTTTTTTATATATTCTTATTTGTATCGCCAGTGTTTTTTTTTTCGCTTTTACTAAGCCGACAGTTGGAAGAGGGTTGCCGCTATTTGATACGGATCTTTCTCCTTCCAGCTGCGAGTCACGACGTTTTATCATTATTTACAATTTTCTCTTATAGGTAAATACAGATAAAATTTACACATATAATTATTATATGTTTTTTTACAATATTTTTTTTCGCTTTTACTAAACGCAGACAGTTGGGAGAGGGTTGCCGCTATTTGATACGGATCTTTCTCCTCCCAGCTGCGAGTTACGATAGCGTTTTCTCATTATTTACAAATTTTCTCTTATAGGTAAATACAGATAAAATTTACACATATAATTATTATATGTTTTTTTACGATACTATTTTCTTCGCTTTTACTAAACGCAGACAGTTGGGAGAGGGTTGCCGCTATTTGATACGGATCTTTCTCCTCCCAGCTGCGAGTTACGATAGCGTTTTATCATTATTTACAATTTTCTCTTATAGGTAAATACAGATAAAATTTACACATATAATTATTATATGTTTTTTTACAATATTTTTTTTTCGCTTTTACTAAACGCAGACAGTTGGGAGAGGGTTGCCGCTATTTGATACGGATCTTTCTCCTCCCAGCTGCGAGTCACGACAGCGTTTTATCATTATTTACAATTTTCTCTTATAGGTAAATACAGATAAAATTTACACATATAATTATTATATGTTTTTTTACAATATTTTTTTTTTCGCTTTTACTAAACGCAGACAGTTGGGAGAGGGTTGCCGCTATTTGATAAGGATCTTTCTTCGCCAGTCACGACAGCGAGTCACGACAGCGTTTTATCATTATTTACAATTTTATCTGTATTTACACAGATAAAATTTAAACATATAAACAATACAATTTGTAAGTTTTACTCAAATATTAGTTGGTACATTTTTTTATTTCAAGTCGCTGCCCAAGCGCTACAGACCGTTAAATGCCTTGAGGTTTAGGACAATGTGCCGGGACAGCTCATCAAAAGATTCTGCCGTAGATTTTTTCTTGAAAAAGTCCGGTAAGTTAAACGGAGGTATATTAAGGTTTTAACATAAGGTCACGTGGTTTCGTCTTTTGGATTCGAATCGGGAGCAGTGTCAGAGTAAGTGATGAAAAGTCTGTACTGTGGAGCCGTGACATGGGCAAGTATTGTTGTCGATTATTTTAAAATGATTCATACTGAACCAAAACAATTTGTTTGTGACAAGTCACTTAGACAATTTTTGCAATTTTTTTGTATTAAAATTGTATATAACTGTACATTTTTTTAAAAAAAATTACATCCCTTTATTATAATAATTGTTATAAATAAACTATTGTAGATCATTAATAAGTGTTACAATATGTGCGGCTCGCTAAACGATTTTAAAATTTAAATTGGACCGTTGATTAAAAAGGTTTCTTACCCCTGTGTCAAAGGCCAAATACTTCTAGCAGTACATACGCTGCAGGGACGTATTTTAACTACTATGTCATATAATTTTGTTATTATTTCTGACACAATTAATTTTTGGATACGGTGTACCATACATTTGTATAGCAAGTGAACAATAGTTTCGTCCTTTTAAAGGATTTCACACTTTTAAATCACCCTGTAAAGACTAGGAAAGTGACTTTCACTTACCATCCTTGTCCCTGACTTCGAAGTATCTGTAGTTGAAGTGAATGGTGGGCACCATAGGGTTCCGAGGATGGATGACGGCGCTCACGCCAGCAGCGAAGAACGGCAACTCCGCCGACTGCAGATTTTTACCTCTGAGAAATTTAATTTCTATTAGTCACAGGATGGACGTAGCTCAAAGAATTTCTCGTCTGAAGTGACCATTTTCTTTTTTTTGTGGCCACCGCTATTGGGAGCCTCTCGTACCCCCTATCTAGTTTGGGACAGGGACTTTATTTATAAGACTTTATTTAGAGTTTTATCTTTATTCGACACTCACTTTCGTACTTCTCAATTTCTTTTATTCTTTCCTCAATTTTTTTTCTTTCATTCCTTCTTGCTTTCATCGCCATTTGGATATTCGGCCATTGGGGCCCAAAAGGTTCCTGAGCGCCCAAGAGCCGGTAGACGTGGAGTGGGTACACCCTCCATTAGGTGGACGCTGAACGCGGGCATCGCGAGATCAGTCAGCGTGTCGAATTGGGCAAAGCATATTTCCGAGCCGGAGTCTATGAGCTATACAGAAGACGAGAAAATCAGAGACTGGTAACACATACACAAGGTCCAAATAGATGATCATTTCAAACAGATCCGTTCAACCAGGACCGACGATCTTCAGAAATAAAGGAACGAGTGAAAATGGATTTTTATTTGTGACAGAAGGTTCTACTAAAAAAACTTATTTATATTGCAAAAAGTATATCATCATCATTTAAGCCGTAAGACGTCATATTTTGGAAATAAGCCTCTCCCAGACATTTTCAATAAGACCTATCGGAAGCTGCCTGCATTCGACATCTTCTTTGACAAGTTTATCCATCTTGTGGGCACTTGCCCACTCTATAGGCCACTGCCACTTCATTTTGCCAGTTACTTTTGTTAGTCCAGAGCTAAGCCGACTGCATGGCTATTTGAACGACTGAGTTTGCCAGTCAGGTCTGAGGTAAGTCCACGTTTCAGTACTCAACTCTGGCCACTGAGGGACATTGGATATGAGGATATTTCCTCTCAGTCGAGATGGACGTTCGGATTGAATTCTTCTTCTAAATTTTGTTTTAACTAATTTTATTGGCTACAGTAAATTTTATTTTGCATTACAAAATCTGATACCAATGTCACCTGCTCTTCATTGTCCGTTTCTATACAGGAAGGTAGCAGGCAAAATGGAAGAGTTACTCTAAATCATGGTTGCACAGACTTATTAAGACTAGGGGCCACTCGGGCAAATCATGAACTGATGGCGGGCCGGCCGCCAGAAGTATAGGTATTCAAAGACAATAAAGAATTGATAATAATTTATTGAAATTGAACTGGAACATATACTACACCTGCTCCTCATCTGCTGAACAGCCGCAGGTGGCAGGGTTCCAGAGACCACGGATATGTTGACACCAGCCTTCTCGAACACTCTACCGTCTTGGAGTACGCAAGTGATACCACCACCACCTTCCTTCCTTGTCCACCTGTCTACTTTGAACTTCGCCTCCTGGAACCATTGCCAAGCTCTTCAATATAACTTGTTACTGGATGTTTAGGTAATTTGATTAGATGAGACAAAACCTCGATCATATATATAATCAGTTACCTGTTCATGTATATGATTCCTTATAGGTGTAAAAGCTTTAAAGTGTCCAAGTACAGTTTATTTCTCAACAAAAAGCTTTAAAGGGAAGTACAGCTTATTTCTCAACAAAAAGCTTTAAACGGAAGTACAGCTTATTTCTCGAGAAAAAGCTTTAAAGGGAAGTACAGCTTATTTCTCGAGAAAAAGCTTTAAAGGGAAGTACAGCTTATTTCTCGACAAAAAGCTTTAAAGGGAAGTACAGCTTATTTCTCAACAAAAAGCTTTAAACGGAAGTACAGCTTATTTCTCGAGAAAAAGCTTTAAAGGGAAGTACAGCTTATTTCTCGACAAAAAGCTTTAAAGGGAAGTACATCTTATTTCTCGACAAAAAGCTTTAAAGGGAAGTACAGCTTATTTCTCAACAAAAAGCTTTAAACGGAAGTACAGCTTATTTCTCGAGAAAAAGCTTTAAAGGGAAGTACAGCTTATTTCTCGACAAAAAGCTTTAAAGGGAAGTACAGCTTATTTCTCGACAAAAAGCTTTAAAGGGAAGTACAGCTTATTTCTCGACAAAAAGCTTTAAAGGGAAGTACAGCTTATTTCTCGACAAAAAGCTTTAAAGGGAAGTACAGCTTATTTCTCGAGAAAAAGCTTTAAAGGGAAGTACAGCTTATTTCTCGACAAAAAGCTTTAAAGGGAAGTACAGCTTATTTCTCGAGAAAAAGCTTTAAAGGGAAGTACAGCTTATTTCTCGACAAAAAGCTTTAAAGGGAAGTACAGCTTATTTCTCGACAAAAAGCTTTAAAGGGAAGTACAGCTTATTTCTCGACAAAAAGCTTTAAACGGAAGTACAGCTTATTTCTCGACAAAAAGCTTTAAAGAGAAGTACAGCTTATTTCAAACCACGCTGATACAGTTATCACTAAGATATATAAAATTCATTTATTTTTCTATTGGAATGCGACAAATATAAACAGTATTTTCCAACATTCTTCAATCCATGCCTCACCTTAGCCATTTTTAAATTCTTACGCCCCTCTATATACACATAATTTTTATATTAAAGCGAAAAGTTTAAGCTCATGTGACATCCACTTTCAAATTGCCCTCCTGTGGGGCGTGTCACGCTGGGAAACATTGGGCCAATAACTTCTATTTAGTTACATTTATCTTGACTTAATTAATTTTAAAATGAAGGTGATAAGAATATTAAAAATTCTAAGTCATTGACTATTTGAAATAAGAAGAAAAATTCAGAATTTTTGTTAAAAATTATAAGTTTATTCAATTTCATCGACACTGCCATTCTTTTAAGGCTTCATCTCTATACACAACTTATTTTGTGCTTGCGATGCCTTCTTGCATTTTCGGAAGTAATACAATAAAATATGTCAAAGTGAACTTCCTATTTTATCATTTTTAAATTTTTAAATTTGAAAACCAAACTAAACAACAAATCAATTTAATTCTTTTACTAATTCAAAGTAAAAGTTCATATAGTAGTAAAAAAATATAGGTTAGATTCTCTGACCACGTTAAAATAAAGTGTAAAGTGAATCTATGAACAAAAGCGGCAATGACTTCCTGCTAACCCAATATATTACTATACATTAATTTATAGGGAACAAGCACTGACACCTTTGAAGCTTTTACATCTATAACCAATCACCCTGTAGATCCAAATGCTCTAATAAAGAAATGTTTCATTACTCAAGTAAGTTCATGAGTGATATCACCTTTTAAATCTGAACACAGCTATGTTTGCAACACAGTTTTACAATAAGGTGCAACCATAATCCACCTCTATAGCATCTGATACATTAGATCTAATATCTAATTACTTATATTTCATTTATCTATACTAATGACTTCCATAAAATCTAGCGATAGACAGACTATTGGTATATTTTAAAAAATTGTCATAGAAAATAAATAAATGTACATATATAAATTAACCAGGAGGAAAACACATAATTCTTATATATAGTCTCTCTGAGTATCCTTAACCTGGTCTAAGGTCTAAGTCATTTACCATCCGAACAGGTATTAGACTCAATTTGGCACCAAAAGGTACTCCGTGTATGTTGAATAAAGAATTTTTAAATTTAAATTTATTCTATCAATAACTATACTTAATTTTAGATTTTAATGTCATGCATTTATTAAGTATTAATCTGTAAAATACCCGGCGATAAATATTGCACATCGACCTTTGGAAGGAGACAATCGGCTAATTCACGAAACACAAACAGTGCGTGCGACAAAGATAACGCTCTACGAAGCCGAAATTAGCCGATTGTCTCTTTCCAAATGTCGATTTGCAATATTTATCCCCGGGTACTGTAAATGCTATACTGTATTCCATTGACGATTGAATTTTACCTCATTATTACTGTAAGTAAGGATGTGTTTATATCAGTGAAAAAATTAGCGACATCTGTCAAGTAAAAAACTGATGTTTATTTTTTTCTTAAAATTTTTTTCCTATTACAATAATAGGGTTTTAATGTCTGTATGAGCAAGGAGGTTTCTTCATAGGGCCACACATAAAATAGCACTAACATAGGTTCTCAAATATAAGGTTAGTACATTATGTTGCAAAAACTTATAAAAAAATAATAATAATATGATTTGCATACGGTGGAGTTATGAGGAAGAGGTATAACAAGGAAATATCCTTATAACCTGCTGAAGGATTTATTCCTGTAATGACGGAACATCAGGGCACTGCCTGAAGGCTCCTAAAGCAACATTAATAAGAGCCTTTAAAATTTATTTACGTATGGAGTGAAGTCAAGTCGGTGAAGGTGAACGTGAGCCCTAGCACGGAACCCAGCTAGTTTTCGTACAACGCGATGGACTTTGCATCCGTAAAGTGCAACAATGGATCGCTGAGAAGTTACATCTCTAAATTAAAAAAGTATTTAATCAATTTTCAAAGTTTTTTGTGCAAAAATTGTAACAAATTTTATAAATATGCAATAATTACAGAAACCGATTATTTTAAATTAGTAACTGTCCAATTTTGAAATAAACGAAAGATACATTGTACAAATTTGAAAAAATTGGCCACATGTAAACACATCCTAATATTTCTTTACAAACGTTGACGCCCACTAGAATCATCTGTCCCTTTCACTTGCTTAGAAAAGTACATTAAAAGAGCACTATATTAACTGTCCATTGAAAACTGTATGGTGAAATATAAAATTCATACCGGTGATATCAAAAACATGTCGTTGTCAAAATCATAATCATCCGTTGTTTTCTCGTCTTCCCATGCCTACAAGAGAAATATATCTTGTATGTATTAAAAATAGAATTGTTAGTATAATGTTTAGTTTTCTATATCTACAGCAAAACATGCAAACATAGCTGTGCTCTATTTGAAGGTTGCAAGAATGTATATTTATCGTGCATTTTACAAGCTATCAATAAAAAATAAATAAAAGGTAGGTAGTAATTTTTATACGTGGCTACTGAGATATATAACAGTTGGCGCAAAAGTAATATCATCATACGAACTAATCTTAATTTATAGACATACATATATTCCTTCTCATCATCACATCATAAACGTCAAAGCACAGTGACACAGTGGCGTACCTAGGGGGGGGCGGTGGGTGCGGTCCGCACCGGGCAGCACTTACCTCGGGGCGGCATTTTTTAAATTTACTTATAGTTGTAAAAAGCAACATATTCATTTCATATTTATTTTCTTTCTTGAATAATAAATTAAAATTCTGTTCCCAACATTGTAATTTTGTTAAGAATTTTTTTAACAATTTCAATCAGTGTCGCTAGTTACGAAAGAAGCTTCTCAAAATTGAAGTTGATAAAAAATTATCTTCGTTCTACAATGAGTCAATTAAGACCAAAAACTCTTGCAGTATTGCCAATAGAACAAGAAATTACAAATAATTTTAATTTTGAGAGCATTATACACGATTTTTCTAGTATGAAAGCTAGAAAGAAGAGTAGATATTATATAAATATGTTTACGAGTGCATACACATATTTCTAAAAAAAATTACTCTGTGTATTAATTAATATTGATTAAATAACTTAATAATTTATTTATGTGTATTAATTTATAAAAAAAACACTATTTGATTGACTTATAATAGAAGGGGCGGCAAACTGGAGATCGCCCCGGGCGGCAAAAGTTCTTGGTACACCACTGAGTGACATTTAACGCCATTTGTAAAAATTAAGACACATTCACATTATGACATTACTTTTGCGCCACCTTATACAAGGGTCTTGTGAAATCACCGACTACATTGTAGCTAAAAAATAACTGTTGATGTGTGAGGTAGTTTATTCAAGTAAAAATAGCGATTTTGAACCAATTTACCAAAAAAATAATCATATTGTCAGAATAATAGCATAATTATTACATGTTTTAGCAAAAAATATTTCATAAGGATTGATTTGTATTGATATATCTTCTATACACACACCTGCACAATTAGTATAACACAAAACAAAGGAAGAATTAATAAAAGGAATTTGTAAATATTGAGAATGAGTTTTTATTAACGTGTAAGTACACTCTTAAGAAATAATATACTTTAAAAATTTCACACTTTTCAAGTGCATTGACAGGTTTTATTGTTCTTTTAAGAATTCACTGACATCGATTGTTCTAATTATTTCTGATAAGAACTTTGTTGTATGCTACATGTATTGACTGGTTTATTTAAGTGTATATATAAATGATGATTATTTTATTTAAATGAAACACTTTTTGATTGTGTCCCTGAAACTAATATTAAAAAGGAGGATCTTGTACATTTAACGACCATAATATATTGTTGCAAGGACTAATCACAGACTACACAGTAACTAAAAAAGTCAACTTTAACGTTAGCGAGGTAGAAACTTTAATTGAGAAAAGTGATGAAACCAGTTTACTAGATGAAATTACATTTTCAAACTATGATGAGACAATGGTTATTTTTCTGCATTTCCTAGTTATTTCGTAAGGTTTTGACTTATTCCAATGTTTATGTGAGATTTTTCATATAGTCTCTATCCACTACATAAATATAAGTGGAAGCGAGTTGAGTATATGTTACAAGCATCCACGATATAGCACAGTTAAAGCTCCTTATTTGCGCTTTCTATATTGTGGGTTAAAAATTCCTTTATTCGCAGATCTAATAGACACATACATAATAAAAAAAGGATTCCAATAGGTATCTATTCCAATATCCTTTATAAATGCTGTAAAGTGGACTAATAAAAAAGTTATATTAATATGTTAAATTCACAGCCTATTGAAGAGGCTTCAATGAACACTGGAAAGGTGACATTTATTTTGCAAAATCTTAGAGATGGTTTATAAATGGCAAATGAGCTTTATAAATACTTCATAAACATTGGTATATCTATGGAATCTAAGGAAGTCATGTTTTTAAGGCAAATTGATAATGTGACTGCTGTGTGTTGAAGGAGCTTTGAAAAATTGCCAAGCAAGAGAAAATTAAAAAAATAGTTCAAACCATTGTTTAAGCCGTGAGATAACTAAACAAAAAATTCAAAAACTTGTTTTAAATTTATTTTATTATTTTTGCACTCAGTAATGTATCTCCTATAATTCTATGTAAATTACCAATCCACACCCACAATGAATGTATTCAGGGTATATTTATTGAACATATATCTAATGAATGAAGAGCTTTCACTGTACAAATATTTAAATAAAAGAAATTACCTTGTTATGCAATATGTAAATAAATTCACAATATATATTTTTATTATGACTTGTAGTATTTTAAATTAGTTATCAAAAAATATTTTAATATATGAAGGAATTAGTGAAGATGGTTTTGGTTACCAACTAAAAAAAAAAATTATTTGCGTTAACAATAATGTTTGTCTTACCTGATCTTCTTCCTTTTCCAATGCTCTGCAGAACTCTGCTTGAATTCTCATTATAAGAAGTTCCATTTGTGTTTTCATATCATCCTGGTTCATCTCCAACTGCGATATCGGCGTGATCGGTTCAGCCATATAATTCTTTAATTGAATAATTTCCTTCATTTCTGCTTTATTTCTTTTCATTTCATTATATGCTGCAAACCCAGCGCCGAGTATCACTCCACAGTAGAACCTTCAGTGATTTGAATTATAAAAACATTTGATTTCAAATTCAAAAACTGACGACAAATCAAAATCTTATTAGTAACATCATACTATATTTACTATTACATTAGCTACTTTGGTTCATTCATTGTCCATTGCCAAAAAAAAATGCGACAGATTAAATAATGTCAGTCAATTAACAATTACAATTGTGATACTCTACATGTTTTCTGTATTATTAAAACTTGGGAGAATTGATATCGGTTATACACATTAATTGTGGAACCTCCTCAGCTAGACCTGGACCTCTAAAAGGTCGATTTCTAATTGGACAGATACGAGCTCGATACAGACTCGCTCGACTCGTACAGCTTAGAAACTGCCTATGACAGTTACTTATGTTCATCTAACGACTTTCTCTGATTAATGACCTTCATGTATTTCCAATAAAGATTTAAATTCATATGCTGGTTTCTGCACTAATTTAAATTCTATGACCATCTCAACATGTTCTTCCATATACTTCCAATAGGAATGTGTGATAGAATTTATCCATTTCATTCTTTATTGTACAAGGTAGAAAAGAAACTATATTAGACAAAGTCAATTTAAAAACAGACTGGTATTTTTGAGGTATAATGTTGTGGTATTATACATCTTGTATCATGTGTAACTTGCATATTAAATAGGTAGAAAAATATATGTCATTTCATTGCAGCATTATGTTTAAACAATATTTAGTACAAATTGATCTATATTTAGTTATTAAACGTTGTATAAATATTAAACAGGCGATTTATAGAAATTGGAAAAGATAACAGGATAGTGTGTCAGATATACATGGTATTAATCTGATAAGGTAAAACAATAGAATTTCGTATTAGATTTATGTAATGACTTTACAAAATACATGTTATTTTAAACCAAATCGATAAAAACATCATAACCTATGTGGTAGTCACACACGCATAAAGTTTGTTTTGATCTGCGCTAACCCAAATAGTAATTTGAGATATTTACAAAATGAAGTTAAGAGTTATTGTGATGTAAACATACTTGTAAGGCCGGCTTCGTATTTTCTTATAGCTTCCTACATAGGCTAGCGTTCGAAAGCTCCTTCCGATAGTTTTAAACGACATTTCTCCAAATAAAACCTTTTATAAAAGTTAACTTTTTAAGGAGTTCTGACAGCGTCTTGTTGACAAGTGACAGGTGATGTATGTTTTTGCGTGAAGCGCCACCTGTGGGCGGCGACGGCACGATATCAGCTGTTATTTTCCTGTGCGAGGCTTACATTATGCGCTCATCTCTGTCTGCACGTGTTTCGGTTCGCAGCGCGGCGTCGGGCCAGTAGGCGAGCGCCGCTGGTGGTGTC
This sequence comes from Battus philenor, assembly GCF_028537555.1. NCBI lineage: Eukaryota > Metazoa > Arthropoda > Insecta > Lepidoptera > Papilionidae > Battus > Battus philenor. The sequence continues at coordinate 13,654,833 of NW_027181676.1, read as the reverse complement.
GGTTCGCTCCGTGGTGGTCGGAGTGCGCGCGTGTCGCAGTGTAGGCATATCGATCGCGGGCGAGACCGCATTGCCGTACATTCCGGAGGCGGTGCCTGGCGGCGTGGCGCGCACGGCGGAGGCGCCGGGCTGCGCGCGACGTCGGCGCGGGATAGCGACTCCGCCAAAACCGGCCCGCTGTCCGCCGCGGACGGCTGTGATGTAGTCGCGGCCGACGGACAAAGGACCCGCGACGGCTCCGCGGTTCGCGATGAAGAAGTTCACATTCAAGGGCGTGCTGGACGGCTTCCGCAGCTCGGTGCAAGCCGCGCCGCGCGGGCTGGAGCAGGAGATACAGGAGACGTTGCGCCCGGATCACTTCCAGGTCAAAAAGGTGAGTGTTTATCGAGGTGATAGTGGCCAGTGGGGAGAGATGTGGTGGGGCGTTTCACGCTCCGTCGGCCGCCGCGTATTTGTGAAACTGGGGGGGCGGTCGCGCGGCGCTTGCATGCCAATGTTGTGTAAACTTTGGCCGTCATCGCGACATCGGCACGCACCAAAACATTCGCCTCGCGCCTTTCCACACGCGTACTGTCATTTCATTAGCTTTAATGTTTTCTTTAAAAAATACTAGTCTCTTAGGATTACGTCAGCATGCGAGTTATGACGGGTTCGTTCAGGCCGTTAGTATAACCTAGTTTCGCGTAACTTTAGATGAACTTTTCTGTTTGTAAATTTAGTTTATACGTACAGTTTGTCCGACGTGCGATCGTATTGAGCGATAAGAGATAAGATAAATGCACTCAATAACGCCTAGCTTCTCTATGTTTATTTGAAAATCAGTTTTTTTTGTGAAAAAATATAATTTTAAGGAGGTAAACAATGGCCCGTCGAAATATATATAATAACGTTCATATATTTTATATTATAAGTACACACACGTGATGACGTGATTAAAATATATTTAATTAAAAAACCCTGAAACTCTGCACATGTTAATAAATACTAGTGCGACTTGTGTAAATATAAAATACCAATGAACCTTGTACCAATTTCGTTATAATTACAGTTTTGCTTGTTGCCATTTTATTAACAAGAAATGGTTTAATGGGCGAAAAACCTTGAAAAAGATGAAGTCGTTTTGTCAATAGTTTAAAAATATACATGGACAGTAAATTTTATCAGTAAGTTGTTATGAATGTACAATACAATATGAATTAATAAAATATACATTATTTTATTGGAGGTTTTATTTGTTTTTATTTTTAGGTTCAATTTATGTATTCTAACACAAAACATATTTCATCCTCGGTTTTAATTTTTTTACTGACACACTGATATGATTTATTTTCTGTTTAAATTTCGAATACGGCTTAACTGGTTACAATGAGTTATAAAAGTTATTGATAGAAAAAAAGTCAATGTGAATATTGGCTAACTATTATTTTTTTACCAGAAAAAAAATTCTGAGGTCATTTTCAAATTATACGTTATGTACGTATAATGTTCTCGATCTTTATTGCCGGAGGACGAGGATACGATGAATTGCTTCCGCAAGTCTCTATCACCTGCTTTCGTGAGAGGTTTCGTTACTGTGTGGCCCGTCACCACCCGCACAGATTCTGCCCAACCTCTTGGTATCTATCTTGTAATTCTTCTACGACTACCAGCTTATCGGCACTCTCTGGTTGCCTTAGAGTTACGTGGCAGAAGTAGGCTAGATTTAGCTGGTAGGTAAATGGTGAAGAGCCTGGTCTACGAGAACAGGGCATCCCCAGCAATTACCACATTTCCTAAGTTTCAATTTTCATTAAGTCAGTCGTGCGGATTATCCAGGATTCAAATGCGTGTAAGAAGGATGAGATTGTCAGAATTCTTACTAGACTCATTTTTGTGGTGCTGGTGAAATTTACGTATGTTTAAATTTTTTAAATGAAATACATGTTATTGTCACATTCTGTATCAAGAATCGTAATTCACTACCAATATTTAAACCAAACAGCCTGTTAGTATTATTATGGCATAGTTATATATTTTTAATGCCGTATTTGTGCCAATGTTGTAACTCCTTAATCGGTGGACGACGAAAACTAAACAAAGTTTTGACGTGTTCAAGTAACTTTTGCTTTATAACTGTTCTTAATTGTTGTGAATTAATTGACAGAGTTAAATATAGTTTCATAATATACACGATTTACAATAAGTCATAAATTTGAAACAGTCTTTTAGTTACTTTTTACTTCAAGTAAAAGCAAAGGTCTGGCTCGTTCAGCCAATATTTTTATTCCCTTCTTATCCAATTTACATTATAAACAATCATATATTTATTTTATTTTTATTTAACTGTAATTATTTGGTTATTTATCAGAATATTTAGTTGCGGATTTGGTTATTTATAATTTTTATAGATGTCGGAATAACCTCAAATTTAGTTAAAACGTAATTTATAATCAAATTTTACATAAAATGTTAGACTATTTTCATTATTTCAATAAAGATTATTCCTGAGGGATGTCGAAATAGCCCAGTACGTTATAAACATATTGACGATATTTTTTACTAACAATATATATGCAATGTATATAGGTATATGCAATCATAAATAAATTCTTTTAAAATTAATTTTGTTTGAACAGACTACTTTTAATAGTGACTCGGTTCCTTTTTTAAATTGTACTTAGTCTGCCCATAAATACTGTTATAATTAAAATTGAACAAAATATTTCCTTAGAATATTTTCTCTTATTTTCGCGCCAATAAATTGTATGTGTGTATTGTTGTAATAATCTGTGGTATTAAAATGGAGCGGGGTAATGTAGAATGAATCGCTATGATTGCATACATAAAGTACATAAGGTGCCAAATACAAGTTTTAAAATCATCTATACGTTTGGTACTAGCCAAATGTTTGTATATGGGGCTTTTTAAAGGTACAATGAAACCTCTGTTTGTGACAGAAAAATGTTTAGCTGTCAACGGAGTGTTCGTACGAAAAACGCGATCAAAGAACTAAGGTAAAGAATTCGAAGGAATCCTGGCCGGAAAACAAAAGATTTTATCTCGTGACAAGATAGCACCAAAAAATCGTATCGCCTATTTTAAAAGATGTCTAAGGTCTTGCAACCTATAAGAGACGCACTGGTCATTTACTATGTGATAACTAAAAAAAAGAAAATTGGGGTGTGATATAAAATAAAAACAACTATTTAAACTTAATCGGTATGTGAAAGCTCACAGAAAAAAATTATTTACGGTTGAGAAAATTTTCACAATTGAGCAAAATTTTACTAAACAAAACGTCAATATTTATATTAAAAGCTTTCAAGAAGCTTCCCAAATAGACAACAGAGTACAACGTGAGATTATTCGACTTCTGTAATGGTTTGGTGGGAGATAGCTGCGAATCGAGCCATATTTTTGCATAAAATGTGTCAAAAATCGGCACAAGCGCATCAAGATACCTATCTTGAGAAGATTGTTAAGCCCCTTATCAATACTGTATTCAATAACAAAGAATGGTGCTTTTAGTTAGACACGGTGCCGTAAAGCTCCACCTCCCCTCCCCCCAAACTTGATTAGAAACGAATGTTCCAGACTTCGTTAGAGCTGAAGACTAGTCGTCATCTAGTCCTGATCTTAATCCACTGGATTATCATTTACGGTCAGTTTCAAAGAGTAAATCTTGTTCTAAATATGAAAATTTGGAGTCCTTTAAACAATCTATATGTTTGGCAGTGAAGAATTTTCTTATAGAAGTGCATGCTACTATTGATAAATGGCCTCAGAGTTTAAAGAACTTATCGAATAAGCTTTATATATTTTTTGATTTATTATTAATGTATTAAACTAATACATTGCAATATTAATAAATGTTACGTGTAATAAAAAAATGTTGTTTTTATTTTTAATAATATTTATGGCAACACTAAATACATATTTTTTATCGTTATTTTTTTAATTGGAAGCGGATAAATGCAGAGAACACATATTAAGTTTTATTTAATTAAGAATTGAAGGACGATTAAAAATATTTTTCCTCTATGAAACTGACTCTATGGTTTTACATGAATAAACTACAATATACAAAATGTAGGCTGAAACATTAAATCCTTAATGTACAGACTAGAGTTTTTAAAAAATACATAACAAAATGGTGCAGGTATAGAAATAGAAAAAAAGCATTTAGTTGTTATTTTTATGAGTAAAAATAAACATATATCGATCGATATAAACAATACCGGTTCGTTAGTGAGATTGTACGAACCGGAAATGCCGGATGCGGTACATCACTAATTGAAACAAAACCAACATTTTATTACGTTGCCGTCTGAAAGAGAGTTAGTCAGTTCATTCCGCGTTCAGTATTTTACTTTTTTTTTTATCGTTCTTGAACGTTCCCGTGGCTCGCTTAAAAGAAATCGCGACTCCGCGGAGGGAACTTGCAAAATTACTGCGACGCCATTTTTATTTAAGAAAATGTTTAATAACATTCGCTTTGAGTATTTGACATGGCTTCGTCGCTTTAGGGAAACATGTTTTTTTATTGTAATAATAAAGAATTTTACGTTGAAACGATAAATTGTTTGAAATCAATGATTTGTGTTACATCATTTAATATATGTCTATTATATTATATTTTGATGATACTGCCTAATACATAAGAATTTATATCTTAAATTGTAACACGAATAGTTAATGGCGTCAATATACAGAAAGATTAATTTGGGTTCAAAAACCTTAGGAAATTGAATATGTTTAAAAGCTATAATCCTATTCCTAATCAACCTATATAAAGTGATTATTCAGAAAAATTTTGCATTTTTTTTCTCCTGAAAAGCCAAGTCAATAACTTCTTGTAGTACAAAGTCCGCAAGGACATATAATAATTAATTTTAATGTATGGTATTTCGAATTTTGGAAACGATTTTGGTTATAAATACTGTTTTAAAAAATATTTTTGAATATGGAATCTGTGTTATATGACTCCATTTTGTTTTTTTATTTGCGCGCCAATAGTCCGTAAAAACCCATGCGATTGACAGTGAAGAATTTTCCCATAACTGACCTCAATGTTTAAAGGACTGTATTGCAGCCAATGGAGACCACTTCGAATGAGGTTTATATATTTTTAATGGTCTTATATTATTGAGTTAAACTAACATACTGTTGTAGTAATAAATTTTACGTACAATGATAAAAGTAGTCAAGTTTCTCCTTATTACATTAGCTATCTGCCAGTATAAGTCAAGTCAAATTCGGTCCAGCCATTTGAGAGATTAACAAGTACAAACAGAAGGATAGACAGACAAGAATTAAAAAAAAGTATTCTGGTATATGTAAGATATTAGCCAGAACAAATTGACAGAAAGAAAAGAATAAAAAAAATTTGATATATGTACCGTATATATATTCATATACATGTAGTAATCAGCGGCTATTTTAATATTAAAGACACTATGTTATTTATTTGTACAGATAAAAAATATTTTTGGAGTTGCCTGTTTGGTTCGATATATAGAAAAAAAAAATTAAATCTTTTGTGTTTATCTATGGTATTTGTATTGTAACTTGTGTAGAACCGAGTGAATGTCATTAATTTGTCTTTGACACGAAACCGGTTCCGGTGTTTTCGTGTCATCTATATAGTTTTTTTTTTAAATTAAAATTACAACGAAAAAGGTTTTAATACATACGTACACGTGCTAGCTGTCCCTTTCTATAAGAGGGCAAGTGTATACGGTGTAGGAGATAGAAATACATCGTTGTCAGCGGCACATGGAATTCAACAAGAGAGCCCTGCCTCCTTCAAGAATATTTTGAAGAAATTGAGGAATATCTTCTTACTCAGGAGCCTGTCAAGACATAAGAGCTCGATGACTTACTCCGCTCTTGTGTCCCCGTCGTCCCAACTATTCGAACATATTCACATAGACATCTTTGGACTGTTTTGCATAGCCAAAGACTGTAGATACTGCATCACCATTATTGACAGCTGCAATAAATGGTCTGAAGCTGTACCAGCTCGAGATATCACCACCGCTATTGCAAAGTACTCTTCGTAAGAAAAGGACCAATATTTAGCCACTTCCGCGTATGCAGTGAGTGCCTTTTGTTTTTGTTGTATGATTTGTTTGATTGTCACTCTGTGTTTGGCACTAATCGGTGTAACATAACTCCTGAAAATGCCCCGTGGAGGGGTGAAACACGTGTTGAGTGATTTGACGGTGGCAGTTGTGTAATTCGCATTGTTTGCCGCATACGCATTTGTCAGCGGACTGGCGGGCGGTGCACTTTGTTGCAGAACGACCATTGCATGTGCGGAAGTGGCTAAATATTGGTCCTTTTCTTACTTACGATGGACTTCCGCAAGGTAACGTCTGATTCCATTAAAGCATTCTTCGACAACTGGATAGATCGTTTTGGCAGTCCGTTACGATTCTCAATCGATAAAGACAGACAGTTCGAGTTCCCACTGATTCCCAGGACAGGTGGACAGGTTAAAGTCTTCGAAAAACGTTGGATGCTGGGCATTTCCAACTGGTTCTACTAGATGTTAATAAGGGAGTGTTCAACAGTGGACTTCTAGTTTTTTTTTTAATTGGCTCCCGCTATTGGAGGGCCCTCGTACCCCTAATTAGTTGGGATCAGGGTCTTACTTTACAATTAAGTTTTTCAGATCCTTCATCTTTATTCTTCACTCACTGTCATTCTTCTCAATTTCTTTTATTCTTACCTTATTTCCATCACAATATCTTTCATTTTGTTCTTTCATTCCTTCTTGCTTTCATCGCCTTCCTTCCATCATCTTATTACTCTTGGACTTCTAGTTAGAAATGCTGATGATATGCTGCTGAATACCAGCCGGCATTTTACCCAAGGCCGCCATGTAAATATGGAGTGAAATACACTACTATGTCAGTCGATAGAAGCCCACTGCAGGGCTTAGCTCTCCCACAAAGATCGCCATGCTGTCAGGTCTCGCTGGTCGCGTCTTTTAAAACTACATCATGCACTTAATAAAACTTACTAAGTTACACACGTAACAATGTCTTGTGTTAAAGAGTCAAATTTCATATAGAAGGACGTATCACTTATAATCGGGTGAATGTCCATTTAAATCATCTTTGAATTAATTAAACGAATCACCGTTAGTTCGCGCTTTGACCGTTTCAATTGGTTAATTGTCTAACGCGTTGTACGTGGTCATTCATTTGTTGCCAGAACTACTTGTTTATTTATTTAGGTACACCAGCAGTACAAATAATTAAAACTACATTAAAAGTTCCTTTATAAGTGATACAACATTACAATTTTAATTTATATTGGGGTAATGGAAAGTAATGTCGTTTCAGTCGACATGTTTTTACTTTTAGTTAACTGATAATTTGTAAGGTAAATATACATCCTAAGCAACTTGTAATGTTTTTTTTTTAAATATATATATATACTAGCTGATCCCGCAAACGTTGTTTTGCAAAAAAATTATAGTTTTTAATTAACAAATGTAAGATAAGGGTTGATCGTAAAGGGGTGAAAATTTAGGTTTGTATGTATTTTTGTATGCTGTATCATAATAAAATAAAAACCAAAAAAATTGTCTAAAAAATTAAAAATTAAATTTAGGGGTGTACCACCCTTATCACTTTGGGGTATGGAAAATAGATAGTAGCCGATTCTCAGACATACTGAATACGCATGTAAAATTTGGTAAAAATCGGTCAAGCCGTTTCGGAGGAGTTCAAGTTCGAACACCGTGACACGAGAATTTTATATATTAGATATATATATTATATATATACAGGGTGGTTGGTATAGATGTTAAAATTGACAAAAGCATTAAAGATGTCAATGTGTTTATTTATCAATAAAAAGGTTTATACATATTTGCAAACGTCATTTATAAAGTGATCACTGAGAAATGGGGAACCGGATAGTAATGTCGTTTCTGTCGATATATTTTACATAAATAAACAATTGATTTGTTACCGTTCCGGCATTGATTCGTATACTAGATGGCAAAAGGTTGTAGATAAAGAAGGTGAATATATTGTTGATTAGAAATAAAAACTTGTTAAAAATGTTGTCGTGTGAATTTAACTTAAGAAAGCGACATTACTTTCCGGTCCCCCTAATATAATAATGTGTCAAGTTGGGACTCGCAAACCACAAATATAACAAATAGTCTGATTATTCACGTACAATTTCGTAATTTTGCAAACACTAGATTTAAACTCCATCAACTCTGCATCGACGTGAAAGTGCCAACTGTAACTCTGTTTAGTCCGGACTTAAACCTTCTGGACTATAAATTGTGGTCTCTGTCTGACATGGTCTGCTCTAAGCGTCATCCAAATATTGAGTAGCTCAAGAAATCTTTGTAGGCAACTGTCACCAAGTTTCCAATGGAAACCGTTCATAAATCCATCAAATGGCCCGACCGTTTAAAAGCGTATGTTAAAGCTAAGGGTGGACATTTTTAATAACTAGTACAGTACGTTAATATATATTTTTTACTCTATATAATCACATATAAAACTTTAAAATATTTTTTTTTTTAGAAATTATCGGATATTTTCTTTGTAGTAGAATTTATGGCTAGACTTGGTATAAAATGGTTGCACAGACTTATTAAGACTAGGGGCCACTCGGGCAAATCATGAATTAATGGCGGGCTGGCCGCCAGAAGTATAGGTAATTAGAGACAATAAAGAATTGATAATAATTTGAATTCAATAATTTTCGAATGTACGATAGTATTATTTTTACTGCCGGCGGGCCACCAGTATTCGACTTGCGGGCCGCGGTCTGTGCATCCATGAGAACATAAAATTAAGAGTTTAAATTTATATAAACAAAATTCTATTATATTTTTTTGTCCTGTAATGGTTACCGCTGTTGAAACACAACAAACTTTCTTGTAGATAACAATGAGATCTCCCACGTTTGAAATCCAACAAGTTAAAAATAGATGAAGCTTCAACAAAGGTTGATTAATGTCTATGACGATATAATGTCGGAATAAGACTGCACCGAAAATCTTAACAGACTATATTACCAAAATTGTTGTGTGAAATTCAATATGTCACAGAAACGTATGTTTTTTATTTACCGCCAATTTTTGACGCAAATAAATGACAGATAAATTATTGGAAGAGTTCGATTTTCGAATTACAAAACAACAAAAACAATTTTTTTTCATATTTTATTTTTAAACTAGCCAGTTCTTAAAACTTTCGGTTATACCAATATATAATTCTAAATGTGCATACTTTAAAAATACAATATGTTTCGTTTACATTTTTTTTATTTATTGTCTATGGTTATGAAATAAGTTGGAATTTGGTGCAGTAAAATGAAATAGAATCCGCTGGATTGGAAGTTGAAGTGTCATTGGAAAGGTCACATTGCTCGCAGAACAGATATCCGTTATGGCATAAATGTTTTGTATTGGAGATCACCCACATGTGGACAATAGGCAGTTTTCAAAAAAATATACGTTAACATTATTAATTTTAGAACTATAACAAAAGAGCGACCATTGTATTAAATAGTGCTTAAAATCTTTAAATATAAGACCTACTTTAAATAATAACTGTGTCACACTGCGGTGAATATAGGACACCGCAATAAGGTCCGGTGTGTATGTATCCTAATGTTTGTATGTATATGTGCACGCGTATGGCAACCATCTTTTGTTCAGTTCCAACGCATTGCGGTGGGTAAACAACAGATGTGAATCTACCTGAGAAAAAAAAGACTTAATAGAAACGGGGAAGTACCGCGAAGATGCAACGTGTTTTATTTAGTTACAGATTAAAAATATTCTTTTAATTACTGTTGTAAATTCGATAAAATATAGCTTATGAGTTTTGGTTAAAATTTGTTATTAGTGTATCATCATATTAGCTGAAGGTAGTTTGTTACATATGGGTTGAAAACAACGGTAGACGCGGCGTGGGTAGGTGGACCCCCACTAGGTGGGCTAAGAGGACACAGTTAAGGTTACATAGACCCATCATCGTGGCGATCCTTAGGGGAGACCTTTGCCGTGGGCATTTATCGGCTGATATGGTGATGATGATCTATTACATCTCTCTCTCTCTTAACATTGCAACTTACCATTACACCTGCGACACACTGCATAGATCACCACTTCCCACACCACGACACCCGTTAACCGCGAACAGCGTGGGCGAACCCATGTTGGATCCGGATCCTTCCTTGGCTCGCCTGTGGTCCTCGCTGCCGACCCATGCCGCATACATAACATCAACACTACACAGCTCTACTCGGGTAGAGCGGTTTACTACGTGCGAACGTAATCATACAACGGGAATGCGTCTGTCCAGCTGTTTCATTTCTAAGTTAACGAACCCTTCCGCTCCGTGAACTCAGTTCCGATGAAGCTGTGAAATCCCCTGGACTAACAGCATCAACTTCTAAATAAGTATAAGTTACCCATCTCGTTAGTCTACCCAAGTTGCATCTTTGTGGCCGGTCCGTTTTAAAAAAAAATTAAATACACACTTAAATCTAGATAAAATAGTTATATATGAATAATAAATTATTTATTTAGTATTATCAAAACATGCATTATCAATATATAAAAAAAAACAATGATTATTACATTTTATACAGGTGATTGCTTTAAGGTGTAACAGTTTGAAAATGGTGAATGTGTAGGTGTAATTGTCACCAAAAAGGTTTAAAGTTGTACAAAGTAATCACTCTGAAATATGGTACATCTATTTTTTATTTTCGAATGCTACAAGCCAAAAACTTTTGGCAATACAAAGCCTATAGAAACAGCTATAAGCAATAATTTATTTTCGTCAATAGTAATTCGACTTTATGTTGTCATTTCGTCATTTATTGTTACAAAAATCAATATTAAGATAATGTATTGCAAACATAATTAAATTTATTTAATATTCTTTATTATAGTTAGGATACACACATAGATAGTAATATACAAAAAGTACAAAGGGCAGTTTTATCACAAGACAACCATAGTATGGAAAAGCTAGGAGTATAAATCATGGGTAGTTGACGTGTACATAACATACGTATCCACAAATATACATAGACATACATACTTAAACATATACACATGTATATAATACAATAGTTAATAAAACATCAAACTTATTTCGTTCGCACTTGCCACAGAATGTATAAAGAAACAGAGGAATAAATATATAATTTATTTATATTCCAATATTCCTTCTTTAAATCTTTTACACAGATAAAAAAATCAAACTATATATACGATACACTGGCAATCGATACAAAAATAATAGAAACAAAAAAAAGAACAGTTTGACGGCCGCCATCTTTACCTATACGGCTATGATGTCACTACTGACAATGAGGCGCGCAGTTTTGTATGATCACTCGATTATGTACTTTACTGCGTGGTGATAAGGTTGTTTTTGGTTATATCGGATGAAATCATTAAACTGTTAATGTGTTATTGAAGGTACGTGATAAGGAGTGGACAGGATAATATACTTTAGCGGTATCGGCTTCTACAGATTTGGCCGCGGAATGCGTTTTGAATCCTCACAATATGTTTGTCTATGATTTTTAAAAAAATGATATATTATTTATTCAACATATGAATTAAATATGGCCGCCATATTGTATAAAATAATAATCGCAGTAATTATTTTTTACTGAGGTTAATATATTTGCAATCTACCAATTTTAAGGTACCTTGTCAATTTTTTTTCATCATTTTCTGCTTAAAAATGGAGTAGATGGGCAGTATTAAATTGGCTTTTAAACTATAAAAAGATTATAGTTTTATGAGTATTAATTCATGAGATTTAACGGATTTTGATGCATTTTCGGAATTAACATTATATTTAAGAAAGGAGATGGTTTATTTATATTATATATTTATAAAGTGCAGTATATAGAACATAGATAAACTGGCAACATTTTGCAGATGCTCTGTATGGAGTTCAAACCTTCGAGCTGGTAGTAACGATCCATTCCACAGATGGCTACAGTATTCTACACATGTTTGGGTTTGTACTTCATACAGGTTCAGGAGTATTCTTGGTGTAAAATACTGCTGAACCTTCCACAGAATACCCATCTTTTTGACAGCTTTGGTCTCAATAAACGACATTGAGATTATTGATATTGATGTTATTGTAATGCCTATCAGTTCAAGGTGGTTCTTCACCCTTATTAATGCGTTTTGGAAAGTCGAAGACAGTCCATAGAACCTCCGTTCTGAGGAGTATATGCACGTCTGGGTCTTGACCAGGTGACAACAAGGGGGATAGACGACCTTATTAGGGTTTGGGAAGACGCTTGATGCTATTTATGGGGGAGGCCCATGTTCAGCTGATGATTTGTCTATACAGGTATACTAGCAGTGAATAAATTAAATATTAATTACATTAAAATTTACCGAATAAATAAAGGTTCTGTTTTGTGTTCCTTAACAGATGACACTGCATAAAATATTCACTTTATACAACATTGCAGAAAGATCAGGCTGTTTCAAATAAAAAAATAGATTAGAAAAGCGATTGCACGTAAGAGCAAACATGTGGCTTACGACTTTAGAGCTTATTATTTGAAATGTTTCCTCCGGTGCGTAATAATTCTCAAAGCCGTGTGCTTTAAAAAGATGAAGATATGATTATATATATATATATATATATAATATATAATCATATCAATTATTGTTTCTGAAATGAAAGTTTTATTTTCGTTAATACTGTACAGCGTACAAATTTAATACAATTAAACAAATAATAGATAATTAACTGAAATGAGAGAAACGACATTCAAAGCATTTAACTCGTATTAATCGCGTTTAAAGATTTAAGGTTAGGAATAAATACAAAATTTGTTTCACACAAGTCATTGACATTTTGACATTGACAGTTTAGAAGTTATGGAATTATAGATAATAAATACATTATTATGGAAAGTATATATATGTACTTCCTTTCTACTATGTAACAATGTTTCAATTGACCCCACAATATTTAGCTAATTTCGTTGTATTTTGGTGACGAAGTTTAATATATATACATATATATATATATGTAAAAGCCTGTTCCATCTTATTCCATAGGTTTAATATGATTTCGTTTAAAATATACGCGGGCGTGCCGTTTAGGCGAATCAAGCATAATCAGATTACACGCGAAACCTTTTCCGTGCTAAACGCTTGTTGCGAGTGAGTTTTAACTTTTTAAATTGAGGCCGACGATCAAAGGATAATTGAAAAGCCTCTGTAAACGTTACCTTTTGCCGCGTGCACGGCTGTGAATTAAAAATAAATGTTATATTTAATTATATAATATTTCAGTTCTGATTTATAACTTCTTTTATGTATTAATACAAATTCTAAATTTAAAATTAAACTTTATTATTATAATTGAATGACTAAATCTGTATGTTTTAAAATAGAACGTAATATCTACATTTTATATAAATACTCTTTGGTGTTTTATTTTCTTTTAATTTTGAATTTGGAACGTCTGCCATAATTTGTGTATTTACTTTTCACTTGCAATTGTTTTTCAACAAGTTTTATTAAATATATACGAGACATGTTTTGTGTGTATAAAAATTTGACTGGAGATTTTGGACTAGAATTTGATTATCAGTTTCACGAAAGTAGAAATGAAAGTCTCGTCTATTTAACAATTTGAGTGAAGTAAAAAAATAACCAATATTTAGCCACTTCCACACATGCAGTGGTAGTCGTTCAACAAATGCACCGCCTGCCAGCCCGCTGATAGATGCACAGAGATCTCTCTGTGTTTTTGGCACTAATCGGTGTAACATAACTCCTGAAGATGCCCCGTGGAGGGGTGAAACACGTGTTGAGTAATTTGGCGGTGGCGGTTGTGTGATTCGCATTGTTTGCCGCATACCACTGTATGTGCGGAAGTGGCTAAATATTGGTCCTTTTCTTATTTGGGATGGACTTCCGCAAGGTAGCGCCTGATTCCATTAAATAATTTGAGTAAAGATAGACGATAGTATTCGTTTTGTCTGATTTAACTGTTCTTGAAGCTAGACCAGTTAGTCGTTTAAAGTGATGGTGGGCGGAGCATGTTCTTGGTGCAACCGAAGGTGGTTTTGGTCAAAAGCTTTTCGAGTGACGACCAGTAGTAGACGCGGTGTGGGTAAGCCCATTAGGTGGACCAATGACATATTTAACGTCGCCGGATAAATATATATTGGTAATTTCTGATGGGAGTTTATGTCTTGGAGCTTCAATCAGCTGAAAAGAAGAAGAAAAAGAGTTGACAACATCTGTTAGATAAGATGTTACGTCATGTCACCTTTATATTTTAATTTATGTCTTTACATTGAATTTTAATTATTAAATTTAATTAAATTTGCATATTATATAGTGTTATTTATTATAAATAGATGTTAAAAGAACTCACACATTTTTGTTAGTTATTGATTGCGAGGACCTTTATAAAGAACCTATTTACAATCGATAATTATTTATAATTTCGTAACGGCAATCGTCTATTTCATTAATGGCGTCGGAATTCAAAACATTCGAAATTCAAATTTGAAAGATTTAATTTTGGAAGCGAAAAATGTTTGGACCATAGTGGCCGGTAATACGAAGCATTCCCACGTAAACGCATAAAGAAAATTCTAGAATAGATTGTATATGGTGTTCCAGTGTATCCTACATACAACCGCGAGCGTCTCTCGGGCAGACCACAGTGTATATTTAGCGCGGCGTAAAAGCCACCGCTCGGCACGCGAGACTAACTGCAATTACTCCACATCGATTTACGGCATCGGTGTGCCACAGTGTAGATGAAACAGTAGTACTACTATATTGATGGTTTATTTTCTATTATATGCGTAAAATGAAGTTCTTAACTTTATTAAAATGTTTTAATTATTTAGGTCAAGACGACCGCAATACGTTTATGTTAAATCAATATTATGTAATTATCTTACAATGCTAAAAAAATGAAGCGGAAACTATACGGGCACGTGTTTGCAGTAAGAGCATCTGCAACAGGTTCCGCTGCAGTTGTGCAGTGCTCCAGCTGCTAAACGCTGCCATGCCTGAACTGCTGGATACATAAATACGTTTTCTACGACACCAGAGCACGGAATCGCCACCTGTTCAGACATGGAATGATTTTGCACATATATGATGCATGTGTTTACACTGGCTCCATATTGTTCGAAGTGGCTTATATAATGTTATACTTATATTTTACTCTGTCACTTCAAACCCAGTGAATCTATACAAGCTAAACAGTATTTCTTTTTTACTCAAAAAGCTATTGTTTTAATGTTAAAAATTATGTGGCAACGTCATTTATATATTTGTTTATTTTAAATTGGCAAGGAAACATAGTATAATTTGACATTAGTTTTGAACAAGATTGTACATAATTCAATATGTTTAACTATTATAGGCGTACTCAGCTCTGGTCATAGTCATACTAGCTTATATCTAAACTTCAATGAGTGAATAAAAAAGAAAAATATATTTAACGGATCTCAGAATAATAATGGCAGGAACAATTTAAGTTTTAACAAGTGAGATTTATAAAAATAATTTAAACATTCTATCCTTGAAAGCATTTCCTAAGTCTCCAAAAGAAAAAAAAACTAAGATTTTTGTTTAAATCGAATTGTATGTGTTACATACTATTAAATATACTGCGAAAGGGGTGATATAGTCCGCGGTTATTATGAAAACTAATAGAAAGTTTCACAGAAACTTGACCAATCACAGATAATACGATTACCATTGAGTTCATATATTTGACAGTTCAATGTGAACTTCGCGTTTTGACAGTTCGCTCTGAACTTAGCGCGTTTGACAGTTAACACATTTTTTTTGATAAATCAGCTTTATATTTATATTTTCTTTTAACAGCAGTATGTATCGATTTTTACAATTTATTTCACATTTAATTAATAAATAATCTTATTCTCTTTAAAAATGTTACATTGATTTATTTTTACTATTGGAATGTGATATACCTATGACATTCGGCAGTATAAAGTCTTCAATGACAGATAGTATTTTTTTTTTTAAATTAAAGTAAATTGCAGCTATTTCATAAAAAAAGTAATGCAAGATTTTATTTCAAATTACTGAGAAATTATCAAACAGGAAGAGATACGACTTGACAGTAATAAAAATGAAAACAATGCATGCACACCAATAGCCCTGTGTGAGGACTAAATGCAATAACAAACCATTATTGGTACAGTAAATCATTTCTATAGAATATAAACAGTATTGTCTCTCGTCTTTGGCCTGGTAATATAAACAAATGATTGTTTTAAATTATTCTAAACACGCATCGTTTTTACTTTAGTACTTCGTATATGAGGAATGGGTCCTAGCTGTTGATATAGTCAAGTTCACAACAAGACCTGTCATAATGGCGATGTTTGGGCATCGGCTGAAAAGAGAATTGTATATGCTAAATCTGGATTCAGTTATGTTTGTTTTTTTTTTATTTTGTCTGTAGTGAATGGTTCTACTAGTTTTAGTATTCTGTGTACAAAACAAACCAACCAGTACTAGTTCCGTGTGTAGAAAATTATCACGATTTCGCAATGTGTTTAGAATGGAATTTAGTTTCGAATAATGTTTGTGTTATTATTTACGTGTGACACTTACCTGAAATTACTTGTATAGAAGTTCGGTGTTAAGTCTCTTGAGTGGTAGCCTAGCGGCAGAGGACTGAGCCTTATCGTGGGTCGCGTGTTCGATTCCTCTATACCATGGTTGCACAGATTTGTTAAGACTAGGGGCCACCCGGGCAAATCATGAACTGATGGCGGGCCGGCCGCCAGAAGTATAGGTAATTAAATTTTTTTGGTTTTATTCTGGAATAGAATTCAATGTTTTTCGAATGTACGAGAGTATTATTTTTGTTGTCGGTGGGCCACCAGTATTCGACCGGCGGGCCGCGGTCTGTGCATCCATGCTATATACAGTCTTATATATAATTCACACTTTGTACATAAAGGATTCCCACTGTCCACGAAAAAGAGGATTAGGATCAGAGGATAGGCAGCAACGTCTTCTGCGTACCATAATACCAGACTGCCATCGCCAACCCGCTTATCAATAGGGTTCAGTAGCATCGCTTCTCTAATAGGCGACGAGGCCTCCTTTCGAATCTCACCGACATAAACTGCGAAAACTCATCAAGACATCTTTCCATCTCACACAACCACTAAGCGGGCACGGGTACTGCAAGCAGTACCTGCACCGTTTTATAATAATTCATCAATCATTTTAAAATAATCGACAACGATACTTGTCCATGTGTGGGTTCCACAGTACAGACTTTTCATCACTTACTCAGACACTGCTCCCGATTCGAATCCAAAAGACGTAACCACGTGACCTTATGTGAAAACCTTAACATACCTCCGTTCAATTTACCGGACCTTCTCAAGAAAAAATCTACGGCAGAATCTTTTGATGAGTTGGACCGACGCATTGCTCTAAACCTCAAGGCATTTAACGGCCTGTAGCGCTTAGGCAGCGTGTAGAAATAAAATAATGTACCAACTAATATATAATTGAGTAAAACTTCCAAATTGTATTGTTTAGATATATATATATTAGCTGTATTTACCAATAAAAGAAATTGTAAATAATGATAAAACGCTGTCGTGCCTCGCAGCTGGCGAAGAAAGATCCGTATCAAATAGCGGCAACCCTCTTCCAACTGTCTGCGTTTAGTTAAAGCGAAAAAAAATATTGTAAACAAAACACTAGCGATACAAATTAGAATTAATAAATAAAAATAGGCGACGAGGTACATCATTCGACATTTCACAGATATTGCAGTGAGATAATCAAAGAGTCAGAACATAAGTCAACCGATTATAATAATGTAACAGATTATACCAAAAATAAAATGATGTACATAAGTAAACCAAAGAAATTTAAACTATAAATGCGGTAATGTGGAAATTGTGAAGAAGAGAGTGAGGTGATGTATGAATGGAGGAAAAGTATGAAAGAAGAACAAAAGAAGTTATGACAGAAGACGAAGAGAGCGAAAGAAAGTGATTTAAGGAAGAGGAGAATTAATCACAAGAAATAAGTAGTAAATATAAAGTCCCTGTTCCTCCTATGATAGGGAAGAGTGAGAGGTTCCCAATAAAGAGGGCCATGAAAAATCCGCCAGTGAAATGTGATGAGTATGGTATATCGTTTCCATAGATGTCTTCGGCTGAAGTCTATATGACCTATAGTATCTATAGGCTGAAACGGCAACGTATCCTCCTAATATTATTTAGTTTTGTAATCACGGATTGGATCAGTATGTCCGTTGGCATAAATCCACGATCATAACTTCAGTTGCAGCACCTTTACTTCTAGATATAAGCACCTCATAAATTTCCTATAAGACTGGTTGCAGCGGTCTGCATCTAATGTTCTACTACGACAAAGCCTTCGCTGTGGATGTACTTCCTACGCAGAGCTTGTCTGTAGTCTCAACTTTAGATTCTTAAGGCTTCAGCGGGCATGTTTTGAGCTCTTTTTAGCGTTCCAAATATGTAAACTTGATCCATGTAGAGAAATTTCAAGCATAGATCTCTCCATAGCTCGTAGAGCTTAAGAATAAGGAATTCTGAATTGAAAGACAACGTTATAATTAAGCTATAAAATAATATTCAATTACATTTAAGAAGTGTGCTGATAAATTGCGCGATACGCGTACTAATGCTCACAGTAAAACTAAGGAAAATCGCTTACTTGGGACACGTTCTTCGACACCAACGATACAATTTCCTTCAACTTATCATGATGGGAAAGGTTGCTGGTAAAAGGAAGGTTGATAGGAGAAAGAAGTCGTGGCTTCGTAACATTAGAGAGTGGACCGGAATCGCCAGCGCTGCTGAGCTATTACGCAGAACTAAAAATAAGGAAGAGAGCAGGAAGCTGATAGCCAACCTCCACTAGTTGGAGAGGCACTTCAAGAAGAAGAAGAGAAGCTGATAAATTATCACGTTCAAGATTTTTAGTTTTAAATTTAAACCCACATTATATAAAACTTAGGAGCAAAATTTATAATTGTTACAATTCTTAATTTAAAATTTCGTTTCTTATTTAACAACGGGTTTGCGTTAGTGTGAGACGGCGTGTTTACATGTGTGCGGCTCCGATAATCCTTTACGTTGTAACGTTATCTCTCTCTGTCAAGGCCTCCGTGAAATGGCTTCCACGATGTTAAGTTTGTATTACGTAGGCTTTATTTTTTTTTAATTATCGTCAAACGTGCCAGACATTATGGTCAGTAATTATATTACATCGATAATAATTTTATTACATCGATGAGATGATTGCAAAGGGTTTATAAACATATATGCGTTCATATTGCTCTTTCTTTATTAAAATAATTCTTTTTTTTTTAAGTTATTCACGCAGTAATTTACCGACTTTACCGATTTCAAGAACATTTTAATAATAATTAATAAGTTTACTAAAACTTCTTCGATGATTTTTTTATAAAAGAAATTAGAAAATTGCGCAGTAATAATAAAAAAAAAACATACGCATTTGACAGCTATGAACTCCGCTCGTTCAGAACGTTTTGAGGTTAGTATTGATTATTAAAAGGTTTCAGCGTTTTTCAAAGGCCTTTTAGGGCTTTTCAAACTTTATTATATAGTTTTTTTTATTATTAAGCTATGTGAAATTTGCCGCCTAATAGCAGGGAATTTTAATATAGGGTTAATACTTTTTTCATGTAGCTTATATTTTACAATTCATGTCCGTATTTACTACATTTATACTATATAGTAAATCTATGAGGGAGGCTTACGTCTAGCCGTGGTGGTGATGAAATTAAAACGATGATATAATAAATAAATGTTAATTTTTTGGATGCTGTGATTAATGCTGCTGTTTTAGAAAAAAATATTGCAATACAGAGTAATAAGTAATATGTTTGAATTTACGCTACAAGCCATTTTGATATTTATTATACACGAGAACTTATATGCAATATAAATTATTATCTGTGTAATAATTTGTTAGTGATTTTCTTTCCTGTTATCCCTAACTATTGAAATGATTCATTTTACTATTTATTATATTATTATATATTTCGGTTTGAAGGGTCCACGGCAAACTTGGATGGGTTATTTTTTTTCATACCCTGTGAAATTCACTCTTAGGCTTCATAGCGACTTGAAAATCAAAAATCTATCATAATCAAAATATTAGTATTTATATGAACTTTGTTTTTATACATGATAAGTCACAGGCATTATACAGGAGTAGTTTGTGATATGTATGAAATGGCTGTTAGAGATTTTTGCTTTGTGAAGCTTCATCGAAATTGAGTTAAAATTTTACTCTGGATCGTATCTCTGTTACAACGAAGACGTTTTCACGAATAAGGACTATACATACCCTTGTAGGTGTATAGTATTGTGACTGTCTTGTTTGTATTGGACATGACGCCAACTTAAATCAGCTTGGCCAGACTGGATTTACAACGAGAACTAGGACCCCATGTATTGTGACTTTCAGGTAGCGTATGTGTTGCAAAGCGAAGATTACTGGGTGGTCGGGGGCGAGAAGGTCGACCCTGAACCTGACTAGCACATGGGCTAGGCGGCAGGTGTCCTGCGTATACGGAGCATCGCGCCCGACGGGGCTCGAAGTGCGGTTTGTGTCGTAGAATTGACATAAGCAAGCTATAACATGTGGAACATTAAGCCGCATTTCCACTAGAGATATGAAAGAACCAATAAAATCGCGTCATTTACCTTCCAATATGAACATCGGTTCGTGTGGATAATTTTTATTTTATGTTACAATGAAGAGTAAGTATGCCCGTGTAGGTGTGTAGTGTTGTGACTGTCAGGTAGTGTAAGTGTTGCAAGGTGAAGATTACTGGGTGGTCGGGAGCGACGCGGGTCGACCCTGACCACCCTCGCTTGAACGCAGCTGCTTGTGTCTTGATTGTTAGTGTAATTCAGTGATTCCCAAAGTGGTCTATATCGACCCCTAGGGGTCTATGACAACCTGCAAGGGGTCGTCAGCGAAAAAAAATTTGGGGGTCCATGAAATGAAAATGGGGGTCCACGATAGTGGATATCAACATATACACTGATGGTACTAATTTACTTACATTATAATATCAAAACATTTACATTATTTATAAAAGTACCTATGAAGTAAAAAAATTATTATACATGTTTATAAAATTGTGTAAGTTGTAGGATGTTGGTATTCGCTTTGTGGTCGCAATACATTTTGAACTTGTAAAAACCTAATAAATGTATAAATTAACATGTGTTTTTACTTTAAGTTTTTAACACTAAACTTCACTACAGTTAGAAATTTACAGGAAATCAATATCAGGTAAGTAGGGGGTCTACCCAACACAGAAAACATGGCAAGGGGTCTACGACACAAAAAAGTTTGGGGAACTCTGGTGTAATTCGTGGCCCGATGTGCTGTGAGGATAATTTATTAAAATTACACAGGTTAATTGAGTTCGACGTAAAATGACCAGTATGCAAAAAGTGTTAAAATTTATTAAACTATAATTTCAATTGTCATTTGACCGGAACACGCAATCACATTTCCGTCGGCGAAGGTCGTGCGATACGGTCGGCTTTAACGGTATTTATTGTTGCTTTACCAGGCGGGCCTGCTCCAACGACACCTGGCGAGCGGTTAATGGATACGGTTGGGTTCATTACAACCCTTTTTATCGCTGCGGTACATACAATTTAATGTATCCCATTTATACCTGTATAAATGTTTATAACTGAAATGTATGTTTGTAGAAAACCTTTTTTTATCTATACTTCTAACGCCTTAATTTTAATTAAAAAGTTCACATGTCTTTCATGCGTTTATATGACTACCAGAGGTTGGCAACCCCGCTCTTCAGTAAATTTTAGTTCGGCGTTCTAACTAAACGGTTTGACAGCTCGTTTTTGGTAAGAGTCGCCAAGATTTGGAAAGACCTGCCTGGGTCTTGAGTCTTTAAGAGTAGAGTGAATAGGTTTCTTTTGAATGGGCGTTTATCACCTTCGTCTTCATCTACATTTTCTATTAGGTGAGATGGAAGACGACCAATAAAAAAAAGTGGTCGGTCCAGACTTACGGATTAATAAGTGTTGCAGGTACAAATATTTTAGTTGTTATTCCAAATACGTCGTATGATTATTCCGTCTACTGTATGTCGTCGGTTATGACTTTATTTTTTCGCTGACGTAAACCCTTTGCAGGTTGTCATAAACCCCTAGGGGTCGATATGGACCTCTTTGGGAATCACTGACTTAAACCTAAAACTATTTTAAACTAAAGTAAAAAAGTTTTTTTTTCAACACACTCTAACAATGTTCAATTTTTAACATTACGTTTCGTGCGACCACTTCCTCGTCCCTACTCCATATTTGCATTCTCAGGTTGTGTGCTGGTGTCTGTGCAGCGGTTGCCGTATTCGCCACATCGATGAATCAGGCTTGCTATCGGAAGGTAACATGTAAAGCTTTAAGTTAAAGATTTAGCTTTAAGTGTAAGTAATAATCCAAAGTGATTACTGCTTAAAGTTACCCGGAAGGAAAAAAAAACAGGGAAAAGGTTCTATAAGGGATATCGTTATGCCAACAGGTTACCACAATGTCGGTAATTGTATTGGAAGTGATTCGGAAAGCTTCGCAGACGCAATCTAATTTCCCTCCGCCGCCCACGTTCCACATAACGCCCCGCAGAC
Organism: Battus philenor; assembly: GCF_028537555.1. NCBI lineage: Eukaryota > Metazoa > Arthropoda > Insecta > Lepidoptera > Papilionidae > Battus > Battus philenor. Next base: position 13,632,109 of record NW_027181676.1, on the reverse strand, counting down.
GAGGGCGGCCTTGATTCTGATTGTCTTTTGTGTATGTTCACCACAATAGCATTACTATGAATTGGGACAAAATTAAATTGACCAGTGTAATAATTTTTATACTACTTTTATGTCGGTTTTATTTATCGCTGTTCCTCAGTATTACACGGATTTATTGTACAAGTGCAGAGTCCATAGCGCTAAAGATAAAGACTTTTTTAATCTATTTTATTTTTGACTCTACTTTGAAAGATATTATAGTTGTGGAAACAGGAAGAAACTCCAAAACAACACATCTTTTAATAAAGTTTAACACAGATTTATACATATACACTTTAGATAAAGCCTAAATAAAATCAAAATAATCAGACGACATCACTGCAAAGGATTATTGTCATTTAAATATTCGTTTATTTAATAATAAGCTTTTTGCGTCAATATACTTTTACTAATAATGTTTTGAAAACGAATATGATAAAAAATTCACTCTTCCATAGCCTTTAACAAATTTTGTCGCGTGTAAACGCATGTTTACACTTTTCTGTGGTTACCGCCCTATAAAATCTATCTCTTTCATTTGCAAGTGTGTTTGAAAAAGCGCTATATAAAATCTGTAACAGAAGTATGGTGTGCAATTTTTTTGATGCACGAAAATAGATATGTATTTTTAGAGAAATTCCCCAGCTGTGGAGGTTTTATTGCGTTTCCTTGTTCCGACTCCTCTCCTCTCCGTGTCTCCCTTTGAGTGATTTCATACATTTCCGAGTAAGTTCTAAGAAAGTCCTTACGTATTTTTTTACAACGCTATTCGGTAAAGTTCGCAGAACGAGCGCGAGTTCTTAAAAGCAATTTGAAATTTGTTATCTGTTTCTCAGCTGAGGGTACAATATATTTTATAATATAATCTGTATTTTATAATGGTGAAATTAAGTAAATTGTACAAGGTGATAAAGTGTAGGTTTATAGTGAGAGATAAATTGAATTTAAAACAAGGTAACGTTCAAGACGAATTAAAGTTACTCATCTTGTCCAAGAGTACAGACGGCTACTGGAGTCTTAAGATAGTGAAGTGGAGACCACGGATCGATTATCTATTAGGATGCCCACGTCCAACTGTGGGGTCATCCTATGTGTAAATAACCGTTAGAGCTATTGTTACTCCACGTGTGTTATTCTTTTAGTATTCCTTTTCATCATTAACATTCTAGCTTTATAACATCCACTGATGGATACAGGCTTCTTTCCTAGATTTCCAATTGTAAGCAGGTTGTATCTAGTATCTTCTGGTGACTTTAAGAAGGTTGCATGTGCACCTTCAGGGTAAAAGTCCTAAACCGCGCTTGTCAGTCTCTGAGTATTCCTTCTACAAATGTGAAGTTCTTCTCCTTTTTTTCCCAGCCGATGGTCGCCTAATCCAAGATCTCCTCAAAGATATGTATGAGGGGATAAACGGTAATCACCACGCTTGGCAGGCGAGTTGATGATCGCAGTGATAAGTATATATATATGCTGGTGTCCGGCATCTGAAAATTTGTTTGTGAGCAGTGGCAATCACATTTAATTATTTTTTTTAATTGAATCAGGCGTTACTTTGCGGAAATCCTTCCTAAGTAAGAAAAGGACCAGTATTTCGCCAGTTCCGCACATGCAGTGGTAGTCGTGCAACAAAGTGCGCCGCCCGCCAGCCCGCTGATAAATGCGTATGCGGCAAACAATGTGAATTACACAAACGCCACCGTTAATTCCCCTTTCCTTTTCTTACTTTATAATTAACTTATAATAAAGTGTGAATTATATGAGATTGCATTCCGAGATCGAATCTGCGACATATGATCGTAAGTTTCACTGTTTTACCACTAGGTTTACAACACATTGAAAGATAAAAAAATATTTTTCAAAACACGTTTTCTTTCTATAGTTTCCTTATTATATTTATTATTTGTTGAATAATTGATTTTTGAATAGGTACATTAGTTGATAACAAATGAGCAATACATTTATTTGCTAATTTAAAGGTTTTATACCTATAATCTATATAATATAAATATATAAACTATAGTCTTTGATCCCTGTTTAGTGATGTTTTTATTTGTTTTTTCATTGTTTGACTATTTATTATATGTTCTCAGTGAGATAGTTATAAGGTAACAACTGTAACTAATTTTAGATTTCTAAGTTTCTAAGTTTGTACTTTCTTACTGCCTTTTGTTAATGTTTATCTCAAATGAAGTAAATAAATAAATATACAATCATCTCGTGTACAGAAACTCATAACGATCCTATAAAATTGGTACGAAAAAGAAACGTGAGTTTTTATAACTGTTAAATTACTTTGTTCATAGAACCGTCCCGTGTACTTTGGGAGCGTACGCAAAAGTTTTTTCGTCTGTTTTTCGCGAGCTTAAAAAGCTCGGTAATGGAACTAAAAGCTTGTTCCTTTGTGCCACGATTGTTAGGATGGCTTTGAATTATGGTATTTTCGCTTTTTTTGTACACTTTAGACATTTACAGGCATTTATGTGGGTGTAAATCGTCGATCACTACGGTTCGTTTTAATATCGTGCAGATTATATATTGAATTATTCACATTCTGATGCATAACCAACTTACATACGTACACCATCATCACGATCATCATATTAGTGATGTTAATTTTTTAAATGACCCCCGTTGTTGACTCTAGTTCCCCATCTAATTTTTGAGATAGTGATATAAACCTTACTATTTTCTCCCTCTCTCTCTTCCTTCTTTCCTCCTTCATATTTTCTACCTTTTTCACAACATTCATTTACGTTACATTCACGCATCGCCTCGTAACCTTCGCCGTATTTCTTGAAATTTTAATAATTTACATTTCCAATTGACTATTTCCGTTTTGCTTTCCATTATGTTTTATTTTATACAATTTCTTTTCAAAATATATTACAGTAAGAAATGGACCAATATATAGCAACTTCCGCCATGCAGTACTGCTGAAGTAGCTATATATTGGTCCTTTTCTTATTTAGGATAGACTTCCGCAAAATAACGCCTAAATCCATTACATATATTTTGCAGTATCCTTGAACACGGTTTTGTTACGCTTATATTAGCCGACTGAAACTCATTTCAAGGCGTAGGCTGGTGGAGGAGGATGTCTGTCTGTCTGTCTGTCTGTGTCTGTGTGCATGTGCGTGTGCAGCAAGTCAGCATAAGCTTGGGATTCCCCGTGAAATGTGTACACAGCACACGTGTTCAATCACAGTAGCATTTAGTAGTGTGATAAAAACAAAAAAAAAACTTATTTGGAAAACCGTGTAAAAGCGAAAACGTGTAAAACAAGTACTGTGTAAATCGGGGGATGGGTGTATTTGGAAGTGTCAAAATCGTAAGTATAAGTGTTTTGTGCAGAAGAATTCCATGTTAAAATACATTCAAACGTATATATCAATTAGTGTAGATAGGAATCGACACATTTATAAACCATCGGTTAAGCGACCATTTAATTAATTAAGGAAATGACAGATAACAGTCGAAGCGAATTGCGATGTAACCCGGCCGTGAATGGTTGGAGACGCTACTAATGATTTTACAAGGAAATGTTGTGCTTTGTAAATCGGTCGGATAGTTCGCCCGAGTCAATTGTTTCATTATTAATTTAATTAGGTTTAATGTGATTATCGTTAATTAGATGTATGTACGATAAATGTGGATAGATGTTTAGTGTTTTTTTATTTTATTTTAACGATCTGTTACAAGATTTATTTACAACTTATTCTGGGAGTCATGGATCAATTAAAGTTTTTTTTTTTGCCCATAGTACGCATTAATCATTTCAATATGTTTTAGTAATATTATTACGCATTAAATTATTTAAATCAATCTTAACCATAAGGCTTCAGACGTGTTAAAAATTTTATTAGGAAGTCCTGCAGTATAATTGTTTAATACAGTACCCGGCAATATATATTGCACATCGACTAATTTCGGCTTCGTAGAGCGTTATCTCTGTCGCACGAAATACAACGACTGACAAAACGTCACATAAGTAGTGTGGGACGGAAATAGTGCTCTATGAAGCCGAAATTAGCCAATTGTCTTTTTCCAAAGGTCGAGGTGCCATATTTATTGCCGGGCAGTGTAAAGTAAATATTATTTTTATGTCACCACGACGACCGGTTCAACGCCTTCCGCGAACTTGACCGTGCCGAGGGTCTGCCTAGTGGTGGACCTATCCACGCTAAATTTATCAGCTAGTGTTCATTACCAGAAACCATTATTAACCCTTTCCACTCCAATGTCGAGTGTCACTCGACATTGATTTTATTCCACAACCTCCACTGTCGAGTGATACTCGACATGGTGTAATACTTCTTTTTGCGTAAAATTTTAAAACAGGAAAGATTTTTGTTACTAAAATGTTTGAATCACGAATGAATTAAACATATTCTAGAATCGCAAGATACTATAATTCAATTAAATTTTATCGATGCCACATAACAGCCTTGGAGTGGAAAGGGTTAAAGTAATAATAACGGTAAATACAGCATGCAAAGCTATTCGAACTAAAAATTGTAAAAAGTGAAGTTCAGACGAATATCCGAACGAAACAATATGGCTGCCGTCAAAATGATAAATCACGGTACGCAATTCATTGACGTAAGTCTCTTTATTTGAAATCCGATACACTTGAGATTTAGGGAATAAATATAGAATATACGTTTGTAAGAATTCTTTCTTTTATTGGCTTTTATTGTTGGCTTTTTATTATATCGTATTTATGATGGATGTGCTTAGGTTATATTATTCTATTCCATAAACGTCAATCTCTGCTTTTTGTTGCTGAATGTTTTTATCTGTATCCGTGAATATATTTAAAAGATAATGTTTTTCGAATTGAAATATCTTTTTAATAAACCTATCATTGTCAATCCAGTATTTATTACATAAACTGTATTATTTTGTAATATGGAGTGTGTTATATTTAAAAAATATCTTACAGCCTAATATTCGTAAAAATAATGGGATTCATTACTTAATACAAATTTGAATATTTCAAGTTTCAAGTTATTTTCATCTTCATCATATTTTTTTATGTTCGAACTGAAACGTATCTCTCACTCCAGGTCTCTTTTTGAAGCTTGAGATGTCGGATCAGAAATAAGGAGATTCGTAAGGCATCGTATGCGCCTGTCGTACAGAAGACCTTATTGAGGTCATCAAAAGACTAATAAATGGAAACACGAATAAGTTTTTCAATATTCGAATTATTACATATTAAAATTAATCATTATTTACTCTCTGTCTCCGAAAAATACTGCCAGAAGTTATTACCTATCGCACTCCAATAAAATAATTTACATATTTCAAATTGATCGCTTCATATTTAATGGAATCAGGCGTTATTTTGTGGAAGTCCACCCTAAGTAATATTTAGCCACTTCCGCAAATGCAGTCGTAGTCGTGCAACAAATTGCACCGCCCGCCAGCGCGCTGATAAATGCGCATGCGGCAAACAATGCGAATTACACAACTACCACCGTTAAATCACTCAACACGTGTTTCACGCCTCCACGGGGCATCTCCAGGAGTTATGTTACACCGATTAGTGCCAAACACAGAGAGTGATCGCTATATACAGGTGAATGGAAATATGTGTAAAAATCGCAACATTTCGTAATGATATTATGGTAATACGAGAAAGTGTTTTCAAAGTTAGAAATACTGTTTGTTAAAATTAAATGTTTTTTTATAAATTGAATTAAAAAGACCTTAGGCATTTTTAAAAAAAAATAGTTTATTTTCCTGTAGAAAAAAATATACTAACATATTTCAGATTGATCGCTTTGTATAGAGTGATAAGAAATAAGTTTTTTTTTTAAATTCGGATTATCATACATATTAAAATGAATTATTGTTTACTATCTGACTTTGAAAACTTTGTACAGATAAGTTATTGGCTGGTCGCATTACAGTTGAAAAAAAAAAATATTAATGTAACATATTTCAAATTGACCGCTGCCGATTGAAAATATATGTAAAAGTTTCATAGCTTTTTGCTATCAAGTGAACTAAACGTTCACCATTATAATATCAGATATAAAACCTTATTGATCAACATGTAGGTATACAAAATACATGTGAATGACATCAGTAAATATACACATTGAAACGGTAATTAATTTTTAACTGTAATGTATATTTGATAATGTTGTTTTACGTTGATAATTATAATTAAGTCAATCAATTTAGCTTTTTAATATAATTAGCTATTTTAAACAGTTGTGATAAAAATAATTGTTATAACGAATGCTAGATTTTATATTCCGTTATCGCTGTTTCGAAATAATTGCCTTTTAACTAAATCAATGGTCTAATTAAAAGTTTTGGTAGAACTGCAGCTTTGAATATGAGTTAGTGATGTGTGTTCGCAACGAGAAGTATATTAAGATGTTAGTTAATAGGTGAGTACATATATTTATGAGAAATATCAATAATTTTTGACAAAATTCATTTTTAAACGGTTTTATTTAGTTCGACCTGTACGGAATTTGTTTGGGTCAAAATTAGAAATTGAAATTTAAGCACCTTCCCGTTGTCTGATTGATCTGAAATTGTTTACACACATTTAATTTAGATGACAATACAATATAATAAAATCAATAACATTATAAATCTAAGATGGCCGCCGATACAAAATGGCGAATTACATATTTTTCTTTAACCCCCCCAATATGGGTATCAAATGAAAGGGCTACACTAGTAAAGCACGATGATTATGTCAAAATTAAAAATTCAAGATGGACGCCGTTCCAATATGGCGGACTAGGTACATATTTTTCCACAACCACCACAATATGTATGTATATGGGTATCAAAAAACTGTTTAACTTAAAAGTTTTTTAAATGTATTTATTTAAAATTCGAACATTTTATAACTTCTTTTTTTGTACGCGGCATATTTACTCTATGAATTATTTAATGTCGTCTCCAGTTACTGTCGAAGCATGTCGCAACGGTTGAGATTTTATTCTTTTTAAAATTAATGTATCGTATTTAATGTCCAAAAATAAATGGTTTCAAAAATAAAAAATACCGTAACGATAATAATAAAAGAAAAAAAGTTTTCAAAATTAGAATTAAAACTAATTTAAAATAATTTTATTTCATTCCAATAAAAATAAGTTTAAGTAAGATATTTAAAAGTTATCATTTATTTTTAATCTGACGAACGAGCTGTACATTAACTTCTAATGATATTACACCTACTTCAGATCAGCCTGTATATGTAACTCGTAGAAATAGCTTTCACAATACTGTATGCTATCGTTATATAATAATGTAATATAAAATAAACATAAAATATTTCATTATAAGGGTAATAACAATAAAATTAAAGGTCCGTTTCATATAGGCAGTTGTAGAAATATATTGTGATCGATCAACCACGTGACCCAGTGACGTCATGGCAGTGTCACGGTGTCAGTGACGCGACCTTGACCCGCCAGTTGGACCATCTCCAAGCGTTGCGTGCGATTACTGCCCACTTTCTCTTTTGATGCGCGAAAGTATTCCAAGGCCGTGACGAATTGCTGTTCGTTCTTCTCGCGCCTACGAAAACCCGCACGAGGGGAAGCGAGACATAAGATCTTGTTTCGATAAGCGCTCATCGAAGGGTGAAATGTTTGCGAACGGATTACATTGGTGATTTTATTTGTCATGTTATAAGTTTGTTTGTTGGTGCGACGTATTGTATTGTGCGTTATGCGATCTGTCAAGTTTGTACGTATGATATAGGTGTCAATGTTTCCTTTCGATATGCTTCGAACTTTGTTTATGGAATGCCATTTTTTTTAACAAAACTTGTATCTTGTTAAATTGGCGCCATTCTGCGTTTTCTTGTGTTAAGAATAATCATGATACTGTAGGGAAGTTTGGTTTTATTTCGCTTAGTAAAAACACTAGTAAAGCTGTTAGTATGACTTTGCTAGTGAATTTTTAGTACTTAGTACGGGAGTAATGAGAATTCCCCAAAAATACCTAAAAGAAAAAGGACTGGTTGGAAGTGGTCCGAACCAAAAAAAAACTTACTACACAGAGCTAAAACAAAAGGAATTAGATCCGCGGTTAGTTATGTCTGCAATTAAAAACTTGTAAATAAATAAGGTTAATAAGATTACATATAAAAAGAGTATTGCAGAAAAGAAAATTAGTATAAGAAGAATAATTAAAATAAAATATCAATACTAGTAAATATAAACTGCGATATTGTAATAATCTATGATCCAGGAATGTGAACGTGGTAAGGAAGGCGATGTGCGAAAGAAGATTTGTTAGAGATGGGAAGTAAGAGATTTAGAAGTATGAAAGGAGAGTGACGAATAAAACTAAAATATTTACTCGATAATGTAAAGTCCCTGACGCAGACACCGTAGTAGGATCATAATGAAAGTATAAAAAAAATTTGTTAGGCTGTAATTTACTTATTACTATCAAGGATGTCATTTTTTGTTGCACAATATGTAAATAATAGGAATAAAACATAGTTAAACAAACATAAAATATTGTAAGTCTTAATTTAAAATAAAAAAATGTAAAATTGATGTACACGAGAAAAATAAATAAACTAAATAAAGCTGTGATACTGCAATAGAAAATACAACTGAAGTGTTTGAGGATGGATGAAAGGAATGGAATGATCGAGAAAGGAAGATGGAATTATGGAATGATAGAAGGAAGAAAAAAAGATATTGTGAACTATGGAAGACGAGGACGAAAATAAAAAAATCATGTGAAAAAATTGTAAAGAAATAAAAAACCCTATTCCCAACAAAATAGGGGTGGAAGGAAAGGTCCAAATAGCGGAGGCCTCATAAAAAATTGTACACATTTTTCGTTCATCGTCTGCTAGAAGCCATGGTTTTTGACCATTAACATGAGTATAGTAGCAAGTTAGATAATCTAAAAGTCTAGCTTATTTGTAAATATCTAGAACATTGAAGTAAAGGCTTTCGAGTGATTGACAGCCAAGAGATTTGTTACCGGAGTGCGAGCGTGTATCCAATCGGAAATATCTCCGTCCTCCTCCCTCTCTGCCGTTTCCCGGCAGTGATAAGTGAACATCTGTTTTGGTTTAGTGTCACTGCTATCTGTCTGGCTTGGTGTTGCCAATTTAATAATATATTTATTTTCCTAAGTGTCATAACATTACATCTTTATTTGTTAATTATAAATGTGGAAATAGAGGTCCATAGACTAAGTTAGTGTATAGCAGAAGTGGTCAAACTGCGACTCTGAACGATTATTTTTGGCTTCGATTGATTGTCGAATTATTTCAATATTTTAATTTATATAATCTATGTCAGCTTCTGGGAAATCGAAACAAATTACTGGCGTGAATGTAATAATTATTATTATTGCACCATAAATTTAGAGAAATCCAAACACTGATTATAATTAACTAACCGGCATCTTAAGTATTATTAGGAGTGCTGTCATATGCGTGTGCCATTATATCTAACTTCAGTACATATATTTTGTACTTTTGTTCAAATAATTGTAATAAATATGATTTTTGTAGAAATAAAAACATTCTGTTGTGTGTTTTAAATGCGTTGTTCAATTGTGGATTGCATTGAATTTTAAATTTCGAAAATGGCTCGCACTAACTTGGCTTGAACTTGGCCACCCCTGGTATATAAGATAAAGTGGATATAAAAGCCTTATGGCTCTTCTCAATAGAGTGGAAAGCAGACATCTAGTGTACAAATCAATATTTGTACCCTAGATGTCAAAAGATTGTTGATAACGAAGGTGAATATATTGTTGATTAGAAATAAAAACTTGTTAAAAACGTAGTAGTGTGAATTTAACTTAAGAAAGTGACATTACTTTCCGGTCCCCCTAATAAATCTTAAATATACTATTTTAGAAAATCAAGAGTTTTAAGTTGATCGAAATATGTGGAACTTGGTCTTGGATTGATATAATATTTATATTAATATTTACATCAAATGTTATGAAATTTCATATATATGTATATATATATATATATATATATATATATATATATATATATATATATATATATATATATATATATATATATATATATATATATATATATACATATATAATTATTTTCGTAATTTTAACGAAGTTGTAACTGTCATATTTTATTTAAGGTATATAACCTCCTTGCGTAATCATCGGGCTACCAAACTGTACCAATTCGAATCCAAAAGACGTAACCACGTGACCTTATGTGAAAACCTTAATATACCTCCGTCAAACTTACCTTGAAGAGGTCCTCTTCAAGAATATATCTACTGCAGAATCTTTTGATGAGTTAGCCCGGCGCATTTTCCAAAACCTCAAGGCATTTAAAGGTCTGTAGCGCTTGGGCATCGACTTGAAATAAAATAATGTAACAACTAATGTATGATTGAGTAAAACTTCCAAATTACATTGTCAATATGTATATATGTTAGCTGTATTTACCCATAAGAGAAAATTCTAAAAAATGATAAAACGCAGTCGTGCCTAGCAGCTGGGAGAAGAAAGATCCGTATCAAATAGCGGCAACCCTCTCCCAACTGTCTGCGTTTAGTAAAAGCAAAAAAAAAATTATAAACAAAACACTAGCGATACAAATTATAGTTAATAAAAAAAAGTTGTTAAGCGTTCAAATCGATAAAGAAACGGGTCTGTGAAGGCCCTTGGCACAGTAACGTTCTGCGGGTTCAATGAACTGTTAATTGGTTAATTTAATTACATTACCCGGCGATAAATATTGCACATCGACCTTTGGAAAGAGACAATTGGCTAATCTCGGCTTCGTAGAGCGTTATCTCTGTCGTACGTAATACAAACAGTCCGGTATCTATTAGGAGCTGTTACAACAAGTATCATTTGCTTCTTTTGATAGTTATTTTTATTCTTTGTATAAAATATACTAATTTTTCATAAAAATTAAAATGTATTCCTATAGTGTAGTTTGCAGGGGTACAATCCTATTCCTGCAAACCGCACTGCCGGAAGCTATGGGCCAGTGATATTACAATGGAAAAAAAAATGTATCATATTTCAGAGTTATCTCTTTTAAAGGGTGGTGGGAATGGATACCTCATTTTATAATGAATGCAATTCAAAAGTGGACTCGACGCGAGTTTAACTCTTTCGTTTTGATATATGAATTATGCATGTTACAAAGGTGGAGATGGAAATTTTAGAAAGGCATAAGAGGAAGGTTTACGTCTAAAAAGCTTGAAAAAATGTTTTAAATGGTTCACAATGAATAATTAATATAAATGATTAACTGCTTGTTATATGTAGAGCATGCGTGGGAGTAATCGTGCATTTGAAATAGAATTCATATCTGATGCCGGATGTGAGAAATCGTACGTATATGCCCTTCATAGAGATTTGACTGTAATATAATCCGGTATATATATATTACAAGGTTACTGATCTACCTCGAAGAATTGTTCGTCTTTCGTCAAGAGTTCCCCAAACTTTTTTGTGTCACAGACCCCTTGCCATGGTTTTCTGTGTTGAGTAGATCCCCTAAGGGGTCTACCCAACACAGAAAACTGATATTGATATCCTGTAATTTTCTAACAGTAGTGAAGTTTCGTGTCAAAAACTTAAAGTAAAAACAACATGTTAATTTATACATTTATAAATTGAATTTAAATTAAAACTACTCAAAATAAAATTTTGCATCTGTTATGTAAAATATACGTAACATTAAATAAACATAAAATAAACTATAAGTAAAATAAAATAACATAAGCAATAAGTCAATATTTTTAGTGAGAAGGATAAACCTGATGCTTTAATAAAATTTCAACATTTGGCGTCAATTTTGTAACTACTTTTGTAACACAATTTTATAAAAATATGTAATAATTTTTTTACTTTATGGGTACTTTTATAAATAATGTAAATGTTTTGATATTATAAGATAATATGATGTAAGTAAATAGGTACTATCAGTGAATGTGTTAAGATCCACTATCGTGGACCCCCATTTTCATTTCATGGACCCCCAAATTTTTTTTTCGCTGACGTAGACCCCTTGCAGGTTGTCATAGACCCCTAGGGGTCGATATAGACCACTTTGGGAATCACTGGCCTAGATCTTCGTTTTATTTGACGTGTTAAGTGTACATTATTGGTATTGTTTTCAAAAGCATCTAATCCCATTTAAACGTGCCGCTCATGTGCCGCAAAAAGGATGCTTGGAAACAAATAATCAAGTAAAAAGGCCGATACAACATAACCTTTCGTAAACGTAATATGTGATATGGGTGCGACCAGTTCGCCTGTGACGGCCAAGCGCCGTAAATACAATATATTAGGTTGACCATGATTTTGTGAATTGCTACAATTCAATGTACAGGTCGATTGGAGATGGGTGTAAAAGCGTGAAAGGTCACTCTGAAATATATTATACTAGATGGCGCTAGCGGTATTTTATAACACGGTATCGTTTGCACGCCGTGGATTCCTAATAAGGTGGACGAATAGCCAGTAGAGTTACAGTTATGACGTTCTCTATCTAAGAGAAACAAGATTTTTTCTATTGTAATGCAGGGATAGATACAAATTATTATTATTTTCTAGTATTTCTTACTATAATATGACGACATTATATCATTTTTGAGAAACCATTTTTTTTTGATTTAGGTGTGGCATACATTTATTAACAAAAGAAACTGTATATTCACCCTTTATAGCCTTTGCAATTATAATCAATCACCCCGTATATTGTATTTTAACTGTATTGTTCATGTATAGTATTATGAAGTTATTTTTATATCTTACTAGCTGATCCCGCAAACGTTGTATTGCCATGTATGTTATTTATGGGAAACATTTTTAAGTTCAATTAAAATAACTATCTACTATAAGTGTGATATATCCCCATATCTATAATATTGTATTTATTTTTTTTTTTTTTATTTAATTTTCTTTATTGTACACGTTAAGATACAATTTAATAAGTTTTACAATAATATACAAAAAAGTACAATGGGCGGTCTTATCACACAAGGCAATCTCTTACAGACAACCATAGTATGGAAAAGGTAAAAGTACTAATAAAGGGTTTCTAAGTCATGTCAAAATAAAAACAAAATTCTTGCAAAAATTTTTTTTTAAATTAATAAATAAAAAATTAGGGTTGATCGTAGAGGAGTGAAAATTTAAGGCTTGTATGTATTTTTGTATGCTGTGTCATAAAAAAAATCAAAAAATTTGTCTAAAAAATAAAAAATAAATTAGGGGTGGACACCCTTAATATATAGGGGGATGAAAAATAGATGTTGTCCGATTCTCCACCCTGGCCGATGTGCGCGCTAAAATTCACGATAATCGGTCGACCCGTTTCGGAGGAGTTCAATCACACCGTGACACGAGAATTTTATATATTAGACGAGAATTTTATATATTAGATGTATCATAAGTATACTGTGTACATTTCCAGTCTCCTTTTCTAACCAGCATGGGATACTTGCGATTGTAGGTCGCTGGTTCGAATTAAGGGATAACAATGTTATGTAATTCACACTTTGTGCATTAATTATATAGGATTGCCAATTAAATAAGTTTCCAGAGGATGGCCAGCAGCGTCCTCTGCGTACCATAATACCACACTGCGATGGCCAACCCCCCTGCCAAGCGTGGTGGTTAAGTTTTATCCCACCATATTTCCACTTCCAAACCCTAAGACGCCAGCTGCATGTCTATGGCAATTATACAAGGTTGCATTCCTGGGATCGAACCGGCGAACTACCATCCCAAGTCTTATTCCTCTACCAATGGGTTACCACGGCCCATATATCAAATATAAATAAAATATATACATATAACTAAATCATTACTGTTATAGAGAAATGAATTATAAATTGAACAAAACAAACGCACGTATCGTCTTTGTAAATTATTGCTTCACATTCCCATAACAATTATTAAATGTTTTATTAAAAAAAATTATTGTCGGAGTGTTCCAGAAGCGATTTGTTTATAGCCCATGTTACACGCGTTGCCTCTTATACAAGGAAATTAATATGGCGGGAATCGAGAAAAAATAGCTTCAGACGGCACCGAGAATGGAGTAAAGATTTTCCCACACCAGGCGTTATGGCGCGGAATGTAATATTGTGTGGCGTAAATATGTGATATATTATTGTGAGGCGCTATATCATTTTTACTTCGCTTATGGCATATTATGATCATATAGCATGTCATGCTTTTGTTTATATATCTTTTTTACACGTAAATATATATGTCGTGTTAAATGAAAGGGTCATGTTTTTGGTGACCTCACATCTATCTTCCATGTGTGGGGCTGTGACGTTTTAATGTTTTTTTTTTAATTAAAATTTTATTTGTCATTTTTCTATTGTTCACAAAATCTTTCGAAATTTCCTTTCGTTCTTCACAATATCTTTCCATCGCTTATATATCATCTGCCTCTCATCTCCTTTCTATCACAGTTTGAATTATATAAATTTATGTTTTTTTTTAATTATATTATTTATTTGCAAGGGCTTTTATCCAGAATAAGTCTTTTTCTTTATTTTAACTGTAGTTATTTTACCACTTCAACCATAACGCCTTAGTGATGAGAGTGCTTTACATCACGAGCGGATATTACTTGTAATATAATAAACACAGCGTTTGTTTTTATTTTTCTTAAAAATTGACTTAAGTAGGCGCTCGGTTAAAGGTAAGGTTTTTTAACCGATGATCACCGTACAGAAGTGGTTTACGGCTAAGAAATTATGGAAACAATTTAACCCTTAATAGCCTAGAGTTTCAATTTTGATACCAATCTTTTAAACCGAATGTTTACATTACTATTAGTTTTTTTATATAGGCTGTACGTATTTTAATGTTGTATAATATTCTTTCCAACGAAATTAAAAAAAATCTATTTTTCCCTTCATCTAGATTCTCGAGCAAACACAGTTTTATTAAAAAAAAATCACTCGTAAAACAGGATACTAAGGGTTAATAAGTTACTAGTAGATAATTGATGAAAAGAACTACATTACAATGATTCAAGTGACAATTCATTCAATGCTGCGTATACTGTGATATACTGTGATCTAAAAGTAAGATAAAATCGTCATTTAAAACTAAGGCGTTAGGAAGGCAGGTAATTTTTTTGCTAGGTTGATAGGACTGTCTATAACATTTGCAAAGCGTCTGTTTGTCAAAAGTTGGAATATCTGTGTCTCAACACGTCTTTTCGATAGGTCGTTATCACACTGCATTAGTTTTTCGCGACATTTTGCAACTATCATATCTGCCCTATTTGTCTCCGTGCGATTTCTGGTTATTCAGCAAACTCAAAAGGTCAAGGCTGGGACGCAGTTTAGTTACGATTGAGGAGATAACGGAATCGAAGAAGGTCTTGAAGGCTATACCGGAAAAAGACTTTACCAACCTTTTCGAGCGTTGTGAAAAGCGTTGGTAAAAGTGCGTTTTATCAGACTGGCATTACTTTGAAGTGGATGAAATTGATTTGGAATAATAAAAAAAATATATATTTCATAAATAAATTGATATTACTTTTTCACAGTATTATAATTAAAGAAGGCTTGCAATTGTTCAAATAATTGTTCACTCTCAATAATTAATTTTCAATTACCGAGCGATTGCAAAACGGTGACGCTGATGTGCATTCGAGTTGTAGGTTAGGTAAGTTGTAAGTTGATGACGTCATTCTCTGCGTGTAATAACCTACATAAGTCTTTGCAAATGAATTGAGTGTGGAACACGCAATAAAGAATATTAAAAGAAAGATCTGGAACGGTCGTCTTTCCGTTGGTTTGTTTCGAAATATTTTTTTTTTTTTTGAAATAGATAAAATTTTTATTTTTATAATAACATTAATAAGAAATATTTACAAAATATTATTTGTAATATTTCTTATTAATGTAACTTAGTTCATTTCTTTTTCTTCATGCTTCTTTCTGAGGCAAGTGCGATTGAACCAATACTGATCGAAGTCATTTAGATGTTTTTATTTATTATTGTATTATATTTATAATATGTATTAAACCTTTTTTATTATAAACATATATGTTATATACGTATGTATGTATGTTGATGTATGTATGTCTATGTATGTTTATGTATATTTATGTTCATTTGTTTGTGAATACGTATTTTTTTGTACACGTGAACTACCTTTTATAAGTACTTTTATCTTTTCCTTACTATGGTTGTCTGTAAGAGATTGCCTTGTGTGACAAGACCGCCGACAAGATCAACATTGTACTTTTCTGTATATTATTGTATTTGTATATTATGTATCTTATCGTGTACAATAAAGAATATTAAATAAATAATAATTTTATAAAAGGTAGTTTTAATTTTCTTTGGCAACATTACTTGACTCTGTCAATTTTTGTGACAACTTCCGATAAAAGGATTGAGAGTGGTGGGGGTTGAAACAGCGTTTTGATTATTGAGTCGGGAGCTCGGTCACTTGTTCGAGAACCATCGCAGTGATAGGTTGTCTAGTGGAAACTATACTAGTTGGCCTATATGAGTATTAAATGTGGAATAAAAGTATTTACTGTACTGTGAATTGGAGTTTTTCTGATATATTTATTGGTGGAATGCGGGTAAATATTTTTTGCGTTAGGTGCAAGTGGATATTAGCGGAGAGGTTGTAAAAATTACGCGATATGAACACTATGTACCGTCAGTTTGTTACAACAGGAAAAGAGAATAGAAAGAGAGGATACCATCAATTCCTTATCCTCAAAGTACTGAGAGCGGCGCGGATCTTGATCCTCCTCGGATAATGTTACAACATTATCCAATACACTTTCAATAAACAGTTTATATCTATTTTTTTTAATTGCCCTCGCTATTGGAGGCCTCTCGTACTCCTTATGCCCCCAATGGTCAGGGTCTTTGTTTACAAATAAGTTTTTCAGATTTTTCATCTTTATTCTTCACTCACTGTCATACTTCTCAATTGCTTTTCTTCTTAGCATATTTCCATCACAATATCTTTCATTTGCTAGCTAGTTTATATCCATTGTTTATCGTCGATTGTATGTTACAGTAAACACACGCGGCGTGGATGTGATTAATATCAAGGTTTACGAAAAATGATAAAAGGATAAAAGTTTGATCACAGGATTCACAGTTTTTAACTTCTGCGTCAATGTTGCCACTACACAGCGCATATCTTATTTTTTGTCTTGTTTACTCAGCGTATTGATGCGTGAGTGGGAAAGGGATAGGAATACAGGAAATGACAAACTGACAGCTACATAAGTTGTTTAATAAATTTCGAATGTTTTCATATATATATTATCGCAAAAACATTAATATAATATTTTTCTATTTCTAAGGTATACACACTCACACACACACACACACACATATATATAAATATGTTTCATATATATATATATATATATATATATATATATATATATATATATATAATTATATATATACAAAAACAATGTGCAAGATCGGTCATAGTGTCAATTTTTGGGAGAGACGTAAGCTTCGTACATAAGAGAGTATCTCTTATTCATTTGTATTAATCCTAAATATTATGTTTTAACACCTTCAGAACCGGAATTATTGTCAAAGTATTATTTGCATTATTAAATTATTTAAAAAGTGTAAAACCAAGCACTCGTTTCAATCTTCATAACTGTTATCGCAGAACTGACAATGAAATTTTATTGTTGCCAAAATCTGCTCATAGATGGCGTTAGTTTAATGATTTAAAAATATTAACGAATATTTAATCTATGCACACAAATGGCGGAGTGAATTAAGTAAAATAGAAATGTTATAAGGCTTTAAAGATGTGTATAATTTTGCACACGAGGTCCGAAAGGGTTAAAATATCTTTGAAGTTAATTAAATAGTGTATTTGAAAATTTGCGGTAGTTTTATAACGATGTACGGTTTGTATTATATGCAAAACTTGTACCGTCCCTTTGTTTAAGAGTTCATATCCGAACAGAATTCGCCGCCATTTTGGCTTGTTTGGAATTTTATTACGTTTCAAACATGATGAGCTATTTTCGCTGTGTTAACACCACCCCGGAGACTCGCCCGAGTTCTTTATTACGAATGCGATATTATGCTAGATTCAGAATAGGGACCCTAGCTTTTTAATTACAATTGCTTGCTCTACCTAGGGTTACCTGCTATAGTAAGAAAAGGACCAACATTTAGCCACTTCCGCACATGCAGTGGTACTCGTGCAATAAAGTGCACCGCCCCCCAGCCCGCTGATAAATGCGCATGCGGCAAACAATACGAATTACACAACTACCACCGTTAAATCACGCAACACGTGTTTCACCCCTCCATGGGGCATCTTCTGGAGTTATGTTACACCGATTAGTGCTAAACACAGAGTGTGATCTACCTAGTAGAAAATGCCTAAAGACTTTGAGTTCGCAATTACACTAATCATTAAATTTCGCTTTTTACTACATACATATACATGCATATGAATATGTATACGGTACATATACCAATTGTTTTAAAATTTTTGTGTGTCTTGTCTGTCAGTTTGTTCCGGTTAAGCTTTAGCTGGATCGATTTTGGCGGGACTCACTTTTATGTTAGAAAAATTCTTAAACCCAAAAAAAACTAAATAATTATTTTGCTAAATTCCAAGTGAAAGAACTCGCAAGCATAGGTAGTGTAAAATATTGGTGACGTAAACCTTTAACATTTTCCCCTACCAAAAGAGAACAACGCGGATTAGAATTTTTTACAACGAAAAAAAAAACAATGCGTTAACTTTTTAATTTTGTGAGCGGCAAAGGCGACGAGATTTTTTTTTAATTACAGCCATCCATGGCGCTCGTGTAGCGAAAAAAGTTTGGACGTTTAATTAAATTAGAGATTATCCCGGATTACGGGCGAAATCACTTCCGATATTACATTTTGATACAATAAAGTTAATTGATTTCTTATCCTTGTTACAGGTAAGAGGCGATTACTAAGCGTGGAAGTGCTATGAACACATCCAGGATGTAGAGGTTAGAAAGAAGTTTTAGTTTTTTAGCTTATGTTGTTTTATGCTAAAGAAAATAAAAAAAAGAATCAAAAAGGGTATTTAAGAGAGAAATTTAGTCAAAATTTGACATCTGCTTCTCAATACATTACACATATGTCAGTAATGTCGTTTCTGTCGACATATTTTACAGAAAAACCAATTGATTTGTTACCGCTCCGGCATTGATTTGTATACTAGATGGTAAAAGGTTGTTGATAACGAAGGTGAATATATTGTTGATTTGAAATAAAAACTTCTAGAAAATGTTGTCGTGTGAATTTAACTTAAGAAAGCGATATTACTTTCCGGTCTCCGTAAATATCTGTTCATGAAAATGAAAATCCGCAGATAATAAATATATATATAGTATATAGAATATATGTTAATGTACAATATAAATGCCAGAAGAGAAAACAAATTATTTTTACCTAAGACTCGACTTTATCAAAATTGCAATAATTTCAATTGGCAATGTTTTTTTTTACGATACGATCACAGATAATGTTTATAAAGCTTCCATAGCTATATTCAGAATAAAACTCAAAGAATATTTCTGTATAAAGAATAACTACACTGTAAATGATTTCATAGAAGATAGTACATCCTAGTAATGTTCGCCTTCAGGTTACTTATTTCGCTGGCTCAGTGACCCAAAGTGGGTCTTGGCCTCCGAAACGAGAGACTTCCACTTTCCTCTATCTTGCGCCATCGTCTGCTATTGGTTGACATTCAATTCTCGCAAGTCTGCCTCAACGCGATCGATCCAGCGATACCTGGGTCTACCCACTGGTCTTCGACCCCTCGGTTTTTCAAGGTACGCTACCTTCACGCTCCGATCCGATCCCATTCGCTCCAAGTGACCAAGCCAGCGGATTCGATGAGCTTTATATTCGCCAATGATATTTGGCTGTGCTCCTAAAGTCTCAATTTCGACATTCTTTCGGAGCCTCCAAAATCCGTCTTCAGGTTATTTCGTTATATTTTATTATTTAGAAAAACACATATTCCCGTAGAGTTTCTTTTACATGTTCTACTCAGGTATGATTTCTTCTATTCGGAAAATTGGTTGACTCAATTTGACGCAAACAAGAGATTTAATCTATCGTATGTTGAATAAAGAATTTTTGAATTTGTATTTGGAATATAAGAGCGTTTTCATTTAATCAGTAAACTTTTGAAAAATTCTTATTTTAAAAACCATTAGATATGTTTCAAAATATGTTTATTTACATAAAAGTAAATTAGTTCGAATTTTTATTTTAAAATTTGTCATTTAAATCAGGGGTCAGTTTTTATTTTAAAATTTGTCATTTAAACCTTTTTCAATCAACGAGCCAGTTTATTAGATGTAACACAATACAAAACTTTATTTTTAATAAACATTAGTATTAGAAAATACACAAATTTAAATACAAAATAAAAATAAACAAGATTAGGACAGAAACAAATATAAGTACTTGATAATGTTAATTAGAAATTTTTTACCCGTTTTTCGATACGAGTGTATATATAATACTTACACAACGTGGTGATTATATTATTTATTGTTTCGGTTTAGCATGTACCACCATTTTATTATGGTTAAATTTAACAAAAATATATGGATGAAAGTCGATAAAAACTATAAATAGCTTTTATGGACGAGAATAGCCTAAATATAATAATCTAATATATATATAAAATTCTCGTGTTCGAACTTGAACTCCTCTGAAACGACTTGACCGATTTTTACCAACTTTTATATGCGTATTTAGTAGGTCTGAGAATCGGCTACTATCTATTTTTCATACCCCTAAGTGATAAGGGTTGTTCACCCTTAAAAAATTTTTTTTATTTTTTTGACGAAATTTTTTGTTTTTATTTTTTTATGATACAACATACAAAAATACATACAACCCTAAATTTTCACCCCTCTACGATCAACCCTTATTTTTAAATTGAAAATTAAAAATATTTTTTTTGCAAAACAACGTTTGCGGGATCAGCTAGTAATGATATATATATCTAGGCCTGCGTTTAAAACTTTCAGTTCAATACTCTTGTCGATTTATTCCTTTTCTCTCTCCTCATATATGATTGTCATCGCGAAGTCAATTTTTTTTTAATTTATTAGTTTGTGGATATTGTATGCTCATCTCGCACAGGGTAAAGCAAAAATCGAATATAGCCAGAAGTCCATTGAACAAAAGTATGCTGAATAAAAAAAACTAAAAAATATTTCAATCCGAACTAATGGATTCCATTCAAGTTAATGAAAACTCGGCCGCGCGCTCGCCTTCCGTCTTCCCGTGGAAAACTTACTCAATAATAATCTCCAACAAGTAAAACCACTTGTTTGTGAGCCGAGTTTTATTACAACTTGAATACTTTGAATATTTGTTGAATTTATGCCAGCCTGGTAACTTTAGAAACCGTTCATCTTTCTACGGCACGAATTCTGATTACTTTTCGCTGCATGCTAAAGTTTAGAACGCTAAGACAGCTTTTTCTAAGAAAGGACGAATAAAGATAGATATAGGCTGATGCCCATCGTCTTGAAATTTATTTGTGAGTAGTGACAATACCATATAATTAATGCACGAAGTGTGAATTATATAAGATTACTAGTTGATCCCGCAAAGGTTGTTTTGCAAAAAAAATGATATTTTAATTTACAAATAAAAAATAAGGGTTGATCGTAGAGGGGTGAAAATTTATGGTTGTATGTATTCTTGTATGCTGTATCATAAAAAAATAAAAACAAAAAATTTCGTTAAAAAAAATTAATTTTTTTCTAAGTGTGAACAACCTTTATCACTTAGGATTATGTAAAATAGATAGTAGCCGATTCTCAGACCTACTGAATACGCATATTAAATTTGGTAAAAATCAGTCAAGCCGTTTCAGAGGAGTTCAAGTTCGAACACCGTGACACGAGAATTTTATATATTAGACATACCGGGATTCGAAGCCTATGTTCTAAAGTTAACTAATTGTGAGGAATTTAGCTATTTGAAAAAAAAAACTTTCGAAATATTTACGTAAAACCTTCTTAACATTGAAGTATTCTATGCCAGGGGTGACCAATCTGCGGCTCGCGAGTCACATGCGATTATTCAAGGATTATTTGTCGCTCGAGATAAATGTACCAGAGTTGCTTTTTAATTTTTGTTTTGTATTTTGTATAAATATGAACGTTTCTTGTGTTTGTGTAAATTGTTGTTCAATTTATTGACATTACAATATGAATATTTAAGGAATGAATGCTACTTACACGTTCCGTGTCGCGGCAGTTTTTTAAGATTTTACATTCAGGCTGTGTGGGGCGTGTACGACTCACACTTTAAAAATTAAAAATGTCGCTTAAGACGTATGCTTTACACTTATTCAATACAAAGCTATAATTAGCGGGAAAAAGTTATCAATTTTAATATGCATTACGTACGCGCATGCGTGACGCGAAGTTATCTATATTCGAGCCTACAATTCATTTAAGAATCCTTTGTTTTTCAATGAGTTCAGCGGGGGTCGTATACGCCACATATGGCATGGAATGTGTTAATAAGGAATATACATATTTTGTTGTAAATAAAATTTCTCTAAAAAATTGATGACTTTTTCCCGACAAATTTATTTAGTTGCGTTTGAACTATCAAAGAAGTTGGTCACCCCTGCTCTGTACGTTTTAAAAAAGATAATAGTAACTCATGCGAAACGCCCCCATTTGCATTTTTTGCATGCATGTATTTTGTATATATATCTTTCCTGATAAATCCAATCGCAAACATAATGTATTTGCTAATGGTTTATTTTCTCGAAATCCATCACACTGCGTCGTGATAAAGCACCCTAGTTGCGGATTAACCCGGCGCTGACTGTCCGCAATATAGGGAAAGAATGGTTACCCTGCGCTACGAAGATAAGGGTATTCCCAGTCCCATATCAATAAATTTGTTCATCCGACTTTTCTTCGCCATTTTGTAAGACATTCTTTCTTTCGACACAATTAGTTACTTTATCGTAAATTTATATCAGGGCTTACTATTAATTTTGAAATTGGGCAAAAGAACGCCTCTTTTTTTTTTAAATGGCCCCCGCTATTGGATACCTCTCCTCACACTCCCCTTTTTATTGGGAACAGGGTCTTGTATTTCTTAACATTTTTTTTCAGTAGAATTTTTATTTTCGTTCTTGTCTTCCATAGTCCACAATAACTTTTTTTCCTCCTTCTATCATTCTACATTTCCATCTTTCTTTCTCAATCATTCCATTCCTTTCGTACATCCTCAAACACTTCAGTTATCCATTTCTATTACAGTATCACAGTTAGGAATGAGAAGGATGATTGAGAAAGGAAGATGGAATTGTAGAATGATAGGAGGAAAAAAAACGCCTCTTGCAAAAATTTGGAAATTGTTGACAAATCAGCTACATATTTACATCTTTGTTTTTATATCTATTTTCAATCGATTTGTATATCAAATTTAAAGAAATTATAAAATACGATCTTAACGTTACTACTACATGCTGTCACGTATTTATAAGTGAATGAGAATACCGTGAGCTAGAGTTAAAAATAAAGGTAGAGAGTGGCTCTAACGGCCCCTTAATGGGAGAAAAGGAGTGTCGTCACATCTTTTTCTTTTTTCATTATACCTAAAAATTTTCTTTTCCATTTTTCATTATACGTAAATATAGTTTTTCTTAATTTTACCTAAAATTTTTTTCTTTCATTACATAAAAAAAATTTCTTTTTCATTTTTCATTATACCTCAAAATTTTGTTTTTCTTTTTTTATTTTACCTAATACTTTCTTTTTTACATTTTTCATTATACCTAATTTGTGAAGTGCATTTTCTCGCGGTATGTTCTTATACAAGTAGTAAAAGATAAATTTATCTTTAAGATAACGCTAGTAAGCGTTGAAGGCTGTAGTTTTCTAAGGTCTTTGAATTTCTTTTTTCTTAAAGAAAAAAGTCTTGACACGTATCCTCGGGGGACAACGGCGACTTATAACTGCGGGCGGCACCTTTGAACCTCGCGAAAAGTCCTCAACTTTAAGTTAACAGTGTAAGCGTCGTTTAAGTGCTAGAGATATTTACGTGCAACTAACTTGGAACTTCTTAACTTAACTGAACTTTTGCATACAAGAGTTAATCATAAATTTTTACACGAACTGTGCTTAAAATCTTCTAATATATAAAATTCTCGTGTCACGGTGTTCGAACTTGAACTCCTCTGAAACGGCTTGACTGATTTTTACCAAATTTTATATGCGTATTTAGTAGGTCTGAGAATCGGCTACTATCTATTTTTCATACCCCTAAGTGATAAGGGTTGTTCACTCTTAAAAATTTTTTTTTATTTTTTTTACGAAATTTTTTGTTTTTATTTTTTTATGATACAACATACAAAAATACATACAACCCTAAATTTTCACCCCTCTACGATCAACCCTTATTTTTAAATTGAAAATTAAAAATATTTTTTTTTTGCAAAACAACTTTTGCGGATCAGCTAGTATACATATATTATTAGAAAATCGAATGGAAGGTATGTATTCAATGTCATTCAAGACTTGCTAATACAACTAAGATCACATCTATACCATTCAGAAATTGATGCTCATAATAACTTATACAGGATGATTAATAACAGATTTTAAAGTTTTTAATATAATTGTTTATATACATCGGGCGAAAGAGAGCGCTCTACTCTCTATGACGCGTGATTAGCTGATGATTTTTAATAGTTCAACATTAAGTAAGAAAAGGATTAATATTTAGCCTTTATTATTAACATAATGTGCGGAAGTGGTTGAATATTGGTCCTTGGACTTCCGCAAGGTAACGCCTGATTCCATTAAATATTTAGTTCAACATTATTTTCATAGTCATCGGTATAAATATAGGCTAAGTTTGATGAATATACACTTTTAAGTTCACAGACTCTTCCGCACCGTGAACTTAGTTCAGATGAAGCTGTAAAAGCCTTAGGTCTAACAGCACTTACTTCTACAGAGAAAATGCCAATGCAATGATTATACACACTACTTCGAACATCATATTGTTATTTCCTCGAAAGCCTACCGGCCCTTGGAAGAATCCCAATAGATCTATATAAAGTGATCATTCTGAAATATGTTATAATAATTCATTTTTTTAATTTGAATGCAACAGACTAAAAACTTTTAGCAGTAAAATATATACAGGGACAAATAGAAAACAGTAACTAATTTTATATATATAACCTGAGTTTTAAAACGCTTTTTCTTAGTATATTATTATTACTTTAATAATTATATCTGCAAACATTGATTTTATAATACGGTGTAACGTATATTTGACTCCAATAGAGCTAAAACCATTTAAACCTATAACCAATCACCCTGTATGCTCCGATTCGTTTGCCTAACAAACAGTGGTTAATTAACAAATAGGTTGTGTCTATGTTCGTCGAATAACAGACACCCTCATGCTGTATAAGCGTCAATCATACGGTGGTAACAATATCACGTCACACGTGCGTGTATTGCACGGACGAGATTCAAGATGTGATCGCAAGATTCATCGATGTGGTGAATAAGGCAACCGACATACTGGCGCACAACCTGAGGATGCCAATATATGCCATATTAATCAATATTGGTACGTACTGTGGGTTCTGACTCGAAATGAAACACCACTGGTTCACTAGGAGTCCTTTATTCACAAATCAGATGATCACCCTAATTTAACAAAGTATACTTTCGCTTAGTCCAAACTACGCTTCCAAATTACTCAAGAAATCACTGTACAAATAACTTACCAAATAGTCACTTTGTATCACTGATCTTAGATCTTAATCTTATAACTCGAAAAACAACACTGAACTGTCGATATGGGGAGTACACTTATTTATACTACGGATAAAGTTCTAGTAGGTTCGTGATAGTACTCGGTTAGAATTTCCGAGAACATTTTAGCACAGGAATGAATTTATTATATAGTTCATTTTACTAGAACTTTCGAGTTTTATGTAGAACTATTTTTTTGGTGCTTACTTCATCCTAGTGTTCAGTGTTTATTGTTTAGAGCAGTGATTCCCAAAGTGATCTATATCGACCCATAGGGGTCTATGATAACCTGCAAGGGGTCTACGTCAGCGAAAAAAAGTTTGAGGGTCCAATGGGGTGAAATGAAAATGGGAGTCCACAGATTGGACATCATTAGCCGAGGAGATTTAAGATTAACCCTTACAAAATTGACGCCAAATGTTGATAATTTATTATTAAAACGTCAGGTTCATCCTTCTCACTAAAAATATTGAATTATTGCTTATGTTATTTTATTTATAGTTTATTTTATGTATATTTAATGTTACGTATATTTTACATAACAGATACAAAATTTTATTTTGAGTAGTTTTAATTTAAATTCAATTTATAAATGTATAAATTAACAAGTGTTTTTACTTTAAGTTTTTAACACTAAACTTCACTACAGTTAGAAATTTATAGGAATCAATATCTGGTAAGTAGGGGGTCTACCCAACACGGAAAAACATGCCATGGAGTCTATGACACAAAAAAGTTTGGAGAACTCTGGTTTAGAGGGTTCTTAGATTCATAACAGATTTAAGACATGCTTTGTAAATATATAATTACAGTATATATCGCACTTAATTTAAATTTCTTATATCACAGCTATTTCTCTCTCTTTTTTATTTATTGTTTTAATAATTACCGTTTTGCAAACTTCAAAAAGATTTGGCGACATTTCTTTTTGCTCGCCATTTGAAAATCTTTTGGCCCCAACAACCTTCGGTTGCGAGAGCAAGCATTGTTTCGTTATTCCATATTTATGAAAAATAAACATAGAACGTATATCGATGAAGACGAATGAATAAAAGTCAATAATGTAGCGAAAACATAGTAATAAGGAATCCGTGTACATCTGTGTTTATATTTCGCAATAACTAATAATATGTCAAAGTTATATAGCTCTCATTTCATAGAACTCGGAACAGGAGTCTCTTTCAAATATTGTCGAGTATTTCATTACGGATACTCTGAAATAGAAATGGGTTCTTTGAAGTCGTCAGTGATTTGGCGTTTCCTTTGTGAGTTTCCTGTGAATGTATTTCTTGTACAATTGTTACAAACTCGAATTACACTGTACGAAATTTCTAAGTAAGAATTTCGATCAAGGGAGGTGTAATTCTGATTTTTAATAAAGTACCTTTTTTCACTTATTCATATAAATGTCGCTGAAAATGTTAGGCTGTATTTAGTAAACTTTATGCTATATAAGTCTGTAGGAAGTTTAATAGGTTTATTAGGCAATTTTAGAGACACAACTTAGGAAGTTGGAGCACAAAAATGAAACGCATGAAGGAAAGTGAGAAAAGGACCAATATATAGCCACTTCCGCACATGCAGTCGTAGTTGTGCAACAAAGTGCACCGCCCGCCAGCCCGCTGATAAATGCGAAAACCTAAAATTTCAATTTCAAAGATAATTCTTTGAAATTGAAATTTTAGGTTTGTAATAAAATCATATTAATATGTTTGTCTTGTTGTATATACTATGTATTGTATATACACCGTCCTTTTACAGTGTTCACCTGGCATGACATCCTAATTAGGGCACGCGGACCCCAGCTGTGTGAAGAGGTCAACCGATCGACCCTATTCCAGCTACAATTCCCGTTGATTACCGTTTTTATAGTTCGTTTCACACGGATTTATATTGTTTCTCTGTGTTTATATTTTTACTGTGTGGTATTTAAACTGAAACATAACCTTATTGGATAGCTCATAGTTGTTTAACGAACTATGGAGGGTCTTGGGATCTCTATACTGGATTAGGAATGGGAGGTGTTGATGAACGAATGTGATGAACATGATCCAGTGGGTTGGACAGCTAAGCGCCTTAAGGTTCAGTTGAGACCCTGGAGTGGTAGCACAGACTAATACCTCCAACCACAAGGAGAGATGACCTTGTTAGAAGACCCTGCAGGCGACTTCCTACCGGTCCTATTGGAAATGCATGAAGGATGTTTATTTCCAGCTGTGAACATTGTAGAGTTGATACAACGATGATGAAATAAATAACGGCAACTTCTCCATAGTTATAACCCGTAGATGCTCACTGCAACCTGTGAATCCCGTCAAAGTCAGTTTAGCCATTTCAGAGATGAGTCAGAACAATCACATATAGATAGAAATTTGAAAATATGTAGTTTTGGTATATTTTAAAATTACGAACACATATTCAAATTTTATTAATTTTGTTGGATTTCTAAAATCATTGATTTTTAGATATATTACCATAAGTTTACAGTAAACGAACTATATATTGTTCTTTTTATACGTATATATCAATGAAATATAATCTGTTTCACGAGAATATAAATAAATGTCACCCTACCGATCTTATACTCAGTGTGACTTGAATTAGTTTGTTCCGTTGCTTTTCTTGGCGAGAAAATCTTGTTACATCGACACTATATTCGGCTGTGGGCTCTGACAGATGTCGCGGACATAATTCTTTGTTGTTGCCGGTGATGAAAATGATGAGGAAAAATGTTTGTTAAATTTAGATGATGGTACAAAAGCAACAGTACAAGGGTTCGTATGTTAGACAGTTTGTGTCTTGGGAAACCATTTTGATTAAATAATTTGTCGTGAATTGTTGAGCGTCAATTGACAAGATTTGTCTAAGTGTATGTGGAAGTGTTTGTGTGTAAGAAAAGGACTAATATATACCTACTTCCGCTGTGTAGCAGTAGTCGTGCAATAAAGTGCAACGCCCGCCAGCCCGCTGATAAATACGCATGCGGCAAACAATGCGAATTATACAACTACCACCGTTAAATCACTCAACACGTGTTATACCCCTCCACAGGGCATCCTCAAGAGTAATGTTACACCGTATTAGTGCCAAACACCGAGTCTCACTCACAATTGCACGACTACTGCTACATAGCGGAAGTAGCTGTATATTAGTCTTTTTCTTACTTACGATGGATTTCCGCAAATTAACGCCTGAATATATTATATAGTGTTTGTGTGTGTTTGTATGTTAAACGAATCTGCGAGATCGAATCATAAATGAGATCTGTAGAAGAACAAGGGGATAGTAGACGTGGCGTCGGTAGGGATCCACTAGTTTGACTGGCGATATATTTAAGGTAGATGGAAGTCACTGGATATTGGCAGCGCAGGACCTGTCATCGTGACGATCTTTGGGGGTGACCTATACCAGTGGGCGTCCATGGTCTGAAAAGAAAGAAGAAATAATGGTCATTAAAAAGTAATCAACAAGCGAAAATTACGGACACGTTAAAATTACGCATAAACATGAATGTACGATGAACTGAAACTATGTGGGGCGATGAGTGGAGGCTAAGCAGTGGGATGAGAGCTGCCAGGGGGTGGGATGTTAGAGGGTCAGGTTATGAGTCGACAGGTTCGCGTTCGACGCGGGTCAAGCTATTGACCCCTTTCATCGGGGTCGGCTGTTTAGTACTGTTGCCCAGTTAATTAAGGTTGTAAGACGTGTAGTGTTTTTTAATGTAACAGATGCGAGACTTTACAAGGAATAAATGACCTCGCTACATTTACTAGTCCGATTTGAACCTGGAGTATAAAGAGCATTGTTTTAACGACCATCCACTACAGTAAAGTGTTTTATTTTTAAATAACTTAGTTGTACTTGTTTATTTACATTGACGTCTTGTTTTTAAACTTCTGCCCTTAACATTGGAGCTATACAAGGTTTATTTCTTTATCAACCGGTTAAAATGGATTAGTTGTCTTTTCTATATGTGGGATAAACCATAATCGCCACGCTTGGCAGGTGGATTGGCGATCGAAGTGTGGTGTTATGGTACGGAGATGATGCTTTTTGCCCATCCTCTGGAAAACTGTGAGCAGTGGCATATAATTAACGCACAAAGTTTAGTTAAGGAGTTACTCAAGTAGATGTCGAAGGTTCTGCGCTCGAAGTTGTAGACGACAACGACAAATAAAAAGATGTCATATATATATGGAGTAAGTCCAACATCGGGAAAAACATCACTCGCCGAATCCAACTCGTATGTGCAGCGTTCTGAAAGCTCCAAAATGACTTCTCGTATTTTCTTCTCAATTTTTGAAGATGAAGGTCCTTGATCTAACGTGTTGCTGGTGATGACATACGGATCCGATACCTGATCACTTCGGGCCTCATAGAAAGGCTCAAGCAGAGTAATGAAGAGAGCTATGCTGGGAGTAATCACAAATCAGGAGATCCGCAGAAGAATTGCTCGTTTGAAATGTCAGTGGGCGGAAGTACCGTATACAATAGCCCATAAGAGTTAGTGATTTTATAAAAAAATAGCTATGAGTGTATATTTAATATATGTTAATACGTTGATACGCCTTACCCCTGTCGTGGTTCTTCGTGCCGGTGGCGTGTTCCACGCGATCTCAGCAAAATGCTATAAAAAATATTCGCACTTTGTCACGTCTAGTCTGCAATGCGAGACATTGTTTCTTAACTATTAACATGTCTGTTTTTAAATTGTTTTTCCTTTAAACTAATATACTTTTTATATATTACTGGCTTTTGCCCGCGACTTAAAGTTAATAAAAAAAAAATTAGGTTATTTTTCGTTGTTATTTTAATTGTGCGAGCCGGACATGAATTTGTGGAGGATGTTAGAGAGATCTTTCTGCAATGACAGTTCGATGAAGCGACAATGAATTTAACCATCTATGGTGATAGTTTGAACAGTGTTATCTTCAAAGCAAAGTTTTGTCTGTGATCTGACTTGGAAGATATACCGGGACGATAATGTACAATCATGATTCTGCATTCAAAATGATCGTTCTAGAATTTTCTGAAGTAAAAATAAAGAACCTACTTCACAAAAAATATTTAATTTTGTATAAAAAGTATTTCACGTTACAAGGAGGTTTATTATAACATCGTAAAAGCTTGTCATAGTTTATATTTCTATCTAGCTGTGCCCTGTGACTGGGTCTGCATGGAATTTAACAGAAAAACCTTTTTTTTTTCTTTTTTATTAATACGTGAATCGCACAAGAATTCAAAATGATCGTTATAGAATTTTCTGAAGTAAAAAATAGAGAACTTCTTTACAAAAAATATTTTATGGTGTTTTAAAAGTATTTCATGTTACAAGGAGGTTTATTATAAAATCTTGAAAGCTTGTCATAGTTTATATTTCTATCTAGCTACGCCCTGGTCTGCGTGGAATTTAATAGAAAAAGCTTTTTTTTTTCGTCTTTATTAAAACGTGAATCGCACATGAATTCCACAAATCATATACATTCTCATGTCACCGACAACTCGAAACGTATTCTTTCGCTGTTTTCGTTTCAATTCAAATCAGTATAAACTGTCACGGCAATATATGAAATTCATCGGATTGACAGTGGCGCCATCTGACATCCCATGTTTACATTGATTTGCAGAAAGCTTACATCGTATAGTAAAGTCTAGTAATTAGATATAACTTGTTGCCTAGTTTGCATATTATTCTGTAACAAACCGTCTGTAGTTATACTACTTACACTTTGTCTTGTTTTTCCTTCCCTTTTCCCTTTATTTGGGGTCGGGTCTGCTTATCAATTTGCGCCAGGCCACTCTATCCTGGGTAGTCTTTGCATCAAGTCGAAGGGTTTCCAGTTCCTCAGACCAAAACATAGCTTTTGAACGCCCTCTCCCTCTTGGGAATTCTGGGAGGCTTAAGGCAGTTTTTACCATGTGGTCATCTGGTTTTCGTTGAATGTGGCCATACCATCGCAATCTATTTTCCTGGAATTTGCTGGGGATCGGAGCTACCTTAAACGAACCTCTGTTATATTCGTTCCGTATTCTGTCCATTCTAATAACGCCACCCGACCATCTAAGCATCTTCATCTCATTGACATGAAGTGTTTGCTCGTGTCTCTGACTTACAGTCCAGCATTCCGAGCCGTACAGCATAGCTGGTCTGACAACGGTTTTGTAGACTACCCTTGTCTACTTACACTTTGTATTTTAGTAAAATAAATGAATGTGGGTTGAAATATTAATTATAAGACTGTTGCGATTGGAATTCTCGTTGTGTTCTAATTTAATTCTCTCTGAAAAATTCCGTTACAAATGTCCCGATCCGCATGCAATTTCCGTAGTAGCGGATGCGCGGATTATCGGATTTTACCGTTGCGGACTTTGTTCCATTTTAAATTGCACGCTGACCGAATTTCAATGTTGTCATCGTTCGTTTTACAAATTATCTATCTATCGATAAGCTTCTGGATTTCGGTCGCAATACGCGGTTGAATACCTAACATGTATGGCTTTACCGTTTGCTTAAACCTCGATGAAATATTAAAAACCTTGCGAATATAGCTATCAGGGTGACAGATACACCAGTGGTACATTGAAATTAAAATTATACTAATACTTCGCTTTGCGTCATTTCGTTTTGCGTTTTTTTTCGAAGTTACGTCGCTGCTTAATTAGTACTAATTTTCACAGTGCGTCGTTAGATTTTCGAGGTTACGTTGTTTTGAGTTCGAGTCTTTAATTTTTTTTTTGGAATTTTTCTAAAAGATGACAACACTTTTAGTTCTAATTGCGCCATACCATCAAAACTCGGGGATTCCCTTTGTAACTAAAAAAACGCAATTTAAATACAGTTTTATTTTCACTTTGTTTTAGCAAAACAAAGTGAAAATAAAACTTTGTTTTGCTAAAACAAAGTTTTAGAGAAAAAAGAAAATTTTAGAGTTCAGTTTCAATTACGTAGTGTGTTGTAATGTAGTGTATTATGCTTTTTTTTAAAAGAGAATAATAAATTTATATAAATTTTTACGTGTTGTTTCTGGTTACAAAAAAGGTAAATATTATTCCCATTTATTTATTGGCAGAGTTATATTATTTTTGTTTTTTAAATGTTTATTTTGTTCAATTTTCGTTTTAAAAAGTATTATTTTCGTAACCCTAGAACCTATCTTCGATCTTTACATGGTTTGCTAAAGAAAATCTTAATTCACTTTGCAGCGTTTCAATTTGCGTCGTGTTTTTTTGGAACGTAACCACGACGCAAAGTGAGGTATTGGTGTACATTAAAAGTTACCGTGTGTAATTGTTCTGTTATGTGTTCCTTTATAGGTGAAACATCAATGAAAATTTACTCAATACAACATTGCAGAAAGATAAGACTATATCAAATCAAAATACAATGATGTAACATAAATGATCGCACGTATGAGTAAACATTTGCCTTACGAGTTTAGACACCAAAAGAGTTGTTAATTTGAAAATATTTTTACCGGCGCGCAACCTTCTTGCTGTGTGCGTAAAATCGATCAAAAAAGTATGTAAAGACTATAAGAGAAGTGAAAAATATCGTTGGCAGGCAATAATAGTTCAAATAATCTTTTATAAAAAATGCACTTTCCTGATATAGGAGAGTGTGACCTCCCTCTGGTCTCATCAATTCAGTCATAGGTCTTGAAGTTGTGGTGGGAGTTTAACAGGTTAGGTAGGCAATGTTAGAGACTACACGTAGCGAGCTGGAGCATAGAAATTAAAACGATTGGATGAAAGAAATACAGTTTATTTTAAAAGTCATTCGCCTACAATTTCAGATACACCAACGCCGTAATAAATTATTTGTCATGCGAATGAAATAATTTATACATATAACTTTCACCACTCATTTGTACATATTAAATATTGATTGAAAAATTAATACAAGATAGTCTTTAATTCCATATTCCGTCAAGCACTAAAGATTTAATATAAATTCGCAAAAAATAACACATATGCCACTTGACGCCGTTCGCCTTTTTTTATTTTTCATAATATTTTTTGTGAGACGCGGTTTTGACAACCGCCTACAAATCATACGCCGCGCGTCCTTAGTTTTTGCGCATGCGTAGACCGATGGATTGACAGATAAGCGAAAGCATTTTGACAACTGATTATTTCGCTACAAAGTAATAACAAAACAGAGTCTGAAGTAGAAGTGTGTGTAACAGTTCAACCTCCACCCATATTTATACCGATGTAAATAGAGAATTATATTTCTGTGGAATTCTCCTTTTCGATACGCCGCTGACGATGCCGTAATGTTTCTTCTACAACTGATTATAAGCCTCTTTCATCAGTTTACAATAGAACCAGTGCGTTCACATTCTTCTAACGATCTTGACAAAGTTGTTCCACCTTGTAGTCTCCACGTCTGAATCGTAAGAACTCTGTGTTTGGCACTAATCGGTGTAACATAACTCCTGAAGATGCCCCGTGGAGGGGTGAAACACGTGTTGAGTAATTTAGTGGTGGCGGTTGTGTGATTCGCATTGTTTGCAGAATCGTAAGACTCCAGCGGCCATCTGTTCTGCGTGCTATATGACCTGCCCACTACCGTTTCGCCTTCATAGCTGGTTGAGCGACAGGCTCACATCTTTGACATATCAATTATGTTATTATTGAATCTGTGTAGCATTCACGTGAGAACTAAACTTATTACTGGCCACTTCGGCCATGCGATTTGAAATTCGAAAGTCAATTTGAATTCGAAATCCGTCAATAATTTAGTAGCCTGTCATTGTGTTCGGATCGAAATTGAACTGTCTGTAAATATGCCATGGATACTCAACTTCTATCACTATAGGCTCTCAACTTCCACGCCATCGAGAAGGAATAAATATATATATCTTGCTACCACGAAAACAAAATAAGCCAAGTGCCCCAAATTTATTCTTTTAATTAGTATATTCAAAGTAAAAAATTTTCATCATTGTAAATACATTTTCTAATTTCATTTATCCCGGATCCCTAAATAAACCCGTGAATTAAAAGGTCGGCTTACTTTTAAAAAATCAATTTAGAATAGAAATAAAATAATAAAACTCAAACTCATAACAGCCATATTTTTTTATTAAAATCCTTCTGTAGACGAATTTTAATTCTCGATGCCTTTTCTTTGTGTTAAATATTTGCTTTTTAATCAACGTGAATAAGAAAAACGTGAGAGATTTTACAAAATGAAAATGTAATTTCTCAACGGAAGTGCTTCAATCTTACGTCCGATGGTTCGACGTTTGAAAAATGATTTAGATATCTTTAATGAATAGTTGAGAAAATATTTACTGAAACTATGAACATTATTTTATTATATTTTCATACTTAGAAGCTTTTCTTACATACAACGGTTATACCAGTGATTCCCAAAGTGGTCTATATTGAACCCTAGGGGTCTATGACTGACGTAGACCTCTTGTAGGTTACAAGGGGTCTATGACTGACGTAGACCCCTTGTAGGTTACAAGGGGTCTACGTCAGCGAAAAAAAAATTGGGGTCCATGAAATGAAAATGGGGGTCCACGATAGTGGATCTCAACACATACACTGATAGTACCTATTTACTTACATCATACTATCTTATAATATCAAAACATTTACATTATTTATAAAAGTACCTATGAAGTAAAATAATTATTATATATGTATATAAAATTGTATAACCTGTAGGATGTTGGTATTTGCTTTGTGGTCGCAATACATTTTGAACTTGTAAAAACCTGAGAGTCCCAGTCTCTGAGCTTCGCTACCTTGCACTGACTTGTTCAATTCGTCACTCTATAAATACGAATGTGGGATAAATATGTTTATTCGTTTCCTGAATCTTGTAATGGAAAGTGCTAAGAAAATATTCTAAAAAATATAAACAGTATATCACACAAATTATAGTGACTCAGTGTTATTTTGTTGGAGAAGTTAGAAATTTACAGGAAATCAATATCAGGTAAGTAGGGAGTCTACCCAACACGAAAAAACATGGCAAGGGGTCTACGACACAAAAAAGTTTGAGGAACTCTGGGTTACACGAAGATTAAGAAATTTTTGATGTTTCATTTATTTTACTGTCTTACAATTTATACATAGCTTTACTACTTATATTTGTTTAAATAAGTAAATACTTTATATAGATACTAGTTCTATGTTTTTTTTTAATCAAAACATCCACAGACTAAATATCTAGCTTACAATACCGGGATTCCGGAGTACCGAATACCGGAATC
This sequence comes from Battus philenor, assembly GCF_028537555.1. Taxonomy (NCBI): domain Eukaryota; kingdom Metazoa; phylum Arthropoda; class Insecta; order Lepidoptera; family Papilionidae; genus Battus; species Battus philenor. The sequence continues at coordinate 13,596,039 of NW_027181676.1, read as the reverse complement.
CCGGACAATTTTTGTCTAAGTTTAAAAACCGATATTTTTGTATTACATTAGTTGATGAAAATTGAATTTATGCATAATATAAATACAATTTAAGATAATATCGATTAATTACCAGAATTTTTTTTAAGATGTAGAAACAATTTGATTGAATTAAAATGTATATTAGGCATTTATTTTATTACACATTTATTACACACACCGAGTCGGTGAGCCGAGTATGTCACCATCGATAAGCGGCGGTGTCGGCAATACAAAACAATTGTTTATTTATTTATTTTATTTAATATTCTTTATTGTACACGATAAGATACATTTAATAAGTTTTACAATAATATACAGAAAAGTACAATGGGCAGTCTTATCACACAAGGCAATCTCTTACAGACAACCATAGAAAGGAAAAGATAAAAGTACTTATAAAGGGTAGTTCACGTGTACAAAAAAATACATATTCACAACCAATTAACATAAATATACATAAACATACATAGACATACATACGTATATAACATATATACTTATATAAAAAGGTTTAATACATATTATAAATATAATACAATAATAAATAAAAACATCTGACTTCGATCAGTATTGGTTCGAACGCACTTGCCTCAGAAAGAAACAGTAGAAGAAAAAGAAATGAATTAAGAGAGATAATTATAGGTCTAGTAAATGATTCTTAACCATTTTCTTGAAAATAGGTAGTGAGTTAGCACGTCTTATATTCAGCGGTAAATCATTCCACAATCGAACGGTCTGCGTGGTGAAAGATTTGGCCATAAACGAGGAAGAATGTTTATGTTTTACGTCCACTGCCCAATGAACAGGTCACGTTTATACAAACACATTAAGTATGTAACACAAAAATAATTAAATTGTTTAGATTCGATTGTTTAATTTTTTAAATCAGCTGTAGTGTTTACAAGTATAAATTTAACTATTGATTGTTTATGTTTTTTAAGAGCATACTTTAATAAACAAAACGCAAGTTATTAATATTATTACATAAATACTTTCAATTCAATTATATTTATTTGTTTCTTGTATTATATGTAAAATAAAACATAGAATTTAATATTGGATTTCATATATTATTTATTAACAAGTCAATATAGCAATTGAGGTAAGTAAAAATATAACAAGTAATTATTTTTATCTATTACTAGCTGATCCCGCAAACGTTGTTTTGCAAAAAAAATTAAAGTTTTTAATTAACAAATGTAAGATAAGGGGTGAAAATTTAGGTTTGTATGTATTTTTGTATGCTGTATCATAATAAAATAAAAACCAAAAAAATTGTCTAAAAAATTAAAAATAAAATTTAGGGGTGGACCACCCTTATCACTTAGGGGTATGGAAAATAGATAGTAGCCGATTCTCAGACATACTGAATACGCATGTAAAATTTGGTAAAAATCGGTCGAGCCGTTTCGGAGGTGTTCAAGTTCGAACACCGTGACACGAGAATTTTATATATTAGATTTGACCGCTTATGGTACGATTAGATCTCTTTTACACCAATACCTCGTGTAATTAAAAACGTATTACTTATAATTCTTTATTAAAATTCAATTGCCACAGGACGTCGTATCGGTGAACGTTGCAGTACTGTGGGGGGGGGGGTGTCTCGTTCCTTATAAAACTTCTCCCCTAATAAAATGATTTACGTCCCCCCAGTGTACTTAGTATGCGGTACCCGTTCAAAGCATTAATCTGGAAGCTCCGGTTAAATTTAATAAAACTCTCCTCTGGAAACAGTTGCACGTCGATTGGTTAAATTAAATTTGTATCTAAAATCTTTATTTGTTGCCAGAAATAATACAGTTATGTTTTTTTTATTATTAAACATTTCATCCACATTAAAATGGAATTCAATTTTATTGTCACCGTGTTAGATGATATATGTTCACTCATAGGTCTGCAATAATCGCCTTCTTTATTCAGATATGTTGAACATATTTTTGCCCTTGCAAGGTTGTCATCCCAAGGCTTCCTGGCAGATAGGGTACTAGTTTCTTGTCCCGGAGTTGTTCTTGGTGTCTTCTTTTCTGTTGTTTCTCTTGCTTAGGCGTGTAGAGTCATCTTGTAGGTGACTTGTTTGGGTGGCCTCCCTGGTTTTTTTGGAAGGCGGTCTTCATTCAATGATTTTATTACATCGTCGATCCATCCGTATTCGTCACTTGATAACATTTCGATTCGTTATTTAAATTTATATCTAAAATCTTTATTTGTAGGAGCAATACATATTGTTTTTGTTCTTTTTTAAATAAAAACTAAAATGGAATTTGATTTGAATTTAGAATCAACATCAGATGATTTCCAAATTTAAACATAATCTTTCACACGGTAATCAAATGTAATTAACATCTTAAATTACATGACAGTGTATTGTGATACCGTAAACATTTTATGAAGTTTAGTGATGTCGCCTGATTATTTAAAATTCATTAAGGCTATATCTGATAAAGTGTATATTAATAAATCTGTGTTAAACTTTATTCAAAACTGTGTTGTTGTGGTGTTTCTTCCTGCTGCTTCTTCACAACTATAACACCTTACAAATTGAGTCAAAAATAAAAAAGATTTAAATATATAAATAAATAATAGGTTGAGGATTAACAAGAGTTCTGTTAAAAGTTCCAATGTTGAATAAATGAATTTCATCTTTATAGTAATTATATTTTCACGGTACAATAGTTTCGAGAAATTTCTATTTCAAAATAACAAATGAATTTCGTTGGCTAGTTATATTGTATTGTTAATTCGAAATATCTACTCTGTCTTTTCTAGTTTTATTTAGTTCATTTTTATTTGTTTTTCCTGTACTTTTCTTTTACAAATATATTTTTGTATTTGTTTATTGTCCATAACAAAAAGAATGTTTAGCTGTATAACAATAACATTTGTATTTCTTAAAACGTTTCTCTTATCTGCGAATTGTTTAGCGTCCGTATTTAATTTCTTGATGAGAAATTATTTCCACTTTCATTTGTTCAGTCATTTGTTTTAGCTCTGAGTGCTGAGTGAATTATTTGTGACCCTTACTAAGGGTGCGTGATGGTTCGGAAGTGTCGAGAAAATGATATACTTAGTCTTGCCATAAATATTGTTATAAAGAAAAGCACGATTTTTTTTTATACGTAACATTTATTCCTTTCATAGTGAGTTAGTTTAATACATCAATATATAACTATTAAAAATATACAATGTTTATTCGAAGTGGTCTCCATTGGCTGCAATACAGTCTTTTAAACGTTGAGGCCAGTTATCAATAGCAGCACGAACTCTTTCTAGAGGAAAATTCTTCACTGCCAACCGAATGGATCGTTTTAGGGACTCCAAATTATCATGGCGTTTAGAGCAAGCCTTACTCTCTAAAACTGACCATAAATCATAATCCAATGGATTTAGGTCAGGACTTGACGACGGCCAGTTTTCAGTGCTGATAAAGTCCGGAACGTTAGTTTTCAAACAAGATTGGGTGGATCGAGCTCTATGACCCGGTGCCGAGTCTTGTTGAAAGCACCATTCTTTGTTATTGAACATGGTGTTAGTTAAAGGCTTAACTACCGTCTCAAGAATGGTATTTTGATAAACTTGTGCCGACGTTTTAATACCTTTTTCACAAAAATATGGCTCAGTCACCCCTTCATAGCTAACACCCCACCAAACCATCACTGAAGTGGGATAATGCCCACGTTGTACTCTGTTTACTAATTGCGAAGCTTCTTTAGAGCTTCCAGCATAAATACGGTCATTTTGTTTATTAAAATACTGCTCAATTGTAAAAATTTTCTCATCCGTAAACAAAATTTTTTTGTGACCTCCCTTTGCGTACCGCTTAAGTAGTTGTTTGGATTTTACCACCCTATTCTTCTTTAAATTATCAGTTAAGAAGTGACCAGTACGTCTCTTATAGGCTGCAAGTCCTAAGTCATCTTTTAATATACGCGACATGGTTCTAGGAGCTATCTTCATCTCCCGAGATAAAATCTTTTGCTTACGGACAGGATTTCTTCGAATTCTTTCCCTAACTGCTTTAATCACCTTTTTCACACGAACGGTACGTGGACGGCCAGATCTTTTTCTGTCACAAACAGAGGAGGTATCATTGTACCTATCAATAGCCCGGTAAACAAACATTTGACTAATACCAAGCGGGTGGAGGGTTTTAAAAATTGCACTTTTCTCCATACCTACTTTATGTAAGGCAATCACAGCGATTCGGTTCTCTTTATCACCCCACTCCATTTTAATATAACAAAATATTTAACAATATAATGGCGCGAAAATAAGAAAACACATCAAGCAATCATATAAAAATGACAGATTCCAAATTCAAACGTAATATTTTCTTTTTTTGAATAGTAACAGTATTTATGGCCAGACTAAGTATAGTATTGGTAATTTAGTAGTTGAGAACATTTGAAACAAAAAGGTTCAATATCCTGAATTAAATAAAAGAATGTTGTCAGTTACATACTACGTTCCAAAAATTATGAAACTCTTGGCTTCCATTCTGCTTGGCATTTTGACCTGCCCAATACTGCTTAGTCTCTCTTCTCTTCACACCATATTAATTTTTTTGATGCTGATATAGTTGTCCTTATCAGATATTTTCAGGCCTAGTATACTTCTTTCCATCTTAAGCTAGTAGATGGCCACCCTATCTTCAGCTTCTTTCTTCTATGACCACGTCAGTCATCCGTAAGTCTAGTTCATATACTAGTGGTAAAATTTTGTCAATATGTCATTTTGTAAATTTACAATAAAAAATAGGGGCCATCCATAGTGTATTTACAAGGCACCGTGAAAAACTGGATGTACCAAAGTTTCGACTGAAAATGCTCTAACATAAAGATTTTTTTAATAAAATGCCACATAACATTATTGGACTAAAATTAACAAAGTTTAAAACGCATGTTAAAAAAAATTGACAGAAAAAGATTATTATTTAATAAACGAATATTTAAATGACAAGAATCCTTGACAGTGATGTCGCTTGATTATTTTTATTAAGTCTATATCTGATAAAGTGTATATGTATCAATAGTATTGTTAAACTTTATTAAAAATCTGCTATTGTGGGGTTTTTTCCTGTTTCTTCCCAAAAACTATAACACCTTGGAAAGCAGAGTAGAGTAAAAAAATAAATAGATAATGAATTGACGATTAATAAGAGTTTTAAGTAAGAAAAGGACCAATATTTAGCCACTTCCGCACATGCAGTGGTAGTCGTGCAACAAAGTGCACCGCCCGCCAGCCCGCTGATAAATGCGTATGCGGCAAACAATGCGAATTACACAACTACTAAACTAAATCACTCAACACGTGTTTCTCCCCTCCACGGGGCATCTTCAGGAGTTATGTTACACCGATTAGTGCTAAACACAGAGTGTATTTATCAGCGGGCTGGCGGCCGGTGCACTTTGTTGCACGACTACTATTGCATGCGCGGAAGTGGCTAAATATTGGTCCTTTTTTTACTTAGGGTTGACTTCCGCAAAATAACACCTGATTCCATTAAATAAATAAGAGTTTTGTTATAAGTTCCAATGTTGTATAAACATATTTTATATTTAGCTTATGCAACTAATCACCAAAACCAATCACCAACGCAGTTTGAAGTATTGCTTGGGAGCGTACTCAGCAGGCTATGTTCCCCACTAGGTAGTAGGAAGGTAGTTGTTGGATAGCGGGCAGCGTGAAACCGGTCATCTTTGAAGGAGACCTGTGTCGTACAGAAGGCATTTATCGGCTGATAAGAAGAAGTGTCAAGTCCCTTGCCGCTTCTTTCTGACCCAAATCTACTTTACAGCGATGCAGAGTAAAAGTTCCAATGTTGAACAAAAATAAACAATCTGTAAAAAGCGTAAAAAAGGGAAGTAAAATGCATAGTCGTACAAATTTTTAGTATTGTTAGAGTTTAGCATAGCACTGCCGTGCCACAAAACAATTTGGCAACGGATTTAACAGGTGCATTTCAAAATAAATGCGGCTAGCGTTTTAAAAATCTTCACATCATGAATACGTAAGTTCTCTGACGAATTGTTCGTACGAATACTTTTGGCAAGTAGCGTGTACTTTGCGTTTCTCGCGCGCCGAAACCTTTTACTGATATGATCTTCGTACGAGACATTTATCTTTATGTAGATAAACTATTCTTTGATGAAATGAATATACAGGGTGATTTATTATTTATTATTACATTCTCAAAATATAGACTATCTAACTTTTAAAACTAAATAGGATTTTGTTTTTATATTTTTATCTCTGACTAACCAAGAACTATGTCTGCGACAGCTGTCAGATCCCACCGCTGAAATATAATGTCGATGTAACAACATTTTCTTCGAGTAAGACAACGGAAGATTCCAATTCAAGTCACGTTACGTGTACGGTTGATTGGGGAAAACTTTTGGATATTTATTTATATATAGATATAAAAAATTTAGAAAAGTGGATGCATAGTTCATCTGCTGTCAATGTATGGTATACACTATTCAAGAATCAATGGTCTCAGATATGATAAATAAAGCAAGAAAAAGGTTTTAATTTTATATCAAATGTTTAAAGGAATCAGGCGTTATTTTGCGGAAGTCCATCCTAAGTAAGAAAAGGACCAATATTTAGCCACTGTACATGCAGTACTAGTCGTGCAACAAAGTGCATCGACCGCCTGCCCCCTGATAAATGTGCATGCGGCAAACAATGCGAATTACTCGACTATTACCGTTAAATCACACAAAACGTGTTTCACCCTTCCACGGGGCATCTTCCGGAGTTATGTTACACCGATTAGTGCCAAACACAGAGTCTTAAAAAATTCAATTTTTTTATTGTTGACTATGTCGCTTTAGATATTGTACTGTCAGAATTTAATGACATATCGTATTCCAATAGGTCATATATCATAGTGATCACTTTATAAATGTGTAATGTGCAACTTTATAAATGTATAATGTGGTAGCTCAGTGGAAGAGCAAAGATACTTGCGATATTAAGTCGCGGGTTTGATTCCCGCGATACAGTCTTATATAATTCACACTTTGTGAATTCATTATATTCTAACTGCAAGGAAACAAGTTTAAGTTCAAGTCTAGAAAATAAATAAGATGCTGATGTAACCTGGGGCTTCTTCTGTTTTGTTTAAATTACTTAACCCGTGTAGAATTCCTTTATATTTGCTTTAATATATAAAAGGTAAACTCCACAATTAAATTTCTTCCGTAAATTCCTTTACATCTCAACGAATTTCTTAAACTGTTATATCTTGATACAGTTTTTAAAGGATGTTTCTTTCTTAAAGCATTCTGAATTTGATTGTGAAATAGTTTTGCTTAAAGTAAAATCTCATTAGTAATATTTGTGTTGTGAAGCGAAGCGAAAGGTTTTTTTCTTTAGGCTTTTTAATTTGTGTGTATAGCTTGGTATGGACATATACAGTTAACTATCATCATTTCTTCATCAAGACGTATCGCATACATGGATTCACAGGCGATTCCATGAAAACGTCGTCTACATTTAAAGCAGAAATTCTCTGATTGTTGTATAGACTTTAAAGCCTGTTCCGGTGGACAGTCTGCAGTATAGTTTGATTTTTTTGTAATTGTTTAGTGTGTAATTGTGTTTCTCTCTGTGTTTGGCACTAATCGGAGTAACATAACTCCTGAAGATGCCCCGTGGAGGGTTGAAACACGTGTTGAGTGATTTAGCGGTGGTAGTTGTGGAATTCGCATTGTTTGCCGCATGCGCATTTATCAGCGGGCTGGCGGGCGGTGTACTTTGTTGCACGACTACGACTGCATGTGCGGAATGAACTTCCACAAAATAACGCCTAATTCCATTAAAAGTAATTGTGTTTGTTTGTGTCAGTATAGTGTGAAATAAATTCAAACTTATATTAAGTTTTTTAATTGTATTTAATTAGTAAAGATTCAAATTGAGTACTACTACAAAACAAAACAGCTGTCTGTTCAATGAGTAATATTTATATATAACAGGTTGTCAAATATCTCCCTTCCGCTTTTTTGCTCTTTATTCAATGCTTTATAAAAAGTGTTACAGTGATCGGATTTAGTTCAAATATGCGCCGTTTTTTTCGATAATCTGTTTCCATCTAGACGGCAACTTTATAATACCTCCCTCGTAGAAGCCCCCCTCCTTATTTGCGAAGAACTCGGACAGCCACTTTTCACAAACCTTTTTTGAGTTCAACTTCACACCACCAAGAGCGTTCGCCATGGACAGGAACAGGTGGTAATCACTTGGCGCTATGTCCGGGCTATATGGTGGATGTGATAAAACCTCCCATCCGAGCTCCCGTAGCTTCTGACGAGTCATCAACGAAGTGTGTGGTCTGGCGTTGTCCTGGTGGAACACTACACCCTTCCTGTTGGCCAATTCTGGACGCTTTTGGTCGATCGCCTGCTTCAAGCGGTCCAGTTGTTCGCAGTAGATGGTAGAATTAAGCGTCTGGCCATATGGGAGCAGCTCATAGTGGATGATTCCCTTCCAATCCCACCAAACACACAGCAAAACCTTCCTGGCCGTCAATCCCGGCTTGGCCACTGTTTGGGACGATTCACCGGCCTTCGACCACGACCGTTTTCGCTTGATATTGTCGTATGTGATCCATTTTTCGTCGCCAGTCACCATCCGCTTTAAGAATGGGTTGAGTTCGTTCCGTTTCACCAGCATATCGCAGGCGTTGATTCGGTCCAGAAGGTTTTTTGGCGTCAAATCATGCGGCACCCAAACATCAAGCTTTTTTTTGGATCCAGCCTTCTGCAGATGGTTTAAAATGGTTTGGTGACTAACTCCCATCTCCTGGGCGATGTCACGAGATGCCACATGCCGGTCTAACTCGATGTAGTCCATGATTTGATCGGTATTTGTCGTCACAGGTCTTCCGCCGGCTGGCTTATCCATGGTGTCGTTTTCGCCGGCTCTGAATCGTCGAAACCATTCCTCCGCGGTTCGAAGTGATAGAGTACCATCCCCCAAAACACCATTAATCTCACGGAACGTTTCTCTAGCGGATTTGCCTTTAACGAAGGAAAACTTTAAAATAGCGCGAATTTCGGCGTTAGTGAACTCCATGTTTACACGTCTATAACTGTTGAACGCAATATCCAAACTAATCATGCATAGCGTCGTTTTGTAGGTTATGTCAAGACCTTTCAAATTATGTATAGTATTGCCAGATACGAGCTCTGTAGCGCTTTGTACATAGCCGCGAAATTCAAAAGACAAAAAGGCGGAAGGGAGATATTTGACAACCTTTTATATATGTCTCCAAAACGACTTTCATGTTAATAGTCAAGATAAGGATTCAAATTGCATCCAAGTTATATCGTGTGAACCCAAAACTTACATATCTCGAGGCTAACATCTCTACTGTTCTAAGTTAACTGAAGTTATAAATTACATTACGTGTTGACGATGTTACTGAATTTTATTATAATAGATTCTTATTTTGAATTAGGATTCTTGTTTTAGATGGAAAAACTATCCGACATGATAGAATTGGAGGAAGTTGAAGTGGCGATGAAAGAGGCTGAATGCAGGCTGCTTTCAACCAGTCCTTTTGAAAACCTGTGGGTAGGCCTATGTCTAGTAATCTACGTTCCAAATCTGAAATTATGATGTTAGTGATTTGGGAAATTTAATTCCAAATTCAAAATGTCTTTATTAAAGTAGGAATTTTAATACGCTTTTGAATCGTCGGTTATTTTAACAATATATGTGATAAGCTACCATCTGCTCAGAATAGTTTATCATGTGTAAATTATTATATAAGGAGACCACGACAAAAAAGAAGACATTTTTATAAGGTTTCTATTTTTGTATTTTACCAGTGCAGACTCTCTTGTTCTATATATGAGCAATGCTTAAAAAGAGCAACGAAATTCCCTCTCACTCTGGTTAATATTAGTCGGAATTAAAACAGTTTGGGGGTCGATGTGAAAGTTTAGTACCGGGGCGAGCGGCTAAATTGCAACAAGCTTTTCTCACTCTGGCTTCATGACAGCCAATTTGCGCCTTGTGTGCCAGCGACTAAATAAATTGCAGTACCCACTACCCACTACCCTCGCGTTAAATTAAAAAGCGTGGACTTTAATATCCTTTATAATAATTGTGTAAAATTGGTAAAGATACAACGTATTGTTACCCATATGCGTAATATATACCTAGAATTCTACAAAAATGTAGTAAAATATACAAAAGAAAAGAATAATACTCAGAAGTAATTCAAAAAGGGCCAAGCAAGTTCAAAAGCTAGTCATAAATAAAGCAATATAAGTCTAGTAAATAGGAAGAGATAATAAAATAGCTAGAGTTGAATAAAAACAGAACTAGAAATGTCTAAAAACTGTGATAATGTAGCAAACTGTAGCGTAGAAGATGAAAGAAGAAAGGTGATGCATGGGTGAGGATCTTAATGTGAATAAAGATAAAGATTGTGAAGGATGGAAGAAGAATGTGAAATATAAGAATAAAATGAAAGAAAAACGTTACTTGGGTTGTAACGTCCCTGCCTCAAACATGGCGGAGGAACGAGAGGTTTCCAAAATAGGGGAGTTCATGTAAAAACACACGTAGGTAGTGAGATCTTCGTTGGCACAGAGTATTATTGAACTCTTATAGATATAGAGCTGTTCTATTGTCAGTTTGCTTTTTAAAAATAGTTTAATGTTGTTACGTACTGTATGTTCTGACTCGGAAAGAAACACCATTGGTTCACAAGGAGTCCTTAATTCACAAATCAGATGGTCACCCTACTTTAACACAAAGTATACTTTCGTTTAGTCCAAACTTCGCTTCCAAATCGCTCAAGGTATCACTGTCCAAATAACTCACCAAATAGTCACTTTGTATCACTGATCGTAGATCTTAATCTTGTAACTCGAAAAACAACACTGAACTGTCGACATGGGGAGATCACTTATACTACGGATAAGGTTCTAGTAAGTTTGAGATAGTATTCGGTTAGAATTTCCGAGAATCATAAGAAAAATCTATAAATAACTTCAAGGTCACGCGTGTTTACAGCACTTCTTGATCTTAGGGTTCAGTGTTTATTGTTTAGAGGGTTCTGTAACTCGTGCTTTGAAACAGTATTAAAAATAAAATACGAAAAAGAGATAAATTATAAACCAGATGTTAACTTTCATGGATCTTTCAATATCAATAAGATTCACAATTCATCTTATTTGAGGTTAGTCGAGCCATTTTGATGGTTCACACTTCGTAATTAATATAAGCTGTCAAACCAGTGCCAAGCACAAGTGCAAAGCCAAATTGGTTCAGAAATGGCAAAAGTTTTTACAAACGATCCGACTTGTCCGGGCTATACTTTTATATCTTCTCCGTCACCTGTTGAAATTATATATATATATATATATATATATATATATATATATATATATATATATATTTGATCGCAGATTTTAAGCGATGATGACGTCTACAGGGGTTCATGCAAGAAGAAACCCATTGAATCTTGACTTGAAGATTCCCTAGAAAAACGGTCGTGCAAAAAAAATGTTGGAATTATTAAATGTAATTGTAATAACAACAGGCATGCATTCTAATGTCTCTGGACTATAGAATCTATTAAAAAGCACATGTAAGATCAGGCCTACTCGAAATAAACAATTTTGTATTTTAAGAACACAGGCTAAAATATTTTTTTATCTATTGTGGGATAGTGACTTTGTTTTTATTTAATAATTTTTTCATGTAATATTTTTATTTTTTTGCTCCTCCTCTGATTTCATTCCTTTATTTTCTTTCTTTCTACAATTCTTCTTTCTTTAACTTTCATATCTATTTTTCCTTTTATTCCATACTATTCTTTCCTCTCCTCATACCTTAACTATTACAATTTCTTTATTTTTATTCTATATCACATTTTTTATCTATTCTAGGTGTACATTTTTTTAAGTATTAATTAATTTATTTATTTAAAATGATGAATAACCACACTATAGGTAAGTAGAATACTGATTTTGGTGTATTTGAATTTAAACAAATTAAAAATAAAAATTTTTTTTCGCTTCTGGGCAGCCCCGGAGCTAACAGCTGATTTAACTTACTGATTTTTCTTTATTGAAATTGTATGATTTTGGTAGTGTTTTATAGCCTAACTTCAGTGTAATTGCATACATAAGTAGTAATAATTACAATAACAAAATATTTATTAAATTTACGTAAATTTAATTGTGAGTTGTAAGTGTTAGTTGTGTGAATGACAGGTGTTTGTCGGCGTAAGATTTATATAAATTTCCCTGTAAGTATACGTAATTATAATTATTTTTGATTAGTAGAAGCTATAGGAACTATTAAACGTTGATGTAATTGTGGTTTCCTTGTGTAAATTGTGTAAAATATTGTAATTTCTTTTGTGCATAAACTACCCGTTACTTACATTTATTAATTCAAATCGTTAACTTAATTCGTGGATTCTTTTGTTATTTCTTATAAATTCACTGATAAGATGACTCGTAAACCATTTGCCCGTCAGGAGGAGTCCAAGATCCAACTGACACTACAAGAACTAAAGATTATTAAGGATTTATGTGTCCAATTTTAAAAATTATAATTCTTTTACGGGTTTGCTCTTTGTTTTAATAATTTTCCGGATGTTAGTCTTGTCTTTAAATAAATCAATATTAAAAAAAAAACAACTGACATCTGGGGCGTTTCGCTTAGTATTGTAAGCTCCTTAATAGACATTCTGATTGCAGATTAAGTTCTATTTTTGAATTGATGTTGATTGGGGCGCGTTTTCTGACCTGATCAAGTACAGTAAAGTAACTCCGATGTTTAAGTCAGATAGTACTCGAGACTCCACAAACTTTAGATCAATTTCAGTACTACCTTTAGTAAATATTTTTGAAAAGCTGATACTTGGTCAGCTGCTTGGTTATTTTAATGATAGCAAACTGCCCACCAAGCAATTCGGGTTCACTCGTGAAAGGTAAACATCTGATGCTGGGGTCAAACTATTAGAAAGTGTGTCGGAGCTAGGGAGAAGCTACGCGATGCCTTTGGAGTATTTTGTGACATATCTAAAGAGTTTGTGTTCAGCTAGAAGCTACACCACTGCTTTGGATCATCTCATCTCATCATCTCATTTCTGATCTTAATTATAGGATTCATTAAAAAATGACAAACCCCACTGAGTTTCTTGCTAGTTCTTCTCAGTGAGCGGCGCGTTCCGCTTTTAAGCAGACTATTATAAATGATTGTTATGATCTTAACAATAAAAAATATAACTTTTTGGTAAATTTCGTAAAAAGTTTTTCCATCTAAGGTTTGAAATATTATATCTATCTGAGCCAAGAAATTACGTTTCATCATTCTTTAGCATTCGAGTGAACCGTTCAAGTTTTATTAGTGAAGTTAAAATCAATTTGAATGGATTGCGTCGTATAAACACAGCGGCCTAAGCTTCAACTTAGGCAAGTTCTTCCGTCGCATTCCAGTGCTTTGATTGTTTCTCGTTCGAAAGGTAAATGAATTTCTCTTTTGTTTGCTTAATTTAAAATTTGTGTTAAGGTTTATTTTAAGTGATTTATTAATACAGAAGTATATAAAGTTTTCTCTTTTTATATAAGTTATTAGAACGTAATAAAAGTTTCATTCAAGTAATATGTATTTCGTTTACTTTCGTATTGTTTTATTGTTTTTTTTATAGATAAGTCTAATAAAAAAACAAAGAAAGGTTGACAGTTTTTCAAAATTGACTCGTCCTATTTTTTAAAAAAAATTGCTGTACTCTTTTTTATAGAACCTTTTTAATTATTTGAAATTAGACATTTTTTAGTAATCTATTGTTTAAAAATAATAAAATTGGATAGAAATAAAAAATGAATAACGTATTAAGTGTAAAATCTCATGATTTTGTCAGGGTCTCAAAGTAAGGACCTTGTTAAAATCGGAAGAATACTTCCAATCAGTCCTAATGGAAATCTATAGGGGAGGGGGGGGGGGGTATATGTCCAGCTGTGGACAAATGCGAAATGATGACGATATAGGTACGATTTAAAAGCTTTAGACGATAAATACCAGAAATATCAAACGTTTGATGAAGTAATTAAATTAAAATTATTACTCGTACCTGATAGGTAAAGGCGGTTTCACACCGACCGCAAATCGCAGAGCGACCGCACCATGATGTCGACCGCGCCGCATGCCCCTCTGTGTGAATCAGCGATGAAGCACGATGATTGGACTGAATTATAATTTACAAATTCACGAGCCGTTTTGTGGTTATATAGAGGGAATTGTTTAAATGTAATAGATATTTGATCTAACTATACAAGCTTGTTGCATACTAGCCGTGTCCAAAATTTCCTTCGTGTCGAATTTTACAAAAATTATTTAGTTCAGTTATTTGTCCTATAAGAATGTTTCTAAAAATAAGTCTAAGTTACTTTTTATTACATCAGTTAGCCAGTATAAGTAAAATATTTCAAAAACAGCCATTTATTTTTGTTTTTTACTAACTATGCCTGCGAGTTCTTCCATCTGGAATTTAAAAAGGAATTTTTAGTTCATTTTTTCGTTTAAGAATTTATCTCAAATAAAAGCAAGTGCCGTCAAAATCGGTTCAACCACTTCTGAGATTAGCCGGAACAAACAGACAGATATACAAAAATTAATTATAATGTAATTTTGGTACATGAACCGTATATATATATGTATCTATGTAATAGTTGAACTATTTGTTTCAAGAATTTAAAATTAAAATAATGTATAAAGTTTCAACTCTGTTTTACAAATCTTAATTAAACATATATTAATAAAAAATCAATACTTTGATAATAAAATAATTTTTCTCGAGTGAAATGTATAAGTAATATTTATATAAATATATATGTTACGTTGTTAAGTAAATTTGGTAAAAAAAAAAAAACAAAATAACAAATTTATTTTAAATATTAATATATGTTTAATACATATCTTTAGAAATCAATTACCGGTTTAAACCGGATTAAACTGGTTTGTATTAAACATGGTAATGCTACCTATTTTAAATTGTGTTACTTAAACTTATTTACTTATTTAAGGCGTCTTAGGAGCTTCTTAAGTTCGAGTATTAGCTTAAGCTCCTGCAATGGAGACCGACGCAGGTGTTTCAGGGGAAGATGACTTTTTAATAACCTCTCAAAGTCCACCTTTTATACGGTAAGGCTTTAGAACTATTTGATTAGAGGACTCTGGAGATGAAAGTTATTCTTGTTTGCTTCGAGTAAATTAGAGCAGAATTTATGTTATAGTATACAGTAATACCCCGCTTTACGCGAGGGATACGTTCCAATAAAAATCGCGTTAACTGAAATTCGCGTATAACGAGGTTTATGATTAAACATAGTCAAAAATTATTACAAAAAAAAAACAAATCATTTTAATCAATCACTTTAATTCTAGGAACACTTTATGCAATACATACACTTATTTTTTACGGAAAAATACATCTATTGTCTTTTGGGTGACGTTTTGTTTACGTTCTTGTAAAATACGTTCATAACACCCAACACTGTTTTTAATTGTTTGACAGATGGTCAAGACACCATAGAGAAGTTGATGACTACGTTATATTTATACGCACTCTTTCACGTAATTCGAGGCATTTGAGCGCGAAATTTGCAATTCGCGTTAGTGAAACCGCGTATAACGGGGTCGCGTAAAGCGTGGTATTACTGTATTTGTGAATGTATTATAGGTGTAATGTTATATGATTTAATTTATTATTATTGGACATTATATTTTATCGAAACTACAGTAAAATATTAAAATATTGTGTCATATAATTAAAGTTTATCAAATGTTTCGTCGAAAGACATTAAATAGAGGTTACTTTCTATCGGACCTATTGGAAGTCTATGGGGTTAAGCTTTTGACACTCTTCTGTCAGGTCGCGTACGCAGTATGGTCAAATTAGAATTTTACACGAAATTTACCTGATGAAGTTGAAAGCGTGGGCTTATTTAATCAGATGAATTGTTATGATAGTCCACTAAAAAGGTCCCTGAAGTGGTATAGGAAACTGGATAATAAACTTTTACTAAATACTGGTGTGTTAAATAGATTTATTTAATTAAAAAATGTAACGTCGACGAGAATCAGTATTAAAGAATTTCGAAAGGAATTGGCGATTTACTTAACAAATTGCAAGGAAGAAAGTAAATTTGTAATAATGTCACTCTCGCTCTCCCTCAAATCACTCATCTGTTACGTAAAAACGCAAATATAACTTACACGTAAGACAGGATATAATAAAAATAGCTCACGTGACTTTGATTGGCAGTAGGGGAGGAGGTGGCATATAAATAACAAAGCGGTGATGAACTGAGCCAACCGTTCCGTGAACTCGTTTCCGATGAAGCTGTAAAAGCCGCAAGGCTAACAGCAAAAACATCACATGAGACAATAGACAATAGGACTGTGATCGCTCGGTGTTTGGCACTAATCGGAGTAACATTGCTCCTGAAGATGACCCGTGGAGGGGTGAAACACGTGTCGAGTGGTTTAACGGTGGCAGTTGTGTAATTCGCATTGTTTGCCGCATGTGCATGTATAAGCGGGCTGGCGGGCGGTGCACTTTATTGCACGACTACTGCTACATAGCGGAAGTAGCTATATATTAGTCCTTTTCTAACTGAATTAGATATGATGTGGTCCGCTAATGGACTAACGTCATCGATGTATCTTGAAGAATTGGTCTTCTGACTTAACATAACCTATAGGGCGGAAAGGTTCTCGATTGGCGACCAAGCTAGATGAACAAAACCTATCATCATGGAGATCTTTGGGCTATCGGCTGAAATTATGATGATTAGCTAAAAGACTAAACATTCTCTGCTTCCTCGCACACGGGTTGCGGTTAGTGTTTATATAGCAGATCATAAATAAACTTGGTACGGAAATCGAAAACTTTTGGGAAACACGCTCCAGTTCTGTATAAAACTTTGATCTCTTGTCCACGCTTCGATTCGTGTGCGTTGAGTCGAAGAAATCTTTCGTATATCTCTTATTTCGTATATCGACGTGAAATAATACGGGTTCGTCGCCTTGTGGTGAACCATTCGGAATTGTGACTTTTGATTTGTTTTCGTGTAATATATATTTGTCTATTCGATTTATTGGTTTTTTATTACATTTTCCTGTATTAAACGACTTATAATCCGTTTTTTATTTACTACTACCATTTATTATCGTATTAATTTTTTACACTACTTTCTTGAGACAATATTACTTTAGACAATAAAGTGTATATACATATATACTTACTTACTTACTTATTTACTCCGCTGGCTCAGTGACCCAAAATGGGTCTTGGCCTCCGAAGCGAGAGACTTCCACTTTCCTCTATCTTGCGCCATCGTCTGCCATTGGTTGACATTCAATTCGCGCAAGTCTGCCTCAACGCGATCGATCTAGTGATACCTGGGTCTACCCATATATATATATATATATATATATATATATATATACTCTATGGAATAACTACTATGTAGTTTTTACTCAAGTTCACCCAGATTGCAACGGAGAGGACTATGTCTGTAGTTACGCTGTGAGATTGAATCAGAAATGACATCCGAAAGAAAGAAGAAACAAGACCATGGAAATTGCTGGAAGAATTGGTCGTCTCGAAGTGACAGTGGGCGTGGCACATTCCCCATCCAACTGATTGTAGTTGGGGCCGAAAGATTCACGAGTGGCGACCACGAGCGACGGTTGATATGGTTAAGGTGGCAGGCCGCTGAATGTGGGCAGCTAAGGAACGGTGGCGGCCCTTTGATGGAGACCTATGCACTGCAGCGGGCGTCCATCAGCCGAAAAGAAGATGATGAAGTTTGCTTTCCATCATCATTTCTTTCTCTTCGCTATGTCCTATGTTCTTCGTTTGAAATCAGAGCTCAACATGTTCGATATAAATAAACTATTTAATTAAACAAAATTAAAACATAGTTTCACTCAAATAAAATAATAAATATTTCACAATAAGTATATCAGGGGAATACGGCGACAGCGTTCCCGTGGGGAACGAAGTCTTCTGTTCCAGGACATGATGACAGCGACGCGGATTTTCCACAGAACTCTCTATTTATATAAGCAACGGAAATAAATCCGACTTTATGACTAATTTAGTCTACCTCTCTTTTTTTAAAAACAGATGTTTATATAATGTAACAAAACAATTACAAATTGCTATATGCTCCGTTTGTACAGGGTGCTTGTTTTTAGATGTAAAGGCTATATAGAGGTGAATGTATAGCTTATTTGACACATATTTCCTGTCATCTAGGAGTAGAAAGTCTCCAGGGAGAGATCGTAAAGAATAATTAAAATTAATGTTTTTAAGTCAAGTGTGAATAGGTTTCTTCTAGGCAAGAAGGCGGCATCAGGTGAGACAGAAGACAAATGCTTTGTCTATGGTCAATAAAAAATGTAATAATTCGAATTTTAAAAATCTCCTCTTGCTGTATCATCATTAGATTATTTATTTATCCGGAAGTCAATGATTTTCATAAAATGTACCGTTACTAGGTTTTTGCGCATTCTTCCTCGTTTATGGCCAAATCTTTCACCTAACAGGCCGTTCGATTGTGGAATGATTTACCGCTGAATATAAGAGGTGCTATTACCTATTTTCAAGAAAATGGTTAAGAACGATTTATTAGGTCTTTAATTATCTATCTCTTAATTCATTTCTTTTTCTTCTTCTGTTTCTTTCTGAGGCAAGTGCGATCGAACCAATACTGATCGAAGTCATTTAGATGTTTTTATTTATAATTGTATTATATTTATAATATGTATTATACCTTATTTATTATAAGTATATACGTTATATACGTATGTATGTATGTCTATGTATGTTTATGTTCGCTTGTTTGTAAATATGTATTTTTTGTACACGTAAACTACCCATTATTAGTACTTTTACCTTTTCCATACTATGGTTGTCTGTAAGAGATTGCCTTGTGTGATAAGACCGCCCATTGTTCTTTTTTGTATGTTATTGTAAAACTTATTAAATGTATCTTAACGTGTACAATAAAGAATATTAAATAGATAAATAAAAATAAATTAATTGACAGCAAAAAACTATAAAATCACCTCTATAAACTTTTACTTGTAAAACCAATTACACTAAGTAATTTTGATAAAAATCAACCGAAATAAAATCAAATTTGTATTGATAAATATGTAACAATACTTATTCTACAAAAGGCAGATTTGATATTCAATTTTTGTGTTCGAAAATAGTTTTTCTTGCGAGAAATTATGTTAACAAAATATATCAAGATGGCCGCCCTGAAAGAGCGCTCCGTCACCTGTTACGTCTGATTTCTCACTTCCGACTTTATCTTCGGTTTTATTCCGACATTCCGTTATTGGAAGAATGAACCGCAACGTATTTATTACAAAGTTTCTGATATGGGATTAAATGTTTAAATTTATATTAACTTTTTTTAAGATCGTAGATATTAAATGCTTGCATATCTGGACAAGTGTTGAATCTCCATAACTCGCGGATTTTGAATATTTAATGGAATCACAAACATAGACTTAGTTTACTGCACGGTCATTCCTATGACGTGCTGCATACCTGTAGCAAAGGATTGCGGATGGATGTGTTGGAACGGTTAGAAATAATAACGCAAGACACGCAGGTATTGGAACTATATTCAACGAGCAAGTCAATGTTTCTTCAGAAGTGGCTAAATATTGGTTCTTTTCTTACTCGCGGATTTTGATAGATGCGGATATTCATGGCTCTGTGATCTTGATGTCTCATAGATTTTAGCAGTTGAAGGGTGTTCATAGTCCGTGGAACATTATAACTCGTAGATCTAGCTCTATCTAGCGTATTTTTTTATGTTACGGATATCAAGACCATAAAGATCTTTCTAGCTTGCTGACTGATTTTAGCTTGTAGGTCATGATAGCTCCCGGACCTTAAAAGTTTACAAATCGTGGTAGCTGGCGTATTTTGTTATGTTACGGACCTTAAAACACGCAGATCTTTCTAGCTCGCTGACATTTTAAGCTTGCTGGTCTCGATAGCTTGTGGACCGTAATAGCTTACAAATCGTGATAGCTAGCGTCTCTTATGTTACAGACAAAGTTCTAGAAAAAAATTACATTTGCCACTGCGGTCTGCATTTGCAATGTAGAGAAATACATTTCGAAGACAGTGATTGATAGTTTGAATATCAATGTTATTCAAATGGCTAATCGTGTCACTTGTTCCCTTGTTGGCAGAGCGTCAACGCTATTTATAATAGGAAAATGTAACTAATCACGTTGTGTGTTAAAAATCATTACATTGGGCGCTTATTTCATTAAGTTTGAATTTATTATTATTTGTTAACATAAAAGGTGTGGCAAGTCAGCCGGTATCTTTTTAGCAGATGGACGCCCATTGCAAGGCATTGCTTCCCAAAATATCGTCACGATCACCGCTCCTGTGCTGCCGCATCTAGCGACTTCCTGCAACCTAAACAATGTCGCCAGTCCGCTGCTCGTGGTCGCAACTTTGGGCGCCAACGTCCATCGGGTGTACAAGCGATGAGCCCAGACTAATGCCACTTCAAACGGGACGCCCATTGCAAGGCATTGCTTCCCAAAATATCGTCACGATCACCGCTCCTGTGCTGCCGCATCTAGCGACTTCCTGCAACCTAAACTATGTCGCCAGTCCGCTGCTCGTGGTCGCAACTTTGGGCGCCAACGTCCATCGGGTGCACAAGCGATGAGCCCAGACTAATGCCACTTCAAACAGGACGCCCATTGCAAGGCATTGCTTCCCACAAATATCGTCACGATCACCGGTCCTGCGCTGCCGGCATCTAGCGACTTCCTGCAACCTAAACTATGTCGCCAGTCCGCTGCTCGTGGTCGCAACTTTGGGCGCCAACGTCCATCGGGTGCACAAGCGATGAGCCCAGACTAATTTCACTTTAAACGAGCAATTCTTCGAGCTACGTCTTTGTTCATAGTTCTTCTGCGGATCTTATTTTTGATTCGATCTCAGCGAAACTCCAAGCATAGCCCTCTCCATTACTCTCTGGGTAAACTTGAGCCTTCTCAAGAGGACCGTCGTAAGTGACCAAGTCAGCCAGTATAAGATAAATAAATGTATGCAAAGAAAACGAAATACGAATGAATAATAGATTTTGACTTGAAGTATATCGTTATACTTGACAGGTGAATCATCATAAAAGTTAACAAAGGCAATTTCCGCCGCAAGCGAATTTCTCGACGTATTTCTTTCGCACGATGTGATTTCTGAACGGATAACGAAATGAAATTTTATTTCATCATTTCACAAGGTAGGCAAATTTGAAAAGTTTTCTTGTATATTGTCCTAGATTTATAATTCAACATTTTAAATTTACCGTTACGGTTTTAAAAATTAATTTATAATTTGTAAATGGAATATAAGAATCTGACTTTTGCTTTTTATTTAAAATAAAAAACCTTATGTTTATTTTAAATGATTATTAATAAATAATTATGTGTATCTAAGAAAGGGACTAATATATTGCTACTTCCGCTATGAAGCAGTAGTCGTGCAATGAAGTGCATCGCCCGCCAGCCCGCTGATAAATGCGCGTGCGGCAAACAATACGAAACACAACTACCAACGTTAATTCACTCAACACGTGTTTCACCCCTCCACGGGGCATCTTCAGGAGTTATGTTACCCGATTAGTGCCAAACACAGAGACATGAGTTCTGTTACTTGGTCTCTTTCGATGGATATAAGGCTCGAGGTCATCCAGAGAGCAATTGAGAGGTCTCTGCTGAGAATTTTTAATCAGAAATGAGGTCTACAGAAGAACTTTATTAATTTAAAATTTATTATTGCTTACTATACGTCGCTAAATACCAAGTTTTTGACTTGTCGCATTCAAATTGAAACAGATTAGTTATAAATAGCAAAAAACCATCAATGTTTTTGCTGACATATGTAGCTAACTATACAGATATGCTTTTAAAGCTTCTACACATATATCAATCATCCTGTACATCTAAAAGTAAGGTAATATTAAAATATTGTTTCAAATTTATTACATTCTACTTTGTATGACATTAGTCTGGTTTTACAAAACATTAAATCAATATTTATATTTTTGAAAATATAACAGAATTTTAGAAATGGAGTGGCGTTAATAATCCGATCCCACAACCCGCTCATTATGCCTTCAATTAAAATACAATTTGTAGATCCAATATGTCCGCTCTAACCGATGCCATTGGAAAAGACCACGGATGTTGCTGGTCTTTTCCCGAATATAAGAAAGTGTTCATTATGTATTTTTTTTTGTGATTTTACTCCAGCGAACTGGGAAATAGGTCCGCGAGCAAGCAACAGCTGTTCAAGTCCGCAAGCTATTATTAGCTGCAAGCTAAAAATGTCAGCGAGCCAGAAAGATCTACATGATCTTAATATCTGTAACAAAAAAAAATACGCTAGATAGAGCTAGATCTAAAAGCTATAACGTTCCGCGGGCTATGAATATACTGCAACTGTTAAAATCTATGAGATATCAAGATCACAGAACTATGAATATCCGCAATCTATCAAAATTCGCGAGTTATGGAGATTCAACACTTATCAAGATATGCAAGCATTTAATATCTACAATCTTTAAAAAATATATTAATAAAAAAAGATAATATAAATTAAAACATTTAATCCCATATCAGAAAATTTGTAATAAATACGTTCCAGTTCATTCTTCCGATACCGGAATGTACAAATAAAACCAAAGATAAAGTCGGAAGTAAGAAATCAGGCGTAACAGGTGACGGAGCGCTCTTTCAGGGCGCACATCTTGATATATTTAAACTTACGTAATTTCTCGCAAGAAAAACTCTATTCGAACACGAAAATTGAATATCAAATCTGCTTATTTAATGGAATCAGGCGTTACCTCGCGGAAATCCATCGTAAGTAAGAAAAGGGCCAATATTTAGCCACTTCCGCACATGCAGCAGTAGTCGTGCAATGAAGTGCACCGCCCGCCAGCCCGCTGATAAATGCGTGTGCGGTAAACAATGCGAAACACAACTACCACTGTTAATTCACTCTACACGTGTTTAATCCTTCCACGGGGCATTCTCAGATGTTAGACCGACCAGTGCCTAACACTGAATGTACTCACTTACTCATGCTGCATAGCGGAAGTAGCGGAAGTCGGAAATTTTGACAATCATTGGAGAAGACATATGCCTTGTAGTGAGTATCAACCGACTTGTGTAGTGATGAATTCAAATTTTGAAAAAGATTTTTTCTCGTGTATATAATTATATACCTCACAGAAATTACCATCTAACTTATTTGCTATTAAGTAATTTAACTTTAACTTAATTTACTAATCGACAATATATAAAGAATGTGTCCATTTACACTTTTTTTATTGACTCTATTACAAGTGAAGTTGCTCTATTATTATTTTCTTTTTCATTTAATTCACTATTACACTTGCACTTCACTCTGCTGTATTATTAATACCTAATTTATAATTTATAAAGCCTTTGACTAATGTATAGGCTATACATAAAATACATTCAATCTTTTATAATCACATGTATCTTTTTTGCATTAGAATATAAAGTTTTATAGAAATTATCGTGACGTGATATCTACTTAATAAAGGTTTAATCTGTTTTGAATTTTCGTTGTAGTTGATTATAAACATATTTGTAAATAGATTTAAAAATTAATACGGTAAAAGGAACCTGTTAAGAGTTGAAAAAACTGAAGTCAAGATACCGCCTGTTCGCGACTGACTTTATTATTTAAAATCACTTTTTTTTGGTGACGTCTTCATCGTAGAGCGATGCAAGCTCGCGTTATAACCAAATGGTTTCCGTGAGGTCCTGGTGCACAACGTCTGCGAGCTGGAGATCTTGATGTAGAACAAGGAAATTTTGCACCGAGATCTCCCATGGTGTTTTCTAGAAAAAGTGGAAGACGATTATGGAAAGTTCCCACAGATCAGTATCTGTGTCACCAACGCAGCCAGGAGAACGAATAAACTTAGATTAAATAAGGCTATATAAAAGTTTTTAAAAAAAATATAAACAAGTTTTAAATGTTTTTAGAAAGTTCGGTATATTTTATGCAATAGTTCGTTTTAAATGCTAATTGAAGAAAGGATAATTGCAAGGTGTTTCGCTGTGATAATATTAACATCTAAAAAGGAGATGTGCTAGGAAGTAATTTTACATTTACTTAGTGTTGGAATAAATTTTTGTATTTCTTTATTTTATTAAATATTTTCTTGATATTTGGGGCAGACCTATTCCTTGCAGTAGGCGTCTATAAAAGATATGAGAGGAGTTTAATATGCTTTTGTTTATGGCATATACTCGTGTCTTCATCTGTACTCTGATATTTCTTTGTTCTTGGTTAAACCATTAAGTGCGTGCAATGTTCCTGAGAAACATTACTTCTAATGGCGCCTTCTTAAATCTTGATGTCACATGTTCACTTTACCCTATACTAGAGTTTCCCAGCCTGACAGGAGGGCAATTTGATTGTTAAGGGGGGCGATTTGATTAAGAAAAGGACCAATATTTAGCCACTTGCGCACATGCAGTGGTAGTCGTGCAATAAAGTGCACCAGGGTGGACGATTTGATTGTTATGAGGGGGGGAGGGCAATTTGATTGTGAACGGGAGCGATTTAATTGTTAAGGAGGCAATTTGATCGTTAAGGGGGCAATTTAATTATTAAGGTGGGCAATTTGAAAGTGGACTCGACACGAGTTTAATCTTTTCGCTTTAACATAAAGCCTGTATATGTTACAGGGGGGGGGGGGGTTATAATTTTAGAAAGGCTGAGATGGGTCATATAATATGAATATAAAACCAGTCAGGAGATAAACCGGGTGTAATACGAAATGAACACAACAAATAGAGTGCGCCATTTCTAGCGCCGGGATTTGTTCGACGTCGGCGGATGTCTAGACATCCGTTAGAAAGCTCTCTGCGCTATTGACTATTTGCAGAAATCCGCTGATCCTGAATGCTTGGACATTCGGAAAATGGCTATGTTTTAAATTATTTATTTATATATAATATATAGTTTTATTCTACAGGAAACTTAAAATTTGTATATTTTTATGTATAGTTGCTACTGTTACTATATATTTTTATATTGATTAGTTATAGATATAAAAGCTTCAACCCTTAAATGCATGATGATGAAAAACTGCAACATACCAATTAACCGTCTAATGAGTACTACACAAAAGTAATTGCATCTGCAACAATAGGGTCTTTAATAAATAAGTATAAATATATATATATATATTTTTTTCCCTGCGTTGTAGTGTATTTATCTGCAAGATATTTATTTTTTTAAAGTTTAAATAAAGTCTTGGATTTAGGGTTTAAATTGATGAATGTATAGAATGTGACAAATAATGATGAATGTCACCAAAAAGGCTTTAATAAAAGTCTTATACCTCTTCCCAATCAACAAGTGTGGTGATCACGCTAAAATGTATACTCGTTTACTTGCTTTGTTTCTGTCGATGTTGACGCTGTTGGCACGGGGGCTTATACAGCTTTGTCGGAACTGAGTTCATCGAACAATAGGGTTACATATATTTATATATATATATATATATATTCTTTGGGCCTATAACACCTGACAGTACAGCCTACATAGAGAGATATTAAACAATATTTAATATTAATATTTAGTTATACGAATTTTAAAAACTCTTACTTCCTATATTATTTATTATTAAAGCCAATTACTTCTGTATAGGGTGTACCGCACATAAAGTAATAATAAAAGAGCTTCATGCATCCCTTTAAATATTTTACATCTATAACTAATCATCCTGTATAAATATATTGTAATGTGGAGAAAAGTTTCATGAAATCTGTAATATGTTTTCAGTTTGGTGGCTGATATAAGATATGTTGTATCATGTTAAAACAATAACAACAGTAATATAATTAATTTTTGTTGACCTTTAACCATAGTCCACTGTTAGAAATAGGCTTCACTGCTTGATTTCTAAAAAGCGTGTAGAAGTCTCCTGCATTAGCGTCTTGATCACCTTGTGGGTCGACGTCTTACGCTTCGTTTTCTGGTCTGTGATCCTCGCTGTAGAACCTGAAGGCTCCAACTGCTACCTGCCCTGTGCACAGCCTATCCACTGCCTCCCCAACTTGTTTCAATTCGCTGGACTATATCAGTTTCTTTTTCTTTCTTTCCTCTACGCATCTCTTCATTACTTATTTAATAATTTGCTCAACAGTGGGTTTATGGACAGCTCTTATCAACAGATCTTCGTTCCGAGGCACTGGTAAATAATCGACGATTGTTTCTTTTACTAAAGTACGCATAATGAAATAAATAGACGAAGTAAAGGAAATTCATTACGAGTGTTCAAATATACATCAAATAATAAGGTTTTCGTTCAATTTCATGACATCTAGAATTCTCGTCCGCAAGGGCGGGCGGTGAGGAAAGGGCCCGTGTTGCTCCCGACAACAGAGTAGTTCAACCGAGTATATACCTTCACGTGTATAGTTTCTCATCGTGTGAACGTCGATGTAACTGGAATACAATCGTCTAGAGTATATTTTTAATTCACAGACCTCTGTTTCCTTGACCTCAATTTAGATGAAGCTGGAAAAGCTTAAATAAGCTAGACGGATAATGTCAATAACATAAAATGCACCTAAAATTCTTGTTAATTAATATATTTGCAAATGTAAATTTATTAACTTTATGTAATTTTTTTTTCTCGCCTCACCTTACAAGAATTGCATTTGTCTTATCCTAAATTCATCGCATTGCGGTTTTCCCGAGCTTCTACGGATTCGTTTAAATTGTTCAAAT
Organism: Battus philenor; assembly: GCF_028537555.1. Lineage (NCBI taxonomy): Eukaryota > Metazoa > Arthropoda > Insecta > Lepidoptera > Papilionidae > Battus > Battus philenor. The sequence continues at coordinate 13,569,143 of NW_027181676.1, read as the reverse complement.
TTGTTCTAAGCAAATGTTTTCGTAGCCATTGCAGCGGTTTTTGAGTTTTGTTATTTCTCCACTTTTAAATGTTGGTAATTTCAATTTCTATTTAGTGTTTGTTTTTTTTATCTATCTATTTATTGTTCTATATTTGTAAATATTTGATTTATATCAGTAAATTTTTAAATTATGACAAATTGTTTCATTTATTTTTAAAAAATATAATTGTTTATATATTAGTATATTTTTGTAATTAGTATATCTTGGACGGAAAAGTAATGTAGTTTCTGCGCATGTCTATATTTGATTGTCATTTTGTAGCTACGTACTTGAAAGACGTTGTATATTAGGTGGCAAAAGGTTGTTGATAACGAAGGTGAATATATTGTTGATTAGAAATAAAAACTTGTTAAAAATGTAATCGTGTGAATTTAACTTAAGAAAACGACATTACTTTCCGGTCCATCTGATGTATAAACAAAGAAAAAAAATAATGGAATTGATTAGTCAGAACTGAAATTGGTTGTATGGTATTAGGTTCTTATTTTTTTCAGCCAATGGATGTCACTGAAAAGCATATGTCTCCTTCCCGCCACCTTAACCATATAGACGGTCCACCTGGTCGGCTGAACGGTCTACTGACTCTTGGCCGCCACTCGAGAACCTGTCGGCTTCAACGGTCATCGGTTTTACGAGCGATGTGCATCGCCCACTGCCTTGGTTCTCCAGCGGATCTCCTCATTTTTGAAACTCCTTGCATTGTCCTCTCCATTGCTCTTTGGGTGACCGTGATCCTTCTTATAAGGTCAATCTTAAGTAACCACGTCTTAGATCCTTATGTCACCACGACACATGGCAACACACATTGGTCAAACACATTGTTCTACAAATATTCCGGTATTTTGGAGGAAAAGAGTTTTCGCGACTTCCCCAATGCCGCTCATTCGAGTTAGATGTTATTAGATTTTAATTACTTAAATAAAATTAAAATGATTGACAGATTATATTATTATCATATTATATAAAATATGAAGACTTTAAACATGTATCATATTAAAAATAAATCCCGGTATAATCAATACAGAGTAAGAAAAGGACTAATATTTATCCACTTCCGCACATGCAGTCGTAGTCGTGCAACAGAGTGCACCGCCCGCCAGCCTGCTGATAAATGCAGAAGGGGCTAAATATTAGTCCTTTTTTACTTAGGATGGACTTCCGTAAAATAACACCTGATTCCATTAAATATAATCAATACCATCTATAGCAGAGTATAGTATATGTAAGCATATTTTAATATGAATTTTGTTGTGTTCAAAAAAATTATATTATAAAATGAATGAATAATAAAATATTCCATCTGATACTAATGTAATAATGGAGGAATACAAAAGGGGTAGGCGACAGTAAACATAAATTTAGAGTTAGCAAACAAATTGTTTGTAATGGTCACTTAAGAATAACGGAAAAGGTTTTAGGGGTGAAATGAAAAAAAATTGCAGTAGTTACATAACATCATTAAGATATTATAATTAGAACCTGGTACCATGAGATCTAACACTAATCTCCGGCCACCGAGCAACAGAAGCTTTTTACATTCATCGAAGTTTTTCTTTGATGTATTCAAACATTTCCGTTCAGCAGCGAGCAAGTCTACTGCCTGTGTACCGTTGTTTTCATTTCAGACATTTCCAACGGTGTATTTTACCCCGTTGGAAATGCAGCAAGAATTTTCTCTCCAAACTAATTTAGAACATGCTCTCTTTGAAAATGTACGTTTTCTTTTAAAATATGCTAACATTCTCGCAATCGGGGCCAAATGTTATGCATGCAGCGAAAATATATTATGAAGTGTATTAAAATTAAAATAGAGTACACGTCTCTCTGGGTGATGCACTTTTAGACTGTATTAAAACTTAAACATATGCTACATAGCTCTGCTTGTCGTTCCATATTTTTTTAAAACTTTAAGATACAATAACACCGTATTATACTGGGGTTCCCCATAACACGATGTTTTTTTTATCTTTTACAAGCGAAGCATTTGACCTCTGTCCAGCCCAGAAGAAACCATTCACTCTTGTCTTAAAGACTTCTAGGTAGGTTGTTCTACTTCTTGGCTGTTCGCACTATAAAATTATTATCAAAACACTTAGTGCGGCTGGATGGAATTTCAATCGTGTACGGGTGTAGTCAATCCGTGTGTTTTGTTGTCCGATGGAAGAAAGGAGATGCGGGAATTATTTCTTTAAGAGTACTGCTGACGAAGACGGCGTAGACAAGATCTGTTGTAAAAAAAGGTCCCTGCCCTAGAGAAGGTGTACTATACTCATTGGTATAACTTAAACGTTGGGATCTTTGGAGACAGGATAACAAATTAGGAAGAGGTGAGAGGTGAGATCGGTGAGATATATATATATATATATATATATAAAAATAAATAATTAAAATGAAGGATCCTTTATTTTATTTCTTTACTTTATTTATTTTTTTGGAGATAAACAGTAACAAAAGGCAGTAAAAAATACTTAGAAACTTAGAAATATAAAATTAGTTACAATTGTTACCTTATAACTATCTCATTAAGAGCATTTAATGATTTATAGTCAAACAAAGAAAAATATTACTAAACAGTTATCAAAGATCCAGCGCATTCTGCATATCACACCGCAATAATTACGAGGAAATTCAAGGCTATATTCACATACAGCAGTTAACCAGTATATCAAATACTGTATTAGTTCTTGTGAAATTCCTTTTAAAAATTTACTCTTTTCGCAATTTAATTCACTACACACGTCTTTATAAATGATGCCATTTATTTTAAATCACCTCACACTGCTCAAGGTACTAGTTCTACCTGAATGGTCTCATTTGTCGGTGTAATAGTCCATGTTGGTAGACCGTTAGTCAAAGCATAGCGGAGACGTGGACTTATGACCTGTTTAGCGCCTTTAAGTGCATTTTAAAGACCAAGTTCTTTTCGAATAAAACCATATAAATCCTAACTTTGTACTAAAGAGTTTAAGCGATATATACAGGGTGATTAATAAATGTATGTTATATAGATATTCTCTATCAGTTAACTTCTGATAAAAATATACATAAAAAGGATATTAAGTGTTTCAGTCGATAGAAGCCTACTGCATAGGCCTCTCCCAAAAATATCTGTGGGGGCATATGCACTAATCGCCAAGCTTGGCAGGCGGTTTGGCGATCGCAGTGTGGTATTATGATACGCAGAGGACATTGCTGCCCATCTCCTGGAAACTTGTTTGTGAAAAGTGGAAATGCTATAATGTACAAAGTTTGAATATTAGATTGTATCCCGGGAGTCAAACCTACGATCGCAAGTATCGGATCTCTAACACTGAGCTACAACTGCCATTTAAATATTTAATGGAATTAATCGTTATCTTGTGGAAGTCCATGTTAAGTAAGAAAAGGACCAATATTTAACCACTTTCGCACATGCAGTGGTAGTCGTGCAACAAAGTGCACCGCCCGCCAGCCCGCTGATAAATGCGTATGCGGCAAACAATGCGAATTACACAACCGCCACCGTTAAACTACTCAACACGTGTTTCACCCCTCCACGGGGCATCTCAGGAGTTATGTTACACCGATTAGTGCCAAACACAGACTCTGTGAAATTGTCATTTAAAATTCCGAGGCGTTAGGAAGGCAGGCAAAACTTTTCTTAGGTTGTTAGAACTGTTTATAACATTTGCCTTTCATTTGTTTGTTAAAAGTTGGAATATCAGTTGGCTCACCCCGAACCGTATTGATGGATGTGAGTTGTTCATTAGAACGCACCCAAATTTATTATCTATGAACGCATCTGTTTTTGCATGCTCTTTCTTACACTCGGTACATTTCGCCCTCTCTCTGACGCGCCGCGCTACCGAGCGGACGTGTCGCTTCAACTGCTGTTCAACAAAGGAAATAATTGTAACTCAGATTGAGATTTCTTGTTCTGTGATATTATATTATAAGATTAGCCATCCGGCAAGTGTTTTTCTTTACATCGAATTATCCATTACGGGACGAGGGGCCTGTACTGACTACCTCCTCTTACCTTTGGTATCTCAAACGCGACAAATCTTCGTCGATGTCATACTGCATTGGTTCTTCGCGAATTTTTTCGCCTGATTTGTCTTCGATCGACTTTTGGCTATTCAGCAAAAGGCCAATGCAGGAACTGGAAGAAGCGTGAGAAAAAATGTTTTTTATCGATCGAGGATAACTTTGAAAGGAATGAAATTTATTTGGGAGAATGAATATAGAATTTATATTTTATTAATAAATTCATCTTACTTTTTGATCATAGTATTATATATACTTTATAATTGGTATTGTTTTTGAATTTTACAAAAGAAGTGAGTCATACGTTTGGCATACATTTTCATAATTAACATGTGAAAGTTACTTACAAATTGCCCTGCAGGGCATTGAGGCAGCCTTTTTGAGGAAATTTGCGAAGTCAGTTGTGTTCGCTTGGATGAACATGCGTGACGCAATGCAGTGCCGGGGTAGACCCGTCATGATTGTAAAATAATTTATACGAAATATTTAGAAATGATTTTCAAAAATGGATCACATAGGATCATTTACGGAAAACAAAGCAAAAAAATCCAATTTGATAGAAACTAGAATCGAATTGAGCTTTATTGAACTTGTATTTAAACTTACGTTATGTCGTAAGGACTACTGAAAAATAAAACTTAGTAGGGCCTATAACTTTTTTGACGATTGTATGATCATAATTTTTTTACTTAAAATTAGAACAAACAGAACAAAGAGTTGTATATATTACTGTGTTTCAAAGTATGCTCACGATAAATGTGTTTAAAAGTGAATTGTTCTAATTTTATGAAAAAAGGTAGTTTTTGGTAGAATAACTGTGGTAAATAAATTTCTTGTTTTTACAAAGAGATGAATCTACCGCTTCGATATTAAGTTTTGTTACATTAAATAATTTTCACGCAAATAAGAATCTAAAATAGAGTTGGTAACAATAACTTTGTTCCGTAAGCGACTTTTGGGCTTTGTCAGTTTTCATAACATTGCAAAACCAGCGGGGGTGGATCGCGGTGTAAAATAGGGCGGTAAATTTTCGAAACCACAATCGACTTGGCGCAATCTCTCCACAAAATAAACCACGCCCCGCTCTCAGGTGGTTTAAGACTCGCGGAGGCGGTTCTAAACCACAAGCGATAGCGGGATACTGTTGCACATTTTTCCAGGCCTATAAAATTAAAAATTTGTAAGTAACTTTGAATTTTTTTTAATAAACCTCGTAATGTTTTTTTAAATTTCCCCCACTATTGGGGACCTCTCGTTCCACCCCCTATTATGTTGGGATCAGGGTTTTGTTGGGGCAATAATTTTTTCAGTTCTCTTTTTAAGAAAAGGACCAATATTTAGCCACTTCCGCACATGCAGTGGTAATCGTGCAAAAAAGTGCGCCGTCCGCCAGCCCGCTGATAAATGCGCATGCGGCAAACAATGCGAATTACACGACTGCCACCGTCAAATCATTCTCTCTCTCTAAATAGTTCTCTTTTTATTTTACAGTTTCTTTTCACTTCTTTCACTCTTTAACGTTTGCTCTTTTGCATTTCTCATTTATCTTTTTTTCCTTTTTTTCTTCACCTTCTATCCTATATTCGGTCACTACAGTCTAGATTTATTTTATTTACTTAGATTGTTTATATATACATTTCTACAGTTTTTTTTACACTTATAACCAATCATACTGTATATGCATTTATATAACTTTAGTTAGGGGAAGGTCTGTCAACTTTATCAGAACCCGCTTATCACTGAGATCCCTCTGGTTCTCTTCTGAAGTACTTAAAATGACGACAGAGAGGCTTTCAGTGACAAGAAATAAGACATGCTAATGTATTTATTTATTTACTTTATTGTAGATAAACAGTAACAAAAGGCAATAAGAAAGTACAAACTTAGAAACTAAGAAATATAAAATTAGTTACAATTGTTACCTTATAACTATCTCACTAAGAACATTTAATGATTTTAAATCAAACAATGACGAAACAAAGAAAAAAAATACTAAACAGGGATCGAAGATCATGCATTCTGCATATAACACCGCAATAATTACGAGTCACAGCAAGCCGTCACGTTCCAATGAGGTTTGAATTGTATTGCGTGTACTCAATAATTTCGAACGAATGAAATTGTCTTTTAAAAGATACTTTATATATATATATATATATATAAATATATATATATAAATATATATATATATATATATATATATATATATATATATATATATATATATATATATATATATATATATATATATATATATATATATATATATGTGTATATAAATAGTTCTATAGGTAGGAATGTTTGTCTGTATGTCCTTTATTGAATCATAAACTATGCACTATCATGTGATCTTTAGCAAAGTTGTTGTGCATGATCCCACGAATTTTTCTAAGTTGGTGTTACAAATTTTAAACAGATGGCGCCTCCGTCATTGCAATGAATTTCCTGCATTGCCGTGACAGTTCATGCTGATTTAAATTGAAACGAAAACAGCGAACGAGTGATGACGTTTCGAGTTGTAGTTGACATTAAAATTTATGTGAACTGTGAAATTCGTGTCCGGCTCGCAAAATTAAAATAAAAACGAAAAATTTAAAAAAAAATTAATTTCCACACAGACAAAGTCGCAAGGCACAGCTTGTTAGATATAAAAACTATATTTGTACGTTTCTTATAACAAGAATTTTTTTGTGAAAAAGTTCTTTATTTTTTACTTTAGAAGATTCTAGAATGCGCATTTAGAATCGCCGGGCAAAATCGTAATTGTACACAGCTGCAGTTTTTTTTTTCAAGTCGCGTTACAGGGAAAACAGAGTTTGCTTTACTGTTCAACCTGTTTCCATAGATTGTTAACTTCATTGTAGTTTCATCGAACTCTCGCTGTAGAAAGGGGTCTTGTATATAAAAATCGCCATATATCTTTAAGACTACTACACTCTGTTTTTATAGCAGATGGAATGTTCCAGAAACCCCGGAAGGGCCGCGAAATATTCCCATCTCTACGGCAGATACTCAGACGAAAGTAAGCTTTGTTGAAAGGTGATAAAGTCTCATCTTCCTTGTATAACAAGATTTAGAATTATTCACTGTTTTTGTTATAGATTCGAGAATTTTCTATGTAGATCCATGTCTAGGTCGAGTTCCTTTGAAAGCGTACTAAGCGTTTCATGTCTACTTTTATGATCTGCACAGCTCGAAGAATCTTCGTTCTTACTGAGTATTTTACACCAGGAGAGTTGGTGGTTGTAGGCGGACTAGTAGTCGATGAAAAATACTGTTAGTTATTTGTTTTTATTTTATATTTAAATCCGTAGCCACATAGTTTTTTAGTCATTTCATAATCGTTTAAAACAGTGGTAAGCAACCTTTTAAATCAACGGGTCAATTTTAAATTTAATATTTTTTGTGTAAATGAAGTAGATATTCATAATTCACAAAATTTTATTTTAATAGAATATTAGTATCAAAAAAATAATGTAGAGATTTCACGTAAGAAATTTAATGCAAAATGTAGAAACAAATAAATACATTTAATGCTTATGCAGTCTGCCTAGTATTCCTAAATTTGAATTTATTTTATCGATTATCTCTTTTCAATATGTTGTTATAAAATTAAGTATAATAAAATGGTAGTACATACTAAATCGAAACAATTAATCAATAAATACATTTAAAAACTTTTAAGTTAAACGGTTTTATTTGATACCCATATTGTGGTGGTTCTGGAAAAATATGTACCTAGACCGCCATATTAGAACATTTGATCCAAATAAATTCCGTACGGGTCGAACTAAAAAAAACCGTTTAAAAAGAACAGAAGAACGATATTATTTGAAATTTGTAATGAGAAGTTTGGCTTTTGTTTTTCGATACATGCTGATTAAGTCGGAATTGACGGTAGCTACATGAATGTGGCTTTTTAATCGGGCATCCCTCAGTCTTGAACGATGATAATTTTTAAACGGTTTTATTTAGTTCCACCCGTACGGAATTTGTTTATTTGGGTCAAAATTAGAAATTGAAATTTAACCACCTTCCCGTTGTCAGATTGATCCGAAATTTGGTACACACATTTAATTTAGATGACAATACAATATAATAAAATCAATAACATTATAAATCTAAGATGGCCGCTGATTCAAAATGGCGGATTACATATATTTCCTTAACCCCCTCAATATGGGTATCAAATGAAAGGGCTACTAAAACACGATGATTATGTCAAAATTTAAAATTCAAGATGGACGCCGTTCCAATATGGCGGACTAGGTACATATTCTTCCACAACCACCACAATATGGGTATCAAAAAACCGTTTAACTTAAAAGTTTTTAAATGTATTTATTGATTAATTGTTTCGATTTAGTATGTACTACCATTTTATTATACTTAATTTTATAACAACATATTGAAAAGAGATAATCGATAAAATAAATTCAAATTTAGGAATACTAGGCAGACTGCATAAGCATGTTGAACGTGCCGCGTGTTTCTCACCCCTGATTTAAAATAACTCAAGAATAAAAAAATTATCAAAATATTGTTAAGCAAAAACCTCGTGCCGTTCAGCACCCGCACAATGGCGTTGTTTTTAATTGTAGTTAAGTAACGAAGAAGGTTTATATGAAGAAAAACAATGGAAATATTGCTACCAACTTTGTAAATAGAAAACTTTTATTTTGTAAGATAAATCACATTGTAAATTAAAACATCCTTCCCTAGCAGTCAAATTTGATGACGTGTTAGGATGTTATCAAATAAAAACATGTAATTTAATGAAAATGTAATTACACAATTAAAATTTTGCAGTGTTCGGATTGTCAATAATTTATATCGCTTGTTGTCCCTTTGTTCTATCTTTTCTTATTATCCAAGTCCATGATGTCATTGTAGTTGTACGGAATTAGATCGATTTTTACGTCACTCTTATACTGGCTGGTTGCTTATGTAACGAGGTGTAAGTTATGCTACTTTTATTTAAAATAATATATAAATCAAACATAACTAAATTCTTTTTTCTATTAAATTCCACGCAGACGAAATCGCGAGCGGGTACAGCTAGTAAATAAATAAATTTGCAAAGGGTCGTTGCTATTAATATGTGTATAAAAAGTGATCACTTTTAAATACTAGATAGACCAATAGATTTTAATAAAAACTAGTCTATTGGAAGTATTTAAAATGATCAGTCAGCTTATGACTTGCACCAAACTGTTGTAATACGTTTAATATGAAACCAAGTTATGTTTAGTGTTTCACTTCGCCGGAGAAAACGTGTAGCGTACCGGCTAACACCTAATTTAGAGAATCCAGCTTCGTTGCCCCGATCCAAGCTTTACGAGCGTCTCCCAGATGGATTAAAGCGATGCTAAGCTCCCCTGCGAGCTTTTACAGGAGTTGTGAAGACTAAGCAAGCAAATGCTATTTTGTTATGGACGATCTTTGTTATTAAACTTGTTATAGTGTGATGAATTTATATTAAACTATGGTAGTCCTGCGGTAGAGCATTGAGACTTGCGATTGTGGATCTCAGGTTCGATTCTTCTTATTCTTTTTCAGCTGAGGCTTCCACTGCATGGCAAAAGCTACGCCCAAAGTATTGCTACGATAAGGCCTAACAACGCCGCGTCTACAGTCTTGTGGTAGTCGCTCTAGAACCTTTCATTCCCAATGTCGGCTTCACGAGCTATGTGCTCTGCCCACTGCTATTTCAAACGAGCAATTCTTCGAACTGCATCATTTCTGCTCATTTCTGATCCGAGTATAGCCGTCTCTGTTGGTCTCTGCGTGAAAGCCTTTTATGTTCTTCGTAAGCGACCACGTCTCATTAGCAACGAAAATTGTTAAAAGGTTTTAGTCTTATAAGAGATGTTTCGGAGCTTTCCAAACGTTGCCCATCCGACTTGGATTCGATGAATCTATTTCTTAAAATTGGACTTACCGGATGGTCTGTACCTGGTATAAATAATCGACTAAACTTCGAGCGTATTGTAGAACGAAAGAAACAGTACGACAGATAATATGATACATGAGAGAGGAGAATGATAATAATAAAAAATTATATTAATGAAATTATTAGAAATAAAAAGTCCTTGTTCCACACGAGATAGACGAATGAGAGGTCCCCAATAGCTGGGACCTACTACATAAAAAAACTTCGAGCGTAGTGCCTCCGAAAAGTGCTTAAAATTTGACAAATCAATAATGATTTTGATGCTGTCAATGGCAGTGAAGGAGTAACTAATTAAAATTTATTTATATACATTATTTTAATATGAAATGACATAAAATAATCGTTTTATGAAATTCATATTAGCTTAGCCTTTTGTATAATTACTCCATCTCGGCGTAATTAACAAAGTTTGAATAAGGTTGTAAAACATTCATCTGAACGTATACAACTTTGTCTGAGATGGTGCGTAGTTATGGTCTGTTAAATTAACCACTGTACTTATAACTTAATTTGAAACTTTAAAACTTATATTATATATTCGCATTAATGAATACAATCAAAACAGATAAAGTTTCTAAAAAGTGAATTTTTGAAAAAAAAAAATGCAACTTATAAAGTGTAACGATAGTGCCCGGCAATTGATTTGGCACATAAGTATAGTAGCTAATGATTTACCAGGCTTCGGTTCTTTGAAACGTAGTTGTATGATGTAATTTTGGCACATTTGTCAGCAAAAAACCTTTAAGGTTTTTACATCTATAAACAATTTCTAGGTATAAGAAGATAATGCCTTGCAAAACCGGAACCAGTCTAATATCTCGTACTTGTTCACGATGTGCCAAATCAAATGCCAGATATATGTTATGAAGGGTATAACGTAATAACTTGATATGTTTCTATAATAAGACGGAAATTGATTAGGAAGGAATAAATACAAAATCCATTTGAATTTAATTTGTTAATAAAGGTTGTGAAAAGCTGCTAATGACACTTTAAGAGCTTAAAGCTAGTGTCTTATATATTAACGTCAGTGGCATGTGTGCAGAAAAACTCTGCAGACGTTATCTCACTCGTTTGTACTTGTCAGAAATAAACTTTCTAACTTGTGAAAATAAGTTATTTCCTTTTTTAAATAAAAAATATTTTTCGTAGCAGTAACGGCGTAGATGCCGCGTAGAGGTGTAGACTCTAAGACATGTGTGCTATTTTTAAATTCCGAATAAATTGTTATTATTCATCATTACAGATATAGGATGTCCACTGTTGGGAATACGTCTGGACCATAGATTGCCACTGAGAATCCTCCGGAAAAGTCAACAAAGTTGTCTGTCCAACTACATGTGTATTTTAAATTTAATATCAAAATAACTTGGTTCAAATAGGCATATTCATGAGTTTTTGAATTGTAGATAATTTTAACATTATAAACAGTAAGCTACCACCGGCTTAGAACACCATAAACTGAATAGTTGCAATAAAATTAAATAAAATAATTATGACACTTGAAAATAAAATATTTATTTTTGTGAAGATGTAAAAAGACGTTATTTTATTACAAGTTTTAAAGGATATTTTTAAGCATTTTTGAAATTCTCTCTGAGAGCACTACTTGTTTCCACGTGCCCTCACAAAAAAGACTTGAATATACTGTAAGTACAGTGATTAGATTCCCTTAACAGTTACAAATATTCTTCTTATTTTCAGCCGATGGACGCCCACTGCAAAGCGAAGGCTTTCCCCAAAGATCGCTACGAAGACCGGTCCTGTGTTGCCCGTATCTTGCGACTTACCGTGAAGTTAATTGACATAGTTACATGGCCGCTTTGAGCTTATGAAACAATTTATATCAAAATACGACAAAAATTTTTTCCACAAGCTTTTGGTTTTGCTAACTAAGAAACGGACTAATATTGTCTACTTCTGCTATGCAGCATGAGTGAGTACACTCGGTGTTTGGCATTGGTCGGTGTAACATCTCCTGAAGATGACCCGAGGAGGGGTGAAACACATGTAGAGTGAATTAACGGTGGTAGTTTATTAAAAATAAAAATATTTATTAATAAAAACAACACAGATGACATAGTAAAATTGGTCGAAATAGATAGTCAATAGAATAATAAATCTATAAAATGAAATTCGGAATAATTACTTTATTTATATAAATATTACGAAAGGGACTAATATATAGCTACTGTTGTTACGCAGCAGTAGTCGTGCAATGAAGTGACACCGACCAGTGCCAAACACTGAGTTGCACAGGCACTGTTCGGTGTAACATCTCCCGGGATGCCCTGTAGAGGGGTGAAACACGTGTAGAGTGAATTAACGGTGGTAGTTGTTTCGCATTGTTCACCGCACGCGCATTTATTAGCGGGCTGGTGGGCGGTGCACTTCATTGCACGACTACTGCTGCATAGCGGAAGTAGCTATATATTAGTATCTTTCTAGGTAACGCCTGAATCAATTAGATATTTTTTTTGCTATTCACATATAAATATATCTAAGCAAAATTTTATATTAATTGTTTAAATTCAAGTATAGGCCTTCCATCAAAGATCGACACACTTTCCGTGACCATAACTATGGCAGTCCATTAGTAGGGATCCTAACCACAGCGTCTACTAGCACGTGGTCAGTCGAGAACCTTTCGGACTCAACGGCAATCCGTTGCACTAGCGTCATGCCCAAGCAATTGTTCAAACTACGTCGGTGATCCTGAGTCTTCTTATTAGGTCCGTCGTAAATGACCAGGTCTCATTACAAATCTGCATGTGTAATTGTAATAAATCGTATAAAATTAAATTTATTTAATCTTTAACAACACCTTTCGTTATATTCGTAATCACGAATGACTTTGATTGTATAAATCCTCGCGAATAATCGAGGGAAGTAATGAAAGTATTTTGAGAATACTCTAAAATCCTTTCGGATCATTTCAGCGCTCGATTTCACAAATCTGCGTCGGCTTTCAGCGCCTGCGGCACTTTACGGTCCATTTATTTTCACGCATGAACAATGTCGGCGAGCTTTCGTACAACGCTTACGCTCCGCTCTCAAAAAGCTAAGCGGATTTCTGCAAGTGTGTAAGCTAGGGGGAAGCGTCATTCATATTGTACGATTTGCATAAGCTTCGCGGCTTTGTATGTTGTTGGTCTTATTTAACTTTACACCGGTCTTAGCAAGTAAAGCAGATAATCTGAAATGACGTCCGTGACGTAAATTAAAGGGTAGTGGTAGAACGCCTGGTCTTTTTTTACACCGAAGTTAGGTACGCCCCTGATGATGATGGTAAGCAACCGCACGGTCTCCCAGGACTGGTTAGGCGGCAGCAGGTCGAAACAAGGAGCGCCGATAGTACACAGGATGTGTTCGTGCTGGTGCGAAGTACTAATAAATTCAACCTCAGTAACCGATGATTATTTTAATAATAAAACTGAGGTGATATAAAAGTTGTGGCGTGGATTTAAAAATGCTCCGAGAATAAAGTTGAAGAATGGTGACGAAAATTTAACGTAAATTAGAATTAGCCCCGGCGCGTGAAACGTCACATAGCTGGCGAACGCAACCGACACAAAGTGTGCGCCGGTGCGTGAGAAGTCACCTGGTTAGTGAACGCGACCGAGGCCAGGGTCCTTCTCTCGAATAATCGATCTAAACTGTGGCAGATGCGCGGGCGCATTGGAATGTTTGTTTTAAAAACATAGGTCCGCTATAGCACGCTTCCACGATCAAACGCCACTTGAGATGTACCGTTCCCCGCCGAGTGTTCACATATTTTTTACAGTATTGTAATCTATATGACATTTCTTGTGTTTATATATATATTTTTTAATTTTAATTAAGACTTATAGGGCGCTAACATGCAACGTGACAGTGGTAGTGGATGTGGTACATCGCTTTAAACTACGGTAGCTGGGGCGGAAATGATCTAGATCTGGTGGAAGCTTCGAGAGTAGGCCCACACCAGTTAGTCAAGGTAGTGGAAGTAGCCTGCTGCACCGTAGTTTATACGTAGCTTGAGAAATTGCTCATTTAAAGTAGCAAAAGGACAGAGCACATAGCTCATGATACCGATAGGTCCAATTGGAATGTCTCCTTCGTATCGCGTCTTTATTATTTTATTAAGACAAGACCAGACAAGACCAAAAGTGGAGAAGTCTTTAAAACTAAAGCTAGCTAGGTTTAAAGTTCGTTCTGTGTTTTTGCTTAAGTTCACAAGGGTGTAGACTGGTGATATGGTCTGCTTTCTTTCGTCTGGTGTTGGAAGGTTACAATGCTTGTAATTTGATGTGCAGACATGCTCTTATAAGGAAGTTCATTTTGAAAATTTTCAATTTTTTTTTCATAAATGACTAATAATATGTATAAAAATAAATATGAAAAAATGTATTTACAAAATAATAATTAAATTAATTTGTTTCGTTTCAGGTAAACGCTTTCACTGTTTGCTTAGAGATACGCCATCTAGCGGTGAGTAGTAGAATGTATTGTTTTTAAGTTTTAAATATAAGAGTCAGTCCATATATCAAAGGAAATGTATAGTGTTAAATATAAATACTATCATCATTTCTGCCGTAAGTCGTCCACATCTGGACATAAACCTTCCATAGATTTCTAATACGACAGGTACAGCGTCATGCAATGATTTTAACAACGTCATCTAAGCTGCGCTTGTTCGTTTGTGTTTCTTAAGTTATATGATGGTTTTCCTTTGATTAAGGTATTTATAATGCGGCGCTATGTAAAATTTTTAATAAATTTTACACGGTGCAAACCCGCTGCGTTATTTTTGTGTCGAAAATCGCGACGCGGCGCTTTTGCGCTGTGAGTTTTAATGTGTCTTTGTTGCTGCTAATTCTGCGCCGGTTTTGATGCTATATACCTATATTATATTGTTAACTATACCACTGGTTGTAACAATCATAAAGAAATATATAGAATAATAAAATCGTAGGAGTAGAATTATTAAAAATTGAGTGATATTTAGCAAAAAAGCAAGTGTTTCATTTGACAACATGCAAGTCAAAATATGTCTCTCAGTTTTTGTTTCGCAAGAATTATTTAGCAGATAAACTGTTAATAACATATTTTCCTGTAGTTATTTTATTTGTATATAAGCAATAAGCATACTTGTTTTTGTTTTTAGTGTGGTGTTATATTGTTACGAAGTCATACGAATTTAAAAAATACTGTAGACAGTTTTGTCTTCGTCCTTTTTTTGTAAAGTATTTTGTATTACAAAATCTCCGGCACTAAATCATAATAGAACTTTTTATTTCTTAATATTTGTTTCCTAAGGACTGAGGATCGTGACATGTCAGTATCTGCTAGTAATTTTCTTCAGGTGCTTCTATTTTCTGAAACTTCTATGAAGCCATGCAGTTTGATTTATCACAATTTTGTAACGATCTCAGTCCAGCGAGTCTGTATACGTTCTTTATGACAAATATAAGCTTCTTCGTGTAATAGACACCCATTGTAAAGTATAGGTTTTCTCGAAAGATCTATGAGGCGATTGTGGTATCACAATCGCCGCGCTTGGCGGATGTGTTGTCGATCGCGGTTTAGTATTCTGGTACGCAGAGGATGCTGCTGCACATCCTCTAGAACCTTGTTTGTGAGCAGTGGCAATCTTATATAATTAGTGCACAAAGAGTGAATTATATATAAGAGTATCTTGGAATCGAAATCACGATTTACGATCGTTGCTGATTTCACAGATTAGAATTTTTTTTATAGTTGATCCCTAAAAAAATTGTGTCATAAAAAACTTTTGCTTATAAGTTATGACATAAACGATAAAATAACACGTATTTCATATAAAAATATTTTCACCGAATGATTTGTATTATCTGTGGAAATAAGGGCGATAGCTACAAAAGAAAGTTATCTGAAAGATCATTCTATGCGAAGGAACAAGCGTCCGTAACAAACAAGAAGTCCTCGGGGTAAAATTAAGTCAATACGGAGGGTAGGCGTGTATAGAATAAAGTCTAATGATGCCGACACACAGTTAAGATTTATCGGGGGATGAGACCGCCTCGAGGCACCAAGCAGAGGCTTTGAAAGGACGCCCGAGGGTTAGTGTCGGCGCAATTCAGGAATCTCTTCTTCAAATTGCTCTGTTGCGAAGTAACATGTAACTGTTGGCGGGTTTTGTGGCAAAAAAAACGCGGCAAATATTCTTCTGTTGACATATATTAACAGAGTTGAATTCTTCAATAATCGACACTACAATGATATTTATTTTGAAACATGTATTTCCGTTATTGCAACCATGTTCTTAATATAATACATTCGCTAATTACTTCAACGATTCTAGAATATACATTTAGGAAAAATTAGGGAATGGTACGAATAAAAATTTAGCAGTTGTAGAGTAGTAACCAATCGGAAGTGGTCTGATGTTTGCGATCTTTAGGCAAGTCTTTAAAAAAAATTGTGTGTCATTTTTTGTTCCAATTTTAAATCTTGAAAAGAATGGTACGAATAAAATTTTAGCAGTGGTAGAAGCTCATCGGAAGAGGACTGATGTTTGCGATCTTTAGGCAACAGTCTTCAAAAAAATAATAATTGTGTGTCATTTTCTGTTCCAATTTTAAATCTTTAAAAGAATAGTACGAATAAAATTTTAGCAGTGGTAGATTAGTACCTTATCGGAAGAGGACTGATGTTTGCGATCTTTAGGCAAGTCTTTTAAAAAAAATTGTGTCATTTTCTGTTCCAATTTTAAATCTTTAAAAGAATAGTACGAATAAAATTTTAGCAGTGGTAGATTAGTACCTTATCGGAAGAGGACTGATGTTTGCGATCTTTAGGCAAGTCTTTTAAAAAAAATTGTGTCATTTTCTGTTTCAATTTTAAACCTTTAAAAGAGTAAATACTACACCTCATTTGTCGGCAACTGATATATGACAAAGAAACAAGTAAATAATTTTTATTGCATTACGAGAGACCAATAACTTCAAATATAAATTCGGCAAGATAGTAGTAATTACACAATAATTAAATTTAAATGTGCAGTGTTTAAAGTTTAAGCAGTCGTAGCACAGTGGTTCGATTCGCTGGGTACTCTTATAATTTACACTTTGTGTATGAATTACATAGGATTGTCAATGCCGACAAACATGTTTCCAGAGGATGGGCAGTAGCGTTCTCTGTGTACTAAAACTAAATTAATACACTAATTACCACACTACCATCGCAAACCTGCCTGTGGGCATTTATTAGCTGAAATGACACCTTTATAATATACCAGTAAATTTATGAATTATGGCAAATCTGCTTGTAGTTTATTGACCCTAACTTCGAAGGGAAATTCTTTTCCAAAATTATGTTATATAAAATATCTTTAAGAGAGGCATGTGCGATGCCGTGGGCGTCGATGGTCTGAAACGTCGAAGATGATAGGTTTAAAAAGTTCACAAATTAGGCAGTGCTTGTGTCTCGTAAAACTTGAACTATCAAGATTTGAAAAGGTTCTTGAGGGGCGACCACGAGCCAGTAGACGCTCGGGTCGACCACTGCAGGTCACCCAAGGATCCTCATCTGTTGATAAGACCAGATTAAACTACTTAAAGTGATTTTCTCGAGTTATAAATTTCGTTTGTTGCACCCTGTCCGTCTACCAGCTTGTGGTCGCAACTCGAGAACCTTTTTGTCCACACGGCGATCGGATACAAGAGTGGGAGTGGGAGTGCTCCGCAAGGTGCCATTTCAGACAAGCTATTCTTCGAACTCTCCGTCGGTGGCCATGGGTTTTCTTTTATATGATCTTATTTCCAATGTGGTATCATTTATATTTAGCCTTTGACTACTCGATTTTTGTTAACCCTTATTAGCCTGATTTACGAAAGTGATTTTTTTAAAATATTACTGTGTTTGCTTGAGGGTCTAGGTGAAGGGAAAAATAGATTTTTTTTTAAATTTCGTTGGAATGAATATTATACAACAGTAAAATTCGTACAGCCAACCTATAAAAAAAACTAATAGTAATGTGAACATTCGGTTTAAAAGATAGGTATCAAAATTGAAACTCTGCTATTAAGGGTTTAATGAATTTTATATTAAATCATTACCAAGTAATATATTTTTGTTAAGGCTTGTTTAACAATAGCATCTTGCAAGTTATAATTTATCTAAACGACGTGCGGAATTGCTAGAAGCGTTTAGTCCCACATGCACCGCTGTAATAGAAAATTAATTCTGGCATACGATAAAAATTTAACACGCCACACAACCGACGAAAAAAGCGTACGTCGGGAAAAACACGGCGTCGTGACTCCCGAGTGGCGAGTTGCGCTCCTGAATATTCATACGAAGTCGCCTGACTACGGTAAGTACCCTTCATTAAATGTTTACTCACCTATTATACATTACGCTTTCAAAAAAAGAATACCTCCCTTCGATTTTTAAATATTTATTGCTGCTTTAGGAGTGAACTTTTAAACGGTTAATATATCAACAATCATAGTAAGAAAATTCGTTTTAAAAATTCGAATTACATATTAAAGTTAATAATTGTTTAGTATCTGTCTCTGCAGAGTGTACGCTGTCAAAATTTATTGGCCTGTCACATTCCAATAGAATGTGTGTGTATGTGTATATATATATATATATATATATATATATATACATATACATTCATATGAATAAAATCTATAATAAAATCCAATACACCAAATCCAGTACACCTTATGTGTATATATATATATACATAAGGTGTACGTGACATCGCCGAAAGGCTTCAAGAAAGCAGACTACGAGAGACTACGAGACTAGGTTGTTTTGGACACGTAAGGAGAAGACCGCCAGAGTATGTAGGCAGCGTCGAATCCAATCTCAACATACCAGGTTCCAGACCCAGGGGACGACCGAAAAGTAAATGGATGGATGTGGCCAAAAAAGACATGCGGTACTGAAATGTTTCCGACAATGAAACGTCGGATAGAGCGAAGTGGAAACGGAAAATGGAGAAGGCAGATCACACCATCAGATGGGAAATAATGTCAAGAAGATATATATATATAAGGCGGACTGAATAGTAATGTCGCTTTCTTAAGTTAAATTCACACGACTATATTTTCAACAAGTTTTTATTTCTAATCAACAATATATTGACTTACGTTATCAACAACCTTTTACCATCTAGTATACAACTCAATGCCGGTAAAAATCAATTGTTTTTTTTATGTAAATTATATCGACATAAACGACATTACTATCCCGTTCCCCATTTCTCAGTGATCACTTTATATATGGCGTTTGCAAATATGTATAAATCTTTCTTTTTGATAAATAAGCACATTGATATCTTTAAACCTTTTGTCAATTTCAACATCTATACCAACCACCCTGTATATTAATACAATATATAAATATATATTAAATAAACATTACAAGTTGGTTAGGATGAATATTAAGCTTACAAATTGTCACTTTTCCTTTACAAACCTGTTAGATAATAATGTAATTAATCTGAATCTACTTAAAAGTACTTAAAAAAGGAAAATTAAAAACAAACTATATATACAAATATTATACTATATATGTACAAAAAATTGTAAAAAGAATTTATAATGGCGTTCTGTTGGTGATTAATGTGCGTGTACATATGTCTTGTCATGAAACGGCTTGACCGATTTTTACCAAATTTTATTTCCGCATTCAGTAGGTCTGAGAATCGGCTACTATCTATTTTCCATACCCCTAAGTGATGAGGGTGGTCCACCCCTACATTTTTTATTTTATTTTTTAAACAAATTTTTTGGTTTTTATTTTATTATGATACAGCATACAAAAATACATACAACCCTAAATTTTCACCCCTCTACGATCAATCCTTATCTTTAATTTGTTAATTAAAAACTTTATTTTTTTTGCAAAACAACGTTTGCGGGATCAGCTAGTATTTTTATAAAATAAAAAGTAGAAATAAATACCAAGTTTCAAGCGATTGTGTCGTGAATATATTTCCTGGTTATGTAATGACATTTTTAACAACAGTTTTTGTATCCACACCCATTTTGATAACGGTCTATGTTAAAGTTTTTTTCAATAATTAGCTAATGCACTTTGCCGATTTGTGTGTGAATTTTTTTCAAAAGTTATTAACAGTAAAAGCATTGCTGGTATCTGGGTCAATGAACTAATGGTGTTGTTTTTTTTTTATTTACATCCATAGTATATTATCGTACTTGTAGCCGGGGCAAAAAGCCAAACTAGGCAACAATTTGGCGGAGTAGTGTCCAAGTGCCTAGTACAGGGGTGTGCAACCTTTTTTAATCAACGTACAAATTTAAATTATAAATTTTTGTGCAGGCTGCACGTATTGTAGCACTTAATAATTAACAATTTCTTTAATGAACAGTTCAGTGAGTTGGTGATCGCTTTCTGGTTATCTTCTTCTCAACAGAGAGACACCCACTTCAAGGCATGTGCCTCCCCCATAGATATCTATGGGGGGATTTACCATAATTGCCACATTTAAAGTATAGTATTGCGTATCTTCTGGAAACTTGTATGTGAGTAGTGACAATTCTACATAACACGTACTTACAATTCTGCGTAGCTGGATTCGAACCTGCGATCGCAAGTTTCAGGCTTCTGAGCTAGCATAGTGAAATACAATATACTCATTGTTAAATAAACTACACTCATTTTAGGGTGAAAAGATGTTTGCAGAGGATATGTTCGGCGGCAATAAGTGGTTCGTAACTATCTAATATGGAAAGGGACTTTTCGTCCTTTACAAACTTTACTTAGGTTGCGGAAAGAAACCTTTTATAAATGTGAAAGGATTTTATTCTTGGACTGCTATTACAGTAAGAAAGTAGGATTAAATTTGTTTGTCGAAAGAATAAATACAGGACTTTTATTATAACGACAATAAAATGTACATACATGATGTTATTTTAAAGAAAAGTTAATTCATTTTTGTTCATTTGGACGTAACAAAACACTTCTTCGCAATACTGTCAACGTTCTCCCTCGATGTTAGGATGATCAGGAATCGTTGCGCATTCAAAGCGTTCGATAGCTGTTGCTTGACAAGCTGACGCAATCATCACAATAATTGGATTTTATTATATATATACTAGCTGATCCCGCAAACGTTGTTTTGCAAAAAAAAGTTTTTAATTAACAAATAAAAAATAGGGGTTGATCGTAGATGGGTGAAAAATAAGGGTTGTATGTATTTTTGTATGCTGTATCATAATAAAATGAAAACCAAAAAAATTGTCTAAAAAAATAAATAAAAAAAACTTAGGGATGGACCACCCTTATCACTTAGGGGTATGGAAAATAAATAGTAGCCGATTCTCAGACCTACTGAATACGCATATAAAATTTGGCAAAAATCGGTCGAGCCGTTTCAGAGGAGTTCAAGTTCGAACACCGTGACACGAGAATTTTATATTTTATATATATATATATATATATATATATATATATATATATCCTTGACATTATTTCCCATCTGATGGTGTGGTCTGCCTTCTTCGTTTTCCGCTTCCACTTCGCTCTATCGTTTCACTGTCGGAAACATTGCAGTACCGCATGTCTTTATTGGCCACATCCATCCATTTACTTTTCGGTCGTTCTCTGGGTTTGGAACCTGGTATGTTGAGATTGAATGCGACGTTGCCTACGTACTCTGGGGTCTTTTCGTGACCAAAACAACGTAATCTACTTTCTTGAAGCTTTTCGGCGATGTCACGTACACTTTATGTATATATATATAACAATTATATTATGTTGTCGCTATTAGTATGTTTATATAAGGTGTTTTATGTGATTATTTTCCTTGTCAATTTGATTTTCATTTTATTTTATTTTTCGTGTTTTATAATATTAACTAGTCACCTACTTTTATTAATTTACCTCTGCACAGCTTAATGGTTAACTGGTAGAGAATGCCTTCGTCATTAAGTTCGCTGTTATACATAAAATAAATTGTTTCAATAAATTATTAAAGTTGGATTATAAGGTTATAACACTGCTCATTCGATTGGAATAACAATTTAAATAATTTACGTAAACTATTTGTTATATTTTGAATTGAAAAACAAAGTTGTAGAAAAACTCTTTTTTAAGGAAAAAAATTACACTCTCGTAACTCGCAGGCTGGTATTCAGGTTATATGCACAGTGTGGCACGCCTTCATCCCTTAATGAACAAGGGCTGTAGGTAAGCACCTCATTAAGGCTATGTCTGCGTTATCACAGATGCTCACATCTGATAGTCGGCCGGTACTGTTGAAGTATCAACTTGTTTCTGTTTTATGTACAAGTGGATGGCAATGTACGGATGTTTTAGGATAATGAAGTCATTTATTATTAAAACAACATCTGCTTTTGTTTAAGTTGGTCTGGCTGTTTAAATAGTGGAACGCAATTTATATACATGACATATGATCGTTGATTCTTGTAAGTGAAATGTCTTCGATTAGATCTATCGGTGAAGCACCATAAATACCTTAAATTATTGTGTATAAAAAAAATGCTAAATGCTATGAAAAGTATTCTTTTTAGGTATATCAGGTGATCTAGTAATATATGTTATTAATTTGAATAGATTATTTAATATAAAAAACTATACATGTATTTATATCAGGTGGCGCAAAAGTAATGTCATAATGTGAACGCGTCTTAATTTTTGCAAATTGTGCCAAACGTCACTGTGCTATTGTGACCACTTAAGCGATATTTTTTTTCTAATTAATGTCATCAATGTTACACTTTACCTTTTATCCAATTTAAGGTTTATTATATATATATATATATATGTATATATATATATATATATATGTGTGTGTATATATATATATATATATATATATATATATATATATATATATATATATATATATATATATGCGACAGTCTCTATGACTCTGTGTTTGGCACTAATCGGTGTAACATAACTCCTGAACATGCCTCGTGGAGGGGTGAAATACGTGTTGAGTGATTTAACGGTGGTAGTTGTGTAATTCGCATTGTTTGCCGCATGCGCATTTATCAGCGGGCTGGCGGGCGGTGCATTTTATTGCACGACTACCACTGCATGTGCGGAAGTGGCTAAATATTGGTCCTTTTCTTATTTACAATCGAGTTCTATTTTCAATTAAAATCGACGTTCGAATTTCAAATCGTAATAATTAAGTCTACAAGGTATTATGGTCGCAGTGGCCAGTAATTCAATGCGTTCTTAGGTAGACACATTAATAATCTGCATTAATAGTTAAAAAATTGTTATGAGTTTTTTTTAATTTCAATGACTTCTAGGCATTCGGTTACGATAATAGCTGTTTACAACTGCACACAATAGTACTAGTAAAACTACATTGAGCGAGTTCCAACGTCCGTGTATTACGTCGGCTACGCTTACAATGCGCCATCAATACGATCGCAGCGGCGAAAGCCGGCTGTAATTGCGATGTAGAACAGAAATGGACTACGTATAATACGAACGTATCACAAAAGCTTTCCGAACAAATACATCGCCGGCAACTCTTCCATTAGCTATCCCCTGCCGTGTACACGATTCTTCAATTAAAAAAAAATTGCTTTGAAATGGAGTCGATTATTTAAGAATTACATAAATGTATCGATACTTTGTGTATATATCTAGGGTAACGGTTAGATTTATTCTATTTTCAAATTTAAATTTTAGTTTGTAATGTACTTTTGTTCCGCTTTCTATATTTGCTATTAACCTTTGTGTACCTTTTTATATCTCTATGTAATATTTTATCCTTCTGTACGTCCATATAACCGAGAATCTTGCTAGAGGCTTGCTTGTGTATGTGGTCCTGTTCTTCTTTTAAGATAAAAGACGTCCACTGCAAAGTTTAGGCCTCTCTAAAAGATCTCCGATGTTGTCTGGTCCTGCGCGATGCATCCAGATACTTTCCACTACCTTAATTATGACGTCCTGTTACAAGTTTTAAATTTCTTTAATGAGTGTAGAAATAAAAAACTGTACACTGTACAGACTGTAACAAAATCGTTTCAAATGTTCAAATTTGGAACAGTGTATTTATAAGATTATAAAAGTGATGAAAAGGAGGCTCTTTTCAGATCATAGTGCGTTTGGAATCTTCGTAGGTTGAAGGTTTATTGTTATTCAATGTGTTTATTAAAATTTTAATGGAATCAGGCGTTACCTTGTGAAAGTCCATTCTCAGTAAGAAAAGAACCAATATTTAGCTACTTCCGCACATGCAGTGGTAGTCGTGCAACAAAGTGCATCGCCCGTGCAACCGAGGTAAACTTTTGAATTCCTGCAGCAAGAACGCGTTCTAGATCTCTCTTTTTTATCAACAGCTAAGACAAATATCGGTAAACGTGCACCCTTATACAGGATGTGTGACCTCCACAATTCATATATTCGTGATATTTATATATATTCATGCTCTCTCGTATCTTCTAATAGACAATTTCGTTTGGAATTATTGAGTACACACAATACAATTTAAACCTCATTGGAACGTGACGGCTTGATGTGACTCGTAATTATTGCGATGTGATATGCGGAATGCGCTGGATCTTTGATCCCTGTTTAGTGATGTTTTTATTTGTTTTGTCATTGTTTGACTATAAATCATTTAATGTTCTTAGTGAGATAGTTATAAGGTAACAATTGTAACTAATTTTATATTTCTAAGTTTGTAGTTTTTTACTGCCTTTTGTTACTGTTTATCTCCAATAAAGTAAATAAATAAATAGTGTTATAGTAAAATTGAATGCCGTACTAATCCATAGCTAATATAACCTTTAATTAAATTTTGTTACTAACTTATTTATATTCTACGCACTCACTAGATTCTGAATTAAAATTAATTATTATTAATATCTAATTTATTTATTATTATTATTAATATCTAATTTATTTATGAAGTTATTGACTTTTTCATAGAGTTTATCTTATATTAATTGACAGTAAATGATTTAATTTTAAAAAGGTATAACAAAACAGTGAAGTCAAAATTCGCAGCATATTTTTGGAAATCCGGATAAAAATGTCACCCTCATTCACTGGCGGTTTTCAAATGAATATTATTTACGACTCCCTAAATTCCATAAGGGGATAATCTGGGTCAAATCCATAAATAATGTAGATGCGCAATGAGTGTACCTACTTCCTTATCTTTCCATTTGCCGAGATTTGTGTGTCGTTCGGAATACGACCTAATTTTTATAAAGACAAAGTTTAATCTGTTTTAACAATGAATATAACTCATATTATATTTTTACTTTTATATACAGGATGATTGGTTATGTCTGTAAAAGTAACCAATTAATGTATGGTTTCAGAAATTATAAATAGTTGTAAGAAAAATAGTTTTTAAAATTGGAATTGTCATTTGAAATATTCTCTGTCTGTCTGTTTCTACAGAATTTTTACTGTCAGTAATTATTGGCTTGTAACAAAACAAAAGTTTCTCACAGTGAACACTTTTTAAAATACAGTATACAAAATTTTACTCTTTAGTATTAGTTCTAAAAAGTAAAATTTTATAATATACTGTCTGGTGAAATTTGTTATATTTTCTGGCATCGAACCAAAGTCCCTTGGGTATTCGTTCAATTGAACCCACATGATCCCTCATAATAGAGTGTGTACGTGAGTCCTCGATGCTTTGACCTGATTGCACACATTCAACTGCTGCTTTGGGAATACTTTTGTGGTTTACTGTACATACATACTTAGCTTACTCTACCGATGTCATGTTCGGACCTCTCTTTTACTCTTAAACACTCGCAATTTAACTACTCTTCTATTATATTATACTGCTTATAACAAATAGACAGGTATAATTGTTCTGATTTAAAAATTCACCTTGTAATAAAATTTAACAATACAGATTTATACAGACTTTATTAGATATAGCCTAAATTAAATCAAATTAATCAGGCGACATCCTTGCCAAGAATTCTGGTCATTTAAATATTTGTTTATTGAATAATAAGTAACTTTTCCGTCAAATTACTTTTAATATGCGTTTTGAAATATGTGGAATTTCAGTTTTGTATCATATTTCTCTTATTACAACAGAATTAGAAATTTTTTGCAGTATAAACTTTGGTACAGTTAGTTTTTCATGGTGCCTTGTAAATATACTATGAACGTCCTCTATTTTTGTATTGATAAAAACAGTCATGCTGTATATATTTGACGGTAAATGATTTTACGTGATAGTTAGTTATTGTTCTTGTAAGGTTATCGTATATAAAATACGTACCACGTTAATCAAAATGAAAATCCTTTAAGGGTTGTCTGGCTCTGATAGATGACCCAAGATAAATATTTTGATGGATCGCAAGTGCCGGTAATGGGGTTGGCAGCTTAAATAATTATCCTCTAGGCTTCTGAAATATTATGAGCTTCGCATAATTTATATCTGCAATATTTGATGTATTATTTCATACTTGAATATTGCTAGTAGCAGAAATTCAAATGAAATTGAGGACGATGTATGTCTGAAATTCTTGGATCGTTGGCCAGCGCGCAGTCGAAACATGAAAAAGATGGAGAGAAGAAACGACATAGCCCAGGAGATCGGCTAGTTGAATTGACATTGGGCAGGCGAAATTTTGTTTTGAACTTAATTTCACCGTTTATTTATTTACTTTATTGAAGATAAACAGTAACAAAAGGCAGTAAGAAAGTACAAACGTAGAAACTTAGAAATATATTATAAAATTAGTTACAATTGTTACCTTACTAAAAACATTTAATGATTTAACGTCAAACAATGACAGAACAAATAAAAACATTACAAAACAGGCATCAAAGATCATGCGCCATGATCTGGTCCACCGCAGTGTCACAGGTGCACGAGGGAAGGTCCAAGGTTTTAATTGTCGGGAAATAAGGTAGTCGGCAGATTGTTTAAGGCTGTGCAGATTAGTAACATTGTATCGAAACCTTTAAACTACACAGCGCACTTAACAAATGGCAGTTAGGACCTTGAGGTTTTGAAGTGGAGATCACGGATCGAAAAGCGCAGCGTCATACGTGTAGCCACAAGATGGATACACTATCTTTTAAGGTCCTCGGAAGACCTGGGAAAAATTTACGGGGAAGTCCCATGTCTAACAGTGAACCCACATGTAACGACGACGACATAGTCAAGTTCGCGGGAAATCCCTGGATTAGGTAGCGCAATATAGGTCATTGTAGCGATCTTATACGAGCCATATGCCTTGCATTGAACGTCTATTGGTTGAAGTAATTGTGAGTATTCAAAGGAGGTGTAATTTTATTTCTGAATTTATTTAACTATCTATTTTAATAACCATATGAATATTAAATGTAACACTAAATAATATAAACACAGGTGTGTTAAACAGCGTCCCTTTGGCGTCGAAATGATGTTAGAATTGTTAAGGGTGCGAGATAAACCTGAATAAACGTCCGGTAATTCAAGAGGGCTGTATCGTTTCATTTGGAAAGAGACTGTGGTCTTAGTGTCGTTAGAATGGCGGAGGATGAAGCGATTTTGTAATTTTTTTATATTGGTGTATAGGTTTAATAAGATTAATCGTCTTTATTTGAGCCTTAGGAGTCCATTGTTGTATATAGGTCGCTCTCATATATTTCTACTCTCCTACCTCAAGGATGTGGGGCCACTATGTGAGCGGGTGTTCAACGCTACGCTTGCCAGTCTACGGTCTACAAAAGTATTTTACAACCTATTTGTGTCACGTCTCACATATGTAAGGTTTATGATTTTTATATTAAAGAGTTAAACTCCTATCAAGTCCACTTTCAAATTTCTACTCTTAACAATCAAATTGGCCCAATGAGGGGCGTAATTGTAAAAAAAACACTAGCGATACAAATTAAAATTATTAAAAAAAAAGGTTCCACGTTGAAAAACTAGTTTATGTCAAGAATATTTAATTATATGAAATTAAAAAAAAATCTGCCTAGAAAAAAAGCTGTGTTGAAGACTTTGGAATTGCAATCCTTACGCATTTAAAACTCCAAACTATCACTTAGTAAAACTGTAAGGGTGTGGTTACACGTGTTAGACATTTCTATTTCGTAGCTCAGCAAGTATCGATGTTTTTATTTATATTAAATTAATCTAAGTGAATGTTAAGCACCAAAACAAACAAATAGACTATATTTAAAAACGTATTTTTTGAGAAACGAATTTAAGTCAGACACATACACGCACACACGCGCACACACACACACACATACATAAAAGATACTGGTCTATAATATTCCAATAGAAAAACTAAATAGCATCATATTACAATGTTATAACTTTATGAATGGTTGGAATTAGGTGTCTAATCACCTCTCTTTGTACTACGTTATATATCTGCGGTTTTTAATTGTAAATAATAACTTAATGTCCGATGTATGTTTTTCATCCAATCCGCGTTATGAGTATCTTATTTCTGAAATGAAACAGATACGCGCTTCTATAATTAGAAGAAAACATTATGCGAAGAACACCGTCATTAACAGACGACACAAAATGTAATTAATTACATTAAATATAATTCCTCAAATAGTGTAGCTTCCTCAGTTACATTTTAAAATGACATTTAACGTAAGGAAAAGGTAATGGTTAGGTAGGTGTCCCCACTAGTTGGATCGACTATATAGTCAAGGTTACGAAATGTCGCTGGATTCGAACAGTGCAAGACGGGTCATCGTGGCGATCTTCGGGTGAAGCCTACACTTTGGAGGCTTCTTTCGGCTGACATGATAAGGATATAAAATCAAACAGTTTATAACGTATTCGTTAAGATAATTATTTGTTTTATCGCAATTTTATTGGCAGCTGTTTTGGGTGACTAATTTAGTGTTGCGTATTTAAATAAAGACTTTTCGATTGAGTGTGATTTTATTTAGAACAGAGTTCCCAAAATTTTTTGTGTCGTAGACAGTGAGATCCACTATCATGGACCCCCATTTTCATTTCACGGACTCCCATATTTTTTTTCGCTGACGTAGACCTCTTGCAGGTTGTCATAGACCCCTAGGGGTCGATATAGACCACTTTGGGAATCACTGATTTAGAATAATGATATCTATTTATATGTGCGAATGAAGGCGTTCCACTTGGCGTCCCTCTTGCAGACTTTAAGAAGAGAGTGCCGCATAAAACGTGCGTTCGCGGGAAGCCGACCTTCAGTAGCTGTCGAACAGCGTATGCGTGCGGAACTGTCACTCCTCCCTAAGCGAAGCGTACAGTTTTTTTGACTGTTTTTCCGCTTCTAGTCACCTAGCTTCTTGCTAGTCGTAGCTGGATCGGCGTGACTGGTGCTTTCAGGTGTTAAATATGGTTTCGATACACTTAACCGTAGACAACCAAATAACTTTGATGTTGAAGTTATATGGTTGTATACGGTTCACTAAATAGAGGATAGGAATATTTAATGGAATCAGGCGTTACCTTGCGGAAGTCCATCTTGAGTAAGAAAAGGACCAATATATAGCCAGCAGAAATCAATCGAGTGATTTGACGGTGGCAGTTGTGTAATTCGCATTGTTTGCCGCATGTGTATTTATCAGCGGGCTGGCGGGCGGTGTACTTTGTGGCACGACTACCACTGCATGTGCGGAAGTGGCTAAATATTGGTCCTTTTCTTACAGAGGATAGGAAATCATTTAAACATTCCGTTATATATTCCTTTAATATGTTTCAAGATTGTCACTACATTCAGTGATTCAAAGAGTTGATATTGAGATTCACTTCTTGTGTAAAGAGATTTCATTCAAGAACACTAGCATAAGATTACGTAACTGCAAATGGATTTTATACAGGATGATTTGTAATAGACATTCAATCTTTAAAGGTTTTAATTAATAGCCCATCAGCAAAAAGCTTTGAGAGCTTTTAGAACTATTTAAAATCAAGCCGTACGAAGTAATCGCTCTTAAATATGAAACGTTTATCTTCCTATTGATGTAACAAGTAAATAACAAGTAAAAAATAATTAATTTTATCATGTAGTAATTTGAAATTTGGAAAACGTTTTTTAATTACTTTATTAATATTACAAACTGGTAAATTTTAAGCAATTTGTAACATTTATTAATTGAGAGCAAATGAGATATGCATTCACTCATTTAGAGCTTTCACACCCATAATCAATACACTCTGTATCAAAGATATTTTGAATGCAGTCTCCGTGTGCTATGTTTCAAACATTCGTATTTATGTAATGTAGCAATCAAATGCAGTGTTGGGTTGAAACGTCGCACCGTTCGTTTTGTATGAACGCATTTAGGAATGACTTTCATTAGTGAAAAACGTATGTAGTTTTAGTCAAATAATTTGAGTGAAAAATATTTCTAAAATGTTAACCCTTTTCTTGATAATGTATCTGTAGAGATAAATCGGAATTAGAAAAAAAATAGTGGCATCAATTTTGAACGCAAAGTAATCATTTGTATGTGATTGTTTAGGTAATTTAATTTTCGAACGCTTGTTAAGTTTTTTTCTGTTGGCATCCTTGGGTCTTAAACGTCAAGTGGTATGAATATTAATGTAATATTAAAAAATCTGCAAAGTTAAGGGTTAAATACTCTGAGATGTAATGATTG
The DNA here is from genome assembly GCF_028537555.1 of Battus philenor. Lineage (NCBI taxonomy): Eukaryota > Metazoa > Arthropoda > Insecta > Lepidoptera > Papilionidae > Battus > Battus philenor. The sequence goes on along the minus strand of NW_027181676.1, from coordinate 13,538,545 downwards.
GTTATTGAAAATTATTTAGTTGTAACTACGCCATCTTAGACTAGCACGTGCTCCGAAGTAAGAAGCTGCACAAGGCCTTGGTCCAGATGTTCACGGGGCATGGTCGATTCTACGAGGACCTTCAATGGTTTCAGCTGAAGGAGTGTCCCGCGTGTTTCTGTGAGTCGGATGTGGACCAGATTGTGGTGCACTTGATAGCGATACAACTTCGAATGCCGGTTAGGAAGCAATATTCACGAGACGAACTTCGCTTCTATTATAAAAGACGAAGGAGACAGAGCGTCTTCCTCAATTACTGCAAGAGGGTAATTGAGAATGTAATTATAAGGAATAAAATATGAAATTGAAAATCAAAATAGGGTTGGGTAAGGAATTTAAACCAGAATAACACAGAAGAGCAATAAAAGTAACAAAATAGGGTAATAAAATTAAAATGTAAATAAAAACATTGACATGAAGAAAAATCAAAGAACTATAAACTAATAAATATTTTAATTGAAGAGAGGATGAAAGGCGATGCAAAGTAGGAAAGTTTAGAATGAAGGAGAATGTTAGTTGAATGAATGAACGATTATTTTAAGACTGCAAGAAGAGAGTGAGAGAGAGTTTATTTAAAACAAAAATATTTATTAAAAAAAACAACACGGATAAGATAGTGAAATTAGTCGAAATAGATAGTCAATAGAATAATAAATCATTAAAATGAAATTCACAATAATTACTTTATTTATAAAATTATTACGAAAGGGACTAATATATAGCTACTTCCGCTACGCAGCAGTAGTCGTGCAATGAAGTGCCACATAAAGGTTAAAGGTCAACCAGAGAGAAATGGAGAAGGAGTTTGGTGCTTCGCTGCAAGATCGAATTAGAACTGATGAGATCCGCTGAGGAACCAAAATCATTGTTATAGTTTGATGAACTGCTCATTTGAAATGGCAGTGCACGGTAGACGCGGCGTGGATAGGTCCTTTACCAGGAGAACCGACATGATGAAGGTCGTAGAAAGTCGATGATTGCGTGCAGCGTTATGCCGTTCATCCTGCAGTTCATCCAGCCGTTCATCGCCTGCAGTGTCTAGTGTTCATAAATTATTGAATGAACTTCATTTATAACAACTTAATTAAAATATTAATAAAGTCTACTGGTTAAATATTGTAATTAAGGCTTCTCGGCTTGTACCCCTGGCCGACCGCCAGCGCAGTGTCCGGGTTATTCTACAACATTTGGCACACGTCGCAACCTTGTATCGTTTCCACTTGTAATTGCCTGTTTAAACACAACGCTTTACGCTCCGATTTACTCGTATCATTGTAAGTGTTATGAAGTAAAATAACTGAGTAAGTAATTTATTTAGAGTTTTTATATTTTCGCGAGACGTGGAAGAGCACCAAGGATATCTCGCGTAAGTTCCAAGTCTTCGTTAACAACTGTCTTCGATGTAATCTCGGTATATACAGGCCTGAGAAAGTCTCCAACGTAGATATCTGGAAACGCTGCGGATATGCCGATCGACCAGCAGATCAAACGCCGCAAGTGGAACTGAATAGGCCACACGCTTCGACGGGACCCTGTGATCATGTACCGAGGCAAGCCCTAAAATGGAATCCTCAAGGAAAGTAAATTGATGACTGCAGAAGTTAAGGCAGCTAGAATGACGTGGAGCGAAGTAAAGCGCGAGGCTCAAGATTGCTCGGGATGGTGACGTACTGTGGACGCCTTCTGCCCCATCTTGCGGACATGGGAATAAATGATGATGAAGTAATTTATTGACTTCGGAGGCAGGCCGCTATCAACCTTTCTTATTGGAGATCAATGGTGAAGGCCTATTGTCAGTAGTGGACATCTAAAATAATAATAGTGGTGAAGTTATCGATAACATTTAAGGTGATTGTTCATCAGCGTCAAAGCTTTAGTGGGTTTTTCGAAGGGAGAATAGAAAGTGTATGATCAGCCAATAGCTTTAAATAAAGCTTTTATTAAAACCTTTTACATCTATTTCTAATCACGTGTATAAAGAAATCACTTTGAAGTATCCTACTTATTTTTTTTAATGAAATGAAATAGGTCAAAAACTTCTGGCAACACTGTCTGCAACAACAGAAACAAGACAATGATGAATTTTAATATGTAAAATAAAAACTGTTTTCAAAATTCAGATTGCATTTTTTAAGCCCCCTTTTGTATTTTATTATCATAATGTTATTTATATAATATGAAATCAAAATTTTTTGGATACTTTGTCCCATACATTATTTTGCAGTAAATAAGCTAATATTTAAAGCAGTGTTTTCCAACGAGTTTAACCATTTCGCTTCAATATGACACACATATATATATATATATATATATATATATATATAAATATAAATGTGTGTGTGTGTGTGCGTGTTATATGGGGCGAAAGAATTTTAGAAAGCATGGGGGCATGTTTGAAAAATACTGTTTTAAATCTTTTACATCTATGTAATTCGTTTTAAAGAATCTATTCTCATAAAACTTTTAGTTATGTAAAATGAGACAACTTATTTCATTTGATTGTTGTAGATTGTTTTAAATTATTTTGACAATTTAAATCACCTGTATAGTAATGATCGCGGTTAGAATGTTAACTAACAGCCAGATGTGAGCCGAATATCATTCCGGGCGTCGAATAGCGGAGGTAATTTAAATGAAAAACACATTTCGTCCATTTCATCGTTGCCGAAAGTGGAGGGTCACTAGAGTGAATGGGAGTGCGACCGTCGCTCTCAGGCGTCAATTTTGGCACTTACCGTCGTTTTTATAACGCGTCAGCTGTACTGCGCCTCATTTTGGCACGGTTTTTCATCATCCTGTACGATAAAAAACCCGTAACGAAAATAAGGACTCTAATACTGTAAGGCCTTAGTTCAGGACGCGATTAACGCTTAAATGCATAATGATGTAAAACTTCAACATACCACTTAAACGTAAAATGAGAGAGTAAATGCATAGTGTTGTATATATGTAACATAAGGTTTATTTAAAAAGTAAGTTTAAAAAATATTATATACATTTTTTTGCCTTGCATTTTAATGCACTTATCTGCAAGATAAATATTTTTTTTAAAGTATAAATAAAAGTCATGCATTTAAGGGTTAAAAGAAATGGAACCAAATAATAAAATATGAAGATAGCAGTAAAATCTATGTAAAAAAACTAATGTAATGAAATTGAAATATTGCTGTGAAATAGTGTAAACATGATTATAAAATAGGAAATAAACAGCATATTAAAAATGTAAAGCCTTTTTCAAAACTAACGTAATATTTATTTGTTTGTTTGTTTTTTCATTGTTTGACTATAAATCATTATATGTTCTCAGTGAGATAGTTATAAGGTAACAATTGTAACTAATTTTATATTTCTAAGCTTCTAAGTTTGTACTTTCTTACTGCCTTTTGTTACTGTCTATCTCCAATAAAGTAAATAAATAAATAAAATTCATAATAAAACGCCTTTCGTATAATTAACGCACAAAGTGTGATTTATTTAAAGTGTTTGTTGTTGTATTCTGGAAATCGAATCTAAAACCTTAGATCGCAAGTGGCCAAGAGTTTGACAACTACTGTTCCAATTTTAATTGTGAATTATTTTGTTGCTGAAAATCATAGACTGATAAAGAATTTTGTTTAATTTTTTCTCGTTGTAAAATAACTTGTTTGAACAAGTAATTGAGTATAAGAATATTTGTTATATTTGACGTCCACATGTCATATTTATTTCGTGGTACAGTAATACCCCGCTTTACGCGAGGGGTACGTTCCAAAAAAAATCGCGTTAACTGAAATTCGCGTATAACGGGGTTTATGATTAAACATAGTCAAAAATTATTACAAAAAAATACAAATCATTTTAATCAATCACTTTTATTCTAGGAACACTTTATGCAATACATACTCTTTGTTTTTTACGAAAAATACATCTATTGTCTTTTGGGTAACGTTTTGTTTACGTTCTTGTAAAATACGTTCATAACACCCAACACTGTTTTTAATTGTTTGACAGATGGTCAAGACACCATAGAGAAGTTGATGACTCATTATATTTATATGCACTCTTTCGCGTAATTCGAGGCATTTAAGCGCGAAATTTGCAATTCGCGTTATAGTGAAACCGCGTATAACGGGGTCGCGTAAAGCGGGGTATTACTGTATTTTTAAACTTGTTAATTGGCTTTTGTATTTTGCGGTGGCAGTATTGGATGGTACGAAGCGATTTAAATTAAAAAATAATAACAATAGATAGTAAAAATAAAAGATTAGTTTCGTAGTTGAAATTGTCATTTTAAGATGTCGAAGAAAAATGAATAAAGAATGAATAGTTCTCGCTTTTACATGAATGATATTCCAAAAATACCATAGCAAAATTTTTAATATTTTTATAATACGCAGTATTATAACAATAATAATTTTTTTATGCAATCAGGCGTTATTTTGCGGAAGTCCATCCTAAGTAAGAAAAGGACCAATATATAACAACTTCCGCACATGCAGTCGTAGTCGTGCAATAAAGTGTACGGCCCGCCAGCCCGCTGATAAATGCACATGCGACAAACAATGCGAATTACACAACTACCACCGTTAAATCACTCAACACGTGTTTCACCCCTCCACGGGGCATCATCAAGAGTTATGTTACACCGATTAGTTGACTCTGTGTTTGGCACTAATCGGTTTAATTGTGAATTGCACGACCACGACTGCATGTGTGGAAGTGGCTAAATATTGGTCCTTTTCTTACTTAATAATAAATTAGTAAAAATATTTTTCCATGCGTATTTGAGAATCTCAATAAATGAAGAAGCCAATTTAACTTAAAATATACACAAGTATTACTTAATCAACACACTTTGCCAACTTGAAGACAATAAAAATTGTCTAAAGAGGTTTTATAAATGAAAATTTTGCTTCGGTAGAATTGTCGGCACGTTTTTTTTAAGTGGCAATGATAAACTGCTCGGATTCTTTTGGAAAACGTCCAATGCAGGGGCTTTTTAACGACCGAAAGGTCAATTGATTTATGTGTTGGCTAGATATTTTTATACAGGATGAAGTGTGAAGGCATTACAAAGGTGAATATATAACTCTTTTAGTGTCAATTAATATGGTAAAGCTTTTAAAAATCAACGGTTTCGGAAATAATAAATAAAGTACCACGTAAAAACAGTTTTCAAAATTCGAATTGATACTGATTAAAATTAAATAATGGTTTATTATCTGTTCTGCAGATTACAATGAATATATATATATATATATATATATATATATATATATAACATATTTCAAAGGCATCAAGACATCTTTAAAGCTTTTATACCTGCATCCAATCATTATGTATGTTTTATATTAGCATTTAAAGTAACAAATATTATTATATTTTTTAATAATAACAATGGGTTATTTATTCACTGTAGGATCATGATGTTATATATATATGATGATATATATAAATAAGTTTAAAGATTTTTTTCGATACTTTGCTCCTAATTAGTTCATTGACAATGAGTTTATTTTCGAATCTGACTTATTACACAGAAGTGATATATGAACACAAGCGTTTCGCTTGGGAGATTATATATAAAGTGATAAATATGTTGATTGACAGATGAACATAGAAATGCCTGGCGAACATAATCTATTACCAACACACCAGCTGATATAATTAAGTGGATATTGAAGCATTAGGGAAATCACAATTACGGTGCCATATCTCAAATAGTAAGTATCGTCTTATTGAGAGAAAATGTTTTTTTAAGAAAATAGCTTAACCAATATATCATTTATGCTAAACAAAAAGTGATAAATAAAGCAATTGTATTAAATATTATATTGGAAACTAACAAGCCTGTAATATTGATCGCACGAACCGTATTTTCAAAATTTGGACATTGTTAGGGTGTCGGTAAAAACTAGTTTCTTGTTTGATTTCGAAAAAAAAATAAACGTAATAATTAGTTGACTTACACCTAGTTTTGAATTCTTTTTGAAATTAGAGATTTCGTGTCTTAATTTTTATAAATGGCGTCAAGTGATGTCTGGCGCGATTTGTAATCATTCAGGCATGGTCACATTATATATAAAAGAGGCGTTACCTCGCGAAAGTCCATCCTAACTAAGAAAGGGACTAATATATAACTACTTCCGCTATGCAGCAGTAGTCGTGCAATGAAGTGCACCGCCCATCAGACCGCTGCTAAATGCGCGTGAGGTAAACAATTCGAAACACAACTGACACCGTTTATCTACTCTACATGTGTTTCACCCCTCCACGGGGTTTCATTGCACGACTACTGCTGCATAGCGGAAGTAGGTATATATGAGTCCCCCTTTCTTAGTTATGGTCACATTATGACATTACTTTTGCGCCACCTGTTAGTTTGAACTTTGTTAATTAAAAATGGCAACATTTTGGGAAATTTTGGGCTCTCTAAGTAATCTTTATTCTTTCTTCAAATCTAACTTAAGTCGTTAATGGTAGCTTAATTTGTATGTAGAGAGTATTAACTCTACCCCGGACAAAAAATCCATCGCTTAATGCTTTGTTTTTCTTCTTAATTTTTCGTTTCTTTCTATTACCCGCGTCTATTGGTATCCCGAGACAATTGACCACTAGTGCCATCTATTGGTGGCGTCCGAAGTGGCAGCGTTGGGATATTGAAACAAGAGAGTAAAAGAATTTATTTCAAAACTATTTTTATTTTTTGCAGGTAAGCAGCGAATCCGTACGTGGCCTAAAAAGCAGTTTCATTTTTATGTACGTAAGTATACACGTCCGAAATAATTTTTAATACACTTATTGAAGTTAAAATATATATTTATATACTAATGTTACTATCTTTACTCTTTTCTAAACATAGAAATTTCTTGACAAATTTATATGCTTTGTCAAAACCTGCCATTTGTTACTACTTAAAATATATGCGAATATACCGCTCTTTATTATTTTTTACGTAAAAACAAACGATTTATTTACCGAACAGGGATTCTGTAGCCTGAGAAAGGCAGAAAACCCACACAGTCACAAAGACTATACTTTTAGATCATTGGTCTGTCGCACTCCAACAGAAAGAAAAACAGTTAATATAACATATATAAAAGAGATAACTATTTATGAATCAAAAATTAATAAATAAATTTTGTAATTAATAATTTCTTATCTATGTAGTTGTTAAATATCAAATTTGCAGCGCGTAAAGAGTCAAACGCGCGAACTTCGAACCTAATTGTGAAATGCACGAACTTCATATCGAACTGTCAAACACAGTTTCAATAGCAATTTCATTTTCTGAAAGTTTAAAAATTTCTCGATCCTTTTTTTATTTAATTTTATAAAACCGGTAATGTTAAAGGTAGTCGCTTTTAAGTTATGACTTTATTATTAGAATTAAGGATTACTTTTAAAGTTTATGAGGCATAGGAAAACTTAAATCATGTATATTTAATTATCTAGTCGTTATTAGTTATTTAATCTCGACACAAGCGAACGATGTACTTATACGCGACTACACCGACATCTATCGGCGCTGTTCGAGTTAACAATGTTTTTTTGACTCTCGTTTTTGGGGACCTGCCGTTCCTTTATCTTTTTTTTGGGTCAGGGAAATTGATTTCAATAAGTTTTTCAGCACAGTTTTAAATAATTTTCTTCTTTGGACCTACGTAATACCTGGATTTCTATCTTCTTTCTGGCTTCACATTTTCTTTCATTCTTATCGCTTTAATGTACACACCTTTTATGCATCGCCTTCCATTCTTCCCTATATTATTTACAACATCACAATTTTATATGAATTAACGTCTTTACACGTGTTTGTTTACATTTAAATAATGTAAAAGGCTGTAGATTAGTACTCCAGTTATTTAACCGTGATTTGAAGCCTTAACAAATAAAGTACCTCCCTGAAATTTTAAATACTAATTGTTGAAAAACTTATATAAACATTTTTTTCAGTATTTTCATATAATAACACCTATATTTGCTTTTATTGAGTATTTTGTCATAAAATATTTAAGAAAAATACTAACAAGCTTTGCTTTTTTTCGGTGTCTCATTATTTTACCTATATACAGGATGATCGGTCATACTTGAAAAAGATTTAAGAGAGTGAATATGTAACTTAATTGTTAATTAATGTATAAACTAGTCAAGAATCTTAAAAATAATAAATTTAAAATATATTTTTTACTAATTATATTTACCCTATATAAAGTGATCGCTAGATGACATATTTCAGTGTGATAATTTTATACAGGGTGGTTAGAAATTGGTATAAAAGCTATAATGTTTATTTCTAACAAAAGTGAACTATAGATTTACACTTTTAAGCCATATTTTATAGCCATAACCAATTATCCTGTATAGATTTTGTTCATTTGTCACTAAGCTGGATCTTCAATTTTCAATTTCTGAACTCGCACAACTTTCTACAGTTTTTATTTAATAGTTTTATCTCTGGACATAATTTTCGCTTGAAAATACACAAAGTAGCTAATTATAAAAGACACTATAATTTCAAAATTCTGTATGTTTATACCAAAGGTCCGTGTGCCTCAAAGGGTTGACCGCAAAGGATGGTAAAACACGCCACACGTTGCATCTTTTATTCTCCCCCCTATTCCACCCCCATCACTCTTCCCTTCCGAGTAATCTCCGGCGGGATGCCGCATATCCGCTGGTTTTAAATTATAATATTTAAATGAAAATACTTAGCGCACCCTACCGTGTTTATAAATTTGGAACTCGTATAATGCGTTTAAGTGCGTTATAAATATACAACCTTATAATGGAAAATGTTTAGGTATATATACTTATTATATAAGCAGAGGTAGCGTAGCGGTGGAGGACTAAGATTTGCAGATAGTACGTTGCAGGTTTGATTCTGCGCAAATAATCTTGTATAATTCACGTTTTGTGCATTAATTATATAGGATTGCTATTGCTTATAAGCAAGTTTCCATAGAATGGGCGGCAGTTTTTTGCGTACCATAATACCACACTTCTATCGCAAACCTGCTAGCCAAGCGTTGTGATTATGGTCATGGATTATGGTCAGTCAGTTCTCGTACGACCACCTCGACTTACGACCATAATTTCTTAAAAATCTTTTTTATAAATGGTCAATTTTTTTATAGTTTTCGTCACCAAAATGAAAATGTAAGATGTTATGTAAGACCAATGAAAGAAAAAGAGAGGCAATAGACTTAGAGATTAAAAAAAATAATAAAACAACATGAGTGTGGCAAAACAATTAGTTGTTATCAATAATAACAATTAAATATTAAAAATAATAAATAAAAGCCATTATATTTGCTTATACAATATATACATATATGTCTATCATATTATATTATAAATTTTTGTATGAAATTCGACTTATGACCATTTCGACTTACGTTCGAAGTTGTGAAACCGAACACCTTAAGTCAAGAACTGACTGTATATATATATATATATATGTATACCTTTGGGAGAGACTTATGCTTTACAGTATAAGTCTATATGTGGAAAAAACGATAAAAACTTTACTTATAGTAACAATCGACCACCTGCTTCATGTGGTGTAAAAAATCCAACCAAGTTTTATACCTACAAGAGATATTTTTAATAGCCGCCCCGTCACCAGCTTGCGGATGGAATTTGTGACATCCTCATGTCCAGTTGTGGACGTCTTACAGCTGAACTGATGATGAAAGAATATGGTGTAGAACCGAAATAAGGATCGAACAATCTTTATCAAAATAGTAACTGTTTATCACCTCGCTTCGCGTGGTCCATACTACACTCTGAGGGAGTAAATCCATAAAATATGTTCTTTGTAATTTGTATTGTGTCAAAAAAAAGTTTTACATCTACAAGAGATATAGAACCTTTTTTGCGGATGGAATTTAATAAAATCCGTTCTCAGATCTCTATCCGGACAAATATTTGTCTCTTTATGTCTCTAACGAGATATCGTAGTGTCAGTACATAGGTGGAAATGTCTCATACATATATGAACTCATATATGTATGTATATGGAAAGGATTGTCAAACAATAAAGGCAGCGGTCCCTAACACAAGGCTTTATTTTATTCTTAGCGTAAGGATCTTTTCACATCATATTTCACGTCACATAGACCTGACGGTTGAAGTGATAAATAACATACATTTATGAAGTTGTAAGTAAATTAAAATCTAAAAATAATTATATGCTTAATCCTCATATATATACCAAAAAATGTCCTATTTGTCTTGGCCACGACTTTTATCTTCTTTTTGTGAAATTTATTATATTTTTCAAAGCTCCCGGAAGTATATTGATTATTGAATTTTTGCGTATTTGACAGTTTGCAATGAACTTCGCGCTTTTAACAGTTTGCTATGGAATTCGAATTTTAAATTCGTTTGACAGTTCCGTCGTTGCGAACTTAAATGTAATGTCATTTAACAGTGGTTTATCGTTATCTGTGAATATTTTGTGTTTGTGAATAAATTGATCACTTTGAAATATGTTCATCATCATCAGGTCATAGGCTTTTGAGGTCTCCGCTATTGGGACCTCTCCTTCCACCCCTATTTTGTTAGGAACAGGGTTTTTTATTTCTTAACAATTTTTTATTTTCGTCCTCGTCTTCCATAGTTCACAATATCTTTTTTCTTCCTTCTATCATTCCATAATTTCATCTTCCTTTCTCAATCATTCCATTCCTTTAATCCATCCTCAAACACTTCAGTTGTATTTTGTATTGCAGTATCACAGCTTTATTTAGCTTTATTTATTTAGCTCATAGGCCGAAGACCGGTCTCTCGCCGCCCGTATTAAATATGTTACATTTTTTCCATTGAAATATGACAGGCCAATTTCTCCTGGCCGTATAAAGCCCGTGGAGACTACTACATTATAAAATAAAAGAAAATGTTACCTTTTTATTATTAATATAAAACAATTGTGGTAATTGTGCATGAAGGCTGTATTTGAAATATTCAAAGAGTCTGTTCATCTCAAGTTCAAACCGATTGCGCAATGTTCCTTACTAAGTACTCGTCGCGATTGTACCGGACGGCGTTTAGCCGCTGTGCGGTATACAAAGCGCTCTTTGTATTATAATCGTGTCCTTTTGTGCGGCTGCGGCGGTATGCGGGCCGCAATGGGCATTGTGTTTACGCCGAAAAACGAAGATTACTTACGTCTATGTAATTTTGCGTTTGAAATGTTTTACCTCGCCGCAGAGATTAGCGGTACCTTCGAAGTAAACAGGTAGAAAGGCATTTTCATTTTACTAATTTCACGCCTTTTCTGTGAAACTGAAAAAATAATATTTTTACGGGATAACTGTAGTTATGTCTTATATATATATACTACCACTGCATGTGCGGAAGCAGCTAAATTTTGGTCCTTTTCTTACTTAGGATGGACTTCCGCAAAGTAACGCTAGATTCCATTAAAAATGTTTCCTGATTTCAAGTTCTTTTAATTTATATATCACTTTATTTATAAAATTTATTTATTTCTCCTCTGGTCATAGACCTTACTCGGATATTTCCAATGGAACAGATCGAAAGCGGTATACACCCAGCTTCTTTCGACCATACGGTCATATGTACACCATGTAAGTGGACGTCTTGAGCATGGCTTGCCGGTCTCCGCTACAGAATCTCAGGTCTACTGCCAATTCAGCTGGCCAATAGGTTGGACTACATCGGTTTCTGCAGTTCGTCTACGTATCTTACTTCTGATTTCTAAGGGAAATCCCTACAACAGTACTTTCGAATGTATCAGTAGCAGTGACCCAAGTGACAGGCGAACTCTGTGATACGTAGAAAAAAGACGGTTTGCTGCAAGCAGGCTTGTTTTTCGACGAGACATGAGGCGACTGCATTACGTATAAATAAATAAATGAACATGACAAAAATATACGTTGAAAATGACATCATCCTTTATGATACCGGCGGAAGATTTTAAATAAAATAACACTCACATTTCCCTAAAGGTAAGCGATAGTCGATCCGCCATTCACGGCCTTTCTCGTTAACTTTACTCTTGAATAAGTTAAGGGTTCGGTAGCCAATCTGAATAATCTCCCAAGATCTTAACCTTTTTGAATAACTATAAGGAAGTAATCATTTAACTAAATACGTTTTTAATTTAACTAAAGACATTAACTTCTTTTGTAATTCTTACTTTCAGCTTATAGATCACTGCAAGGTATAAGGTTCCACAGCAACTTCCCGCGACCTGAACTTCGTCTTCAGTTCATCTAATGCCTATTGCTCACTCGGAAACCTATCGTACCACACGGCTATGAGTTATTGTCCTTAAAGCACACATATGTTAAAGTAATAGCTTTAAAAGCTTTTTGTTTGAAAAATGAGCTTAAAATTCACTTCTTTAAATCTTTAACACCTGTAATCAACTGCTCTGTATTATAAGATTTCCCGAAACTATCTTTTATTGGTTGAAAAGTAAACGCTAAAATGATCTTAAATATTTAATGGAATCAGGCAGTTACCTTGCGGAAGTCCATCCTAAGTAAGAAAAGGACCAATATTTAGCCACTTCCGCACATGCACTGGTAGAGGTAGTGTTTCACCCCTCCACGGGACATCTTCAGGATTTATGTTACACCGATTAGACTCTGTGTTTGGCACTAATCGGTGTAACATAACTTCTGAAGATGCTCCGTGGAGGGATGAGACACGCGTTGAGTGATTTAACGGTGGCAGTTGTGTAATTCGCATTGTTTGCCGCATACGCATTTATCAGCGGCCTGGCGGGCGGTGCACTTTGTTGCACGACTGCCACTGCATGTGCGGAAGTGGCTAAATATTGGTCCTTTTCTTACTAAGGAAAAATTGTAACTGCCATACCGTGAAAATTGTGGAGGAGAGTAAGGTGATGTATGGAAGGAGTAAAAGAATGAAAAAAGTACAAAAAAAATGTGATACATGGAAGAGGAGAATTAAACAATAGAAATAACTGAAAAGGAATAATAAATTTCATAAGTTCCTGTCCCACCCAAGATTGGGGTGAAAGAGAGGTCCCCAGTTACAGGGACAAAAAGGAATAAATATTTAAATTTCGAGAGCAACAGACTTCGTTTCTAAAACATTATATAAAAAAATAACACGAATATAAGGGTTTTTTTCCTTTAATTTTTTAAAAATATTATTATGGAACGATTTTTCGTGAGTCAAAATTTTTTTTTATTTATTTAATTGCCCCCACTTTTTGGGGTCTCACAAACCGTCATAAAAGCATGAAAGCTTTGAGCTGACACATGAGATATGCGTTGACATCTTTCAAGCTTTTATATCTATAACCAAACATCCTGTATGTAAACTTGTCGTAAAATCGCGGGTGTTCGTAGTGCATATAAATAGAAGGCTTTGCGGATCTGCCGCGTACCCGGCACCATGTCCGGAACATTAGACTGCGTTTCCCATGGGAACGTGCCGTCGGCGGATTGCCGGGTAAACAACTTCCCGGATAAAGATAAGCTCGTTATGCCTTTCACTCGGCTACATAAATTATTACCTTTTAAGAGCAACTGTACACAATATACTCTCGTACGATGTTTTTGAATTATCTCTTAATAAATTTAAAAGGTTTGTTAAACAGAAACTTGTGTAAATATTCTATATTATACATGAATAAAGCAGTGCAATAAAATTCCCCGCAAAAACACTTTATTTGGCACAAAAGTACACATTTTCACAAAAGGCAAATAAATATGTAGTTGACACTGTGGTAAACTCTATTCTACTATAATTTGAGGTTACATATAGCACTACTTTGGTGATTTGTTAGCGTACGAAATTCCAGGCACAGAGTGCCGCAACGCCATCTTTCAAAAAACAGCGAGAAAACTTATTCAAGGTCCTAATACATTGTAAAGATTATATGCATAATACTGTGATCATAAAAGTGAGGTGAATTTGTAAATAAAATGTAAATTCTTTATTTATTCTTACAAATATTTAATCCCCTTCAATGTAAACCCTGTTCGATAAAACGCACTTTTGCCAACGCTTTTTCCATCCCTTGAAACAGTCGGACTAGAGTTTTTTCCTATAGCCTTTAAAATATTCTGTGATTCGGTCTTTATCTCCTCAATCGTTTCAAAATGGCGTCGCCGCATTGGATTTTTTAGTTTGTTGAATAGCTAGAAGTCGCTAGAAGTCAAATCAGGTATCTTCCATCAAATATGTTCCTTATGGAACGATGTCAGTTGAGTTTTAGACGCTTTTTATTTTTTCAAAAAATTTAGCGAATTTTTTTGAGCTGTGCTAAATTATTTACCAATTTTTGGCAAATGTTATAGACAGTCCTACCAACGTAGGAAAAAAAAACTCTTGCGTTCCCAATGCCCGGAAGTTTTAATTGACAATTTTATCTTACTTTTTTAAGACAGTATAACGCTCAAGTGTTTGTTTCTGATTTTAGAAACGTAATGTGTGTGTATAGTTGTAACGTCTTGTCGGATTTAAAAAATATGTATACAAACACATTCTGCTTGTTTTTCACCCAAAAGACGCTGATTTATCCATAAATCTTTGTCATTCGAATATTCCTTAACTATATTTTCATACTTATTCCGATCACCGGTCATTATTCATTCTATATATCTAGATACGTGTAAAACATTTCCAACATACCACCATTCATCCCCGTCTAAGGGCGCGTGCAGACGTGGCGTGTTTCGGCACGCACATTCCGGTACCGGCTTAAACTGAACCGTGTCATGCAAACGTATATATACGCAAAGAGCTAACACAATATATTTACCTTGACTTCGTTAATAACAATTTTAAATTCTCATAAAATCTAAGAACAACTTTTCTAACTTGGTTAAATATTAAGTTATGTATCATATACAGGTGAATGTATAACTCATTTGTTAATAAATCTTTAGAGCTTTTACAAGCTATTTGCAATCAACCTGTATAAGGAAATATCTTTCAAATATCGTCATTTTCATTTTAGTCTTAACACGGGTCCTGTAAGGCATGGACCTCCTCAAAAAATCTCCACGATGACCGGTCTTCCAGCGATCTTGACTAAGTAACCAGTCCACTTAGGCAGTAGACGTTGGAAAACATTCAAGCCTCGGTCTAAGCCTGTTGTACAACTGCCACTTTAGACGAACAATTCTCCTACCTTCGTCGGTGATGTTATATTCTTTATCGCATATATGTTCTTACACATTTTTTTAAATATATTTTCGTTGAGGCACTATGAAGTTTATATATTTAGGCAGCGTTACAGATTAATTTTCGTAATATCAAATGAGAATTTCATTGCATCATTTTGAAGTAAACCTTTTTCGCAAGTCACCTTGAGGCGTATCATAAGGGGTTAACGACTCAATGATTGCCATAATCAAGGCGCCTTTCAAACCGGAACAAAGCCTACTTAGCAAGTGTTTTCTACGCTACGTTACCTTTATAAGGTTTTATTCAAATTAAACTAGCGCTAATAAATGAAAGTCTTATGTTATCGATCCATAGCATCAATTCAATGCTTCGCAACTCTGACGTCACTGTGTTATCACAATTTTGGTAATAACTTTTCCTCCAAAAGGAAACAGTTTTGAATCAATTGTTTGCGGGTTTCTTTCATCCCTGACCTTAACACTACCGCAGGTATTAATCCGTCAAGCGAACAAGCTAAATCTCTCGACGGCTAGGTTATGACCTCAACAATTTAGCTGCAGCTCTAAGTCAAGGTGTATCGTGAGTGGCCGGTCTCGCGCCGGCGCGAGATTCCTATTTGTCAACTTTTATGAGCTCATAACGCGCCGGCATTACGCGAAGTAACACGCTAACATGTCTGCACTGCGCTTGAAAGTTCTGGCTTTGTTGGCGAACAATAGGTTTTTAGTAATCTTTTGTATTTTTATTTCATCTGCAATATGAGTACGAGGAAGGGTCCGCCATGTGCCAGAAAATGTGAGACCCGGCACTGAAAGAGCGAATTCCTTTCGCATTGCCTTCAGCCTAATCTATAATATATTATCGTTGCTAAACTAATACGTGCTATGCTTGAAAAGATTTGAGGTCACTAAAAACCTAATTCTGTTAAGTATAAAACCTCTTATAGTCGCAACGCATATTTTCCTAACGATCATAGCACATCGTTTACTTGTTTGTTTTATGGCTTCCGTTATTGGCCCCTTATACACACAAGCCTCGAGTACACAGGGACAGTATTTGGTTTATAATCTATTCACGTTCTTTTTCACTCTCTCACTCTACATGTCCTTAACATTTTTCTCTTTCTTCTTTTTTACCTTACATTATCTTTTATTCCTGTTCATTCCTTTACCTTTTATATATTACCTCTTCTTTCACCATTTCTTCCGTACCGCTACTGTACAATATTTATTTTGTTTTCTATATTTATTTTATCATTATCTTTTATATCTGTATCACAATATTCAATTATCACATAATTTCTTAGTTTACTATGTATTTACGATTTACAATTTTATCTCCTTTTCTTATTTCTACTATTATTGTTTTATTATATTTAATTACTTACCTCGTTACATTTCGGCAGATTTTGCTCCTTTTTTTGCTTACGAATGAGGAGATTCCTTCTATTCTTTTGTGCAATCGAAACTGGTATTGAACCCCATATACGGAACAGCTGGTGATCAGGTGCACCATGGTCTGGTCCACCGCAGGGTCACAGATGCATGAGGGACTCTCCTTGTGTGCAGGTACTCAGCAAATGGCCCATGACCCTTGAACACCTGGACCAGAACCATGTCCAGCTCTAACCTGCAAAGCATGCGGTTACTAGTTAGTCACATAGTAATGTTTAGTCGTAAGTTATAGACAAAATGGTTGACTAGTAGGAGGTCTGTCTACTATTACCCTTACACAGTGAAGTTCTCTTGGAGGCGTATTAAGCGTTTCGGTTCTGCCAGCTTCTTTTCCTGAGGAATATATCTCAGGACCCTTGAAGGTCAGAGGGAACAGGTAGTTATTAAGTCTGCTTCCTTCATCTTCGACCACAAAATCTCTTGGTGGTTAAGGGCGGACTAGTAAGCGATAAAAAAAAATCGAAATTTAATCAAACGTATTTTTTTGTTATCACAACATCCATTAACTGGTACGTTAAGGATTATTTATTCTAATAAGATTTTTTTTTAAAATAAGCCGGTAATGTATTCGATGTGGTTCTACTGAATGGAATCCGTACAAGCGTCCCTCGCTAATATATTTTACCTTTCACCTTTTTCAGGCTTTTTTTAACGTATTTCATTTGAATTTAATTCTCGTGGGGTCCATATATACTGGTCGTTTTTTAACTAAATTTTATTTGGAATTGTATTTCAAAAGGCTTAGCGGTAAGGGTGTATTGATTAGAGAGTATTTTTTACAGATAAAAGACCTCTTTTGTGAAGTTGGTGACGTTTATGTTAAAAATCTCGTTTGATTAATATTTTTTGGCGTGTGAATATATAACATATGCTGTAACATATAATGTAGACTTTACATAGTATAAGACCTATTGTTGTACTCTATGATATGAGTTTTAGAGACTCTTAGAGAAATGTTTAATGAAGAATATATGTCATATACAGTACAAATAGATTTTATACCCAGGAGTCACATCATCGTCACATAGAAATCCTTTTTTATAGAATGTATATTCCACAGACATTAGCGTCTTTGCCTTTTGTATATACAATCGCATTTCGTTTTGCTCACGTTTTTGCTTGTAACAACAATGTTTACTGTCTCTTTGGCTATTTCTTAACTTATTTTTTTTTAATATTTTTGTCTTGTCTGTTTTTCTCGACACCCTAACAGTGTTCAATTTAAAATATAACGGTTCATATTTAGTATTGCGACCACTTCCTCGTCCCTACTCCATATTCTCATCCTCAGGTTGTACGCTAACATCTGTACAGTTTAGTTTTGCCACATGCCACACAGATATCACAATTAAACAAAAAACCGAAACAATCTTTCAACCCGTTCGTTAACTAAAGAAGAAAATGACCAAAAGCCTCCAGTGAATACACCAACAGAGAAATGTGATGAAAATCACTATCACTGGAGAAGGCTTAAGAATATTGAATTAGTTTACGTTGAAAAACTTACAGTACTAAAAAATGGAAGAAATCGCTTATTATTCAATAAACGAATATTTAAACGACAACAATCATTAGCAATGATGTCACGTTGTTTTGACTTCATTAAGGCTATATCTGATAAAGTTTATATGCATAAATCTGTATCGTTAAACTTTATCAAAAGATGTGTTGTTGTGGAGTTTCTTCCTGCTTCTTCGACACGACTATAACGCCTTTCGTAGCAGATTGAAAAATAAAATATATTTAAAAAGTTTCAATGTTGCATAAATTATTATATCAATTGGATTCCGCAATATCAGAAGGCATTCATTTATATCAATAAAAAGACAACAGAATTTTACATCCTTTTCTAATTCATTCATTTCACATTTTGTTTCATTGAGACACGTTGAGGATATATATTTTATTCCATGTAAATTTTTATTACAAAAACAGTTTGTAAATATAGTTTTGAAATCAACTTCGTTTTGTGCACTACGCTCTACGTAGGATCTACGACATCTACGCCCGTGCTACATCCACTACGAAATCCGATGTATGCAAATTGTTTGATGGAAGCTAGTATCGAGTTACGCCAGTATCTAACGTGGTTATCCGCAGATATGAATTTATATCCACTATGCTCTATTTATACACATGTACACAGTGCTATGTTTATTTGTATTTCTACTATATCGTGTTCGCTTTGAAGTTTGATATTATTTACTCGTACGAAATTTTGTCAGCGTAGCATGCAGTTATTTTTCTTTCAAACAAGACTTACTCTAATAGTTGCTGTAAAGCAACTATCGTATTGCAGTTTTTAAATAAACAGGGTGATTTTTATTAGGGTGTATATTCCATAGACATTAGCGTAGGTGTCTTTGTTTTTACAATAAGTTTCAATATTTATGAATTATTTTTGCTCACGTTTTGGCATGTTCTTTTTTTTTTGTTTTTATGGTCCCCGCTATTGGGGGCCTCACGTGCCCCTAACTTTTTTGGATCAGGGACCTTATAATAATTTTTTTTCAGTCTTCTTTATTTATCACTCTCTTTCACGCGTCACAATATCTTACATTCTTTACTTTTATCCTTCACAATATCTTTCGTTTTGCTCTTTTATACCTTATTTATTTTCTCGCCTTTCTTCCATCATCTTCTTACTCTAAGGTTGCTAGGTACATTTTATTTAATTTTATTCTTTAATTTTATCCTACATTTATTTTACTTTCTTAATTCTTTATTACACATTTCTTTTTCTATTTCTTATTATTAGTTAACAATTTATTTTGTGCAGAGTTTATTAAGTACCTTATTCTATACAGTCTTATTTCTTTCAACCGTATCACTCGCCACCCCACGAGCGAAAGATAGGAATGATGGGCGAAGGTTGTCGTCGCCCATCATAACGGCGATGCATGTTCAAGTCTCTTAAACTATTTACTTAAGATGTAAATTATGATATTGAAAACTATTTTCTTTGTTTGTTGTAGGTGTAAAGGCTTTAAAGGGGTCAGTGAAAGCATTAAAATAAAAGTTTTTACATTTACTCATATTGATCCAGTATAAAGTGTTCACTCTGAAATATGTTACATTGATTTATTTTTTCTATGTGAATGCGAAAGGTCAATAACTTCTGGCAGTACAATTACCACAAGATAGATAGTAAACAATAATGAATTAAAAAATGTAGTAGTTCGAAATTTGAAAACTTTTTTCTTATTATATTATAATAACGCATTTATTATTTCCAAAAACGTTGGCTTTTTAGATAGGGTGTAACAAAAAAGCTAGAGATTTGCCTCTTTAAAGTTTTTAAACCTAAGGTAAATATTCTCTTGCCGCAACGTTTAATTTTAACAATAAAAAAGCCTTTTCCCGCGCCTTATAAATCCTAAATATGTGTAATATATACATATATAGTAAAATAAGACTATCTTTTATTAAAAACTGTTGTGTAAACATTGATTTAAATTAAAAAAAAATTATACCAGGGCCTAAATTTTTTGTAATCATATGGATTACATCAATCGATATAAAAAGCTCATATACAAAGTGTTTCACACTTTAAAGCTACAAGTGAAAACTTTTCGAACTCTTTTTCGAGAGCTTTGAATGTAACGACGTGATACCGTGCACGCGAGATGTAAAACGTTTGACATCAAAGCGGTTCAGTCTTCCGATACGAGATGTAAAGGGAGCTTCGATGTTTGCCTTGTTCTAATTAACTTTATACGTAAGGGCGCGGTCACAGTGACAAGCGAAGCGGAAATGTAAACAATTTTTATAAACAAGGATTTTTTATGGGTGCTTTTTTGGGGTACTTTTATAGTTCATTTGCAGACAATTTATGATGAATCCTACACGAAATATAATGATTTGAAAAATTTATAAATAATGTAACGATAATGTAGTAAGAAAAGGCATAAAACATTTTAAAGTAAATAGTACTTCATATGGAAACTAGTTATTGGTGTTAAAAATAGAAAAATAAAGTAATGTATCTCACTCTCATATCACATCTCATATGTTCACTTTATACGAGGTGATTGAAAATAGGTAAAAGCTTGAAAGCTTTTAGCTGACTAATGAGCTATATATACAACCTTTAATGTTTTTTTACATATAAACAAACAACCTGTATAATATTAAGATGAAAAAGTAAAGTGAATTGGTTAATATAATGTAAATTCTTTATTTATTCTTCTAAATCAATTTCATCACCCTCGAAGTTATCACCAACCCATCGGATAAAGCGCCCAAAACCTTTGATTCGGTTGATATTTCGTCAATCGTGTCGAAACGGCGTCCAAGCATTGGCTTGAATCTGATGAATAAACAAAAATCACACGGAGTCACATTAGGCGAATATGGTTGCGTAATTATATCAGACAAATTTTTTGAGGTTTTTTTTTTCAAAAAATTTAGTAATTTTGGTGCCATTCAAGATTTTGACAAAATTGAAACATTTGCCAAGAACGCATGTGATTCGGAGATAATTAAATATTTAGACAAAAAGACGTTTGGCAAAATTTATAAACAGTTCTACCAACCTAAAAACATTACCTGCCTTCATTATGTTCTGGAGATTTAAATGGTAATTTCAATCTTACTTTTTGATCACATTATATGTGGGAGTGATAGTCTCAGTGATTACTGTGGTGTTCAGTTTTTCAAACAGTGATATCAGCTTTGCCGATATAAGGTAACATCGTTTTGGTAGCTATAACATACTTTCGACAGTATGTGGTTTCGAAAAATTTTCTAATATTTTACTAGTAGCGTTACAATATCTTGAAAAATCCGAACACAGACGGTTAAAGTGACATATATACAAAACAATTAAACTCACGCGTACAAAATCATAAATAAAAATCATTCGTAAAATTGTTTTAGATTGCTAATGTACTTACGATTTATAATTTTTGTGGATTATGGAGATATATACTTTCATTTATAATCGAAAAAAAAACAATATTATAAAAAAACGCTCCCCGCATAATTCGTGGCCACACACCATCCGCAAGGTTAGCGGCGTTTCGACTAATTAGTTGAAAGCTTCCAGCGAGGAATTGAAAGTCGATCGATTAAGCACAAACTCAATTAAATATATGCTCTCGTTACTCTCCAATTTATATAGGGATTGGATCTACGGTGGTAAACACATACAGGGTGATTGAATATAGGCATAAATGCTATTAA
This sequence comes from Battus philenor, assembly GCF_028537555.1. Classification (NCBI taxonomy): domain Eukaryota; kingdom Metazoa; phylum Arthropoda; class Insecta; order Lepidoptera; family Papilionidae; genus Battus; species Battus philenor. The sequence continues at coordinate 13,516,751 of NW_027181676.1, read as the reverse complement.
TTTTTGTATCGTACGCCTTGTTTAACACTTAATGATTTCATATATAATGAATGACGTTATGATAATATAGTAACAAAATATATGTTTAAAATGCAGATTATAACATATTAAAATTAATTATTATTTACTATCTGTCCTTTAAGGCGTTGTAATGCTAGAAGTTATTGGACAGTCGCATTACAATAGAAATATATTTTAGAGTGATCTCTTTTTGCCTGTAAACAGCTTTAATGTTCTGTCACCTATTTTCAATAAAAGAAAAGTACAAAACCAGCACATACATATACCAAATTTAATTCTAATATGGAACTAAACGAATTTTTAAATTGATTTTTCTAAGTATATTATCATTACGCTATACATTACTTCTGAAACCTTTGATTTTAGCATAGGCTTAACTTTTACAACCTATATCCATATTTAATGGAATCAGGCGTTACCTTGCGGAAGTCCATCCTAAGTAAGAAAAGGATCAATATTTAGCCACTTCCGCACATGCAGTGGTAGTCGTGCAACAAAGTGCACCGCCCGCCAGCCTGCTGACAAATGCGCATGCGGCAAACAATGCGAACTACACAACTGTCACCGTCAAATCACTCAACACGTGTTTCACTCCTCCACGGGGCATCTTCAGGAGTTATGTTACACCGATTAGTGCCTGTGACTCAGTGATACTGTGTTTGGCACTAATCGGTCTTTTTCTTAACGTATATCCAATTCAAATTACACGTATCAACACGAGATAATTATTACTCCTAAAAATATTCAGTTGTAAATGTATTAAACATTTAAAAATAGGACAGGATTAATTAATTTTTGGTGAATTATCTTTTGATCACTGTGATAGTCGATAGAGGGATCACGAGGCCGCAGCACGATGTGCTGGTATGTACCACGCTAGATACTACAGTAGTCCAAATGAGCATAGACGAAGTTCGGTACAAATGGCGTAGCATATTGACAGCCTTTTACATGGGTCAAGATTATCAGTAGAGAGGGATACGAGGCTTGTAGAAGGAGCGTCTTAACTCCTATAAGTTTCGTAACTCACGATTGATGTCCTTGAGATTTATGATAAATTATTTGTGCGAATATAAAACATGTGAAACTATTTTTCATCTAAAAGGGTATGAATGCCTTTAGACGTGTTAGAAAGTGGTTCATATCTGCGGTCTAATAAAAGGTTCCGTCCAGGCGATGTTTTGATTAATGACTATGTATATTTTGATGTACCTAGGAGCACGTCCTTGGACAGAGGTATTATAAAAGGGATCAGTTTTAAAAGATGATGTAAAAGGGATCAGTTTTAAAAGATGACATTTTAAAAAATATGGAGATTTTTTTGTTGGTATAAAGTTGTCAGGCTTATCAACTTTATGATACGAACAAAATTTAATTATAATTCCTTTGTATCCTAGTATAGTTTATTTCATAGAATCGTTAGTAAGAAAAGGACCAATATTTAGCCACTTCCAAACACATAGTGCTACTCGGCACTAATCGGTGTGACATAACTCCTGAAGATGCCCTGTGGAGGGGTGAAATACGTGTTGAGTGATTTGACGGTGGCAGTTGTGTAAATCGCATTGTTTGCCGCATGCGCATTTGTCAGCGGGCTGGCGGGCGGTGCACTTTGTTGCACGACTACCACTGCATGTGCGGAAGTGGCTAAATATTGGTCCTTTTCTTACTTAGGATGGACTTCCGCAAGCTAACGCCTGATTCCATTAAATATGTAGAGTCGTTAATTTAATATATACGTCTATTATACATTGTCGTTCAAGTGTTTTATTTAATTAAATTTCCGCCGTGACATGTTTTTTTTTGTCGTACTCCCTATCTGGTGTGGGACAGGGACTTTTTGTTTACTTTTATTTAATTTTTCACAATATTTTTTATTTTCGCTCTCTACATTTATGCATCTTATGATCTTTCATTCGGTGTTCATTCCACATTTCTTCTTTCATTCTCTTTCGCTCTATGACCTTCCATTTCTCTCTCGTTATACATTAGAATTTTATTTATTTTATTTCTGTGTCTTCACATTTTTTTGTTTTACATTTATTTCACATTAACTTTACATACAGTTATTACCATTATTACTTATTTAATTTATTTGTGACATGTTGAAGATTCTATTAAATTGAATTTTTCTTCACATCTTTTAATAACGAAATCTTCTATTCAATCGATCGACGCCCACGTGGAATAAGCGTTCATCAAAGACCGCCACGTTTAGCAGCCCTGCGTTGCTCTCATCTCGCGACTTCCGCGACTCTATGTCGTTGCTCTACTTAGTGGTATACCTACTCACGCCGTGTCTACCGGTTCGTCTATCACTATAGAACCTTTCTCAAAATGGACACATTAGTCTGTTTGATATAAGAGGTATAACAATATATAGATGGGTCAATCTATCCACCACTTTACGTACGAAACGTTCAAAATTTTTTTGAACTTTAATTTCTCTGAACCTCAAAGCGGAACCTAATAAAGTATTTGCGAAATTTTAATCACGAAACTCGACGCTTCCGGAAGAGTTCGCGGTTATTTTTTTTTAACTCTAACTAACCGCATCGATATAACGGTCGAGAAATTTAATTCCGTTTGTTTATTATATGTGAATTTAAATCTTTGTTTGATGAATGAAACACAGTCGTGACTGTATAAAGGCTTATTAGATGGTGCTTTTATTAAAAATATTTCTCTCTTGTTGTGTATATGTGCTGATAGACGTTGTGTGGGAAAGGTCCCCACTAGCTGGACATACGTAATAGTCAAGATTGCGCGAAGTTGCTAGATGTAAACAGCGCAGAACCGGTCTTCGTGGCGATTTTAGGGGGAGTCCTTTACTCTTTAGGGGGCGTCTGTCAGCTGAAAAAAATTAATTCTGTAACGTTCATAATAGATATAATATATGTATATTATTATATCATCTATGCTAGAAGTTCCCAGACTGCTGTTGCTGTTCAATGCACCCTCTTTAGTTTCATTAAAGTTTACTTATTTGGGTACACCAACAGTGTTCGAAAGTTAAAGGAAGAGAGTGTAACGTTTTTATGGGGTGTTTATGCAAAAAAGGCTTCTCAATTAGTCAACAGAGTACCACGTGGAAATCATCATACTTTAATTATATGTTTTTTGGGGTGTTAGTTATGAAGGTGTGACTGAGCTATATTTTAATGAAAAAGGTATCAAAACATCGGCACAAATGTATCAAGATAGCATTTTCTAAGCTCTCTAAAAACACCATGTTTAATAAACAAGAATATTTCTTATAGCAAGACTTGGTGCCAGAATATAAACCTCAATCCACCTAATATTGGCTTAAAGAGAGCATTTATATTATAGCTGAAGATTTTCCGTCGCCTACCCCTGATGCTTTTACACTAGATAATCATTTATGGTTAGTTTTAGAATAAGGCTTGCATTAAACACCGATAATTTGAGGACCCTAAAACAATCCATGCAGTTGACGTCAATAATTTTTCCACAGAAAGAGTGCGTGCTGCTATTGATACTTGCCTTTTTTTTTATGGTCCCCGCTATTGGGAGCCTCTCGTACCCCTGTTTTGTTTGGGACAGGGACTTTTTTTAAAAATAATTTTTTTTCCATGGTTTTATCTTTATTCTACACTCACTTCCATTCTTCTCAATTTCTTTTATTCTTTCCTTTTATCCTTCACAATATCTTGCAATTTTTTTTGTTTTTTCATTTCTTCTTGCTTTCATCGCCTTCCTTTCCTCATCTTTTTTACTCTTAGGTGGCTAGGTACAATTTTATTTCTAATCTTTATTTTATTCATACATTTCTATCATTATCTTTTACTATTACAGATTTGTTTAGATTAGACTTTTTTCTTTGTGACTTGATACTTGCCTTAGTGTTTAAAGGATTGTAATGCAGCCTATAGAAGGCACTTCGAAAAGCTATATATATTTTAAAGGTTCTATAATAATGTACAAAACACCTTGTATTAGTAATAAATGTATTTAATGGAATCAGGTGTTACCTTGCGGAAGTCCATCCTAAAAAAAGGACCAATATTTAGCCACTTCCGCACATGCAGTGGTAGTCGTGCAACAAAGTGCACCGCCCGCCAGCGTGCTGATAAATGCGTATGCGGCAAACAATGCGAATTACACAACTGCCATCGTTTATTCACTCAACACGTGTTTCACCCCTCCACGGGGCATCTTCAGGAGTTATGTTACACCGATTAGTGCCAAACACAGAGATTTTTCTAGCAACAATATTTATGACGGGAATAAGTACATAAAGGTAGAATACGAAGAAGAAAGAAAAAAAGTAATTTGGAATTAATAATTTCAAGTCAGAAAACGTTTTTCAATAAACAGTTAGATTCAAGTTTCTCTATCTTGGACGAAGTTCTATTAAAAGTAAAACCTGTCACGTACTGCTATCTCGTGAACAGAGGTGAAGTGCTGGGATAAACTAATTGAAGAGACAGTAGGAAAAGACGTGACAACAATGTCAATTCGCTAAAAGGTAGAAATCTTTTAAACTTTAACTTGCAATTCGAATAGGTGTACGCATATATAATAAACCTCCACGAGATATCTTAGACGTTCCGTTTCTTAGTTTTGAATCTAAAATTAGAAATATATTATTAAATAAATCTTATTATAGCATTCAAGAGTTTTTAGTTGATCGCATATGTGGAACACGTTTTCTTGACTCATTCACATGATTAATATTATATATACACTTGAAAAATATGTCCTGATAATAAAGTTCAAATAACAATTATTTTTCTCGAAAGTTTAATTATTTTTATGATGATAAATAACTGGACCTGAACCAGCGACCTATGTATTTGTTTTTACAATATTTTTAATATAGTAGTAGTAGACCAATGCATTTGCAAGATATATTAGCATATAAAAAACATTCATAATATAAAAGGATTACTTTTAAAGAATCATTATTATTAATTGATTTCAACTTAGTTTTAAATACTTCAAGACACTCAATGCATACAAATATTTGAGAAAAAAAATTATTTCGGCTACATTAATCGTAATTGTACAAACAAAGGCAAGGACGCTAATATGTATGCAATATTTAGATCATAATAATAAAAAAGAAAGGATTTTTTTAAATAAACCTCTTTATTTTGTTACACGATAATTGAGAGACTTTATTTATGTATTCTTTTTTTTTAATTAAATATCTTTTCGTACAACGGTGAAGTTAAGGGCGAAGGCATTCTATGCCAGTTAACCGTTTGGGCGGTGCAGAGGTAAACTGATAAGATAGGTGAAACTAGTTAATGCTATAGAATATATGGAATAGAATAAAAAAGTCAAATCAAATTGAGAAGTAAGATAGTCACATAAAAACACAGAAATATGCTACTAATAATATAATTAATATTATGTATTAATATATATACACATATATATATATATATATATATATATATACACATACATACATACATATATATAGATATAAGTGTACGTGACATCGCCGATATGCTTCAAGAAAGCAGACTACGTTGGTTGTCTATACGTATACGTATATATAAATATATTCACACACATATATATGTCATGGTTTTATTGGCATCATTTACATTTATGGGCTTTACATGGTGTGTTATAAAACTCAGTTGTCTATTAAATTAGGTACCTTGAATGAAGTTTAGAGAAAGATGAAGCAAGATTATTTTTATTTAACATTGTTAACCTTGTTTAAACTGCTAATTCCCAATACTTTTGTAATAATGTTATTATCTTTAATATATAAATTTGTATACATTGTATTTGTTATATATGTAAGGTGTTCACTCATTTATTCATATCGCCTTCGTCGAAATTGATCCGGAGTCCTTTTTTTATATAATAGCCTCAAGATCAATTTGGCCAACGGCGTCTGATGACCGACAGGTAGTTGAACACTTCGCCTTGAATTGTCATAAAATTTTCGAATATTTTCATGTTTTGATTTCAGTCGAAATGTACAGATATCACAGGCTTTAGTAATACGTAGAAGATTTAGATTGGAAATATAAAATATTATTTAACATTTAGACAAGATGAAGGAGAAGCGATACGTTACGTCTGCCTATATATACAATTGCATGGTACAGGCCATCGCCAAAAGCCTCCACGATGTCCAGACTGGCTCTGCCCGTGACCACCAGCTGTCATTCTGACAATGCCGTCAGTACATGCGTACTGGTTAGTAGACACCACTCAAGATACTTCCGTTCGGTTGCACAAACAATATGCCCATTGCCGAGAAGGTCACCAGTGACAATACAGCCTCCCTCATGTGAGACGATGGAAACCGTCACATTTTTCTGCAAAACTTAAAAGAGTAGTGGAAGAAGTATTAAAACTGAATAAAATAGAGTTGATAAGTATAATAAGAAAAGATTTTAACTAAATATAAGCTTGTGTTCTATGAAAAAGTTTGCAAACAATGGAAGAGTAAATAAAGAAAAGATTAAATTAAAAAAATAAAATTGCGGAGTGTGTCGAAGGAGGGAAGGATTAAGCTCATATGCAATGAGATAATGTGAAATATGGACGAAAATATGAAATAAATTGTAATGAGAAAGGGAGTGAAAAAAGTAAAATATAAAATTAAGAAAAAGACAAATATATAGCTACTTCCGCTATGCAGCAGTAGTCGTGCAATGAAGTGCACCGCCCGCCAGCCCGCTGATAAATGCGCGTGCGGCAAACAATGCGAAACACAACTACCACCGTTGATCTACTCTACACGTGTTTCACCACTCCACGGGGCATCTTCAGAAGTTATCTAACTGCTGCATAGCGGAAGTAGCAATATATTAGTCGCTTTTTTAGTTAGGGTAGACTTCCGCGAGGTAACGCCTGAATCTATTAGACAAATATAAAATTTTCGAAGAATATTTCACTGTCACAAAAATAACATAATTGAACTAGACGTTCTCAATAACGGGGGCAGTGCTACTTGAGACAAAAAATTCTTCGAGTGACGTCATTGACTTTGGTTCTTGAGATAAAAGGCGAATAAAATATCTTGTGTTCTCCAACAAGAACACGGTTACAAGAAGAAGTATAAGACGGTATAGAAGAAGATAATGTTTGTAGAAGAGAATGAAGACAAGAAGAGTTAACGGATGACTAGAGCCCGGCGTGTGATCTTATTGGTAGTGTGGGTACGAATCTATCATAAGACACACGCGGCTCTTGTCTACCGTTCCCAGCACGAGAACTAGAAGACAGAAGTACGGATTTTAAATTTCGAACTGTATATATATTATTTAATATTAAATCATTGTATACCATTTTCATGTGTTGTTTGTCATCATTATCATCATTTTAGCCGAATGACGTTCACTGATGTTCAATATTTTTTTTTTAAATTACATATTTACACGCACTTTAGAAGCGTCGATTATATTAACATTATAAGTAGTAAAGTATGAAGGCCGACCAGAAACTCAATTTTTTTTTATTGAAATTTCACAATGTTTGATGGATGCCTAATGGATTCAGGCGTTATTTTGCGGAAGTCCATCCTAAGTAAGAAAAAGACCAATATACAGCTACTTCCACACGTGCAGTGGTAGTTGTGCAACAAAATGCACCTTCCGTCAGCCCGCTGATAAATGCGTATGCGGCAAACAATGCGAACTACACAACTGCCACCGTTAAACCACTCAACACGTGCAGTAGTAGCCCGGGTGAAACACGTGTCGGTTGCCGCATGCGCAATTATCAGCGGGCTGGCGGGCGGTGCACTTTATTGCACGACTATATATTAGTCCTTTTCTTACTTTGATGGATGCCTTACGATGGATGCTTTACGTTGTCTGGTAGAGATCGCCTCGAGAGATAAGACTGCATCTTGTACCTCTTTGTAAATTGTTTTTTTTTTTTGGTTATTATCTATAGTGTACAATAAAGTGTAAATAAATAAATAAATCAAAAATGTAAATGAGTCAACCATGTTTCACACGTTTCCATGAACTCAAAACTATTCAATGCTATAATAATATTTATAATATGCTTTTATTTTAGATTTAAAACCAAGAAAAAATGAAAGTCTAAAATATTTTTTGGAATTGTATTATAAATAAATAGTACCAGATTTAAAGAGGGTGAGTGTATTGCTCATTTGCCATAAATTAATATTAAAAATCAATGATTTCAAACTTAGTAAAGTTTTAGTGTTTTTTTAAATAAAACCTCTTTTGTTTGACAATTATTTACCAAAACAATCGATAAATTTTCGAGAGAAGAAAAAATGTTATTTCAACTATATTGTTAGAAATAATAATTTTTACCCTTTAAAAACTGCTTCAAAGAATCAAATGTAAGATTGATTTGTTCTAAGCAAGACATTTTGTCATTAATTCATATAAGGTAATATTTGTTACTCCATAGCATTAAATATTGGTCTTTACGACGGCTTCCTACAAAAACATAATCTACCTCTTATACACGTTCGTTATGTAAAAATAAATTTATTTATGTATATCCTTATTGCATGTACATTAGAATGTAAAGGTCAATTATTAAAAATATGTGCTGAATTTGGCGTGACCCTAATGAACTACACTTGTTAAAAATATTTTGTTGGTGTTATAATTAAATATCTTAGAAACGTTGTCTGAGAAGTTTTTTTTTTTTTAATAAAATCACGTCACTTGTTAAATAAGCTTTCATTTCATTCAACTTCAAATTCAGAGCTATAATTTACTGAATTACAAGTCGCCTTTTGAAATACGATTTCAAACTGATTTTTCTTTATTTCTTAAAGAAACTGGATCCCATTTGACAGCTTTAATTATACGAATGCGTCTGTGAAAAGGAAACGTCAAAGGAAAATAATTTTTTTTTTCGTTATATTCGATTTATAAAATTTATAACGGTAACTCAATTTAGTCACAGATTATATATTTCATCAATGATGTTTAAATGTGTTATTTATATAGTGTTCTAAAATTAAATAGTTTTATTTTTTTTTTCAAATGACGTTGTATTTGAAAATAAATACAGAAGAAAATTTAAAGAAAAAAAAAACTAGAATCATTAATTTTGTCTATTGACACCATCATTATCATTATTTCAGTTGTAAGATTCTGTATTAGATATAGACCGCCCCCATAGACTTCCCATAAGGTTTCAGGTCAAGGTTTTCAGACCACTTAGTGGACGTTTTGAACTTACCCATCTCCCGGGTTCTGTCGGTTATTTTCGATCATTTATGAATCTCATTCCTATTTTATCTCCTCTTAAATCTTCATTCGTCTATCTTCAGTTTTTAACAAAGCCACAAGAGAATAGAGCCCAAAACAAAGGCAGTCTGATTTTTAATGGTCACAGGTGTCTAGTTATACTTAATGGAATCAGGCGTTATCTTGCGGAAGTCCATCCTAAGTAAGAAAAGGGCCAATATTTAGCCACTTCCGCGCATGCAGTGGTAGTCGTGCAACAAAGTGCACCGCCCGCCAGTCCGCTGTTAAATGCGTATGCAAGAAAAGGACCAATATTTAGCCACTTCCGCACATGCAGTGGTAGTCGTGCAATTAATGCACCGCCCGCCAGTCCGCCGACAAATACACATGCGGCAAACAATGCGAATCACACAACCGCCACCACCAAATCACTCAACACGTGTTTCACCCCTCCACGGAGCATCCTCAGGAGCCACGTTACACCGATTAGTGCCAAACACAGAGTCTAAGTCTCTCTAAGTCTAAGTGGCTAAATATTGGTCCTTTTCTTACTTAGGATGGACTTCCGCGAAGTAACGCCTGATTCCATTAAATGCGTATGCGGCAAACAATGCGATTCACACAACTGCCACCGTCAAATCACTCAACACGTGTTTACTCTGTCTAGTTATACAAAATTTTACATCTGCTTCGTCAGTTAGTTTTATGTACTTTGTTTTAATCCCTGTTATCCTGGATTTATACTGCGCACTTCTATCTCAGTGAACCTTTGTGATCGGATTACGGACCCTAACTAGAGTTTTCGGAAAATTCACAAAAGTTAACAATAGATTTTAATAGAGTGACTGTATAATCCATTTGCTCTTAATTACTATGTGATATATATATATATATATACTATACAGACTACAGACTATTTCAAAAAATAATAGTAAATTATTATTACCTGTGTAAATAGACTATAGTAACATGGTGGGGGAGTACGAGAGGTCCCAAAAAACAAGGATAAATAGAAAAAGTAATAACGAGGCTTTAATCTTTTAGCCTACAAAGCGTCCTTGAGTATTTTGATGATATTACGCGCAAAGACTGAGAGAATATCAAAAAGTTGCTCTCTCGTATCTTTTAAAAGACAATTTCGTTCGAAATTATTGAGTACACACAATACAATTTAAACCTCATTGGAACGTGACGCCTTGATGTGACTCGCAATTATTGCGGTGTGATATGCAGAATGCGCTGGATCTTTGATCCCTGTTTAGTAATGTTTTGTCATTGTTTGACTTTAAATCATTAAATGTTCTTAGTGAGATAGTTATAAGGTAACAATTGTAACTAATTTTATATATCTAAGTTTGTAAGTTTGTACTTTCTTACTGCCTTTTGTTACTGTTTATCAACAATAAAGTAAATAAATAAATAAATCTATTGGTATAGATAAAATCGAATGTAAAAGACCACGTAAGGGAAGCCCAATGCGCCGGACAGATTAAATCCGCATTTCTCTAGACCTCTGTGTTGCTGGGCTGGGCAAAATAGAAGTGTGTAACACATGTAAACACATCCTTATAGTTCTACACAGTGAAGGCTTGAAGCTATAAATGCGTAACGATTAGAATACCACGCCAAACTAGTACGGTTTAAGCATAGAGTTTTCTAGGCAGACTTAATTTTTTTTAACTATAAAATTAACAAACATTTTGACTTAATTTTTGTAAAAATCTAAGTTTTACATAGACCAATGTTTCCCAGTGTGGGACCCACACCCCACAGGGAGGCGATTTAATTGTTAAGTGGCCAATTTGAAAGTGACGCGACATGATTTTAACCTTTTCGGTTTGATATGAAAATATATGTTACATAGGGGGCATAAGAATTTAGGAAACGCTATGGAGGGATATTGCACATCAGTTTGAAAATACTGTTCTAGACAGTAATGTTTATGGTACCATTTACGTAGTTGATAATTGCAACTGATGTCGTAAGTTGGTGAAGGAGGAAGTGATCCAAAGAGGTCATGACCCTCAGTGTTGAGGATTACGAAGCGAGGAGTGGGAGGTTATGTAATAAACCGATACCAATTATATATCTCGATAAGCAAAACAAATATTGCTCCGATGAACCACACGTACGTTGCACAAACGAGAATTAATTCAATTTTGTCAATATTTGCCCTCGCGTGGTTTGCACAGGGACGGACTCGGATGTTATGAATAATAATTTCATGGTATACTGTATTCAATTATATTAAAATAATGCAAAATTTTTTTATAAATTGTTTTTTTTTATTACAGATCGGATTATTAATAGGTGCACTTTAAATTTGAATTGTATAACAATGGCTTCGGTGGACGATATTGTGGGAAAGTTAATTATGATTTTTATGGCCGTTTTGGCCTTGTCTCTATATATATATATATATATATATATATATATATATATATATGTGTGTGTGTGTGTGTGTGTGTGTGTGTGTGTGTGTATATTTCTACCGTTGTGGCAGAAGAGAAAGAAGAAACCTTAAATATATAGGTAAATAAATTTAGTATAATAAATATAATAAATTTTAAAAATAAAATTTTATTCATCATTAAAGGTAGTAAATTTAGTAACTACTAAATTTTAATTATATATATGAAATTTGGATTTCATTTAAGCTATACATCGGATACAGTATATAAGTATAAGTCGGTGTCAAACTATATAAAAATAATATATGTGGTGTAGTTTCTTCCCGTTTGTCCATAATTATAATACCTTTTGGGGCAGAGTAGAGTCAAAAATAAAATATATTTTAAATAAAGTTGTCGATCAATAAGAGTTACTTTAAAAGTTCCAATGTTGAATAAATGATTTTTCTCTTATAATTCATAAATATATAAAAGGTCACTGAAGTCAGTTTGGACTACCTGGAGATAGGAAGTGGCCAGCACCTTCTATTTCTCTATTATCAATGCATACAGAATATTAAATGAATAAATAATAAGTGCGCGATCAATAAGATTTCTGTATTTTATCTTTATCTTATCTTTTATAGTTACAGGATATTGCTACTATTCCTTTTTTTATATAGTTATGTTATTGCAAAGATATTTAAGCGCATGTATTTCCCAAAAAATAGTTATTAATTTGACGGAGCCTGTGAATAGGAACGGTGAAATATTCTTTTAGAACTTTATTAAAATATTATATATATTTAACTTTAAAACAAAGAAATAATTCTAGGATTCATCAAAAATGTAAATTATCAATTTTTTTTTGGAAAATTATTTTTATACGAAACTATAATAAATTTGTCTCGCTTTCGAAAGTCGTTTAATTGTCATTCGTACACCTTTTCAGACAGTTGAAAAGGGTTTTTAATTAAAAGCACCACAAAAGGACCCTTTCATTTAGATGAATTGTTTTTAAATATTCATTTTTTATGCCAACCTCGTACATTGCGGCGAGAGCGCATGTCTACGAATAACAAAGTGTCTACATTCGATCAGGAAAAGAAGTAAACATTTTGACAAATATTTTATGTACAGTTTAGTAAATTATTTCTTTATAAATAATGATCGAAAATAAGTGTAAAAGCCTTAAAGCTTTTCGATGACAAACGCGTACATTCACCCTTTACACCAGTGATTCCCAAAGTGGTCTATATCGAGCCCTAGGAGTCTATGACAACCTGCAAGGGGTCTACGTCAGCAAAAAAAAATTTGGGGGTCCATGAAACGAAAATGGGGGTCAGACTGGACATCATTAGCCGAGGGGATTTAAGATAAACCCTTACAAAATTGACGCCAAATGTCGATAATTTATTATTAAAGCTTCAGGTTCATCCTTCTCGCTAAAAATATTGACTTATTGCTTATGTTATTTTATTTATAGTTTATTTTATGTTCAATAAACATATGTCACGTATATTTTACATAACAGATACAAAATTTTATTTTGAGTAGTTTTAATTTAAATTCAATTAATAAATTTATAAATTAACATGTGTTTTAACTTTAAGTTTTTAACACTAAACTTCACTACAGTTAGAAATTTACAGGAAATCAATATCAGGGAAGTAGGGGGTCTACCCAACACGGAAAAACATGGCAAGGGGTCTACGACACAAAAAAAGTTTGCTTTACACCTTTTATAAATAACCGATCAAAAGCAAAGCTTTGAATGTAGTTATCGCTACATCGCAATCCATTGCTGCATTGTGCTCGAACAATTGGATTAGCCCAATAATGCGGATAATGCACCGCGTCCAATGACTTTATTATCGAACAATGAAATGGACAGCCATACTACAGCAGACAATGATATTACAAATAAACTTTTCTTCAATAATATCGACCTTAAATATGAGGTACCTATTACCGCGGTAAAAATACAAGACTATTGGTTCTCAAAACAGAGAAACAACCCGTATGTAACTGACACCTAAGTAGATAAAGTAATTCTAATTAGCCAGGGCTACGGTACAGAGGGAGGGGTGAAACACGTGTTGAGTAATTTGGCGGTGGCGGGCACATTGTTTGCCGCATGCGCATTTATCAGCGGGCTGGCGGGCGGTGCACTTTGTTGCATGACTACCACTGCATGTGCGGAAGTGGCTAAATATTGGTCCTTTTCTACTTAGGATGGACTTCCGCAAGGTAACGCCAGATTCCATACATAACTACGGTACAGAGAAAGGTTCATAGACGCTCACCTTCCACGAGGATCTGGAGTAAAGAGGGAGGCGGACATCGTTGTCTGTCGAACAACAGACACCTTCGGGCTGTATAGCAGTGTCCATTACGCGGCGGTAGCGATATCACGTCACACACGTGCGTGTATTGCACGGACGAGACTCAAGATGCGATCGCAGGATTCATAGATGTGAATACGACAACCGCCGCACAGACTCTGGTGCACAACCTGAGGATGGTAATATAGAGTAGGAACGAGAAAGTGGTCGCAAAAATCTAGACATTGTTAGAGCCCGTTGAAAAAAAATAGTTTAAGATTTAAGTTAGGATAGTTTAAGAAGAGATTAGAATAACTTAGGCACGAATATAGATCCAAAATGTTTAGCTCATCTGCTGTCAATTTACATATGGTGCAACCTATACAAAAATCAATAGTTTCACAAATAATACATGACGTGATAATAATATAGTAAAAAATGAGTTTTGAAAGTTACTTTATATTTAATTAATTATTGTTTACTAAATATCACTGTAGACTGACTAGATTAAACAGGTAAAAAGGTTTATGACTTTTTAATTACATGGTACCTATTTATTCATCCTTTGAATGTTTTTAAACATATGAGACACCCTGTTTATTTTCTCTGGAATATTAATCAGTTCACTGAATAGATGAAATCGAGTTCGCATTATTTGTTTTGATATATTTAATGGAATCAGGCGTTACCTCGCGGAAGTCCATCCTAAATAAGAAAAGAACCAATATTTAGCCACTTTCGCACATACAGAGGTAGTCGTGCAATGAAATGCACCGCCCAACACAAAGTCTGGCACTAATCGGTGTAACATAACTCCTGAAGATGCCCCGTGGAGGGGGTGAAATACGTGTTGAGTAATTTGACGGTGGCGGTTGTGTGATTCGCATTGTTTGCCGCATGCGCATTTATCAGCGGGCTGGCGGGCGGTGCACTTTGTTGCATGACTACCACTGCACGTGCGGAAGTGGCTAAATATTGGTTCTTTTCTTATTTGTTTTGACTTCTGCTATTTGTATCGCGGTGTCAGCTTTTATAGACATAATACGTTTTCAAACACCTATAGAGAAATGCTTCTGTCTGTTGTCAGTCAACATCATTATCTCAGTATAAAGAGAATTAACAAACAAAACGTGAAAATCCGTCCCGCGCTGAGTACTATAAAAACTCGAACGACGCAATAACCGCGCTCCGGTACGCGATAAGCCACGAAAATCCTCGCATTACTCCGCGCACATGTCGCACTAAACTCGACGTCAGCTCGTACCACTATAAACTGTAAGGGTGTATTCACACTAATGAGCATCAACAAGAATTAATATTACTCAAAATGAAATCTCGATGTCAGCTTGTACCTAGTACCATTACGCTCTAAACTCGACGTCAGATTGTACTACTATAAACTGTAAGGGAGTATTCATACTAATGAGCGCCAACAAGAATTAATATGACTTAAAGTCAAAAAGAAATCTCGAAGTCAGCTTGTACCTAGCACCATTATGCTCTTTTTTATGGCCCCCGCTATTGGAGGCCTCTTGTACTCTAATTTATTGGAATCAGAGTTTTTGTTTACAAATATTTTTTTCAAAATTTTATCTTTATTTTCACTCTCTTTCATACATATATCTCAATTTCTATATTCTTACCTTTTATCCTTGACAATATCTTTCATTTTGTTCTTTAATACCTTCTTGTTTTCATCGCCTTCCTTTCATCATCTTATTACTCTTAAGTGGCTAGGTACATTATTTATTACTTATCCTATTTTTTTTATCACAGTTTTCTTTTTTTGGTTTTAGCTTTTTTAATACATTACTAAACTTACTTGTCTATTCTATTATTATTTGAGTAGTTCTATTATTTGTGCAGTTAATTTCATATTTGCTACCTGTTTGTCTTTTCTTCGACGTCAGCTTGTACCACTATAATCTGTAAGGGTGTATTCACGATTACGAGCGATAACTAGACTTAACACGACTCAAACTCAAAAAAAATTTTGATGTCAGCTTGTACCTTGTACCATTACGCTCTAAGCTCGACGTCAGATCGTACACTACAAACTGTAAGGATGTATTCATACTAACAATCAAGAAAAACTCTATCAGATTCTATCTAAAAATAATCTTAAAAGATATAATTTAAAGTACATATACCGTTCGGAAACTGGGTCCGCCGTGTTGTAGTATAAGGGGCCAGATGCAGGTTTTAGGAGATCTTTATGCCTTAGGTGACAATAATAAGGTTCATTTTGGAATGTACCTTTGTTGAATAACGGTTTCTAATTCATGTTGTAAATATAGTATAATTGAGTCGCCTTTAAGTGACTTACTCCCCCCCTCCCCCCGGGAGCCCCTCGTTCTCCTCTACCATTATTCATGATCTCATCCTTCTTAATATCTTCCACTAATTTATCTTTTTTCTCTCTATCAAAATATTTTCTTAACTTTCCTTTCGTAAACTGCCTTACTTCCGTCGCCTTCTATGCAGGATCCTATATTTATATTTTCTTTTATTTTTCTTTATTTATTTTTGCTTTTCTATTTTATTATTAATATTATTTTGTTTCCTTCGTTTAGTATATTAGTTTATAATAACTTTCTTTCTTTTTTGGTTTTATTTAAGTTATTACAATTATATGCTATCCTTGTTGGTTCTGATCCTGTGACATTTTCACAGAAGTATAGGAAGATCTTGCAACTTTCTTTATTGTTCACTAATATGAGATAGTTCCCTTCTTGATCCTTTCTTGCAACTGAAACTGGTTTTCGTCTCTTTCCGCGCTGAATACGGCACCAAATTTAGGTTTAAGGTGGTCTTGCAATGGTTTGATTTTAACCATAACAGACTAAATTCCTCTCCCCGTTTTACCAATTTTTTAATGATCTAATGCTTCTATAGAAGCTTCTGGAGATGAGCTGATATTCGCTCTTGACAACCCAAAATCCTTCAGCAGACAATTTTTCAATATGGTCGCCATTTTGAGGTCCTCTGATTCCCCCTGCCATGTGTTGAATATTTATATATTCGAGTAAATTTTTAGTAAATTTTTCCAGTTAAAACTTTTATTTCTCATTTTTCTTCTTCTGTTCTTCACAAATTTTTTCGTGCTTTCCTTTCGCCTTTCACAATATCTTTCTTTTCATCGTTTACATATCATCTGCCTTTGATCTCCTTGTTTTCCCCATCTTTTTACATCACAAGTAAACTTTGGTATAACAGTGTTGACTCGTTTTCATTTATTTACTTTTTTTATTTTCAGCTAGATCTATTTTTATTTTTCTTTCTTACAATATATGCTAATTTACTTCAGAATGCTATAGAGATATTTCAATGTAACACCTATTGTATCTATACAAATTAGTTTGATATTTATTACAAGTTTCGTCTTTGATTAAGTCTAAGAAATTGTTGACTTAGTTATGGGATCTCTAGGTATATTTGGGTTTCAGGTATTTTTTTATACCATTATATATATATATATAAATATATTTATATCTATCTATATATAAAAAAAACCTTAACTACCATAGCCTGTCTCGTAGATTATATTAAATTAAGATTTGAACTTGAACTCATACTGGCCTATAAAGTAAATTAAAAAAAAGAAAATTGAAAGTTCTACGGTATTATAGTAATTTGAATTTATTCATAAAATTTTCAGTTTGAAAATGGAACAATTAAAAGTTATTCTGTAATGTTATTTTAGCGGCGTAATTATTGAACTTGTTATATAAATAGGACTTCATGTAGAATTTGAAGCGTCGAGTAAATACAGTTCGGACTGAACGTGTTGGTATAGCAAATACACGCTTAGTCGGAAGGTGTTTAAATTCAGGAATGGAAGCCTCTCTGTGGCGTAATGGACTGGGTTAACTTTTGTGGCAGCTTTCGTTGAGTGTTAGCGATGAACACCAAATTAAACTTTGTGTTTTCAACTTTAATGTGAACAGGCCCTTATATTTACTTTGGAAGTATCATGTTCAACATTAAAACCTTCGTACGAACAATGTTTTATATGTACAACTTTTTATCACCGAACTTTATGTTATTGTGTAATAGAGCTTTTATAAAGCTCTTTAAGGTATGAATGTTGTGAGTTTAGACGCTTAACGCTTGTAGAATTATTTTATATTTAGTACTGTAATAATGTTTGAATGGAATACTCTGACAAGATGTCATTACGTTTAAGTAGCCCTATTTGGATTATTTACGGCGTAATGATTTACGAGATATCCCTATATAACATATTCCTAACTTATTGATTACACTGTCACTACAGCCTCCAACGTTACGTTGTACCAACGGGTACAGTACACCTTTCCGAAGTCAGGAACCTATTTACGATAGCCTTTGCCTCCACTGATTCTGACAGCAGTACTATTTAAGGCGAGTGCCCCGTGCGTTTACTCCATGACTCTCCAAGCAAGAGATGGAGTTGTAAGACACACTCACTTCCCTTACGTGATCAAGAACGCACTAGACACGTAGAGAGAGAGAGAGAGAGATGATATTTAACGCAAAATTAGCGTAAATAAAACCGTTTCACACAATAAGCGCCCCATGAAGCAATCTATTGCGACTAAATTAAAAGAAAAGACATTGCGGAAAAACCTCTTCCTTAGTCTCCCAAAGCTTGTTTTTGCTTAGAGTGTGAGATTTAAATATTAAGGTATTCTTGAGCCACTTGGTATTACTAGACTGAGGTTGCAGGTTCGATTCTCGAAATGTGAATTTAATGTCATTATTACATGCAAGCAATATCACCTTTGCTACCGAATCTACTCTACCGCGCCTTAGGTGTGCGCGGGGCAAGATGTGGGAAGTAACAGCTGCCCCATTCCGTCTACCAATTATAAAACAGAGCTACTTATTTCATCACGTTAAGCGATATAACAAGCTTGTCAAATATATATATATATATATATATATACATATAGATTATTAGTTGTCAACAAGAGTATATCTATATATCTACATCATAAATGTCTGAGCACAGTGATATTTGGCGCGATTTGTAAAAATTAATGCACGTTCACATTATGACATTACTTTTGCACCATCTGTTATAGATAAGGTACTCATTCATTGGTATCGTCTTTCAATCCGGAGTACTTTCTAGTGTAATTGCCTGGAGATCAGTTTGGCCAGCGGCTTCTGGTGACCATCAGGTAGTTGAACGTTCAGAAAATTTAATGACATCCTTCAAATTAAAGCTAAAAGGGTTCCAAACGCGTTCTAATCTGCTAAGTGCCCACAACAAATACAGTTGTGTTTTTTTTACCACTTCTAATATATCCTTAACAAAGTAGTAGAAGTTGGTTCGCCACAACTCCTGTTTTTAGAAAGCGACCACTCGCTCTCTAACCGCGATCAGCGTGGGCGAACCGTGGTTGGATCCGGATCCCTCCTTGGCTCGCCTGTGGTCCACGCTGCCGTCTCAAGCCGCATGCACACATCCATTACACAGCTTTACACGGACAGGGCGCTCTGCTACGTGCAAACATCTTCATTAAACTAATATGCAACCTACCAGCTTTAGTTTTTAAGACCACGGACCCTTCCGCTCCGTGAACTCAGATGAAGCTGTAAAAGCCTTCGAGTTAACAGCATCAACATCGACAGAAAATAAGTAAAAACTTGGCTAGCGTCTCAACAGTGGGAAAATTACAAAAGGCAATAACCGTATAGAGTGTAATTAATTTAATGTTCCGTGAGTTTCTTTGAGACTCTGTGTTCCGATTATCTCCCAATGAAATTAAACAGCGCCCTAATTAAAGACGTTCACGCGGAACAATGGAACAAAAGACTTCTTTGCCGGCGCCATTATGGGCTTACCAACAATAAACACAACAACATAACTCGTGTGGGGGACTATTTATATGTCCCGTATATTATAAAACAAACTTTGTGGATGTGTACATTTTATATATAAATTACATTTTGAAAAACGACTATAAATAAGCGTTTATGACTAAGTTAAAACGAGAATTTTAATAAATACACACCAATGTTGAATTAGACATGAGGAGATCTACACAATAACCTTCTTTATTGACGTAACTCGAAGACTTGCTCGTCTGAAATGACAGTAGGAGGGTTACATAGATATTTGGCGTTGAAAGGTTTCGTGTTGGAACTACAAGCAGGTAAACGCAGCGTGGATAGGTTGCTCATTAGGTGGATCATTGATTAAGGTTGTATACACTAGATACGAGGAGCGCATTGCCCTCTATCTATATCCTCTATGGATATGGATCATCTTAAAAATTATTTAAAATAGATTTCGTTCTCTTTAACAGGATATAGAACGGTGATTACCAAAGTGGTCTATATCGGCACCTATGGTTCTATGACAACCTGCAAGTGGTCTACGTCAGCGAAAAAAAATTTGGGGCTCCATGAAATGAAAATGGGGGTCCACGATAGTGGATCCCAACCCTTACACTGATAGTACCTATTTACTTACATCATACTGTCTTATAATATCAAAACAATTACATTATTTATAAAAGTACCTATGAAGTAAAAAAATTGTTTATTTAATGTTACGTATATTTTACATAACAGATACAAAATTTTAATTTGAGTAGTTTTAATTTGAATTCAATTAATAAATGTATAAATTAACATGTGTTTTTACTTTAAGTTTTTAAACTAAACTTCACTGCAGTTAGAAATTTACACGAAATCAATATCAGGTAATAGGGGGTCTACCCAACACGGAAAACCATGGCAAGGGGTCTACGACACAAAAAAATTTGGGAAACTCTGATATAGAAGAATAATATTGTGTACTAAAAGCTCTTAAGTCTTATATCCAGATCAAAGTCAAAATATCCAAATATTATATTGTATATTGGTTTCACACTGACTTTATTTCGTAAGAAAATATATAGAAGAAAAATACAAGACATACTTTCACTTGAAGACCTCTCAATCTATTTTACATTGGCTAATAAAAGTTCGTCCAATGATTGTCTAGAAGAAATTACCCTACTTTGATTACTTCATGGGACTTATTTCCTTTTTTAGTGTCTTATTTATTTATTTACTTTATTGGAGAAAAACAGTAACAAAAGGCAGTAAGGAAGTATAAACTTAGAAACTTAGAAATATAAAATTAGTTACAATTGTTGCCTTATATCTATCTCACTAAGAACATTTAATGATTTAGAGTCAAACAATGACAAAACACATAAAAACATTACTAAACAGGGATCAAAGATCCAGCGCATTCTGCATATCACACCGCAATAATTACGAGTCACAGCAAGCCGTCACGTTCCAATGAGGTTTAAATTGTATTGTCTCAATAATTTCGTACGAAATTGTCTTTTAAAAGATACGAGAGAGCACGAATATATATAAATATCACGAATATATGAATTGTGGAGGTCACACATCC
This sequence comes from Battus philenor, assembly GCF_028537555.1. Classification (NCBI taxonomy): domain Eukaryota; kingdom Metazoa; phylum Arthropoda; class Insecta; order Lepidoptera; family Papilionidae; genus Battus; species Battus philenor. The sequence continues at coordinate 13,495,435 of NW_027181676.1, read as the reverse complement.
TGTATAAGGGTGCAGGTTTACCGATATTTATCTTAGCCGTTGATAGAAAAGAGAGATCTAGAACGCCTTCTTGCTGCAGGAATTCGAAAGTTTACCTCGGACAACAGTTATAACAAAAATCGAATAACAGTTATAAGAAAAAAGATAGTAAAATAAGATATTTTTATGCTTCATTCATAAAAGCCCATTGTAATGCATAGATCTTCCCAAAAATTTCGCCATAGTAACCGATTTTACACGGAAATAATTATATTTAAAGTATAATAAATTAGAATTACTAAATGATTATCTATGTTGAAATAAATAAAATAAATTAAAGTAATTTGTTACCAATTTCGCGTCAAGTTTTTCACGTTCGGTGCGGACTGACCGCAGAATGCAAATTAAGGTTGCCTCACACCGCCGCCGCTAGCCGCGCGTCAAGTTCACGCGACAGTGACGCTGTTAATTAGACACCCCTTGTGCCATCTGCGCGCCGGACCGGGCCGAATGTAATTGGTAGACAGGTTGGTACGACACAAGATATATATCGGACAGATTGTAAAATTTCTATATACTGTATTTATTCATTTGAATATCTTTTTTTAGAAAAAACAAACATACATACACTTCAGATATAGACAACTAATAAATGATGAGCTCTTCCTTTATTTAACAGTGTAGTGTTTTGTCTACTTTGATTATTTAATCACTACATCTTTCTGTTTTATTTCTTTATTTTTTTTTATAAGTTATTTTGGTGACAAATATATTATCACTATTATTCATATATTTATATCTATTATTAGTAATATAATTATTCATATACTTCAAATTCAATAGTTTTTTTTCAAAACGACTTAGATTATATCTTTTATTGATAACCAGTCTACCATCTTACAGATGATAAACACCTCAGACGTGGGAAGAACTAGTGGGATAAATTTTTAATGGAATCAGGCGTTACCTTGCGGAAGTCTTTGTTGCATGACTACCACTGCATATGCGGAAGTGGCTAAATATTGGTCTTTTTCTTACTTAGTGGGATAAAGTCAAAGGTTCTGTATTCTTTAAAAACATTATTACTATCCATTTAGAGTAATTTATAGTGAACACTCGAATACATCATAAGAAGAATCTGAGAAAATCTATTTAATACAGACTAGTATCAAATTGTCTTACTTAACCATTTCAGTGCTTATTAATGTTTGAAAATATGTAATAATGTTAATTTTAACTATAATTATTATATAAATAATCATTACTCGGATCCGAGTGGTCGGCATACAGAACGCTTGGGTGCCAAATACTCGAATCCGAGTGATGAGCACCAATATATTAAATTGAATTCCATGAAAGTTACAAGGGTTTTAAAACGTGTTCTAATTTGAAATGATACGATAAGAAACTTATAGGAATTTAGGTTTGAGATTATTTCGTAAATATATTCTAAAAAGTAGTAAGTGAAATGACTACGCAACATTATTTACTATATATCGCATTTTAATAATACAACATAGGATTTTCTTTGAACATTTTTATAAAATAAGAAGGCGGTTAATATTGATTTATTTATCATTAGATTTAATATTTTGATTATACAACACGCGAGTTAATTAGGAAGCGACATCGGTCGTTTCAAGCGTCGTAATTAATTACAATTCGCTTAGGATTTGTTGCACGTGGCACGTGGCATGACATTTATTATTAAAGCAAGCCGTCACGTGGTATGGTTGAATTTAATATATAGAATCGGTTTTAACTTCAACATTTTGTCTAAATCTTTACAGAAAACACGTTTGTTATTTCAGCATATAATAATAATAATAAAGCCCTTTATTCCGAAATTAGTATTTACAAAATAATCTATTGCTACACTTTTAAAACTAAATTTATTTTTAATGTCTCTAATTTCAGTGTGCCTGTTGGCATAGGCCTCCTCCAAAAACTTCCATTGACTTCTGTCGTTTGCAACCCTTCTCCATTTTACAGCCGCAGTCAGTTTTAAATCATCTTCCCATCTTATTTTTTGTCTTCCTCGATTCCTTTTTCCGTCTCTCGGGTACCATTCTGTTATGGCCTTGCTCCATTTCCCATTCTAGTCACGAATCATGTGACCGATCCATCGCCACTTTTGCTGGTCTATTCTTTTTAATATATCCGTCAGTTTAGTTTTCGATCTTACAATGGTATTTCTGATCCGATCTTGTCTTCGTATACCTGTCATACTTCGCTCCATTGCTCTTTGACATACGGCTAGTTTTTCCCTGAGCGATTTGGTTAATGACCAAATTTCGCATCCATAAATTAGACAAGGTAGTATGCAGTGTTAAAGGTTTTTCTTTTTTTTCAGCATATAGCCCACTGTAAAGCACCCTCATAGATATCTATGGGAGATAAACGATAATCGCCACGCTTGGCAGACGGGTTGGCTACCGCAGTGTGGTATTATGGTACATAGACTTCGCCGCTGCCTATCCTCTGGAAACATGTTTATGAACAGCGGCATTCCTATATATCAGTGATTCCCAAAGTGGTCTATATCGACCCCTAGCGGTCTATGACAACCTGCAAGGGGTCTACTTCAGCGAAAAAAAATTTGAGGGTGCATGAAATGAAAATGGGGGTCCACGATAGTGGATCTCAACACATACACCTTATAATATCAAAACATTTACATTATTTATGAAAGTACCTATGAAGTATATATTTTATGTTATTTTATTTAAAGTTTATTTTATGTTTATTTAATGTTACGTATAATTATTTTACATAACAGATACAAAATTATATTTTGAGTAGTTTTAATTAAAATTCAATTAATAAATGTATAAATTAACACATGTTTTTACTTTAAGTTTTTAACACTAAACTTCACTATAGTTAGAAATTTACAGGAAATCAATATCAGGTAAGTAGAAGGTCTACCCAACACGGAAAAACATGGCAAGGGGTCTACGACACAAAAAAGTTTGGGGAACTCCGCTATATATGATTGTATCCTGGAAACCGAACCTGCGACCTGCCATCGCAAGTCGCAGTTCTCAACGGACCACCACTGTTCATTTTTCGCAATTATTAATATATTTCAGACTATAGTGTAGATACCATACAATGTCAGTAAGTAAGAATTTGTTTTTATTTAAAGGCTATATTAGTTATGGGTTAGTACTAAAACTAATCTAATATATAAAATTCTCGTGTCACGGTGTTCGAACTTGAACTCCTCTGAAACGGCTTGACTGATTTTTACCAAATTTAATATGCGTATTCAGTAGATCTGAGAATCGGCTACTATCTATTTTCCATACCCCTAAGTGATAAGGGTGGTCCACCCCTAAATTTTATTTTTAATTTCTTAGACAATTTTTTTTGGTTTTATTAAGATACAGCACACAAAAATACATACAAACCTAAATTTTTACCCCTCTACGATCAACCCTTATTTTTTATTTGTAAATTAAAATATCAATTTTTTTTTTGCAAAACAACGTTTGCGGGATCAACTAGTAATATATATGATATAGATTCAATTGTCCAAATTGATTTATTTCTCTTTTTTCGGTGTCAATATATTTGTGCCTTTGCATGTTATCCACTGTAATGGTAGAAAAAGTCGCAGTGAGAATTAATAAAATGTATTATTTTGTACTCGTCATATGTAGTGTACCTAAGTAAGAAAGGGACCAATATTTAGCCACTTTCGCACATGCAGTGGTAGTCGTGCAACAAAGTGCACCGCCCGCCAGCCCGCTGACAAATACGGTGCCTTAGACTCTGTGTTTGGCACTAATCGATGTAACATAGCTCCTGAAGATGCCCCGCGGAGGAGTGAAACACGTGTTGTGTAATTTGGCGGTGGCGGTTGTGTGATTTGCATTGTTTGCCGCTTACGCATTTATCAGTGGGCTGGCGGGCGGTGCATTGTATTGCACAACTACCACTGCATGTGCGGAAGTGGCTAAATATTGGTCCTTTTCTTACTTAGGATGGACTTCCGCAAAATAACGCCTGATTCCATTAAATATGTAGTGTATCTGTTTTGAAAGATGTTTACGTAATTAAACCCGATGTAGAAATGACTTAAATTCTTTATTTCAAGTTTGCATAACTTACAGGTGCATTTGAAACATCAATATAGATTTTTTTCCTGTACCACAGCGTTACGAAATCAGATTTGGGCCAGGAAGATGCGGCAAGGAACTTGGCACTTCTTCATTTTATCAGCTGATAAATGCCCACTGTACGGCATAGATCACCTCTAAACATGACAGTGATGATGGTTCGCGGCTTCCTGTAACCTTTTCTATATCGTCCGTCCACATAGTTGGAGGCATACCCAACAAGAGAGTAATACTTCGACCTGTGTTGGTGATTTTAAGTTACGTAAGTTACCACGTCTGGGATCCGTACTCGATACTTGCTAAAAGATAAAGATAGAAGATAAAATATGTTTATTCAACATTGTACTTTTTTAACAGACCTCTTTTTCATCGTCAACTTATTAATTATTTTGTTTTTGACTCTGCTTCGCAAGGTAATAGTTGTAGAGAAAGTTTAATACTACTCTTTTCAAGTAATGTGTTGAAGAAAACCCAGTTATCATAATTAAATCAACGTTCAATGCTCAACAATTATTTTTAAACACTGCAAAACAAATAATAGAGAATTTGTAAGGGCAATACAACTCTGCTTTGTTCCCGACACTCCGGTAATGAATTTTGCAGTGCTAGCGAACTGAACATGAAAGGGACTTCCCCTTTGTGCTGTTCAAACGTGTTGAAACACGATAATTACACCTAGCGTAATAATTTATATTTGTAAACAAAGTTTTCTCTATAATATCTGTCTGTATTTAATGTTTTACACTATTTATTAGAAAAACACTCATCTAGTGTTGAACAGCCTGGAATGGTTACTTTACGACAATGTTTCCCATCGTGTGGCCCACACCCCACAGGGGAGCATTTTGATTGTTAAGGGGGGCAATTCTAAAGTGTACTCGACAAGAGTTTAACCTGAGTAAGAAAAGGACCAATATTTAGCCACTTCCGCACATGCAGTGGTAGTCGTGCAACAAAGAGCATCGCCCGCCAGCCTAGTAAAGTTATGTTACATTGATTATTGCCAAACACAGAGTCACTAATCGGTGTAACATAACTCTTGAAGATGTCCCGTGGAGGGGTGAAACACGTGTTGAGTGATTTGACGGTGGCAGTTGTGTAATTCGCATTGTTTGCCGTATGCGCATATATCAGCGGGCTGGCGGGCGGTGCACTTTTTTGCACGACTACCACTGCATGTGCGGAAGTGGCTAAATATTGGTCCTTTTCTTAATTAGAATGGACTTCTGCAAAATAACGCTTGATTCCATTAAATATTTAAGAGTTTAACCCTTTTGAATTAATTTTAAAACGTGTTTGTTACACAGAGGAGCATAAGAATTTAACGCTATGGCGGGGCATGGTAGATAAAAAAATTAATACTATTTTCGGCTGCGGTATTATTATATATTATTATTTACAATATAATTTATACTCTAAATATGTATACCGCAATGCTTGAAGACGAAGGGTTTGGCCAATGTGTGTTGCCTGTGACTACGAACCTCGTAAGAAAGGTCACGGTCATCCAGAGAACAGTAGAGAGGGCTATGCTCCGAGATTCACTGCGAGGTTATATCAGAAATGAAGATATCTGCAAAAGAACCCCAGCTACGACCACCAAGACCAAGCTACGTGGATGATGTAACTTGAAGAATTTCTTGTATGAAATGGCAACGGGCGAAGAGCCGTTGGGGCCGAAAGGTTTTCAAGTGACGACCAATAGCCGGTAGACGCAACGTGGGTATATATATATATATATATATATATATATACTATGTGGACCGACGACATAGTATATGTCGCGGGAAATCGAGGAGAGCCTCTCATCTATGCCTTCTATCGGCTGAAAAGTAAAAGAAAACTGCCTGTTGGCAGGTAAAAATAACGAAGCATCGACGACAAAAGAGAAAGCTGTCACTTGTACCTTCGGAACATTTAGATCCCTGAATACTCTGTTACGCCATTAAATAATTTTTATTTCCGATTTTTGTGTTATCTGTGTTGGAATTATCAAAACATTTTATAAGGACAAAGCTGACATTTCTCCAATATTTTATGACTGCTTTTATATATAATACTGTTCTATAATTAGATGCATAAACATAATTCTGTTTGGGAAATAAAATTATATATTCTCATACGTTTCACTACGTCACTATTAAACATGGCGTCTAATTAATATGCAAACATCATAGATGAGATTGATGTATTAATTTGCAATTATCTTTGTGTAATCGAAACTCACTTATCGCATTATGTTTTGACTGTACGTGTGTCTAAGTTATTATGGACATGTACAGTCGTGAACTAAAGTTATTTGACGTATGACTTGTATTACTTTATATGGTATTAGGACCTTTTTTATTATATACATTAGTAGGCGTGAACACATTATTATTAAAAGTTGGTTATTAAAAGGTGTATATATATATATATATATTTATATATATATATACATAGTACCAATATATAGCTACTTCCGCCAATGCAGTAGTAGTCGTGCAATAAAGTGCACCGTCCGCTAGTCCTCTGATAAATGTGCATGCGGCAAACAATGCGAATTACACAACTACCATCGTTAAATCTCTCAACGCGTGTTTCACCCCTCCATGGGGCATCTTCAGGAGTAATATTACACCAATTAGTGCCAAACACAGAGTGAGTCTGTGGTTATAATTTGCATTGTTTGCTGCATGCGCATTTATCAGCGGGCTGGCGGGCGGTGTACTTTATTGCACGACTACTGCTGCATGGCGGAAGTAGCAATATATGGGTCCTTTTCTTACTTAGGATGGACTTCCGCAAAACAACGCCTGAATCCATTAGATAAAGAAAATGCTTGTAAAATGTGTTGTCGACAAAATTATATTAAATATGTCTCTGACATTATGCCTACTCTTTCTTTAAAAATATATTGTCATGAATGTCAGACTATTAAAGGGATTTATACTTGCAACTATGCCCGTATCAGCAAAAGTACTGGACATTTTAAAGATCGTAGTTTCTTGAATATTATAGACAAAAATACTAGTTTTTTTAAGTCTAGGAATAGGAGCGGAAATTATTATACTACCTTAATGGTTTCTATTATTTAAAATACAAAATATAGATGATAATGTAGATGAGCAAAAACAAAAGATTATCGTAAAGGCAAAAAGACTAGAGGTCTGTTAATAATAGAACAATATTGAACAGTCGCTGATAAACCCGCAACTGTGGTAACCCGGATCCAACGACAATGAACCGCTGACGATGGGACACGACAGGGGTAATTGGAGTCTTTGGAATTTAATTAATTGCTAGATTCGTATTTACGGGCCAAGGGATGTTATAAATTAACACTGACAAAGGGTCGGATTAGTCAAGGCTTTGGGAACGGAAGAATATTTTAAAATATTTTCTTTTAATTTATTTATTTAATATTATTTAATGTTCACGTTAGGATACATTTAAATAGTTTCACAATAATATACAAAAAAGAACAAAGGGCGGTCTTATCACATAAGGCAATCTCTTACAGTCAACCATAATATAGAAAATGTAAGGCAAACTTTTACAGACAACCATAATATGGGAAAAGTAGAAGTATAAATAATAGGTTGTTGACGTATACAAAATATACATATGTATATAACATATATATTTATAATTAATAAGGTATAATACATATTATAAATGTATTATACCTTATTAGCAGTCTGACAGTCGACCGTTGAAATGATGTTGGTGATGAAATTAAATGTAAAAATTATTTATAAAACCGTCTAAAGAGCTATAAAAGTATTCTGATGGCGTATAGATTATATATGTGAGAATAAAATTGAGATACCTATTCTGCATCGAATGCAATATCGGCTTTTGTGAAACGGAACACGCGAGCTTGCAATAACTTCTCCGTGGATGTTGTAATATGAACATATTGAATTGAGCAATACGAGACAGTTGAGAATGGATTTTGTTTCCGATACGTCGCTCCAGTTTTGTTTCGTTTCTACTCAATAAGGTTTACAGTTGAAATGTCTTTGTATTCTGCTCACAATGCGATTAGTTGAATAGCGAAGCTGTTGTATTGTGGAATTTAGTTTCACGTAATATCATCTCGTGTCGATAGATGGCGGTGGTAGTCGATTGGCTCACACATTGACATTTCTTTTAATCATAGATTTATTTATCTTATTCAATTCAGCTGAAACTGAAACCCAGACACTATGTTTGGCACTAATCGGTGTAACATAACTCCTAAAGATGCCCCGTGGAGGGGTGAAACACGTGTTGAGTGATTTGACGGTGGCAGTTGTGTAGTTCGCATTGTTTGCCGCATGCGCATTTGTCAGCGGGCTGGCCGGCGGTGCACTTTGTTGCACGACTACCACTGCATGTGCGGAAGTGGTGAAATATTGGTCCTTTTCTTACATGATATTGTCGTTGGTCCATCTAGCAGAAGGCCTGCCCGCGCTGTTTCCACCAGCTCCGTGGTCTTTGGGCAGTCAATCTAAGGCGGTGCAGAGACAAGTGCGCAGGTGACCAAATGTAAGAAAAAAGTTAATTGGTTATTATATTTTATATTACTGCTATTACTTCTTTTATTACTTCTGAAACCATTTATTATTGAAATGGGTTTACCATACATTAAACCGAAAACGAGCTATACGTTCACCTCTAAAAATTTTAAACCTGTAATCAAACATCCTGTATATATGATAGTAGCTCACATTTTATTCCATTATTACATTGGATATAATTTTAGTGGTACATTTTGGTTTATAACAGCGATTTGGATATACCGGAAGTAATGCCCTTTTTTAATTTAAATGGAAACCAGAGTTCCGTTTTTCGTATTCGCTTCACGTAAAGGCTTCTCAGAAAGGGTCTGATATAGCTGTATAATATGTATAGTATGTTTCTGTGATTTAGCTAATGTTTTTGAATGTCGAAAAATATAAAGAATAAAAAATTTGAAAGTTACAAGATGTAAGCCTCCCATAAAGATATCTATGAGGGGATATACCACAATCGCCACGTTTGGCAGGCGGTTTGGCGATCACATTGTGGTATTACGGTACACAATGTATCCTCTAGAAACTTTGTGGGCGCCTGGCCTCTTTGGTTTTTGACATGACTTTTGTTAAGTCAGTTCGTTTTACTTGTCAATGCTAATTTATGTTTTATGATAATTTGTGTTTCCTAAAAATAAAGTAGATACCTAATATCTGAGTTTTAATAAGGAATCCACAACTTTTTTGTAAGTGAGCATTGGCAATCTTATATAATGAATGAACAAAGTGCGATTTGTATTAGATTGGGTCCCAGGAATCAAAGTCGCAACATACGATCGCAAGTTTGAGTCCTCTACCGCTGAGATACAGCCCAATTAAAATATATAAACATAATATTTATTGTTGTATTATTAAGATTAAAATTGTTATTCATATTTATAATGTAATACATTTCACCACACTCAGCTTAAATAGGGACAATATTTTTTTTAATTTAATTTAATATTATTGTACATGATAGAAAATATACACAGTTTCATAATAGTAAACAAAAAAGTATAATGGGCGGTCTTATCACTCGAGGCAGTCGGTGTTTTTGTGTGTAAGAATAAGCAAAAACTTTTATAAATCTTTGATGTCATGCGTAAAGTTCACCGTTGGACATAGCTTCCCCACAGATTTCTAATAAGATCGTATGAAGCAGTTTCTATTCAGCAACTTCTGGCGACCCCTTATTAGTGATAATCTGATATCAAGTAAGAAAAAGACCAATATTTAGCCACTTCCGTACATGTAGTCGTAGTCGTGCAACAAAGTGCACTGCCCGCCAGCCCGCTGATAAATGCGTATGCGGCAAACAATGCGAATCACACAACCCCCACCACCAAATCACTCAACACGTGTTTCACCCCTCCACGGGGCATCTTCAGGAGTTATGTTACACCGATTAGTGCCAAACACAGAATCTGTGTATACGCATTTATCAGAGTCTCTGTGTTTGGCACTAATCGGTGTAACATAAATCTGATATCACGTTAATTATTTCGTTATACTTAACAAATCATAGTTGACAGAATTGTACGACCATATTCCAACTCCGTTACACTGGAAGCTTTTTGTTACCTTAACGGAAGTGGTATTTCAATCAAGGGAACGAGCAATTCGCGTGTTCGTTGGGCGGCATTTGCCCACCCGCCCATAATGTTACCACAATTACGTAATTTATCTTTATATATATTATCCACGGCTTTACGGTGTATATGCTATTTAGATAGCAACACTAATGGAGCCTTCTGATATTTTTATTTATATTTAAAAACATATTTACATACAGGTTGATTGGTTATATTTATAAAGGTTGTCTTTTACCTCAACTGCCTGTAAAAAGATTTACTATTTATATCCAATCACCCTGTATAAAGTGATCACTCTGAATTACGTAACGGTAATAATTTTTTTTCTATTTGCATGCGAAGGACCAATAAATTCTAGAATAATAAACAATAATTGATTCTAATATGTAGTATATTATCATTACTTTATTTATTACTTCAGAAACTATTGATTTTTAAATAGGGTGTACTGCTGTGTTTTCTAACATGGGATCCACGTCCCACAGTGGGGCAATTTTGATTGTTAAGGAGATGATTTGAAAGTGGACTCCCTGTTTAGGCCTTTCGCTTTAATATATATAAGTGTATATATATATATATATATATATATATATATATATATATATATTGGGGCGTAAGTGTCTTGTCTTATCTTATCTCAGCGGGCTGGTTTCCGCAAATAAGCCGCAATGCGCTCGTTTCGCGCTGTGGTTGGTGTTAATCAAGTCAACCCAACCCCACGAGAAATCAGAGCAGACTCTTGATATTGCTGGCAATCTCGGAGAGGTACCTCGCCGATCCTAGATGGGTATCCCTGTAGGTTGCTACTCCCGTACACCGAAGAACTACGTGAGCAGCAATCTCGTCCTCCTCCAGGCACGCTCTGCACAATGGAACATTTGTAACGCCTAATGTAAATAGATGGTAGTTAAAAACTTACGAATGGTGAAGGTACCTGCCACCAAAGGCTGTAGGGGTCGCGACAGCCAGAGCAGGTTGTTAGAGAGTCGGCAGCTTATGGTAGGCGTTGCCTCTTTTCCTTGGCACTCCTCATGGCTCGTCCGTTGATCTGGCATTTTTTTATTGGTCCCCGCTGTTGGGGACCTCTCGTTCCTCTATCTCGTGTGGGACAGGGACTTTTTATTTCTAGTAATTTATTCATATTTTTTATTATTATCATTCTTCTCTTTCTTCTGTATCATCTTATCTGTCGTACTGTTTCTTTCATTCTACAATTTTCCCAGTCTTTCTCTTTCACTCCATTAGCCATACATCCATCCTCAACCACTGCATTCTAGGTTTCCTTACTATTTTATTTTGCAACATTACATTTTTTGTTCAAATATTTAACACGTATTTTCTTTTTAATTATCATCTTATATTATTCTGTTTATTGCACTATATTTGCTACTATATTACTTTTATTTCTATATTTTATTGTTTGTTTTATTTTTACCTATTGCATTTGTCACCACTTTCCTGCAGTAGCTGAGGAAGCATTCTCTCTCCCCTTCGTCTTGCATGATGGTCTGGCTGATCTGGCATTACCCGGTACTGGTGTACCGTTCATCAATTGTCCTCTGCGTACAATAACACCACGCGATCGCCAACCTCTCTGCCAAGTGTAGCGATTATGGTATATCCCCTCATAGATGCCTGAGGTCTATGTCTTCCAGTGGGTGTCTATGAGCAGAAACGACTAGTATACCATACATATTTTTATATTTTTTTACATCTATAACCAATCATCCTATATTAACACGTTGAACGCCATGGCGGACACCATGTGTCTGACAGCATACTGTCCCCTGGGGCCACACCATTAAATCGAAAATCGTCAAAAAATTGCCAAGGTATTTTTTTTTGCAAATATTGTCAGTAAAACCCTTAAAAATAATGGGCGACTTACGGAAACAGCGATTTACATATTACTTTTCTGCGGGGCCGCGCGGGTCACATGCCTTGGTATAAACAGTCGAAACACTGTCCGTTGGCTCCCTAGAGGCTTCTGAAGTGATCGAGGGCATGCGGACACATGGTGTCCGACGCGGCCTCTTGGACCCAACATGACGGCAGTCACATGGTGTCCGTCGCGGCCCACTGTACTAAACATGGTTTTTAGTCTGGCGTTCAACGTGTTAACAAAGTATGTACAAGCCTTCATAAAATAAATATCTTACATTTTGATTAGTGTACTCCTATGTAGTAATATTTGAACAGAACGTCGACGGGGCAGGTAGAAAAACAAAGTATAATTTCGTTCCGATGCAATTACCGACTACTAAAGCCAACCGGGACTTCGTATCGATCTGAGTCGCTGTAAGTTAACTGTTTGTTCTATTTGTAAATACATTTAATCGATTGTCAGAATCGATTTTTTGCTAGAATTTTAAATCAAATAAATTAATTATTAATTTGTTTTTAAATGAGCAACGGTAGCCTTAATAGAGAATTGCGATCTTAATTCGCGGCTTCGATTCCCTGGATATAATAAGTATTTCTGAGTAATGGCAATACTATATAATTAATGCAAAAAATGTGAATTATATAAGACTGTATTCCGGGAATTGAAGTTGCGACCTAAGATCGCAGGTCTCAATTCTCAACCTCTGAGTAACAAAGGTCATATAACATTTTTATGCAATAAATATTGCAGATGATCTTGATACTGGAACTTAGATGTACAAGGAATAGCTAAATTAATATGTATATGTAGAAATTTCCTGATATTATTTCAAACGTCCACTGTTGGACATGGGCATCCGCATTTTCCAGTACCGGTTGGAAGTGGCATGCGTCCAACGTCTAATTATATAGTTGTACTAGCTGATCCCGCAAACGTTGTTTTGCAAAATAAAATTGTTATTTTAATTTACAAATAAAAAATAAGGGTTGATCGTAGAGGGGTGAAAATTTATGGTTGTATGTATTCTTGTATGCTGTATCATAAAAAAATAAAAACAAAAAATTTCGTTAAAAAAATTTTTTTAACGAAATTTTTAGTGTGAACAACCTTTGTCACTTAGGGGTATAGAAAATAGATAGTAGCCGATTCTCAGACCTACTGAATACGCATATTAAATTTAGTAAAAATCAGTCAAGCCGTTTCAGAGGAGTTCAAGTTCGAACACCGTGACACGAGAATTTTATATATTAGATTAATATTAAAGCGAATAAATACGTAAGGTAGTTAAGAGGATTGTTGTGGGTTCGTTAAGCAAAATTCCTTTTAGTAAATTATTGCAACGCCTCGCATAGTCTTGTAAACACTTCGAAACTATTCCAGCACTCTGTTAAAGCGTTTTACATGTTTATACGTTATTACATTAGCTTAGGATTACAATTTCAGTTATACAGGATGATTGTTTACATGTGTAAAAGCTTTAAAAATGTAGGACTTTGTGTTTGGCACTAATCAATGTAACATAACTCCTGAAAATGCCCCGTGGAGAGGTGAAACACGTGTTGAGTGATTTAGCGGTGGCGGTTGTGTAATTCGCATTGTTTGCCGCATACGCATTTATCAGCGGGCTAGCGGGCGGTGCACTTTGTTGCACTATTACCACTGCATGTGCGGAAGTGGCTAAATATTGGTCCTTTTCTTACTTTAAATATGTCGCAATGATAACTTCGTATTAAAAATAATTATTGTTTACTATCTATCCTTGCAGGCTTTGTACGATAACTCTGTCATATGTCAAAAGAAAAAATGAACGTAATATATTTGAAAATGATCGCTTTATACAAGATGATTGGGAATAGGTGTAATAACATTTTACATCTATAGTCATTCACCCTGTATAGCGAGTGTCGCTGCACCAGATCAAAAGGTTTCCTGCGACGAAACCTACTTAATCTAATATTCACTTTATAATACGCCTTTTTTGTTTTTGTGAAAAATCTTCTGTAAAAATGTTTTCGGGTTTTTGAGATAAAAATACATGAAAGATTGTAATAGAAATTCATTTTTTTGTTTAAATATTTAGATTAAAATAAAACAAATATTAGCAGGAAAAATATTTAACGTGATATTGCAAACTTTTAGTATAAGCTTTACCGTTACCTGGCTAGCAGTGCTAAAATGGAGTGTTTATTTTTTGTAATTATTAAATATTTTTAATTAATTTATTATTTAAATTGTAATAAAGAAAATAAGGCAAATACATATACAAGCATTTCTTGTCAGTTACTGAGTGAGTACAGCAGTGATAGGTCAATGGTAGAGGGTACTTGCGATCGAAGGGCGCGGCTTCTATTCCCGGGATAGTCTTATATATAATTCACACTGTGCATTAATTATATAGGATTGCTAGTTTCCATGAACAAGCTTCCAGGGGATGGGCAGCACTGTCCTCTGCGTAACATAATACTGTACTGCGATTGCCAACCCACCGGCCAAGCGTGGCAATTATGGCATATGGTACATATCTTTTGAGCAGGCCTATGTCTTACAATGCCCCTGTTGGCCTGTAGCAATGAGTATATATATATGGTTTATTTGTTGATAATTTAAACATTTTAGTTTAATGTAATATCAGTACGTCACTTCAAGTTTCTCACTTAAAAAGAAACCTTTTTACAGTGTCCTCGTTTCAGCCTATAGACGCCCACTACAAGGCATAGGTTTCGTCCAAAAATGTTTGCGTGATATACAATAATCGCCATGGTTTGCAGGCTTGTTGGCGATCGCATTGTGGTATTATGGTACTCAGAGGACGCTGCTGTTTATCTCCTAGAAAATTGTCTGTGTGCAGTGGCAATCCTATGTAAATAATGCCAAAACACACACACACATATATATATATATATATATATATATATATATATATATATATATATATATATATATATTTATAAATAATGTAACTTATAGCAGTTCATGCTAGACACGCGACTGCCTTCAATAGTCTTATTCACACAAAATATAATATTCATTAACTGTCTAACTTACACGGCTTAGAGTTTTTAAGTTGTGGCATCCTCAAGTTCACTAATTAAGGCAAGAAGGATTATGAATTTCACCCCGGGTCTCGATAACCTCGCGGAGACAAAGTTTATTAATATCCTGTTAACAAAGTAATTGCGTTCGCGAAGAAAGAAGCTGTGTTCTTGGAAAGTTTGGTCTTTTGTTTTATAACGACATATTTGTACAAGAAGGCAAATAAAAATTGTTTCGATAAAATAATAATAGGTGTTTTTTTTCTCTATTTTGAAATCTGTGATCTTTAGTTAGAGAATTGTAGATTTAAAAATGTATAATTTAGCTTGTACCAGTAAAATACAATCACGGATTATATATCAAACAAATATGTTGACAACTAAGAAAATTACATACGTTGTACAACTCATTATACAGGTGATTGGTTATAGGTGTAAAAACTGTGTGATGAATTTATTACACATTTGTCAATATAAAACCTGTACAGCTTTTATACCATTCCCAATCATCCTGTATAAAGTTACTAATCTGAAATTTGTCCGACCAATAGCTACTAGCAATGCTATGTCTGCAGGAACAGGTAGCAATCACATAACAAGGCATAAGCTTTCCCTAGAGGTATCTTATGGGGGATATCCCATAATCACTGTGTTTGGCAGGCGAGTGGGCGGTCGCAGTGTGGTATTATGGTCCGCAGAGGATGCTGCTGGCCATCCTATGTAAATTATTTGTGAGCAGTTACAATCCTATATAATTAATACACAAAATGTAGATTATATAAGACTATATCCAGGGAATCGAGCACCGCAGAGCTCCCACTACTCAATAAACAATAATTAATTCAATGTGTATCATTCGGAATTTGTATCATGAACATTTAATATCAATACGGTATATATTATTACTGAAAATATTATTTTTCGAACACCCCTATAAAAGTAAGAAAAGGACCAATATTTAGCCACTTCCGCACATGCAGTGGTAGTCGTGCACCAAAGTGACTAATCGGTATAACATAACTCCTGAAGATGCCCCTAGAGCGGTAAAACACGTGTTGAGTGGTTTAACGGTGGCAGTTGTGTAGTTCGCATTGTTTGCCGCATGCGCATTTATCAGTGGGCTGACGGAAGGTGCACTTTGTTGCACGATTACCACTGCATGTGCGGAAGTAGCTAAATATTGGTCCTTTCCTTACTTAGGATGGACTTCCGCAAGGTAACGCCTGATTCCGTTAAATACCCCTATAAAAATTTGACAAAAATCAATCTCCCTGTACATTCAATTGTACATAAATCTAAAGTAACATATATTCATACACGAGTATAAAGTCATAAAGAGATGTAATATGAATCGAAAAGAATCTTTTTCTATCATCGAAGCCTTTTATCTTTAACTTCTAACCTTTCCGGGATAAGTGGCGTGATTCGAAAGATTTCATCTCTATATTGCAAAAATTACGGTTTCCCTGAGCGATAAATCCGGCTGCCTTATTCCGTGTAGTCCCGCGTCGGGAGGTTTTACGTGAATTTTGGTTATACGCGACGTGACGCGGTATTTTATAGTCATAAGCGACTGGAAATTTCTACGGTTTTGTTGAAAATTTATCAGGAAAATTTTCATTGAAAAATTTATTCCCTCACATGAATTTTTACTGCAGGTAAATAAACAGACACATATATGTGTGTGTGTATATATATATATATTAGGGGGGGCCGAAAAGACCGATAGATTTTTACAGCTCCGGCATTGAAAATTTGTATACTAAAAAAAATGTAGTCGTATTGAATTTTACTTAAGAAAGCGATATTACTTTCCGGTCCTCGTACTGTTTATACTAAATATGCACGCGGACAGCTAATCAACCTAATGTAAATAGATTACTTATATAATAAAGTAAAATAATTGCCAATAATTATGCCAGCCTATACAAGGTAATATCAAAAAATGGCGACAAAGTACTCGTCTTGACTAACGATGGAATTATCCCGGCGTTTATTCCTCTATTGGAATCACTTCTGAAAGGCTTCTTTTAGAAGGCTCTTCAAGTGCTCTGTCGTAGATCTTTAAATTTCAGGAATTATATCAAAATAGTTTGTTTTCAACACAGTGTTAATTTTCGTGATGAGTTAGAAATCGCATGGTCAGTACAGTCGTATTTTTTGGGCCAAAAACTTGCTAATTTGTAGTGATGTATGGCAAAGTGTATTGTGGAATACCGCAATTTCACTTCTCATTTCCAGATCATCGGTCATCATACGATATGTTTAGTTTCTCGGCAAGCTTTTGAATCGTCGAAACCATTTCTGCTGATGCATCTTTTTGATGATTTTTGAGATCGAAAAACGCTCCGGAGTTGACGCTCACTCTCAAGTTGAACCGTCACCAGGTGCTGGACGCTTCCTACCGGCCTGGTGGGATAAGGCCATATCCATAAGTAGACATCTTACATCTGTAATGATAGGAGTTGGTACAGCATTATACAATTTTAGGACACAAGATTGATTTCCGAACGCAGATTTTTTGTAAACTGTATAAAACTAACAAATTTTATAGTGAAGAAAACTTTGTTCAAACAGTGATAACATTAAAAAACTACATTCGATGACACAAAAAAAGCTAAAAATCTTCGACGTTACAAGAACGAAGCGTCAAAAACAAAGGAGCTTTTGAACCCGATGTCTTTAATTAACAAGCTGACAAAGACCAGAGAAAGCTTCTGTCGTACAGTTTGCAGTTAATTTCGCTCTATTACATTCGTTTGAGATGAAAATTACAAGGACTGTTTTATCTCTGTCTACTATTATTTATGTAGACTGTAGTTAAAAGTTTTTAGTTTTTAAGTAAATAAAATAAATGAGTTTCCTTCGCAGCCTGCGGGAGTTTTCTGTAGGACTTACAATATTGAAAATTTATGTTGATTGACTATTCAAAAGTAATTGTAACATTATATTTGAATAAAGAATATTTAGGTTCGATTTGAATTTCGAATTGTATTTTTATTATTTATTTTTATCTATTATTTCTTTCGTTACCATAGTTTAGACAGAGGAAATTGTTTTTTTTTTAAATGTTTACTTCACATGAAAGTTTCTGCGTGCTTCCTATGCTCCATTCGAATTGGTATGATGAAGTATGAGAAGTGTGAGGAAAGAGAACGAATGGTTGAAGTCTCAAGTTGTCAGAGCATATCTCAGAAGCTGGTTACCAAATAGTGCTGCCAAACATCAAACAACTGAACGAAACTGATGACTGCCAGAAAAAGCCACGATATTCACATTGAAACAATACATAGATATATTGTCTTTTTAATTTGATTTAGGTTTAATTTTTTAATATCATTTTATTATTGCTCCACGCATTTATTGTGAAGTAACACTTCAAAGTCTGTTATGTATATATGATATATACACATCTCTGTCTCTGTCATATATTTATATATATATATATATATATATATATATTTTTTTTTTTTTTTTTCATATAAAGAGACGAGATAATATCGCGTAGGGAAATCAAAATTAAATTAAGTCGAAAGAAAAATAGGCCGAGAGCTTAGTCATTTGTTATCAGCTCTCGCAAGAGAGCTATTACTGGAGAAACTTATCAGATTCAACTAAACTTACGTATAAAAAATACCTTATCCGATCGACCCTGTAAAAAGGAGCATTCCGCCGGGAATCACGGGCAAAAACCTGAGAAGCAAATGTAACACGGTCTTTTTTTTTGTTAGAAAAATATCTTTTAACTTTAGACCTTTTGTCGGTGTTAAAATTAGAAATATATTAAATCCATAAATCGCAAATCAAACTTGTAAACAATCATTACGAAATGCAAACATAATAAATGATATATTAAAAAAGAAGGTTGAATATATATATGTAATATGAAATATAAAAAATTGTTTCGAGATGAGTAACTTCATTTTTACAAAAAAAATTATATAGTACCCGGCAATAAATATTGCATATCGACCTTTGGAAAGAGACAATCGGTAAATTTCGGCTTCGTAGAGCGTTATCTCTGTCGCACGAAATACAACGACTGACAAAACGTCACATAGGTAGTGTGTCTATTGCATCTTCTCATATATATATTAACACATACCATGCCACGTAGGGTGTATACGACCACCGCTGCACTTTCCATTCAGGCCATTTGCAGTTCTCATTGAAAAACAAAGGATTCTTAAACAAATGAATTGTAGGCTCGAATATAGATAACTTCACGTCACGCATGCGCTTACGTAATGCATATTAAAATTTTTAACTTTTTCCCGCTAATTATAGCTATGTATTGAAAAAGTGTAAAACATACGTCTTAAACGACTTTTTTAATTTTTAAAGTGTGGGTCGTATACGCCCCACGCGGCCTGAATGGAAAATCTTTTAAAATTGCCTCGGCACGAAACGTGTTAAAGAAAAATCAAGAGTAGGTTTCAGTAATTCCATTTCCTTAAAAACTTATTGCTTTGAAAAGTTTCCTGAAAACTTCCACAGATAACATTTCGAGTGACAACGAGGTCCCTTGATTTACGTTTTTACCTCATCCGCTGTGGTGACAATAGACATCTGTAACAAACGAACAGCCTCCCCCACCTGGCTGATAATAGATCATTCGTCTTGTGATAACAATTGAAGTATTTTACCTCGACTTAGGCTACGTGTTATCTTAACATAATAATGAAGACAGAAAAGTTCTATCACAGGAACGTTGCCCGGATTTTGTAACGATTTTTTTAATCCCACTAGCTTTGACTCCCAAGTGGCATTTGCAGGTTCAAAGACCTGGAGGTGCTTAGCCTAAATAGATGTTAAGTTTTGAAGGTTGCAATGCTCAAGGGCACTCTAAGAAGCCTTGGCTCAGGCCGTGGCCTTCATGAAGTGATTATCCTCAAGGTTACCCGCGGAGAGACCTCGATATGTTCTGTTTGTGCTAATACACGAATACCTCGCTTGGCGTCGTTTCGTTTTGCGTTGTTTTCGAAATTGCGTCGCTGCTTAATTAGTACTAATTTTCACTGGGCGTCGTTAGAATTTTGAGGTTGCGTTGTTTTGGGTTCGAGTATAATTTATTTTTTTGAAATTTTCTTTTTTTTCTACAAGATGGCAACACTTTTTTTTTCTAATTGCGCCATGCCACCAAAACTTGGGGATTCCCTTTTTAGCTAAAAACAACGCAATTTGAATACAGTTTTATTTTCACTTTGTCCTGCTAATTTTAGAGTTAAGTTTTAATTACGTAGTGTGTTGTAATGTTAGTATATTGTGCTTTTTTTAAAAGATGATAATAATAAATTTATGTAAATTTTTACGTGTTGTTTCTGGTTACAAAAAATGTAAATATTTTTCCAATTTATTTATTGGCACAGTAATATTATTTTTGTTTTTTAAATGTTTACTTTGTTCAATATTCTTTTTAAAAAGTAGTATTTGCGTAACCCTGGAACCTATCTTTGATCTTTACATGGTTTGCTATAGAAAATCTTAATTCACTTTGCGGCGTTTCAATTTGCGTCGTGTTTTTTTGGAACGCAACCACGACGCAATGTGAGGTATTGGTGTGTATAGATAAGCTATATCTCAGTCTATTTACAATTATTAAAAATTACAATATCTTCATCAAGTCCCCCAGTTTCAACAAGTTTTTTAATATAAATAGTTTTAACATACGCACCTTCATATGTATATATATTGTTAACAATAATTAACATTTTAACTAGATCAATTAACTTACTTATCGTGTATCGATTTTAGTGTTATCGTCTATGTCGTAACTACAGCTAATGGTTTAACTGCGAAACGTAATTAACTTGATAACTATTAAGTCAATAATTAAGTTAAAAGATAAACTTGATCTATGGCGTACAATTTAACAAATTTTATATTGTCCTTCTGTTGAAAATTAACAATCTTCTTATCACGCGATTAGTATAAACCTCCAAGTATAATCTAAACCTTCTCGAAAGATCTTTTTCTAAGGCTTCTGTTTTTGTAGTCTCTCGTACTTGACTCATTTTTTTCCTTCTCAGTGTCATTTATTCGTTCATCTTTTATTTTTAACAATTTCTTTCTTTTTTTTATCCGTTTATTCATAACCTTACTTTCGTTCCCACCACAATACTACAGGTTTACATTTTGTTCGTTTTGATTTATTTTTATTTATTTATTTGCTTTATTCTCACATTTACATACCTTTATAATTTAATTTTTACTTTTCTATTTTATTTACGTTTATCACAGATTTATGTATTTATCTTGACTAGTCGTATACATTTGTTCCTTTTAATGATTTCTCCTATGACTTTTCTGTAGTCCACTAGTTCCCTGGGTGATATAAAGCCTTCGTATGAATCACCGGTAAAACGTGTTGGTCAAAGATATATATTGATCCTTAATATAAATTCATAAAAGCATATTTAAATAAAAATCCTGATTCAATTTTATAACTTACATCTCTGGGATACGTTATAAATTTGGTTTGAATATGCCAGAAATGTATTCTCGAGTTAAATTTTCATGTAGAATCTATTAGTTATTCCATAGGGAAATATATCAGCGGTAGTGGAGGAAGGCTTTAAATATTTAATATGGGAATACGTAAGCGAAAGTCGGTACGATCGCGCTATTTTTCAGGATATTTTTGTTTTGGTAATCTATTTCGAACCGCATCTTATCGATTTGTTAATTTTTGTTTATCGAAAAGAAAATGAATCGTATGAAATAGACATATGAAGTACATACAACTGTATTACCGCAAACGATTTCTTACCGACAACCATTTAATGGTCTTATCTACCTAGGAGAAAAGGAACGGGCGATCATCACGTGATAGAGGGTCAAAATACCGATTTACAAAAATATGAAGACCCAAACCATTTATATAATATTATTTATGTTGGTTTGAAGAGCCGACAGTAAAATCGAATTGTTTTTCACTATGTGTTTGGGACTAATCTGTGTAACATAAGTCCTGAAGATGCCCCGTGGAGGGGTAAAACACGTGTTGAGTGATTTAACGGTGGCAGTTGTGTAATTCGCATTGTTTGCCGCATGCGCATTTATTGGCGGGCTGGCGGGCGGTGCACTTTGTTGCACGACTACCACTATATTTGCGAAAGTTGCTAAATGTTGGTCCTTTTCTTACTTTGGATGGACTTCCGCAAACTTTACTTTATACATAGTCATAAGCATTATAAAGGAGTAGCAAGCCTTTTTTAAGAGGCGACACGCCATATGTTACACATTTACACTAAAAAAAACTCTTTTTGTTACAGGTAATTACTTCCTGAAAATTTTCCCATCTAAGAAGTAAATATCGAATATGAACAAATATAATTGATAACTCAAAATTAAAGGTAAGTAAAGATATAATTACTATATATATAAATATATAAAGTCTAGAAATTATATTTGCAAAAATTGATAAATTCGTATTGAAGTCCAATCCAATATTGTATCAAAATACTACTATTTCTTTTTTATTTTACAATTTTTTTATGTATAAGTAGGTATGTACAAAAAAAAAGACACTAAGAATTTTAACATATATAAGGTTAGGCTTAAGAATTGATCGTCTAAAGTGGCATTGATCAGGGTATATCGCTCGGGCAACAAATGGCCGTTGGGGCCGAAAGGTAGTGCGGCAACCTTCCTAGGTAGACCCACTACATAGGTAAGATCTCTGGAAGTGGCTAGATGCAGCAGGATCTGCCATCGTGGCGATTTTTAGTAGATGTCTATGCTTTGCACTGATCATCCATCAGCTGAAAAGAAAACGAAGAAGGTTAGATACATAAAAAGAGACAGTGAAAAAAAAACCGATTAAAATTTAAATGGACAAAAGAGTACAATTTGTGTTTAATATACTACCGTTAACTTATACGGTGTAAATTTTAAAAAAATATTATAACAAAAGGAATAAAAGTCTGACTTAAAACCTCCTTAAATTTACTTGTAATAAATAAAATTAATTTCGTCTATAGATTATATTTGCAAATGATGTGTACCAGGGGTGGCCAAACTGAGGCCCGCGAGCCACTTGCAGCTGAACGATTATTTTTTGCTCCGATTGATTGTCGAATTATTTCAATATATAAATTTATATAACCTATATCAGCTGTGAAATCTAAACAATTACTGGTGTGAATTATGATTATTGTTATTCTGTCATCTAATTTGCGAAATCTAAATATCAATCATATTAACTAACCGACATCTTAAGTATTATTAGGAGTGCTGTCATATACGTGTGCATATATCTAACTTCAATACACACATTTTGTACTTTTGTTTAAATAATTTCAATAAAATTATTTTTTAAAACATAAAATACATTCTTTTGCATGTGGTAAATACATATTTAATCACGGCTCGGAAAAAATTTCAAATTTCCAAAAATGGATCGCAATATCAAAAACCTTGGCGACCCTTTGTATATACAATATCGACCGTTATCTCAGTATGACTTTTATTGAACTAGATCACTAGATGCTTCACTAAATATTAGATGTTATATATGTACCATCTCAGGTAAAATGGTTAAAAAGGTTACTTACACTAGAGGTTTTTCCTGCCTGGAAGCTTAACTAGATTATGAATTTCTTTCGTATGGCCATGTATAGGAGGATTGGACAGAATTATATTTGCGAAGTCGGTAGGCCACCACAAGATACATCGACATGTTTAAAGTTCCCGGAAGTTACGAGATATCGGCAGATCTTTTCGTAAGATTTATATCTTGTACAGATGATAAAGGATTCGACATATAAGCGATTTTATCACAAGAGCGATCTTTTACAGGCAGCTATAGGAAATAACAACTAAATAAATGTGTGAAAATTTTCGTTTCTGTTAATGAAGGTTTTTCAACGAAAAGTTAATAAAAAAATTCGAATGGAAAATTAAAAACAATTAGGCAAATACAAATGTAAGTCAATGTAATAAACTGTAGAAATAATTCACACGAACTTAAATAGTTTTTCATGAAAATACCAAGAATTTCCACGAAAACGTTCAACATTCGTAAATTTTCAAGAACACATTACGTATGTTTCAATTTGTACCGCAATGTTACGTATTTTATTTCGCACAGTTAAACACATTTACGTCTTTCTTTATATATGTCGCGACCTATTTCGCCTTCAGCTCGGAACACAAACGACGCACAATAAGTGAAGTACGCTTTAGATGTGCATAGACGTTAATGAAATTAGAGTGTGTTTTTATTTTAACGAATTAATAACTCTATTTTTTTTTAATAACAAAAGTAAAATTTTGGCTACAACTCATTTTAAAATAGATTGTTCGTTTACTATTGTTTTTTTTTTTATTTATTCTACATGACTATTATTTGAAAACTTGTTTGTGTGCAGTGGCAATCCTATATAATTAATGCACAAAGTGTGAATTAATTGAGGTTGTATCTGGGAATCGATCCCGCGATCTTTGATCTTAAGTGTCAATCCTCTATCGCTGGTGTACCACTGGTCATCTTGTATATATAGCATATATCAGGGGTGGCCAAACTGCGGCTCGCAAGCCACATGCAGTTCTTTGAACGATTATTTTTGCCTCCGATTGAACGAATTATTTCAATATTTAAATTTATACAACCTATGTCAGCTCCTATGAATTCGAAAATAAATTATTAGTGTGAATAATAGTTATTATTGTTACACCATAAATTTAGCGAAATAAAAACAACGATCATAATTAACTAACCGGCATCTTAAGTATTATGAGTGCGGTCATATACGTGTGCCGTTATATCTAACTTCAACCTACTTTTGTTTAAATAATTTAAATAAATATGATAAATATAACCATTCTTTTGGGTGTTTTATATGTGTATTCAATTGCGATTTGCAAAAAAATTCAAATTTCGTAAAATAGCCGGCACTATCAAAGAGTTTAGACACTCCTGGAGTAAGGGATTTTAAATAAAAAAATCTGTCATATTTACATTTGCTTATTGAATATTTCTGGTTTGACTGATAGAGAAAGCGTAATGGCGTTAGGTCTGGCATTACATGTGTTATGAAAAGAATTTATCGATTAATATTACGATACGTAGTGCGGGTGTTTTTTTTTATATTTATATCTATTTAAAGTTTTATTGTAATTGTTCAATTTCTTATTTATCAATTTGTCTTCACTATAAATAAATTTTATGGTCTAATTGAAAGCCTCAAAAGGCACGGTCAAGGATCAAAGTCATTCAGTTCAAATTGTTGAAATTCACCGAATTCAGGTACCGAAAGTAAACTCCCCGTACTGCGTCTCGAGTGTTTGAGTGCTCTTGTAGATTTCAAAGGTTATTTTTGGCTCTCAGCGGCCTTTGAACGGGTCGACCGCTTTGCGATGAGTTTCTCGAAACTTCCAACTTATTTGCATCACTTAACTGTCTTTAAAGGTACAATGAACTTACTTTTATTAGATCTCTGTTACTAGTAGATATTTTACTTAAATATGAGTTATTATTAGAGTTAATAGACATTATTTTATATTTAAAAAAAAGAACATAGTTATATATATGAAATATTAAATTATTCCGTGGTAGTGGTAGTCCAGCGGTAGAGGACTAAGACTTGCAACTGTAGTTCCCGGGTTCAATCCCCGATATGAAATCTTATATAATTAATACTGTGCATTTATTTAGAATTACCATTGCTAACAAACAAGTTTCCAGAGAAAGAGTAGCAGTGTTGTCCTCGTACCATGATAACAAATAATATGAAATAACGACAAAATCTAACATTCCTTTTTTACCGAAGTTATACATGGTGTTTGGTTTTTTTTGTCCCCGCTATTGAGGACCTCTCGTTCCCCTATCTCGTGTGGGACAGGGTCTTTTTATTTCTAATAATTTATTTATATTTTTTATTATTATCATTCTTTTCTTTCATGTATCATATTATCTGTCGTACTGTTTCTTTCATTCTACAATTTTCCCAGCCTTTCTCTTTCATTCCATTAGCCATACATCTATCTTCAACCACTACATTCTAGATTTCCTCACTATTTTATTTTGCAACATTACATTTATTGTTCATACATTTAACACATATTTTCTTTATAATTATCATATTATATTATACTGTTTATTGCACTATTTTTGGTACTACTTTATTTATTTTATTTCTATATTTTAATGTTTGCTTTACTTTTTTATTCATATTCAAGTCTATTTGAATCTGTTACTGTGTTTTATTTTTACCTATGGCATTTATCACCACCTTCATGCAGTAGCTGAGGAAGCTTTCTCTCTCCCCTTCGTCTTGCATGATGGCCGAGACACTCCTTTCCTCTATCTTTTTGCTCATCCGGCATTCGGAATCTGCGCGCAGTTTTCCGAACGCATGGTGTTTGGTTACAAGTGTAACAGTTTTAATGAGATCAATATATAATTCATTTTCTGGTCTTTTCATATTGGCTGGGTTATATTTGGTACGGTATTAATATATGGTTTCATCTATAGTCTATTGTTTCTGAAGATATTAATGCTGTTAGCCCTAAGGCTTTTACAGCTTCATCGGTACTGAGTTCACGGAGCAGAAGGGTTCGTGAACTAGATATGGTTTCAGAAATAATAAATAACTTAATGATAATATAGTAAAAAAAGCGTCAGCATTCAGATTACTACATACTACTTCTTTTTACCAGAATTTATTGGCCAGTTGCATTTCAATAGAAAAAAAAATAATTAACGTAACACATTTCAGAGTTATCACATTATATAGGTGATTGTAAATATGTCTAAAAGTATTAAAACTCTTTGAAGAGAAATGTGCTATACAATGATATTTTAAAACTTTTAAATCTATAACCAATAATACTGTATGTTAAGTAATATATTAAAGAGATATATTCGGTTTACGATTTAGTATCTTGACGTAATTTACTACTGGGCATCTGTTAGGGATACAAATGATCCGAAGGTCTCCTGGTGTAATTTGTCAACACGGGGATTACCCCGGAGAGGGAGATTACCAGATCCGGCTTTGTTGACGTCCCCTCACCTGGGACTGACGTGGTGCGATGTCTTTGTTTCGTGTGTAATTTACAGCCATTCTTGCTACAATCTCAAGACATTTTGATTCCAATTTCAAATATTTTTGTGAATTTTATAAGCGTCTTAGTTATGTTAAGAGAAGATATAAGATGGTAAACTGTAACAAAAGGAATTTTAACACGTTCTATGTTGAGAAAAAAACGCAGTTTCCTATCCAGGCCGTGTCGGTCAGTGATGGTTGACATATAGGCTTTCAGTTGAAGCCGCGTCAGTCGGTGATGACCGCGTTTTGAAAGGGTTTTCGTTTCGTTATTTTTTTTATGACCCCCGCTATTGGGAGCCTCTCGTACCCCTATTTTGTTTGGGACAGGAACTTTATTTACAAATAATTTCTTCAGGGTTTTATCTTTATTCTACACTCACTTTCATTCTTCTCAATTTCTTTAATTCTTTCCTTTAATCCTTCACAATATCTTGCAATTTTTTTTTCTTCCGTTCCTTCTTGCTTTCATCGCCTTCCTTTCCTCATCTTTTTTACTCTTAGGTGGCTAGGTACATTTTTATTTCTAATCTTTATTTTATTCTTACATTTTCTATCATTATATTTTGATATCGCAGGTTTCTTTCGATTAGACTTTTTACTATATTAGAATCTTGTCTTACATTCTATTATTATTTAATAAGTTCTTTTACACGTGCATATTATTCATTTTGGTTCAAGTTTTCCTATTTGGTTTTGTTATTTTTTATTGCATTGCTTACCACCCTGCGAGTAAACGATAGAAATGATGGGCGAAGTTCGTTTCGTTATTACAGGCCGTTGGGCAGTGCTGTCAAACTAAATCTCATATTGACCCGCATGGCCCTCTAGCTTTTCCATATCAAGTAGGTTTTTGAAAAATTTAAGAAATTAAAAAGAAAAATAATAATTATCACACAAATAAATTCATCGAAAGAGTCATCCATATATAATGGCTCCAATTCACTTTGGTTATAACCAAATAACGTTTGGATAAAATATAAAAGCAGCATATAAGCAAATAATAATTTAGTAAATTTAATTTTTATTTATTTATTTATTTAATTTTCTTTATTGTACACGTTAACATACATTTAATAAGTTTTACAATAATATACAAAAAAGTACAATGGGCGGTCTTATCACACAAGGCAATCTCTTACAGACAACCATAGTATGGAAAAGGTAAAAGTACTAATAATGGATAGTTTAAACAGTTAAGTATTTTAAACAGATTTATAATTTTTAATAGGCTTAAAGGGTAAACTCTACTGACGGTCAGCGCTGACCGCGTTGGCAGAAAACGTGTTAACACATAAATACATAAATATCGTCAAGTTGTTTTGCTGACAATTTATTTTTTTGATTGCGTTCACTGAGCGTAGGCAGTTGGGAGAGGAATGGAATATTATACAGTAATACCCCGCTTTACGCGACCCCGTTATACGCGATTTCACTATAACGCGAATTGCAAATTTCGCGCTCAAATGCCTCGAATTACGCGAAAGAGTGCGTATAAATATAATGTAGTCATCAACTTCTCTATGGTGTCTTGACCATCTGTCAAACAATTAAAAACAGTGTTGGGTGTTATGAACGTATTTTACAAGAACGTAAACAAAACGTTACCCAAAAGACAATAGATGTGTTTTTCCGTAAAAAATAAGAGTATGTGTTGCATAAAGTGTCCTAGAATTAAAGTGATTGATTAAAATGATTTGTATTTTTTTGTAATAATTTTTGACTATGTTTAATCATAAACCTCGTTATACGCGAATTTCAGTTAACGCGATTTTTTTTGGAACGTATCCCTCGCGTAAAGCGGGGTATTACTGTATTTCAAATGACGGCCATTGAGAACGAAGGTTTCTCGAGTGGCGCCCACGAGCCGGCATGTTCCTCACTGGGTGGACAAACGCCATAAATAAGGTCGCGGAAAATAGCCGGATGCGGACGACGCAGGTTCAGTCTTCGTGACTACATTTGGAGGAAGTCTATGCCTTGAAGTGGCCGCGAATCTGCTGAAGAAGAAACACAATAATATATTGGATTTATCTTGAAAGCTTTCGTTTTTGTGTTCTTAAATAATAGTCAAATAATTAATTATTAAAAACCTCAAAAAGTAATGAAGCTGTACATGGTTTTAAAATGGAATAACAAAAGAAAGTGTTTATTAATCGGTTTTACATTAAAAAAAATAATGTTTGATATCTCCGATACCATTGATTTTTGTCAATGTCATACATTTTCAAAAGGACTGTATAATTAATTGAATTATTTAAAATATTCACTGTTCAAACGTGTAATTAAGGACATTTAATTTATCATATAATTTCAAATACGTGTAAAAGCACACGTAATGACAGCAGCTTTTTTACGGCCTCACTTAGACACCTACACTGTAATCAACGACCTATAAGCTTGGATAAATATCGTCGCATTCATTATGCGACTTAATTTCACAGCTGGTATCCAAGTTGAATGAGCGAGCTTTTATAATTCAGTGGCCTATGTGCTTTTTATTCTCTATATTGATGTAAAGAGGAGCTTTCAACATGACTGTGTAGATTTTGAAAGCACCGTTTTACTTTGTTTTAAATATTTACGAAACATTCATTTATACATAATTATAAAGATCTTATGTAAATAAACATATAATATTATATTTACATTGATGAAATGTTAAACTTATTATTTATTTAAAACTACTAAAATATACTACATGTAATGTCTACGAGAATTGGTAGCGCAGTGGTAGTCGACTGAGAATTGCGATCGTAGTTTCGGGTTTGATTAATTATATAGGATTGCCACCCCTTACAATCTAGTTACACAGGATGTACCATAATATAATACTGCGATCGCCAACTCGTGATGCGTGGGGATTATGGTACATTCCCCCATGCCTTGAAATGGGCGTGTATAGACTGAAACTAAGACGATATCTATGTAATGTTAATAATGGTCAACAAACCAAGTTTCATATATTTCGATCAACTAAAAGCCATAATAAGATTTATTTAAAAGTATAGATATAATTTTAGTTTCAACACTAAGATCAGAAAGGTCTAACATATCCAAATTTATGTAGCTTTAATTATGCTCTTGTCACACGGTGATTGTCACAATTTCCGGCCATTCTTTTTTCTTCATCACCATTATCACATCACCCGATTGACGCTCACTGTAAGTTAAAGGTATTCTCCAAAGATCGCCACTATGACCGATATTGTGACCTGCCACTTCATCGTGGAACTCTTCAAGCAACGCTGGTGTGCTTGGTTCTTCTGCAAATATTTTCATTTTTGATTCGATCTCGCAGCGAAGGTATAGCATAGCCCTCTAAGAATAAATAAATAAATAAAATATATTAGTAACTTTATTATTTTTACAAGACTATTTTAAAATGATATGTAAGAAAAGGACCAATATTTAGCCACTTCCGCAAACACAGGTGTTTGGCACTAATCGGTGTAACATAACTCCTGAAGATGCCCCGTGGAGGGGTGAAACAAGTGTTGAGTGATTTGAGGCAGTTGTGTAATTCGCATTGTTTGTCGCATGCGCATTTATCAGCGGGCTGTCGGGCGGTGCACTTTGTTGCATGACTACCACTGCATGTGCGGAAGTGGCTAAATATTGGTCCTTTTCTTACTTAGGATGGACTTCCGCGAGGTAACGCCTGATTCCATTAAATACTGGTTTGAATACAGCCTGTTATTGTTTTCTTAATGACGTGTATGTGTTTTGGGGTTAAAGTCAAAATCTACGCGAGATGAAACGGTACTGAGATATAGGCTCAAAGTCCTAATATAGTGACGGAGGGGGTTATGCTTTAGGTAACGCCTGATTCCATTAAATATTTAAAATGATATATTTATTAAAAGATTTTTATCCAATAAGTTCTATGTTTTGTTTCCATTTTTTAAAATACTTTTACGTCTTAGTAGTTTTAAACTTGAAGTTCACGTCGCATCTGCTCTCAGATTGCTTTCCTAGTCTACAACGTATTCCGCTCGACGTTCGTGGATGCTGTAAAATAAGACATAACCCCCGACGCCTTTGTGCTCTTGTAATATCCATGCATTGATATTTTATTACTATCATAAAAATCCGTTGCGAAACTTACCCGATACGTAACAATGTGGGAGCGTAAAATGGCTTTGTAGTATCCTGTTATGTTACTTTTTACTTTAAAGTATTTATTTTTCTTTGTATGAGATATTGTTGTCAGTGTGTTTCTACTGGAACATAGATTTTTACTAAGAGAAACCACGGGTATTATACAGTATGATTGGTTATTGGAGTAAAACCTTTTAATGGATAAATGTATAGAATATTTGATAGCAAAAGGATTTAAAACTTTCAAAGCTATTTCCAACGACGTATAAATTAATCTCTTTATAAATGTTTAATTTTTTTCTATTGGATTTTAATAGGCCAATAACTTTTGGTGGTAAAATTCAGTAAGGAAAGATAATTAAAGGAAATATATAGTAAGAAAAGAACCTATATTTAGCCACTTCCGTACATGCAGTGGTAGTCGTGCATCAAAGTGAGTGCAGAAGCAGAGTTGACTCTGTGTTTGGCACTAATCGGTGTAACATAACTCCTGAAGATGCCCCGTGGAGGGGCGAAACACGTGTTGAGTGATATAAAGGTGGCAGTTGTGTAATTCGCATTGTTTGCCGCATGCGCATTTATCAGGGAGCTAGCGAGCGGTGCACTTTGAAGAAGGAGAAAATTGTTTTTAAACGTTCATTGTAGACCAGTGATTCCCAAAGTGGTCTATATCGATTCCCAGGGGTCTATGACAACCTGCAAGGGGTCTAAAATCGAAAATGGGAGTCCACGATAGTAGATCTCAACACATACACTGATAGCACCTATTTACTTACATCATACTATCTTATAATATCAAAACATTTACATTATTTACAAAAGTACCTATGAAGTAATAAATTATGTTTATTCAATGTTACGTATATTTTACATAACAAATATAAAATTTTATTTTGAGTAGTTTTAATTTAAATTCAATTAATAAATGTATATGTTTATTAATGTTAATGTTTTTTACTAATTTTTTAACACTAAACTTCACTACTGTTAGAAATTTACAGGAAATCAATATCAGGTAAGTAGGGGGTCTACCCAGCACGGAAAAACATGGCAAGGGGTCTACGACACAAAAAAGTTTGGGGAACTCTGTTGTAGACAAATTTTAAAGCAAATTATTGTTATTTAACCCATATTAGAATTAATTATAGATCGAACAAGGTTCACGTATAAAATTTCTTTTATCACGTCATTTAGATTTCTGAATTTGCTCCCACAAAGAGAATATCATATATCGTGTTGTTTAATTAACGCAGTACGTTCAAGTAGTTCGTTCGGCTTTGAGTTTTCAAATTGGTTAATTGTTTTCATGTATATATTATTAAAGGCCTTTTATTCAGCTAGATTTAAGACCATGAACAACCATGTTCCGATCCATTATCGTTGCTTTTGTTCCTAGTGATGGTCTTCTGTACCATTCTGCAAAACCTTAGAAATGTAGAACATCATTTGTCGTCTACTTTCTTGCAACTATAATATTAAATGGAGCAAAGATTCTCATGTAAAGAGAGAGTCGGTATAGAGCTATCGAAACAGCTATACTCGGCGAAAACGTGGTAGGAGCAGACGGAAATATATCCGTCCCGTTCTCGCTACGCGCAAAATTAATGTGTGTTTCGCGTTATCTACAAATCAATTATATCAGAGATATACATATTAAAACTAATTATTATTTACTGTCTGTCAGGCGTTGTACTTCCAGAAATTATTGCCCTATCACATTACCATGGAAACAATAAGTTAAAGTTATATATTTCAGAGTAAATAATTTATACAGGTTGATTGCAGTAAGATATAAAAGCTTTAGAGATTGCTCACAAATGATTATTACATTCATATACATTCATTATTATAAATAATAAATTATAGTTATATATTTCAGAGTAAATAATTTATACAGGTTGATTGCAGTAAGATATAAAAGCTTTAGAGATTGCTCACAAATGATTATTACATTCATATACATTCATTATTATAAATAATAAATTATAGTTATATATTTCAGAGTAAATAATTTATACAGGTTGATTGCAGTAAGATATAAAAGCTTTAGAGATTGCTCACAAATGAGCATTACATTCAAATACATTCATTATTATACATAATAAATTATAGTTATATATTTCAGAATAAATAATTTATACAGGTTGATTGCAGTAAGATATAAAAGCTTTAGAGATTGCTCACAAATGAGCATTACATTCAAATACATTCATTATTATACATAATAAATTATAGTTATATATTTCAGAATAAATAATTTATACAGGTTGATTGCAGTAAGATATAAAAGCTTTAGAGATTGCTCACAAATGAGTATTACATTCAAATACATTCATTATTATACATAATAAATTATAGTTATATATTTCAGAATAAATAATTTATACAGGTTGATTGCAGTAAGATATAAAAGCTTTAGAGATTGCTCACAAATGAGCATTACATTCAAATACATTCATTATTATACATAATAAATTATAGTTATATATTTCAGAATAAATAATTTATACAGGTTGATTGCAGTAAGATATAAAAGCTTTAGAGATTGCTCACAAATGAGTATTACATTCAAATACATTCATTATTATACATAATAAATTATAGTTATATATTTCAGAATAAATAATTTATACAGGTTGATTGCAGTAAGATATAAAAGCTTTAGAGATTGCTCACAAATGAGCATTACATTCAAATACATTCATTATTATACATAATAAATTATAGTTATATATTTCAGAATAAATAATTTATACAGGTTGATTGCAGTAAGATATAAAAGCTTTAGAGATTGCTCACAAATGAGTATTACATTCAAATACATTCATTATTATAAATAATAAATTATAGTTATATATTTCAGAATAAATAATTTATACAGGTTGATTGCAGTAAGATATAAGATATAAGCATTACATTCATAAATATATATATATATGTGTGTGTGTGTGTGTGTGTGTGTATATATATATTTACATGTACAAATTAATTCTTTTAAAGCTTTTATATCTATAAAGAAATCATACTGTATAAGACCTTTTTAAATCATAAACTTTTGGCGGACATTATAAAGCCGTTACCTTCAGATGGTGTCAAAGAAACAATTTCGTTTTGTAACAATTCCAACTGCTCGGTTCAATAGTTTTGCGGGATTGGATTTGTAATTAAAAATTCCGCCGTAACTTCGTACACTTCCGCAGTTTTATAACTCTATGTTGAATGATTTCATATTTTAATCGTTTACTAGAACTTTGTTTGTGATATTACGGATTCTATTCGTATCGGATTTAAATTTTTTATAACTTAGCCGCTACGTATACGTTTAAATATACAGGATGATTGGTAATTGGTATTAGGACCTTAATAAAGTTGTCATTTGTTAGTTTAAAAAGCTTTTACACCTATTTCAAATCACTCTGTATAATATGATTATTTTGAAGTAAATGACATTAATTACCTTTAGTAAGAAAAGGACCAATATTTAGCCACTTCCGCACATACAGTGGTTGGTAGTCGTGCAACAAAGTGCACCGCCCGCTAGCCCGCTGATAAATGCGCATGTGGCAAACAATGCGATTTACACAACTGCCACCGTTATATCACTCAACACGTGTTTCATCCCTCCACGGGGCATCTTCAGGAGTTATGTTACACCGATAAGTGCCAAACACAGAGTGTTGTCTCTAGTGTGTTGTCTGAGTGCTGTGGATAAATATTGGTCCTTTTCTTACTTAGGATGGACTTCCGCAAAATAACGCATTCCATTCCATTCAAATAAATATCTAATTATTTTTTGCTGGTAGTATAAAGTCTGCAGGTATATATAGCAAACAATAATGAATTTTAATTTTTTATTATTATATTATACTTATAGCTATTAGCAAAGATACACTAGCGGTGATGATTGAGCCTTGCGATAGTAGGTTTGATTCTCGGGATGCAATTTGATATGATTTACACTTTGTGCATTTTAATTATATAGAATTACTACTGCTCATCAAAAAGTTTTCAGAGGATAGGCAGCAGCGTCTTCTGTTTATCATAATATCACACTGCGATACATAACTTGCCTGCAAAGCGTGGAGAATATGGTAAATACCCATATATATATATTAATATATATGTATATATATATATAAATATATATATATATAGGGGAACCCTATGCCTTGCAGTGTGCATGTATGGGTTGAAACGATGTTTCGCTCAACAATCCATGGAGAATGCTATGCTGGAGATTTCGCTACAAGGACCAGGAGGTTCGGTAGGCCTGAGGACTGAGGACCGTTTAAAAGCCTCCTGAACTTGTCTGTATGAAATCATAGAATGCGATGAGACATTGATATACTTATGTGTTATTCTATTTTTTATATTTTTTACGTTTGTATTATGATTAGATGTGCAATAAATTGTGTTATAAATAATATATACAGCTCTTTATTCTTCTAACCTTAGTGGACATCATATTGTATAGTTATTCTACACACATAAATTTTACTAAAGTTGTCTTAAATCAGAAATTATCTATTAAGGTCTTGCAACAACCTTAAAATGACGCTATGCTTAAGACGCTGCGCCTACGGCGCCTTTTAGTCGCATTCACAACGCGCTGTAATAGCAAAGTTAACACGCTACTACATTGCGACAGTATCGCGTTTGCTTCGCGACAGTATCGCGGTGGACTAGAGACCTAAGAAAAAGCTTACAGGTTACGCGAATGTTACAAATTTTGAGAAATGCACGAACTAACTAATCAAGGAATGTCCACTTGCATCTCACAATATGCACACAGATGATTTTTAAGTTTTTTTTTAAAGTTACATACGTGGAAAAATAGTGACCACTTGGAAATGCTCTTCATCTCAGGAAACGTGAATGAATGGTGATCACGAAACCGCAGCATCATGTACTGGTCTGGGAAGATATGGACCACGCTCGATACCATGGCAGACTAAAAATACAATTCTAAAGATAGAAGGCGTAACATTTTTCGTGAAAAACTTTCCAAGACGTACCATTCTCGGAAGAGAGAGATACGATCCAAGGAGGGACTAAAAAGGCGCTTCGGTGCTAAAAATAAGTTACGTGTAATTATTTATATTGTTTATAATTAGTTTATGTACTAACCTTATTAATATTAAATTTTGTAACGACTTGCCTTAGTCTATTTTTCCTGATAGGTTGAACTCTGAGACTCTCCCTTTAAGAGTAGAGTGAACAGGTTTCTTTTGGATGGGCGTGTACCACCTTCGTCTTCGTCTACTCTTTCCATCAGGTGAGATGGAAGACAAACGCCTATTCCATTATAACTATATAAAAAATATTAAATATTGTTATTGCTATTGAAATTGTGTACATTTTCTATTTATTTAGTAAAATATCTCTGAAAATATATATCATTTAATCATATTCATCGTACACGATATAAACGATATAGTTGCTAACTCACTGTCAAAATTTTATAGCAAACAATATGTTGTTTTTTTTTAGTTAATTTTCATGGAATATCTTCTTCTTCTTCTTCCTTTCCTTTTCCGTTTATTTGGGGTCTGGTCTCCTTATCAATTTGCGCCAGGGCACTCTATCCTGGGTTGTCTCTGCATCAAGTTGAAGGGTTTCCAGTTCCTTCCCGATATTAGAACACCACGTAGCTTTTGGACGCCCTCTCCCTCTTGGGAATTCTGGGAGGCTTAAGGCAGTTTTTACCACGTGGTCATCTGGTTTTCGTTGAAAGTGGCCATACCATCGCAATCTATTTTCCTGTAATTTGCTGGGGATCGGAGCTTGATCTTGAACGAACCTCTGATATATTCGTTCCGTATTCTGTCCATTCTAGTGACGCCACCCGACCATCTAAGCATCTTCATCTCATTTACATGAAGTGTTTGCTCGTGTCTCTGACTTACAGTCCAGCATTCATGGAATATATATACACAAAAAGTTGAGTAGAGAGCTTTAGGAGAGAGCTTAATTCAAATTGAACTGTGAGTATTCCCTTTTATTTATAATGTACGTTAATTTTATATATATAATATGCAATATTTTTCATATTTATCATAATTTTAATCATAACATATGACTTTTATTAAACATTTATAGCAATGGGCAATGTATGGAGTTTTACTGCGAAGTCGAATCGAAAATAAAAAGATTTGACGACGAACCAAGTCACAAACATGGCTCGAAGAATTGCCCCTCTGAAGTGGCAGGGCGAAGAACACCGCTCTTGCAGCTGACAGGTGCTGGAAGGTTCTCGAGTGAAGACCAGGAGGCGTGGGTAGATCCTCCTAGATCCGAAGACATAATCAAGGTCGCCGGAAGGCGTTGGATGCGTGTGCGCAAGACAGGTCATTGTGAAGATTTTAGAGAAGTTCAATTGCTGACATGAATAAATGAATTATAAAGTATAATAATTTTTAATATAAATATTCACATGCAAACCCTTTTGAAATCGTTGTACAAAACAGTGCGACACATTTACATGACACGTGAGATGCGAACAAAACATAAAACAATTTTTCAAATTTCTAATTTGGAACATAGAAAGATATTTTTTTTATATTTAAATTGGACATTTGGAATGTATATATACACATATAAGGTTCAATTCAATATATAAAATTATATATCTTAATTTTATGTGAATTATGCAATATCGTCTATTCTTATAAACGTTTATAGTAATGTATAGAAACCGATGTTTTCAATACGTGTCGTTATATACATGCTGATTAGTTGTCAGTGTAAAAGTTTTACAGGAGTGAATGTATTTATATAATGCATGGTTGACCAACAATCGGCCCGTTAAATATCTTGATGCGGCCCGCCAAGTATTTCCTAATTTAATTTATTTTATCGATTTTCTCTCTTCAATATTTTGTTATAAAATTCAATATAATTAAAAGCTAGTATATACTAAACCGAAACAATTAAATAATAGTAAGCACTAATCAAAACTTTTGTACTTGCATACGAATTATATATTCACTTGTATAAAAAAAACGATGCCAAATTTCTCATTAAAATTTTCATCTATATTCGATTTTTTGTCTTCATCTTGTTTATTTTTATCGCATTAAAATTTGTATATTTTCTTAATTTATTAATTATTATATATAGAATTTTAAGAAGTGTTAATATGTGTTACATTGATTGTCCCGTTGATTAAAAGGTTGGTCACCCCTGATGTGATATATTTAACAGCAAAAATCTTTAAAGCTTTTACATCTATTATCAATCATCCTGTATAACAAAATCATTCTCATATAATGATGATTGATATATTTTCAGTTTTTAATTAAAAAATAATATACAGAATTTATTTTATTTATCTTCTGGATATATTAATTGTGGGTAAATAAAATTAATTTACAAAGTGATTTGTTATTGGTGTGAAAGTTTTAAAGGGGTCAAGAGAAGCTTGTAAACCTAATTCCAATCAACTTCTCAGACAGGCCTAGAACTTCTATCAGTACAAAGTCAACAGGGACAAATAGTAAATTATTGAATTAATTTTAATATATAGTAATACGAATTTTTAAAAACGCTTTTCATTACTATAATATCATTAAGTTATCATTTATGAAACCATTTATTTTTGGATAAGGTGTACCATATATTAATTGATACAAAATGTATGTATATAACTACACATATGTTAGAATCTACTAATATTCCCTTAGAGACGTATGTAAGTATTTACTGTAAATCATAATAAATATATATGTGTATATCTATGTTTTGCATAGTATATAACTGTCTGTATGTTGAATATTTTTTGTTCAAATAAAACAAAGTTATTATATTAATAAATGCCTTTATTTATAATTGCTAAAGGAAATATTTCTCGTAATGAATGAAATCACATCCTTTGCATTTTGTCGGTGCTCATCAACATGACGTCCTTGTAGGACCAGTTGACCAGCATGTCGGTGTCCAAGTAGGTGAGGTCGTCACGCTTCATCACCATGTCGGACCTGTCCATGTTCTTCACGGTGTTGGACAGTCCCAAGTCCTTCCTGTAGACTTTAACGTCGTAGAACTTCATGTTGTTGGTGAAGAACCAAGTTACGTCGATTTCTCTATCGAAGGGGAAGCCGAGCGGCATGCTGTCGACACAAGTGGTCCAGCGACAGACGCGGCGGTCCTTCATGACGTTCTGGTCGATGGTGGGGAGCACGTATCCGGTGCGGACGGGTGTGACTATCACGAAGAACTGGAGAGGGAGACCACCAAACTGACCAAGAGGCAAGAGCAGGCGGTGAGGGAAACCAATACGAGTCTTGTACCAATAATTGTCGACGACTCTGTCGCTGTTGATTGTTGTTGTTGTGTCGGTGTTGAAGTAGTTGCGAGTCCACGGTCTGTCTGTGAGTACTCCGTGCATGTCGATGGAGTTTCTGACGATTGTGTTCTTTCCGGTGTCGAGCTTGTACAGGAAGCTGTCGATCTCTACCATGTCGAGGCGCTTGTCGTTGATGCTAATAAGTCGGCCCATGCAGTCGTACTTCGGTCCTATGAACACGCGAACGACGGCATCCACTGCCTTGTCGGAGACGACGTCAATGGTCACCTTGAACGGATGGTGGTTCAGACGGCGCATGCGTGCTACGTAGGTCATGTCCGCTCGTTTCTTCTGCATCTCCGCTTCGTCGAGGTACACAGCGTTGGTGATGTCCAAGTCGTATTCGTCCATGAATGTGACCAGGTCGTCGGTGACAACGCGTTCAATCTTGACTCCAGGGAAATCGAGTTCGTCGCGCGTGTAGTTGGGCAACAGTTTCTTGAAAAGGTTGACGTATTCGTACATGCGTTTCATGACGGTCCAGAACACTGGGTCGCGTAAGCAAGTTGTGTACATGTCAATTGCGGTTGGCACATAGGTATACCTGGAAAAAAATACGTTGAATATAAATATTGTTTCGATGTTTTTTGATGGTTTCTCGAGGATTAAGTTTGTTTTACACTCACTTGTCAACGTTGTAAACGCTGTATGTCAGGAGCTTCTTGACCAAGTAGGACACGTGGATGACCTTGGCGTCGTCATGCTGCATTCCCATGCCTCCCAGGATCAGTCTGCACAGATACTCGACATCTTCGGCCTTTCTCAAGTTGATTGTTGTTCCATCACGCTGTAAAAATTATTCAAAATATTAATACCTACTTAATTTGTAATACATCGTTTCTAATATTTAGAAGTGTGGTGTTTTATTTATTCAAATTATGTTATTATAATTGAACTTCTTTGTAATGATATCTCCCAACTTTTGTATGCCTTTAAAGAATGACCTGAACTATATTGTACAGTAAAAAATACTTACTCGGATAATTTGTCCAGTAAGGATACCCTCGCGAAGGACCTTTCCAATGTCCTCCAAAAGAACGTAGTCATTGTAGTTATTTTTGTTGATCAGCTTGACGTCATTTTGACGGACGGGCATCTCGTCGCCGGTGTGGAGGCGAATCTTCGGCCAGTATCCGTTCTTAACGACGTCGTCCCACTTTATCATCTTAATGTCGCACATGCCGTGGGTCAGGCGTTCGAGTCTATATCTAGCCAAGAGCTGTTGGTAAGCGTACATCATCATCTCGCCGCGTCTCTCCTTGTGGAGTCCGTAGATGTCGTCGTCCATCCATTCAGGGTAGTTCATGTGCAAGTAGTACATGTATGTGTTCAGATCTATATCCTCGGTGAAGTAAGAGATTTTATCGTCCTCCGAGAGTACGTGGCGGACGCCTTTTCTCCAGTCGATGACTACCAAGTTCTTATCGGTGACTTTAATGCCGTAGTAATCTTGGATCATGGGGTCCTTTGCGGCTCTGGTCATTTTCATTGTGAAAGCTTTGTTGATTATGTGGCTGTCGACGAAGAAGTAGGGGTAGATTTCGTACGGTGGTGGTATTACCACTCCGCGGCAGTCTTGGCGATGGAAGATGGCGCAGGTGAATGCGTAAACGAACATGCCGCCGTTGATGCGTTCCCTCAGCCAGCACGCGGTTCTGATGAAGGTGTCGAAGTCCTTGGCGAAGTAGAGCAACTTGAAGACCGCGGCGGCTTGCTTCATGTGCAGGTCGTTGCTGTGGACAAAGATCTCTCCGCGAGGCAGGAGACCCATTTTGTACATGCCGAAGAACTTCTTAACGATGTCCACTTTCTGTTGAAAATCATATTTGTATTATTAACAAGCTTTTTAAGGAAATTGTTACATCTTGATAAGAACATCTTGTAACATCTAAAGACTTATATTACTAATCTACTCTCATAGTAGTATATACCATCTTGTCTTACAACACTTATATTATACCATTAATGTTAACATTTTAAAAAAAAACTACTATCTGAAAAAAAAAAAAAAAAACTAAAAAATACTATCTGTATGATACTATAATAATATTGTTACAAAGCACGAGTTATAGAACCCTCTAAACAATAAACACGGTACCCTACGAGCAAGAAGCGCCGTGAACACGCGTGACCTTGAAGTTATTTATATATTTTTGTGTGCGGTTCTCGGAAATTCTAACCGAGAACTATCTCGAACTCACTCGAACCTTCTCTGTGATATAACAGGTGTACTCCCCATGTCGACAGTTCAGTGTTGTTTTTCGACTATTTGGCAAGTTATTTGGACAACGATTTCTTGAGCGATTTGGAAGCAAAGTTTGGACTAAGCGAAAGTATACTTTGTGTTAAAGTAGGGTGACCACCTGATTTGTGAATATAGCACTCTTTGTGAACCAGTGGTGTTTCATCTCGTGTCAGAACCCACAGTACGTAACGTTATGTTACTATGTATCTTTAAAATTACGCTTTGGCTGGTATAAAAATGTAAGTAATAATTAGCACGAGCTATTGTTCCTCACCAGATATTTGTCGAAGTTTTCTTCGAGCACGTATTCGCGAGCGACTTCTCTGATGTCATCGTACATCGTTGGCTGCAGGATGTGGTTCAGCAGTTTCATGACACATACTTCCTTGGTTTTGATGTCTAAGTTGACTGCAAAGTAAATTGTATTCTTATAACTTTTTGTGTTACAAGCATAGATACCGCCAACGCTGAGGATCCCATACACTCTTTGTGACATTCATGTGTCTCCCTAATTTACAAATGGTAGCTTTTTAAAATATTTTTATTTACTTTTCGACCAATTTATATTAGAAAAATACTATTATAGATGTGTTAGAAATATATAAATATTTTCATATTTAATACATTGAATGATGCCCGTGGTAAATAATAATAGAATGCATACTTTTTGGTAATTTGGTAAATAATAAAAAAATTTCTGGACTAATTATTAGTCCCGATTATAATTTAATTATGACAGGGAATATTTTTAATAGTATGCAGAGTGTGTTCGTCTTGGGAATTGATAGTCGTAAATTCGCCCACGACGTGAACATGCGTTTTTGTTAAGATCATCAAAAGACGCTGGGAATCTGTGGTAAAGACATGTGTCCAGCTGTGGGCTTACGGATGAAATGATGACGAGTAAATTACGAAATAAGATACTCTCGACTAGACTCTTCCTAAAATTATTCTCGAGAGATATAGGGTGGGCCAAAAATTTTTGCAAATAGCAACACTTGATTTCTCCAAAACCGTGAGAGTAAGGGACCAACGGCGAGACGGAGCACATCTCGACGATGTAATTTTTAAAAAATAAATTTTAATAAATGATAATTACGGTAAATAAATCATAAACAATATAGCATTTGTACTTTTATTTCTACACATGTTTCAAAAGTGCAAAAATTTATGGCCCACCCTATACAACAAGAGGCGATTATAACCGATGTCGATAGATACAGAAATAATAATGTTGAACTCACCAAGGACATCTTTTCCAATGTAGAAGACATTTTCTTTGACCACGGAGGCGGTGGCCACCGCCACGAATGCTGCAAACCACACCAGCTTCATGCTTGCCGTGCACTGTGCCTGATCTAACCGTATCTTTGCTTTTATACCATTCCAATAAGAAAACAATCATTATCAGTCTATCGGGCGCATTGTTTTGGCATCGGGACCCCGCCAATGATAATGATAACCCGATCTTTCTCCGCTGCACCTTTCATTGCTCGTTTTAATGCAATAAACAAGGTGATATTGTTGCGGTCCAACGTCAAGTTGAATATTCTTTTTTTTTTTGTTTAAAATCACGAAACTATAATTTTTTATTAGAATCTATATTTTACAGACATTAGTGTTCGTTTTTTTAGCTAAAGTTTTGGATGTTAGTATTCATCTCTTGAACTATTTATTTACTTAAAAGTTGAAGTAAACTATTTATTATTACGTCCTAACAATGTTAAGTTTTTAAAAATACGATTCGAGCGATCACTTAATGTTAGAATTTACTTGCATCAGAGACGTCGTCCAAGACTTAGCGATAGTCTTAATGTGTACCTGATTCTCCTAATCTACCACACGGACTTTATCAAAACATAGGCTTAATCCATAGATTTCCAATAGATCGTTATAAAGGAAACAATAATATGATAAATAATTCATGATACTTTGGGGATGGAGTAGAAGAATGAAAGTATGATTGAAATATCGATAAGAATGCTTGAGGAGTGAAAGATTTTGTGATCGATAAAAAGAAAGAAGCATGAAACATATTGTGAGAGAAGAAATAAAAAGAATGTAAATTAAAATATACCTGCAGAAGTTATTACCCGAACTTGTAATGTCCCTGTCCCACACAACGTAAGGGTAACAAGACGTTCTCAAAAAGTAGGACATTAAAAAAAATGTTATAAGGCCTATCCGCTGCCACTTGGCATCCGCTGGGTTTTATCGTTTTTTCTTTCATTACTCATATCATAGTTAAAATAGAGACTTTCATTTCTTTTATTATCGGTTTACAAAATTTCTACTGTATTTTTTCCTTTTTCATTCAACACATTTCATTCCAAACTTGTATCTATGTACTTTCCTTGTATCACGTGCCATTTTTTAAACGGTTTTATTTAGTTCGACCCGTACGAAATTTATTTGGATCAAAATTAGAAATTGAAATTTTAGCACCTTCCCGTTGTCAGATTGATCTGAAATTTGATACACACATTTAATTTAGATGACAATACAATATAATAAAATCAATAACATTATAAATCTAAGATGGCCGCCGATACAAAATGGCTAATTACGTATTTTTCCTTAACCCCCTCAATATGGGTATCAAATGAAAGGGCTACACTAGTAAAACACGATGATTATGTCAAAATTTAAAATTCAAGATGGACGCCGTTCCAATATGGCGGACTAGGTACATATTTTTCCACAACCACCACAATATGGGTATCAAAAAACCGTTTAACTTAAAAGTTTTTTAAATGTATTTTTA
Organism: Battus philenor; assembly: GCF_028537555.1. NCBI lineage: Eukaryota > Metazoa > Arthropoda > Insecta > Lepidoptera > Papilionidae > Battus > Battus philenor. Next base: position 13,450,799 of record NW_027181676.1, on the reverse strand, counting down.
GTTCAATTCTTACAATGTTACGTATTATATCTTTTTAGTACATCTCTAGTATGTATTATTAAAATTGCATCATATAATCAGTCATAGTCGTCACCGTTTTAGCCCGTGGACGCACACAGCAAGGCCTATGCCTTCTGATGTCCTTATCATCCATCCTTCCTATGTCTTCTCCAAAGATACATATAGAAGGTTAAACCATTATTGCCACGTTATTTAAGGGGTTTGACAATCGCATTGTAGTGTTATCGTACGCAGAAGACAGAGCTGTCCGTCCACTGAAAAAAAATTATGGGTAGTGGCAACTCTATATAATTATTGCACAAAGTGTATATTTTTTAATTATATACGAGCCCGAATTAGATTCTATGATGAGTTATTAATGGTTGTCGATAAATGTACCTTGTAATAACATTAAAAAATATGTATTATTGTTCAACATATCGTTTAATTTTTCTAATTTGTACATTGACAAAAAATATGAATTATCAAATGGCGTAGGCTTTCGAATATTTTCAAATTTTGAAAAATGTCTCGGACCATCAAGGAGCTTGGTCACCTTAATGAATGTCTCATATATATATATATATATATATATATAAGTACGTCCTCGAAACAATATAGCTAGGAAGACGCAATTCTGTAAATGCAGGCGATGTCTAGTAAGAATTGGAATAAAATTCATTGTGAACGGAATATATCGCAGTGTGTTTTATAATTTTTTTTATTTGATTGTCATACGGTCACAGTTGTCCCGGAGAATGTTCAATCGCATGAAATTATTTTTATTTCAATTATCAATATTCACGTACATATTTATCTAGCATAAAATCTAATCATTAATAAACATGTTAGGAAAATTTTCACAATTTTCCAATGCTTACGAATGTACTACGTTGCTACAAGAAATAGACGTAACTTCTTTGCATTTAATATAGTCACCGTGCTGATGTAAAGAGCGGTGCTGGATACGATTCTCGGGGCTGACGCCCTGCGTATTTTTCTAATGTGTTATTCATTGTTCCATATCAACAAAATATCGTTCTGTAGAACAAAGAGCTCGTATGCGCCGAGAATTTATCTGTTAATAATTATTGAAGCCTTTTTATTCTTTTATCGTAATGCTATTTAAGTATAATACTCCTTTCTTAAAATACTGACCTCTCAAAGAGAAAATATAGATACAATATACATGATAGTTCTAGGACAATGAATAAGTCTCTTTTGAAGAACGTAACTGTCAGGTTGAAGTTATATAAAACAATTACTTATGTACTGAATTTTTTTTTATAAATATTTACTACAATTAATTCATATCTAGTGAACATGTAAATAATGATTTAGAAATGCGTACAGTGCAGGAGGAAATCGCCAGGCATACCTTCTCATATGCAGGCACAATCCTGAACCACTTCAACATGCCTGAAATCCTGAAAAGAAAGTCATTCAATATATGTTGCAGTGATGAATGGAATAAATTTAAAATTGGAACGAGATAGACGTCACAAACAATATTTTTTTTTATAATTGGTAAATATGTATTAATAATTTTTTTATAAAAAAAACTAATAACTAAATTGTTTATCTGTGGTATCGACATCTTTTACTTCGTACTGTCTCTATTTATGTGACCTTCTAAATTGTCTTTTCTTATTTATACTCTGTTATTGTTGCCTTTTGCACGTTTTGTGAAAATAATAAATAAATTGATAAACATACTAGCAATTCATGTTTTATTTTAACTTTACTTTTGCCGATCTTAATTTTCTATGATTATCAGTTATTTCTAGATTCTCCCCTACGTGACAAGGGAGGCTTTATTGCAGAATAACTGGTCGTAAACAATTCCACAAAAAAAAGTTTTTTTAACACACGTCACTAGATATACAGGTTCTATAGGCTTTTACTTACACTTAAATAAACGCCAGATAAAAGTGCATTATTATCTATTGTTTATTACTTTGTTCCTAGGCGAGTAACATGCCAGTAACTACCAAAATTAAAAAAATCAATTTATATTTCGCTTTATTGGTGAAGGTGACAAAGAATGAATTTTCTTGTTCATAAGATAGGTCCTCCGAGAGGTAATAGGGAACGCACCAGTGCTATCAAAGTATGTGTCGGGAGATTCGACCTGGCACGTATAACAGACCAGGGTAAATGACACGCCTAGTATAATGTCTGAAGACGAAGATCTTTGACCATTATGTGTTGCTGGTGATGACTTATGAGTCTGAGAGGTGGTCCTTTACAATGAGTCTTATAAAACGGCTCAAGATCACCTAGCAATGGAGGAGGCTATTCTTGAAGTTTCGTTGCAAGATCGAATAAGATGAGATAAGCATAACTAAAGTTAACGGCTTGAAGATGTGCTCGTTTAAAGTGGCAATAGACGGAGCACCTCGCTCGTGCAACCTAGAGCCCGTGGGACCCAGAAATTATAGACTAGTGACCACAAGCAGGCTGTCTCAATTCCGGAAAGTTGAAGGATACCTTGAAGTTGGTGTCTATCGGGTGATATAGTCGTGATAATACCATAAGAGTGTGTAGTTCCTCCCTTTTCGAATACTCTCTAAGCGAGTTTTAAGAGAGTATCAATCTTTTTTAACCCTTTCCTTACCGCCGTCTGTTCCGCTGAAGTGACGCTACTGAACCGGGCATGTGCGCTGCCAAATGTTTTAAGGGATAATTTTTAGTAGTTTATTTGGCTGTGATAAATCTTAAAACAGGGATCTACACATTACAAAGTGGACGCCGACTAACTCCGGCGCTGGTAGAGAAAGGGTTAAATGTTACTTCGCCAAATGAAAGTGTCTTGTAAATACACGAAAAATTTTAATTGTAATCAAAGTACGCGATTGAAGCGATTCGGTATGTAAACATCGCAACAATGTATCGATATCTGTTTATGACAACGGTTATCGAATCGTCGGCGTTGAGGACACGTAAGGACGCCCGGATTCGGCCGCGACTTTAAAATATTTATAGCAAAACGTCACCGCTGATTGTGTATAAGTTTTTTTATCATTCAGTATATGTCAAGATATAGTATGATCTCAATTAAATTAAATAAATAGTTTAGTAAATGTAAGTCAAATTTAAAAATCAACGAAGTTCAGATTAAATATTTTATACCTCGACTCCAGCGGTTATGCCATTACGTAATGAAAGTAAAACAGGGTTGGGGTGAAGTTTAAACGAGAAATGCTAATTTCGGTGTGCTATAAGTGGGAGGCCGTGAATTGAAAAATGGCCACGAAATATTGAGAACAATTTCATTGTTACTAAAACTGAGCCGCGGTCTGAAGCGGGGAAAAATGGGTTGTATACATTCGTTGTATTACGAAGTTGGGCCATTTGTAGATGACTTACATTTAGTAATTTCGTGTTTTGTTTTAATGGAGATTTTCTTTATGAAGAGTGTTTCATTTAAACGTATTTATATTTACAATTATTCAAATAAATGTTACATTTAAATCTGAAATTTACAACAAGTTTATACCTTTGGGTAACTAGTTATTAAAATCTTTTGTTATAAGTCATTGGTTGGATTCCCGAAATGAACACATTTTATGTGCATTATAGAATATAGTATGATTTCCAACAAGGAACATCGTTGTGAGTGGAGTTTATAAGGTTAGGTAGGCAATGTTAGAGACAACACCTAGCGAGCTGGAGCACAAAAATTAAAACACTTGGATGAAAGATAGACAGTTTATTTTAAAAGTCATCCGCCTATAACTTCAGATATACCAACGCCGTAATAAATTATTTGTCATGCGAATGAAATAATTTTTACATAAAACTTTCACCACTCATTTGTAAATATTAAACATTGATTCAAAATTAATATAAGATAGTTTTTAATTCCATATTCCATCACAGCACTAAAGATTTAATACCAATTCACAAACAATAACACATATGTTACTTGATGCCGTTCGCCATTATTATATTTCATAATATTTTTCGGCGTGAGACGCGGTTTTGACAACCGCCTACAAATCATACGCCGCGCGTCTTTAGTTTTTGCGCATGCGTAGACCGATGGATTGACAGATAAGCGAAAGCATTTTGACAACTGTGATTATTTAGTTACATCGTCTTAAAAAAAACCTGTTTTTACCGAGTTAGCTTATAAGAGTATTCTGTATACAGATTAGTTTAAACCTAAAGTAATAAAGATACTCAATCTTTGAGGCCAAACGCAAGGATCCAAAATATCCATACATATATATCTATGGCAGATATATTATAATTGCCACGCTTTGCAGTCGGGTTGGCGATCGCAGCGTGTGGCATTATCTCTAGCGACTGGCAATCCCTTGAAATCTTGATTGTGAGCAGTGGCAATACTACACGATTATTGCACAAAGTGTAAATCATATATAAGGTGTATGGAATCGAACCTTCGATCTACGAATGCAATTCGCAGTACTTACCGCTAAGCTACCACTGCTCAGATATAGAGCATACTTAATGTTATGTTACCAAATTGTGAAGTAAGTCTAATGTTTTGTCTCTTTTTTGCCCACAGACTTTCCGGCATGGCTTCCCGTTTTCCCCGACGGCGCTGGCCTGGGATCCTGTTCAAAAGCTACTGGCCATTGGTGATAAGAGCGGCAACCTTCGAATGTATCCTTTTATACAACTATAATAAATCTATTGCGGTTTTTTGCGTACTTGAAATATTATAGCGACCTCCAGGAAGGAATATCCATACTTTTACAGTGATTCAAATTAAAAATATCTTTATTCGAGTAAGTATACGCACTTTTTTTTAACAGTTTTTTAACAGTTGCTCTTTTAAATGTAATTGAACAATGTGTGATATGTATATATATATACATATGTATATATATATAGCAACATTGTATGTTGGCGTCTCATAAGTCTTAATTTAAATTTTAACCAAAAATACATAAACATGAGAAATGTAACATAAATTGCAATACAGTAAAAAATTGTTGGACAATTAGGGCACGGTACATCTCAAGTGGCGTGGAAGCGTACTATCGGTACAGCGGATCTTTTTTTTAAACATTTCAATGCGCCGGCGCACCAGGTATGTGTGTATATATATATATATATCATAATAATAAATTTATTTGAATTATCTATAATTTCTTAACTTCTAAACTGTCAATGTGTCAATGACGTCCTGCTGCTGCCTACAGCTACTTAACCTAACTAGTGCGAGATCTGCCCTTGCTCCGTCTACTGGCTTACCCACTATGTAAGAAAAGGATCAATATTTAGCCACTTCCGCACATGCAGTGGTAGCCGTGCAACAAAGTGCACCGCCCGCCAAACACAGAGTGCCACTAAGTAAAGTGGCACTAATTGGTGTAACATAACTCCTGAAGATGCCCCGTGGAGTGGTGAAACACGTGTTGAGTGATTTAACGATGGTAGTTTTGTAATTCGCATTGTTTGCCGCAAGCGCATTTATCAGCGGGCTGGTGGGCGATGCACTTTGTTGCACGACTACCACTGCATGTCGCTAAATATTGGTCCTTTTCTTACTTAGGATGGACTTCCGCAAAATAACGCCTGATTCCATTAAATTCTTCCACTATGGTTACTATCACCGTTTAGTGATAGTACGTGTTAATATTTGGATCATATATCATGGTGATAAAATATACGTAAATTGACACAGTAGTAATAAATTTTAAATTCGTTATATTATATTTTTTACACCTACACCTTGTATATTCATCATCATATATTCATATGTCCCCAAGATTTGGCAGAGGGTATCCACAGTACGTCGCCATCCCGAGCGGTCTTCACCTTCGCCCTTTACTTCGCTCTACGTCATCCCAACTGCACTTCTGCAGTGATAGTATATTACATAAGTATAAAAGAAATGTATACATAAATAAAAATAAATGACTTAAAATTTACGAGAATTGTAGATAACAGCTGACCTATAGTCGGTGCGATAGCATATGCAACAATTTAGCGTGTACGATAGCTTGTTGCTATAGCAGACCACGTGGTTCGTTAATTGGTTTCAGATTTGGCAATTTGAGAGAAATTTATCAACAGTTGTAACAACCCTATTGATTCTAAAAGTTCGTTATTGCCAACCCTAGAAATTCGAGAAAATTCTTTCACAAACTTTGCATTACGAATCCATAAATTTTACTTCCATGTTACTATGTATATATATTCGAATTATTACGGTTTTTCAAGTCATATAAAATACAGTATTGAATACAGATATATTGATTTACAATCTCTCTGTAATATTATTAAATGAGCTGCCGAAATTTACCTATCTCGGTACATGATATTTAATTATTGTTTGTATAAAACTATCTTTTGTTTAATTTCTCTTTATCTATAGAATTATAAAACAATACATTGTTGCTGATGTTGTCAACATAGTGCTTAATTACTTGAATAGTTAAAATTCGCGTTCGGTTTTTGTTTTTGTAGATTTTTGGTTTTTGTTTTTTGGAATCCACTGTATGCAGTCTACAAAAAAAAAATTGAAAGAGTACAAAAAAAATTCCTTCGTATTCTGAACTACCGAATGCATTGCTCCCGGGATTCTTATAAAATGTTTTTAAACAGATACCGAATGTTATCATTGAAGGATTGACGTTCTCTAATGGACGCCGCTACAATTAAAAATATTGGTGGTGGCAATGTTAACTGTTCGGAACTGTTGTCCGAGGTAAACTTTCGAATTCCTGCAGCAAGAACGCGTTCTAGAACTCTCTTTTTTTATCAACGGCTAAGACAAATATCGGTAAACGTGCACCCTTATACAGGATGTGTGACCTCCGCAATTCATATATTAGTGATATTGATATAATCTCGTGCTCTCTCGTATCTTTTAAAAGATAATTTCGTTCGAAATTATTGAGTACACACAATACAATTTAAACGTCATTGGAACGTGACGGCTTGTTGTGACTCGTAATTATTGCGGTGTGATATGCAGAATGCGCTGGATCTTTGATCCCTGTTTACTAATGTTTTCATTTGTTTTGTCATTGTTTTACTATAAATAATTAAATGTTCTTAGTGTGATAGTTATAAGGTAACAATTGTAACTAATTTTATATTTCTAAGTTCGTACTTTCTTACTGCCTTTTGTTACTGTTTATCTCCAATAAAGTATGTTATATTGTCACTTCTCAAAAGCAATGAAAGAAAAACAACTGGCTGGTTTTTCACTGATGTAAAGTGGTATATTCTTCTTTCAGCCGATAGGCGACCATTTTCGTCATCTATGTATGTCGGAAGAAATAACATTAACGAAATTTTAAAGAATTGTGCGCTATGACAGCTTGGAAGTCATCATTAGTATAATTTCGGTGATCATATTTACTCTTAAAGGCTATGAAGCCGTATGTTGAAAAGTGAGTTGTATATTCACCTTTTTCAAGCTGTTTTATATGATTGTTATTATATAAACTATATTAGATATCAATCTATCTATCACGTCATATATATATATATATATATATATATATATATACATATATGTTTGTCTGTATGTCCTTTATAGAATCGTAAAGTATATTTGATCGTGCGATGATATCTAACAACGTCGTTGTGCATGAACCCAAGAAGGTTCCTAAGTTGGTATTACCAATTTTAGACAGATGGTGTCACTGTCGTCCCAATAAATTTCATATATTGCCGCGACAGTTCATGTTGATTTTAATTGAAACGAAAACATCGAACGAATGGCTTAATTTAGGTGAATTGTGTAATTCATGTCCCACTCGCATAATAAAAATAAAAATGAAAAAAAGTAAGTAAACTAGATATTTATTTTATTTTATTTCACTCGGGCGAAATCTCGGGCCACAGCTAGTATATACATTAAAATAAAATCTTTAACCCTTAGTAGCCTGATTTACGAAAGTGATTTTTTTTAAATATTACTGTGTTTGCTTGAGGGTCTAGATGGGAAAAATAGTTTTTTTTTTAAATTTCGTTGGAAAGAATATTATACAACAGTAAAATACGTACAGCCAACCTATAAAAAAAACAAATAGTAATGTGAACATTCGGTTTAAAAGATTGGTATCAAAATTGAAACTCTATGCTATTAAGGGTTAAGATCTACAGTATTATCTACATATATTATAATTATTTAAGTATTATCTGTATGAAATATAACCAAAGTAATTATCCATGATATTGTCAATAGAGAATTAATTCTAATCTAAATCGATCTGACGTCGAACGCGTGCTGTTCATCAATGGGGCGTCATTATATCGCGCTATTGTAGCCACACCGTCGTCTGTCCGAGGCCGCATTGTCCCGCCGGTGACCGACTTTGTTGACAACAAATGGGATTTAATCTTGATGAATTGCTTAACTGGTTCGGAAAATATTAAATTGCCAACCTGCCTCTCAAAACTAAGTACAGTAATACCCCGCTTTACGCGACCCCGTTATACGCGGTTTCACTATAACGCGAATTGCAAATTTCGCGCTCAAATGCCTCGAATTACGCAAAAGAGTGCGTATAAATATAATGTAGTCATCAACTTTTCTATGGGTTCGTATTTTACAAGAACGTAAAGAAAACGTTACCCAAAAGACAATAGATGTATTTTTCCGTATAAAATAAGAGTATGTATTGCATAAAGTGTTCCTAGAATTAAAGTGATTGATTAAAATGATTTGTATTTTTTTGTAATAATTTTTGACTATGTTTAATCATAAACCTCGTTATACTCGAATTTCAGTTAACGCGATTTTTTTTTGGAACGTATCCCTCGCGTAAAGCGGGGTATTACTGTATATATAAAATTATTTTACCACCGAAATTTAATATATTTATACGTATTTTATAACTGTGTGTCATTTCACAAGCGTGTAGCCCAACTAGTAAATGATTAACCAGAAAAATTTGTGATATGCTTCATCACCATTTGAGCCAATAGATGCTAAAAGGGAATAAGCATTCTCCAACGATCACCATGATCTTGGATATCGATGTTTCAAGCGTTACTTGGAAAATGTAAACGGTTCTTAATATAAGGTGAAGAGATACAACACACTCCACATTAAAAATAAAATTAGTCATATTATGGTGCTGTGGCGCTTGGGCGGCGACTTGAAATAAAATAATGTACCAACTAATGTATAATCGAGTAAAACTTACAAATTGTATTGTTAATATGTATCAATTTTAGTTGTATTTACCCATAAGAGAAAATTTTGTAAGAAAAATTGTAAAAAATTAAAAGACGCTGTCGTTCCTCGCAGCTGGGAGAAGAAAAATCCGTATCAAATAGCGGCAACCCACTCCCAACTGTCTGCGTTTAGTAAAAGCGAAAAAAATATTGTAAAAGAAACACTAACGATACAAATTAGAATTAATATTAAAAAAAATATTAATATCATTAAAAAGGTTTGTCATATGTCTTTTTATCAACTGTATCAGTATGTGAAGTAGTTAAAAGTTACTTGTATCTATCAACTATCACCAGCGCTAGAGGTTGCGAGGGTGACATTAGGAAAGGTTTCGTCGTGACCAAATCCTCATTTGAAAGAATAACAAAAATCTAGAAAAATCGTAGGATAACTTGAAATACAAAAGTTGTTCTTATATAAAGCGTGATTTCTCTGATCTTTTTATACGGACTAAGACCTGGACGCTGAGGATTGTAAGGTGCGAGACATATGCTCAGAATTCTACATAAAAGAGAGGTTATCGTACTATGCCAATACATATACTCAAGTTATTTGGATATGTAACGTGTAATGAGGACTTCTTGGAACGTTTGGTGATGAAAGGTTTAACCAACAAGATGGAGAAACCTCATTAAAACTGCAAGTAAAAACTCATGGCAACGGATAGAGCAGAGGAATTAGAACAAACCGGAGAGTAATCACGATCACTCTGACAGAAGTGCACAAATGAGAAAAAGAATGAGAAAAAAAGAAAAATCTTTGATTCATTCATCAGACTCTGTGTTTGGCACTAATCGGTGTAGCATGGCTCCTGAGGATGCCCCGTGGAGGGGTGATACACGTGTTGAATAATTTGGCGGTGGCAGTTGTGAGATTCGCATTGTTTGCCGCATACGCATTTATCACCAGGCTGGCGGGCGGTGCATTTGATTGCATGACTACCACTGCATGTGCGGAGGTGGCTAAATATTGGTCCTTCTCTTACTTAGGATGGACTTCCGCGAGGTAACGCCTGATTCCATTAAATATGTAATCTGAGTCGCAATAGTGAAATCCGTATAAAAAGTATATAGTGCACACGCAAATATTATTAAAACTAATGCAAAAATAATCCACTTCCTTCACGAGTTTATTATCGTTGTTTATGATTAAAGATGGCAGCGCTTTAGCTGTTCATCACGTTTTAACAATGATCCATTGGGACAGGAAGTGGGAAGGCAGGTTTGACAATATTCAAATTTTCTACGAAATCTCGTGAACTGTGCCTACTCGATGTCATTCAAATGTCTTTTGTCATTAACCTCGAGAATTTTCAGAGTAGATTTAAATATTAGCGTGGACCGGAAGGTAATGTATCTACGCATTTTACGTCACGTAATTGGAAGACGTTGTATACAAGATCGCAAAAGGTTGTTGATAATGTTGAATATATTGTTGATTAGAAATAAAAACTTGTTAAAAATGTAGTTGTGTGAATTTAACTAAGAGTTTACTTTCCGGTCCCCCTAATAAAACAATGATAACTTTATAAGTTTGATAAATATCTATCATTAACATAATTCAAAACGCATGTTAAAAATAAATTGACAGAAAAAAGCCTATAATTAAATAAACTAACTAAAAATGATAACTACCAATTCATTTTAAATTAATAAACAACACGTTAAAACAAAGACAGTAGAAGTGAATCTAAAATACAAAAGCCATCTATAGACAATATGAAAACACATGCTTATTGTTAAATAAACAAATATTTAAATGACAAGAATCCTTAGCAGCATGTCGCCTGATTATTTTGATTTTATTTAGGCTACATCTAACAAAGTATATATGTGTAAATCTGTGTTAAACTTTATTTATACGTGAGAAAAAAAAAACTAATAATATATCAATATTTAGCCACTATTATTTTGCCGCTTTGGGAGTTCTGAAGGTCTTATATCGCTTAGATGGCTATTCTAAGGTGTGGTCATGCAAAGATCCATCTTAGAGCACCACAGGTTAGGCTGTCAAAAGATACACGTTTAACATTGTATCTCTGAGCGCTGAAATTCAATTTTTAAAGTTGCTATTGCCTGAAATGCCTCCAAGTCGATCAAGATTAAATAACGGAAGAAACGCCAGCAACGTTTTAGATGATTTACTGAATACAAATAGAGCATAAATAAATATAAATAAGTTCAAAAACCTTCATTACAATCCCAGCCTGTCATTTAGTCGAAGTTATAAAGTTTTAAATATGAAGTGGGTCGGCTTAATGCGTTTTTGAACGATTTAAGATTATCCTCACAAAACATCAAGACGGAGACGCAGAAACGAAAGTAGAATTAATATTATCAAGGGTTATTAAGCAAACGAAGCGCACCAACTAATCTCTCGTCTCGGAAGACGTTAAAGTTCTCAAACTGCAGATTAATTGTCCCCCATTACTAATTGACGCTCCCTTCCAACATCCCGTCTCAGAGTCGCATAATGAATTCTCAGCTCTGACCGGAACTTCGTCCCTTTTCTTCGATCCAATGATAAACAGGCTGTTATACTTTTCCTCGTCAATTTACAACTTTTCAAATTATTTTCGACTTCAATTTATCAATTGAAAACTTTGTTCGAGGTTTATTCTTTTTTCATCTTTTATTTCCGTTGTTTTTCAATCAAAATAGAATTAATAATTAAATGATTACTTAATTTTGAAATAATTCAATTTATAACTTATATGATTAAGTTATAAAATAAGAAAAAAGTTTATTAACATAACCATAATTTACACAAACTTTCTAACCTAATATAGCCTTAATTTAAAACTATTCTTTTGGTTTTTTTTTTCAAGAATATCACGTTCTACTTTCGCAGCCTGTTTTGTATCTACTGCACTCGTATGGTGTAAATTTTTTAATCTATACTGAATTTGTAGACAATATAAAATAACGCAGAAAGATCAGAGTCACATCAAATCAAAAAAAATTGAAGAGAAAAGTGATCGCACGCAAGAGGAAACATCTTACTTACGACTTTAGATACTTAATTTGGAAATGTTTCCTGTGACGCGCAATCTTCTTGCAGTGTGCTTGAAAGTACTAAATTAAATTGAAATTCTGTCATGAATAAAGTGTATTATTAAGATGGTTTCTAAAGGCTCTATAAGAGCCGTGTTAGATAAAAGGTTGAACGGGAGGCCTCAAATAACGGGTCCAAAAATTAAGCGTGTCTATTACCAGTGCCGACATTTAACATGCTGGTATATTTTAAACTTTCCTTATTTGTTTTTCATACAAAATGTATCTAATTCCTAAGAATGTCCTCGTCTTTTCACCCCTTAAAAGCCTGCAAGGCATTTGTCTCCTTCTTCCCAATGGGGATATATCATAATTAAGAAAAGGACCAATATTTAGCCACTTCCGCACATGCACTGGTAGTCATGCAACAAAGTGCACCGCCCGCCGGCCCGCTGATAAATGCGTATGCGGCAAACAATGCGAATTACACAACCGCCACCGTTAAACCACTCAACACGTGTTTACCCCTCCACGGAGTATCCTCAGGAGTTATGTTACACCGATTAGTGCCAAACAGAGTGAGCTCAGTATTGTCTATTGTCTCATGTGAAGTTTTTGCTGTTAGCTTTGCGGCTTTTACAGCTTCATCAGAACGGAGGGGTCCGTGAACTGTATAAAATTACAGGATTCGAGTTTCCGAACCGATTAGTGCCAAACACAGAGTGAATTTGAATTTTATCAGCGGGCGGTGCACTTTGTTGCACGACTACCACTGCATGTGCGGAAGTGGCTAAATATTGGTCCTTTTTTTACTCAGGATGGACTTCCGCAAGGTAACGCCTGATTCCATTAAATATGTATCATAATCGCCATGCTCAGCAGGCGGGTTGGCTATCACAGTAAGGTATTGTGGTACGCAGAGGACGCTGCTACCCATCATCTGAAAAATCGTTTTCAGCAGTGGTAATTCTATATAATTATATAAGATTCCATTCACAGAATTGAACCTTTAACATACGACCGCAAGTCTCAGTTATTTTCCTGTTTAATTTTAATATTAAAAATAAGACATTTTAAAATGGCTGAAATGTTTCAATATTAAAATATTCATAGATTATTACGCCTTCTGTTGAGAATATGTCTCCGCCATAACTTTTCTATAGATGCTTTTAGCTCCAAGGCTTTTACAGCTTCGTCGGACAAGAGTTCATGGAGCAGAAAAGTCGGTGAACGATGCTATCACCGTTTAAAGTTTAAACTCCTATGACCAATCACCGTGTATAATTTTTCAACAAGTCCTTTTTCTTAACTTAGGATTGTCACTGAATTTCCGAAAATCTTCGCAAAATTTATTGGGACATGATCACTTTCGTTTCAACCCATGGGCGTTAACTGCAAGGCATACGCCTCTTCCAAAGATCGCCACGGTGACGCAGAAGACGCTGCTACCCATCATCTGGAAACTAGTTTATGTACTACTACTACTAACTAGTGGAAATCCTATATAAATAATGCACAGTGTGAAATATATTAGACTTTATTTCGGGAAATAAAGTTGCGACCTACGTTCAAGTTTCAGTACTCTATCTCTTTCTCAAGTCTTTCTTTAGTATCTTTATTTTTAACAAATAACGGTGATGATATTTTAATCTGTCAATTAGGAAAGATCACAAATCCATTTCGTATAAAGTCAACAAGTTTGTGATCGCTTATCTTTGTTTATAAGGTTTGTTTTTGTTTGTTTCTCGGGTCGAAAACAGTAAATTAATTAGGTTCCCGTTTAGAAGCGAACATTTTCAACTGATTTAGATTCAGACCCTTTTAACTTGGTCTACGCTAATGGAATTAATGCGTTCTGGTAAATTTATTTATATATCTGATGTTACATAGGCGAAAATGGACGGAAAAATATTTTTTAATTTTGGAATGTTAAATAAACATTAACATTTTTCATTTTTCATGAGATAATTTCGCAAGTGTTTTATTTTTGTGGTGCTCTTCTTCTAGTACCACGGAACGTCAAACGTAGCGTAAAGCTCTCGAGGTAGAGACGATCTTATTAAGTATTTAATGGAATCAGGCGTTACATTGCGGAAGTCCATCCTAAATAAGAATGGACCAATATCTAGCCACTTCCGCACATGCAGTGGTTGTCGTGCATGAAAGTGCACCGCCCGCCAGCCCGCTCGTAAATGCGCATGCGACAGACAATGCCAACTACACAACCGCCACCGTAAATTCACTCAACACGTGTTTCACCCCTCCACGGGGCATCTTCAGGAGTTGTTACACCGATTAGTGCTAAACACCGAGTCATGAAAAATTTGTCTTACGACGATCTTAATAAGACAAATTTTTCAGCAAAAGGATCAAAGTCTTAAATCAAAGTAGCTTTATTATAAGACCATCTATAATCGGCAGCTTAAAATTATGTATACATTAGTTCATAAAGCGCCATCTACTGAGAAAAAGTAACAAAAATATTTGTCATTTTATATGCGAGTCTTGCTATTACCTATATTGATTTTAGGCTTGCTGTTATAACTTACACTTTTCTTATCTGGTTTTTATTATTAGATTATATAATTTCTACGAACATTATTGTCGTTTCTGCCCTTTAAAAGCCTACTGCAAGGTATAAGCCTCTCCCAAAGATACCTATGAGGGAATATACAGTAATAGTCGCGCTTGACAGGCGAATTGTCGATCACAGTATGGTATTATAGTAAGTAAAACTACTTTCTAACCTCTAGAAATAAGGTTTTAAGTAGTGGAAATCCTGCATAATTATGCAGTGTGAATATATATATATATATATATACATATATATATATTAAGTGTAATGTGTCTGTCTGTACTCGACAGATTCAAATACCATATATACAATCGCCTTGAAAATTTGTTATAATTTTTTTTTGGAATATTTTGTTATCAATGTTTAAAGTATGAAACTGACTTTCTGTTTAGATTTTTAATTAGATGTATAAAACAGCAACGTGAGAACGATTACGCCTAGTTATAAGAAATAATCCTGAGAATAGAACTCGCGGCTTATGATCGCAAGTCAGTCCTTTACCGCTGAGCTACCGCTGCTCAGACGAGTCACATAAATAAGTGGAAAATAATTTCAACTGAAGTGTCTCGAAATTCGATGTACACTTTAAAAGTGACAACGGAATATTATTAAATAAGTATTTATATCAATATTCCAGGCTTCCGAGGACAAAATTGGTTCATAACTTTGTCGTTTATTGCCAACTGATATCACGGATTTAGATTCGTTGGCATCTTGCCATCGAGACTGGAGCTCGGTGTAATAACAGGTACTTGGCATTCACTGGCATGAGCAATATGTATGGCATTTATTTTCCCTTAAATTCTAAAAGAAAATGTATCGAAACGTAAAGAGAAAGTAAAAAAACCTAACAAATCCTTCATAGGTGTACGTATATATATAAGAAAGTTCAAAGAGATATTTTAGTTTTAGATATAAAATTTAAAGTATATTATTAAATAAATTTTATAACATCATTCACGAGTAAGAAAAGGACCAATATTTAGCCACTTCCGCACATATTGGTCCTTTTCTTACTTAGGATGAACTTCCGCAAGGTAACGATCTCTTCATTTTAGATACGTTTTCTCTCTCTGATTTTTGTTGCCACTATCACTAAAGTTGGAGACTTTTTCGTATATTGAAGTAGTTTGTTAGCTTGTTTATGTTTACTTCAAAAATTCGAGAAAGTTTTACGGTATCCATTTTTTTTAATTAACAGTCGCCTACACATCTTTCCCAAAATGGCTGATACTTTATACTACCTTATTTACAGTTCTTTTTATATATTAATTACCTTTTACTATATCAAATCACTTAATTCTAGTTCTTATTAAATCTAATTGATGGCATTTAGCATGATGGTATAGTTCTTTTTTTATATCCAATTAATTTAGTTTTTAATGGTAACTTATAATTACTTATAATATTACTTATGGTTTCCTATCTAAATAGTTATTAGACCTATGATTATTTAACCGTCAACTCATTTTTTTTCTTTCTCCGTTTCTATTACTCTTTCTGAAGCAAGTGGGATCCAAGTCAGTTCAATGTTTTTATTTATTATTGTATTTATAAAATGTAATATAGTGTATTTATTAAAAAATACATATGCTGTATGTATGTTTGTATATATATTCAGTACATGTTAACTATCAGTTATTTATACTTGTGTATCTATACTATGGTTGTCAGAAAGAATTGCCTCGTGTGACAAGATCGAACCTTGTACTTATATATTATTCAAATTTAAGGTCCTAATTTTAGGTCCTTCATAGATTTAGTATTAAAAACCATTCCTTATTACTTCTAGCGCATTAACGGTCAACAACATTAATTTTAATGACCGGACGTGGCGTACGAAAACGGGGTTAAATGGAAGTCGTTAAGAATCACTGGCAAGCCGCCAACGACTTCCGGTTAAGGGATCTGAAGCTTTTAAATAACGATTAAGATATATCCGCTTTCATTCAAGTAATAAATGTGGAACGGTCAAGATTAAGATATATCAAAATGTGTTAAATTTTAAAGTAATTGTTTTAAAATTATCGTCACACAAATTCACACTTTGATACACACACACGCGTCTGCTACATTACACTTTACCTGGGTCAAAAGCCACACAGGCGTCGTCGGTAAAGAGGCAGCCGACTTGGCAGCTAAGAGCGCTGACTCAATGCACTCTACACCGGCTTATGTTTACTTCCCAATAAGTTTCGCGAAGAACGGAAACCGCACAGAAAACAACCGCATTTGGCAGGCTAGATACGAGAGCTCGGCTCAGGGTAGACACACCACAGGACTCCTTTCAAAACTCTAAACTCATCAAGGCATCTTTCCATCTCTCACAACTACTAAGCGGGCACGGGTACTGCAAGCAGTACCTGCACCGTTTTATAATAATCAACAACGATACTTGCTCGTGTGACGGCTCCACAGTACAGACTTTTCACTACTTAGACACTGCTCCCGATTCGAATCCAAAAGAAGTTACCACGCGACCTTATGCGAAAACTTAATTATACCTCCGTTCAACTTACCGGACCTCCTCAGAAAAAAATCTTAGTTGGCCCAGCACATTGTCCTAAACCTCAAGGCATTTAACGATCTGTAGCACTTGGGCAGTGACTAATAAAATAATGTACTAACTAATGTATAATTGAGTAAAACTTTCAAATTGTATTGTTTATATGTATGATGATGGAAAAACACTGTCCTGACCGCAACTGGGAGAAGAAAGATCCGTATCAAATAGCGGTAACCCTCTCCCAACTGTCAAAAAACACTAGCGATACGAATTAGAATTAATAAAAAATCGTTTTGGTATTATTTTCTTGTTAATTTATTTATTTGGACAAGCCTACATTTTCTGATATTACAAAGTCTACAGCGACAGATATAAAATTTCAATATGTAGTAATCCGAAATTTTATAGGGTTTTTTTTTTTTAAATATGTTATTATTACGTTATTGATTATTTCTGATACAAATGAGTTATATATTCACGATTTTAAATATCTTACATCGATATCAAATCATCCTGTATATATTCTAAGGGCAAACTTAACTGCTGATATATGATATCGCACGATATTGTTCGATAAAGTTAGTTGTAGCTAGCCGCACTTGATCTTTAGTTTATAGGGTCTCTGACATCGATATAATAGACAGTTTATGGAACCTAATTTGGAAAATAACTTCCTACAACATTCAGGTGGTCTATCGTCAGTCGTTTTTTTTTAATATTTATGGTGTTTTGTTTCTTTACTTATAAAAATACGTCAACTGTCATTATTCGGAGATTTATTTTTTAAAATATGTAGTATTTTTGATATTAAACAGTTTTATTTAGTTCGACCCGCACGCAATTTATTTGTATGTTCATTTGGGTCAAAATTAGAAATTGAAATTTAAGCACCTTCCCGTTGTCAGATTGATCCGAAATTTGGTACACACATTTAATTTAAATGACAATACAATATAATAAAATCATTAACATTATAAATCTAAGATTGCCGCCGATACTAAATGGCGGATTACATATTTTTCCTTAACCCCCTCAATATGGGTATCAAATGAAAAGGCTACACTAGTAAAACACGATGATTATGTCAAAATTTAAGATTCAAGATGGACGCCGTTCCAATATGGCGGACTAGGTACATATTTTTCCACAACCACCACAATATGGGTATCAAAAAACCATTAAACTTAAAAGTTTTTTAAGTGTATTTATTTTATTATTTGAATGGAAATCCATTTACTTTTGGTTTAATTATCCTTTGATGTATTATATCAAACATTTAAATCTAAAATAAATAGTCCCTTTCTATAGCTTGTCTTTGGATATACTATTAGATCAAAACGTAAGGTGAAATTGACAGTTAAATCTCCCAGGCGATAGGAGAGCATATTATTATTTTTCCTAGGTTGGTAAGACTGTCAATAACATTTGCTACTATTTTGTTGGAAGTTTTGTGTCTGAAACGCGTCAAGTCTCAATTGGCCGATGCTATACTGCTTTGGTTCTCCGCACCTTTTTTTCTAAATATTCGACTCATATCGTTCTTCGTTTCTAGTCTATTCAGCAAATTCAAAAAATAAATAAGGGGATGCCGTTTTGACACAATTGAGGAGATAAAAACCGAATTGAGTCTTGTAGGCTATACCGGAAAAAGACTATTTACATTCAATGGAATCAGGCGTTATTTTGCGGAAGTCCATCCTAAGTAAGAAAAGGACCAATATTTAGCCACTTCCGCATATGCAGTGCAACAAAGTGCACCGCCCGTCAGCCCGCTGATAAAATTAAAATTCACTCTGTGTTTGGCACTAATCGGTGTAACATAACTCCTGAAGATGCCCCGTGGAGGGGTGAAACACGTGTTGAGTGATTTAACGGTGATATTTGTGTAATTCGCATTGTTTTCCGCATGCACATTTATCAGCGGGCTGGCGGGCGGTGCACTTTTTACACGACTACCACTGCATGTGCCGAAGTGGCTAAATATTGCTCCTTTTCTTACTTAGACTATTCCCAATAAC
The DNA here is from genome assembly GCF_028537555.1 of Battus philenor. Lineage (NCBI taxonomy): Eukaryota > Metazoa > Arthropoda > Insecta > Lepidoptera > Papilionidae > Battus > Battus philenor. The sequence continues at coordinate 13,431,535 of NW_027181676.1, read as the reverse complement.
GATTAGAAGCCGGATGCATCCAATGTTTTACCAGCGATCTTAACATCTTTCCATCTGGTCAATGGACGCCCAGCGCTGCGCTAGCTGGTCCGTGGACTCCACTGTTGAACCTAGAAGCCGCAGCGGCTTATTAGTCTGCGCATTGCAACTTCAACTTTGCAATCCGCTTGCAACTTCGGTTACTTTTGTTCATCTACGAATCCCCCTTTCCCGCGTTTGATATTTTCCAGAAATTCCGAGCATAACCTTTGTAATACACTTATGTATAACAAAGCATAAATTTCTTTGACAATTTTAAGCAATTTTCTACGGTATTCCTCTTTTAAATTAACCGTTTTAAAGATGCTTCAGCAAAGTTGGGTATTCCTTTGCGAATTCATGTTTCATTTTGAAAGTATTCCGTTTCGTAATTTTTTGCCAGCTTCAGCTTCTGTCTTGGTAAGTTCTTTTAAAACTTCTCCACTTTAATTTCTCGGCTCCGGCGAGTTCGCAACGACTGCAATAGTTTTGATTGTTGTACAAACTGCGCCGCTGCGGCAGAGATTTGGTGGCTCTTACGTTTTAATTTTCAAACTGCTCGCTTTTGTAGACAAAGCCGGGATGTATTATAAAAGCAACGAATCTTCTCTGTTAGTTCATTCACCTATTGCTCTATATTTATTTTTATTTATATACTTTTACACACACACACACAGAGATATATATATGTGTATAAATATATATATATATATATATATATATATACATATATATATGTATATATATATATGTAAATATACATATATATATATATAATTTATTTCGATTTATAATATTCAAAGTATAATATTGAGTAAATCTCATAGCACTCAACAGTTTTTAATTAATCCGAAATTTTTATTTCATTTATATGTATATATATATATATACACATAAATATTTTTTACTCGTTCAGGAAACTTAAAAATCAATAAACTCTATAGTACATACAGGATGAGCAACAAAGTCATACAAGATTCATATTAACATATGCTCACATACACATGCATATATGCATGCATAAAAAGTTTGTTATTTTAAATTTGATAAAGAAATCGTAAGTATATTTGCGCCTTAATGCATATGGATTGACACTAAAAATGTGTCGAACTTTGCCTGTTAATTTATATCAGCGCTTGCTATTACAATGTTAAAATAAAACATTGTTACGTTTGAATTATAAAGAGCTATTATTGAGTTTTTAGACCTACCTTTTTATGATTTTAAAAGTTATCTACTGTTCAAAAGTCTATGTTATAATTTTTTACATGGACTCATTTATATTAACCTCTTGTGTACGCTACGAGAACAATGCAAGAAGAGTCAAATTTGATGTACAGTCAGATTGAACTGCATAATAGCGTTCTTCAACATAAACCTAACGAACGCTTCCGTTCCAAACGCACCCTGATCTCTGAAGAGGCCACAACAAACTCAAGTGTTTTATTTATTTTTGAGGTAACGCAATTCTTTTTGTCAATTCAAAATCTTTCACAATAAGACATTCTTCTCAATTGACTTTACTAGTTTCTGTTGAGTGACTTTTTAGATTAATTTCAAAATAATACAGAGGCATTACATGCGAGTGTTGCTTACAAATAGTTCCTAATTTTATGAAACATTGAGAAAGGTATAAAAAGCTTATAAACCTATCCTCCGATTTACACGGTACTTGTTTTACACGTTTTCGCTTTTACACGGTTTTCCAAAAAAGTTTTTTTTTTGTTTTCAACGCACTCTACTAAATGCTACTGTGATTGAGCACGTGTGCTGTGTACACATTTCACGGGGAATCCCGAGCTTATGTGCTGACTTGCTGCACACGCACACTGTGTCTGTATTTCTTCGCATAAAATTAAAGTTTTATCTACTGAAAATTGTATTTGAGTGAAATTTTCACAGTTTCAGAAAGATTTAATTTTCCATATTCGTAAATTACAAGTGATAAAGGATAGTAAAACGCCTTTTGGTTTTATTTTTTGTTCTTCTGTTTACTGTATTGTAATAAAATAAAAAAAAAACACTGTTTCCGTAATATATAAAACATTTTCACCTGTCAATGCATTTTATTTTTATTTCTGTGGACACCTAAAAATATTAAAAAGAATCACAATTGTTAAATAGAAAAATATGCATTTTCTACAAGCTTTTCGAATTACACGGTTTTGACTTGAAAATTTTTAATTTTCGATTTACACGTTTTTCTCAGGAACGTATCTACCGTGTAAATCGGGGGATAGATGTATTTGTTTCTAGTAAAAACCTCATGCAGTTCTTTATTCATTTTATATTTATTACTATTCTTATACAAATAGAATAGTTTGTCATATATTTACTTGGTAAACATGAGCAGTGGTTTAGGACTGACATGCGATCGTAGGTCACTGTTTCGATTCCCGGAAACAATCTCATGTAATTCACGTTGTGTGTAATTATATAGAATTGTCTCTGTTCATAAGTTTTTAAAGGATAGATAGCTCCTTTGCGAACTGTAATACCACATTGCAATCGCCAATCAGCCTGCATGGCGATTATGGTATATTAAGTAAGAAAAGGACCAAAATTTAGCCACTTCCGCACATGCAGTGGTAGTCGTGCAACAGAGTGCACCGCCCGCCAGCCCTCTGATAAATGCGTATGCGGCGAACAATGCGAATTACATAACCGCCACCGTCAAATCAGTCTCCGACTCTGACTTTCTCTTGTCTTTGTCTTCTTTAGCTCTGTGTTTGGCACTAATCGGTGTAACATAACTCCTGAAGATGCCCCGTGGGGGGATGAAACACGTGTTAAGTGATTTAGTGGTGGTAGTTGCGTAATTCGCATTGTTTGCCGCATACGCATTTGTCAGCGGGCTGGCGAGCGGTGCACTTTGTTGCACGACTACCACTGTATTTGCGGAAGTGGCTAAATATTGGTCCTTTTCTTACTTAGGAATGGTTTCCGCAAGGAAACGCCTGATTTCATTAAATATTATGGTATATTATCCCATTGAATTTAATGCGCTGGAACAGTATACTATGATTAGCTTTTCAAAAGCTTGATATGTATACAATTTTAATGAACTAATTGGATCCAAGCATACTTTCAACTTTTTATAGCGTATTCGTAATGTTATATAAGTGTTATAATTAATAATGAATCGGAGAATAAACACAAATAATGCTCTCTTGGCAAAGTTTCGCAAAGTTTTGTCAAAGTTTCGCAAACTTTGGATCGCTTGGTGGATCGTGCCAATTCGAACTTATGAAGTTAAAATGCGTTTTCTGCTCCACGAGTGTACAAAGTAATGTTATAAATTATACGTTATTAAATGTACTTCATTTATTAACGATCACTGAACACGTAGATCATATGTGGTTACAGATGTAAAAGGGAAGTAAAAGTTTAGAGCATTCTCTAAAAAATCAATGATTTCAGATGTTTCTACATGACAATTCAGGAATATATTGAAAGAAGATTTTTTACGAATACCACTCTATAGAAACTAAAATAAGATTGAGTTTTTCTATAATAACATCCTTCAAATTAAGGCTGTATAGGCTCCAAAAGTGCTCGAATCGTAGGTTTACCTACAAAGGACTTGGAAGGATTTTTTTCTACAAAAACTTCCACAATTGTCCTTTATAAGGTAGTTATAGCTCTTATATAAGGATTTATTTACAACTTATATTTAATAAACTTTAAATTGATTCACACACACACACACATATATATATATATATATATATATATATACATATACATATATATATATATATATATATATGTATATGTATATATATAATATATATATATATATATATATATATATATATATATATATATATATTTATAAATATACGCGTAATTTTGAGACCCCTAAACGTGCAACGTGGAAGGTCACCAAAGATATCTCGCGTCGGCTCCAAGTCTTCATTAACAACTGTCTTCTACGTATTCTCGGTATGAACTGGCCTGAGAAAGTCACAAACGTAGATCTCTGGAAACGCTGCGGTGAGATGCCGATCGACCAGCAGATCAAACGCCGCAAGTGGAACTGGACACGCCACACGCTCCGAAAAGGACCCTGATCAAATACCGGGGCACCCTCTAGAATGGAATCCTCAAGGAAAGCGAAGACGTAGCCGTGCGTGGTCAATCTTCTAAAAATACCTTAATTTTTGACATAAATAATGTATGTTTAAGATATATAGTTACATTTTTTTCTTGATTAAGTTAGAGTTTTACGTAACTTTATTACGGTTAAGTGTCATGCATATATAAGTACATTCACATAAATTGTAATTATCGCGTATAAACACCACTAATTCTAATGTATACTCTCAAATCCTGCCTCTATACCGATAAGCGACCGAGCGTGCACAAAGCTCATTCATTGCTGCTGCAACGGCTGTTTTACTCCATAATCGTATACAAAGACGGTAATGGAGTGTAAACAATTGCAAAAGGACTTGCGTATTATAATGTATCTTACATTACGAATGACGGTAATTTGTAATATTTGACTATATTAAACGGTTTTATTTAGTTCGACCCGAACGGAATTTATTTTTTTATTTATTTAGGTCAAAATTAGAAATTTAATTTTAATCACCTTCCCATTGTCAGATTGATCTGAAATTTGGTACACACATTTAATTTAGATGACAATACAATATAATAAAATCAATAACATTATAAATCTAAGATGGCCGCCGATACAAAATGGCGGATTACATATTTTTCCTTAACCCCCTCAATATGGGTATCAAATGAAAGGGCTACACTAGTAAAGCACGATGATTATGTCAAAATTTAAAATTCAAGATGGACGCCGTTCCAATATGGCGGTCTAGGTACATATTTTTCCACAACCACCACAATATGGGTATTAAAAATCCGTTTAATTTAAAAGTTTTTTAAATGTATTTATTATATACATGGGGATAGTATAGTAATCGTGAAACTTTGTACGTTTAATATATACAGGTTGATCTGTTATGGGTGCTTAAAAGGGGTGAATGTTTAGCTTATTTACAAACAATTAACATATAGTACATCCTATCTAAATATTATTGGTTTTAGAAATAATAACGTAATAATAATTTGGTAAGATAAAACGATTACAAAAGTAGTCAAACACGTTTGAAGTTGCAGTTGGGCAAGGCAGACGAAGACGAATACAGACGAAATGTAGAAAGCAACGAAAAGAATGAGATCTTGAGATGCATGGAAGAAGAGCGCAAAAATAAAATAACTTGAAAAAAAAATAATGAAAAAAAATGTTCCTAACACATAAATCAATTAGGGGTACAAGAGGCCCCTAATAGTGGAGGTCAATAAAAAAAAGTGGTAGAGGCCCATAAGCACATCTCGTCGCGTGGTGACCATAAGCCAGTAGACACGACGTGGGTACGTCTCTCACTAGATGGACCAACAAGATATCTAAGTTCGCATGAAGACGCTGTATGCAGACAGCGTAGGACCAGTCATCTTGGCTATCTTTGTAGGAAGTTTGTCTTGCAATGGGCGTCCATCGCCTGTGAAGAAAAATAGAAATTCACTTCAAGTGATTCAAAATAAGTTCTATGATATTTAATGGAATCGGGCATTATCTTGCGGAAGTCCATCCTAAGTAAGAAAAGGACAAATATTTAGCCAGAATTTAAGCTGCTCAAAACGTTTAGTTTAATCAACAATGCAAATGGTTAAATGTAGTTCCAGATTATATCTATATCCGTTCCAACACGGTTAGCCATGCGGCTGATATGGCCATACGCAAGGCTCAGAAGGTCTGGTTAGAGACGGAATCTCGCCAGTGATTTAAGATTAGAGATAAACTAAAATTACATTTGAAAGTGTTACATACCGAGTTAGTTTTAAGACTCTGTGTTTGGCACTAATCGGTGTAACATAACTCTTGAAGATGCCCCGTGGAGGGGTGAAACACGTGTCGAGTGATTTATCGGTGGCGGTTGTGTAATTCGCATTGTTTGCCGCATGCGCAATTATCAGCGGGCTGGCGGGCGCTGCACTTTGTTGCACGACTACCACTGCATGTGCGGAAGTGGCTAAATATTGGTCCTTTTCTTACTTAAATTCTATGATCTTGTCAAATAAATATTAAAGAAAACTATTATATCACAAACCTCCATCTAAACTATAATCTTAAAGATGTTTTTGAATGAAAGAAACGAAAATAAACGACGTGTATACAGTGCTCACGCTTTCTTTGTCCAACCTTTTCCGACACTTTGATTTATAACCCTTCAGATTCGCTAAAGTCAAAGCTCTCTATTAAGAATTGCATTGAAAGAAATTTTTTATAATTTTCATTTCTTTCGTATTCAAGATGTGATTCATTTTAAAACATGTTTTATTTAAACGATTATTGCAAGAGTGAAAAATGAATTTCGTCATTTTAGCCTATAGACACACTTCAAGGTCTCTCTCTCTCTCTCTCTCTCTAAAATATATTTACGGGTGATATATATAATCGCCATGCTAGTTAATGAAGTTGGCGATCGCAGTATGTTATTGTACACAGGGGGCGCTGATATGAAACTTCTGGCTTACTGGAGTTTAGATACCAAAAGACCTCTTAATTTAAAAATATATCCTTCGCTGCGCAATCTTTTTAAAAATAAAATTTTAAATTAAAAATCTGTTATGGGTACAGTTAATTATTAAGGTGGTGTCTATAAACTTGAAGAGTTTCCTAGACTATAAGAGATTCTGTTATAAAAACTGCACATTCATGAGATCAGATAGTGCAACCGTTTAAGAAAAGGACTTAATAACATATATAGCTACTTCCGCTATGTAGCAGTAGTCGGGCAATAAAGTGCACCGCCCGCCTTATTATTACTTATTATACCCTATTAGTGAAAAACACCGAGTCAAATCGGTAACCAAAAAGCACTAATCGGTGTAATATTACTCCTGAGGATGCCCCGTGGAGGGATGAAACACGTGTTGAGTGATTAAACGGTGGTTTGATAAACTTTTTTTAATTATAAGGATCGATGTTCCACAGACATTAGCGTGCGTGCCTTCGTTTTACATTTACGTTTAATATTTCCGATTTAACAATAAGTACTTCTCTTAATCTATTTTAACAACTCCGTAACAATGTTCAGTTTTTAAAATTACATTTCGTGCGACCACTTCATCACCCCTACTCCATATTGCTATCCTTTTTTATTTCACTACCACGTCAGTCATAGAATTCTCCCATTGATTTTGCAATAAGACGATTTGGAAGCAGTCATTTAGTTTTTTCTCACGATTTATACGAAACTTTCTTTTCTATTTATCTGTCACCTTTTTAATTTACTTAATTATATAATAATAGTAAGCTATTGCTTGGTTTTTGTTTGGAGAAATACACACTTATTTTTATGTTTTAGTGACGACATAATACTAGCTTAAAAATAAGTTTTAACTTTTTTACGTTGTAAACAAGTTGAAATACCCCAACGTAGCGTTAGGAAATACATTTGCTGTGGAAATTCGTTTTTGTATAAATCTGCGCTCCCAACGAGCTTTCTCAAAAAGCTCCGGCGGGTGACATCGGCGCACCAAAGGAAACGCCCGGAATATTTCCGGTATATGCTTGCTGTAAAATATTTGATATGTAAGTCTCTCTATGTGTATTTTAGACTTTATGCAGGCTGTATTTATACATTTCTAGCCGATCCCGCAAACGTTGTTTTGCAAAAAAAATAGTTTTTAATTAACAAATAAAGAATAAGGTTTGATCGTAGAGGGATGAAAATTTAGGGTTGTATGTATATTTGTATGCTGTAACATAAAATAATAAAAATAAAAAATTTCGTCAAAAAATTAAAAAAAAATTTAAGGGTGAACAACCCTTATCACTTAGGGGTATGGAAAATAGATAGTAGCCGATTTTCAGACCTACTGAATACGCATATAAAATATGGTAAAAATTGGTCAAGCTGTTTCGGAGGAGTACGGTAACTAACATTGTGACATGGAAATTTTATATACGAGTATTAGATTTATTTATCGCCCACTGTAATGTGCAAATAGGCCTTACTCTAAAAATATCTTTGGCTCTACGAAGCCGATATTAGCCGATTGTCTCTTTCCAAAGATCGATGTGCAATATTTATCGCCGGGTGCTGTATTAATCTAGTAAAATAATATAAGTGACGAACCTCTTTTTTAAATATTGCTATTGCATTGTATAACGGAGTATAATGTAACTAATGGTTTAGAAAAAAGCGAGAATTTCCTTAAACAGTGATATCAGTTTGGGCGGCCCAGGCGTGGACGCGCATGCCCGCCACGAGGCCGGGGAGGCCGTCCTGCACGCCAAGTTCCTGGTGAACGAAGGCGCTCTCGTCACGGCCACCGCCGACGATCAACTCCACCTCTGGACTTTTCGCCAGAAGTCCCCGCAGAGGGTTCAGTCATTGAAGTTCCAGAGAGAGCGGTGAGTCTTCGTGTTTTGATTTATACTTTTCTATATTATAATGTCTTTGTTTAGTTTAAAATTTTTACGCATTTATTATTTTTTTTATAAATTAATTAATTGATTTCGAATTTAATTAATTAATTTTCAAACTTCATCAACAAAAATTACAATGGTAATAAACAAAACAAGATTAACACATGTATGTTTTAAGTTTAATATTCTTAAATAAGATTTAACATAGTATATATTTGTTCAAAAGGAGAAAAAAACTCATAGATTTGAAAATGTTTAAAAAAAATATTAAGATTATCTAAATTAAATCAAATAATGTAATAGAGAAGTAATAAGAACTAACTAGAGGATGGGGACTTGCGATCGCTGGTCTTGGGTTTGATTCCCAAAATAAAATCTTGTATAATTCAAACTTTGTGCATTAATTATATAGAATTGCCACTGCTCACAAAAAAGTTGCCAGAGGATGGACAGCAGCGTCCTCTGCGTACCATAATACCAAAACCCGCCTGTCAAACGTGGTGGTGATGGTATATACGCCCATAGATATCTTTGGTGGAGTATCTTGCAATGAACTTCTATGGGTATAATGACAAATATAACATTGCAATTTGAAATATTTGTGTCTACGTGTATATAAAGATAAAAAACCATGGAAAATATCAAAATGCTTTGATTGTTAAAATTATTTCTATTTAATGGAATCAGGCGTTACCTCGCGGAAGTCCATCCTAAGTAAGAAAAGGACCAATATTTAGCCACTTCCGCACATGCAGTGGTAGTCGTGCGACAGTGGCTAAAATGCGTATGCGGCAAACAATGCGAATCACACAACCGCCACCGCCAAATTACTCTCTGAGTTGGTCCTTTTCGTACTTAAAATTATTTATCGTTCACTATGAAATCTCAAACGGAACAACTTCTCTATATAAAAGGGTAAATTAACTAATTCTTCTTATGAATTGTGTAGAATGGTCTAAATTTGTACTTTCTAAATAGCTTAGAAAGAAAAAAAGAAAGAGAGAAAACATTTTTACATAAAATTAGAGAAAAGAGAAAAACTGAAATGGGAAAATTCAAATGGGCACACCGGACATTGATAATACGTTTCGTTTATTTATATGTATGAAGTAATAAAACTAAAACACTGTAATCTTATTTTGTGCGGTGCGGACCGCAATATAGAAAACGCATTAAAAATCACAAAAAAATATCACGAGTTGCTATAAAACTTAAAAGATATGATAGAGATAAAATTAATTAATTCAACATTAGAGGTTTTAACAGAACTCCTATTGATTAGTATAGACACTCTTTGTTTGGCATTAATCGGTGTAACATAACACCTGAAGATGCCCCGTGGAGGGGTGAAACACGTGTTATAGTGATTTGACGGAGGCACTTGTGTAATTCGCATTGTTTGCCGCATGCGCATTTATCAGCGGGCTGGCGGGCGGTGCAATTTGTTGCACGACTACCACTGCATATGCGGAAGCGGCTAAATATTGGTCCTTTTCTTACTTAGGATGGACTTCCGCAAAGTAACGCCTGATTCCATTAAATACTCTTATTGATTGTCAACTTCTCAATTTTTTAATTTATTTTATTTTTGACTCTACTCAACTTCGTAAACTGATTTAGTCGTGGGGAAGAAGTAGGAAGAAACTCTACAATAGCACATCTTTTAAAAAACAGTAATAAAATAGATTTTCCCCTGTTGCTGTATACAATCTGATTTTCGAATGATTTGTAATTATTCTTGTACACACATTAAATCCTTTATATATTTTATGTATCGTTAATTTCACGTCACGGAGAAATGGATATCAGATATCCAAATAAATTACAGCAGGTATCGGATTCGTTTCACCGAAATTGCAATTATCAGTATGAGGTATTGATGAATAGGGCGACCACAATTTTTAATTCTTTAAATTATTTTTGCTTTTTCGAATTTTTCGTTCACAAAGCTTAACGATCTGTAAACGAATCTGACTAAGGCTAGTGGATTGGAAAATAGACTTAACCCTTATGATACTGTAGGTATATATATGTCCCATCAAACATATGGACTGTTGGGACATAACGTCCCACTGAATTGTGATGAGAGACTGCTACGTCAAATTTATAAGCAGTTTGGTTTGAATGGTCCCAATTTAGTCTTTACACTCCTAATTACTTGAACAACTAATCAAGTTGCGACTTGCACCTCAGTCGGATTCGTTAGTTCGATAAAAAGTTCGAACGAGTGTACGCGTGCTCACGTTTCATAAATAAAACAATTAATTAATATTGAATTCATTTAAATTTGGGGTAAGTGTCAATTCTATTTTAATAAAGCTTACATTTTAAAGACTTATGGGACATAAATTTACACTCCTACTAAACCAATGGTGCATATAATCCCATATCGAATTTCAAATTTTTTATAGATAAATCTTAGTGAAAATTATATGTTTATTTCCAATGGGCACAAATAAGTTCACACGCCTGAAGTAAGAATTAAATATAATTTCAATTTTAGTCCTGACACACTATTGTACTGCAGTATCGAAAGGGTTAATATAGTATGTGAAATTTAATTATGAAATTAAATATAGTACTAGGCGATCCTACAGAGGTTCATTATATATATACTTTCTCCATATAATACCAATCAGGCCTGTTTAGGGCTTACAATACCGAACTAAAATCTTAATACCGGTATTTGATATTTGAAATTTGAAATACCGGGATACCGGTATTAAAACCGGTATTATTAATAAAAAATTACTAGTTATATTTTAACTTTTTAGTTTAGTTTTTTTATTTTAATTTTTTAATTTCACTAATCTACTTAATGTAAGCTTATTATGTTTTTAAATTGTTGTTTTTTAAATTCAGAGACACCACAAGGAAGTGCACTGGTACGATACATAGTATCCGCTGTACAGTTGATACATAATTAGTATACTGTGATATACAGTTAATATACAGTCGATACACAGTTGTTATATAGTGAATACACAAGCGATACACAGTCACAGTCACTATTGATACACAGTAATTGATATATTGTGAATATACAGTCGATAAACTGTTGATATATAGTGAATATACAGTCGATATGCGGGCGATACACAGTCGATATACTGTTTATACACAGTCGAAACACATCTAACTCACAATGGACATACAGCGAATACACAATTGACACACAGTTAACATATAGTTGACACACAATTAAAATACAACTAACACACAATTGACACACAGCTAATACACAACTGACACACAGCTAACACACAATTGACACACAGCTAATACACAACTGACACACAGCTAACACACAATGGACACTTAGTTGAAACACAGTTAATACACGGTCTCTACACAGTTGTCTACAAAAGAGTTACTAATTTAATAAAGCCGTAAAGAAAATTATAATAACTTGACTCTGTTTCTAGTGGTAACTTTACGTTTATCGCATATTTTATTTAATATCTCTAATATTACACTCAGATATGTTTTTCCTGTATATTGCCAAAAATAAAACTCGATATTCCTACCTCAGAAGCCATGTAAACTATTCGCCTTTAAAATATATCTACACTGCTACGTATAACCACACGATATTAGAAGCAATATCGTCATTAAACACACCCTTCTCTTAATTAAGTAATCCGCGCAAATGCTCTAAAATGGTAACCCTACCACAGCTTGTATATCAGAATTAAATAGTTTTCCATCCCCCGCGTATTTCATCAGATTTCGCTCGGGCTCTGAATTCGTTAATTATGCGAGTTTAAACTGCACCGTTGTTTTAAAAGCTTTCGCTGCGGAACGCTCGGAGCTTTTCGTAGCCCGTGTTCGTAGCACAAAAGCGACATTGTTCCATTTATTCGTATATGCTAATTACTTAATGACTTCTTTACAATATGAATAGATTTAAGTAATACACATTTAAAAGGCGTATTATATTCATGAAAGCCTTCGATTAATTACTGAAAAATAATTTAAGTGATGTTTTTAATTGTATTACTTTTATTACAAGAATATATTTTTAAAAAAATTCTTGTTTAAAATCGAATATGATTAACATTCTCAAATAATTCTTCAAAGCTTTTTCCTTAAAAATGTACAAAAGCTTGTCCGGTATAATAAAATATCCTCGTTGATAAAGCTGTTCGAGTTAATTAAACTTTCATTAATCAAGAGTAAAACTTAATTCGAAACAACTTGTTTCATGACCGTGTAAAAGGCTTCGGTATCCCTTCAATGAGTCCATTAAGCTTTTTACTCTTGTTCTCCGCTCCACGGGAGATGGAAAAGCTCTTAACGTTCACAGCTTAAGTCTTTTTATTTTGTACACAAATTTCTAATTACACGAATAGCTTTAAAACCCTGAGTTTATTCTTTAAGTAATTTTCTATTAGTTAGTTGTGTTTTATTTAGTTAGAAGTCTTTATTATCCGAATTATATCTCAACATTTTTCTTTTATTTGCATGTATTTTATGTTACGAAATTGTTTGCTAAGTAGTTTTTGGTATAATTCAAGCTTGTAATGATTCACCATTTCAGTCACAGAACGCTCACTGCTGGACCTGGCATGACCATGGCCTCTCCTATTTTCCAATAAGATCGATTGAAAGCGGTCTACACCCAGCGTCTTTTGAACGAATTTCACCATGACCTGTGTTCCTTATGGGCGGTTTTTCACCTTACGGCACCAGCGACTATCTTTATTGCACACTGGATGGGACAGCCGAAAATAGAGAAGGTGCCTGAGTCGCCTTCACGGTTGCCTTCAGCTGAGGGTCGTGGGAAGTCCCTATATGCAGGTAGTACAAGACTGATCATCGTTGCAATCTTTTGAGGAAGCCTATTTCTTGGAGTAGACGTTCATCGGCTGAAAGAGAAAGGATGAATAAAAGTTGTGATTGAATTGCTGCAACAACTATATCAAGTACATTTGTGAAATTGATCACCTATAAAACAAAGCCTGTTTCATTTAGTTGTATACTTTTTACAGATCAAAGCTCGTTTGGAACACTTGTAGCTTTATGTTGAAGGATGATCTCATAGAAAAGCTCAAGTTGATTCTAGATTCTATCAAAATGGATTTTATCGTATTCTTCTCCCTATCAATGACTCTATATAGATAATAAAATGAATAACTGAATGAATAATTCAAATATGCACCTAAGATGATGGAAAATGATGATCACCTTTGTAACTTTTCATTCTTAAGGTGTGTAATTTAAATGTGAGAAAACATATCTCATTTGTAAGCTTCAACGCTTTGAGTGTTTACACGTATTTCTAATCAAACTGTATATTTGATCACTTTGAAATTATTACAATGCGTTAGACCATTAAAAATTAGTACTAAAAAGTCCGTAATAATTCCAAATTTAAAAGTGAATTTTCTTACTGTATTATCTACTTCGTATATTGGTTATTAATCAACAAAACTTTTTATAGTTTTTATAGCTTTAACCAATCTTCCTGTATTACATGCATAAATGATCTCTGCTTCACTATATCACGACAAAGTGTATATTTCACGCCGTATAAACAATATCTCAATTTATTACGAAAGTGGAGAGGGGGAGGAACCATGACAACCGCAACGTCGTCTTTGTAATCTAACCCGGCGTCTTGTTAACTAAACGCAGACAATACAGACCTCCCAGAGACGACACCCGCCTTCCCTCCCGTAATTGTACGGACCCCAAAGGCGTTATTCATTAGGGCCTTTTGTAAGCGAAACGATGTCATCTTTCACCCTCTAATATAGAGTACTGTCCGATGACAACGGAAAGGTATTAGAGTGTCTAATAAGGCGCTTAATACGAAGCTTTCTAAAGAAATCACATTGATCCTTCAAAGCAAATAAAAATCGGTAAAAAAACTTTTAAGTTAAACGGTTTTATTTGATACCCATATTGTGGTGGTTGTGGAAAAATATGTACCTAGTCCGCCATATTAGAACGGCGTCCATCTTGAATCTTAAATTTTGACATAATCATCGTGTTTTACTATTACCAGTATTACAGTTATTACCCATATTGAGGGGTTTAAGGAAAAATATGTAATCGGCCATTTTGTATCGGCGGCCATCTTAGATTTATAATGTTATTGATTTTATTATATTGTATTGTCATCCAAATTAAATGTGTGTACCAAATTTCGGATCAATCTGACAACGGGAAGGTGCTTAAATTTCAATTTCTAATTTTGACCCAAATAAACAAATTCCGTACGGGTCGAACTAAAAAAAACCGTTTAAAAATATTTCATTGGATATTCAAAGAATGACTGACTAAGTGACACGCAAATAGATGATAAAAAAATGTTTTCCAATAACTTCGTAGTAAAATACAAACTGAATTTAAAGATATGAATACATAGATAATAATTGGTTATAGGTGCCAAAGCTCATCTGGTATCAATTAATGCAGGGGTGAACAACATGCGGCCCGCTAAGCATTTTTAAAATGATTTGAATTTATTTTATCTTCTTTCTCCCATTTATTTTTACAAAATTAAATTATAAAAGGCATTAAAAAGTCAGAAGAAGAGAAACATTCGTAAACACTGTGTTATTATTTACCATAAAAGTATATGCGATCTTCTTCTTCTTCCTTCCCTTTTTCCTTTATTTGGGGTCTGGTCTCCTTATCAATTTGCGCCAGGCCACTCTATCCTGGATTGTCTCTGCATCAAGTTGAAGGGTTTCCAGTTCCAATCCGATATTAGACCACCACGTAGCTTTTGGACGCCATCTCCCTCTTGGGAATTCTGGAAGGCTTAAGGCAGTTAATAATTATGCGATCCATCAAAAAATGATAAATTAAAATTACAAAGATAAACAAAAAGGTTGCACACCTCTTAATTAATGTATAGTACAATCTAATAAAAAATAATGCTTTCAGATAAATAACGTAATGGTAATGTAGTTAAAAAAGCGATCATCAAAATTATGATTACGGTATAATAAAATTAATGATTTACTATCTATATTTGTGTGATAAAATATTATACATATTTCACAGTGATCACTTTATATCGGGTGATCGAAAACAGATGTAAAAGCTTTAAATAAATCTGCCTATATTTAATGGAATCAGGCGTTACCACGCGGAAGTCCATCTTAGTAAGAAAAGGACCAATATTTAGCCACTTCCGCACATGCAGTGGTAGTCGTGCAATGAAATGCACCGCCCGCCAGCCCGCTGATAAATGCGTATGCGGCAAACAATGCGATTCACACAACCGCCACCGCCAAATTACTCAACACGTGTTTCACCCCTCCACGGGGCATCTTCAGGAGTTATGTTAAATCGATTAGTGCCAAACAGAGTCCACTGTATGTGCGGAAGTGGCTAAATATTGGTCCTTTTCTTAAATAATTCTGCCAACAAACGAGTAATACATTCACCCTTTTAAACCTTTTATATATGTAACAATATATATATTTAGTTTACACATGTTGCGTTATTGTTAACTGTTCCGAGCCAGATCTAGGTTTAGCCGTAATTATGTTAGCACTGCGCTGCGGGGACAATGCCACGAAATTCCCGGGACTTAGCTAACGAGAATTCTACTGCCATTCGCAAGGGAAGCGTTTGTTATCTTGTTACTGTCTAACTTAATAAACTTGATGCTTGCGGCGTGTTGTGCGGTCAGTGATTTAAATATAACTGTTTCACTTTAAATAAGTTCAAGTTAAGTTATAGTGATAATTTTAAACTTTAACGGCGTGAATTAAGTTATTTATAATTAATTTGAATTGCAAAAAATGTCTGTCTTATATACATATAGCCCATATATACATTTAAGTATTTACAAATTTATAATTATTTTCAATAATTTACAAACACATAGACAAATACACACACACAAGCACAAACTAAAGTTCCGATTAATTCCGTCGAGTCAATACTACATGATAAACTTTCACACAACACTTTGGGAAGCTAGGACTGGAAAAAACCCTACGGAGCTCGAAAGTAACCTCTTGGCTAGTATTAACTGAGCCTTTCTCCTTTTTCATGTCTTGAATAAGGAAGATGACCTTTTAAAGGTCATTGGGAGACGCTGAACGCAGGCCACTTTTAATCGGTTCTATTCTAAATTCCAGCAGTAGATGTCATGTGAATAAATAATGATGATATCTTGATGATATATTAGTTCGGCTTTTTCTCCAAAACTATAACACCTTATGAAGCAGATTAGAGTCAAAAATATAAAAAAATTGAATCAGTGAACGATCGATAAGATTTCTGTTAAAAGTTTCAATGCTGAATAAATGAATTTTATCCTTATAATTATGTAATTGAACTTTATCTATATATAAATTTTGTCTGTTTACTGTAATGACACTAAAATTACAATAAAATTGTGATTGGTTATTTTACAAAAATATATATTTAATAAAAAAATTATGCAGAGGTGGTACTAAAGGCTGTGTATTCTCTCAAGGCGATCTCTTTCAAATAACCTGTTCATTGAGTTGATGTTTTAAAGCATGGAAGGCAATTTAGAGTATACATAATTAAAAAAACATACTATATACATATTATTTGTATACGCAAATAGAAAAGTGCGTTATAGTTACGATTGATTCTTCTCCGGGATATTTATTCCAAACCACAAGGATTTGGACAGAAAAGAGTATGAAAGAGTTCAAAGTAATATTCTCATTACATTAAAAACTATCCAAGGTGTACATAGTACGTCGAATCGCATTAGTGTTTAATATACAAGATATATGAATATATTATACATATTCATGTAACTTGTATATATTATATGTGATTGGAAACACGATAACAACGGAAGAAATGGAACTCTTTTAAAACTATATCAATCGTAACACAAAAATCTTTACACGTTTCGCACGAATTTATTTCACTGTCCCTTTTAGATTATATTTGTATTAATCACAAATTTATATCTTTATATTCTAAATATGTTTTTTAATATATATCCTTTAAAATAATAACACTGTGTCGTTTTACGCACTAGTTAGTTCGTTTTGCACATTGTTACAGATTTCCAATCAAACTAACAAGACAGACAAAAGAAATCAAAGGGTGAGTTTATGTCTATGTTAGTTTGGTGTTGTATGGCTATATTATTATGTAGGCACACCCTATATGCATGAACGGTTGGATAAAGCACACGCTAGATACGTAGAAGTAAACACACATTAGCTTTGTTACAAGCCAGGGGTGACCAAGCTTTTTATAACTCCGATTATCTTTTTTAAAAATAAAATTTTTAACAAGACGCTATTTAAAAGTAAACATTTAATTGCGTAAAATAAATATTGAATTTAAATATGAAAAATCGTTTACATAATTCGAGAAATAACATCAAATAATCCTAAAAAAGAGTCGCATGTGACTTGCGACCCACCGGTTGGTACCCTCTGCAATATTCGCCACGCTACGTAAATTATTATCTTTAATATAGTATCTCCGTTTCTGTGACACGTGCTTTATCGTCTAGCAATCTGTTAATTAGTACTCCGTCTTGTTTGTTTGAATTTAGAGCGCACTAGATATTAGTACACGTTTGTGGTCACTTGACAATAGCAAAGTAGTTTGTTTGATATATTATCTCGGAAATTCAAATTCAAATTATCTTAGTTGAGTAGGCATTTACATGCACTTTTGAATCGTTGATTAATTTAACATTATATGTAGTAAGTTACCACCGAATCGGAACGATGATGTGCTGAGAAGAGCCGGCTAGAAAACCCAGATTTTTTTTAAAATGAAATATAGCAATTTTTAATTAATACATTGTAATATCAACCGTGTGTATCACATTGAGTATCACATATTTATAAATAATCTTAAATGCTAAAATAAGGTTTATTTAGTAATATACTTTTAATTTTAGATTTAAAAGTGAGGAAAGGTGGGTCTAAGGTATCCTTTGGAACCTTATTGTATATGCGTAGACTCATACCTGCGAAATGTTCTTTAAAATCACCAGATGGAAGCTTAAACAAAGTTAACAATCTACCTTACGTAAAATATAAACAAAAGTTACGTAAGTTCTATTATGCCTTATGCTTTAAAGAAATAAGTGAGTTTCGTAATAAACCATTCCTATTACTTAAATTACTAATTAAAAACACTAAGATATGTAATTAATAATTAAATATTAACTAAGATATGTCTAATTTGATTTTGATGCTACGTCGTAGCACTAGCTACGATTTTAAGCTACGCGGGGTCTACAGTTCGTAGCGACGCTACGAATTGTAGCACTCGTAGAAGTACTCCGAATTCAAATCGCACTGTGGTATACGTTGAACCTATTGTCCTAATTTAACTGTGCTCGCTGAAGCCGCGGCAGTAATGACGTTCTAAAATTTAATTTAATTTTCACGTTAGATGCTTTTAAAAATAAACTTATTGTCACATAAGACTCGATGAAAATTTGTTTTTATGACTTAAAAGGTCACTCTTTTTACACTATATATATACATATACGTATATTCGTAGCTTCTCACTTCCAGCCTTATCGTCAAACTTACCATCGCTCAACGAACCATCGACAGGGTTATGCTTGGTAGGTCCTCAAGAGGTTTAATCAGGAGTAAAGAGATCCGTAGATGAATTAAAGTTAAGAACATAGTCTAGCAAATTAGCAAGTTAAAATTACAGGTCACATAACACACTGAAAAGATCGCCTTTAGGTTCTGGTGTAAAGAACGTGAATCAACAAGTAGTAAGACATCCACCCTTAACACGGATATGCGACTTTGTAAAGATCACAAATACTGTGTTAAAAAAGTAAAAACAATTTATTTTAAAAAATTAAATTCTTGATTTTTCTTCCAAATCATTCTCATCACCTTTAAAATAATCCCCGTTCGATATACCGCATTTTTGCGAACTCTTTTTCCATTCCTGGAAACAGTCGAAATAGTCTTCTCCGGTATAACATTTAAGACCTTCTTTGATTAAGTTTATTTATTCGTTTTATCTTATAAAATATGTCAAAACAGCATTCCCGCATTGGACTTTTGAGTCTGCTAAATAGTCAGAAGTCGCACGGAGCCAAATTAGGCAAATACGGTGGTTGTGAAGTGTTACGAATTTTTGGCAAAAAAGTAAAAGTGTAAAACTAAAAAGTAGAGGTTATCGATTGCTTAGTGTACGCAATAATTTTTAGAAACTGAACAACTGCACTTATAATTTTAAAAAATTGTGTTTAAAATTATTTTCTATAATTAGTGTAATCAAAAATGTATAAGAAAAGGACCAATATTTAGCCACAAAGTGAACCGCCCGCCAGCCCGCTGATAAATGCGTATGTGGCAAACAATGCGAATCATACAACTGCCATCGACACACGGGGCATCTTCAGGAGTTATGTTAGTGCCAAACACAGATCGTTGGCTGACTTTGTTGCACGACTACTACTGCACGTGCGGAAGTGGCTAAATATTGGTCCTTTTCTTACTTAGGATGGACTTCCGCGAGGTAACGCCTGATTCCATTAAATATCAAAAATATGTATTGGTCAGGACCACTGGAAAATTTCAAGTCCATTTTTGTTTTTATATACAACGAGCTTATATAAAATGATGTCATAGAATTTATTTTCTATATTATGAGCCAGTTTATCCAAAGCTCCGATATCTTTTTCGCCGTAAAACCTTACGTTACGATGTACACTTAAGTCGGGAAATGATTTCTTCTCGAACAACTTGAAATTATAATTTTATGGCGTTACGGGGAGAAAAACGATAATCGTGCTTACGACCAACGCGTTAGAACCGCTTAGTATTTTGAAATAGAAACATATTTTATTTTTTTATAATAACCATCGTTCATTTTTACGAGTAGACTATCATTTATTCAATATTGTAGCGAAAAATCGCCACGCTTATTTTCCTAAGATTTTCAATTAGACCAAAGCAACCAGCATCATCTAAAGGAAATTTAAGAAGGCATATATTAGTCCAAGAAGAAGAAGAATTAAACCGGAAAATTTGTCCAGCGATAATGTATTGTGATAATTATATAAAAAACAAACTGTAATACATTGAGAATAAAGATAAAAGATTAAAGGCTGTATATGAAAGGAATGTTAAGAATATTAAGAATGAAAGACAGAAGAATTATGAAAGATAGTAAAATAAAAATGATTTAAGCAAACGAAGCCTTTATCTCACATGTAAGAGAAATGAGAGGCTACAATAACAGGGTCATCAAAAAAAACTTAAAGGTTCAAAATCCATCTGTTCTGTGCACTACGTACCCTGAACTATGTCGGTCACTTTGTTCTAATAATAACATACAATATGTTACATCTAAACCACACGGGACTCGGTTTACAAGTGCTATCAGATGCAAATAGACATTGTGCGGGATTATAATGACAAAACAATCCGCATTCGGGCCCTTTGAACTAATGAGAAATGTTATCGCATGCAATCCCTATGACGTAAATAGAAATCCCCCACTATTCGAATGCAAGCTCTAACAACCAATGAAAATGAACAGATAATATATATTCAAATACTATAGACTGGAAGGTGAAAAAAAAAGTTATAAAAAGTAACAAAAGAAAATAGTCAAGTAATAAATAAAGGAGAAAACAATCTGTATAAAAGTGATAATAAAAACGTTAGGCCGCCTCGTTCTGGACCATGACGGTCTCACAGAAAGATGGGCTAGAACCTAGTCTAATCTATCTCTTCTTTGACTGTAGCTATCTTTAGGTGTTTGTGGATTTCAGGGATAGTTATGTACAACGGGAAATTAGATGTTCTTCTATCAAGTTCTGAACGCATTGGATAATAGAGATATTAGAGTTGCTGACCACCCAGGATATCTCCCATACATCCAAACTGGCTTCAGTAACATTTTATATATTTATAACTTAATAGATAAAACCCCATTTATTCAACATATCTTTTAACAGAACTCTTATTGATCGTAAACCTTTTTTAAACTATTTTATTTTTGACTCTAATCTGCTTCGCAAAGTGTTATAGTTGAAGAAGAAGAAGAAGGAAGAAACTCCACAACAACTACCAGTTTGAAAAAGTTTAGCACAGATTTATACTTATGCAAATGATGTATGATATTATAACCTACGATCGTAAGTTTTTAAACGGTTTTATTTAGTTCGACCCGTACGTAATTTGTTTATTTGGGTCAAATTTAGAAATTGTAATTTAAGCACCTTCCCGTTGTCAGATTGATCCGAAATTTGGTACACACATTTAATTTAGATCACAATACAATATAATAAAATCAATAACATTATAAATCCAAGATGGCCGCCGATACAAAATGGCGAATTACATATTTTTCCTTAACCCCCTCAATATGGGTATCAAATGAAAGGGCTACACTAGTAAAACACGATGATTATGTCAAAATTTAAAATTCAAGATGGACTCCCTTCTAATATGGCGGACTAGGTACATATTTTTCCATAACCACCACAATATGGGTATCAAAAAACCGTTTAACTTAAAAGTTTTTTAAATGTATTTTATTATACACACATTAGAACAGAAAATTACCCTAATTTAAATTTAATTTATTTTGTGTTAAAACCGCTACCTTCATAATGCATTTGTGACATTTTTCGTGTGATTTAATTGATATATTTATAAAAGTTATCTCTTATTTGTTGCCAGGATCACCTGCCTGCACCTACCGTTGCAGTCGAAATGGATTCACGTCGGCACCGAGCGAGGGAATGTCCACGTTGTCAACATAGAGACATTCGCTCTCAGCGGCTACGTTATCAACTGGAACAAGGCCATCGAAGTGTGAGTACAACCTTATTTTATCTTACTTTGTCTGGTGTTAGTTATTTTCTTCGAGATAACTTTTGAAAGTAACACTATTGTGTTTCGAAAACTGTTTTTCATAGCTATTTATTCCATTTTTATGCGCATTGCATAAAAACAAGTTTCGTCACACATATTCACACTTTGATACACGCACGCGCGTCTTCTACATTACACTTTACCTGGGTCAAATGCCACACAGGCGTCGTCGGTAACGAGGCAGCTGACTTGGCAGTTAAGAGCGCTGATGCAATGCACTCTGCACCGGTTCATGTTTACTTCCCTATCAATTACGTGAAGAACGGAATCCGCGCAGAACACGACCGCGTTTGGCAGGTTAGGTACGAGAGCTCGGCACAGGGTCGACACGCCATAGAACTCCTTTCGAAACTCTCCGACATACACACACTGTGAAAACTAATCAAAACATCTTTCCATTTCACGCAACTACTAAGCGGACACGGGTACTGCAAGCAGTAGCTGCAGCGTTTTATAATAATCGACAACGATACTTGCCCATGTGTGGGTTCCACAGTACCGACTTTTCACCAGTTATTCAGACATTGTTTCCGATTCGAATCCAAAAAACGTAACCACGTGATCTTACGTTAAAACCTTAATATATCTCCGTTTAACTTACCGGACTTCCTCAAGAACAAATCTACGGTAGAATCTTTTGATGAGTTGTCCCGGCACATTGTCCTAAACCTCAAGGCATTTAACGGTCTGTAACGCTTGGGTAGCGACGTGAAATAAAATAATTTACCAAATAATGTATAATTGAATAAAACTACCAAATCGTATTGTTTATGTGTATAAACTTTATTTGTATGTACCCATAAGAAAAAATTGTAACTAATGTTAAAACGCTGTCATGACTTGCGGCTGAGAGAAGAAAGATCCGTAACAAATAGCGGGAACCTTCCCCTGTCTGCGTTTAGTATAAGCAAAAAAAAAATATTGTAAACAGAACACTAGCGATACAAATTAGGATTAATAAAAAAATGTGCAATGTACGAGAAAAAGTAGAAATAAATATAAGAATTATACAGTTTAATATTAAACATCTCCCTATTTCTATTCAATTAAAAAGAAATTGAAAGCATGGAATATCATTTAACGTGTACGTGATTACAAACATCCATTATAGCTTCCTGTTTTCACAGGCTCTATCACATTATCTCCTAACATAAAACGAACTTTGCTTCCGTGTACAAACTAACTTTAATAATGCCTACGTACGACTAACTTCATACGTGTACGTAATTATGTCGCTAATAACACTTCTAGATAAATTATTAGCCGGGTAAAACCTTTTTATTTTTAAATAAACATTATATTCTAAGCAAACATCGTAAATATCATAATCGTTACAAATTTAAGACCACCACAGACTGTCACATTTTTAATAAATATATATATATAATTTGTTTATAATAAATATGGCAATTAGTTTAATTAATTGTAGAAGTAATTTAGCTTACTGTGAAACTGTATTAATTTTGTCTAATTTATTTATAGTACTCGGCGATAGATATTGCACATGGACTTGGAAAGAGACAATCGGCTAATTTTAGCTTCGTAGAGCGTTATCTCTGTCGCACGAAATACAACGACTGACAAAACGTCACATAGGTAGTGTGGGACAGAAATAGTGCTCTACGAAGCCGATATTAGCCGATTGTCTCTTTCTAAAAGTCGATGTGCAATATTTATCGCCGGGTACTGTACTTTACTATATAAGTGAATTTGAACACCAAAACAAACAAATAGTTTATATGGTGCAATATTTAAAAACATCATAAGTAAGAAAAGGACCAATATTTAGCCACTTCCGCACATGTGGAAAGCGGAATAGTTGGCACTAATCGGTATAACATAACTCCTGAAGATGCCCCGTGGAGAGTTGAAACAAGTGTTAAGTGATTTAACAGTGGCAGTTGTGTAATTCGCATTATTTGCCGCATACGCATTTATCAGCGGGCTGGCGGGCGGTGCACTTTGTTGCACGACTACCACATGTGCGGAAGTGGCTAAATATTGGTTCTTTTCTTACTTAGGATGGACTTCCGCAAGGTAACGCCCGATTCTATTAAATAAAAACATCAATTTTTTTTCTTCAATATATAGTACACCCTATCCAAAAATCAATGATTTATTAAAATTAATCATTGTTTATTATCTCTCCCTACAGACTTTGTACTGTCAGAAGTTTTTTGGCGCGTCATTTTTTAATAAAAAGAATCAATTATTTTAACATTTTAAAGTAATCACTATATAAAGAGCAATTAGAAACAGATGTAAAAACTTTTTACCTTTTTATACTTATAAACAAACAAATCACACTGTATATGTTATTATATATTTTTGAAATAGTGTAAAATCACATGTACATAAAATAATGAATAAATAAAATTAGAGTGTCTGTTTGTTGTATTTGAAAAATCGTTTTAATTAAAATTAATATATATACGGTTCATATATCAGAATTACATTTTTTATTTTAGTCTGTTTGTCTTTTTGTACCGGTTTATCTCTGAAATGGCTGGACCGATTTAGACGGACCTCATACTGGCAGATAGCTGATGTTATAAGGAGTAATTTAGGCTACTTTTATTTAAAAAAAACTAAATGTAATTAAGATTTTTTTCTAAAATTCTACCTACCACCCAAAAAACAGCCTGAAGACAGACGAACAAATCTTTTTTAAGGTACCACAAACATACTTTGATAATTTCTCTAAATATAGTAATGAAAGCCTTCTGAATCCTATCTAGGATTCTATGGTAAAACCGTAGATATTGTCTAGTCCAGAGTTCCCCAAACTTTTTTGTGTCGTAGACCCCTTGCCATGTTTTTCCGTGTTGGGTAGACCCCCTACTTACCTGATATTGATTTCCTGTAAATTTCTAACTGTAGTGAAGTTTAGTGTTAAAAACTTAAAGTAAAAACACATGTTAATGTATACATTTATTAATTGAATTTAAATTAAAACTACTTAAAATAAAATTTTGTATCTGTTATGTAAAATATACGTAACAATTAATAAACATAAAATAAACGATAAATAAAATAACATAAGCAATTAACAATAAATAGTCAACATTTGGCGTTAATTTTGTAAGGGTTAATCTTAAATCTCCTCGGCTAATGATGTCCTGTCTGTGGACCCCATTTTCATTCCGTGGATCCCCAAATTTTTTTTCGCTGACGTAGACCCTTTGCAAGTTGTCATAGACCCCTAGGAGTCGATATAGACTACTTTGGGAATCACTGGTCTAGTCGATGAAGTGAAGTTTAAGACTCGCATTTGTATTTGCTTCTATTATTAAAGTCAATTAATTATTTAATACTCTAGACTTAAAAACTTATTGATTGAACAAACCATTGAAGTATATCCGACATATAAATCAATTTATCGGAACACAAATTTGTACGTTGATTAACGTATAAGCGATGGTCGTAACTTCAGATAAAGCAATTAATTACCCTCGCGAATGATTTACGGGCGGCTTATTGGAGCAAACAGCTTTAATTATATTCATACGATTATAATCCTTATAATATTATGATTATCCTTGCAATATATATTAAAGAAAATATGTCTGTAAGGCTTATATTGATAACGCAGTTGTCGAATTATATTTTTTCACTATGAATATATGTATAGCTTCTTATATTTTCCAATAGATGGCGCTGCTACTTTGTGTTTTTTTTTTACTTTTATGGTTTCCTATATTGGAGAACTTTCGTTCCCTTATCTTATTTTTGAGGCGTGAATATATTTTTCAATTTTATAACATTACTACTCATCCTTAACAATTTTATTTATATTTTACTCTTTACTTCTACATTTTCAAATTGCATTAATGATTCATTTTTCTTCCTTCGTCACATTTTCCACAAAATTTTTATTGTCACGAAGGCAGGAAACATCAATATACCTGTCACTCGAAAAATGTTTAGAAAATGTTCAAGAGTTTGATATGACTAAAATCCATTAGAAAGAGTATGTAAATTATAATTTTGTAAATGGTACAGGTTTTATACTACAGCTGGCTTGGCTTGTGAGGAAATTGACAATGTCATTAATTTCAAACTTTCAAATATTAACATTATTACATTCTAGAAAGCTCGTTGACGACTATAAAAGCCTATACTGGGGGCATTCTAAGGTAGTCTACATCTTGAAGAGACTTCTCTTCAGAACAAGAAGACTTATAGAAGTGAGAACAGTAGATAAAGAGCTGTTGTGGACAGAATCGCTTCCAGTTCGTTGAACGAACTCTAGATCATCAAAAGGCGTATTTTTATTGAGTCTGTTTCCCTATTCGACTCACGGTTATTATAATATTTACATTACTATTTTTTGGTATTTTCTATATTTAATTTTACATTTTTAAAAACTTTTTTCACACAATACTGTTTTATGTACTGTTAAAATCTTTCCTTACTATGTGCATTCTGCAGAACAGACGATAATAATATTGAGTCACAACAAGCCATCACGTTCCAATAAGGTTTAAATTGTATTGTGTATATCCAATAATTTCGAATGAAATTGTCTTTTAAAAGATACAAGAGAGCACGAGAATATATCAAAATAACTAATATATGAATTGTGGAGGTCACACATCCAGTATTAGGGTGCACGTTTACCGATATTTGTCTTAGGAATTAATAAAACGAAGAGAGATTTAGAACGCGTTCTTGCTGCAGAAAATCGAAAATTTACCTTATATCACACATTTAATTTAGATGACAATACAATATAATAAAATCAATAACGTTACAAATCTAAGATGGCCGCCGATACAAAATGGCGGATTACATATTTTCCCTTAACCCCCTCAATATGGGTATCAAATGAAAGGGCTACACTAGTAAAACACGATGATTATGTCAAAATTTAAAATTCAAGATGGACTCCGTTCCAATATGGCGGACTAGGTACATATTTTTTCACAACCACTACAATATGGGTATCAAAAAACCGTTTAACTTAAAAGTTTTTTTAAATGTATTTATTTATTCATATTATATTTTTAATTAATGTGCATATATAATATAATATGTTATTAAAAATGTATTAAGAAGCAACCGATAGAATACCAATTTATTTAAAACATCTCTTTTATTCATGCTTTTAAAATAACTAAAATAGAATCGAGCCGTATTAGCGTCCATTTACTGGCTTACATTATTAATTTGCAAATACGATCGGCCGTAATTAACCAGCAAGTGTTGAGAGATTAAAATTTTTGAATTGAGATTAAGGTTTTTATCCAAAGTAAATGCCCTCGAAAAGAGTTTAGTTTGTCAGCTCTGATTTTTCACTGACTGTATATAATATGTAAGAGAAGGACCAATATTTAGCCACTTCCGCACATGCAGTGGTAGACACAGAGCACTAATCGGTGTAACATAACTACTGAAGATGCCCCGTGGAGGGGTGAAACACGTGTTGAGTAATTTGGTGGTGGCGGTTGTGTGATTCGCATTGTTTGCCGCATACGCATTTATCATCGGGCTGGCGGGCGGTGCACTTTGTTGCACGACTACCACTGCATGTGCGGAAGTGGCTAAATATTGGTCCTTCTCTTACTTAGGATCAACTTCCGCAAGGTAACGCCTGATTCCATTAAATGTATATATTATAATATATTAATTTCTTATATGTATAAATTAACATAGTATATTCACATATAACTACATTATAATACACTAAGAAAGGTGAGCTAAAACAGAACGGTACTCCGAGCGCGTTTAATTACAATTTAAACTTAATTAAGACCCTTGCAGGTGTTTTAAAGTGGGCTAATTATTTGCTCCGTGCCCGCCAATTACCAGGGGTACAGAGTTGATTGTGTAACAAGTTAGACGGAACAAACGCGACGGATAATTGTCAAATATTTACTGACAGAGTTGGGTCCGTTGTCGATTTTAGATACACTCCTAAATATTATATATATATATATATATATATATATGTGTGTGTATAACGGATACGGATATATATATATATATATATATATATATATATATATATATATATATATATCCGCTATCAAATAGATTTAGCCGTTGTAGTATATTTCAATTATTTATCAAAACTTTTATTTATTTATCAACAATTTTTTTGTTCACCGTTGAGGGGTAAAAAAGAAACAATTCATATAGTACAAGAGGCGGTTTTATAGTTCAATGCAATCTCTACCAGACAACCTTTGGATGGAGATGAGAGACATGAAGGAGAAGGCTGTTTAGGGTGTACGTACATACATCCATATTTACAAATATACTTATAGAAATACATTTACTACTACACACACATGATACAAGAAATACAAGATACAAGAATACTTACATAATATATACACTTATAGATATATATGTGTATATATATATATATATATATGTGTGTGTGTGTGTGTGTGTGCGCGTATGTATATGATTTTCACGTGATCGCTACTATACGCCAAATAAAGAAAGCTATTACAGTGCAACTTGATTTTTTTTTCTCACTACTGCCCAAATGGCATTTGCGGATTCCTTGGGTATGAGGTGCCAGGGCGTAATATGCCTAAACTAAGACCTCTTAAGTAAGGATCGAGGGGGCTTCCAGAGTAGCTTAGACCCGGGTCGCTACTTTTACTGTTTTACCAACTTGAATACGGATCGAAGATGAAGAATGTAGACTAAGTTGGTTTCACTCTGATCCTAGTGAAGCCGCAATTGTTTCAAACGCATCCAGATCTGAAAATGCCACACAGCAAATTCTCTTTTCAACCTTCACATAATCATTCATTCATTCTTTTTGCGTATCTATTCTTAACTTCATTCTTTGCGACAATTATAACTTAGGAGTATTCGAGACAAGAGCGCATCATTGCCTAACATCGCGAAAAAGAGGTTCAATGCTTCGCCCATAAAGGATAATAAAGCCTTAAAAGCTTTAAACATTATACGTAGACTATCTTGTTCAATTTCGATACATTATAAATCTTTTCGATACGCTCTACACGTATCGTTGGTAAACTTGGATATATCGTCCTTTTCGTATCCCGAGGATTTATCTTGTAAAGATATAATATTAGATATTGTGCTGCGTGAGGTGATAACCCAATGAACGGTCAGTGTTATTAGAAAACTAATATATAATGCAATGATCAAAAAGTAAGATACATATATCATCTTCAAAGTATCCCATATAATAAAACGCATTTTTGCCAACGCTTTTTCCAGTCTTCGAATCAGTCAGAATAATCTATTTCCGGTATAGCCCTCAAAACCTTCGTCGATTCAGTTTTTATATACATCCTAGTGATAAAAATGGTATCCCGCATCGACCTTTAGAGTTTGCTGAATAAAAAGAAGTCGCACGAAGCCAAATCAGGCGAATACGTTGGTCGCGGAATGATGTGAGTCGAATTTTTAACGCATTTTTCGAAAAAAAATTAGCGATTTTGCCACTAAACGAAACTTGATGCCAGATGATATTCCAACTAATAAACGCTTGGCGAATATTATAGACAGTCCTACCAACTTACAAAAAATGTACCTGAGTTCCTAATGCCCGGGAGGATTAAGTGACAACGTTACTTTATTTTTAATTACAGAGTATTACAAGAAGGTACATTCAGACTTTAAAAAAATCCTTTCAAACCTGCAATTTTTTAAAAAAAACTTTTTTTTTAAACTTCGTGAAAATTTAGTAAAGTGTTAGGTATATACTCGGGAAAGTTTTTGAAAAATTGCTTCTTTTAATCAATTTATGTTTGAGGCATCAAAAATGCCTTTTTGTTTAGATTTTTAATTAGATGCATTATACAGCAACGCGTGAATGAGTACACCTAGTTATTAAGTTTAAAGAAGAAAGAATATATATATATATATATATATATACATATATATATACATATATATATATATTGCTTGACTATATCTACAATTTTCATCATCTATGTATGTCGGAAGAAATAACATTAACCAAGTTTTAAAGAATTGTGCGCTAAGATAGCTTTGAAGTTATCATTAGTATAATTTCGGTGATGATATTTCCTCTTAAAGGCTATAAAGCCGTATGTTGAAAAGTGAGCTGTACATTCACGTTTTTCAAGCTATATTATATGATTGTTATTACATAAACTATATTAGATATCAATCTATCTATTACGTCAAATATATATATATATATATATATATATATATATATATATATATATATATATATGTGACGATCCAGTATATGTGATAAAGTTGGAACTTTTAACAGAACTCTTATCGTCAACCTTCATTATTATTATACCTGTATTATTCTTATGTACTTTATTTTTGACTAAGCTTCTCAATGTGTTATAGTCATGGAGAAGAATCAGGAAGATATTCCGCAACAACACATCTTTTAAAGTTTAACAATAAAGATTTATACACATACACTCTTATCAGATATATTCACATCACTGTCACATCATTGTCATCAAGGATTCTTGTCATTTAAATATTCATTCATTGAATAATAATTCATTTCCCTTAAATTTACCACTAATGTGCGTTTAAAATTTTTTTTCGTTTTGACGGTGGCAGTTGTGTAATTCGCATCGTTTGCCGCATACGCATTTATCAGCGGGCTGGCGGGCAGTGCACTTTGTTGCACGACTACCACTGCATGTGAGGAAGTGGCTAAATATTGATCCTTTTTTTACTTTTATATGATGTTCTAATAACATTTTGCAGAATTGTATTAAATAATATTTTTCCGTTTATTACAAATGAATTAGACACTTTTTGCAGTTGAAACTTTGGAACAGCCAGTTTTTCATAATGCCTTGTAAATACACTATGGACGTCTCCAATTTTTTTGGAATATATTACATGCGCTGGATACAATCATTCACACTTTGTTTATTAACTATATAGGATTGCCATTGCTCACAGACAAGTTTCTAGAAGATGGGCAACAGCTTCCTCTGCGTACCATAATACCACACTGCGATCGCCAATCCGCCTGTAAATCGTGGCGATTATAATATATTCCCCCATAGATATCTTTGGGGGGAGGCCTTATAGTGGGCGTCTGTGAGCTGATACAACGGTCGATCTCGTATAATAAACACGTCAACTGAATAAAGACTAATGGATGATGAAACTTATTTTGAACTCTTTGTCTTGAGTGATAAGATCGATATTCGTACTTTAATTATGTTGTAATAATACGATTTTCTTCTTTCCAGTTTACATTTATGATATAGAGTAATAAATTAAAAATGATTTACATAAATCCCTTTACCTATATCAAAGTAAGAAATGTTTATATAAAATTGTTATTACGATTTTGTATTGTCGTGTATTTTTAGTCGTACTTGACAGTACGACTAAAATCAATGCTGTTTGGAATTGGTCGGGAAATAGTTTCAGCGTGAATTCGACACTTTGATACGTTCACATAATTGAAAACTGTACCTATTTAT
Organism: Battus philenor; assembly: GCF_028537555.1. NCBI lineage: Eukaryota > Metazoa > Arthropoda > Insecta > Lepidoptera > Papilionidae > Battus > Battus philenor. The sequence continues at coordinate 13,399,790 of NW_027181676.1, read as the reverse complement.
ATAACACATCAGTCGATTCGACCCTCTACCGTTGTAGACCGGTGTGCATGTGACAATTTCAATTGAAGGTCTACTTTTCATACATATACAGGGTGATTACTATAATAACTTCAAAGGGGATGTGTAGCTCATTTATCAGCATAGTTTCAAATCTTCTACAACTATTTTTAAACACACTGTATAAACTGGCACTCTGGAATGTATTATTTTTTATTTTGGAATTGGAATGTATATTTTATTAATCGTAATTTTTAAGACGCTTTTTCTCACCTGTTAAGCTTGTACAAACTTGAAAAGTATCGGTAACCGTTATACGAATATATGTACATACGTTAACCATGTTATGTCAAAGAAACACGACGTTGTGGAGACACTTGCTTCCGGATAAAGTTTAAATTAAAATGTGTATAGACGATATAAAGAACGGATCAAATGAAAGCCTTCTCGTAATTACCTTTAGATAGTGAAATTCTCAAATAATTACCATACATTATATACATATATACACAATATACGTTTATATATATACAATATACATATAATATATTCATATAATATGCAGTTTTGTTGTTGAGGAAATCCTATGATTTCTTTTCTTTTTTAGTTAACAAATTTGTGCATATTTTGTGCTTTGTGCTTTACTTCCTTACTTCTACTTTAATATCCTTAATTAAGTCCTGTTTTCTCTACCAGAGTCCCTCATTTATTTTTTTAACGGTATATTTCTTTACCTACTTCTTACTTATCCGTTATTACAATTATATATCTAAATACGATCAAATTATTGGTATTAATATTACAGAACGTTTAGTATATTTCATAATGCTTACGGGTTACATACACTTATATATACATAACACGCAGTATACTTAATTTTCTATGTAAAACAATATTTTGCAAAAGCGATTGAAATAACTTAAATATAATCTTTAATATTTAAAGTAAGATATGTAAAAGAATGAATCAGAATAGACAATGATGAGATATAGTCAAAAAACCCAGAAATCTCGCTTAGCATGTCCCCTCGCAAACAACGTGGGATATTCCTATGAATTTGAGATTTGAATTTACATACGCTTTCGTAAATTCGATTTGAGAAGCATCTATATCCTTCGGAATACTGAGGTTGAATGCTCTTTTACTATTCATCGATACAACCCCGCCCGGCTTTAAACAGAGCCAGGATTTGTGAAACATTTATTCTATTACAATAAATTTTAATACTAGAATTACCTACGTTACACTCATAGTTATATAAGGCTTTTAACTATGTTTACTACAAATAAATACATTTAAAAACTTTTAAGTTAAACGGTTTTTTGATACCCATATTGTGGTGGTTGTGGAAAAATATGTACCTAGTCCGCCATATTGGAACGACGTCCATCTTGAATTTTAAATTTTGACATAATCATCGTGTTTTACTAGTGTAGCCCTTTCATTTGATACCTATATTGAAGGGGTTAAGAAAAAATATGTAATCCGCCAATTTGTATCGGCGGCCATCTTAGATTTATAATGTTATTGATTTTATTATATTGTATTGTCATCTAAATTAAATGTGTGTACCAAATTTCAAACCAATCTGACAACGGGAAGGTGCATAAATTTCAACTTCTAATTTTGACCCAAATAAATTCCGTACGGGTCGAACTAAATAAAACCGTTTAATATAAACGTACAAGTTTAAGACGATACTATTTGTAACATTGTTTTTGTAATGTAAAATAAATATCATAACATATGTGTAGAGTCAAAGGGGTAGAGAACTAAATAAGAAAAGGATCAATGTATAGCTACTTCCACCATGCATGTATGCATGTGTGTATACACGTAATGTATGCATTCATGGCGGAGAGCTATATATTGGTCCTTTTCTTACTTAGGATGGACTTCCTCAAAATAACGCCTAAATCCGTTAGGGTAGATAACTGTCTACTACCTACCTACATACCTGCTGTACTGGCTCAATTTTAAAAGCGTTTTAATATTCCTTACCGTTTTCTTTTTCTTCCCACGCCTTTTCTATCAACTTGTGATCGCCACTGAACATTTAGAATCCAACAGTGATATACTATGCACACTGCCAATTTAGATGAGAAATATTCTCTTTATTGTACACATTAATATATACATAGTTGCATGATAGTAAAGAAATATTACAATGGGCGATCTTAACACACAATACAATTTCTTATATACAACCTTAGTACAGGAATAGAAGAAAGATAAAATAAAAGTAAAGCAGAATAAAAATACACGTCTAGAATAAATCTATATTTTATAAAGAGAGGAACAGGTAAAATTTTGATACGTGGAAAAAACGCATTGCGTTAATGTTTGGTTTTATTAAATTATTTAATATAAAATACGTCATATAATTAGAGCTTATATATGCAACTGTGTAAAAAATGCTATATACTCCGCATATAATATGTCTAATTTATCAAATTATATTAATAAAAGTATTTTAAAAGGCAATAAAGCCTGCGAATGACTCTTTCATACTCTATTAAGGATATTGTAAAATTAAAAAAAGAACTCTAATTCCTTGTGGTCTTTTTCCAAATCACGCGTTTCGAATCATTATTTCTTTATGTTATCAGATTTCTGTAGCTCAATCTGATTGTAGTTCCAATCAAATCGTACTCCTTTTGTATTCTTGTCATGAAGTACACATGTGGTCACCGTAAAACGTATCTATGTGGATGAATACGCATATATTAACTTATATATTGCCGCCACACAGAATAAAATGATAAATCCGAAAATGCAACTTTTAAGAAGAGACGAAAAACTAAATATACATTATATCAAAAATTTTAACACGTAAAATTATAATCTTTGTATATTTTGAAAGCTGATTTACATCGAAAAATCTTTTTTATATTTATATTTAAATAAAACGTTTTATAAACCGTTGGTAGGTGTAAAGATAAATTAATAAATGCAGGTGAAATAATTTAATATCATAAAACACGAATAAAATATAATAAAAACGCGAAGGAAAATTATCACTTAAAAACACAATATGTAAGTATACTAATGGGTACTAAGTATATATATGTGTGTGTATATATATATATATATATATATATATATATATATATAACACATGATGACAAAATCATTACGAATATATATATATATATATATATTCGTAATGATTTTGTCAGCTTTCAAACATTCGCTTTGAATGCACAACGACACCTGATCATCCTAATATCGAGAGGGAGCACATTCCGGAGAAGAATACATTTTATTGTGAAAGAGTAGTCAGTAAAGTCAGTTAAACCGTCTTTTATTCTTTTTTTTTTACTTTATCTTGTTCATTTAGAGAAAACAAGATAACTCTGATATCTTCGCCATTTTAGCTATATAATTATGAAAAAGAAAAATTACAAAATTTATTGGAACAAGTAGATTGTAAATATATAAAAACAGGATGATAATGATAATAGCGATTATGTTTTTATTCGGTGTAGGAGGCTTTATTACACATATAGTATATGACTAACATTTCAGTACAGTTTCTATTCTCAGTTGGACGTGAATGTATTTTCTGTTCATTGCGCCATGTTTCCAATGAATGCGCAAACTATACAGCGGCCGGATATAGGCGGCCATAGGGGGCGGTGGGGTAGCGGCGGTCGGAAATAGACATCCCAGCGGTGTTCCAATTTTAAATATCTCTTTGTGACCCTTCACATGACGACATATAATCATTTTCAAACATTGTACCACCTATAAACGGTCGCGTGGTTACCCTATTCGATATATTTATATCTATACTGATTCAAATTTAAAAAGCCCACTCATATCACCCACATAGTTGGACAGATGACCTTGATTGAGTCGTTTAAAGTCAACTGATGGTCCAACTGGTCCTTTTAAAAAGGCCTATGTTGAACAATAAGCAAATTATATATATAAATAAAAAACACAATTATTTGATTATATTAACACTTTTTATACATTCTATGTGTAACGGCGAATTTAATACAGAAGGCATTCTCTACCAGTTAACCGTTTAGGCGGTGTAGAGATAAATTAAAAAAATTAGGTGAAACAAGTTAATGTCATAAAAAACGAAAATTAAAATAAATAAAATAAAATCAAATTGAGAAGGAAAATAGTCACATAAAAACATGTAAAGGTCGAAGATAGGTCCACGGGTTACGAAAACACTAGTTTTTGAAAAGAAAATTGTACAACGTAAACATTTAATAAACAGAAACAAAACAAATCTGCCAATAAATAAATTGTAAAAATATTTACACTTACTCTGAACCAGAAACAACAAGTATAAATTTATATGAAATCATTATTCTCTTTTTAAAATAACAATATATTACATTACAATCTCTTAAAAAGATTTTAAAAAATCTTGTACTGTTGTCGCTGTCAGGCTATGGAATGAGCTATCAGAACCAATTGTACATATATATATATATATATATATATATATATATATATATATATATATATATATATTTATATATATATTTTTATATATATATATATATATATATATATATATATATTGTTTTGCATACAGATAATGTTAACGTCACAACATGCGCGTGACAACACTGAACTGCGACTAAACAGGACCTGAAAAAGTTAAATATAAAAAACAATCAACCTTCACGATTTTATCGACAAGTTTTATTTCGACGTTGATTTATGGGAAATTCAATATATTTCCAGCGTCAACATATTGTATCCGTGTAAACTATATATGAAAACCAATTCTCAATTAGAACGTCACACGGTGCCAACGGAAGGACGAACTTATAAATACTAATTGGCAGGACTTTGCAACTGGTGCGAAGGCTGTATTCAGTTTCAACTTTACGTAACTCACTTCCGTTGCAAGTTGTGTTTGAACTACAATTCGCAGTTAGCAAACATTTAATAGTTTGTCACCGTTCAAAACGTAACTGCTATTTTGTATTTTATTATTATATAACATAAGATATGTTTTGCTTTGTTTACAATATATGTATTAGATGGCGTCTAAAGCTTTATGGTTCTGGATATTTAATGGAATGAGGTGTTACCTCGCGGAAGTCCATCCTAAGTAAGAAAAGGACCAATATTTAGCCACTTCCGCACATGCAGTGGTAGTGGTGCAATGAAATGCACCGCCCGCCAGCCCGCTGATAAATGCGTATGCGGCAAACAATGCGAATCACACAACCGCCACCACCAAATTACTCAACACGTGTTTCAACCCTCCACGGGGCATCTTCAGGAGTTATGTTACACCGATTAGTGCCAAACAGAGCCTCTATTGTTTGGCACCTTTTCTTATTTATGGTTCTGGATTGAAGACCACAGATCGTTAAGCGTAGAATATAACGTCACACAAGGTGGACAAAGGATTTTGTATAGGTCGTTGTAAGAAGCTATATGTAGTCCACTTCCAATTACTCCTATTGGGAATCTATGGGTAAGTCTAGTACAGCTGTGGACGTCTTACAGCTAAAATAATGATTCGAAATTTATTTATTCAAAAAAATAAAAGGTAATTGCAGTCAGTACATGAACTACCATTTGTTCGGAATTCCGAAGAGCCAGCTAGAAACTCAATAGTTGCTTTTTTTAAAAGTAAATTTAACAATGTTTAATGTATGCATATAATATCAACCATGTAAATGAGTCAACGAACCAAATTCTACACATTTCGGTTAACTGAAAACTCTTGAATGATATAATATGATTAATCTAATAATATACTTTTTATTTAATATTTAAAATTTCCATGTCACAATGTTAGTTACCGTACTCCTCCGAAACGGCTTGACCGATTTTTACCAAATTTTATATGCGTATTCAGTAGGTCCGAGAATCGGCTACTATCTATTTTCCATACCCCTAAGCGATAAGGGTTGTTCACCCTTAATTTTTTTTTAATTTTTACAAAATGTTTTGTTTTTATTTTTTTATAATGTGGCATTAAAAATATATACTAACCTAAATTTTCACCCCTTTAATAATTTTTTGCAAAACCATGTTTACGAGATCAGCTAGTTTTAGATATAAAACATAGAAAAGGAAAGTTATAAATATGTTGTGAAACTTTATTGTATAGTATTTGTTTACACGCATTATTTTTAATACATTAAGTTTATATACATTATAATATCAACCGAGTAAATGAGTCAACAATCCACATTGTACACATTTCGATTAACTAAAAACTCTTGAATGAAATACTAATATACTTTTAATTTTAGATATAAAACATTGTAAAGGAAAGTCTGAAATATGTTGTGAAACTTTAGTTTCGTAAATGCGTTCAGCCATGTGATAGCTTGACAGTTGCTCTTTCTAAATGCAAATGCTATGGTATTTTATAAATGAGGCTCTCTGAATACACCAATACCTCACTTTGCGTCGTGGTTACGTTCCAAAAAAACACAATTAGGATTTTCTATAGCAAACCATGTAAAGATCGAAGATCGGTTCCAGGGTCACGAAAATACTACTTTTTAAAAAGAAAATTGAACAAAGTAAACATTGAAAAACAAAAATAATATAACTCTGCCAATAAATAAATTAGAATAATATTTACCCTTTTTTGTAACCAGAAACAACACGCAAGCACAACACACTACATTACAACATACTAATTTACGTGATTTACGTAATTGAAACTGAACTCTAAAATTAGCAAAACAAAGTGAAAATAAAACTGTATTAAAATTGCGTTGATTTTTAGTTAGAAAGGAAATCCCCGAGTTTTGATGGCATGGCGCAATCAGAAACAAAAGTGTTACCATCATTTGAAGAAAAAATTAAAGACTCGAACCCAAAACAACGCAACCTCGAGAATCTAACGACGCACATTGGAAATTAGTACTAATTAAGCAGCGACGCAACTTCGAAAAAAACGCAAAACGAAACGACGCAAAGCGAGGTATTGGTATATAACTATTGTGTCTAATGGTGTGAAAATTATAATTTTCACTGATTTAGAATTAAAAGTAATATATTTAAAATTACTGTCCTAGAAACGCGAATAAAAATTATAAAAAGGAATGTCGTAAATATTCCTTGCTTTATCTTATAAAAGTCAAAGAATTGTACTCCGGGGAGTGTGATATAAAACGCTTGTCGCCTCTAGCGGAAGATTGCGTTCCAACTATGGGCTCACGTTTTTCTTCTTTCTTTTATCGTTACGTAGACTTTATTTCTGCCGCATTTGTCTCTTTGTTCTGTTGATTTATATGCTTCGGTCGCATTCGCTAAAATTTCTTCCTTAATCTTATACCTTTTTGTTAGATGGAGTTTCACTTTGTTTTATAACATATTAACTATATTTATTTTCTAATATCTTTAACGTTATTTATCTTCTTTTTTATCATTTATCAGACGTTCACTGATGGACATGAACCTCTCATGTAGATTTCCAATATTTAATCTAAATATTATGGGCGTAGCCGCTTGTCCAATTACGTTACTATAAAATAAATACGTTGATAAAAATAAAATCTTTATCTAAGAATGTTCTAGAAATTTTAAATAAAATCTGAAAATCATTAGTAGTAAGTAATGAAATATTTAATTGACTGTCAAATGTACTTTATTTCGACATAAAAATAGTAAAACTATATTGTGAACTAACTAAAAAACTCGACAAGAAATAAACGATTTTACAAATAAATAGCGGTGATATCAACTTAAAATGGCCGCTATTAGCTTTAATGCAACGTTGAAAGCTATAATTATAGCAGAAGTTTTTAACGGTTGTAATTTTTTTAATTGTTGCTAGAGATATCATTTCTTTATACAGATAATATATTTAATTTAACTGATTATGAATACAGAGTTTTAACCCTTAATAGCCTGATTTACGAAAGTATTTTTTTTATATTACTATGTTTGCTTGAGGGTCTAGATGAAGAGAAAAATAGATTTTTTTTTAATTTCGTTGGAAAGAATATTATTAATTGGAAAGAATATTATGCAACAGTAAAATACGTACAGCCAACCTATAAAATAAACTAATAGTAATGTGAACATTCGATTTAAAAGATTGGTATCAAAATTGAAACTCTAGGCTATTAAGGGTTAACAAATAATTTCAACGCAATGAATATACTTTGAAAACATAAGTTAGTTAACGACGAATTGAGAATGAACAACTAAAGGGTTAATAAGATTGTAAAGTGCAGTGGTATCCCTGTGGTAAGGGCTGTGACTTGCGATCACAGGTCGCGTGTTCGGTTACCGCGAAACAATCTTATATATAATCCACGCTTTTTTCATTAATAATATGGGATTGCCACTGCCCACAGTCAAGTTTTCACAGGATAGGCAGCAGCGTCCTCTGCGTACCATAATACCACATACTGCGATCGCCAATCCCCATGTCAAGTTTGACAGTTCTGGTATACCCCCCCCCCCCCCCCACATAGAAATCTTCGGTAGAAGCCTATGCGCATGCGTTTTTGGGATGAAACGACGAAGATGACGAAGTAATTGCACAAAATGGCGCTCAAATTTGACACATGTGACACAGTATGTCCCGCTACATTAATTATTTCAACATTTAATGGCCCGTTAAAATAATATACAGCGTGATTAAATTTAGAACACCAATATAGTTTAAAATGAGTGGATGTATAATTGTTAGCAAAAAGCTTTTACATATATTTCTAATCAACCTGTTGTATAAAGTGATTACTAAATATTTAATGGAATCAGGCGTTACCTTGCGAAAGTCCATCCTAAGTAAGAGAAGGACCAATATTTAGCCACTTCCGCACATGCTATGCAGCATACGCATTTGTCAGCGCGCTGGCGATCGGTGCACTTTGTTGCACGACTACCACTGCATGTGCGGAAGTGGCTAAATATTGGTCCTTTTCTTACAAAGTGATCACTCTTGTTAACGTTATATTAATTTATTTACTATTATAATTTGACTGGACAATAAATTCTGGCAGTACAAAATTCGCAGAGACAGATAGTAAAAAATAATTATTTTTAATATTTAGTAATACGAATATTTGAAAGGCTTTTTCTTGTTATATAATCATATGGTTATTTTTATTTCCGAAACCAATAATTTTTTGATACAGTAAACCATATATTGATCGGCAATATATGGGCTATACATTCACCCATTTAAAATTTTTACACCTATATATAATCATCCTGTATAGACTGGAACAAAAAACGTAATCACACTTTTATGATCGGTCGTTGAAACGATTTTATGCAAATGCTTATCTCATAGCTATCGGTACAAAAGTAGACTAAAAAAAAAACATCTCCTTTATTTTTCTAATATAATAATCATCATCCTGTCTCTGTATGTTTTAAGAACAATGTAAAATCATTAATTTACTACTCAACGAACAGCACTGGCGACTGAGTCAGGCTAAATCATTCAATTTAAGGCTTTAATTATTAATTCTTATATTTATTGACGCGTGTACTTAACTATCGGAGCTGATACCGTCAAAATATAACCTAAAAGTACGCATAAATTGAGTAAATGTACCAATGTACAAGTCATCATCGTCATTTCATCATTCATCACCCCCCTTTCCGCCATTGTTATGCAAAAGGACCTTTGGTTGAAGAGGATGATCAGATATTATTCTCTACGAAATCAAATCAGAAATGAGGAGATTCGTACATGAATGGCTTTCCCTCAGCAGATTCACAAAACTGGTCGCGCACAACCAACTAGTACAGCGTAAGATGTCCACGCACAAGGTGGATAAACGATTTTATTGAAGTCGAAAGAATCTGGATCCAGGTTGCTTTCAACCGTGCCTGTTGGAATATACAAGTACTACGACGAAGTAACTAAAAATAGATTTTGTATGCAGTGAAGTTAAGACCAAGGGATATATTAACGAAATATCTCTACATGCTGCTGTAGAAATTAAAGCTATCAAGAGCGATTATCAGCTCATTTCTGAAACAAGCGTTCAGAACAGCATTAATAGTTTCAAAATTAAAAACGATCAAAGTAATGTCAATGCATTACAAAGACTATTGTAGCCTGTTACGCGGGGCGTCAGCCCCGAGAACCGTTCTCAACTTCTATCACTATAATGCGATTAACCTGACACCCGCACGCTGATTTTATATGATGCTGAAAGGCTACATCTTTATCAAATGACTTTATTTTAAAGATCTTGATTATTGAACAATTGACGAGCAAACTTCGATTCGAGCATAGCAAGAGCAGTCATCGTGTCGATCTTTGTCTCTTTGTCGGCTGATATTTAATAATGAAGCTGTAAAGTTAATTTACAATTTTGAATTGCTTATAAAGTGAAACACATTAAAGCACTCTATTAAAACTGTATAACGTTCTAACGCGGACAAGTTGACATCTGAATAACTAGCCGCCGGCTGGATGACAAAGAACAAGTTATGTACAACAAGATGGCGGCCGACGTGACGACAACATGGCCGCCGGAACCAGCGCGCCGGAAGTTTATTGTATTCACGGCGCTTAGGTAAGCTTAACTTGTAAAGGTTTTTTTGTAAAACTCGTGTCACATGTATGCATGTTTAAACTACAATTTATAACTACCCTCTGAAGGCTACGTTGGTTTGAATATGAAAATGAAACTTTCGGTTTAAAGTTTACAACTCAACGGTTATATCTAATATATAAAATTCTCGTGTCACGGTGTTCGAACTTGAACTCCTCTGAAACGGCTTGACTGATTTTTACCAAATTTAATATGCGTATTCAGTAGGTCTGAGAATCGGCTACTATCTATTTTCTATACCCCTAAGTGAAAAAGGTTGTTCACACTTAAAAAAAAATTTTTATTTTTTTTTACGAAATTTTTTGTTTTTATTTTTTTATGATACAGCATACAAGAATACATACAACCATAAATTTTCACCCCTCTACGATCAACCCTTATTTTTTATTTGTAAATTAAAATATCAATTTTTTTTGCAAAACAACGTCTCCGGGATCAGCTAGTTTATAAATAATAATCTACGGAACGGCAACAACAAATTTAAACTTTATACACACGTAATACACTTAACTATAATGTTTTTTCATATCAAAAGCTTTTACGATATTTCATATACTTTCCACTGTATTGGAATATATATATATACTCTGTACAGTGCGCTGTCTGCTCGTTTTTTGGATGTCCGTTTGCCAGTCGACAAATGTCTCCTTTAACCTTTTTTATTTCATCCCGTCGCTTGTTAGTCTGTGACGCGTTGACTAAACGTTTTAGGGGGAGTCCAGTTATTTAAAAGCTATCTTCCTTCCTGGTTTTCCCAAGAGTTTGAAGTCGAAGATTATGTTTAATGAAATCTTTACATATGTCTGCTTTGATTTGCTGTCTAATAGTATTTTATACAGCCTGATTGAATATAAATATAAAACTAAGTATTTGTCAGGAAAAGGTTAAGGCTTTTACAACTACTAAGTAAGGATTAATAATAGTTGTGTTAATATTTGATGTCTTCAAAGCCAAATATTGTATCTTCATGAAGTGGTGAAGAATAAAGGTGAACACAGTTCTTACGTAAATTCGTGGAGAATATCTCCTCTTTAAGAGATTTTGTTTAGGCTATCGGGGAATCCCCACCCCCCACAAATTAAACAAAACGAAACTCTACACAGGGATGCCCAAAATGTTTATTTGAATCGAGTAAAAATTGAGTAGTGTTTTTATAAATGAATTCCGTCGATTTCGAAGATTTACTATAATGTTTTTTGTATACATTTGTGTTTACATTGATATATCTTAACAAGGAAAATAAAAAAAATGTTGAAATCATTAGTCTTGATATATCTACAGTTGAAGAACAAAAAAACCATGCGTTGTTGTTGACTGGCTTAATGCATACATACATTATCGTCAATTCAGCCATAGGACCATAATTATACACGAGAATCCCTGATAGATATGCAATGAGATCGGTTGAAAGATGTGTGAATCCATCGTCTTCATATTCGGGTCGTCTTTCTGTTTCTAGTCCAGAACATCAAGGTTCCTTTCATCTGTTCTAGATGTATACAAATATCAATATTAAATCTAAGTTGATTTTTAAAATCTTTGGTCGCTCAATACATGACTACCAAAATAAAGGAGCCCATTAGTGCCTGCCGGACGCAAACACCGTCTATTTACTTTGAAGATAACCATTCACCGGCCCCCCTTCTCCCAACCCCCCTCTACGTACTTTGCCCCCCGCCATTAATTATGCAGATGTGTCTCCGGACAGTAATTACCTTTTAACTGCCGACAACTTACAGCTTACCAGTGTCGTGTTACGAATATTTTCATGTTTGTTTTTAAATTTTACCTAATGGCGACCTAGGAAGCTAGTGCTCTATTTCTACTCTGGAATATTCTTTTCAATCCTCACACTCCTTCTTATCTCAAATCTAGATTAGCATTGTTCCATGTTACACATGAAAAATCATTGAGATTAAAAATACCGGCGCATTTTACATCGTTCGTGGTCATGTCTTCTGCCATACAGGCCGTTCGGTTGTGATAAAAATAAAGATAAAACTCGTTTATTCAAAATAGGAACATTTAACAAAACTCTCATTATCTATTTATTTTTTGACCTATTTCATTTTTGAATCTACACTGAAGTGTTATCTGTGGAGAAGAAGCAGGAAGAAACTCCACAACATATCCACAAGTTTAACACAGATTTATACATATATACTATATCAGATGTAGCCTAAATGAAATCAAAATAATCAGGCGACATCATTACCAAGGATTCTTACCATTTGAATATATGTTTATTGAATAAGAAAAGAACCAACATTTAGCCACTTCCGCACATGCGGCGGTAGTCGTGCAACAAAGTGCACCGCCCGCCAGCCCGCTGATAAATGCATATGCGGCCAACAATGAGAATTACACAACTGCCACCGTTTATTCACTCAACTCGTGTTTCACGTCTCCACGGGGCATCCTCAGGAGTAATGAATGAAAAGCAAAGTGATGAAAAGCAATAATGTTTTGCGTAATTTTATTAAATAATCTGAATCTGTTTATTGCAAATGAATTAGAGAGTTTTTGCAATCTAGACTTTGATACAGTTACCTTTTCAAAGTGTAAATACACTATGATCGTAAATACATTAGGTGGGACATAAGACCGCCCATTCTACTTTTCTTTACTATTATACAACTATGTATGTTTTATTTTATGATGTATTATGACTTAAAAATCCTTTACTGTTTTTTTCAACAAACCTATGTGAATTCCATATGCAGTAAAACCAGTTAAAAGATAAATAAGTCTTCGTGTCCTTTTACTTGAAAGAAGGTCCCAAAATGCAGCAAAGATATAGATGTGATGGATGGATAGTCTCCCATTGCAAGACCAAAGCTTTCCCCAAAGATCGCCATTTTCTGCGACCCTGTGTCTTCCGTTGACTTAGTAGGGGAGTCAACCCTTACCGCATGTACCGATATCAATCGCAAATAATTTGATACTCATTATTGCATACGTTTCTATAAATTAAAAGTACAATTGTCTGTCTTATAATTCAAGGCAGCTAGAAAGGAAATAGAAGAAGCATAAGTTACGGGTAGTATACTTGTAACATACAAATATATATATAAAATATTGTACATAATTATTTTGTGATGTATTGCGTAATTAAAAATGTAATTAGTGATAATGAAAGCAATTTAAAATGTTAAAAACCATTATATTAACGTTGACAATGGGTGTTTCCTAGACCGGAACTCGTTATGAGGAAGCCGCCCGCCCTAGGACTTTCGGCGGCGCCGGTTTCGTCCTCGGGGCACATCATAATGATATCCATTGTGAAATATATCCATTGATATAACTTCGTCAATTAGTCGTTATTTGTGAGACGAAGTTGATGTTTTTTTTTTATTTTCATAAAATAATATCTTTGTTTATTTGTTGGCCGGTAATATGACATGATCACGATATAATGCTACAAAATATTTTGAACTATATCCTCTTGATAGGATTGACGCCCTTTTTACGATTATCGGAATACGATATACTCCGCTTTCAACTGATCCAGCCTATATCGTATAACAAGGGTGGCCATGCTCTTTGATAGTTCGAGACATTGTTCAAAATTTGAAATTTTTTGCGAGCCGCTATTTGATACGCATTTAAAACACACAAACGATTATTTATTTTTTTACAAAAACGACATTCATTTAAATTATATGACAAAAGCACACGTATATGACAGCACTAATAATGCTTGACATGCTGGTTAGTTAATTATGATCGGTGTTTGGATTTCGCTAATTTTATGATGGAATAACAATAATAATTATTCACACCAGTAATTTGTTTCGATTTTCCTGCAGCTGACATAGTTTATATAAATTTCAATATTTCAATAATTCGACAATAAATCGGAGCCAAAAATAATTGTTCAAAGAGCTGCACGTGGCTTCGAGCTGCAGTTTGGCCACCCCAGTTACATAGCATGATTGATTTTAGGTAAAAAATAAATGATGTATGGCGTGAATATACATGACAAATATTAGCAAAAAACCTTTAATTATTTAAACATTTTTTTTTAAATCACCCTGTATAAATTGACCATTTCGAAATTCTGAACTCGACTGTCCATTAACGTCTGGTGTAGTCTACAGGAATAGATCATTATCGTCTTATTCATATCAGCCTCTCGTTGCCAATTGCTTGATTTAGTCCCCCCCCCCCCCCCCATATATCAGAAAGATAATAAATAATAATTAATTTTAAAATGTAGTGATTCGAATTTTAAAAACGCTTTTTTCTTCTTTATTATCATTACGTTATTTAATGTATTTATAAAATGTACTATGAAACAATTGTTATAATTTTTAATTTTAATATGTATTGAACTATGAATCAATTGTTATGATTTTTAATTTTAATATGTAGTGATTCGAATTTTAAAAATCTTCTGTATTATCATTATGTTTTTTAATGCATTTATAAATTGTACTATGAATCAATTGTTATAATTTTTATTTTTAATATGTAGTGATTCGAATTTTAAAAACGTTTTTTTCTTCTGTATTATCATTATGTTATTTATTGTATTTACAAAGTGTACTATGTATCAATTGTTAGCAATTTAAAGTTTTGACACATATCGAGTTACAATATAGCACACGTAGATTTAAAACATTAAAATAGATTGCTTATAAATTCTTTTCCATTTACCATTTATAGGTAACTTAACTATATATCAAACTATAATAAATTGTAGTTTACAAGATATGTAGTGAAAAGGTTGTTCTGTGTATGCTTGAAATATATTCGAAACCTCCTACCTATATCACAGGACGTTTCGTATCATCCCAAGCGGGAAATTGCCTGTTTTATATTCGTATCACGTTACATTTGACAGCTTTATTATCTGTGCTGTATTATGCTATACGATACTGCAGACTGTAACATTTATTTTTATTATTTCCATTCAATAAAAATTAATTAGTAATAATATTACCATGTCAGACGTAAGACGCCATAGAAAGTATCTTTTGGCTCCTGTTTTTGAAGATCTCTGGTTCCCCCTTTATTATATACAAGGACTTTTTGTGTATAATGGATTCTATTCGGTTTCAAACATTACATTTTCGTTTCTTTCATTCACAATTCTTACACACATCGCCTCTTGTTCTTCGCCACCATGTTTAGTTTTACAATTTTTCGTTTTTAATTTTACATTTTTATTCGTATCTCTATTTATATTCGTATCTCTATTTTAGCTTAACCTTTTGGCTTTACATTTACTTTACTTTCATGTTTCTTACCTATTTTCGTTTTTATTTATGTTTTCTTTTATTATTTTGTGGTAAAATTTTAAAAATACATGTCGCTGTATTTTATCTTCTATTAGGTACGCGTGGGATCCGCTATCTTTTTCTCAACCTCCACTTCACACAACCTTTGTCCTACGAATACAGGACATGTCGTTATTGCGTGCACAACGATCTGGTCCACACCTGGATCACAGGGACACGGGAAACTCTCCCTGAGGTTAGATATAAGCGTCCCCAAAAGGATCGCCATAGAAGGCATATGCCTCCCGCCAAAGATCGCCACGATGCTGGTCTGTTTTTTCTTTTTTTTAAGTACTAGAATAATTCCAGCTATTCCTATTAATGATAATAATTGTACCGCGAAATGAATAAGTCACGTATTTACAATATGCTCGATTTTTTTACGGCCCCCGCTATCTGGGATCTCTCGTTTCACCCTTATTTATTTGGGAACAGGGTTTTTCATTTCCTCAAATTTTTTTTTACATTATATTTTATTTTCTTTCTTGTCTTCCATGCTTCACATTGTCTTTTTTTCTACTTTCTCTCATTACGCAATTCAATCTTTCTTTTCCTTCTATTCAGTTCCTCTCATCCATCCTCAATAACTGCGGTTTTGCAGTGTATTATTTACAATGTTTTACTGATTTTTATTTATTATGTTTCCTAAAGTTATTTTTATCACAACTTTATATCACAATTTATTTAAGTTGATATTAAGTTGATATCACGATGCTAGCCTTGCGCTGCCTCGCTTAACTATATTGAGGTTCGTGGTTGCCACTCGAGAACCTATGTGCCCCAACAGCCGTCAGTTGCACAAGCGATGTGCTCCGCCCCGAGCTATGTCAGTCATCTTGATTTTTCTTCAGATCGCAGCGAAACTCCAAGCATAGCCCTCTCCATTGCTGCACTGGGTGACCTTGGGGCTTCTTATAAGGCCCATAAGTTGATATATTAATGTTAAATATAATCGAAATAAAAATGTAAATGTAATGGTTTCGTTTTCAATTTAAGTTCCGTAACCATGACAGGGCCACAAAATGGCGGACAATAAACAAGATGGCTACCGGGTAAAGCCGCGAAAATGATTGCACAGCTGTCATAACTTATGGCCGTTATTACGGCTGTCGTGTCGAGTATTTATTGTGCGTTGTAAATTTTTATTACTTTATCATATGTTTCGTAAGCAGAGAGCGGGAATAGGCAAAATTATTAAACTGTTGTTTTTTTTTTCATTTTAACCACAACTGTCATACTGCCGGCGTACTTGTTTATTTTTAACTGAGGATACAAACAAATATAATTACAATGTCGTATTTCATAAAATATTCATTCATTCGTAAAATTTCATAAAATTAAATATTCACCATTAAAACCATAGTTATTACCAATCAATGAGTAAATAAAACTACTTTTTCAGATCTTTATTGTGTTTTTAAAAAGTGAGTAAACAACATTTTACTTATTTATTTAAGGACACTATCGTCTATAGGCACAAGCAACAACAGAAGCGTCTCATGAAATCCAAATCTTTAATTAACTCGGACAATATAAAATAACATTTAGTTTATACTAAGATCTAAAAAAAATTATTAGTTCTAGTATTACTGAAATTAATGGCAAGAAACTAAACTACTGTTTCCGCTTCAGCTTGTGACTTGAGCTAGCGTTCGGAAAAATCGGGACGCTCTGTAGATTTATGCAAGCAATCTGTTCCGGACGTCGGGTTAATGTGGCCGAAGCTGTAAACACCGCAATTGATATTTTATGTGTATGGCAACACATAATATTGCGCTCTAAGTTTAAATGGGAGATACTAGTACTTTTTTATCTGGTTATTGAGAATATTTATTAAAATTAATTAAATAAAATTTAATTATTTAATTAATTTTAAAATTAATTAAACATTAAAATTAATTAAATATTTATTAAAATAGAAATTAAAATACATAAAAATGAATAAACAGAGTTATTGGTTATAGGAGTAAAAGCTTTAAAGGTATGAATGTATAGATCATTTGCTGTTAATTAATATATGTTATTAAATACCCAAAGCCACAGATGGCGGGACACGGCAAAGCTGTCAGACGAGAGATGGACTAAAAGGGTGACACTATGAAAAGGCCCTTGGGGAAAACGTCAAAGGGGAAGACCGCTTACGAGATGGAAAGACGATTAGCCAAACGGCAGGTCCGAGCTGGAGACAAATAGAACAACTCAGAGAAACCTGGACTTCTTTGGAGGAGGCATTCACTCCCGTAGAGGTTCTTGTAGATTAAAGAAAGAAGCTAGTAAAATATTTATTATTATTAATATATAGTATTCCCTATCCAAAAATCAATGGTCTCAAAAATAATAAATATCGTAATGAAAGTGCATTTTCGGATTACTACATATTAAAATTAATTATTGTTTAATATTTGTCCTTGCAGACTTTTTCTATAAACTGTTATCAAATAAAATGTTTAAGTATACAGGATGATTAGTGGAAAAGCTTTAAATGAGTAACATGCATTTAAATGCATGCCATTAACGTATGGTGTACACATTCAAAAACAATGTTATTAAAAATAATTAATAAAATAATGATAAGGTAGTAAGAAAAAGTTTTTTCAAAATTCGTATTACTAAATATTAAAATCATTTATTGTTCTACTGCTAGAAGTTTTTGGACATTCCAATAGAAGAAATAAATTAATATAACATCCCACCTATTCAAAATATGTTTATTGAAGTAGGTTTCATTATGCTATCAACAGCTCGGGAAGCTGATTTCCTGAAAAGAGCCGGCCAGAAAGTCGACAGTCACTGTTATGAATAAAATTAAACAATATACATTATAATATCAACCATGTAAATAACTCAACAAACAAATTTAGGTACAGTTTTAAATGATACATGAGCTGTATATTCACGTTTCTAAACCTATAACCAATCACCCTGTATAAGTTTTTCATACTAAATAATAAATAATCGTTTAGAACAAGTAAATAATAATAAGTCTGCGTAAATGTAACAAGTCATTTACCGCCATTTCTGACAGTTGCCGCCATGTCCCGCCGCCATCTTGTCGCGTCTCGATAAAGCCGGCGTCGGCAGACAACCCTCCATCCGTTCGTTGACAGTCGATTGTTTGCCGTGCCAACTCGACGCGCTTTGTCTGCGGAACCGATACTCTGTTAGGTTGATAATGGAACTCACTGGAACAAAGGATGACCTGAAATGGACAGAGTCGTATATTGTTATAATATTATAAAATTATAACAAAAAAGATTTATACATATAATGTGCGGCAATGTCAGCTAAGAAATAGGTCGTTATTGGACCTTTTTTTTTGTTTCGGTGGGGGAAATCTTCCGGTATTCAAGATGCTCTGCCTCTGGGGGGAGGACAGGGTTATGTGGGATTCCTACCACTAAAACGCCCCCCGTAGGTCGCCCTCTGCGCTAAACGGGGGACCGCGGTATCTCCCGGTCAGGGATCGCCACGCGGTCTTCCCTCGCGCCGTGCTATTTTTCGATAGCCCGTCCCGGGGTATGCGTGTATACGCTACCCCCGAAACTCTCGTGGTGCTATCACGATGGATCGAGACCACGTCGAACCATCGTCCGCCTCAGAGTCGCCGAAAGGTCGTTATTGGACCTGGACCAAGTCGAGGTTGGACTTCCTTGGACGCCATTGAGTCGGAATTATAATGGAGTATGATCGACAATTGACATCCCAAAACGTTGCACACTATGGACAGACTTCTTTGCTAAGATCTTCGGAAGACAATAGATACCTACCTCTTCCTGCTGATCCTATTGCAAATCCTGGGCGAAGACCTATCAAGCAGTACATGTCCTGCAGCAAAAGTGATGATGATCTTGTCTATACGGACTAATAATACACAGCGCGTTGTTTGTTAGACTAACCCTCCTCTGAGCTGTCAAACTCGTGGGAATTTTCAACTGCATATTGGGCAGGTCAAAAAAAAAAAATAAACACTACTCGAGTTATTTATTAACAAAATTATAACCTCACTTTTTTTATAATATAATGAAACAAAAATATTGTCACAACAAACCTAAAAGATATGAATTTAAAATTTTGTAAACCTATATATGTATATAAGAAAAGGACCAATATTTAGCAACTTCCGCACATGCAGTGGTAGTCGTACAACAAAGTGCAACGCCCGTCAGCCCGCTGATAAATGCGCATGCGGCAAACAATGCGAATTACACAACTGCCACCGTTAAATCACTTAACACGTATTTCACCCCTCCACGAGGCATCTTCAAGAGTTATGTTACATACATCAGCTGGCGGGCGATGCACTTTGTTACACGAGTGCAGACAGCATGTGCGAAAGGGCTAAATGTTGGTCCTTTTCTTACTTAGGATGGACTTCCGCAAAATAGCGCCTGATTCCATTAACTAACTATATATGTATATTTAAAATATATAAAATACCTAAAAAAAATATTATTTTATTATATAAAACCTCATTAGTAAATACCGGTCAATGTTTTACGGATATTTGAATCAAATAAATGACGTTTTGTTGTAAATAAATGTAACGTTCCATTTTATTTAATGCTATGAACTGTAATAGGTGCAAATACGCAAGAGCAGTGGCAGAAAACTATGATTTGCGATCATAGGTCGCAGATTCGATTCACAGAATAAAACCTTATCTAATTAACACTCTGTGCATTAATTATATAGGATTGCCACAGTACACAAACAAACTCAAAACAGTTTCCAGATTATAGGCAGCAGCTTTCTCTGCGTACCATAATACCATACTGCAATCGCCAACCCACCCGAAAATCGTGGCGATTATAGTATATCCCCATAGACGTCTTTGGGGGAGTCCTGTTCCATGCAGTGGGCTCATGAGCTGAAATGACGACCAATCTGCGTATAATATATGCTCCAAAAAATGAATAATTATATATCATTGAAATTGTGTTTCTGTCTTTCTGGACTTTGAAGATCAGCCTACTATCGTCTTCACATCCTTTTATACTGATTTCTAATCATACTATATATCTTGATACCTTTAGATCTGTATATATAATACGTATCGATGTCTTTATCGTTATAAAGCTTATATTTTTGTAAATTCATTTATATTAATATCTGAATATATGCATTCAGATCTCGGCTCTGTTAATTAAGAGTAATCAACACCGCGCCGCTTGCAATTATTCCCCGAAAATTACAACTTAAAATGGCTGATGTCGGATGCAACCGACAAACGAATCTGCCCTGAAATTCTGCTATAAATAGAGCTGCCGGGCATGTTATAATGAAGTCTATTATATGCATATATCTGGTATACCTTCCACTTTTGTACATATAACATATAACGTCTAAAACCAAGTATCCATTCACAGTTGCAATTTTTTATATCTTCTAATATATAAAATTCTCGTGTCACGGTGTTCGAACTTGAACTCCTCTGAAACGGCTTGACTGATTTTTACCAAATTTAATATGCGTATTCAGTAGGTCTGAGAATCGGCTACTATCTATTTTCTATACCCCTAAGTGATAAAGGTTGTTCACACTTAAAAAAAAAAAATTTGTTTTTATTTTTTTATGATACAGCATACAAGAATACATACAACCATAAATTTTCACCCCTCTACCATCAACCCTTATTTTTTATTTGTAAATTAAAATATCAATTTTTTTTTGCAAAACTACGTTTGCGGGATCAGCTAGTATGGTTATAAAAAATCTCCTCTAAAGTGGTAGCCCATAATTACACCTCCGTTCTTGTTCCACATAGGTGCTATTTACATTTAATAGACTGTAGCATTACATGAGGGAGTAATTCCGAAAAGAAACACGCAGAACGATGAAATGAACAAGCACGTTTATTGACTCTAATTACACACAAAAATACAATAAGTATTAACTCTAATGAATAAAGACTAACTATGTTACGTGGTACCGTGTCCGAGAGAGAGTGCCTTTTTTTTATGACCCCCGCTATTGGGGGCCTCTCGTACCCCTATTTATGGTGGGACAGGGACTTTATTTGCAATTTATTTTTTCACATAGTTTTTTATTTTCTTTCTCTTCTTTCGTACATCGACACAGTCATGTTCGGTGGAATTCACGGGCAATGCAAGACCATTGTGACGATCTTTGGCTTTGGATCAACAAAATAGCTTTTAATTTGAAAATGTTTGCTCTTTTTCTCACCAACCACAATAACGATTCATGTAATAATTAAATCTATAAAATCAAGCTTATTATCTATCAACGTTATTTCATTTTTTATTTACTCATAAATCACTTTTTTTAATATAATGTATTTGTTCTAAACTAGTAGGATGCGTGAATAATTAATAAAAAAAAACTTGTTTAAAATAAATAACACGTACTCAGTTCTTTATTAAGTAAGAAAAGACCCATATTTAGCCACTTCACTTCTTGATAAATTTATAAGCGGGCTGGCGGGCGGTGCATTTCATTGCACGACTACCACTGCATGTGCGGAAGTGGCTAAATATTGGTACTTTTCTTACTTAAGATGGACTTCCGCAAGGTAACGCCTGATTCCATTAAACAGTTCTTTATTCTCAAGATAGAACAGCTAACACAATAAAACCCAAGCGCTTTTGACAGTTGGTAGCACAGATAAAATAACGTATCGCCT
Organism: Battus philenor; assembly: GCF_028537555.1. Taxonomy (NCBI): domain Eukaryota; kingdom Metazoa; phylum Arthropoda; class Insecta; order Lepidoptera; family Papilionidae; genus Battus; species Battus philenor. The sequence goes on along the minus strand of NW_027181676.1, from coordinate 13,377,339 downwards.
TGTAAATGGTATTAGGCGCTGCAACAGTGTTTTAAATGTATTTCATAGATTCCGGTCTATCCAAAAACTTTCACTAAAGACAGTGACGTCACAATTTTGTTTATTTATACGTGATTAATTAAATTTAAACTGTCGCAGTATTATTATTAAATAAATTTACGTGTAACAAAGTAATCAAAAGTTTATAAATTATGAATAGGATCTTCTATTAGGTAATTTTGAGGAAATTGTTAGAAAAGGCTTATGATATTTTACACAACCTTTAGTCAGCGGAGACTCTGCTTGAAAATACAGTTTATTAAATAATTAAAGTCTTTAATTTGTGCTATAATATCGAAGGCTATCACATGAGGGATTAATATTTAAGATTTTTTTTAATTTATCATTTCAGCCTATAGACACCCCCTGCTAGGCATAGAACTCTTCCAAAAATCTTTAGGGGGATATACCATAATCGCCATGCTTGATAGGCAGGTTGACGATTGTAATGTGGTATTATAGTACACAGAAAACACTGCTGCCTATCCTCTGGAAATATGTTTGTGAACAGTAGCAATCCTATATTTTATAATTAATGCACAAAGTATGAATTACATAAGATTGTATACCAGGATTGCATAATCGAACCTACGATCGTAAGTTTCAAGTTTTACCACTAGTCCACCATTACCCTTGCAACCATACATACGTTAAATAAATAATCATACAATAAATACGTGCATATTACGTTACATACATAAATCATGCGTGCATATGTATCAGCTTGTAATAAAATCTCTTTTGTGAAACTATTTATATTTGGCTGGTTTGATGACATTAAAAACGTTGTATTAAAAAAAAACGAAGTTAGTATAATGTAGTTTCGAGCTATATGTCATTTGGTTTTATTTTATTCAAAACAAGTGAATCTAATAATAAAATTTGATATATTTTAAAATTATTTCTTACATGAGCGTAAAAAACAAAACGAAAAGTGCGAAAGGATTTTTAAAGTTTACGGAATGCAGTGTCATAGTTACAAAGTTGGTTTAGGCGTTTTCAATTTGAAAATTGAGATGCCAACTTGTTCGTGTCAACTAGATACGAACAAAATGGCCGCCATTTTTTTTAAAATATAGAATTAAGATCGTCATATCCATAGTCAAGACGTAGATGAAGAATTAAAAAAAAAAAACAGCTTTTTGAACTGGCCAGTTCTAAAACAATTTTAATATTAAGTTACAAAGGTATTTATAATCTTCAGACATTAATGCGATTAATATGAGTGGGTGGAGGGAGGGGTAAGTATGTAAGGAAATGGAGTTATGACACGCCGTAAATAATTCCCCTGACATCTTTAATTACGCGGCCGCCGCGAGACTCTCTGCGCGGTGACGAATCATGGTCGCCGCTTTACGAACGATTAACCCTCTAACCTCGTCGCTTGGGGGTGGATTAGGGTCACCATGTTTCATCATTTTGTGGGACAAATGGTTTTTTATTTAATACTTTAATATATATTTTTAACAACACAAAATACCAACTGCATTATATATTACGTCATCGTTTTCACGATACAACATCCACTGTCATCATTATACATTGTTAAATATAATTTAAAAAGAGCAACTGTTGAGTTTCTTGCTTCTTCTCAACATATAAGCGTTCCGAGTCGGTAGTGGCTTGTTGCTTACAATGTTCGAATAATCCACGTCTCAAAATTACATGTGAATGCTAACTTAAATAAAGATATTTTGAATTTGAATTTTATGACAATAGCGCTGTTCGAAATGACAGCGTTTACACACATGTGGAAACCTTGTGAAAGCAGAGCGAAGTGAGGATCTCCTCACTTTAAGAGATTATCCGCGGAAATCCAGACGAAATGGAGGACCTTATCGTCCAGTGATGCCTCCGGCCCTCTCTCCTCCCCATTTCCACCTCTCCGGCCCATTCCCTCCCCGCAAGCGACGCCGGGTCGTCGCAACAAGTGGCGCCCGGCGGGCGCATACCGTCGCCGCCACGGTGCTCGATTTACATAAATGTTTGTGGATCATTGCCTTAACGAGGGCCACGTCTTGTTCAGCATTCGATTATTTCAGACGTGTTAAACATTTGAATAAATTTCACCACCGATCCGACATTTAAATTTAGGTGTGTTAAGCGATCGTGGAGTGCGTTATAACTCAAGATTTTCGTACGAGATCGAATCAGGAATGAGATCCAAAGAATAATTGAACTAATTAATTACACCGTCAGATTTTTTTTTTAAATTTGCACAATTTATTAAAGGCTAAATTTTCAGGGATCAAAAATATGAAAGATGTTATTAAATAAATCGATCCTCAGAAATTACATGGTGAATAATAATCCGAAAGCTCTTTCTGAGAAAAACCCTATAGAGATAGATATAAATTACCTCTATTTCTAATGGCTAATCATGTGCATTTCATTAATATTCCATATAAAATATGAAAGTAAATTACGTTTTGTTGTACCTTATTTACTACTTGTTTTATATATTATAACAACAGTGTATTCTGTACTGTTTGATTTACTTTTTGTTGTACGTTTTAAAATTAGAATCGGAGTCTTTATATATGATTATGTTTACGGTTTTAGTAAAAATATGAAAATTTAATATTCGATTCCCCGTAGACAGGATTGTCATTTATATTTTATTTATAAGTCGTCATAATGTTTTCTTTATAAAACTTATCTATAAAACGATCTTTAGCTCTCAACAGCTCTCTTTTTACTACTATATTGTATTGTAACCCGTAAAAATGAGAAATAAACTTGACGTTCTATACTAGAATTTGACCCATGGCTTGATTAGATATGTTATGGTAATATAGGTAAGTAAATAAACATAAACAAAGTAAACAAAAATAAACCAAAACATTGACAGATAAGTATAAAGTTATTAAAGATATATACCGTAAAAAAAATTGAGGGATTCTATTAGAAGAGAAAATAGGACTTAATAAAGTATGTAAACATTTAAGTATGTAAGTTAAACACAAAGCACAAAATGCAGATAGGTTTTATAAACAGTTAATTTAAATAATATATATTTATATATATATATATATATATATATATATATATATATATATATATATATATATATAATACTCTACGGTTTTCCTAGGCGTCACAATCGATTCCAAACTTCAATGGAGGCCTCACGTCAAGTCTCTTGCTGTCAGGCTTAGTGCTGCAGCTTAAGTGGTAAGAAAGATAGATTGCTGCCTTGATATTGATACTGCTATAATGTATTTTAGTAACAACTATACTGTATTTTAATAACAACTACTGTAGAAACATCTACAGCATTATATCCAATAGGTTGATGCTTTGGGGCAGAGGTGCGGATATTTAAAATGTATTTGTTTTGTAAACGAAAGCCATCTGAGCTATTTACGGCTTAAAGCCGCAAATCTCCTTCAGAAAGCGATTCAAAGAGGTCAATAATCTTACTGTGGACTATGAACATATTTATGATGGTATTTTGTATCTTAACAATAATTATAATAAATTCATAAGGAACCGTGAAAGACTGACTGTACCAAAGTTTCGACTGCAATAAGTTTCTAGTTCATTTGTAATAAACGGTATCAGATTTTTTAATAAAATTCCGCAAAATATTGGACTGTCATTTACAAAATTCAAAACGCACTTTACGAGAAAACTCACGAAAAAAGAATAATATTTAATAAGCGAATATCTCATAGTGATGTCGCTTGATTATTTTGATTTCAGTTAGGTTAGGTTATATCTGATAAAGTTGTATATACAAATCTTCGTTGTCAAACTATATAAACATGTGTTATCAAACAGAGTAGAGTCAAAAATTAAATTGATTTAAAAAAAATAAGTTTACGATATGACTTATGTTAAAAATTGCAAAGTTGAATAAATTAATTTTATTGATGTGTTGTCTACATGTGTAATTGTAACTGAGCTTTTTCGATATAAAATAATTAAATATGGAATATTTCTATTTCAGAACGAGACCAAATCATCCAGGAGCTGTAGTGGAGATCAGCGAGAATCCTCTCGACGCAAGCAAAGTAAGTCAAACCATATTATACCTCCTACAGACTTTTCAAAACTACATACAGCGTCTACCGTCGACCTTAAGGTCCCACGACCACGATCCCACGGGTTCCACCTTGTTAACAGAGTCGTTTGTCCACCTGGACTAATAGGTGAAACATCCTACGCTACCCTTACTGGTCTATGATCCTCACTTTGACACGAAGCATATGTTATCTGTAGAAAAACGCTGACGGCTGCAATACAGTTTAGAACTAATATATATACTATATATAGGGGCACCAGTTTATTTTTATTTCTTGCATTTATCATGTTGTCATCACGATTTTTATGTAAGAATTTAAAATATGGCACATATATAATATAATACTAAACCTTGTTAACATTTAGTTAAATAACTAAATCTATGATAATGAAAACTCGCTTGTCCTTTAAAATAAGACCTTGACTACATATATTTATATATAATGAATATATTAGGGGGACCGGAAAGTAATGTCGTTTCTGTCGACATATTTTACAGAAAAACCGATTGAGTTTTGCCATTCCTGCATTAAAAATTTATATACAAGATGGCAAAGGTTGTTGATAACGAAGGTGAATATATCGAAATAAAAATTTGTTAAAAATGTAGAAGCGTGAATTTAAGTTAATAAAGTTACATTGCTTTCCGGTCCCCCCAATACATAGTAGAATTACGTAATATAATTTTTAATTACAGAAATAAGTTTTCCTATTTTTTTTATGTTTCGACTTTAAAAGATAGTTTCGGTGCGAATATCCGAACGTCGTCTTTATGTGCCAAGCGCAAGCAATTTCATTAACGGGTCGCTCTCGAACGAGTTTCATTTTCCCGACTTTTTTCGTTTCTTTTTAAGTTCCGCCATGTTCAATTTTCCTCTAGCTCTAAACATAGTTTGCGTCCTTGAAAGATGTCTTTGTTGAAAGATGAACATTTGTCTTTTTTGAAAGATGAAAGATGATTTGTTCATGAATTTTAAATGTCAAATCTTTGTGGGTCATTTTATATTCTTACTTTTTCTTGTGATGTTTTGAGTCAACATTTTTAGATAGCGGTTATATCATAAATCGAAATTCGAAAATCGAATCATAGACCTGAGATAAGCAATCTTCTCGTTCTATGTTTTTTGCGTTGCATTTTTTCCTTTTTTTGAAATAAAATTTTAAATTGTGTCGGAATTTTTCATGAGATTCGTTTTTTTTATCAAGAAAAAAAAAACTAATAGCGAATAAATCGAAACAAAATTTATCTTATGATAATGTTAGCTTTTTAATGTCATTACAACCAGGCACAGACATATTTTACAGCCAAAGAGATTTTATTACGAGTTTATACATACATTATTTGCTAAAAGCCTTTCCTCTGACTAATATTTGCTTGTCATTGAACATTATTAGACCAAAAAAGTAACATATGTAGTCAAAACAAATGATGTACAAAAGGCCGCCTTATCGCAAAATGCGATGTCTCCCAGGCAATCATTAGATGGATTTAATAATAAATAAAATACTGTTGTTGAAAATAGGTGTATAAACATAATACATTCATACAAAATTCTTATACAGTTCGTATAAAATTATACAGGCATACAATACAATTAAATATATCTTTATTTACACGTACTTTTGAGTCGTCAGTTATTTTAACATTATACGGAACGCCGATCTGCTGAAAAGAGCAGGCCTGAAACTCGACAGTTGCTCTTTTAAAATAAAATGTATGAAAGGCAAACGAATCAACAAAGCAAGTTCTACACATTTCAATCAACTAAAAACTCTATAGTAAAATTTATTTTATTATCAACACTTTATTTTGGATTTGAAATTAAGAGAAGGAAGATTTAAATATCTTCTGGTATTTTAATATAATCGTATATGCGTACACTCATGCAAGAATTTAACTTTTTTAAGATGAAATTTATTCGCATTGAATTTATTTTTATTTTTTGTATTTATCATGTGTATATCTATATCTAATATATAAAATTCTCGTGTCACGGTGTTCGAACTTGAACTCTTTCGAAACGGCTTGACAGATTTTTACCAAATTTTACATGCGTATTCAGTATGTCTGAGAATCGGCTACTATCTATTTTCCATACCCCTAAGTGATAAGGGTGGTCCACCCCTAAATTTTATTTTTAATTTTTAGACAATTTTTTTTATTTTATTATGATACAGCATACAAAAATACATACAAACCTAAATTTTCACCCCTCTACGATCAACCCTTATCTTACATTTGTTAATTAAAAACTTTAATTTTTTTTTGCAAAACAACGTTTGCGGGATCAGCTAGTATATACATAATAACATATTGTAATATACAAAATATTACATTGTATTAGATTAACTGTAACACAAAGTTATTGGATGCCTTTCGCAGCTGCTGATAGCGTTTGAAACGGGTCTGATAGTGGTATGGGACCTCCGCGCTCGCAGCGTGGAGTGGCGCGGTGCCCTGGGCACAGGAGGTGCAGCCGATGTGCGAGCAGCCGCCTGGCAGCACGACGGCAAGCTGATGACCGCGCACGCGGACGGCGGCCTCGCCACTTGGACCACTCGAGCACCTAGACCCTCGTCGCTCTCCTACCCCCACGGTAAACATCTACCACCATCACCGTGTGAGCCTATAGACGGTTTCCTTTTTTATTCGCAAGTCTTGTTGCTCTCGGAACGTATGATCAGACTAGCCATACCTAACGTACGACTATAAAAGGCAAATAATACGTATACTACCTGTAATTAAACGGTTTTATTTAGTTCGACCCGTACGGAATTTGTTTATTTGGGTCAAAATTAGAAATTGAAATTTAAGCACCTTCCCGTTGTCAGATTGATCCGGAATTTGGTACACACATTTAATTTAGATGACAATACAATATAATAAAATCAATAACATTATAAATCTAAGATGGCCGCCGATACAAAATGGCGGAATACATATTTTTCCTTAACCCCCTCAATATGGGTATCAAATGAAAGGGCTACACTAGTAAAACACGATGATTATGTCAAAATTTAAAATTCAAGATGGACGCCGTTCCAATATGGCGGACTAGGTGCATATTTTTCCACAACCACAATATGGGTATCAAAAAACCGTTTAACTTAAAAGTTTTTTAAATGTATTTATGTAGTGTTGTCAGTGATATTGCTATAACAACGTCATCGCACAAGTCTACAACACTGCGCCTTGCATTGTTTCTGGTGATGTAAATGCTGCTAGCCCGGGGGCTTTTTTACCTACGAGTATATCGTAATGGAGTCAGCGAACTTAATAAAATTTAGTGGCTTGATCCTTTGCCAGTTGAAAGATGACGATCGAACGAAAGTAACTGTACCACTTGAGAAGGTAGCGAGGAGTTCACTGCTATCGAAGGTGGAATGCAGTCCATTCCTCGGATCGCCCTCGCTGTACGCGGAGATAGAACACACATCGTTAATGTGTTTGTGTGCTATGTATCATGGGTCGAATGGTATTTGAAGTGAGATCTACGGTTGAATGACAGGCGGGTGTGGCGTGTGGAACGGATTGGACATATCTGATCTTGATAGTGGGTCGGAGGGTAAACCGAGGTGCGTTCGCTTCGAGGGAATATGGATGTGTTGAGGCTGATTGAAAGTAGATTTTTGAGGACGCCTGAAAAAATTTCTAGACTGCTGAAGATAGAGATTACAACAACGGTAGCGATAAGAGTAAATCGCTTTTGGAGAGTATCGTAAAAAATAGCTTGCATTTTTTAGGGCCCGAGACGACAGACAAATATTATAATTATATTCTTACACTACACTATTTGTGAATATAAAACCGGAATGGTAAAAATGTTTTTTATATAATTTTTCTTTTTTTAATAATTTCAGCAAAAGCGAACAAAGACGGTAAATTGGAGCCATGCAAACCCATAGACAGATTGGAATGGAAAACATCGAGATCAGGGTGAGTTGATTCATTTTAAAATATTCATATTTTACTTTTGTGGGATACTTTCCAAAGCTTGAGGTAGTAACAACACGAAGTCCAAATTGGTAGTGTGTATTCATTCGTGCTTCGCCTGTAATCGACGTAAATGAACAATTTAATTTGTAATTATTGTTTATTATTTATTTAATTTAATGTTACCCGTACACTTTGAAATGTTAAGCAACAAATATTTTTTCTGTCAATAACATATGGTAGAAAAGCCTTCAGGAGTTGATAATAAACATAAGTAAGAAAAGGACCAATATTTAGCCACTTTGACGTGATGTGTTGAGTGATTTGACGGTGGCAGTTGTGTAATTCGCATTGTTTGCCGCATACGCATTTATCAGCGGGCTGGCGGGCGGTGCACTTTGTTGCATGACTACAACTGCATGTGCGGAAATGGCTAAATATTGGTCCTTTTCCTACTTAGGATGGACTTCCTCTTGAGGAAGTCCATCCTAAGTAAGAAAAGGAAAAAAGTTACCTTGGTAACGCCTATAATAATAAACCTGTAATAATAAACATAATTTATTTTCATCTACAAGTCAGTCGATAAATGTACACTGCAAGGCATAGATTTATCCCAAAGGCCGCCTTGATGAATGGTCTCCTATTGCTCTCTTCCATCAACTTCTTGCGAACTATGCTTCGAGCTACGTCGAACTATATTCAGTATATTATTGCTTTTCATCAAACACAAAAGACAAATACGGGGAACTTGTTTTGATACGATTGACTAGAATCAAACTAATAGAATGTCTTGAAGGGTATACCGGAAAAAGACAATTCCTACTGTTTTTAGGACTGAAAAAAGCGTTAGTAAATATGCGTTTTATCAAACGGAAATTACTTTGGAAGGAATGAAATTGATTTGTGAAGAATAAATAAATAATTTACATTTTACAAACAAATTCAGCTTACTTTTTGATCACTGTATTATATCTATAATATTTATTTATGTTTTTATAATATACTACTGCCAACTTTACTCTTAAATGATCTTGATTCATTAGGAACAGTGGTATCCCAGGTTGCGGGTTCTATATATGATATAATCTTATAAAATTCACACTCTGTGCATTAATTATATAGGATTGCCGCTGTTCAGAAACAATTTTCTTGCAGTAAGAAAAGGACCAATATTTAGCCACTTCCGCACATGCAGTGGTAGTCGTGCAATAAAGTGCACCGCCCGCCAGCCCGCTGATAAATGCGTATGCGGCAAACAACGCGAATCACACAACCGCCACCGCCAAATCACTCAACACGTGTTTCACCCCTCCACGGGGCATCTTCAGGAGTTATGTTACACCGATTAGTGCCAAACACAGAGTCTCTGTCTCTGACACTGCATGTGCGGATGTGGCTAAATATTTGTCCTTTTCTTATTTAGGGTGGACTTCCGCGAGGTAACGCCTGATTCAATTAAATTTTCTTGCAGCAACGATCTCTACGTAGCATAATACGATCGCCAATTCGTGCCAAGCGTGGCGACTATTGTATATTTACACATAAATATCTTTTGGGAAGGCCTATACCTTGCATTAAAGGTTTATGGGATATATAACGATCTTAATTCTAAATAAAATGTTATAATAAAACGTAATTGTTTCAGAGAGAGCTTGGTGATCTTCTCCGGGGGCCTGCCGACCGACAAGGCGGGCCGCACACACAGTATCACAGTCCTCAACGGAAAGAGTACAACCGTGCTAGAGATGGAGCACAGCGTTGTGGACTTTGTGACCCTTTGCGAAAGTCCACATGCAGCCGGTGAGCCTTTTTAACTGTTTAATATACATACATAATAAACAAAGCTTAAGTTAGAGGAAGTTAGGTGTTTTTATACACTGTTCGTTAAATATACTTAATATTACCTTATATGTATTTACTTTTAACATTTCGTGCCTCACTACCAAACTATTAATATATAATAAATCGATATCTAAATGGCTTAAATGTAGTAAAGGTGTCCCATAGTTAGATTGTTTATTGAAATATAAGTGACCACCAGTTTTTTATAAAGTGACCAGCAGTTCTTTACAAAGTGATCTACAGATTTTTATAGTGACCGCTTATTTTTTATAAAGTAAACACCAGTTTTTTTATAAAGTGACCATCAATTCTTTACAAAATGACCACCTGTTTTTATTAAGTGATCACCAATTTTTTATAAAGTGACCACCTGTTTTAAAATGTGACCACCTTTTTTATAAAGTGACCACCTGTTTTTTATAAAGTGACCAGCTGTTTTTTATAAACTGACCACCTGTTTTAAAATGTGACCACCTTTTTTATAAAGTGACCAACGGTTTTTATAAAGTGACCACCTGTTTTTTATAAAGTGACCACCTATTTTTATTAAGTGATCACCAATTTTTATAAAGTGACCACCTGTTTTTTTATAAAGTGACCACTAGTTTTTTTATAAAGTGACCACCTGTTTTTTATAAAGTGACCATCTGTTTTTATAAAGTGACTGCTTGTTTTATTTGTAAAATGACCACTATGAAACTATGTTGAAATGCGTCTGGCAAATAACTTATAACAACAGTTTCCAAGGACAGATTATTATCATTATAATTGTATTAGTCGAAAATTGTCCAATGCTTTGCATAGACCTCAAAGGCTAGGGACAGATAATAAATAATAATTAGAAACAGAATGTAATAATTCGAATTTTAAACAAACTTTTTTTCCTGGGGTATTATCAATACGATATTATTTCTGAAACCTTTGATTTTTGGATATGGTATACCATACAATAATTGACAGTGAATAGGCTATATATTTACCATTTTATAGCTTTCACACCTATAACCAATCTGAATGATCTAAAGAGAGAGGGGGGCAACGAAGGTATGTTCTTCATGATTAGGACTGACACGTGGCTATATTCTATGTTCCAGATTATCAAGAGCCTTACGCGATCGTGGTCCTTCTCCAGAACGACCTGGTGGTGATCGACCTGCTGTCACCAGGATATCCGTGCTTCGAGAACCCTTACCCCATGGATATTCACGAGTCTCCCGTCACCTGCTGTTCTTACTTCGCCGACTGTCCCTCTGATTTGGTAACTGACTATAGCTTTCTTTGATGCTCGGCTGTAAAAATGGAAAGAGACATACTCTTCTATAGTAATATTCCTGAAGCGATCTTACATTTATTCTCTAAAAAATTCATAAGTGATATTAATTAAAGATTAAACAATATTCATTTATGTATGCATACATTTAAATTTATTATATAATAGCTGTGCCCGCGGTTTCGTCCGCGTGGAATTTAACAAAGAAAATAATTAGATTGTTTAGTTTTTTTTTTCGCCCCAAAAAATGTTTATGTAACAGAAATAGCCTAAGTTACTAATTATTACATCAGCTACTTGCCGCTATAAGTGCCGTAAAAATCGGTCCAGCCATTTCAAAGATTAACCGGAACAAACAGAAAGATAGACTGACCAAAATTTGTAATTTTTTTATACATATATATACCGTACGTATATTCATAAATATAGTAAAAAGCTGTTATTCTAATATTACAAACAGGCCCATTGATTTTATTTATTTGTATAGACTCTTTATCTCTTTCTCTCTCTCTTTCTATATTTAACGTCAAAAAAAGATACAATTCATCGCATGTTACACAAGGAAGTTTTGTAATTTATTTGATTTTTAATCAATCAGGACCTTTTTTTAAAGGAAATTTGTAATCAATAGTTAAAACATAAGACAATTATTATTCTCTTTTGAAGTAAGTGGTAATTAGCTCGAAGGCTTTTACAGTTTCTTTTGAACTGCGTTCACGGAGTGGAGGGGTCCGTGAACTTAAAATAAGACAATTACACTCAAAATGATGCAGAATTTGATTAAATCATTTTACGTATCATTTTCAGATTCCCGCATTCTATTCCGTGGGACGACAGGGCAATAAGAAGGCGAGCTTTAGCGAAAAGCTGTGGCCGATCAACGGTGGAGAGTGGGCACCTGCCTCGTGTTCCTACAGTGAGATCATACTTACCGGGTCAGTCTAGCTATTTCTATTACTTATTATTACACATTACTTCGTTTATTAACATTAGGTAACTTCTTCTCTTTCTATATCTCCTTTTCAGCTGAATGACGCCCACTACTAGGTATAGCCTCTCCCGAAAATCGCCACGATGACCAGTCTTCTGATGCCTACATCCAGCGACTTCCTGTCACCTTAACTATGTGATCTATCCACCTACCAGCCCTATCCATATAACTTTTTATTACACTAAACATTACGTAAGCATGCTTGGTAAGAGAAGGACCAATATTTAGTGATAGTCGTGCAACAAAGTGCACCGCCCGCCAGCCCGCTGATAAATGCGCATGCGGCAACTGCCACCGTTAAATCACTCAACACGTGTTTTACCCCTCCACGGGGTATCTTCAAAAGTTATGTTACACCGATTAGTGCCAAACACTAATCAATGTAACATACGTCGGCTGGCGGGCGGTGCACTTTATTGCACGACTATCACTGCATGTGCGGAAGTGACTAAATATTGATCCTTTTCTTACTTAGGATGGTCTTCCGCAAAATAACGCCTGATTTCATTAAATAGACATAGTAATTGTAATGTAGCCTCATATATGTATGTATGTATGTGTTTGTATGAATTTGTATGGAAGATAAATAATAATGACTAATCAAGTTTCACTCTTCCAGGCACGCGGACGGCAGCGTGAAGTTCTGGGACGCAAGCGCTGGAACTCTACAGGTCCTGTATAAGTTGAAATGTTCCAAGGGTAAGTTTTTTAAAGTGTTTTGTTCAGCGTGTTGTTAATTAGATCTGGTCGAGTTTTTTTGCTGGAATTCTACTTAATTACTGTCATTATCATCATTTGAGATGATATACACTCCACTTCAAAATATAGGCCTCCGTAGATCGCCACGACGACTTGTCGTGTCCTGCCGGCATCATCACTTCCCGCGATCTATATGTCTTCGGTCCACCCAGCCCAGACGAGGACCTCGACATCACAACTACAAACTAAAATTATAGCATACTACTGAAATTATCAAATCTATATATCAGATCTAAACGGAAAATATCTAAATTCATAAAAAATTAAAATTAAAAATTATTTTAAGTTTGGAGAATCGATTTAAAATCGATTATGCACTTCGCGAATTTATTTATAAATAATGATATATTAAACTAAACATCAAACATCGCTTTCACGATCATGATTTATCCAAAGATGGAATTGGAAAATAAATAGATATACAAACGTGATCTCTTACTATTGACTCTACATTATTGGTAAACTCACAGTTGCCAACGAACAAATAACAGACAAAACCTTAAGGATTAAAAAGTTGAAGTGGAATAAGGCAGGCTGCACATATGGCGCGTAGAAATGAGGACCGCTGAAGCCTTCAGGCTCTAGATTAGGAACCACGGACTAGCAAGCACAACATAGGACGTTTACCCTTAGCTATGTACTGGATGTGGGCTGCTTCCAACATGTCCAGCAGTGAACATCGTACTGTTGAAATGATGATGATGACATCCTCCTACATCCCCTTCATCAGGCCACTTCCAAAGATTGCCAAGGTCACCAGTTTAGAGCTGCCAGCATCCAGGAATTTCCTGTAACCTTGGCTATGTCGTCGTTCCACCCAGCGTGGAACCAACTCATACCAAGTCTTCCGCCTCTTGGTCGCGAATCCAGAAATATTTGGCACCAACGACACTCTGTTACACTAGCAATGGTCCCTGCACACTGCGACTTTAGATGAGCAATTCTTGAAGCTACATCGATGATCTACTATTCCTTCCTTGAAGTGCCTCTCCAACTAGTGGAGGTTGGCTATCAGCTTCCTGCTCTCTTCCTTATTTTTGGTTCTGCGTAATAGCTCAGCAGCGCTGGCGATTCCGGTCCACTCTCTAATGATACGATGATCTACGATAGCAGTGTACAATTATTCAATAATGTTTTTCAGTGTTCGAACGTCGCGGCGGATGGGAGGAGGAGGGAGCTCTGAGCATCCACCAGGTGTCGCTGTGCGCTGAGTCGAGACGGTTGAGCGTGGCTCTACCACACGGTCACGTCGTTCTCTTCAAGTTCAGGAAGGCGGAAGTCACCGCTGAGACGCATGTAAGTCGAACAACGTACTATCCCGGCCTATCTTCACTCGTATTAAAATAAAAACGGTCTTGCATAACAAATATTATGGAAACGATTAAATGGATTTAAAAAAATAAAAAGTAAAATTTAAAAAGACGTTTCGTAATCTGTCATGGCGCCCGATTAACCGGCGAAATATAAAAGCAGTCGTCGATCTGGATCACAAGCTAATCTATTGTGCTATTTAATTTGGTCACATAACATTCTCAGATGCCTTTCTAAAAGATTAGTTTGTTTATGATATAACAAATTCCACATTTGAATCTTGTTTACATTTAACTAAACCCAATAATATCACGATGCCACTTGGTAGTAAATATAAGATGGAACTATGTGGCCATTTGCAAATCTAACCTATATTTATTTATGCTGTGGATACAAGAAAAAATAAATGATCAATTTTTTATTGTTTCTTCATTACACCTAATATGGAAAAGAAAAATTGACGCGTTATAAATATAAAGATAAGTATTTTCCAAGGATCTCCGCCTTACGCTGCCAACAACCTTTAGTAAGTCGTTGATCCATCTAGTGGAAGGTTTGCTCAAGATAGTTTAGAATATTACAACTTTATAATGTATATATTATATATATATATATATTAATTATGTTCAAACAACGATAAATATGTTAAAGTATGAAAATTAATTTAAGGATTTTATGTAATAAATAAAAAATTGAAAACAAAAAACTGAAGTATAAAATCATGTTTAATTTCACAATTTTCAAATTCATTACATTCATGTATTCATTTACATGCATTCTTAACTGTGAATGTAAACATTACAAGTAGTAATCTATCAAAGGCTGTTCCAAACACTGATCTGTTAAAAAGAGCTGGCCAGATATAACAGTTGCTCTGTTATACATTACTAGCTGATCCCGCAAACGTTGTTTTACAAAAAAAAAATAAAGTTTTTACTTAACAATTAAAAATAAGAGTTGATCGTAGAGAGACCAAAATTTAGTGTTGTATGTATTTTTATATGCCGCATCATAAAAAAATAAAAACAAAAATTTTTGTCTAAAAAATAGAAAAAATATTTTAAGGGTGGACAACCCTTATCACTAAGGGGTATGGAAAATAGATAGTAACCGATTCTCAGACCTATTGAATATTCATACAAAATTTGGTAAAAATCGGTCAAGCCGTTTCGGAGGAGTACGGTAACTAACATTGTGACATGGATGACATATTAGATAATATTAACTATGTAAATGAGTCACAAAACTAAGTTCCACACGTTTCGAAGCATAAATATATCATAATAACTTGGATTAAATGTGGCACTTACTGTGAAAGAAAAGAAGAATAAAAGAACTTCACTTAAACTTTAAAATCAATTCTTAAGAAATTGTCGTTCACATTTTTTTATTTTTTTTTAATTTTGAAAAAAAAATATTACTTCTCCCAGGTAATAGAGATCCCGATAATAACTGACGCGTTGGAGGAGGAGGCTTCGCCGGAACCCGAAGGCAGTCGCTCTGCCTCTTTCAGCCGCGGCGGTGACAGCGGCGAGGGAGAGGGAAGGAAGGTAACCTCGAAATTATTTATTTATTTAAAACTTTTTATTGTGCACGCTAGAAAATATACATAATAGGAAAATAATATAACGGGCGGTCTTATTACACAAGGTAATTTCTTACAGACAACCATAGTATTGAAACAGTTGAGAGATAAGTAGCGGATAGATAAAACATACAAATATTTTCTTATTGTAAATACAATATCGTACATAATAATACGGCAGACAGAGATATAGATAAAAATTTAAAAATATGTAATTTTGGTATATATACCGTATATAAATTAAACGCGTGGAGCAAAAAGCCACCCGCTGCAAACACTCACAACACTGTATGCGCTTATCACACGGCACCAGCGATAACATCACCTGCGACACTTTGCACAGGACATCGCGTCATTCATAATAGAACAAAACACTACTTATCACACGACATCACTCATTGTTAAGGCCACCCGCTCCCTAACCGCGAACAGCGTGAGCAAACCGAGGTAGGATCCGGATCCATCCTTGGCTCGCCTGTGATCCACGCTGCCGTCCCAAGCCGCATACACAACATTAACACTACACAGCTCTACTCGGGTAGAGCGGTTTACTACGTACTACGTCATCGTATAACTGGAACGCGTCTGTCCAGCTTCTGTTTCATTTTTAAGTTCACGGACCCTTCCGCTTCGTCAACTCGGTTCTGATGAAGCTGTAAAATCCCCCGCGCTAACATCATCAACTTCAACCGAAACCGATTAGTAGTAAAAAGTTGTTATTTTAATATTATAAACAGACAATCCAATTTTACTTATTTGTATAGATAATAATATACTTTTAATTTAAGATTTCAAACTAAAAGGTTAGTTTAAGAAATTTTGTTGAATTTATTTTATATGCGTACAGTCAGACTCATGAAGGATTTATTATCTGTAGTCGGGCGTGTGGGCTGGTGGGGCCCTAAAAGTGCGCGGAGGCAGCGGAACGGGCGGGACACGACGTGCTGCAGGCTTCCAGGCGGCGCTGGTGGCGTTACAGCACGGCCCACCACACCCCATCACCACACTCACCATCAACTCTTCTTATGGACTGTGAGTATATACACTATTATACAGGAAAGATATTAGAATATTATCTCTATCTCTCTTCTCTGTCCTACTTTTTGAAGACCGATCCTGGACGTAAATTCGTCAAAATCAAGGCTATATAATATACCAAGATCCCAGTGGTCATCTGTTCTGCACGCTATTTGGCCTGACCACAACCAACATGTAATTTCGCTGAGCAATGTCAATTATTTTCTTTTGACTACGAATCTCCTCATATCTGATACTCTACTATCTCTATCTCATAAACAAACCCCGGGCATAGTTAAGTCTATGGGGGGGAGGCTATGTCCAACAGTGGACGTAGTTAAAGTTATAATAATAAAAGTTCAAAAATACTTGACAAAGATTTTTAAATTAAATTTTTGAGGTTATGTTTATATGCTCTGCAACTAAATTTCTGATTGTCGTTGATTTATGGGACAATTTAAGAGATGATACACCGTATTCAAGTGAAGGATAAATTAAAAAATACACAGAGCTAATTAACACAATTTATTCATTTAAATATAAATTCCTGCTATGCATCGTATTTTAATTTCCTCTCTATGCAGTCGAATAAAAACTATTAAAATAAAAAGGATAAAGGAAAATAAAATCTTGCTAAATCATAAAGACTATTTATTTTTATAACTTATCCACGTGTACAGCAATTTTAATAGCTAAATTAAACATGCTTATTACAGCCTTCTCTATGTTGTTTAAAATTTGTATCTCCTTTGTAGGAAACTTTGTAAGTTTTTAGAATAAGCTCAGGAGTGATGACTTTGTATAAGGCAATGCGTGGGGTACAACCTGCGGTTCTCGTATCAAATGCGACTTTACTAAGTATTATTTATCGTTGAACTTTTCACAATGTTACCATTAATTAAAAAAAAAACATTTTGAATTTGAAATTGACTCCTGATTATAATGTATCCAGGATGGCATGGGGTGGCGAGCGAGGCGTGGTAGTGGTGGACATGTTCCGTCGCTGCGTGGTGGCGGCGCTTCCACCACACGCGCTCTACCTCTCCGAGCCCACCACGAGACCGCACGACCGCCAGCGCTCGCCTTCACTCGACCAGGTATCACCCACTACCCCGCTAAATACCTCCCCCACCTTTCGCCTCCAAAATTAATCTGAAGATGAACTTCACATTAGTTTTCTTTTGCGTATTTTTATTTTACATTATTAATATTTTGCAAACCTTGATGATTCCTTGTTTTAAATTTACATTTAAGTTCCTTAGTTTTTTTTTATTTATTAGCGGCTACCCCGCTTTTCCAAGTAGCGACATGGCATGACATCGTTAGTCCTGGCAGTCTATACACGCATCGGTACGTTAGCGAACACTTTATACAATGAATTTAATAAATTTACTTACTATCCACAGATAAACAATTTCACTTTTAAAGTTACGAAGTTATCATAACAATTACAATTACATCGATGAGTCCACCAGATCGTTCACAAACGTCGATCATTCCATACATAGACATTATATATCTATATGGAATTGTCGATATTAACCACAAAAGTAGGCTATAATACATATTCCTCATCCCCTCCCGTAGTGCTGTGGCCACGAAGGCAGTAGTGAGCTAAACCCCCCTACTGATACCCTCCCTGTGTCCCCGAAGCTGGAGGAAGCCCGGACGTCTCCAGTGGCCACCCCAGATCCGCCCAACGACGAGCCAGATGACCGCAAACTCGACGCAAACAGGAGAAAATCCACGTCATGGAAAACTTTCAATCTCAAACGACAGCTTTCCAAAGTAGATCTCAAATTCAAATCCGCCTTCACTGTACCACCGGACAATAAAGACGGTAATACAGATGAAGAGAAAAGCAATTCACAATTCTACTGCGATCCAGTCGAAAAGTCCGAACCGGCTCCAGAATCGAACGACGAAACACCAGACGTGGTCGAAAAAGCTACTGAAGCAATCGAAGAAGACAAAGACCTCTCGTCACCTCTTAGAGTCTGTTCAGACGTATTTGAAAGAATGCATAAGGAACTACAGGAGAGAAGTTCCTCCGATGTCTATGACAGAATGCATAAAGAACTGCAAGAGAGATGGCAGGATAAAGAAAAGAGCGAGGTATCACCTGATCTATCTCCTTCTAAACTGGAAGAAGAGAAAGTCCCGAGACCGGATAACCTTCCGTTGTTCGATGAAGAAGGTAAACCGACTAGACCTCCTCGGCAAAAAAGTAAGAAGAAGGAGGAAAAAGATCAAAGGGACCAACGGTTGCTATCGGTGCCGAACATTAAGTATAGTAAGCAGGAGGCTATGCGCGATGCAAGGAAAAGGCAGTCGACGAGCCAGCCGGCGTCCGCTTCGTTTGCGGGCAACCTAATGCGGCGCTTCAGTAAGTACCCTCAACCCGGGGTCTTCTACCATAGATCACACTCACACATCAGATCATCCGCCGACTAGATCATCTGTAACATACTAGAGTAGTTTACTTGGGATTGGATTTGAATGGTACCAGTTTTGCGATATTTGGTTCAATTTAATCACTAACTTTTACAAGATAAACTTTTGGCTCCGTAGGTTAACAGTAGTTAGTTTCAGATAACACTAAACGACTTTAAAAGCGAACTAATAAGAATTAACATAGAGGATTACGTAGATTTGACCGGTGTGAAGAGTTTTACTGTTCTGCTTTTACGCTTCTTGTGATATTTGGCTTTTTATATTATTATTTTTTTTTACAGTGTAACATATATTACTGTATAAGATGCATTTATGTTTAATCACATGTATTATTCCACGTGGTGTAACGATGTAAATGATTTTTTAGATGCGCGTGCGCAGTGATAGGTGATTGATTTGTTTGTTTTCTATTCCAAAGGACCAGGGCTCATCCGACGAGGACTCTAACTGCCTTAAATATCTATTCGCAGATTTCCTCGGTAATTCAGTTGTTAAAGTTGTAATTTTTGCATCAAGTAAAAGTAAAGAACTCTGTGTTGTTGATGTCCGTTAATGAGATGATGTTTAAATGCTAATGGTTCGAGTTCGTAGCCCCATAGCTGTGCACCAAACGCTTGATAGCTTCACATTAAAAGAAACTACTTCACTGAGTGTAGACCTCGAGTCAGTCTTGACGATTCTGACCGATGCGCTTTTCCCAGGAGATTTTGTAGCGAGCCTCTGCACGAGAGATCAGAACGATGGGGGACGATCGAACGAAGAGGTTATCGAAGTGTCCCACAGGATAGGTATGAATCATGATATACGGCTCACACTGACTAACTGGAAACACACGGGGGGAAGTCCACGCTGACTAATAAGTACATATCTGGCACAGAGATCACGTCACCTGTTCCACTTGAGTTACTAATGGATCTTATACGTTATTGTTTCTGTAGATCGTATGTCAAGTGTTAATAATCCTTGGTGAAGGTTTCCGGGATATATCACAATTGTCTTACACAACCTTTGTCTGTGTTTTGTTGAAATAACTGTATTTCATCGTTTTATATCATATTTCAACTCTGATGTTTCTTTATAAAATGAATCTTCATGTAAATAAATTACTAAATTCTGAATGACGATATGAAAGAGTAAAAATGCACAAGTCATTATAAAAACACGTTTGACTCTGCAACAAGTGAATGTAGGAACTGATCAACTTATAAAAAGTTTTCGTGTGAATAATGACTAATTTCATAATAATGAACGACAAGCTATGAAAGAGTAAAAGTAGAGTCATTATAGATCAGGTGATCTAAAACATTCGATATTAATACTGTGAATGGAATTTTGGCCGCAAAAGGTATGAGTTCTGAATGTAAAAATGTTCCCAGTAAGGTAGTTTGAGATTTCTAATATGTAAAAATAGTAAGGGTTAGTAATTGGAACTACAATTTAAAAGTAGATGTGTTTGAGAGAAGAGTGTGAGAGTAGAGATGAAGTAGAAAAAGGTAGGTCGTGATGTAGTATTGAGATCTGTAGCAGAGGTTCCGAGACGTTTTTGTTATCATAGACCACTTTTAAAATTAAGCTGGTTTCGGTGGACTCCCTGCAGCCACATTTCAACAATATTGCCAAAACTAGGAAACGTGAAAAAAAGATATAGCTATGGAAATTTCCCTTTTGAATTCATTTCTTTGAAAAGCGTTGCGGACGGCGGCACTTTGTAAGTCTCGACACCTGCTAACAACATCCAACAGAAACCAAAGAAAGTCATTGAGCTTCTTAAAATATCTATTTACATTGATAGTTGACGTCAAGACAACATTTTAGTTCTTCGTTAAAGCAGATAAGTTTTCTTGGAGTCTCGCTTACGAATTGTTTACCATTTATTTTGTCATGCCAACGTAGACCACCGTCGAGTCTCCCGCGGACCGCTTGGGGTCCACTTGGGTCAGTTCGAAGTGATGGTTTACAGGCAGTGTCAGTTGCGAGAGTAGTTGGGCGGTGCCGGGTCGGACGAGCGGTATATGTGTTGTAGATGAACGGGCCGGGCGCGGCGGGCGCGGGCGCGGTAGCGGGCGCGGGCACGGGCGCAGGAGCGGTGGCGGGAGCGGTAGCGGGAGCGGGAGCGGGCGCGAGTCGCGTGCGCCGCTCGCGCTCGCAAGGTACCCGCAAACTGCACAAGTGCCTCTCCACCGCCTCCGACGTGTACGCCGCGCCCTCCGCCCCGCAGCATTCCCTGCTCACGACGCGACAGTATTGCAGTTTTGGTAGTACAGTCACCTTGTACGAAACTTCAGTCCTTCTAACAGTCGCAATTTCTAGTTTCATTTCTTCTTTAGTTTATTTTCCGTTACGACTTCTTTTGGTTTGTCTCTGACAGGGCGCTTGCGACTTTATTCTTCCCTGTCGAAACTCACGCGAAATGCAAGCGCTCTCTTCAGACTCGGTTACTTCTTTTAGTTTTCAGTTATATTCTTTTTAATATGATTTAATTCTACAATTCACTTCCTTCCATTACTACTGAATACGAATTGATATTTTGTTATGAATTTGATGAAATGATCTATCTTACTTAACGAAGTTGAATCCTCAAGTTCGTAACAGTTTTTGAACCCGTTGTAAAGACTAACAGAGATTGGTTGTTGAAATGTTTTTAATATCAGAGCCATCAATATTCTATCGATTATAATTTGCCCCGTTTGTTTTAGCATGCGTTAAGTTCTTATATTCATTTAATGATTTTCCACTTTCAGATCGGAATCATTTAATAGGTAATCATCAAAAGTTTATCATTTCAAAAGTATACTTTATTTACTACTCTTTAGTTGTTTTGACTACTATCCTTTGTTGTATCCTCATTACCAACTTCTAGAATGTTCTCCTCATGTTGTGTATGATGTGTCGTTGCTAAAACGGAGTTCGGCACAGACCTTTCAATGTATCTAAGAATTCGATGTTCAGTGCCAAAGTAATTGTCATATCATCATTGTCCCTTTTTGATATCTCTATATTGGTATCCGTTTCTTGGTTTATGAATTCATATGGATGTTTTGCACCCACATCGCAGTCTGATTGTGCTGAATCAATCAAGGAATTACTCTCACTATCAGTATATGTTATTGTATTTAAAACATGTTTATCTGAACATCTTGGCACTGGACGGCGACTTGAACCCACCCAGCTATTGAAGTCAATACCGTGCTTGTAAAATGTAACATTTGTGGTTTTATTTGTTGATACAGAACCAACTATTCCGCAGAATCTCGCATCTATGGAGTACTTACACATAATGCAACCCAATGGTATCCAAACGACATTTGCATCGATATTTTTTTTTCCTATTGAATATATTTTTTTATAATTTTTTTCGATGTTAATGTTTTATTTCGTGGCTTGTTCACGGGCTATCGTCCTTGTGCACTCGCCGTAGTTATTTGTTAGTGTTGAAATTGTGGCTGTGACCGTCTTGTACTGTACCCCCCACACGGCACTATGCGAGTAATTGCACTTTAATTGGCATGTCCTCTAGATGTAAGATTAAAAGGTGACTTACTACTAAAAACTATGTTATTATGTATTCTATCACTGTCAATATTACTGCGGTTATTGTATGCTCTGTGTGCATTAAGACGAGGCTTTCCATATTGTATCAGGTGTCTCTTATATATTATTTATCTTTCAATATTGTACTTATCAATGATCATATACGAAAACTGACACTTTTGTTTGCATTTACACTTAATTAAACATATATTACATACCGCGTCAATTGTTCGATGACCAGTTTTACTAATAATGAAAACTGTTACATGAATATTTTTTTTCTCTTTTTTTTTCTAGCCCGACAGCAAAGCAAAAAGTTTATATGGCTCGTTTTTGGCTGCCTCTGTATACGGCTGTCGTTTTGTCTATGTATGCTTCAGGTTCTATTATTGATAGAGCACAAGACGCATGCGCATTACGTTCGCACAGCTCGAGTTTGATTAGAATTAATGTATGCATTGATACTTGTTTGTCCGTCCATACGATTGCTTTGTTAGAGACGCGGCGTGTGCCGCGGGTTGGTAGAGTTAGATGCAAGGGATGATTGCGCTGTATAGAGAATGAGACTGTTGAAAAGAAGAACTAAGGCTTGCGACGTCACTCATCGTCATTTACATACATCATCTCTACTTCCGTTTCTAACTCCGCATTTCCATTCGCTGTACTCATTCTAGATTTGTAAATGTTTAATAACCTATTATATGTGTCAAGTGCGGTGTTTAACACAAATCAACATACATATACGCCGCTCGTATGTAAATATGTGAATAAGGAATGGCAGCGACGAGTGTATTCAAGCTGAAATTGGACGGGCATGCAATCCTTCTGGTTCCAAAGCATGAGTCTTATCCTAATGGATGTACAATCACTCCAGACATCCGCTACTCCAGCGGGTTATTCCAGCCAATAATCGCACAGAGATTACTAAACTAGATCTAGTTGCTGTGTAGTCAATCTTATTCCTGCTTATAATACCGACTGAGCAACATTTTGTAGTCTTAAACGTATACAATTTTATTGCTAATTTAGATCTAATTTGAACAATATTGTGATAATAAATAAAATATTTATATACCCTCGGTCAGGATTATAGCAGTTGTCTAAAGACTCGAGAGCATTAGTGGTCTCCGGTCTTTAGAGGTTCGTGTTACCCTGCGGGGGGCATAATCTGTTGGTTGTGTTGTCTACGGGCCGTGTAGACAAATTGGACAGTTCGTTCTCGCGGTCGCGATCCAGTAGCATGTCCAGCCTGGAGAACATCTCCCAAGAAGGCATCCAGTGTCTCGCATTCGCCGATAGTTACACGAAAAAATCAGGTGAGTTCCATATTCAAATTTAACTATTTACTTATAAGCTATTTTCTTTTTAATTTCGTTGTAGTTCCTGTGACTTCATTTGTTTAGATAAGAGTTTTTAAGTTTGAAAATGCGGAATCCGACAAATAATTTGAAAATCAGATCTATAATATGACAATTTGCCTCTTGATTTTGCCGGCAGCGATTTGGATGTCTTGATTCTTTGTAATGAATATAGATTATGAAAGTTGTTACAAATAAAATTTGTTGAGCTTCAAAAAACGTCATTTGTCTATATTGATGATGTGAAACCAATATTTTTGTTCTTCACTGACGAAAGCACATACATTTTTGTGGACCTCTGCTCATAAAATGTGAACTTCGCTTTTTAGTCACTACAAAGTTAGACCTCGTCGTCTCTCTTGAACACCTATGACCAATTTGTGAAAATTTTTCTTAAATCAAATAAAAACGATTTTATACTGAGATGCGGGCCAATTCAATTGATAGATCTGTGTTCCAATTCGATTCGAAAAATTTCATTACCGATGTATTAAAACGCTACCAAAACCGCTGTACCGCGCCTTAGGTATGCACACAGCAAAGGGGGGTATTTCGGCTGATCCGTTTTATTACTCATATACCAAAGAACACTGGATGAGTATAAAGAAACTCAAATATAAATATTCTATGATTAATATTTACGTATTATAAATGTATATTTTCTGTGAAAGTTATTTAAAAAATTGATATACAGATCCAACAAGCTTGCTGCCGACTTTGTGGATAGGCACTACGCTGGGCTCGGTGCTAACAATGATGATCAATCTGCCCGAATCTGACCACAGGCACACACAGCCCGTGGTCATCACCACCAGTGGTACGTATTGCTTTATACACTATTCAAACTATAATAATTAGATTACTCTTCATTCTGGTATTTCGGTTGTTTAAAATCAAATGCGGAAACAATTTTTTTACCGGACGTATACTGCCATCTAAATTGCATTTGCAGATTCTGCAGCTTTGATTTGATTATCTTTTATTCATTCCTATTGCACTTTACATGATCTGTCATTGCTCGCTTGCAGATCTTTCTTGCATCTGCTTTCTTCCTTCATCTACATTCCTAGATCAAAGTTTTTTACATTAATTATCACAGACTCTTTATATTTATTTTATTTATTTACATTTCTTTACTTATTTTACTATTTTTCATAGTCTCACATAAGAAGTTTCACGAAGTGTGTCATATACGTAATATTTATAATAGTAACTGCTCAAACAGCAGATAAAAAATGTCATTTTATATTGAATTCTGTATTTATTTTAGAATTGTAATATCACGTCGATTTGTGTTTCCAGGCGGACCCATTTTAAGGTTGAAAGGATCGGTCCTGACGATGTCCTTCCTCGACTGCAACGGTGCTTTAATACCCTATTCATACGAAAGTTGGAAGGATGACAGTAAAGAGGTAATTTTGTATAATTTTTTAACTTGTCAAGATTTGTTCGGTATGTTACGTTTACTAATATGTTGAAAAGGACCACTGAAATTATGTAATTAATAACTTATTTAAAGTGGTGACAATATTTAATACAAAGAGTATTTATGAATATTACAGTAACAATCGACATCTTTATCATCTTTTCAGCAAAAGGATGTCTAGTGAATATAGGCTTTCGCAATGGTAATCAGATAAATAAAAATACATTAGTGCACCTCCTCCCCCTCCTCCCTCCACTGGATGCAAGCTGCGCATGACCTGTCATTGTGGCAATCTTTGGGGGAGGCTTTATGCCTTGTAATGGGCGTTTCTTGAAGTGATAATAACACGCTAAAACACAAACCATAACGGAAGAGCATAGTCTCCTAAGACAGACAATACGTTTAACTTTAAAGGACTTCATATGTGGTTGACTGTACCGAAATTCGATGTATATATTAATGTTTTTAATATTTATTTTAAACGGATCAAGGGTCGCGAATGCCGAGAGCGACGTGAACGTACTCCGACGAAGCAGGGCTCCAGCGCGAGCCGCACCAGTCCCACGCCGGGAGCTGCCGCTGACGGCGACCGTCAGTTCGTCGTGCTCGCGTCCGAGAAGCAGGCGCGCGTCGTCGCACTGCCCAGTCAGAACTGCGTCTACAGGCAGCAGATAGTCGAAACTGATTTCGTCGTTAAATCGGAAACCGTCAGTCTTAAAGGTAATTTACTCTCATCACGTTTTAATCTTCAATTTATTTATTTTTTTAATTAATAGGAAATGATTTGTGACAATACATAAAGTTAGCGAATTTTTGCTATTAGGTGCTATGTTATTTTTATTGATTCCGTGTATAAAGCCTTCCAGGTATGATATATGCTCGCCTCAAACATTTGGACTATTTTAAATTTGTTCCGCGCAGTGGTGTACAGTCAGCAACTATATATAATGCAAATTAGAAAAATATATATTTAATTTTTATAAAATTCAGTGAATACAGAAATTATATTAAAACAACTATGATAAAGTAAATGAATAAAGATATTATATCACTACTTATTTATTTTTACATCTTTTATAATGTTCAGTTTTGTAAATAAGACGATATAAATAATTTACAAAACGACAGTAACAGTAAAAATCGATTGTAAGTACAATTTCAAATTTTCTTTATTTGAGTTGGTAAACACTTACACATTACATGAAGTAACCTACCATCGGTTCGTAACGTTATTCTGCTTAAAAGAGCCGACCAGATATAACAGTAGCTCTTTTTAAATAAAATTTAACAATTTTTGATGCATACATTATAATATTAACAATTTAAAAGAATCAACAAATCAAGTATCATTTGGATAAAGTAACAACTCTGTGCTATAATAAGATTTATTTATTAACGTATTTTTTAATTTTAGATTTAATATACTAAAGATTATATTAAAAACTAACTAAACAAACTGAAGATTTGGATGTCTTGTGGAACTTTATTGTTGCAATTATTGAGTTCCTTGTCGGCTATACTCAACAGATCAGCGTTCCAAGACAGTGGTAGCTTATAATGTTAAAATATTTAACAATTCAAATGAATATATTTTAAATTTTAATTCGTGGTATGTTAATCTGTGTTACTTTTTCAGACAGCGTCTGTTTAGTGAACTACCTGTCGACGGGCCACTTGGTGGCATACAGCCTACCATCGCTTCGCCCCCTCGTCGACGTCGACTTCCTCCCTCTCTCGGAACTCAGGTAACATCCCGTTTACATATCACCCACTTATCTAAATCTTCTATGGAAACCAAAGTATATATTTCGAATATATTTCCTTTTTTTTGTCATCAATGAGATTAACTGAATTTATTTTAACGCATTGATTTACTCCAATTGCTTGCGGATAAATACCTGCATTATTATTGACAGAATAAAAATATTTTTTTTATATATTAATATAACAATTGGAATGTGGTCTTGTCTGATGGTGCCGTCGAAATATCGTTGTTTCTCTGGAAAAGTCGGTGAAATGCTTGAACTAGAGACTCTAGAACATCAGTTTCGCCTCCGCTTGATAGATTAGTACGGCAAAGCTTTATTTTTTTAAATTCTCACACCTAAATGATCAATAAAAAAAATACAGATATTTTTCATCTTTCGGCTTGAGTTTTTACTTGAAGTTTTCGCGCCAGAATTAACGATATTTTGACAGACACGTAAACCCTGAGGTTTCCATGGAAGTATATCTTGGACCTTCCGTCCTACCAAACATTGGTGTGAAATTGGTGTCGATACCTAAATTAGAAATGTCCGATGAACACCGACCACTTTTAGATAAAATTTTCCATGCACTAAACGAAGGCACTAAATGATAAAGAGCTATTATACATTTGAATTAGCTTAATACGCTTGGATTTGTGACATGTTAAACCATATTGCATATATCAATCACTAGTTCGATGAGCTCGTTTTATCATCTGCTGATTTATCATTTGGGAGCCTAGAGACAGACGTTCTCTGACATATTGATGTTAGAAAGGATGTACTTGTTTGGTGCAAGAGCTGACCTGAATTGCATCAAAGACGTCAAACTATCTTGCTATTGTATTCAAAATTATTATGAATTGTGTAAGAGTATTGTTAAATCAAATAATTAGTTTAGATAGTTTAGATAAAAGAAATTGACGGCTCTGATGTGGTTCCATTAACAAATCCACATGCATCTAAACATCGTCTAAAATCTTACCAGTGTGCACGAGGCCTTTTGCGCCAAACAAGAGAAGGTGTCAACTTTTATTTAAAGCTCCGAAGCACCGAAATACAGTCGTGCTATTTCTATCACAACTTAGTCGAAACTTTGCCAACCTATCGAGCACCACTTGTGCTTACGATATTCGCAATATTTTTTTTTTATCTATTCTTAAGTTAAGAAAGACCTCAGACATGACTCGAACACACAATGTCCTAACACCGGACCACTGTTGTATCTCGGCGCCGGGTTGCAGCACAGACCCTTGTTAACCACTGAACTCATGGAATGTGTCCTAGGTTCCTCCGCTAGCCGGTTGTGTCATTAATAGCGTGTAAGTCATGGATCATGTCGAAGGCGCCCGCGTCATGTCGCGCGCACGGTCCGGCGCCCCGGCCGCCCGCCGGCGGGGGCGTCGGACTCGTGTGCGGTGTACTGATGGTGTCTGTGTTCCTGGTAGTTTCCAGACACAGTCCAAACAAAGGGGTATCGTAGACCCAATGCTCTCCATTTGGGGCCAACAACTCATTGTTAACGAGGACACCGACCAGTAAGTGACGTCCATAGCGGCATTAGTCATGTACCCGCCGTCACTCTGTCCTGTGGAGTCGCACACCGCGGCACCTGCGCTCCTACGCTAGAAATGGTAGTTGCCCCCCCCCCCCCCTCCCTTGTTCACGTCGAACCACTTTTCCGTCCTCTGAGCGAATCTTCACATGTTTCACGCTTTATTTCGTTCGCGTTAAGAATGTAGCCTGCCAATGAAACCACCTTGCAATGCCGAAAATTATCACTGTTAATATTAGAGCGATCGGAAAGTAATGTCGTTATAGAAAAACCGCTTAGCCATTGAAAATTTGTATACTAGACAGCAAAAGGTTGTTGATAACGAAGGTGAATATATTGTTGATTATAAATAAAAACTTGTTAATAATGTAGTCGTGTGAATTTAACTTGAGAAAGTGACATTATCCCCCTAACTTCATATAAAATGAACGCATTTAACGATAATTACCCATCGGATTGGTGACCAAAAGTGGTGATGAAGTGAAGTGAGGTCAATAAGACCTTTAAGTGTAATAGAGACCACGTATCAACCCACAAGTCGTACAGACGATCTTGTAATATCAGATCCTGTCGGTCTTATTAGAAATAAATGGCTTGATACAGTAATGAACGTCCGACGGTTGAAATGGTGATGAAGTGTCTAAGAATTACTTTATTGGTTGACAATGATGATTCACTGCATTCATCACCATTATTACGCCTATCTCAAAGCACCCCATGTTGCAACTTCCCACGTCCTTAACTATGTCGTCGATCCATCTAGTACCTTCGGCCTTTCTAAAATTTTTAGGGCCCCCCCCCCCTCCCCCCGTTAAAATCGTATTGAGTCCACTTTCGAATTGCCCCCTTGTATGGCGTGGGGTCCCACGTTAAGAAACACTGATCTAGCGGTAGGCTGCGTTAAGCCGCGTCAATCGACTCATCACTGCCACTCGAAAACCTTTCGGCTCCAACTGCATTCGTAACGCAAACGAACTTCGTCCCTTTAAAAATCATTTTCATTAAATTTCGAAATTTAAAATATTCAATAAATTAAGGTAAAGATTCGCACAGTGTACGGACAGTCCGAACCCGCTTGCAAAAACGCTTGAAGCATTGACACCCTAGCGTCGAACAGTCCTGGTATCACACGACACTATGTCCCCAACAAAACACTCACATGAACACTCCTCTTATGTGCTTCTATATTCTTTTCTCTTGCTCGTTATGATTTTATTAAGCTGTTATTCTCTATTTCTCTATTCTGCTTGACTTTTAATACTTCAACAACGCATGATAGCGACAACTGTTATGCCATTCTTATCTGTGTCATTTAGAGTAACGTCATATATGTAAAATCCAATACGCTTCGCTTCTGTAGATTTTAAATCAAATAGGTTTCATATCGACGAGGATCTAAGGTGAGAAATTTCGTTTTACAATTAATATAAACGCATCTGCGAAATATACATTGACGTGATTGATATCGTAATTGATTTTTCGATTTGAATTTGCTAAAGAACACAAGTTCTTATTTCAAATAATAATTAAATGTAAATGTAAAATGTAGTTGTCGGGTTAATAAAAAAAATAATTTAAAAAAAGAGTTTAAATATGAATTCTGAATATATGTAATGTGATATTGCAGGATAGCGAAGACCTTCTGCTTTAGTAATCGCGGACATGGACTGTATTTGGCATCGCCTACAGAGATACAGAAGTTTACTATTGACACAGAATTTTGGTAAGTACAAACTTTATGGATGATGATGACGTCATTCAAAGTTGCATCCAAAAACACACCAAAGAACATACCTCAGCGCAAACGTACGCGTATCCTTATATCTAAGAATTATTGCCAGATGTTATGGCAATAATAATGGTGGAGGATTCTTCCTAGGACCTATAGGTATTGTAAGTAATGACACGAAGTTCAAACAAAAACAGTAGCGCAGTCAACGACTCTTGTGGCTTAACAGTTTCGACGGAAATGAAAGCGTGGTCTTGTGTACAAAGATAATCTTTCTTAGCAAGATATTCTTTAATTTCTACCAAAACGTTCTTGAAGCTGAACAACATAAAATTTTTCCTAAGGTTTTGTAGGTAGTGACAACACGAAGTCCAAAGTACAAGTGTGTATATAGATACTGTACTGTTTCTGAAGAAGTTGTTGCTGTTAGCCTTGCGGCTTTTACAGCTTCATCTGTATGAGTTCACGGAACGGAGGGGTCCGTGAACTTTAAAACTTAACAAAGTTTGAGTGTCGGAACTCGTATCAGGGACGGTGGTGAGACTTATGGAGAGCGACGAAGATGATGCTCAGGAACACAGGAACAACCTAGGAACAACCTGGTCGGCCCCTCGAAGACACAGTCGGTCGCGGGGTATATAGATCAAGCTTACCCCATATTTATACCGATTTTAAAACTATGAACACAATATTCAGCCAATCACAAGGCGAGAAGTGTTATAGCGCTCTCTTTCGCACGATGTAAGTATAGAGCGCTCTGGCGTGGGATTCCCCTGTTCGCTGACGCAAATAATAATTTATCCTATGTTATCATTTAGGTTAGAAATTAGATAAGAGTTTTTACTGCCCAATCGGCATTTTCAGAATCCATGGGTTTGAGGTGAAATAACGCAGATGGCGCGTAACGTAAATCCTTTTAAATTAGCGAAACACGAAGAGGCCATAATACTGGACTGTTACTTTTACTGGATTGGGAGGCCGAACCAGCTATAGAAAAAAGTTGTTATGAAGGATATCCTAGATAGAAGCAATGCCGGAGTTTCTTCTGCGTTTTCTTTTATCGACGCTCTTCGAAGTGGCTATAATGTTAGCGAGGAAGTACCAACCGACCATATTAAAATTCGACCCTCGGCGAGCCCTTTAAGTGGGAGTATTAAACGCGTATTTAGTGGCATACCAAGTCAAGGACCCTTGCGCTAGATTATTCTATGAAGCTAGATTCCTAGAAGCCTTCAATCTGAATTACCTAAACGAGGTATAGACTAGTCTGGAAAGGAAACTCTGCCCAGACCGAAATAGAAACCTCTAGAAGAAGAGTGATACTTCTAAACATGGAAAACCCGTGTCAACCAGCGTCCACAGCTGGACGTAGACATTCCCTTCAAAGATTTCCTATTGCACCAGCTAGAAGCGAACCACATCCAGCCTCTTCTGATAACATCAACAAAGTCGTCTTTATTGTCGATAGTCGTCTTACCCTGCACTAGTCAACTAAAATATCTCAATTCGTTTACAGTCAGCAACTGAACGAGATGCTCGGAGAGCTGTTCCTCCCCCGCGACATGCCCGAGCCGCCAAAGGAAGGTTTCTTTAGAGGACTGTTCGGAGGAGGTGCAAGGCCTCTTGACCGCGAGGAGCTTTGTAAGTTTGCTTCGAATATTTTTACGTTATTACTTTTACCTTATTTTAGATACCCCCGACAATATATAAAGAATATAGGAAAAATAGAATAAGAAAACTGTAGTAATGTATTAAGAAAGCACAACCCAAAGAAAACTGTGATAAAAAAAATAGAATATGTAAATAATAAAATAAAGAATAAAAAAAATGTACCTAGCCACCTAAGAGTAATAAGATGATGGAAGGAAGGCTATGACAGCAAGAAGGAATAAAAGAACAAAACGTAGGATATTGTGATGGAAATGAGATAAGAATAAAAGAAATTGAGTAGTATGACAGTGAGTGAGGAATAAAGATGGAAATTCTGAAAAACTTATTTGTAAACAAAGACCCTGATCCCAACTAATTAGGAGTACGAGAGGCCTCCAATAGCGGGGGCCATAAAAAAAATATAAAGAATGTGTCCATGAATGGTTTTCTATTCTATTTTAAGAAAACTTCACTTCGTTATTGTATTATTTCAGATAATAAATACAACTTTTTTGCGTTTGGGATTAATGAAAATATAAAACTGTTCAGAAAGTAATTTTGTTTTTCCGGATAAAAGATGTGATTATGTTTGTCAAACTCAGTTTTAGACTTTGTTTAAGTAGTTAAACGTTTCTAGATATTATTAAATATATTCGGGCAAATTAACATGAGCTGGCTAATGTATAACGTGTTGTCCAGTTGGTGAGAGCAGCGGTAAGCCAAACCGTGCTGTGGCCAAACACATCCCGGGGGGCGCAGGCACTGCCGAGATAGGCGCCCGTGCCTCTGCCGCCGCCGGGGAGGTCGCCCGCGCCCACCACCTGGTCCTGGAGCGAGGCGACAAGCTCTCCCAGCTGGAGGACCGTACC
Organism: Battus philenor; assembly: GCF_028537555.1. Classification (NCBI taxonomy): domain Eukaryota; kingdom Metazoa; phylum Arthropoda; class Insecta; order Lepidoptera; family Papilionidae; genus Battus; species Battus philenor. The sequence goes on along the minus strand of NW_027181676.1, from coordinate 13,344,245 downwards.
GAGCGCATGCATTCCCAGGCCGCAGAATTCTCCTCCTCCGCCCACCAGCTCATGCTCAAGTACAAGGACAAGAAGTGGTACCAGCTGTGAACCCCAGGAGAAGAGACTTGTATAGCGACTAAGAGCCGAATTATCACTAGAACCGGTACGAACCAATCCGTACCAAACCGGTACGCGCCCAATTATGTACAAATCTTCTATAGAAATACGGAAACGTTTAAAATTATCACCCGGTACGCGGCGAGCAGATAGAGTATAACATGACAACTCGCTGATTCATTTTAACTTGCTAATTGCGAATAAAGTAGAAATTATATTAAGATTCTATTCGATCGCAAATAAAAACATTTCGGTAGTTAAACTCAATATTCGGACGCTAAGCACAACTAAAGTGGGCGATAAATTTTTAGTAATAATGGGACGATGTTTACACGCACAACGTTTTTTAGAGTCGGACTTAGAAAATATCCAGTTTGCAAGTCCCTCGATTATTGCCCTTGCGATAATATATCACGGGCTGCCACTAATAATTTCTATTTTGAATCTGTTTCTCGTTCAGAGAAAGGAGGCGAGATATCGACCTGAAATGCGTTCTGCACTCTTCGCGATGTGATAATGTAAATAAATCTTTAAAAAAAAAAACAATTAACTTAATCTTTTTATACAGAATGTTATTGTAGTCAATATCGCATCAAATTGCAACACCATTTTCTTTCAGATTTTAATATATTTTCCGTCATTTTCTATTCGTCTAGTATTACCGTGAAATGTGCGGGAATTTTGACATTTTACTTTATGACGTATGATGTTGACATACGTCAAATTGCATTTAAGTTTTTTTTTTCGAAGTTTACGTTACAATGTTGCGTAGGAATGAGATTATTCGAGTCGTTGCTATTATCCCTAACATGTGGCTGTACATTTTAATAGATACGTATGTGAGTATAAAATAAACTTAAATAAATAAATGATGGTTGATGTTGAACTGTGTAATGTGATAAGTTATAAAGGTAATAATATAAAAATAAATGATACTGTAAAGATTGGAAAAGTAATCATTGGATGACAATAATTTTTGTTACTCTGCAAATTATTTTGGCACCGGATCGTGCAATTTTACTTTTTCTTCATCTCTCACTTTACGTTCGGAAATCTTAATATCTTGATTCGTGTACATTCTTTAATATTCTACGGTATTATATTTTATGTTTTAAGCATTCGTTAGTAGGAACACGTTATATTTAATTTAAAAAAAAATATTTTATATTAAGTAGGGGTCACGGTGCTTGTCACCACACAATGATAGCAATACTAAGCGCAGGTTGCCAGCCTAATTTAGACCAGACCAATTGGTGTCGTGTCGGTGTTGCTAGTTAAAATACAAAATAAAATTAAAGAGATAATTATTATAATATAAAATAGTGTGTAATTGCATTATTGTATATCGCAATTTAATTATAAGAATATAGAGAAACTCTCTGTATGTAAGAAATTTAAGTAATCATATTATTTCCATTTGAAGAAATTTGGTAATTTTAATATAATGAATATGGCAACATCATGAATGTATAGTATATACAGAGAGTTTTTTTATAAAGTAATGTAGTAGAAATCGATGTATCGCATGGCAATAACGATTCTTATTGACACAACTGTTTGCGATTTTTAACTGGTAACCCTTTGTTGCTTCTCGCTTTTCTATATACTTCCTTATTTACCCAAGTCTTGAATAGATTTACTAAATATACTTATAAAAATATAATTGATTATTTTTCTTGTTTAATTCTAAAGAAAATATATACTTAAGTGCATATATTTAGGTTAGATTCTATGTCTATTTCTAAACGTATTTATTTAACTATGAGAATTGTTAAAGTTTAAAAATGGTTCGTAGATGACATCTCGAGTTATAGCTGTGTAACTTATTTTATGTCAGATTATATAACAATAAATATATTTTATTTAAACATATATCTACTGTACTTCTTTCATATATTTTTATAACATTAGCTTCCGTAACCTAAGGTAACCTCATTTATATAAGAGAAATGTGTTATATTAGTATTTTATCAATATATATATCACGTAAAATAAATTATATTATATTAATAATTTTAATTGAATAATTTTAACAATATTTTTTTTAATTAAGATTTCTAAACGCATGTTACTATTTCCGGGAATGTGTTATATGGAAAACGAATGAATTTGATAATGGAGTTCCGATTTACCTTGTACGTATATATAGTGTTTACCGCATTATTTTCCTAAATCGTAAGAGATCTGCGGCAAATCTCTAGTAGCTTCAATAGACAGATCGATATTTTCTTATTGAACTATAGCCAATCTAGCACGAATGGCACGTCTTCAAAGTTCCAAGCAGTTGGTGTCACACCGCAAAAGTTCACTTTGAATCTGGTCGCATATCAGTGTAATATATCAAGTAGAAGTCGTAGTGTGTAGACGGCGCTTAAATTTTCAGCGTATCGCTTGTACGACCTACTTAGAACTTTCATTACTTATTAGTCCAACACTCGCACACAGATCTAAGACTGCAACCGTGATCTACGGAACTACCTCTTGAAGGTAGTCGTGAATATTAGATTGAGCTTGGTGTGGAGTTATCTTCGATCTGAGCGGAATTCATTGCATCAGTATATATATCACACTTCCATAACGTTGCTTGCGTATTCTTAATAGATTTTCGTGAAACGTAGTTGTTGAAATGAAAGTTAATAAAATTTATTTTTAAACTACATTTTTTTTAAACACACGCGATCGTCGCCATGTTTGTTATAGATTATAAATATGGAGGTATTTAAGTAATTATTTTCACTTCACGAGAAGATTGCCTCTAAATATTTTAAAAAGTTTTTATTACAATTTGAAAGCATCAAAATGATTATATACCTCTAAAGTTAATTGCATGCATGCCCAACGTTTTTTTTTCTTAAATTTATGCTAATGCATATTGTTAAATACAAGAAAAAAAAACGTTGCGCATGCATGCAATGGCAACACTGTCAAGTTGTAAGATTCAGGCGCGACAGCTGCTCTTTTCGCCATAACGTAAATGTCCTCATATGTAAGAACGGTTAAGTTTACTCAATTCTATTAATTGTTTTGGTAAATGTACGCGAAGTTCCAAGAGTCGGAAGGCGCATTTGCTTCAGAGCAACGCCGACAGTTATTTCGCGAATTATGGGACTAAATTAATATAAGGTTTGTATATAAATAATGATCAAAACTTGTGGCAAATTATTACTTGTTATGGATCGTAGTTTGTTTCGAACATTATTTTGTATTCATTAGACGATTGTCTCTTAAAATGAGTACCATAAGAGCTATTACTATACATATTGTATATAATGAATGCTGTTGAATTATATTTAGTTTGTTAGTTGATTATAGTCATTATATATAAATGAATTATAATATATGAAAATAAAATTATATCGTAAATTTGTGGTATATTATTTTATATATCCCTATTTTTCAAGCAGTGATAGCCAAGAGACAGACTTGCGATTGTAGATATCAAGTTCGATTCTCAGAAGACATTGTTACGCCTCCGCTCACAAAATTCCAGGGGATGGACAGCAGCGCCCTCCGTACCATAATACCACACTGCGATAGCCAATCCACTTGCCAAGTATGTCAGTTATGGTATATGACCCCCATAGATATCTTTGGGGGAACAAACTAGCTCCCAAAGAATGCGCAGCAATATCCTCTGCCCCTCCAGAGTACAATCCCTCATAGATATCTTTGGGAGAAGCCTACCTTGCTGTAGGCGTCTATGAGCTAAATAAAGAATTGCAAGTGATTTTTAGAAATGTAGGGTAATCCTGGAAATAGTATGACATCAATCAAAAGCGGTCATTAGTGTCGCAGACCTCGTTAAAATAATATTTTGGCACGCGCTGCTAAAATATTATTGTTAAGAATAGAGTTTACAGTTAGTTAATTTTATATTACCTTTCCATCGGCGTAACTCCAAAATTTTTTAAAAAATTAATTGCAATCGGCAATGCTTACAAATAGTAAAAAATATTATGTACATACCGACATTTTTCAGGATCCATAATACAAAAGATACTATAGGGTGATAGGTGTAAAAGCGTCGTAAATGTATAGCCTTCTGAGACAGACATTAAATAAAAAGCGATTTCAGAATTCAATTTACTATATGTAAAAAATATTCTCGTTCCCCTTATCTGGTGTGGGACAGGGACTATTTATTTTCTATTAATTTATTCACACTCTTTTTTATCATTTTCTTCTTTCACGTATCATAAGTCTTACTGCTTCTTTCATGCTACAACTTGTGCAGTCTTTCTCTTCCATTCCCATATTAGCCATACATCCATCTTCAACCACTACATTCTAGGTTTCTTTGTTTACAATTTTATCTATATTACATTTTTTACACTGCAATTAATTCAATTATTGACATTTTTCTATTTATTTATCACAGTTTCTCACTATCTTACTTACTGCACCATTTTTAACTTACATTTTAATTATTTTACTATTAGGTAGTTTAGTTTATAAAGGATGTCTCGAAATCCTATATCTAATCACCCTGTAGAACTCAACCAACGAGACAGATTATTACACATATCTAGGAGGCTAGTAAAGTAGGTACACTGTTATGAAATAAAACTCAATCATATTGAGCAACTTTTTTAATAAAACTTTTTAACTATGATATAATAAATACAATAGAATACATTACATACGAGCATTTATTATGTCTCGGGCGCGTTCGACGCGGCGCGGGGAGGAGACAATACAATAGGGGGATTAATGAAAGGGAGAGGTGGTGGAAGGGAGAGGTGTAGGGGTTACGGGATAGTGGTGTAAGGAAAGGGGTGGGGGGAAAAGGGAGGTGGAGTTGACCACGTCATCGCAGCCCGAAAGGCACATCTCTCGTTTCGACGGACAGTCGAGTTCGTCTCTGCTGCTCTGGCTACTAATATACAGTACAGACGCACCAAACGCTCTTCGCCGAAGCACTCAACAGCGTATTGCGTTTATATATTGCATCAAATGAGATCGAAAAGACCGCCAAGAGCGTTCGGTCACGCCTACAATCACTGGACAAGTGTTGCCATGTCAAAATAAAATCAAATTAATACATTATCGTTTCGCTATCGCATTATGATAAGAAATTGTAATAGTTGGAGCGATATTTTAGTACAACATCATAATATGGATATGCCTTCTTTAAATAACACTAAAGATTATAAATCGAAAACAAATTGCGGCCAGTTTTTTAGGGTTAAAATCGATATATTCAAATTTTTCTATTGGACTTCATATCGATACATATATTGGAACAATAGGAAACACATAATAATATTATTGACCTCGTTAAAGGAACTCTAATTTGGAAAAAAATATACAATAGATTGAGTCATATTGAATTGTTCAAATTGCGAAGCTTATCTGAACTTTAAGTAAAAAATCGAGAATGTTCTCATGATAAGTTATAACGTCATATAAGCAAGTTGAACAATTGAATAACATATAGTATCTTATAACATTTGAGTCATACGGATGATTCCCGAAATGGATATAGTCCATCCTCATAGATTTAAAAAGGACTTTTTGGAAGCAACCTGTGCCCTATGCCCTTAACAAGGTCGTCTCAAGTGGCCATTTATTGCCATTTCGCTAGTGTATGATTATTAAATATTATATTAAAATGAAAAGGATGGTGTAACAAAGGTGAAGACATTGTCTTATCAATGGCCAGATATATGACGACAAATGTAAATTATAATTTTTTTTAAAAACAAAGTAAAACAAACCGAAACCTCAGGCATGTCCATATTATAAATGCTTAAGTCTCCATAAATCGCTCCATCTATCAATTACAAATAACATACGACGCAATATCTGTACTCTGTTGATCACACGAGAACACAGATAAATATAAACATCATTGCAAAACTGAAAAATTTTTATTCTCTCAAGTAAAATTTGTAAAACAATGGATACCACAGGATGCTTCAATATCACTAGCTACAGCTCGTTTTTAAACCAAAACATTTTAATACATTCGCTTTATGACATCTTGCATTATGCTACCTAAAATACACTTGCAGTTGGTAGACATATGTATCAAAGAGACACTGTAGTAACCAAATAGATGCAACAGATTTAAACAAATACTGCAAAATGACTTCTTGAAATAATCTACCAATAATACACTTGCAGATGAGAGGCGTGCGTCTTAAATGATATAGCCCAATTTTGAAATTGAATACTGCAAGACTGTCTCGTTCAAAATACTACCACTGATACACTTGCAGTTGGTAGATAGTGGTCTTAAACGATACATTAAAGTAAAGAAATAGCTCGATACAACGAATACTGCAAAATGACTTCTTAAAAGAATCTACCAACAATACACTTGCATCTGCAAGTGTATTGTTGGTAGATTCTTTCAACGTATCTTAAATAGAACGCTGTGGTATCGAGAGAACTTACTCAATGTTCTGATATTAAATGAACACTAAAAAACAACTCTTTGAAACATTCTACCTCCAATACACTCTTAAGTATTGATCTTAAATGTAAGGCAGTAGTAGCAACAAAAGTACCAAAATACAAAGATTTTATATGTGTACTGAAAAATGTGTTTTAATATTAAATCATTAATAATAATATTTGTGTGATGTACAGTGTACAAAATATTGCGTTTGAGTACACTCGGCGACGTTTTAGCTATGCTGCGTAAGTCTGAGGCCGTGGGTGAGTAAAAATACAAAAATAGGAATGACTTAACGTTCACTGGTACAAAGTCTAAAGCCTGTCCTAATCTAACGCTACACGCCGGAATGCGCGAAGACGGGGGATTCCCCTTCTACAGTATGACAGCGGTGAGTTTATAGGGTATTTCCCCGGCTCCGCACTTCCCCGCGGAACTACTGTAAGGCGATACAAAACGTCTAGGACGGCGCTTTCGGCTGAGGATCGACATTCAAAAACCTATATATCACATAATCCTGTATAGCCTGTTCCATCCACGAAGACGCTTCCCACTGCGTCTGTTAAATGGTAATAGAACACATCACTACGATCCTAGATCTCTAGTGAACAGTGATACCAAAAAAATTCTGAAATACAAGGTTTCAAACACCTTGTAAAAGATACGAGTGGGAGACATCTTCGTGTAAGGCACTATTTGTAGAATGTAAAATCGGATGACTCCGTACACGCGGACAGCCGCTGGTGTCGTGTCATCGTAAAATTCGCTAACAAAACCCCCTAAATATCGAATTTTTATCATTTGTAAAAATCCCTCCGGTTATCGGTTTAAGTAATAACTACCTTAGTACGATAAACGGAAGGTTAAAATTACCATAATTTCGTTTATCATACTTGTACATCTGTTATGGTATGCGATATATACACGGCATTACTGTCCGAGATATGACCTCGGGATATACAGTAAGTCTAAACTTACACTAGATCTACAAATTGCGATATTAGATACAAATTGCTGATGTAATCGTGTGTGATACTAAGTTTCAACAACTATATAATACTGACGTCTAACACGACGTCCGGACTATCCAAGCCGGTTAGTGTAGATCAGGGGTGTCAAACTTGCGACCCGCTTGCGACCCGAAATAAACATTCATTTGGGCCAATTTCTTAAGTAGTCTCGGCCAATAAAATTTCTCCCGAAACAGTAAACATATCATTTAACTTTACATATGTTTATTACAATGTACTCAAAATAAAAAAAAAATCTTTCAATGAATTTTATTATTTATTCTACAGCTAGCTTTTGAGTTTGACACCCCTGGTGAGTGACCGCTCGACACCAAAACACTAATGAAATAAAGGCACACCTATATACACAACAGAAAACTTTAAACATTTCCGTATATTTGTTAAAACATTTGCGCGTGCGCATCGAACAATATTGAATTAACCGCCATCTAGTGAGACGTCGCACACCGGTTTGAATTAGCACCTTTCAGCGGCAACTGACAATGTGACTACACTTCAATAATATTATTAGCAGTTTTCACATCGATAACATATAATTTTCGCAGATATATTTATCTTCAAAAAGAGAACATAGATATTGGTTTGACATTACAACGAATAAACATGCTATAACGATTTAGCTTCAAATATAGCTTTTTTTGAATTTCGTTATAACGACTGTAACAAAACACATTATATCCTTTACATATATTTAAATGTAACTAATTATTATGTTTTTATTTTAAATTGCAGTGTAAATTATTTATAGCAACACTAGTGCCATTTAAACCTCGTACAGCGAAATGGGGGGGGAGGGATGGAAGGGACTATTGACCCCTTCAATACGCCGTCATATTTTTATGCTATTTTTTTTAGCTTCGATATCGGCGCGCTTTTCTAAGGGGTGTTACAACGGTTTCAATAGCACTATAGCAATAAGCTAAATAGCATTTTAACTAAGTTTTCGCTTGAAGAACTCTACAATACATAAGTTGAATAAAAAATACATTTCGTCACACTGCAGTACCGATTCACATAGGCTCATCACAGCTGGTTACATTTAACAGCTTAAACCTAACTTGCTGTCATCGCGCCTAACCTATAATTAATACATGGGAAACTTAGTTTAAATTACAAACAAACTGTTTAATAAAACATGATTAAAGATATACAATACAATTTGCGTGAATACATTTGAAAATTACTTTGCGAAATGATATGAATACATTAATACTTACAACGTAAATGTTCACTGACATTTATTTGATCAATACAACTTCAACGGTAGGACGCCCACAGGTGGACATATTAACCATTAGCCCAGTGTCTTTGGACTACTTTAGCGACGTCGCCTGTGCAACTTGTAAATGGACGCCCTACGCTGGGCTCGCCGGTACGTAACAAATTTTTTTTTAATTGACAAAAAATATTACAAATAAACTGCAATTTGATATGATTAGTAACCCAACATACAGCATTCAATCAAAATTTAAAAATAATTCTATTACTTTTTCAATGATAATTGGTTAAAGACCATTTCTGATAGAATATCCTGTTTATTTGTAACATATCATATATAATCAGAGATCCAAATATCCGGGTGCATGTGCACTAAACATGTGTTAGCTTAATATGGAAAACGATTTTGCATCAAAAAGAATCCGCGATCAACTAATGCTATAAAACTCAAAAATATTTTCTTAACCGATACTACACTGAAATTTTAGATCTTTACTCCTGGGCATTTTCGATCTGGTACTACAACTAACATAGTAGCTGTACTGGGCTGAATAAACCATGTAATATGAATTAGTCTTAATGTTAAAAATAACAGATTATAATTGTAAAAGATTAGTCAAAGTCTATTAGTAACACAAAAGTCTCCTCCATAGTTGCCAACCATAAATAAATTAAACTCACCCGAATATCTGTCCTCTGATAATAATTGAGTATAATTATGTCTGAAATTTAAATTCGGAACCAATGTTGGCCAAAATAACAATGTGGGTAATCGTAAAACATCCAAAACATCAGCCTTACATCAAACACGAACCAAGTAAATCTAGAAGTGATATTTGTCCAAACATATGTTAAGGAGACGTAGCTGTTCCCTACGATATGTCCCGTGATATATTCATCTCGATATGAATTATTTTGAAGAGCCTTTAAACTTAAAAAAAGTCGATATCAAACCAAAATCTTCTAAATTATAACTTTATATATAAACGCTATACATACTAACATTAGCTATATAGCGCAAGCGATAGTGACCTCCTGAGGTATATGAAGGTATATCAAGCCATCTGTTCTGAAATATCTCATGTGCGTTTTGTCAATCGCACTATCTCCTGTCTCACCGCCCACTTCAGGTTCTATACTGTTTGCGCAATTGCTTGTTATCGTCCCTTGTAATATTAGAACTTGTGGAAGTAAACAAACCACAAATTATTCTCAATCATCTCATGTGCGTCACATCACATACCCCAGGAGGTAAATATAGTGTGCATGCAAATGGTAATCATTTTTGTGACATTTGAACAGATTGAGGGAGACAGACGAAGGTCAAACTGTCTGGTCTTAAGTAACCCGTGTGCGTCTGCGATCGCAGCCTGTTGTCTCACTGCTCACATATCTCAGATGGTGACTATAGAGTTCGCGGAAGTACTAGTTATCTTTTGAAGTATGTAAACGTGACGAGGAAGACAGATATAAGTCAGCCGTCTGTTCTTGCACATCCCGTATGCGTCTTGTCGATTGTATCCTCCCGCGTCTCATCGCTCACATACCTTAGACTGTAGATTGCGCGCAAGTGCTAATCACTTTTTGAGGCATGTAAACAGGACGAAGGAGACAGACGACTGAAGTATCTCGTGTGCGTCTTGTCAGTCGTACTTTTCCCCATCACACCTTAGGTGGTAAAGAGTTCGCGCAAATACTAATCATCTTCTGCGGTATATGAACATACCAAGGTAGATAGACAAACATCAACCTATCTGTTCTCAAATATCACGTGTACATCTTGCTAGTAACGCCCTTATCCATCTACAATTTGCTAGCACACTATTATATAAATTTTCGAACCCAACAAATTAGCAGATATTGGTTTAACAACGAAATACAAATCAGGCATAGTAACATATGGATAAAACAAAAACATCAGCTTCGACATACAATATCATATATACATATGTAATAAATCCTCAACAAAAAAAACATTACAACTTGTATGTTATATTTCTACGTTTAATATTGCATTCACAAAAGTTCACCAAACGGACTTGCCGGGACATCCCCGGATACGAATACACTAATATGCATATCTATAATACTTACAACTACACAGCATTGAACTTAATTAAGAATGTAAGGTACATACAAGACTACATGTTGCGTCTACACTAGCTCTGAACAATTGTAGATATACACAGCTACCCGCTGTTAATTGAGATAGGAATTGAACATGAGAATAACAGGAAACATGGGTTTTATGTATTACACTACATGATTGAGGCGTGCACTCTGTAATAACTATAAAAAGTACCTATTACCGCGACATAAAATAAATTGGCATTAATTACAGATGTATATATACCAAAATTAATTATGACCATAACTTCCGTTGATTCGATAGGAAATAAGTAAGAAATATTTTGATATAATTTTTACCATCGGTATTTAAATTCCGATTTATAATGCCGCGGTAATAAGTGATTTAACATTAATATTAAATGTGTTTATAGATTATACAGAAATACATAACTAACCTAACAAAGCTATTGAACAATGTCGCTTTATCATTCATGTTATTCGAAATTTAAATTTAACGTCAGAAAGAGACAAAATTTTTTTTACTTGTAAAAAAATATAATCTTTTAATAAATCGAATAAACATTTAACGGTTACCTTTTAAACGACTTATTTTTTAAACGAAAAATTATTTAAGCAAACAATGTTATGTTAACATATGACGTAATCAAAATGGCGCGTGCCAAATTTTTTTAAATATTGTATAAATGTTTTTGGTGCGAAAATTAATATCCATAAGCCACACATTAATAAGTATTTTATCCTGTACTTTGTACAATAAATTTTGAATCTTAATTTGTCCAGACGAATGAAGATATAATTTATTGTTTTCATTCATTCATTCATCCATGTCAGCCGAAAGAGCCCCTTTGAAGGCATAAGCCTCCCCCAAAGTTCATCATTCGGCTGCACGAGCTTCGGTTACTTTTGTTTTTCTGCTCATTTTTACGTTACTATATAAAGAGATTTCTCTCCCATTGAATCATCACGGTATCTTTAAAACCATATGGGCTATAGACTTTAAATTTGGTATAAATGTTACTTTCACTGAGTAGAAGTCAGCTAAGAACGGATTTCACTAAATTATACCCACAAGTGGGGTTAAGGCGACGATCATGTTCGCGAAACAGACAGAAAGGGACAGCTATGTACAGAATGCACACCTACCTTAACAATACAATTGAAGCTACTAACATTTTAATAACACATGCGTTGCACAATAACATCACAGTATATTTTAATATCGACCAATAAACAATATGCTATTTCAAATCAAATACATATATATTAATTTTCACATTCAAAATAATAATCAACTTTATTCATTAAGTTTTAAGAACAAAATTGCAATAATTTTGTACAATAATTCATTTCACATATTCAAATTTTCCATCCAAACTTCTATAGCGACTTGAAAAACTACTATTCATGACCATACCAGGCCTTTCAGCAAATCGTTTCAAGCGCGTCCCATCACATCATAAAGTGTAAGTGTTGCCACATAAACTTAATATAAAATTCCATTACACTTAATAAAGATTAAAGAAAAATCATTTTATATTGCTTATTTTCACTATACATCATTAACTAGCTACAATATGAACACGAAAAAAATCCACGTTTAATATTAACATATTACAAGTAAGGCGTTATAAACCCACTCAATGCACGCAACACTAGTATAGCTTCACTTTTTGACACTAGCTGTCAGTAACGTCAAACTTGACAGCTGTCAATTTGACATAGATAAAATATTAACGGTAGTGATGACTACGTGTTGATTGTGCAAACGTATATGTAGATTTAATGAAGGGGGTGGAGGGGAGGGAGGGGGTTAGATGTGACACGCGTGCTGGGATACCGTCACACCGCACATATCTCCTAAATAAGCTCTCTTTCGACTTAAAAATAACTTTGTTCATTATCACACATCGATTGGAGTTAACAGTCGGACAATTGTCTTCGTGCCAGATCTCAGCGTCACTGGTTTTGCTTTCATTGGTCCAATATACAAAAGCAGGATCTATATACATACAATTAAGAAGCTTATTTCGTATGAGTGAACATCACTTTTGAGTGATGGTAGAATTCAAACACACCTAATTTAGTGAAACTTCACAGCGATTAGCTCGTATAAAATTAACGAATTCAAAGTTGATTTCCAATTCATTGGTCCTTTATATAAAATGTTACTTTGTACGTACGTTAGGAACAGATCGACGAGTAGTGTTCATGTCACCGACTACAAATAAATCACGTAATGTAAAGTGTTGCATGTATATTGTACATGTGAATAACAATGTAAAGGTTAAACTGACAGAGAGGAGACGGTGGATAATGTTTTAGAACCGACCTAGGAAGTGGTAAGACTGGTTGCAGGCGGCCGGTGTGTAGCGCGAGGGGCGAAGCCCTGCGTCGCGCTAACTGAGCAGAAAGGATCACCTGTCAGCGGAGGGTTCCTCGGAGTTGGGCGCGGTGAGGGGCTCGTCGGGCTGCGGCATGGCGCTGACGATGTCAGCGATGACGTCAGGCGCCATAGAGCTCATGGCGGTGAGAAGGTTGTTGGTGAGCTCCGCTGTGGATGCTTCATCCATAGGCTTCACTTTGAACTCGTTGCCCATATTGAGAGCCTGCATTGATTGCTGTAAACCGCTCTGGCAGGTTGCATCTGAAACAATCGGAGGTTTTAATTTATCTAACACAACTAAATATTGGTTGTAGCTGTAATATCTTTAAATGTTTCGTATACATATATTGTTACCAATCTGTTTTATATTAAATTTTCTATTTAGTTCTTTTTCTTAAAAGTAAAAATATCTTTTTTTAAATATTATGCGTCTGTTACCAAACGCAAGCTGATAGCCCTAGGTCTTCATTTTATGTCTCATAGACATCCATCGACATCCCGCGAACTTAACCATGTCATCGGTCCACTTAGCGGGGGCCTGTCCAAGCTGTGTCTACTTACCCTTGTTCGCCTGAGAACCTTTCGGACCCAATTGCGAAGCCACATCGAAAAGCCTGAATTTGGCGCCAACTGCAATAACTATTGTAGACCATGTAGTGTTTTAAAACTTAACAGAGTCCCGTATTTTCAAGAGAGTAATGAGAATGTGAGGTGGAGTTGGATGAAATAGTGGAAAGTGACATCATCACCTCCCTAATAGGAAATAAAGAACGCCGCCACAATTTCATTAAATACTGTAAAAGAATTATAAAGTAGATAATAAATAAAAATTAGGATTAATGTTAAGATATAAGGTCGTGTGCACATAGCTGTAGTACCAAAGAATGTGGTGAAGGAAGAGAGATAAGTCAAAGCGAGGTATTGTGTATACAATACCCGGCGATAAATATTGCACATCGACCTTTGGAAAGAGACAATCGGCGAATTTCGGCTTTGTAGAGCGTCATCTCTGTCGCACGCAATACCAACAGTCCAATATCTATAAGGAGGCAGTGCGGGGCAGAGATATTGTATGTATATTGTATATATGTATATTTTCATTGGCGTTTTAGTTATATATTAACCTAAATTCGGTGAGAAGAATACACTAGAAATATAATTACCACAGACACCAGGATGCTCGTTCCCGTTGTCGTTGTAGAGCCAGCAGGGCGTGAACTCTTGGTCGAAGCCGTGCTGATGCTGGGCGGGCGGGGCGCTGGCTACAGGCGCGAACGGGTCCACGGGCGTCGCGAACACTTCACCGAAGTTCGCCCACTCCGAGCCCTCCGTCTCCTCGTCCTCCTCCGTGTCCCACGCCGAGAAACCACCTACCGTGGTCATAAAAACGGTTAAAGAAAAGGTTCCCAGACTTTTTAGACCAGATTGGTTGACCTCCCGTCCTCCTTTCTATCGTATTACCAAAGCTGGACAAATAATTTGAAGGTCAGATCTAACTTGACGCTGCAGCTCAGTTCCAAGTTTTTAAAATATCGACAAGTTTTTTGTTTCTCGTCTCCCACATTTTTTGGGACAGTGATTTTGATTTAACCGTTTCAATATTTTTTGTCTTTCGTCCGTCACAACATCTGACACTCTATCTTTCTCTTCTTTCATATTTTCTTTCATTCTTGTTGTTGTCAAAAGACTTTGGAAGCCGCTTTACTCGGTTCTATTGGAAATCTATAATAGAGATTTACGCCCAGCAGTGGGCAACCTACGGCTAAAATAATGATAGGAATGTATTGTACTAACGGGCACCCTCGGCAAGCATTTCCCTAACCCACGCAGGACCGGCTTCAGCTTCCGACTCCTTCTGTTCATCAGTTTTCGGCTTGGCATCGGATTCAGCATTATCGTCCCACATTCTGAACAAAAATCAAAATTTAATTTTAATCATATATATTTAAAATAATTAAAATTGGTATTGTTACAACCGCGAGTTACAGAACCCTCTAAACAATAAACATGGAACCCTAGGGTCAGGAAATGCCGTGAACACGCGTGACCTTGAAGTTATTTATAGAATTTTATGTACGGTTCTCGAAAATTCTAACCGAGTACTATCGCGAACTTAGTAGAACCTTATCCGTAGTAGAATGTCGACAATTCAGTGTTGTTTTTCGAGTTATAAGATTAAGATCTACGATCATTGATACAAAGTGACTATTTGGCAAGTTGTTTGGACAGCGATTTCTTGAGCGATTTGGAAGCGAAGTTTGGACTAAGCGAAAGTATACTTTTTGTTAAAGTAGGGTGACCATATGATTTGTAAATAAAGAACTCCTTGTGAACCAGTGGTGTTTCATTCCGAGCCAGAACCCACAGTACGTAACAGTATTTATTTAATTTACCTTTACATATTTTGGTTATCTTCTTTGGTTAAATGTTATACAAAATATGTATGTACATAGATATAGGTATAATAATCTCTAACTTTCGCGGTAGTAAAAAATTAGAGACATTAAGGAATACCTACCCGAGGAATACGAGCTTTGCTTTAAATAAATACAGACATTTTTAGATATATAGTCATCATTGTATGGAATAAACATTAGCTTTGTTCAAAAATTAATGGCATAAAAATATATTAACAAATTCAAATTCAAAAATTGTTTTATTATATAAGATCATAACAATCTTTTATAATAGTCTGTTTAAAATTAAGTTTACGTTAGTTCGGAACTCGCCGCTCACTGAGAAGAACTAAGAAGAAACTCAGTGGAATTTGTCATTTTATAATGATTGTATTAACAACTTCAAATCTTAAACACAGCGCAATTCATTTCTAAACATCATAAAAATTAATTTTATTCTACATTGAACAATTTTAACTCATATAAAGAAGAATAAAAATATATATTTGTATATGCTGGTATTAATATTAAAATTGCTCACCCATCATTGGTCCGTTGGCCAGCCACTTGTAGGAAGCTGTATTCGTTTCGAGTCGTCTAAAATTAAAAAAATATATATTAGTATATACATATATATATGCATATATACATGTATATGTATAGTCATTGTCTTTGTTTCATTCCATAGACGTCTCGTCTGCAAGGCATAAGCCAGAGGATGATACTGTCTATCATATGGAAACTTATTTGGATAGTGACAACCGTATACATTTAAGGCAAATAGTGTAAATAATATAAGATCGTATCCCGGGAATCGAACCCGCAACTTACGACCTCAAATCTCATTTTAAGAACTGAGATTCTTTCTTAAAAAATATTTATTTAATTTTAACTGTGGGTAGATCCACATTTTCCTTTCGCCCGGACTTATCTGATTTTTAACCCTTTTCTTGATAATGTATCTGTAGAGATACATCAGAATTAAAAAAAAAATAGTGGCATCAATTTTGAACGCAAAGTAATCATTCGTATGTGAATGTTTAGGTAATTTCTTAATTTTCGAACGCTTGTTCAGTTTTTTCTGTTGGCATCCTTGGGTCTTAAAAGTCAAGTGGTATGAATATTAAAATAATATTTAAAAAAAACTGTCAAGTTAAGGGTTAAGACGACAACCTTTCGCCGTAATAAATAAATTCCATTGTATCTCTATATAGACTCGTTGAGGATAAGGGGTGACTTCATTATTTCATTGATATATAAAGATATATAAGTCAAAATAAATTCAAAGGAAAATAAATTTTGCCTCTGGCCTGCTGATGGCTTTATTGTGTTACATAAGCGAACATATGCTCATTTATGATTGAGCTTCCAAATCAGCATCGGTGAGGTTTAAAATTTATTTACTTAAGGAGACGAATATTGAATACCAAAGAGGAGAGTTTTCTAGACAACCGAAAAACGACATCTAAATTGGTCACCACAGGTAGAAATGATAACCAAAGGAGCTTTAAGCTTCTGAAGTAGTAGACTTATCGTTGCAAGGTAGACAACAAACTTTTACTTCACACATTTATATAAAAACTTACCGCATTCTCGCATGTAAATTGCATCGCTGCAACTGATTCGTTCCACGCGGACGCTGATGCCTCATTGTACTGTACAGAACAAATTTAATTACAACATATTATATATAATAAATTAACCTTTGAATATATATACAGGTTGATTCATTTTAATTTAATTTCAATATTCCTTATTTTACATGCTAGAAAATATTTAAATAATCCGATAATAATGGCAGTTAACGTGTACATATAAAGAAACGTACATAGTATGTATATAGCATACATACTTAATAATGTTACAAAACACGAGCTACAGAACCCTCTAAACAATAAACATCGAACCCTAGAATCTGCAAATGCCATTTGGGCAATAGTGACAGTCCAGAAAAAAATAAAATCTTACCTCGTAAATATTATCCGAAGGATAGAATCCGCCCTGAAAATAAAAAAAATATAAAATAAATTTCACAGATACAATTTCAACAATTAAAACTAAACTAAAGTCAAAGTGAAAGTCAAAATAGCTTTATTATTTAAGATCATTACATCTATAATAGTCAGATTATAATTAGGTTTACTTTAGTTCGTAACGCGCCATCTATTGAGAAAAACTAACAAACTTGATAGTGTTTGCAAATTTTTTTTATGATTGCATTATCAAATTTTTTCCTAAAGATTGGAAAAATTCATTTCCAAACATATTTATCCTAAAGATACTCTGAAATGTAGCAATATGCTTAGCAGAGCCTGTGCGTAATAAATATCTTGAATTTACAAAGAGATATATTGACCACGTCGCTTGGTAGTTTATTAACTCATGTGTTAACAGCTGCACGTTTAATACTTCGCATTGAACTCGCCAATTTGACAGTTATCTTTTAAATACGTGCATTTGACAGTTCAATGTGAACTTCGCGGTTTTGACAATTCGCTTTGAACTTAGCGCGTTTGACAGTTCATACGCTGCAAACATATACTGTAAGTTAACTTCTAACATCGGTCACTGTTTATCGATCATAAAACTAATGTATTTATTTGACATTTAATCAATAAATAACATGGCAACTCTGATATATGTTACATAAAATAGTTTTTATTTGGAATGCGATGTGCTAGTTACACGAATGCCTTACATTACGGTATGTCTGGACATCTAGTATATTTAACATAACAAAGTGAACTCACAAGTGGTGTGTCGTGGTGTTGCAAGAGAGGACGGACCACGTTTTCCACGAAGGCTGTCCAGCGTTCTTCGGCCGCCGGGTCAGAGGGCATGCAGTACTCCAGGCAGCGGAGAGCCAGCACCACGTGCCCCATGTTTCCACGTCGTACCGCGCCTGCCCTGCAACACAAACATACAATCTATGTCACTATTCATTCACTCATTCATTCAATTATTCATTCATATCGCTTTAACTATGTCGTCGGTTCTCCCACCGTCTTTACCGACTCGTGAAGAAAAAGATAAATTTAATTTATTCAACATTGGAACTTTTAACATAACTCTTATTGATCGTCATGTTATCTATTTATTTATTTTTATTTTTGTTTTTATTAATTTTTGTTTGTACCCTGCTTTGCAACGTGTTATACTACTTCCCATTGTAATTCAATTCAATACACATAAAATACCTGCAAGGACAGATAGTTACCAATAATTTATTATAATGTACAATAACCATTATATTATTTATCTCAGGAACCGTTGATTTTTGTACAAGTTGTATCTTATATTAATTGACAGCAAATTACTTGTATATCCACCCATTTAAAGTTTTAACATCTCTTCAATATAAAATATTTATTTCCGATGAGATTCTTCCGAAGTGCCAAATCAAAGGCCGGCCTCTAAAAACCTTACGATCTAAAAATCTGATTGTTGCCAACAAATTGAATGTTAGTTGGTAAACACCAACAGGATAAAGCAATATCTAATTTATTATACCACATAATACAGATATTAGGATTAACATAAAACCAGTTAACTTACTTTTTGGACTCATTCTCTTCGTATGTATCCATCAGTCTTGTGAGAATCTTGCATTCGTCTATTAACTGTGAAGACATAAACAAAATGTATTACTTACATACAATTACCTCATATATTTTCTGTTTTACACCTGAAAATTTTGCATCACCTACATCTCTTTTGCATACATCTTCTTTTCGTACCCAGAGAACGCTGCTACTCAGCCTTTGGAAACTTATAAGCACTAACAATCCTATAAAATTATTGAACAAAGTGGGTATTTTATAACACCAATGACAACAGTCTCACTTCTCTACCGCTGGACTACCACTCAAGTTATCCCACGCATTATTTGCATGCGTGGGACAATTCCCAGCTTTGTTTCGTGGATAAGAACAGTAATTTTGCTGACGACCCTAACTACATTATTATTTTTGTCATTATGTCTGTCAAGGTACCCAATCCTGATACCACATGGCTTATAAATACATATGTTCATTTATATTTTAAAATACTCCACAAAAAGATTTAAAGATAAAAATTAAAATATATAAGGATATATATTTATTAGTCTAATAAATCAAGACTTGGTTCATCATAGAATGTTGTTCATCTACAGAAATATCACAAGCTTTCTGACTGATTTAAATCATCATCATCTTCTTCATCATTTGAGGATAGGGTCAACTGAGGGATGTCCACAACTGGACATAGGCTTCGACCATAGATTTACACTCCTGCCTGCCCTCCAGCTCGCCTCCAGTGTCTACCAAGTTCCTCAAGGTTGTCTGTCCACTTTACGGATGGTTATTCTAGCGCTTGCTTACCCCAACAGCAATTACTTAATAGAAATAAATATGTTTAAAGATATACATACATGTTTCTCATACCGATCTGCGAAGCCAGGATTCGACATAGCATTCTGTATGAAGATATATACTTGTGTATGGAGGAAATTGTTTTGTGGGTAGTCAAAGAACATGTCAATCAACACACCCGGAGTACCTGCAAATATTAACATCATAAGTATAAAGATTTATATTAAGGGAACCGGAAAGAAAAGTCATTTCTGTCGACATATTTTACGGAAAAACCGATTTGTACCACCGGCATTGAAAATATATTAGATGGCAAAAGGTTATTGATAACGAAAGTGAATATATTGTTGAGTAAAAATAACAACTTGTTTAAAATATAGTCACATAAATTTAACTTGAGAATACGACATTACTTTCCGATCCTTTAACTGTAAATAAAATCAAATTAAAATCTTTTAACTGTAAAAATTGCAATTTTTATCGAGTATCAACAAACATAAATTATGTTATATTTAGTAACGAAATCTTGTCATTTTGAAATATGACTACAAAATAAAAACAAATATACAGTATATAGGGGAATTTACTTCAGGAAAATGTATGAA
The DNA here is from genome assembly GCF_028537555.1 of Battus philenor. NCBI lineage: Eukaryota > Metazoa > Arthropoda > Insecta > Lepidoptera > Papilionidae > Battus > Battus philenor. The sequence goes on along the minus strand of NW_027181676.1, from coordinate 13,323,670 downwards.
GAAACTTCTAGAAATTCAAGATGGCGGCCAATGATATGCAATATTTAATGCTATCCAGACGCCTAGATGGTAAAGCTAATATTTGAAATAAGTACCAAAAAATCAAATTAAATTGACCTAATTTTATTCTGTTTCCGTAATGATATTGAAACAATTGTTCCATGATTGTTAGAACATTTCTTGTGAAATTGAAAATAAATATGATATATGACACCACATCGGTTTTTATATATATGCACCCTGTGGCTACAATAGTTTGGACCAAAACTTGCCCTTGATGAGTTTGTTTGGAGATTTACATGGAAAACTGACATTTACAGCCATTTATACTCGTAAATAATTTCTATTGCTTGTTTGAAGTTGCAGTGGGCGGGAAATATCGCTCGTACACTCAATGGCCGTTAAGTCGTAAGGTTCTCAAATGACAAAACCTTCCATCACTTGGACCGACGTCATAGTTAGTCATGGGAGGTCACTGGATCTGGACAAAGTAAACCCGATCACCTTGCAGATGGCATCTATAAGCCGAAACAAAGATACTGAAATCCGACAGTTATATGTGGTGCTACCTACATAACAATTTTTGCAAGTAAATTTGGACGTTACGCCATCTAGAGGCAAAGATATGTTCCCGGACGAGATTTTGAAATATTTTGACTCATGGTTTAATATAAATCGTTTTGAAAATTCCTGATTTGAATATAGATACGAAAGTATCTCAAGTTACGACCACTACCCAGTTGACGGGGCGTGGGTATGTCCCTCACAGATTGGAACGAAGATATAGTCAAAGTCACGGCAATTCGACGCTGCGAGCAGTGTTAGACCAGTCATCGTGGAGATATTTTGGGGAGCCCTTTGCCTTACAGTGGGCGTCTTTAGATCGAAAAGAAGATGACTCTCAAATCTATTAGTTGTAGATACTGCTTCCTACATAACAATCTCTTTGGGCATATTTAGACGTCACGCCATCTATAGACCAAAACGTATCCTTCGGAGAACGAGTTTTGAAATCGATTTCTATTTCATTCAATCGATATAGGACGCTTGGAGAGATGAAAATCCTTGATTTGAGATATTAATTGATAAACCTACGCAAGTATCTCCAGTGACCAGACGACATGGTCAAGATCACTGAAGTCCATGCCATGGGCAGCGTTGGACCTATCATCGTGGCCATCAGTGGGCGTCTATCGGCTGACATGACGATAAGCTAGTACCCAAAAAATATATAGTCATCTCACCTAAAGTTAAAAGTGCATTGTGAACATCTTTGACTTCGGAGAATGCTAGCTGGGCAATCAATGCAGCGACGTGCACGCGGGCGGTGCCTACGGCGGGAGTGCTTGCGTAGCCCGGCTCGTAGCTCTTTTCGTAGCGCTGCGAGTCGCATTGCTTGTCCGCTTCACAATCCTCGTAGCTGTTCTCGTGTGTACCTTCACTATTGTTTTCGTTTGTTTTGTTGTCATCGCTACAACCTTGTTCTTGGACCTCCGGATTGTTCTTATCATCTGTGTCTTTCGCCTTCTCCGAAACTTTTTTTACGTTCTCATCCTGGAAAATAATTAATTGTATTATAATGTTAAATTTAGAATGCCCAGATTAACACATTGTTGACTGAAAATTTATCTTGTGTACAATTTCTTCATAAATTTTTTGTAAATCTTTCATTTGTGAATGGTACAAATTGGTCTGCGTAACGACTAAAACAAAAACACCTCTATCAAAAAATAAAGCCTTCTGCTAGTCGGAGCATCACCAAGTTTAATAGTTGCACTGGGAATATTTAAATAACTCTGTAAGTCTGGTGTAATATCATGTTTGTTCCACTCTTCTTACAAATGGTGGTACTATATGATACTATAATATTTATTTTTTTATATATTGCCGGTCTAATATCAGAGTCGCTCTCTTCTGTTGCAGTATCATTTTCACATTTACCACAATTTGATTACTAATCAATCGGACAATCAGATAAAACATCTGTGTATAATTCATTTAAAGATTCTTCATTATGTTCCATCATCGTTTTTTTGTTTTATTATTTATATATTAGTAATTTAACACATTTGTTTTAACTTTCTTGTTTTTAAATATGGTTAACGAGATTAAACAGCACATCAGAGTTTGGGTTTTACAAACTTTAATAAAGAATAAAATAGTTCACATATGTATGTTGTTTCGGATATTGAAATAATATAGGGAACCACCAATAATTTTTTTTAATGGACTATTCAATATATTCTTACCGTGTTAAGGACCAAAGGTGTTGGCGGACGCAGTAAGGCCTGGTGCAGCAGTGGCAAATGTGGCGCGATGGCTCGTTGCACGCTGGCACTCGACCAGGTGCTCTCACCACCACTGCCATTGCCATTGGCATTTCTAAAAAAAAAACAAATGATTATTTTTAACTGTCAAAAGCGAAGCCATTGATCTAGACCAGTGATTCCCAAAGTGGTCTATATCGAACCCTAGGGGTCAATGACAACCTGCAAAGGGTCTAACGTCAGCGGGGTTCACAGTAGTGGATCTCAACACATACACTAATAGTACCTATTTACTTACATCATACTATCTTATAATATCAAAACATTTATATTATTTATAAAAGTACCTATGGAGTAAAAAAACTATTATATAAATTTATAAAATTGTGTAAGTTGTAGGATTTTGGTATTCGCTTTGTGGTCGCAATACATTTTGAACTTGTAAAAACCTGAGAGTCGCAGTCTCAGAGCTTCGCTACCTTGCACTGACTTGTTCAATTCGTCACTCTATAAATACGAATGTGGGACAAATATGTTTATTCTTTTTCTGAATCTTGAAAAGAGAGAATTGAGTCAGTGTTATTTTGTTTGAGACTGCTGGAGAAGTTAGAAATTTACAGGAAATTAATATCAGGTAAGTCTACCCAACACGGAAAAACATGGCAAGGGGTCTACAACACAAAAAAGTTTGGGAAACTCTGATCTATACTGTTGACTGCAACATAGTTTAATCAGAATGATAATACCTAGTTTCTTTCAATCTCTTAACAGATAAGCAAGCCTGCGGTAGCTTTCCACTTAGAATGTTTAAGTAATCGACAATTTAAAAACTCATGTAAATACGAAGCATTCCTGAAGCCCTGCCATGTTAATGGTGGAGAAACTATTACATCTATAGTTAACAAACCAATCATGGATTTAAGTGTACACATATAGTAACGTGATATATTCAATTTTTGAATATAATTAATAAATGTAATATTATGTGCGTAACGACAAAACATTTTGAACTTTAAATAAGCCCGTTGATTAAAAAGGTTGCTTGCCTCTGATATAGAACAAAACAATATAGTGAAATTTTTTTAGAAGTTATTAATTTTATCAATTACCCTGGCCTCAAACTGACTTCAAAGTCAGACTTAGAGGCTACAATTTGAAGTACAAATCTCACTTATATATATTTGGGAACAAAGACAGCCTTATGAAAGTAAGCCCGCTATGATCCTATAATCGTACAGTACTTTTGACCATTATAAAACTATATTATTAATCAAATATATTATAATATAGAAAGTCTATTTCTCGCAGTGGATTCTATCGACTGACATGGTGATGGTGGTGGTGATAAGTAGAACAAAGTACTAACGAGGCAGAGTCTTGCGTCAGCAACGCCAGGAGCAGCTGGCAGCCGTTGACTACGGCATGGCGACGCATTTCCGGCGGCGAAGTGAACATGCACTGCAGCAGCATCCGTACGCACTCCTCGGACCGGAGCCGCGTCACCAGGCTCCAGCTGGTCACTGGCCTGAAAATCGGATAGATCTTACACCATGACGTCACAAGCAAAATCTTTGAATCTTACAGCAACATACATGATAGTAGAAACCATTTTTCAAAATCTAAAACTTTTTACGTGCCGTAATTAAACATATATTTACTATGCAAAAATGGGGTATTAATTTTTTTATAGAAATTATATTTATGGATATAATAAAAAGGTACAAAATATGTGTATAAGATGTATTAGGAAAAATTGTTGAATTATGATTTATGGTCAGTAATTTCAAAGATATTTAGGAACAAGGAACAAAATATTTTTTTTAAACATCGATGCAATGATATGAAAAAAGGACTCGAATACATGTATCTAGAGAACCACAAATTGCCCCAAATCGCTACAAATTGCTACATATTGCCACAAATTGCCACAATCGTCAGCCACTGGCTACACTCTGTTATAGTTTATTACTATTATAAAATATTTATTAGAGAGATGCTAAGTTATCTGAAAGTTATCACCAGAAACACACTGGTCTAAAACATTAATCAGGTATTTTTATGAGATGTTTCAAAGCTTCCTGAATGCTGCCCATCAGAGAAGGATTTGGCCAGTGATCATCCAAGGTATATATAATCTTCTACAACTCTGATCATATTAACCCATATTATAGCTACTTGTATAGGCTATAAGACGTGATGACTGAGCTGTTCTACTGATGAAGAACTGTTTTAAAATGCTACCTTCGGTCTTGGAATTCACTATATCAACCCCAAGTTCCTTGCTATATAACCACCACTTACATGGCCGTAGTGCCTGGTGGTTCAAATGCCAGGAGATCACATAACAAAGCCGCTGCGTTCGCTGATGCCCGACCTGCTTCAGCACCTCGCTTCTTACAACTACTCTGCTCTTCCGAATCATTTGTCACTGTAATGAAATTCATGTTAATTAAGAGAGAAATAATCTCCTAGTTTTTCCTTTTTTTTTTCGTCACAGGCGAAATATTAATAATCTGTGAAATTAAAATTTGATTATAGGGGATTCCTACATTATCCATTAGTCATTGTATGAGATCAGCATACCAATATTTTTTTTTAAATAATGAAAAACATGAAAATGTTATTAACACATTTAATGCCATGTGGGGCGTACACGACCCCCGCTGCACTTTCCGTTCAGGCCATTTGCAGATCCCATTGAATAACAAAGGATTCTTAAACAAATGAATTGTGGGCTCGAATATAGATAACTTCACATCACACATGCGCGTACGTAATGCATATTAAAATTTAATACATTTTCCCGCTAATTATAGCTTTGCAGTATTGAAAAGGTGTTAAGCATACGTCTTAAACGACTTTTTTTTAATTTTTAAAATGTGAGTCGTACGCGCCCCATGCGGCCTTGATGGAAAATCTTCAAAAATTATTCAAGCACGGAACAGACTAATTTACAAAATTACATTATTTATTTATGTTAGAACAACAATCAAAAATTCCAAATTTTAAACAATAAATAACGTAATATAATAGACAGTTATATTATCATTTGTAACCTTCAAAGATTTAGGTCTAATTTAATCTCTATACAGGATGATTGGTTAGAGGTTTAAAGTCTTAAAAGGAGTAAATGTAAAGCAAATTTGCTTGTGATTAATATATGACACAATATCATTCAAAAGTTTCAAAAATAGTTAACAACGTAATGATAGCATAGTATGAAAAATAATGTTCAAAATTTGGACTCCCACGGCCTCTATTAAGACGAGAACTTCTCCACCGCTTTCATCTTGAGGTAAGTCAACTCTCTCGTTCTCCTCCTTTAGTTGAACTGAGTGAGACAAACTTATTCGAACGTAAATGAAAATGCATTATATATAAACAGACAATAAAATCTAGACAAGCATATTTAGCGACCTAGATTTAGGTCTGATTTAGTCTCTACACAGGATGATTAATTATAGGTTTAAAAGCTTAAAAGGAGTAAATATAAAGCTAATTTGCTGGCATTTAGCATATAACACACCCTCTCAAAGAATCAATGGGTTCAACCATAATAAATAACATTATCATAAAGAAAAATCAGTCATTGGCTATTCACATTCCAATATAAAAAATAAATATAACATATTTTATAGCGATCACTTTATATGGGGTGATTTGGAGTAGGTGTATACATTAAGAATATAAATCATGTACAGCTATAACTTATCATCCAGTTTTTCTAAATTCTATCTGACTACATACAAGCACTTGTATTTATTTTATGTTGCATATGTAATACATTTGAATGTACCATTTCTGAATTTTTGCTATTTAAGAAGGGAGCTGATGGTTTCAATACATTCTATAACATATACAGCCATCAATGTATCATATAAACAAATAAAATGTAATTTTAAACAACATATATAGACATATAAAAGGGCCTTAGTTCTTTCTGATATAAATAATACCAAATTGACATATAAATATAAAAACATGTTCATGTATAAACAATACATACCTTTCTCATCTTTATTACCATCGACACCGTCTTCTTTATGGTTCATTTCAACTTTCTCACTTGTCTCCTGCTGACCTTTTTCAGTTTGCTCCGGTGACCTCTCTGCAGCATCAGATACAGGGACAGGCCGAATCTCTTCATGCTCATAAGTCCCGCAGACTATGTGAATGAGACACTCTAGGAACTGGTACTCTTCTAACCACTGAAAGGTGGAGACAGGCAATTTATTATCGCTTCAGCTAAAGGACCACCACTGCCTCCATCTAGCAACTAGGCCCTAACCAATAGATTTTTAATAGAACTAGTCTTTAATATAAAAACTTTAATAATCCTAAGCCACACTTTCAGGCTAGCTCATGCATTATTTTAATTCCAAATGAACAATAGAAGTAAAAAGATTAACCACTTTTATCAAAGATTGCATATTTAAAGGCATAGTTTATTCAAAGTTGAAGTATTAGCTTATTATTTATTTATTTTAAATAAACAATCCAACAGCAAATTACAAATGTTTACATGTTTGCCTATAGTAGGCACACACACACACAACCCTGGTCATATAATGCTTGTTTATATCTAAACAAGTATGATTCAAACTTTTATGTACTAAGTCCCACCGTAACCTTACTATAATTCATACGACCCCTATGTAACATTTATTTATTTTGAATTGCCCTCTTCAACAATCAAATTGCCCCCTGTAAGGCATGGGGCTAAATGTTAATCAATTAAAAAAATAGAACTCAAATTAAACATAAAATAAGATACAAATAATGGATGTTAAATTATAGACAAGATTTCACGCTTCCGTTACAGTGATATTAAAGAAAAAAAATTAAAGTGTTCTATTTTTAAAAACATTTTCATACTCTTCAAAAATGTCTCAATAAACTATATTTGAATTAAATTAATAGTAAGTGTTGCATATTCTGCGAATTGGGTACTACACCACTCGCAATCAGTATTGTGCATAGGGATCTTAAAAACTTGGAAAATAAAGATATTTTCCATATAAAGATAACTTAGAATGCTTGAGTAAGATAGATGCACTTTCTTGTATACGGAAAAAGATTTAAAAATAAATCTTTGATAGTTTATCCTATTTGTATCTAATTTAAGCCGCCTCCATATAATATAGCTACAGATAAATATAAATATGCATACAAGTATCAAATTTCTTATTATCAACGTCAGATATAACATGTGGTGCCATTAAATACTGTATTATGATTATAACATATTTTTAATTTCAGGTTTTCCTCTCTATGTCTATCAATAATATATTAGGAAGGTAAACACTACTTTGGAATTAGAAAAATGGAGAGAATAAAGACTACTGTAATTCATAAAAGATATCCAGAGCGAATTAATGGACGGTCGTTAAAAAATTCAAATATATATTTTAAATATAAATGCCATCACATTTTTATTCTTTATTATTTTTAATTCCCTTCATTATCAAGAAATACAAAGTACAAAGATACAAAGTATTTCATAGCTATTTCTAGATTATAAAAAAAACATACATACCTCCAAAATTATTTTATTGAATGGATCTTTAAGACGTATGAAGTATTTAAAGATGTCTGCAATTGTTGATGTAGATATATGTCGTAACAGATTGGGTAGAAAGTCGCGTCTTGATTTAAAAAAATCTAGGACACGAAGGCACACTATGTGGTAAAGGTACCAATCCTGAAACAAGACAACTCTTAGCTTCTCCAAAAAAAGAAACTAAATAATGGATTAGAAGTACTAACATTCCTAAAGAAGAAATGTAATACACTGAATTTTCTATTTTAAAAGCAAGCATGTGATATAGGTCACAGATATTGAAAATATACAATCCAGTATCTTTATCATCAGCTGTAAGATGTCCACAGCTAATATCATCATCAATGCCAGCCGTAAGATCTCGTCCTTAATTTTTTAATAGGTCTGGTTCAAAGAGCATCCAGTGTCTTCTGACAATCTTGAAATGGTCTTTTGTCCACCTTTTGGGTACTTTTGGGATACAAGATACATTATACAAGGAGTGTACTACAAAATATAAGACTTTTACAAGTTTGACGACAATCACATACCACTTTAAGCATTATTACAAAATATGCATAAATGTAATGCATTAAGAACACTTAATTCTAAAATATTAATTTAAAGTAAATCTGGAACATTTTGGAAAATTTAAAATAGGTTGTCTGTAAAAAAATTAAAAATCATACCCCAGATACATTTAACAATGAGTGTACCACAAAATATAAGACTCTTACAAGTTGGAAAATGATATACCGCTTAAAACATTATTTCAAAATATGCATTAAGATGTAATGCATTAAAATTGTTCAATACTAAAATTTTGATCGAAAAATGTTCTGGAACATTTTATAAAATTAGAATAGGTGTGTCTGTATGAATATAAAAATTTATTGCCAACTCCATTTTGTAGCTTCAAAGTAGCCATTTTGTAAATCTCAATAATAAAAACACTTCTATAGGACTAAATTATTTCAAGTCTATTAAAGTAAAAAAAGGTATGGAAGCTGAACACAATCACTGTAATATTGTAATTTCAGTCTTGCCGAAAATAAATTATTACACTAATGTTTGTAATTCAATTTAATAACTTTAAATCAATAAATAGGTTGATCACTGTGAAATGTTTTATTTCCTTTTTTAAAAGTCTGATGACACAGCCAATTCACTATAAAAATATTTCAGATCTGACAAGACTAAGTAATATTTTCTTCTGCATGACTTCATCATCGTTCAACCATAAGATGTCCACTGTTGGACTTAGACCTTCCCCATGGATTTCCAATAGAACCAGTTGTAAGCAAGATTCAGTATATACATAGCTTCACCCACATCTATATTAAGACACCGCTGATAGTAAAGCACCTATAATGGAAGTGAATGAATTAATAAAGCTATAAAGACATACCTGTTTAGGACTTTTCTCAAGCAGCATCTCAATAGTTTTACTATAATAGGATGCCAACAAAGGATTCAAAGGTGGATCCTTGTTGACAAAATCACAGAGTCTGTTCATCTGCACCACATCCATTGAGAGCCGATCACTCAACATCATAAGCTGGCTGGTGAGGACCTCACTGGCAATGTGGGCATGCCGGTACTGTGATGCCAGGTCCACATTTTTTGGAGGTTCTTCTGTGATGAGGGTTACCAATTCTGCGAGAATTTCTGATTTTGTAAGGCTGCAAATTAAAACAGAAACCATGACTACAAATCAACTGTGCAAGAAATTATTGCCATGTAAACAAAGCTGTTTAGCTTTTTAAACACACTAGTCATCCCCATACAAAAAACATTGCCAACCCTGCCTTTTGCATTTAATTTTATTATCAATAAATAAAAGTTTAACCCAGCCCTTTTTATACCATGCCCCACCATAAAATTCTTTTATATATAAGTTTTATTTTAAAACAAGAGGGTCAAACTTGTGTCAAGTCTATTTTAGAATTGCCTATCTTAACACTCAAATTATCCCTGCCGAGTGTGGGCCCTATGTTGGGAAACACTGATAAACAATGCAATCTTGGTAAATTTTAACTTGTCTAAAAAGATATCCTCTTTGAAAGAGTGCATTCATTTTAAAGAATCCCTATAGTGTAGGTTATGGGCGTAAAATTTCATATTAATTATTCTTAACTGTTTTCTACTCAGTGAAAGTAATTTTCCTTCTAAATAGACTCTGAGCCTTATAGCTCAAAAGATATTGTGATGAGTCAGTCATAGATAAAGATGACCACATAATATTATAATATAGTTATAACAAACAATAGATATAAAAGATCTAAAGCAACCTCAGCAGCAAATGATCTATGAACCATTATGTCCCTATGATCTTCATCTTACTAAATAATGGATGTGCATTTTTACACACACATTTTTACATCTTATTTTAATATATACTAACTATTCCCATTGATATGGCTATATAATATCTGTGGACATATTTTAAGGATTAATTGATAGTATCTACAGTACTACCAACAAAATTAAAAATTACATCAAAAATGGCTAGTTATGTTTTTAATTCATAATATTCATAGATCAACAAAGATTAAGATTTTGGATGCAAATTTACCTAAAAATATAGTGAACTTATCATAGAAGAAACTTCAAAAAAAAATAAAAAATTCCAAAATCCATATATATACATGTATCTAAACCTACTTGTGCAAGTGACATCACAATGCATCTAAAATGCAGGTAACAAATACAAAGCAGTTTCTTGTGTTATATAGTTCTTATTTAAAGCCATAATATACATTTAAAATCAGTTAAATATCCAATATCTGGTGATGACCAACTTAAAATATTGTTACATCTCTAAGATTTGAGAAAAATCTGTTAACATCACATATAGTCTTGAATATTTCAATAATTTATAAAAGTGATGTTAGTTAAATTCAACATGTGAGTTGTTAAATATTTAAATTATTTTGGGTTCAAAACTATGATATATATACAAAGTATAAATTTACTTAATATATATAAAAATATAGTAACTAAAAAAAATTGTTTGGTGATAATGTCTTTCATTACAATAAGAACTGTCAATCTTACCACTAAAATGCATACACTTTCATTTCTTCGTAAATAAAATGTAACAAAAGTAAGGAATTTGTAAATGAAAATTTAAAAATGATGTCACGATCATTCTTTTTGCACAAAACATAAAGGTATCATGCATACAATAATTTTAACAAGGATTTTACTACGTAAAGGATGATATTTCGTTATAAATACAAGGAAACAATCACTTACAATAATATTAAGGCTTTATTATCGGCCTTACACTCTTGTAGAATATCATCCGCCTCCAACACTTGAGTGAGTGTTACATTCTACAACAAACAATGCTCATATTAAAAATCGCCAAATAGTTTAACTCACTGCACTGATAATGTAAATTTAAACAATCATTTCCATAGTCTTCAAAATGCAATAAACTTAGCGGCATTAACAAATTTCCACACAAACGTATAGCATATCCAGACATAGCCTGCGTATTCATTCATAGCTTGCGGATACCGTATCTGCAATCACGTAGTCCGATGAAGCTTTAAAAGCTAGAAAGGCTAAAAGCACCAACATCAAACGAAACAAGACGTATTCATACAACCATTCATAACCACGAACTCCTGTATCAAAATACGCACCTCCTCTTTCAGGAGATTATTTAACTCCCTAACTGCGATAAAATTCCCGCTCCAAAACATAATTAAAAGTAATAAGTACAATTTAAATTAATCTAAATCCATAGAAAACTTGGTATTGTACGAATTTTATAGTTTCACCGATAAAAGTGCAACGATCCGTTTTCTGTCTGTCAGACAGTAATAAACCGTAGTGTTGTACGCTGCAAAACCTAACGTACCTGTTCATCTTATTGAGAATTTTAATGTACTTATTAAAAAATATTACACAAAAATTATTTATCCAAATATAAAATTAACGTTTTTTTAACATTTTTGTATTTATTTATGAAACTTGAAAAGCAAATGAAACTGCATGCATATAGAATATGGAAAAATTGACTATTAAACTTTTTTTTTCAACCCTTTTAGATTATATAATAAAAGAGATTTTAAATAAGCATAGGCTAAATGCAGACTCAACTCAAGAAAACGAAATATATTAAAATTTGCAATACTGATTATGATGATATGATATTACCACTTTTTAATGTCATATAATATGTCTTTGGTTAGAAAATTAACTATTTATTTTTATAAGGTACAAAAAAACTAAATTTGATAGTATTTAATGTCAAATTACTCAATCCTTTTATTCCATTACTTGCCTTTTTTGCATTAAATAAAATAGTAAGCAATAATTATGTACTAATAACATATGATACACCAATTGGGGTCACAACTTTTACTTTACCGTTATTTACCAAAAAGCTGCTTTTATTAGTATATCCTTTACTTAGAAAACATAACTATTGTTTCAATTATGAATTAATATGATTAAAGAAATATATTGAAAGCAATATAGTTTATGTGTGCCAATTCCTGCTGCCACTGCCCACTCCCTAACCGCGAAGCGAGGGCGAACTATGGTTGGATCCGGATCCCTCCTTGTCTCGCCTGTGGTCCACATTGCATTCCCAAGCCGCATCTACACAACATCAACACTACACAACCCTACTCGGATAGAGCGGTTTAATAAGTGCGAATGTCATCACACGACGGGAATACGTCTGTCCAACTTCTGTTTTATTTTTTAGTTTTGTTAACACAGTTCCGATGAAGCTGTAAAAGCCCCCAGTCTAATCTAACAGCGTTAATTTCACCCGAAACCAAGCAAGCAATTCTTGACTCTCATAAAAAATATGCAACTTGTTTTCTTATATAAAATCTAAATTTGTATTTCATTTTAAATACTACATTTATTACATGGGAAAGTTCAAAGACGAAAATGGTGTTTATTTCACGCGATACATCTCGCCTGTTATTGGCAAGTCCTGGTACACAGGGTTTTACAAAATAAGGACTAAGGACTGAATAGTCTCAAAGGTTCCGGAGATGGTTTGGATTAGGCAATCACTCAATACGCGTTTAGTATTCAGATTGGAGAGTACTTAACTATGCCCTAAAATAAAACACTGTCATGCGAAGTAAACCGAATGGCTGTTTCAGATTGAATGCTTGTATTTTATTTAAATATTTATATAGCTTCAGGAATATTATTATGTGGGGTATCCACAGTCGCGCGGCGATTAGTCGCTTGTTGTAGCGATTTATGTCATTGCCTTCTTGTGGCGCTCGAAGCGTTACTTGCTGACTTGCTAGGCGGTCCTCTGTCAACAAGATAATATTTCCCTCTTCGCTAAAAGTGTCACGACGGTCAAAACTCCCAGTCTAATTTTTGGGCGATTATACAGCTTAGCTTCAAAGGTGACAGCTACAGCAAGAAATATCATTGTTGTAACCAAAAAAAAAACTCGTGGACTCATTCGTGCAAGTCTTTCAGGAACCATTTGATTTGCTCTTAATTTATTGTCTATTTAGTCTAAAATTGTTTGAATATCCATTGTTCATATTTATTACGCAACCTTTCTACCGAGAATCTTGTAGTTTAATGAAACAGGGCAACAGTTGGAGAAAAGTGTTGATGTTGGGATTCGCTCTTAGTTTAGGTCGGACTGTAGAAAATAATGAACGTCCATATTCAAAATTTGGTTAGCGGCGGAGCCACAGAATTTCGCCGCAGGGGGCTGAGGATGCATGTACTTGTAGATATTCGCTCTTTTGGGCCCCTTGGGTTTCAGAGTCCGGCATCCATGTTAGATTAGGTTTAGAAGCATGGTGTTTTAGTAGTAGAGAATCTCAGGCGTAAAGAGGTTACCTTTCTTAGTTGAAGTAAGACTGTCGTGTGAAGCAAACCATAGAAATTCTTGTATTGACAAAGTTATCTATTTATAGAATTGAGGGAATAATAAAATGACGTTTCTTCAATTACGCGGCGTATTAGTGCCCGATTATGGCGACGTCTGTCAATGTGATTTTGTTGCATTTTATGTTTTACACGACGTATGTCGTCTATCATTAAAACAATTATTCTCTTTGTTTGACGTGTGTCGATGGTCGGAACTAGCGTGTTAACAATTGGGCGATAATATAGAAAGATTCAAGCGTGGCAATTACATTGTCCCAGCTTCCAGTGCACTTTTCTTGAGAGGTTTTAATTTCTCCGTGACAGGGCTACGTTGGCTGTCGCTGGCATCTCTGTTGTCCTGCTATATAACAATGTTGGAGGAACATCTCGTTGGATATTGTCGATGCAAATCCAAGTTAACTTATTTTTGCCTCCACAAGGGTGGGTTAGGAGGATTTACCCCATTTATTATCACTAAAACTAAATAGAACAAAATATCACGCTTCCTTGACAGTAGAATTAGCGGCAGTAAAATTGACATTTAAATTCGAATTGACAGCTTTATTCGGCAAATCTATACAACCAATTGTACAAAGAAAAATACAGATTAAAAAGGTATTTTTGTTAACGAAAATTGAGTTGTTTTTAATAGTAAAAATTAATTTTATTTTACACAAACATACATGGTAAAAAAAAAGTTAAAAGGTAAAAAGTCCATTAACAATATAACACATTGTATAATTTCAAAATATGTATTATATAAATTATTACACTTTAAAAGAAACACCTTGAATATATATTTAAATATAAATGGTTTATTCAGTAGGTTGAATAAATATTTCGTTTCATTTTTTGTATATATTTATATAACAATGAATAATTTTATAAAATACGCGGAACCAACTATTTTTTCAATAACTGCATAGCAAGAACTTCAGCTTCTTGAAGTGATAACTTTTCTGATATATCGTCAAGTCTCTGTTTCTTTCTTGGCGCCACACTCTCTTGTGGAATACCTTTACTTTCAACTAATTTGTGTTTTGAAGGTCTGTGAAATAAATAATACATAAAATTTATTATTTAAGTAAAATTTTAATATTGGGAGATTTCTCTTTTAAAAATACTTTATTGGAGATTTACTTTTTTGTGATCTATTACTATGGAAAGTGATTTTAATATAATTGATTAAAGGACTCTTGTGTGATTAACAAAGTACTCTTAATGAGACAGCAAGAAATCACTAACGGATGTCTCAGAAGTTGATAACTTATTGTTCCCAGAAAGGATGTTGGATGTTTACACATTCCTCAAGATAGCTTACTTCCTAAACTAAATTTCTAAGAAATGCATGTTATCACTTGCTTAGTTTACTCATTGATCTCCAAGAAGCTATCTACTGTGCATATAACTATGTCAGACAGTTCAAATTTATTTACATTAACAGAGTTAAACCAGTATGTGATGCCTTATTGCTGAGTTTTCGTTGATATGGAAAATATTAATTCTAGAAACTTAATGTAAACATCCTAGGATCAATGTGATGAATTTAAAGTAACATTCCAGAATATTTTATATTTATTATCAGTATGAGGTGTACAAGTGATGGTTGTCAAAGTTTAATGTATATTCTTGAAGTGGGCAAAGACATAATCTATTCAGCCAATGTTTCCAATTTGAATTTATCACCCTTTAAATTATTCTTATTAATACATTTAAAAAGTATATAAATTTTATTGCAAAGTTACTATTTCAAAAACACAATATTTTGTGTGGACTTGAATTTGAAATATATTTTTAATAATAATATAAGATTAATAAATTGTTGAAACTTCAATTTATACACAAATCTAGCTAAAACTAAAAGAAAAAGACATGTTTTTAAGAATATACTACAACTATTTATAGATCTATTTTGCAAATGAATCATTCATGTAAGTGTATATTTTTATCAGTAAACTTGTGTTTGTTCAATAATGCTACATAATGTTGTATGGTCTATTTAGAGGAACCAACTTATATCTCAAAAGTTGCACTGTATCATTACACCATATTAATAAGTTAATAATTTTTAGAACAAATAGTTACCTGTGATATATTTCTTCTTCATTATCTGTTTCACTATTATCATCTGTATTAGATTTATCTTCATTGTCACTTCCACTGTCTTTCTGGCCATATACTTTATCAGGGTCAGGCAACCATGAAAGGTCAGGTCCATCAGATTCAGATTGAGATCCAAATTCGTCCTGTTCCTCTGCATCTTCCTTCTTCTTGTTTTTGAGTTTTCGTTTCTGTTCTTTATGCTTTGCTTTCACCTTTTCCCTAAATCTTATTTTATCAAATTTATCTTCTTCTTTCAACACTTCTTTCGCTTTTTCTATATCTATTCCACCTACATTTTCATTAATGAATTGCTTTGCTAAATCAGATTTAACATCCTTCTTTTCATCTTCTATTGCTTCTCCATCTTCTGTGAATTTTAACTGTGTGTTTACCTTAATCTTCTTTTTTAACAACTTTTTCGCTACAGCGGCCTTGGTCAAAGGTTTCTTCTTCTTTTTAGATGTAGCATTTTCTTCTTCTTCTACTTCTGCTGGTGGCTCTATTTCAACATTATTTTGTTTAACTTGTAGGAAGTCATCTTCTTCGCTATCTGCTTCATGGTGGAAATTAAATTTAGGTAGCTCCTTTGTAACTTTTTTGGTTTTCTTTTCAACTAATTCCTCTACATGTTCAATTTCACTTTCGTCAGTGTCACTATCATTCTCGGCTTTTGCTTTTAATTTATCAAGAACTTCATCATTAACTAATTCATCACCTTCATTCTTGGATATGTTAGCAGGTTTTTTGTATTTATGTAGGAATCTTATTGTTGGAGGTACAATTAAACCTAAGGACCTTGCATAGGCATCTGTGTCTAAAAGTTGAACATTGAAAATTTCTTTATTCTTCATTAAATAGACGGATTTCAAATAATTAACAAAAGCTCTTTGGGCTGTTTGTTTAAGTTCAGTGTTATCTGAGAGTAATCCTTCAATTTTCCTTTGCGGAGCTACAACTTTGGATGGATCAACTGCTATTTTATTTATGGGAATCTTACTTTTCTTGAGGTCCTCTACAATTTTCTCCTCATGTGGTAGAAGCATTAATAGTCCTTCACCTTTGCCAAACACACCTCTTGCTGTTCGTCCTGCTCTGTGTATGTAAGTCTCAACATTCTCCGGACAGTCCATTTGGATTACCCAATTAACGCGAGGAAAATCTAAACCTCGGGATGCTAAATCAGTAGCAAAGAGCACCACGTTAGATTTTCTACAAAACTCTTTATATATTTTCTCTCTTTTTTCTTGATGCAATGTTCCATATAAAGCTAACAAACTGACCCCAGGTCTTAATTTGCAAAACAAATCATAAATATATTTCACCTGCTTGCAAGTGGCCATAAATACTAATACTTTTTGCTTTAAGTGATTTCTAATAAAAGACCAAAGTATGCCTATTTTTTCATCAATTTCACAAACAATATAACTTTGCTGAAGGGATTCTGGAGTTACAGTTTCCGCTTGTTCATGAGGGGCAACATAAGTGGGAAATGATAGACTGAGTCGAGCTAAATCTTTGACAGATTTTGTCTGAGTGGCTGAGAACAGCAATGTTTGTCTTTCCGGGGGAAGATTTTCAATAATTGCATTCATGGTTGCTTCAAAACCCATGTCTAAACAACGATCTGCTTCATCAAGGACTAGAATTTGGAGGTGACTGCAGTCAAAAAGTGGATTTTCATCCATGTGCTGAAGAAGCCTACCAGGTGTGCAAATGAGTATATTTATTTGATCCATCCTCTTTCTCTCAAATTTTAAATTTTGGCCACCTATGATCAGGCCTGCTGAAAAGTCATGTAGATAGCCAACTTTTCTCAAAGTTTCATAAATCTGATATGCCAACTCTCTTGTTGGTGATATAACTAAAGCACCAACTCCATCCAGTCTTGTCCACTTTTTACAGAATAAATTTTCTAAAATTGGTATTAAAAACGCTAGGGTTTTCCCTGAGCCTGTCTTTGCTGCCCCCAAAATGTCTTTGCCTTGTAAAGCATAACCTATTGCTTGCCGTTGTATTTCTGTGGGTGTGACGTAATTGTTATCTTTCAATCCTTTTAAAGATTTTTGGGATAGTGGGAAATCCTTGAAGGTTTTAATTGCATCTGGGTTTATCTGTAACAATTATAAAAATATTAAGAATATCATTTACGACAAAAAAAAATGTAGTTCTTAAGGAGTCTGGTCTCTACGGGCTGGTTTCCATTAGCCTTACTAAGCCTACCCACCCGTTACTATTATTACTAAAATTCCAGCAGACTGTTGATGTCGCCGGCAGAGGGTATCCATGTAGGGTGCTATCCCCATACATTGAAGTAGTACGTGGTCACCATCCTCATTCCCTTTCATGCACACCCCACACAGAGGACTGTCCATAACACTTCTAAACTTCAAAGGGTTGAATGCATAGCTCATTTGTAAGCCAAAAGCTTTATACTTATTTCTAATCACCATGTATAAAGTAGTCAATCTGAAATATACCATTAACTTCTGGCACTTTTGCTAGTTAACAATAATTCATTTTAATGTAGTAATCCGAACATGTTTAAACCTTTTTTCTCTCAATATTATTGTTATGTTATTTATTATATGTGTAACCATTGATTTTTGGAGAGGGTAACATTTACGATTTGACAGCAAACGAACTATAATACATTAACGCCTTCATTATGTTTATACTTTGATTGGTTATAGGTGTAGAAGGTTCAAAGCCTTTATACTAATCAGAATCAGCATTAATTGCTTCTATTACATCATATTTGTTATTATTCCAGTTATCTTTAAGCTTGTATTTAATTTAACACAAATGATACAGAAAACCTTATCCAAACTGATAATGAAACAAACTGTGGGAAAAGATCTAAGATTCATGAACAAAAAACATATTATTAACACTTGTCATATATGACTGGAAATAGTTTGTCCTGTGACACCATGTTGGTCATTGGTGACCAGTCTTTCAATTTTTTTACAATTGTAAGAAACTATATAAAAATCGAGAGTTAGTATATTTGAATATATAGAAGGTACCTCGAAATAAAAAGTGCCCCATTGAATGATTAATTTTTTTATAAGAACATCTATAAGAAAATGTTAGAATATACCTTGCATCTAACCGTGCACTTTGTTAAAGCACTTTAAACATAAATGTGGCACATCAATACAATCTGGACATAAGTAGTATCCTATTTTGTCTTATTTTTAGGTTCCAACTAAATGCATATTACATATATTTTTTTTCCGGACATATTGATACTATTTTACTACTTTTTTGTGTAAATTGTGTGACCCACTGTAGTATATTATTGCAGAGATTTACAACACTTGTAGGAGTTATACAGTTATTATGGTTCATTTGGATATTTCCGAAATATTTATTGAAATTGGTATGTATATCATCGGCTGTAAGATTTTTTGAAGACCTTAATGCCCTATTTATGTCCTTTTTATTTTCATAAATTGCCTAAATTTTAGGTCTTTGGTGACCACTAATAAGATAAACACCAAAAAATGCCCTGGCAACTTAGGCAAAACTAATGATTTTGTTGTGGCAATCAGTGTTAAGGGTGTAAAATGATTTAACTATTTGTACAGAATATCAGAACTGGCCATAATCTCATTGACCTTGGTAACTAAGCATGAAAATTTAACCTTTTTGTTTTCATTTAATATGTATTACAAGAAAAAAATTATACTAACATTAAAACATTTTCTTGTTCAAAATCTTTATTAAAGCATAACATGATACACATAATGGTTCAAACCATCCTCTATCACTCACACCATCAATAAATATATATTTTTTTTAATAGGAGCACTTAAGCAATAAAAATAAATGTCTCATACATCCATGAAAACAGGAATTCAATAATTTGTGTTATTCAATATGTATAATATGATTTGAACTGTCAAAAGCCATGCTTCATAAAAATTGTTATTGTAAAAATTGTTAAAATTTTGTTATAATGCAAAGAGCACATTTTGTATATGTAATAGTAGAAAAAAGTTGGCACTTTGAGGGTACTGGACAAATGCCATGAAATTTTCTGTTCTTTTAAAATACTCTTATTATTTTAAAATTAACTTATAATGATTACATTAAATATTTAACACTATTCAGTTGTTGTCTTTTATACTCAGAAAAAACTTGCACATATCAGAATTGTAAATACTTTTATTGAAAGGTTGGTGGTAGAGACCATGGTCAAGGAAATTTGCAGACAGACAACCTTGCTAGGGTCGTCGGAAGACTGTGATTGCACCCTGCTTCCAATCATCCTATTGGATGTCTATTGTGGGTGAAGCCTATGACCAGCAGTGGACATCTGTCTGAGAAAATGCTAATGATGACAATGAAGTTTGTCAAAATCAAATCGACCAACTAAAATATTTTGGTAATATTTAGTAACTGTCTATATCTAATTTGCTGCCATCAATCTGTAGAATGTTCATAGTTGTTCATAAATGCATTTTAAATTTATAACTAACTACAATCATAGGTATCCGTATAAGTATAACTTAGCTACAATTAATTTAATGAACAGAAAATTTTCGATTATTTTAAATTATCCCAATACACCACGCGATATTAACGCTTGTCAAATAAATTTGACTATATAAGATACTATTTAAGCCCTGACGGGGAAATAAACGCACTTTTGTAAACCATAAGTTACATAAAACTGAATAATGTAAAGAATTTTGTTGTCGTTATAATATAGAAGGTTTGATTTTGTTAAAATGTATGTTAATATCACCTTATCATACTGAGCTTGTAAATATTGTATAGCAGCATCTTCTTCTCCACCTTTCTTCTTTCTGGGCTTATACAATTTAAACTTCTCTTTTTTGGACGGTCTCTTTTGAGGTTTTTCATTTTGGTTATCCTGTTTCATGATTCTCTTTAATGTTTACACTTACTATAACATGCACGTGTGGATGACAATAAGACATTCAGTAATGTGTTGCCAGCAGCATGTATTTAATGTCATTTAAATTCAAAGATGTTCGAAATTTAATAATATTTTAAACTAATCTTCTGTTTTTACTATTATTAAAATTTACACATAAATTAATAATAACATTTCCTTTTTAACATATAAAAAACATAAGTTACATATATGTTTTTTACATGTTAAAAATATATAAAATATTGAATAAATTTTAAGTTGTAATAACAATTAAAATCAAATAGAAAGCTCTCCCAAGTAGCCCGAGAACGTTGTCTAGATTGGGTAAATTTGAGATAATCTAATACTTTCAAACATAAACGAGGTATCCTGTAAGAAATGCCATGTCACGCCATACAGTTGATTGAAAATAGAAACAAAAAAAAATATTCAAGTAAAGATAGAAACATAAGTCGTATACACAAGAGAAGTCTTTACGTATCTAGAGATCTTTATAGAAATTACCTAATTAAAATATTTTACTGAATTTACATAAATTAATTAGTTTATACTATTAAATGGAAGTAAAATGCCGATAATTACAGTTTTTAATTATTAAAAGGATTTATTTTTTATGACTTCTTAAAATGGTAGTGTATATTCAAAATATTATAATGACTTAAATATAGTATACAAATTCTAATAACGCATTTTAATAACATTACTCACTCTTTCGAAATGCGATTAATAATGACAATAGAAATTCATTTCAAGTTGACGCGTAACAAAAATTCCACACGGGTCATACTTTCAGAAATAACAACATAATTTAGATATGAGCGAATAATTAAAATTTTAATAAATAATTATGCATTACAACGAACCATACCGAATTATAGTTATGCTAAATCGTTATTGCTATATTTGATTATTAAAAAATCTAATTGCATACTCAGGAGTTATAGTTTCATAATTTCATATATTTTTCCTATCACATTTGTTTAAACTAATTTCCAATAATGTGATATTAAATTCTTAATTAACGACTTAGTTGCAGAAACAGAAGTAACTCCTATACCAAAGTTAATATTTGTTCTTATTAAAATGTACATTAAAATATATCATTGTATCTCTATAACATACGATAACAATCTAAATAATAATTGTATTTTTTCGCTGGACAGAGTTATTACAGTGTTCCTTCAACCGAATAAGCAAATGATTGTGGGCGACCTTTGCTGGCTGCTGCTTTAATAGTTGGCGAGGACTACCCGTTGAACTGTATACAAATTAAAAGTTATTTTAGTCTTCACGAGACACAGGTGATGAGAAATACGGTACAAATTGAGTTTTTCTAAAACCACCGCTAGCTTAGAAACAAATCTAATGGATGAAAAAATTAGGATAAACGCTAATAATCAATATAAATGCACCTTTTACCGAGATAATTTGTGCATTTTCCGAAATTAGTTCATTTCGGTCAATATAGCATAATATATTAAAAAAATATATTAAGCCATAATAGCATGTTATATATAGCATTATTACAATTGTTAAATTATACGATACATGTTCACATCACTATTCAGGGATGCGTCGAATGAATGAACGGTGATTCAGTAAATTTGTTCGTTCCCTTTTAATATCAAGTTTGCTATCAACCGATTCATAATAAATCTACGATTTGTGAGAAGCGGATACTTTAAATCTTCTGCATTTATTGTAAAATACACTTCATTTGCTGAGTTTAAATATTATACTATTATCCTGTGTTTACACTCGAGGTAAGTTTTGAGTTTTTAATTTTGTTTCCTCAAACAATAATAATCTAACGTCCTTCAAGGATTTAGATTAGATTTTCTTTGTTTGTATTATCGATGTTATTCTTCGAGTTCGCTGCGCAGTTATAAACAGAACAGGTTTTGTACTTTCTTTTCTTAATGTTGCTAAGAAATTGTAATAAATTGAGATTGAATTAATCATAACAAAATATTGTATTATTTACCGTACTAATTATTTTTAATTGTATTAGATAAACATCTTTCAATATTTTGCTCTAGTCATATATTATTTATTTACACTTTCCAATTGTTCAGATATAATATAACCTTTAAAATCGACATACAAAAACATATTCATAAATTAAATAACTACCTATTTAGTTTCATGTTCTATTTTCTGAGATAATATTTTTTTTTACCGTTAGCCTTTAAAAACAGTAATCTTATATTATTTTCATCACAATTAGGAATAATAGCGTTTTATGAAAAACAAACTTTTTTTTAAATTACTAAACGAATGTTTTTTTTTAAATAATTAGTTTTATATTAATAGCTAATAGCTCCTTTTAACGATTTTATTTTTTAGTACTTTTATATGAGTAAAGTAGTGTTAACGGCTATTATTACTTTAAATCGGTAAACAAAAGCTTCTTCCCGAACTTCAGAAATTAAATCGATCTTGATTAGTACCATCAATTATCTTTATTTAGAAATGCTACTCGTTATAACGAAGTAGCATTAAAATAGTATTGACTGTAATGTTATTTTTTGTTTATTTTTAAATTTCGATTTACCATAGAGGTCCTCTTCCGATATTCGTGGCATCGTTTTTTGATTTGGCAGTGTTTTTCATCAGGATAGCCATCTGTTTGAAGCTTTGGTCTCCATACTCCTCTGTATGTTTTCCGAAGAGGCTTATTGGTAACAACGCGGCCAGTTTATCGGTGTTCTATAGCCAGCTTTTTAGAGAGTGTGGGTCGTTACATGAATTAATTTCTCCAGATCCTTTCTTTCATCTTCAAGACGGACGGTCTTCCAACATCGAACAATCTACCAGCATTGTTGTTTCCAGCTAGATATAACTTAGGAGACTTCAATTCTAGGGTGAATAGTCATCATTAACATCAGGTGAGACAGATCAATTGCTTTATCCAAAACCAATGAAAAAATTTACCGATAAAGCACATTTTTATGACTTTCATTTATCTATATCCGATGTCCTCGTACTTCATTTCTGACAATAACAATTGGCTATATAGTACACCTGATAAAGATGACTTCAGTTCTAAAGTGCAGGCGCGGCTTAACCTATAGTGCAGGGTGTGTGTTGCACACGGGCGCCTCCGTCTCAGGGCGCCCCCTGAGACAGCTAAGAGCATCGTCTTGGACCGTCATGTTCGCTTAGTTTCGCAACAGAGATGTGTTACAGACATAATAACAATGAGTGTTATTCTGCCGTCATAAGAAGAAAGGCCGTAACTATTATCATACTGTACGCTATACCTACTTATAAAATAGCTTGTTGGAATATGAAAAAACTTTCTTGTACGACGGAAAAGTTAATAGTTTTAGCCGGAGGGGGGGTTTGGCCTAGGGGCGCCAGGGTTTCATTGCACACGGGCGCTACACGAGCCAGAGCCGCCCCTGCTACTTCTTCTTTCTCACCAGAACAGTTCAGCTTAGGCTTTCGGAGAATCGCTCCTTACAAATATAATCCGAAAATCGATACGGTCTTTGAATCGAAACAGCATTAAAATCGATATTTTGATAAATAATTCGAATAATTTTAAAATTGGAATAACGTGTTCTTCACAACGAAGTCCGTTAACCCTTTCTTTACCAGCGCCGGAGTGAGCCGGCATCCACCTTGTAATGTGGGCTTATATGTAGATCCCTGTTTTAAGATTAATCACAGCCAAATAAATTACTAACAATTATCCTAACTTCTATTTTTCTTATCTTTAAACATGTTAACACAAATGAGAAAATTCGAACATCTGTTTACTGTCATGCAATGTGAACACTTTGCGGCGCACATGGTTCAGTAGTGCACTTCGGTGGAACGTACTGCGGTAAGGAAAGGGTTAATGACGATATTTGACTACCTAAAAATTATCGATAATTTTTTCATTATCAATGTGTCAGGAGATAGACGTCCACAGCAAGACGTAGACTTACCCCCAAAGATCCCCAAGATGACCCCGTATCGCTCGACATCATCATGCGCTGCCTGTATCTATCGACTTCCCCTAACCTTGACTATCGTGGCCTTTCCACTTCGCGTCTACATAATTCAAATACACCAATACCTCGCTTTGCGTCGTTTCATTTTGTGTTTTTTTCAAAGTTGCGTCGCTGCTTAATTAGTACTAACTTGCACTGTGCGTCGTTAAATTTTCGATGTTGCGTTATTTTGGGTTCGAGACTTAAATTTTTTTAAAAATGGCAACACTGGTTTCTAATTGCTCCGTGCCATCAAAACTCGGGGATTCCCTTTCTAAATAAAAATCAACGCAATTTAAATAGTTTTATTTTCACTTTGTTTTGCTAATTTTGGAGTTCAGTTTCAATAACGTAGTGTGTTGTAATATAGTGCGTTGTGCTTTTTTAAAAAAGAGAATAACAAATTTATACAAGTTTTTACGTGCTGTTTCTGGTTACAAAAAAGGTTAATAATATTCCAATTATTTATTGGCAGAGTTATATTATTTTTGTTTTATAAATTTTTACTTCGTTCAATTTTCTTTTTAAAAATCAGTATTTTCGTGACCCTGGAACCTATGTTCGATCTTTACATGGTTTGCTATAGAAAATCTTAATACACTTTGCGGCGTTTCAATTTGCGTCGTGTTTTATTGGAACGTAAATACGACGTAAAGTGAGGTATTGGTGTACTATAAGAAAGACACAAGACTCAGACGTAAATATTATTGTATAGAAATGTTTACAATATATTGTCAAGGTTATATATAACGATACGTTTAAATTTAAACACGCAAATCGTGCGATATCTCATTCATTTTCCTCTATCTATACAGGCTGTTTATAATATAGCAAACGTGTATATATATGCAAATAAATAAAATTGTTGTGTCTGTTTGTAATAATAAAATAACCGATTTTACTAAATACAAATGAATATATATACTGTACATATATCAAAATCAATTTTTTTTTGTCTGTCTGTTTTTTTTTCGGATATTCTCTGAAATGGCTGAACCGAATTTGACTTAACTCATACCGGCAGGTAGCCGATGTGATAGGAGTAGCTTAGGCCATTTTTATATTAGAAAAATTCTTAAACAAAAAAATTAAACTATTTTTTTGTTAATTCCTATGCGAAGTCGCGGGTATATCTAGTAAATATGTAACAGGTTAATATAAGAAATATTTTTAATGTCATAAGATGTAATATTGAACTTTGTTATGATTAATGTCATATAAATATGCACTAGAGCAGGGCTTCTTAAACTATGGGTCGCGACCCCAAACGGGGTCGCGTGGCAAAATTCAGGTGTCGAGGGATTTTAATGTCAAACTAATATACATACAATTTTATAATTTTTTGTGCAATTTTAAATTTTAGATTTTTGTATGTTTTAAAACGAATTCTAAAACTGTATATTTTCATATGTATATGCATATTGTTACATAGTAAATAAATCATCAAAAAAAATATTTTTTTTATATTTGTATGGGGTCGTTAAGAAACTTGCAATCATATATGGGGTCGTGAATGACAAAAGTTTAAGAAGCCCTGCACTAGAGGTTTACGAGGGATGCCTCGGGTGTTGCTATCTAAAGGGAGTTCCTTTAAGGCCATGGATACTATAAAATTATAGTAAAGAAAAAAGTGAGTCGATTGCTACTCGGTAAAACTGGTTTGGTGGGAGTGGCTCTTAACCTCCGTCATCGGAATATGGCAGTGGTAGTCCAGCGGTAGGGGACTGAGACTTCCATTCGTAAGTCCAAGTTCTCAGAGGATTAGTAGCATCGTCCTCTGCGTACCATATCGCACTAAGATCGCCAACCCGCCTGTCAAGCGAGGCGATGACACTATATCCCTCACAGATATTCTTGGGGAGGCCTTGCAGTGGGCAACTATGGGCTTAAAAGATGGATGATTCCCACATGTATAGATCATAATAAAAAAAACACGGAACTCAAAACAGATGACGGCTGGAGTCGACAGCGCAATGTAAGACATTCATCAATAAGCTTGACATTTGTTAAGTTCTTCGTAATACAACATACAGCCTTTCTACAGGTTTTATAGCTTACTAGCTGATCCCGCAAACGTTGTTTTGCAAAAAAAAAAAATTTTAATTTTCAATTTAAAAATAAGGGTTGATCGTAGAGGGGTGAAAATTTAGGGTTGTATGTATTTTTGTATGTTGTATTATAAAAAAAAAAACAAAAAATTTCGTCAAAAAAATAAAAATAAAATTTTTAAGGGTGAACAACCCTTATCACTAAGGGGTATGAAAAATAGATAGTAGCCGATTCTCAGACCTACTAAATACGCATATAAAATTTGGTAAAAATCGGTCAAGCCGTTTCAGAGGAGTTCAAGTTCGAACACCGTGACACGAGAATTTTATATATTAGATTTCCATCAGCCAGATGATGTTAAAACTACAAGTCAAGTTAGATATACTGACTTGCATTGAATTACTATTTCTGCCCTCTCCTTTTTAGGGGGCCCTTGACTCTAGTCACTCCTCGCGTTCACTGAAGCGATCTAATGAAGCCCTCTTACAAATCCGGTAACATAAGCGAGTCCTCGGGTTTTTCTATTTTAAAAGTGAAGAGCTAGATGTCCTCTGCGCCCACTTTACACGCTACCTGAAAATGACACTTGGACAGCAGTGATAGTTCATTCATCTGCTAGGACTTGATAATACCAGATGCATTAAACATATAATCTTATTACAGATCTACCATGAGGGCATTGTTCGTGCTTCTTTGCGTAGTGGCAGCAGCCAGCGCTGTCTCCTTCTTCGATCTGATCAAGGAAGAATGGATTGCATTTAAGGTAATAATAGAATGTAATAGAAAATCATTCCTCAGAGTGATCTGTGCCGAAAGCTATTTTAACACAACAATCCAATAATATTAACATAAAACTGTAACTTTTTGATAAAATGACTTCTTTGATTTACTAACCTAAGAATTGTACAATTAAATATGCATTGCAATTGTAATTCCGTGAAAGATATAAAATAATACCTAATATAACACATTAGACATTCGAACATTTTCGTATAACGCGTTATGTGCATATCACTAGTTTAAATAATGTGTAGGCGTACGAGAAATGATGAATTAAAGAAGTCATTACATATTTCATCATCATCATTCCAGCCTATATTAACTGCAAGGCGTAGGCCAAAGATGGCCTAGATAATTTTGCGCTGCCGTATCTTAACTATGTGCTCAATCCACGTAAAGAGAAGCCTATTCAAGCCTTCTACCGGCTCGTGATTGTCAATCCAGAACCTTTTCACCCCCAAACAGCCTCCGGTTGCATGTTAAAAGAAATATAGTTTCAAGGCTGCATGCCAACATGCAAGCTTATGTCCAACAGTGGACGTCGTTTTGCGTGTTCATGAAATATGAAGTCAAAAATAACCGCGTTATAGGTTAACACTTGTTACAAGAATGACGTGAAATCGCAGAAATAACTTCACTGCCAGTGTCTTGAATATGGGAGCCAGTCAGAGGCCAACTATATTTATTGTTCTTTTTAGTTTAGAAGGATTCAAATGTTTAAATAATTTCTATTTGCATAATTAACGTAATTAAAATAAAAAAAGGGTAAATAAAAACATCACGCACCGGCGCGAGACCGGCACTGCGAAAGGAATTCTCTCTATCAGTGCCGCGTTTCATGGCACGCGTCGGACCCTTTCCTGTGCTCATATTGCAGCCAACCTATTTAGAATGTTCAAGAGCAGTGCTGACTCATATAAGTTGGTCGATAAGCGTCACGCGCCGGCAGCGAAGTTGTTAATACAAGTTATAAAAGTAAGTGAAGTAATATGGTAACAACTTGTTATGGCCCTCCTAACAGATGGAGCACCAAAAACAGTACGACAGCGAAGTGGAGGATAAATTCCGTATGAAGATATACGCCGAGAACAAACACAAGATCGCCAAGCACAACCAGAAGTTCGCCCAGGGTCAAGCTAGCTTCCGCCTCAAGCAGAACAAGTATGGCGACATGCTGCACCATGAGTTCGTCCACACCATGAACGGATTCAACAAGACAACCAAGTGAGTTTATCTATAATATTAACCCTTCTATATGTCTCCCAAAAATTCTAAATATATTTACAGTAAAAACTCTTTATTCGATAAACACGCCATGAATAATAATTTATTTAAAACAAAAAAAAATCAATAGAAGCAATTATGAAAAAAACTGACAGGTTTTTTTTGACGTTTCTCAGAACAGGGCGTGTTTGGAACCCATGTAACTTTGAGATGAAGAAAGGATAAAGGTGTCTTAAAAGTGGAGTTCAATCATCAGATTACACACATATATATATATATATATATATGTATGTATATAGGTGGTTGATTCGATTCCTGGGATAGTCTTCTTTGCCATTGCTCACAAACAAGCTTCTGGAAGATGCCAATAGAATACCATAGTGCGATCGTCTACCTGTAAGCGTGGTGATTATGATATGTCTGCCATACATATCTTTGGGAGAGACTAATGCCTTGAAGTGGGCATTTACGGACTAAAAAAATTAACATTGAAATGAACAGAGACAGCCTAAAACCTAAAACTACCGAAGCTCTAGGACTCCCTGGAGGGGGGGAGGGTTAGGATCGGATTGCTACATACGACAGTTTCATCGGATTAAGAGGCCATTGTATGACAAGGATTATATATATATGTATTTTGGGGATCGAAAAGTAATGCCGCTTTCTTAAGTTAAATTCACACGACTACATTTTTAATGAGTTTCTATTTCTAATAAACAATATATTCACATTCGTTATCAACAACCTTTTGTCATCTAGTATACAAATCAATGTAGGAGCGGTAACAAATCAATCGGTTTTTCTGTAAAAATATGTCGCTAGAAATGACATTATTTTCCGATTTCGCTAATTATATGATACTATTATTTACATTTTTCTAATTCCATTTATTGTTTTAAAATCATTATGAAACTTTAAATACATATTTACTCTACTCATATCATACAAAATGGAGCAATAACAATTTATTGCCATAATTGAAAAGAAATCTATTTTTTTAATGTACAATGTTGCCAGTAATAAAAAATAATTACATTATCGAACGAACCCGGTAATGAATCCGTCCAACGCCCCGCTCGTAATGCGTAAAATACAATTGCGAATAATAATTGACCTCATTATGATAACGCTTATCAGTGATTTATTGAAACGTATGACTTTAACAGACATCGCGTTTGACCTTAGGGCTTGTGAACTTCGTACTTATTATTGGTTATTTATACATCCGAAGAACTCGTGGTATGTTAAAAATAGAAATGGTCATTTTATTTTTAGCTGAGTGTACCTGCGCACGCGTTCCTGTGTTATATACCTAATTAAAAATCTAAAAAAATGGCAATTTTTGCACCAAAAACGTACCCGCGGATATACCTAATAATTTACGAATTTTTTACGGCAATATTAATAAACAATCCATACATCGATATGGTTTTTTAATCTGTGAAAGTCAGACATAAAGTTAATTATTTATATAATACTAAATGATCCCGCAAACGTTGTTTTGCAAAAAAATTAAAGTTTTTAATTAACAAATGTAAGATAAGGGTTGATCGAAGAGGGGTGAAAATTTAGGGTTGTATGTATTTTTGTATGTTGTATCATAAAAACAAAAAATTTCGTGAAAAAAATAAATTTTAAGGGTGAACAACCCTTATCACTTAGGGGTATGAAAAATAGATAGTAGCCGATTCTCAGACATACTGAATACGCATGTAAAATTTGGTAAAAATCGGTCAAGCCGTTTCGGAGGAGTTCAAGTTCGAACACCGTGACACGAGAATTCTATATATTAGATATATGATCATTTATTTAGAGCTGAGTGTACCTGTACACGCGTTCCGGTGTTATGAGTTGTCAATATATGTGGCTGCAACATTACTAAAATCAATGGCTTCAGAAATCATAAATACCGTGATGATAATGTAATAATATATAGCATTTACGAAATTCGAATTACTACAAGTAAAAAATAATTATTTGTACTGCAAAAAGCTGCTGGTCTATCGCATTTCAATTGAAAAAAAAAACAATGTAACATTTCAGAGCATTCAGCTTTATACAGGATGATCGTAAATAAATGTATATGGTTTTACACCTATAATTAATCACCTCTAGGTATCATCAAGACAGCATTGTTATATCACTTGATTGAAAATATGAACACAATAAAAAACATATTACTAATACGTCTTAATATTTCAAAGTTTTCCGGCTTCTTAATGCTATTAAGGTTTATAATATATATACGTGTGTATATATATATATATATATATATATATATATATATTTATATATGTGTGTGTGTGTGTGTGTATACTTAAGTTTTATTATATAGTGTCCTATATAATAATGTCTAGACAAAATCAATGTCAAGGTCATATCTTTCTTACATCATCATCGCTAAAGCCATTTTTGGTGATCAAAAATTTTTGTGATGTCACATGGTGTATAGAATTTATTTACTTGAATAGCAGTGATCTTAAAAAATACATGTAAAATCTAAAGCGGTGGCATATGCCCAGCAGTGGGCGTTCTTTGTCTGAAATGATGTATTTAGACACATGTATGATAGGATTATATCTTATTATCATGTATCTCTGTCCATCATCTCATTCGTCTTCCTCGCTTTCCGATTCATAATCATCATTACAGAACCTGTATGTCTGTATTCCTTTTTAATTCAATGTGTTCTTAATTTACAATGTATTTTTAAAATACGAAATGTTTTTTTTATTTGCGTCATTGTGGGGGGGATGTCTTATATCATCATGATAAACACAAGACTCTCCCAAAAATGGATACAATGACCAGTCTTACTGGTTTCCAGCGACCTTGACTATGTCGTCAGTCTACTTAGCAAGGTGGGTTTTTTGGTATCGGGGGTATATCTGGATAAACACTAGATACCCTGCCCCCTGGGGAAAGGACAGAGTTATGTGGGATTCCTACCCACTTTTGGCCTTTCAGTGGTCATCTTCGGTACCCTTGGGGGAATTGCTGTATCTCGTTCGGAATTTTCAGCTATCCCTGAAGAGAAGTCCCGGGAGGAAGTTGTGCTTCTCGTGGCATCCTTGTTGTACGCACATAAGACCACTTCGTGTTGCTTCACTACTCAGGTTGTCACTGAGTGGACGATGAAGACCTCCATCCTGAACGCCCGCGAATCCAATGTCCTATTCGAGTGAACCCAGGCTAAAGTGTTAACTTAAAAGTGTTACTAAAGCTAGCGGAGTACCTGCCCACGTCGCGTGTACCAGCTTGTGGTCGCCACTATAAAACCTTTATTACATGTACTTTAGGTAACCTTACTTAATTCCTGATTATCTGAAGTTTGATCAACAAGTAAAGGAACTTTAGGCCGTTTGAATATAAATACCATATATAAGACTACAGTGGTTGTTTTATTACAGACACAACAAGGGACTATACGGCAAGGGTGTGGAGGTTGTTGGAGCCACCTTCATCTCGCCAGCCAACGTGCAGGTGCCGGACCAGGTGGACTGGCGCAAGAATGGTGCCGTCACAGATATCAAGGACCAGGGCAAGTGTGGATCCTGCTGGTCTTTCAGCGCTGTGAGTACCGTACATTGTTATATCTTATGTGTGACGTGGAAAAACGTTTATTTAATTATTAAAACAATTTGTACGCGGAAAATGAATAATTCGCCTACGCGCGGTTGCGCATCGAACCATGGCTCAAATCCGACTCCCCGAGAACTCCAACGGCCGCGGGCGCACGTGCTGCGTCTTGGCTACCTGCCAAGAGCAAGCAAGAGCGCGTATCGTGCACGCCGTGCGAGTGAGCGAGACGAGTGGGCGAGACGAACAAAAGGTTAAGCGATGTGACGACGTCCGCGGGAACTTTCACATATGGCGGCTTTTTATATAGCAATATTATTACATATGTTTATTGATGTATTTTGGTCCAGGGTAGAGGTAGGTGAACATTCCATTTAAAAAGATATCTTCTGTTTTATGTCCAGTACATTGTTGCTCAAGTGGCATTTATAAATCTCGTCAGTGTAAATCAGCAGAGTGCAGAGGGTGATTACAATTAACCGTTAATAGCCTAGAGTGTCAATTTTGATACCAATCTTTTAAACCCAATGTTCACATTACTATTAGTTTTTTTTTATATGTTGGCTGTACGAATTTTACTGTTGTATAATATTATTTGCAACGAAATAAAAAAAAATCTATTTCTCCCTTCATCTAGACCCTCAAGCAAACACAGTAATATTAAAAAAAATCACTTTCGTAAATCAGGCTATTAAGGCTTAAACCTTTTTTAAGGTATCGAAGCTCAACAAGCTCGTTAGAGAGCCTCGGCTCGGACCGGATTGAGCTTCTCTCTCTCTCTCTCTCTCTCTCCTATAGTTTTTATATTTGATAATTTTCAACGATACTTAAAATTGTTCAGTGGCATCTCCCCGGTAGAACTGAGACATGTGATCGTATGTCGCGAGTTCGATTTCCGGAATTCCGGATTGCCACCGCTCACAAACTAGTTTCCAAGGATTGGCATCAGCGTCCCTATGCGTAACATATCCCACTGCGATCGCCACCCATCGCCAACCCATCTACCAAGCGTACCAATTATGGTATTACCCACATAGACATCTTTGGTGGCGGTAAAAACTAAACTAGGTACATACCGCTGGGAGGCCAATGTTCAGCTGTGGGCATCCTAAGGCTGAAGTATTAATGATAATCTTATCCTTCCGAGGACTTTTAAGTCATGTCAATCCAAATATTTCTTGTTAGTTTTGTCAGTTGCACTTCCGCGCACACTATAGCAGGTATCTTCAATATAGTCTACAAAAACATATTTGGAATTAATCAAATTTGTACTCTATTGTTACTAAAACAGGACTTACTATACAACTTTACAAGTACGCAAAGCAAGCGAGGCTAAAACTTGTTTTGAAATTTTTTATCAAGATAATTGCAGACCGAAGCAATCACGTCAGTTTATGTAAAAACATTCAACGATCATTTCTGTTGAAGAATACAAGGAAAATAACTGAAATATTTATACCGAACACAATAAGCCGTAAAACTAACAAAATACATTCTTTATTTAACTACCGATAACATATTTGACGCTTCGAGCAGTATTAACACTAATCATACCAGTACTTACTAGGTACCTATTTCTACCATAGCGTGTCAAATGACCCGACTTTATATTTCATGCTTGAATGTATGAAATATGGTTGTTTGGATGGAAATAATTAAATTGAATAGTAATAAGGAAGAAAAAGAAAAAAGTATAACAATTGCAGATAGATTTCTAAGGAAAAGTCAATAAAAATGTACAAATCAAAAAGATGATACGTGTATTTTCAATGCTAAGTTCAAAATAGGTCATTTGACCCATTATGGTATGTTTAGTGTTAATGACATTTTTAAATATGTCAACATTATTAACTGTCAATTATCATTTCCGGAATAATATTCTAAAATTCCGTAATTTAAAACACATGCCTAAATTATATAAACGTTCGACACAAATTTCCGAAAAAAAAATACCTATCACTAAATATCTAGTTAGTGTTGCGTCCACGTTCAGTTTTTCCTGGCCACTGCGATCACAATACTTTTTAATTTTAAATAATTATAGCGCATTCGAATTAGAATTCCGTTTGAAATTCGAACGCCATTAGTCATGTAGATGCTGCCATCTTTTACGGGACGAAATTATAAATTGTAATAATGCGTAAAAATATAAAAACTCCACTCTTTAAACCTCCTGTATAATGAAGTACTGCTTGAGAACACATCTGTTCCTACTTCGAGGTGATTGTCACATGTTAGCGAGTGGAGGTTGACGAGTGTGATAAGAGTCAGTGGTGATCGAATAAGGTGATTTACAATTTCGACATGAACACGATTGAACACGAAAGTTGCCAGTTTATCAGCATATTGGAGAGTGCAATCGGACAAGACATACGATTTCGCACTAAGCGTTTTGCTAATACTTTTAAACTGTGAACAGTCAAGGAGTGAAACAACCTTTATCGGCATTTCCAGACAATTGTAACTAAGAAGTCTTCAAGACAAGAGTGAGTAGGTTTCTTCTGGGCAAACATCGAAATCCTCATATCGTTTATAATCAGGCGAGACAGAACAAATGCTTCGCCTATAAAGGATATAAAAAAACTATGGTAGATCAAATGGCGTCCAAATTCAAATCATTGTTCGAATTACATTCGAAATTTGAATTCGAACGCGCAAAAATTCTATATTAAAAAAATGTAACCGCAGTGGCCAGCGATACGGAGCGTCAACACTATATGAGTAATAAATTATTTGTTCATAATAGGTATATTGAAGCAAATGTGACTAATATTGATGAGTAATTACAAAAACCAGACTGCAGTATCAAATCCACGTGCAATGGAAATTAGATACAGCAACATTTAAGCCAGATCATCCGCATTTATATTGAACTGAAACATATATAACAGTATATATCACAAATATATTTACAGTACCCGGCGATAAACATATTTAGATACTTTAAAAACGCAATGATTTTAAATATTATTATTATTAAATATTATTTATTATTCACCTCTTTAAATATTCTACATCTCTTTTTTGTATATTTCTTTAAGTAATTTACACTACCCGGCGATAAATATTGCACATCGACTTTAAGAAAGAGATTATTGGCTAATTTGAGCTTCGTAAAGCACTATCTCTGTCTCACACTATACCGACCTATTCGACGTTTTGTCAGTCGTATTTCGTGCGACAGAGATAACGAACTATATAAAAATAATAATATATGTCTATATTGATATTAACATACATATATATACAAATATGTTTGGTTATATTTGTATAAGCTTTAAAAGGATGAATGTATAGTTTAAAAAAAAAAAACTATAATTACAGACCCCCTGTATAAAGTGATTTTGAAATATATAACATTTATATTTTTTATATTACATTTATAAACCTATATATACCCTATAGGGGGGATAGTTTTTTTTAAACTATACATTCATCCTTTTAAAGCTTTTACAAATATAACCAAACATCCTGTATACGATTAAAAATAATTTAAATATATTAATATTGTATGAACAACATCTATGTAGGCGTACGTGTAAATCGAACCTATAAAAAAGAAAAAAAATTAACCGATGTCGATCATTACGAATTTCACAAAATACATTACTTGTTTAGAGAGGCATTTCCGCTTGGTGTTTACGTTCCGAGCACGTAATAGATCGTTACAGTGGACTTTATGACGTGACTAAAATTGCTATCGCAGGTGAAATGTTTATAGATATTTCATGTTTTTTTTTATAAAACTCTAATTTGTATCGCTAGTGTTTTTTTTTTTCGCTTTTACTAAACGCAGACAGTTGTCGTTATTTGATACGGATCTTTCTTCTCCTAAGTGCGAATCACAACAACGTTTTATCATTATTTACAATATTTTTATGGGTAAATACAGCTAAAATTTATACATATAAACAATACAATTTGTAAGTTTTACTCAATTATACATTAGTTGGTACATTATTTTATTTCAAGTCGCTGCCCAAGCGCTACAGACCGTTAAATGCCTTGAGGTTTAGGACAATGTGCCGGAAAAACTCATCAAAAAATTCCAAGTCCGGTAAGTTGAAATGTTCAGGAGTTCTTGATGTTTAGAAGTTTAGTTGTAAATCTTTATATAACAATTTTTTACAGTTACCAAAGTTAGATAAGTAGGTTGCCAAACAGTACGACTTTTGGGGGTCATAGACTAAAAATAAAATATCTTTTTAATCTGTATACGTTTGCCCGGGGTTATCAAAACCTTAGAACCATTTTTGATGGTGACTTTTGTCTTTTCATTTACAAATTCGAACTTAAGACCGCAGGGGGAAAATATTTATTTTCTATGGTTATTTTCGTTTGTCTATGGTTCTCAATATTCTTGAATTGCCAAGGCATATGCCTCTTCTTCTACCGAATTTGACTATGTCATCAATCTGCCTATTATGTAATAATATATATTCCGCACAATACTATAACAGTTATAAGTTATATTATTTCCATCAAATAACTGAAATAACGGATTGTCTTATGATATCGTCACGTTACATATATGGTGGCGCTAGTTTCGCGTCGCGGCGACTGTTCTGGCTGAATGTTATTCGGTGCGACCTTTTGTCAAGTTCGTTGACATCCGTCGAATGTTTCTTACACTTTGTTTACGGTGTTTGAGTACAGACGCGAACAAAAGAGTTTTTTGTACTCGCAAATCGATTTCTCGTTTCTCTTACATATGTAGATATAATTTGATTATTGTAAAAAATAATCTAACATTCCGTAAAGAAATTTAAACAACAAAAATATTAAGAATTAAATTATTATTGTTATAATATCACTAATAAAGACATTAATTAATCATAAAATGTTTAATTAATAACTCGTTGCGCCCTAAGTCAATTGACTATCTGTGCTAGTAATCACGCGGACATATAGTATATGTACATGTACATATATGTATATATATATATATATATATATATATTATTTCACACGCATACATATGTGAAGGTAATTAATGGTAAAATGTATAATAAGTATTGTAAAATTAAAAAGAGAGAAATATATACTTCTGGTGGCCGGGCGCCATCAGCTCATGATTTGCCCGAGTGGCCTCTTGTCTTAATAAGTCTGTGCAATCTATGCAACCATGCTATAGAATAACGTAATTTGAACATAATTATAATAAAAAAAAAACTTACATTTTTATTCTTACAAAAACAAAATAAATTTTCTAAATATTTATGACATATATGCACGAGCATATGGTAGCGGCTTGGATAGCGCTTCCACTAAACTAATTAATAGGTTGCAGTGAAAGACAAGTCATTGTGACCATTTTCGAGTGAAACCTGTGCCAAGCTGTGTGAGATCTATCGGCTGAGTAAGAAATGGACCAATATTTAGCCACTTCCGCACATGCAGTGGTAGTCGTGCAATCAAATGCACCGCCCGCCAGCCCGCTGATAAATGCGCATGCGGCAAACAATGCGAATCACACAACCGCCACCATCAAATCACTCAACACGTGTTTCACCACTCCACGGGGCATCTTCAGGAGCTATGTTACACCGATTAGTGCCAAACACAGAGTCTATCGGCTGTTATGATGATGACGATGAATATGTATGAAGGTAGACTTCCCACTAAGTAAACTAGGTAGAAGTAACTGAATCCGGGCAGTGAAAGACCGACTGTGCAGTTTCAAAGTCTTCTCTTGTTTGACTTCAGTCTGACAATCAGTTAGTTTTATTATTTATTTATTTTCCACCAGACGGGAGCTCTAGAGGGTCAACACTTCCGTAAGGCTGGGTTCCTTACGTCGCTGTCAGAGCAGAACCTGATCGACTGCTCGTCAGCATACGGAAACAACGGCTGCAACGGCGGTCTTATGGACAACGCCTTCAAGTACATCAAAGACAACCACGGCATCGACACGGAGAAGAGTTATCCTTATGAAGGCATCGATGATAAGTGCAGGTTAGTTCAGTATCTTTTTAAATGTCCCTGCTGTTGGGAAACTCGCACAATCCCCTGTCTTAGGCATGCAGCGACAATTTTTCAAATAAACCTATCCCCCGATTTACACGATACTTGTTTTACACGGTTTCGCTTTTACACGGTTTTCCAAATAAGTTTTTTTTTTTATCGCATTCTACTAAATGCTACTGTGATTGAACACGTGTGCTGTGTACACATTTCACGGGGAATCCCGAGCTTATGTGCTGACTTGCTGCACACGCACAATGTGTCTGTATTTCTTCGCATAAAATTAAAGTTTTATCTACGGAAAATTGTATTTGAGTGAAAGTTTCATAGTTTCAGAAAGTTTTTATTTCTGTGTACACCTAAAAATACTGAAAAAAATCACAACTGTTAAATAGCAAAATTATGCATTTTCTGCAAGCTTTTCGATTTACACGGTTTTAACTTGAAAATTTTTAATTTTCGATTTACACGTTTTTCTCAGGAACGTATCTACCGTGTATATCGGGTGATAGCTGTAATCGATTCACTTTTGTATTTTATTTCCTGGCTTATCGTCCTTCTTAATTTCTCTCACTCGCTTCTAGTTCCTTTTCATTCGATTAATATTCATACATCACCTCTTTTACTTCACCATTTCTTCCTGGACTGCTTTATATATTTTTTTATTTTATTAATTTGCTCATCTGTATTTTTTAACAATTCTGCTTTACAATTTTTAAAGGCTAGAATACATATAAATACATTCATGATAATAAACAAAAAATTATAATGGGCGGTCTTATCATACGACACAATCTCTTAAAGACAACCATAGTATGGTAGAGAAGTAAATAGGCAGTTAGCGTTTTAAAAAAAATTATTATCTGTTATTATTATAACTTATATTTATTGCTTATTTGTTATCTCAGAATTTTCTTTATCTTTTCCGACTAGTATCCTTCTTTCCAGGACTACTTTCTTGATTGATTTAGTATAGGCAACGCAATACCGGTGATCATGGCTATCTTTGCTAGATATCTTCCTTGCAGTTGGCGCCTAACAGCAGACTTGATGATTAATGCATATACTTTAGTAGATGAAATCAAAATATAAATGTGATATTCAGATACAATCCGAAGAACTCCGGTGCGGAAGACGTGGGTTTCGTCGACATCCCGCAAGGTGACGAGGAGAAGTTGAAGGAGGCCGTGGCAACCGTGGGCCCCGTGTCCGTGGCCATCGACGCGTCGCAGGACAGCTTCCAGTTCTACTCCGACGGCGTCTACTACGACGAGAACTGCTCCTCCACCAATCTGGATCATGGGGTGAGAAAACCAACTTTTTCTCCTCTTAATTTAAATTTAGTGTAATGAACTTATTTAAATATAAATGAAGTTGCATTTATATTGTAAACACGATAATATCTATTAGACCAGTGATTCCCAAAGTGGTCTATATCGACCCCTAGGGGTCTATGACAACCTGCAAGGGGTCTACGTAAGCGAAAAAAAATTTGGGGGTCCATGAAATGAAAATGGGGGTTCACGATAGTGGATCTCAACACATACACTGATAGCACCTATTTACTTACATCATACTATCTTATAGTATCAAAACATTTACATTATTTATAAAAGTACCTATGAAGTAAAAAATGTATTATATATGTCTATAAAATTGTGTAAGTTGTAGGATGTTGGTTCGCTTTGTGGTCGCAATACATTTTGAACTCGTAAAAACCTAATAAATGTATAAATTAACATGTGTTTTTACTTTAAGTTTTTAACACTAAACTTCACTACAGTTAGAAATTTACAGGAAATCAATATTAGGTAAGTAGGGGGTCTACCCAACACAGAAAAACATAGCAAGGGGTCTACGACACAAAAGTTTGGGGAACTCTGTCTTAGACAATCAATCTGTGAACTTTATAGATTGAGGTCTAAGTTGGTCTCTATATAGTGTGATTGATTATAAGTGTAAATTTAAAAGCTTAAAATCAAAATAAATATATAACTTATGTCTTTTCAATTGATGAATAATTTGTTTTTATTTCGGATCAGTATATATTATATTAAAATATTTTTTTATAATCTGTACTATTTACAAGCTTTACTATCAGAAGTTATGGGCCAGTGATATTATACAGGATGATTGGACGTAGATATAAAAGCTTGAGAGCATTACACTAATCATCCTGTAGTTTACACTTTATATTGTTACTCCGTATATAAGTATACAAATAACATGGATATAATTCAATTCTCAGGTACTGGTGGTGGGATACGGAACCGACGAGACTGGCGGAGACTACTGGCTGGTGAAGAACTCATGGGGCCGTTCCTGGGGTGACATGGGATATATCAAGATGGCGCGCAACCGTAACAACCACTGTGGTATCGCCAGTGCAGCATCCTACCCGCTCGTCTGAGCATCGAATCTACGACGGACTATATTCGAGAACCATTTCAATAGACAAATCTATCTCAAAACTATTTCGGTCAATTTTAATTTTACTAATATCTACAACCCTAATTTAATATTTGTATTTAATGTGCGCTCAACTCTTTTTTTTACACGACTTTGAAATAGCGTAGTTCACCAATGATAATGAATACATCTTTTACACGAATTTGGAAAAAGCCAGTTCACCAAAAAGAAAAAGAACATCTTTTACACGAGTTTGAAATAACCTAGTTCACCAATAAGAATGAATACATCTTTTACACGAACTTGAAAAAACCCAGTTTACTAATAAGAATGAATACATTTTTACACGAGTTTGAAATAACGCTGTTCACCATTAAGAATGAATAGATTTGTTTTACACGGCTTTGTAAAAAAGCTTTTCACCATTAAGAACGAAATAATGATCTACAATTTTGACAATGTAATATTGAATATATACAATATATTTTCGTTTCATAAATGCCACGGGTTTCCAAATATCGACCTTATAAAAAAAGAGTTAAATGGATTATATATAAATGTAAGATATATAATGTTTTTATACTATGATAAGCGTTAAAACCAAGAATAAGTTAATAGTATATTATGTAAAAAATATATTTTTAAAATGTCGTTAAAGACAGCTTAATCATTCCTATACTCAAACTAAATATAACCAACATTTATTTCACTTAGAATTAAAGGACATATAAAACCATAAAATTTCATTATCATGTACAATATTTTTTTAGAATTATTTAAAAATGTCAATTATTCAAGATTTTTCTATCATGTCCGATTATAAACACCCCCTGTAAGGCATAAATCTCCCCCAAAAATCATCACGTTGCAACCCTAGCGCTGCCTTCGACAGTATATCGTCAGACATTTTTAATTTTGATTAAAAAACATATGGAAGGCTTCAATAGATGACATATAAATGTACAATTGTTTTCGAAAAGCCTACTCATAATTAGATATATCTATCCTCTCACTCATTTGCATACTGGAATCTTTTAAATACAAAAGTGAATTCCATAGTAAGCCAACACAACTTAGATAAATATATATTGAAATAATTTTAAAACAAACCTATGTAAATAACTAAGAAATTACTTCTTTTGAAACACTTGCAATGGCTTTCATGTTATTTTTAAATATAGATAAGCTATTACTTTTCATCACAACGCAATAAACAACTATAATCCCTCTATAACGCGGTACTATATATATAACAGATGTTACCCCATAACGCGTCTTTTCTGTACTGTGAGATTTATTTTAAATCTGTGCAATGCATCAATTGTATTGTGAAATAATCGATTTTTTATTATAATAATCGATTATTTTATAAAAAAAACAATTGTGTACAAACAATAATTATTCATCAAGCGTTATATGAGTATACTCATACGTGTTTTACTAAACTCATTTGTGTTATTAGGGGAATAACTAAAATTTAGAAAATTTTAAACAAAGACATTTATATAGGCATTTAAACAATGTGTAAGATGAATATATTTTTTTCTAAAATCTTTATTATAAAAAATCCATGTGTATGCTGATCGGTAAATGATTTCATAACTAATAAGAACTCAGAGAAGAAATTTTTTTTGGATTTTCAAACGTATATGTTAATATGGACATGCTTTTGAGATTTGTAACTAATATATCACATTTATACATTACATATATTTTGGACGCTGAAACTATTCAGATTTTAGTAAAGAAATAAATAAATCATTTAAATATATTCATGAAATTACGAAAAATGTCGTATCCATGTTATGTATAGCGTCGAAAATATTAAAATAACCTATATTTGTTTTTAAATTGATAATTTAACAAAATTTTGTACAAGCTTCGATTTAGTTTTCGATTACAAATAAATGTTTCATCTCAATTATTTTTGTTAAAAATCATGACAAATTAAAATAACATACGTTCCATTGTCTAGTATTTTTAGGTTAAGTGTAAGAAATGTTTCTGTTTTGATTATAAGTAATATGTTCATCATTTAATAGCGTTTAGTGTTGCTCATGTGATAAATTAAATTTTATTAAAGATATATTTTTAAAAATTTGGTTTTTATTTAATACATTATATTTTAAAATATTGTCAAAGAATGGTTGTGCGTCTAGGGCAGGGGTGAGCAACATTTTTAATCAACGGGCAGCAACGGGCATATGTAACACTTATTAATATTTGCCAAAATTTTTAAACATAGCTTTCTAATCGTGCATCGCACGGTTATATGGTCATATTTGATTAATTGTTGCAGTTTAGTATGTACTTCCATTTTATTATAATTAATTTTGTAACATATTGATGGGAGAAAGTCGATAAAATAAATTTAATTTTGGAAATACTTGGCGGGCTGCATGGACATGTTTTAAACTTTCCATTCCGTTTTATTTTTTGCTATTCGTATCTGCGTACGACCCGTTATTTTTTGAATGTCTATTTTGTATTCTGTCTTTTTCTACTTCTTTTACTGTCTCGTGAATACCACTCTGTTAATAATCTTATTCATTTCTCATCTGGTATGCTGTCCATCTTAACTTTAATTATTTATAGATATAGGTTGTCATGTATAAAAAAAATGCAATAAGTATTTACGTATGTAACAAGGGATTATTTTCCGCAACTATACGATCTACCGCGAGCGGCTAACCTTTTTTTTGGTTTCGGGGGGGGGGGATTTCCCGGACGTTCAAGATGCCCCCCCCCCGCCTCTGAGGGGAGGACAGGGGTATGTGAGATTACTACCCACTAAAACCCCCTCGGTGACCGTGGTATCTCCCGGTTAGGGATCGCCACGCGGTCTTCCCTCGCGCCGTGCTATTTAAGATAGCCCGTCCCAGGGTATGCGTGTATGGTTCACACTACCCCCGAAACCCTCGTGGTGCTATTATGATGGTTCGAGACCACGTTGAACTATCATCAGCCTCAGAGTCGCCGAAGCTGGTGGGAGTTTAGGGCCCCCACCCTAAACTCCCGCGACTCCGAATGCCCCGTTTATAGTAGAGGAACACCATTCACCGGAGGACCGTCGTGAGGCGCATCCCTGCGCTGACGGCGTCGTCTTCGAGCGGGATCTGTCCTCTGCCGATCCCGTTCGGCTGCCTCTTTCTGGACCATGATGGTCTCACAGAAAGAGGCCACGACCCTTTACGCCGATGACCCGTTCAGCATCGCCGACACGACTGCTGGCAAGTAAAGGTCCTGTCCGATCTCATCCGCCAGGATCCGCC
This sequence comes from Battus philenor, assembly GCF_028537555.1. Classification (NCBI taxonomy): domain Eukaryota; kingdom Metazoa; phylum Arthropoda; class Insecta; order Lepidoptera; family Papilionidae; genus Battus; species Battus philenor. Next base: position 13,279,718 of record NW_027181676.1, on the reverse strand, counting down.
GCTCCGACTGCCACGCCGGGCATTCCGCGAGCGGCTAACCTAACCTAACCCAACTTCTTGAGATTTCCATAGAATTTCAGCGGACCCTTGATATTGCCGACGATCTCGGAAATAAAGCCAGTAAAGCCAGAGTATCATGGGGACCAGTCTCTGCCATGTTTGTTAAAATCATGACCAGTTAAGACCCCAGTCGCCAAACACAGTCGGGGTCGCGACTGACGGATCTAAGTTTAAAAGAGCCTGTAGACATTGCTTCCATATCTTGACGGTTTTGGTAGTAGAATGATAGACCTCGTGCCGTAAACCACCATGTTGGAGCATCTCCTGGCCAGTTCATCCGTATCTTTTTATAATTACTTTTATTAGACGTGTATGAAGTTCGTAGAAATACAGATTTAAAAATTCCTTATTCAACTTTGGATTATATCTCTTGTTGGAGTCAAATTAAGTCTTTCATATGTTCGTAAGATAAACGCCTCGGACCTGTGAAGAAAAAGTAAAAGTAATTTAGCGGTATTATACTTTTTAATAATGAAACTGTATGTTTAATAAATATTTGCTGTGTCACGCTCCGTACTGGCCACTGCGGCCATAATACTTTTATGTAAAATCATTCTTAGGCGTTAGAATTCAAATTCGAACAACCAAATGACGCAGTCTGTATTTGAGGTAATAAGGTTATATTGACATTCTTTCAATATGATTAAGCGAAAGATAATCGTTCATGAATAATTACTATTTATTTATAAATAAGTGGAGCGTTTCTGGCACGTGACCGCAGGTCGTCGGGTGAGCGAACTGCGCAGTGGAACACCAACCATGCGACAATAATTTTAAATTTTGCGCAATAAATATTATTGTTATCGAATATTTTAAATACTATGTAAAAAAATTTATATAATCAACACGTGTTTTACATTCACATTTTTGTTACATTTTATTATTAAATAGAAATGCGTATTGCATTTTTTGTTTTTTATAGTCTGTGGTAAACAAAAAGTTTTATATCTTTTATCTATGAAATATTTATTCGAATATTCAAATATGATAGATAGTTATATGTTATTCTAGCTATGCACCACTTAATTTGCGTGTAACTTTTAATTGGTTTCATTTTACAAAATCATATGCTGGTAATTTTTAACATGCCAAAAATATTCTAGCTAAGTTAAAATACGCTTTTTTATGAACTCCTCAACCCCCTTGTGGGGGTAATTTCGTATTAATTCATTCTTAGCTGGCATTTATTTGCCATAAAGAATATTCATTTTAATTTTAAAATCTCTAAGCCTATTGGTTCCAGAGATATCATGATGAGTCAGCACATAAATGGAATCTTTTAGTGTTAAATAAAATAACGGACTCCGTCTCAGGAAACGTATAAATATAGTCAACAAGTACATAATTCGCACTGTTTGCGGGTGTCATTTTAAAAAAATCAAATGCTGGAAATTTTTAACATGCTAAAAAATGGCTAAGTTAAAATACGCATTTTTTATGAACCTTTCAACCCCTCTGTGAGAGTAATATCGTATTAATCCATTCTTAGCTGATATCTACTTATCATAAAGAATATTTCTTTCAAATTTCAAATCTCTAAGCTTATTGGTTCCAGAGATATCATGATGAGTCAGCACATAGATGAAATCTTTTAAATATGGTAATATTAAATATACGGACACCGTCTCCGGAAACGTATAACGTATTGTCACCATTTTTGTCATGAGTCACGTGTCGATACATTATATCCGTAGGTAAATATTGTTACAAACGATGAGTGTTTTCATACGCGTTTATTAACGAACAAAGAAATGTCACATATTACTGACATACAAATTTTTAAGCAATTCCGGATAATTGATATTTATTTTTCTCGCCAAATCATTCTTATCGAAACGGTTGCAAAATAAAATATTCAGATTGAATCATGCCTGACCTCTTTTAAAGTCACTTCTATAGTTTAAATTTGACACACTTACCGATAATTATAGTTGTAATATACAGAACGATTGTTTATATTAACTCATTTGCTGTCAATTACTATATGGTACATTATATCTAAAAATCAATGGTTAGAATATATAATGTTCATTTATTTATTTACTTTTAACGCAGTAAATGTATTATAAGTTAAAAATATAATAAGTTTCCAAATAAATAGTAGTTCCATATTCTTTTATAAGTGTAAATTGGGACACTTATAAAAGAATATGGAACTACCCCTACTAGCCTTTGTTTAGCTATAGTTCACCTGAACACGTGTCTGTTCCAGATGTTGAAGCATAGGTTTAAGCTCGAGGAGAGTCATTCGTGCATCTGTGACCTGGAAGTGGACTAGACCTTGGTGCACCGTGCGCCTTGACTTCAAGGTTGAGTTAGGGAAAACGGTAGAGGAAGAAAGAGTCGCATACTTCATGGGCAACGACAGCCTTGCGTCCATCATTTCTAGAATTCACCAGAAAAGTCGTACAGATAGCAACAAAATGAAACCAGATCGAGGAATATAAAAATGGGTTAGACTTGTAAAAGTTAATAAATTAAAATAAAGTATATAAAATAACGTACTGGAATGTAAATATATAAAGAATATGTAATAATTAATGTAAAAAAACTGGTGTAGGATTGTAGATGAAGGAAGGAAGTAGAAGCAAGAAAGAAGTGTAAAAGGAATTAATAGAGATAATGTGAAATACGAAAAAAAAGATGGAATAAAAATTGATAACTTATTTTACCCGAATTTGGCCTTAAAAAACAAGAGTCATATAACAGATATAATACATAACCCTAGTGTATAAGAACATAATAATATTAGTAAAGTTAAAAGAATTATTACAAAATGATAAGTATTTAAATATTTATTGCAGTAAAAGTTTATTATTATTTACCGTTTACCCAGATTATTATGCAAACCGCTTGTAAGTTTACATAATTGATTTATTTATAAATAAAACGTTTTCAATTATGACTACGAAATATTTTAGGTATTTAAATATATTTATATCTGTCGACTGCCTATGGACATATCTGTCTGTACTCCCCGGGTGCGTACAGGTCAGATCTATCCGAAATAAAGTAAGCTACATTCTATCGAATTATTTTAAGAATACAGTAATACCCCGCTTTACGCGAGGGATACGTTCCAAAAAAAAAATCGCGTTAAATGAAAATCGCGTATAACTAGGTTTATGATTAAACATAGTCAAAAATTATTACAAAAAAATACAAATCATTTTATTCAATCACCTTAATTCTAGGAACACTATGCAACACATACTCTTATTTTTTACGGAAAAATACATCTATTGTCTTTTGGGTAACGTTTTGTTTACGTTCTTGTAAAATACGTTCATAACACTCAACACTGTTTTTAATTGTTTGACAGATGGTCAAGACACCATAGAGAAGTTGATGACTACATTATATTTGTACGCACTCTTTCGCGTAATTCGAGGCATTTGAGCGCGAAATTTGCAATTCGCGTTATAGTGAAACCGCGTATATCGGGGTCGCGTAAAGAGGGGTATTACTGTAGTTTAAAATCGCTTGATCTGTATGTACTACAGACCACAGGATCATTTATAAACTATAATATTTCATTTATTATTTAAAAAAAAAACGGTTCTGACACTGACAGGCACCATGTTGCGACAAACGAAAGAGTTAGCTAAACTCAAATTATTGAAAATAAGGCCTCCGTTAGTCAAAAAAAGGTACGCGGTGAAAGATATATATATTCAGATCCCTCATCACAAGTTAATGTAATAAAAAATAATTATATATGCTGCATTTAGAGGCTGTATATATTTTAGAAATGCTGAGGAGCATGGCACATAAAAATTTTGAAGATACTTGTCTAAAGAATTATGAAGGTACCTGAACAGTGTAACGTTGCAAGTTAACGTCCCATAAATCTTAGTTAAAATTTTAACCAAAAAAAAATATAATCACGAGAAACGTCTCATAAATCGCAATACAGCAAAAAGTTGTTCAACCCTTAGCGGGTAACGGTACGTCTCAAGTGGCGTGGGGTCGTGGGAGCATGCTATTGGTTTAACGGATCTTTGTTTTATAACAAAAATTCCAATGCGCCCGCGCACCAGCACACAGAGTTTACACAGTGCTCGGAAGAAGGATCCAGGCCTCGGTCGCGTTCACTAGCTAGGTGTCGTCTCACGCACCGACGCACACTCTTTGTGTCGGTTGCGTTCACCAGCTATGTGTCTTCACACGCGCCGGGGCCAATTAGAATTTACGTTATAAATTCACGCCTTGGTCCTATTCATTCTCTGGGCATCATTTAGCTCACGCCACAACCTTTACATCGTCTCACCCCTTGGGGTGCGAGTTTTATGCTGCAAAGTTTACACTGCGACTTTTATACTGCGAGTTTTATACTACGACTTTTATACAGCAAGTTTTACGCTTCGAGTTTTACACTGTTGAAATTATATCACCGTGCACCGGAACCGACACATACTGCAACCTAACGGCGCTCCCTGCTCTCGACTTGCTGCCGCCTGACCAGTCCTGGGAGATCGTGCAGCTGCCTACCACCACCATCAGGGGAGTACCGAGCTGCGGTGTAAAATTAGACCAGGCCTTCTGCCCACTACCCTTAGTTAAATAATTAAATACATATATATTTTTCTTTGTGTGCCTTTTTGTTGCCATCAACCACTACCCGTTTTTATTAAATAAATATATATTTTTCTTTTTTTTAAACGGCACAACAGGTGGAACTTTAGTGCAAGGTCAGGGCTATATGGTGGATGTATTATCTTCATTCATCACAAAGCTATCATATACAGAGTGATTCATTATAGGCATGAAATCTCTATGTGTAAATATAAAGCTTATTTGTCACCATAAATTTTAAAGCTTTTACATCTATTTAATGTTCAATTTGAAATATGGTACATTTTGTTTTGTACTGGAATTCGGCATGCAGGGACAGATAGTAATATTTATTAAATAGATTTTTGAAGACAAATTTATTACTTTATTATCATTACGTTTATATTATTTATGAAGAAACCATTGATTTTTAGGAAGGTTATACCATACATTAGTTGATAGCGACTTTACTGTATATTCATGCCTTTACACCTATATCCAATCAAGCATGCATGGAAAGTAGGTAGAAAAATAAAACAACATTCACGTTAAACTTTTATACAGTAAAAACAATTATTTCCACTCTTATCTCTATATTTACAGCTAATAAATTACTTGTTTGTATTGGCTATAAAGACAATTATGCAATTTTTATATTAAAAGATACATACTTTGTATCACATAATCATGGGTATGGTCGCAAAACAAGATTAATTATTTCATAAACATCAATCAGAAAATGTCAAGGGAGATACAAAAAAATATGTCAACATATATGTTCTTGATTTTCAAATTTACTATTCAATTTTAAATCAATTATAGTGATCATTTGTTGTTAAAAGAGTCCAATCTGATAGTAAATTGAATCAAATTGAGCTCCTCTATGACATCCATCAACTTGATATATATCTAAACGTCTACAACAATCAGTCAGGTCTTATGTGATCAGTTTTACAACTACGCTCAGTTAATTTTCATGAAACTACAGGATTTTGAAATTGTTTCTCGTATTGAAAACTCAAAGATTTTAATATAGTATATATGTACATATATATATTACAGTTAAAACCAATTTTTAGTTAGAACTTTTTAAATTAAATGCGATTTTTTTATTGTATTTTCACTAGGGTTTAGGTATCTATGCCTAATTTAAGAGTTGATTAACGTCCTCTCAATGCGAACCCAAGATGAACAACAACGGGAAGTGGTCTCGTTTTGTTGTCTACATATAGGATATCAGCCCGGAAGTTCCAGAGATGTCGTGGTACTAAGGGGCACCTGCGAGTTCCGTAGCTGATCCGGAACGCCCTTCAAATGTACTAAGAATAACCACAGATGAGGTTTCAGTGCAGATCTTGTGTCCATCTAGAAGATCTTCCCCCCACATAAAACCAAAAAAAGAAGGTAGATGACTACATTACTATAATAAATGTTTTCAAAACGAAAGTTTTCAGTTTTATGTTAAATTTTTCTGGTATTGTAAGTTTTAGCTTAAGCTTGGAATGACAACTTGTTTTATTTGAAAATCAAAAACAACCATGGTAACTAATAGTTTTAACTACTTTAACAAAGGTATTTAAAAAATGGTTCTAACTACAAAAAACTTTTGGTTTTAACTGTAACATATAGATTTTCATTTCAATTTATTTAGGTTGTTACATTCGGATAATTTCATCGGACACTAAAATTTAATATTAAATTTAAGTAAAAATACTTTTAATTTTCATTATTTTCATACAAATGAAATATAGTAACAAAAATAGTAAATATTGCACATCGGCTAATTTCAGCTTCGTAGAGCACTGTCTCTGTCCCACACTACCTATGTGACGTTTGGTCAGTCATTGTATTTCGAGCGACAGAGATAACGCTCTACGAAGCCGTAATTAGCCGATTGTCTCTTTCGAAAGATCGATGTGCAATATTTATCGCCTGGTACTGCAAATTACTGTCACCTTCAAAGGCATACCCATGTTATAAATTCACGAAACAATACCCCTTGTTTTTCCAACCATGAAAAAAAAACTTCAAATAATTACTCCAGCAAAGTGATCTATATATACATACATACATAGAAACGTGAATTATACAATACATCTAATACATCAAGACATCTTTGGATGATTTTAATGGTAAACATTAATCTATAAAGAGTTATATACACTGTACATTCTAAAATAAATACAATTACACACGAAAGGTACATACACAATTACCGAGCTCTAACCCATATCTAGTTACAAAAGACATACCGTTTGTTTAAAAATCTCAATTTAATAATTTTGCGAAATAAAGTATTTCAGAAATTCATCTGTTATATATAACTGTCTCAAGTGGCAGTGGGAGAGGTACACGCTTATGAAATCGATGGCAGTTGGAGACTGGTGGCAAGGACGAGCTAGAAGACCTGGAGGTAGACTCCCCCACTAGGGGAACCAACGACGCAATCTGTACAGTCCAGCGGATTGCCAAGTTGATGACACAACATGGGCAGGACAAATATCGCCAAGAATTGAAAACCGCTGGAGTCTTAAGATTTTGGAAGACATTGGATGCACGCTTCCTACCAGTGCTATTGAAAATTTATTGGGAAACCCTATGTCCAGTAGTAGACATCATATTTCTCACATAATGATGATATACATCATGAAAAGAAAACTGTATGTTTCCTTTACTGTATCGATAGATAAACATAAATAAAATAGTATAAGACACTTTTCGGGGTATTTTGGTTTTACGTCAACAGATGTCGCTAGTAACTAAGATTAGTTTCTCAGTGAACTACCCACAATGTAATCAAGGTCGAAAAATAAGTAAGTTAAACAAAATGAATGGTACTTGTAAGATAAAATCCAGATGTAAAGGATCTTCATAATAAAAATCATATCACAATGAAGCTAAAATGAAATAAAGAAAGCAAATAAATAACGAAAGTCCTATTAAAACGATTTTAAAATTTTCTTAACTGGACATAGAACCTTTCCCATAGCATCATGCAACCTGCTCACGTGCAACATGTTTCTTCTTACTACTCTTGAAGAATTTTTTGGCCTCGGTGAACAATTGCATCTTTGACGGTATAAACAAACTGCACATAAATTATTCCAGACTAATTCAAAAACTTCTTCAACTACCCTCAGATCCTTTCAAACACGTCTGTTTTAAAAATGTAGCATGACGGGGACTTCCCCATGTTCGCCATATGAATGTTAGCAAGTTTATCTCTGGCAATGTTAGACTGGAACACCATGGAGTTTAAAGGTAGCGTATAATACAGCGAAATCCGAATTAAATGAGGGTAGTTGACTATTTCTTCTTGGGCTTCTTTGGGTTCCGCGAGCGACTCTTGGCTTTGCAGAGTGGGCAGATGGGTGCGTTGCGGTGTATCTGCTGGTGACACGACAGGCAAGACTTCATTGGTGGCGGCTGCTGTCTGCGCTCACAACACGAGATTAACAAATTATTTATTATATTAAAAACTAAGCTGTCCCCTACCGATTCGTCGTCTTAATAAATCCCTTTACTCGTGTAATACTATTTCTTAGCTGGTCTCTACTCATTGAAAGAAATATTTGTAGTCTCCTAGCCTTATGTTTCCAGAGATATCTTGATAAGTCCGCACATATGTGGAAATCTCTCTTAATATACTGTCTACAGCCTGCGTTTTATATATACTGCCTTGGGTGTGAAATTCCACGAAATTCAGTTTTGGTCATTTTTAATATGCCAAAAATATTTTTATATACTGTACCGGAGAAAGACTATTCCGACTTTACCGAGGACTAGAAAAAGCGTTGGCTAAAATGCCTTTTATCAGACTGGGATTACTCTGAAGGGATTGAAATTGATTTGGAAGAATAAATTAAGAATTTATATAATACTAATAAATTGAACTTTTTGATCACAGTAATATATCTTGTACCAAAAAAAATTTAACGCAATTATATTAGTATCATTATAGTCCGTTCGCGTTAAAAATTTTACTCATCATTGTCCGCCGTCCTGGCGGCGTTATGTTATTGGTGGAATTGTTCATAATTAATAGTTGCGTTTGGAAATACCTCCATCTGGTCACTGTGAATGATTCGAAAACTTAAATTTTAACGCGGATGAACTAATACCTAAAAATTGTTATAGGTTATTAAACAATATAACCTATACGTAATATCTTGGATTTGTATAAAAATATATTACGAACAACCATTTCTTCCTTATATTATTCTTCTTATGAAACAATTGTTTTAGTGTTGATGACATTTACCTCCGTATAAAAAAATCACAACCAATTATAACCTTCAATCTTTCTCTGACAATATTAATGCAACTTATGTCAAGTATGTTAAGATAATGGTATTAAAATATCATAATTATTTCAACAATAAGACCTCCACAACCTTCCCACATAATTCTACCGCCTATAAATACACTTTTTAGAGAAAACATAAAATAACAACATGCATGAAGCAAATAATATAAATTAAAATAATGATAAAGGTAAATAGGATATACTCGCTGTGTGAAATTTCATTTCTTTTATTGTACATATAATACAAAATAATTTTAACAATACGTTATGGTTGATATAACTTCGTTATCTATCATGTTTGCATCTTGGCAACAAAATGCTCTTATAAGCAATACAAAAAACATTACAAATAAAAAATCTATAAGAAAGGTTTGATTGTGTGTATTTTTTAGTTAAAATTAAAAGTGAGAACAAATAAAGAACTTAATTTCCTCTTTTTTATTCTCTATAACACAGCGAGAAGTGACAGAAGGGAGATGGACTGAAGAGAGTGGTTTGGTTTGGGTTGTAACAAAACGAAACAAAATCATAATCGAACCTCAGCGAGACGGTAATGAAATCTTGTTGTAGGGCAGACCTGAACGCGGGCGGCGGGGGCGGCTTACGCGGCGCGGGGGGCAGGAACGCAGCGCCCCCCACGCCTCCCGCGACGCCCCCCGCACCGCCGGACACGCCCCCTGCACCAGAACCTCGCAAAGAAGCCGGGAATCGACTGCGAAAAATAATGATACTTAAATCCAATTTCTTGAAAGACCGGTCAATTTTACATATTTGCCGAACAATCAATATCATCTTACAACCATAGGAATTCCACAGCTGGACATACACCATAGTTTTCCAATAGGACTGGATGGAAACAGTTATCCACCTTAGGAGTGGTGTAGAAGTCACCAATAACCTCCGTTATTGGTGACTTCTCAGACATCATACACTGGGCTTACCGGTCCGTTGTATCCTCTCTTAAAAGATAAAATTAATTTATTCAACATTGGAACTTTTAACAGAACTCTTATCATCAACTTATTATTTTTTTATTAATCTTTTTTATTTATGACACCACTCTGCTTTGCAATGTGTTATAGTTGTGGAGAAGAAGCAGGAAGAAGCTTTGCAAAAACACGTTAAACCTTAACATCACAGCGGCCATCTATTCTGCTTTATACGGCCTATCCACTACTATTTCAACCTGCTAATCTTTTTATATCTGTATCAAATTAAAAACTAGCTTACTCTTGAAAACGAAAGTCCGAGTACCTTGGCCAAAAGATAAGGTAAAACGATCATATTTTCATTAGAGACCAGTAAAGTGGTCACTCAACGGACCATGAAGGGGGCTATACTCTGGCTATTCCTCCAAGAGGTCCTTATACAAACGAAGGTAACCAATTTAACCCAGTGGATTGGCATGTTGAAGTGACTGTGGGCAGATTATGGGTTGGTGACCACGGATCTGCAAGCAGTGGCATCATTAAAGCTGAAAGCAGGTATTTTCCTATCATTCCTCTTAGAAATCTATTGATGAAGCCTGTATCAAACAGTAGACGCTCTATGATTGAAATGATAAACTTGTGGGAGTCTTCTAGAGTTTGCAAGTCTTGGATATAATAACACCATAAAGTCCGAAGAAGTGTATTTATTCACATAAGCTTCGCCCACTTTTATACCGATATAAATTACGAAAACAATGTTCAAACAATAAAAATGGACAGCAAATTAAACTTCGAGAAGTGTTTTAAAGCGCCATCTTCTGACTGCTTTATATAAACAATTATTTTTCTGTGGAATTCCCCTTTTCTATACATAGCTGAAGATGAGGTTATGTAGTTCCAAACACATCTAATGTTGGCTTAATTCCACCATATGTATTTTTGTAACTTATAGAATTAGAACGACCACTCCCTAACCTTAGAGCCTTATGCAAAGTGTCTTTTTAACTGCCACTTTAACTTACCAATCCGTTGGGATATATTTGTTAATTGATATAGATTACTATTATTCATATAATATTATTGAAAACTAAATTCCACCACATCCCTTGGCCTAAGTCTCTTCACCACCATCGCTGCAGTATGAGTTAAACCACTGTAGTACGTAGCTGAGTGGTTCCCACAGCTGGTACTCATATAATAAATAACCTGTATTCAATTTAAGCTTGGCCAATTATAAAAATCTTCTCTTTTTTTCTCTTATATGAGAAAAAATGAGTCATATATTGTCTTTACTCTATTATAGACCAGCAAACTCGTCAGCGTTTATATTGTTTGTAGAAGTAACACTCACTCTGGTGTGATGGGAGATCCTTCCTCCTCGTGGAGGTCGGGCAGGCGGTCCAGACCGAGGCACTGCCGCCTCAGCATGTCCACTTCAGCCTTCAGCGGCCGATAGTCTTCGTGGAGTCGCGATGCGTTGGTCAATTTTCTCCCCATACTCTCTTCCGTTTGCTTTATCACCGTCTCCATCTGGAATTTGAATTTTCATGATTATCATCTATTTATTTGATAAATAAAGGAGGCAACCTCTAAGTTAAACGCAATGATACGAGGTCGTATATATTTAAAAAAAAACTTTTTTTTTGTATTAAGACAATTAATAAATATTGTACATATTTCACACAAGGTTTGAAAACACACCTTTGAAAACGAAACTAAGGACCGTACTAGGCGATAAATATTGCACATTTACCTTTGGATAGAGACAATCGACTAATTTCGGCTTCGTAGAGCGTTATCTCTGTCGCACGAAATACAACCACTGACAAAACGTCACATAGGTAGCGTGGGACAGAGATAGTGCTCTACGAAGCTTAAATACGCCGATTGTCTCTTTCCAAAGGTCGATGTGCAATATTTATCGCCTGTTACTGTATTAACTACATAGGATGATTGATTAATGGCAAAGTTGAAGATTTCACACATACATACCCAATCACCTGATACACTGTCAGTATGATTTTCTTACACATATAAAACAGCAAAGTTTTTACACCTATTTTCAAACACCTGTATAAACTGTGTTCACTATAAAATATGTTAATTTTTTTACATGTGAATGGCCAGTTATTTCTGATATTACAAGATCTGCAGGGAAAGATCGTGAACAATTATTATTTTTAATTGTAATGCAAATTTCAAAAAGTTTTCTTTTACTATTTTATCACCATGTATTATTTCTAAAATCATTGATTTTCGGATAGGGTTGTACAATATATTATTTGACATAAAATGAGCTATAGATTGAACTCTTTAAAGATATCACTCCTATAAGCAATCACCCTGTATATACATTTCAATAAATCCATTCGATTGTTCCTCCATACCATTACGATCCCGTAATATCGCGGGCTTACCCGGATCTGTCAATCCAGGTGATCGTTAAACATATGGTTGTCATAGAGTAACCCATTTACAGAAGCGGCACGTTTCATAATTTCGACAATCTTCTGATATTCGTCAAGTTTCTTACACTGCTATAATTTCATTGATTATTAAATTAAAAAGAAAGCAATTAATGAAAATGAAAAACTGCGTATTCGCGGATCGTTTTTTCGCGTTTTCACTATTAGCGGATTAAAAAATATACATTTTCATTTTGAACTCTCTCTATTTCATTCGTCGCAAATTCTCTCTTACTTCTTTGGATCGCCTCCCAGTCTTGGCCACATTTCTTAGATATTTTTATCATATACATTTCCAATTATTATTATTGTAGTTTTGATTCATTTCATTTCAATATTTTTAATGTAAAAATATATAAAAGAATTTACTGATTTTTCTAGTTTTTCATGTAATAATTCAGTCTTCTCTTTACTCGGTTTTGTGTCTATACCAGTAAATATGGCGGTTCTCCTCGTCTTCCAAAAGGGAAGCCTCGGAGGAAGGGAAAGGAAGCAAGTGATCAAGAAGAAGATTCTTCTCTTTCGCTTAAAGTACGCAGAACTCACAGGTTAGCAAATGGTAGATTGTAGTTAATTTCAAACGTGGCTACACATATTACATATAACATACATAATTATTTCTGCACAATAAAGTTATTATTTTTATTAAAAACTTAGTGGCATACCTAATATATACAATAACATTGTCCATCTTTCTTTTTTTACTTTTTTTTTGTAAAAGTTATATACATATTTACTTCGCTAACGATTTTTATTTACCATTTAATATTAATTACAGTACCCGGCGATAAATATTGCATATGGACCTTTGAAAAGAGACAACCGACTTATTTGCTGCGTAGAGTACGTTTTGTCAGTCGTGCGACAGAGATAACGCTCTACAAAGCCGAAATTAGCCGACTGTCTCTTTCCAAAGGTCAATGTGCAATTTTTATCGCCGGGTATTTTATTGTATTTAGTAGCAGTTTTGTGTTTATTATTGTTTAATTTATGTATCTCGATAAAATAGATATGCTACGAATATTTTTTTTATAATTGAAGCCTCTGATAATTGATTAGTCTATGTAATGGCGATCCGCGCGGGAGAGCTCTCTCGGCAGCAAAATAAACACGGCAACACGTTACAATTGGGCGCCAACAATAGCCGGCATCTAGCTGCAATAACAAACACTGCGCTCGTCGACGCTCCGGGAAATCCTGGTCATTAATAATTTGTTTTTTTTTTATACCGATTTGAATTATGGCACAAGACATAGGCCCTACAACATCGCTTTAACAAAAATTAAGATTATATTCATTTATTCAACATTGATCGACACTTTTTAACGTATTTTATTTTTGATTCTGCTTCTCAAGATAGTTGTGATGAAGAAGTTAATAGAAACTGTTGATGATATTGATTAATTATGCTGATCGACGACACCTCACCATGGTGTGGACCGCATTTTTTATTGATGACGCCATAAAAATTAAAGATATAAAAGTCTTTTATACACCCATCAATTTTCAAATACATCAAAACTTTTTGCAATTGATCAATTTTTCAACACCACTTATGCTATCTCTTCAAAAACGGTTCGGTTTTATTACGTCTCAATAAAGAAAAGAAAAAAAGATAATGTTTTTTCACGGAGCTCTTTTTACACTCATATTTTTTTAAATAGTCCAAAACTGTTTTGTGATCAATTTTCAAATCTTCAACTACCTCCTAACCAATGACATAGGTGCCCATTTTACCCACGCAACCCGAGCGAAGTTCATCTTTGATATGAAAACCATTAAACAAGCTTCGTAAACCTTTACTCACATTGCATTAGGTCTATAAACGTCACAATTTTTTTCACGGGTTACATCATTTTGGCAGAAAGAAAAACAAATGAAAAAAATCTCGAAAGAAAATTTTATAACTTATTTTTAAACGTAAGCAAACTTATCAAAACATCTTTTCATCTAACTTAACTGCTAAGCGGACTCATGTACTGCAAGCAGTACTTAAACGTTTTAAAATAATCAACAACCATACCCATACGACGGATCCAAATTCAAAAGTCAAAGACAGACAGTCAATAACTGTTTTTGATTTTAATGTAAAACATGTGACCATTTGCAAAAAGCTTTATATATTACTGTTGAACCTGCCGAACCTACTCAATAAAGAGTCTATTGCAGAATCCTTTGCTGTGCTGGTTCGACATAATGTTTTAAACCTTACAAAATTTTAAAATTTTTAGCATAGTTAGAAAAGTTACAAACAAAATTGGAATAGATATAAGTGTAATCAGTGGCGTACCTAGAACTTTTGCCGCCCTTTATATTATATGTCAATCAAATAGTGGTTTTTGATTTAAAAAATATTGATATATCACTTCAAAGTAATCATATATACTTTTCAAAAGAAATGACATTTATAAACTGACATCAAAAAATTTTAGTTAGGAAAAATTGCTGAACAAAGTCGTAAAGATGCTTTTACGAATTCAACGAATTTTAATGAATACAATAAAATAAAATTATTATCTTGTTCTTGAATTAAAATCCAAAATTTACACTAAAATGCATTTATATACACCGAGGAATAATATTCGAAATCATAAAGTTAATCATAATTTATATAAATCAAATATTAAACTTATAATAATCAATTATTATTCAAGAAAGAAAATAAATTTGAAATGAAAAAGTTGCTTATTACAACTATAAGTAAATATAAAAAATGCCGCCCCAAGGTAAGTGCCGCCCGGTGCGGACCGCACCCCCCCCCCCCCCTAGGTACGCCACTGAGTGTAATAATAATTAAAATAAAAATTATAAAGCAGGAATGTTAAAAATGTACAGATAATCAGAATAATAAAATAAAAAACGTAAAAAAGCAGTCCAGGAGGGAATGGTGAAGGAAAAGAGGTGATGTATGAATGATAATAGAATGAAAGATTAAACGATTAAAAAAAGAGGAATGAGTGAGAGAAATTGAGGTCAGAAGAGAGAAGAATTAAATTTAAAAAAAAATTGTTACTGCTTACTCAAGACAGGGGAATGTACAAGAGGCCCCCAATAACAGGGGCGTTATAACAAAATGGTCTGTAGCGCTTAGGCAGGGACTTTGAATGCAATATGAGAAACATTGTGTAGTCAAATATATTATATATTTTAATTGTTTTTACTAATGCCCATAAGAAAAATTGTATACAATAAAGTCGGTTGTGACTTCCAGCTACGGGAAGAAAGTTTTGTATCAAGTAGCGGCAATCTATCTCCCAACTGCCTACTCTCAGTGTACGCAAGAAAAAAAACAATACATTGTAATCAAAACCACCATAGTCATTCAATTTAGAATTAATAAAACAAATGTCATCTAAACAGACTGGACAAATAAATATGAAATATTTTCCAAAACACTTTTCTCAACCTATCTTCTGACGTATCCATTATGGAGATATATTCTGGTATCAAACAGCCTTAAAGTCATATTAAATCAATAAACATATTATTGACAAAATATTAACATCCAATAAACTCAAAAATAATTAACATTTGTTTATATGTAAATATTGTGTAAACATCATCATGAAGAACAGAAGTCAATTGATGAACTTGACAATTTACTAATTAACACAACTGGCCAGGTACAGTCTGCACCAAATAACTTTATAATCTTTCCTTTAAAAAAAATTAAGTACAATGATCACATACTTTTCGATTGTCCATAATTGGATTTTGTAATAATTTTGATTATAAAGTTAAATAATATTTTTAGTTGTACAAAATGGTTATGAAACGAGTTCAAAAAAATTTTAAATAATGATTTATAATTATAGTAATAGAAGGATCATGGTGAATTTTATTTCTTTAGTTTTTTTAAATGGCAATAAATTTAATAGTATGTGACACCTCTACCTTATCGCTAGGCTTTCAATTGGCTTTGAATTATGGAAACACTAGAATATTGATAATTTAAAATGCACTGCAACATGAAATCTTTGAACAAAATTAAGTTAACCACATTAATTAAAACAGTACTTTCATTGTGTAATTGATAATTAATAAACATTCTTTGTATAAACATGGCTAAACAAAAGGTGCAGAGATAATATTTCGGGAATTGAGAAGCTACTAGCAGTATGAACAAGGCAAGAGGATGTATGGAATATGCTGTAGAAGACCTCGTTTGAAGTAAGAGTGATCCATTTTAAGAGGGCTTAAAGAAACACCAAACATTACTAACACAATGTAAAATTTTAAGACTTCGACATACATAGTAGTAACATTCATTCAATCTATTTATTACAGAAAATCACATTGAGTTTAGTTTATAGCTGGTTCCTATTATGCGAAATTAAATTTCAATTACTGTTTACATAAGTAATATGATATATAAACAAGAATGTGTCCAATATAAACAATTTTTATGAATGAAATCTATTTTTTTTCTAGTTCATTGGATATTCATTTATTTAAAAATGGTATTTTAAATCTAATGTCACTAAAATAATCTAACTGCAGATTAAATTAAATGCACGGAGTCTTGACTCTTAGCTCTCTTACTCTAAACAGAGTTGTCTCCTTTTACTCATTGCCAACATTTATCATAATAATAATCTATAATAATGATTCTGATGTTATGGGTGGTCAACTAACCGCATTAATATCGGCGTGTATTTGGCGAAGTTCTTCAACGTGGCTCATCTTCTCTTGCTGCAGCAGCTCCATCTCCCGCTTATACTGCGCCAAGCATCGGCCCTCTTGGTCCCCGCTGCGTACTTCATTAAGAATACTTCGCTTCAAACGTTCCAACGTAATCGTCTTATTCCTGCATATAAATTATTAGATTTAACATCCCATCCCCTATTTAATTTTTGTAATAGTTTATAAGTACTTTAAAAATATAGGATAGGATTCTTACATATTGAAAAATAATGAACACAGACTTTGATAATTTTGTAAACTTTGTTAGTCGAAAAGATCGCTTAAAATAAAATAATAACAATGTATTTTACGTCAAGTACTTATTGATCGAGCCTACAGGTGCGAAGACATTTCAAATAATAATCATCTGAAATGGGTACCTGATCTCTTTCATGGCCTCTAATTTATGGTAGATTTCTCGTTCGTTTTCTGCAGTCATCTCTCAGTTATCTCGTAAACAAATAAGCAGCCCGAAAAGCTGTTCAAAAATATAAACTAAACGAAAACGCACAAAGCGATAATGCAGTAAGCCGCACATGAGATTAACTAGTGATGTGCTCTTTTAATAGTCAAGTGGCTTAGATTTTTAAATCACTCTATAAAATGAAGTGAAGTTAATGGTACATGAATAAATTACAAATCGGTTAAATACAATTATAAAAGAATTCCAGTTCCATCCGCTTATTTTATAACAAATTTGATTTTAGTTAAGTTTGAAAAATTATTATCAGAAAGAAATATATTGTTGATTCAAGCACAAGCTTCTGAACAGTAATTTTGTCTATGTATTGCAATAATGAAAATGGCCGCTTGACCGTCGAAAGCGGCTTGCTGTCAAAATATAAAAATAATTTCATGTAACGCGTATGCTCTATTTTTAAGAAGTTGAACGGTTTTAAACAAGTTATTTTGTATCAAGACTAGATGATTTTAATCAATTTCATTTCAAATATTGTATCAATTTACTCGCAAAGGTCATTTACACCTTTGCAAATTGGTCCGTGTCGTGCGTACTAAAGCAGCGCTTGTGAATCGGTGTTTACGTCCCAGGATGAGCGAAGAGGGCAGTGAAGGCTCGCCCGTGCGATTTAAACGGAAAACAAGGAAAGTGGTACCCTTGTCGTCTGGGTCGGACTCCGATAGCGAGGACAACGTCGGCGTGGCGGGGACACGTAGAAAGAGACTAAGGGTGAACACAGTTCCAATAGTCGAATTAACTAATTTAAGAAAACATAAAAATGTAAGTGACTAAATGTGTTTGCAGGTTATAAGTGACGATGAATCGAGCAGCAGTGGGAGCTCTGTGCTCGGAGGGGCGCGGCGGAGACGGAACCTACCTATGCTGCGAGATTCAGAGGAAGACAGCGACACCTCAGGCTGGGCTTCTGAGCGTTCAGACGCGCCTAAAGCAGCTCCTGCTGCACAAGCCATTGCTGCTCCGTCTGGATTTGCATCGGATAGTTCTGAAAACAATTCCGAGAAATGCTCAATCTGCCTCCTCCGTTTTACAAACCAGGAGGTGGGAACGCCGCAAAACTGCGAGCATGTCTTTTGCTTGGACTGCATATCAGAGTGGGCAAGGAACGTCAACACATGCCCTGTAGACAGAATGAAGTTTGATTTCATTATTGTGAGGTCACATGCGGGTGGAAGGGTATTGCGTTCAGACCCTGTTAAAGTGACTGAACGGAGACCCTCTGTAGATATATTGATATTGGATGATTCTACTATTTGTGAGGTTTGTATTTTGTTTGAATATAATATGCTATAATTAAAGTAACATTACAATATTAGTAGTAGAGTTTACTGTTTGCTAAATTTGAATAGTTCTTATTCACAATTCATTTATTTGTTTTGTTTGATTATAATTAAATTGAAACATCAAATATATACAAGATTTGTTATCAAGTAAAAATATGATTATCTAAGCACTTCAATTAGTTTTTTTACTTTTGATGTATGCTTTTAAAGGAAAATGCAACAATACTAGACATCAGCTTGGAAGGTTATATTCCAATTGTTTTCTCATGATGTGATTAAATGGTCACTATTAATGCTGTTTTAATATTATATTTGATGCTTCAGGTTTGTGGGAATGCTGACAATGAAGAGACTATGTTACTTTGTGATATATGCGACCTTGGTTATCACATGCACTGCCTTTCTCCACCCCTCACAGAGGTAATTAATGCATATGGGTCATATATTTAATTACTACTTATAAAAATGATGCATATGAATTTTTGGGACAATAATGAATAATATCTATAAATAGAATTTATGTAAAATTTAAGGTTGGTTAATATGAACACTGAAGGTCACAGAACTTCCGGAAAAATTAAAAACATTGGTTGAAATGATAGAATTTTGCATACAGTGGTTCCTCTACTTTCATATGTTATTGTAATTCTTGAAAGTATGAATAAGTTTTTAAACTTCGGAAATTATTTAAAAATATGTAAATCAAAAACTGTGTTTAAACTATCTATATATCAGTGTATAATAATAGGCAGGTAATTTTTTTTCATAAGATGTTAGGAATGTCTAACATTTTCCAAGCTTCTATATGTCAAAAGATTTAATTATCTCTGAGCTACTCATGTTTTTGTCAACTGCATCATGTCTTAATTCCTGCCAAAATTGATCAAATAGTTGAAAAAAAAGTGTCAAAAACTCAACTCATGTTGCTCCATAACCAACACTAGCACCTGATTTGGCTCTGCGACATCTGGATATTCAGGAAACTCAAAAATGCCAATGCCTGGATATTGTTTTTCAAAAGTGCAGATATAAAACCAAATCAAAGATCCTAAAAACTTTACGAACAGAAGATTTTTTTGAGAACAAGGTGTAGAAAAAAGTGTTTTATTGGACATGGATTACTTCGCAGGGCTTGAATTTGATTTGAAAATAAAGTATTAAAATTTTATCAACAAATTCACCTTATTTTTTGGTCACTTATATTACCAGTGATGATTTATTGCACAGAAACTTGGTCTGTGGCTCTGGCCTACGTCCAGCAGTTGACATCTTACAGCGGAAATAATTACGATAGATGAAGAAGTTAAAGAAACATGTTAAACGCTTTTGAGTGTGACCTTTTGTCTCTGGCAACCTAGTAGCATTGATGGATTTTGATTATTGTACTTGTTTAAAAAAGATTCACAAAATAGAATTTTAAGATTGATAGATGATGAATTGATAGTTAAATAAGTCAATAACCATATTAATATATATCTCTAGTTCTTTTTGTAAACACAGGGTGAATGGTTAAAAGCTTAAAAGGGCTGAATATAAAGCTAATTTATTTTTTAGGAAAAATCAATATCAGAATTTCGATTACTGCATATTAAAATTAATTATTATTTACTATCTGTTCCTGCAGAATTTGTACCGCCAGAAATTATGCGCACTTTATATGAGGTTATTGAAAATAGTTACACAAGGGTATAAGCTTTTTGCTGACAAAAAAGCTATTCAGTCACCTCTCTCTCTCTCTCATCTCTGTCTCTATCATTCCTGTTTAGACAACTTGAATGATACCTATTCTGTTGTATATTCAAATTTGAATTTTGACATCAAGTTGCTGATGTAGTCCACTCTAGTCTAATTCTACTAGTGCTATCCTATAACCTTTTTATAGTCTTTTATATATTTTTACAATGAAAAATGTGTTGGAATTAGATAATACCTGAGTTTCTTGAGGCCTTGGTTTGGTTTTTGATGTAATAGTGTTGTCATTTGACTTGGCTAAAGTGTGTGCGAAGGTGCCAGTCTCAACCTATGTTAAAAGACGAGGAGGGTGCGATTAATCAAACTCACATGGGGTATTTGAAAACAGATTTCCTTACGTTTATATACCTACTGTGTCTCGATGTGTCAAACATTTACTATGCATATTATAGGTATCTTAATATTCCCTCGTAATAAATATATATTTGAATGTATTTATTGTAAAAGTCGTATTACTATAAGATAAATATTTAAAAAAAACGTTCTGTTTAAACTATGTATAAATATTAATTTATGTAATATTTTTTAGTATATTTTGATTAAATAGATATTAAGGTACATGTAAAAATTTAAGGGATCAGTAACTTAAATTCCTTATTAACATTCTCTAAACCTTTTGCAACATTATTGTTTATGGTATATACTTCATATTTAATTTCCAGGTGCCTTTAAATCAATGGCTTTGTCCAGACTGTGATGATCTGTTAGTTGATCTATCTGACGAAGAAGATTTTAATTTGGATGTAGAAGAATTGGATATGCCGGAAGGGCCTAGGCAAGTGCCCCTAAGACAACCAAGAAATGTAAGAAGGTCATCAAGAAATCGTAATGAAATTAATCAACCTTCAACATCAAATGGGCGCCGTGGTCGTGCAAACTTGGATGAATTACCGACCACCTCCCGAGGAGTTTCTTTGGCTCGTCAACGCACGCACTCCAAAAGAAGGTCAACAGGAGTACAGCGCAGGCGGAGAAAATCGAGGGCATCCCAAGCTGTTATTGTAGAATATAAATTTAAAGACAATGGCGAATACACTGTTATTAAAAGGGTTAAAAAGAAACAAAAAAAGGTTAGTGTTATATTGTAAATATGTATATAAATGTATAAAAATAAGTCTCTATTTCCCTTCATCGTACCATAACTTTAAAACAATCTTACCAATTTCATAACAATTTGCAGAAGGTTCTGCCAAAAAATAGAAATCATAATACCTTCAAGACTTAACTCTTTGTGATGGGCTTTGAACTCTGAGCATTTGTCAGTTCAAGTCCTGAAAATTTATACTGTCATTAACACTTGTATTGGTCAATATTTAACGGTCACAAAGTTTAATCAATAAATAAAGTAATTACACTGAAATATATTATTCGAGTGTAACTGTATCATAAACTTTTAGGCAGTAAAGTCTGTTAGGACAGCTATTATATAACATAATTCCTGTTTAAATAATTTGGTATAAACTAAATAAAATGACAATGGCTGCTCAGTGGTAGAAGATTGAGACTTACAGTCGTGGGTTGCAGCTTCTTCATGTATGTAATACACACTTTATGTAGTAATTGTATAAAATTGCCACCACTTACAAAAGGAGTTTTCAGAGGATGGGCAACAGCATAATCTGCAAACCATAATACCACACTGCGTATGGTAATATTTGTTTTTCTTTCATACAGACAAAGACACGGCGGCCACGCACAGCTGCTAGAAGATCACATGTTCGTGCTAGCGTCCGTGCCAAACTAGTGAACTTGAGTGAACCACGTATTGGACCAATCTACCAACCACCCTCGAATTACCAAGAACTATCTTCTCTCCGGCAAAGAGCTGGAATAGTTTCTCTTAGTCTTTTCGGAAATGGTAGTCAGTTAGATGATTTTTCAGATGATGAAACCGATGTTACTATTTCTCATGGACCTTTAAGTGCTGTAGCCGTTAGACCAACCTCTAATATACTAACAGCATATAGACAGGTAAATTATTTATTCACGCTACTAATTAAGAAAAACTATTTTGAAATACCTAATGATGTTTTATGTTTGCAGGCTAGAAGAAAAATGATTTCAGTACCTTCACCTCCTCAGGCGAGCACTGCCCCGGACATCTTATCCAGTATTATGGAGAGCCAAACTCTCTTACATTCTAAAAACACTGTCGTATCTGTATCCAAAGATGGCAGCATTGATATAAAACCACAGATTAGTAAATCTATCAATTTGCCAAAAAAAGACAATAAGCTAACAGACTCAAATGAGAAACTGGACTTGACGAAAGGCGAAGACGCGGCAAAGAAAGCGCCTTCGTATCCAGGACAATCCCGAGGTGGCGGCTGGGGTGGTGGCTACCGTGGTAACTACCATAGAGAACAAAACTCCAATAACTTCAACAGAGGCAATAACTATGATAACAATTACGGAGGCAACTACCAAAATCAAAGGCAGGGTAACATGAACTACCAGAATAACATGAGGCGAGATGATTCTGATTCGTATGGCAACTATGCCAGAAGGCCTCCCCAATACTCTCACAATGATGACTCTTATTTTGATAGAACCAGAAGACAAATTCCGAATGAAGCAAACAGAGGTCCAAATTATGCACAGCATCAAAATCAGAGATTGAACGACCAAGGACCTGGTCGATTTAGCCTGGGTACATCCTGGCAGCCTTTTCCCATAGGTCCCGGGCCGAGGTTAGAGAATCCATTAATGCAAAGCAGACATTCTTTTGGTGGATTCGAAAACCCACTCGACATGCGAATGGGTCAAGCCCCACCTGCAGTCAGTTCAATGAACTCAAACAATGATATGTTCCCTCGTTCAGATTCACTCAATACTCTAGTTGATAAATCGCAAACGTCCAACTATCAGCCGCTACCGGAGCCTCCGATTTTTAATTTTTCCAAAATGCCTGAAGTCGAGAAATCGGAGGATGAGAAAAGTGATTCGGGCTTAGTGATCGACACAGAAAAGTACGATCCCACTGAACCTACGAACGACGATGACAGTTGCGACGAAGAGAAACCCACAACGCCCACGGTTCCTGACCAATCACCACCACCTACACCGGCTGCTGTTCAGAATATATTGGCGGGAATCGATACCAGTACAATTAACGTGCCTCACAATATTTTAGATAGTGCTGTAAGACAAGTATTAAAAGAACACAGAAATTTAATATCATCACCTAAAATGCAACATGACGTGTCTAATAATGATAAGAGCGATGAAGACTCGGACGGTGACTGTCCGAATTTTTCGATTTATTCCGCTACTAGTGTTCATATAGCTAACAACAGTGGTAATATCACCGTCGATGTCGCTAAAGAAGTGCCTCAAGATAACCTCGAAGACCTCGTCCAGGAAGACGACGATATTTCCCCACCAGAAACAACACCAACTCATGAAGTACCAACTACGGAAACTATCCACAAATCGCCTATAGAAGTGAATAATAGACCGAACTATTCTACATACGACAATAGCGTAAAGAAGAAAATCGATGAAGAGTATAAAGAGAAGGTCTCTAAAAGATGTCCAATAACCACTAATACACGAAACCCGATCAAAATAAAACTAAACACTACTTCACTTATAAAAAGGCAATTGAATCTATATGATGAAGATACAAACGAAGAAACTGAAATAGATAAATCTGAGACAGCAGACAAATCTGAAACAGCAGATAAATCTGAAAAAACACCTGAAAAAATTGATATACCTGAAAAACTTGATAAATTTGAGAAAACTTTTAAATCTGAAGCATTTATACCAGACGAGGAAACGACGGATAGCATAAATAGTCCCAATAAGACGCAAAAATCCTCAATGGACGAAGAAAGTAGTCCAGTTCCTGTAGATAAGGTTCCTTCTGAAGAAAGTAAAGAATTTGAAAGACAAGCATCAACTCACACTCCCGATACTGAAATGTCGGAGGAAGTTAAAGGTGACGATAGTCCATTAAAAGTGGAGAGTCAAGTACAAAATGGAATGTCAGGTGATGTAATTGCTGAATTAAACGAGGAATCAAAGGAACCACCTCCAACAGAACAGGAACAAGAATCAGTAGAAGCTGATGGTGAAAAGGAAGAAGACACTTTGAAATCAGACAGTGAGAAATCTGATAATGAGCTTCATTCCGAAGACGATGATTCAGATGATGAATTATGTCTTAACAATTTATCTCCGGAAAGGGATGTTACTCTGGAAAAAGAAAAAGTAGTAGAAAAAATGACGGAATCTATAAGCGAAACTGAAGATGAACGTAGCTATACGCCTTGCTTAGATGAAAATAAATCAAAGGACACATCTCTGGAAAATGAAAAAGATAAGGGAATCGAAGGCCTTGATACTGAAATGATATCCGAGGATGAAGGAAACGAAATGTTCTCAGAAAACGAAAAAGCTCCTTCGGAAACCACGATTACCTCGCCGGCACGGACACAAGAAACGGGAGAAGAAGAACGGCTTCTGACCAAAAAGAAGGAAGTCAAGGGCGAAGAGCGCGATGAGAGCAAAAAGAAAAAGAAGAAAGATTCTAAAAAGGATAGCAAAGAAAAAAATAAAACTAAACTCAAAAAGGGTGAAATATCGTTTAAAAAACTTAGCAAAAATGGCAAAGAGCGAAATTATAGAGAAAGAGATAAGGAAGAAAAAAGTAAGAGTAAAAAAGATCGCCGTGAGTCTAGCGAAACTGCTGAAGAAAAACAAAAGAGGCGAAAAGAGAAAAGAAAAGATCTAGAACGATACGACGTCCGTACCGTGGTAACGGAGAAAAGAAAAAAGATGAAAGATCCTTTCGGAAGAGATATTTCTCCGCGCATGCGGTCCACGTCACTGTCACCACTCGGTGACTCACCCACGCGTCGCAGGTCCTTCTCCAGGAGCCGAAGATCGACCTCACGAATTCGAGCGTCGTTATCTAGAATAAGAAGGTCCATATCGCGAGGGCGAAAGTCGCCGTCGAGGTCTAGACGATCGCCGTCTCGCGGAAGAAAATCTCTGTCTAGAAACCGCAGGTCTCTGTCCCGTGTTCGCAGAACGCGCTCTCCGGGAAAGAGGTCGCCTTCTATCTCCAGAGGAAGAAGGTCTCCCTCGAGAGGTAGACTGTCGCTGACTAGAATCCGGGGGTCCCCAGTGCGGGGCCGCAAGTCGGCGTCTAGGGGGCGGGTTTCGCAGCTTAGGATACGCAGGTCGGTGTCGCTGTCGCCACGGTCGGGCACTCCGCGTGCGTCACCGCGGCGAGAGCCAGAGCGCCGACGACGCCGCTCCGTGTCACCGCGACGTCGAGTTTCGCCTCGCCGGGTTTCGCCCCGCCGTCGCCGATCCACGTCGCGCGCCCGCAAACGCCGCCGCTCTGCCTCGCGCAGCCCTAAGCCTAAACCTACCAAGAAGAAAAAGCGTTCACGTTCCGAGCGACCTTCTTCACGCCGCCGCTCGCCGCGCCCCAAGTCGCCCAAGAGGAAAAAGAACAAACGACCCACCATCAGCCGTTCACCCGAGCCGGAGCCGCTGCGCGCGCCCGCCGACTGGTCGCCGCCATCGGTGGACTCGCGCCTGCTCTCCCCGCGTACCCCACCTCCAGATCTCTCACCTGACCCCTGTCAGTTGCGAGTAGTCGTCGCCACTGACGACAAGCGTAAGCGCAAGGAAAAGAGGCGGCGCGACCCAGACCGCCAGCGACACAAACGCACCCGCGACGCCGTCGGACCCTCCAAGGAAGTGTTCACTTCCGGTGACAACATTCTCGTCAGCGTCAGCTTCAAGGACCAAGAACGGGAAGAGCCTGGTGACAAGCGCAAGCGGCGCGAGACTAAGCGCGAGAAGCGAAAGCGAAAACGCACGACCGTCCCGCCTGAAACCGAGACAGTGAAACCCGTTGCGATTATCGACCTTGAGCGTTCGCCGTTCCGCGAGCTCACACCCTCACCTAAGAACGTGATCGTGCTCAGCGATAGCGATCACGCTGATAAAGAAGAGACCGCTGAGCGGCCGCAGGAGGTGGAAAGTGCAGCGCCACCGGAGCCTGTTGCCAGCGCGCCCGCCGCCGGGCCCAAGACTCCGCCTGAACCAGAGGCACCGCCCAAGGCTGCATCACCACAGTCAGGAGGTTCACCTCGCTCGGCAGGCTCACCGGGTTCGGCGCGATCCCCGGACGCATACGACCCTTTCGAACCAACGCGTTCGCCCTCCGCGTCTGGGGAAGAAGCAGGCTCACCGCGCGCCATGACACTAGAAGCTGCCCAGCGCACCAATTTATCTGCGGATGAGGTACTAGCACGACGGCCGCTGTCGCCGATGGAGAAGGTCCTGGCGCTGCTGCAGTCGACGCGCGACGAGGCACCAGAACCCCCGCCTGGACCGGAGCCTGAGCCGACTCCGCGCGTGTTACTGCCTGAGGCACCCCGGACAGCACCGAAGCTGTTCGTGGGTAAGGCGGAGCCCATAAAGTCGCTGCCGGTGAAGCCGATGGCCCGGCGCGAGGATGAGCCTGATGACTCTCCGTACTCGCCGGGCTCCAGCGACTTCGGCGATCTATTCGAGCCGCCAGCGGGCGCCGCCCGAGCCCCTCCCAAGCGCGACGTGTTTGACGCGCTCTTCGACAAACCGCCCAAGCGTAAGAACAAGTCCTCCGCTGCCAAAGTACCCGTCAAGTTCAACAAAAAGAAAGGTTATTATTTATTACAAATTTTTGATTCTTTAAAATTTTATTTATTGAAAGTAATCATTTCCGTCATAAAATCATCGTAGAACTGGCTATTTTTACATCTTTCATGCCAGCGACAAACTGTCCAGCTAGGTATTTAAGCCTCAATCCAAGAAAAAGATTACTTTCAGAATCCAACTCAAATGGGCAGCATTTAGGAAGCTTCGAAACATCTGTTGTCCAAAAAACCGCTATCCTGTAAAGACGAAGATCTTTTGCCCGTATATAGTGACATGAATCAAAGACATGGTCGTTTACTATGGTCCTGGTGAGTAATGGAGAGCAATTTGATGATGATGACATCTTCATTTAAAAGCGAATATATATATATGTATATGCGAAAATGTTGTCACTTAACTCCTTGTTTCTAAGTCATCCAGTTTCATGTATAATAGAAATACCATGTATCTCCAATCTATCCAAAACACGCAATGTGCCTAGATAGGTAATTAAATATAGTAAAGAACATAACTTCACAGGAAATAAGACCCATGTTGGAGTAAAGATCGATGAAGACAACCTGAAAATCTTGGACGATTTGCCCAGCTCTGCAGTAGAGATGCAGGTCAAAAGTAAAGTGAGTATTGTCTTACTTATTTTCCTTTTATTTCCGTTTTGTCTCTCTTTTCACATTTATATTCCCCTTATTAATCTTTTTCCATGGCAATATGGGAGATATTGTCAGAATATTGGAAAAAGATTCTACTTACACACATATATGTCACATCTGATTTAGTTTTTTTTTTTATTTATTTCATAAGTCTGACGAACCTATAAAAGCCAGAAAGCCTAATTGCACCCGATACCAATCTAATATAATCACTGATACTCTTGTAAAAAACAGTGCTTTGTCTCCTTTAACTTATCTTAACTTTCTTACCTTCGTCTACTCCTTTTTATTTCGTTAGGATATCTTCTGACTGTGAACTATCCTTTATACATGTAACTTTAATTATATGACTGCATCTATGTCCACAGTTCTTAAAGAAGCTGAACCGGCAGGAGCGCGTGGTGGAGGAGGTGAAGCTGGTGCTGAAGCCGCACTACAACAAGAAGCACGTCACCAAGGAGGAGTACAAGGACATACTCCGTCGCGCCGTACCTAAGGTTCAATATATCTATATATAATACTGTGATCAAAAAGTAAGGTGAACTTGTTAACATAATATTCTTTATTTATTCTTCCAAATTAATTTTAACCCCTTCAAAGTAATCCCTTTCTGATAAAACACACTTTTGCCAATCTTCAAGCAATTCAACAGCCGGAATAGTATTTTTCTGGTATAGACCTACTTCCATTTAATACTGGTGTGGGCGAATGGCCTCTTTGGTTTTCCTAATATCTGTATTTCAGTAAGGAATCTACACTGGTTTAGGCTGAGTCAAATGATATTCTAACTTTTGACTAACAGACGCTTGGCAATAAAAGACAGTCCTACCAAACGAGAAAAAATTTCCAGCCTTCCTAATGCCCAGGAGTAATAAATGACGATTTCACCTTACTTTAGGATCACAGAGTATGTACTTGTGTGTTCTGGAAGGGAGGCTAGGCACAGGGAAGTGCAGCATAGAACGTCCAACCACAAGATGGCCAGTCAACCCTATGCAGGTTAACGGAAGACACTTGATACAGGCCAATTCTAACCAGTCCTTTTGGATATTATCTATTATGTACCTATGGAGGAGACCTAAGGCCAATGAATGTTATATATATATAAACCTTAGCACTGGAAATAAACACAAACTTGTTGTAACTAGTAACTATGTAGGCTTCATAAACTTAACTCCTTTGTAGACACCTGCATAAGCATTTTCAGTAATTTTCCTTGTCATCATTATCATTTCACCAGCAGGACATTGACTGGTGAATTTGTTCCACTTGTTGCTACCGCCTATTCAACTTGACAAATTTGCTGGGCTGGCCCTGTTTGACATCTCTGATTTAATGCATTCTGCGTTACTACGATAGTGTAGTTGTTCACTTTTGTTTTTATAATTTAAAAAACACTTTCTTACTATATTAATTCTTATTATGGTATATGTTAATTGATTGCAAAAAATGAGTTATACATTCAGCACATTGAAGTCGTCAAATTAATCACCCTGTGTATTAAAATGCGTTCTGGAATTAAAGGGATGTTATGAATGTATGTATCCGTCTTCTTTACCCGAACCAATATATATTTTTACTTAATATCCAGTAATGCACATTGGTGTAATTACGTTATGTAATATACTGCCAGAAGTTATTACTCAGTTGCATTTCAATAGAAAAAATAAATTATTGTAACATATATCGAAATAATCATGTTACACAGGATATTGTAAAATTGCTGGACTTTCTGCTATATATGCTAATGAGCTATACATTCGTTCCACCAGTCTACTGTATATATGTACACCATTCTGGGTTGACACTAGTAGATTACATATAGTGTTAAATGTATAAGTTAATATATTTCGGGCAGCTTTTTAGGTTGTGTCCTCAGTTTATAATGACGCCAGTGTCCGTTCCAGATCTGCCACAACAAGTCCGGCGAGATAAACCCGACCAAGATCCAGGCGCTCGTGGAGGCCTACGTGAAGAAGTTCAGGAAAAAACACAAACTGGGTCTCGCGTAGCGGGGCAGTCGAGTCAGTGCACGTCGATTTATTGTAATTATAATTTATGTACGGACAACGTATTTTACTTAATATTTTATTTAAACGAAGAAAAAAAATATAGAAATTAAATAGAATATATAGATTTTTTATGACATAAACGTAAAGTGTAAACATTGTGATTTCGGATTCATTGCCCCGGTTCCCCAAAACATTACACTAAGAAGATTACTATAGCTAATTAAAATTATCTTTATTGAAGTAGGCAAACACTTTTAAATCATAAATTATTTTGTACAATATAAAATGATAACTGTATTTAATATAGTCCATGAGTAAGCTATCATTAGCTCTGTATCATGAGCCGCTTAGAAAAGTAGGCCAGAAACTTGACAGAGGCGATTTTGACGCTGAAGAGGCGAGTTTGAATGCTGTGTGCAAGTTTCCTTAATGTAAATAAATCCTGATAATTTTTTCGTATTTATACGGCCCCAAATAAAATGATGAATTATTAATTTAACTCAAAAAGCCATAAGTGAAATAGCAAATGTTGAAAGATTTCAAGATTGGACATTTGTTAGTAATATAATTAAAAAATAATTATGGGCTTTATTGTTGTCTTGACAAAACACTAACCTTCCAAAAAATTATCTAGTCTCTTCTGGTTTTGGTTTTAATAACATAGTTTGAGCGATACCAACATCTTTAAGGTCAAATTTCATTGAACCAGGGTATGATAAACATCAGAAATGTTTAGGAACAGTTTTGAAGATCACTGGTGTGCTACGTGGATCCCTGGATCTGTCAAAAAACTTTCTTCCATCCACATTTTTTGTATGAAGAGGAAACGAAAATAAAGACTTAAGAATTAGAACAAACAAATATTTGAAAATATATATATTGCATAAAATCAAACTAAATCAACATGCTCTGATATATACTCTAAAGATAATTATGTTTAGACAGCCAGTTCTCTAGTTATATAGTAGTTGTTATATATAATAATATAAAAATTATTATGTATAACAACTAAGTAAATTTCATTTAAAAAGATATAAATTGCAAGTCATTCCAGTGACGTAATGTTTGAGTCACGTTGCTCTTAATATTTCGACGTAGAGAGCGATGCATCTTTGGCAGTGAATTTTAAATTTTTATTTTTAGTGCCAACTCAATAACAAAGGAAGCAATTGAGATCTGCGCCATATATATGTTCACAGACATACATATATTGTCACACTGAAAAAAGATCTATAACTACAAATATCTAAAATGCCTAGAAGTTTCTAAATATTTCGAATATAAGTTATCTTTGGAGAAAAATAACATATTAAATTTATTTTACATCATTGTCATTTTTTAAATTTAATATTTATTGCACTGACAAAGGTTTCGACAAATACAAAATCTTGCACGACACACCATTTCATCTCATCCCTACAACAAGTGTTTTAAATCGAGAGTATTTATAATCTTAAAAAAAAACCAATTGCATGTTATATGCATAGATTGAATAGTATAAACTGGCAACATTAAAGGTGAGTTTTTATTAAGTTGCCATCACAAAAAATAATCATATTATATTTAAAAGTAAAACTAAATTGTTTTAAAAAACTGGGTGGCAGGAACAACTAAACTTTATCATACTAAATAGTGAAGTGTTAATTAATATAAGAGCACCTAACAAGTTAAGCAAGGGTTGCAACTGATTTAGACTGCAATAGCGAAACCCAGGCGTTTGTTGGCGACGTCGAACTCGGTGTAGTATTTTCCAATGAAGACATCTCCAAGGATCCACAGCGGGCCGTTGGGCGGAGGGATGTCCAAGCCCATGAAGCCGGACAGGCACACCGTCTTACCAAACTGGGAGACCTGGTGCAACAAATACATTCTTCATCATCAACTTACTGTTAAATAGCCTATAGACAGCTAGTGCAAGGGTAAGGCCTCCCCTAAAGATGCCTACATCCAGTATACCTATCTTCAGTCCACCGAGTGAAAGACTTATTCATGCCGCATCTACCAGATCGTGATGGCCACTCGAGAACCTTCAGGTCTTAATGGTTACTTAACTCCAAGCATAACTCTCTGGGTGACTTCGAGCCTTATAAAGTCCAATGTCACCGATCATGTTTCGGATCAGTAAGTCAACACTGGCAACACATACTGGTCAAAGGCCTTAGTCTTCTACCATTATGGTATATTGGACTTGATGTTTCATTGCTTAATTTGTACCATGAAAATATTACTAATTTTATTATATATAACATATGAAAACTAATTTTTATATTTTAAACCAATAAAGCGATTACTCTGAAATATGTTACATTTTGAACCGCAATAGACCAATAACTATTAATATATTCGTCTGAGCAGTTATTTATTATATTGGTCTATATACACTATATCTATATCGGTCTATATTGATAAATTTAAAAGTAAATAGAGGTTACATTAGCACTAGATATAAAAATAAACTTGTGATACTTTTCTCTAGGCTTCATAAGATTAGTAAGTATTTTGTGGATATTTGTGTATATGATTATACAATAGGATATCTAAATTATGTGCCAATAAATTTAAGTTCATTTAACAAAAAATATTATTGAGCGAAGGTTTTTTTAAATGAATTTTGAGTTTTTTTCTCAGATCAAGGGACCTTTGGAACCATCACAGTTTTTTTGATGTATGCCAATATAACCGAGTTTAATTTGATCATATTTCTATCAACTTGGGTTTTGGAATTCTTCGCTCGACATAGACAAGTGGTCACTGTAAACGATCCTTTCTATGTTGATAATAATATGATAAAAGATATATTAAAAGTATGAAGTATATCAGACCCGTAGGATGTAGTCGGCGCCGTCAAGTGTGAACGTATTGCCTCCGATGGTGAAGTCCACAGGCGGAAGGGAAGGTATTAGCGAGCAGTCCACGGCGTACTGCCCGAAGGCGATGGGCGTAGCCCCCAGCGCGCGGTTCAGTGCTGCCACTTCAGATACCGGCCCGCCGATCAGAGATGTGCCCGTGTCCGCGATAGCGGAGCAACCCTGCGCCACAAATAATATAATTATTCAAAAAAATACAACCTTATTAGAATTTATCATTACAGTACCTTAGCGCAGAAGGTGTGCCCGGAGATCTTGATGTTATCCATCTGGAAGCGCCAGTATGTGGGCTGAACGGGCACGTAGGTGAAGTTGCCGCGGTAGTGTGCCGGGTCTGAACCGCCCAGGATGATCTCTCCGCCCTGCGCTGCGCTGGGATCTCTGAAAATTCACAAGCGATCACCCATGCGAATATACAACACACTCGTCTCGGCTATATAATCGTATAATGTCTTAGAGCTCGAATAATTTTTCCTCATTCAGCCCAGCCTTTTAATTTTGCGGAACAGATGTTTTATGGATTTTTCTATTTTTTCAGTAGTGTACCGAAAATATAAGGACGTTGGCAGCGCATGACCGATCATCATGGTCATCTGTGTGAAGCCTGTTTTGTGATGGGCGTCCTTTGGCTGACATAATGATGTTCAAAATATTATTTTATCATTGCTTTGTATTGTTAAATATAAAAGGTTTCGGGTGAACATGTTTTACGGGGTTGCCTTAAACTTTTGGACAAGGCGTTTATTATAGCCATATTAGTAAAAGCAAACCATTGAACGAAACACTTACAATAATGTTTAATATCCAAGTTTCAGAAATCCGAGACTTTAAAAAAAAATCATTACAGGAATATATATGTTTTTATTCTATTGTTTAACTTATCAAGAGTCGATTTGGGACTCTGAGTTTGAGCTGGAACTCTGGTGAGCAGAGATTCCCCACATGTGCCTAACCCAGAAGTGAACTGTCCATCCGATGTTTAGTTTTGTAGACAGCTTATTTCGCAAAGTAAAATCTAGGAAATAGAAATAAATTCTTGCATAGTTTGCAGATTATTCTATAATAAGCCATCAGCTGTTTTTATAACTAGATATACAATTGTGTGAGTTTCGATCAGTGATTCCCAAAGTGGTCTATACCGACCCATAGGGGTCTATGCCAACCTGCAAGGGGTCTACATCAGCGAAAAAAAATTTCGGAGTCCATGAAATGAAAATGGGGGTCCACGATAATGGATCTCAACACATACACTAATAGTACCTATTTACTTACATCATACTATCTTATAATATCAAAACATTTACATTATTTATAAAAGTACCTATGAAGTAAAAAAATATTAATATGTTACGTATATTTTACATAACAGATACAAAATTTTATTTTGAGTAGTTTTAATTTAAATTCAATTAATAAATGTATAAATTAACATGTGTTTTTACTTTAAGTTTTTAACAATAAACTTCACTGCAGTTAGAAATTTACAGGAAATCAATATCAAGTAAGTAGGGGGTCTACCCAACACGGAAAAACATGGCAAGGGGTCTACGACACAAAAAAAGTTCGGGGAACTCTGGTTTAGATATACACTAGTGTGAGTGTGTCATTATCTAATTTCGTGAAATCTACTAAGCGTGTGAACATACCGGTTGAGGTAGAAGGAGAAGATGGGCTGCACCAGGCCCTGTTCCACCATGTTGTCGAACACTGGGGTCACACCGTCCACGGCGATGCTGTCAACAAAAGATTTTACAACAAAATTTTCAACTGGTACATTTTATTAACCTATTAATTTCACTATTATATATTGCACGGACAAAATGAGTACAATAGTGAAAAAAATAGATCTAGTGTGGTCTATAAAAAATACATCAACGTATTTATAAAAAAGTTATGTCGTGATTATAAATCGAATTGTTGTAACTGTGAAAATGATACTGCATCAGAAGAGAGCGACTCTGATATAAGGCCTCTAAAATATCAAAAAATAAATATAACATCAGATAGTGACGACGATTTGAAAGAAGAGTGGAACAAACATGATATTACACCAAACTTACAGAATTATTTAAATATTCCCGGTACGACTATTGAACTTGGTGAAACTCCGATTAGCAGTAGGGTGACGGCTTTATTTTTTTTATGGTGTTTTTGATTTAGTCGTTACGCAGACCGATTTTCACCATTCTCAAATGAAAGAGTTACATGAAATTTATGCAAAAACGATACCCGGATCGGCATGAGATAAATTTTCAGTAAATTTGTTGTTGTCAGGCCTTCTAAGAAGCTAATCCTGAACCTTCTCGACGCGCATCAACTTTATAGAATAAACAAGTTACCTCTTGAAGGCCATGCCGAGTATGCCATCAAACTTGGCAGCAACAAAAGCCAGTCCTGGTTCCGCTATCGCTTCAGCGAACGTCTGCCCTCGAACTGTGATGCCACCGACCTAGTGTCATATTTCTAAAGGTAACATCTGTTCCTTTATCGAATACACTGAGACTCTTTTTGTTAGTAAGACCAACATACATTTGTTTATTCTATTTTTATTAATAAGAAACCTAGTGATAGCTTGTGTGCATTATAAGAATGATTAAAGCCTTCAAAGTTAGGTGTTTTTTACTTGTCCTGATTTGAAAAGGGCCTATAAACTCATTGGCTTGTTATTTTTCTGACTACCCTCACAAAATTCTTGAGCTCAGCTAGAGAAATACTTTTCCCAAACTTTAATATATCTTTAAAAAAAAAGCTTTATATTGTAATAAGATTTCTTTTACAAGTTCCTTAATAAAGTTTTTCTACCACTTGCGCCAGAAAGACGTGCGCGGTACGTTGAGATATTTTTGTGTCAAAATAGCGATCGACGTTGTACACCACGTCTGAGATTTTACGCGGTATGGTGTAAAACGGATTAACGCTATTTAATTCATAATATTTGTGAGTAGGTTACATTGTTTATTGAAGGTATATTTGTAGCTCTTGTTTGTGGGTAGAATTTAGTCTCACCCGAACCGCCGTAGTGTTCAGACGTCTCCTGTCCCCTCCGAAATCTATTGGAAGAATATTATCACCAAAATGAAATATATTAATTAAAATTACTTACGCTAACGTCATCCTTCGAGAGGAAACCAGAGAGGCTGCCTGATCCGTAATGAATAGCGAAACTGGTTCCATTCTTCACGTACGTGCGGGACTTGGTGCTGTCGTATTTGTTATGTAACACTGATAAAGACATTTTATTTATTATTTTGGCACGAAAAGACGCTCTGGACAATAATTTGGAAGCACTTGTTTAAATTTCCATCGCAAAAGCTGGACTTGCGAAAGCCTAACATATTTTTTTATTGCATGAAAGTCAAATTGGCCAATGAACTTATTTGAAAAAAAAATGAGCATTAGTGTAGGAAGTTATTGTAAGAAGAGATTATTTTATAATAAGAATAGAAATAACGTACAATACTTAGCGATAAATATTGCACATCTATATTTGGAAAGAGACAATCGGCTAATTGGCGAATTTGTAGAGCGTTATCTCTGTCGCACGACTGAAAACGTCAGATAGGTAGTGTGGGAGAGAGATAATGCTCTACGAAGCCGAAATTAGCCGTTTGTCTCTTTCCAAAGGTCGATGTGCAATATTTATCGCCGGGTACTGTATGCCTGGAACATGTAAACTGCTTTCATATCTTAATTAAAGGTACCCATTTAGAAGACATGTTTATTTTTTAGTTCGAAAAATTTCATGACAATCTATAATACATTTTTTTCGGGAAAAGTAATTTAAGTTTAGTTAACTTGACGTCAACGTCTCCAATGACTGCCAGTAACACCAGTATACTGCAGCAATACTCACAGCAAGCGATGTTGGTGAAGTGGCACTTCTTGGAAGGCACCCAGAGATTGGAGGAGCCGGTATCAAACACAACCTTGAAGCTCTGCGGCGGATTTCCAATTGATATCGGACCGTAGTATTGTGCCTGTAAAAAAAATTTATCAAGTAGAAACGATATTTTTTATAATAAAAGAATGTGAAATTATACAATTATTTATGATTAGAGAGTTCTTTAGCAGCCTAGTGATGACCACGGATGATGGACTTGGTTTCTAACTCCCTCTTTCCAAGAGTTATTTTTTTATTATTAGGATCCATATTCCACATTCGTCAGTGCCTTTGTTTTACATTTACGTATAATATTTCCGAATAAAATTTTTTAATCATGTTATTGCATGTCAATGTTTACTCAGCTAAATCATTCTAAACTTAAACTTATTCCTGTTTTTAAATAAATCTCTACTTTTTAACAGTACATTTCCAAGAGATACAGGACAATTTAAATAACCAAAAAGGTTTTAATGACTTACCGAAATACGTAATACAAATGTATTTATATCGTACATTTTCCTGTACCTATGAATCACATTTTGTGTTTTAAGTAATCTCAAATAGATTCAGGCGTTACTTTGCGGAAGTCCATCCTAAGTAAGAAAGGGACTAATATATAGCTAATATATAGCTTCCGCTATGGACACAACGGAGTATTCCTGAGGATTCCTCGTGGAGGGGTGAAACGCGTGTTGAGGAAATTAACGGTGGTAGTTGTGTAATTCGCATTGTTTGCCGCATGCGCATTTACCAGCGGGCTAACAGGCGGTGCGCTTCATTGCACGACTACTGCTATATAGCAGAAGTAGTACATTAGTCCTTTTCTTATTTTAAGTAATCCGTGAAAACACTGTGGAGTGTACAATTCTAAGAACTTAATTTGAAAGAAGTTAAAATCAAATTGAGCTATCTTATGATCGAGTTTTTATCTGAACCACAATTAGAACAATTTAAACTCAAGCTTTACTCTTCTTTTCAGCCTTGAATGATAAAGGTCGCCACAATGACCGGCCTTACGCTAGTCGTATCCTGCGACTTTCCGCGGTATTAACTATGTCGTCGCTCCAACTAGTGGGGGGTCTGGCCTCCCCCAACAGCTATTGGTTACACGAGCGATGTCTGCCACTACAGACAAGCAATTCTTAACGCTACGTCGGTGATTCTGATTCTTCTTATGAAGTTCGCTATAAGCGACCACGTCTCAGACATATGTATCTGGCAACACACGTTACTCAAGGATCATTGTATTCAAACATTGCGATATCTTGGACATGTCTCGGAGCCTTCCGAACGCTGAGCATCCGAGTTGGATTCGGCAAGTGATCTCTTTCTCGAAGTTGGACTTATCAAGCGGTTTGTACCGGATATATATAGTCGTCTACAACTTCGAGTAAAACCGACACCTACTTAACCCTTAATAGCCTAGAGTTTTAATTTTGATACCAATCTTTTAAACCGAATGTTCACATTAATATTAGTTTTTTTTTATATGTTGGCTGTACGAATTTTACTGTTGTATAATATTCTTTCCAACGAAATTTAAAAAAAATATCTTTTTTCCCCTTCATCTAGACCAGAGTTCCTCAAACTTTTTTGTATCGTAGACCTCTTGCCATGTTTTTCCGTGTTGGGTAGACCCCCTACTTACCTGATATTGATTTCCTGTAAATTTCTAACTGTAGTGAAGTTTAGTGTTAAAAACTTAAAGTAAGAACACATGTTAATTTATACATTTATTAGGTTAGGTTAGGTTAGGTTACAAATAAACGCAATACATTTTGAACTTGTAAAAGTTCAAAATGTATTGCGACCACAAAGTGAATACGAACATCCTACAACTTACACAATTTTATAAACATATAATAAATTTTTTACTTCATAGGTACTTTTATAAATAATGTAAATGTTTTGATATTATAAGATAGTATGATGTAAGTAAATTAGTACTATCAGTGTATGTGTTGAGATCCACTATCGTGGACTCCCATTTTCATTTCATGGACCTCCAAATTTTTTTTTGCTGACGTAGACCCCTTGCAGGTTGTCATAGACCCCTAAGGGTTGATATAGACCACTTTGGGAATCACTGATCTAGACCCTCAAGCAAACACAGTAATATTTAAAAAAATCACTTTCGTAAATCAGGCTATTAAGGGTTAAGTACGACATGGATAAGACATCAATTTAGTCTTATCCCTATTTATTTTAAAGTACACCTTATCGTACGGATCTGTAAAATATTTTTAAAATTTTTAGTCTCCCATATTACCAGCTTTTAATGTAATAATATCAATTAAAATAAATAACTGAATAATGCGTGAAAAAACCCATTGGTTGCGGCGTGTGACGTTAGGGGAACTACGTAACATTTGCAACGTACTCGCGTTAAATTATAAAGAAACGCTTTGATTCAATTATCAAAGGTGTAATTTATTTAATGTGTGACATATAGATTTAGTCGCGTGTAATACAAAACAAATTTGCATACCATTTACATATCATTGTTATATTTTGAGTAGTTTTTAATATACAGAAATTTACGAGTAAGGATTGGTTCGCTGTACTAAAATTAACGCAAACGAACTAGAGACGGGCAAAATTTATGCTCGAGGAGAATTGAGTAATTTATATCTTCTAGATCTTGGGATATATATCACACTTTTATATCTTTAACAGCAGTTGTTTTGGGTCACCGATTAAGAACCGAAGGTATTGAGAGATCCGATCGCTCCAGCGCCTACAGATTGGATCAGATTTCCAGGGTCAAGTCACGCGGTGCTGATGATGCTAAGTCAAAATCTGTTTTATAAATAACGAAGGCTTCTTTGAGTGCCTCATACCGTACTGCTACATTATATTGTTACCGGATTAGGTGGTAGAACCTTCGTGAGATTACACTCAGGTTAGGGTGACGATACACTGTGGTAGTCAATTTAACCCTTTAACCTGGGGTAAGAGGCGACTAAAAAGGGCACCGGGTTATCGGACATTGAGGGCGTGGACCTTCATCGTCTACTCCAGGGCTTCTTAAACTTTTGTCATTCACGACCCCATTTATGATTACGAGTTTCTTGACGACCCCATACAAACATAAAAGAAAAATAAATTAATATTTTTTGATGATTTATTTATAAGGTAACAATATACATATCAAAATATATAGTTTTAGAATTCATTTTGAAACATATAAAAATCTAAAATTATAAATTGCTCAAAAAAATATAAAATTGTATTTATATTAGTTTAAAACCTTCAAGAAATGCGCGTGTCTAGACACTGCAAGTTCACTGTATTCCGCCAACTCTAGTGATGTTATAAAATGGTATATATAAATATTTGACATTAAAATCTTTCGACCCTAGAATTTTGCTATGCGACCCATAGTTTAAGAAGCCCTGGTCTACTCATTGCCACATTGAGAACGGCAACTATGCTATGTGGTCTCGTGTTGTTATAATACAGCGAGGATGCCGTGGAAGGCACAGCTTTATCCAACAATTTAGGAGATACGGCTGTCCTTCCAAAGGCAGAAGACGACCAATGAGGTGGTTTTAGTGGGTAGGAATCCCACAAAACCCTATCTTCGCTCAAGACAGCGTGGTATTTTGTCTCCATCCGATAAATTTCGGCCGATACCAAAAAAAAAATGTCCGTTGCAGCAAATACGTTGATATTTATACCCCCAATAAGAGTTACAAATATCCGTATACCCTCAACAAAATATCTTTTTAAGTGATTTTACAATGCCGTAAATATGAATGCATCTATAGTGAGATTTAATTTCGCAATATACAAGTAGCAATAATGGCGGTAAAGAAAGGCAGCCATTATAGTACAGATGTCATTGTAAACAGATTATAAAATGGCGGACTACTCCACATTATGACGTCATCAATTATTCCGCAGACAGCGCACAAAGCAAATATAAACACGAGACCGTTCCACGCGATGATAAGCTGTTATTAAATGTGAAAGGTTATCTCATATGAGCGATTCACAAAAATAACTTAAGTGATATATCTATATGCAAAACTAGTAACTTTGATCGAACAAAGACATTCACCTATAAAATCATTTTTTTTTGGGAACGGTTTGCTGCGCAAGTGAGACTTCTAATCTCATCTAAATTTATGACTTCCAGCCGACAAGGAGCAGGGGGCTCCTACACCAAGACCTCTAACAAATCAGCAAAGCTCCAAGGCTTCTAGGGGAACCTCGGAGTGACTAGGCTTAAGTCCCGGGGACCTCGGATACCTCTGTTGACACACATGACCACTGTTAACTGTATCACAGTATGATTGAAAACCTATTATTTCAAATTTCATTTGATACCTCTTAAAACCACATAAGTAATTTGGTAGAGAAGCAATAATTAAAACATATAAAAGCATATTCTTGTAATAAAGAATTTTAATTCCTTAGTTAATATTCCTCACAGGCAACATTGTGGAAATTTAATTAAGAGAAGTAGACCAGTTGCTAGATTAGGTAGGTTACAAATAAGTAACATGGTCCAACACGCTGAAAGTTAAAGTGCCAATAGGTGGACTGAACGACAGCTAAAACCAGCAAGTTTAGTAAAGAGTGTCCAAACACAAGGTAGACTAATGATCTAGATAAAGTCAAGATGCAGTACGCTTGCTGCTTTTATGAGGTCTTATTGGAAATTTAGGGGAATACCCATGTCCAATAGAAGACATTCTTCAGCAAAACAACAGGGACGGCATGGTGATAATTCTACTAAACATATATATTTACTATATGCATTACATATATATATATATATTATCAATATTTGAAATAATTATTCAAACAATAGCAAAAATTCATGTGAAGTTCATATTTTCAAATATACAGGGTGGCCCATAAGTCCTTTGAAAAGTAAAATTTGAATAAAACGAACAGGGCGCGCGTGAGCGGTGCAGGGGAAGCGATGGGAGTAACTTCGGTTTCTGGGAATTTAGTCGAGATGGAGCATTTTACCGGAGCAGACCGTGCGTTTTGTGTGCGCGAGTTTTATAAAAACGACAATTCGGCAACCGTTGCGCGGCGTTAATTTCGAAAACACAAAGTTTTACACAACTTTGACGACACTCCAACTCTTCAAACGATTAAGAACTGGGTTGCTAAGTTCGAGGAGACCGGTTCGACGTTAGATAAACCGCGGATGGGTCGCCCAAGGACGTCACGTACGGAACAAAACATAGACACAGTGACACAGTCTATTCGCGAAAATCCGACACAGTCAACTCGTAGGCGCGCCAGAGCATTAAACGTATCCAGGACATCGTTACAACGGATTTTGAAGAAAGATTTACATATGCACCCTTACAAAATTCAGTTGGTTCAAGAATTAAAGGAAACTGACGGTATTCAAAGACGAAATTATGCGAATGAAATGTTGAATCGGTTTACTTCCTTCAATAACATAATGTTCTCTGACGAGGCTCATTTCCATCTTAACGCGCATGTTAGTAAACAAAATTGCCGCTATTGGAGCCCCATCAATCCAAAACTTAAGCATCAGAAGCCCTTACATAGTCCGAAAGTGACTGTTTAGGCCGCTATGTCAGCCCATGGTATCCTAGGGCCTTACTTCTTTGAGATTGGCAGAGGGCGCGCAGTTACTGTTACGTCAGAGCGATATGTGGCTATGATCGAAGAGTTTTTCATACCAGAATTGCAAAACTTTTCAGGCTTTAATGCCAGGACGTGGTTTCAACAGGATGGGGCCACTTCTCACACCTCTAACACTGCTATGCCCGTTATCCGTCAACTTTTTCCTGGCAAAGTGATCTCTAAGAGAGGAGACATTTCCTGGCCTCCACGTAGTCCAGATCTGACCCTGATGGATTTTTTTTGTGGGGCTACCTTAAGGCTAAAGTATACGACACAAACCCGCGGTTAATTGAGGCCCTAAAAGAAAACATCCGCAGAGAAATGACAAGCATTATAGCAGTGACGTGCCGCGCAGTCATCGACAATTTTAGACGTCGTTTGCAAGAGTGCCGTGATCGCAACGGATTACATTTAGAAGATGTTATTTTCAAAAAATAATTCCCGTTTTTTAAGCTTTTTTTGTAAATAAAAATTTAATTCATAATGTAATTAGTTTTATTTTAATAAATTTTTTTCATATCAAAGGACTTATGGGCCACCCTGTATAATTATAAAATATAAATGTTGTTATCTATGTACAAAACAAAATAGTAAATATTTATAAAATTTAGGTTAACAACCCTGTGCTTTCTCTGATAATTTTGTGACAAATATTTTTATGAGATATGATGTTTATGTCTACAAAAGGCATTAACGTGTTAATAGTCATAGTTAAGATTAGTTTAGCTGTTTTAATAGTGTTTAAAAAAAATTACATGTTGTTTTGTTATCTGTGTAAATAGTTTAAAGCTTTAACACCTTTTTACCATCGCCCTCCATAGTGATCACTCTGAAATATGACACAATATTCTTTTTTTCAATTGGAATGTGTCAAGCCAATAACCTCTGGCTTTATAAAGTCTGTTTGGACAGATAATAAAGAATGATTAATTTGTCAAGTAATCCAAATATTGAAAATATTTTTATTGACAGCAAATGATCTATACCAGAGGTGGCCAACATGCGGCTCTAAATGATTATTTTTGGCTCTGATTGATTGTCGAATTATTTCAATATTTAAATTTTTACAACCTATATCAGCTCCTGGGAAATTGAAACAAATAACTGGTGTGAATAAGTATTATTCCACCATAAAGTTAGCGAAATCGAAACACCGATCATAATTAACATCATAAAACTGACCGGCATCTTAAGTATTGCTAGGAATGCTGTCACATACGTGTCATTATATCTAGCTTAAATGCACATATTTTTTTACTTTTGTCATATAATTTTTGTAAAAGAAAATATTCGTTTGCGTGTTTAAAATGCTTATTAAATTGCGGTTAGCGAAAATTTTCAAATTTCGAACAATGGCCCAAACAATTAAGGAGCTTGTCTACCCCTAATTTACAACCATAAAAAGCTTTTAAAACTACACCAATCATATAATAGTAAAGTATATGCACTAAGATGGAAGAACTGCTTATAATGTGGCCATATTCCAAGATAAAAGACATTGCTGTGACACATTTTCAATAATAACAAACAGTGTAATCATAAACAAATCAATGCTTATTTATAAACAATTTGTACCTTCCAGCATATGGAGAGCAAACAGGAAAACATTCCTAGGAGTATTATTAATTACATAAAAGCATTTATCTGTAATGACATTAAAAGATTTTAAATACCACTATATGTACATATGCCATTTACACATAAGTAGCAATATAATATCATTCCATTGTTATTTGAAAATATTTCCTATACATTTCAGACAAAGAATTTTACAGCATTCACTAAAACAGTATTATACTGTAATATGTATTATATCTTATTTATTAAATGTATATATGTCCCCCTAATATATTTCATCCTCATCAATTATCATCACAACTCATCATAATATGTCTAGAACCATAAGGCTTAGAAAGTTTAAATTTGGTAAAAATATTCTTTTGACCAAGTAGAGAAATTTTTAGTTTTTCACAAGGGGTTTTGTGGTGGTGTTCATAAAAAAATATATTTTCAAACCCCTTATTAGTATAAAAAATGGACATAATTTTTTCTTACACATATTAAAAATTACTATGAATATATTTTATGAAATGACAACCATAAAAGGCAGTCAGGCCACCTGTGATGTGGAGCTTTCAGAGTACAGGCTGTTTAATAAACAAATTAAAATTGTTTAAGCATTGAAATGACTAGTTACCTACAATACACATCTCTCTATGATACTGGTATAATTACAAATTTAGTCTTTTACTTGATATAGATTATTTGTTTATAGAAGATACAATAATAGGGTAAAGATAATATATTGTTAAACCACTACAGAAGATACAATTACTTTATTAAAAATTATGATATTTACAGTATCTACATTAGTAAGTGTAATGAGAGGTAATTTAATTACATTTTTAGCCCAATAATGGGATCCTATGGATCCTATGTTGGGCGAAAACAGGTTTCACATGTGGTAGACCATG
Source organism: Battus philenor (assembly GCF_028537555.1). Lineage (NCBI taxonomy): Eukaryota > Metazoa > Arthropoda > Insecta > Lepidoptera > Papilionidae > Battus > Battus philenor. The sequence continues at coordinate 13,235,040 of NW_027181676.1, read as the reverse complement.
ACTAATACTTCTATTTTCATAGCCGAATAATGAAACAATTATGAACATTGTTTTAACCTGTGTGGTGTGATGATGATTTGATGATTTTGCATTATGAATTTTTCAAAACCGTATCATATGTCTTTTTTATAATATTATACAGTTGGATGTGATAAATTTTACATTTTTTACATTAGATTTTAAAAATATTAAAAACATATATTTTAATGATTTTCATGTTTTGATGCTTTTATATATTTTGAAATATAATTGCACATGGAATAGGCTAGAACTATTAGCCCGTTTCACTGTTACATTTTTCTTTATTAATAGAAAATTCCAACAGATTACTAATAGGAAGTTTGATGGGTATTTAATTATTACACATTATACTTACATCAAGGTAATTGGAAAGAGGCTCCGGTGCGGGTCCGGTTACTGCATACTTGAGCCGTGTCTGCTGCAGCTCAGTACCGACTTCATGGAAGTGCTTTCGCACAGACTGCATGCGAAACAGCGGGACCCTAGTTAAAAGTGAATTTATTAGATAAAAATGTCAAATATATTTCGAATGAAATATCACACATTTTAACTATTTATAACGGGTAGTTGCGGTAGCCCTTTTATTCCGTGAAATTGGAAATAGGTAAACAAAAATATTAGCAAAATTAACGTAATATCATCTGGTAGTTGAAAGTAAAATTAAAAAAAATATTTGGTCATTTGATAATGATAAATTTAAATTACTTTTAATTAAAAAATATAATTAGTTAATGTTATATTACCTTGTAATCCCAGCTGCGCATGCAGCGGCGAAAGCCAGGCAGAACACAAATAACTTGCGCATCATGCAAGTCATACACAGGGATTCTGCAATTTTTATAAATTTCTTGTATTTTACAGCACTACGAAATATTTTTCTAGCTTTTTGGATAAAATTTTCTCCTAAACTCACCGCTAAACCGGCGTATATTCAACGTAACGGCATACAAGAACCTACGATCGACGTAAACCTGCGTATTTATTTTATTCGACTTCGACAAATAAACTTTAACAGAGTAATTAAATTACCGGTGTTTAACGTCACGCACGTCAAGTTACACAGAGTAGAGAAGACAAATCGATTTTTTCTAACGCGAAATTCAATTCGCTTAAAAATAACTTATACGCTACTACTTACAGACATAATACTAATAATATAATAGAATAATACTAATATAATAATATAATAGAATAGTTTATCTCATTTGTAAATACAGATAAAGATGCGTTTCCTACAGAATAAATGTCAGTCTACGTGTACTTTTATAGAACAAAAAGAAGGTTTTCTTGCACTCATTACATTTTTTCTAAGACTTGACATTTTTTTGGATGATTACTAATTGAAAATTGATTCAAACGTGTTGTGAAAACTGAATAAGCATAGAAATTTCGGTACTAATGTTTTAATTACCATGAAAACTAAAACTGAAAATTTATTATAAATATAAGAAATCCAGAAATGAACAGTGAATCAATTAATGGCGAGGTTTCAGTTTATTTAAAAAAAAAGTAATTGACACTTGCGCAATTTTTAAAAAAGTAATGAATGTAAGAGTATTTACAATTTCTATCATTATTGACTTTCATTACAATCACCTGTTCCTTAAACTTGTATACAGCATACTCTCTCTTTTTGGTGAAAAAATAGAATTCTTTTAATTGCGTTTAAAACAGTTATGGCTTATTTAAAATAGTAAGCATCTTAAAACATTTAGATTGTCTTTAAACTAGAAACGTATAGAGTATATGGGATATTGTCTTCTGCTTTCGTGCAATGAAACTGGAATAGATGTTTATAATACAAAATAAAATCAAGACTTTTTTATTCATTATTAAATTATATTTGATTAATAAACTGAATACTCCTACAAAAAAGTACATTTTTTAGATTTTTTGTAACACATAATTAGTAGTTGATTAACGCAAGCATTTTTAAATATGTTAGCAGAAAGAGAAGTGGCGAAATAATTCTAGGAACCCTTTCTCTTTTCGGTCAATAGAGGAAGAGGTTGCTACAGCTCACAATGCGGCATTGCGAGTATATAAAGTCCTGGCCGGCAAGGAGAGATCGTAATGCGCAAAGTTTACATTAGTAGTATTTTACATTTCTTTCCTTCGGATAACTATAAAAACCATACGATATAATTAATATTTTGGGAATTATTGATTTTAAGCCACACCTAATTGGTTTTTTTTTTAGGATTTCAGAAATAATATATTGTAAATGCTTAATATTATATAACAAGGAGATTGATATATTATAATAAAATGGAAAGGGGTAATTGACTCAAATAGCTAATAATATTCAATGAAGTAAACAAAATAAAACAAATTCTTGCAGGCGTAACAGCTACGAGCAAGATTGGATCACTGAAGAATTTACACGGCCAGTTTAAAATAAACGGCGACCGATGAGCGAGTAGATCGTCAAGCCATAAGTATGCGTACTTACTGTATATAAAGATTTTCATTGCACACGTATTTCAGCGCTTGACCATACGCAAGAAACTGTTTGTAGTACAAGATTATTGACTATACGTGAAAAGGCTTTACAGGAGTCGATATAAAGCTTTCTGGCTACCAATTATTGTATGATACACCATAGGGTGCATCAAACTAAAAAATCAAGGGTTTCAGAAATAATCAATAACGATAGTAAAATAAAAAAAAAAACGTTCGTATTACTAAATATTATACTATATAACTATCTGTCCCTGCAAACTATACTGCCAGATGTTACTGGCTAGTCACATTCTAATAAAAAAAAATAATGTAACTAATCAATTTATGATGTGATGGAACATAGGTGTTCAATCTTATAGAGGTACGAGTTAATTCACTCTTTTGAAGGTTTCACTCATGTAACTTATCATCCTGTATATGTATACCCGTTTTATATCTTTTTGCGAAATTTCATGTCAACCTACTACTGTAACCAATCAGCATATCCTAGTTCGAGCGTTCCCTGTGGCGCCTTGACTCGGACCACTGTATACTTGGATTGGGTGTATATCATCTTATATATTCATAAATTAACATGATTCATTTTAGCCGATTTCATTTGAAATATTCGATAATATATTTTCACGTATTGAATTCGTAAGGATAAGGTATAAATAAAACAGACAAAATATAATTTAGTTCAATTTACAAACCAAATAACAAGTTATTTGATAAATTTGGCCACAGCCCGTTGTAGAGAAACCATAGACACATATAGACGGTATAAAACCGACACAAACACAGTTATCGTCATAGAGTTGACGGAGCGGCTGTTTCTCGCCTGCCTGCTATGTTGTACTGCACACAACTACTCTGTACAATAGATGTTTTTATAACAACCATTATTTCAGGACTGTCAATCAAGAAAAAAACAATTAGCACATTTTTTTAAAAACAGAATACAATAGTTAATTTTTATCTGTAAAATCGTGCTGGAATGTATACTTTCGTACAGTACAACATAACAGAGAGTTTTAAATTCTCATTTATATTATATGAGACCAAGTTTCAGTGCACTCTATTTAGTCTAGTTAAACACAGCAATTAAATAAATTATCTAACAATAATAATGTGTTTCACTATAAGGCACAAATGTATTATCCCGAATTATCAATTTTTTACATTATGTTCAAATGTTATATTAATTTTAATATGCCTTCATTTTTGCACCTTCATGTGTTGTTGTGCCACTACATTATACTTATTTATAACCGGAAATCATAGATAATCGAAATTTAAAAAAAACCGTTAATTTAATAACGGTTGATAACATCACTTTGACGTTTGAAGTTTTTAATTAAATGAGCCTATTATATGTTTACAGACCTAACCTATTTGTGTAAATAAGATATATTTTTGTATGTACAGACTTTTAAAAAAGGGACGGAGTCAAAATTTGTATAATGAAATCAAATTATAAGAGACTATTAATTCTTAATATAGACCCCATGGGTCCTAAATGTATAAAAATTAAATTGAGAAAAATTATTAAAATGAATCTTAATTACGAATTGAAAGTGCCAGATACTACTGTTAGATAAATATATAAATGTGCCGCTTTTAGCCTATCTATACATCTATTCACGAAGTTTGACTTCTTTAGGCGGTAACTTCGTTAATAAGTTGTGTTAATTTTAAATTAAATGAAACTTAACCGTCAAGTTAGTCGACGATGAATTATAAAGGTTGATCAAAAAGTTCACTTTTGCTTTTTAAATAACTTACAACAACCAAAGCTCAAGGTCTCAATGACAAATTAACTTGGTTTCATCAGGACGAGACTTCTTGTCCCACATCTAATGCCAACATGAAGGTTGTACAACCCGAACAAAACCCAAGAAAAATCATATCGAAAAGGTTACGTCGCCATGACAAAGTCCAGATTTGACGACTTATGAATGTTTTATGGATACATTTCAAGAGCAAAACTTAGTAACTTCCTTTTATAACTTGCACAAATAAAATAAAACGTTCGAAAAAAAAACTGAGGATTTTCCAATAGCTTAAACTTGTCTTAAAAACCTTCAGTTTCATTTGGAGGAATGTTTTTCGAAGATCTAGAGGACTCTGATATAATACCCAAAAAAACTAATTAAATTTTAACTTTTTAATAAAAAAAGTTAGTTAAAACACAAAAGAGAAATTTTTTATACATTCACCGTATTCTTAACGAGAACAAACTATAAGGTATAGTCGGATCGCGTTAAGAATGTAGTGTATCGTCGTTGACCGCTCGCCTATCCACGTCTACATCTAATCAATGCGTTATAACTAGCTCTGTCTTATGTTCACTTTGGACATGACTTTCTAATTAGAAACGATTGATTCGTTACAAAACGTGGGTATGCGTTTAAAAATCATACACCGACTAACTTCACTCTACATGTATCATGAATGTATTTTGAATAATTTTTTTAAATTTCGAATTTTTATTACAAAATTAGAATTCTTCGTAAATTTCAATTTCTCAATGACTCTTGTCACAAAATATATTAGAGTGCACTAAACTTAGCCCTGGTTATGTACCGAGGTATGGAGATATTGTACCCTGCCTCCGTTTCTATTCACATAGAATAACATTAAATTATCGTACAACTATAATGGCGGCTTTATAAACATAGCATTTGATATGTTCCATGACTAGTGGGTAGTTGTAAAATTAAGTATTGGATCCTACCACATCATGCGGGTAGTTAGATATTTTAACATGCAATTTCATAATATTTTTTCTACTGGTTTAGCATAAACACTTTTGTTGTAACACTATAATTTTAAAACAATACATTTTAATTTACTTATACTAAATACATTATTTGAAGAAATATTAGCCGAAATTTTTTTCAGCTACACTACACGATGGATCATAAATTTGACAAAATCTTATTTACTATTAAGAACTTTAGTAATATCTAAAACACTCAAGGAGTCTTAACATATAGGTACCTTAAGACAAGTGTACGACTACTTGTTACAAATTATTAACGGGACTGAAATGTGGTCTCCCACTCTGGATCTCAATGTCAAGCTATGAATGCCTAAAAGAGACGTGAAGGAAACACTCTGGGTTTATCTAAGAGATTGAAATAGAAAGGAGAAGGTTCGGAGACGAATGAAAGCAGAAAACATAGCCCAGTGGGTTGGCAAGTCATATAGCATGGAGAACAGATGGCTGCAGGAGCCTATAAAGGAGACCACGTAGAATATCGAAGGATTGAACGTCTATCCACTAGGATAAGGTTCTCGAAAGACGTCAATCCTATTGGAAATATATATATATATATATATATATATATATATATATATATATATATATATATATATATATATATATATATATTAGTTGATAGATTATGATTTCAACTATCAAATCATCGAATCAATCTCTCATAAATATGATATGAGATAAATTGACTTTAAAAGGAACTCATTTGTCCCAATGTATTCTAAATCATATCACAATCATGCCAACATTAAAGTTACTAAGATTAGCTACCATTTATTCCATAGACCAAGTAGAAGACAAAAATTATATACTAACCTCACATCACTAAAATATTCTTACTGTTACCGGTAATAACTACCCAAGTGATATCGATTTTGTGTTACTGAATGTTGTGCTATTATCAGCACAAACTGACATGACAGCGACAGAAATTATCAGAAGCACAATATTTTACTAACACAAGTTCATAAAGCCGCCATTTTGTAACACCAAATGTAAACAACATTAATTCAATTATATCTCGAAACTACATAACTATAACAATATTTACAAATATATACATTATTGAAAATTACAAAAAAAAATATATATACTCGGGTATCTTGATCAATTAAATAAATCAAAAATCATATAATAATTCTTTGCTAAATAAATAAAAAATGCTCGTAATACTCATTTTTGTACATGATTGCAATTATAATTCAATAATAAAATAAATAATGATTTTTTTACACAATATTTATATGAATCATTCGTTTCATTCATTTATTTCACTGAACATCATTCCCCTGTATCATACAGTAGTTCTTTGGTATCTACATGCAATGTCACTTACATTTCATTCATTCAAATGTGACATTAGGGGGCAAACAAACATTCATTCATTTATATTGAATGAAAATCATTTAAAACATGCATTGTATTGTCTGTGATAATATCACTCTATTACTTTCAATTGCACCATTACTAAATCATTGAAATAAATTCAATAATTATTCAAAAAATAATATATAAAATGTACTTGTGCGACATATAACTTTTTATATATTATATAAAGAGCGTTCCATAAATCAAGACTAGTTATTTTTTAACTACGCCATAAAAAATAGATAATTTATTTTATGCACTCTGATGTCCTTTTTATTACCAATCAGATAGAAATTCATACTGCAATGGCAACACTTTGAAGAATTACTCAAAATTATTACTACCTCCAATTAATATTAATTTTAAAAATACTTTATATATATATATAAGTATATATACATCTACAGGAAATATCATTAATTGTCTTACAACCATAAAATATTTGACGTTGATTTATGGGACAACCTTGTACATATAATAATGCAGTGAAAATTAATATTTTGACACGTACGGAGTTAAATAATTCTTGAATTAATAATATTTATTATACAAGCTCTTGCGTGGATGTTGCTGTTTACAGAACAGTATCCAGACATTTAATTTTGTGCTCAGAAAATCCTTTTCTTAGCAAATACCCAAGTATCTAGACAAACTTGAATACGGTTTTGTTAATAACTATTATTACATACAATTGCGAACATTTAAAGCGACTATAGCCTATTGCTGACGTAATTTAGATTTTCAAAAATTTTTAAGAAAATATTTTATATCTAACAGATCAATATTCAAATTTTCATATCCAAATATAAAGCTAATCTTACGTCCAATTGAGAAGTTAATAAAGAAATACTGTAGATATGTAGAAAAATGATAAAGTCGTGAATAGTCTAAAATCAATCGCCTCTCAACCTTTCGTCATCGCTTACAGCTATGCAATAAACCCTGCAACCTTAACCATAACGTTAAATTTTTTTTACTAGAGATCGGATATTACGATGCATATTTAAAAAAGAGTTTATGTGTTGGATTAACATGGAAAGCACTTTTAAAAATTATTTTTCTAAAATATTTCCCTTTATTAATATATCTATTATAGCATCTGTTTATGTAGTTGTATGCTAGAAGGTAAGTTAGAAAAATGACAGTTGTTCGCTCCATTTTGTTCTGAACATACATGAGATAAATATCTTAAGATACGTCCGCTTATACCACATGTAAAAAAGTACAATAGACTAGAGGGATTAATATAGAATACAAAAAGGATCATTTAATAAATTAATAGCACAATAATTGTAGAAGAAAATTTACACTTGTAACATAAACTTACAGAAATAGAAAGAGAAGACGTGTTGTAATGAGAGAGAAGACAGTTAAGTTATATAATGGAAACTGTTATAATTTGAAACGGCTTAGAAAGAGATGGTAAGATAAAACTACTCTTATAAGTGAAAATGACATTTTCGTTAATTAAGGTACTGAAATTATTGAAGGTCATATTTTATTTTATAAGGCAGACTGTGTGGTGACAATCCTTGTGAGAAACAAAAGGAGAAAGCCTCTAATAAATTATAACGAAAGACCACTTAAATTATATTAAAAAGCAAAGAAACTTATTTTCAGTTAAAATTTTTAAGATTTAAGTGTAATACAGTTTAAGAAGGGGCCAAAGAGGGAAGGTCTGTGAAATATAGATTCCTTTTTAAACGTGCCACGTAATATTCCACCTCTGTATATTAAATATCAAATTTTAAATTACAAATATTAAGATTACTATAATTAATAAAATACTTTACAGTTCGCGACACAACAGATTGAGGGACGACGTCGTAAATTATTACAAAACATTTTGCGATTCTGTAAACAGATTTTCAGGACAGTTTCACAAATTATAAATTGTCTTATAAACGGACCGGAGGTTATGTGAAAATTTTTGATTCTTAGCACCCACGAACTCCAACAAGGCCCGCTTTAACCGCTGGGTACATTTGCATATTGTTAATAAATTACTATATAAAGAATTCTACAAAGTTCTACTATACATTTAATCAGTGGCGTAGCTATGGTATTTGGGGCCTGGGGCAGATTGGCGCATGGTGCCCCCCCCCAAAGAGACTAAATAATTTCAAAATTCAGAACAGAATGTAGTTAAAATATAATTTTTTGGTTCAAAATAATAAAAAAAATTTAAAAAAATTATTTTCAACTTTGGTGCCCCCCCCCCCCCCCGCTTGTTAATGCCTGGTGCGGCCGCCCCGCTCGCCACCCCCTAGCTACGCCACTGCATTTAGTGGTCTCGTTCAACCTAATTTTTCATTTTTTATTCACTCATGTAAGCTAATAGACGTCTGTCTGGCATAGTCAACCTCTTCCAAGTATCAATATAATAATAATACTAATTGGGAGACCTAAACACACCAGAGTCTACTGTGACTCAGGGTTGCCACTTGGGAAACATTTGACCACAACGATCATCAGCTGCAATAGCATGTCACTCGCCTACTGCCACTTGATCTACGTCGAACTTTGGTAAATATTCTTTTACATTACAATTAATTATTTATCATTAGACATCTCTTGCTCTTTCAGTGCCAAATCAACTGACTCTTGTCTTATGCAACATCTTTTTAAACTAATTATATACTATTAACTATAGAACATGCTATACTATAGTTACAAACATCTATGACATTCAATTTCATAACAAAATATATCGATTACATTCATGCAAATACAAAAGATATATATACATATAAATTAAATATATCATTATTATTATAAATCACAGCAATAAACGATGAATATATAAATAATTAATAATTAAATAAGGAATTGTTAAAACAAATGTACCCAGCTAGGTCGATGTACTATCCAGCTGGTCCCAATGTTCTCGAACAAGACAAACGAGCGGTCGGGCCGCGTTTATCACAACCGTACGTTTTTACAACCGCTCGGCGCGTTATTGAGCATCTCTGATATAAATTAATTAATACTTTATCGAAGGAACTGCTCGTCGGCGGTTGCGACCGCGCGGTACAACCGCTCGTCTGTCGATACCAGACGCACTGAGAACGAGTTGAGCGTTAACGGGGCGCCCTGGATCATATCTATGTTGCCGGCGTTCGCCTGCAAAAGAAAAAAAAACCATTAACAAGGTTTATTATGTTATATACGTACATGGTATATATATATATATATATACACATACATATACATATACATACTAGGTAATACATAGCTTAAGTACGTTTCCAAAGAGTTTGTTTTTTGTGTTTTCACATAAGGTCACGTGGTTACGTCTTTTGGATTCGAATCGGGAGCTGTGTCATGGAAAGATGTCTTGATGAGTTTTTGTAGTTTGTTTCTGTCGGTGAGTTTCGAAAGGAGGCCTATGGAGGTTGCAAGCATAACTTGGGGGTTGAGGGTGTTTAGGGTGAAGACTGCGACTCTAAAACGGACTATGCATCTACATGTTCCTTATGGAATCCCACACTAATTGGTGATGGCGACCACCAAGAAAACTTTAGCGGATCCCACATAACTCTGTCTTCCCTCAGATGAGAGATGTTCCATTTAAGATATTGAACATTTGATTATTATGAACAAATAGAAGATTTACAATAGAAAAATAGTTAAATTGGCTTTAAAACAGTTGCTATTGAGGTATCTCTCGATAGAATCAGCGTTTCGAACACAAATGTAGTCTATGTATAAATACATATTTACATTTACTTTCTTTCAATGAATTAGTTCAAAGTGCTTAGCGGTGCCTATTTAAAAGAATAAAGATTTCTTCTAAAACCACAGCTTCTTCGTATGCCGATTCGAAAGTTTATAATAGACATTTTTTAAAGCTTATATTAAGATTTAGATCATCATACATAACCTAAAAAATATTCTATTATTAAAAAAGGAAATTGGAATCGCCTAACAGTGCAAAGAATCGAAATATCGAGAGCGTTACTATCGATTCTATTTTTAAATTTCGTCCGTACGATGTTGGCAGCGCCATCTATTATGTACGTACATAAATTAAACGACTTTGCAAATTGACGTTTTACCTCGAGAATGATTGTTCAATGGTTTAATGGAGTTAAAAACCAAACGGGAACTAAAATAAAGACATTACCAAGAACAAGGTGGCCAGGAACAAGCGCGACACGTCCGTGGGGTCTTCCGCTATGTTAAGAAGCTGGGCGCAGGATACCAGCTCGTGGGGGTCGTCGCCGCCCTTTGCCTGCACATGCTGCAAGAGTCGCGCCGCCGACGCCTGGATGTCCACCACCCGACCCTCGTTCCTCGTGGCGCGCTTCACCACGTCCGTCTGCCACGTATTCCAGTCTTCCGACTCCGTCGCTATCGTCGTTATAGTCGTGTTCTGTGGCAGCGTCTGCTGAACATAGTTAGTTTTGTAATAGGTCGTTCACCTAACGTTTTTGTTATGGCACAAATCCTATAGTATTTTTTTACTGTTAATTTTGACAGTGCTTACAGAAACTTATTTACACAGAAACAAAAAAATTTATAACATGCTCAAACAAAGATTAAACCCCAAACTAGAAATCAATGTATAATTGAGTAAGTTTTAAATTATATTATTTACATGTAAATATTTAGCTGTACTTAACTGTAAATAGGAAGATTGTATATAATGTTACGTACTGTGGGTTCTGACTCGAAATGAAGCACCACTAGTTCACAAGGAGTCTTTTATTCACAAATCAGAAGGCTACCCTACTTTAACACAGAGTATACTTTCGTTTATTCCGAACTACGCTCTCAAATCGCTCAAGAAATCACTGTCCAAATAACTTGCCAAGTAGTCACTTTGTATCACTGATCGTAGATCTTAATTTTATAACTCAAAAAACAACGCTAAACTTTCGATATGGGAAATACACCTATTTATACTACGTAGAAGGTTCTAGTAAGTTCGAGATAGTACTCGGTTAGAATTTTCGAGGACCATGCACAAAAAATTTTAAATAACTCAGAGGTCACGCGTATTCTTAATCCTAGGGTTCGTGTTTATTGTTTAGAGCAGGGATGAGCAACCCGCGGCCCGCGCGTCGCATGTGGCCCTCGAGGCAAGTAAATTTTAATTAATTAATTTTTTTTTTTTTAAATGCTAGGATCAAGGTTTTAAAGACAATAAAAGTGTCTAATTAGTTGTAAATCGGTTGATTACGAACATAAATTACGTTTAGAACACGGTTTGAACCTTGAATATATACTTTTTTTTTTTTTTCATGGTCCACTGTTTTTGAAACTGTGGCTCTCCGACCAAAAAAGGTTGCTCACCCCTGGTTTAGAGGGTTCTGTAACTGGTTCTTTCTAACAACAATAAAACCGCTGTCTTGCCTCGCAGCTGGGAGAAGAAAGCACCGTATCAAATAGCGGCAAACCCTTTTTAACTATCTGCGCGCAGTAAAAGCAAAAAAAAACATAGTAAACAAAACACTAGCGATACAAATTGGAATCAATTAAAAAAAACTATACTACTATAAAAATCATAAAAAAAACTCAAAATACTATATGTTTTATACTTATGGAATGAATTTTGAATATGTACAATTTTTTTTGTTATAAAATCCAATTGTTTTCGTTTTATAAACGCTTATGCAATATGGATTTCATTGTTACTTCCTTTGCGTGTTGGCAAAATATTTAGTAGTCTTTTATCTACATATACCAAGGGATACCAAACTGCGGCTCGCGAGCCATTTATATAACCTATGTCTAATGCGATTGAATTTATATAACCTATGTCAGCTCCTAGGAAATCGAAACAAATTACTGGTGTGAATAATTATTATTATTATTCCACCATAAAACTAGCGAAATCCAAACACCGATCATAACTAACCGGCATCTTAAATATTATTAGGAGTGCTGTCATATATGTGTGCCATTATATCTAACTACAATACACATATTTTGTCTTTTTGTCATATAATTTAAAAAATATAATATTTGTAAAAAATCATTCTTTTGCGTGTTTTAAATGCGTATTCAATTGCGGCTCGCAAAAAATTTTAAATTTCGTAAAATGTCTCGCACTATTAAAGAGCTTGGCCACCCCTGACATATACTACTATATACCTTACACGTTTTTTTTTAAATTATAGAATCCTCATCTATTCTCCCAATCAATCTATTTTATTATACTTTTACCATATATGAAATTCCTGGCAGATTTAAATCACAATTTCATTTTATAATTTGATGAGTATTTATTACAACAGCTATAAGACAGCGCTCTACAAAATTGAACCCAGATTATTTAAAAAAATTTCGGTTAGTACACGGTATCTAAGCTGCGCAAATCACCCCTGGCATTTGATATGGCACATCAGTTAAAGATCTTATAAATATTCTGGCGACACTTACGGTATGTGAAGGTGAATCATCACCGAGAGAGTCTCCCAAGGAACTCTGTTCGAAGAAGCCGTCATCATCAGATTCATCCGCGCGTTTTGCCGCTGCCCGTGCGGCCGCCGCTTCTGTAGTCGTCCAGCCCAGGAAACCTGCACATAGAAACCTTTGAATAAATCAATTTTACCAAAATATCATATATCTAGGTAGTTCCAAAGAAACGAGAATCTTAATGAATATCCCCTCTATGAAGGTCCAAGGGATCCAAACATATATATGCCTAAAGTGTATATACATATATATATACACACAAACACTAGGTGATTTTTTATTTATCGTTATGATCTAAAATTTATCACGCCTTGGCTTCTATTAAAAACCGGCAACATTTTTGAATATTTTAGATATTCGTATAGAACCATATATATATATTAAAAAAAAACTGGTTCTCGTGTGGTCACCATGATCTAGTAGACACGGCATGTGTAGACACCTTAGAAGACATGATATTAAAAAAATATATATATTTCTAGTTTCAACGAAACAAAACACAGATAAAAGCAATCATTTTGCAGCGCAACTATAGAACTTAAATAAAATAAACCTATTTAAAACAATTATCTTACACATATAAAACCTTATTCTAATATTTAATTAATTTATTTAATCTGTACAACTAGTAACAAAAGGCAAAATTAAATAAATCTAACACTAAACTTTCGTAAATAAAAAATCTACGAAATAAGCTTTTCGTGTGTAAATTAAAATAAAATGTACTAAATTCGGATAACGGTGGACACAATATGCGTGATTTAAAGTTATACTTCTTTATACGCATCTAAGATCAGACGATATACGAATGTGTATTTACTTAAAAATTAAGTGTTGGCTTACTATGGAATATACTTCTGTATCGAATCAAAAAAATTCGGGAAGCTAATGTGCTGGTAGATTCCGTTAGTTCCTTTTGGCAATTTATTTACAATTATGTTTATATTTAAATATATTAGGGGGACCGGAAAGTAATGTCGCTTTCTTAAGTTAAATTCACACGACTACATTTTTAACAAGTTTTTATTTCTAATCGACAATATATTCACCTTCGTTATCGATAACCTTTTACCATCTAATATATAAACCAATGCCGGAGCGGGAATCAATCGGTTTTTCTGTAAAATATGTCGACAGATACGACATTACTTTTTGTGGTCCCTCTATATATATTTATTATATTTCCATGTATGTTGTCTGTATGAAATTGCCTTGAGGAATAAGACTCGCACTGTAATTATAAATATATAAATATATATATATATATATATATATGACATGTACAATAATAAAAGTTAAATTAAATTATCCACCAGCAACTTAAGCCGTCTCCGTAATTTCTTAGCCACACTTTAAGGTAATATACATTCGATTATCTGATCCCTGGATATGCTACATGCATTTCATAAACGACAATTGCGATACAAGCTATATATTTTACTATATATTTCTATGTGTATATACGTTTATAACAAAAAGTATCGCTTCGCAATCGCTGTTTATGTGACATGAGCTTTAATATAAGAAGTATAGCTTTTAAGGTGACATAAAGCGCCTACGGGTTGCGTGCAATATGCCACCGGCCTTACCTCCGACGTCAAAAGGATTTACGTCGAAGCCACGAAAGTCTGAAACAATTCACACGCCTTTACTTTTTTAATGGTTGGCTTTAGATTCGTAGATTTCTGTGCACCACGCCGTCTTTCCATCATCGATTCATCACAAATTTCGTATAGCATCGCAAAGAGTTTTGATAAATATTTTTCATATCAAGAAATGCCTCTTTGAATTCAACAAACCCCGTAAAGTCTGTATAAAACAAACTGTAATTCTTATGCATAATAGTTCCGGTGGTTCATTGTCGTAAAATATTTGAGTTTGTGGTATTCTCCCTGGTGATGACAACACAAAGTCCAAAGTATAAAGTGTGTATATTGATTTACATGTTGAGCGCCCACGTCAGCTATCAGTGGATGACAGCGTGTAACATGAGAACTATATAAAAATCGGTAAAAAAACTTTTAAGTTAAAGGTTTTTTAAACGGTTTTATTTGATACCCATATTGTGGTGGTTGTGGAAAAATATGTACCTAGTCCGCCATATTCGAGGCGTCCATCTTGAATTTTAAATTTTGATATAATCATCGTGTTTTACTAGTGTGTTACCCTTTCATTTGATACTCATATTGAGGGGGTTAAGGAAAAATATGTAATCCGCCATTTTGTATCGGCGGCCATCTTAGATTTATAATGTTATTGATTTTATTATATTGTATTGTCATCTAAATTAAATGTGTGTACCAAATTTCAGATCAATCTGACAATGGGAAGGTGCTTAAATTACAATTTCTAATTTTGACCCAAATAAATAAACAATTAAATTCCGTACGGTACGAACTAAATAAAACCGTTTAAAAATATACACTATTTTATAGAATTATAGAAAATTTATTTAATTTGGTATCTATCATTGCAGTATTAATGGGATTCCCTTACAAATCCCGAGCGTAAAATGGCACAACCTTTGGCTGATTGCCCCTCGAGTCATGCCATTCTTCAAGAATCTCCTCCTCTTTGTCAAAGGATGAAAATACAATCACTAGATTTTCTAACAAAAATCATTTCAATGCAACTGTCGCTTTCACTCTCCAGCTGACATTTTGACGATCAGGGCTAAAAATTTTTGTCTGCACAGAGCCAAGAACTGCAATGAACTGAATTAGCGCGTAACGTGTTGAATGAATACCTATAGATATCACTTTTCAAACGTAAATAATCTACTGCGATCAGAAACACCGGCCCTACAGTATCAGCGCGTAGAAGTGGCGCACGTGGTCTGAAAACGACTGTCTTAAAAATACGCGTGGCGCTCAACGTGTTAAACTTAGCCTATGTATATGTATACATATATATAATTAATAACAATATTCACCAATAAAATCAATCAGCAAATTACAGGTCAAGAAGTAATATAGCGCTCTTTTCGCACAACTTAAATATAGAGCGCTATGTCGTGGGATTTCCCTTTTTCAATGCGCCGTTTACGATGACGTAATATATTTCCTATAAGTTAATACGAGAGGTGACAAGTGTCAAGAAAAAAATCACCTGTTTTTCAAAATACACCAACCAATACCTCGCTTTGCGTCGTTTCGTTTTTTTCGAAGTTGCGTCGCTGCTTAACACTAGAACTTCTACCAAGACCAGTCAAAATGACTGGTCATTTATAATCGTAAATTCTGAAGAATTTTTTAATGTTTTGTTTTATATTATCATATAGAATGAATATAAGGGTAATATTTCAGGTTTAGACGGTAAATATTGCGTAAATCGGCATCTGGATATTGTTGCAAAGAATTGTTCGTCAACTGTGATATTTTCTCCTGGCTTGTAGCAATTTTGCTTATTTTGAATGAACCTATCCCATGCTGTTGATATCAAAGCAAATTTGTCATATTTCAAACGTTGGCTTCTTTTACTTTTTCACCAAAACGAATAAATTTCAAAAAATCACTGAAATTATTTCGACTCATGGTCTGGGAAAAGAAATTTAGTCCCCATTCTTTGTCCCATAAATATTACAAATTCAAATTATTTGCTTTGTATGCTCCCCGGGCATATAAAATTGCAATAAAAGCTTTAATTTTTGTTTGAAATGCGCTATTTACTTCACCTTTGATAATATTTGTTTTAACATATCCCGTGGGGTCGGATATCTTTGAAAATTTTATGAAGTGGTAATCTTTCAGTTGTAGATCCTTCTTGTTTTTTTCCCAATGGGTTCCGTCTGCAGCAATTTCGAAAATATGCGAGCACGTCTTTTTTCCGTAAATTCAAATTATTTTTTAATTCACTGTCCGAGGACTCTCGAACTTCTTCACGATCTTCAAACTCATCATTATTACCACTATAAACTGTTTCAATATCTTCTTGGTCACTTTCTTCATCCTCGATATCAGAGGCTTCCATTGAAATATTTTTTTTTTGATGCAAATCAGAGGTTCTTATACGTTTTGCCATTTTTATGGCTTACAAAATCGCTATAAAACTAAAAAATAGATGCTATTCCCACGACTATGGAATAAAAAATGATCGCGTAAAACTACATCGATTCTATTATTTCGATACACTACGGCAACGATTATATCACTATGTATTATCGTCAGATAAGCAGTAACATGAGAGAAAATATTACAACAAAGAATAATATATTCGTCTAAATATCTAATCGATGGTGTTATTTCAAAAAAAAAAGATATTTTCAGATTTATGTCGAATTTAAGTACCAGTCAAAATGACTAGTATTGGTAGAAGTAGCAAATGCCAAAATTAATTCAAATTCTGTTTAAGAAGTAAAAAAATAAAAATTATTTTTACATTCCATTCCTTATATCTAGAAAAGTCATCATATAATTTCGAAAAAAAAATGTAACATGAGATGGGAATTAAATAATGTAGTTGCGCGACCAGTCATTTTGACTGGTCTGGTAGTTCTAGTGTTAATTAATACTAATTTTCACTGTGCGTCGTTAGATTTTCGAGGTTGCGTCGTTTTGGGTTCGAGTTTTTTTTTTCCAAACGATGGCCACACTTTTGTTTCTAATTGCGCCATGCCATCAAAACTCGGGGATTCCCTTTCTAACTAAAAGTCAACGCAATTTGAATGCAGTTTTATTTTCACTTTGTTTTGCTAATTTTAAGAGTTCAATTACGTAGTGTTGCAATGTAGTGTGTTGTGCTTTTTTTTAAAAGAGAATAATAAATTTACATTAATTTTAACGTGTTGTTTCTGGTTACAAAAAAGGTAAATATTATTCCAATTTATTTATTGGCAGAGTTACATTATTTTTGTTTTTTTAATGTTTACTTCGTTCAATTTTCTTTTTAAAAAGTAGTATTGTCGTGACCCTGGAACCAATCTTCGACCTTTACATGCTTTGCTATAGAAAATCTTAACTCGCTTTGCGGCGTTTCAATTTGCGTCGTGTTTTTTTGAAACGTAACCACGACGCAAAGTGAGGTATTGGTGTAGTCTCCTTGATAGTCCATATATTGTCAAATTATGTTAAACCATTGTGAGAAGCAACAAGTCCACTATCTTTGGGGGTATATTTCACTTCATCTATTCAATTTATAGTAGTAGTGACGGTTTCTTGATTACATGATCATAGCAATAGATTCAAGTTTCATCACCAATGCTAAATACAGCACTTGAGTCATCACCATAGAATTTCAAAATATATTTATTCAAGTATCCATTTACATGCGCGTTTAAGTCTTCAATTATTTTAACATTATAAGCAGTAAGCTATCACTGGCTTGGAACGCTGATCAAGCACTCAAACTTAAAAATAGGAAGACCATAGATATTTAACTTTATTATTTATAGGTACAGTTAGATACATAAAGGATTTGTTAAATTTTTAAGACGAAATTAAAACGTTGAGTTTATTTATATTTCTTGTATTTTTCATGTGTCATCACGATTTTTATATAAGAATTTAAATTATGGCACATATATAATATTATACTAAACCTTGTTTACATTTAGTTAAATAACTAAATCTATGGTAAAACAAAACTCGCTTGTCCTCTAAAATAAAACATTGACTATATATATTCATATATAATGTATATATTAGGGGGACCGGAAAGTAATGTCGTTTCTGTCGACATATTTTACAGAAAAATCGATTGATTTTTACCGCTCCGGCATTGATTTGTATACTAGATGACAAAAGGTTGTTGATAACGAATGTGAATATATTGTTGATGAGAAATAAAAACTAGTTAAAACGTTGTCGTGTGAATTTAACTTGAGAAAGCGACATTACTTTCCGATCCCCCTAATATATATATACCTAATGAGTGCGTGTATAGTAATGTATGTATTTATATATTTTTGTATGTGTACATATATGTATTATACTCTGAAATATGTTGAACATACATATTTTTAATATGTACCATAAAACGCTATTTTCTTCATGTCTAATCTCCAGCCGGAGGTTGTCTTCTAGAGATATCTTCGAGCGATAATACTGCCTGTTGTATCAGCTCTGTATAAATCATTTATAATCTATTTTTGTAACATTTTCCTATATAATAATAAAAATACAAATCTAAGCTGTAAAATAAAGCATATTAGTAGTATAACTTATGCAATACTTAATGGTTTTTAAGTAAAGGATGTACATACCTAAGTTAGGAGGCCTGGGTTCATGTGCGAGTAATTTTCGTCGCATCGCCAGAACTCTTTTCTTCCGCGTCTCCACCACCTTCGTGATCCACTCCTCCGCTAAACTGAACTCCTGAACTGTTTCGAATTTCATTTTCAATTCTGTAAAAATAATATTCCTTAACAGAAAATCTGCGATTTCAATTACTATTTTTTTTGGACCGAATTTTTACTGCTGCCTTAAAGACATTTGTAGATTCCGCAGATTTAAAGTGGCAGGGAGCCAGAGGTCGCCTGACCTCTTCTTGACTTGAGTCGCTAAAGCGAAGAAAAATAAACATCATATAGAAGTAATTTAGTATAGAAACCTTTACCATATGATCATTCTTTGACAACATTTTAAACCTTGCATTAGAAAAAATATTAATATTGTTACAAAGCACGATTTACAGAACCCTCTAAACAATAAACACTGAAGCCAGAGATCAAGAAGTGCCGTGAACACGCGTTAACTTGAGTTAACTATTTATAGATTTTTGTGTACGGGTCTCGAAAATTCTAACCGAGTACTATCTCGAACTTACTAGAACCTTCTCCGTAGTATATATAGATGTACTCTCCATGTCGTACAATTCAGTGTTATTTTTCGAGTTATAAGATTAAGAACTACAATCAGTGATACAAAGTGACTTTTTGGCAAGTTATTTGTGATAGTGATTTCTTGAGCGATTTGGAAGCGAAGTTTGGACTAAGCGGAAGTATACTTTGTGTTAAAGTAGGGTGACCATCTGATTTGTGAATAAAGGACTCCTTGTGAACCAGTGGTGTTTCATTTCGAGTCAGAACCCACAGTACGTAACATTATTATCTGTTATCATATTGTGAAAGCGCATACATAGCCCTTGTAGAAATTTGCTAAGACCACAAAGTCCAGTTTTGGGCACGCAGAATTTGTTTTTTTATAATATTTATAGTGTATAACTTTGTAAACTAGGTAATGTTCATGTGGACATACTAATGGGACATACCATAATTTAAAACTACCAGGCGTTAGGAATGCAGGTAATTTTTTCCCTAGGTTGGTAAAACTGTC
The DNA here is from genome assembly GCF_028537555.1 of Battus philenor. Lineage (NCBI taxonomy): Eukaryota > Metazoa > Arthropoda > Insecta > Lepidoptera > Papilionidae > Battus > Battus philenor. The sequence continues at coordinate 13,214,733 of NW_027181676.1, read as the reverse complement.
TATAACATTTGCCTAGTGTCTGTTCGTCCAAAGTTGGAATATCACTTGACTCAGTCCAAATCATTTTGTAGAATGTTTTGTTTCTTAAACACGTCAAGTCTCGATTGGTCGATTTCATACTGCATTGGTACTTTGCGACTTTTTTTTTGCCAAAAACTCGACTCATATCGTTCCGCGACCACCGTATACGCCTGATTTGGCTCCATGAGACTTCTGGTTATTCAGCAAACTCAGAAGGCCAAGGCAGGGACACAGTTTTGTCACGATTGAGGAGATGAAAACCGAATCAAAAATATTTTTTTTTTAATTTATGATCCCCGCTATTGGAGGCCTCTCGTTCCCCTATATTATTTATGGGACAGGGAGGTTTTTTATTTTTTAAATAATTTTTTCACTTTCTTTTCTTTTTTATTTTCATACTCTTCAGTCATTCTTCACATGATCTATCTTTCTTCTACTCACATTCTACAATTTCTATCTTTCTTTTCCTTACTAACTACCGTTCATTCATTCACTCACTTCCTTCGCCTCGTTCCTTAATATCACAGCTTTTGTTTATCACATTATTTTACTTTAACTTATATTCTATTTTACAAATTATTTTATATAGACTATTCCGTCTGTTTCGAGAACTGAAAAAGCGTTGGCAAGTGTGTTTTATCTGACGGGGATCACTTTGAAGGTGATGAAATTGATTTGGAAGAATAAATAAAGAATTTACATTTTACTAAAAAATTCACCTTACTTTTTTATCACAGTGTTATATAAATTTTCATGCGTGTATTGAAAATTTACAGTTGTTATTTTAATTTATTTAAATTCTTCTCTTAAAGACACTTAAAAATGGAATTAGTGTCATGATATTCATTTTAGATCTACTGCCACATGGTAATATTGATATTTTTGTGTAAAGTTTTGTGTTTAAATAAAAATAATGCGACAAAGTTGGGATGAACAACAAGCGGCGCGCCATGCATTTCTAAAATTGAATTTATTATATCGAATTTATTTTAAAAAAATGGTAGTACATACCAAAACGTAACAAATAATCAGAAATGACCACGTATTAGTGATCATTAATTCCGGTTGATATCGATTAGCTTTGTAACGAAAAAACCTGGCCAAAATTCTAATAGTAAATTCGTTTTTCTTTGTGCTCATTTCGCATTAAAAATATATTAAATCTTCACATTTTTGTTCTAATTTACACTATAAATAAAGTGTTATAAATTATCGACGGGTATTCCAATGCGGGGCCCAACAAAGTAAGTTATATTTAAATTGGCCCATTGATTAAAAAGGTTTCACACCCCTGCTTTATAAAGTATTAGCATTTCGTCGATATGTGTATGTCAATTTGTGATATCAAGAAAATAATACCTGAAAATTATAATTACCTTCACTGATGATTAGTTTAATAGGTCCCATATAATCATCTCGGTCATCACTCTTCCTTTTTCGCTTTTTGAGTGGAGTGTCCAAGATCTGTGATAGATCCAGCATCTCCATAGGCCGCGGCTCCTCATCGTGGTGGTCACCATCCAAATCGCCATTACAAGGATTATTTGGCAAAGGTGTGGAACAGCGTGGTGGCGACCCTGGTGGTGCACCGGCATCCAGTGCAGCCTGTAGCTCCGGCAGCGGCAGGGGCCGTGAGGTAACACCCACCAGGTCATCATTGCTGGGTGGTTCGTCCAATTCTTCGACTAGAAGTCCGTTCTGGAAATATCAGACACTTAGTTTTTATCATCAGACCTCAGACATCCTTCCCTGAAGATCGTCACGAGAATCAATCTTGAGCTGCCACTTCGAGCGACTTCTCGCGACCTTAACTATATAGTCAGTCCACTAAGTGGGGGGTGGTTGCCCACGCTGTGTCTACCGGCTTGTCATTGCCACTTGAGAACTTTACAGCTCCAACGGGTACTACCCACATAATAAGAAGCAAAATTCAGATCAGAACTGCATGGAAGAGTCCTTTATTTCAAAATTAGAACATTATGTATCCTTTCCCTCACGAACACTTATTTTTTTTCTGCTGTAATCGCCAAAACCCTTCTTTTTAAACGGTCTTATTAAACGGTTTTATTTAGTTCGACCTGTACGGAATTTGTTTATTTATTAGGGTCAAAATTAGAAATTGAAATTTAAGCACCTTCCCTTTGTCAGATTGATCTGAAATTTGGTACACACATTTAATTATGATGACAATACAATATAATATAATAAAATCAATAACATTATAAATCTAAGATGGCCGCCGATACAAAATGGCGGACTACATATTTTTTTTTATAAATATATTCTCTTACACACCTCTTACAAGCTTTTAGTGATGAAAAAGCGAGGTCTAATGGTTGGATATTAAATGAGAGGTCACCTGTAACCTCCACGTGACGTGCAGGTCAGACAGCATGCCAATGGGCTCGCCATCGTAGTCCGTGAGCTGGGCGTCGTGGACAGTAGGCGCACGCGGCTCCAACTGCAAGTACAGACGCGGCAAGGTGGGGGGTGGCCTGGTCACGTCCAGCTCACGCCGCGCGGTCGGACACGGCTCCAGCTCTATGTTCACGAACTCCGTGGTCGAGGGTTTCCGCCTACGTCGACTGTGTGGCGTCGTGGCTTGAGGTTCCTCGTGATTTTCTGCTGCTTCCCTGGTGACAAGTAACCATAAAAATTAAAGGCATACGCTTATTTATTTCGTGATGACAGGTGATCATAAGATTAAAGCTATACGCTCATTAATGCCCTGCTGACTTGTTCATAAGAACATATTCCCCTTAATTTCCAAGTCTTAAGTGATAATAAAATAAAATAAATAAAGACTCGCTTTTTTTCCCTATGACGGAGGATCATAAGATTAAAGTCACATGCTCATTGATACCCTGCTGACAGGTGATCATAAGATTAAAGCCATACGCTCATTAATGCCTTGCTGACTTGTTCATAAGATCATGACAATAAAATTAAATAAATTAAGACTCGCTTTTTTGTTTCCCTGTGGCGGAGGATCATAAGATTAAAGTCACATGCTCATTGATGCCCTGCTGACAGGTGATTATAAAAAATAAGGACATATACTTATTAATTCCCTGGTGATAGGTGATCATAAGATTAAACTTATACACTCATTGATGTCCATGTGAAAGGTAATAATAACCATATTAAAGTCACACGCTTATTGATGCCCTCTTGACATGTGATCATAAAATAAAAGGCATATGCTCATTTATCTCCCCTTATGTCAGGTGATCATAAGATTACAAGCATACTCATTTTTTCCTGGTGGCATATGATTAGATGGCAAATCAAAGACACCAAGAACTCTTTCTGTTGTACTAGAAATGAAAGAAGAATTCAGAAGATGCGTAGGTATTGAAGTCCGAATTTCGCTACCGGATATCCTTTGTTATATAAAATATAAACAGACAATCATTAAATAGATGAAAACAGGAAAATTACATTGCAATGCAAAATGATTATTGTAATATTTCTTTTATCTTTTACAGGCGAAATATTTGACCTCTGTCTCGCCTGATGTTAAGCGATGATCTATGATGTTTCATGCTTGTCTAGAAGATACCTATTTACTCTTGTCTTGAATAGTATTATTTATATTATCTAAATACTATGCATTATCCTGCTCTACCCAGAAAATATTTTACTAGCCCCTGCTTTTGGGGGCCACTCGTTGGTTGACCCTATATTATTTTTTGGACATGGGTCTTGTACTTTCTGTAATATGGTTTTTCATGTTTTATTTATTGATATCCTCGGTCTTTTTTGTTTTTCACATTGCACATATGCTTGATTTTTCATCCATTTTACATTTTTAATATTTGATTTTTATATTTTTCTTTATTCAATTTTCCATTGTTTAAAATCAATACAATACAGGCTTACGTACAGTTAATTTCTTTTTCTTATCGTACTTATAACCTCAGTTATATTACATCATCCACTACCCATCGTCTACCACGAGGAATGCTACACTGGCTAGTGATCTTTTCTATCATCTCTGCTTCACAGTCAGCTAACAAACTAGAAGATTACATCATTGGAGTAGCACCTCTTTCGTTTTGACTAGATTTTTTTATACAGATGCCCATCTTACTATGTCGCCTATATCAACATACCAGAATTCATATTCAAATTTAGTATACATTAAAAATAACAAGAGGTGATAAGGCCATCACAGTTACACACAGATCTTAAATGTGCACATATTTTTAACACATCAGTTAAGACTGTAACAATGGTACCGTATTGTTTGACGTTTAAAAGATAAGTCTCGGCTTTGTATATATAAGCTAAGCTTTGTTCTATTTTAATTTCGAGGTCATATGACAGGCAGCCAAAAATAACTAACTTAGCTATATACTGGTTTATTTTAAAGATAAATAAAATAAAGGTGAATGTATGACTAATTTTCTGTCAATTACTGTATGGTACACGCTCCTAAAATCAATGTTTCAACAGATAATAAACAACGTAATGATATTACATATTAAAATTAATTATTGTTCATTATCTGTCCCTGCAGACTTTTTACTGCCAGAAGATATTGGTCTATCGCATTAAAATCGAAAAAAAAAAAAACTTTATTTCAAAGTGATCGCTTTAAACAATTTGATTGTACGTGTATACATTTTAAAACATTTTGCTGACGAATGTGCTATACATACATATCTTTAAAAGTTTTATATCTATAACCAATCACCCTGTATAATATAGCAATTGTTCACACTATTTTTGTTCACATAGTGGAAATATACTAAATAGTTTTAAGTTAATCATCATTTTAATCACAAGTTTCAGCCTATTGACGCCCACTGAAAGGCATAAGCCGCCCCTTGAGATATCTATGGGGGGATATACTATAATCGCCACGCTTGGCAGGCAGGTTGGCGATCGCAGTGTGATATGGTACGCAGAGGAAGCTGCTGCCCATCCTCTGGAAACTTGTTCGTGAGCAGTGGCAATCCTATATAATTGATGCACAGAGTGTAACTTATTTAAGATTGTATTGACTTTCTCGTCCAATTAATATTCAACGTTTCCGAACAAAGACACAAGCAAACACTTCATGTCAATGAGATGAAGATGCTTAGATAGCCAGGTGGCGTCACTAGAATGGACAAAATACGGAACGAATATATCAGAGGTTCGTTTAAGGTAGCTCCGATCCCCAGCAAATTACAGGAAAAAAGATTACGAAGGTATGGCCACATTCAACGAAAACCAGATGACCACTTGGTAAAAACTGCCTTAAGCCTCCCAGAATTCCCAAGAGGGAGAGGGCGTCCAAAAGCTACGTGGTGGTCTAATATCGGAAAGGAACTGGAAACCCTTCAACTTGATGCAGAGACAACCCAGGATAGAGTGGCCTGGCGCACATTGATTAGGAGACCCGACCCCAAATAAAGGGAAAAGGGAAGGAAGAAGAAGAAGAGTTTCCGAACGCAAAACTAAACGTCAGTGACGTCACTCCTTTACGCACGTTTCTCGAAGACGCGATCCGCATTGGTATTATCGTGCTTTTCGATTATATTTCGGATTTATGTAACATATATACATATGTAACTGTGTGTGAATTATAAAAGGTTGTATCTTAGGAATCGAAACTGCGACTTATGATCGCAAGTGTCAGATCTCTACCACTGGACTTTATCGTCATCGTACAGATGTACACATTTCTTATCTTATCGACCTCCTTTCTGTCGCTGCTCTAAAATTTTTGTGACTTGATATCGCTTCCACCGCACGATGGACACTGTTATACAGCCAGTGTCTGTTGTTCGATGTACAATGATGACACCTGCTCAAGAATATTTATTTGTGACCTCCGCTATTGGGGATCTCTCATTCCACCCCTATTTATAGTACATTAATTTTATTTTTCTTTATTTTTTACTTCCTTGTTTATATTTCCATTCTCTTCTTTCATACATCACATGATCTGTCTTTCTATTCTTTCATTCTTCGTTCTTTTCTATATTCCTCTTCTATTGTATTCCATTTATCCATTCTCAATCACTGCAGTTAGGTCTACCTATTTACAATATATTATTCTATTTTAATTTTTTAACTTATACATATGTATTTAATGGACTTCAAAGTGCACTCTGTGTTTGGCACTAATCGGTGTAACATAACTCCAGAAGATGCCCCGTGGAGGGGTGAAACACGTGTTTAGTGATTTGACGGTGGCAGTTGTGTGGTTCGCATTGTTTGCCGCATACGCATTTATCAGCGGGCTGGCGGGCGGTGCACTTTGTTACACGACTACCACTGCATGTGCGGAAGTGGCTAAATATTGGTCCTTTTCTTACTTATACATATGTGTTTATCTTTTACATCTTAATTTGTTTTCTACTATTTAATTATGATTACATTTTATTTTCACATAATCTTGCTTGCTTATTTCTATTTATAGCCACTTTAATTACCTTCCTGCAGAATCAGAGGAAGGGTTATCTTCCTTTCTTGTCTGTCTGAGACGATCATCGCCTCCTCAATTCTTTTCATCGGCCGGCATTCGGTGTCGAGTCGAAGCTCGATGTTATTGCAAAAAAAAATCGCATAGCAACTGTTTCTATACAGCATAATACGGGTAATTAAGGAGATTGGTGAATTTTTTAAACGCTTATCTAACGTAGAATAAACAGTCGCGTGGTGTTTGCCTAGCCCGCAAACGGGTTCGCTGAGCTGAACAAATTTAAACTTTCAATTCGGCGTGGTTTGATAACAACATGACCTTCAAATATAATGTATACTATTCCTGCTCCGTTTTATTAATCATTAAAAAATAAGGTTTCTTGAGGTCTGAGACTCGCGATTGTAGATCTCGGGTTCGATTCTCTTCGATTTTTAATGGAATCAGGCGTTACCTTGCGGAAGTCCATCCTAAGTAAGAAAAGGACCAATATTTAGCCACATCCGCACATGCAGTGGTAGTCGTGCAATAAAGTGCACCGACCGCCAGCCCGCTGATAAATGCGTATGAGGCAAACAATGCGAACTACACAACTGCCACCGTCAAATCACTCAACACGTGTTTCACCCCTCCACGGGGCATCTTCAGGAGTTATGTTACACCGATTAGTGCCAAACACAGAGTCAGAGACTCTACCACTGCATGTGCGGAAGTGGCTAAATATAGGTCCTTTTCTTACAATCATATAATTCACACTTTGTACATTAATCACATAGAATTGCCGCTGCTCACACATAAATTTCTAAAGTAAGAGTAGCAACGTCCTCTGCGTACCATAATACCACACTGCGATCACCAATCTACCTTCCAAGCGTTGTGATTATAACATACCCCCCCATAGATATCTTTGGGTGGGGCCATATGCCTTGCAGTGGGTAATATGTCTTTTCACAACTAATTTGAGTAGATCTTTCTTAAGTAAGAAAGGAACTAATACATAGCTACTTCCGCCATGCAGCAGTAATCGTGCAATGAAGTGCACCGCCTGCCAGTCCGCTGATAAATATGCACCTGCCGCATAGTAGCTATATATTTGTCCCTTTCTTACTTAGGATGGACTCGCAAAGTAACGCCTGAATCTATTAGATATTTTAGATCTTTCTTGTTCGCTGCGCCGTGCTTTAGGTATTCGCGCTGCGAGAGCACAGGAGGGTGTTTTTTTTTTCGTTTAATGACTTCCATTTTTACACACCTCCGTTCTCTATGTCTTGTGTGGGACAGGGACGTTACATTCTGGTAAAAGGAGATTTTAAATTTTTATTCTACATTCTCTTTCGTTCTTCATTCATTCTTTTTACGCTTCACATTATCTGTCATTGCACGCTTGCAGATCTTCCTTCTTGCAGCACCTTCCTTCATCTACATTTATAGATCACAAGTACTTACATTAATTATAACAGCCTCTTTATATTTATTTATATTTTTGTTATTTTACTATTTGGCATCCCTTTTTGAGATGTAACAATCCCCCCCCCCCCCCGGTTACATGTGTCTCATTCCATCAGTCCACCATCAACATCGAGGTGGTGGCTCATGTCCTTTTCTCGGCTCAAATCTCTCCGCGGTTTCCTAAAGCGCGGTACTGCGATTTCAGAAGCACTACATATACTTCAAGGCTGTGTTATTCAAGTCGTAAGTGAACGCTTCTCGAGTCTAAATATATGGCGCACCACATAATAATGTAACAAAATCAGAAAGATAACTCGGAATACATTTTTACTATGCGAAACGGTTGAAATCAACCAAGTCGGCATTCGATGTACTTCGTTTCACAAGATTTGATTCTTTTTAAAAATAACCAACACTGTAAATTCAGTGTCATGGTCATACGTAAATAAACTTGCTGTTTTGTAAACACCATGGTTATTTCGTGGTACTTGTGGTAATATAAAATAAAAATTACTTCTTATTGAACATTTTTTATATATTTATGCTATTTTATTTTCCTGACTATATAGTTCTATATAGATACAAAAAGTCTATCACAATCCCTTTCTTTATAGTTTTGATTTGTTTATCCAACATGTTTGTTTCTCTTTATACACTCCTATGACTTCCCTGAAATACTCCAGGAACGTTCGGTGGTCCCCGAGGGTGGGTCGGCTCTTAGATAGTTTCTGCGGATGTTCTATGAAGAGACTAGGATCTGTGGTCCCTATAAAGGGACCTCTGATGCCCCGCATGACCACAGCTAACATTATGTTACTTAAAATCTTTTCATAAAAAATTTTTTTGATTGCTTTAATGAGCATAGGAGATATTTGGTAGAAAAATATTTAGATACAGAACAAGGACGCTCAACATGGCATACGACTCTAGAAGATCTGATTGCCCCACATTGTATCAAGTCAGTTTGTAAAAAAAATCAAATTAAAAACAAGTGAACGCGCAAAATTCGACCTTGCCTTCAAACTTCCTAGACAATGTATTGTCAATTTCAACACGCGAAATAAATAGAGCTGCGAAGGTCAAACTTTACGTAATATCAGTCAATGTTATACAATCATAGAGTAAGTATTATTTTTAAATATATGTCCCCTTCTATGGGTACCCCTCGTATCCCTGTCTATTGTGAATCAGGGACTTTGTTTTTATTTAATAGTATTTTCACCTATTCCCCGATTTACACGGTACTTGTTTTACACGTTTTCGCTTTTACACGGTTTTCAAAATAAGTTTTTTTTTTTATTTCAATAACCGATTTTATTACCATTTCTCATAATATAAATATTTCTGCTTCAAACATCGAATCGCCACAAATAACTTCGAGTGATGAAAGTGAATTCGAACCTTCGATTGCGAAAAAATGAATGAGGGTAATTTCTGACAGCGATAAAGTATAATAAAACACCTTTGGTTTTATTTTTTGTTCTTCTGTTTAGTGTATTGTAATTAAATAAAAAAACAGTATTTTCGTAATATATTAAATATTTGATCTTTTTATTTTTATTTTCTGTGCACACCTAAAAATATTGAAAAAAATCACAATTGTTAAATAGCAAAATTATGCATTTTCTGCAAGCTTTTCTATTTACACGGTTTTGATTTGAAAATTTTTAATTTTCGATTTACACGTTTCTCTCAGGAACGTATCTATCGTGTAAATCGGGGGATAGGTGTATTTTTATTTTTCTCCTATGATCTTTTATTCCTTTATTTTCTTTCTTTCTGCAATTCTTCTTTCTTTTCCTTTCATATCCATTTTTACTTTTATCCGATACCATTCTTTCTACTCATACCCTAATTATTACAAATACTTTATTTTGATTCTATATCACATTTTTTATCTATTTTAGGTATACATTTGTACACATAATATTTCATTTACTCATGTATTTACTTGTTTATTTTAACAATTCTGTTTACAATTTTCTAATTTTAACTCAACTCGTGTTTCTTCATCACGTTTTCCGCAATCGTTCTGCACGTTGTTGGGAACGTTGGTCTTGCTTCCTTGTCTTTGATTAGTGAAGCAATTAAAAAGTTTTAGGCTTGCGTAAGTAGGTAGCGGGTTCTATTCCGGGACACAATGTAATGCAAATTCACAATTTGTGTATTAATTATATAGGATTGCCGCTGCTTAGAAATAAATTTCCTGAGGATGGGCAGCAGTGTTTTCTGTGTACTATACTAACACATTGCGATCGCCAACCCGCCTGCCAAGCGTGGCGATTATGGTATTTCCCCTCAAATCTTTGGGGGAGGCTTAAACCTTGAACAGGGCGTCTATAGGGTGCAATGAAGAAGTATTATATTGCAAAAATATCTAGTGTAAAATTATATACATTTAATGAAACAAATATGTTAATACTTAAGTTCTTTGCATGTATACATCGCGGTGTAATAAGTTCAGTGGATTTAAAAAATATTGCAAAGTTCAAAAAAGTAAATTTATATTCATCATATCAGCCGATCTCACCGCAAGTTCCTTGACCTTGACTAAATCTTAAGTCCACCTAGTGGGACACCGCGTCGATGATATGTCTTGCCCACTGTCACTACATACAAGTAATTCTTGTAGCCGGTGACTTTGGTTGTTCTTTGGGTCTCATTTCTGACTCCATCTCTTGACGAAGCACTGAACATAGCCCTCTTAATTGCTCTCTGGGTGACTGTCTCGTATAAGGCACAAAGTAAACGACCACGTCTCAGATCCACACGTCATCACCGGCAACACATACTGATCAAAGACTCCTTTTCAGACATTGCGGTATTTTGGTAATTTTGTAAAATTGGTAGCTTCTGTTAATAATATAGAAAACACGAGGGAATTTTCTAATGTCATTTCTTCCTCGAAGCTATACCGCAGTCTTAAAATCTGGTGGGCACAACAGTTGTCGGATAGCGGACTTTTTTTTTCAGCTGATCAATCGACGATTTATTGATTTTATCTCGACTCTTAACTAACCTTCACTGAAAAAATACAGTCATGAGGTCTGAGCTCCTGGGCGACCATGGTATGTCTCCTCAAAACGATATCAGTTTTCTACTTCACCTTTTACAACTTAAAAAACTCATTTTATATATGTGACGTTGCGCCATTATTTAACCAATGCTCAATTTTCAAAATTCAAAATACTGTGTAGCGAATTTCAAAATTCGCACGCCTTTCTGGCCCACCCTGTATATACCTAGGTCTAAATACGAAAACGTATTTAGTGAATATTGATAACGCTTTTGTTATATAAGGTATTATTACAAAATGTTATTTATATTCAAATTAGCATTACATCACATTTGAGATAAGATACATAAATTTACAAATATACATATAAATACATATATATACATATATATATATTTGTAAATTTGTTCTTTTTACAATTGATGTAATGGCTGACTTAATAAAGCATCAAAAGACCCGCTCTTAGGGCGCGGCCGCCCCCTCCCTAACCGCAAACAGCGTGGGAGAACCGAGGTTAGATCCGGATCCATCCTTAGCTCGCCTGTGGTCCACGCTGCCGTCCCAAGCCGCATACACAACATCAACACTACACAGCTCTACTCGGGTAGAGCGGTTTACCACGTACGAACGTTATCGTACAACTGGAACGCGTCTGTCCAGCTTCTGTTTCATTTTTAAGTTCACAGACCCTTCCGCTTCGTCAACTCAGTTCTGATGAAGCTGTAAAAGCCCCCCGGGCTAACAGTATCAACTTCAACCGACAGTCAACTTAGAGTGACGCAGAGATAACAAGTAGGCAGGTGTGTAAATGAGACAGATATACACACATATACATGACGAATAATATACTTAATATATTATAAATTATAATAATAAATACACACACACTTAAAATTTAAATACAAATTACACATACATACATACAGACAGACATTGTGGTCAAAATTCATCAATATAGGAAAAATTCAAACATGGTGAACTCACGTGGTAGCATTGTGAAGGGAGTCGCTGACATTCAGCACGTGCTGGTAGAGGAAGTCCACCTTCCTCCCGTAAACGCATGCAGAGTGCTGCAGAAGCAACGCCAGCTCCGCAAAATTGGGTATCACGTCACCCATCGGGCCGTCGCCATCGCCCTCGTCCAGAACGCGGAGTCCAGCCTCCGTCAGGTACTCTTCTAGAAGCTGATGACAAGCATTCGTTGCAACACTACAAGCTAATATTTACCTTCTACAACACACCAATTCTCAACATCTAATTTCCCATATTATATATATATTAAAAAAAAATCATTGTTAAATAACATCTAATCAACATTGAGATAATACAAAATTCCATGAAAAGACCTACATAAAGTCGAGGATTAAAAATAATATCACCTACATATGATATTAATAAAAATGTCTATAGTCATAAGACATCCTCTGTTGGACATAGGTCTCGGCATAATAGACTATTGAGCCATGTACAGCAAAGAATCCTGTTATCATGCCATCACCATGTCAGCTGATAGAACCTCACTGTAAGATATATGCCTTCCTCAAAGATTTCCACAATTATTGGTCTAAAGCTATTTACATCTAGTACGTGTATATATATCATCTATATAATTATTTATTATAAACAAATTATAACATTTTATATCTTCGTACATTATCATTATTTCAGCTGTTCGACATCCAATGCTGGACATAAACTTCTAATATAAATAGTTGGAAGCGGTTTACATCGATCATCTTCCAACAACCTTAAATAAGGTTGTCTGGCCACCTCAGTGGATTTTTACCGCTGCGCATGCTTGTTTGATCTGTGGTCTACGCTCCAAAAACTTAAAGCTCATGTATCTATTCTATGTGTTATTTAGACCACTTACTGCCTCTTCAACTTGCTAAGTACAAAAGCCATAAGTTTAGGTTTTAAAACTAATTATTCTCTTATTCTGATAATATTTTTAAAGTTTAATAAGAATTGTAAAGGTCAAAACAAAATTTTAGTGAAATGCAATGTAATATCAATCTACACAATCTATAATGTATTAATTGCAATAATTTTTTATTTATTATCTGTGCAATCATGTTTGTTACTACGTTAAGTGTGTCAGACATTTTATGTAACAAAAAATTGAAACTTACATGTCTCCATGCTTGGTATTGGCCTCTTCAGTGGACCCACCAATGCAGACTTTTTGACAGTAACTATTTCAGCAAAATATTAATTTGAGTGTAATTAAAAAGAAATTATATTTGCTATCTATACTAACTGTACAAGATGATATTAGATTTTAAATGTTCTAAGGCTTCTTATATATTATTTGCCAGTACTGAAGGAATGACATAATTGTAGCGTACAGATTTTATTATGACTATTTCCATCTGTCATCTCTGTTATAAGTAAAAAAGCAGGTAGTGAAGAGGAAACATTGTGTTGTAGACTCATGCAGTGTGTAGGTGTTTTTATGACAAGCGAGCCAATATAACATAATACATTCTTCACACAAGTTTACATTAAAGATAAAATTAATTTATTCAACACTGGAAGTTTTAAAACAACTCTTATTGATCAACATTTATTTTAATCTGCTTCGCAAGGTGTTATTGTCATGGAAAAGTAGCAAAAAACTTCACTAAGAATTCTACATAGGAAGAAACTAAAATGATATAGGCAATAGATAGATCTACACAGAGCATACTAACCTATTTTAATGTTATAACATTTAATTGTTATATTATCTGTGCAGTATGAAGAAAAACATGTGTATCATCTCCAAAGACATACATTCCTAAATAGTGTTATATAGTTTTTAATAAATAATTTGTATATATTTATTTATACCTTTTACACTTCATGTAATAATGGACTTATTGCTATTTTATTCTCCAGCTTAGAGTAATAAAGATATAGTCAGTAGACATGTCTGTAAATTGTGTAATAAAAATCGCCCCCTTTTAGATTGTATATATTATATATACATAATAAATACTACACCCATTACCTAAATAATAAAATATAATAGAAACATAAATTACACATGTACTATATGGTCATTTCAAGCCTACAGATACACACTGCAAGGCTTAGAACCTACCCCAGAATTATCTATTTGGCGACATAAATAATGACCATCTTTAGCATACAGGATGGCAATCTCAGTTAGGTATTATGGTATGCTTAGAACCTACTGTCCATCTTCTGGAAACTTATGAGTCAGTGGTGGCACACCTTTAAAATTAATGCACAAAGTGTGAATTAAATAACACTGTATCCCGGGATTAAAATCCATGACCTATGATGGCAAGTCTCAGTTGTCTTCCACCGGACTATCACTACTCAATTATATTTGCTAATTAATACTCCTTTATTTTAGGTATTTACAAAGTATTTTATCTTAAGGCATTTTATAATGGGACAAGGTTGCAGATATCAATATTATATTTATTTTGCAAAAAAGAGCTATGTTCATTTATAATTTAAAAGCTAAAGATTCCCTGAGAGATATTTTAAAAGAAATTGGTGTTCTGCCTCTCCTGTCCTGATTCTCAATATATATTTAACAATGTATTATGCAATAGAATTTCAATGCTTATATAAAAATACTGAGAGACACTTGATAAATACAAGGTTAATCTAAAATCTGTTATAGGTCTGAATGTATCCATGTATAATGAGTTCCATAAGATATCCTAGACCTTCCTTTTTATTTTTAAATCCAAAATCCAAATATTTTTAATATTTTTAAATAAATTTTATTGTAGCGCACAAGTTTTTAGTTAATTGTAATAGATGGAACTTGATTTGTTGACTTATACTTAGTTGATATTAAAATAAAGAGCAACTGTTGAGTTCTGATGGGGTCTTTTCAGTAGATCAGCATCCATTTGAGCCTGTGGTGGTTTACCACATATAATAATATTAAATAAGATTTTATTTATTGAATAAATGTATTTTGAATTTTTATACATAATATAAAAGTGGAGATAACCTTTCAACTCAAATCATTTTGAACAAATAACAATTACCTAACTTTAATTTTAAGGTGTATATATTTTAAAGTTTGACAAGAAAAGAATTATGTATGAAATCAGATTTTTTAGATTATGGATTTCTTTCTAATAATATAATAAAATGCTTATAATATAAATATTGCTTTATATTCAACAACAATGATGGACTGACACCATAGTCAAGGTGTTGGCAGTGCAAGATCAGTGTGGTGACCTTCGGAGGATACCTGTGCCTTGTAGTGAGTGTCCATCAGCAGATATGATATTGATGAAGATAGACAGCTATATAATGAAAGTTGAATGTTACTGAATGATTTGACCTTCATATCTGTTTTCTCAATATCAACAGACTTCAGACTCAGGTAATAAATAAAATTATTCTTATAAATTGAATAACCTAAATTTTTATATTGAGCTATTCTTTTTTCTATCATCTAATTAATAAAATGATAAGAAATAAGATTCTATACTATCTTTTCTATCTTTGATCTATAACAATTTGAATTTAAAATACAAGCCAGCTATAGATCTTCAACAAAGTAATGACATTTATTAATTGTTAATTTTTTAACTAATCTATAAATATCATGTCAGCCAAAAGACACCCACTACAAGGCATAGGTTTCCCTCAAATATCATCACTATTACCGATCTTGCATAGCTCATATCCAGCATCTTCCCACAATCCTGCTTACATTGTCAACCCACCACACAGGATTGCCACTCATGTACTTTCAGCCCCAATGGCAATGTGCCTTACCCACTGCCACTTTTGACAAGCAATTTTTGAGTTGACCTTGGTTCTTCTGTACATAGCCCTCTTTATTACTGTTATTATTACTAATTGGATGTTTTTTTACTTTCAAAATTGTAATGGTTAGAAAAGCACATGCTGTATATGCCTACAGCATAATCTAACCTTAATAACAATTTATTTATGATAAATTTGTTATTTTATTTTTATTGTAAAATTTTTTCAAGCTTATTTTTTAATATTACATTGTGTAAATAATATATATTTATTTTAAAAGTGGTATTTGTATAATTAAATATTATAGTTTTATTGCTTAAAGATATTTGTTTATATTTAAATATTGGTTTTAATTGCCTATAGGGATGTGTCTTTTGTACAAATAAATAATTTTTAATCAATATAAAAACGCGGCGCGTTGAATGCGTGTGTGACTCCCTAAACGCGGTTATGTTTGAGCGTCTATTGATACATGTTATGCATGGGTGTATATAACAAACGCATACTTTGTTTATTATATATTTTTGCAAACCGGTATCAGTGTTATAGAATCATTCAAAGCTTATGTTTTGAAATAAAAGCATACCGCACTAAGATCTGTGTCGAAACTACGGCGGACGTCGCTGATGGGTTTCATCAGCTCCGCCACAATTTGCTCCAATCTCTGGGAGTTCATACTCCACCGTTTCTCTCGCTGAGACGAGTCCTCCTCTCTGTAAACAGTTGGATCCCATTGGTAACATCACTCAAACTCCAAGCGGTCGCTAATGCACAAACAAATTGTATCAATGGCGCGAAACTTTCTGTCACCAATATTTAGTAAATTGTTTAATGGAACTATTAGATACACATTTTCTTGAATGTCACTAGCTTTTAATAACAATTCTAGGCAATTACCTCTGCCGCAACATTGAGTCGGCGTCCATTTTA
Source organism: Battus philenor (assembly GCF_028537555.1). NCBI lineage: Eukaryota > Metazoa > Arthropoda > Insecta > Lepidoptera > Papilionidae > Battus > Battus philenor. The sequence goes on along the minus strand of NW_027181676.1, from coordinate 13,198,150 downwards.
CAAACATAAAATCTTATGATTAGGAAGAACGTAACAACAACGGTGGCCATTTATTTTTGTTTTCATGGGAGACATTCCATGTTCGCTGTCAAAGCTTCGTTTGGGTTCGATGTTCGCTTTCATTTTATTGTTATCTGTGCCATATCATTAATTGAACAGATATTTAAAAACAAAATCAATTATTATTAAAGCATTATTGAAACCGTGATTTTAAATCGAAAAAAAATTGTCTATCCTATATCTACATTGTTTTTCATACAAGCCAATAATAAAATAAAATATTTAGTATTCGCCGCCAAGAGTTAGTACAAGAAATTGTAAAAACTATCTTTTTGTTAGTAATAAATACTTAAAGAACCATTTCCAACAGTGACCAAAGTCAGACAGTTTCATTCTGTCGAGAAAAGAGGTAATTTTTTTGTTTCTTTGTCTTGAATGAAAAAAGATACTAGTTGCTGTATTTAGCTCTATAGACAGAGTTTTCAAACTGGTTTAAGGAATATTTATCACTAATTCTTATTGCGCAACCACATTTCTAATATAAACCATAAGATGCAGCCAGTAATAATAAAAATTTACTATTAATAAGTGTACTACATTGTACTCATTCTCATATATTAGTTATGAGCTCAAGTGCCCTTAACGGTATAAAAAATAAATCTTACAATTAAAGGACTAAAAATGTAAGCCACGAACAACTAACATGGAATCAACGACTGAAAATTTTATTATTTATCTCAGAGACTCAGGATCAAACTAAGCATCAGATAATGGCGAATTTATATAGTATATTTAATAAATTAAATAGAAAAGTTTGTAAATAGATCATAAAAGTTGTTTATAATCTTTGATATAATGATAATACTAGTAAGATACTCAATCAATGTATTTTTTTATTTTAAATGTATCCGAAGGACTTGGAACGTAATGTTGTTTCATGTGATGTAGTTATAAACGCGCTTCGTGATGTTATAGTTAGACTATTATAAGAAACTAAATACTACGCAGATTTAGCCCCTTTTGATTAAAGTCTAAAAATACCAGTACCTACCTAACAAGTATTAAAATATAATAAAAGATTTGTAATTGCGGAGACTGCAAGTAGCCCGTTGTAGCTTCCCTTTACTTTAACATTGCTTAGTTAGAATAAATTTAAATTAAATTAGCAAGAAATTTTTACCTTTAAAAGTTAACTTTTGGTCATATAAGTTTAATACAAAATTTCATTCGATTTCGTTTTTATTTCTTTTCGTAGTCTCTAAATTTTGATATCCTTAATAACCATGATGGAATTATTAAAAAAATCGCAATTCCTTACTTTTTTTGTTATAATGTATTGTGTTAAATGTAATTAAACATTTAAACCGATGTGTTAAGAAATATCGATAAGTTAAACCCTAACTGTCAAAACTGGAAATAGACAACAGAGTTTTACAGAGTAGTAAAGATCTGAAAAAAGCTTTCCGTGAAAAACAATTGACCGATCTGTGAACTGTTTTTATCATAAATATTGTTTATATACATTAAATTGCGTTAAAAAACAAAACGATAACAAGTAAATGTTAATAACTTTCGCCGACTGTAAAGTTGTATATTTGTTATTTTATTTAAACCGAATAACAACGCTGTGATATATCAAAATGGGCATGTCGCGATGCTATGCCTTGATGAAATGTTTGCTGATATTGTTCAACATAATTTTCTTGGTAAAGTTTTTTCTTATAAATTAACTATTATAACATAAGCTGTATATCGATAGGTAGTGACAAAAGCACACACATGTGCTTAATTTGCAAGAAAAGTTTGCACAAGCGAGCCAGTCATAAAAGCTCTCTCTTAAACCACATTGTTTACGTATAAGCTAATATCGTTTTATTGAAGATTAAATATTATTTATCAGTCTATTGTACCTTAGTACTATTTGTTATGAATCAGAATGTAACAAATGAAAGTTTTAACTTTAAGAAATGAATAAAAGAAAAAAATATTTTTAATTCATATAGATTAAGTAAATAGATACGATTTTCATTTAATTAAATATCTACCATGAATCGGACTCCTAAATAGTCAGTTAATATTCACTTAGGATGCATGTCTACCTACCGAGAAGCTGTATGACCAACAACACCACATGGTGAATGTTTTGTGTAGGATACATTGCTCTTTCTGTATATTTTTCTAAACATTTCGTAAGTATTAGAGATACCAAGAATGCACTTGTCAGATATCTATAACCAGTTAAAATATATAGAAATAGCCAAGTTATTATTTCTGTATTTATTAATTTAATTATATTTAATGTTTTAATATGCCTGTAGTTTTTCTTTGTTTTATTTTACATTTATTCATATAAAACTGCTGTTTTATATTGAAGTAATATGGACTAAAAATATTTAATAAATTGAACTTAAATATACTTCATTAACAATGATGTATATTTTAGTTCAATGTGTTTCTGGGATTTTATAGAAATTTCATTGAATTTTTGTTACAAAGTTCTAAGTAATAATAAACCTGTCATGTGGTATAAAGCCAAGATTTCTATTGTAATGGTACTCTAGCCTGCTTCAATAAAAATGTTAAAATCAAATGCACAATGCATTGGTTAAAAATTCACTTATAATAGTAGATATTCAGATTTGTGATTTGTATTAGTTGTCTTATTTTATTCACGCTGGCAAACAGGGTAAAAATAGACAAAAATTAATTATTCAAAAGAATCAGTCTTAGTAATTTCTTCGCATTTCCTACATTCATTTTAAGGGTGTTAGGTACATTGCTTTGAAAGGGGCTGGCATTTCACATAGCAAGGACTTGCAATGCATTGCATTCATCTTCTCAGACCAGACTAGCCTACCTAACCAAATGGTTGTACCAACTCTGCTTTAGAAACATGTTTCAGCAATTTGTCTATGTTTGTCCTTTTCTAAAAGCGTAAATCCTTCAGCAGGTTGTAGAGATATTTATTTTTATACCTATCATTCCTCCCGCCACCGGGTACAACTTTACAAGGATTTATCCTTAGTAAAAACTGAAAAACATTTTGTGCTATCTACTGGAATTGTATTTAAGGAGATCATACACTAATCACTACCTCACTGTGTAGATCCAGACTCCAAACTTATTACTATAATTATATAGGAATTCTTAGAAAATATAAATTAATTAGATATAGTGCCTAGTATTTGTCTTCAAAGATGTCAGTCAGCATATAGAATCATAATCAACAATTTCATAAGACTCTAACATTTCTAAACAAAATTTTTAAGGAAAATTGTTAAGAAATTCATAATACTCACCATGTTTCCCATATATTTGCAATTTTGGGTTTATTAAATTGATTATTTGCTTAGTTCCATGTTGTTTGCACATTTTAAAGCTTCTTATTTCTTGTAAAACTTGTACAATTACTTAAATGTTTATATGTCATATCAAAATGTTGATTTTCTTGTTTATTATCCTATATTTAATTCATATGTAGTCAACACATAATTAACCTGATTTTATTAATATAAAAGTGTTTTTCTTTTTGTTTCTGCACTGTTCACAAGTGTTTCACTTTAAAGATATCTCTTTTGGGGGATTTATTTTCACAAAAGGTTTGGTAAATGTATGTAAAAGCTCATCTATTTTAACTCTTTTAAAGTTATGATTTTACTTTTAATTATCCTTGCCATTTTCTTCAGCAAAGAGGATTAATGCGAGGAGGATGGCCATGTAAAATCAAGTACATGATATCTAAACATATTTAGAACTTCTTTTTGTCATTACAAATGGTTTTTTTATTTAAAAAAAATAGAAATAGTTTTTTGATAATAGCTTTTTAAATATTTAGCCTAAATATCAAAAACTTCTGTTTCTTTACTTCAAAGCTTCCATTTTCATAAACAAATTAACATTTTGTACACTTTTTATACGATTTACGTTGTATTTAACATATTATTATGATATTTGATGTATGAACAGACTTTTATATCACAATTTATCACTTTTTTCTAGTTAGTTTATCATGAAAATGTATATATTTTTTAAGTCCTGTATATATCTTCATATCCGAAAGATACGCACTGATGTGTCATAAAAATTACGAAAATAGTTGCGATCTTTGATTTAATAAACCCACATAAAAAAAATACTGACTGCCTGCACTTTTTAAAATCACCGTCAATAAATTAATTTCGAAATTCGAATTATAACTGGCCTTATTTATAAATGGGTCAATAAAAAATAAAATTTACAATAAAAAATACAATTTAGTTTCGTTATTAATTCACCCGTTTTAAGGGAATAAATAAATTATTTTTAGCATCAAATGTTTCATTGATTTGCGATTAATTTTATGAATTTATTTTCGGACCAATTCGTAATTAAAAAAATCGAAATTCAAATAAAAATGCACCGGAAAGCACATGCCTAAGAATCTCGTTGTGCCTAATTAAAGAACTAATATTTTACAATTTTAATCTGTGGTTCAAGCGTCATGCGGGGTAGTTCAATCTAGCCAAGCTGATCTTAAAGCTGAAATAAGTTACGCTATGTTATGATATTAACTAAGTTATCTTAAATAAGTAATTGCTCTGTTAAGCCATGCCAAAAATAAAAAAATATCTGAACCGAAACAGTGTGCCATGATAGTGTCATTTACTGCTGGTAGAACTAGAAAACTTTTTTATGTTGTGGTTGATTTATTTATTTTTAACTTATTGCCATAAAAATAAATAATAAGACATAAAAATATAAAGTAATGAATAATACTGTGGTAATTGTATTTTGCGTCACAGGCAACCCCAACATGGCAATTTAAAAAAAATGAAATTCAGATCAATAATTTTATCTACCCTACAAACATAAATCTACTTTAAAAAACACTGTTTAGAATTATTAATGCTTAATTAACTATTTATATTATAAACTATCTGTTTGTCCGCGTGCAATTTTTAAAAAATTATTTAATTTTTTTTGGTTAAAAAATTTTTCGAAAATAGAAGTAGCCTAAGTTACTCCTTATTATATCGGTTGCCAGTGTAAATACTGCCAAAATTGCTATAGCCATTTTAGAGATTAGTCGGAACAAATAAACAGACAGTTACAAAAATTTAAAAAAAAATATTTTGGAATATTTGTATATGCATGTAGTAAAAATCTGTTATTTTAATATTACAAACGGACACTTCGATTTAATTTAGGAGCGGAATTGTTCCTGCGTAGTGTCGATCTTTACAGCGACGTCAAATCCTCAACGGTTCAAAAGGCTTATTCAGAGACCTATTTTGAGTCAGGCTCCATTCACCAGAATCCATTCATAGAAAACGCATCAAGCGCTTCTTGCACCTCCAAGATCAAGAGGCGTGTCAAAGACATCCTCGTCACTCCTATTATAGGGTTCCCACAAAACACGCGCCACCCTGCTCACGCTCCACACATACTTCAAGCGCCATCTACATCAACAGCCATTCCACCTGCGATACTTAGCACACGTTACCGGTCTTCACAATTGAACAAAACATCACACACCACACTGCACGATCCATATTGGGCGGCAGCATCTAGTATCTGAAATCGTCCATACTGCCTTCCTAAGACCCATACACAACAATACACTACACACTACACGAGTAAAACTGCTGAGTGATTAGTAATTTTTTTTTAAAAAGTCACGGAGCTTTCCAATCCGTGATCGCAGTACCGACGAAGCTGTAAAAGACCCCGAGCTAATATACAGACTTTTACTTTGGACTTCATCATGCCATTACATTCAAGACCTAATGGTCCTAGGAAGAATCCCACAAATGTATCAACCAGCAGCCAAGTTCTTCGGTATTTTAACATGAGAATGTTGTAGCTTTAAATTTATTGAGCGAACAAAGCTTTTTAAAGTGGACAAAGTGCGTAGAACTAAAGAAGAAAAGTTTATATTTATATAGTTAACTTTAACAATTTTACAAATTACGACGTTTGGATATGTGAAATACTGAAAAGGCCTGAAAGACTTAATGTAACGTGGCCAAAATGCAACCTTGTGGAGGGGTATTGAGTTTCGAACGCATAAAAAATAAATATTGTCATATATGGTTTCAGGTGGTAGGTGTGGGCGCGTGTGCGTTTGCGGGTTGGGCGCTGTGGGAGGGGGTAGGTGGGGGAAGTGCTGGAAAGGCTGGGCTAGGCTGTGTGGCCGCATGGGGAGCAGTTCTGGCTCTGGGTGCAGCGGGAACGTTACGCGGCGTATGCGGTGTAGGAAGCCCGAGCGCTTTACGCGCGGGGTTGGCCCTGCTGGCGTTGGCGTGTGCAGCAGAGACAGCGGCTGCGGCGTGGGGAGCCGCCCATGCTCCACAGCTGCGACAGGCGCTCCGAGACCGGCTTCGAGATACCATAGCGCATGACTACGGCCTCGTTCACTCTCATACACATATGCTTGACGCCATTCAACATGGGGTAAGATCATAGCTTGATATATTCCAGGGGTGGCCAATATCCTTGATAAACCAAGCTATTTATCAACTTTGAAACTTTTTTGAAAGTATTGTTAAGTTATTAAGGCTGCAAAAATATTAGGTTTTTTTTTACAAAAATTACATTTATTGAAAATATAAACAAAAGTACAAGATATTTATTTGCAATTCATCAGTGTAAGGGTTGTCTTAAGCGGAGAACGAAGTCACGAGTTCCAGCAAGTCTATTGTCTGATTGCAGTTGCAGTGCTGCGGGGCGGACAGCGTTCGCGATTGGCAGGACTCCGCTTGGGCGGGCGGCGAGCATTCCGAGGAGACGGCGCCCAAGGGCTCCCTCGACTTATCCGTCAGCGCGCCCGCCTACCACTACTGGGTCCCCACCTCGTGCTGCGCGGTCAGTCAACACTTTAATAGCTTTGCACTCAGTTACGAACTTTAAGGTAGATAATGATCAGGAGCCTCCTCTCTTTTCCTTTTCTCTCTCGCTACGAACTCTTGCGTGTTTCCAAACAGGATATTCTTGGCGTAGACTGTTTCAATTACTTCAACTCAATATCCTCAGCAGAGGTTTTTAAATATGAATTATTGGTTATAATTGCACATACTAACAAAATAAATCGACTAAGAATATGAACTAGTTGGTTTGGACACGGTAGTGATACCAGGTACCTAAATATTTAATGGAATCAGGCGTTCTTTTGCGGAAGTCCATCCAAAGTAAGAAAAGGACCAATATTTCGCCACTTCCGCACATGCAGTGGTAGTTGTGCAACAAAGTGCACCGCCCGCTAGCCCGCAGATAAATACTCATGCCGCAAACAATGCGAATTACACAACTACCACCGTTAAATCACTTAACTCGTGTGTCACCCCTCCACGGGGCATCTTCAAGAGTTATGTTACACTGATTATTGCCAAACACATAGTGACATGAAACTGAACTGAATGGCTAAATACTGGTCCTTTTCTTACCAGGTACTTAGGCTGTAGTATTTAACATTTTTTATGACCTTCGTTATTGGGGGCATCTGATTCCCCTATCTTATTTTGAGACAGGTATATATTTTACAATGATTTTTTAAAATTCCTAATTTCCCCTCTCTCTCCCTCATCGTTCGCAGTTTCTCTCTTTCTTCCTTTTAGTCTGTAGTTAAAACTTGATATAAAAGTGATTGTTAACCGTCTGTCTACCGCCAGATGCAGCGTCTAAATCAGGAGTGTTAAACTCGCGGCCCGATAATAATATTTTATGGAGATCAGTCAATATATCCGTTTGGTCAATTTTTAAAGTTTTCTTGGAACATTTCTTTTTAAATAGTAACGGTATTATCAATTGCGAGTTCAATTTATTGTTTTTCTTTGCAAACCACATAAAGTCAAGCATTATTTGTTGCAAGTTTGCTTTTGAGCTTGATACTCCTATAGTTTGTACATCATTAAAAAAACGTAGTCGTTTTAGCCCATACACGTCCACTACAAGGCTTAGGTCCCTCCCAAAGGTATGTAAGTGGGGATACCATAATAGCCACGCTTGGCAGTCGGGTTGGGTATCTCAGTGTGGTGTTATGGGACGCAGAGAACGATGTTGTAGTCTTTGGAAACTTTACGACAGCGATCCTATATAATTAATGCAAAATGAGTGAATTATATAAGATTCACTAGCTGATCCCGCAAACGTTGTTTTGCAAAAAAAATATTTTTAATTTTCAATTTAAAAATAAGGGTTGATCGTAGAGGGGTGAAAATTTAGGGTTGTATGTATTTTTGTATGTTGTATCATAAAAAATAAAAACAAAAAATTTCGTCAAAAAAATTAAAAAAAAATTTTAAGGGTGCACAACCCTTATCACTTAGGGTAGAAATGTACAGTATGAAAAATAGATAGTAGCCGATTCTCAGACCTACTAAATACGCATATAAAATTTGGTAAAAATCGGTCAAGCCGTTTCAGAGGAGTTCGTTCGAACACCGTGACACGAGAATTTTATATATTAGATATAGTCCTTATTGCTGTGCTACCATTGGACAGACGGACGATCCGTTCGAGTGTGAGACGGCTCGTCGAGTTGCGGCGACTTCGCGTGGCTCGCCAGGTCTTCACGGTGCAGCTTGTTCGCCGCGCGTGCTGGACGAGCTAGCTCGTGTAGCTCGTCCACCGCTGGCAGCTGCGGCCGCGCTGCTCGCCGCGCATGTGCTCGCTTTGTTGCTCGCACTCGCTCTGGCCGCACGACCGCAACACGACACACGCTACAAGGCATAAATGTAAGTAACAGACCCTATTTACTCATCTAACCGTCACTTGTAAGTTTGTGACGAACTAGTTACGCCATCAGTGTCGGTTTTCTGCTTTGCTTTTGTGGTTCGGACCTGATGAGACCAAGGCACGGGGCTGCGTTGTGGTTACCGATGATATACAGTGATCAAGTTTTTTCCAATTCGAACAATCACCTCATCACAACATCTGAATCGTATCAATGTATAGTAGTAGTATATAGGTCATTTGAAAGCGACATTCATCTAGCCTCTTAAAACGACCTTCACAAGGACATCTGTCCATCTAGTTCAGAGTTCCCCAAACTTTTTTGTGTCGTAGACCCCTTTCCATGTTTTTCCGTGTTGGGTAGACCCCCTACTTACCTGATATTGATTTCCTGTAAATTTCTAACTGTAGAGAAGTTTAAAAATGTATTGCGACCACAAAGCGAATACCAACATCCTACAACTTACACAATTTTATAAACATATATAATAATTTTTTTACTTCATAGGTACTTTTATAAATAATGTAAATGTTTTGATTTTATAAGATAGTATGATGTAAGTAAATAGGTACTACCAGTGTATGTCTTGAGATCCACTATCGTGGATCCCCATTTTCATTTCATGAACCCCCAAATTTTTTTTGCTGACGTAGACCCCTTGCAGGTTGTCATAGACCCCTAGAGGTCGATATAGACCACTTTGGGAATCACTGATCTAGTTGGTGGACGTCTTGTGCTTCGATTCGATATACATCATCAAGTCAATAATAGGAGATCTACTGTTGAACGTAAGCTTCTTACGAAGACCTCTAATAGAACCCTTCAACCCTTTCCACCACCTTAAAGCCCCCAGCGGCCATGTGTTCTGTGCCATGTGTCTTGTATATTGCCACTTCGACCTGCCAATTTCACTTACTTTCGTTTGTCTATGAAATTCCTCATCTCTGTTTCAATCTCGTGGTGAAAACCCGAGCATAACCTTCTCCACCGATCGTTGAGGGACTCTTAGGAAAATAAGGACAGATAACCTTGTTAAGGAAGTCGGTAGACCCTGGATGCAACCAGTCATTTTAGAAATGTGGGCGAGATCTTTGTCCAGAACTAGACCTCCTACGACTGAAATGAAGTTCATAAACGGCCAAAGCATTATAATATTTTCATTACAGATAAAAGCCTCAGTATACTGGCCTGAACCCAGGTGGAATTGGTGAAGAATTGAAGATGTGGACTGCATAATGGATTTAACATTTCTTCGTCATTTACTGACACGTACCCTCTATGTAAGTCCAGAGTAATATTCAGCGAATATCGGCCCGTATGTTTTGTATAAGTTAACATATTGCACGAGTAATGGTTTTTCTATTACACCATAAATATATATTCACGCTTTGTTTATGGAGTGATATATAAGAAATTATTAAGTAATATTTTTGAAATTATGTATATGTTAAATATGTATAATAAAAGACAGCTAATACACAGCAATATATGTTGAAAATATATATATTATAACAAACGGATAATTGGTTATATGTGTAAAAGCTTTATAGGGGATATATAAACAAAAGTTTAGTTTTAAAATCTATTTCTAATCATCACTATGAAATATGATACAGATAGTAAATAATAATTAATTTTAATACGTAGTAATTCTAATTTTGGAAAAGCTCTTTCTTACTATAATATCATTATGTTATTTTTTAGTTCTGAAATCAATTATTTTTAAAGTTAATCACACATTAATTGACAGCAAATGGGCTATAAATTTACTAAAGAGCTTTTACATGCATAACCAATCACCCTGTATATATCAAAACATTTAAATTAATATTATGATACTCGATACATAAATGTGTTCATATGCTAAGTTATCATGAGATTGTGTTCAAAGTTACATTATTAGCGTATTTGTTTTTTTAATAATCTCATAAGTTAATTATTTTAAATTTGATAATAAAACTACACAGTGATCACAATTTTATGAACAATGAAATAATTATATCTTTAGTAACACACGCAGTAGTAATGTCATAATGTGAACCTGTCTTAATTTTCGCAAATGGCGCCAAATGTCACTGTGATTTGACATTTATGATGTAGATAAATATAGATTTAGTTGTCAACAAGGGTATATATATATCTATATCATAAATGTCAAAACTATATGACGTTACTTTTACACCACCTATAATTATAGTTTAAAAAAAAAACAAATTTTTAAAGTTGCAATGGTTTAAAACCGGGGATTCCCAAAATATTTTGGACATTATTATAATGTATTTAAACAACTTTTTCTAAATTGACCAATACTTCAAACGTTTATAAGTAAAGTTACTTTCAAACTCCCATCACTTACACAAAAACTCGTATCTCTACTTTTCTATTGAAATGAAATACTTACTCAATTTATAAACTCAGCTTTTAGTTAAGTGAGTAAGCTTGACACTTAACATAGTGAAACTTGATTTCTTAAAAACCAACTGTGTTTATTATAACAATATTTCGTACTAAAATATTACATACAATATAATTTCGCGAATCACTCTGTTCTGAAAACTTATTTAAATGTAACAGCCTGCTAGACTCAGTGTCCATTTCAACGGAAATAGAGAAAGAGAGGGAAAGAGAAATACTTATAATAAGTATACGTAAAATCACATATACAGTATATTGAAATTTTTAAATAAATTAGGTCCATTAATAGCTGTCGATTAGACCCCGAAAATAAGTTTTCGTTTATGACCCTAACAATTTGGGAATCCCTGCATTAAGATAATATAATGACAATTTCAGTTCGAAATAACTTCAGAATATTATTCCTTCATTTATTATCTGTGGTTGGAATATATGAAGCGATTTTTTATTCCCTACACTGTAGTCAAAACATGGATATACCATACACTACAAATCGCGTCCATTTAAAAAAAAACTTTTACGTTCAATTTATATTAAAAGTCATTTCGTTGGATTTTTTAAACCGGTTTTTTATACAATCTATGAATATGTCATCTGTAACTTTAATAACTTTGTGTTGTAAGACACAGGGGTATGTCCATGTTCATATATACATCAGAATTTTTTTTATACATCGCTTCAATAATTCCAATCATTAATTATCTGCAAGTCATAATTTCAATTGGCAGTGTCCATTTTAATACGAAATAAAATTAATATAAATAAAATAATTAAAGACATTCCCAACACATCTCTATAGCAATGCATTTATATAACTTTACATTTTACAAATAATAAGACTGAATACATAGCATTTACGGATTCTACCTAAAGTTTTTAAGTCGATATTAACAATAAATCGGTTAATATAATGCATATTTGTTTAAGTATGTGCTAGAAAATTATGGAGATGGCTTCAATGTCTTACTTATACAGGCTGTAACATAACCGATGGATCAAACCTGCCCCAGGAGAACCATAAAACTTAATTATTATTTCATTTTTAACTTTCAAAACTTTTTTGTGTTATTTAAAGGTTTATACAGCAATAATTAACTGCGCTCACATAATATAAAATGCCTGGTATTCAGTTATTTTGAACAGTCAAAAAGTCACGAATCTAAGCCATTGTATCGTTCATGTCTTTAAAATAATCGGGTTTTTAAAAAAAATCACAAATTCTCAAATATCACTCGTGTCATCGATAATTGCTGAACATATATAGGGGGTAAATAGACAGGTGTTAAAGTCCTCCACCCCTGGGCCCTTTTTGATCCATCTATCATGTTACATCCTGTATATAACTTAACAAAAAAAGTTTTTTTAGAAGCTACCTCCATCTGTTGGCAGAAGCAAGTTATCTCGGATTTTTTTAAAACAAAAACGTAATCCATAATAGCTAACACATAAACGTAATGAGATTTACATCCACGTTTATGGTTAGAACATTAATATTATCAATTCGAATTCCGAGATTTTTTGATACAAAAGTGCGTTCCATGTTATGCCAACACATAAACTTAAGTGAATATGCATATATATCTGATAGTATTATAACATAATAACTCCACTAACGATACCATAGTCAAGTTTGTGTAATGTTATTTATTGTTTAATATAAATCTAGGAATGTAATTTACCGAAATACTAATTGATAAATGTGTTTTAGGAATATAAAACTAGAAAAAAATAGGGTTTTCTATGTATATCTATCTATATTATCTAAAAAATGTTTGAAGCCCACATGACTCTTCCATGCAGAATGCTTGTTCCCTACAAAGTTAAATTTTGTGTTGTTGTTGTGGCAACTATGTTGCTGCGATACACTTCCAACAAAACGATTATTCTGTTTACTTAGTGTTTCGTCGATTGGGACTGACAAGTTAACAATTGGTCGATAATGTGTAGCTTCAAGTGTGGTAGGCTGTAGTGTTTTAGATGACTGTTGCATGCTTCACAACACCCTTTCGTTCTTTAGCGTTGTCAACAATTATTATTGGGTATACCACTGGGGGGTGACCTGTTCACCTATATTAAAACTATTTAAAAAAAATAAAATTCCATTAATGCCTTCTTTAAAGGAGAAAAAATGTTTAGAAGTTTTTAATTTAATACATCGTAGTCAAAAATCAAAAAGTAACGGTAAAATTTAATAAAAGAAGGGCTTTAAGAAATTACTCCAAAAAATCCAAGTCCAAAAATCTAATTATTATGTGTATTTAATTTAAATATATAAAAATTAAAACATTAATTTTTTATTTCTCCTTTTATTTTTTTTAATAAAATTTTTTGTCTTTTATGATATCTCGTTTCACCTACCTTTATTAATTTATTTCTGAATAATTTTTGACAACACTTCTCAATAATTCTTTCAAATATTAGATAGTTGATACTGTTAGGTGTTCGGATTCCAATTCAAAGTGGAAAAAAAGATTTACATAAGTTAAAAATAATCCTTTAAACCATGTGGGTTGCGAACCGCAGTTGACCACCCCTGTAATAAAGCAAATGTACAATAGACATCAAATAACTTTTTTGCCTTTATTACTCTATATACCAATTTCTGGTCACACGCCGTCAGCCCCGATCGGCACGATTGTAGAATTCATCTTTTGTATCTTGCGGTCTTCTTTGTGTTAGATATTCGGGCAGTTGTCACATTATTCGGGAGTGGTTTTGATATCATAATTCTGGTAAATTACATTCTTAGAGTTTGGAAGTTCTAAAATAATTTATTTTAAGAATTTAATGGTATTATTTTATATAGGTTATAATGATATAAGCTAATCCAGTGCCATATATGTGTTATGTAATTGATTATATTGTTCTTTTATTTATTTTTCGTATGTCATTGTATAAGAATTAGTCGTTTAGTTGGAGCACCATAGTAGATCATACCAAAATTTGAAAACAGCTTAAAAATATTGTTTTATTTGCTATTAATTTTTATTTACAAAAAAATAGTAACAATTTAATGATATTACTTGTTTGAGTTTCAGCAATCTTGATATTGATATGTTATATAGAAAACCTATATTAAATTCGCTTTACACAGACGGCGAAGATATAGCGATGATATTGCTATTGTTTTTTATTCCGATGATAGTTTAAACCTGATCGTATTACCTAGGTTTTCGACGTATGTGTAATGCAGGCTTTACAAAATAATTTTAGACTTAGTTAACATTAGTATTAGGATACTTAACCAGTGTGTGTGTTTAGTCATAAGCTTATATGTCATAGATATGTTATGTGGACATACCTCTCATATACCTTTTTTATTTTATATTAATTTTTTTATATGACTGATTAATAATGAACTTACCTTCAGGTTTCAAAAAAATATTTTTTTGAACAATTATTACTATGATCTGAAACGTATGTCGCCTTATTGAGTGTTCAACCAAAGAACTGTGAAGTCCAATATGGACTCCGTCTGTACTTAAGTATAAATCACTGCCATGTGTACAATTTTTTTTTAATTTTAAGTTGAGACTGATTTTTTTATGTTTAATTTTAATATGGTTTTACATGGACAGTGTTAGAGTGCGCTCTTTTTTTTTGGTCTGAATTTGAGTTTTGTTCGTAATACAATGGCACTGTATTACATATTTGTATATTATTTTTTATGTCCAGTTAAGTAAACAAAAGTCAGATGGTTTTATAAAATCACATTTATTTGCTATATTTTTAATTTCTATGTATTACTTACATGTTATTTGATACACACGGCCATAAAGGATGGAGAGCATTTATCACTTCCATTGTGAGGCTATGCAACTAAGTACAAATATTATAGTCATGTTACCATCGATTTACAACGTCTATATGTCCACTGTTGAGGCAGCCTTTCTCTACAAGCGGAGTTTGAACAAATTATCCGGGTAAGACAACATTTGTAAACTTAATATGTCGTATCTTCGCTGTTTCTTATTAGTTAATTAAGGAGGTTAGGAATAAAAGATGACATTTACACATTCAGCACAATTTTTTTTACCATGATTATAACACCTTTGGTTTAAATGGTGACTTTTAACATAAAATAGCATAATAAAAGCAGTATTCTGTTCAAAAGGTAACATTTACATTAGTTTAAAATAGTAGTTGAGAGTTTTGAATCAAATCGTGTTATTTTAGTAGATGAAATGTACGACATCCAAATTGAATCAAATACGATACATTTTGTGTAAAAAAAATGCAAAACTTAAGCAACAAAAGATAACATTTTACCGGTAATCTGTTTCATAAGGTGCCATTTTATTATATGATATTAATCAGATTGAATCAAATGTGACATTTACATTGTATAGAATCAAAAGGGGACATTTAAAAATTATTTTCTTAGATATTTGGTATATTTATCAATATGATTTAACATAAATTAATATATCATTTAGTTCAATCAAAATGTTGCTGGCCATAAAGAAGAAAATTAATCTATATTCCACGGGCACAACGATTTTTCATTTTTCTCATTTCCTGAAAAACAGAAAAAGTTCAAATGTCACCTTTTGTTCCTAACCTCCTCAATTAATCCAGACAACTGAGCGGTGTTCTTATATGCTACCCGACGTAAAATAAAATCATGAGGTTATGCTACTAGCGCCATCTATCAGCGCTTCCGAAGTTACAGTATTTCAAAAAATATTTTTATGACATACAACAAGACAGAATGTCTTAAAGTAAATTACCTTGGTTTACTGATCTTAAAATATTGTGTTATTAAACAGGCACAATGTTTTAAATGGCAATGTACTCCAACATCGATTGTTGAAATCGGATAGCAATATCGATTTTACATCAATAAATGAATTTGTGCGGGGAGTTCCCGCAAGTATTACGATGGGGTTGGTTAGTCACCAACGAAAGAATGTAAGAAAAAACATACTTTAGGAATTAAAGTATTTTAGACATTAAAATTTTAATTTTAAATACTGCACATGTTTTTACACTTACATCGCTTCGCTCGTAGTGGAAGACTGGCCTTATGTTATCGTTAAACTATAACTATTTTTGGCTTCAAACGACATATTTAATAAGACATTTACATTTTTGTAGTGGAGATAATAATTTTCTATAATTGGTTAGTTTAATTTGCAAGTTGTGTAGTTGCGGGTATAAGTTTTGTTACTTGAAACTTAAAGTAACTTTCGTGTTAAGCATAATGGAATATTTATAATCGATTTTTTTGTGGAAAATGTTAAATAAATATCGATTATGTAAAAATATGCAAAATGCAATTATTATAAATTGAAATTTAATTTGATGATGAATCTGTAATACAGTATCCGACGATAAATATTACACATCGACCTTTGTAAAGAGACAATCGGTTAATTTCGGCTTAGAGCACTATCTCTGTCCTACACTACCTATGCGACGTTTTTTTCAGTCGTTGTATTTCGTGCAACAGAGATAACGATTGTTTTATACCAAAGGTTGATGTGCAATATTATTTGCCGGGTACTGTAATTGTTATTGATGGTTGAATTCAATATTACAAAACATTGTAATGTGGGTACTTCTAAATTCGCAACTACTCGCCTATAGATCCGGAGTATATTCGGAGAATGTAATAAATTAATATTATGGTAATTTAAGTAAATGTTGTTTGTATTTCTATGATAATTCGATAACTTTGCTTCTATAAATTTACATAAGTACAAGATGAGGGTACTTGACGATTATGTATAAACATACTACAGATTGTCAAGTACCCGCATGTATAAATGACACGTTTTGATATATTAACAATATTGGTGGTTGGTATACAATTTTTAAAATTTACCTTGTATTTAACAATTGAACTGCAGTGCCTTAATTTTGTACCGTTTTAAATGAGGGTAGTATTAATATGACAATACCTTACGTATTGACAAATTAAAACTACTATTACACAGAGAATAAAAAGCGTAAACTTAAACGTAAACTGCCACCGATAAAGATAATATTACAAAAGTTAAAAAATTGATAAATTTTCATTCGGCGATGAGCATCCGTGGAGAGAAGACGTATGTATTGCAGCCAAGTATGTACATCAAACGACGTAACGAATGTAATTTGTTTCTAATTAAAAGGTCAAGTTCACAGTGATTTAGTCTCTCAATGTGAATGGACTGTCTCTTTATATTTAATGTTTATTAAGGTTTTATATCAAAAATGGACGGTAGTTTCATTTTTTGACGCACTGAGTTATTGATATCATAAAAAGAATGATTTAAAAGTAAAACCAAATATTGTAAAGTAAAAGGTAGTAGGCAGTGTTAGTGTTAAAGAAAACCATTCAAATGTGAACATAAATAGGTGTTGCTAGTATAAACTTTAATAACTAAAGATTGACATTTATCTCTAGTTACGTAATTCTATCCTAAGCAAGAAACACCTCGATTGCACTCACAGTAAGACCAAATAATAATTAATCTTTAATATAAATAATGTCATAAAAATGTAAGGTTTTGTTCAAAAAAAAAATGAAGATATTTATTGTTCCAAATTAATTTCACCACTTTTAAAGTAATATCCTTCCGATAGAATGCACTTTTGTTAACACTTTTTTTCAGTCCTTGCAACAGTCGGAATTGTCTTTTTCCGGTATAGTCTTCAAAACCTTCTTCTATTCGGTTTTTATCTCCTCGATCGTGTCAAAATGGCGTCTCCGCATTGGTCGAGTTTGCTGAATAGCCATAAGCCGCACGGAGCTAAATCAGGATTGAGTAAGGAAAAGACCAATATTGAGCCACTTCTGCACATGCAGCCGTCAAGCTCGTCGGTGGCAGTTGTGTGATTCGCATTGTTTGCATTACGTATTTATCAACGGGATGGCGGGCGGTGCACTTTGTTGCACGACTACAACTGCATGTGCGGAAGTGGCTAAATATTGGTCTTTTTCGTACTTAAGATGGACTTCCGCGAGGTAACGCCTGATTACTTTTAAAAAAATCAGGATTGAATAGGGTGGTTGCGCAACGATATGAGTCGAAATTTGAGCGCTTTTGTTTTCAAAAACATTGATATATTTTGACACAATACATCCTTCGAAATGGTTTGGGCTGAGTTAATTGATATTCCAACTTTAGACGGACAGACGCTTGGCTAATTTTATAGACAATCCTACAGACTTAAAAAAATATATATATGCATTCGTAATGCCTGGGAGTTTTAAATGAAAATTTCACCTTACTTTTTGATATACACCAATACCTCGCTTTGCGTCTTTTCGTTTTGCGTTTTTTTCGAATTTGCGTCGCTGCCTAATTAGTACTAATTTTCACTGTGATCGTTAGATTTTCGAGGTTGTGTTGTTTTGAGTTTTAGTCTTTCATTTTTTTTTTTAAATTTTCTTTTTTCTTCTAAAAGATTGCAACGTTTTTGTTTCTAAAAGCGCCATGCCATCAAAACTCGGGGATTCCCTTTCTAACTAAAAATCAACGCAATTTTAATAGTTTTATTTTCACTTTGTTTTGCTAATTTTGGAGTTCAGTTCACAACGTAGTGTGTTGTGCTTTCTTTAAAAGAGAATAATAAATTTATATAAATTTTAACGTGTTGTTTCTGGTTACAAAAAAGGTGTATATTTTCCACACACATGACAGTATACTTTATTCGTAAACCTTTAGTTTGAAATACATTTTCTTTGCATTGTCGTCCTGGTGTTTTATTACAGTCAACCGTAATTTAAACAGTAGCATGTAACATACAGGCCGAACAAGCGCTGCAAGCGATTTGAAACTTCAAAAGCGCTTTAAGATTGACTTGCGCTAGATTCCTGCACCTCTATGAATTGAAAAATTATTCATAAGTCAGTACGAGAGCGTGAATCCAGAAAAAGTTCTTTGTGAATATAGAACGACTGTCCTATTTTTCAAGTCAAGTCTGTTTACGTCGTAGTATTTAACTATACTTGTAGTCTCCCAGTTTGGCAACGCCACTTGACCAATGAAATGATAGTGAATTCGAAAGCCGTGTTCACATTGACCAGTTGAACTAGGCATTTTAAAAACTACGCTAATTAATATATTACAGTACAGACTATCGTTTGTAAGGTATTTAAAAATCGAATGAATTTAAATATGGGATTAAGAACGATGATATTACAATTTTAAAAATGAATATTTCTTATGAATATGCAATTCTGTTCAGTGTTGCAAACATTTACTGCATTAAAAAACGAATTTATAGTTTATTTTGAAATAATTGCGGCTGACAATTACGTTATGCAAATTACGAAGGATGGTCGATTTAAAGCAATTTGTACTTTGTGAAGTGTTTATCGATTTTATTAGTTATGGTGTCTTTATTCTGTTGCTGACCCGAGCCTTTCGAGTCTGCCCAGATGCCCTGAAAAGGTTTATCCGGGGCATAGCTTCTCTACCTTTTTTCTATCCTTAATAAAACTTTTCTATGACTACCCCCGATTTTATTATTACCCTCGAATTTATCCATTTCTAAAAATGTGTCATTTCTGTTTAGGTATTTCTAATGTCAATTTCTATAATTAAATATTTTATATATGGAAGTATATTAAACTGTGTAAACTTTCTATTATTTCCGTAACCACTAAATTAATATTCACCTACCCTCAATAAGATTTTGTGTACCAGAGGTTGATTATCTCTGCTCTGGGCGGTGACAATTGCCCTAAAATAAGGATGTTAAAAAGTATATATTTATGTTTCATTCATAGGGCAAAGTTAACGCTTTATCATGTAATTGTAGTTAAACGGGTCTCTTGAAAATTAATGTCTACTAAAACTTTATTTAAATAAATATAATCATTAAATAAAATGTCTTTTATTGAACATATCCTTTTATCGGATTCCGGATCCGCGAGCTAGTCCGAAGAAGCTATACAAGCCAGAACGGATAACAGCGTCCAACACCAAACGAATAAAATCTTATTAATATATTTTAATACTGATTACCTAAAATTATGGTAGTATAGTCATAAAAAGTAACGATATAATAGCAAGTGAGTTTGATGTCTTCATATCAGTGCATTTGCACCGGATAGATTTGACACCAATTTAAAAAAAATATCGAAAAAAGTATATTCGTGGAATTAAATGTTGATGCTCACTCAGGAAGCTAATTATTGTCGCGGACTCTTTATAAAACTATATTTGTAAAGAGCAACTGTTGAGTTTCTCGCCGGCTCTCACCAGAACTGCCTTCCGAACCGGATGTAGATTCCTGTAGGGACAACAAAAGTGCTTGTAACAACCTATTTGAATAAAGAATATTATGATTTTGATTTTTTTATTATGGTATAAGTCGAAGTGAAATAATTATTGCAGAATAAATACGTTGATGATTTTGTTGATAAGTAATTGACTCATATGTATACCTATCGTAAATAGTCCGACTTCGAGATAGAGTTTAGTCTCATCACCCACGGCTATTTCTTGTAGCTATACTTTGTTTACTAAACGCGCGACAGCATTGTTACTAACGCATTTTAGTCGCAATTGCAACACCCTATAATAGTGAGGCCATTCCGTTTTTGTCTCGACGTGGAGAGTTCTAAGACTACCGGATTGCGTTTGTATCGCGGGTACATAGTATAGCGGACACTTGTCAGCTTCGATACTTCATTGCCAAAAAAGTCGTGGGTGATAGACCTCATTCGACGTGCCCAACTCGTCTGGGCTGCCTTCAGGAGACTACTAAACACGTCGTTCAATATTCCTCAGTTAAAAGAAGAAAGTCTACAATCATATGTTCTGATACTACTGCTCTCATATGAGAAGCACACAATTGGTCAACGAGCTATAGACGGGGGTATACCGAGATTTCCTTACCAGATATAGTCGTATTGGATAAATGAAGCGACAGTGGGCAGATGTATTGCGCAGAACAGATAGCAGCTGCGGATTTAAGATCGAAGTGAAGACCACGGAGCGGCAGGCGCACTGTAAGTTTAATATTTTTAATGGAATCAGGAAGGAATTCAGGCGTTACCTTGCGGAAGTCCATCCTAAGTAAGAAAAGGACCATTATTAAGCCACTTCCGCACATGCAGTGGTAGTCGTGCAACAAATGTACCGCCCACCAGCCCGCTGATAAATGCGTATGCGGCAAACAATGCGAATCACACAACCGCCACCGCCAAATTACTTAACACGTGTTTCACCCCTCCACGGGGCATCTTCAGGAGTTATGTTACACCGATTAGTGCCTCTGTGTTTGGCAGTCGTTGCACGACTACCACTGCATGTGCGGAAGTGGCTAAATATTGTTCCTTTTCTTACTTGCACGTAAGTTGTGCTTAAGTTGCTTGGAAGGACTTTGATAACTTCATCAGAAGACACTGGACGTAGTCAGTTTCCGATAGCTCCTGTTAGAAAGAAGCCTGTACCCAGCAGGAGATGTCTTGCGGCTGATGATGACAAGATTCTTATTTCCATTTGGGCGTTCGCTTTACAGAGAGCCTACAAGGGCTTCCGTAAGTGAACCTTGACTGGGGTTTTCATATTTCGTTTTACATTCCATTTTAAATGTTTTTACCGTGTTATTGGTAGATTTCATTTATGGCACCCGTTTTTGGAAGCTTCTCGTACACCCTCAGTTTATTGTGGAATAGGGACTTTTATATTTTTAATAAATTTTTCAAGTCTTTCATTTTCACTCTATTTCACATAATCATTCATTCATTCATCTAACATATATCATATAATCTAACAGTCTCATTCTATCTTAATTTCCTTCTTTCAACTTCTCAATTGTCACAGAGTAGGTCTATCCGTAACTATATGTCACAGTTTATTCTTATTTTATTAGACCTTAAGTTACTTACTTGTATTACACATATATATTTATCATATTTCTTTATTACAATATTTCTATTAACATTTTTATTTTGATACTTTTATCGCGCTACTATGTTTAAATAATTTACGACCTTATTTTAAATTTCAATTTTGTTTTATTCCTTGCGATTATCTTCTCGATCATCCTCCGGCTGTAACTGAGGAAGGATGCTCTGCCTCCTTCGTCTTTTATAATGGAGGCGATGCTCGTCTCGTCGATCTTTCTTCCCTAACCAGCATTCGAAGTTCCTCCTAATGAAGGACATTCGGAGCGCATTCAGAGGAATTAGGTACAATTCCGACAGCAGGTTAAATAAAAATAAAAGTGAGGACACCATCACCTCTAGTTAGGCTAGTGTTTCTCGATTAATGCTAAAAAAATAGTAAAATCTTTAATGAATATAAACAAAAGTGACACATATAGTAGATAAAACAATGAGAAAAAAAATTGTAAAGAAATAAAACAATAACTATGTACGCTGTGATAAACGGTAAAATAATAAAAATATAAAATGTAAAATAGAATATAAGATAAAGTAACAATATGTGATAAACAAAACGTGTGATATTAAGGAACGAAGCGACAAACGAACGGTTGTTAGTAAGTAAAAGTGAGATAGAAATTGTAGAATGTGAGTAGAAGAAAGATAGATCACGTGAAGAATTACTGAAATTATTTAAAAATAAAAAACGTCCCTGTCCCATAAATAAGATAGGCGAACGAGAGGAAAAAAATTCAGGACAGCAGGAAATCAGGTGCACAATGGTCTGCTGAATTATCAGAAGTTGTAACATAATACTCCAGGTAGTATGGCAATCATACAAAGTACTGAAATACTGTAGATAATATACGATAGTACAAGAATAAGTAAATCGACCAAAACCAATTGTACGGTAATCTATTTTGCGTAAGTGTCAGCTGTCAATCACAAGACGTTACGAGAAGTTGCAGCATCCGCGCTGATGCTCCGACAGAAACATTAACCTTTTTACTATCATCTGTTACAAGACGATTGCGACACGTGTATAGAATTGTTAACAAGATATATATACAGGATGATCGGTTATAAATGTATAAACTTTAAAGGGATGTATAGATCATATGTCTGCATGCAAAAAACTATCGCTTTAACATATATACCTAATCACTCTGTATACAGTTATGCATGTGAAATATGTTATATTATTTTTTCTATTGAATACGGATAAATAGTAAACAATAAATAATTTTATTAAGTATTTATCGAAATTTTAAAAACGCTTTTTCTTATTACATTATAATTGCGATATGTAAAAGAAACAATTTAAATTTTGACCCGTACAATATATGACGAGGAAGCTTTTAGAAAAACAGTAGGATTATTAAGAGCAGTAACAATCGATAAGTGATAGATTAGGTATAAATCTTTGTGTTGTCCGATAGACAATTCTATAAAAGTTTAAGTCCGCCATTACACAACGTGTACGAAGAATTAATAAATAAATAAATAAAAGACATATGTAAAAATCGTCATCGTTTCAGCCGCAGAATGTCCATAGCTGGACATAAGCCTTGCCTGATATTTCCAAAAAGACCTATTTTAAGCTGCTGTCATTCAGAGTCTTCTAACGACCTTAATAAGATCAACAGTACTCCTAGTGGGCTGTTGTACTGCGTTTGCCGTTCCACAGTCTCCATTTCAAAACTTTAAAGCCCCAAGTGTCATCAGTTCTGCCCGGCACCAATCCCCTGGGTTGTCTGTTACATTCGGTAGTCTACAGATCTCCTCACTCCTGATACAATCGAGAGCAGACTCCTCCACGGTTCTTTGTGCGATTGTAAGTTTACCAATGAAGCTGTGTCCATCATGTTTCGTATCATATATTGGACTATCATCAACCTTCTGTCATCATTAACAGGATTTAATTGAATATACGGAATGTCGCTTGATGTCAGCAACAGAAGATCAGGTATTGTAGTGATCTTTGCGAGAGACATATTTTTCAGTGGATTTTCATCGTCTGATACGAATGTATGAATGAATCTGTGGCGTTCATTTGAACGCACCCAAATTAATTATTTATGAACGCATCTGTTTTTGGCATGCCCTTTCTTACACTCGGTACATCTCGCTCTCTCTGTCGCGCCGCGCTACCGAGCGGATGTATCGTTTCAACCGCTGTACAGCAAGAAAAAAATTATAACTCAGATTGAGATTTGTCGTTCTGTGATATAATATCATAAGTTTAACCATCCGCAAGTGTTTTTCTTTACATCAGATTATCTATTACGGGTCGAGGGGCCTGTACTGATGGCCACCCCTGAAATCCATTATATATGTCTCCTTATTTAGATATTGCATTATCTTACTTTTCATTAGTTCCTTTATTGTGGTAACATTCGAAGATACAATTCGCAAGAAATGTTTCCAGTTGCATCACATACATTATATTGCTAGAAAGGCGGTAACTTTTGCTGATGAGCTTTGTAACAGATTATATAATACTTTTTTATCTATTTACAAATACCTAAGACATGTGTCTATATAAATGAATGAAATTGTAGTGTCTGCTTGTAATATTAATATAACTGATTTTTACTACTTGCACATATATACATGTAGGTGTAATAAGTAATACTAAAAGTAAAATGATGGTTAAAGTTATAAGTGTGATATAAGTACTGTCAGATGCTAAAAGAAATGGTGCATTGCAATACCGACTAACTCCTCTGAGAGGTAGGTGCACTAATTTCGGCTGTACAGACTACTAGTCAATGAAGCAAGAAAGTGCCCTATGCTTTTGGGCCAGCCATATCAGTTCCTCTTAGCATCATCGTGGGCGATCAGGATATGACTATAGAACCATTTCACTACTTTTAGATGGTAACCAGTTTTAAAAAGAATATCGTAGAAAAATAAATTTTAATTAAAAGAAAGTAGATAATGTGATTTTATTAAAATGGAGGTTAAAAATGTGAATGTAAATATCAAAATATAATAATAAAAAATTCATAAAAATACGTATAATAAAAATGATTTAAACTGTGATAATATAATTGTGATAATCAGTAAAAACTTCATGAATGAGAAGAAAGGCGAAGAAGAAGATATATAATTGAGGTCTATTGTACACACACGATTTTGGCACTGTTATCAGCATTGTACGGATCACTGTAAAAGCTTGTAGCATTCACGCTCCATATCACTGGCCAACACGACCACAATATTTTCAAGTTAAATCGTTCTTACGCGTTCGAATTCCAATTTGAATTCGGATACTATCAGTGATGTCGTTGCTGTCGTTGTGTTAGGATCGTGCAAATTAGAGGCTGCAGAGAGAGAATGAGAAAGGATATCTAAACTCCCCATCCGCAATCCTGGAATTTGGAGTGTGTCACACCGCGCCTTTCTCCAACCTACTTTAGCATAGCTTTGGAGACATATTTGTGGTGTTTCGCCGCAAGTAATAGACCCCCGCCGTTGAAACTACGGTAGTATGTGAAAGCATTCCCGCATTTTTAACAAAAGGCGTTCAAGAAGACCGCAGGGTTTTACAAGGCAGGAGTTCGACATAACCCTTTTGTTGCCCCTGCAGCGAAGGGTTATCCAAAGCAGGATTTCCCCACGAGAGTAAATCCTCTTTGTTCATATTTGAATATACCATCTCTTGACTATTCTATCTTCCTCGCCGACGTGCTCGGGTGTTAAAACATTTCTTACCGCTAAACGTGTATATTTCTTCGAAGGAGTATCAGATATATAAGTTCTAAGTTCCTAAATCACCTCTGCTCGATATTCCCGTATAAGTTTTTTTTTATCTAAACGGCGGCAAAGCTTCACGTCGCCCGTGTCCTATTGAGGTGCGTCTATTTTCTGTTCATTTTTGAGTTTTCTATATACATGGTGTACTAAGATAACCTTTATCTTAGAAATATACACGAGGAGCACGTGATGAGGATTGTATCGTCTTCTTTTCACTCCTCTCCTAAAATTCGCCACAATGAGTGGTCTTGCGTTGCCCGCATTTAGCGATTGACTGTAACCTTGACTGTCGTTAGTCCACCTAGTGGGCTAGTCATGCTGGGTTTACCGGCTAGTGGTCGCCACTTAAGAAACTTTAGGCCCCAACGGCTGTCAGTTGCACGAGCAATGTGCTTCACCCGCTGCCACTACAGACGAGCAATTCTCAGTTTAGTTTAGCACAGAGTTCCCCAAACTTTTTTGTGTCGTAGACCCCTTGCCATGCTTTTCCGTGTTGGGTAGACCCCCTACTTACCTGATATTGATTTCCTGTAAATTTCTAACTGTGGTGAAGTTAGTTAGTTAACTGTAATTGTACAAAATAACACTGACTCACTATAATTTGTGTGATATACATATATATCTGTTTATATTTTTTAAAATATTTTGTCCCACATTCGTATTTATAGAGTGACGAATTGAAAAAATTAGTGCAAGGTAGCGAAGCTCTGAGACTGCGACTCTCAGGTTTTTACAAGTTCCTATAACTAACACAATTTTATAAACATTTCTAATATTTTTTTTGACGTAGACCCCTTGCAGGTTGTCATAGACCCCTAGGGGCTATATAGACCATTTTGGGAATCACTGGTTTAGCACATAAATATATTAACTTAGCGAAACTTGACCGTTGTCTTGACTTTATTTAGCACAAGCTGGTACGTTTTCCTTTACCGTACAAATAAGACGCAGTATAATTAATAAAAAGCCGTGAAACAGACCTCAGTCTAAACATGATGAGCTATTGTTATTATGATAACAATAAGAAAAGAACCAATATTTAGCCACTTCCGTGCCAAACACAGAGTCACTAATCGGTGTAACATAACTCCTGAAGATGCCCCGTGGAAGGGTGAAACACGTGTTGAGTAATTTAGCAGTGGCGGTTGTGTGATTCGCATTGTTTGCCGAATACGCGTTTATCAGCGGGCTGGCGGGCGGTGCATTTCATTGCACGACTACCACTGCATGTGCGGAAGTGGCTAAATATTGGTCCTTTTCTTACTTCGGATGGACTTCCGCGAGGTAACACCTGATTCCATTAAATATTATGATAACATTCGTAAAACTTTTGATGATCTAATTACTGATGCCTTCTCTTCGAGTTTATACATAACAGACAATTGATGAGATGTTTGTGTACAAACATATCGACTTACAGTTTCTTTAGATATTGATCTTTGTTTGGAAAACAAACTTGATTTTTTTCGTCCAAACTTATTGTTAAGTAATATGATATTTTGAGTTTAATGTCTATAATCAAATTACGTTATTGAATTTATTTGTTTTGGCTCATAATTGAGAACGTGAAAAAAAAACTTCATCTGTAAACCGTTACAGGAATCGCAAACCCTTGGTCATTCAAAATAGAAATCTGGAGTTTCTTTTATCACTTCTCCCTTTGTCAAAGCTTTTGAAATGATAGTAATTTTAGTCACTAAGCCAACTGAGTAGAAGTTTGGTTCATTCTGGCTTCCTTTCGTCGGAATACTAAGGTATTATCGAGTGATAGTCCAAGCCAAGGTTCTCTCATGGGACGCTACTTAAAAAAATTACATTAATAAATTTATGTAATTTTATTTTATTCACTGTGACATCAGTGTGCATTTGTGTACTATCAAAAATAACCATTATTCTTACAATCAAATGAATCGCGATAGTGGACAGTAAATATATATAAAGATGCTTTTACACGTGACTACTTTATTAAACGTGATAACAATTTATGAATCTGTTTTTCATTATAGTGTGATCGTGACAGATTATTTTTATCTTCATTGAAAAGCTACGGCCTGACGGGCCAGGGCTTCAGGATATCTCGAATCAGAAATAAAGAGATGAACGAAAGAAAGTCACCTATACAGTCTAAATTGAGAAGTTGAAGTTGCAGTGGACAGGCTACACAGCGCAGTACAAATCGCCTTTAAGGTCTCAAGATTTTGGAATGGAGACCACAGACCAACAAGAGCTTTTGTGACGCGACTATGTGAAGGTCATTGGAAGGTACTGGATTTGAGCGGCTTCCAACCGGTCCTATTCAAAGTCTATAGGTGGGCTTATATTCAGTTGACGTGCTACGAATCTAATGATGTTGATGAACTATACTTGACGACTGATGGCTGCGGAAGCCTTAAGGTTCTAGAGTGGAGACTTCGGACTGATAATCGCGGTATAGCAAAGGTTTCAGCAAGGTTGATATACTTTGTAAAGTTCATTGGAAGATTTTAAATGCAGGTCGCTTCCAACTGGACTATTGGAAATACATCAATGCCTCGCTTTGCATCGTTTCGTTTTGCCTTTTTTCGAAGTTGCGTCGCTGCTTAATTAGTACTAATTTTTACTGTGCGTCGTTAGATTTTCGAGGTTGCGTTGTTTTGGGTTCGAGTTTTTAATTTTTTTTGAAATCTTCTTTTTTTCCATAAGATAGCAACACTTTTGTTTCTAATCGCGCCATGCCATCAAAACTCGGGTATTCCCTTTCTAACTATAAATCAACGCAATTTGAACAGTTTATTCTCACTTTGTTTTGCTAATTTTAGAGTTCAGTTTCAATAACGTAGTGCCCTGTAATGTAGTTTGTTGTGTTTTTCTTTTAAAAGAGTATAATTAATCTATAATAATTTTTACGCGTTGTTTCTGGTTATAAAAAAGGTAAATATTTTTCCAATTTGTTTATTGGCGGAGTTATATTATTTTTGTTTTTTAAATGTTTACTTTGTTCAATTTTCTTTTTAAAAAGTAGTACTTTCGTAACTCTGGAACCTATCTTTGATCTTTACGTGGTTTGCTATAGAAAATCTTAATTCACTTTGCGGCGTTTCAATTTGCGTCGTGTTCTTTTGGAACGTAACCACGACGCAAAGTGAGGTATTGGTGTATATGAGGACTTATATCAAGCAGTGAACTTCGTGAGACTGAAATAATGAAATAACATGTATTTAATAATATTATTCCTGCTCGACGAATTAGGTACAATAAATGTAATGAGAGGTAATTATGTGATCAGTACGTACCAGCGACGGTCAAAGCGCTGGCCAGCTATTTGCGGTAATTGTGTTCATTGCCGTCTTAAGAGTTCCCAATTGAAACTCCGACGCAGCGACATGCCGTACAGGGCCGTAATTGGAGACAAACAATTAAAAAAATTCAACTACTCTCGCGTTATAATTACATTTTATATGACGAATATTTCTCACATTACTATCTTAATATAATTACAATGTATATACAATAACAAGTAATTTAAATTTTCACTTAACAATAGTTCTCGTTGGTAATGGAATGTGGACACATTACTTATCAAAATCACATGTATTCATAAAGTTATTGATCATATATTATTACGTGATATTTAATTCGATGTCATATTATTATCAAATGTTCACCAGGATATATAGTGATCACTTGTATGTTATGAGCAGACCGCGAAAGCCTAATATGATAGGTACAATCAAAGGTTTCCTTATATAAATAAGATCCTGCAACATAAAATACATGGTTACACTAGTTTTATTCCAATTATTTTTCACATTTAATATTATTTTACATTTATTCGAATTATTATCGACATGCCAGATGAAACCAATGTAATAGAAACTATAATTGAAATTAAATTTAAAATTCTCCACTCTTAAAATGGCGTCCCTCAACCTAAAATACATGATTACGTGAGTTCTGAAAATACCACCTAAAATGATCAAATATCTTTATTTATTTATCAATATTAAAATAATATATACATTTATTTTTATATTCTGTCACGTTTATTCGTATTATTATAGACATGCCCTATTAGCGAGCGTGTGGACAGTATAAACGGATTAAATAAATAAAAATGATGGTGGTATTTTAATTATGATTTTAATAAACTAGGTAACAGTAAAATAATACGTAATAATACGTTATGGATTGTCAGAACAAATGAACAAGCAAAAGTGAACAACAGAAACTGTCAATATAAAAAGTACAAAAGACAAAAAAAAATACAAAGAGGTTTTAAATGAAATTTAATTGTAACTAGAATTAATTTAACTATCCTGTAATAGCAATCTGTGACCACTTTCACTAATATTTTAACTCAACAATCATCACAGCAATTAAAATAATTAATTCTCATGCTTTATGATTACTTCAATTGTTTTTTTTTTAGTTTTTATCATATAAACTATTTAATATATTTCCTAAGTTCATAAAAAATGAGGTGTCTAATAATTCTAATTAATAATAATAAAATAAATAAATATATTGTGTTTATTTCCGGAAGTTACACATATTTGTGATACAATTATAATACATATTATTAAATTATTAGCAGAATTATAACTATAATTAAAATAAAAATTGGTCCAGTCAAAACTAAATACAAAATAATGCTGCTATTGAATAAATGAATAACATAAATAGTCTTAATTAATGTAATTTACAGTACTCAGCGATAAATATTGCACATCAAAAGAGACAATCGGATAATTTCGACTTCGTAGAGCATTATCTCTGTCCCACACTACCTATGTGAGATTTCGTCAGTCGTATTTCGTGCGACAGAGATAACGTTATACAAAGTCGAAATTAGCCGGTTGTCTCTTTCTAAAAGTCGATGTGCAATATTTATGGTACTGTAATGTATTAAAACCTATTCACATAATAGATAAATATTTTTAACTGTTGTAAAATTTTAGTCATTTTAATTTGCATTTTAATAATGCTCTGTATTAAATATGTAAGATACCAAATGCGTCCCTGGCCTGAGACTATTGACTACAATCAATGAACCTTTCTGGACATTAGGCAATACCTACTAACAGCGTTACACATTCCGACCACGACTTTACATCTATTACCGTATGTCGATAGATGAACACCATCAAGGATTTATTTATCTATTTGTCTATTACCGTGTATGTTAGTTTTTTAAATGATTCTATTGTGAAGGTTAAGGGTCGATAAAAAGATTTCTAAAGTGCTCCGCGTGGAATACCAAGAGTCCACAGGTGATTCGACATGAAAACTGGGTATATACACTTCATAGGCGATGGACTAGGAAAATTTATTCGCTATTTATAGTGCAGAATTAAAATGTTGACTGGTCTTCATGTATTCACAACAGATAATATTTTAAAAAAGATCAGCGTCTATTACTTGAAAACATATGCATATATTCAGTACATATCGAAACTTGTTAAGTGCAGCTGTCCGCGACGTATTGTCGAGTTTTGGATACATGGTAGAAATACAGCTGCAGGGGATTTACCGGAACAAGCTATTTGAAAGTGGTCTATGAGAAATAGATCTAGGAACTTCTAGTCTATATTCTCAGTCTCATGAAGCCCAGTTTTGTTTAGTTATTACCACATTTACATATATATATATATATACATACACATATTATTATGTAATATATATGTGACAGAGTAAGACTGGTCACCGTGGCGGTTCTTTAGGGTAGGACTATGCCTTGCAGTGGCCTTCTATCACCTGTCAGGATGATAATGACAATCTTCAATACTTTATAACGCTTCCAATATTTTTAGATAAACAGATTTCCTTATTGACGAACTTTTTTTTCTAAGAACACATTATTCAAATTTTATAATAAAATAAATTGTTATTCAAAAGATCGATTTTTATATTATCAGGATATACTGCTACTCATTGTCCGTTGATATTTTTTCTATAGTGGACTCTGACGGCAACCACGGAAGAAGAGCACTATATATATATATATATGCGCGAAGTATATATATATATATATAATGATATAGTTTGATATATTTTCAGCATAAAATTGAGAACGAGTCTCAGGGTTATTATATGTAATTTTTTGTTTTACATATATATATATATATATATATATATATATATATGTGTGTGTGTGTGTGTGTGTGTGTGTGTGTGTGCGTGTAAGCGCGCGTACGTGTGCGTGTGTGTGCGCGTGTGCGTGTGTGTGTGTGTGTTGGACTAAAGAATTGTAGTTAATAAAGTAACGTTATAATTGGTAAAAAGTCTAAGATGATTTCTGAACGATCCCTCTATGAAAAAGGTCGATGAATGCGGATATATAGCTCTCTCTCTCTCTCTCTCTCTCTCTCTCTCTCTCTCTCTCTCTCACGGCCACGCCTCCATTGTGTAAGACGTATTAAGATTATCTCTTGATTTAATCCTATCCTAAATTAAAACCTTTTATTTAGATCCACCCCCACATTTCTCGTCCGGGATACAATACTTCTTGTGATCTAAATAATTTTAATTTTTTTTCTCTTTTAAAATAAGCGAATAAAATTGCTATACATAGTAATTTGTTATTGCTGTAAAAGCATTAAAATGGTGAAAGTATAACGTATCTATAACTGTTGGCAAGAAAATTACGCCCTTTTACGTCTGTTTCCAATCTACATGTACAAAGTGATCACTATGAAATATGTCACATTAAATTATTTGTTTAATGGAACGCGACTGTTTTATAACATCTGGCAGTACAAAGTCCGAGTAACATGTAGTAAACAAGAAATAATTTTAATATGTAGTCATTAAAATTTTTATAACGCGATTTCTGACTATATTATTATTGTTATTTATTAATTATGAAACTAATGATTTTTATAATAATCCACACGTTAATAAATAATAACCAATCATCATGCATATATCAGAACATTTAAATAGATATTATGATACTCAATACATAAATGTGTTCATTTGTTTAGTTATCGTGAAATTATGTTCATAGATACATTATTAGTGTATTTCTTTTATAATAATATATTAAGTTAATTATTTTAAATTTGTTAATACAACTACACAGCGATCACAATTTTATGAATAATTAAATATTAAATATCTTTACGAACAGATCGCGCAGAAGTAATGTCATAATGTGAACGTGTTTAATTTTTGCAAATGGCGCCAAATGTCAAAAAAAGGTCTTTAGTATCAGGTGGCGCAAAAGTAATGTCAAAGTTATTTATTATTTCTGAAACCATTTTTACTACTGCTGTACCATATATTAAATCACAATAAATGAGCTATACATTCATATTTTTAAAGCTTTCACAAATACATAAACAATCACGACACAAACGTATGCTCCAAAATCAATATATACTTTATCTGTACGAATACGGCCTTGTAGCGAAAATAGTGGTCAATGGACTATTTAAAAAACGAACTAAAATCCATTAGTTATTTCAAGAACAAATTTGTTTTTGTTATTATTACACGCTTCGGTAAACGATGGCTAAAGAATTATCGTTTATTGAACCCCGTATTACGTACTTTATTGAGCTATGGTCACCAAGTTGGACATTCGACTTAGATATCCAAAATAATAATATATTGCGTGTTTTTAAAGTTTACATGTTATATAGACAATAGACAAAGATGTTTTTGGTGTTCCATATCTAAAACAATGACGTTTAGACAGTACAATAAAAACATTTTTTTTACATTTTTTATATACGAGACATTACAAAACACGCTACAAAAATTTTAGAAAATCTTAATGTAACAAAAATAAATCGCTGCCCAAAAATTGACATACCGATTATATGTAAAACGAAGTAAAAAGCGTGATAGAATATAATGGTTTTTTACTATGTTATACACAGTAATATTGGTTGTATATGTGAAAATTTTCTAAGAATACATCCACCGTTTGAATTCACATTTCGAACGTAACCGATGTATTTTGTATTTCGAATGACATTTTCTTGTCAACATCAGCTTTGACACATTAAAAAAATATATATACAGATTAAATGGTATCCGGTGTAAAAAACTTCTTTGCTATTAATTAATGCATATTCTATGTAAAAAATCAATAGTTTCACAAATAATAAATAATGTAATGATAATATTGTAAGAATTTTTTAAATTTCGTTTTCGAAATTCGAATTAACACATCAATATAAATTATCATTTATCTGTCCCTGTAGACTTGGTAATATCAGAAGCTATTGGCCTGACGTATTCGAAAAGTAAATATAAATAAACATATTTGAGATTGATCACTTTACACAGGGTGATTCAAAAATCCATGATTTTATTATTAATAATTAATAATGTTATAATAGTATAGTAAGAAATTGCATATTCATAATTAGAACACAATAATATTAATTATTATTTATCTGTTCCTGTAGGTTTGGAAATATCAAAAATTTTTGGCCTGTTACATTTTAAAATAAAACATAAATTAATATATTATATTTGAGAGCAATCACTCTACACAGGGTGATTGGAACTAGGTGCAAAAGTTTCAAAGGCGTCAATATGCTTACTTGCTTTAAATTAATATAAAGTACACCCTATCCAAAAATAAATGGTTTTCAATATATTAAATAATTGTTGTTTACGATCTGTTCCGGAAGACTGTACTGTCAGAAGTCATTTGTCTGTCAGTTTTATTGGATTCCAATAAAAAAGTAGTGTTACATATTTCAGAGTAATAACTTTATACAGGCTGATTCAAAAAAGATGTTAAAACTTTATTAAGCTATTTGCTGACGAATGTATACTAATATATAATATATCATAACCGCACACGCTAACACCCAGAAACACACAGGTAAATAAATTTTAAATAAACAAATTATTTTTTAACGAAATATCTTGTGTGTAGAATTTTGTTTTCTAATGGCCCCCGCTATATTTATGAGACAGAGAAGTTATTTTTTATTTTTTAATATTTTTATCATTTTCTTTTCTATTTTATTTCCAGTCATTCTTCACATGATCTGTCTTTCGTCTACTTACATTCTACAATTTCTATCTTTCTTTTTCTTACTAACTACCGTTCATTCATTCACTCACTTTCTTCGCCTCGTTCCTTAATATCACACGATTTTTTCATAATATTTTACTTTATCTTATATTCTATTCTATATTTAATAATTTGATTATTTTACCATTTATCACCGTTTACATAGTTATTTTTATATTTTTTTATAATTTTTCTCATTGTTTTAGCTACTCTATGTATGTGTACTTTAGTTTATATCCATTACATATTTTACTATTTATTGTATGTAGAATTTTAATTTCGTCCTGTCATTCGTGCTATGAGTCACATTGTCCTGCGTCTGAGTCCATTGAGTAACTAAAGACTATCTCCGGTTTAATATATCAAATCTGTCGCATTGTATAAATGGTTAGGAAATGCGACACTGCTTTTGTCAATTCAATTATAGCAGTGCTACTGAATTGTTCGAAGTATTTTGATTTATTTACATCACCGTATATCATTTAGGAGTTCACGACCCTTAGAATTGACGATGATGAAGTTAAAAAAATAGGAGTATATACTACTGTAATTAAAAAGTTAGGTGAAATTGTCATTTAAAACTTCCGAACATTAGAACGGCAGAAATTTCTTTTATTCCTAGGTTGGTATGACTGTCTATAAGATTTGTCGTTTCTTTGTCAAATGTTTCAATTTTGTCAAACGCATCAAGTCTATAATGCCAAAATCATTATTTTTTTTTTGGAACAAAATCATAAAAAACTGATCTCATAACGTTCCGAAACCACCGTATTCGCCTATGTTAGATCTGTGCAACTTCTGGATATTTAGTAAACTTAAAAGGACAATGCTAGGACGCAGTTTTGTCATGATTGAGGAGAAAAAAACGGAATAGAAAAGGTCTTGAAGACCATATTAGAAAAAGATTATTCAGACTGTTTCAATGACTTAAAAAAGCGTTGGCAAAAGTGCTTTTTATCGGATGGGGATTACTTTGAAGGGGATGAAATTGATTTGGAAGAATAAATAAAGAATTTACATCTAAAAACAAATTCACCTTAGTTTTTTTAACAAAATATTACTTTGAATGAAATTTACCAATAATACAATTTTTAATCTATAATATTTATTTAAAACAATTTCGTGAATTGGTGACACGATGTTAGTTTTTATCACTTACGTATAACAAAGTACAAAATAAACATGTTTGCTTATTGTAGAAGTACACAACACTGGCCACAATTGTACAAGCGTAAATGGAACTTGTTAATTTAAAATAAGAACAATGTATGTTAAATTTGTAATCGACTAGATTTGGGTATTAAATCTTCTTACAGTGATATAACAAAAAAATATTTATTTATATATGTTGTGTGTATATATGTGTATATATATATATATATATATATATATATATGTATAGATATACATGTATATATATTTATATTATGCGTAGTAACATTGGCGAATCTACAAAATCTACAAAACAGTGAATTATTCTGTGAACATAGATCTTCCTGTTGACTCTGGTGAAAAGAGAAGTTATATCAAAAGTATGGAATCTGTATATTAGGGGGCCCGGAAAGTAATGTCGCTTTCTTAAGGTATATTCACACGATCACATTTTTAACAAGTTTTTATTTCTTATCAAAAATATATTTACCGTCGTTATCAATAACCTTTTGCCAGCTAGTATATAAATTTTCAATCCCGGAGCGGTAAAAATAAATCTGTTTTTCTGTGTCGACAGAAACGACTTTACTTTCTGATCCCCCTAATGCATATGTCAATTACGACTTTAGTTATGTATGAAGCTATACATGTAAACATTTAATTTTGGAATCTATTTTTAACTGGGGTGGTCAAACTGCGGTTCGATTATTTTTTGGGTTTCAATTATTTCTCGAATTATTTAAATATTCAGAACAACATATGAAATCAGAACACCCATCACTGTTATCTTGACTTGAACTTATCAATATTTGAAATAATTTCTGAGAATTGCTGTCACCAATTTATATATCAAATTTTAAAGTATTACCATGTACAATATTTTTGAATTATTAATATTCAATTTCAAAAAATATTTTATGCTTTCATATTTGATTTTAATTAATATAATCGTTTTTAAATTATTTTTATATCTTTTAAAACAACTTTTAAATGCGTTCTCAATTGCAATTCGCAAAAAATTTATAAATTAAAATGATTCGAACTACAAAAGAGTTTGGCTATATATTGTCTGTATAAAAATATTTTATTTATTATTTTTAAACTGTACTTTTAGTATTCAATTTATGATCTACATGTGATATTTTATAAGTGTTCGTTATTTTAGTAAATATTTCTCTTATTTTTTTTAATATATCATGTTTGTTTATTTTTAGCAAGCAAAAGATGTTCAAAATACAAAGCAGTTTAATAACAAATGTGTGCAAATATATTCAGTATGAACTAATTCAAATTTAGAATATAAATACACGACATAAATATAAATCGGAGTATTTGATCCACTAGATTAATAAAGCTTCAGTCTAATTATATTTTATAATTTGAACAATCATCTCGCTTCAAAGATCTGCAAACAACAATTTAATTGCTCGAACTTCTGAAAGCTCAGCTTCAAGCTTCACGGTTGTTCAGTTATATAAAGCATAGTTAAAATTCTATTACGGAAAATTAACAGTTCAAGAGCTGTTCGCTTATTAAGTTCGTATGAGAAATATATTTTTGCGGGTCATGAGGTAAAAAAATGGGCGGTATTCCGTACAAGGGACGGGGGTAATGCCTGACTCGTAGTGTTGGACGACACGAACAAAAAAGTATCGATATATCGCATTATGTGTTATCAATATTTATTGCAAATAAAAAATAATAAGTCCGCGATTTTAATCCCACAACTCAAAACGCCAAGGATCACCAGTTCTTGAGTGCTGTGTAATCTGCCTATTGTCACATTAAGTTCTCAATCCTCTGGTCTATATCCGGTACTTCCATTCGTCTACGGGTGTTCTAAATCCTAACTCGATTTAAAAAGAAAACATGACATGTAAAATAGGTTAATTTTAAAATTGGAACTCCAAAGGTCGTGTTTGCATCTATATAAGTCCTGATCTTTCAGTCTTCACTCAATATTAAAATTTCTTCGTATATTTTCCGAGATAGACGAGATCACTAGAAGCGATGTACAATAAATAAAATATTCAAATGCGCTGAGTCTTGAATACAGATGTCCTGTTCTTTATCGATAGTTGGGTATTTCATTTATTTATTAAGAATACAATTCCTACTATTGATACAAGAAGCATAAATTTAATTCGTCTAATCAAAAAGATTGAAGTAAAGACAGCAAGTGTTTACATGTATAAGATACGTAAATTACTTGCATTCCATGGATTAAT
Source organism: Battus philenor (assembly GCF_028537555.1). Classification (NCBI taxonomy): domain Eukaryota; kingdom Metazoa; phylum Arthropoda; class Insecta; order Lepidoptera; family Papilionidae; genus Battus; species Battus philenor. The sequence continues at coordinate 13,160,042 of NW_027181676.1, read as the reverse complement.
CGTGCGAGTGCCAAGTCTTTTCGCGTTGTAGGGGGAAGAGCCAGGTACGTTGTTCGTGGCTAACCTTGTTTATCAGGTTTAAGAGTGCCTCCTTGAAAAAACAATAACAATCAATTCTATTTCAATCTATAGCGAGTCTATAAAATATTAGTAAGTTGGTAACAATTTTTACTTAAAAGGTATGTTAGTAATGGGTTAGTTTTTATATAATTTAGTACTGCAATTCATTCGCGGTCACCTTCATCGATCAGAATTCTCTCTTTACCGGTACAAATTTAAATCATCGTACCAAAATTGATGTCGTACATTTGTAAATATTTATCAAAAAACCAATGTTATTCAACAATATAAAAGCATAATTTAATGTATACCGTTTATTACAGTAGCCAGTTTTAAAAGTTCAAAGTTTAAATAGAAAATTTTCGACTTCACCTAATCAGACAGCCTTTCAGAAGTTGACCTGCTGTTTATCATAGCCTAGGTTACCAACCTATTAGTCAAGGCCTTTTTAAAAACATCGTCACGACGACCGGTCTGGCGCCGCCCGCAAAAATGCGACTCCCGCGACCTTGACTAGGTGGTCGGTCTACATAGTGGGGGACCGAACCAAACCGCTTTTACCGGCTCATGGTTGTCACTCAAGAACCTTTCAACCTCAACGACCATCCGTTACACGAGCGACGTGCTCCGCCCACTGCCAATTCAGACGAGCAATTCTTCGAGCTACGTGCCCGACGTACATCTTGGTTCTTCTATGAATCTCCTCATTTCTGATCCGATCTCGCAACGAAATTCGCAACATAGCCTCTCCATTGTTTTCTGGGTGAACTTGAACCATATCATGAAATCCAATACATACTCCTACACGTGTGATGTCATTCGCATTCGTCATATGTAATGTCATATTCCTAAATGCAGCTTTCTCATCAAGGTTTTCTTCCTTATCTGTCATTGCCGACACGATAAATACTACAACATTAATTTACCGATATTGACAAGTACGTCGATAAATTAATTTCTTTGTCGAATTTATTTATTTCCAATTCGAACCATAGCAAAATTCATAAAACACTTTCAAGATTAAAATATTAATTTAATAATAATAATATATAGCCGTTGATATAAATATTAAAGATTAAATAATGACATTGAAATGATGTTACGTTAGAGTTATCGGTTAAGGTTGCCAGTGAAAAGTAAATAGACTTAGCGTGCTGGCCTGACACAGTTTCGGTACAAAAGGGTGACACCGGGCGTCGATACCAGGCGCATCCCTATAGCCGGGCCACGCTCGCCCGCCGCCCGCTGAACGGCAGTGCCTTACGCGGCGTGGTTGTGAACGGTTGTTTGTTGATGTTGTGACAGTGTGTTAATAGTGACGAGTGCACGCAGCTATGGGTTGCGCCCGAGGGCTTTGCACTGCCGAAAAGATATTCATATTCATCAATATCGCCTTTGCAGTAAGTACCCGATTTACTTGCATCTTTAATTCATCTTCACCGTCAAATTGTGTCAATAATCATTCGCTTTGTTAAAGCTTTTTACAGTTTAGTATTTAATCTTCAAATAGGATGTACAGATTATACAATACAATAACTGCAATTCAAAATACCGCATCATATAATATATATTAAACGAATATTTTTTTGAATTGGCGTTTAAAAAAGTCGTTACAAAACACAAACAAAAGTGTGCGTTTGTTCAAAATTCTTTAAAACCAAACCATACTATTCCCGGGCTACCTGGCCGAGGTGTGTAAACATCGGGACATGATTTCATTTACGATTCGCTTTACCCAACACTGGGCTATGCGTTCCTATTGGTCCAAACAAATGCCTTCGGTTATTATTCATAAATTCTTGGGCCTAAGAACTTGATTGAAATCGTAGTATCCATATCGATTTAATCGCAACGGGACAGCTGTGATATTTTTGAGTTTAAACTATAGTTTTGTATTTATTTGTTATTTAAACAATATATTATTAAATGAACTATAATTTTAGTATCTCCTTTATATCTGACCATCGCGAAAAGGTCTAATTTCAACTAAGCTTGTTGACAATATTTACTTTAGATCGATAAACTTGTTTTGATACTCAGATCTATTTTATTTCATATATTGTGAGTTTTCAAGATAATTTGTATTAAATCGAATAATTTGTAATACAATAGTTGTATTATTTAATTTAGATTACGATAAATAAAAATGGTAATACAATTTTGATTTATTTATTATCCCGAGATGATGATCGGATTGATATTTGAGTAAATTAATTTTATGGATAATAGAAAGCAAGAAAATAGAAGCGGCTACAAGGAGTTTTTAATAGATAAATAAATAAAAATAATTGCTAGAGGACTAGTAAGTATAACCGTTTGAATTTCGGGATTTTTTCTTACAAAAGTCATATTTCTTGCCCAAGAAGTATATTATCTTTGGGTTGTAGAAGACAAGACGTAGAGGGCTTCAAGCCTTTTTTAGGGTTGATGCCCTCTTAAGTCCTGAGTCAAATGCTACTCAGTAAACCAATCCGAGTGGAAAGCCATTTTAGATCTCCGCCATCACTATATGTCGCCTACAAGTCATGACCTATGGTGATAAGACTCGGCTCGAGCTTCTGTTTACAGTTTTATCAGACTGGATTAGTATGTATATAATGGAAAAGGCCTATCCGGTAATGAGATATTAAAAAACGGTAAATAAAATTATGTTTTATTTACCAATAAATTAATATATATATATTTGTAATTAATATTTAAATATAGAACAAATATTATGGTTTATAAGCTTGTATTCTAAATATGGTTTTAAAATGTGATTAGGTTAAAAGTTAGCATGTCCGCTTTATTTGTGGTCAGCTTAGTCGAGTTATCTCGAGGGTCATTGCTATCGCAATTGTCCGTCTGAGTAATAAACGCGAAGACGTCACTGTAGCTGATGTGCTACTGTTATTGGTGCATTCTGATACGTTATTATTTTGTGCAAGATTTTATTTAACATTAAGCATTGTCAATTTTTTTTAATCTTGTGATGTGGGTAGTAAAAATATTTCTAGATATATATCTAAATGAATTTATAGGGGTGTATATATAGCACATTATCTTCGTCAATTATTGTATTGTAAAAATGTAGAAGGTTTAAGTTCACTCAGAGTGCAATGGAGAGGGCTATATCTGGAGTTTCGTTGAAAGGTCGAATGAAAAGATCCATAGAAGAATCAAGATCTATGTCGGTCACGAAGCTCGAAGAATTGCTTGTCTGAGATGGCGGTGTGCAGTGTGCGGGACACATCGGTTGTGCAACCGATGACCATTGGGGCTGAACGGTTCGAGTGGCGACCATGAGTGGCGTGGGTATGCTTCCACACTAGGTGGGCCGACGACATAGAAAAGATCGCTAGAAGTCGTTGGATGTGGGAGCTTTTAAAGGAGACCTATGCCTCCTCGGTTGAAAAGAAGAATGTATGGTACACCCTAACCAAAAATCAATTGATACAGATAAATACATATTTGAAACAAATTGCTGCCTGTCCCTACAGACTTTGTACACTCTGTGTTTGGCAGTAATCACACAACAATAACTCCTGAAGATGCCCCTTGGAGGGGTGAATCACGTGTTGAGTGATTTAACGGCGGTTGTGTAATTCGCATTGTTTGCATGCGCATTTATCAGCGGGCTGGCGGGCGGTGCACTTTGTTGCACGACTACCACTGCATGTGCGGGAAGTGGTTAAATATTGGTCCTTTTCTTACTTAGGATGGACTTCCGCAAAATAACGCCTGATTCCATTAAATAGTAAAGACTGTACTGCCAAAAACCTAAATTAACGTAACATGTTTGACAGTAAATGTACAGCGGTACAGCGGTTACGGTAGCATTGTACCACCGTTTTGTTATAGATAGTATGAATCATGATAAAATCAGATGAATGGTTGTATTTTTCCCATCATGGTAATTTTTTCTTAGAAAATAATTATTAATGTTTACTGTAGTTTTTCGTGATGTTGCCTTGGTTTTTTGTTAAAGCGTTTAAGACTGACGAAAAAACGGTTTTTATCTCAATCTTTAGATATAAGTTTTTTTTAAATCTTAAATTAGATATGAGGTATTGTTGATATTGTCTCGACTGTGAGTTGGGGATTGGGAAACGCAGACTCGAAAAAAATACGCCTTTTGATGTTCTACATTTCTGGCATCGAACTGGCAGCGACTCTACCCACAACAGCTCTTTCTCTATTGTTCTCACTATGAGTCTTGTTCTTCACTTCTCTTCAGGATGTAGACTGACCTAGAACGCCCCCAGCATCGGCTTTTATAGTCGTCAATGAGCATTCTAGAATGCAATAATTTTGATATTTGAAAGTTTGAATTTAATAGCATTTTCAATTTCCTTGCAAGCCAGGTGTAGTATAAAACCTCTGCAGTTTACAAAACTATAATTTTAATACTCGTTCTAAAGGATTTTAATTATACCAACTTCTTAAACCATTTCTAAACGTTTTGTGGGTGATAGCTATGTTGATTTTTTCTTGCCTTTGTGGCAATATGTTAGTGTTTTAATGTAAAAATCTTCTATCTAGGATAATTCCAGAAACTTCCAACTAATCGCGTTACCATGGTTCTTGTGTCAACGTTTAATATTTCACGACCTCGCACCATGGGTAGGGTTTCAAAATATTTGCACATTACTCAAGGCATTCGCAGTAGGGTATTCGTATTATCGCACGTTTGGTTTCGTGGAACTCAATGATCGGCCGTTTCAAACGAACTATTTGTTTGTTTTTGTTTGAATTCGACGTATAGCTAAACGAGTATTAATTTATTGTTATATGTTATAGTAGTTGGATATCCGGAATCCGTAACGATAGAATTTTGATTTCGCGTTTTAAGCTGTATTTGAATAATTGCATGCCATATGACAATTGTAGCGAATTTGCAAGTCTAAGTGCCAGTTGGCAGGCTAGAACTAAAGGCCGCTATGGGACCTGAAGGTTCTAGAGGAGAGACCATGGGTCGGCAAGCGCAGCATAAGACTGGACCTCCTGAAACGACAAACAACCTTTACATTTAAGTCTGCGGAAGATACTGGAGGCAGGCCGATTCCTACAGGTCTTATTGTTAATCTATGGGACAGAATATCTAGTGGTTGTCTTACAGCTGAAATTATGGTATATCGAAGAAGAGTATAAATTAATATCATATCAAGGTCTTTAACAAAAGAAAGAGACAGCCTAAACCTATTATCCACGGTCAGTAGTCAAAGTCGAAATTTGACCGCTTTGTACTTTAATGCGATTATTAAATAGGTCAATGAAATTTAACAGGAATATCATATGAAAAGCAATTTAGTATTTTTAAAATGTGGACATCTTTTATTTTAATTATTTACAAAAATAATGTACAGGAATTTTTTTTAAAGATATATTCCAGTCCGTAGTCATCCAGTGCAAGGAATAAGTTTCTCCCAAACATATTGGCAACTCGGCTGACAGGTTGCCGATGGCAGTGTGGTATTATGGTACGCAGAGAACCCTGCTGCCGATCCTCTAGAAACTTGTTTATGAGCTGTGACAATTCTATATAATTAATGCACAAAATGAGAATTAAATAAGACTATTACTCTGCTCACAATGTAACACGTGAATATTTCCAGTCTTGTCAACAATATATATGATAAACTTGTGTTAGGCGCACCGAAGACACTATGCAGACAGCTTCGATCCAGTTCCACTGAATAACATGGTGAAAGCCTATCTCCTTGGATATCATACTGTTGAAATGATGATGTATTTGTATACCTCCACTTTAGCCTTTCTAAAATCCCTACGCTCCCCTATGTAACTGTAAATATTTTAATAATCCAATTGCACCCCTGTGGGGCGTGGGCCTCAAGTTGGGAAACACGGGTATGGATAGTTCATATTGACTTATTAGAGAACCTCTTTGCTTCTATGAATACAGCTAGATACAATTGTAAATGTCTATATGCTGCGCAATTCTTTTTATTTCTATAGTTTTCTCAAGATGGATCAAAGAAGTGGCGTCATAGGAAGGGTCAGTTCAAGGTCACTCAGAGAACAATGTAGAGGTCTATGCTCGGAGTTTCAGTGTGAGATTGATTCAGAAATTATCAGATCAGAAGAATAAAGATCACCGGCGTAGCTCGAAGATTTGTTTGCCGGAAGTGGCAGTAGGCAAGGCACATCGCTCGTGCAATCGATTGCTGTTGGGACCAAAATGATCTCAAGTGGCATCACGAGCCAGTGGACGCGGCGGTGGTAGGCCCCTTACTAGCTGGACCGACGACATAGTTAAGATATATAATATTATTTGGAATTTTACAAAGTGTTTTCGAACCGTGTAGATTTATTTACACACAATAAGCGACTGGTCTTACCTCAGCGTATTGCATGATGAGAAATAAAAACTTTGGGTCGCACTGGATTGCATTATGTCCACATGATAAGGATTCTTGAATAGATCGTATAAAAAGAGAGTGATAAATAAAGAATTATTGAACAATAAACTCCCTGATCCCAAAAAGTTAAGGGTACGAGAGGCCCCCAATAGCGGGGGCCAAAAAAAAAGTATAGGTCGTATGAGTTCGTGAATAGATCCATTAGATATTTATATTTGTGCAGATCAATTGTAAACTGATACATGGATGAATACAGTATATGATTAGTACGGTTTTATGTTTTGGTGTGTAAGAGCAGACATGCGTCCGAAAAGGGTTAATAAACCAAGGTCACCCAGAGAACAATAGAGAGAGACATACTTGGAGATCGAGTCAGAAATGCTGAGATTTCAAGAAGAACTAGTAGCTCGAAGCTGGCTGAAAATCGCGGAAAGTCGCTAGACGAGGGCAACGCAAGAGGAGTCATCGTGACAATCTTTAAGTTAGACCTATGCCTTACATTGAACGCATATCTGGTGAATAACTCTCCACAACGCACAGAGACTTTTCAGTTGAGGAAACGGGACACTTAATACACTCTCTTTTAGAATTCATCGATATCGTCATCAACATCATCTCTAAGATGTCCACTGTTGGACATAGACTTCGCTCAATGGTTCCCAATAGCGCCGAGAAGCGGTCTACATTCAACGACTTCCGGTAACCTTAACAAGGTCGTCTATAAACCATATAATCACTAAAATTTGAGTGTATAAATACTTTTTGTGCATGTTTCACGTTCCAACATTTATAGCTTGTCAGTCGTGTTATTCTATGAGTCAGTATCTCATAAAACGTTAATAAACATAAAAATACCATTCATCGCTTGTAAATAACTTTTAAAGTGCTGATTATTAGAATGTCGTTGTTTTTAAGCTAGGATTTTAATGAGTCTAGTTTTATCCAAGGCCAATACTAGAATAATACGTCCATAGATGAAATATATATTTTATTCACACGTAATAGACTAGGAGAGAATTATGGTGTGTTTTGCTAAGATCGGGTCAGAATTGAGATCCTCAGAACAAAGGTCACAGACATTGGTTTAAGTCAGGGCTTCTTAAACTATGGGTCGCGACCATAAATGGGGTCGCGTGGCAAAATTCTGGGGTCGAGGGATTTCAATGTCAAATATTTAAATATACCATTTCATAACACTATTTCACTAGAATTAGCGAAATACAGTGGACTTACAGCGTGTAGACACGCGCATTTGTTGAAGATTTAAAAGTAATATAAATACAATTTTATCATTTTTTGTGCAATTTTAAATTTTAGATTTTTGTAAGTTTCAAAACGAATTCTAAAACCATATATTTTCATATGTATATGTATATTAGTAGTACTAGTAAATAAATCGTCAAAAAAAATTATATATTTGTATGGGGTCGTCAAGAAACTCGTAATCATAAATGGGGTCGTGAATGACAAAAGTTTAAGAAGCCCTGGTCTAAGTAATTGTTTGTGTGAAGTGGCAGGGTCGAAAGTAGATAAGTAAGTATCGAATAAACAGCACTGTGCAGCATTTCGGGCCCAACGGCCATCGATTGCACGAGAAATTGTTCCAGCTGTCAGTGACCCTGGTTCTTGTGCAGATCATATTTCTGAGCATAGCCGTCTCAAATGCTCTATTCGACAACCAACCCTCAAATAATTTAAAATGTATGTTAAATGTAACTGTTATTAATGATTTTAGATTAAGTTATTTAATAAAAATAGATGGTACGATGTTTGATGTAAACACACGTACAAAGAAGTTAAATTATAGTTTATGATATATCTATTGTTAAACATTGATAATTTTATTTTATTAATAAATAAATAAAACAAAAATGTCTTCCGTGCTGGTGGTAGACTGAACTCGAGGTAAATAAGATATAATTCATTGTACATTAAATTTTATATATTTGGGTGACGTGATATTGAAAATTGTCTTTTTTTTTGTTAATAAATAAATAAAACAAAAATGTCTTCCGAGCTGGTGGTAGACTGAACTCAAAGTGAATAAGAGATATAATACATTGTACATTAAATTTTATATATTTGGGTGACGTGAAAACTGTCAATTTTTTTTATTAATAAATAAATAAAACAAAGATGTCTTCCGAGCTGGTGGTAGACTGAACTCGAGGTAAATAACAGATAATATTCATTGTACATTGAATTTTATATATTTGGGTGATGCGATATTGAAAATTGTCTTTTTTTTGTTAATTAATAAATAAAACAAAGATGTCTTCCAAACTGGTGGTAGACTAAACTCGAGGTGAATAAGAAATACAATACATTGTAGTTTGAATTTGATATATTTGGGTGACGTGATATTGAAAACTGTCAATTTTTTTAACAAATGCATCATGCAAGTGTGAATTTAAAATGACGAAACATCTATACGATTTCTGAATCATCGACCTTCGTTGAGTTTGCTGAAAACGTGCGTTTCGTAAACGCTTGTTCAGTTAAATTGTGGCCTTCGCACACATTGCAAGATTCGAGGCATTAGCTGTGGACGAGGACGGGCGTCGCCGCGCGCTTTGCTTAGTCTAGAGCAGAGGTCGGCAACATTTTAATGTAAAGAATGAAATACTAAATTTAAAGTTCATGGCGGGTGCCAACTATTTTTTGACCTAATAAATATATCAAAATAATATTCATATTTATAAAACATGTTCGTTTATTAATTTAATAATTTATAAATTTAATTACAGAACAAGGTTATTATTTTTAAATAAATACAGAAGAATGTGTTGCGAGTATATTAAAGATGGTGGCAATACCAATGGCATATCTAATATATAAAATTCTCGTGTCACGGTGTTCGAACTTGAACTCCTCTGAAACGGCTTGACTGATTTTTACCAAATTTAATATGCGTATTCAGTAGGTCTGAGAATCGGCTAATATCTATTTTCTATACCCCTAAGTGATAAAGGTTGTTCACACTTAAAAAGTATTTTAATTTTTTTAACGAAATTTTTTGTTTTTATTTTTTTATGATACAGCATACAAGAATACATACAACCATAAATTTTCACCCCTCTACGATCAACCCTTATTTTTTATTAAAATATCAGTTTGCGGGATCAGCTAGTTTTTATATAAAGTTATTTTAATGGGATTTGAGTTGCCATATCATCTGAAATTTTTTCATAATCGATCATATACGACGTTTGAATTTCTTGTCTAAATTAACAATAGTTTAAGGGCGAACTAAAGTTTATTGAAGGGCCCCGTGTTGCCGATCTCTGGTCTAGCGGATCTCACAGGAGTGTTATTTATAAATCTGATCATGGCTAAACATTTGTTAAGATCAAAGGCTCTTGAAGTGGTTCAGGTGGACACAAAGGAGACCACTTGAGAGATAGGAAGTGGAAATTCACAATTCGTAAGCAAAAATTTATGTTTTCTAGTTGTTTGGTCGGTCTGTGAGAAAAAAGATCTGGGAACCTCTGGTAAAGGTTGAGAAATTGACTCGGCCGATAGTTTGACTTTACAAACTCTGTATGCGGGTATTTTGTACCGTAATGTACGTAGGTATATTTAAATTAAATGTAGAGGGTCATTATAAATATGTAGTAAAAACTTTAAAGGAATCTAAATATATATATCTCTTTTGACAGCAAATTTTACACCTATTTCCTGTAAATATAATATAAAGTGATTACTCTAAACATGTTACATTAATTTATTTTTCTATTGGAATGCGAAAGGTCAATGGACTCTGGCAGTACAATGTCTGCGAGGACAATTATTAATTTTAATATAATATTTCAAATTTTGCTACTTTTCTTTACTATTATTACGTTAGTCATACATTAGTTGAAAGTAATTATAACTATACATTCACCTCTGTAAAACTTTTGTTTTCAATCAACTAACACCCATTTTCTATCATTCTCTAAAAATCACGATATATATATATATATATATATATATATATATACTACGTGTATATGTATACTAGGTTTTGTTGATTTTAATTGCCTTACTTATATTTTTACAATACTCCAAGATTTGGTGTCCTTGTCCTTGTGAAGAACTCTTGCATCTTTGCAATGTTTCTTTTCTCTATTCTCTCCTGCAAACAAAACTGGCATTATATACGCACAGTGCCAAATACGTGACAGCCATGTGCACTGGTCTACCGCAGGGTCACAGGTGCAGGAGAGACTTCCTTGAGTTTAATGCAGATACTCGAGGAATCCCCCGTCTCCTGTGGCCATCTTGACAAGAATTATGTCAGGTCGCACAATTAAACTCACTACACTGACAGTTAGTAGATAGCCCAGTTAGTTGTACGGACTCAATTCCGAAGCAGCAAAAGTTCTCTGGGCAAGAAGTATCTATATCAGTGATTCTCAAACTTGTCTATATCGACCCCTAGGGGTCTATGACAACCTGCAAGGGGTCTACGTCAGCGAAAAAAAATTTGGGGGTCCATGAAATGAAAATGGGGGTCCACGATAGTGGATCTCAACACATACACTAATAGTACCTATTTACTTACATCATACTATCTTATAATATCATAACATTTACATTATTTATAATAGTAACTATGAAGTAAAAAAATATTGCTTATTTTATTTATAGTAGCTTATTTATTTTATTTATAGTTCATTTTATGTTTATTTAATGTTACGTATATTTTACATAACAGATACAAAATTTTATTTTGATGTGTTTTTACTTTAAGTTTTTAACGCTAAACTTCACTACAGTTAGAAATTTACAGGAAATCAATAACAGGTAAGTAGGGGGTCTATCCAACACGGAAAAACATGGCAAGGGGTTTACGACACAAAAAAGTTTGGGGAACTCTGATCTATATCAATAGAAACAATAAATTTACCTATCTAAACATTTTACACCTATATTTAATCACCATGTTTATTTATATGTTCATTATTTCTGACAAAATGGTGCTATCTTTTTATTATAAGTTAAATTTAAGTATAAATAGACTTCACATAAAGTCAACAAACTCTCAAGCTGTCTAAAAAGTTTTATAAGGCTTTACGTTGAAGAGGTTTTTGAAGATGCCTTGAACAAAAGCACTCTTAAAATACAAAACGGGCGTTGGCTGCTTCGTCGCTTTGTATTTGCGAACATTTAAAATCATAAATCTATATCAGATTCTATTGTTAAATTATTTCAATTATCACCTTTTATTATAACTTACTTTTTAATTACTTGTAATAATATATACATGTATTATTTGTAATTTATTTTTGTTATTAGAAAGTGATAAGAACTAGGTGTTCATTGAAATTCGGAATCTGCGCGCAGTCTTCCGATCGCCGGACAGTGGGCCACAAGGTGGACCACGGTCTGGCCCACGCCCGGTTCACAGAAGCACGAGGGATCCTCCTTGAGCTTGAACCTGTGGAGGAACTCAGAGAACCCCTCGTGCCCCGTGAAGAGCTGGGCCAAGACCGCGTCCACCTCGACACTTATTACGACACAGAATATATTAATAAAAAATTAAAAGTTCCTGTCCCACACAAGATAGGGGAACGAGAGGTCCCGAATAACGGGGGCCATTTAAAAAAAAAGAGCAGTGGTAGCTCAGCTGTAGAGGATTAAGACACAGAATATATTAATAAAAAATTAAAAGTTCCTGTCCCACACAAAATAGGGGAACAAGAGGTCCCGAATAACGGGAGCCATTTAAAAAAAAAAGAGCAGTGGTAGCTCAGCTGTAGAGGATTAAGACACAGAATATATTAATAAAAAATTAAAAGTTCCTGTCCCACACAAAATAGGGGAACAAGAGGTCCCGAATAACGGGAGCCATTTAAAAAAAAAGAGCAGTGGTAGCTCAGCGGTAGAGGATTAAGACATGTGATTGCAGGTTCGATAAAATATAAAGAATTATCTCTGCTCACTAACAAGTTTCCAGAGGATGGACAGCATCGTGCGTACCATAATACCACAATGCGATCACCAACTCGCGTGCCAAGTGTGGCGATTATGGTATATCCCCCTATAGATATATTTGGCTGAGGCATATGCATTGCAGCGGGTGACTATAGGTTGAAATGACGACGGCATCTTTTCTTAAAGTCAATGAATTCAGATATAATAAATAACGTAATAAATAGATAATTTACTTAGAAAAAGTGTTTTTTTTTTAATTCTGATTAATATATATTAATATTAATTATTATTTATTATCTGTTCCTGTATATTTTGCACTGCCAGAAGTCATTGCCCTGTTACATACCAATAGAAAAAAATAATAATTAATGCAATATATTTCATTTATCACTTTATACAGAATGATTGGAAATTGCTATAAAGTTTTTGACTACCAAATGAGCTTTTGAGTGTAATTTTTTTTAAACACGTGCTTCGGGAGTGATTTGTTTTTAATTAATAAAATATAAACATTCAATTCAAAATTTCGAATGTTTTTTACCGCCAAAATTGCTTAATTTCATAATTCGGTATTATTCAACAATAGAATCATGGAACGCATATCTCTGTCCCTTTAATTTATACAAGTGCGATTGAAATAGCGCCATATTAACTCTGTCATGTGAATATATTATTGCAATAGATTCAAACATCGACTCCAAAGCTCACGTTGCTCCGTGTCTTACGTCCGGCCTACAATTCTGTTAACCTCGAAATGCCTTCATCGAATGCGCATTTAAATCACTTAGTATATCCGTAAGTTACTTTACAAAACAGCGATTTACCGTCTTTGTACATATGTACAACTTTTAATTATTGAATAGAAAATTCTCGAAAAAATTTCATATGCACACAGCGTATACTTAAAAGATCACAGTTTACTATATGATTATATTCACGCCAGTGTTATCATAAAGCGCGGCGAGATAAGAGCTGATGAAAAAAAGGTCATAAGCGCCACGCATCTTGCTACACGCATACCTATAGCACGGTACAGCAGTTTCGGTAGCATTAAGGTCAAAAATTATTATAGTAAAATTATTATTATAGTTGAAAATAATTATTATAGTCAAAATGTCGAAATCCGTTCAAAATGAAGAAAGCTATATATATCAGATATTATTTTAAAAATAACGAAATGCAAGTATCGTTTGTATTCGCGTTAATACAAGTCACCCATAGTTGTCACTAAGCCACGCCCCTTGACCAATTAGATGATAGTAAAACATAAAGACGTGTTCACAATAATCAGTTGAAATAAACATTTTAGATGGCACGGACGTGTATTTTGTTATGCGTTATCTGGTCTCTACTTTATTTAAAATATAGTTACAATCGACAAATGCCTTGTGATAATTTTTAATTATTAAAAATATTCCATATTATAAAACCGATAAAACAAAACTAAAGATTTTTAAGTATATTTATAAATTGTTATCTTTTCAATTTTAGAACAGTCTTTTATTTATTATATACAAATATAGCTTGTATACATAAATAACATATTTATAGTTACATTTTAAATAATCTATATTCATAATTTGCTAGCATAAATAAAACTAAAATGTAATTGAATTTACGTGTAATGGGTAAATTCTACTTAAAATAAATATTTGTGATTTCCAAATGAGTTCTAATCTCAGACAAGCCTACATTTAAATAGCACATGAGTAATTAAACCATTTTATTAGTTTTTATTATCTGTTGTATTCTATAATCTTTAGATGCATTGCTAGATTTAAAAAATCGTTTTTTAAATAAAGAATTTTTAGTTTAAATTCAATATACAGGCGATTCGATACCCGGCGATCATTGCACATAAACATTTGGAAAGAGACAATCGGTTAATTTCGGCTTCGTAGAGCACTGTCTCTGTCCCACATTACCTTTATGACGTTTTGTCAGTCGTTGTATTTCGTGCGACAGAGATAACGCTCTACGAAGCCGAAATTAGCCGATTGTCTCTTTCTAAAGTTCGATGTGCAATATTTATCGCCGGGTACTGTAATCTGTTCTGAAATCATTTAATACCAGATACTAAAATTCTAGTAAAAGATATCTAATATTTAGAATAGAGTCGCTTATACTAGCCATACAAGTCGATATGCGGGAAGCATCTTAAGGATTCTCGTGTAGAGTCGGCCAGCGGCTCAGTGGGCGGGTCATTGACCGGCTGACGTGCGTAAAAACAAAATGTACAACGGTTGTAAGGAGAATTGTGACGACTCGGATTTTTTCGTTCGGAAATAAATAGTCTTTAAAATAGGAAATAAATACATGTTGCACAGTTGTGTATAAAGGAGTTAATAATTTTATTTTAGCATTCAGAAACCGAATGTCTTTTACTGCCAACATTGGGTACATCTTTACTTTATGCAGGTCGATTGACTAATCGTAAAAACTTAGAATGGCTGAGGAGGAATGGATGTCTTATATTTAGTAAGAAAAGGACATATATAGCTATTTTCGCTATGTAGCAGTAGTCGTGCAACAAAGTACACCGCCCACCACCCCGCTGATAAATGCGCATGCGGCAAACAATGCGAATTACACAAATACCACTGTTAAATCACTCAACACGTGTTTCACCCCTCCACAGGGCATCCTCAGGAGTAATGTCACATCGTAATTTTTTTTTAATTGTGTACATTGTAGGATGTTGACACGTGCTCGATCAACGTTGATTAAAACTACTCAAGAAACTTCTGTAAAGGTCGTATAACCCGCAGAATAGACCGTCGAAGTTTTTAAGTTCAGAAATGGAATCCACACGGGCAAGTATGGGTCGTTCACCCACATGGAGACATGACCTAGTTAAGGTTTTATGATGACTTGGAGATCTATTGAACACGCCCAAGTCCAATAATGGATGAACGTCTGTTAAAGGATCTTACATAATCCTTTTATAGTCTCTTATTAACACGAAATTTCCTTCTGAAAGGAAACTAATTTAATTAAATCCTATAGTTGATAACAAGATATTTGCAAACCATTTCCTTCCGTTCGTTTAATATTATTATTCAGCGTAGTCGACAGAACGGTGCAAATAACGGAGGATGAAGCTAAAGAGATAAGAACACAATGGCTAATTGTTATCGACGCAGCTGGGTCGGTGAGGGCTCCAGGGTTAACTGTCAACGACTGTGACGTCATCGCTACACTAAACACACGCACACACGCACTCGTTTTAGTGATGTGAAAAATAGGTATTTGAACACATAAGTTAACCCTTTCGCTGCCGTAGACTCCAACTAAAAATTGTCACTTAACCCTTTTCGGATGTATTCAATTTGGGAACTGGTCGGAATGAAATTCCGCTAGAAAGCGCATTGATACATAACATGCAGTATTATAAAGAATAAATAAGATTTATTAATTTGTTTATAATTATGTTATGTGTATTTATCATTATGTTATAGCGAAAATTATATTTTATAGTTCTGCAATTTGTGGAATTTTTCAAAACAACTAACTTTCTTTTGGCCGTTATGGAAAATTATTTTCAAATATTAAAAAAAAACGAGAATGCCTAATTACAATTATATATAATTTTAGGAATATTATTTGGTATTTTACAAAGTGTTTTCGAACCGTGTGAACGCACAATAGACGACTGGCCTTACATCAGCGTATTGCATGTCGAACGAGAAATAAATGCTTTGATTCGCACTGGATTTCGTTATCTCCATATGATAAGGATTCCTGAATAGGTCGCATGAGTTCGTGAATATATCCATTAGATATTTATATTTGTACAGATAAATTGTAAACTGATACACGGATGAATACAGTATATGATTAGTACGGTTTCATGTTTTGGTGTGTAAGAGCAGGCATGCGTCCGAAAAGGGTTAATATATCAAGGTCACCCAGAGGACAATAGAGAGAGACATACTTTGAGATCGAGTCAGAAATGCTGAGATTTCAAGAAGAACTAGTAGCTCGAAGTATTGCACGTCTGAAGTGGTAGTGGCAGTCGTGGCTGAAAATCGAGGAAAGTCGCTAGATGAGGGTGTGGCGTGCATATCGCGCGCCACTCAAACACCAAGCTCTTACCCACGTGACCGTCAATCGCATGGCGGCGGCGGCAGTGAAACAGATACATGACAGATGGCGCCACAGTAGACGCAACGAAAATCTGCATCGCGCTGTTGAGAGTCTCCGCGCTCATTATAAGGGCTAGCGGAGGTGCGGTCAACGCAGGAAGAAGCAACTGAAGATCAAGAAGCGACCGACGAACAAGAAGCAATCGACGAACAAGATACAACCGACGAACTACCGAAGCACAAGAAGCTACCGAAAGACCAAGAAGCTACCGTACCACGACCACTCCTACAAGGGCAACGCAAGACGGGTCATCGTGACAATATTTAAGTTAGGTCTATGCCTTGCAGTGGTCAATTGTCGTCAATTGTCTAATATAGTGATGCTGTTGACGACAATTTTATTCTGATGTCCCAATATAATATTGTGATGACAACGATTGTTTTCCATTTTAGTGACAGTCCAAATCAATGTCACCTACTATAGACACTCCATTGAGCGTCGCCTAAACGAGTTTGCTCCTGAATTTGTGAAATAAATAATATAATCTCTCGGGCCGAAGCTTCCGAAGTTATTATAGCTTCTCTTAAAACGATGGCTAAGGGCGTTTTGCGGTTTGAACACGCGTTGAAGCTTTACCTGACAACGGGTTTAAACTGCACATAAAATAACTAGTCAATTAATAATAGGAAAAATAGACTAAAAATAGAATAACAAAAGTGTAGTAATGTATTAAGAAAGCACAACCCAAGGAAAACTGTGATAAAAAAAGAATATGTAAATAATTAAATAAAGAACTAAAAAAATATGTACGTAGCCACCTAAGAGTAATAAGATGATGGAAGGAAGGCGATGAAAGCAAGAAGGAATGAAAGAACAAAATGAAAGATATTGTGATAGAAATGAAGTAAGAATAAAAGAAATTGAGAAGTATGACAGTGAGTGAAGAATAAAGATGAAAAATCTGAAAAACTTATTTTTAAACAAATACCCTGATCCCAACTAATTAGGGGTACGAGAGGCCTCCAATAGCGAGGGTCATAAAAAATACTGAAAACGGATAAACAGATCCAAACTGTAACATCAAGAGGTTTATCTTTACATCATGATTTCAGTCTTAAGACTTTCACTGTTGGATATAGACCTACCCGATAGATTGGACTGTATTTTTATTTGGCCCCGGTTTTTGGTGACCTGTCGTTCAGTTTTTATTTTTGTCTTTTCTTCTTCTTTTGTTTATCATGTTTCGTTCTTCGCAATATCTGTGACAAAACATTTTACGCATTTTAGACTCCCTCTTACATTCTCGTCCTGCGTTACTAAGATATCACAGATTTGTTTTAACTATAACTTTACTTTGCTGTCACAGATTTAGTCACTTCTTTACTACTTGTGTCTATCTTGTTCTTTTTGTTATCATCTATTATAAAGACTTATTCGGACTTAAAAAGTACAAAAATGTTTAATTAATACTACACTTAAACTAAATTCATTTTTTTCCATACATTTAGTGTTTTGTTATTTTTAGTAAATCCGTTACTCCATTCTACTCTATCTCTTGCCAATCTGCTCCATGTTACTCCTGCAACTTGCCTTATATCGTCCCATCTTTTTGTTTGTCTACCTTTTTTCCTATTTCCTTCCCTCAGATACAACTGCATAACTAATTTACACAATTTCTCCTTTCCTCTTATCATATGTCCTAAATACTTCCATTTAGATCTTTCTGTTGCTGTTAGCATCAATATTAATTACAAATTTTATCTCACCCGAACCTGCCTTACGCAACTAAGTCTTATTACTACATATTCCACTCTGTCTTATTCTTTTGTACAACCTTAGAAATAGGTCGATGCTCTTCGTCATCCACCAGGGAGGCGATGTTCTTTGCCTTGATCCTTTCTTCTACCTCTATTTCAGTCTTTAAATTCTTTAGAGAAACATGTTACATTTATATTCAACTTATTTAGTGGCACATTATGTCGCGGTGAGTCCATATATGTGTAAAGTGATATAGCTATGACTTCATTGTCGATAAACAGTACTCGAACAGTCATCTATGTAAACATTATTTATAACTTTCAATTACATTATTATTATTATTGCTTGATGTTTATTACATTATCATTAATAATTTAACACGTTCCGTGCCACGGTAATTTTTGAAGATTTTCCATTTAGGCCGCGTGGGGCGTATTTGACCCACACTTTAAAAATTAAAAAAGTCGTTTAAGACGTATGCTTTACACTTTTTCCGTACTAAACTATAATTAGCGAGAAATAGTTGTAAATTTTAATATGCATTGCGTACGCGCATGCGTGACGTGAAGTTATCTATATTCGAGCATACAAAATTCATTTGTTTAAGAATCATTTGCTTTTCAATGAGAACTGCAAATGGCCTGAACGGAAAGTGCAGCGGGGGTCGTATACCCCACATGGCATGAAATGTGTTATTTAATGGAATCAGGCGTTATTTTGTGAAAGTCTATCCTAAGTAAGAAAAGGATCAATATTTTGTGAGCCTGAGCTCACTCCGTGTTTGGCACTAATTGATGTAACATAACTCTTGAAGATGCCCCGTGGAGGGGTGAAACACGTGTTGAGTGATTTAACGGTGGCAGTTGTGTAATTCGCATTGTTTGCCGCGTGCGCATTTATCAGCGGGCTGGCGGGCGGTGCACTTTGTTGCACGACTACCACTGCATGTGCGGAAGTGGCTAAATATTACTCCTTATCTAACTTATGAAATGTGTTAATCCTTGTTAATAATTGTATATATAACTTTAAATGTGAAGGCATTAGATTAATAGAAAACACTAAAGGTCAAAAAAGATTCTTCAAGTATTGTTAACTGAGTCCTGGTGAAATTACACGTTCTTCTTTTTGCCTACCAGATCATTCCCAAGATTCCGCATCCAGAGATTTTTCGCAACCATAACTATAATCGTGTTATCTCGTAGTCGATCGACAAAAAAAAACTAAAATAACACTTTTTTTTAAATTAAAAGGCCTAAAATTTCGACCGCTAAGATGTCACTACATATAAATTAGTAACAAGTAATCGATTTTTTTTAAATGTAAGTTTCAATCAAACAAACATAGTTTATGAGGTTATTAGTTAAAAATGATTAGTTAGTAGAATTTTGTACATCCAACTACACGTATACAAGCGTCTAGAAAAACAGTGGTTGCAAACATTTCTTTAACATGGTAAATGAAATAAAATCTAATCTAAACGAGTTGATTACGAAAGAATTTGCGTGTTTTTAGACTGAAGGATAATGGTTTTACGTTTCAGCAATTAATAGTTATTTCATAAGGTTATGAATTATTATGTACGTGAGAGTAATGGCACCCAATAAAAATATTTTCGTAATTTTGTTGCTAATTTTTTTTTATACATACTCGTTAAGTTTGTGTATTTTTGAAAGTTGAATGTTCCTTTTCCTTGCTTGATTTTTATTAAATATAATTTTGAATATAATAGGTATTTAATTTAATTTAAATGTAAGGTATTTTATTATTAATTATGTTATACATTATTCGTTAATTTTAAATTGATACTTACATCTTTATTATTAATACATTATAGAGAGTAATTATTCAACATTTGTAAAATGTTTTAAAGACTTAATGTAAAAATCAATATTAGGAATAATAAGTGACGCAATGTTATTATAGTAAGAAAAAGCGTTTTTAAAATTAAGAATACTACATATTTAATATTAATTATTGTTTATTATCCGTCTGTGCAGACTTAGGCGTTATTGGCCTATCGCTTTGAAATAGAAAAAATAAATTAATTTAACATATTTCAGAGCGATTATTTTATACAGCGTGATTTGAAATAATTGTAGAAATTTAAAAGTTGATTTGTAAAGCTTTTACATCTATAACTAATCACCATGTATCATCTTAAATATTTTCACACGTACTCGGATCTTCCCGAGCAACGCGGTAATTGCCATTTTCCGGTTACGCAAATAGTACGGTTCCGGTAGCTCATGAAATATCCGGACTAATAAGACGTATTATCGATCATATAGAAGTGCATATAAAATAACTATGGCGTGTGTTTAAAGGATCTCTAAAAAAGATTTGTTTCGTACGACTTGCATTCAGAAACCGGTTTTACCGGTTAGACGGGCGGCTGCGCCCGATACCGGTTCGAGATCGGACCACGTGTATCAAATCATGCGCGTTTCAATCGATAACATTGATGCCTCGATCCCATCACTATTTAAATTAGTCATTGACCTACAATTTTTCTTTATAGCTCCTTATAATGCGACATGCCAATAGCTTTTAAAATAAAGGTTAGTGTTTAGCATATTTGCTGTAAAATAATGTATGATATTCCCCATAAAAAACATTATTTCACAAATAATAAATAGCGTAATGATATTATATTAATAAAAGGCGTTTTTATAATCCTGTCAGTGCAGACTTTGTACTTCCAGAAGTTAATGGCTTGTCGGATTTCATTTGAAAAAAATATTGCAGAGTGATCACATTATACAGTATGATTGATAATAGGTGTATATAGGTCAATGTAAAGACATTCATCCTTATAATCCTATAACCCTGTACAGTACCCGGCGATAAATATTGCACATCGACTTTTGGAAAGAGACAATCGGCTAATTTCGTCTTTGTAGAGCGTTATCTCTATCGCACGAAATACTGACAAAACGTCACATAGGTAGTGTGGGACAAAGATAGTGCTCTACGAAGCCGAAATTAGCCTAATGTCTCTTTCCAAAAGCCGATGTGCAATATTTATCGCCAGGTAATGTAGTTTATTATTAATATTTTATATTTTATCATTATTCGATATACCAACATTGACAACCTAAATAGAATATGTAAATAATAAAATAAAGAATAAAAAAAATATACCTAGCCACCATAAGATGATGGAAGGAAGGCGATGAAAGCAAGAAGGAATGAAAGAACAAAATGAAAGATATTGTGATGTAAATAAGGTAAGAATAAAAGAAATTGAGAAGTATGACAGTGAGTGAAGAATAAAGATGAAAAATCCGAAAAACTTATTTGTAAACAAAGACCCTGATCCCAACTAATTAGTGGTACGATAGGCCTCCAATAGAGAGGGCCATAAAAAAACTGACAACCTAAGGATATAGGATTTATTTTTATAAGCTATAAATTGTGTAAGAAAATAGACAACCGGCCGAGCGTTATTGGCCCCGCCTCTGATTTATGCGTTGCCAAGATATACTCATGTCTTTGAACCTCGGGGTTTAATCGTTCACGAGGTTTTTATATTGCGTAAATTATTATTTTTTAATTTATTTCAATCCACAAGCGAGAGTTATAGAAAGAAGCGTAACTTCTCGGCATGGATTCTTCCATGGATCAACCGTGCGTGCGGTTGTTGAATCCATCGCGTTGTAGGAGGAAGTGTCGGGTACGGTTCTCGGGGCTGACGATCCGCTTTGGAAATTTAGGGAAAACTTCTTGGAAGGCATTGATTTGCATTAAATTTTCTCGTCTAGATTCCTCTCCCTATTTAACTTAATTTTAAATGATCCTACCAATGCGCCTTTTATACAAATTAAGGTGCGTTCACATTATGACATTACTTATGCGCCACCTGTTGTAATAAATTGTAATAGTAAGATTGATCGATACATGATTACGGATTTCTTTTTACCTAATCAGCGAGCCTATCCATCTTACTCATCACACACGTGGTTCCAACAAGATGGTGCGACTACATTGCCAGAGCTTCGATAATTTTGAAATTGCTGCAGGAAGTTTTCTCTCCAAAATGATCCAATCTGATTAGTCGCTTCGGAGATATCCTTTGACATCGAGTTTACCAGGCTTAACTATAATGATTTTTATATGTGACTACCTAAAAGCCAGAGTTTAACAACAAACCTTGTACTTATGTGAATTAAAAATAACGTAGTTAGGAAACCAGCTCAATTGAACCAAGTTCATTCCAGCGTGTGGAGTTGAACACAAGGCTCCATTTTGAACAGTGTGTGTAACTCGACGAAATTTAATTTAATGACATACTTTTTAAAAAATTAAATCCGCGTTTATATTCTATCATTTAATTCCTTTATTAAAAGTGTGTGCAAAAGATTACATATTTTATTTGAGTTTGAAAACATAAATCTGCCACCAGACACTTAGTATATATAGACAAGCTTGAAGCGGCTGGATGACGTTTACAAACCTCATCTATCCACCTTGTAGGTGGTATAAGTTTTAAGTTTTAACACTAATAAAGTTTGAGATGCACTGAGTAAATACAACTTGTTTAGTTCATTGATCTCAACATAACAGTTCGGCGTTCGTCACAAAGGTGTCTTTCCCAGGACCGATGTATTTTTTTCCAGGATACAACCTTATATAATATTTATTATTCATTAGTCTCTCTCTCTGTGTGTCCCTCTCTCTCTCTCTCTCTCTCTATTTATATATATATATATATATATATATATATATATATATGTGTGTGTGTGTATATATATATATATATATATATATATAATTGAATGAAGCATTCGATCATGTGTTGTTTTTTAGCAATATATAGTGCGCGAGCCCTGGAAGGTTTCTAAGTTGGTATTACCAATTTTCGACAGATGGCGCCACCTTC
Organism: Battus philenor; assembly: GCF_028537555.1. Taxonomy (NCBI): domain Eukaryota; kingdom Metazoa; phylum Arthropoda; class Insecta; order Lepidoptera; family Papilionidae; genus Battus; species Battus philenor. The sequence goes on along the minus strand of NW_027181676.1, from coordinate 13,136,981 downwards.
ATTCCAAATAATTTCATGTATTGCCCCGCAACAGTTCATGCTGATATATCTAGTCACGGACCCTTCCGCTCTGTGAACTCAGTACCGATGAAGCTGTAAAAGCATTAGGGCTAACAGCATTAACATCTTCAGAAACAATACAAAACAATATGCTGATATGAATTGAAACGAAAATCGCGAACGAATGATTTCGAGTTGTAGGTGATAAAAGAATTTATGTAAATTCAAAATTTAAAGTTCATGTCTGGATCACCTAATAAAAATAAAAACTAAAAATGGTAAACAAACAATTTTTTTTGTCGCTAAAGTACACCTGGATGAAGTCGCGGGGTACAGCTAGTTATTTTACAAATTTAATTCTGGTATAAACATGTTTTTGTATCAGCATGAACGTGAAGCATTAAAAATCAATTTTAAATTACGGTTATTTAACAGATACATACGTGAGATACGATTGTAATTCATTTCTTTAATTGGTATGTAAATATTGTTTATACATTTGAAACTATTTTCCATTTTTTTTTTGTTTATTACGTAGTTTTTATGCTAAATATCACCAAAATAGTCAATGACTTTAATTAACTGTTTTAATATAGAGATTATTGTAAACTTTCGTGATGTCATGATACAGATAATAAATAATCTTAAATTATATATCATCTGTCGGAATGATTCGGTTCCATATTTGTGTAGTCAATAGGAACTGTCGGAATCAGCAAAAGAAAACTGATACATCAGAGGCTTTGGCCATGTGTGTGTTATATGAGAATGCGATATGGGTGGTTGTCCAGAAACGCCATGACTCACGTGAAGCCGAAGAAGGTGAGTGGTGCCGAGTTACATGAGCTAGTGTTTATACTATCGATCAATTGCGAAGTCAGCTCTTTTTTCTAGCTTGCCCTGTTTCTAAATAGCATTTGTCTATTCACAAATACATTATATATATGTATATATATATATATATATATATATATATATGTGTGTGATCTATGTATATGATGATATATGTGATCTTTCTTAAAGAAGTCACACTAATTTATTTTTCTTTTGAAATGCGATGGGCCAATAATTTCTGACAGTACAAAAATGTTTTTCTTATTAGATTATAATTACGTCATATTTTTCTTAATGAAACCATGTATTTTTTGATTTTAGATTGAATGTAGCACACATTATTTGAAATAAATTTTGATATTCGAATACTAGAATGCGTTTAGCATGGTTTTTTTTTTTTTAGTTCTTCTTCATATTGTAATTGTGGATATGCATAGAGACAACGTATGAACGAGCTGTTTGAAACGTTTCTTTAGGTTAATATTAAAAAAGAGCACTTTCAACCCTTTCCTTACCGCAGTACGTTCTTATCTAATTCAATTTTTAATAAATCTAATTTTCTCATTTATGTTACATATTTAAAGATTTTACTTGTATATAAATTAGAAATAGAAGTTAGGATAATTCTAAGTAATTTATTTGGCTGTGATAAATCTTAAAACAGGGATCTACACATGAGCCCACATTATAGGGTGGATGCCGGCTAACTCCGGCGCAGGTAACGAAAGGGTTAATAAAGACTATATACAGGATGTTAGAAAAAAACTCCTGGGTTTTAAGAATAAATCAAAAGGAAGAATTAACGAAAAATAACATTAATAACCTAATTAAATTCATTTGAAGATGCTAGATGCAAGCCGATTCGTATTGGACTTTTTGAAAGTTTATTCGGGAGGCGTATGTCCAGTTGTGGGCGTCATAGGGCTTAAATTATAGTATAGTAAGCAAGTACAGCGAGCATTATATCAAAATCAAAATGTTTTCTACTCGAATAGGCTGTTACTGTCATTTTCAAATCGTCAATCAACATAAAATGTCGACATTGTTGTCCCTACAATCTACCACCGGTTCGGAAGGCAGTTCTGTTCTGTTCTGTTGAGAGCCGGCGAGAAACTCAACAGTTCCTCTTTACAAATTTAGTTTTATAAAGAGTGCGACAATAATTAGCTTCCTGATTGAGCATCAACATATAATTTCACGCATTAACATCAGTATAGTAATCTTGGATAGAATTATATACTTTTAAAAATAGTACTTGTTTACTATTGGTTATAAATCTCCTGTGGTAGATCTGAAATGGGTTTTGAAATTTGATTGTACATACGTATATCTTGTGCGATAGATGATTTATTTATTTTTTATATAAGACATGTCTATCACCGTTTTTTTAAAATAATTATTGATGTTTTTGCGGACAAACAAAACGTTATGTATTAGGTCGCAATCATATGAATACTAGGTTTATTTAAAACTTCTCGCAAAGAATTTCAAATCCAATAAATGGACCGCACTGCTCTTATTTAGATTACATATATAAAATATATGAAACACCATTTATAAGATTTGTTTTAGATATATCTATTACAAATATTCAGAAAAAAAGGATTGTGTGATGTGAATGGTTTTTAATACGCATTTTTTGATGACCAACCATCGCAATGAAGCACGATCTATTCCACAGTCCATCTTTGTTCGGATACGTCGAATAAAATATGCATTCAATGTTTGTCATTACTGTTTGTTGGTTTAAATGGGTCGCGTAGAGAGGAACAGCTGTGAAATATACGTTACTATTCAAATAAAATGTAACATGAATTTAGAGTAGGCGGGTTGGTGATCGAAGCGTGGTATTATGGTACGCAGAGGACGCTGCTGTTCATCCTATCTAAATTTGTTTATCAGTAGTGGCAATCCTATATGCACAAAGTGTAACATAACATTGTTCCAAGAATTCTTTCTGGTTTGCTCAAAAACTTACTTTGAGTCAGCCTCCGCACATCCCAACGCTACTTTCCTTGCACCTCAGTAAAGACCAAGAGACGTCCTATATACAATCAACAGAACACACGCCACACCGCACCCCCTACAGACACTCTCAACACTGCAAGCGCAAACCAATTAAGCATCATCAGCAACCACTGCACCTGCAACACTTTACACAGGTCGTCGCGTTCTACATATCAAAACGAAACATCACCCACCACGCCACAACACCTGTGGTCGCCACTCCAAAACCTTTCGGCCTCAATGGTCATCAGTCTACTGTCACATAAGACGACCCGGTTGGAAAGACACTTCCTTCAGTCAGTCTGCAACCGGAACTACGGGTCCGGTTCTTTGGACTGGAGTACTACCACCAGGTGTGGTCCAGATTAGATCCCGTGATGAGGATCGGGAAGTAAGTGTTTCCTATAAAAAAATGGACCAATATTCAGCCACTTCCTTCCAGTGGCAGCCGCGCAACAAAGTGCACCGCCCGCCAGCCCGCTGATAAATGCGCATGCGGCAAACAATGCGAATCACACAACCGCCAAACCACTCAACGCGTGTTTCACCCCTCCATGGGGCATCTTCAAGAGTTATGTTACACCGATTAGTGCCAAACACAGAGTCTTTCTCACTCTCGCAAGGTAACGCCTGATTCCATTAAATGTTTCCTATAACTCCAGTATCGTATTATAATATGAGAACCAGCTTACCTGACATCTTGAGCGAGGATTGAATCATTAGTGCGTTCTAGGTGACACACGGGAAGTGAGTGTGTTTCAATTCCATCACTTGCTTGGTGAGTCTACTACTGCGTACGTGCACGGGGCACTCAGTTTAGAGTGCTGTCACTGTCGGAGGCGATAGAGGCAATACTTTACGTCAATAGGTCCTTGCCCACGTGTGGGAGAACTTTGGAACAGTGCAATCAATAAATTAGGAATAAATCAAACAGGTAATGCCACTTCATTCTTAGAGACAAGTCGGTGATCGAGTTTCTTCTGTGGATCTCATTTCTCATTGTTCTCTACCTGACCTTGACGGAGATGATGAGACCCACGTCGGTGATCCAGTTTCTTATGCGGATCTCATTTCTCATTGTTCACCAACTCATTGAATTTAAGATATGGATTGGTGATGTTATTTCGTAAAAATGTAATGATTCTTGTTTGTTATTTAGTTGTATTATCTGTTATTAATGAATAATAAACGTACAAATAAGAGGTAGATTGTGAACATCGCCACTGCGCCAACTTAGATAACATACAAGCAGTTTATTGATGAACTAGTGCGGTGTGGCCTTTGACCTGCCTAACAGGCAGACCGCATTCCGAATAACTTGATAGAGCATGAATGGCTCGCTGTCATTGAAGACCGATTGAAATTGACCTTCCATCACCTTAGATTAAGAGGCAATTAGTTATAAATGCATTCTTTAATTTAAATAACATCTATAGAGATACACTTTATATTGCCAGAAGTTATTGATCTGTGACATTTTATTTTAACAAGATAAATAATTGTGACATATTTTAGAGTCGTCATTGTTTCACACCATAGATGCCCACAGTCAAGGTATAGGGTCTCCCAAAGATATCTATGGGGATATACCATATTTGCAACGCTTACTAGGCGAGTGTTATGGTACGCAAAGGGCGCTGCTTGTAAGCAATGACAATGCTATATAATTAATGCAAAAAGTGTAAATTATACAAGCATATATATACCGGCAGGTAAGAAAAAGACCAATATTTAGCCACTTCCGCACATGCAGTAGTAGTCGTGCAACAAAGTGCACCGATTAGTGCCAAACACAGAGTGCGTGAGACTCTGTGGAGGGACTCGCGTGGAGGGGTGAAACACGTACGATTAATAAAATGCCGTGGAACAGACCTCAGTCTAAACATGATGAGCTATTGTTATTATGATAAATAACAGTAAGAAAAGGATCAATATTAGCCACTTCCGTACCAAACACAGAGTCACTAATCGGTGTAACATAACTCCTGAAGATGCCACGTGGAGGGGTGAAACACGTGTTGAGTGATTTGGTGTGGCAGTTGTGTGATTCGCATTGTTTGCCGCATACGCATTTATCAGCGGGCTGGCGGGCGGCGCACTTTGTTGCACGACTAACACGGCATGTGCGGAAGTGGCTAAATATTGGTCCTTTTCTTACTTAGGATGGACTTCCGCAAGGTAACGCCTGATTCCATTAAATACCGGTAGGTTACTAACAATTAAAGACTGTTATATATAATATAAATAATACATAATTATTGATTGATTAATACTGACAGATGAAGCTTTACACCAAACACACGAATGTGTAAGCGTGTGAACTTTAGTAACTTTGAAAGAGTCAAAGTCAAAGTTACTAAATATGAAACACTCGATGTTTTTTAAATTTTTTTTTCACTTCATAGTATTTCTTTCCGTTAGATACATGTACAAAGTATTCGGAAACATATAAAATATATTTATTCTAAATATTAAGTTTTATGATGTTTGTCATCTTTGTTTGGAACATACCAAGACAAGTTTATAACTTGTGAAAACTAAGGATATAACTTATTTGTATTATTTTTGGTATTAATTATTATCTGTATTAAATATGTTCAGCTTTTGTTCTTGAAGTTTCGCTGCCACTCTGAGAATTTCTCGTCTTAAGTGGAAATGGGCCAGGCACATGACTCCTGCAACCGTTGGCCGTTGGGGCCGAAAGGTTCTCAAGTGATGACCACAAGCCGGTTGACGCGGCGTGGGTAGGCACCACACTAGGTAGACCTACGACATTGTAAACATCCCAGGAGGACGCTGGATGCAGCAGCGCTTGACCAGTCATCATGGCAATCTTTGAAGAAGTCCTGTACCTTGCAATGGGCGTCATCCAATATAATTTTGAAATTATTTGTATAGTTATGATAATAACGTAAATGTTCTCGAACCTTCTCTTTCTACATGAAACAATTCACAGACTTCCGAGGAGAGGTTTGTTCCAAAATAGAACAGGACAGTAAAAGTAGAGCAAAAGAAGTTTCTTATTTTGACCGACCACAGTATTTTCAGATTCCGCGGCAGGGACAGAAGGCCTACTTTAGCAGCCAAGCTCGTGGGCACCCGTGGAAACCTCGGCTATGAATGCTAGATATTACGATTATACAGGATTAGGAGGGCATTAAGTTCTTAGATAGCTACGGATCGCACGAAGGGATCAGAGCTTGGGTTTACTCCTCGATAACATCCGTTTAGCATTCCGACACAAGAGAGAGAGAGAGAGAGAGAGAGCCAAACCTCAGCTTGGTCAGTTGCTGTTGTTTGGCTAAACGAACAGAATTGTTAAAAATTATAAAGATATGCCATTACTGAATTACAAGTTCACCCGAGATCATAAAGTGCTATTAAAAATATTGAGCGATAATTAAGAATAATGCAGTTCTATTTGCGTCTTCATTTGTAAGAAAAACACGGCTTTTTATAGAAATTACGCAATTGTTATTCAACAATAAATATAAAACGTTTTGATTGTAAAGTGATTCATTCGGTTTGCTAGCAGTAACGTCGAACTCTGGTCATTGTTAGGTTTTTGTCACTACGGAATAGAATAATAATACTGAGTGGGTCATACTAGATAATGAGCCGACAATATGTATGGCATTTTATATAAACACACGTCGATTATTGCTCACAAGTCATTGTTATTGAATGTAAGATTTGACACCAAGAGAATTGGCAGCAGCATATTTTTTTTCTTCTTTTTGTGGCCCCCGTTATTGGGGACCTCTCCTTCCACCCCCTATTTAATTGGGAAAAGGATTTTGTATTTCTTAATAATTTTTTCACTTGAATTTTTATTTTCGTTCTCGTCTTCCATAGTACACAATATCTTTTCTTCCTCCTTCTATCATTATACAATTCCATCTTCCTTTCTCAATCATTCCATTCCTTTCGTACATTCTCAAACACTTCAGTTATAAATTTCTATTTATCAATTTCTATTTATCACAGTTTTAATTGGTTTAATTGTTTTCTCGTGATGTACATAATTTTATCACAGATTTTTTTTTTAACATCAATGAATCTATTTTAATAACTACAATGTTTTATCCGCCTATGTTTTGTTCCTGTCTATTGCGTATTGTTTAACTTTCCTAAAGAATTTGAGGACGCACTCTCTTTCATCCTTTTCCATTATAATTGAGGCAAGTGTTGCCTCCTCTATCTTTCTGCCTAGCCGGCATTCGGTCTCATATCGGAGCCCTCCAAATGCGGGACATTCGCAGCTTACAATTCGTACTATTATATGATACTGCGATGACTAACTCAACTATCGAATCATGTCTCTGGTTGATGCATATGAATTGTAATGGTCGTCTATGGGCTGCAATGACGAAAGGAGTGAATAGGCCCTCCATTGGGTGGACCAGCAAAATAGTCAAAGTTACAGAAAGTCGCTTGAAGGCCGGTCATTGTCGCGATCTTTCTTGGAGGCCTATGTCTTGCAAAGGACGTTAATCGGCTATAACAGGGATGAGCAACCCGCGGCCTTCGAGGCAAGTAAAAATATAATATTTTTTAAAAAAAAAACCGAGGAGCAAGGCTTAAAGGATAACAAAGTGTCTAATTAGTTTTGAATATCTTAAATACAAACTTATAAACATATGTGGTATATGTTTATAACATGTTTTGAAATTTGTATATATTCTTTATTTTCTTCATGGCCCCTTGTATTTGAAACTGCGGCCCTCCGAGCAGAAAAGGTTGCTAACCCCTGGGGTTAAAATTGTTCAGCCATATTACTATACATTTACTAGCTGTTGTCCGCCCTCTTCATATGACCCGCACTGCTTTTTAAAAAGTGAAATTTCATAAAATCGAATCTTTGTCTTTTTTAACAAGACAAAAAGAAACATTTGGACTAAATTTACCTTTAAGAACTACAGTTTTTATATATATAGTTTTACGTAAAATCCGTTCATAGCAGATTTATTCAGTAAAGGATACATTCATACACAATTTAAATCCTCAACTTCACGGTTGTCGTTCGTCTGAAATAATGACTAATATGTAACCTATAAAATGCGCAAATAAAATTTGTAGTTTACAATTAAAATAAATACTTTAGTTTACTTTTTGCGCAATTATATGCATGTTCCGGAATACCATCCGATAGCATACCTTTATACAAGTACCACCGTAATTTTTATTAATTTCTGCGCAATAGAAAAAAAAATACTAATTTGTTTCTTACTAACTATCCTTCACCTAGATCGCCATTTGCAAGCATAAACAATATTTAAATACAATAGAACAAAAAACAAAAGAAACATAAATGTTTACATTAATAAAAGTTGTTAAATGTTAATCATTACATGCTTTGATTATTGTATTACCATAATGTATGATTTTAATAATAATTCTCGGATCCGATGACTTGTTTGCTTTTGTCAGATAAAATAAAAAAAATTGTGCAAAAGAATACTTCGTATTTTATAAGGAAAAAATGCAATAAAACCTGTTTAGTCGCACTTTTTGCATCTGACTGGATTCGATACCAATAAATAGACATTTTTAAAACAAAGAAACGTAAATTGTAATAGTAGCTCGCTGTCATTTTCCTGTTGTATTTCTATTAGTAAAATGTAACGAAGAAGTTAGATATATTTCTAAACATTTTCATGTAGTGTCAATAACAGTAAATTGGTTTAATCTTTACCATTCAGGTAATTTTAACGATTGCTGCTGAGCAGACTTTATATTATCGGGTGTATATATTTTTACAATAATTTAATTTTATTCATCTTTCTCTTTTCTTTATATATATATATATAGACCGTCTTCATCACACGTAGGTTTCACTTTTACTCCCCTTTGAAGAACAAATGCGTGCACAGATGCTTCGTCAACGCCACCTGTTTATGAGTTTGTCGCTCTTCCGTGTTGAATATCTAAGGTGATGGTGCAATCTGAAGACCGCGTCCACCTCTACACACGTGTCGTTTGTGTGAGAGCGACAGATGTGTGTAACGGAGTTTTGTTGCGCGCGGAACGGCCGCCCGCTCCCTGACCGTGAACAGCGTGGGCGAACCGAAATTGGATCTGGATCCTTCCTTGGCTCGCCTGTGCTACGCTGTTCCAAGCATCATACACATAACATCAACAGTACTCAGCTCTACTTGGGTAGAGCTGTTTACTACGTGCGAATGTCCTTTTTTTTCTTGTTTCGGTGTGGGGAAATCTTCCGGTATTCAAGATGCTTTGCCTCTGGGGGGAGGACAGGGGTATGTGGGATTCCTACCCACTAAAACCCCTCCACCGGTGGTCGCCCTCTGCGCTAAACGGGGGACCGCGGTATCTCCCGGTCAGGGATCGCCACGCGGTCTTCCCTCGCGCCGTGCTATTTTTCGATAGCCCGTCCCGGGGTATGCATGAATACGCTACCCCCGAAACCCTCATGGTGCTGTCACAATGGTTCGAGACCACGTCGAACCATCGTCCGCCTCAGAGTCGCACGTGCGAATGTCCTCATGCAACTGGTACGTGCCAGACCAGCTTTTTTTATTTTTAAGTTTTTAAGTTCACGGACCCTTCCGCTCCGTGAAGCAAGAACATCAACAGAGAATAAGTAAGTTGTGGTCGCTACAACCACTGTGATGCGTTTGCACTTATATAGTGGTCGCAGCGGTAGCTTCCTTCAGGTCCTCAGACACCTCCACATCTGTCCCAACAAGGGTCCTTCATCTCTGGCTCCTTTTTACCTTATGTAAATAAAGATAATTATAGTTTATGTTCAAACAAATATGTAATTAAAGTTAATGTTTTTATGCTGGTTAGTAATTATATAGGAGATAAACATGGTTGAGTTTTGTATCATGTTGATTTTGATGACAGGACATTTAGACGTTTGAATATTAAAAAAAAATATTTGGGTTAAAAGAGTAACTATCAGATTCTTCTCATTAAAATCATAATTCTGAACTTGAAATTCACGTAATATGAATGTCTTGAATTTTACAAAGTGTTCAGTAAATTCTATATAAAAGAATTGATTGAAGAATTGAACAAGATTGAATTTACGCAAATGAATATAATTATAGATTCAATAATACGCAGTTATGCGTGTATAAAACAAACCAATGAACTTGATTTGACTAATTAGATTAGAATACGGCTGTACGCCCCTTCAGGTTGAGTTACTTGCATAATGTAACATATATCTGCATACGTTTGGTTAATTTATTTCAAACTGTTTTTCTATGCGCTCACTTGTGAAACCACTGACCCTGTCATACAGTTTTTAATATTGGCTAGTATATATCAATCTAGTTTGTTTAATATCTATAATTATATCCACTTGCGTAAATTCATTCAGGTATACATACATAAATATGTATACATATATATTTTTTTGAACAATTATTTGAAATAAGATTTTCTGAACACTTGAAAATTCATGACATTAATATATCGCGAATTAAAGAATCAGAATGTCGATTTTATAGAAAAGAACCTTACGATACTTTTTAAATTTTAAATAATTTTAATTTTAAAGCAAATATTATAGTATCCGGCGATAAATATTGCACATCGACCTTTGGAAAGAGACAGTCGGATAATTTCGGCTTCGTACAGCGGTATCAAGATGTACATGTATTTATCTCATTTTACCCCAACCTAAAGCCACTATTTATAGAAAAATTGGTGTAGTTTATATGAAGAATAAAAATAATTATCAAAAGAAGCAAATGATGATACTTATTTAATACCCCCTAATAGAAACCGGACTGTTTGTACGTGCGACAAAGATAACGCTATACGAAGTCGAAATTAGCCGATTGTCTCTTTCCAAAGGTCGATGTGCAATATTTATTGTCGGGTATTGTACCTCCTACACTACCATTGAAATCCTTGTGTTGCTATCACGATGGTTTGAAACTGCGTCCACGCCATGTGGACCATCACATATTCTAGTCATCAACGACTCCGAAGGACCCGTTTCTGGTATGGAAACGCCACTATTTTAAGGTCCGTACCTTTGCGCCAACGGTGTCACATCTGAATCTGTGATATGAAGAATGTAATATGAAGAATAGTGAAATGTCCAGACTACCTAGGCAGACCACTTTAAGTTTTAGTCTGTGGAGTAAAATAATCCAGTATACATTATATTACAGTACACGTCTAAAATTCACCATGTTACTGCCGATTTCCTAGAGTATTGTTAATATACGGTATATCTAGTGGAACCGCTACACCTATACTCTACGGTATATTCCAGTACACTACACTACATGACAAGTTAAAGATCTCCGATGTTACAGACTTACGAAACTGGCTATGCATTTTTTGAATATGGAAGGCCTGTGAAATGTCTGGCTTATATATAAAATACCTTCCGCTCTAAAAGGAATGATCATGCAATAACAATCACGTGACAAAAGAATGTGATGTACAGGTGTGTGCGTGTTTGTCTAGCGCTTATATAAAAAAAAAACAGTAATGAGTGAAGATCAAATATGGCGACGGCACGTGTGACAAGATAATTAAAAAAAAAAAAGATTTTTGCACTTAATATTGCAATATTTTTTTTGTCTTAAATTAATTAAATCTTATAGTTTTTTACTCTTACCTGCGCATTATTTTTTTTAATCTTACTATATGTTTAAATATTTATAAAATAATTTACTAAATGTATACGCTGTTGGTTTCCTGAAGAAAAATAGTAAGATCTGTTCACACCACCAGCACCTTGAAGAATAGTTGGTATTTCCATCCATCGTCAGCAATTAGGTTTTGACGTAATTTTTCTGACATGAATTTTTATTTATCGAATATTTAATGCATATCGAGTGACTTGACAAGAGTTTGACAGGCAATTTCCCGCCAAAAATATGCATAGAATATTCAACTTTTTTTTTGTTTACTCAACTCATGTTTTGCGGCCAGTGATACATAAATGTCATTAAATTTTGTCACGTGTTTAAAAATAAATGTAAAATTGACGATATAAAACATCTTAATACAAAGTGCACATGTCTACGGGTAATTCTCATGAAATCTCGAAAAAATGTAAATTAAATTATTCAGAATTATTTTAGTTAATATCTATTAAATTTATCTTAAATTTGTACTATATGTGTTAGTAACTTTAGGGAATATAGTGGTCCCCAGAATAAACGAGTTTTAAATGAAGTAAATCAATATTGATAAACTTTAAAAGTGAGGGAATGATGACTGTGGTGAGGAAATGATGTTTATGTTAGTTTATTATGAAAAATTTAATTATTTATTTTTTGAACACATGTATAACTTTAGTAGGTAATATATATATGAAAATTCTGGAGTTATCTAATAACACAGCTCTGAAAGTGACTCAAATTGCTTACAGCAAAACTTGCTTTCATTTTTATATTAATTGCATTTTCTTTGCAACATGAAACTTAATTAATAATGACTAAAAATATTCAACTCATTTAGAAATTTTCAAAATCTCTTATATAAATCCTAAAATATTGTTTAAAACCATTAATATCAACATTTAGTCTTAAAGTAAACAATATTATATCACACAAGTTAGAATATAATAATATAATAGTCTTTTCCGAATCAGTCTACAATAGAATACCTTGCAGTCAAGTCTTAACTTTTACAATTTAAGCTGATTTATTTCCTTTACGGAAAAATATCCTTTTCTGATAAATTTTGGAGGTTCAATTTTCTGCACAACATCAGTCCAGGGATACAACGCTTCATCCTTGGGTGTAGGCCATCTCCAGGATTTAATTACTCTTTCCATACAATCTACCACAGCGGCATCATCAGAAACTGAAGTTATTTTTCCGGGATAAATTGCGTCGTTCCACTTGATGAGAACGAAATCGCCTATATCATAAGATTCATCAATTTGGGAATCATTATCATTGAAAAAATTATTCGCAGATTGTCTACCACAAGACCGCGTTTGTACTTTTCCAAGTCTTTTTTCAACATGAGGAGTTTTCGAAGATAAGTAGTATCCCAGGTGAAAATGGCTACATTCTCCAATACATTGACAGCAAGAAAGGCTTCTAAACTCTAATATATCACTAGCGAACACAAATTGGCGAATTTTTTGCGTTCCACGGAAAGGCGTAACAGTGACACCTTGAACGTTTTTCAAAAGTGCTGATACTTTAGCTTCAGGAGAGGATAAAACCTTTTTATTTCGCCTTTGAGATCTCTTCTTGTACTTCTCTTTTTGTCGAATTTGCTCTTTTAATTCTTTTTGTAATTTAGCAATTTTTGCATATTGTATTGCTCTACGTTTTCTTAATTGCTTCCTTCTCAAAACAGCTATCATACTTTCACGCTTATTATTATTTTGAAGAACAGGGTCTGCTGCAAGTCTAGAACTTGAAGGTGATACTTTATTGAGGAGACTTGTCAGATTCTTACGGACTTGTGCCTTTCGGTGTCTGTACGATTGACTGTTTTTTTTCCAATTTTTTCTCTTTAATCTTCTTTCTCTGGAACTCATGGCAGTTACAGATTTTATTTGGCCCTTCTGTTTTTTTTTAAGATATGAAATTCGTTCTTTCTCGCGAAGTTTTGCTAACACTTCAGGATTAGATTTCATTTTTTCTCTACGTTTTCGATCATATTCTTTTTTTTTCAATTTTGCTTCTGCATCAGACAGTTTCTTTCCTCGTGCCATTTTTTAGCTCTAAAACAAAACAGAATAGTAAATTTAAGGTTGACATAAGCAAGTTCATTAAAAAACTAAGTTAAAATAGTCTAGACGTCATTACCTCATTAGTTGTCATTCCCTCATTTTGAAATGAAATGAGGGAATGACAAAATAAAACATAACCTCAAAAATCTCCAAATGTAGTAAACTGCTGTATGTAAATTTTTCGGTGATTTTACTGCTTCTAAAAACATACTTTATTTTTAAATTTATATTCGAATATAGTAATTACCTCTTTGTTTTCTTCTCAGTGATGGAATGACTGTCTGAAATGTAATCTTTGAAAAATTGTAATTTAATCTTCTTCCAACAAGTACTCCGACAATTTTAATACAACTTCGCCATTCTGAGCAATTGTTAGTGTCACCAACTATCAAAAATTAATAGAAGTTCCAATAAAAAATCTCAAGTACGCTAACTTATCGACTGTCGGTAATGGTGTGAGGGAATGACTATTTTTTAAGGGACACATGTCAAATCAACATTTCCTCATTTATTTACGATCTATAATCCTAAATTCGAAGAATTTTTAAAATTTTGATGTATTTTTAATAAAATAGTCACACGCGCAAACATAAATTTTAAGCAATTTCTAGTTAAAAAATTATAACATGTTTTATTTTAAAGTTTGGGACATAGTGAGGGAATGATTTTAAGGGTATTATATATTTATTATTCCTTACAGATATACATAAAGTTTTAAGGTTATTACCAAAATTATTAGCCTAAGTGATGTTCTTTAAAAAAAAAAAAAAAAACCACCATGAATAGTTTCGAACTGTGTAAAAACTAAAAGGACAAGAATTTCGAGATTCCATGAGAATTACCCCTACAATGTTTTAGTAACACAATTTTAAAAGAAACCGGAAACTACTCGAGGAGAGATATTACAGTTATGACGTAATATGTTCAGCTTGCGTGACGAAGTGTGCTTGTGACGCATTTCGCTTCGTGTGATACCAACATAATGTTTTTTAATATTTTTTTTTTAATAGTCATGTGAAACTAAATGAGCTTGAATAGAGTTAGAAAGGATTAGAGTCATTTTATGTTTCATTGTAAGGTTTTTTTGTAAAAATTACAAAGTCCAGAACTATATAGGGGACCAAAAACTTTGCCAATGGTCTTAGGCTTGGTTAGCTGCCACTTTAAACTCGCGGAACCTGCAAACGCCATTTGGGCAGCAGTGATAGTCCAGTCAAGATAGTGATTGTTTATTTTAAAAGTTTCATTTACAACAATCAAAGTACATATTAGTTTTATACATTCAAATGCTGTGTTGTATGTTTGGAAAGTTTCATGTAATATACTTTAATATTTTGTTCAATAAATCTCGGTTTTCAAAAAACTACTTAGTGTATAAAATTCCTTAAAACAATGCACGTAAGGCTGTCTTAATTAAATATTATCACGTGTTTTATATTTTTTTGGCGATCAGACAACATAAGGAGGCGTTTACATTGATGAAAAAAAAATTAGTCAAGTACTACACATTGCATCATTATCATTTCAGTCGTACTCCGTCCACCGCTGAACATATGCTTTCCCCGTAGACCTCCAATAATATCAGTTGGAAACTGCCTGTATACATCATTTTTCGATGACTTTAATCGGGTATATGTCCACTGGTGGGTGGACGTTTCTGCGCGCTATATAGCCTGCCCATTGCAAAAATCAGCTAACAGTTTATCGATTAGTCATCCTTATTTCGTTAAAATTAACCCATAAAATAATTTAGGCATTTTCTGATATTAAATATGTCTGGCGGTGTCAGTGGAGACATTGTGGTTGGAGTCAACTAGTCAGCAAAAGGAAAATTAAGAACCACAATGTATGTATTAACTTTTTGGATCATGTCCTGCGGCTGAAATGAAATGCTATTTGTGCTGTATACAAAATTGTGCATTCTGTTAATGTGCTAACCCTTAACTTGGCAGATTTTTTTTTCAATATTACATTAATTATTATAACACTTGAATTTTAAGACCCAAGGATGCCAACAGCAAAAACTGAACAAGCGTTCGAAAATTAAGAAATTACCTAAACATTCACATACAAATGATTACTTTGCGTTCAAAATTGATGCCACAATTTTTTTTTAATTCTGATGTATCTCTACAGATACATTATCAAGAAAAGTGTTAAGGTTCATTTTCACTCATTTAGAAAAATATGTACGCCATAAAATGGGTAAAAGGCGTACTTGTAAGGTCCAAATAAAAATTAAATTCATCAATTTGTATGAAGCAAGCGTTCCATTCTTCTCCACTAAATGGAGCCACACATAGTTAAAGTCACAGAATGTCGCTAGGTACGGGCGCAAAACTGGTCATCATGACGATCTTCTGGGGGAGGGCTATGCATTCCAGAGGGCGTCTATTGACAGACAGCGATACTGATTATAAAGCAAGTGTGCAAACGCGAATTGCCGAACGCAATCATAATGAAACATGTCTCATTGTAAATCGATGTTTTAAGAAATTCTTTATCGATATTTAAACACATAATAAAAATTATCGATATAAAAATTATTAATATTATTTTGAACTTTAACTATTAATAATCTTTTATTTTAATATTTTATCGTAGTTGTTTAATTAGACTTAAGATACACAATGTTTTATAGCATACTAGCTGATCCCGCAAACGTTGTTTTGCAAAAAAAAATTGATATTTTAATTTACAAATAAAAAATAAGGGTTGATCGCAGAGGGGTGAAAATTTATGGTTGTATGTATTCTTGTATGCTGTATCATAAAAAAATAAAAACAAAAAAATTCGTTAAAAAAAATATATTTTTTTTTAAGTGTGAATAACCATTATCACTTAGGGGTATAGAAAATAGATAGTAGCCGATTCTCAGACCTACTGAATACGCATATAAAATTTGGTAAAAATCGGTCGAGCCGCTTCAGAGGAGTTCAAGTTCGAACACCGTGACACGAGAATTTTATATATCAGATTTACAACGTTATTTAAAAGTATTTCTTGGTGCAGATGTACGCGGGGGCGTTGTTAGCGACGGCTGCGCGTCTCGCGTGGGATCCCAGCACGTACACGTGGTTTCGGTTCCTCTGTGCAGCTCAGTACCGCGTGTCAGCCGCCTACGTGCTCTGCGCAGGATTGTGGCTCGCTGCATTAGTGTACATTGCAGCTGCAGCACGCCGCACTACCTGCCTCCATATTGTGAGTACAGATCAAAATTTTCATAATCAACCCATAGCTGGACACGGTTCAGTCACGGAACACGGGGAATTCCCTTAGTACCAGAGGAGATTTAAACTCAAAAAGACTTCCTCGTGCATCTGTGACCCAGCGGTGGACTAGCCTTCTAACTGCCAAGCTGTTTTGGCCATGACTTCTCCAGGTGCCAAATGGAAATATCAAGTGCAGGCTTTCTTTATGTGAATATTTGGGATCTTTACATTCTATGAATGAATATAACACATTATGTATATCATTATGTACTGAGACCGCCGGTGACCTTCATGGCACTTAAAGGCAACAGAGTACTCGGTGTGCCATGAGGTCGCCGGCCGGTCACGTTTTTGTAACACAGAAAACACGATAGGTTTTCAAAGCCAGCTTTGAAATATGAATAAATTGTGAATTCAATACAAAGAAAGGTTTATATACATATTCTAATGTAAATTTTATATAAAAAGTGAGGCCGCCCGCGATCTTATTGGCACCCATGGTAACCGCTTCTAAAACATGCTGCAAATCGTAAACCATCCCGTGATCCAGTTGCTAGGTGCCTAATGAAGCTAATAATTACCGGAGGGTCGGAAAAAAATAATATTCCTTAGATGTAAAATTGTGAGGTAGCCGGCGGCCCTCACGGCACCTATTTTTGGGTATCGTGAGGTAGCCGGCGGTCCTCATGGCACTTAAAAGGCTAGACGGTGGTGATCAAATATAGAGATCGAACTAGGAAGGAAGGTAGAGAGTGCCAACATCGCCTCCTAATAGGGGCTGCAGGATGTTATCATAGATTCTAGATAAATAACTGTGATAAAGTAACAAAAAAATAAGTTTAACAGCTGAGACAAACAGATGTATCAATAAAAATAAAAAAGTAAACATAAAAATTTAATATTGTAGGAAGTGTGGCGATAGATATAAGGCAATGTACAAATAAAATGTTAATAAATAGAGTGAAAGATATAGTGAAAGAAGAAAGAATGCGAGATTATGTGAAGGATGGAAGAAGAAAAATTAAGAACAAAATACTTTATAAATCAGTCAATGTAAATAAGGACTCATTCCTACTAAGTCAAGGTTCGATCCTCTAAGGCCGCACAGTGCAAATGCCATGTGGTTATTATAGACGAGTGACAACCCTAGCGGAAGTCCCATCGCGGGAACCCTATGAACGAAGTTTTTTTTTTACTCAAACACTGTGACATGCAAAAACGTGTGCAAAATAAAAATGGAAATAATAGACGTAAATGTAAAACAAAGGAATTGAGTTTAATGTTTTTTGGATCCTAAATCCTAATAATAAAAAGCGGAGTTACTCCATGTGTCTGTCGAATCGATCTAATCTTGGCCGTCTCTCGGTGAAATAGGTATGGTGAAATAGAAGTCTGCAAGGATCGACCAAAGCTCCTCCGGGAGCTTTGCCACATTAAAATAGACCTTAGGTAAGGTACCTTCAGCGCCTACCGCCTCGAACCCATGGAATCTGCAGATGCCATTTCGGCAGCAGTGGCAGTAGGACCAAAAAAAATATCGTCCTTATTTTTAATAACCACAGCAACATAGTACTTCTCATCTTGTAGTTTGTAATTAAAAACATGAAGATACGTAAGATTGTTTTGATTATACAACGGTGTCCAGAATTAAAAAAAGTAAGAACGACGAGCGTAAATGATCGGCATGATCAGACTAAAATTAAATTACTTTGGTTTCGAGTAAAATCATTTGTACGTATAACGAAACGACTGTACTGTTCAGGAATTTATTGCGTGTTCCTTGACTATTACACGTGATGCCAGGGGAAAACCCGTACATGGCTTATCGATTATGAACAAAAGTTAAAAAGTTAGTTGTGATGTTAACTTTTTTACCTTCTTTCTTTTACTTTTTTACCTCTCAGCACGAGAAGAGTCGCAAGGACCTTTCTAGAGTACTGCAAAAGTGTCATAGGAGAGACCATTTAAAAAAGGTAAAAAAAGGATATGAGAATAGTCAAAATAAATACTTAAAACTGTGATAAATGTAAAGAAAATAGGGAAGTAAAAATTTAATTATAAAAGAATGTAAATGTAAGAATAAAGCAAATAAATAAATAAAAATAAAGCAAAACGGAACAAGATGTAAGCTTGTATTCTGGTGGGAAAGCGACGAAAGTGAGATGATGAATGAAACGATTAATGAAAGAATAAATGCCATTGAGAGCGAAAAAAAATAAGAACGCAGATAATATGACAAAAAATATATTTTGTAAAATTAGTAAAGGGAAGTTCGAAACGCCCCTAAAAACAGAGGCCATAAAAAACCTCTCGGCTGAAAAACGGCTTCTACGCTAGGGGGTGATTAAGGTGTCTACCATACGAGGGCAATAAAAAAATCTCTCAGCTGGATTCTGGCTATTACGCTAGAGGGTTATCAGATTGTCCACCATACGGGGGCCATAAAAAACCTCTCGGCTGGAAAACGGCTTCTACGCTAGGGGGTGATTAAGGTGTCTACCATACGAGGGCAATAAAAAAATCTCTCAGCTGGATTCTGGCTATTACGCTAGAGGGTTATCAGATTGTCCACCATACGGGGGCCATAAAAAACCTCTCGGCTGGAAAACGGCTTCTACGCTAGGGGGTGATTAAGGTGTCTACCATACGAGGGCAATAAAAAAATCTCTCAGCTGGATTCTGGCTATTACGCTAGAGGGTTATCAGATTGTCCACCATACGGGGGCCATAAAAAACCTCTCGGCTGGAAAACGGCTTCTACGCTAGGGGGTGATTAAGGTGTCTACCATACGAGGGCAATAAAAAAATCTCTCAGCTGGATTCTGGCTATTACGCTAGAGGGTTATCAGATTGTCCACCATACGGGGGCCATAAAAAACCTCTCGGCTGGAAAACGGCTTCTACGCTAGGGGGTGATTAAGGTGTCTACCATACGAGGGCAATAAAAAAATCTCTCAGCTGGATTCTGGCTATTACGCTAGAGGGTTATCAGATTGTCCACCATACGGGGGCCATAAAAAACCTCTCGGTTGGAACACGGCTACTACGTTAGAGGGTGATCAGATTGTCCACCATACGTGCTTACTTCATATTGATTAAATTCCTACAGTGTGATTGACTGTAGATCTGTAAAAGCGTTAAAGGGATGAATGTAAAGCTCATATGTCAGAAAAAAACTTTAATGAATTTACACCTTTTTCAGTCATTCTTTATAAAGTGATCACTCTGAAATAATTATTATTATTTTTTAAATATAGAATTCAAAATAGGGTGTATTATACGTTTATAACCATGCGACCTGTATATTGCAGTACGCGGGCGGAGTGGCGTGTTTGGCGGTGAGCGAAGTGGCGTACGGCGCGTGGATGGCGGCGTCACTTGCGGCATGGTGGAGGTCGGCGCCGCAAGCGGAGCTCGCGCGGCGCGCAATGGATCTGCTGCATGATTTAAAACCGGCCTTACTCGCTTTCGAGCGGTACAGGGAATTCGCACGACCACTATATGACATTATTGAGGTAATATGTTATAAAAATAAAACTTATAGACATGTATATTGTTAATTCGCCAGTCTGTATTAATATAGCGCTCTTACAAGGGACAGATGAGAAGTAGGCGTCATAATTTGAAATAAAATAAAGATTCGTTTACACGTGGCTACTGTTATGCAAGGTGCACAATTAATAAATAAATTACTTTATATTAATGTAATCCTAAAATCCGTCATTTTGCGATTTACTCTGTAGTTTTTGAATTTTCTAAATTAATAATATTTTCTTATAAACACATGCATCTTTAATTTTGTAGTAGTTCAGTGCGTAGACGCCGTGCAATACATAAGCCTGTCCATGCGTGGTATTATGGTACCCAGGGGACGTTGTTCCATCTCTTGGCAATGTGGCATTCCATGGAAATGGGTAGGAGCATTCCTTGCAGCAACATCGCTTTCTGATAGAACTTGTGAAGGATGACAGAGGATACGTGAAAGTAGGAGGGTGTATATCCCTGTCCCGAAAGTAAGATAGGAGAAAGAGTATTAAAAAAAATGTGATAAGCCTTTGTGCGCAAAAATGCACAAAGCGTGAATTATATAAGATTGTATCTCGGAAATTGAACCGGCGATCTATGGTCGCAAGTCTAAGTCGTCTATCGCTGGTCTACTAATCAGAAAATCAATTACTATAGTTTTTAATAGTTTTTATTACACTTACTTACTCCGCTGGCTCAGTGACCCATAGTGGGTCTTGGCCTCCGAAGCGAGAGACTTCCACTTTCCTCTATCTTGCGCCATCGTCTGCAATTGGTTGACATTCAATTCGCGCAAGTCTGCCTTAACGCGATCGATCCAGCGATACCCGGGTTTACCCACTGGTCTTCGACCCCTCGGTTTTTCCAGGTACGCTACCTTCACGCTCCGATCCGATCCCATTCGCTCCCAGTGACTAAGCCAGCGGATTCGTTGAGCTTTATATTCGCCAATGATATTTAACTGTGCTACTAAAGTCTCAGGTTTTTATTATAGGCAATTTAAAATTTGACCTGGAGTCCACGGGCCAGCAAGAGCATTGTGGAACATTTGCTAACAAGGAGGACAGACTTCATGTTAAGACGCTGCACCCAGGTTTTACCCGGTCTTATTGAAAATGTGGGGGAGAGATCTATGTCCAGCAGGTGGACGTTCTATGGCTGAAATGATGATGAAATGTGACATAAACTATTTACAATTTTCAATAAAATAAAATGTTCATTATTCCAGGAGGTGGAGAGAGAAGCGCCCAACAATGCTGTTGTCATTGTCGTTTTTGGTGCCTTCGGGATGGTTCTGCAGGTATAAAAATTTACTAACAATGTACTATCTGTCTCTCACTTTAATATAATTTCTCTTTCTCTTTTTCTCTGTACCTCTATACTTATCAACTACTAGAGAATTGTATCCTAACAATGACAGTATTGAGAAGACTGATACGACCAAACGCCATCTATTGACTTTCCATTAAAACTACTTAAATAATGTTTCTTGATTTTTGTTAACTTTGTAATTTTTCTATTGTTTGACTATATAACAAGTCTCTTTTCGAGATGGGTATGGCTTTTAATTTACTAAGTACCTTTGTCCTAGTATATTTTGGTTTTGTTCCGATGTTTTTTTCTACAAAGGATGATTTGTTAGTCGAACTTATTTTAAACTTAAAACGTGTACCAGTATTTGAAGTAGTTATATGCAAATGAACTTCCAAAGTAAAACATTAGACCGCTCTGCTCGATGTGTAATAATTTTTATTGTTATATCCCTATAGAGCGGTGTTTCCTAACGGGGGCCCACGCACCTCAAAGGGGTAATTTGATTTTTTAGAGGGGCAATTCGAAAATGGAATCAATATGAGTGAGCTTTCCGGGCTATTTGAATGCAATGCAATGCAAAGTCAAGTTTAAAGTTAAAAGCAAATTCTTAAATAAATATGAATGTATACAAAATAAATGGTTGGGAAACACTGATATAGATAGCATAAGAAAGTTGGCATATTAAAAATAAATTCATGCTTAGATGTTATTGGATATAGCGCCATCTATCGGATGATTAAAGCATTAAAATAGATTTCAAAGAAGACGATTCTTTTTAGACGATATAGGAAGACGATGATCTTTGTAATAATTACGGTCTAAAATGACAAATTTAATCTTACCTAAAGTTAATAACTGTATAAAGAATGGAAACAAAGTAGTTTTTTCTTTAAATAATTATGATGATTATTAATTTTGTATCAAAATAAAAGTGAAATCAAGCATTTGAATTCTATAAGCCAAATTTATAAAATTTTATAATTGACAGACATTTATATCCCATTTCCTCTCGTGGGTCTCGTACGAGGTCACAGAAGGATCGGTTTCCAGATGATCAGCAGCGTCCTCTCCCTACCATAATACCACAATGCGATCGCCAACCTACTTGCCAAGTGTGGCGATTATGGTATATCCCCCATAGATATCTTTGGGGTTGCTTCTATCTTACAGAGGGCATCTTAGGACTGTAACAACAATTTGTACCAACTTATAAGAATATTAAACAATATTTTTGTGCGGCGTGTGAACATTTAATTTTAATTGAATAAGTCTATGCCTTGCCGTCCTTAGTGAAGCTGGTTGGTGATATAATTTGTGTATACCACACACAGATCGCGGCGTTTGTTATGGCGCGGCGGCTGGCGGTGCGGGCTGGGAGAAGCGGATCGCTGGTGGCCGGCGCAGAGAGCTGCAGCGAGGGTGAGGAGAAGAAGCCGTGTAGTTCCTGCGCACCTGACGACGACAGCGACGCCGACGCACCACCACCAGGCCGCCGCAAGACCGCCAACCTGCGAATGTACACAATACTCGACAAAATTTTCTAGCAGGTGATCACAGCTTTACCTCTATAAACAATCAAATTAGAAATCTTTTAATTCGAGCAGACATAACAGTTTCTCTTGAATCGTCAATTATTTCAACATTATAAGTAATAAGCTACCACTCGCTCAGAATGCTGACAGAAGAACCAACAAGACACTTATCAGTTTTTTTTTAAATGTAATTTAGCAATGCCCGATATATACATTTTATTTGGTAACTTTTTTACATATAAACCATATAAATGAGTTATTGTATTTACAAGACATATATGTAAAAGGATTATCAAATCAAGTTCTATACATTTCAATTAACTAAAAACATAATCTAAAATTGATTTTAGATTTAAAAAAGGTAGTTATTATAGACCTTGTAGAACTTTAACAGGTGGTGCAAAATTAATGTAATAATGTGAACGTGCCTTAACTTTTACAAATGGCGCTAAATGTCATTGTGCTTTGACATTTGTAATGTAGATATATAGATATACTTCATCGCTAGTTGACAAATAATTCTCTATATATCTACTTCTGCCCCACCTTATATATGCGATATTAAAGACGTAATTTAGGCGTCCAGTTTATTTCTATTTCTTGTAATTGTCATATTTCGGTCAATATTTTTATTTCACCACTAGAACTACGTTTTAAAATGTTATGAACACAAGTCTACGTTAAAAGAGACTATTTCTATTAAGATAATGTAGAATTATCATAATGAACAGCCACTACCAGATGCCATTAATCAACAATCCCATCACTCCAGAAATTGTTTGGATTTGAGTAAACTAAATAAAAACTTTCTTTTGAGACATCGTCATATCATCGACCCCATGATGGCTGGTCATGCGTTGCCCGTATCCAGGGACCCTGACTATGCCATCTGTCTACCTGGTGGAGGATTTACCCATACCGCGTCTACCGTCTCTTGGTCGCCACTTGAGAACCTTTCAACCATAGCAGCTATCTTCCTTCAGACGCCCCAGGCATAGTCAATACATAAGTAATATTTATTCCAGGACGAGGTGGACTCGGGTGCAGGCCCGAGTGGAAGGGGGCGTAAGCGCCGGGGGAGAAGACGCTCAACTCGAGCGGAGCCCACTCCAGAGGCAGGGGGGCATGTACCGAGGGATCCGCGGTGGGACGCCGTGCACGCGCAGTTTCGGGCGTCACGAGGGTCACACGCCCCCTCTGCACCGTCTGCCCCTCTTGCGCCTGTCGCTCCCCGGATGCCTCTTGCCCCTCGCGCGCCTCACACGCCTCACGCCGCGCTACTTATCCTGCGCACCGACCTCTAGCGTTAAAACTTAACACTATTTAAGTGATACTCTACCGGTATATTAAACATAAGGAACTCAGTTATGTATAGCATATAATGTCACCTTGACAAGTTTTTATCGGAATGTCAAATTTTCCATTATGAATCGCCATGACCTATAGCATGAAGAACCGCTAGCACATCTAGTGCCCTAGGAGTTTCGACTTAAATCATCCAAAGTGGTTTAAATTTCACTTTGTGAATAGATCGGTGCAGCCAGTAGGATGAAGAGCTTAAACTAATGCAGTTCAAGTCATTTTTGTGCGTAATATTTACGTATTTACATGTAAATAATACATCTGCGCGTACAAATGACTTAAACACCTTAACACGAAACGTCTTCCACCGCGTAAAATGTTGTTGACCTCTGTCCTGACGTATTATTTTTTAACATCGACCATACACTACGAAAATCGAGTCGTTTTACGAATTATTTCGAATTTCTTTAGATATAGCGTGAACTTTGTTACAGCGAAATTCTATAATTATAGAATAGATGAACCATATCAATGTAGCTAGTATTTGAATTCTTTGTTGTTCAACTAGATTTTGGTATGGTGCCCGTATATTTACCACGTTCACTGGTGCGTTATTTTTATACGTGTTTTTATATAAAATTTAGGATTGTTATGGTTAATGTTGGCTGCCTTGTCGATTGAAAAAATCCGCCAGGGGTTGCAAACATTTTTTTATTCGAAATTATTATTAATTCACTCATATAAAGTTCGTTATTTTTTATCGAAATAGATGCGAGTATCTTTTAGTCTACGAAGCTATTCGTAACGCATTTCTCTTTTAAACTATGACATCGTTTTGTATAAGTCTCTCTATTTCGATCAAAAGTACCCGGCTATTAATATTGCACATCGACCTTTGAAAAGAGACAATCGGCTAATTTAAGCTTTGTAGAGCGCTATCTCTGTCCCACGTTACCTATGTGACGTTTTGTCAGTTGTTGTATTTTGTGCGACAGAGATAACGCTCTACGAAGCCGAAATTAGCCAGTTGCCTGTTTTTAAAGATCGATGTGCAATATTTATTGCTGGTTACTGTAATTATATATACATTCAGAATTTTTTTTTGTGCGGTATGTGAAAATTTTAATCAAATCTGAACATAATTGACGAAGTTTTCATTAAAAAAGAGAAAAGTCGTCACTAAACTTTATTACCTACTATATGATTAAATAAAGTAGTAGTAAATGGTATTTTTACCAGTTTACCACAAGAAAGTTCAATGTTGTCAGACTTCTTGTGTCTTTTTTATACGATCCCCATCTACCGCACAAAAAACAAGTTTATGTATATTACATACATACATACATAAATTAGATATTAAGAAAAAGAAAGAAAAAAAAGAGAACTTTTCAAGTTTGACACATAAGTTAGGTGTTAATATTGAAAATTTATAAAAAATAACTATTTCTAATGTTTCCAAAAGTGAATTAAGATTTAGTAAATCAAAGGTATTACGTGTAGTAATTAAATATACTCCGCACTCGTTATATAAGACTTATGTAATATTGTTAGTAAACACTATGTATTGCGGAGATCGGATATTCTGACTTATAGAATAAGAAATTATGGAGGCTGCTTCTATTAATTCATTAAGAATTCATGAACCACTGCATGATCTTGGTTCTTCTGCAGATCTCGTTTCTATTCATTTGGGCCTACCCACAATGAATAACTTATATACATTTATATATAAATACACACACATATATATATATATATATATATATATATATATATATATAATACATTTAAACATGTATTCTTAGTATTTTATACTTATACTTTACATCATTTACAATGATGAGTGAAAGAAGAATCAAAACGAGACTAATTTGATAGAAACAAAAATCAAATTGACCACTCCCTATAGTAGTATTTTTCAACTTAAAGCTATGAAGGCTTGAAACACGCCTTGATCTAAGTGGAACCAATTGTTTTTTTTTAATTCTTTCCCAAGATTTATTATAATTTAAAAAATCTTTCATACCATAAAAGGATTTTCTTTTCAATTTTTTATTTAATAAACTTTATTATATGGAAATACATTGTAATACCGTACACGTTGGCCAAAGAAAGATTTATTGATTTGTTTGAATAATGTCACGAGAAAAATATCAAAGTAAATAAGATGGATTCGAGCTCTCTTATAATGATATAATTAATCTTAAAATAAAGTTACATGGGTTCAAAATGGGTCGTGATCCGAGAAGTGCCCACAGTAAACTCTACTTCTAGGTTTTTTGTGGTCACTCTCAAAATATCCTTAATACAGTATTAAAGATATTTATCACCAAGTTTTATTATCAGGTAAACTCTTCATAGTATTATATGATCCAGTGTCTTCTGTCGAGTCTATCAAACTAGTCTGTCTTGTCGATACATGGTCTCCAATCCAAAACCTTAAGGCTTCAACGGCCATATGTTTCAAACGCTATATGCATGCCCTCTGCCATTTCAACATGCTACTCTATGTAGGCTATTAATAAGGTATTGTTAAAGATATGTCGTCTCACTCGCACAAGCCGGTGTCTGTTTCACTTAATTCCATCTCGGAATTTTTTCCACACAGAAGTGCTTTCCATATTAAGCCGACATTTGAACTAATGTTATATTTGCTTCAGAATACCCGATATCCTGTTACTGTCACTGCCTAATAAAAACATAAATTAAATGATATATTTATATATCAGGACTGTACCTCGATTATTTGACAACAGTGGACTGTATTTTCCTTTTTTATGGCATTTGATTGTATTATGCGGACCAATAGAAACAGTCTGTATGTTATAGATATAAACTATATATTTAGAAACGAAAATGTGTTCTATAGTGTTCTCTGCTGTTTATAATAGTTAGAGAAATACTAAAATACTTGCCTTTAAAATGTTTTTCTTTCTTTTGAGCATTTCGTAGTTTTTTTTTACAAAATCGTGGACAAAGGCATTGTTTATTTTTTTTAAATAAAATATTTTAGTTCTTACCTCTTGCCATTACAATGTCCGCCCAAGTGCTATCTATCATGTAACCTATTATTATGTTGTCTGTCGTTAGATTTATATTTAGTCCATACATTTAATTAAATATCTTTGACAGGTTATAAAAAAAGAACAGACAGAAAAGGAAACTCAATTGTTTTTAATGTCTAATTTTCACAATATTATAGTATTAAATACCAAATACAGTATTCAATATAGTACTTTTTTAATTGAATGTAATATTTTTTTTGGGCAATAGGCAATGTTCGATGACGAGGTCTACGACGCAACATGCTTGCTTAGAAGAAACATATTCACTCTTTGACATGGAGACCAGGTTGTTCCATACCTTGGATGTTCACACTATTAAAGTAGTATTAAAATAATATAAAGTCTGTCTTGTTGTCCGAAGGAAGATACGCGTTATGTGATTGAGGAAAAAAATGACAGAGATATATGAAAAAAAAAACAATAACTTTTTTGTCTTAAGAGAAAATTACTTGCATTTTAAAATTAAAAAAAATATTAATGATTTTATTATTAATGTCAGAAACCCAAAATTACCTTTGAATTAATTTTAAGGATAATCAATTTGTTACTTGTGTAACTATTAAAAAAATAGTCGCATGTAAACACATCTTTACATTTTAAACATCAAATGTCTCTTTTAAGTGCATTTAAAATAATAAACATATGAAAGATATTTAATCAAATGTTGGAATAATGTTTTTCAAACGTTAAGATTATTCCATAGGTCTGTGATTTGCTATATAGATTGCCGTTGTGTATGTTCGTATAGAGAGCGATGCGAAGTTGCTAGCCGCGAGTTACAGGCGGTGGCGTTTCCACATTTTTGGTGCCAAATAGCTTTAAGGAGATAGCGTTTTGTTGCCATAGTTAAAGTTCTATTGCGGTTAGAGACGCTTCAATATTGCCACTATTAATTACCTAAATTGTTCTGAAAATTGTGTTTAAGTTTAAGCTTATGAAATATAAAAATCTGTTCAGTAAAATTTTAATAGAATATATTGAAGCGTCTCTAATATCATTATTAATAGTAATTGGATTAGGTGAAGCGATATCATGTATTTGCCTCGTGTTATAACATGGATATGCCCGCTTCTTTATTTTTATTTTCCTAATGAAATCATACAAAACCAAAGTAATGGTGGGTCTATGACTTCAATGTGACATTTTTGGATCCCTTTTATTCAATTTTGGTTGTGAAACTGCAATGGGTGGCCGTTATAAATTTATTGGCTAAAATTGATATAATAACAGTATTCTTCCATCTTACTTTATCTTTCTTAAGTTTACAAGAGGTGTGTTCATATTAAAATATAAGTTTAAATTCGTATTCTACGTATCGCTTCACTTATTCGGATCACTTTTAATGCATAGACAATAAGGTGCGAACGGGGATGTCCCGATATAGACAATAAGGCAAGACGCACACGCGTTGACATTTCACTTCGAATTTAGTACGTAAGATTTAAAGCAATAAAATCATATTTTTATATTTATTTCTTTTCCTACCTTTCTACCTCAATATAATACAGTAAAATCCTACTAATGGTAGTATGTATTGTCGTCCTATACCTTCTCAATGCCTTATAATAGATATTCCAGATATTTTTATTGAAATAGACATTTACATGCTTTTTTGAATCGTCAATAACTACTAGAAAGCTACCACCGGCTCTGAATGCTTATCTGCTGTGAAGGGCCAGCCAGAAACCCAATAAATGCTCTTTTTAAATAAAATTTAATAAAGTTTCATATTCATTAAATACACTAAGTTCTACACATTTCAATCAACTAAATACTTAAATAGAAATTGTTTAAAAATACTTTTAAAACAGAAAAGTTAGTCTAAGATATCTGATTGAACCTTATTATGCTGGATGTCTGAAAATTTTTATCATACCATTTTTAAGCTATTTCGTACTATATGTCTCAATTTTTTGGAGCAACGAGGATCATTTTCTGGTGCATATACTCCTAGAACCCGCATTCTTCGACAACAAAAACCTTTGCATTGCTCCGTGGTAATCATTTAGTATGCCTGGGATATTTAGTAATTATAATGAAATAATTAGATAATTTCTTTTTAAAAAATGTTTGTCAATAGTGAGAATTGTCGACGTACGATTACGGATTTTAACCTGAAATTTAAACATATAACTTATATCTTATTGAATATAGAACATATACCAAGCAACCGTCACAATATCAATTTCTTTAAAAACATATCTTAGGAAATCTCTCAAGTAACTAATAACCCGCACAGCTTTTACAATAATTAAAGAAGCTGCATTGCCTCGTAATAAAATAACGTAAGCTATGGGAAATAACTAAAATAAACGAGACTAGCTGTATTTACGTCCGTTAACTGTCTTACTTTATTAATTGCAAAGACGGCCGAGCTATGTTCGCCTACGTGTGTTGAGAGTTGGATTGCTGCTATTTGATTTCTTTAAAGCCTCTCACGCACGGCGACGTCTTGTAGCGATAGTGTCGCGCGTTTAGTTATCTCGCGACAAATTAATTACTTACGCGTGTTAGTCACATTTTCAACGCGCGATAGAGATGCCAACACGCTATGGTAGCGATGCCAACGAGGTACAGTAGCGATGCCAACACGTTACGGTAGCGATGCCAACACGCTACGGTAGCGATGCCAACGAGGTACAGTAGCGATGCCAACACGCTACGGTAGCGATGCCAACGAGGTACAGTAGCGATGCCAACGAGGTACAGTAGCGATGCCAACGAGGTACAGTAGCGATACCAACATGCTACAGTAGCGATGCCAACGAGGTACAGTAGCGATGCCAACACGTTACGGTAGCGATGCCAACACGCTACGGTAGCGATGCCAACGAGGTACAGTAGCGATGCCAACACGCTACGGTAGCGATGCCAACGAGGTACAGTAGCGATGCCAACGAGGTACAGTAGCGATGCCAACGAGGTACAGTAGCGATGCCAACGAGGTACAGTAGCGATACCAACATGCTACAGTAGCGATGCCAACGAGGTACAGTAGCGATGCCAACGAGGTACAGTAGCGATGCCAACACGCTACGGTAGCGATGCCAACACGCTACGGTAGCGATGCCAACACGCTGCCGTAGCGATGCCAACACGCTGCGATGGTGATGCCAATACGCTGCGGTAGCGATGCCAACACGCTGCGGTTGCGATGCCAACACGCTGCGGTTGCGATGCCAACACGCTGCGGTGGCGATGCCAACACGCTGCGGTGGCGATGCCAACACGCTACGGTAGCGATGCCAACACGCTGCCGTAGCGATGCCAACACGCTGCGATGGTGATGCCAATACGCTGCGGTAGCGATGCCAACACGCTGCGGTTGCGATGCCAACACGCTGCGGTGGCGATGCCAACACGCTGCGGTGGCGATGCCAACACGCTGCGGTTGCGATGCCAACACGCTGCGGTGGCGATGCCAATACGCTGCGGTGGCGATGCCAACACGCTGCGGTTGCGATGCCAACACGCTGCGGTTGCGATGCCAACACGCTGCGGTTGCGATGCCAACACGCTGCGGTGGCGATGCCAACATGCTGCGGTGGCGATGCCAACACGCTGCGGTGGCGATGCCAACACGCTGCGGTGGCGATGCCAACACGCTGCGGTGGCGATGCCAACACGCTGCGGTAGCGATGTCAACGCGCTGCGGTAGCGATGTCAACATGCTACTGGACGTCGCGACGCGGTGGTTACCTAAACGCGTTTGTATCGCGACAGTATTGTGTTTGTATCGCGTGTGCATCGCGACTTAACTGTACTAGAGAGCGAATAGCTATTTATTGATGCGGACATACTACATTGCTACAAAGAGTTGCCGTGGGCGAGGAGCCTTAGAAATGCCGCATATCAACGAATGAATTGGTTAAAGTAAACTTTGTTAATTATATTTGATCAAATTTTGAACTTCGAACCAATTACACAAATGTTTTAAATAAACATGATTTACCAATTCTGGAAAAATTATTCGTCATATATTACTAATGTAAATTAGACATAGATTTATTCTAAGAATTCGGGTATAATTCATATAAACGCAACGGCGATAAGATTTAATCGTATGGCAGCTGAATCGGATCAAACGTCGTGGTTCTGATAGTGCGGTATCTTATCTGGTCTACGTAAAAGAATCCAAGACTCTGCAGTGGTAAGGCGTGCGCTGAGAAATACGGTGCCTAAATTTACAAATGTCAACTTACATGATAATGCATTTAATAAAATCGAAGTGACGTTATATGTGAATAAGTGAGACATAAAAGATTTTACTTCAGTGATATACAGGATGATTTGAATAATATCGTGTACATACAAAGGATAATGTGATCACTCAGAAATACGTCACATTTTTTTTTCTATTGTACAAAGTCTGAATCAACAGATAATAAACAATAATTAAATTTGATATGTAGTTATCTGAATTTTAAAAATATTTTTTTTTAATTTATCATCGTATGAATATTTATTGTTTTTAATGATACTGTATATACTTTAACAGTCCTATATATAGTTATATATCCTTCAGATGGTTTAGTGGTGGTCACACGAGTGATCAGATAGTTTACCACGAAGATTGGGACAGAACTGTCGACCACGTGTTTGAATAAGTGGTCATTCTATTTATAAACAAATATTGGAAAAAATATTTATTTATTCATTGTAGTGTAGTGACTATCAAATGCGACCGAACTTGTAAAGTGAACTGACGTAGCAAATGTTACTTTAGTGCAGTGACAATCACATAAATAGTACGACAGAGTAGTGACGATCACATACGTGCGTGATTTATAGTGTGACGATCACATAAACACTAAAACAGTGATACAACAATGTTCAGAGATGACGACCATATAAAAATAATAAAATAGTGACGATCATATAAATACAGTCGCATTGTTATTCCGACAGTGACGTATGTTAACAAAGGAAATTCAATAATGATCGTATATATTCGTAAAGTGACGATGCAAATTATAATAGTGTTGTGACAATCACAGAAAATCTAGGACAGTGAATAAATACATTTACCAAATATAATGGCGCGGTGTGTGCGTGCTGTTCCCGCGATTTTCATGCAACTAAATTTGTTGCTAATGGTAAGTGATGAACCAATAAATTTAAATCTTTCATACCATAGTTGCAAACCTGACAATGTTAATGATTTTATTACTGATTTATTTTACATTTTTTTGTTTCAAAAATACTCTTTCTTCCATCTCATTTTCGGGACAGGGATATACGACCTCATACTTTCACCTTCTCTCTCTCATCCTTAACAATTTCTATCATTAAGCTTACATTCAACGTAAAGCATTGACCCACATTAACTTTACCTTCTATCCCTGCCTCCCATCCTTTTACTTCACACACCTTTTGTTACACGGTTTTATTTTGCCTAATTACGTCACCCACCCTGCAAGTAAACCGTTAGAAAGTATGACGGCTCTCTTTCTCATTCTAAAGGGAAGCGATGTTGCCGCAAGCAATGCTCTACCCATTTCAATTTAAGAAAAGGAACAAACACAGAGTGGCACTAATCGGTGTAACATAACTCGTGAAGATGCCCCGTGGAGGGGTGAAACACACGTTGAGTGATTTGCGATGGCAGTTGTGTGATTCGCATTGTTTACCGCATACGCATTTATCAGCGGGCTAGCGGGCGGTGCACTTTGTTGCACGACTACGACTGCATGTGCGAAGTGGCTAAACATTGGTCCTTTTCTTACTTAGGATGGACTTTCGCAAAATAACGCCTGATTCTTTTAAACCAATTCAATTTCGAAGGCCAATCTAAGCCTTCCATATAAGGACAGGAAGTAATTGCATGCACCACTGTATGGTCCAACACTGAGTCACAGATGCACGAAGCAGGACCTTTGAGCTTAAATCTATATTTATTTTACTTTTAAAATTTCCACAAAAAAAAATAGTTAGTTGACATTGAAAATACGACGCAAAAGATGTGAATCTTAATTTGAAGAAAAAGTAAAATAAAAACTTGGATGGAGAGTAAATAAATGATTTTTGGTCATAGTTTAATCACCCAAAGATATCTAAGAAGAAATATATAGTATAATCAGCACGTTTGGCAGGGGGGTTGCCGATCGCTGTTTGTTGGTAAGCAGAGGACGCTGCTGTCAAACCTTTAGGAAAATTGTTTGCAAGCAATGGCAATCCTATATGATTAATGCAAAAGTGTGAATTATCTAAGATTGTATTTCGGAAATCGAACCCGCGACTACGAAGTCTCAGTCGTCCACCGCTAGGCTATCACTCCTCATAAATTTACATACCGTGATTAAAAAAACAAATTCACCTCAAAGAAACACAAGATGAACACAAATTATTTACATTTACAAATCTTTAATTACGCTATTAATAATACAAAATATCGATTGTTTTAATATTTTTAACATTATAATAATGATATCATTTTGACATTTGACACATTTTGTAATTTATAAATAAAAAAACAAACAAAGGAATTATCGATAAAGCAGTTAGTCATACACGTCCAGTTGCGTACCTGGGGGAGGCGGTGGGTGCGGTCTGCACCGGGCGGCACTTACCTTGGGGCGGCATTTTTTAAATTTACTTATAGTTGTAAAAAGCAACATATTCATTTCATATTTATTTTCTTTCTTGAATAATAAATTAAAATTCTGTTCCCAACATTGTAATTTTGTTAAGAATTTTTTAACAATTTCAATCAGTGTCGCTAGTTGCGAAAGAAGCTTCTCAAAATTGAAGTTGATAAAAAATTATCTTCGTTCTACAGTGAGTCAATTAAGACTACAAAATCTTGAATTATTGCCAATAGAACAAGAAATTACAAATAATATTAATTTTGAGAGCATTATACACGACTTTTCTAGTATGAAAGCTAGAAAGAAGAGTAGATATTACATAAATATGTTTACGAGTGCATACACATATGTCTAAAAAAAATTTACTCTGTGTATTAATTAATATTGATTAAATAACTTAATAATTTATTTATGTGTATTAATTTATAAAAAACCACTATTTGATTGACTTATAATAGAAGGGGCGGCAAACTAGAGATCGCCCCGGGCGGCAAAAGTTCTTGGTACACCACTGTACACGTCCCTTTAAAAACAACAAAGATGGCGAACGTTGGAGCAATCTAAGAATTTCAACAATCAGACATTTCCCTCGGTGTTTTAATACAGAAGTCTACCACTCATATGTGTTACCAGTGGAAATGCGATCTTTCACTCTAAGCCTCTTTGGAAAACTCAGAGGGAATCAGGAATGAGGAGGTCCGTGGATGACCGAAAGTACTAATATAACCTTCATTGGAGAGATGATTGGCAGCACCATAAGGTTCTGAACTGGATCCTATCGACCTGCAAGCGGAACGTACCACATCCACCCACAAAGAGGACAGAGTACCTAGTTTAGGTCGACCAAAGACGCTGAATTCCGCTTCCTACCCGATCTTTTACTAATCTATGGAGCAGGGCTATGTCAGCTGTGGACGTCCGATGATTAAAATGATGAACATTATCTGGGGTCCTTGATGTTGTGCGTATAATAACAACATGCCCACTATAGCAAAGATACCACGTTTGATCATCTGAATTCAGTCCTATTAGAAATAGGTGGGTCTATGTCCAGTAGTGGGCTACGTATGGCTAAAATTATTAGGATAAACTGTCAAAAAAGCTATTTTTTGTAAATATTATGCTTAAGACATTATCAATTCTATTTTTTTTTTTGAATATTTCTTTACACCGGCTTTACGAACACATCTTTTTGTATCATAATTCGTTTTATTAATAATACGAGTAAGATATGATAAATAGAAAAATCTTTATATATTTGGATGGTAATATGAAATAAATGATTACAACACATACGTAATTTATTTTTCGATGTACTGTGAAATTAATGTGTTATTGTATGTAATATAATAAAGACATTTTGTTAAAATTGATAATTATACTGACCTAATTTGCGTAACCTTAATTATTTATTTATTTACTATTTTCGGCAGCGCAATCTTATCTATCTAATCGCGTACAAATTTCTTAGAGGCGAGAAACGTTCTCTTTATAAGGTTAGTGGTTTTATAGTGATTCATACGAGTGTTCAAGATATTCAAATTAAGAATATGGTTTAAGACTGAACCAAGAAAAGGAATGAGTAATATTGAATTTAGAGTTCTATTAACCAATATATCAAAGCCTAAGACATTTTTTTCCATTAGAAATTACTTAAATCTGATTTATATTAAATAAATCTGATTTACTTGTTCTATTGTAGGCTAAAAATATAGCTCGAGCTAAATATGTATAGACTAAAAATAAATTAAAAAATATATTTTTTTTGTGGCCTTTAATTGAAGATCAACTTAAAGAAAGGGTTTCTACTTTCTACTTATTGATGTGTATAAATATATTCAAAAATAACTAAACATATACATATATATGTTAATGTACCATAAAAAACAAGTATAAAAATAAATTGTACTATATTATATAAGAAGCATAGACCTGAGTAAATTTTTACACTCATTATTTTATACTATATAATAACATACATCTAAAGAATATAGCATAAGACGCTATTGTAATAAATAGACATAAGATATAAGGAATGAGTTGAAGAATGAATGGAAAACTATGTATGTAATGTAGAACAAAAATGACCGATTTTGTAACGTAAAAGAAGAAAGATTGCGAGATAATATGACGCATAAAAGTAGAAATAAATGTAAATTATGGGAAAATTATTTACCCTAAAAACTAACTATAAAACCCCACCTTTCAACACGGTGGAGGAAAACGTGAGGCCCCCATAATTCGGGGCAAAAAAATACATATATATGTTCACTCACACAATTAGAATATAATTAACACATACATATATACATTTATAATTAATATATATTTTGTAGACTGACACAATTAGAACAGACAACATATATGCAATCAATATCAAACAGTAACATAACAATAGTAAGCAGAGGTACCCCAGCGGTACAGGACTGAGATTTACGAACGTGGGTCGCGGATTCGATTCCCGTGATACAAAGTTATTATAATTCTTACTTAGTGTATTAGTTACCGTATGCAGTTGCCGACGAAATTATTACAAATCTTATGAAACCTAGAGAATGGTATTATACCAGATTATCTATATTTGTAATGGTCGCCTTATATGCCATCGCTAATTTTCTTCTTTATTTTTGATTTCCAATGTTAACATTTTACTAGTGTTATGCACATCTGTCAATATAAGAACTAGTTTAAAGATTTACTGCAATTGTTTCTCGTATAAGTATCTCTCGTATATGTATATTGAAGATCAATCTATAAAAAATAATACTGTACATCTGCGTCTTCCACAGATGTACGCAGGTGCGGGTTTGGCTACAGCTGCAAGACTAAAATGGGATCCCAGCACTTACGTGGCCTTGCGCGAAGTCCTGCCCCGGGAGTATCGAGCTGGTGCCGTGCTGATTTTGGCTGCCAGTCTGTCGCTGCTCACCCTGACGCATCTGGCACTGCTCGCTGTTTATTTGCGACGGGCCAGAAGACTTCTTCTTGTGACGGTTGATAAACCTTATTATACACAGTAACAATATTTATTTATTTTAATTAGTAACTACTTTTAGTATCTAAAGTAAATTCATCATCATTTGCTGTCGTAAGAGGCGGCTAAAAGGGCATCGGGATCGCGGGCGTTGAATGTGTTGACCTCCTTCGTCCACTCAATGCAAACCTGAGAAGGTCAGCAACTCGAAGTGGTCTCGTGATGCAGCACAGCGAGGACACTGGTGGAGGCACAAGTGCCTCATAAAAAACGTATCATCATTTAAATCATGGCCGCTCACAACCTGGCTTATTGGAAATCTATAGAAGAAGCTTATATTTATAGGTCGTCATTCGGCTGAAATTAGCGCTACGACTGCTGCACATGGATACTGTTCCATGCGGAACAACTAAGAAATGTCAATTAAAAACTATAATAATAATTATTATTACAGTACGCAGCGCTGATGGCAATGATGGTGAGCGTGCAGACAGCGTGGGGCTGGTGGACGGCGGCGCGTGTGTCTGCGTGGGCGAGATCTGCAGAAGCGAACGAGCTGCACCGAGCCATGCAGATCAAGGAACATCTAACACCACTGCTGCAAGACCTGGCGCATTGGCATCCACTACCGCAGAAGATTAACGAGATCATGAAGGTTAAAATCCATAACATTGTGGTGGAGTTTAACAGGATAGGTGGGCAATGTTAGAGACAACACCTAACGCACTGGAGCACAAATATTAAAACGCTTGGATGAAAGATAGACGGTTTATTTTAAAAGTCATCCGCCTACAACTTCAGACACACCAACGCCGTAATAAATTATTTGTCATACGAATGAAATAATTTTTATATAAAACTTTCACACTCATTTGTAAATATTAAACATTGATTCAAAATTAATGTTAGATAGTATTTAATTCCATATTCCATCACAGCAACAAAGATTTAATACAAAATCACAAACAATAACACATATTTCACTCGCCGTTCGCTATTATTATATTTCGTAATATTTTTCGGCGCGAGACGCGGTTTTGACAACCGCTTACAAATCATACGCCGCGCGTTCTTAGTTTTTGCGCATGCGTAGACCGATGGATTGACAGATAAGCGAAAGCATATTGACAACTGTGATTATTTCGCTACAATATTTTTGTTTAAGAAATATAGATCTACATAAGAAACAAGGTCACCGATATAGTTCGACTGAAGTGCAGTCAGCGACGCACATCACTCGTGCAACCGAAGGCTGTTGGGGACGAAAGGTTCTCGAGTGGTGACCATGAGGTAGACGCAGGGATAGGCCTCTAGATTTAGCGACAACATTGTTATAGTGACATAAAGTCATAAGACATTTTTAAAAAATGTAAACAACAAAAATAAAAAAAAATGTAAAACCAAGTGATATTGTAATAATCCTTTATAGAAACAAAATAATAAAAATGTAAAAGAGTAATGAGGGACGTATCAAAGGCATTACAGAGCGAAAGGGAAAGAGAAGAATTGTGGCAAGAATGAAAAGAACGAAAGATCATACGATGTATGAAAGACGATAATGAAAATAAAAAAAATTAAATAGTGTTGAATAGTCCCTGTCCCACACAAGATAGGGGGTACGAGAGGCTCCCAATAGCGGGGGCCATACATAAATAAAGTCATAGGACGTAGCATAAAACGGATCATCGTGACGACGTTTTAAGAAGGTTTTGTGTGCGCGTCTATTGACTGACAAGATAGTGCTGACGTCAACATTTCAGCCGTAGGCAGAGACCCCATTCCAAAGGTTCTGTAGGAAGCAGCCTCCATTAGCTTTTATATAATATGCAATTTTATTCTAAGCATTAGGAGAAGTGTGATCAAATATTTCAGTTCTTACGTATTTTATTCTACTCCTGTCTTACTTTGTAAGATTCTTGTAATGTCATTAAATTCATAAATCGATTCTTCGTCAACAGGAAGCAGAGAAGGATGCGCCGTGTAACGGGTATATTGCTATAGCAGCGATAGCGTTTCTACTGGTGCTCCAATCTGCAGCTGCCAGTCTGGCTTTGCTTCTGGCAGCTCGCACCAACTCATCTCGTGCTGACGAATCTACCAGGTACTGCAATATTCTCTTAATGCAATCAAAAAACTACTGCACTCTACCAATACATTTACATACATACACCATTTTTACTTTCAATAATGATGTTTTTACTGTCAATATGTTATTTGATTTTTTTTAATGAAACTAACAAAATGCTTCTTTTTCAGTGTCAGTGGAAGTAACGATAGTGAAAGAAGACCTCTACGTGCTATTTATAAACATGGACGTTTAGTAATGGTGTAGTGATCTACCAATATTATATACAGGATGATTGTTTATAGATGTGAAAGCTATAAAGTGGTTAATGTCTGATTTATTTTCTGTTAATCAAAGTATGGTACATCTTATTTAACAATCAATGGTTTTAGAAATAATAAATAACCTAATGATAATATAGTAAACAAAAACGTTCACAAAATACAGATTACTATATATTAAAATTAATAATTGTTTATTATGTTCCTGTAGACTTTGTATTGGCGGAAATTATTAGCCTATCGCATTCCAATATTAAAGATTGATTAATGTAATATATTTCAGATTGATCACTTTATACAGGTGATTGCAATTACATTTGAAAGATGTTTACTGATAAATGAGCTATATATTAACTCCTTTTAAAGATTTTACACCTATGACCAATCTCCCTTTATATCTATCAATATCTCATGGAGTTCAACGGAATATGATTTTATTTTGTAATAGGAGGTAAGAGTTAATACTAGAAAACGCACAGTCTCAATTGTTAGTAACGACAAGTTAAGAATGCATTTACATGTGGGTAAAATATCAGTCTAAATCTATCGTTTGAACGATACAGGCGCGTTTTCTATTTAGGAGAAAAAAAATATTTATATATATGTAGATATATGTATATGTACATATATATAAATTGTAACGACTTTTATGTTTAGATACTCAGAATAGTAATAATTAAAATAACCTCTTATTAACATACTACTGCGATCAAAAGTAACGTGAAATTGTCATATAAAACTCCCGGCCAGTGGTATGGCAAGTAATTTTTTTCCTAGATTGTAAGGACTGTCTATAATATTTGCCAGCTGTCTGTGTATCAAAAATTGGAATATCATTTGCTCAATACTAACCATTTTCAAGGATGTTTTGAGTCTCAATAGTGAAGTCTCGATTGGTGTCAAAATTGCTTAATTTCTTGGAAAAAAAAAGAACTCTACTGACATCGTTCCGCCGTATTCGTTTGATTTAACTTCGAGCGACTTCAGGCTATTCAGCAAACTTAAAAAGCCAATTCAGGTTCGACGTTTTGACATAATTGAAGACACACAAAGGTATTCTACGAAGTTCTTGAAGTCTGTACTGGAAAAAAGACTTCCGACTGTTACGGAACTGTAAAAATCGTTGTTAAAAGTGCATTTTATTGGACGACGATTACCTTGAAAGAGATGAAATTGTTTTGGAAGGTTAAATAAAAAAAAAACATTTTATAAACAAATTCACCTTACCTTTTGATTATGGTATTATTATTATTTTAGAATAAAATTGTCGTGTTCATATAAAAATATGTTAAAAAATGAATTTTGGAGAAAAAAATCTTTAATAACTTTTTTACTTTTGATAAAAATTTGTGGTTGCAAAATAAAGCACTGCTACTATTAATTGGTTTAATTTATCCTCTATCATCATCATTATAGATCCCTATAGATTTAGTTTTACTCTTAAGACTGGTTGGTCCACCTTGTGGTCCACGTCCACGTCTCTCTTCTCCAGAACCTGATGGATCCAACTGTTTCTTATTTTACTGTTTCGCTTCTTGTTTTACTGTTGATGTCATCTGTTTCTATGTGGCCTGGCTGTTGTCACTTCAACTTCCAACCTACTACGTTATATCATTCACTTTCGTTCGTCTACGGATATTCTTGTTACTGATTCCATCTTATAATATCATATAATAATCTTTTGAATCCGATGTACATGCACACGGTTATTAAATATACTTGTACAAAAGATATTCATGTACAATTTAAAATTTGTTGTCGTCGTGGATAGATTGTCGTATGTGGGTATGTCCCCGCTAGGTTGACCATCGACATGTTTAATATCTCGGGAAATCGCTGAATGTGAGTAGCGCAACTCACTCCATCGTGGAGATCTTTGGACTCCTATGCCTCGCAGTGGGCATAAGACGTTCGAAAATACTATTAAAAATATCATTAATACTTTATTTTTTTCTATGAATGAGAATGTTATAATAAAAAGAAAATTCGACTGAGTTTTGACCCGTTTGGAGTCCTCTTTAAGGATGACATTATATGAAGCATAATTTAATCCAGCTTCTATCAAATTCGACTCTTCTAGCATTCTCCTCACAAGAGATTAATATAGATGATAGGTGAATAACAAAATTAATAAAATAAATACAGGTTAAGAGTCTATTCGTCTGTGGCGTTCATTAGAACGCACGCAAATTTATTATCTATAAACGCATCTATTTTTGCATGCCCATTCTTAAACTCAGTACATCTAGCCCACTCTCTGACCCGCCGCGCTACCGAGCGGACGTGTCGCTTCAACCGCTGTTCAGCAAAGGAAATACTTATAACTCAGATTGAGATTTCTTGTTCTGTGATATTATATAAGTTTAACCATCCGGCATGTGTTTTTCTTTACATCGAATTATCTATTACGGGACGAGGGGCCTGTACTAACGAACACCCCTCACGTCATTACACTGACATTATCAATAAAAGGTCAAAGTTCACGTAGTAGTTGTTAAGCTGACAAAACTATTATAAGAAGCTATTCATAATGACGTTGATTTTTAAACGGTTTTATTTAGTTCGACCCGTACGGAATTTATTTATTTGGGTCAAAATTAGAAATTGAAATTTAAGCACCTTCCCGTTGTCAGATTGATCTGAAATTTGGTACACACATTTAATTTAGATGTCAATACAAAATAATAAAATCAATAACATTATAAATCTAAGATGGCCGCCGATACAAAATGGCGGATTACATATTTTTCCTTAACCCCCTCAATATGGGTATCAAATGAAAGGGCTACACTAGTAAAACACGATGATTATGTCAAAATTTAAAATTCAAGATGGTCGCCGTTCAAATATGGCGGACTAGGTACATATTTTTCCACAACCACCAAAATTTGGGTATCAAAAAACCGTTTAACTTAAAAGTTTTTGAAATGTATTTTTTTCAAGCTGTATACAGTTCGATTTTATTAAGTACTTAACAGTACGTAAACTAGTACGATTCAATAAACGAATATTTAAATGCCAAGAATCCTTGACTGTGATGTCGCCTGATTAATTTGATTTCATTTGAGCTATATCTTATAAAAAGTATAAGTCGTTGTTAAACTTTATTAAAAAATAAGTTGTTGTGGAGTTTCTTCCGGCTTCTTCTCCACAACTATAACACCTTGCGAAGCAGAGTAAATAAATGAAATAGATTAAAAATAAATAGATAAGAACGTCAATAAAATTTCCTATATAAAGGTATTTTATCTTTAAACCTGATGTAATATTTTTATATATCTATTATTCAGTTCTTCAATATAAGCGTATTGCAATTGCAACAAGGATATACGCAGTATCAGTGATAATGAAACAGCTGTTATGAATAGTTCAACATTGACTGTATTAGATCAGAATTCGAGAACCGGCGCTCGTGGCGCGGACGCCGTGCAAAAATATATAACTGTGCATCGCCGCGGTACTTCACAACAAGTTTATGTATACATATATATAGCTATGATTTACATATATCCACTACGTAGTCAACAAAAATATAGAATTATGGGGTTGAGCAACGCGCCTTTGTTAATTCAATATGGGTTTATGTCCTTTGTTGCTCGACAAGATCGTTTAGGTTGAGCAGTTAAATATATAGATTCAGACTGTAGCAATAAATATTGACTCAATTGTTTCGTCGACTCAATTTTATTATGGTATTTGTTATGGACGAGCTACTGTTGGATGTCTTCTCAGGTGATTACATTAGACATATCATTAAAGTTGAGCGCTGAGATTGCTCAGACGTTCACAATAAGTATTGACTCAATTATCTTGTCGACTCAATTCTATAGTGCAAATATCTTAGCTTAGTTACCAATAACTTTCTAGAGATAATCTGTTAGAGGTGTGTTATTATCTGACGTGTTCACAGGTGATAACATTAGACAAATCATTAACGTTGAGCAGTGAAATTGCTCAAATTTTAAGAATAAGCGCGAAATTGCTCATTTTATCTGCTCAATTATATGGAGTTATTTACTCTTAACTAACCAAGGCTAAAACTAAGACTTTTCATATGTGATTAAAAAAATCGAAATATTAAAGTTGAGCGCCTATATTACTCAGACCAGTTAGATATCGGCTCAATTACCCCTCTCTTTATAATTTTATAGGGCTCCCGAGAAAAGATAATTGCGTGGCGGCGTTTCTGATGTATTCACAGGTAATTTAATATAGCAATAGGTTAAGCCAAAAAATGTTAACTTACTTATTTCTTCGACTCAATTTTAAAGCCCTTATCTATAATTTATTTTAAAGTAAGTTTTGAGTTAATATAATATATTTTGAGTCAATAGATTTTTTATATAAAAATAAAGATTTTTTTTATAATTTTTTATAAATTTTGGTGAAGTAGTTAGACATAATACTGTCGTAGGATTTTTAGATAAAGTCATGAATATTTTAATTCCAGGCGCGTTGCTCTTCCTCACTACATATATCTAACTCATCACACCATGATATGACACCGTATATTCAATTAGTTCACATACATACACCATTTATATATTACTTATAATTACAGAGAAGTAGCAACGGTGAATGTACTGCATAGCTCGGGGACGTTGAGTCATCGCTGAGCACCGAGATCATTTGCGCTGAGTCGATATCTCGACTCACTGTCATGTTATTAAATTAAGCTAGGTAAATTATCATACAGTACCTATTATAATTTGTTTCTATAAATGGTTGAATAGGTTTCTTCTATGCATACAGCTATGTTACAAAAATTTAAACGTTACAAAATAGTTAACCACGGAACTGATTTCTTGATAATTTTTATCGATCTCTTTATGTTGATAATTGGTTATATACAATGAGATTACAAGTGAGGATATGGGAATTCGACATGGACTAGATTCTGGACATTTTCACCGAAGTTATTGAATAACATAAGCAGGGGGTCGCACGTTCGTCAGCAGAGTCTGGTAACTCATCTACGAGTATCT
Organism: Battus philenor; assembly: GCF_028537555.1. Classification (NCBI taxonomy): domain Eukaryota; kingdom Metazoa; phylum Arthropoda; class Insecta; order Lepidoptera; family Papilionidae; genus Battus; species Battus philenor. The sequence continues at coordinate 13,092,608 of NW_027181676.1, read as the reverse complement.
ATATCCGTGTCTCAGCGGATGCTCATTTAAGTGTAAAGTCTAGACTGAAATTATTTGAGTGGAGACTAATCAGGTTATGACTTGTTTAAGTAGAGACTCAACAACGTAGAAACTCGTCTGAGTGTAGACATACTGCGCCCGCTGACGACGTAAGAGCCCTTAAACGTCTATTAGTAACAACATGGAACATTTAACAAAAGCAACAGTCAATAGATAACATCTCAGATAGATTACACTATATATTTATCACTACGACGAACGGGAAATTTGTCTTTTGTATATTATATATGATAGAGCACGTTGCTAAAAGAAGGGATTGAGTTTTGGATGTTAATTTATGCTAATTTTAGGCATCGCTGTGCCGTTAAATCGGACTATAGTAGAAGGAGCCCGATATATGTTTGGTTAGTGGCGCTTATCTGTAAGCTGGGGCTTGGGACTGTTCTGCTAAGAAGGGATTGGAGGGCCTAGGAGGCGGTGCGCCAGGCACGCTCAAGCTGTCTGCGCCGGCGTAACTCTGAAACAATTTTTTATATGAAAAAAACCTAAAAAAATAGTATTTAAATTCATAAATCGCAGGTTCATTTTATCGTTGTCATTAATACGATACAGAAATATTATTATTTTAATTATTTATTAATAATATAATATTTTTTTAATATAAGAAGCACCGAAAAATAATGTTTCTTCTGTCGACATATTTTACAGAAAACCCGATTGATTTTTACCGCTCCGGCATTGAAAATTTGTATACTTGATGGCAAAAGGTTGTTGATAACGAAGGTGAATATATTGTAGATCAGAAAAAAAACTTGTTAAAAATGCAGTCGTGTGAATTTAACTTATTGAATTTACTTTCCGGTCCCCGAATATTATTAGTTTCTAGCAAATAGTAGTCCAGCGCTAGAGGACTGAGATTTGCGATGGTCGCGGATTCAGTTCCCGGGATATAATCTTATATAATTCACCATTAATTATTTTGGATTGCAACTGCTCACAAATAAGCTTCCAGAGGAATGACAACTACGTATCATAATACCAAAATTGCAATCGCCAACCCCAAGCGTGGCAATTACAGTATATCCCCTCACAGATTGAAGGCTGTACAGTGGGCATTTATAGGCTGATATGACGATGCTTTCTCTTTGGCTGCAGCAGGCTAAAAACTTCTAATAATAACCAACACGGTATCTGGTATTATTAGAGATGTATGATAATATATATCTTATCATTATAGTGCTACTGAAACCGTTGTACCGCGCCTTAGGAATGAGCGGGGTGAGATGGTTGACTGTACAGTTCTGAAATTTAGTTGTCAACATCTCGCAGTACAGCGGTTTGGGTAACACTATAGAAAAATTTCCTACTCTTTTTAAAATTCGTAATAGATTTTAATTTATTAATTTTACTATTATTAAACATTCATTTTATTATATCATTGAGAAGTTCATAGACTTAAGTATAGTAAGCAGTCATATAAAACAGCGAACTATGCCTCAATTTGTATATAGGTAAATAATCACTAAATATTAAAAAAATTTCATTCCACGATTACTTTTTTTTAAAGATCAAAAAGGTCTGAATGTTCTGAAATGCCTTGTTTAATTTTCAAAAAATAGTACTGTTTCTGACCAAAAAAAAATTCAGGAATTTTAAAAACGGAAAGGATTACAGGGGCAAAGACACTCGTAAATTGGTTCAGACCAGCTGATAGGAGATTACCTATTCGCAGATCTGAACCAGGCAAGTGGACTTTTCATTAGTACTGCCCTGAGGAAAGCAGAAAAAGAAGGATGGCTTGAAGAGCTTGTAACCTTCTGTCAAGGCGTTTCAAAACGGACACGATTTACGACTAAGAATAAAATTGGTACATGTTTAAATTCTGTAAATGTGTATGTAGAAATATAGATATCTGAAAAATTAAATTATATGTGGCTAAATCACCTGCGTGGCGCCATAGGAGTCGTGGTTGGCCAAATCTGCAAGCCGTGTAGATGAAAGAGCGCGAGGTAGTGGATTCGATGGCACTCCGTGTGGGGCCAAGACACCAGCGTCGGCCAAAGCGCGAGCTTCCTCGTCCGCAGCATCCGCCCCCGCTCCCGCGCCCGCTTCCGCCGCACCATCTCGGAAGTTGACGAAGGCAAACGCCGCCAGAGCCACGCCGCATAGCAAACCGTATCCTGGTATAAAAACAACCACATTCTCGCATATAAATATTCTGATACTAAGTAAATTACTACAGTAAATTAATAAACAGTTACTACAGTAAAGTAAATTAAATTTGTTTATTAATTTTATTTACATTTAAAGTGACCACTTATGTATATCATGAAAAAAAAACTTACAGTCCAATTTGCAGGAATTTTAATTAGACTAAACTTTTCTATAAGTCATTTTTCAACTCAAAACTGAGAGAGTACTAAACGCGACCCGATCTGAATCAACATTCCCTTTTCAATGAAAGCTTTTCTTTGAAGTTTTAAGTTGAAGAGTTAAAGGGGATCTCAAGTTACTATCGAATGAGGCTCTTCCGGCAGTTACTTTGAAACGAATAAACTTTAAGTACGTATGTTGTATGCAGAAAAATGACCGATACAGCCTTAAAGCTCTGGAGTGAGGATCAAGCGCAAGGTATGGCGTCAACCTACAGGATGGACGGACGACCTTATAAAGGTTTTTACTGGTGTTATTGGAGATCTATGAGGAAATTGATATACAACAGATGATGTTCTAAGTCTGGAATGATAATAATGATGAGGAATAATGACATTTAAGTAAAGAAAAAGGGTTCTCTTGGAAACCTTGGCTAGACACATTTGATAATCCAGAAGATTAGGTAGTTACGCAACTCTTACGGCTGTATCATTGTGTAAATAAAATAATTACTTTTTGAAGAGCGACACTTGTTTTTGTAATTTTCATTTGTTTACTTTCGTAAAATGTTTATATTAAAGAAACGTTCAACGATTTCATTTTTTAAATGTTACCTTTACAATATATTAACAAAAATTTATTATTACACTATTTTCTAAGCTCTGAAATAACCTCAATTGTCTGTTTATTTTCCGTTGATATTTTGAAGCACATCTAAATGATTTATTCTAAAGATTTTTTATTTATTGTACTCTCAAGTTATGACTGAAAAGATGGTTACCTGCGAAGGTGCGAGTGGTGCCCCAGCGTGTGACAGCGATACCACCTAGGACTGCGCCACAACCGCGCCCAAGTCCATGGTGGAGGCCCTGCAGGACACCCTGAGCAGAAGACCGCAGCCGGGGCGGAGCTCCGTGCGCGATATAGGAGCAGCATGCCGCCCACACGGCGGCATGAGTCACGCCCTGTACGAACTCGAACGGCAAAACCCACCACGGATCCGGCAACCATGCGATGTACAGGAACCGAAGCACGTTGCCCGCCAGCCCCAAGCACAACACCTGACAACGACAGCATATCTATATCCTCAAATTCAAAATGTCATTATTCGAGTAAACATTTATACGCACTATTCAATCGTCAATTTGCTACTGATTTAGTTATAAGAGCCGGCCAGAAAATCAACAGTTGCTCTTGCTCTAAATGTATCTAATATATAAAATTCTCGTGTCACGGTGTTCGAACTTGAACTCCTCTGCAACGGCTTGCCTGATTTTTACCAAATTTAATATACGTATTCAGTAGGTCTGAGAATCGGCTACTATCTATTTTCTATACCCCTAAGTGATAAAGGTTGTTCACACTTAAAAAAAAATTATTTTTTTAACGAAATTTTTTGTTTTTATTTTTTTATGATACAGCATACAAGAATACATACAACCATAAATTTTCACCCCTCTACGATCAACCCTTATTTTTTATTTGTAAATTAAAATATCAATTTTTTTTGCAAAACAACGTTTGCGGGATCAGCTAGTAATTTATAATATTAAACCTGCATATGAAACAACGAACCAAGTTCCACACATTTCGATCAACTAAAAACTCTTGAGTGATCTAATAAGATCTATTAATTAATATACTTTTTATTTTAAACTTAAAACTAAGAAAAGGAATATCTAAGATATGTCGTGGAACTTTATTATATATGGGTATAGATAGACCCATGAACGATCATTACCTCTATCAAATAGTAAAGGAACATCGTGAGAAATTTAGAGATATATATAAATACCAGATAATTGGTTCTTTGTCAACTAAAAGCTTTAAATCTTTTATACCTATCAATCACCCTGTATAAAGTCATCGCTTTGATATATTTTACAATTTTTTTTTCTATTGGAATGCGATAGACCTTTGACTGGTAGTACAAATTCTGCAGGAATAGATAGTAAACAACAATTAGTTTTAATATGTACTAATACGATTTTTAAACGCTACCTTTTAACAAGTTCTAACGTGGTCAATGCGACGTAGTACCACCTTGACCGGCGATACAAATAAAACCTTTCCTAGCTCTGATATCGATTCAGGTAAAAGGTCTTTGTACAAAAGTGTGATCCTTTTCTAGTTTTTTTTTATGGCCCCCGCTATTGGAGGCCTCTCGTACCCCTAATTAGTTGGGATCAGGGTCTTTGTTTACAAATAAGTTTTTCAGATTTTTCATCTTTATTCTTCACTCACTGTCATACTTCTCAATTTCTTTTATTCTTACCTTATTTCCATCACAATATTTTTCATTTTGTTCTTTCATTCCTTCTTCCTTTCATCGCCTTCCTTCCATTATACTCTTAGGTGGCTAAGTACATTTTTTTATTCTTTATTTTATTATTTACATACATTTCTATATTTTATCACAGTTTTCTTTGGGTTGTACTTTCTTCATACATTACTACACTTCTCTTATTCTATTTTTCCTATTATTAATTGACTAGTAATTTTATGTGCAGTTTATTAGGTACCTACTTATCTATACTGTTTTGTTTCTATTAACAGTGTCATTCACCGCCCTACGAGCAAACGATAGGAATGATGGACGAAGGTTGTCGTCGCCCATCATTACGGCGATGCTTGATCCTTTTCTAGTAGATATTAATTAGTTAATACAATACATCAGGCGACATCTGACAAAGATTTATTTTAAATTATCGGCTCGCGGATTTCCGGTCTGCGAGCTCCAAGTCCAAAGAAACTGTAAAAGCTAGAAATGCTAACAACGTTTAGCACCAATCAAATATAACCAAAACCTAGTACTAATCAAAATAATGATCCGTATGATTTATTCTATAGCGACTACTGCTCATTTAGTCTCTCTGATTTAGTTCCAGCAAATCATTATTAAAATCTAGTGAATAGTAAAATAATTTAGACATCTAAAAATAGGTTTGAATTAATATGAATCATCACCTTGACATGACCCATTTGCGTGATCAATTTGAAGCTGAAGAAGTAAGCGAAGATCTCGGAGATGTGGTTGATGACGGATGCGACGCCGAATAAAGTTGGTGATCCTCCTTTATCCTGATGAAAGAAATAATACATTACAAATATACACTTCTTTTGTTAATAGATCTTCTCTCTAAGTAATCATTATTACAATTGTCATTTATCTTCTTCTTTTTAGCCAATGGACGCTCACTGCAAGATATAGGTCTCTTCCAAAGATCGTCACGATGGCTGGTGCTGGTGCTGGGCTGGCTGCTTCCAGCAACTTCCCGTGACCTTAACAATGTCATTGGTCCACCTAGAAGGCGGTCTATCCACACCGCAACAACTGTCATTACAGTACTTAAATTGGAATAGAGTTTGGTTGAATAAAATTGTCGCAATAGATCCTATCTATAAAATTGTTTTTCAAAATTTCGATAAGTACAGATTTTGTCTCTAAAATTCGTCTTTTAGCCTTTGTATGTAAAACTTCAAGTAAATTATACTTTTTTCAAAGCTAATATAATACGATTATTCTTCTTTTTGCTGATAGAAGCCCATTGTAAGGAATAAGCTCTTTCCCAAAAATTACCACAGTAACGGGTCTTTTACTTCCCGTATTCAGCGAATTACTGCGACTTTAATTATGTCATCGATCCCATTCTTATCCTCACGCATTATAGAGGACGAAACGAAATTTTTTAATCGAGTACCAGAAATCATATCATATCATGCCATCAGCCGTAAATGTCCACTGGTGGATATGAGTTTCCTTGTAGATCTTCAGTAGGACCGGAAGAAAGTGGCTTGTATCCAATTTCTTCCGACAACCTGTACAATAAGTCTCGCTGCACAATCTAGAAACCATGGTATCCACACCAGAATCCCAGGACCCCAGTGGCCATCTATCCTGCCCACTGTTGCTCTTTTCTTTGATTCGATCTTATAAAGAAAACCTTCTTCATGGCTCATTAAAAGATTAAGAACTTGACTTGAATGATGTCCAGAGTGATAGCCACGTTTTTATGTCTTAAGTCATCAGACGCTGGAAATGTCCACAAGAAATATACACCCAGAAAGAATCGGAAAGTCTGGTGATAAAATGGGACAGCGGAACAGGTTACCTGTAGATGCCAGAAAAGGAAGGTGAAGATGAGACCGATGCCGAAACCCATGAACCAGGCCACCAGCAAGAAGGAAGCGGCCTTCACGTTCTGGAACTGGCGGAGCACTGTCACCCACTCCGGCATTTCCCGCGTCGTCTGCGCGAACACCTGCATCCGGGATAATGAAGGAATCATTGATCAACTACAACAGATTAAGTATAGTTTCATCTAGAGTTTTTTTTTAAAACCAGATCTTTGTACTACAATTGACTTTTAACTAACTCCAAACCCTAGAAACTATTAATTGAATGCAGATTAAAATTTGCTGATCACTTAATTTTATTTTCACCTAATAAACCCACCATATAATTAGATTAAACACTAATCAATGATTAGTGACTATATTGAAAAAAGAGCCAACGGAATTGATTTGCAGTTGATTTAGAAACTTGTGTTTAAAATCCGTCGTTTTGCCAAAAACTTTAAATGTTAAATAAAAGTATTCATCTGTATACATGGAAACTTTCCAACTTTATAATAAAAATAGCATACAAGTTAAAGAGAGACATTATAATAATTTTGATTTCAAAACAATGTAGACCAGAGTTCCCCAAACTTTTTTGTGTCGTAGACCCCTTGCCATGTTTTTCCGTGTTGGGTAGACCCCCTACTTACCTGATATTGATTTCCTGTAAATTTCTAACTGTAGTGAAGTTTAGTGTATGTTCAAAATGTATTGCTACCACAAAGCGAATACCAACATCCTACAACTTACACAATTTTATAAACATATATAATAAACTAGCTGATCCCGCAAACGTTGTTTTGCAAAAAAAATATTTTTAATTTTCAATTTAAAAATAAGGGTTGATCGTAGAGAGGTGAAAATTTAGGGTTGTATGTATTTTTGTATGTTGTATCATAAAAAAATAAAAACAAAAAATTTTGTCAAAAAAATAAAAAAAAAATTTAAGGGTGAACAACCCTTACCACTTAGGGGTATGAAAAATAGAGAGTAGCCGATTCTCAGACCTACTAAATACGCATGTAAAATTTGGTAAAAATCGGTCAAGCCGTTTCAGAGGAGTTCAAGTTCGAACACCGTGACACGAGAATTTTATATATTAGATTTTTTACTTCATAGGTACTTTTATAAATAATGTAAATGTTTTGATATTATAAGATAGAATGATGTAAGTAAATAGGTACTATCAGTGTATGTGTTGAGATCCGCTATTGTGGACCCCCATTTTCATTTCATGGACCCCCAAATTTTTTTCGCTGTCGTAGACCCCTTTGCAGGTTGTGATAGACCCCTAGGGGTCGATATAGACAATTTTGGGAATCACAGATGTAGACGTTGAAAAACCTGATTGTCTAAACACCTCGTCATCCAGTTTGTGCCACTGGAGGAACTTTTGTAAACTGTACAAGTACACAGGTTTGATTACAGCTCGTTATATTACCTTGGCCTGCTCCAGGGTTGGTGGGCGAGCAGGAGCGCTGGTGTCCAGCCCGGGCAGTTGGAGTTGTTCCGCCAACTGCTGCTGCAGCTTCTCCTCGCGTGTGGGCGAAGTTGGTGCTGCTGTCACCATCGGCTCTGGCGGGAACTCTTCGTACTTGAATTTTATCTGTCGAACATCATTAGCTTTTAGCGTTTGGTTTGACCTTCTGGAGATGGTATTCCGGCTTTGTTGAATTAGTGGTGCTAATCTGAGTATTATTAATGCTTTATACACCGTGATTGGTTTCATTTATAAAAGTTTCAAAGAGGTGAACATATTAAACAGAAATTTTTAAACATAAAAGCTTTAAAACTTTTACACCTATTTTCAATCACTCTGTATAAAGCGAGTCTGAAAACGCAGACAGTATAAAATAATTAATCTTATATGTAGTAATTCGAATTTTAAAAATGCTTTTTCTTATTTATTTATTAGTTCTTGTTAATTGTTACATTTGATTTTTCATTTATTTCATTAACGTACAGAGCACAAGTCTTATACATGTTCTTTAAAAGTAAAAAAAAAAGTGAAGGTGTGTAAGACGTATCTCGTAAGGTACAAAATTTAAATTAAGTACAACTGAAGTGAAAGAAGGTAAAGGTGGTAATTGCAGACCTGAGTGGCAGTGATTAGGGCAGCTCCCATCAGCACGGAGAAGGTCGCGAAGCAGATGGTGTAGTTTTTCTCGTAGCGCTGCGGACCACCGCATGGGTGCTTGCTGAACGCGGTGCTGTGGTCCAGAGCGATGCCCACGAAGAACATAGCCAGACCCCAACCGAGCGAACCGAACATTCGCTGATGACCATATCTAAGTCAGGAGAATAACTATGCTAGATAAATATGTAACAAGATGGGTTTACAGTGATGAACTAGTTACCATACCACAACCACAACACCCGTTTAAAGGGGGCGGCCGCTCGCTCCCTTACCGCGAATAGCGTGGATGAACTGAGGTTGGATCCGGATCCATCCTTGGTTTGCCTGTGGTCCACGCTGCCGTCCCAAGCCACACACAACATCAACACTACACAGCTCTACTCGGGTAGAGCGGTTTACTACGTGCAACTGAAACGCTTTTGTCCAGCATTTGTATTATTTTCATGTTCACGGACCCTTCCGCTCTGTGAACTCAGTTCCGAAGAAGTTGTAAAAGCACCCGGGCTATCAGCATCAACATCAACCGAGAGTAATGATGGGATTAAAACAGGTCGTTACTGTTTAGTTTTTAAATTAAGGTCACAGGAAGTTCCTAGGTGAGGGTAATGCAAGACCGATCATCTTAGTGATCTTTGACGGAGGCCAATGCCTTGAAGTTGGTTTCTATCGGCTGATATGATGATACGATGATCATTTCTGGAGCAATGTCTGTTCCCGAAGAATCGCTGCGAGATCTAACCAGAAATGAGGAGATCTGTAGAGGAACCAAGGCAACTGACATAGCTCGAAGAAATGCTCGTTTGAAATGCCGTTGGAACCGAAAACTTCTCGAGTGGCGATCAAGAGCCGGTAGACACGGCGTTGGTATGTCCCCCCATAAGTATACCGACAATATGGTCAAATGAGAGAAGATGAAAAAGAGGAATGTAATAAATGATAAAGAGTGGAAGATATTGCGATGGGTGGCAGTAGAGAGAATGAATGATAATGTAACGTATGACAGAAGAAATAAATTAAGAGGGTGAATCACTTATTGGAAATAAACATCTTTAACCTTACACATGTCAGGGGAGTACGAGAAGCCTCCAATAAAGGGGGCCAATAAAAAAAATATGGTCAAATTTACAATAAGTCCCTAGATGCTTCCTACTCAAGACTGCGGCTAAAAAACAGAATTGTTTACTTTACAATAAGTTATAGAGATTCGTCATCAAGGATCATTGTCAGATTTCAACGCATCTTTTTTTATTCAATTTGTTAAAAATATTCGAAATTCTTTATATTTCAGTTGATTTGATTTGATTGAAATCAACCGGGAATATCTATTTAGATACATCATTACCATCACCTTAATTTCAGCCGTAAGACATCTTTCGACCGGAAAGTACGTGTGCATCTAAAAAAACTTTGTACCAAGTAATGAACTATTCAGTTTTTGTTTAGTTTTCATATTAAGTCGACACGGGACGAGTATAATTTGATTCTAGTTTCCATGAAATTTTATCTTTTCCATCAGTGACCAAAATGTTCATAGGTAAAGAAAGAATTCTAAAAACTGTATTGATAATTTTATTCACGACGCATGATGTTGCCACGTTACAAATATTGTTCATATTGTAAATTTTCGCTTCAAGATCTAGATCAAGAAATAGATCATTAACAAATACCTTAGAAATAGGGGATCCTAATGAGACTATTTATTGTGAAACATCTCGTTACTCACCTATCAGCATCCTCTCCCAGCAGAGTGATAACAGCAGAATCAGCAAGAGTTATAGCAGGCGCGCTGAAGAATTCACCAATCACCACCAGCAGAAGTAAAAGGAAAAACGTCTTCTGTATATCAGGAGTGCTGTACACGATGAATGAGTGTAAAGGTGTGACCCAATTGCCGTTAGCGTTTGGGTCATAATCAATCGCGTCGTCCACTGGCAGTGGTGATCCAACGTGAGCTGATGCCGCTGGTCTATGGAAGGATCGGAACTCATTCTTAGTCCACTCGTCATCGTAGCTGGGCGTGTCGAGGCGGTAGTCCGTCTTGTTAACTGGATGGATGCAGGCGACAGCTGCAGGCTGCACCCAGCTTAACGGCAGCGTGAAGATTATCCAAGCACCAAGGGAGGCAAGGAGTAGAGTTCGTCCCTTTTGCCAGCGATCAGCTAACCCTCCCCAGAAAGGAGCAGACAAGAACTCTACGAAAGGACGGGTGCCGATGAGCAAGCCACATTGTCCAGCGTTCATGCCCATCTGCTTGAAGTATACACCCATTAAGGGGAAGAGAGATCCGAAGGCGGAGTAGAAGAAGAAGTAGAAGGTCTTGACGGTGAGCAGTTCTGGGTCCACGGCGCCGGGGCCACACATGAGCTCCAGTAAGTCGCTGCGGCCGCGAACTTTGTGCGTTGCATCTTTAGGCTCTGGATACCTATGGAAGTTTACTATATGTTAATATATGTCTGGGAAATCTTTGTAACATGTTCATATATATTACGTAAACATTGTAAGGTAAGGTAAGGTTTATTAATGAAGCCTGATGAACACTGATTTTCACGTGACAAATAGACTATTTACAGTAGGAAAAATTTAAACTGGCGTTAAAAGAGTAATTAATAAGTTTCTTGTCTGATTATTCTAGATAGAATCAATATTCCGAAACTAGCAATAAGTAAAAAGTACGTTATATTTATGTCTTAACTTTTCCAAAATGCTTACCAAAGTCGAGTCGAAAGTATAGATGATTGTTTCATTTATTTGAACAAATGTTACGTAATGTTTTATTTTATTTATTCATTTATTACTTTACGCGACAGATACTATCATGTCCAAGTTACAATAAATTGGCATACTTCCTGGTTTATATATAGCTTCGTTTCTAAGGTTTTTGGTGCTCTCCACAAAACTCATTTAAAAAAATATAAATTACAAATTTGAATTAAAAAAAGTATTAAAAACCGCCATCTATCAAGTTAGAGCAGATAATGTTACGAAAAAAAATATCTGACAGAAATATTTTTTTATTTACATTAATTTCAAAACTACAAACAAAAACTACAAAGTTCACCAAAGACATAGTAAGAATAATTCGGTATCATAACAATGTATATACTAGATATATATCATTGATTATATGTACATACTAGTATTGTATCCAAATAAAATAATTATCAACCGTTGCACGTCAAATAAATATTGTTGTACATATTTGAATCATATATTGAACTGCATTAAAATTTGCAGTCTTGTATAAGCAATGTAACCAGGGCGTATACCATAAGGGTATGCCAAGGCTGTTTCTTCAACAAAACATAAACATGACGCGAGAAATCAATACGGCGATAACGCAGGAAGCAATCTCCTTCAAGGACATGCGAACGGAAATACAGGACAATAGTTTCACGTCAGTCATCGGTGACTTACAGTGAATTTTCCTTTCAATCTCCGTCAGTCATCTGTGACTGACAATGTAGAAATTAGTACATATATAACAAAAACAAATTCGTTTAAAATTGTTATTTAAATTTGATGTAATGTTTATTACGTTTTCATATATAATAAAGAGTTTTAATATTAAAAGAATGCAAGTAAATGTTACAATGTATCTATGATACTTTCATAGATATTATGTTATAAAACTTATGATAATATATTCAATATTCTGTCGTCTATAACGTAGATACGATTATGAATATTTTTACATAAATCATATGTTGAGTAATAATACCTTATGCTGAGATATACAAATTAAATTCAGTGCAGCATATATTTTGATTTATACACATCATTTATTTATATAATAGATTATTAATAATAAAATTAAATTGATTGTGAAATAAAAAAAAAACATTATTTAATTTCTAAGTGTTAGTTTCGATATTGAATATAGAATAGTTGAAACGAAATTTTAAATTTAATGTAGTGAATGTAAAATATATGAATTACCCAGAATCGAAGCGGCTTTATAGGTCAGGGTCAAGTTGCACGAAATAAGGTCACGAGTGGGCGGAAAGGGGCAGCCCATACTGTTTTGATAAGAATTGCAAGTGGTTTTTATGAAGTAATAACGAATTAAAACGCTTGTAAATAATAATATTTGTAACGACAGTAATTACTTTAGCACTATAAATAACTACCGCTTTTAGTACCTTTCTCACTTATATTGTTCAACGCCCGTCGCAGAACATACATATAGTGACAAGGGCACTATTTCTCAAGGACCCTCGTCGGATCAAGTATGTATCCTTCACCATAGATGTGATGTGATTTACATCGTTGCTCTAACGTCGTGGTCCACATCGAGGATGTGAGAACGTAAAGGACACACACCTGGAGGTGTCGACCTCGCCGGTCTCGTCGGGGCGCACGAGGGGGCGTGCAGCAGGAGGCGCGAGGGGCGCGGGCTCGTGCGGCGGCTCCATGGTTCAGCCGCTGACTGCCGCCGTCAGGAGCTCCGTAGCGCTCGATCGCGTCGCGCAGTCGCAGTAACACTGTAGCCCCCGGTCCTTCTTACTTGCCCCCTTCGCCCCCCCAAATCCCAGTCGTCGCCGCCCGCAGGCGCCCGCCCGTCTGCTACATAACGATCTGCCCCGAAGCCGAGCTCGCTCCACCTCGAGCCGTTACTCAAACTTTACTTTCATGTCGAGTGCTCGGTCGAAACGTTGTTACATGCGAAAGATTACATCACGCAGACCAGAAAGAGCTAGCGCTAACAGTTTCTTTTACAGATGGAGGAATACAGAAGTGTTGTAGTTAATGCATGGTTACTTTTAAATTATTATTTTTTCTTTTTCATATAGGATCTCGTTGTGGTTTGTACTTAAATAATTTGAAGTTAAGACGAACTGTATCAAATAACTTTATTGATAAAAAACACAAAATCTAATTACATGGAGTTGCTTGCAATAATTGTAAAAATAATTTTAAGTATGTCAGTAAATAATAATTTCATTTAAATTCAAAAAAACTTCACATAGAGTTTATTTTTTGGGCTGAATTAATTAGTGCCTAAGTAGCACTTGCAGTATCCACGGGTTCGATTTACAAGGCACTAATGATGCTTTTTCCAAACCTTTTCTACAGGTAACGAAGTTCGAAGGCCGCTCCATTCTATTTTAATACCAGATCAGGTAGTTCACAGAAACTCTTTTACAACCATAACAAAGGGCCCCTTATAAAGTTGATGGTGGAGTACCTCGTTTTGAAATAATTTTTATCTGCAAATACTTCTAACAAATCACGAATTTATCAAAATATTATTTAAGGTTATTTGCGTATATAACAATGAAAATTAAATTATCCAGTATCATTTTCATTGAAATGATAAAAACTTAATAATCTTCAACCACAAGGTTCATCAGAAGGTGCAGACCGCTTCCAACTGGACCTAATATAAATCAAGGGGGAGTCCTATGTTCAGCAATAACTTTTTTTATTGAGCTCTAGAGCTGTATTTTCCAACGTGTGGCCCCACAGAAGGGCAACTCTAAAATGGACTGTTATTGCTGGATGTTACATAGAGGGCGTAAAAGTTTTAGAAAGACTTAGGTGGGGCATCGCACAATAAAGGTTAGGAAAAACTGCTCTAAAGCTTAATAAACTGAAAATAAAAAAGTTGATATGTTTATCGATATTTGTTTACAATATTGGCATATTCAAGTTACAATTCATATTCAAGTTATTACCAACTTAGGATTTTAATAATCAGTTGTAAATGTCACGAGAATAAAGCCATAAGCGTTTTTCTGTCTAATAATCTATTTATCGATATACAAGTATATTTCGATGCAAATAATTCATATTATTTAAGAGAAATTTGAATAAAATTGGGTTTCCTAATAATAATGGCGTCCTTCATATTTGTTTCGAGGGTTCCAAGAGCGCTCTGATTTGATAGAGCCAACAACAAACTGAGACTTGTTTGTCCTTGAAATGTGGAAATTAATTTCACATCAAGAGCGAGTAAACCCGGGGAGGTGGGGCCCCGGGACCCGGCCCTTATTAGACCCGGAAATCGCGGTCAAGGGTCCATCGATTTAATAACTAAAATGTTACGTGAATAACCGCTGGCAGCGGGTTAAATGGGAGGGTACTTCGACTTTAAATTTTAATAATACTTTTTTAAATTTTAAAATGTTATAATAGTTTTCATAAATTCTTTAAAAATATATATCTATATTTTTTCGTCTCCGGAATGATGTAACTTCAAATGACGCTGATAGATGGCGCTAGAAGTCGGTTGCCACACGTTTGACGTAGTAGGGAGACGTTTGGAACCTTTGCAACTTTAAGTAGAAAGTTGCCATTGTGGGGAAGTTCGCATATTCAATATAGTCAAATTTGCTGGAAGTCTCTGAATGTACGCAGCGAAAGAGCGGTCATCGTTGCGATCTTTGGGGGAGGCATATGCCTTGTAATGGGCGTCTATAGGCTAATATGATCATAATGATGAAAAGGAGGTAACTTAGTCACACCTACCTTCCAAAGGTGTCACGTGGACCACAACACCATCATACATCTGACGTTGTATTCTGAAAGGATAAAATTTGACAACATAGACAAATTTTTTTTTAATTTATTTTAAACGTTCATAGGCGAAACATTTGACCGCTCGCTTGATGCTAAGCGATAACAAGATATACGTTGTTACATACTTGCTTAATTCCTTTGCAATGCGTCGCAGTCTTTATAAAATTTTTACGCCCCCCTATATAACATACATAATTTTAATATTAGAGCGAAATGGTTAAACTCTTCGAGTCCATTTTAAAATTGCCCCCCTTATTAAAAAATATAAATTGCCCCCTTGTTAGAAATGAGTCCTACGTTGGGAAACACCTTTCTAAATTATCAGTAAAATTTACATTAATATTTCGTATCAATCCACCTATCCCTTATGCTTGTCTGAATTGACTGAATCGATGAGAAAGGAAGTTGAAGCCTTAGACATGTGGGTATACAAGACGTTAGTGAGGATATTTTGGAGGAAACAGTGTGGAGGAGAATAAAGAATAATTAAGAAGTACTATATACAATAAAAACAATGAAGCTAAAATATTAATGGTACTTGACGAGAAACGTAAAATACGAGATATTGCAACTTGTACAGGATAAGTGAGGGTAGGTGACAAATTTCCTGGCTAAACACCTACGCCAGTGGTTTGGAAAGAGCAATCGAAAGATTTTAAGTAGATAAGCTTAATTTCACACAAAGGCTTCTGTGTATATTTAAATTATATTTTTCATGAAGAAACTTACATTCATTTTTAATCCGTCCCTTTCCTTGAATTGCTTCAATTTTTTTCAATTCTTTATATTGAATCAGAGGTTCCCAAACATTTCTTCTAATAAACCATACGAATTTAACTGGACACCCCGTAGCGACTGAATATGAAATATGCAAGATTTTACATTCACGGATCCTTGCGTTCCGTGAACTCACCGATGAAGCTGTAAAAGCCCTCCAGGCAACAGCACAACAGCGTTAACATTAACAGAAACCAAAAAAATGACAAGTAACAGTCGCTGATATTCATTTTTCTGGTCCCGCTAACAAATTGTGATCCAACATTTTTTGACACGCCAATTTAGACTCCTATTACGTCTACCATGGACTCTTGGGGTCTTTGGAGCAGTTTTGGAAATTACATTAAACTAAGGGGTAAGTTTTCTTTAGAAGCATTATGGAATGTTACACTGTTAAAGAAAACACCTTTCATAATCTTTATTATAAATTAAATAAACAAAAGTTTTTTTTGAACAAAATTAGCAATATTTCAATATTAAATATATTAAAAACATAGTTATAACTTTTGACTAGACTAAGAAGTTGGTTAATAAATTATAATCATATCAATAAATAACAAAGTTCCCATCCTACAAGCAATGCATTTACATATCTGTCTTTTAGAATTTAGAAAACGTATCAGATTTAACACCAATAAAATGGTATAATTAAATACAAGGCAACAAACACAATTAGACACAATTTAGAAAAAAGAATCCGAACAATGATTCTAAACAGAAATAAAATTTAACAGATTTCTGCATTCCTATATAAATAACAATAAGCCTCTTTATAACGCGGTTTTAGTTCAGCGTTATAGGAAAATGTGTATAAGGAACATTCTCCATAAGTTGACCTCTTTAAGACACGAATTTAAATGGAATATTAACATAAACTGTGTATATATGATATTATTTGGAGCATATACAAATCAATATTACATAGTATAGAAACATAAAGTGGGAAATTCCTGCGCTATCGAGATTACTTGTTATACGGGAGATATGAATTCGCATAATATAAAAACGCGTTATAGAAGTATTTTGTTAAAAGAAGTATTACTATTACTTGACAGTAATATTTTTTGGTTCATGTTCGTATTTTGAGACATACTAAATATTCGCGAGCGAGATAGCTGCATTAGGTTCGACATAATATATATTATTTACATAAAAATACAGGATGTTTAACCCTTAATTAGGCGCATGGGGTCAGGGCCATTTGAAATTCAAAAAATTATGGCTTACAGTCTTCAGAGCGTACTAACGCTCTTTCTAGCTTCCTCTTTCCCCCCGGGGTACGCGAATTAGTCACATCCAGAACATTAACGCATATGCATGCATCGCTGTCCTTTAGAGAGCTGACCCCATGCGCCCAGTTACGTTACATTTTTTGGCCAAGGTAAGTTTTTATTTTTGTGATTTTTTTTGTGTTTATATTAGTATATTGTTTACTATTTATCTTTGTATGTGTGTATTTTGATACGGTATGATTTCTTTATGTATTTTTGAGGTTTTTCTATGCTTTTTCTTTTAATTGAAATGCCTAACGACAAACAAGTATTGCAATGGCTGGATGAAGTGCTTGATGAAGAGCAAGATGTTGCTGCTTCGGATTCGCAAGACGAAACTTTAAACGATGCTGTCATTGATAGTGCTTATAATTCAGAAAGCGAAATTGAGGGGTCTGCACATATCCAAGACATCCCTGCATCAACGGAAGATAATTATTTTTTATCTCGACATACTTAGAGAAATGGCCTAAAGTGAAATGGTGTAAAGTACCACCATCGAAAGCAGTAAGGACCCGAGCACAAAATATTATTTTACATTTACCTGGAGTATAAACATATCTGGCATCAACGCATTTGTCATACACAAAGCGAATACTGAGAAGACTTTGACATATTCAAGACGGATTTTCTTGAAGAAAATAGCTGCGGCATTTGTGGAAGATCACCAAAAACGTCGCATACAACTATGTGCTGTACCAGCGACAACAAAATAACGGCTCCATGAAGTTTATAATGTGAACAAGGCGGTTTATCAATCGACAGCTAAGCGCGGGCGCTGTTCATCATGTCCTAGAAAGGACGACAAAAAAGTGCCAACAAGATGTTTCAAGTGTCGTAAATTTATTTGTCAACAACATTCAAGGACTTACTGCGTCGGATGCAGAACAGAAGATTCCGCTGATGAGGCTGAATAAACTTTATTTCTTAAGTTGATCTCGGCTATGCCAAAAAAATTAGTTTAAAGAGAGGTTTACTGTTTTTATTTTTTTTAAATGTTTTTAATGTCATAGTAAGTATTTGTTTCTTAAAGTTAAGTATATTAAAGAACTTTATTTATTACTATAAAAATCCATTAAGTTTTATTCCTTTTTGATACTCCTTTTCCAATGTTTATTTGGGGTCATTTAAGACCCCATGCGCCTAATTGAGTGATTTTCTTAATGCGCCTAATTAAGGGTTAATTAATGTATTTCATTGGCAAATATACAAGTTATAAACTGCGTTGGAGCGGTCAGCGTGCTTTCCTTAAATAGGGAAAAAATTAAATAAAAATTTCAAATGTAATTACAAACCAAAATAACCATATACTCAACTAATTTATATTTATAAGTTAGTGTTTGTGTGTATGTCTGTTTTAAGTGCACAAGAAACATTAACTTAAAATTACATATTAATGTACAAAATTAAGAAGAATTACATAATTAAGAGAAGATTGACTAGTATTTCTTGTCTCTTTCTTTGACAAAGCCGTCGTGATCATTGTCGTCTCCATTGTCTTTCTCACACTCTCCCCCTATCTCTCACTCATAAGTTAATATATTAATTAATATAGTTTAATTTAGTGAGACTTAAGTTAGGCGTTTGGACGTGGCGTAGTGTGGCGAGCTAGACGCAAACTAGCCGCATGCATAGAGGATCGTCTTGCACTTGATCGAGCCCTCAACCGAGGAGTAGGTCCACGGGAACCTATCTCCTCCGCTAGCGAGGCACCTGACTCCACTGAACCCGCACGTGACCCTCCCGAGTCAATCAAACCAGCTGACCCCGCAGAGCCTGATCTCGCTGGAGACTTCGGGGGTAGCAAGGGTCCATATAAAGGCTTTTCAGACCGTTCAAAGCTGAAGACAAATCGTAGCTCAGTCCAGAGCCGTCGAAAGTACGACTCAGACGGATCACGAGGATGACGTGCAGCTGCCCACGCCAGGTCGCAGCAGGACACTACCACGCCCAGCGCAGAGCCCACAACCAAAACCACGAAGAGTCCTAAGAAGCTGTTCATGTCTAGTTCTTCACCGCCGTGCTCTTCTTCTTCCTAAAACAGTTTTTTGAATAAATATTTCAAATTATATTTCTACTCGAGAATGCACGTCGAAACGCTGTTACTTAGGACAGTGACGATAGATGGCGTTAGTAGCAGATTGGCTCGCACTTTCGTTTGACAAGGGTAGTCCCCTATAAAGGCATCGCACGGTGTTGTTTTGTAATAACTAATAAAAATCAATGATGACACTACACATACTTAGAGCTATTCTATAGATTTCTAACTAAACCAGTTGGCGGCAGCGTTTTCCAGTTATCTTAACAATGTCTGTTCACCGTGTGAGTGGACGTTCAATGCTACGGTTTCTGGTCCGCGGTCTCTACTCCTGAACCTTGAGATCCCGGCAGCTATTTTTACTCCGTGCCTGCCCACTGTTCAACTTGCCAATTCGCTTAACTATATCGTTGTACTTTCGTTTCGCACTATTCTTTACTATGGCTTTTTACTAATGGATCCATGGGCTAATGTTGATTTTTAAAAGCTGTCGACATATAAACAAGCCAACGATTTTGCCAGCATATAATGTGAGTAAGAACTAAATTGTATTAGAATTATACACGGTGGTAGATAGATATCGAATATAAATATAACAGATATAAATATGGCAGAACATCTATTCCAATTAAATCAGATTTTAATAAGAAAATCGAAGACAAGCTTTAGATATCTCACCGACTTAGTTTTGAGAAATTTAAAACAATATGAAAGATTTTTGAAGGGATAATAAAACTTGAGAATACTACGTTTTATTAAAAATATTGTAAAAATGGACACAAAAAAAAAAACAGAGTTTATTGTGGGTTCTTCTCTGATCAGGACGAATTTAAGCTTTAAGTCTATGGGATTCTTCCTAGGGCAGATAGGTAATAACA
The DNA here is from genome assembly GCF_028537555.1 of Battus philenor. NCBI lineage: Eukaryota > Metazoa > Arthropoda > Insecta > Lepidoptera > Papilionidae > Battus > Battus philenor. The sequence goes on along the minus strand of NW_027181676.1, from coordinate 13,072,496 downwards.
AAACGAAATCCGAAGTAGAAGTATAGTAAATTCAATCGAACTCGGCCGACATTAATATCGATTTAAAACTATAAAAACAATATTCAACCAATTAATATCGTCAGCCAATCACAAGTCAAAATGTATTGCAGAGCGCCCTCTATCGCCCCATGTATATAAATCATATTTCTGTGGAATTCCCCTTTTCTATGCACCGCTAGCGATGACGTAATATAGGTTCTACAAGTCGAAGAATGCCATTATGGGGTATACTGATAAGTTTCTGTCTATTTGGACTCTTCTAGCATTCTTATTGTACACGAATGGACACTAAAAAATATTTTTTATCTATTTTAATATTAATAATTAGTCATATACTAAGTTACCTATAAGTATATACCCAATATAAGTTACCTTGCAAGCTCCACCACCGTGCATCTCCGTCCACCAGCGCTGTTTCATTTCGCGAAGTTCACCTGCCTCTTGAAGATTCAGTAGCGCCAGGTTCATTGCCTGCCTATACGCCGAATCTACAATCAAACTTATATTATTACCTACTGATATTTTACTAACTTTGATAATATATACAGTTATACACTTTAGTTTGATATTAAAATCTAACTTAGTGGTTTAAAATCAAAGAAAAAAATAAATCACACATATGCTTAAAGATTTCATATATTCTCAGACGATCGTCTTTAAGTCCGTCTCACTTTCTGTTGAAAATAAAATCTCATATAATAACCCATATGTGGTAAATTTATTAGTGGCGGTAGCCTGTAAAACCACATATCAAACTTATATATAAGAAACATGAATCTATTATATTATCAAGTGTACAACATTGTTATAATGATGTCATCATCATTTTATCGGCACGATGTCCACAGCTGGACATAAGACTTTCCCATAGATTTTCTATGAGACCAGTTGGATTTGAACTGTACCCAGCGTCTTCCGACAAGATACATTTATACACGAATCGTGATATTTTGTAATTTATACGTTTGGGGGTAAAATGAAAAAAATTGTGGCGTTAACTATGCTCGGGATTGCACCTACCTTACGCGTGCGTTCACTGTTAACTATGCTCGGGATCGCGTCTACCTTACGTGTGCGTTCATTGTTAACTGTGCTCGGGATTGCGTCTACCTTACCCGTGCGTTCACTATTAACTATGCTCGGGATCGCGTCTACCTTATGTGTGCGTTCATTGTTAACTGTGCTCGGGATTGCGTCTACCTTACCCGTGCGTTCACTGTTAACTATGCTCGGGATCGCGTCTACCTTACGCGTGCGTTTACTATTAACTATGCTCGGGATCGCGTCTACCTTACGCGTGCGTTCACTGTTAACTGTGCTCGGGATTGCGTCTACCTTACGCGTGCGTTCACTGTTAACTATGCTCGGGATCGCGTCTACCTTACGCGTGCGTTTACTATTAACTATGCTCGGGATCGCGTCTACCTTACGCGTGCGTTCACTGTTAACTGTGCTCGGGATCGCGTCTACCTTACGCGTGCGTTCACTGTTAACTGTGCTCGGGATTGCGTCTACCTTACGCGTGCGTTCACTGTTAACTGTGCTTGGGATTGCGTCTACCTTACGCGAACGTTCATTGTTAACTGTGCTCAGAATCGCCTCTACCTTACGCGAGCGTTCACTGTGCTCGGAATCGCGTCTACCTTACTAGAGAGTTTATTGTTAATTATAAACGAAGTCGCGTCTACCTTAAGCGAGCGTTCATTGTTAACTATGGACGGGGTCGCGTTTACTTCACACGGGGGTTTATTGTTAACTATGAACGGAGTCGCGTCTACGCGAGCGTTCATTTTCAACTATAATCGGGCGCTAAACGCACACTTCTCTTTAGCAATTTATATACAGCCTTTCGAAGTAATAAGTAATAGGTTAGTGAACAATTGGACATTAGCTATAAAATAAACTTACTTTTTTTCATAGCAATACCATATCCCTTGCTGTCAATTGGCTCGCCAACCTGAGAAATAAACATTCAGTTTGCCATTTACCAACTGTAGTATGTTCGAGAATATGAAATAGCCACTCCGTTTAATTTACACTAAACATACCACACACAAATGACCTATTTTGAACTTTTGCATAGATAATATAAAAATGCGGTAAGCAACGAAACTAAAATTCTTTTTTTTTTGTCTGTAATAGGTCAAAAAACTATTTTGTATAATTATTTTAAATTTAATTTTTAATTACCTTACTAACAACTATATTTTATACATTCAAACAGGAAACAAAGTCGGTTTATTTGACCCGCTACGGTAGAAATAGTTACCTCGTAAGTGCTGATATGATAAGTGTTAATAGGATCATTGCAAATTAGAAATTGTGTTCACATTGACAAAAAACAGTGTTTAATTTCACAGGTCTTAGATTAAATAGAAGTTAATTATAGAAAAGAAAATCGATATCATTCGCGGTTTTTATGGAGTATTTATTATTTTTAGGGACAGCCTTGAAGGTTGTGCGCCGGAGGAACCATTTTACCACAAACTAGTAGTCTCCTGAAGTTGGTAATCAGGTACATTTCTGCAGTATACAGTGTGTATGATTATATGTCTAAAAGATTTATATGCGTGTATGTATATCACATTTTCTGTCAATTAATGTATTGTAAGAGTATGTTTTGTGCTTTAAGTTCATCTAGAGAGCAATGGATAAGCGGCAACCAGGAGCTGATAGAAGAGATGTGGATAAGGCCCATTTGGTAGACCAACGACATAGCTGTCGCTGAACCCAGGGTAGCGTAAGACCAGTCATCTTGGCGAGCTTTGGGGGAAGCATATCCCTTGCAGTGGGCTTCTATCATCTGAAAAGAAGAGTCACATAGTTTCCAACTCACCATAGTAAGATCGCAGTTACGCTCGATGTTGTACTCTATTGAAGTAGATTCCATGAGGAAGGCATAGTTCTCATTTCTCACTCTGTGAATTAAAGACATATTAACACATTAAGAAATTTGTAAGAAATACGCCTGTAAAAAATTTTTATGTTCTAAAATAATCATAGCTTTGTTATTTATCAAGCAATTTTTGTGAAATTTACAGAAATTGTACAATAAGACGCATTCTAGGTATTGTTGAAAAACTATGCTTTGTAATAATTATATGTTAAATTATAGATGCACTACAGTTATTATTAAATTTTTTGTTTTTATAATAATTTCTAAAAAAATTATTCTAAAATAAATTTCACCGAAGTTTCTAGAACTTTTTTTTGAGTAAAATATTGTGTGAAATATATTTCACTGTGTAGATGAACCGTTACAAAATGTACACTCCAAAATGCAATACATAAGCCGAAACTTAGCCAATTGTCTCTTTCCAAAGGTCGATGTGCAATATTTATCGCTGGGTATTGTAAATCTGTTTTTTTCATAGACGTTTAAAGATTAAATATATAACTGTTGTTTTATATAGATGTATGATACGTGTGCATTTCTTAAAACTCACTTTTCAATTCCCGCGATGTTCGTGTCCGGCTGTTTCTCGTCTTTCATCTTCTGGAACATTCGCTGGTATAACGCGTTCTCCGAGATCTGTATACATATTAATTGTGTGATTAACACGTTGAATGCCACGTATTTTTATAACCACCCTTTGGTCATGCCCGCGCAGGCTGGTATCATAAGAATATCGAATTTATTTAATGCAACAATATATTATCAAGTAATTTCACCTAAAACTATTTGTAGTTTAACTTGTAACAAAATTAAAACTATCTGAAAACAAATTCAAGCACAATAATAACAAATTATCGCGTTAATTAAAAATTAGGTTGACATAATTGTTGGATAAACTTTGGATAACAATTGTCAGTCACTGGTGACTGACGCGGCCTAAATGGAAAGCTCGGTGTCAGTCATACATGACGTGGCACTCAACGTGTTAAGTATTATCCAGGTAGTTTGATCCTTAGCCAATTGCTGAAGAACAACGTGAGAATAGAAGCAAAAGTTACATCGTCATTAATTAAAGCATCATTAGTAAGAAAAGAACTAATATATAGCTACTTCCGCTATATATAAGTAGTCGTGCAATGAAGTCCACCGCCCGCTGATAAATGCGCATACGGCAAACAATGCGAATTACACAACTACCACCGTTAAATCACTCAACACGTGTTTCACCCCTCCACGGGGCATCCTCAGGAATAATGTTACACCGATTAGTGCCAAACATCGCATTTATCAGCGGGCTGGTGGGCGGTGTACTTTATTGCACGACTACTGCTACATAGCGGAAGTAGCTGTATATTAGTCCTTTTCTTACTTAGGATGGACTTCCGTAAAATAACGCCTGAATCCATTAGATAAAGCATCATTAACTTAACCCTTAATAGCCTGATTTACGAAAGTGATTTTGTTTAATATTACTGTGTTTGCTTGAGGGTCTAGATGAAGGGAATAAAAGATATTTTTTTTTAATTTCGTTGGAAAGAATATTATACAACAGTAAAATACGTACAACCTATAAAAAAAACTAATAGTAATGTTTACATTCAGTTTAAAAGATTGGTATCAAAATTGAAACTCTAGGCTATTAAGGGTTAAGTGTTTAAATAAGTTAGATTAAGTGAGCGCAAAGACCTTATCAACATCATACCAGACTATAAACACCTACTGCATGAGTTAGGCCTTCCCCAAAGATCGCCACGATGACAGGTCTTGCATTGCACGAGTCTAGCGACCTCCCATGAACTATGTTATCTGTTCATCTAACCACAAGTAATATCATAAGCAGGAAATTTCGCCAATTTTGAAATTTCGAAAGTAAAATAGAACTCGAATCAGAAATGAGGAGATTTGAAGAAACAAGATCTTCAACGTAGCTCGAAGAAGTGCTCATCTGGAGAGTAAACGAAAGCCGTTGGGGCCGACAGGTCTTCGAGTACCGGCCTGTGCCGGTAGACGCGGCATGGGTTGATCCCCAATAGGTGAACACGACATAGTTTAGGTCCCGGGAGGTTTCTGGATGCGGACAACGAAGGATCAATTATGGAGACGATCTTTGAGGGACGCCTATACCTTGCAGTGGGCGTCGACTGAAAAGAGAAGAAAATAAACCTCAAAGAATGTATAGGTGGAACCGCCTGCTTTGGCGCCGTAGCTGATGCCGTACTGGTTGTCCGCCAGTTCCTGGACGTTGTGTATGAGGTCGGTGGGGGACTTCTTGGCGAGAAGTGTTGCCAGGTTGGCGGTGTAGGAGCTGGTGATGACTAGCGCGAACAACCACCAAGCGCTCGCCACCGCACGTGTTCCGTAAGCACTGCACACAAGGGAGTATAAGTTTTATATCTTGTTTCCCACAAAAGTATTTTATCTGAGAGAGAATATGTATACATACGAATTTGGTAATAGAATATCATAGTGTTTTTTTTACACCATGCCATAAATAACCTACTCATAGATATTAAAAATTAAATCACACAAATAATATTAAATGTATACTCAAATTACATTTCTTGAATATTTAACTCAATATATGTATATATTTATATCTATATATATATATATATATATATATATATATTTATACTTATACATATATATATTATAAAGGTTCCTTTTTGACACTATTTTTTTTCTTGAAGTTTAACTGTCAATCAGAGGTAATGTCACGAAAAACAGATTGAAAAGGTTGTAACGCTCCTAAGAATAAAATAAAGACTTCTGCTCAGGACTGCGTTTATTGTTTGACAATCATATATATATATATTTATTTTCTTACATATCTGAAAGTTTCCAATAACGTAATATTGTGGACAAGAGCTTTCCTATGAGGTTAACCTTGATAGCCTTACTAACAAAGACCTAAAGTGTAATGTAATAATAATTAGTAACATCACTCACACGGGCGCAATTTCCGAACCCTGCAGCAGTACAGCTCCCAAGTTGAACCACAGCGCATTGGCCAGAGTAAACTGATTCTCCAAGGCTGGTGGATCCTCGATGCAAGGGTATGGGTTCTGCCACTCTTCAGGGCAGAGCCTTCCAACCACGTACAACACCAGCGAGGTTCCCAAGTATGCAAAACCTAAGCACACCCATACCTGAGGAATATACATTATAATAAGAGTAATTTTATAATTTTTCTTTTTGACTCTGACATATTTTTTTAATGGCTACAATGGTTTTTTTACTACATAATTTATTATCTTTCTTTTCTTATTGTTTCCTCACTCTTCTTTCATTCTTTTACCTTTTATGCATTTGCCTATTTTCCTTCACCGCTCCTGCTGGACCGCTTTTTTACAATTTTTTTTCTGTTTGTCTGTTAGGCATATATATCTTTACTGGATTTTCAGGAAGTCGAGCGCAGAAGGCGATAATATTAGCGTATTATATATAAAATTTTAAAAACCTTTAGATGAATAATATTTAAATTTCAACTTTTACTAATACTCTATTTCTGCTCTTTCAGTTTTCTTAAGATCATTCATTTGATCTTATAACAGACCTCACATGATCTTACACACTCATTCATTCTTAATTTTATCGTTTTCATCACCTTTCGTCCTTCACTTCACCTCTAAGATATCATGAGTATTGTGGATTCTTTTCATTTTCATCACAGTTTTATTTAGTGCATTTTACTTTCTTCCTTTGTTTTACTGTTTTACTGTTTTACCGTTTTTCTTATTATCTATTTTATGTACATTGTTTCTATTTCGACCAATGTGTGAAGCCAGTGATGACTTATGGCGTTGAAATGTGGACATTCTGGATTTCATTGGCGAGATCACAGTCGCTTAACGATGGAGATTGCTATGTCCAGGATTTCTCTACGAGATTAAGTCCAGGAATAAGGAGATTCGATGAGCAGCAGTAATCGATATAAACAACGAATTGGCATGTCGAATAAGTAGTGGGCAGGTCACATAGATCCCGCAGATCAGATGGCCACTTGATCCTTAAGGTTTGGAAGTGGCACACGGAAAACGATCTTGGCAACTAATGGAAATTTACCCTCCCAATATATTTCGAAGTCCTATGGCTAAAATGATAATGATAGGTACTTACCCCACTAGAGAAAGGAAGTAGAAAGGCAAAGAAGGCTGGACCTGGAGGCTTCGGTTTGCGGAACAGAATGCTGATGCCCAAGTTCATGAATGGCGTTGTGAAGTCTACGGCGCGTTCCCGGTCAGCGGTGATTGTCAGGTCCGTTATTGCAAAGTCTATGTTCTAGTATACAAGGAATTTAAAATTCAAGATTTATACTTATTTATCTGTCTTTATATATCCAAAAGAGCCAAGTATAAAATACAGGAATGGTTACTGCGTTGTGAACAAACATACAAGACACCAAAAAGTAAATAAAAAAAATGAAACTTAATTTAAAAGCACTAAAAACTGCAATTTTAAACTTTACTTAAAAATTGAATTATTACATCGTTTCAGCCCATAGACACCTACTGAAGCAAAGCCCAAAGATATCTATAGTGGATATTCCATAATCGACACGCAAGGCAGGCGGGTTAGATATCCTAGTGTGGTATTGTAGTACGTAGAGGTCGCTGCTGGGAATTCAACCAGGGACCTATGATCGCAAGTCTCAGTTCTCTATCACTGGACCACTTCATACTAAAAATTATGTTTTACTATTTACATTCTTATATTTCAATGTTAGTTATATATGTCAAAAGTCTGTGCTTTCGACCGGTGTCGATAGATGGCGCTAGCTATTCGTATGGGTATAAGTGGCACCGTGCGATATATATCTTTAGGGAAGGCCTAAACCTTGGGGACAGGGTCTATGTGCTGAAACCATGATAATGAAATCCTCGCACATCCTCGAAAAGGTTTACTTATATGACTGTTAACATTAAGTGTGATAGCTAAAAAAGCAGTCAAAGAGCCACTTGTAGCTCAGGAACCTATCAAATGTGCAGTTTCAACGGTAATGTTTATGCAAGTTTCAACCTAAATTTCCATTTTTAAGAACCTTATATAATAAGTCACGATACATTAAATAAATAAAGTCGGTAAAGTCATTAAATAATTCCGTGACCGAGGTAAAACGGATTCGAGGTAAAACGGATTTCATTTCAAGATATATCTGAAAGATTCAAAGGGATGCAGTTCATTTGTCAGCAAAAAATTTTAAATTTTCCAAGCTTTTTTCTAATCAGCCTATATAAAGCTACTTTGAAATATGTCATATTATTTTTTTGGTTTATTGAAAGACCACAGACTAATAATTTCTGGGAGTTCTAAGTCTACATAGACAGATAGAAAATAAAAATTTATTTGAATATACAGTAATTCAATTTGATTGCTTTATTTATTATTTCTACGAGCATTCATTTTTTCAAAGCTTTTATATATTCTATATAAATCAATCTGTATATATTAATATGTGTATTACTAAATGCTCTACTTGTTTTCTTCCATCCATATTTAATATCAGGCGATACCTTGCGGAAGTCCATCCTAAGTAAGAAAAGGACCAATATTTAGCCACTTCCGCACTTCCAGTAGTGGGCTATTTTTATTATACCCTCTCTAAGAGAGAGGGTATAATAATAAAAAAGCCTACGTGATCGATCACGTGACTTTGAGTAGTAGTGGGGAAGGAAATGGCATATAAATAACAAAGCGGCGACAGACTGAGCTCACTCTGTGTTTGGCACAAATCGATGTAACATAACTCCTGAAGATGCCCCGTGGAGGGGTGGCAGTTGTGTGATTCACATTGTTTGCCGCATACGCATTTATCAGCGGGCTAGTGGGCGATGCACTTTGTTGCACGACTACTACTGCATATGCGGAAGTGGCTAAATATTGGTCCTTTTCTTATTTCCATCCAGTTTAACCAGCTCACCGGGTCATCCATCAGCCGCCGCATCATACCGTTCCAACCACGTTGAGGATGGTAGGAACCATATACGCCGTTAGCTTGCTCGATGAACGTATAGTTGAAGTTTAACAACTTAGATAGCTTGTCGATCAACTCGATGCAGTAACCTGAAACAATATGTCCAATTAAAAATGATAATGTTACGTACTGTGAGTTCTCGGAATGAAACACCACTGGTTCGCAAGGAGTCCTTTATTCACAAATCGGATGGTCACACTAACACAAAGTATACTTTTGCTTAGTCTATACTTCGCTACCAAATACATAAGAAAATAATACATACCTTCGTATCGGCTATTGCCCGATAGCCTATCTGGAGATAGCTGAATCATTACATAAGGGTCACTCTGCAACAATTAAACGTTTAGATTAATTTTATCATATATCATTTAGTCTACATTTATCTACTTCTAGATTTAGGTTTGGACCAAACCCAATTGTAAAATAGACATAAACCGCATGTTTTTGTAAAATTTATGGAGTTTTGTTTTCACTGTTACCTGTTTATGTTCCGTTCTGTGTGAGTTCTTATATCACTAGACTTACGACTCGTGTAAAACTTATTTTCTATTTAAAAATATAATCAAAAGTGAGAAGCCTTAATATTCAAAGGCTATGCTCAAGCTTTCTCTACGAGATAGAATTAAATGAACTGTAGACGAAAGGCAATCGACATAGTCCAGAGGAATAGCATGTCCAAGTGGTAGTAGACAAGTCATATAGAAGGCAAAACAGATGACCGCTGCGTTCTATGATTCTGATGTGGAGACCATGTAAAAATAAATAATATTAAACTGTGATAAAGATAAAGATAAAAATGTGATACAACAAAACTGGAAATTAAGAAAATGTAAAATAAAAAGAGGATGAAAGAATGGTAAAACAGAGCAAAAGGGAAAGAAAGCAGAATTGTGGTATAAAAGAACAGAATGAAAGAGAAAAGAATGAAAATAAAATAATTAAGTGAATAAATTAAATGCTAATAAAGTCCCTATCCCACCATAAATAGGGGTACGAGAGGCCCCCAATAGCGAGGGTCATAAAAAAAAATGTGGAGACCACCTACGAGGTAGACAAATGATTTTGTGAAGGTCGTCGCTTCCCTTTGATTCTAGACGCTTCCTATTGGAAATCTATGGTAGATGTCCATGTATAGAAGTGCACAACCTAAGGCTCAATAGTAATGGTTAAAATTGTACAAAACTTTATTTTGAGACATCCTATAATTACCAGTGCAATGAGGACGTTGAAGGTACGGTTGGTCATGAGGTCGGACGGCGGGGGCGGTACTGGAACGTACTGACGGTGCCAGGCGAGGCCGGCATGTGGTGACCACCGGGCGACGGAGGTGGCACGCCCACCGCGCTCTAACTCGCTGACAGTCAACCCTGCCGACCGTCTCGCTCCATCAGCTGCCCAGCGCAATACACCACCAACACCGCTCCATTCCTCCTACGCAGAAATTAAGCTCATCTGATCTCCGAAGGTTCCTTCTCGATTTTTGTACCTTGGGTACCCATATTTTATTAGAATTTTTATTTCATTTGTCAGTATTGACGATACATATGTTATATAACTAAAGCGTTTGGTAGTAGTGAAACGAAACAGTGCCGTTATTTTATATATTTATTTAATGGAATCAGGCGTTACCTCGCGGAAGTCCATCCTAAGTAAGAAAAGGACTCTGTGTTTGGCACTAATCGGTGTAACATAACTCCTGAAGAAGCCCCGTGGAGGGGTGAAACACGTGTTGAGTAATTTGGCGGTGGCGGTTGTGTGATTCGCATTGTTTGCCGCATACGCATTTATCAGCGGGCTGGCGGGCGGTGCATTTCATTGCACTGACTGCATGTGCGGAAGTGGCTAAATATTACTCCTTTTCTTAATTTATATATTTAGCCATTAGAACTGTAATTACGTGCTTGCTGAATATTTATACATGATTTCATGGCTTAGTTACGCAGACCGTTTATAGAAATACGAAATTCCTGGCATTTTGGTCGCAATACTTATTTGCATATTATATTCATGTTTTAATTAACAGAAGACATTTTCACTTATAGACACGGCGTGGGTCGCCCCCTATTTTAAGACCCCCGCTTTTGAGGACCTCTTGTGCCCAACAATCTTATTTTTGGACGGGGACACTTTAGCTATCCGTAAATAGTTTTTTCAGTTGTAATTTATTACATATAATATACATTCTCTTCCAATCATTATTCTCAATATATTTATCCTTACATTCCTCACATTGTCTTTTATACTCACGTCATTTATTCAAATTATATTAATGCTACGTTTTCTATCCTTCGCTATATACCGCAAATTTACTTTTAACTATTTCTTTTTATTATGTTCAATTTTCGTTTCTTAAAACTTTTTTATATAATACAGACTTAAATGATATTTTTAAATAATAGTTAAACTATTTGTTATTATACTGTCTCAGTTTCGTTTGAACATTTTTTCAACTACTTTTTTTCAAAATCGCAGAAAAATGTGACGGCTTCTATGGTCTTCCAAAAGGGATGCTATATTGCCTATGATAATCTTTAACCTAATCTCTGCTTCACCGTTGAGTGTTATTCTCCCTTTTACGTTGACCGACGACATAGTTCGGGAAGTCACAGGATCAGAGTGTGTGAGCGATAGTGGCGATCTTTCTGGGGAGACCTATGCCTGCGGCGTCTATCAGCTTATATGATTTTCACTTATTTATGATATATATTTTCCATACTGATTAAATAATAGAAATAATGTAGCATGCGTAGGCACTAATACTATATATATATATATATATATATATATATATATATATATATATATATGCACACTCACTCTTGGATGTACATGGCCATAAAGTACGATACCGAACGAATAAAGTTGAGTAGGGTATCCGCGTGAAATGCTGCGCAACCGGAACAGGATGCAGGGCCCACGGTTGGGAGACGCAGATGTCGCAGTGCTGCTGCAGCGGCCAGGGCTCCGTCGTGCGCCAGTATCAGAGCACTGGCCGCAGCCCCCGAGCCAGCATCCTCTGCTGGTGCCTCTTTCAGTCGTCGTCCATACGCAGCGTGCCAGCGCACCATCAGATCGGTTACTCGCTCCGACTCCGGGTCAAAGAGGTGGACGTCTATAAATTAAAAAATCCATTTTTATAATATCTTTTATACGATTTAGTCGATATTTCAAAAAAATCGTTTTTTATATCTTCTCCATGTTTTAATCGATATTTCGAAAATCTATTTTTATGGCTTTAACGATACATCAAAAATCGATTTATATTATATCTTTCATACGATTTAATCGATATTTCAAAAATCGATTTTTGTGAAATCTTCTATATTGATTTAATCGATAGCAAGAAGGCAAAAGATTGTATCTGTACGCGAGGAGAGCCTTTCAGAATGCCAAAACTCAGACAATTAGATGATGTGATAGTCTAAGTTGTCCAACTAAGTCTTTAAGAACCACTTGGTCAATCTCAATCTTTCTCTCTGAAACACCAGTACAGCCTTATCACTTATAATCGCGGGGAGAGTCCTTACTTCGATTAAATCACAAATTTATTTTTTCAAATAACTTTTTATATTCATTACACAATTAATTAAAATAGTTTTATTAGATGATATCGTATTAATTTATGTATGTTATTTTTCCATACGGAACATTTATCACTTGTGAACATCTAAAAAAAATGGTATTAGCTCAATACGGTATAAACGATAACAAAATCAAGCTTCTCTGTTGTGGTCACGAAGCGGCAAGCGTTGCTTAGGATGTCTTTGATGATGTTCTTTCTGTTTAAAAAAAAAAGTTGACGAGGTACAAGATAACTAACTGGTGATGTTAGCGCCGCTGTGGCTGTAACGGCCAAGGTCCTGGGTGTGGAGGTCCAGGGCAAGAATAACGTAGGACTGCCGAGCTCCCAGCAGACCAGCCCTCTGCGCTGCGTCCAGCACCCTCACCGCGCATTCCGCCTCGCACCAGATTATGAAATTATTGGCACCAAACTTCTTCAGCACCAGAAGTAAATTCCTTAAAAACATAGAAAACCTTATATAGGAAATAATCAAGAAGGTACTAGTAAAGGTTAGTTGTTTTAATATATCTATCTCTTTTTCTATTACTATTTATTATATTAAAACAGCTAAATTTATTTTTAAGCTGTTCATATGGTACAATGTCGGATTTTATTTTTAATAGACATTATCTTTCAATTAAAGTAATGAAGTACACATTTATCTAAATAAGGATAAACATATACTCAAATAAGAAAACATGAAATATATAAATTACTTGAACATATTATACTAATGTAGGGACAACATGTCATCGCCATCAGCGCATCGAAAAAGGGAATTCCACAGAAATATAATTCTTTATTAACGTCGGTATTATAGGAGCAACATTACGTCATCGTCAGCGGCGCATCGAAAAGGGGAATTAAACAGAAATAAAATTGTTCATATACATCGGTATTATAGGAGCAACATTACGTCATCGTCAGTGGCGCACCGAAAAGGGGAATTAAACAAAAATAAAATTGTTCATATACATCGGTATTATAGGAGCAACATTACGTCATGGACAGCAACGCATCGAAAACGGGAATTCCATAGAAATTTAATTCTTTATTTACATCGGTATTATAGGAGCAACATTACGTCATCGTCAGAAGCGCATCGAAAAGGATAATTTCACAAACATAATTCTTCATTTATATTGTTATCATAGGAGCATAGAAATAATTGTTCATTTACATCGATATAAATACTAAAAAATATACACACTTCTATCTCGGACTTCGTTTTGTTATTACCTCAAGACCTAGGTCATATTAAGAATCCCACACTATATACAAGTGTACTGTTTACGCGAGAAAGCTCCATATTACTGGACATTACGGCAATAATACTTTTTTGAGTTAAATTTATAATTAAAAGTTTGAATTGAAATTCGAACGCCGATTTGAATGCAGACACTAGGTAAAATAGCCTATGAATATTTATACAAATGGCAATGTAACTTTGACGAACAGAAGCATTTTGTATTTGCATTCCATATGGAACAGTCATTAAAGGTTCTCTACTCTTAAAATACCATATTGTTCCTATTACTAAATTCAGAATAGATGTAAGCGTGTACCTCAGCAGCGCGTCATCGCCAGGTGGTGGAAGTTGCCGTGGTACAATATCAGCACCATTACTGGCGAGCCGAGCTGCTCCATCTGCAGACCCATCATGTAATAACACTGCTGTCGTCCAACCTTTAGCCTCAACCACCTCTGCGCATGCCTGCAAATATAATTTTTGTTATACCAATATGTCTAGTAATATTGCTTCAAGTTCTTCCCCTGGTAAAAGTGTTTTTACAGGACTTTCACAGCTGTTCAAGTGGCATTTAGCAATTGCGCAGCTCTGATTACCTCTTTTAATATATCGCATCTTCGAGTGATACGGTTGAGAGAAATAAAACTGTATAGAATTAGGTACTTAATAAACTCTGCACAAAATAAATTGTTAACTAATAATAGGATATAGAAAAAGATATGTGTAATAAATAATTAAGAAAGTAAAATAAATGTGTAAATAAAGATAAATTAAATGTAAGATAAAATTAAAGAATAAAAATAAATAAAATAAAATGTACCTAGCCACCTTAGAGTAAGAAGATGATGGAAGAAAGGCGAGGAAAGAAGGAAAGTATAAAAGGGCAAAACGAAAAATATTGTGAAGGACAAAAGTAAAGAATGAAAGATATTGTGACGCGTGAAAGAGAGTGATAAATAAAAAAAGACTGAAAAAAGGCCGAGAGGCCCCCAATAGCGGGGACAAAAAAAAAGAATATATCGCATCTCGAGGATTTAGGGGGAGTCCCGGTTCAGGCCGCTATTTACTAATATTTCACCGAATTCAGTGAGAGTACAGGTAAAACCTCTTAGTTTGTATCCTATGTATTATATAGTCCTCTTTCATTGTTTTTGATCAGTTGTTACTGTGTGCTCCTAAGGGTCCTAATGTTTATCATCATCACCATTTCGTGGAACGACCACTGTTGGACATATTCCGACACGGCCTTTAGATTTGCGAGATATAGCGGATGCGTCTACTGATTATCTTAACGAAGTATTAATATATTTAAGTATTAATTTAAATTTAACTATAATTCATTACATATTCAAAAAGAGGTACTAGACTTCTATTAGCGGAAATATTGACGTAATGATAATATCTTAAATCATGAAATATTGTATTGTATGTATATACGTCCAAATTGCCACATGTTTGAAGACTAAGGTCTTTGTCCCATACGTGTTGCTGGTGATGATATACGGATTGGAGATGTGATCATTCACGACGTGCCCCATAAGGCTCAAGGTCACCCAGAAAGCTATGGAGAGTGCTATTCTGCGAAATATTATCAGAAATGAGGAAATCCGCAGAAGAACAAAGATCACCGACGTAGATCGAAGAATTGCTCATCTGAAATGGCAGTGGGCAGAGCATATCGTTCGTGCTTAGTTTTATCTACAATTATATTCTATATTATATTATATATTATGTATTATATATATATCTCTATTTAGGGATTGTATTTACAATCAAACCTGATCCATTAAGACTGAGTCTGTCAGTTTAGGAGTCGATGCAAGACACCGCCGGTATCATAGGTGGGCAGCCAGCATAGAGTAGTGGCAGAATCATTCAAACCCGTGAACCGCTATTCTTAGATGTGTAAGATATAATTAGGAATATCATGATGGTTTGATACCTGTGCTATAAGGTCTGGATCCGGGAGCAACTGCAAAGCCCCAATTGCGTCAACAGTGGGCGTCAAGGATCCTGGTAGAAATAGCGGAAGTCCAGCACGAGATGCTGCCGGGAGAGCAGCCGCATCACCCACCAACAAATTCACACCCTCGCCCTGCGTTATTGACAAAAAGAGAAGAATTTAATTGAATAGTGACTTTTAAGGTTTCATCATCAATATCATTTCAACCGAAAGATGTTGACTGCTGGACGTATGCCTCCTCCGTAGATTTCCAATAGGACCGGTTAGAAGCAGCCAGTTTTTTCCAACGACCTTAACCTTCTAACTGCCAAGCTGTTTTGGCCATGACTTCCCCAGGTGCCAAATGGAAATATCAAGTGTATGCTTTCCTTATGTGAAAACTTGGGATCTTTACATTCTATGAATGAATATAACACATTATGTATATCATTATGTACTGAGACCACCGCCGACCTTCATGGCACTTAAAGGCAACAGAGTACTCGGTGTGCCATGAGGTCGCCGGCGGGTCACGTTTTTATAACACAGAAAGTACGATAGGTTTTCAAAGCCAGCTTAAAACATGCTGCAAATCGTATACCATCCCGTGATCCAGTTGCTAGGTGCCTAATGAAGCTAATAATTACCGGAGGGTCGGAAAAAAATAATATTGCTTAGATGTACAGATGAAAAATTGTGAGGTAGCCGGCAGCCCTCACGGCACCTATTGTTGGGTATCGTGAGGTAGCCGGTGGTCCCCATGGCACTTAAAAGGTTAATAAGTTTCCGGCATCTTTCTTCAATATATGGCGGCATTTAAATCACTATAAAAGTCATCATTCTTAAGTTTGTGCGAATTACACGTATTAAAATTAACAAATGTTTATGTTTCTTCTTAGACGCGGAATGTACAGCGAGGAGCCGATTTCGCGCCAGCTCGGGGTTCCTAACGACCAAATTTTATGAGGCAGTACGGCACCGGCATCACGTGATGTAACATACTAATGTGTCAGCACTACACTTGAACGTTATAACTTAGTTTGCAAACTATTGGCTTTTTGTTATTTCTAATGATTTTTTTTATTACGAGCAGTGAGTACGAGAAAAGGTCCGCCACGTGCCAAAAACGTGAGACCCGGCATTGATAGAGAAAATTCTTTTCACAGTCCCGTTTACGCGCCGGTGCGTGATGTTTTTGTTTTCTTATTTTTTATTTTAATTACCTCATATATGCAAATGGTACTTTATACCAACATTTGATTCCTTTTCAAACAAATAAACAACAAAAAAGAAAGTGACAGACTCCCATGTTTATGGTACTGGCAGTGAAGCTAATTTTTTGCTGGTAATTTTGCGCTTTTATTTTTGTTTTCGGTATTTCGAGTGTTTTACATTTATGTTTTCGGGCAAAATACCGTGTGGTGGTGTTGGATTAATTACTCATATGCAATTAGTCATTTAAATCGATTCTTACTAAAGTTATCGACCATATTATTATGGAAAATTTTCGACCACCAGGAAGACAGTAATCTCATTTATTTACCGTTAGTAAAAGTATAGTAATAACGAATCCTAACATTGTGTATTTAAAATGATTACTTGGAATTGCAGAGTACTTTATTTAATTTAAAAAAAAAAATTTCCATTATTGTAAATTTTTGTCTTTTTGTGATTCATTATATGCATTTTAAAAATATTACTTGCGATTTAATTCACTAAAATATAAAAAAATCTGAATTAAATTCTACATACCGACCCTAGTTTACTAAATTACTATATAAATATAATATTTATTTTAAATTCATGAGTAACATATAAATGTATCTATTAAAGATTATCTTCGTATTAGAATCTCAATCGTAAAAGACATATGTAGATTATAAATAAAGATATTAACCAATATAAATAATATAAACTAAAAACTATAAATATTAAATTTAGAATTATAGCTTAAAACTTTCTTTTAATTATTTTAGAAAACATTTAGTATGAAACAAGTCTGCCAAATACAAAGATTTTTTATGTCTCTACTGTCTGTCATTTATTCAACATTGCAACTTATAACAGGAATCTATCTTATTGGTCGTCAACATTTATTAAATCTAATTTATTTTTGATTACACTTTGCTTCGTAAATTCGTAGTTATATAGAAGTAGTAGAAGAAGCAGGAGAAGAAACTCCACTACAATACATCTTTTAAAAAACATTTTACAATACAGATATATGTATTTCTATCAGATATAACCTAAATGTAAACAAAACAATCAAGCGACATCATTGCCAAGAATTCATGTCATTTAAATATTCCTTTATTCAATAATATGCCTCAATTTATTTTCAATAAATTTGTTTTTAAAATAATAAATGGTTAATTTAAAGTTTTGCAAAATCTTACAGAAAAATCTGATTTCGTTTATATGAAATAAATAGAGTATTTTTTGCAGCTGAAATTTATGTATATCCAGTTCTTCACGATGCTTTGTTAATACACAATTTCAGTCCAAGCCCACGGAGGCAATTTTAAAGTGGACTTGATAAGAGTTTAACCCTTTCGTTTTGATATAAAAAATATATATTACATAGGGGGACGTTGAAAAGATTGAGAAATACTGTATCATATTTTTTGGAATTTATTATGATTATTGTAAACGTATATGTTTGATAATATTCATAAATAAATAGTGAGGCCACTTATTGTGTTTGTTATCCATTATAGTGGCTTTGAATTTGATAAATAAAATAAAATTACCTGCTCGCAGACAGCTTGTGGTAAAGCTAGCGGCTCACCAGGTTCGGCTTGAAGTAACAACGCACAGGGCTCCTCACAACCCAGTGCTACGTCCACTGCGGCCGCCAAACGCGCTGCCCGCTCTGGTTCCGAACAAACCACACCTGCACAAACACAACACTAACTCCAATACACATGTTAAACTAACTGTATAGATATACAATGGTGACGATTGTCAATATAAAATTTAAAATCGATATATATATTCTAACCGATCTGAAAATCATCTTCGGCGGATATTGCAATAAAGAGCAGCGCTGCAACGCACGCGCTCAACATGTTGCCGCCGCGAAATGTATACAACACCCATTCCCCTCCCCCGAACTTCTCTCTTCCACCCCGTTGCTATTCCTGGCTCGACGCGACGTCTGCGCAAATCATACGTAGTCTTTTAAAAATTCATGTCATTTGTTACTGGTTTACCTAAATTCAAACAATTCATCTTAAAATAAATTCGTCGTATCTACTTAGTTATTTCTGTAATTTTAAGTGTCACCTCTTTAGGTTTTAATTACGCCGTATTAATATACAGTCCGATTACAAGAAATTCTAGTTCTTTATTCAAATTTGAATATTTTTACGCTGTTATAAATCTACAAAATATGTATGGACATAGGTGTTAAAGTTTTAAAATGTGAATGTATATATTTCGTATAAATTAATCTCTGAAAAAAATTAATGTAACGTACGTCTATTTATTTTTTCTATATTGTTTAGTTTCTGTGGTGTTTTTTTGCTGTTAACCGTTTTTTTTAAAACTTCATCGGAAATGAGTTCACGGAACGGAAGGGTCCGTGAACTATACTAAAAACTAATGAATTCGGATTTCCGGACCTACACTAGACACTTTAATCGAGGATTAGGTAGATGAGGCTTTCCTGGTGGAGTCTAGGTTGTTGTTTGTAGAATGAGCGTCGAGTGAAGATAAGAGGACAGCGTGGACCACTCGGCAATCTAAGGAAGGATACTGATCTTACTTCGAATAGCCCACGCTGTTATTTTTTTCTATTCGAATGCGGCTTGCCAATAATTTCTATCAGTACAAAGTCTAGAAAAAAATAATTAATTTTAATATGTAGTGATTCGAATTTTAAAAATGCTTTTTCTTACTATAATATCATTACGTTATTTATTATTTCTGAAACCATCATACACACATATTCACCTCTTAAAACTTTTACATCAATAACCAATCACCCTGTATACATATTGATACTATCTATCGTATTCTATTAATAGCATCTGATCGTGTCGAGATTTAACCCTTTCAAACACCCTCAAATCGGGATACGAAGCGAAATTCGAGTAAAAGCCCAAAACCGTGGTCTTCTTTCTTTCCTACTTGAAAGGTTCTTCAATCGATATAAGCCACGCAAGAGTTTAGCAGGTTCCTAATGAAACTATAAATGTAAACCCCTAAGCCAAAGGAAACACGAGAGCGTGCTTCGGTCTCACGAAGGCGCAACGTCTAGAGGTCCATAAAGGAATTGTGTTATTACGGACCCCAAAATTTAAATTTGATTTTTTTTTTTTGGTATGTGATGGAAAAATCTAAAAGGTATATATTGCCACGTTTTATGAACTGGGCTATAATAAAAACGTCTGCGTGAAAGTTTTTATTGAGTAAAAACAAGATTGCCTATATGAGTCTGTTTTATGACCTGGAATTTGTGATTGTTGTGTGGGTTTGTATGCTCGAAGCAAAGGTTTGCGTATTTAAAGATAGGTCTAATGATGGCTGCAACAATATAAGGTAAAAACCCATCTTATGACAATTAACGTTGTTAAGAACCATATACTATACTATATTGCCATAACAAACGACGTGCCATTACATACGCCGCACGACTGTCGGAACCCTTTATACTGTCTTATCAGAAAATATTTTTACGAAGAGAAAAACGTTTTTTCTATACATAACATTTATTATTATTGCAGTGTATTAGTTTAATACATTAATATAAAACCAAAAAAAATACTCGAAGAATATTCGAAGTGGTCACCGCTGTCATTTATGTATATAGTTATATGTATAGATATATATATATACATATATGTTTATGTATATATATATATATATATATATATATATATATATACTGTCCTTTAAACTTTGAGGCGAGTAGTAATAGTTCGTACTATTTTTGTTTGAAGATTCTTTACCACCAACCGTATGGATTTTTTGGCGCGAAACAAACTTTTCTGTGATATCGTTGATGAATCTCCTAATGCGAACTAGAACAGGTTTCTTATACTTTCCCCAGTCTTTAAGAGGTTAATGCGTCAATAGGACGTTGAACAAACTCTATGACCTTGATCTTCCATTTTTGGGAAGAATCCGTTGGTTGAAATTGCTTAACAAAAAATTTAAGGGCCCTCGGTGTTGGGGACCTCTTGTATCTTGTTTGGGACAACGATTTTATTCCTCTTTTATTAATTTCTATTATAGCCTCACTTCCTTCGCCTCGTTCCTCAATTATCACAGAATTGTCACTTTTGTATTCTTTATTATACATTTTTGTCCTCCTTGTAATATGCTATTAATTACTATTTATCACAGATCACCATTTTCTTTCGTTTAATTCTCATTCTACCTCCTGTGTACTTGGTAACTTACCCGACCTGTATTTGTTTCATTTACTTTTGTGACATCTGTCACTATCCTCCTGCAGATTTAAAGGAATGCTAGTCTACCGTTATCTCCCATTAGTGAGGCGATGTGCCCTCGTTTATCTTTTTACTAAACTGGCATTCAAGTCCTTCAAATGCGGGACAATCGTACACCAGATGCTCCACGATCTGGTCCATACCTGGTTAACAGAAGCACGAGGGATCTTCCTTGAGCTTAAACCGGTGAAGATACTCGGAGAATCCCTCGTGTCCCGTGATGACCTGGGTCAAGACAGTGTCAAGCTCATTCCTGAGGAGCGCGCGGTAGGCTGAATTGCTTATAAGTTAAGAAACCAATATTTTGTTTTGCATTAATTATGCAATGGGTTCATGAAAAATAAAGATGCGTTTACATGTGCACAGGTGTAAATTGCGAAAGGCATCCTCAACTTCTTCGCACATAAAAGTGTATATACCACACCCTCCATACAAAACTTGACCAAGCAACCTAATCAATCACCTGTGTTTGGAAAAATAAAACAATCTCTCAATATTTTTAAATATATTTGAAGTAAACTGCCTGTAATTCAAACGTTACAATGGAATTAAATATGATCACCGGCAAAGTTATATATATACACATACATTTGCAATGACAAAGATCGCGTCTTTGGCGTAAATAGTAATTGCGTATATTACAATATTTTACATTATCTATCCATGGAACTATAGTCTGTAACATTTCTCTAAGTACATACCCGGGAATAGACAATTCTTTAACATTCCTCTTACCATAGACTAACATATAAACATTTAGCAATTTTCACTTTATTTCTAGAACACATATTTTATAAGGTAACTATCATTATATTAAGCCATCGAAAATGTACAATACCCGGCGGTAGGAAAACCTGACCTCTTTGAGAGCACAGATAGTGAAATGGAAGTAACTGAGAATTAAAATTATTATTATTACAATGTCACATTTTAACAATAGGTGTAATGTTGTTTATTATGCACAGTTGTAATTTTCCTAAATAATTAAATAGATAAACATAATGTGAACACGTTTTTTTATTTTATTTCACCCAACCTAAAGCCTCAACTTATAAAAAATAGTGCATTTTATAAATAGATTAAAATAAAATATCAAAAGAAGCAAATTATACTAGTTTTATCAGCTCCTAATAGATACTGAACTGTTTGTATTTCGTGCGATAGAGGTAACGCTCTACGAAGCCGAAATTCGCCGAGTGTCTCTTCTCAAAGGTCGATGTGCAACATTTATCGCCGGGTATTGCATATGTAATTTGTTGAATGTAACTTTTTCAAATTAAAACACAAGTGATTTTCGCTTACAAATGCTTTTATCACCCGTATATAAGATAACTTAAGAATTACGCATCACATGATTAAAACATAAATATAGCCTATGGATTCTCAACTGAATACTATGTCCAGTGGTGGGAGAACATATAATACTACATATACATACCATACATAGTGTTGCATACTAAAATAATAATACAAATCACCACAAAAGAAATCCGGTTGTTGTTGAAGGTTTTCAAAGAGATATTAAAAAAATTGTTAATTATATTCCTATATTTGTATGCCAGTCATTTATAAATGGGAAAATCACATATTCTCTTTTAATTATTAAATTTACATTGAAACATGCTGTATTTACCAGACAAAGTTAATAAAATAAATGAAACAACTCTCTTAATTGGTCAATAAAAGTAAGAATGTGTTTACATTTGAGGCAACTTGTTTACCTACATGGTAGTCTTTCGTTCCGTTTTAATTACAGTCGGTTTTACAAGAAAGGCTTTGAAGAATGTTGCCCTAGAATTGTTTTTCAGAAAGCAGATACCTACAATAGGAAAGAAAATTACATGCAGATAATAATTTAGTTAAAATAAATTGAAGTGTTAGTTGAAAATGAATCAAGAGAGAGAATGTAGAAAGAACGAGACGATGAAGTTAGTAGAATAAAAGTTAGCGCAATTAAAACTTTATTATTAACTTAAGAGAACCATGAATTTATGGTGATCACTTGATACTTACCTTTTGAAACTAAACCATGTGTAAACACATTATTATTCCTTAATTGTTGTAAAACCCTAGAATCATCTAATATTTTTCAATTGCAAAAGTGCCTTTTAAAAAGATGTATTGACTCTGTCCGGCGTAATATAGGATAGATAAATTGCCTAAATAAATAAAAATAATATTTAGGTTATATCTTAAAAATAAATAACAAAATATTACAGACAAAAGGTAATAAATCCTTTAGTTTAGTACAGAGACAAAATGCTTGTTTCTATTATATATTTTTTTACAGGTATTATACAATCTTTGCTAAATGTTTCATAGGAATGACAATAACACTAAATAACTATATGAACTTACATTAAAATATAAAACAATATAAAACATGGCTTTTTAATATATAAAATAAACAAAATATAATTAAAAAAATTTAAAACATAACAATGACATTGTGATTACTGTAGTAATGGAACATGATTATTAAAAATAAAGTTGAATTGATTGCCTACTTCAACTGTATTAAAAATAATTTTTTAATTTATTGCTAGAACGAATTTGAAATTAAAATTCAATGTATTATATTAGGAGATACCCAAAAGATATATTTATATTTGGTGTATCTGTGAGTCTCAAATAGGAAATACAGAAATATATTATCTGTATTAATAAAATTTCTGAAAAAAAAAATCCCAGAGTTTCAAACCAAATTAAAACAGTACAGAGTATAAATTGCACATTACATTGGCTAAAATCCGAAAGACAGCATCTTAATACTCACTCTAAGTAAACCGATATAACTTACCTATACTTAAATGGTCAATGTATTTGTGCAAACAATGAACATTGAATTATCACATCAATTTACATAAATTCGAATAAGGATACAATGTAATCACATTTACGAGAACACATCAATGGGACGAGGCGATACAGTGGCTAAGTTGGGATGAGTGGGACTTGCTAATGGGTCCATGTGAGATTCAATCCGTCTCGCCTCTATTGTAGCTTGTTTCACAGCCTCTTTGTATGGACCTCGCTTCTTCTTGTTGAAACGAATCTGTAATATATGAAATATATACTTAAATTAACTTAACGGGATGACTGCAACAGGTGTTCACAATGAAATTTTCACCAAGTCACTCTAAACGAATTTAAATTTAAATATATGCTAAAGTTATTTGTAAGTAGTCACCTAGTTAATCTGCGATGGGAACTTTTGTTTTCACCTGAAAACGGACGATGTGGCCTTATGAGAACCTTTACTGTCAACTCCATATTAGTGACATAGCAGTCAATGTGTTTAATCATCAATTCTTTAATAAAATGTAGATAATGATTACTCATAACACTACAAAAAATATCTAGATATAAAATACTTGCATATTGGGTGTGAGTGAAGACTAAACCCACTAACTTTCCACCCATAAGTTCCTCTTGAATGTGTCACAAAATCTCTTTATATTGAGTGACTCATTGAAGAGAGAAATTTATAGAGATTAAGTGACTATTTTAGTTTTAATCTTATCAGAACACACATTTCTGGAAACAATTTACTAGAAATACTTGTATCTTTGAAGATATTCTTTTAACCACATATTTTTTTTAATTTCAAAATTAGTTAATATCTAAGATCCTCATGCACAAAATGTGTTTTTTTTTTATCAGTACAAAATACTTAGCAAGACATGTGACTAAAATACTGGCATTTCAAAACTCAATGACCATTTTTTTGTTTTTATATAGTATCTTCATCATCATTTCATCCCTAAGACAATCACTGCTAAACATGGGCCTTCCCCATAAGGGCCGAATCACAGTGTATTGATTTGTAATAGTCATATATATATTGTTGAAAAAAACCTTTCATGCCAGCTATAAACTAGTAATATACAAGTGTAAAAAAATAGTAGTAATAAATTTAAAGAGGTATTATATAGCTCATTTTTCAGCAGAGATCTCTGAAATCAAAATACATATTTCCAATAATCTTGTATGAAGTGATCACTGAAATATGTAACATTAATTATAATTTTAAATTGTAATGCACAAGAATAATAACTTACTGCAATACAAAATCTACAGGGACTTATTGTAAACCATAATTAATTTTAATATGTAGTAAATCCTAATTTTAAAAATACTTTCTATAATACAATTGGGATATTTATTTCTTAAACCATTTATTTAGGATTGGGTCTACCCTAAACCAAAAATTCTAGATTAGGACTGGACGGGTACTTGTTGAATTTTTATTATCCATATGATTACACTAATAATAAAATGTGTAATCATAGCAAATTTTACCTTGTAATCTTCTAAGAATGGACTCAAGCTGTCACAAGACATTAGGGATGATGTTGAAGATGCAAACCATGAAATATGAGCTCTGGATGTTTGTGTGACACTCAAAACTCTCCCTGGCCACCAAGGGAACCCAACCACTTTCCCCCAAACAATATCACCAGGTGAAACCCGTAATAATTTCCCCCCAATACCCTCAGTGCTGTTAGCTGGGAAATCAGGCACTGTTTCACTTTCCCAATCATCAGAAGTGTCTGTCTCTTGTTCAGTTCGCTTCTCATAAGAGTTGCTACTTAACCTTCGTAGACTAATTGATAATTTCTGTTTCAAACAATGCTCTTTAATATTGCTAAAATAGTCTATTCCATCACTAACGCTTTTGCTGCAATTTTCATCTCTTGCTTTTGTTACCTTACGTTTCTTCTTGTGTTTCACTTTATGCTTGTGTTTTTTTTCTAATGGGTCATTCGGTGGGTTATCTGACATGTTGTTATGTGGTGACAATGCACCAATGTGTTTGGGGGAATTGTTAGTTTCATCATTTTTATCATTAACATTATGCCTTTTGGCTTGTTTTTTTGCCTTTTTTAGGGCTTTTTTAACAGCTTTGGAATCTGGTTTGCCCATGTCGCAAGATACCCCGGAGTCCTCATTATAGTCTCCGGTGAGCGGTGGTATTTTCACCACTGTTCCTTCGCCTTCGCCGAAACAAATCTTTAAAGTTCGTGCATTTGAAAACAGGGAGCTAAACGATGTGTCGTTCTCCTCTTTAGAATCGTTTTCATCACAAATATTGTCGTCGGAAACACTGACGAACGCCAACTCTCTTCTCGTTTCACTCTCAGTCGACTTTTCACTTTTAACACTTCGAACTTTTTTATCACCCGCATTTGTTTTTACGACACTAATATCGTTCGCCGGTAGCCTTGTGAGTTTAGGTATGAGCATGCTGCTCATAAAGTGTTTCCTCTCAGCTTTAGGAGGCATTGAACTGTCCTGTGGAGTGTCGTCACCGCTATCTAATTTACGTTTTTTAGACACGTCTACATTTTCGTTATTTTCATTGCAAATACCTTTGCAATTTGAACACAGAACCTTCCTAGGCCTCAGTCTAACAGTCATCTTTTGTCTAGGTTGAGGTTTACCTTTACTGCTGAGTTTTCTTGATTTTTGAGCATCCTCAATTGCGTACTGGGGCTCCTGATAGGTGAACCTTTGACTAACGGAATGTAGTTTATCATCTTTATTTACAGTTGTTTCAGTCTCTTTGTTAAAAGCGGGATGAAGGCTGTATACACCAAAAGGCAAATTACTGTGAAAGAATGAATCATTATTTAGAAAATCAGCAATATTGCAATAATCGATAATGGTTGTGATGTTAAATATTTTTATACCAACCCTTTACTGGAGTCCAAAAGCACTCCTTGGAACTTTTTATCCTCTGTACAATACGTAACGACCAGCAGATCTGCGAGTGCTTCTTCAACATTCACTAAAATCTGCGAATTCTTTTGAATCGTCATATCGGCTGTTGCAGCGACAGCCGCCATATTCTTTTATGAGTCATAGAGTTTTGTATTTTTCATTAGAAAATATTAGCTGAACAGAAATCAAACATGTAATATATTTATAACGATTGTTTAACCATTCCATGATCCTATTTTCAAATTTAAGGCGTTGAAAGTATTGTAAACAAGTATATTTATCATGTATAACAGATCACACAAAATACTATATCTATAAACATAAATTTTTCTGATAATTTTGGTAAATAATGTTGATTTTTTTAAACAATTTGATACCCTTTGCTAAATTATCTGCAAAATTATAATTCTTAGATAGCTTTTAACAATTTATTTAAATTATAATAATCAGGATATTGTAAATGCTCCATTACAGTACACAATATGTTTGACATATCTGTCAAAATAGACAATAGTACAACTTCATATCAATTACACAATTGACAGTTTTATCGGAGAGTTTTATTCACTGTGTTCGGACGTATTAGATTCCATTTTCGAAAATTCACATTTTCTAACTGAAAACCGATTTGATTTGCTGAAAAACAGTAAGTGCTTAGCTTTAATTTACATGTTAAAGTCACAAGCCGCAAAGAATATTGATCCATACATAATCTATGTTTTTAGCGAAATACGATAATATTATCAAGGTTTCATATTTGCAAACCTGAGTTGAATTCAAGGACATAGAATGGACATTCAATTGTTTAAATATAACTTAATAAAAAATGTTAACAATTTCGAATGCATGTAGATTAGAAATATTTAACATGTAAATTTCTGTATGTTAATAGTCTTCCAAAATTGCAATTATGTAATAACAGCCATTTAAATTTTGTAACATCTTGTTCAGTTGTGGGAATTTGCAAAAATTAATTTGTTTTTAAATAAATTCTTAGTCTATTATTGTTAGTAAAGAAAAAAAACTACTAATATGTTATAATTATTTTATTATATGTAACATTCACAATTTTTTTTAATTTTATTAAATATTTTCATGATGGCCTGTTTAAAAAACCTCTGGCACATTTCATTTATTTTCAGGCAATTTAATTCCTAGACTTCTGTCACAAAGTTGTATTATAAAAATATTTGGAGTGATTATTTATTAATTCCAAAACACATTAAAATTAACAATTTTTGATTAATGAATTTAAAGTATATATTTTATGTAATAGATTGTTTATCAAATCTATGTTGAGTACAAGGAAAATTGTCAATATAAATATGAATATGTTGTCAATAAAATTATGAATATGTTTTGTGTATTTACATTTGCCACAGTATACTAACTCTTCTCTGCTAGTTCTGCCTGCCTTTGTGAGTGGAATTCATAAATATCCATTCTTGGAAGCAAAAAAATATGGCAAATAAACATACAACAATTTTGTCTTAAAATAATAATGTACATTCAATTTCATACAAGAAAAATTTCTAAAATTAAATCCTATAATCATCATTTATGATAACTATACAATGTCTGAAACTAAGAATTATTAGTTATTTACTAATTGTTATTTTACACAGGGTGATTGGTTATAATTCCTTAAGCTTTAAAGGCAAATATGTAGCTGATTTGGTGCCAATTAATGTATTGTACATCCTATCCAAAAATCAATGGTTTCGAAGACAAGTTCGTTAATGCAGGCCCATTTTTAAATCAGAAATTTCTTTGTAATATTTATAACGAAATATTGCAATCTTAAGTAAGTTTTATCTTATCAGTGAGTACAGCAATAAAAGTTTATCACTGAATGAAAATTTGTTGCTGCATTTTACTCATCTTATGCGATACAAATGCAAAATTAAATAGTCCATCTTTATTGTTATCTGTTTGTTAAGATAAACCATATTATTAATTTTCAATACACCTTTATTTCCAGGTAAATCACTTCTCATTAATCAACTACTACTGTACAAGGTGGTTGGTTACAAATGTAAAAGTTTTGAGATGTGAATGTATTGCTCATTTGTAATCATAATGTATGGTACATCATATCAAAAAGTTGATAGTTACAGAAATAATACATACCAATGGTAATATAACAAAAAGTATTTTAAAAATTTGAGTTCCTACATATTAACCTTAATTATTGTTTACGATTTGTCCATGCAGATCTTGTACTGCCAGTAGTTATTGACCTGGCAAAATCCAGTATAAATATAAAATTAATGTGTGCAAATTTCAGAGTGATCATAGCTTATAGCTATTACACCTATTTCTGATCATACAGTATATAGTTTATCCTCCTCCTCTTATTCGCATTATTGTCCTCATCGTTAAAGGTCATGGTCCCCTGGATACTGAGTAATCTACATGTATTTAGGAGGTTAAACTTAGTGACTGTTTATTTAGATAAACAATAATATAAAAAATAAGTTTTTACAGAAGATACATAATATTCACAATTTAAATCTAATTATTTATGAAAAAATGTGCACCAAAGATTTGATACAAAAGTAATTTAATAGACGTCTTGTCTCTCTCTGCTGGTTTCCTCGACGAGAAGTCTTATTTAAGCCAATCCAACTCCTCGAGAAATTCCACCAAGACTTTGATGTCGCCGGCGATCACGGGGATGCACCTCGGTGAACCAGGATGGGTAACTCTGTAGTGTTACTCTTGTACGACGAAGTAGTACCCTGCACCCCTGGACTGTCTGTAACAAAGGTGTCGGAAGGGTTCGCGACAGCCGCAGCAGGATATTGTTGAGCCGGCAGTTTATGTAGCACACTCGATATGGCCTTTCCGATTGGTCCCACTACCAATAAAGGACTCCGGGTCGTAAACATTCGTCTCCTGGCCAGTTCATTTGCAGCATTGTTGCTTCTGGAGCCGCTGTGACCTTTTATCTACTTATATCTACTTATATCTCCGACGTATATGATATTCATATACATATTTTTAGTTGCCTCCAGTTTTGGGAGTCTCTTTTCCCCCCTGCTTTGTATGGGAACGGGATGTTACAATATCGGGTTAAATATTTTTTAGTGTTTATAATTTTTATTTATCTTTCTCTTTTCATCCTTTACATTTTGATCATCTTTCGCACATCACCTTATTTCCCTCATCTACATTTCTTGTTACTTTCTGTTCTTATTACAGCATCTTTTTTATTTTATTTTTCTTCATTGACGATTGATTTTTAATTTAAATATTTTAATTCGTTGTTTAACTTTTTATTTATTTATTAAATCGATTTTTTATAATATTTTATGTTCTTGTGTGTTTAGTTACCTTACTGTGAGAGAGAATATTAAATAGTCATATTCGGATTACCTTAAATATAATATCAATGAATTATGTCTTGTTGTGTACGTTTGTATATATCGATCGCCGATTTATGAGAAGTGTTGCCGCATTGCGGTTGCGTGAATTCTTCCGCGTCTTCTAGATGTAAGAAATAATATGGTTATAGGAAAACTTATTACTGACGGAAAATATAGTTTTGTACATCTGTTATAATTATAATAAATATACTCTTATTATATCTTCTTATTATCTTGTATAATATGATAAAATTTCTTTTCCGTTGCACAAAGCATATACTATAGTATTCTGTTTAATCCGCTAACTCTCTTTTATCTTAAATCTAGGTTTCTCTACATGAATAACATAAGCTGTTCAGATCATAGAACTTGAAATTGATAATGCCTGTTCATTAAACTATATTTATAGAGAAATCTTAAACTGTTGTCCATGTCAGATTATGGAATACATTACTAGTAGCAATAAGATGCATTAAATCGTTATAAGCTTAAAAAAATCGAAAAGAGCACATCCTTGGATTTGAAAATAAGATATTTAGAGTAGCATTTGTTATTTAGTCGTATTTTTTAACACCTATCACAAGTGTACTGAATATATATGTATATATTTATAATATACATATGTTTATATTTGTATAGTAATGTATGTATTTATATGTAACACTGGAAAAAAGTAAGGCAAATTTGTTAAAATGTAAATACTTCATTTATTCTTCCAAATCATATTCATCCCCTTCAAAGTGATGAAACGCACTTTTGCTAACGCTTTTTTCAGACCTTGAAACAGTCGAAATAGTCTTTTTCCGTCTTTTCTCGTCCAATATCTCTCCGTGCCTAGATGAAATTCATGGTCGCTTAACAAGCCGTGGAGATGGCTTTGTTTGGGATTTTTTACGAGATCTATTCATACCTACCGACATAGCCCAGCCGATTGGTTGGTTGAAGGTCACATAACGCGCAGAACAAGAGGCCACTCGGGTCTTAATGTTTTGGTGTCTAGATCAGGGCCCCTAACGTGGGCAGACATTCTTGTTAAGATCGTTGGAAGACGCTGGGTGCAGATTCCCAATCAGAATTCTATGTAGGAGTCTTAAATCTCGCAGAGAACATGCTGCTACAGAAGAGATAATGGTTTTAAAATTATTATGTATCATCACATTTTTTATCGTTTATATAATTAGATATTTGTATTATTATGTGTCATCACATTTTTATCGTTCATATTATTAGATAATTGTTGTTTTTAATTATTGACATTTGATTATATTTCGCGCCAAATTTGACGTTTATCGTTTTAAAATGTAAAGCGCTCACGTGTCAAATCTAAAACGGGTTTAATTTTTATGTTGTACTACTACTGTGTCACAATTTTTTTTTAATTAATGACAATTTTTTTTTCGCGCCTAATTTGATGTTCATCGCTTTCACTTATCCTCTGTTGATGTCGGCGCTGTTAGCCCGAAGGCTTTTACAGCTTCATCGGAGCTGAGTTCACGAAGCGGAAGGGTCCGTGAACAAAAAAAATGCTTTTACCTATGTAACGATGTAAAGCGCCCACTTGTTAAAATTAGAACGGAATTAGTTTTATGTTGTTCTACCCGGTGACTATTATACTTTTACATTAATGACAATTTGTTTTTTTCGCGCCAAATTTGACGCGTATTATTTTTAACTATGTAAAGAGCTCACGTGTCAAAATTAGAACAGGTTTGAGTTTTATGTTGTTCTACTGCATTACAATTGTTGTTTTAAATTATTGACATTTTTTTTTCGCGCCACTTTTGCCGTTTATTATTTTTAATTATATAAAGTGCTCGAATGTCAAAATGGAAACGGGTTTAAATTTTATGTTGGTCTACAGCGTTACAATTGTTCTTTTTAATTAATGACAATTGTATATTTTCGCGCCAAATTTGAAGTTTATTATTTTTAATTTTATACAGTACTCAAATGTCAAAATTGGAACGGGTTAAGTTCTATATTGGTCTACAGTATTACAATTATACTTTTAAATTATTGACAGTTTGTTTTTTTCTCTTCGCGCTAAATTTGAAGTTTATTATTTTCAATTATATAAGGTACTCAAATGTCAAAATAGGAACGGGTTTAAGTTTAGTTTGTTCTAATGGATGACAATTGTTCTTCTTAATTAATAACAATTGATTTTGTTTCCGCGCTAAATTTGATATTCATTGTTTTTAATTATATAAAGAGCTCACGTGTCAAAAATAGAACGGCTTTTAGTTTCATGTTCTACTGCATAACAATGCAGATAATTAATGCTAATTTATTAAATATATTATAAATATAATAGGTTATTTTATACCACGCAGTATGTTGGGGTTCAAACTAGCCTGTGATTGTTATATTCCAAATAAATTCTTTTAAGAAATAATTCACGATATTATGAAAAAATATATTTTTATCTCTGTCTTTAAAATTTTATCACTATGTTTAACTATTACTATTTATAAAACTATATTTGTAAAAAGCAACTGTTGAGTTTCCTGCCGGTTCTCAGCAGAACTGCCTTCCGAGCCGATGGTAGCTTCATGTACGGAAAACAATGCTGACATTTTATGTTAATTGATTCGAAAGTGCTTGTAGCAGACTATTTGAATGAAGAATATTTTGATTTTAATTCGACACTGCATCGACTTGATACGAATAACAACGCTTATAACATTTCCGTGTTTATAAATATTTGAATGTTGGCACTTCTGTTACTGCGTATTGGTTTTATGATCAACCTAAATATTCTGTTAACTTATTTACACAATGATTTGAATATCCCTCTGTTTATCTTTGTGGGGTAACATCTAGCATCCATGAAATTTTATACTACAGAATGCACTATTCGTGCAATATACATATACTGTGAGGTATAGGCCTCCCCCAAATATCGTTACGATGAGCGGTCCATATATATATTTATAAAGACATTGTCTTCGCAATTTTAATCTAAATTATTAAAAATCCTAACAATAACACAGTGATAAATATAAATTACAATACAGTTGTGTATTTTATACAAAAAATAAAAATAATAATAAAAAGAAGCAAATGATACTTGTTGTAACAGCTCCTAATAGATACCGGACTGTTTGTATTTCGTGCGACAGAGATAACGCTCTACAAAGCCGAAATTAGCCGATTATCTCTTTCCAAAGGTCGATGTGCAATATTTATCGCCAGGTACTGTATGTCTAATAATGTAAGTTAAAAAATAGTTTAGTTATAACTTTTCAGTTGCGACGTTTTGCTTAAAGCGCGTGAATATCGTGACGTAATCGGAATGGGCTAAGACCAATATTCTTATTATATGCAATATTGGTGTCATACGGCATGTATACGTTCTTATAGAATAGATGATGAGAATGTAAATAATTTCATAATAATGTTATTTGCGTTTATATTTACATAGATAAGATTGTCATCAAGGTCGGGAGACACAATTTGAAATCGCTTCAAACATGCTGTGAGATGAGCCTGTATATCACCTAATATTTAGTGACAATAAATGTATTACTACTCGGGAATTTAAATTTCGGAATCTTTAGCAAATTCTTTATCTGTACAGGTTGATTGCGTACTATAATCACCTATATACCTGTTTCCAATCATACTGTATAAAGTGATCGCTTTAAAATTTTTTCTTTTAAAATGAGACTCGCCAGTAACTTTTAGTAGCATCAGCAGGGACAGATAATAAACAATAATTAATTTCAATATGTAGTTATACAAATTTTTAAAAAGTTTTTCTTATTTATTGTCATCACTTCATTTGTTTTTCCTGTGGTCATTGGTTTTTGGACAAGACTGTATACACTGTAGCCATAAATACTGTAACAAAAAAAAAACTAAGAAAGAAACTAATATATAGCTGCTTCCGCTATGCAGCAGTAGTCATGCAATGAAGTGCACCGCCCACCAGTCCGCTGATAACGGTAAAGGTGAGCCGAGTGAGCTCACTCGGTGTTTGGCACTGGTCGGTCTTACATCTCCTGAGGATGCCCCGTGGATGGGTGAAACACGTGTACAGTAGATTAACGGTGGTAGTTGTGTTTTGTATTGTTTACCGCACGCGCATTTATTAGCGGGCGGGCGGGCGGTACAATTCATTGCATGACTACTGCTGCATAGCTGAAGTAGCTATATATTAGTTCCTTTCTTAGTTAGGATGGACTTCCGCGAGGTAACGCCTGATTCTATAAGATATTTAAATTTTTTAAAAAGTATCACCGCATTAATCTACTAAGGTTGACCGAAAGACGTTTTACTTTCAATTTATAAATCAGTAGGAATAAATCGAAATAGAAGGTGCGTTGTTTGCAGTGCAAATGGTAAAAGACGGGAATTTAAGTAAGAACGTAAAAATTGTAGTGAGGTCTTATGTGTAGATCTCTGTTTCAAGATTTATCACAGTAAAATCAATTACTAAGAATTACCCTAACTTCTATTTTCAATTAATATACCAGTAAAATCTTTAAATATGTAACACAAATGAGAAAATTCGAACATCAGCCTACCGCCATGCAATGTGCACATTTCGCGGCGCACATGCCCAGTTCAGTAGCATCACTTCGGCGGAAAGTACTGCGGTAAGGAAAGGGTTAATGCACTAGTTAGTGCAGTTTAGTTTCAAGCTCACCGAAGGGAACACGGTATTTCTCTTTAGCACGATCGTTCGGGGTTCGATTCTTGTAACATCTAGTATGGGGTGGGCCAAAAATTTTTGCAAATAGTTTTGCAACGAGTTTTCCTAAGTTTACGTAGTCGATTACAGGAGTGCCAACGGCGAGACGGAGCACATCTCGACGATGTAATTTTTAAAAAATAAATTTTAATAAATGATAATTACGGTAAATAAATTATAAACAAAATAGCATTTGTACTTTTATTTCTACAGATGTTTCAAAAGTGCAAAAATTTATGGCCCACCCTATATATATACAAATCTTCTCTTTACGCGACAATATTAAAAGATTACAATAAAAAATTTAATGATTTTGTTAAAAACCTTCCTGTTTTATTTTGATTCGAAAAACAAAGTACTTATTAAAAAAATTCTTTATTGAAGATTTTTAATTTTTTTTTCAGAATATGTCTGCTGAGAAGAGGATAGACATCACGCAACCCTTGTGGGACCAGAGCACCTTTGTGGGTCGCTTTCGACACTTTGCTTTCATATCCAATCCTCTCCTTACTTTTGTACCTGAGAAACAGCTTTATGAAGCGAAGGACCTCTACATGAAATATAAGTAAGTGTAAGCAATACTCTACTACTACTCTCTCTTACTCTACTCTACTCTTGCTTACTTATCTTTTTATTTAATGGAATCAGGCGTTACCTTGCGGAAGTCCATCCTAAGTAAGAAAAGGACCAATATTTAGCCACTTCCGCACATGCAGTAGTCGTGTAACAAAGTGCACCACCCGTCAGCCCGCTAATAAATGCGTATGCGGTAAACAATGCGAATTACACAACCGCCACCGTTAATTCACTCAACACGTGTTTCACCCCTCCACGGTACATCTTCAGGAGTTATGTTACATTGATTAGTGCCAAACACAGAGTGAGTTCAGTCCGTTGTCGCTTTGTTATTTATATGCCACCTCCTCCCCCACTACAACTCTTAATACTTGTTAATATTTTCTCGAGCACCCAAAATTTTTATGCAATCCTTTATAAACTTTATAGGAATGGCCAGGAGCCTTCAGGTACAACAATGGCGCAAGTGGTAAGAGCTAAACAGCTGTACGAGTCCGCCTTCCACCCGGACAGCGGGGAACTCCAAAATGTGTTTGGCCGAATGTCCTTTCAAATGCCAGGCGGTTGTCTGGCCACTGGCGCTATGCTACAATGGTACAGGTTAGTATTATTAATACAAAATACAATACGCACAAAAGACACAAAGTTATAATAATAATACACCTATTCCCTGATTTACACAGTACTTGTTTTACACGGTTTTCGCAAAAAATTTGGAGCAATTGTTTATAACCGATTTTATTACCATCTCTCATAATGTAAATATTTCTGCTTCAAACATCGAATCGGCACAAATAACTTCGAGTGATGAAAGTGAATTAGAACCTTCGATTCCGAAAAAAAGAATGAGAGTAATTTCTGACAGTGATAAAGGATAATAAAACACCTTTGGTTTTAGTTTTTGTTCTTCTGTTTAATGTATTATAATTAAATAAAAAAAACTGTTTCCGTAATATATTAAATATTTTAACTTGTCAATGCATTTAATTTTTATTTCTGTGTACACCTAAAAATATTGAAAAAAAAAATCACAACTGTTAAATGGCAAAATTATGCATTTTCTGCAAGCTTTTCGATTTACACAGTTTGACTTAAAAAAAAATAATTTTTGAATTACACGTTTTTCACAGGAACGTATCAACCGTGTAAATCGGGGGATAGGTGTACATGTAAAAATAAAACTGAAAGAACTATACCGAGATGATGGTAGCTTACTAATTATAAGGTTATGCGAATGCTAGACGTGTTTTGAACTAATGACAAAGCGGAGGTTCTATTTTGAGATGTAATTTCAGAGCTTGACTACTTATTGAGAAGTATTGCCTTTAGCCGTGGCTCAAAGAGTGAGATTGAAAATATACCTGGAACGATGTTTCTCAGATCAGCGACGGCGGTGGTGTTCTGGCAGTGGGTGAACCAGTCGTTCAACGCGCTGGTAAACTACACGAACAGGAACGCCAACGCACCGCTCACCACCACCCAGATGGGCGTGGCGTATGTGTCCGCCATGACAGCCGCCATGTCCACAGCGCTCACATTCAAATTCGTTATCCAGAAACGCGCCACCAACCCCATCTTGGCGGTGAGATTTATTTATTCCAATACCTTTCTTTATTACAGATTTGCAATACGCGGCTCTTGATTATGCGGCTCGCAATTATTGTTTTTAAACGGTTTTATTTAGTTCGACCCGTACGGAATTTATTTGGATCAAAATTAGAAATTGAAATTTAAGCACCTTCCCGTTGTCAGATTGATCTGAAATTTGATACACACATTTAATTTAGATGACAATACAATATAATAAAATCAATAACATTATAAATCTAAGATGGCCGCCGATACAAAATGGCGGATTACGTATTTTTCCTTAACCCCCTCAATATGAGTATTAAATGAAAGGGCTACACTAGTAAAACACGATAATTATGTCAAAATTTTAAATTCAAGATGGACGCCGTTCCAATATGTCGGACTAGGTACATATTTTTCCACAACCATCACAATATGGGTATCAAAAAACCGTTTAATTTAAAAGTTTTTTAAATGTATTTTTTATCTATCCCTGCTGAATATATACTGCCAAAAGTGATTGCCTATATGTCTGGATTCTTATAAATATCACTCTCACTCACTCGTCACTCTGTGATTGGCACTAATAGGTGTAACATAACTCCTGAAGATGCCCCGTGGATGGGTGAAACACGTGTTGAGTGATTTAACGGTGGTAGTTGTGTAATTCGCATTGTTTGCCGCATGCGCATTTATCAGCGGGCTGGCGGGCGGTGCATTTTATTGCACGACTACTACTGCATTGGCGGAAGTAGCTATATATTGGTTCTTTTTCTAACTTAGGATAGACTTCCGCAAATTAACGCCTGAATCCATTAAATATCTTATAGATAAATAAATTCGGAATATCAAAGTTAATAAATTATACAGCATGTTTGAAAATACGTGTAAAATATTTAAAACTTTTAATTGACAAATGAGCATTTACCACTTTAAAAGCTTTTACATCTATAACTAATCACCCTTTATAGCAAATGGCTGGCATACGTATACTCGCTCTCCAGAGGTTAATTGTTTTCATGCAGTAATCATTAATTTTGTTGATCAATCACCCTGTATAATTTGTATCCAATTTATTATGACCTATACAATGACTTGCAGGCGACATATTCATAGTTTACTGCGTAACATTGGATTCTCCAAGTAATCATGTATTTTGACAGAGATTCGTGCCGTTCGTGGCGGTGGCGGCTGCCAATTGGGTCAACATACCGCTCATGAGGCAGAACGAAATTTTACTGGGTACGTACAGTGTTGCCATTATAATATTTATTCAATTGAATCAGACGCTATTTTGTAGAAGTCCATCCTAAGTAAGAAAAGGACCAATATTTAGCCACACACATGCAGTGGTAATCGTGCAACAAAGCGCACCGCCCGCCAGCCCGCTGATAAATGCGCATGCGGCAAACAATGCGAATTACACAACTGCCACCGTTAAATCACTCAACACGTGTTTCACCCCTCTACGGGGCATCTTCAGAAATTATGTTACACCGATTAGTGCCAAACACAGAGTCCATTTAACCGCTTGCATTGTTGGTAAAACCAAAGTTCACTCTGTTGCATGACTACCACTGCGTGTGCGGAAGTGGCTAAATATTGGTCCTTCATTAATCCTTTTTAATTATAATATTTATTTGATAGACACTTAAAGCGAAGGTAGTCAAACATTTTTGTACGAGGGTAGAAGTGAAACAAAATGCCAGATTGATATTTTTTTTATTTTCGATCTCATTGAAAAGCTTGTAGTTACTTTAGGGACCATTGGAGAGTGCTCGGAATCTCTCTACAACATCTAAGTATTCGTTTTGAGTTTTTTGCATTTAAAAATCCAATTTTGTTTTGATTTATATTTTGTTTACACACTTTTATTGCTCTCTTTCTACGTCTCTTTCTCTTTTTTTACACTTTTTGATTATTCTAACGGAAGCGTTCTAGTGTCGACTGGAGAGCTGAACGCAACTTAAGCGCAGCAAATTGACAAGTTGATATGGCAGTAGGCGTATAGCGCGCAGCATAGATGGTCATTGAGACGTTGAGGTTCTGGAGCAGTGTAGTACCTCTTAGAACGTAGACATATAACCTTCCAATCGTTTCTACTGAAAATGAAAGCCTACTATGGCTGATATACAGTTAAATAATTATAATGGATATTTTTTTTTAATTTCTAATCCAGTAAGTCGATTAAAGTCGATTGTATGGACCTTTCTGTGACTCGCTGAACAAAGTTGACGACGCCTGACTGTATAAAGATATATGCTTTACTAGAAATATTAGTTCCATTTGCTAAGTGTGAAGTTGAGGAACGACTTTTTGCTTTTTAAACCTCCAAGGAACAGGTCAGAAACGTAACTGTATTTCAATAGTGTTTAAAGTCCAAAACCTGTCATACAAAAATATAGTATTGTTACAAAATAATTAAAAAAGCATTTATATTTTCTAAAGAAGTGTTTCCCAACGTTGGACCCACGCCATATACGGGGGCTATTCGATTGTTAAGGGGAGCAATTTGAAAGTGGACTTTACACGAGTTTAACCCTTTCGCTTTAATATAAATATTATGTATGTTAAATTTCAGATGAGAACATAAAGAAAGGTTAATCCTCAAGCAAAAATAAATTAAATTTTCGTCACGCCTTAGTGCATTAATAAAAAATAATTATTTTTTAATTTTCAGGTTTGAATGTCGAAGACGAGAACGGAAAAGTGATTGGAAAGTCCCAAATAGCGCCTGTGAAAGGGATATCCCAAGTGGTCACCTCTAGGTAGGTATACAACCATTTTTAATAACAAATTTGTTAAAAGATGATCATACTATTTAATACGTCGTGTAAAAAATAACCACCTACCCACAAAAATCTAAAATAAAATCGCAAAAATAATAATAAACGTCTGAGTAATGAGTATTAACCCATTACCGCCCTCTGTACCTGCACAGGTACAACTACTTAATCGATAAATTATGTATTTTATCTGTGGTAAGTGTTGAAAGTAGTTAGTAATTACAAATCTAGTTGACACTAGTTACCATATAATAAATAAAAATAGGCGGTGGCGCGAAAACAAATGTCACTTATTTTGTAATAAAATACGGAGTCCAGACACGACATACAAGGTAAGATTATTTTGTTGGTTTTTATCAAAAATAGTGAAATATTTCAACTTCTTTTTTTATTTTTATGGAGTCTATTTATTTGTGTTGGTAATAATAACATAAGAATTAAAGCTTATTACAAAACTTGTAAAGTAGGGTTTGTTTCATTTGTTGTACACAAGCGGGTACAGCGGGCAGATTCGTACTAAAATTTCGTTTTGTTTACACTATTACTTATAAGTTAAAATGGCAAATCGGAACGTATTTACCAGTTATAAGAGACTGGAGGAAGCCTTTGAATCAATTATGGCTGATGAAAGCAATGATGAAGAGTACGATATGGTATTAGTGCCACCAGATCCGGCTGTGGTGAGTGATGAGGAAGAAGATAATGAAGATAATTTGGCGGCTTCAAGATTCCCTATGGACGTTCCAGGGACTACTGAGGTAGGTCGGCGTCATCCTGACTACGATGTTTCGGAATTGAGCGACAGTGATGATGAGCCGCTAAGACCTATTCCTGCAAAACGTGCCAAAAAATGTGATGTACATTTACCTGTATGGAGGAAAACTCAGCCAACCTATAGTTCTACTTATGAAATTACCGATATGATATGAAGAAGAAGCCTAGGGCGGAATATGATTATAGTTTTGATACAAAGAATGAGATAACTATGGTACGTTGGAAGGACAATAATGTCGTTACAATGGGAACTAATTTTGATGACATAGAGCCTCTGGGCAAAGTCAAACGATGGTGTAACACCAGAAAGCAAAAGGTTGACGTAAATATACCTAAAATGTTTGTCAACTATAACAAAGGAATGGGTGGAGTTGAATAAATGGATCAGTCTATCAGCCTTTATCGGATTTCAATAAAAGGAAAAAAGTGGTGGTGGGTTATATTTACCTATTTGTTAGATATGGCGATATCAAATGCTTGGCGACTACATGCTTTGCTCAGTAAAACTAAACAAGAGATAACTTACATGGACCAGTTATCTTTCAGACGAATTATTGCACGGACTTATTTACGTCCAACGGAAACTATGAGCCGTCCGTCATCCTCAGCGGCACTAGGGGGTCGGAACAATAATGGTCATAATCCTGAACGGATAGAAAACCCATTGCGATGTGTTATCTGTCACCAAAGAATTCGCTGGCGTTGCGAAATATGTTTGAAAACGCAATGTGTTGAACGACCTTGTTTCAAACAATTTCACTCCTAAAGCGCCCATTGTACACGGCTGAGTACACCCCTAAAACTTGATATGTAAATATATTTTTTTCATTTTATCTTCTTATATATCATAATATATCCCTTATGGACTAATAAATAGAAAAACAATAGAAAAATATACTGCAGTTTCATTTTGGGCGTTAATGGGTTAAACAATATATATATTTATATATATATATATATATATATATATCGTTACAAATATAGGAGCATGTTTGCTCCTTTGTAATATTAACCGGCAGTGCATTCCCTCTGCCCGGTTTTTGATTTTGTCTTGATGAACATATTCAAAATTTTAATACATTATCTCTCATTCATATTATATAAAAATATGTAAAATGTATTATACCAATTTATTATTAACAATAAGAAATATACATGAATCACGTTCCTTACAGGATCGTAATGTGCGCTCCGGGGATGCTGTTATTACCAGTAATCATGGAGAGAATAGAACCCAAACCCTGGATGCAGAGAATCAAGCGTGGTCACATCCTGGTCCAAACCGCCATAGTGGGCATGTTGTAAGTATAACCACAGCAAACACATATCGTTTCAAGTTGTCCACTGCTGAACAGTCAAGCCCGAAATATAGACCGCGTTTAATAATTGGTCTGAATTTGACAATTGTGTCAAGTCCAAAAGATAGTCCGACTTGGATATTCGTATCAAGTTCAACAAAAGGTCTTAGTTCAACTATCGTATCAAAACTAAAAAAGTCTCGAAAAAGACTCTTTTAGATTGTGTTCAAACGTTTTACTGACTCCAAAAAAGATCTAGGCCTCCCAAACATATCTAGACTGTAAACCGATACATAGACTCGCGAACTTTTCGTATTGAAGTTATTATTGGATATTAGAACGTGGCTGGTGACACTAAAAATATAATTATATATTATAGAATATGTGTTCAAATAATTATTGTTTACTTTCAGCCTTACATTCATGGTTCCGACC
Organism: Battus philenor; assembly: GCF_028537555.1. Lineage (NCBI taxonomy): Eukaryota > Metazoa > Arthropoda > Insecta > Lepidoptera > Papilionidae > Battus > Battus philenor. The sequence goes on along the minus strand of NW_027181676.1, from coordinate 13,030,164 downwards.
GCCTGTGCACTGTTCCCGCAGAGATGGTGAGTATATATCTATTGGCATAGCGGTGCCGGCACCGCTGTACCGCGCCTTAGGTATGCGCGCGGCGGGACGGGTGAAGGGGAGAGTATCCTCCGGTCCGATGCATCAGTTTCTCAAGAATCGCAAAGTCGGAGATTATGCTCTTCCCCACCTCCCTGCGCTTTACTAAGGCGCGGTACAGCGGTTTCGGTAGCAATGTAGTATACATTCTTCACATAACAGATGCATTACATCAGGTAATCTGTAATGAATTAAAGTCAGTTTAGTCACCAGGAGTTTAAAAATTATCTGTCTGACTTCCAGTCTATATATAGCAGTATTACGTCCTTTAAATAGAAAATTTGGTTATTGCAGTATATACAGGATGATTGTTATTGGTATAAGTTTTAATAGGATGAGTGAATAGCTTATTTACTGTCAAAAATAAATGGTTTCATAAATAATAAATACTAAATAATGATAAACAAGTAAGAAAATGCGTCTTCATAATTTGTATTAATACATATTAAGGACGTATTATTTAACTTATTTCATAGTGATCACGTTATCTCTCTCTCTCTCTCTCTCTCTCTTTTAAAGCTTTTTCACCTATAACCAGTCTATTTAAATAAAAATACTGTATTAACTGAATGGATCGATTATTATATTAACATTTTCCTTAACCGCTTGGGTAGGTTTTAATGGAGAGGAAAAATAAGAAAATTGCATGAAAAACAATAAAAAATATTATCTTTTGCCATGCGGCCATAGTTAATTAAATCACTTCTCATACATATTTCATATAGTTATATATTTGGTCATGAAGGTATACTATTTTAAATTATTCATACAAAAAGAAACAGATATACCATCATTGTAAATACCCTGCTAATAGATGGCAGATATACATAATTATAATATTAAAATTAAGATTCACATAAATAACACGTAAAAAGAAAATTGAAAAAAAAAGAGTTAGTTTAAGGTATCTGCCGGTGTAGGGTACGAGTGTATGGCGACTGTAAATAATAAAAACAAACTTATAGAAATCTCTGTCTACCCTTTTTTGATTTGTGTTTTTTTTTGCTACAGCAAACTATCTATTGATACAATAAAGCGTTTTGAAAAGGAGAACTATGAAGAAATTGTTAAAAACACAGACGGAAAACCACCGCAGTATGTCTACTTCAACAAAGGCCTATAAACATAAGTAATATATAACATACTTACATATACATGTATGTAAAATCGCAATAATCGATCTGATAAACACTTTTCTGTAGTATTCCGTTAGCCGGGCGCAAATTAATGTCACAGAATATATATAAATAATAAACACGTTTTGATATTTGTATAATAAGATACAAATTTAAATTAATTAATTCCACTTAATAATGAAACTTTTTGATAATCTGTGACATATTAAAATATTTGAAATATATTCGATTCGCAATTAAATAAATATTTCAAAGTAATACAAATGTATTAATTGTACTTTAAGATATTTATTTGTAGTACCCGGCGATATATTGCACATCGATCTTTTCTCGTTATTTCTGTTGCACGAAATATGATTGACAAAACGTCACATAGGTAGTGTGAGACAGAGATAGTGCTCTACGAAGCCGAAATTAGCCGATTGTCTCTTTCCGAAGGTCGACGTACAATATTTATAGCCGGGTGCTGTAAAATATATGTACAATATTACAAAATGTTTACATTAATTTTAATTATTATGGAAAACATTTAATATCTCTTAATAATTAAAGAATAATGATTATTTAGTCAATAATTTATAAAAAATTAAAACATTTACGTAACGACAATAACTTTTTAAATTAAATAACAAAATAATAAGAGTCACTAGTCCCTTGATCTAAACTGGAGTTACCAAATTTAGTTGACATTTCGTTTTTAATTGGCAACATTTGCGCCCGGCAAAAGGGGAACTACCCACAATTCATGTAGTAAGGGAAAAATGTTTCCTGAATTTCCTAATCTTGAAAGATATAGCAATAATTTTAGTATTAAGTGTAGTAGATATTTGCTTTGACATTCTAAAGCAAATGATATGGCTATTTAAAAATTCATTTATTGTTTTAAATCAAACTAGTTTTAAGTAAAGGTTTCATAGGACGTGATATGCTTAAAATGTAGGTTTAATAGAATAAGCTATTACATAACACTCAAAGTTACTACACACTGTTTATATTTAATTAGTTAACAAGATTGTAGTTCAGAAGACGTTGAGTTGCCAAGTGACGTCATAATAAACGTCACCTCTGACAGCTGTCACTTTTGTTGTCATTCTAGTGTTTCCGTTCGGAAATTCCGCAGTTTATATAAAAGAAATGTTTTCAGTTTAGGTTCTCTTTGACATTGCAAATGGATTGTTAATTTGATTTTTATTTAATAAGTCAAAACTCTTTTCAGTGTTGCTAGTAAAGGAAGTCGTAGTATAATTTAAAAAATCATTAAATATACATGACTCTAAAGTAAACAATGGTTAATCAATTTTCAAACTAAAACAAACGACAAAAAATATTTTTATTATTTTTAATTAACAGTTCTTCATACTAATAGTGGCAACAATGTAATTATATAAAAAAGACAATAAAGTAACCTTTTTTTAATCGTCTCTTTTCGACGAAATATTTAAGCCTCTATCAAATATCCTATTTACATGTTATAGAGAATGCCTACCATCATTTCAGGGCTCCATAAAAATCTATTGTCTTATTAATTTTTCTTCGCAGTTTCAATGAAATTTAAATCTTTTCATATTACATGCATGACACATTGATTTTAAATTTATATTTATATGTTTGTGCTTAAAGACAATAAATAAAATAAAAAAATCCTCTATAGTGTTCATTCAGTATTTGAGAAAAAGGAGTTCAATAAAGTAGATAATAAAATTTACTAATAAGTTGTTACATTTTATATCTATGGCAACACTGTTATTGTTATGGCACAGATAAATAATATCTGAAGGAATTGTTATAAATAATTGTTTAGCCGTGTGTAAAATTGGACATTGTCCAAGATAATCAAACTTACGTTTTATTGCTATAAGCATATTAATGAAAGGTCAATTAATGATGTAAATCCAATGTATGTTAGTTGAATCATTATTAGATATTGTATAAGTTTTTTCCGCTTTGATTTAAAACTAAACTGTAATGTAGTCTAAATGAATATAATAGTTTTGTGCTTTGTCTTTATATGCTTATAAATTGTTTGTTTTTTATTTATATACTTTGTAGTATTATTAGCTAGAAACGCTATCAAAGATTTTTACGTATTATTTTATATATTTACTTCAATCATAAACAGATATCGGATATATATATATATATATATATATTTATATATATATATATATATATATATATATATATATATATATATATTTAACATGAAAAGTACTTTTGTATGAGAAAATTAAATAATTAATATTATTCATTTATTTTTCATAAATAGCCTATAGACTATGTGATAGTTCGGCTAATTTATATTACATAAAATAAAAATGATTTCAAATACTAATTATAATTTAAATACGAGAAATATGGAAGTATAAATTAAGAAGAAATATAATATAGAGATTCCGGTGGCAGAATTCGGATTTCAAATTCAAACTTTTCTATAACCGTCACGCGTTGGAGGGTGGGAGGGGCAGCGTTAGCTTCCTAAATCGTGCGGGTTTTTTTAGTCACAATGACGCATTGGACGCGAGCACTACTCTCGTTCGCAATCGAAGCGTTTAAAAATATCCTAAAATTTTAAAATCTTTTGAATACTTTGACGAAATATATAAAATGTTTATAAAAATTAAAACAAATCCTAAAAATTTCATGGTATTCAATTTTACAATAATATGATTTTTTTTTAAATTTTTCAGTGAATAATTTGTATTGTTAATAAATATATATATATCCGATATCTGATTATGAACGTCTGCATCTGTGATTATAAATAATATTTTTTTAAATAAAGATTGTAATAAATGTTTATTATTACGCCTTATAATCAACGGTTATTGAGTCTTTTTTTTATAAACTCCGAAACATTATACGCGCAGCCTAATTACAACACTACCTTTCTTATATTTATTAATATCGTGCATATAGACCAGATTTTATTCAGTTGTAAATTACAAAAAATTGTGGACATATCCGTTATTCATAATAACAGTCAAAGTAATATAGTTATATAGAAAAGACATTATCCTTTTTTAATTTTATCTGTGCAACAATATATATCTATGAATGTATCAAAGGTTGGGACCTTTGATACATTCATAGATATATATTGATGATATATATTACTTTTTACATGTCATAGAGATTACTTGCCATTACCTTTTTTTTGCATATTACATGTATTACATATTGACTTTAAATTTATAATTTTTTGCTATATGTGCTTAAAGACAATAAATAAAATATCATAATTGTTCTACTGTGTTAATTAAGTATTGTGACATAAAAGGAGGTAAATAAAGTAGATATTCATTACTTATTAGATTGTTACATTTTATATCTATGGCAACACTTGTTATTAGAGATTGTCATATATACATATTAGGGGGACCCGAAAATAATGACGTTTCTGCGCATGTCGATATTTGATTGTCATTTAGTAGTTCATTATGTACTTGGAAGACGTTGTATACTAGATGGCAAAAGGTTGTTGATAACGAAAGTGAATATATTGTTGATTAGAAATAAAAACTTCTTAAACATGTAGTCGTGTGAATTTAACTTAAAGCGACGTTACTTTCCGGTCTCCCTAATATATATATATTAATGTATGTGTGCGTATATGTTGTATATTAGAGCATCTACGAATTTTTGCTTTTATTAGTGTTCGGAGCAAGTCGGGCGGTTTCCCTATATATATGTATATGCCGCATACAAGTTGTTCAATAAACTAACGTCTGAAATCCGGTGATATGTGAGATACAATGTAATCTTATAAAATTAATCCAAAATAAAAAAACTTGCTATTTTATATACAATTACATTCTGTTGTCTGTGGTTTTAAAAATAATAAGTTTGTATATGTAGTCATTATATTAGAAATAATATGAATAGGACTTACAACATTAATATACTTTTGTTAATGGCATTAATTTAAAATGTAAAATTGTTTTTTTTATCCTTTTATTTTCGGATCTGACGTTGCTTTATGGGACATCGTGCATTGTCGTGTCTCAAAATTTCCGGAATACGGAATACTTTCGAACGAAAGACAATTCTATGTTTTTTCCTAAATATTTACACAACGATCAATGTAAAAATGATCTAATTTTAGGTTTATATTACCGTGTTTATTATTTACCTGTTGGATTTCGCTTAGTATATTTATAAATGGCAAAAAAATTTTTGTTTATTGTTTAAAATAATTAATTTTATTTACATTTATTGACGGTTATTTTTGATGTCGATATACATAAATATATTTATATATACGATTGGAAAATGTATAGGATATTTTTGTTGAATAGGAAATCATATTTATTTGTGATTGTTTTTTTTTCAAATAATTCGTGAACGAATTCATCCTGTATGTACATTCCATTCTAATTTACTTAATAATATTTTATTTTGAATTCTGCATTATATATATTTTTTAAATAATTATTTAATATTTTTTTTATAAAAAATGTCAATTTTTTTAAATGTTTTTGGCCTGTTTATAAAAATATTGAAAAAATACGTTCAAATAAATTTTAACTAGGTTTTGAAAATACAGATAATATATGACGTCATCATTCTTCATTAATATATTTGGTTAAAAAGATTAAACTGTGTGCCCGAGTGTTTATTTATAAAAGTGAATTTTGTAATTCTCTGTCCTTTTGAATCGACGATTATTTTATAATTATAAGTAGCAAGCTACTACCGGCTCGGTGCTATAATCTGTTGAAAAGAGTTGGTCATAAATAAAAAAATCATTTTGCCGGGTTTTCATTTTAAAATGCTTAAAATAAATATTATTTTGCTTCAGATGTCTTTAATTTTTTAATATATTAAATAAATAATTTTTTTATACAAAATAAATTTTGAATTATAATAAATTTAAAAGTGAAACGACTTCTAATGAATAAACTTCTTTATCTTGGGACAGTGACGTCATAATGCGAAAAGAAGTCAATTGACACTGTTCTATATATATTTTAAATAAGTTATTAAAGTATTTGTAAAGAAACTAGTTTCTTTAATAATTTTGTTTCGTATTGTGCAGCGCTTATTTTAATGTCGGTAAAGCAGTTCATGTTTAATCTTGACACTTCATAGATGGCGCTGTTAACAATAATGTTATGATGGCTTTCATTGCGGTACAGTCGGTAAAGCAGCTGGTATTTGAGATGTTATTGCTAATTTGAAATATTGCAAAATTTTTAAAAGGAATCGACAAATTAAATAATAAACTTTACACGATGGAACAGCTCAGTTGCTGAACGAGCTATCGAAAGGGCAAGAGCTCTGTAGACAAAGGATACTGGTGGACATAGCCCAGCGGGTTGGGTAGTTGGAATGACAGGGGGATAAGCCACGTTATACGAATCCACCCTGAAGGGAGACAGATCACATTATTAAGGTTGTTGAAAGAAATTGGATGTCCGTTTGCAGCCTGGCCTATTGAAAAACTCTGACCTATGTCCAGCTGTGGACTTGTGATTACTAAAATGATGATGAAATGTAATATTCTAATTGGCTTCATATTTTAACACTTGTGTCGTTTCACAGCCTTGAAATCTTTGTGAAGGTAATAATAATTTTAATCTATGTTTCGTATGTATTTAGTATAATAATGTCGAAGCATTTTCTAACATATGTAATTAATTTTAACGCTCAGAATTTGTTATCAATTGTATTGTATGTTATAATTTGGTTTTCCTTATTTATAATTCGTTATATTGTTTGCCTGTTAATTGTAATACATAAGCAATTAAATTATTATTGTAAGAGAGACAATAAATGTGTTAAATGTGTTTCTAGTTTTTTGTTTTTTATTCGTCATTGTCTATTTGTCCGTTTCTACCTGGTTCGGGTCCAGTGCTGTCTAGGGTCACAGTAGCCATACCCTGGTCACTCCTGATGAGGTTAAGAGGAACCTACAGGAGATCAGTAAAAAGCTGTATAGAGCTTTTTGATTTTCCATGATGCCAAGGATACTTTGACAGTGAGCAGTTTTGGTATCCATGACCTCTGGACGATGGATTCGGGATTCCGTTCAGGTTCCAGTACAGGAAGGGAAGAGAATTTTCTCAGATATTTTTCTCAAGAAAGCTAATTTAGAAAAAAAATTTTTGGACTTGTATAAAGGGTTGGTGATTAAAATAAAATACAATTTATAATAAAACTTTATATTCGATGACATCTTACATTAAGATTAACCATTTGAACTTAAATTTATTCGATCACTAATATATTTATATATATAAAATAAATTACATTTTAAATTTACAGTACGCTCGTGTATAATACATGTTAAGGCACCTGGAGATACGTTGAGTATATAAGGCTAACATACAAATTTATTATGAAATCAATTCAATTATTTCTTGTTAGATTTCAATTAAATGGTATACATTCGATTCTTAAATATTGTCACTTGACAAAAATAATGTGATTTAAAAATAAATTTTATTTTTTAAATCACATTATTTTGTATATGTATTCGCACTTAAAGGGGGTCAAATATAATTAAATGCTTCACACCGCTGTGGTTTCTTTAAATATCAATGATTTTTTAAAGCACATCATGTCGATGACAAGAAAAGGTATGATTGACCAGATACCAGCAGTTTTCAATTTTTAAAAGGATATATCAAAAATGAAATATAATTTGAAATTATTTTTAATAATATCTATTAAATAAAAATTCATTACAATTGTGACAGTATTTAAGAACAGACTATATTACATTTATGTTATTAATAAATGTTGGTGTATTACAGTTGAAATAATTTTGAAAATATAAACTAAACCCAATATACTAATCAATAGTGCCATTAAAATAAACTAACCGTGTATGAGTTGACATTTGTGCGTGTATCTACTATTTGAGAAACACATCTGACAAAAAAAATTAAACAACTACAAAGATAATTTAAAATATCCGACTCGAATTTAACTTTTTAAACAAAGAGTTAATATATATTTAACATTCACATTAAAGCTTAAATAAAGATATTAAATATACATAATTAATATACACTTGCCTTCTCTAACAAAACAGATGCATCGCACATCGCTTTAGCCGTCGATCGCACCAAGAACATAAGATGAAGCTGCTCAAACACGTTCAATTGTACTCTTGTCCTCACCAGGCCGTGAAGAACCGTCGCCCTCTCTAAATCCAACCATCTTTGTAAAGACAACTCCCTCTCTTCAACTGGAACTCCTTGAACCACGTCCAAAGGTCCCCATAGCATAAATTCTAACACGGACTTCGCCTGATTGAGGGAGATTGCCCTTTCTTCTTGTAACACTTCCTTGAGTAGAGGTGAGAGCTTTTCTCCTGGTAAGAGAATTTCGACGGCCCTGATTGCGCATTTGCAGAGGGAGCTGTGATGTTCTTCGTCTGAAGATCTGCTACAGTTTATTTCGTCGCTCAATCTGAAATTAATAGTTTGTGAGCGTAACTCTTGGTGAAGTAATATAAACTTCATACTCTGTGCAATTGTTATTTCTTGTATTTTACAGTTTTATATGTTCGACATTGTTGCATGAACATCTGTCATTTATTCTTCCTTCCGGTTGCTACACCCTGTTCCTAACTTATTCTTGTATATTAGCTTTAAAGAGATGAATGTATATCTTATTTTGCTGTCAATAAATTTATTTTATCATAAACCCTTACCTAGAATTAATCATTTCAGAAATAATAATGTGATAATATATACTATATATCTCTGTCCCACACTACCTATGTGACGTTTTGTCAGTGTCAGAGTCGTATTTCGTGCGACAGAGATAACGCTCTACGAAGCCGAAATTAGCCGAATATCTCTTTGTAAAGGTCGATGTGCAATATTTATAGCTGGGTACTGTAAAGCTTTAAACCTGGTCTTAAGGATGAAAAAATCACTCACCCTTGGAGAATGCAGAGCCTTCCATAGGAGTTAGTTTTCGGCGCCCAGAGCGAGTTTAGCCGATCGTCCGGTGACGGTAAGTTCAAGGTGCTTCCATGCGACACCATGGGCTGAAGCTCTTTTAGCGATATGAACGAAGTCAAGGACTCCGATATCTCCTCCACCCCACGAGCCTGGAGGCACTTGAGGCCATTGATCAGCTGGAGCATCATGAATATGGCTTCGTGCATTTGTTCCGTCGCCACCAGCTGGTGTTCCTTGCTGCTTAGACCCTCACCGGAGTGAAGGAATTCTCCGTAAGATTGTATAGTGTCTACTTGGGCATGACCCAATACCACAATTGTTGCTGGAAAATATTTTTAAAAATATAGTGTTTGTTAGTTACATCAAACATTGCATTAAAAATATGGCTCCAAATAAACATTCTCTTTATGTTTATAACAAATTTATGTGGATGGTATGGCATGGTATTTGGCAAATTTTTTTGCGCCCGGCTAACGGAACAGTATAATAAATTGTAAAATCTAACTTTATTGAAACAGATTTGCTTTCTATTATTTCAAAATAAATATCTAATACCGTTGATTCGATATCAGTCTGTTTGCTTTCTAGTTCCAACATACACGAACTAAAATTCTTCTTTGTTTTAATATAATTTTTTGTAATGACCAAATGATGTTCATGTTACATGGTATTAGACATAAAAGAATATTAGTAGTATTTAGCCTAGACCAGTGTTTCCCAAAGTGAGGTAGGCCCCACTGGGGGACAATTTTATAGTTAAATAGGGCAATACTGAAATGACGTGACACAAGTTTAACACTTTCGTTTAGTTTAACGCTTTAATATAAAAATTATGTATCACAGAGGAGCGTAAACATTTTTAAAAAGGCTTAGGTGGGAAACGGCATAAAAAAGGTTGGGAACTACTGGCCTAGACCCATTTATAGCAACGGAAGCTTCAGGGCTCCTTATGGAACCAGGTTATCTGGTGATCTGGAGGCATTCAAACTTCTAAGTCACTACTGCGTGAACCTCAAAGGGGAGACTTTCCTAGGACTCCATTCCCTATCATCAGCACTTCAGCCATTGGATGTCCACCTCTAAATACAGGCCTTCACACTGCCTGATAGAATTCTAATAGCACTGGTTGAAAGTGGCCTATTTTCAGACTGTTTCGACCCTTGATGTTTTTAACTAGTTTTTCGATATGTGGTCTTTATTCAAGGAATGTGACCAGACCAAAGCCTCTGGATTAGCAGAGAATCCTTGGGTCTGTGTCGGTTACGTGTACATCAGATAGATGTGAATACCTTGCACTAGATCCTCGCCTTCTTCCCCGAACTGCTGAAGTGGTACGAGGTCGCAGAACTCTGTAATGGCGTTCAGACTCAATGTTTGTGGCTGGACGGACTGCTGGCAGACCATCTGCGACGCCATCTGCTCCTTATGCAGCATCAGCGTGACGTTCACTGGACCTTGACTGGAGTTCCATACCGCGGAATGGAAGACACGTTTCCCAGCTTTTGTGAATGTACCCTTGCTTTGGGGCTGAATGGAGAAGTCGCTCCAGCGAAGATTAGTGCACGCTTTCAAGCCTCGGAGAGATGATTGCATTGTTGCACTCTGTTGTACCTACAAATAAATGTCCAATAATAACCAAATTACAATAACTTTGAGTTATTAAATTTGAAGATTAAATTTTATTATAAATACATGATACACGAATCTGACAATTATTCTTTTGAAGATTTATTTATATACGAAAATTTGGTCAATAAACATAACAATGTATATATTGAAAATGATTTTATAATTGACTAAAACTCTACACAGAAATAAAAAAACAATTTCAAAATTAAAAGTATTTTAATAAAATAAATAACTTTTGATACAAATGATATTACTTAATAAGAATGTGTCTAGATGTTTATTTTGTTAAAAAATTGTTATTAACGGTCGAATATCACTTCTTCAATATTCATGAAGTAATTAACTATTATTCTATATTTATAAAACTACAAAACTTTGTTACGATTTCACTAAACGTTTCATGTTAATATCACTCAGATTTTATTAATATGTTTTTAACTTCAAACTAAAATTCAAAATTCAAACAAATAGTGTGCATGGAAATGTAAGTTACTGCCCTACGAGATATTTAAGAACAAGCGACACGACAATTTCATATATTTCTGACTAGCACTTCCTGGCACACGTGTATAAAAACTATATTAAACAATAAAAACCAATTAAGATGTTAAAAGGAATATTATATTTATAAATAAAAAAGACAGAAAAGGTAAAGATGACAGAGAAATAAGAAAGATGAACTCAAGTATGTCCATTGCGTGTAGATGCCGTCTGGAACATGTTGTCACCGACCGACAGTCACGCTGTGGTAGAGTATAGTCGTGAAATTAAGTCGCAGTAAATTATAATTTGCAAATATATACCGAGTGACGACTGGATTTACAATGACTATAATTTTTTAAATAAAGAATCGTACGAATACACTTTCAAAGTGTATTTGTACGCATATTAGCATACGCATACGCATTATCGCATATGTACGCATATACTCACGCTAGCATTCGCACAACACACTAACATAAACATATATGATGACTTTTTTGGTTACTTCTTTTTTTGGAGCAGGTTTTTTTTTAAGTCAAAATTTTTTTTTTACTTTCTCTCCACGCTATGCCATAGTGTTTTGTGAACAAAATCGAAATAAGTTAATTTATGATATTTTAAAATTTTGTAGGTTTAAATTTTTTTAAATGTATATATTTCCAAAATATTTCCTTGCCTCTCTACAATATAAGCCCGGCTTTATGAAAATACTCTCTTAAAAGTATGTTATATTAACATTCATTATACTTTGTTCTTTTATATGACGAAAGTAAACTTAAGAATTTAGTAGATATTTTGAACCACTCATTAAACTTATGTTTATTTTAACAATATCCGACATATCCGGTTTAACTGCTCCGGACTGGGTGTTAAAATTTACTTATCTCTGTAAATAGAACAACAAACTTGTACTAACTGTTCTTCAATACGATGCGGGATCGATCATTGAACGATGTTTTGTTTACTTCATCATTCAAAGTTAAAAGCTTTAAACCTTTTACCTATTAAACTCTATTGGAATGCGACAAAACTCTAACTTCTAGCAGAATAAAATATACGGGCACATATAGTAAGCAATAATAAATTTTAATATATAGTTCAAAAAACGCTTTTTCTTACAGAACCCGGCGATAAATATTGCACATCGACCTTTGGAAAGAGACAATCGGCTAATTTCGGCTTCGTAGAGCGATATCTCTGTCGCACGAAATACAACGACTGACAAAACGTCACATAGGCAGTGTGGGACAGAGATCTTTCCAAAAGTCGATGTGCAATATTTATCGCTGGGTACTGTAATTAATATTAATGGGTAAATAAAAATCGTACAATTCAATTCAAATCGTACTGTACTATAATACCATTCCGTTATTTATTATTTTCGAAACTATTTATTTTTAAAGTTCAGACCATACTATAATTTATAGCAAAATATTTATACATTGACCCCCTATAAGCCCCTATAACCTAAACAAAAACATTTGAAATGATTATTTTTTAATTTTATCAATAATAATTTTTGGTTGATAATGATAAAGAAACCTTCTAAAATTCCTTCAATAGTTTAAATGACTTGAAATTCATAATACACATTGAGAATCAATTTCTCTAATTACTCTATTGAGGGTACTTGTAAAACTGGTTACAAAAAAAAACAGATTTAGTTCACTTTAGACTCGTCTCATATCAGGACGTGTTTAGATAGATTTATCTAACTGAAAGAATATAATTATAGTGGAGTTAATTGATTGCATTCTATCGATGAAAACAAGTGGTCGCTAAATAATCAAAATTATAATATAATATGAATAAAAAAGTATAAAATCGGTACAACTGCCTAAAAAATAGGGAGAGATATATATGGCATTTCATCAGATCTAAGACTGAACTAAGAATTGAAGTGGTCACTATACTTCATAAAATTATTTGTAGAGTTGGATATGGCAAACCAGGAAAAAAGATTTCTTTCAAAGCCGCATATGACATGAGAAATCATAGAATTCCATTCTTTCAGTTGAACCGAAGGCCATAAAACAGTGTCTAGAGGTAATGGAAGGTAAAGACAGAGACATTATTGGTAAAAATCATCATGACTTATCATTTATATTTATGGGATATTTGTTGTCCTAGTGTTTCGGGGTAACTCAAGTCTGGCTACGCAGATCTAAATTGGCTTCTAAAAATAGATACTCAACATTTAGATTAAGTTAATGCTAAGTTTCTAGATTTAAATCGTCGAGAACCAGAGTAATGTTGAGAGTATACATAACTGAATAAACCGAATATAAGTTTTGGTGATGAAGCTAATACAAAATCAAGTACGTACCTGTTCTAAAACCTGTGCCAAAGCTTCATGATTAGCTATAACTACGGCTCCGTAGTTGTCTTCAAGGTTCTTATGAACAATGCTTCTGCCTTTTCTAACTCTAAGTTTATTTGTGGTTGCCTTTGGGGTGATATCGTTCTGATAATCATCGTTATTGGAACTTTCCATGTTATCGTTGGAGCTGTAGAAGCTGTATGGCGAGTATATTTCGGATTCGGTTTCACTGCCGCAGTAAGGAAGGGATGATCTGTTGAATCCGTTGTTGTATTTTGGATATTCAACGTTTGTTTCGTCGATTTTTGGATCGGCTCTGGTTTCTACTTTACATTCTCTAGTTTTAATCGCTGCATCGCATTCTGGGGAGCTGGAACGAGCGTGGTGGACATATTCGTAATCACTGTCGCTGTTCTTCGCGGAGTCGCAAGCTTCCTCATCATATTTTCCAGAATTATACACATCGTCGTAGCTGTGTATCACGGTGTCGTTAGTGGCTTGGACTAGTTCTTGAGGCTCATCCGTCTCATCCTTGTCGTCGTCTAAAGGCGTTCTGCGCTTCAGAAGTTCTAAGTGAGATTCCCTTTCGCGCATGCTTGCCGTTCGTTCGGGTTTCCTCGGTGCGAGAGCTGATCTTATCTCGCCTGAAAAACAGTAAAGTATATTTATAAAATACGATAATTGAAGGTCAGCATTAGACAAGTTTGAAATTCCTTCCAAGCGAAGACCGTTTAAAAACATGACAATTACAGACGTAAAAGATTTGACCTTATGAACGAAACAAAAGAGTTCTAGAAGATATCATAAAAAAAACTCTTTATTTTAGGTCTGAGACATTTATAATCCGAACAGGTGATGAATTCAACTTTATGATAAAAATACAAATTTGTAAGCGAATTATTATTAACAGGAAAATATATTTTGCTTACCTAAATTGGCATAAATGGTGTCCGTTTTAGGTGTCGGCGCCCATGCTTGTTGCTTCTGTTTCTTTTGTAGAGATGCTGACTTTGGAGGAGGAGGGCGCGCCGGTTTGGTAACAATTGCGGAAGAGTTGGGATCCTCGCTGGACAACCTTGGAAGAGGTGGCGGTTTGTTCTGGACCCTCGGAGCTTCCACGTCAGTTACAGAACTGCTCCCACTGTATATCGACACGTCGTCATGGCTCAAGCGTCTTACGTTATCCACTTCGCAATTTGATTTCACTACCTCGACGTTCGACCCATTGATATCCAAAGGATGGATGATCACAAGACGGGGTTTCGGTTTCGGAGTCAGATCGTATATTTCCTCCGCTTTATGTGATACCTTCGTTACAGTTGCCACATTCAGCTCCTTCTTATCTAAATCTTTCGAGGAACCAATCCGCAGCAATTTCTTAATAGAGAACTTCAGTTTTCCTTTACGTTTCTCGTCGAGAAGTAGATTATCGTGGGAGAGGGATATGCTTCTCCTGGGCGCAGGTTCGGGCTGTAGATCTTTTTTGTCAATGTCTTCAGCTGTTTTAGTTTTAGGTGTGAGTGACATTACGGCTCGTTCTCTTTTCTCCATTTCCCTAACGACGGGTGAATCTGATTTCATAAATCCACTAGGATTTCTTTGGTACAAATTATTTGGATACTCATCAGTGGGAGATAGAGGCGGTGTAGGTGCTTTGCGTTTACTAAGACTGTTTAAGGACACATCGCTATCTTGTTTAGTCAGCACTGGTTTTGCGTAATAAACAGTTTCGGATTTTTCTTCACTATTCTCTGATGATTCATTTCGCTTTTCTTCATTAGAATATCTAGTCTTTTCTTCTTCTTTCTTTGTGTGAGTATGCATAATTTGATGAGAAGTAATCATCGACTTTTTATTGGTTTGTTTAATAAGCGGTTTAGTTGGTACTTTCGGTTTTTCTGGTACAGCGGGCTTAGATGGCATTATATCGGTTATCATGCCATGTAAAAATGATGGTCTTGGATCCATAGTAGGTACTGGGCTACTGGGCAGAGCTGGAGCTTCACTGGATTCATCAGGATCGGCTCTTCCATCAGGTTCACCAGCTAACTCCCGACTAGCGTCAGCAGAGAACACAGCATCGGATTGCTTGGTAATGATTGCAGGCATATCCATGATAGGAGATTGGAAGGTACTGTAGCCGTTGCTGGCTTTTCCGTCTGCCTTTCTTAGTTGCCCGAGCGGTGACATTTTTATTGTTTTCTCATTTTCATTAAAAACCTTTATTTTTACAGTTTCCTCGCATTTATGTGTTTCTGAAAAATGTCCGCTGTCGTCGTTATCAGAATCGGTTCGCGCACTAAAACTATCGTCATCTGATGTAAGAGAGTTATTAGCGGTCGAATTTAAAGTACCTACTGCTGAATCCACACTGCTATTTTCAATGTTAATTTTGCAAAACTTAAACTCTGACCTACTTAGATTCACTTTAGGTCTCTCCTGAGTCTTGATTAAGGGAGACTTCCTCATAATACCGTTTTTACGAGTTTCAGACATCTCTTTCTTTTCGACTTCGTCCTGCATGCTCTCTTTTCTCTTCTCTTCAATAACGGTAGGTTTATTTTTCTCACCATGGTTCAAGTTCAGTTCTGCGTTATTATTCATTCTATTCTGCTGTAATGTTTCTGATATTTCCTCCAACAATGATTTCTCTGTGCAAATACCTTCCGTTGATCTCACGCTTTCCGAAGCGATTATTGTTTCCGTTTCCTTTATGTATGATGTCAGAATAATGTTTGTTTTAAAATTATTTGACCCTTCCTCGGTTTGGGCTTCATTTATGTGAATTACAGCAGGTTTTCGGACATGCGTCTTAACGTTTGGGTTTTTATTGTCCTGTCCGAAGGGAGTTACAGAAACCATCAAGGTTTTCTTTTTGCCATCGGAATCTGTTTGCATTTTACCTAACAACAAGGAGGTATATGACTTTGCAACAGAATCTCCCAGAAGATTAGCTTTCACTGTATTAAAATCTGTGTTCGTTTTTGTAATTTTATACAATTCTCTCTCTTCTTCTGTATCAGGGAAGACGTCTTCATCGTCGTTGTCTTCTGAAACTTCGAATTCTTCTTCGTCCGACCAATCATCGCCTCCGTAACCTATAACGCTACAAACTTCTTCCGGGAACCGAACACTCCGCTTGTTCTTCTTTTTAGATTGAATCTTTAGAATACTCGGTGGCGTTTTCTTGAAGAACGTACTTCTGTTTTGAAAAGGTATCGCTAAATATTTGCTACCTTCCGTTGCCTTGTCCGGCTTGGCGTGCTCCTCGCGCGATTTGAAACAGTTCGAGCAAAAGTCCTTTTTCCATGCATTCTGCACAAAACTGTGACATACTGGTGACATCTTGCTCTTCGTATAACGTCTGTTCACATAACCGGCATTCTGTAAAATAAAAAACGACACCGTTAATATCATTCTAAATGACAATAGGAAACAAAACAGGATTTTTTTCAGTTTTAGCGATATTACTGCAGCAATGATTGTCCATAGAGGACGTTGAATATGAGCTTTTAGTTGTAAATATTTTTTTACCGTATCATTATCATTATATATGGCATGTGATGTACAGTGTTGGGCATAGGTCTACGTCACAGATTTCCAATAAGATCAGTTGAAAGCGATCAACTTCCAGCGTCTTCCGACGACCTTTACATAATTAACACATGTCATTATCAATGATCTGATTAAAACTAGCTTTTCTACTATAGTATCATTATCAAAGTATGTTTATAATAATAAGAAATTAAATACTCAAAATAAAATTGTAAATATATTTAATTTTTCGTATCTTCCCGCTATCGCTTATGGTTTGGAGCACGATACCGTTATCATACGCGAGACGGGTGCTTTCTCTTCGAACATTGCGGTAGGTGTCACTTCATACTTTACATACGGATTCACGACAGCGCATACGGGGAAAATTGATGAAGCACCGTGAAATTATATGCGCGTGAGCCGATTGAAAATTACTCTTTAGGATATGAATGTTTTACTATATAACAAAAATTCAACATAATATACATAAATTAAAACTAAAAAGGGTTACTGCGTAATCAGTGGATTATTTATTTTTGAATTATCAATATTTTAATTCGGTGCACTAGAAGTCCGGGCCGAGGCTGGCTTCCCTTAAAATAGGTCTTAGGCGCCCTCTACGCTGTATTTCGAACTTGGGAACCTGTTAAGTTAAAATCCGATCCATAAGATCACTATTACCCAATTTGTATATACAGATTTCGCGAGTTTGAGTTGGCATGACATATAGCCTAGAAAAACCCAAGGTCAACTTTAAGAGCGTCGCCTCGGACCGTAGCAGCTTCACCAAAGATTAACATTTAAAGGTGCCTTAAGTGTTTCATTCATCAAATCTTTAAAAATACACTAGCTATATTCTTGTTAATGGCATATTGCATCTTTATGTCATTGCAAAGTGCAAAAGCTATAATACAGTAAGAAGCATATTTTGAATATAAATGTACATCTACATCTATCAATATTTTTCGTCTAATTTAAGTGTGTGTTTATTTGTAATAAGATATCTTGGTGCACACACACCTGCCTACTGCTTATATCTGCACCTCTGGGTTGAACGGCAGAAACTATTTATTTGTTTTTATTTCCGCTATTAAAGAATTATAAAATGAAAAAAAAATGGTATTTATATATCCAGGATGATTGGTTATAGATGTAAAAGCATAAGTGGTGAATGTATAGCTCACTTATTATATATGTAAAAAACTAGTTACTTTAATAATTCTATTTTGTAATGTGCCGCGCTTATTTAATGTCGGTAAAGCAGCGGCTGTTTAACTTTGACACTTCATAGATGGCGCTGTTACTAATGGTGTTATGATGGCGTCCATTGCGGTCGGCGGTCGGTAAAGCAGTGGATTTTTTGTAATGTTAAAGTGATATAAAAGATACCGGAAAAAAATTTTTTAAAAGGTATCGACTTAAATGTCGTTTCCCTATTTTCAGAATAAGGCATTATTGTTTTTATTTTTAAGCGCATACCCGATTCGAGAGAAATTATCTTATGTACATATATACATATACATATATATATATATATATATATATATATTTATCCGACATTTACCCGTCAAGTCGATGGGATATCACGAAAAATAAAAGTTAAGAATAAAAAGACTTGTGTTCGGGATCACCACACATATATTTTATATATATATATATATATATATATATATATATAGAGAGAGAGAGAGAGGTTTCAGAAATAATAAGTAAAGTAATGATAACTTATGTTGTTGGAAAGGAGAGACTCGGTGCTAACCTACTAAATCTAGTGATTCTATATAAGTAAATGTTTAATTTTATCTTGTGAACGCCTTATACCTTATATGTTATCTGACAGACATATCATTCTTCATTTATTGCCTATTGATTTGAATCAGTTATAACGTGATGTCAATCAGCCTACGAGATCGATTGTTCATCAATACAGACATATGGTGTCAATTGAAAGCCTAGATATTATATCTCGTATGACTGTGGAATAAGGTTCAATTTTGTGTAAAATATAAAATGCAATATCACATTCACAGCAATAGATATTTCATGGTCATTTATGTAGACGTACGAGACAGACGTTATGAGTTTAACAGAAGTACAGTCGAGTGCAATATTGTCAACAGTGTTATTAGCTGTATCATCGCGTGCATACGTCTGTACGTAAAAACAATTGAAATGTTTTCATGAATAAATATCTTTTAATCTGTGATTTATGGCCAGTTCATGTTATGAAGAAATGTGATAAAAAAAATCATTGAAAGAATAATTAACAATGAAATTATAGGGCTTAGTCCGTTCACTTGACTGCCTGGACGTAGGCTTCAACCTTCATAGTACCTGATAAAAGACACATTAACAGCCTTCTATTTCAAAACCCGAAAATCCCAAAATACTGCTAAATAGCTGCCACCTCCACTAGAAATAGCGGTGCTGCATGAAACTGTTTAGTAAGAAAAGGAGCCACTTCCGCACATGACTGAGACTCTGTGTTTGGCATTAATCGGTGTAACATAACTCCTGAAGATGCCCCGTGGAGGGGTGAAACACGTGTGGAGTGATTTGAAGGTGGCAGTTGTGTAGTTCGCATTGTTTGCCGCATGCGCATTTGTCAGCGGGCTGGCGGGCGGTGCACTTTGTTGCACGACTACCACTGCATGTGCGGAAGTGGCTAAATATTGGTCCTTTTCTTACTTAGGATGGACTTCCGCAAGGTAACGCCTGATTCCATTAAATATGAAACTGTTTGTCATGAAAATTAAGACCGCCAATTGTACTTTATTTTATTATCACACCGGCACAATTAAGGAACACAAAAAAAAGTAATTTTTTATTGTAAATTTCAGTATATCTTGAGAACTAGTATTTATGAGCTTGTAAGTACCCTCTTAACAAATGACATACTTTAAAAATTTCACACTTTTCAAGTGCGGTGACAGGCTTTATAGTTATTTTATGAATTTGCTGACATCGTGTGTTCTAATTGTTTCTGATAAGAACTTTGTTGGATGCTGTTTATTGTGACTTTGGTTCATTTAACTGTTTGCTTTCAATAGTGTATATTGTTCTGATATAAAATGAATGATTTTAGATTTCAGTGTTCAGTAGTTCGCGCATTGGGTGTATGGACCTCGGTGGTTCATCGCGTTATACGACGCTACAGAACGACTAGATCTTACGTGCAGAGACGACGCCAAGGTAGAAATTAGTCAACCAGCGCCGTAGATGACTTTTTTATCGTCTTGCAGACTTATAAATATAAGTACATGGAATAGAAAAAGTATTAAATAATTTAATAAATTGTAATCCTTGTAAGGGTGCAATATAAATACAAAAAAAATTAACCGCTTAATAACCAATGCATTTAATTAACATACGGTTTTCATTTATGCTATTTATGAATTGAATTTTTAATTAATTTTTGTTTTAAATTATTACACTCATAAATTATTAAGTGCATCTGTACCGAATTTGCACGCACGTCGATTGAAACAGATAATGCTTAATGTCATTAAATACGCCCATTGTTATTATTACAAAGGTTACACTTAAGCGTGATAAGTTATTACAAATTATTATGCACCTGCTTTTTTTAAATATTCGATCACCATGCTTTGTTTCGTTACAATGCGGGTGTGAATAATTTTCTTATTTCTTTCATCACAAATTCTTTATCTCTCTTTCCTTCCTTATAGAAACTGTTGAAAGAAGAATAGAGATATATTTTAATATCACTCTATTAATAAAACTACTGTGGATATTTCTACGAAATATGATTAAGAAAATTAATGAATAAAAATATACAAAAGAAATTTAGTAATTTCAACGCGATTGTACCTGTGCCGATAATACAGATAACTACAATGTATTTATTGCGTAATTACGTGCCTGTATGTACTTTTTGCGACTCCGTATGTAACTATGAGCATCTAGTCTTCGTATTTACATCACAACCTGCCGTATTATGTGAGACTGCGTAATAATCTCGTGCGCCGATGATAATGTAATGTTTAATTAGTTACAATGTTTTGTAGGTAACGGATGAGTTTATACGTTATCAATTCTATGTCACGTCACGAGAAGAACAAAGGTAAGAACTTGGTATATATATAATCTTGCAATACTTGCCAGCGTAATGATTTTACGTAAACGTCATACGTTAGAGCTACTTAATCGACTTAAACTTTGCCAACTTTCTCCGGCTTAAATATCGCGACATCTTTTATACACATAGATCCCACAAAGTACAGTCGGACACATATATTCTATGTGACAAAATGTGGGCGATCCGAGAAAGGATCCGGATCTTCCTTTAGATTGTCTTTTTTCCCCCCCTTTTATTGGAGGCCTCTCGTGTTCCCCTAACATGGGTAAGGTTAAGGTTTTTAATATTTACAATAAGTTATTCACTCTCTTAATTTATTTCTTCTATCATACGTCACATTATCATTCGTTCTCTCTACTGCCACACATCATTATCATTTATTACATTCCTTTCTTCCGTCTTCTCTCATTCTTCACTAGCACAGCTATGCTAATTTACATTTTGGTTATGTTTATGTCTTTTCTTTATTTTTACAATTCCTTCAGATTGTCGAGTGGTCCACGCTACCTCCCAAGCTGCGTACTCAATAATGACACTTTATAAGTTAGAGCTGTTTCCTACGTGCGAAAGTCATCGTGATAATGTAATGCGAGTGTTTATTTACTAACTTTTTTATTTATTTTTGAAAAATTCACAGAGGATTCTTACCCCCGGAGTAATAGCAACTGCGTCCACAGAAACTATAGTAGTAATAATACTTTAATCTTGGACATATTGTATCTTCATTTTTCTTCCCTTTTCCCTTTATTTGGGGTCGGGTCTCCTTATCAATATGCGCCAGGCCACTCTATCCTGGGTTGTCTCTGCATCAAGTTGAAGTGTTTCCAGTTCCTTTCTGATATTAGACCACCACGTAGCTTTTGGACGCCCTCTCCCTCTTGGGAATTCTGGGTGACTTAAGGCAGTTTTTACCACGTGTATCGTATATATAGATATAGATATATATATATATATATATATATAGTCACAGACCTTTTACTTTTTTTAGGCTAAGGTGAAGTAAAATATCGACCAATGTTTGTAAATAAAGCGTATAAAACTACTGTTAAAGTAACAAAGAATTGTACAACCTGTATGTTTTGTATCGAATGTGTGTGTAAACAAATGAACCAGCTTGCGGGAAGGCCGTGCATGGACGGCGTAAGGTAATAAATAGCGGAATATAAGATTTATTCAATGCGAAATAGTGATGTGCGTGTGGCGATATCGATAAAAATATATCGACTATTTAAAATTACGATTATTTGAATTTGGAATATCAATCGAGTCAAAAATGAGCGAAAGAACAAAGTAAGAAAAGGTCCAATAAATAGCTACTTCCGCCAATGTAGTAGTAGTCGTGCAATAAAGTACACCGCCGGCCAGCCCGCTGATAAATGCGCATGCGCCACCCACAATTTGAAAAATAAAAGAAATCATTTAAGAAGTATGCTTTACACTTTTCAATTCTGCAAAACTATAATTAGCGGAAAATATGTAAATTTTAATATGCATTACGTACGCGCATACGTGACGTGAAGTTATATATATTCGAGCCTACAATTCATTTATTTAAGAATCCTTTGCTTTTCAATGAGAACTGCAAATGACCCGAACGAAAAGTGCAGCGTGGGTCGTATACACATCACATGGCATGGAATGTGTTAAGGATGTAGTATCTTTCAAACGGTGAATGTATGTGAAGCTCATTAGTCAGCAAGACGTTTTATGTTTATACACCTATTCCTAATCATCCTGTATAAATGATCACTGTAAAATATCTTACATTCATTTATTTTTTCTATTAGAATTCGACAGATTAATCTAAAAAGTCTGCACGGACAGATAGACAACAATAATTAATTTAAACATATAGTAAACGAAAATATTAATTTTTAGCATAGATGTACCAATAATAATTGTGTCAAACAATTTACATATTCACTACTTTGTAGCTTTTACATCCACTAATCTTTTGTTTTCTTGAGTTGAAAATAATTGACACTAGCTATATCGATATAAACCACGTGTAATGGACATCACTAAATGATTTTCGGGGTCGTTACTCTAGCAGCTGGGAATAGGAATGTGTCGAGGTGAAATTGAGGCGTCATGACTATCGACATCTCTGCGTATTGTCTCGGCTCCACTTGCGCTCGACACAGTTCACTGGGTGATACAAATAAAGGCATGTTTGACTGTACTTGAACCACTTAACACATTTTTCATTTCATTGTCTACTCCATTGTTTTTTGTGTTCCAGTGTATATCTTTAAGCGTGTTTCCACTACAGTTATTGTTTCTATTATTTATCATTGGTTTTGGTAATTGTAGTGAGTTGTAGATTCATTTCTGGAATATTCCTTTTTATACAAAATTCTAAGGTAAGGACTCTAAACATGTGCAGTAGGGATTTTTAAGCTGAATATGAGACGATTTCTCAAAACTTATTAGATATTTAACAACAGTTAACATCACAGCAAATTTTGCAATTTTTTCTAAAACAATTTATTTGTGCAGCCGTGTCAGCCGTTAATACAGAGCTGTTTGAGTACGTTGTTCATAACTATGTTGAAAATAAGATAGCTGTTTATAAACCTGTATTAAAATAAAAAACTAAATAAGTAATTTAAAAACTGTTTTTACATATGTAGAATTTTAATACCAAAACATCCTGTAACTTTTATTAAGCGTTAGAGGTAAATATTATGACATTTATGTATTTTTTATTCTTCTTCATTTTTTAATCTTCGTTCGTCTTATCAGAGCTTTTCAAAAAAATATCTACGGCAGATTCTTTTGATGAGTTGGCCTGACACTTTGTCCTAAACCTCAAGGCATTTAACGGCCTGTAGCGCTTGGGCAGAGACTTGAAATAAAATAATGTACCAATTAATGTATAATTTAGTAAAACTTCCAAATTTTATTGTTTATATGTAAATTTTAGGTGTATGTGTATGTGGAAGAATTGTAAATAACGATAAAACTTTGTCGTGACTCGAAGCTGGGAGAATAAAGATCCGTATCAAATAGCGGCAACCCTCTCCCAACTGTCTGCGCTTAATAAAAGCGAAAAAAAATATTGTAAAAAAACACTAGCGATACAAATTAGAATAAATAAAAAATCCTTACATAAGGCCTTTACCTGGGTGACTTGAGTGAAATTACATAGGTTTAAAATTTTGACAGATGTTCTATGTAATACAGTACCGAAAGAAGTAGTCCAAAAAGCTAGTAACAGATAATAAAAAGTAATGTAGATAATAGAAAGTACAAAATATCCAGTGCTTATCTAGGATAAAAACCAATAGCTTTAACGTAACAGATTTTAACAGCTATAGTTAATATAAAGGGTTACAATTATAACATATGCCCATAGTTATAAACAACGGATTTGCCGATAGGCGCCTACAACAATGCCGGCATCCCGATGAAAACTTTTTTTGCGACAAAAAATTTTTTTTGTGCAGCATATGAGACGGTTACTTTTTATTTACTTTATATAGATATTTATATTATTCATATGTATTATACATACATACTGGCATTGATTATTTTTTTAATTAATATTCTGGCAATAGACAAGTGTCTAGTTTCGCGATATATTAAAAAAAAAACAAAGCGCGCCAAGCAAGCTTCGATAGAGGAATGTAACGGTACACATTCGAAGACATGCCAGTCGATATCACGACTGTCTGAGGTGGTTGACTCTGTATGAATTGGGAATTATGGAAGCTTCTATACGTTAAATACATTTGCATGTAGCTAACTGAATATATATGTGATTGTTTTTGCATCGAAATCATCGGGTCATATATATATAGTGGGTTTTAAGTCAGAAATTAGGGGGATCGGAAAGTAATGTCGTTTCAGTTGACATATTTTACAGAAAAAACCGATTGATTTCACCGTTCCTGCATTGAAAATTTGTATATTAGACGACAAAAGGTTGTTGATAACGCAGGTGAATATATTGTTAAATAGAAACATAAACTTGTAAAAAATGCTGTCGTGTGAATTCAACTTAAGAAAGCGACATTACTTTGCGGTCCCCCTAATATTATGCGAAATTAAATATAGTAACTATTTTATGAGAAAATAAATGACTGTTGTAGTGTAGACATATCTGGACTGTCTCAATTTAAATAGCGTACAAAACCACCTTGAATGGCTCCGTGAAACATACTCCTTAAAACAGAACAGAACAGCCTGGAGAGAGTAACAGAAGCAGAGTTGCATAACCTTTGATCCTCAGTCACGAAGAAGCGACTACGAAGAAGTGTTTGTAGAACAAAACCTTCATGACAATGAAATGATTTTAAAATAGCAAAGTTGATGGACGAAAGATGTGTTTTGGTAACACTCTGGCGTGTTTGAGTGCTTATCAAACACACTTACTATTATTATATTTTATTAGGGGAATATATAATATTTTATTAGGGGAACCGGAAAGTAATGTCATTTCTGTCTACAGCTTTTACCGAAAAACCTATTGATTTTTAGATTTTCACTGCTCCGGCATTGAAAATTTTTATACTAGATGGCAAAAAGTTGTTGATAACGAAGGTGAATATATTGTTGATTAGAAATAAAAACTTGTTAAAATGTTGTGTGAATTTAATTTGAGTAAGCGACATTACTTTCCAGTGCCCATAATTTATTCGCATTATTAGTTAAATTGTTTCATAGCTTAACCAAGAAGTTGAAATTACCAAAAATACTATACACGCTGTTCGTGTGAAATCTCTGAACAAAAAGCTGCACCTTTGAACCTTGGGTCTAGCTTTCATATAACAGGCAATATTACTACTGGTGGGAAGTGAACTGTCACAAGGACCATAAGGATTTGTCTTGAGCTGTTATTCAATACACGTTTAATATTTCCGCTTGGCAGGTTCGAACCTAGACTTGGTTGTTATTCTCTGGTTAACGTTACAACTACTTCCAAAAGTTTTAAGAAGCGACTGTAGAAAGTTTAACAACGCTTCTGTGTGGGATGACAAGGGAGTCTGTCTCTGCACGTTCTTAACCATCCTAGTAGGAGAGGACAGCTAAGAGCTTTCTAAATGTCCAGAAGAATGTATCTTTGAATGTTATACCAATAAATATACCAATAAATTGCAGAAAGAAATTTCTCTCCATTTAAAATAGTCGTTATCATTTTGTTGTATAATAACTGGTAGTTGTTACATGCATTTATTTATACCTATCTAATACTTCGTGTAGGCAGAATTACGTCATATCTTGAAATTATAAAAAAAAAAAACTGGTTTAACCTTAAAAAATCAACGTGTCCTCGTTTAAAATGTCCTGCGATGAGATTCCTTCGAATGATATCATCGCTATTATATCACCAACTGCGCTGCTTATTAACAGGTTTTCACATGTTAACGAAGTAAATTTTAATCTAACAATTTTATATCTAGAAATAAAGTTTTTCATAGATTCAGAGTCCATTGTAACCGGGCACTGTCTACGGTGCTTTATTCAATTATGCGATTCCCGTTCATCTTCTTACTTTCAGCGCTAGCTAGTCCATTCGTGGACATAGGCCTTCTCCATAGTTCACATTTCCAGTGCGACCGATTGTAAGCGGCTAGGATTCTTTATCTTCCAACTACAATATCAAGGACGTCTCTTCACTTTAAGTAAATGTCTTAAGTTGCGCCTGCTGGTGCGTGGCTTCAACTCTATACACCTAAGGCTTCAGCAGCCATCTGTTCTGTTCGCTATCTGACGTATCCACTGCCACTTCAAGTTTCTAATCCCTTAGGATGTATTGGTTACTTTTGTTACTCTCCTCATTTCTGATCTCTATGACTCTCTGAGGTACTGCGAGTTTGTTATGGAAGCTCGATGTAATTAGGGTTCCTTGAGATCATTTCAAGTTTATTAATAGAGGGATTTGCCATTTGTTAGACGGACCGTGAATAGGCGCTCCACTAGTTGAAGTAGAGCATAGTTAATTTCCCGGGAAGTCATTTTGGCGATCATTGAAGAAGGTCTAAGTCTTGTAAAGCTGATATAATAAATTTTAACATAAGCTAACAATAAACCTTATATATTTCGATAAGAGAACACGATTTTGATAGAAAAAAAAATTGTAACAATATAAACTTTCTCAAAATTATAGTCGCATCCATGTTTTTATTACAATATTAGATAATAAGAGTTGTTAAATAGATTCCCGTGGGAAAGGGCTATCATTATTCTTTCTGTTACAACTTTCTCACGAGTTAGTTAAATAATTATTCATTAATAACACGTTTATTATTTATTATAATTTATGTATTATTATTTAAAGAAAACGTCCAGAAATTTAAGTTAAGTAAATCAAAGTGATTTATATAAATAAACATATTTTAATGTACACATGAGGTCAATTATAATATTAAAATTTTTTATTTAGGTAAACATCGATTTTTGAATATGGAACAATACATTATTTAACAGTCAATGAGCTAAATATTCACCTCTTAAGGCTTTTGCATCTATAAGCACAATTCATAAAAAGTAATTTTCGTAATATAACTTTTATGTATAAATTTAGATATGGAATTAAATATAATAACATTTGTTATTTTTCAACACGCCACGTGTTAACCCCTAATAGCCTGATTTACGAAAGTGATTTTTTTAATATTACTGTGTTTGCTTGCGGGTCTAGATGAAGAGAAAAAAAGATTTTTTTTTAATTTCGTTGGAAAGAATATTATACAACAGTAAAATACGTACAGCCAACCTATAAAAAACCAATAGTGATGTAAACATTCGGTTTAAAAGATTGGTATTAAAATTGAAATTCTAGGCTATTAAGGGTTAAATATTGCAAACAAAAAATTTTTTTTTTGAAAATACATCGGGTATTCGGGTTGTAATTTCAATAGAAACATACGGAAACCTATTTAACCTTACTGCTTCGTATGATCCATCGCATTAATGCATTTAAGTGAACAATTACATATGAGTCAGTTGCAATTACACGTAATGCGGTATGTCGCACTGTGTTGACGCGGTTCGCGAGACAATATTCTCGATGCTGACTGTACTTTGACACGGTCACGTGACCGCCTTACCTTGTAGACCTGAGCACGGTATAAGCATTGGTGTCATACGGCACGTAATTGTGATTTTTATAAGCTAAGCATTGCAAAGGTATATACATTTCATATTTTGTAGTGAATAAAATTAAACATTACGACTGCATGCATCTTTCATCAGGTTATTATGGAAGGTTATGGTGATTTCCTTCGAAAGAAACGGTGAAATCACTCTCACGAACAGCGTTCATTGCTGTGTTGCGATTATGGTATATCCTCCCATAGTTATCTTTGGGGGGAGGCCTAGGCCAAGCAGTGGACGTCTATGAGCTGAAACGACAAATCTTTTATTGGTCTTGAGTGATAAGACTATCCATCCATTCCACAAAGATCTAAAGACTCAGTGCCTTTACTATATTGTTGGTCCTCCTAATGCAGTGATTCCCAAAGCGGTCTATATCGACCCCAAGGGGTCTATGACAACCTGCAAGGGGTCTACGTCAGCGAAAAAATTGGGGGGTCCATGAAATGAAAATTGGGGTCCACGATAGTGGATCTCAACACACACTGATAGTACCTATTTACTTACATACTATCTTATAATATCAAAACGTATATTTTACATAACAGATATAAAATTTTATTTTGAGTAGTTTTATTTTAAATTCAATTAATAAATGTATAAATTAACATGTGTTTTTACTTTAAGTTTTTAACACTAAACTTCACTACAGTTAGAAATTTACAGGAAATCAATATCGAGTAAGTAGGGGGTTTACCCAACAAGGAAAAACATGGCAAGGGGTCTACGACATAAAAAAGTTTGGGGAACTCTGTCCTAATGGAAGACTAGTCTGTCGTCTTTAGTCTTCACTAAAGAACCTTTTCGCACTAATGTTGCAAGAGCGAGAATAATACACTAAATAATCTTGTTTTTCCTTGGATGCCCTTTGCATGATATATACCTGTCGTAAAGATCGCCACGATGTCGGTTAAAAATCGTGTTGTGAACTTGCAATCCGCTTTCCACTGGGCTTATTGGAAATCTATAGTAGACGAGATATATTAGTAGCTGAGATTACAATTGCATCATTATTTGTGTATAATCAATGTAAAAAATGAAGTAATACTAAAATATGTTGTAAGAAAAGGACCAATATTTAGCCACTTCCGCATATGCAGTGATAGACACAGAGCACTAATCGGTGTAACATAACTACTGAAGATGTCCCGTGGAGGGGTGAAACACGTGTTGAGTGATTTGACGGTGGCGGTTGTGTAATTCGCATTGTTTGCCGCATACGCATTTATCAGCGGGCTGGCGAGCGGTTCATTTCATTGCACGACTACCACTGCATGTGCGGAAGTGGCTAAATATTGGTCCTTTTATACTTAGGATGGACTTCCGCGAGATAAAGCCTGATTCCATTAAATATTTAAAATATGTTGTGTTAATTTGATCATATTTTGTTTCAGTGTAGGTATTTGACTTCAGTTTAATTTTGATTTTGTAATTTTGTTGTCTTATTATAAGTAAACCATAGATGAACTAATAAAAAAGATATTGAGCAGATTAAGAAGCATCCGACGGTGAGTAAATCATCCGGGCATGAGAAAATCGCAGAAAGGAAGTCGGGACTGCGCAATTTCCACCCGCATTTCTTCGACTACCGCTTGCGATCATTGACCGCTTCCTACTTCGGGGTAACCAGTTATAACCGGTTTCAATCTTCATCGTACTCAAAATGTTTACTTAGTCTGAAATTGTGAAAGGGTTCCCCGCCGGTTTCAGACCGCGTGAGAGCTCAGATTTGGTTAATTATGTAATTATAATTAACTCGCTTTCTACTTACACGGATACACGGACGGTGAGACTGCGTTGTTTTTAAGGATATGCCTCTTTAGTGTGACGTCATATTGTCGTAATATTTATGCATATTAATTTTTTTTAATTAATTTCATATTGGAACATAAAAATGAACTAGGTACATGTATAAAAGTGCAGGACACTATAAAGTATGCGAAAGCGTTCCCGTAGTTTCAACAAAAGACGTTGAAGGCTAGGTTTTAGCCGGTAGGAGTCCAGCATAACCCTTTCGTTGCCCCCGCAGCGGAGAGTTATCCCATGGATTTTCCTACGAGTATAAAAAGGTACATATATAAAAAATAGGCTGGTGTGATTTTCTGGAAGTAAATATGCATAAATAGTAAAATAGAGACAATGTTACACTGTAATTAATCACGTGTCATTAGTCTCTCTTTTACATTAAACCATTATTTATAGAAGTAATTATTATAGGCTTCTTAATTTGAGGTATTTAAAAATTCTTGTTTTCATAGGCTTCTCCCAAAGATCGCCAAGATGTCCAGACCTGCGCTGTCCGCATCAAGTGATTTCTCGCGACATTAACTATATATATATATATATATATATATATATATATATATATATATATAAATATATTTATATATATATATATATATAAACCTACTATCAATGAAATCCTAGCAGATGTCACATGGCATATACATGTAGAAATTAATCGATTTATACTTATTTGATGACAACATTTATGGCAACACTTTTATAAATTAATCGAGATGGCGGCGTTTTAAACTATGTTTAAGGCTGTACGTAAAATGTTACAAATGTAGTGAAGTGTAAAAGAATTATTATTAATTAAATTGCTATTATTAATAATAATAATGGTAGCGTACAATTGTTGAACGAAGAAAGCTTAAACAGTAAACTTGACAAGAGCCTACATATTTAAATGCAAATACAAACATGAATAATAGTAATATGAGAGATATAGTAAACATAGTGGTATTTTTTGTACGACAGCCGAAAGACTGTTCTAGAATGTCCTCTTTTGGTGACCATCAAAACAATATTCTGCCTGACTCGTCATTTAATAGAAATGATATGTCACGTTACAGTGGATTAGTATAAACATGAAATTTATTTTACATTCGGCCTCTATATCTAGTAATGTATGACTTTCATTTAATTTCAAAAAACCTAGAAACATGTGAAAGCGGTAAGTGAAAATAAACATCGAGAAGGTTCCAGTCTAGTTTCGGAACCAGTTCGTTTTTTCTCCGAATCGCCTTGTTTGCGACTCGGAAAATTCCATGCGATGTTTTCTTGGAAAAAAGTGTACCATGTGTGACAGCTTTTCACAGCTCTATTTGTAGATAGCGTCTTTTTGCATTGACTATTATAGATCGAGTGGTGCCGTATATGGAGCCTGATAGAACGCTTGAGTGGGTGGTCGTAATGAACGAACCAAAGGTCAAAACGTCGATTAGTTTTATTTACAGGCTAAAACTCTTGAGTGTTTAATATCTTTTTGATGAACGAATATATATTTAATGGAATCAGGCGTTATTTTGCGGAAATCCATCTTAAGTAAGAAAAGGACCAATATTTAGCCACTTTCGCACATGCAGTGGTATTCGTGCAATAAAGTGCACCGCCCATCAGCCCGCTGATACATGCGCATGCGGCAAACAATGCGATTTACACAACTGCCACCGTTAAATCACTCAATACGTGTTTCACCCCTCCACGGGGCATCTTCAGAAGTTATGTTACACCGATTAGTGCCAAACACAGAGCCATTCTGTTAATGCTGCATGCGCATATATATATATATATATATATATATATATATATATATATATATATATATATATATATATATATATATATATATATATGTAATTAATTGAGAGATACTTATCGCCAGAGATATTATCATCTAAATTATTAACTAAACCATACAAAGTCAACACTATATATACTGAAACTTAACAAGTTAGTAGCAGGTGACTTGACATTTAAGTTAGCTTACATAATGCGTTAGTCACATTGACTCACGGTTCGTAAACGCCTTCGTAGACGGATCTGAGGGTAGGGCGATAATAACATACGGTTTTCGAATTTCAAATTACTCCTCAAAACACATTGTAGCAATAATTATGACTAGACATATTCTACGTCAATTTAATGGCCTATATTTTCTTAGTTAAATGTGTACATTCGCAGAAGAAATACTCATAGGTAGTCGTATAGGCCGAAGGGTTCTCAATAGTTTTTTTATTACGTACTCCGTTATTCGAGGCCTTTATTATTAGACTTTATTTAGTATAAATTTTTTCATTGTTACTATTTTATTTTAGTTCTCTATCATCCTTCATAACTTCTATTGTTACGTCCTCTTTCATTCATAACATTTTCTTCTGTTCTCTTTCTTTCATTTACAATCCTGACACGCATCGACTCTTCTTTCGCCACATTCTATGACATCATTTAATTTGCAATTTCAAATTCGAATTCATATATTTGTTAATCTGATCTTTATTTTAGTCAATGTTTCGGAAGATCGTTATAATTGTAACGATCTTTGGGAGAGAGCTATCCCTTGCAGCAGGCTTTGTTTGCTAATATGATGGTTTGTTTGGCTTATACCGCTATTCAAGTGGCATTTAAGACTTTGCGGGTTCGATTGGTCAGGGTGCAGAGAGAGCTAAGCTTCAGACCTAAGTTACGGTAGCTATATTCGTAGGCTCCTTGGGCAACTTGGACTCATACTCTGTTGATGTCAATGCTGTTAGCCTGAGGGCTTTTACAGCTTCGTCGAAGCCGATTTCACGAAGCGGAAGGATCCGTGAACTTGGAAACTAAAAAAAGTTGAACAGGCACGTATGCATGTAGCAAAGCGCTCTACTCGTGTAGAGCTGTGTATTGATTGTGTTGATGTTGTGTGCATACGACTTGGGAGAGCAGCGTGGACCGCAGGCGAGCCGAGGAGGCATCCAGATCCAACCACGGTTCATCCACGCTGTTCACGGTTAGGAAGCGGGTGGCCGCTCTCTAAAATGGATGTGCAGTGGTGGTAACTTGGAATCGAGTCGCTACTTACTACAGCATTTTAAGTATTTCGTTCATAAGTTGTAAGAAACAATAAATAAATAGATATTTTGATCGAAAATTCTAAAAATACGTAAAACTCTTCGCCTCCGTTCATTATAAATTCACTCGTGGAACATTTCTTCAGAAATCATGTACACAACACCGAATCTTTGTAACGATGAATATTTTGATAATTCTCAGAATATTCCTCATCCGTATTCAAAAGACAGTCTTAACAAACGAAACTTGAATTTGTAGTGAACATTTTAATATATTACAATACGTTCATCTTTTCTGTTTTCTTGTTTATACGTGTTTTAATTTTTAATACAAATGCTAAGCCAATAGTTTACAAACCATAGATTTTTATATTGAATTATAGCATTATTTTTACATAAAAGACTGAGATAAATATGTTTTTTTAATGATATTTTTTAATATTTTATACATTGTAGTCGTTGAACAAAGTTTAAAACTTAAATAAATGTACAACTTAAGGTCAGTCAAAGTGACGGGAAATTCCTGGATTCGAGCAGCGCGAGACCTATGGCTTCTATGATGATTATGAACCAAGAAAAAGTAATAAGTTGTTTCAATTCCCAACAGCACAACGATCTCTACCCGTCCGCCGACCCGAACAAGTGACAATAAAATGCACTCTTAAAAAATTTAAAACTGAATTTATTTTTGAAACTCCTCACATTACTACACAGATCACAAATTCTGATTAAATATACAATAATTGAGTTTAAGCAATAGTAGCCTAGCGGTATAGGACTGACATGCGATCCTATGTCGCGAGTTCAGCTCCCGGGATAGCTATATAATTCACATTTTGTGCATTAATAATTGTACAAGATGTTTGTTCACAAATAAATTTCTAGGGCATGGGAAGCAGGTTCCTCTGCGTACAATATTGCGATCGACAATCCACCTGTCGTGGCGATTATGGAATATTCCCCCCTAGATATCTATATAAGAGGTTTATACCTTGCAGTGGGTATATATGGGTTGAAACGATGACGGCGAATTAATCCTGTAACCTTTATAACTATTATTATAAAGCAATAAGTATAAGAAATAACTTTGGCAAAGTTTTTATAGCAATCCTTTTTTTAAACACTGACCTTGTTTGAATAATTCTTGTGAATGAATTAACAAAGCAAATTAGACTTTATAACTAAGGAGATAAGTCTAATTTAAAAACAAAACCTGATAGACAGTTGCAGTTTTTGTTTCTTTTTTTATATTAAAACGTTTAAAATCGACAAAAACGAGTAGTTTGTTATGGAGATTAGAGTAATTTAGTCGGCCTTGGAGTGACAAGACCAAGTTTTTACATATTTTTTTATGTGCAAATTTTATACATTTATTTCTTACTTACTGTTCCCAACAGATCAGTGGCTGGGTTACCACCTGGTAAGATCTGAGACTTGCGATTGTAGGTCGCAAGTTCGAATTCCGGAATACTGTCTTGTATACAATTCACACTTTGTGAATAAATAATGGGCATCAGTGTCTTCTGCATTCCATAATACTATACTGCGATAGTTAACACGCATGCCAAACGTGGCGATTATGGTATTTATATCTTTGGTTCATTTTTTTAAATATTTTATGTTTCTAGTTTGACTTAAAAATGTTTTATTTATTTTATTTAATATTTTTTATCGTATACGTTAAGATATTTTTAAATAGTTTCACAATAATACACAAAAAAGTGCCAACGGCGGTTTTATCACACAACGCAATCTCTTACATACAACCATAGTATGGAAAAAGTAAACATATATATATATATATTTATATATATATATATATATATATATATACAAACAAACTTACATAAACATACATAGACATACACAATACAACTAACAGAATACAACTTCATACTAGCGAGTATTTTAGCAGCAAAAAAGAAGGGTTTCGTCAGAGAGTTATTCCTAAGTTTATATCCTTATGAAAGTATTTAAAACTTTCATAAAAATGTGCTTTTGACATTCCATTCGCTCTTTTATTTTGTTTTTTTTTTTTAAACAATTGTCCCTGAAAGCATTATCGCATAAGTGCCACTCTTAGCTAAGTGGGTAACAAATAGGTCTTATATCTGAAATAACTTCTTTTCAACCATGAGGCATTATGCTGTAGATAATTGTTTCCCAACATTGGACAATTTGAATATTAAGGGGTGATTCGAAAGACGATTCGACACGGGATTAACCCTTTCGCAGATACCCCTGTATAACGTATATATTTTTTAAATTATAATAATAGGAATTTTAGAAAGGCTAAGTTTTTTGTATTTTATTGTTCGTATTTTATCTATAGACAGCTAGGTCAGTCTACTGTACATATAAGTAACAAAAACCAAGTTAATTATTCGGTTAAGCCGGATGACAGGGCAGTTATTGCCGGCATTAACACGGCATTTCTATCCAAATATGCGGGTCACATTGTCAGCTGCTTCATAGGAATGTAACTTGACATTGGACTTTTAAATCGCCTCAATTACATTCGTATAGTCGAAAGTTCTTTACTCTTATTCTGTTATTAACTGGCGCTATATATAGCATAATTTGTTATATGTATAAAGGCTTTAAAGTTTTTACACCTATCACTATATACATATATATATATATATATATATATATATATATATATATATATATATATATATATATATATATATACACACATATCTAATATATAAAATTCTCGTGTCACGGTGTTCGAACTTGAACTCCTCCGAAACGGCTTGACCGATTTTTACCAAATTTTACATGCGTATTCAGTATGTCTGAGAATCGGCTACTATCTATTTTCCATACCCCTAAGTGATAAGGGTGGTCCACCCCTAAATTTTATTTTTAATTTTTTAGACAATTTTCTTGGTTTTTATTTTATTATGATACAGTATACAAAAATACATACAAACCTAAATTTTGACTCCTCTACGATCAACCCTTATTATTTTTGCAAAACAACGTTTGCGGGATCAGCTAGTATATATATATATATATATATATATATATATATATATATATATATATATATATATATATATATATATATATATATATATATATATATATCTTCTATTTAAATGCGACAGGTCAAATATTTCTGACAGTATAAAGTCTGCAGGTAAAGATAGTAAATACAGCTGCTGCAGACACCCACAACACTGCATGCGCTAACCACACAGCACCAGCGATCACATCACCTGCGACACTTCGCACAGGACATCGCATCATTCATAATAGTACAAAACTACTCATCACACCACATCACCCATTCTTAAAGCCGCCCGCTCGCTAACCGCGAACAGCGTGAATGAATTGAGGTTGGATCCGGATCCATCTTTAGCTTGCCTGTGGTCCACGCTGCCGTCCCAAGCCGCATACACAACATCAACACTACACAGCTCTACTCGGGTAGAGCGGTTTACTACAGGCGAACGACATCGTACAACTGGAACGCGTCTGTCCAGCTTATGTTTCATTTTTAAGTTCATGGACCCTTCTGCTCCGTGAACTCAGTTCCGATGAAGCTGTAAAAGCTCTCGGGCTAACAGCATCAACTTCAACCGAAACCAAGTATTAGTAGTAGATAGTAAATAATAATTATTCTATTAATCATAACTTGTTTATTATTTCTGAAACTATATGTTGTGTGATTCGCATTGTTTGCCGCATTTATCAGCGGGCTGGCGGGCGGTGCATTTCATTGCACGACTACCACTGCATGTGCGGAAGTGGCTAAATATTGGTCCTTTTCTTACTTAGGATGGACTTCCGCGAGGTAACGCCTGATTCCATTAAATAAAAATGTATTCACCTCTTTTACACCTATAACCAATCATCCTGTGTAATATTGATTAGTAATTACATCGAGTTCTATTTATAATAATTTTATATTATTGCTCCGATTTGATCTCCACTATTTACATTTATGTGGTGTATTTTTTATACATTATAAATATAAACAATCATGCTGTATATACAGATGTGTAACAATTTATTATTTATATATTTTTTATATTTACTTTATGAATTAAATCGTTATACATAACAATTAAATATTTGAAAAGGAATCATAGGAATGTAATTTAAGAAAAATTACAAAGACTGACTTTTTTACTTGTACCGTATATTTGATCCTCTGTATTGTATTCCAATACGATAAGGATTAATCAAAAGCTAGAAACCCCTTCAGGACGAAGCCGGGTTAATTTATTACGACACTCTACACTCGAAGAATCCTTAAAGTTAATCTTTGATTAAATAAGTTAAATTTCCAAGTAATAGATATTTTATACTTTGTTCCCATATCTCCTAAGTATACATATGCAAAAATTTTTGTGTTTTATTAACATGTGATTTTTATGCAGTAATTTTTTTGTTATTATTTTACTTGTAAATATTTTTAAATACTTACTATACGTAAGGGCTTTTTAACAGGTTTCGACGAAATTAATTGTATGAACTATCCTTAATTAGTGAACAACACTCTTGCACAACTTTAATAGATTTAAAACATAGTGATGTCCCATAAATCAACGTCAATACAAAATTGGGTGATAGCACAGGCAATGGCAATACGAACGTATAATGGTGTGATTATAATTTAAATATAGTTTGAGAAATTGTTCAATTTGCTTTTAAAATCAGTATATTGCAGTATGTATATTTTTCGACGTTTATAGAAGTGTTAACATAAATGTGAACAAGAAATAGTATAAATTTGTGGTTTTAACCACAAAGAATATTATAGAGTACGTAATATTAAAATTATTTTTAACGGAAATATTACCTGGCATATCACTAGTTTTTGGTTTGACGTTGATTTATAGGACAACCAGTTTAAGTTAAATAAAAAGAAATGAAAATAATAAGTCAAGAAATGGTTTGATGACTATATATACAATTGTTCTGAACCATCATTGAAATTTCAAACATAAGGATTGTATATGTAACTTAGTTGGTTTATGTTAACGACAAGTTTATAGTTTTACATAATTTATTATCTGTGCTATGAGAATTTAAACCAGGTTATGTGATGTAGATATTCAAATTAGCTAACGTCTATGGCGTGTTTAATATATCTAAGTATGGAATATGATTTTGTACTTCAAAATCGTGTACATATTAAAAATAAATTTTATTTATATCAACATTGGAACTTTTTAACAGGACTCCTATTTATTTATTTTTGATTCTACTTCGCAAGGTGTTACAGTTGTGGATAAAAAAAGGAAAAACTCAACCTCAACATATCTTTTAAAAAAAGTTATGTATATACACTTTCTTACTTCTCTAAATATACACTTTCAGACAGATATAGCCTAAATGAAAACAGAATAATCAAGCGACATCATTACCAAGGATTCACGTGACGGCAAGAGTCAATTTATATTTGTATAATGAAATATATATGTGTACAACAAATATAAAAACTAAACAAACTGCAAATTATAATCTTTTCAATTTCGACTGACTGTTGAATAACTCTGAAATTTGCGTTAAATCGATTGCAGCCTCGTTCACTTTCTCTCTTTTTATCGAAAGCAATTCCAGTTAATATTTTTTTTACATTGGAATTTAACAGGTGTGTAGTAATGTTGGAGAGAAATTTATACCCATAGTTTTTATTACATACATATAAGATGTTTCTATGCTGTCGTCCTGGTAACAAATTCCGTATAACTGAACATAGCAAGGTTTTTTCTAGCAGTAGATATCCTTTAGCTAATTACATCAGTTGATTTTGCAGTTAAAGACTATATTATCTAATAGATTCAGGCGTTACCTCGCGGAAGTCAAACCTAACTAAGAAAGGGACTAATATATAGCTACTTCCGCTATGCAGTAGTCGTGCAGTGAAGTGCACCGCCCGCCAGCCCGCAGATAAATGCGTGTGTATTTTTTTGTTTATTATTATTAAACTATTTAAATGTATCCTAGCGTGTACAATGGAGAATATTAAAATAAACTTATCTAAGAAATAGATACACAATATAAAAAATAATGATAGAATTTGTGACGGGTGAAAGAAGAGATAATAAAAGATCATGAAAGTATGAAAGAAGAAATAAATGTAAATAGATGCAAACTTTTTAACTTGACAATTATAATGGCGCCCAAAATCGGAGCGCAAAAAAAAAATTAAAATAAAACAGTATAATTCGGCTCAAGTGTCCACGAGAACAAAGCTACCACAGCTTATATAAATACACTTTTTGCATTCCGTATCGTGGATGATTTGATCTGTAGTAAATGGTACCATAGATTGATTTTATGGGAGAAGGTCTGTTTTTACGGCTAGCCAACCGGTTCCGCCGACCCATTGATTTCGGTTCACACAGCGCCGGGGAACGGTTCATGGTGTAATTAACGCAATACTAGTTTTATGCCCGGGTCGCGCTAGTAATTGCACAAATAACTGCCCGTAATGCCGTGCGGTTTTAATTCATCTAACGGAACACTTAATTGCGTATGTTTTATAGAGGGACAACAGATCAGATAGCAGTTCAAATATACTTGTTTCTCTTACGTAGAGCATTGTATATTTGTCCTCTGTGTGGTCCGCATAAAAGGAAAACAAGCATTAGTTGATTTATTCGATTCATAATCAAATATTTCATTAGTCCGTCCGTTCTCTTGTAAGGCAAATAATTATTATAGATATACCACCAGCTAAATACAATGTATTATTGTATTGTAAGCTCACTACAACACTTTCGTACATGTAAATACACCTGTCCCCCGATTTACACGGTACTTGTTTTAAACGTTTCGCTTTTACACGGTTTTCCAAAAAAGTTTTTTATTTTATTTTAATAACCGATTTTATTACCATCTCTCATAATATTTCTGCTTCAAAGATCGAATTGGCACAAATAACTTGCGAGTGATGAAAGTGATTTCGAACCATCGATTCCGAAAAAAAAGAATGAGAGTAATTTCTGACAGTGATACAGGATAATAAAATACCTTTCGTTTTATTTTTTTGTTCTTCTGTTTAATGTATTGTAATTAAATAAAAAAAAACAATGTTTCCGTAATAGATTAAATATTTTAACTTGGCAATGCATTTTATTTTTATTTTGTACAACTAAAAATATTGAAAAAATTACAACTGTTAAATAGCAAAATTATGCATTTTCTGCAAGTTTTTCGATTTACACGATTTTCTCAGGAACGTATCTACCGTGTAAATCGGGGGAAAGGTGTACAAGAATACGCACACAAAAATCACTCACACACCCAGATACACTATTAAGTAAATGATGAAATTGTCCGTTTTATGCAATATATAAAATAGATTAAAAACAGTAATATATGGATAAATTATAAACAAATGTACTTGTTACTACTCTGATCTCTGCTGGCCAGCGATCCCAATGCAAAGATCAACAGAAAGGATATATCTTTACTAGTCTAAATTTCTTGCATCAACAACAATTGTAAATATTTTGATGTATATAATGCTATATTAAATAAATGAGGAGAGACTACAGAGCGCTGTAGGTTGGGATTATCAAAAGAGAATGATC
Source organism: Battus philenor (assembly GCF_028537555.1). NCBI lineage: Eukaryota > Metazoa > Arthropoda > Insecta > Lepidoptera > Papilionidae > Battus > Battus philenor. Next base: position 12,989,462 of record NW_027181676.1, on the reverse strand, counting down.
AGTGGTACCCCAGCGATAGAGGACTGATATTTGCGATGTTAAGTCATGGATTCGATTCCCGAGATATAGTCTTATATATAATTCACACATTCACTAATTATACAGGACTGCCAATGCTCAGAAACAAGTTTTCTGAGGATAGGTATAATACACTGGTCTGTGACATATATGATGTAGATAACTACATATATAGACATATAAGTACATTATATAATAAAGGCACTTATTATGACATTACTTTTGCGCCACCTGTTATAAACACAAATTTTAGCTAACACTGTCCACTAACAAAAATCAAAAAAAAATTATAAATATCTGTGACAAAACACTGTTGAAATAATGATGATGTATTTGTGATGCAGATGATGGTTAGTATTTCATTGATATTTTTTAATATGTCGTTTTGATGCACGTGTATTTTGCATTTCATATCATAAAATTTAATTTATCATTTCTTATGTATATAACATTCGTATTTTGATCTTTGATATTATCGAAACGTCTTAAAAAATAGTAAAATTACTTACCGAATCCTGGGGACAAAAACATTTTAACAGCGCACGCTTCATTTCATTATAAATACGATAATATATACATGACCGTCTGATGTCACGTTTGCTATGAGAGGCTTTCTACAAAGTATGAATCAAGTTTGTTATGCGCGATAATATTGATAATTGATAATTATTATCTATTGCCGACAAAGTTTACTACTAATGTAGATATCAGTCAGTAACTTCGTGGTTAAGAACTGTGGTTTATTATCGTTGGTCACGGGTTTCAATTCCAGCACAAAATGTGAAATATTGCGGACTAGTTCCAGGTGTAAAGGATTTATATATGTGAATACATAGCTCATTTTCTGTCAATCAATATATGACATTTTAAAAATTCCGATTACTACATATTAAAATTAATTATTGTTTAATATTTGTCCAAGCAGACTTTGTAGCACTAAAAGCTATTGGCCTGTCTCATTAAAGTTTCATAGTGATTGCTTTATACAGGATGATTGAAAATATATTTAAAAACTTTAAAGGTTTTTGGTGACAAATTTATCTGATATTTAAAATTTTCGTGTCACGGTGTTCGAACTTGAACTCCTCCGAAACGGCTTGACCGATTTTTACCAAATTTTACATGCGTATTCAGTATGTCTGAGAATCGGCTACTATCTGTTTTCCATACCCCTAAGTGATAAGGGTGGTCCACCCCTAAATTTTATTTTTAATTTTTTAGACAATTTTTTTGGTTTTTATTTTATTATGATACAGCATACAAGAATACATACAACCATAAATTTTCACCCCTCTACGATCAACACTTATTTTTTATTTGTAAATTAAAATATCAATTTTTTTTTGCAAAACAACGTTTGCGGGATCAGCTAGTATATGTATATAATTTTTGAAGGTGAAAACGGTGTTTTAAATTTTTCTCCTACTGTTACATATATATAATATAAACATAGTATGAACTGTATGTATAGTACCCGGCCGTAAATATTGCACATCGACCTTTGGAAAGAGCCAATCGGCTAATTTCGACTTTTGAGAGCGTTATCTCTATCCCACACTACCAATATGACGTGTCGTTGTATTTCGTGTGACAGATTAGCCGATTGTCTCTTTCCAAAGGTCGATGTGCAATATATATCGCTGGGTACTGTACTCTTATTTAAAATACTCAAGTGTTTTAAGTTTAAAAGAATAGTTTATTTAAGTTACGTAAGTAAGCGTTCCCTAATGAAAAAACCGAAGTTATATTTAACCGCGAAGATAATCTATTTCTATCAAAGTTAACTGACCTTTTGTTTTGAATTCTGTCGTGAAATGAACATTAACGTCGGCTTTTATGCGCTTCCCGTTTATATTGACTTATATCCGGTTAGCTTTGGGTGTTTTATGATGTGCACTTCATCTGAGAATGTAATGGTCAATAAATTTAGTATTTTAACTGTTATAGTTTTGTAGATAAAACTTTAATGATGATATGTGTTTAGATAAAGGTTTGTGTTATAAATAAAGGTTCTAAATTTAAAATATTCTGCTGTTTATAGTCGTTCAATGAGACGAGAAGGTTATGCTATATCTCTACGAGATATGATCAGAGATGACAAGATCTATAGATGAAAGAAAGTAACTTTTTTTACCCTCACTATTGGTGGCCTCTTGTTCTCTTATGTTATTTATGGGACAGGGACGTTTTCAATCTTTAAATCATTTTTTCACGCCCTTTTCTTTTTTTTATATTTCCATACTCTTCAGTCATTCTTCGCATGATCTATCTTTCTACTTACATATCTACAACTATATCTTTCTCTTTTTAACCCTTTAATACTACTACTATAAAATGTGAAAAATGTGTGGTGAAAAATTTGTCATCAACAAAAGCCACTAGTCTGACTCGTGGTTATATACTAAATTGAATTGTTTCGATTGAGACCAACCACGACGCAAAACTTAGTTGCGAAAACACTAATAATAATAATTATGACAAACAGTAATTGTAGAGATAATATAAAATTTCTTGTTTCTTGGCTGACGTCTAAAATTGACTAAAGTCTACGCTTTGCTATGGGTTTGGTTTCGTGCTATTGTACAGGAGTTTAAATTTTTATTAAATTGGACTCTTCTAGAATAATCATGACCTATTTAAATTATGTCTATTTGTGATCCATGTCTATTATTTGTATTAAATAAATTAGACATGATTTAAATTTTTTAATATTTCTCTGACGTTACATGTATACATACTTATATATATATATATGTACATATATATATTGTATATTCATAGCCTCATGACTGTAACTTCACACGAAGATGAGGTGCACGTGCATGTATGACAAAGATAAAGCGCTTGAGGAGCACGTGTCGTTCGTAATATAAGTAAACATTTGGACTAACATACCACGTAAATGTTTGTTTCAATTACTAAAGCATATGTCAAAATCAAAGAATAAATAGATCAATTGTCGAAACAATGAAACATCTCTTTTAATATCCCGCAGTATCTAAAGACGAAAGTCTTCAATCATTACTTAAGGTACAGAAACGTGGGCTCCCACTTCTGGTGTTATGGGTGAGATTAGTCGTTTAACGCTCCATAGAAGAGGCTATGTTCGAATTAGGAATCAGGAGATCCGTGGACAAAAGTAACCAACATTGCCCAACAGATTGATAAGTTGAAGTAACAGTGGGCAAGCCATGTAGCGCGTTGAATAGATGAACTCTGGGGTCTTTAAGTTCCTAATAGGAACCGTTAAACCAGTATACGAGGAATGCTCCATCTCATTCGTCAAGCGACAGCTCAGACTGGAAGCGCTTGACGAATGGAATAGGAGGTATGTGGAAGGAGCAACGGCCTCTACAACGCGGAGTTTTCTCCCGAACGCTATAAAGGCTTTTTTATGGCCCCCGCTATTGGGGGCCTCTCGTACCCCTATCTTTGGTGGGACAAAGACTTTACGGGCAATTTATTTTTTCACATAGTTATTTATTATTTCCATTCTCTCCTTTCGTTCTTCACACATTCTTTCAATCTTTCCCTTTTACTCTGTGAACTTTCATTCCTCCCTCATTACATGTTACATTTTATCTTTATTTCTTTTCGATCACATTTTATATCACATTTTGAGTTACATTTTATTACATTTTTTCTTATTGTCTATTTAAAATTAATATCACTTTTTTAATTATTTCCTTGCAGTATGAGAGGAATTCTTCCCTAGTATCCTTTCCGCCTATCAGGGAGGCTATTGACTCCTCCCTGATTTTAACGCCAGACTGGCACTCGAACTCGAACCATAAAGGCTTACCGCGTACTCCGCCAAGTAGACGTGGATACCGTGTTAATTCATTCAACACGTGTTTCACCCCTCCACGGGGCATCCTCAGGAGTACCGAGTGCATGGTGTTTGGCACTAGTCGGTGTAACATTACTCCTGGGTGCACTTCATTGCACGACTACTGCTGCATAGCGGAAGTAGTTAGTCCCTTTCTTACTTAAGATGGACTTCCGCAAAGTAACGCCTGAATCTATTAGGTAATTGGATATATTTTACTAAAGTTTTCTATACCGACACAATTGACGTAAGAATTTTCATGATGTTGATATATTAAATGGTGTTCTGGTATAGATATCTCCAAGCGATAAAACCGTCTGTTTTATACTGGCTATATATAATTATAAGCATTTTAAGCAAGAGAAGAATACCAATATAGGTTAGCAAAATGAATAGAGGAGAACATCGCCTCACAGATGAGTAAAGAGGAGTGTTGCCAGACTATTTTGGAGTTCCGCAAAAAGGTAATAGGAAAAACAATAAAAATAAATAAATTAACAAATATTATATATGTTAATTAAGTCACTAAATAGTAAGGAAATAAGAATTAAGAGTAAATAAATGATTAAACACATGATGAACATAAAATGGTAGACTTCTAGAAGGAAAATATGGAAAAAGAATGAAAGATATTGTGAATAAAATTTTATGAAAATTTTTTACCATAATATTATAAACTAAATATAAATTACATTCAATAATTCGAATTAATAGTTATGTACTTTAGTTAACAATGATATAAATTAAACTAACTAATCTTTTGCACATAAAACAGACTAATAATAATAACGGAACGCTAATCGTAAAATCGTTAATAGCTTATCGCCGGCGCTAGTTATAACACTGTTATTTAACAGCAGTTACAACGTAAACAAAATAAGCATATTTACATTGTCTGAATTTGTATACTTGATTATAAAAGGTAAGGTGTTACTTATGCTGCAGCCTTTGCATTGGCATATTGAAGTGGCTAAACCAGTCATATAGCATACAGAACAGATGCCTGGGATACAGGGGCGGCTTAACCTATAGTGCAGCGCCTATAGGCGCCCCCTGAGACAGTTAAGATCATCGTCTTGAACCATCATACTCGCTTAGTTTCACAACTAAAATGTGCTACAGGTATAAAGACAATGAGTGTTATTCTGTCGTCATAAGGAATGAGGCCGTAACTAATACCATACTGTAGCTATACCTACTTATAAAATAGCTTGTTGGAATATGGAAAAACTTTCTTGTTACGAAGCCAAAGTAGTTGTAGTGTGTGTGTGTGTGTAGTAGACGCGGCAGGGGTGGGGGGGAGGTTAGGCCTAGGGGGCGCCATGGTTTCATTACAAACGGGTACTACACGAGCTAGAGCCGCCCTTGCTGGGACATAACAGTTCAGGAATGATAACGGGCCGGTGTAGCGTTGCTTCTAGTATAGGGTCAAAAACCTATAAATTCTACGACTAAACGTAACATATATAACACTTTGTTTTTTTTTCTCCATCTCTAAAGTAGGACAAGGTTATGTGGGATTCCTACCCATTTATACTCGCGGTAGTTGCCTTCTCGCTTTATGGACTGCGGTATATCCATTACGAACTTTTTCATTTCCATAATGCCTGGCGTTGTGTTATTTTTGGTACTCCATACTGAGTGCATTCTTCACACTACCCCTGAAATCTTATTATGGTGATTGGAGACCACGTCCATCTGTGCCTCAGAGTCTAAAACAGTGATTCCCAAAGTGGTCTATATCGACCCCTAGGGGTCTATGAAAACCTGCAAGGGGACTACGTCAGCGAAAAAAAATTTGGGAGTCCATGAAATGAAAATGGGGGTCCACGATAGTGGATCTCAACACATACACTGATAGTACCTATTTACTTACATAATACTATCTTATAATATCAAAACTTGTACATTATTTATAAAAGTACCTATGAAGTAAAAAAATTATTATATATGTTTATAAAATTGTGTAAGTTGTAGGATGTTGGTATTCGCTTTGTGGTCGCAATATATTTTGAACTTGTAAAAACCTGAGAGTCGCAGTCTCAGAGCTTCGCTACCTTGCACTGACTTGTTCAATTCGTCACTCTATAAATATAAATTTGAGAAAAACAAATAAATTTACAGGAAATAAATATCAGGTAAGTAGGGGGGTCTACCCAACAAGAAAAAACATGGCAAGGGGTCTACGACACAAAAAAGTTTGGGGAACTCTGGTCTAAAACAATACTTCCCGATTCTATTTTCAACACGACACTTTTACTTTAAACTTGTACCATTGTAATTATATATCAAAAGATCTTAAAGCCGTTAATGTTTGAATGTAAGAAATAAGGAAACATCTGTCGTCGTGCTCTCATTGGGTGAGTTTTTCACCACATGCGTCGTTTCCCATGGACTGGAAGATAAAAATACTCCAGATTATCTCTAGTGGATGCTCGTGTCTGTCAAGTGTGAAACTTATTTATTTTTTTACTGAAGAGATGAACGCGATGTTTTTGGATGCAACACGAGATATAATAATTAGGGGTAATTAAGCTAATAAAAAAATGGATGACATCTATTTTTTTTTTGGTAGTCACGCCATGATAACATCGTAGATATCTTTATTTGTATATTTATTAATTCCATCATCATCATCAACTTTTAGTTGCGAAGGTTTCTAAAGGGCTTTGATCTGATAAGAGCCTAGAGCAAACTCGGACTTATTTTTTTTCGCGACTTTTTTATATTTACATCCAGAATCCTTTGACTTCAGTTTCTAAAATATTTAACTTTTATACTTTTAAATTGGAAGTTTTTTTTTAATTTAAAATTTCTTATTTTATAGTCGTCATTTGAGCTGCATGTCCACCGGTGGAGCCAGGCTTTTCTATAGATTTCAAATAGGAGCGGTTGGAAACCGTCTGAATCCAATCGAAGAACGACCACAGCTGGACATAGGTAACCTTATTAATTTCCGATTTCATAGTATAGTCGATAAATATACAAAAACTATGTATACTATGTATGTATATATTATTTTTCATTCATCTGTTCAGAGGAAAGTCGGTTATTAAATGAATTATAGTTTGGATCACCTCCGGGTCATAGGCGTAAGCGGAGCTGTCCGTATAATTAAACTTATATAAATAATTAAAAAAAACCTGCCGTGTCTACAGCACACAGTTTTTTTACTTATTACATTACAGTTATACACATTTCTACTTTCTAATAAATTATATCACGTATGTGAAAAAGTTTTAGAAATCGATAGTTTTTATATAAACAATAAAATCTATAATTCAATATTATTTAGGACGCAGAGTAATGCAGTTCATGTAACAATACAATTGTTACGAAACTCGGAAGTCGATCGACGATCCCGTTGTGAAATTATTCGATTGCAAACACGTATCGATTATCGATATTTTTCACGTAATCGATGTTTTGTGCATACACGCTTTACTGTACAGGTTATTGTGTTTAGATGTGAAAGGTTTAAATAAGTGAATTTATAACGTAATTACTACATATTAAAATTAATTATTGTTTATTATCCGTCTTTGCAGACTTTGTACAGACAAAATTTATTGGTCTGTCGCATTCCAATATTAAAAATGAATTAATATAACATATTTTTGTTTTTTTTTATATATAGAGAAATTGGAAGTGTCAAACATTTTAAAGCTTTTACAGTTAAAACCAATCATCCTGTATACTTTTCACTAAGAGGCAGAACGACATTATAATAAAACATACTAATAAACTTCTCAACAAACATTTAAAAATGAGAAGACAAACAAATAAAAAATGACAGTTAATTTAGCCATAATAGTATTCGTTATTTAAAAACGTTTACTAAAACGCTATATATATTAGTGGTAGCTATATTTGCTGCTATATTATAGTTTTAAAATCGTCAACTGCTATGTGAACTTCATAGTTTTTATTTTTTTAAACTAACTTTTTCTTTAAAACGATTGTTAACTAAGCATTAACGGTAAACTGTTTGCTAAATACGCTATATGCATTCGAAATCTTTTGAATTTTATAGAACGTTTTTAATTATAAACTTATCTTTTTAAAAAAAATTTTGCAAGGAGAATACCCATATCACAGGGTAAGATATACGTAAAAAGATCGTAATTTCATAGAAAAAAACTGATTTACATTTAAAATAAATTAAATAAATTTAAATGAATGAATAATCATTTTGTGAACTGCCATGACTCAAATAGGTAAAGTTCTAAGACTAAATATAATTTTCAAACGAGGCATGATAAAAGTATTTCAGTCGAAAACCAGACAAGTGTCTTCTTATTAAGCAATTTACGAATCTTACATTGTAATATAATAAGAATTTATAAAGTACGCAATATGTGTATTGCTAAAAATTTAAACCATATTTATTCTGAACAAAGTACAACAATGGATTCTAATATAAAACGTAAAATAAAATTATAATGTACAATATTACTCTGTACTCTGTAAATATATTTATTATTGTTAAATTATTTCATTACATAAAACTTTTAAACATCGAACATTATATTTAGATGCTTAAAAAATGATACCGTCATTTTACCTATATCTAAAGGGTGATTGGTTATAAGTATAAAAGCTAGGGGGTGAATGTGTACGTGGGCTCATTTGCTATTAATTAATGTATGATACATCCTATACGAATCAATGGTTTCAGAGATAATGAAGACCATAAAAAGCGTTTTCAAAATTCGAATTCCTATCCAACATAAAAAATAAATTTATGAACATATAGTGATAACTTCATATAGAATAATAAAAATAGGTTTAAAGCTATTTACTGAGAAATGCGCATATATATTCGTCACTTAAAACATTTTACAACAACAATTAATAAACCCCATAGATATTGTGAATTTGTTCAATTATGTTATATCAAAATTTTTAAAAATCGAACATTAAGTTTTGATGTTAAAATAAAACACGTTGTTTTATCTATATAGAAAACCAGGCAAGGCAAACGCAAGAAACGATTTTAAATAAAAGCATCTAAAATTACTTACATTACTCTAAAATAATGGCGTTTTTTATTATTAATTTGCTTAAAATATAATTTATTGTTCACAATATTTTAAAATTACAATTTACCAACATAATATACGTCAATAAATTGATTAAACGTCGAAGTATGTATAAACTAAATATATGTGAAAGTTCAATAAGTCAAACATTTCCACTTTAATTCATACAGATGATATAACAATGACGTTTTTGACACGATACGTGTTTTATCTGTGAAACTGAGGGAGGACAAACAGATCAAAGAGATATACTGTTTGCATTTAGATAACAGGCAGAGTATCAACTTGACTTAAGAATTTATTCATAAAGAAAAACTTTCACGTGATTAAATCAGTGACTTACTTAATTAATAATATATATAACTTATTATACATACATTGTTAAACACCGCTCTTTTATTGCAAAAATAAAGTAATCATATTACAAATACAATTCAAAAATAACGATTTTATTTAAATTTGTTCAAGATTTTGTAAATTATTATCACATAAGTATGCACTTATTGGTTTGTAAAAGAATACGTTTTGGTTTTTAATTAATCTGTACTTTTATAAATTATATAAATTATAGTTTTTTTTAAAGGAAATTTATTATTATAAAAACATTGTGTTGTTCAAATACCTTTACGTTGTATGGTGTACCCCAAAGTCCTTAAATGAAGTTGCCCGAATGATTTTATTTAAACTTTCAGTCCAGTGAAAGTACCCTCGGCGTTCCTTCTTGGATTTACGCACTCAAATCACAAAAAAAACACGTTACACCTTCACAGAGTGAACACGAAATGCACTTGATACGTAATTAACAATGTTGATGGCACAAACTGTTGAAAAACTTTAACAGTTACTTGAAATATTCAGTCAAGTATCACGGGAGGAGATAAACGAGTATATTACTTTAAATGAGTGCGCGCGAGCAGACAACGTCTAGTTTGACGCACCGCATGTAAACTAGTGAGAGGCGCGCGCGGCGATCGGTGTTGCCAACATGTAAATATTATTGTGCTTTGTAACTAACTCTCACTTTGTAAATTTTATAATTCGTGTAATAGTCTTTACTAAATTTAATTAAATATATTATAGCCAATCTCTAAACATTGTCATCATTATGAGAACATTTTTGAAATTACTTATTAAATATTTTTTGTGTAATTTTTAAAAAAAATTCAGCAATTTGTTTACTATTATATTTAGTATTTTATCCTGACAGCCTCCTTTCAATGCTATAATTAACCAGGCGAGGCCAGTTTATTTTTATAAAGTATTTTGGTTTTTACTTTACTTAGACATGTATTCGGATATATAGTTAGGATTTAATGATGATTTTAATGAACGTGGCTAAAGCGTCCAAGAAACGTTTGATTTACAATATTTTACTTCACGGTTGTAATAGTAATTAATAATAAATAACTACAATACAAACACTGTAACTTATAAGTATAAAAAAATATTAGTAATAAAAAAATTAAATGACGTAGGAAAAACTTAACAAGCGTAATGATAAAGTGTCTTAGTTATAAAGAGCCGAAAAAATCAACGTAATCTACACTGACTTTAGGACATAAGGCAATAATTAATTATATTTAACAGAGTTAATTGGGGAGATATCGCAGGATAGTAACACCGAAGCCAGCGGAGGGCGGCCGAACGTATGGAATGCAGTCTCCTTCGCTCTCTCAGTCACGCATGCGTTTTCTCAAAACAGCGACCAGTTCGTCTCGTTTCCTCCTTTATGAATGGCTACGGTTATTCTCTCGGTGTGAAGCTGTGCCCAATAAGTAAAGGTTGGACCTTATTGTTGCTTTTTGCCCGCATTGTCCGTCGACTGTTTACTATTACTTTTTTTATTATTTTCTTCGCCGACTAAATTGTTCTCAATTTAAACTTACAAAGTCTTTTGTTTGGTCGATTTTGTCGTATTCATTTCGGATTATTCGGATAATTGATTTAATATATCCCTGTATAATAATTGATTTTAATAATTATTATCTTATTAATTTTTTGTTTACAATACGTTTCTAACATAAAAAAGGAGTTTACTGGGCATAAAATACTTTACGAGATTTCTGAAATATTATTTAACATATATATATTTCAATTAGCTTAGACTTTCCCACAGACATAACCAAAAGAATACCACTGCTGTTTAAGGAGAATCAAAAGAATACCGTTATAATTTTTCATTACAAAATTATTGCAAAAACTATGTAGTTAGTGTTATGACGTAAGCAATTCTCACTGGTTCGAATTTTAAAAATATTTTGAAAAAAGATTTAAATGAATTGTCAATACGTTTAAACGTTTCTAATTTAGTGTGTGTTCCATGTTACTTATTTTGCATACAATATTTCGTTAAATATATATCAATAATTATTAGGCATATAAAATATATCACTGGAAGGCATAAGTTGTAAAAGATTAAGTGAATTCGTTTTTTTTTTTAATTTCGTTAATATTTATATTATATGCTAATGAAACTGAAAAAAAAAAACTATCTTGTCGTGATACATTTTTTAATTTCTGTGTCTTTAAAATTTTTTTACTTTGTAATATTTTTTTCATTATTATTATAATCTATGCAATGGTAAAATAAAACTGACATGTTATAAACGATTGTTTTAATTTTAGAGTATAATAAGCATTATTCAAAGTAATAAATCTTATGTGAAGAATTTCTTTAATATTTAATTTTCGCACCAAGTAATGATAATTTGAATATTACATGCTTTGTTTTTCGCACATTCTTTTTTTCATGCATATTTTTTCATTAAGGCTAATGGAAAAATATGTAAATTATCGAAAAAAAAATGCTACCATTTTAAACATTGTATGTTTGTACAAACATAAATATATATATTTTTATGAAAATAATAAATGATAGTAATATTTTTTTGTGACGAACAACCTTTTTTCTTCGCTTTGACTGTTGTTTAAATTTAGTCCAACGTTTTTGTGGAAATAGAGGTGTTATTTTGTCTATTTTCTTGGCAATTTTTAACTTTTTCCTTGTCTTAAGAAACTTCATCGAATTTTCTTCAAGGTTATCTAAATTATGAAATAAAACGTTACGGTTTTCTCGGGTTTTGATTTATTTTTATTATTATGTAAATAGACTTATATGTTTAATTTTTAATTAGGTTATTTTAACTTCCCAGTGCACTTAAAATTACTATTAAGAATAATGTAAAAAACTTATTAATACTGGTATATACTTTTTACAACAGTAAATTTATCAATAAGTTTTACCTAATTTAATATTTTACTGATCAATACAACGAAATAAATAATTTTATGTATGAATATTTCAAAATCTTTCGTTTCTGAATCTTACTAAATTGTAACCTCAATACATGTTTTTATAGGAATAACTTGTCAAATAAATCTTTCATTGCAAGTTCGATAGCATGACGGGTAAAACAATTACGAACATAATTGTCTAAAAAATATTATTCAATTATTTAAGAACAGATCTGTCATGTAACCAATTATAATACATAGTTAGTTTTCTGTTCACAAAATACAAATTCTCGTTTCATCCCAAACATATCTAACCGTTACATCGTTAACGAGAGATGCCAATCTCACACATGTGGCAATAGAACAAAACAACGTAAAGGAAGTTGCAAATGGCAGCCACACGAGACGAACGCAATGTGATATGCCTTGTGTAAAAAAATCCTGTGGTCTGTGCAAGCGGGTTCGGGTGTAAAACAATGTTATTGTAGAGACAAACATTCAAAAGGGACGTCTAGAAAAGAAAACAATACATTCTAGAAAAAAAAATTATGTCTCAAGTATCGCAGTGTCGATATTTTCAACGAATCGCTATCTCGTAAATTCTCGTATTAGTATTAAAAAAAAAACATTAGGATTAATTTATTTATATTCATAGGCAGGTTGAAGTGGTCAAAGGTCTTGATTTTTTTTTAATTCCACTTCCCCTGCCCTGGGTACACAGGGATTGTTAAGTTAGTTGGAAGACGCTGGATGTAGAGCGTTTCCAACTTTTGGAAATCTATGTCGAAGCCTATGTTCAACAACGGAATGGATGATGATATAAAACCATCATCACAATTCAAGTATTTTTTGTAAAAGAGAATATGATGAACAAAAAATTATAAATATTACTTAAGAAATAGCAAATCGATTTTAAAAAGTAGCCGCGTGTAAACGCATCTCACATTTCTTCAAATTTATTGACGCCTTCCACATTTATCTGTCCCTTTCTTGTCTAAAGTCCGGTTTGAAACAGTTTAACGAAAAACTAAGAATATATATATGTTGAGTAAGAATGAAAATTTAATATGGCATTGATCCAAACAGAATCGAGTCATAAATATGAAGATTTTAAGAAGAACCAAGGACCAGGCACATAGATCGTACTCGAAGCGATCTTAGGTGGAAGCTTATGCCTTGCAGTGAAAATACATCAGCCAACATTATTATGATTTTGAAATATTGTCACAAAATTATAAAAGAGGTTATAAATATAATATGTATAGATTAAAATGTATGGTAACGTAAGGTTTAACGTAAAAATAAAAGTAGTAATAAGTTATAGGAAGCAAAGATTGTAAATAGTAAACAGTGATTTCAAAGACTGTGGCGAAGGAACAGATGCGGTGCGTGAAAGGATTTTAAATAAACGAAAAGATATGTAAAATTAGGTGAAGTACGAAATAAGATAAATAAATAGTGAAAGATATTAGTGCCCATGAACTATAAATAGTGAAAGATATTAGTGTACATGAAATTTAAATAGTGAAAGATATTAGTGTCCATGAGATATAAATAGTGAAAGATATTAGTGTCCATGAAATATATATTGAATAAATTACTACTAAATAAAACTCCATGTTAAGAGAGGAGGAACGAGAGATCGCCAAAAACTACGTACCACCTAATTTGTTTCTGAGATGAAGTAAATTAGAAGGCCAAATTGCAATATTATTATGCAAGAAATTTACATAAAAGATGACTATAATTCTAAGCAAAAATTTAGATATTTTCGTAATGCCTTCACGTTATTTCGTATACGCATTCGGTCGTATCTATTGCAGGGACCTTGAAATTGATGCTAATTGTTCCGAAATCACTAATTATAATTGAACACCGGCAACATTACAATGGGGTTGCGTCAATGGTGACGTATCATCTTAATGTACTTATTTGCCTTTGTTCATCGTATCTACATTCAAACTTGCATGTGCGGTGATGGAACTGCATAAAACGAAACGACCTTATTTCATTGGATTTAAAGATTCCCTATATGATACGTATGTAACGAGTTCGTCAGGTACTAGATAGACGTGGACCTATGTTGATGCAATAATGCTAAATATATTCCAATTGCGAAAGGAGAATAAGCGTGGAAGGCAATTATTATAAACCTAGTTTACATAACTCTAGGACTCCCTCGGGAACTCCGCCCCGTATTGGTACACCGCCACGGGTGGGTGCTTCATAGAGTGATCAGGTGCGGGAGACTTTGCCTTGGTTTGTTCCGACTCGAGGACGCTCAGCATGTCCAAACCTCCTCTTGGCCAGTTGCTAACCTGACTAACCTTATTACCATTTCGGAAAGCGTTAACGCTGGGAGAAGTATCTGAAAAAACTCCAGCTATTTATTATCTATGGTTCCTAATAGTTTCGCAGTCGGCTTGTTTTAGTATTGCTGCAAAATGTTTGAATTTGATATTTTACAACTAACTGAATACTAATTTTGGCGTCCTGAACTCGGCTTCATGTACCTACATGATATGTATGTTATATATATGTTGAATCGTGTAAGCAAAGATAAATACATAGTAAGAATGCAACGGATTGGCCACCTTAAATTATGTAAATCTGAGAAATGACTAAACTTCGATAATCCGTGTAAAATGAACAACGAAAAAAAACATAATCGATAAATTCGAGACGGCATAGTAAACCTATTCGCGCAGTTAAAACGAAATTAAGTTTCAATTAAAATGGTGGCATGGGTTAACTGTCAATTTGTCTTGGTGCGGTGCCCTTAGGACGTAACAATCATCCAATTGGCGGCAGAAGTGAATGCCCTCTGTTAATACCAATAAACTTTCTATTATTTGTAGAATTTAAAACTGTTTTGCGAGGGGACAGATGCTTATCTTAATGGGCAACACTGTGATCTGACGTTTATTTTTTTTACCAACGGCACGTCAAAGGCATTGTTAATGACTTCGTTGAGCCGCAGTGCACATGTTGGCATTTCTTTTTTTTTTATTTGTGCGCCTGCTAATAGCATTATTATGATCGTGCAGTTTAACAAGGGAAAATGTGTTCGGAATATTTATGTCGATGTGATCATAACGCGTTAACGAGAATATAACATTCACATGAATTTAAAAATACACGTATTAGTTACATTTGTTTCAGTTATTATATTAGTCGCAGAAGTTAAATACGCTAAATAAGAAGCTAAAAAAACTTTATAGCAACTAGCTATATTGTCATTTACAAACTAATAACTGCTATATATAATCTGACCACGATGTTTTTCTTTTTTCGTCTTCAAAATTGAACAAATACTTCTTTGGCATATATGTTAACTTTCCACAAGATATTTTAGAACTTCCTTTTCTTAGTTTCAAATCTTAAATTAAGGGTATATTATTAAATAAATCAAATTATTAGCATTTAATAGTTTTTTTTGATCAATATATGTAACTTGGTTTGTTGACTCACGACTGTTGATGTCATAATGCACACATGAAAAAAAAAATTTCATTTAAAAGAGCAACTTGAGTTTCTAGCCGGCTCTTCTGTAGCTACTTATGCTGTTAAAATAATCGACGATTTAGAACTGCATGTAAATACCTACTCGAATAAAGATATTTTTTTTAAATAGTTTGAATTTGGAAAATGTTGACAATCCAGTCTTTCGTCTCGTTAAATTACCAAAATGCCATACAATATGTCGATGATCCAAATATCTATTTATTAAATTTTTAATCAAATTTATAAATATATACCTGAAGATAAGAATGTACTTTTTCAAGAGTTGCAAATGTGCTCTAATTTTACCATAGACTAAACCGTGTTTTTTTGTTATCACTTTTACATATATACTTACTATATTGGTTAAGCTTCACTAAATAAAATTATTTGCATAGTGCAATAGGGTTTTTCGAGTCTTTGTTTATATATAACTTTTTTGAATTTATTAATTGATACATAAAAATTATAACATTTTTTTATTGTGCACAACAATATGTTTAATTCAATAATAATTTTTGTAAGCTATACTTTCAATTTAAAAATAAAGGTTGATCGTAGAGGGGTGAAAATTTATGGTTGTATGTATTCTTTTATGCTGTATCATAAAAAAATAAAAACAAAAAATTTCGTTAAAAAAATAAAAAAAATTTAAGGGTGAACAACCCTTATCACTTAGGGGTATGAAAAATAGATAGTAGCCGATTCTCAGACCTACTAAATACGCATATAAAATTTGGTAAAATTCGGTCAAGCCGTTTCAGAGGAGTTCAAGTTCGAACACCGTGACGCAAGAATTTTATATATTAGATATAGGATGATAACGTTATATTATTTCATGTTATATTTATGAATTTATTTCATTTACTTCCTCGGAAGCGTTTGTTGAACAAGCGTGCGTTCTTGTAATTAATACAATTTTGGCGTTACAGTTGTGTTGGCCGCCACATGTGGGTCAGACCGCTAACTAGCGCTCCGCTGTGAGATTGTGATTTCGTTTTCGTCATTTTTTGCTTTAATCATTACCAGCGCAAAAGCTCTCATGGTCACGCAGCATGAAAAACATAAAAAATTAGACCCACGTAGCTAATAATGTTCAAATAACGTCACAATCCGTTATATATTCAACTTGCTATTTTCCTCTACTCTCAATAATGACCACCTGTGTTCACAAAATATGTGTCAATCTTACAATAATCAATTTTTAATAATAGTGCTATTTTAAAAAGCTACGTGTTTAAATAAATAGCTGTGCTCGTCACCTACACTTTTCACTGCCTTTTTTGGGTAATATTTCATAAAATCTATTCAAAGTAGTATTTTTTTATTTATTTAAGACAGCCCATAGACACTGCAAGGCATAGGTCTCCCTCAGAGATATCTATAGGGGTATATACTATAATTGCCACAGCAATTGCAATGTGGTATTACGGTACGCAGGGGAAACTGCTGCTTATCCTCTGGAAATTTGTTTCTGAGACTTGGTGTCGTAGGTCGCTGGTTCAATTCCCAGGATACAATCTTATATAATTCACACTTTGTGCATTAATTATGCAGGATTGTTACAGCTCACATCGCCAACCCGCTTGCCAAGCGTGGCGATTATGGTATATCCCCCATAGATATTTCTTGATTAGGCCTATGCCCTACAGTGGGTGTCTATCGACTGAAATGACGTGGTGGTGACGATGATGGTGATTTTGATGATGATTTAAGTATAATAATTGGATAGATTTCCGTTTTTTTACTTTATTAATGACTATTTTAAAGTTAGATATAATAATGTTCCAGAATATGTTTTACACCTTCCTTTTTTAGTTTTCAATCTAAAACTTATTGTTAAATAAATCTTATTATGGCATTCAACAGTTTTAGATTGATTGAAATGTGTTGAATTTAGTTTGTAAACTCATTCACATGGTTGGTGTTATAATGTATGCATTAAAGATTGTTAAATTTCATTTAAAAATGCAACTTGAGTGTCTGATCGGCTGTGCTGGTGGTGGCTTACTGTTAAAATAAATACGACTCAAAAACTTAAAACTGTCTACTTGAATAAAATATTTTAGATTTGGATTTAGATTGCAGAGTTCCATTTTCAAATTAATATGGCGATTGATCGCCATTTTAATTTTTTTTTTTTTATGAAGTCATAATAGAAATATTTAAATATTTTCTCTTATCTTAATCATTTAGTTAATAGGAATCAATGTTATATTTATATGTAATTTTATATTCTGTTTTCAAGTTGAATAAAGGATAATTGTGTGAAGTGGAACGTTATAAGTTTCATGTGCAATGTGTGATGCGCGCCATTTTTTCCCGCGTGTTTGCGATGTGTCAAAAAAATTTTACACTGACCAGGCACCTAACAACTCGGATTGAGGTTGCACAGTTAAAATATAACTAGGCCACCCGTATCGTATATACTCACGCAAGAGATAGTTTTTTTTATATTTTATTGTATCAATATAACACTGAGCATTTCACTACATTGTTAATTACATAATCGCAGTTTTGTTTAAAAATATAGTGTTGCTATTTAATACGTTGTTATTTAAATTTATATAGACAATAATTTTGTTTTTTTTTTATAATTGCAACAAAATTTTAACTTGATTTTTTTTGCCATTTGCATTAGTAAAAGTATAACTAGCATTTATATGAGAAACTATAAATGTATTTATTTATAATTTATTATTGTCATATTTAGCTTAAAAATATATTGTAAATTATTAAAACAAAAATAATTAAATTATCAGGAGTCAACAAATTGTTTTTGATTTTAACAAATTAAATTTTTTTTTTTATAGAAATGGAATGGTCTCTCTATGATGATAATTATACATTAGTAAAGATGATTATAGATATAAGTGTTATAGATAATAGTAGATGTTATATTACTTATGTATTGTATTTGCTAACATTAATGCTCCTAACCCGAAGGCTTTTGCAGTTGCATCGTAATTGTAGGGTCCACAAAATTAAATGATACTAGCTTGATTTCCTAGTTGAACTAACACTTTCACAGGTGGGTTACGCGTAAGAGAGAGAAAGAAATACGCGTGTGAGTGTATAGTGTAATAAGTGTAGGTGTACGAAGTGAGATGAGAGCGAGGAGTATTCAGCGACCGAAGATGTGATGCGAGTCCGACTTCGGATCGCCTTTGTTGTTTGCGGATTCGTCCCCGGAAGTGTAGCGGTTTGCGAAACGTGTCCTGTTTGACTTTGGTGCGTCTTAAAAATGCGATGGGTGGAGTAGTTGTTATTATGAGGACTGTGTTTGCAGCGTACTGAGTGATTGAGGACAATATGGTGAGATATGTGGGTTATGGAAGCCCTGAGGTGGTATCAGTAAGGTCGTTTTCAGGATGCCTTTTTCTGGTATTGGAAGAAGGGGAAGTATAACGTGATGGATTCGCTTTGAGGGGATTTTTATGTGTTAAAGCCTGGACCCGGACGGTTGGGAGATTGAGGTCACTGTAGCGATGTACTTCATGTTGATACCGCACCGGAGGCGATCCGGGTAATGCGTCTTTGCAGAACTTGTTATTCAAACAATGAATTAAGTAGAATATAATATAGATTTTGGAGGAAATCTTTATATCTAGTTCGATTAAAAACATATCTTACTACATCATCTTTTCAAAGTTACGTAAAGATTTAAAATAGTTACATTCAAAAACCACGATTGAAGGTAAATAGAGTATTTATATTTAGAGCAATCAAATAAACGGAAACGGAATGTTATAACACAACTGACCGTGATAGCAAGGTTGACAAATCGAATCTATCGCTCGAAAGGAAATAACTTGAATTTGTATTTATTGTTAGCAGTAACGATTGTGTCGTATTACAGCTAAGCGAAACAAAACCTTAGTGACATTGAATGTCAAAGTTACATGCACCCTACGTATTATTTATAAAAATAAAAAAGCTATCAGATATTATTAACGAAAAATAATGAATATTAATTAGAAAATAAATATATATCATAGCGATATTTATAATTCATATAATAATAAATTAAATATGCCTTTAATTATAACCTTAAATAAAAATGGCGCGAAAAATTCGCGCGGGAAAATAACTGTCAATAAAAAAAATGGTAATCCGTTGCCAGTATGAGAGCGTTCCCGTATCCCTGTCATATAGTGATGACAGCACTCAATCATTTTTATATTTTAATGAGTTACGGTTTAATATTACACTGCCCAATATATTAATATAAATACTTATTGGACGGAACAATAATATTAATTTAATTAAATATAAGATATATGTCTTGGACCAAAACTTATACCTGACCTACCTTTTCTTAGTTTTAAATCTAAAATTAAAAATATCGTTAAATAAATCTTATAACAGAAATCAACGGTTTTTAGTTGGATGGTATTTATGTATTTTGGTTTGTTGGCATATTTGCAGGGTTGATATTATAATATTTACATTAAATATTGTTAAATTTCATTTAAAACGAACAACTATTAATTTTCTGACTGGCATCTCAACAGATCCGTGTTAAAATTATTGACAATTCAAAAACGCGTATTTGAATAAAGAAACTTTTAACTCAAATTTTAATTTGAAATTTAAAAAATGGCGCGGAAAATTCCGTGCGAAATGTTATTGGTATTAGACAAAAAATGACGTCTAGGTATCGTGGTTTTTGGCCAGTGTTGCGTTATTTATGAAACACTAAATGAAAAGAGGTTAGTTCATAATTACGTACGTTTTATGGGCATATTGTACGGCATATCGGTCGTGAGTTCAAGCACCCGCGGTATATTTAGTATTTGGGATCGGCTAGCGGGATATTTAGATACAAGCGACGCACACGACAATGTTTTAGGTTAAACATTATTGCGGTATCTATTATACGGGTTCTCTTGCCAACATTTTTTTAATTTGGATGATTTTTTTTTTAATTCAGATCTGTTTCTAGGAGTTAAACAGTAAAGACAGTTTGAAACATTTGACATCAACTTTTATTGGTTCTAAAATTAAAAAATAATATTCAGGCAAGCATCTGTACTTTACAGTTTAGTTAGGAAAAGTGTTTTTAAGCGAATGGAGTACATTTTGATTGAATGTTTATTCAACTTTTAAAGCTATTTAAAGGATCTCTACAAGGTATATGCGGCGTGGTAAGCGCTCTACTAGGTGGACTGATGACATAGTCAGGATCAGGGGAAATCTCTGGATGCGGGCATCTAAAGGCTGGTCTTCGTGGCCATCGTTTGGCGAATCCTATGAATTACATATGAAAAAAGATATGCAGTTTCATATATACACTAACATATCTGACATTTCATACGCGCCAACTTAATATTTATATTTTTTTTGTTAATGGTGGTGTTATTTATGAAAAATGGAATACACATTTGTTCGGCGGTAAAATGAACGCGACCATGACTGGCTGTAATTTTTTTTTACATTCATTTTCCATCAATAATAAAATTATTAGACTTTCTAAATAAACTTAATATTTTGCATTACATTCTTTTATTTAGACACTTGTAAATATTTTAGTCAGTTAAAGGCTGTACAGATTGGTAATAGATGTAAAAGATTTATAATTTTTCATAGCTTATTTGCTGTCAAATAATAAGCACCCTATACAAAATCAATGTTTTCAGAAATAAAAAATAATGTAATGATAATAAATAAAGAAGAAGTGTTTTTAAGATTCGGTTTTCTACATACTAAAATATTTTTTTTACTATCTGTACCTGCAGACTTTGTAGTGCCAGAAGTTATATTACATTTTAATGGATAAATTTAATTAATGTAACATGTTACAAAGTAATCACTTTTTCCATTGGAAATAGTCGTACAAGCTTTTAAGATTTTTGCTGACGTATCTGTTATACGATCACCTATTCAATTCTTTTTAAACGATCATCTTGTATAAAAGAGTATGTTTCGACTATTTATCTATTTATTTTTATTTAGATCAACAATTTCAACAAGCTTATACTCTTTTTATTTTCACAGGTACAATTTTTTTGTACAACAAATCATGGCAATACTAATTGTAATAAACGTTTTAGAAAATTATTATTCATTACCTCAATATTAGATTCATGTTATAATTTCTCAACGCGTTGTATTTCATTGTTTGAGATGCGCAACATTCGATAAGCGGAAACGGAAGTTCTTATTTTGATTGATGTTTTACGTAACTTTCGCGTGTGCGTAACCTTTAAAATGGCCGACTTAACTTTAACAGTTATTAGGTTATTGAGAATAATTAACAGATTGTATTTAAATTAATCAGTTATGTTAAACTGGCGGACGATCGACACTTTGTCTTTATGAGAAATATCATCATGATGTCCAGAGCTGAATATTGACCTCCTCAATAGATATCTAATAGGACCCGTAGAAAACCGATTATAACAATCAGCCTCATACAACGTCTTCCAACCATCTTGACTAGATCTTCTTTCCGTCTTGTAAATGGAGGTTTTACGTTGCGTTTCTTGGCTGTCCGTCTTCTAAATAGACGTTCTACGCTGCGTTTCCCGGTCTGTGGTCTCTACTCCAGATCTTTAAGACCTTACGGCAATCTGTGCGGCACTATGTATGGCTTTATCACTACCAACTCAACTTGCAATATGCTGGTCTATAACATTTACGTTGTATTTATAAGCTAGAGAGTACCAAATATTTTTTTTACTTCAACTGCTGTTTCTATAAATGTTAATGCTTGCTGGGAGCTTTTAAAGCTTTCATCGGTATTAAATTTATGGAACGGAGGGGTTCGTGAACTTGCAAAAAATTATTTACTGTGTAGCCATACTCCAGTATCACAATGACGTTAGCAAGAAGGTGGCAGGTTTTTGCATGTTGGTGTGCACCATGTATTGTGTGTGTGGCTTGGGATTGCAGCGTGGACTACTCAGCAATCTGGGTTACCTCGGATCGCCCACGTTGTTCACTAGGGGGCAGAAGACTGCCCCCGTAATCATTGTGCATTTTATTACTCTAATCAATTAATAATAATAATCCTTAAAATACGTATCCTTTTTACTAGACAGCCGTTCGATAGCACATACATTAGCCGGACACAATTAAATCTAAATGCAAGAACCATAAAGTGATAACAAGATAAGGATGCATTTACATGTGTACTCAAAATTATAAATATGTGCAGTTTATAGGGACCACATAGAAGAAAATACAAAAAAAATCCATTAGGATCGGTACGAAGCGGCCAACATCAAGTGTTTCCATTACTTTTTAATCTGCAATTTAAACCTGTGTAGATCGTAGAATAATAAATGAATACTGTAGACCATAGCATGTAAAAAATAGTAAACGTTTTATTATAAATGAAATAAATCGATTAATTGGCAATGAATTAATAATTTTTGGATTAGAAATAATAAGAAAATACGAATTTTTTTGAAAAGTATCCATGTGTAAACACATCTTTACATTTTCTTGTTATGCATGCCTAATGCAATTATCTGTCCTTTTCATTTGTTTTAGGTGGGGTTGAAGAAGAAATATATTGATTTGGTCGAATGGCCGTTGTCCCGTATCATATTCCCTAACTATTACTTGACTGTAGTGAGTCAGTTTGAAAAGACGTTCAGTGTATGAACAGTTTTTCCTAGAAATGAAATTATGAAAACGAACTCAATATTCTGTTGATATGTGCTCGTGAGTAAGGAACGTGGAAATGGCTACTTGACGCCGTTTCAAACGTGACTCATTATTCTGACGCAAAATGATGTGTCAATACGATTGATTCATGGTTCAGAGTGGCTAGGATTTATACCAAAGGTCTGTAAATTACTAAAAATAAATAAATTAATTAAAATGGCTGTGTGTTCTTCGTTTAAAATATACTTAAACACAATCTATACTTATGACAACACAAACACACACACGCAAAGTAATAACAATAATGTGCGTGTATGTGTGGGTGTGTATCATATTATAACATTTGTTTTTTTTAAATTAATTTTTGCACTTTATGCGTGACAAGGAATAATAGTTTTGTTGCAAAAATATTTTTTTTGTGGCAGGCCGCAGAGGGTGCCTAGCCTAAGACCTCTTTCAATGTGACAAAGCCAGAAGGCTTCTGGGAGACCTCGACTCGGGTCTCTAATTGCTACTATTGTATCGACTCGGACCCCTACTTGCTACTATTTCACCGGATTGTGATAGAATGAATGTTTATATATTTGTTAACAGCGTACAGTTTTTAACAAACAATGATTTCACTATATGCACAATTTACTACATAATTTTAAATAATGCATTAAATGTATCTCCGTTTACATAGATATATACAAATAAAAGATACATTAGTTAGTATTTCATGAGTTAAACATGCGGGCCCATGGCGTTGGAGAGTGCAGCGAGTACAACGATCGGGGCTGACGGTCCGCGTTGCAATGTGTTGGCGTTCACCTTTACCCACCATACTTCTCTCCTTTCCTAGCTTATGATCCTACTAATGCTGCTCTGGAGACCTGTTCTAGAAATAATCCGATCTTGACTTTTGATGATATGATTTTTCGGTAGTGTATAATAAAGTTCATTATTATGCTACTTGTAATATACATACTACAACGACGAAGTGTGGCGTTGAAATCAGGGAGGAGACAATAGCCTCCCTGATAGGCAGCGATGACAAACAGGCTTTTATATCCCTTTGTAAAGAGATCGCCAAAAGGGCGATAGAAAGAAATAAAACAAACAGAGTATAAAAAGATAAATAGATAAAAATACAAAACTGTGATAGAAATAATTATAGAATAAGTAATAATGTGTAAAAAAAATGTAAAATAAAAATTTAAATCAAAAAATGTAAAAAGAAAAAGGGAAGAATGATAGACGAACAGAGCAAAAGGGTAAGAAAGAAGAAATGTGGTATAAAAGAATGGAATGAAAAATCATGTGAAGAATGGAAGCAGAGAATGGAAATAAAAAAAAACTAAGTGAAAAAAAAAATGCCCAAAAAAGTCCCTGTCCCACCACAAGATAGGGGTACGAGAGGCCCCCAATAGCGGGGTCATAAAAAAAGACGAAGTGAGGTAAATAAATAAAATTGGAATTAATAATATAAATTAAAATGAATAGAAAATGAGTACGTAAAGGCCAGGTCACACCACTAGACTTTAATCATTGGTTAAAGAGTTCATAGCGGGCGTCGTTAAATTGTCGCGGCCCGGCGAAAGTGTGGCTAAACCGCTTACGTCAACTAATTGTGAGCTGTAAGCGTGATCAATTCACTATTTAGTAACGTTCCACATAGGAACTGTGCAGATGTTTGATACAACATGAATTGTACTCTTTGATCAAAGTGTATAACTCATTGCAATGATTCGTCACGCCCATACGAGCGCACAGATTTGAAATATGATATACTAGGCGTCACCAACTTTGCGGTACAATTCGACATTTGCTGTATTTTGGACGACGGTTTCAGAGCTTCCTTAACGCTGTCTATCCGAGTTGGATCCCACGAATGATCTCTTTCTCGAAGACTTACCAAGTTGGACGATTTGTCCAGGTTTGTTAATTGACGATTCGTGCTTTATAACAACCTATTGGAATAAAGAATTTTTTGATAAAATTATGTCATAGTTATTTAATGGAATCAGGCGTTACATTGCGAAAGTCCATCCTAAGTAAGAAAAGAACCAATATTAAGTCACTTCCACACAAGCAGTGGTAGTCGTGCAACACAACTAATTACCAAACACTGTTTGGCACTAATCAGTGTAACATAATTCCTTGAGATGCCCCGTGGAGGGGCGAAACACGTGTTGAGTGATTTGACGGTGGCGGTTGTTAATTCGCATTGTTTGCCGCATACGCTTTTATCAGCGGGCTGGCGGGCGGTGCATTTTGATGCACGACTACCACTGCATGTGCGGAAGTGGCTAAACATTGGTCCTTTTCTTACTTGTGCCATAGTTAGTTACCATGTTTCGTGTTTGTTATAGGTGTTGTGTAGTATTATGTTTCCTCTTTCTTTTCAGTCGGTGGACGCTCACTGCAAGGCATAGGCCGCCCCTTATTTTTTTTTAATATGGCCCCCGCTATTGGGGGCTTCTTGTTACCCTACTTTATTTATGGGACAGGGAAGTTTTTATCTTATAATGATTCACTTTCTTTTCTGTTTTATTTCCATGCTCTTCTGTTATACTTGATCTATCTTTCTTCTACTTACATTCTACAATTTCTATCTTTCTTTTACTCACTTTCTACCGTTCATTCATCGTTCTTCTAGAGATTGCTATGATGAACGAGGTCATGCTCTGCCCGGATCCAGCGACTGCCTGCGACTGTACACCTACGAGGGGCCTTTCTACACCGATTCTATACCTTCCCCAATTTTATTTGACTTAAACCTTTTTTGTCTATGACGTATTAATAAAATGAACAAACTACTTATGTTTTATGATTAAGTATAGAGGTTTATAGATGTAAAAGCTTTAAAGTGGAAATGTTATAGCTTATGCTGTTAATTAATGTAAGGTACAATTAGTGGTTTCAGATAAATCTAAAGATAATTCGTATAAACGCTTTCGGAATAAAAATTACTACATATTCAAATTTATTACCTGTCTGAAATATAGTGGAAATGTATTATATGTACACACACATACTTAGAATTTGTGTACAACGAAATATAAAAAAAATTCCCTTGACCAAACAACTTTTACCTACACAGTTACTTCAGTACAGTGAAAACGATGGTATTTATCCCACCAGCAAGGTGTCACCAATAAATAAATATTAAATGGGAGACACTTTCACCGAAGTACTGGCCAGGAATAAATTTTCACTTTGCATTAACAAAACGCGTCTATCGCTCACATGGCATTAGGAATTTTAATTGATTTCTAAAAAAGAATATTTGCATACAAGCGACTACTCTGCAATAGTTCAAAACATTGTTGAATATTCTTCATAAATATATTTATGTATATATTTACCTCCTTATTTATACAACCTTGCCAGTATAGTTCACAATTATTAATTTTGATCCTAACATTATACAATATCATTACTTACTCAAATAACTTAGTTTATAACCTAACATTTTAGTGCCTATCTATTAACATACACCAAATTGAAACGCCACAAAGTCAATTAAGATTTTCTATAGCAAACCATGTAAAGATTGAAGATAGGTTCCAGGATTACGAAAATAATACTTTTTAAAAAGAAAACTAAACAAAGTAAACATTTAAAAACAAACATAATATAACTCTGCCAATACTTAAATTGGAAAAATATATACCTTTTTTGTAACCAGAAACAACACGGTAAAATTTATATAAATTTATTATTCTGTTTTAAAACAACACACTACATAATTGAACCTGAACTCTAAAATTAGCAAAACAAGGTGAATATAAAACTGTATTAGAATTGCGTTGATTTTTAGTTAGAAAGGGAATCCCCGAGTTTTGATGGCATGGCGCGATTAGAAACAAAAGTGTTGGCATATTTTGAAAAAAAAAAGAAATTTTAAAAAAAATTAGACACGAACCAAAAACAACGCAACCTCGAAAATCTAACGACGCACAGTGAAAATTAGTACTAATTAAGCAGCGTCGCAACTTCGAAAAAAAACGCAAAACGAAACGACACAAAGCGAGGTATTGGTGTATATTACATTCGAGTATAAGAATAAGTGCTTATAAACTTATTCTTATACTCGAATGTAAACATATAGAGACTGCTATATATGTAGCAAGCTATGTTTTATCACTAACCAAACGGGCGGCACATCATATTTCAAAT
Source organism: Battus philenor (assembly GCF_028537555.1). Lineage (NCBI taxonomy): Eukaryota > Metazoa > Arthropoda > Insecta > Lepidoptera > Papilionidae > Battus > Battus philenor. Next base: position 12,962,060 of record NW_027181676.1, on the reverse strand, counting down.
TGGATGAATTATGATGTTAATCAAAATGTTCCTGATGGAAGAACAGCGCTGTCGCAGTGTTTTGTTTAAGGCTTCCATGGGCTTGGCGGAGCAAAGCGCATGGAAAAGGCGCTATATAATAACAACACTTACGTAATTTACATCGAGATCTAACTCGGGATCTTCGTCTTAGAGCGTTAAATTAGATATTAGCGGATTGGGTCGTTTTAGAATGTTTAGGCTGGTTGCATGGATAACATCACTACTTCTCCGGAATTTTATCCATTGGAGAAGAAGTGGCCAAGGAAACTCCAGCAACGCTTTCTTCTAGAAAGATCAAAAGTTTTTGCATTATATGTTCTTTTGTGTTCTCGACGGCGAGGGTTGTATGCTTTTGATTAGCTACTTTATTTATCTTAGTATCTTTGCATCGTCCGTAAGGTCAAGAGCACTGTTATCTATTTATTAGTACATAATTAAAACTATTTGTATACAGGGTGATTCGTTACAGATGTAAAACCTTTTAAGGGGTGAATGTATTAATTTCAATTAATGTACGGTAAACTTTATGCGAAAATCAAAGATTTTAGAAATAATAAATAGCGTAATGATAATATAGTAAAGAAAAATGGGTTTCAAAATTCTTTATTAATACATATTAAAATTAATTATTGTTTAATATCTTATCTGCAGATATTGTACTACTAGAAGGTGTTAGGTTGTAAAAATAAATTAATAGGACATATTTTAAAAAGAAACACTTTAAATAGGGTGAAAAAAACTTGTAACCTCTTTGCTTGGTCACTTTAAAGCTTTAACAACTATAATAAACAAATCTTTATAATATAAAATTAAGAAATGTGAAGATTGTATGTAAAACGGTTCAAAACCTACTTTCTATTATCTGTTGCTGGTCGGAAACAGAAATCGCTGCCAACCAAAAAAAAAACAAATTGGCCTACCGGCTTAAATTTATTAAAATTTATTCTAAATTTTGAATTAATCAAACATTTTTTTCTACGCGTCACATTTCATGACAACAGTCAATTTTAGAAAGCGGCAATATTACGTGTATATCTGCGGGTATATTAAATATTCTTATAAATATTTCATTTATAATCTGTCTTCATTTAGTTATGTAATATTATTGCATAAATTTATTAACGACATTTCGGATGTTACGTAAAGTGGCGTCGTTGACTTTATCATTCTTTTAAATATCTTCGATCAAATACTGGTCACACTGATTTTATATGTTATCTGTACACCTGGCTCACTAATGTGACGAAAAAACGTTAGAAATTTTTTGTAGTTTAATAAGGAACTAATTAGGAAATAGACTTTTGTGTCTATTTCAAATCTGTATACTTTATGACATACACCGTGGTGTCTCTTTCTGGATGTCATTGGCAAGCTCAATAAGCCATGAAGAGAACTGTCTTTGGGATTTATCTATGAGATCGAATCAGGAATAGGAATATTTATGGATAAACGGGAGTTACCGCCATAGAACATCAGATAGGCAATTTTTAGTAACAGTGGTCTGACCACACAGAGCCCAGAATGCTGGAACTTTTAGTAACAGTGGTCTGATCACTTAGAGCCCAGAATGCTGGAATTTTAAGATTCTGGAATGAAGACCACGAATCGGCAAATGTACCAAAGGACGTCCATCTACAAAGCGGACAGACGAACTTATTGAGGTCGTTGGAAGACGCTGAATGTAGACCGATTCCAACCAGTCCGAATATCCTTAGGAGAGGCGTGGTGTACATTGCTCCATACAATGTCGTAAGCGACCTAAGAGTTGAGTTGTTCAATTTAATTACAGTAACCAAGTTTAGGTTAGGCGTTTACATCGCCTTTCCACCTAAAACCTGATGAAGCTGTCAAGAAATCACCATACATCATTAACGGACTTAACTTCATTTATAGGAATTTAATAGGAACTTAACAAGGTTGTATGTTCACATTCTGGGCCGAGTGGAGTCTATGGTCTCCGCGCCGGAATCTTAAAGCCCTAGCAGACATCTATTCTGCGAGCTATGTGACCACTGTCACTTCAATTGAAGTGTTAATAATAATTATTGAGAGCCCTTTTATTATATTTTATCTAAACCCGTTGACTGCGGTGATCAATTTCTACAAAGTAAGTTCGGAGGAGCAGATCATAAATTCCCCTCAGACTAATTGTACTAGCTTTAACATTTCGTCTTTCTGTTCGAGTTCGAAAAATTTATCCGAAGAAATAAATGAAACCTTTTCACTGCTACGCGATGCAAAATGGTTGCGTTGTTTTTATTCAAGTTTCAGTGTGTCTTTGATGACTTAGATGTGCATCTGCCTATCCTCGATGCTACAGCCGTGATATATTTTAAATATTTTTTTCCACATCACTGCTTTAAACTATCGTAAGGGAAAATCATACGATAAGAATTATTAAAATTGATTGTTATTTGTCTAAATGAGAGTAAGAAAAGGACCAATATTTAGCCACTTCCGCACATGCAGTGGTAGTCGTGCAACAAAGTACACCGCCCGCCAGCCCACTGACAAAAGCGCATGCGGCAAACAACGCGAACTACAGAACTGCCACCGTCAAATCACTCAAGTGAGTCCTTTTCTTACTTAGGATGGACTTCCGCAAGGTAACGCCTTATTCCATTAAATAAATGAGAGTGTTTTATTTGACAGCATTAAGACAAATTATGTTAAACATTACCTTAAAAAATATACCGCAAATAATATTTAACTGTTATTTATAAAAAAAGAACAACAATTGACAACTGTTATTACCATTGACAAGCTAATTATATATATTATCATAGGGCTATTATGAATTATATGTTATGAATACACCATTATACTTCTATTTATAAAAAGTTTCCTTTATTGACCTTTATTATGATATTATATTTCTAAGAACAAAGGTTTGAAAGGTATTCTCTCGTTTCGATTTATATTTGATTTAATTAACCATATATAAAATTGTTTTTAAGTTTTTAATCCTTAACATTGTATGTGTATATAAACGTTAAATAACTTGTCTTTATAATGAAATAGATTTTTTTATTAATAGAATCGACGTTCCACAGACATTAGCGTCAGTGCCTTTGCTTTACATTTACCTTTATTATTGCAATATTTTATTGTGCATGTTTTTTAAAAATGTTAAATTAACAAAAAAAATAAGTCTATCTTAACGACGCCCTAACTATGTCCATTTTTTAAGATTACGTTTTGTGCGACTACTTCATCATCCCTACTCCATATGGGCATCCTCAGGTTGTGCGCCAGTATCTGTGCGGCGGTTGCCGTATTCATATCGTTGAATCTTGCGATCACATCTTGAGTCTCGTCCGTGCAATACACGCACGTGTGTGACGTGATATTGCTGCCGCCGCGTGATGGGCACTGCTATATAGCCCTAGGGTGTCTGTTGTTCGACAACAACGATAACAGCCTCACTCTTTAAACCCTGACCGAATGAAATAGATCTTTTATAACATTACACAAAGATAGACGTTGGACACAGGCTGTCTTTCTCACAGGCTTTTTTCAGACATATTGGTAATCTATGGAAAAGGCTTATCTTCATCATATGAACTAATTATTGGTTCATAATATGCAGAATGTTATTTATTATAATTTTTCGTATTATAAACATTAGCATGAGAATTCATTTCTTCTCCCATAATCCAGGTTCTTCTAGAACAATCTTTTCTTAAGATTTAAAATTACATTGCACATATATTTTACGATTGCTGTTTGAACTGCGTAATTTTTCAAATATAATCCGCGGTAACTTACATTTCTACTATCAACCATCGTCTGTTAATATGCTGCTGTGAAATTTTAAACAACCTTTGACATTTCGTTTGTGTTTGACAGCCATTAAAAGCAGATAACCTAAAAAGTAAATAAATTCCGAATTTAAAAATAACTAAATATAAAATGTCTCTTCCATCAATAAAAAAGAAATTTAAATAAATTAAATTTAAGTATTAGCACATGATAGTAAAATTTTACGATTATTGTCATTGTGAAAAGAAATTGGCAACATTACGTATTAGAGAAAGTGGACATTGTGTTCTCATTAATTATTTGATAAACCGAATAATGAAGATGATGCATCGATATTCTCTTATAAGTTTTAAACCAGAGTTCCCCAAACTTTTTTGTGTCGTAGACCGCTGCCATGTTTTTCCATGCTGGGTAGACCCCCTACTTACTTGATATTGATTTCCTGTAAATTTCTAACTGTATTTATAGAGTGACGAATTGAACAAGTCAGTGCAAGGTAGCGAAGCTCAGAGACTGCGACTCTCAGGTTTTTACAAGTTCAAAATGTATTGCGACCACAAAGCGAATACACACATGCTACAACTTACACAATTTTATAAACATACTAGTTGTTTCCGCAAACATTGTTTTGCAAAAAAAATAGGGTTTTAATTAACAAAAAAAATAAGAGTTGATCGGAGAGGGGTGAAAATTTAAGGTTGTAAGTATTTTTGTATGCTGTATCATAATAAAATAAAAACCAAAAAACTTGGCTAAAAAATAATTGAGGGGTGGACCACCCTTATCACTTAGGGGTATGAAAAATAGATAGTAGCCGATTCTCAGATCTACTGAATACGCATATAAAATTTGGTAAAAGTCGGTCAAGCCGTTTAGGAGGAGTTCAAGTTCGAACACCGTGACACGAGAATTTTATATGTTAGATATAATATTTTTTTACTTCATAGGTACTTTTATAAATAATGTAAATGTTTTGATATTATAAGATAGTATGACGTAAGTAAATAGGTACTATCAGTGTATGTGTTGAGATCCACTATCGTGGACCCCCATTTTCATTTCATGGACCCCCAAATTTTTTTCGCTTACGTAGACCCGTTGCAGGTTGTCATAGACCCCTAGGGGTCGATATAGACCACTTTGGGAATCACTGTTTTAAACCTTGAATGTATGTTCCAGTGTGGAAGTTGAAGTCAACGAATTGTCCATTAATATAAATAAGAAGTGAATTACGGATGTGTATAAATATAGACTGGGGATACTTGAAGCTATTCGTCGAGAATCCTTTATGGTTTGCGCGTTCAATTGACTTCCTATTCCGAGCACGATTGCTTAAGAAGTGGTGTTATACTGGTTTGAACTGGTTTCGCTTACCTGAAACAAATGAAGAAATATTTATTTATTTTATTTATATTAATAAAAATTAGCACACGTCTTGCTAGGCATAAAACGTAACGGAAAAACGGAAAACTTTAACGCTAGGAGAAAAGGCGGAAGAAATACCATCAAAACTCCTATCAAGTATGACGTTCTCTACTATCTAGTACCTTTTTCTGCTCCAAAATCATATGAAAAAGTGTAGGGATCCCTTTATTATGTTATATTTAAAATATTTCTTTTTAAGGATGATTTGTGAAGGATTCTTTAAGTGACAATAAAGTTTTGGATGAATTGCTCTACTTTTGTATTGAGGATAACGTGAAAGAGACAAAGAAAATTTCACCGTCATACAATGTTCAAGAAGCATGTATTCGTCTATAATCTTAATACTTACCTACGGTTGTATTAGGGGGACCGGAAAGTACAGTACCATTACAGCACCCGGCGATAAATATTGCACATCGACTTTCGGAAAGAGACAATCAACTAATTTCGGCTTCATAGAGCACTATCTCTGTCCCACACTACCAACGTGACGTTTGTCAGTCGTTGTATTACGTGTGACAGAGATAACGCTCTACGAAGCCGAAATTAGCCGATTGTCTCTTTCGGTATTTTATTGGTACTGTAATGTCGTGTCTGTTGATATATTTTACAGAAAAACCGATTGATTTTTACCGCTCCGGCATTGAAAATTTGTATACAAGACGGCAAATTGTTGTTGATAACGAAGGTGAATATATTGTTGATAAATAAAGACTTGTTAAAAATGTAGTCGCGTGAATTTAACTTAAGAAAGTGACATTACTTTCCGGTCCCCCTAATATATTACTGGTTTAAAAACTCACATGAACTCTGATAACATTTAAGACAATTGCCCTTTGCTTTTATATTACAATAGAGAACCATATAATATTTTCGTGTAATCTCCCATAACATTGTAACACTGTTATATAAACATATCGTTATGAGAACAGTTATAATTTATACAACTCAAAAGACTTGCTTTGTTTAAAAAAGTCAAAATAATGGGACCCGTGAATCTTCGTCTTGTAATCCGTTATGTAGTTTATTTACATATGATACCAAGAATGAAGAGATCTTGTTGATACAAAATACTTTGGTAACGTAAAATACTTACCAGATAAAGTGTGATTTATTTATAAATATAATAATGCATAGTGACCAATTATATTCGCTTAAAACTAGATTCATATCCAATAGATCTGTTCTCCTCAATTCTGTGCTGGTTTTTTTATGGCTAAATGTATAGCGGTAGGGAAAACACTCAATTCTAATTCTGCTATGTATTTTTTGTGTGAACACGTGTTTGTTGAAGTAAAAAGAGAAAAAAATAGTGCTAACAATACTTTTTCTTTACAAATTGCTTAGTACTTTACTTCTGCACCATTTGACGTTAATCAAAACGTGTATGAAATAAATAATTATTAGTAACCTTTAGCAACATGCCAATTATTATACACACAAACGAGTTTTTCTGCGATTATATGCACGGTTTAATAAAGTTTCAATCAAACTGGAACATAGCAGACTAAGCTGTCAATAAAAAAAGATAGTAGGTATATTGCATAATTGGCTACCGCTATCTTCCATCGATTTTCGTAATAATCGATCACTAACTATATGGTAAATAAAATAAGTCAACTCTGAATGAGTGTGAGATAGTATCTTCGAGTTACAAAAGTGATTTTGAATCAGTTTAATACAAGAATGTTTGCGTATTGTCAGATTACGAAATACAATGGTTATATTTTTCAGCAATTACTGGTTATTTTGTAAAGTATTAACAAAAATTCTACAATTTTTGTGTGTTCCAAATTGAACTGCACAAAAACAGTATGAAAAATACTATAAGAAATAAAGTGATTAATCTGGAATACATATTATTACTTATTTCAACTACGAGTATTCTATTTGCAGTGGCCAGGGATCCATTACTTTTGACAGCTGTTTGTAAAGGCATAATAAAATCCTCGTTATCTTATTTATGAAGAGAAATAGGGAAGACATTTCCATCATCATGTGAAAGATCTTCATGACGACTGGTTTTGCGCGGCATCAAAGGAATTTCAGCGACCTTGACTATGCCGTCGGTCTACCTAATATGGGGCCTTCCCACGCAACGTCTACCGACACGTGGTCACTATTTGAGAACCTTTCTGTGACCGACGGTCGACCATTGGTCACGAGTGATGTGTCCCGCCCACTGCCATTTAGGACGACCAAATTTTCAAACATTCGAACAAATTTTAATTACTATTAAATCATCGACACATTGGTCACAAAGACACGGAACCGGCATTGTAAGAAGTTGACTTTGAAAATTTTTTCTGTGGTACAAACACAAGAGAATCGCGGTATTCTTTTTAACCCATTTGCGACTTATGGAAATATGAAAAAATTTCCCATATCACCAATTTTTTTAATTCATGCGTAAAATTATATAGAATAAAAGTGACAAAAAAACATGTCACTATTATTTTTTAGTAATTTTGTGGGTCGGTACCTAGAGAGGACCTTGATAAGGGTAGCGGGAAGTCACTGAATTCTGGTAACTCAAGACCCATTAAACCCAAGAACTCTGGTCTAGAGAATGGGCAGCAATGTCCAGTACAGTACCATAATACCATACTGCCATCGCCTTCAGGTCTTACAAGCGTGAAGATTATGGTATACACCCTTATAAATATTTTAAAGGAGACCTATTCCTTGCAGTGGGCATCTATAGGCTAAAACGATGACGACGATGATTTGGTATTCCGAGAGGAAAAGAGGAATGGTGTTTTAATCTTATTGAAAAATATTTTTTCTTACTAAAGAACATTGTTAAAAAAATTGTGTTTTTAAGTTTAGACTCTATCCAAAACGCTCGCCTCTTACAGTTGGACCATACCCAATATTTGTGCCCACATTAGGTCTCGCGAAACTACGTTCTTATATTTTATTAGTCTACTCAACCAAGATCAACGCTGGCCAGTCTGGTCCCACTATTGGTCGTTGACCTCTCACTGTCTCTTTCTAATGTTATTGTTTATTCTTTCTTTCATTAACATCTTGATAATTTTATTCCGGATTTATTTGAAGTCAAAGGCCCAGTAATTAAATAATTCGTAGATAAGGCAAAATTTTGGTTATAAAGGTGTTGGTATAGCTATAAAATAGCTTGTAGAATATATACTAAAAAGTAAATGACTTCAAAGAATTCTTCGTCATCCTCATATGTGCTGATAAGGCCTACTCCAAGGCATAGATCTTCGTCAAAGATCGCCAAGATGAGCGTTAATTAAGTAATTAAGTATACTTAAGTATGTTGTCAGTCCACTTAGAAATATTGACTAAAAACACAGATTACTTTGTTAATTTTTAAATTTTCTTTTTATTTTGAACTTCACTATAATGAGATCCTTAAAGCAATGCTTCATCCTGATCTGAGAGAGACCACAAAACAAACTGTGTCGGTTTTTCTTTTCAACATGCCTTTACATATGACCATAATAGGTTATATACATACATACATACATACATACATATGTTTTAATACATTTTCATTAATATTTTTAACATTGTTTAAATAAATAATATATTGTTATGATTTTACTCACAGCTTTTAATCAATAACAAAATGAAATATAATACAATTGTTTTGATAAACTTTAATACCACTCGACCTCTTCCGTTCGTTCGGTGTTGCCATATTTGAAGTTTACTTTTTTAAACAAAGTTTATAATGTTACGCTTAACGTCGACAAATGTAAATTCGTTATAGAAGACGGTATCAAGCCAGCCGAAGAACGAATCTAAATTATCTCCAATTATTCAAAGCTGTACAAGTAATTTTGATGACGAACGTATTGGACCAATGTGTGTTGCCAATTATGACAAATCAATATCTGAAATATTTAATGGAATCAGGCGTTACCTCGCGGAAGTCCATCCTAAGTAAGCAAAGGACCAATATATAGCCACTTCCGCACATACAGTCGTAGGCATGCAATAAGTGCACCGCCCGCCAGCCCGCTGATAAATGCTCATGCGGCAAACAATGCGAATTACACAACCACCACCACCAAACCACTCAACACGTGTTTCACTCCACGGGGCATCTTCAGGAGTAATGTTGCACCGATTACTCTGTATTTGGCACTAATCGGTGCGAGTGGGCGGTGCACTTTATTGCACGACTACGACTGCATGTGCGGAAGTGTCTATATATTGGTCCTTTTCTTATTTATTATACAATACATTTATTTATTAAAGTAGACAAAAAATACACTGATGATAAATACATAAACTATTTTTTGAACGCAATTCTACCGTGGTGGCCAAGTTACTCCATGCTCGCCCGGGAGCCACTGCGTATTAGACTTCCATAGGTCTATTCAGTTTAATTGAATAACTTTTTCATTACCTTGTTTATAAGTGGAACATGTTTCTTTTTTAAAACTACCTTCGCGACGTATTGAATAGGCGTGCTCCGAATCAAATACCGTAACATTGAACCGATAACAGTGCAGCTAACTGTGGCAGGGACTTCCGTGGGAGCGGTGAGCGCGGCACGCTCGGCTGAGTCCATCGAGTGAAGCGATCGAGGCATCGAAGATTACGTTACATCACCGACAAAAACATTTCAAGGTTGTTTTCGAACAAACTCCGTGACAATCGATTTGTAAGAAAGCTTGATCGGATATACAAATATTGTAAATTATAACTTTTTTATTATTCATTAATTTTCGTTTTGTTTTTTTTTTCTGGTCTCATTGGCAAACTCAACGATCCATGGAATGGGCAGTTTTTGTGATTTTTCTATAGCTTCCTTAGACGCGTCGTGGATAGTCCTCCCATCAGATGCACTGACTACATAGCCAAGATTGTGGTAAGTTACTTACAGCAAGTAACTATAGGCAGCAGGGTAAAACCGGTCATTTTGGCGATAGCTTATGCTTTTGCAGTCGCCTTCTTTCAGCTGACATGAGATCTGTAGACGAACGAATGTTACTAAACCATTCCAATGGACTGGCAAGTACAGTATATCGTTCAGGATAGATGCTCTCTGGAGCCTTCAAGTTCTTCAGACCACGATCCTTTTTAAGATCGTTGAAAGACCCTGGATAATAGCCGCTTTCAACAGATCCTAAAAATTTTCAAAGATGCCTATGTCCAACAGTGGGCATCCTAAGGCTGAAATGGTTTTGATAATGAACATAGTTATCGCAACATTTATATTTATATAATTATAAATCGAAATATTGCCAGAGGCGTAGTGATAATATGTATTAAGAATAAGCGTTTTCAAATTTCGAATTGATTTCTAGTTAATCTAAAAAAATGTAAGATCTTTAGAGGTTATATAGCTCATTTGTTATAATAAGCCGCAGGTTAATTATACTTTTTATTTCACATCGCGGGGATTCCGCTTTGCCGTTTGAACTGTATTTCGGTCAAATTAAAAAATAAGATCTATCTTATATAGTAAATGTGAACTATTTTCCTGATAAATTGTATATTTAAATAAACTGTAGTGTTAAATGGTGAACGTATTTAGAGTCGCTACACAAAATGACACACGAGACTGGCCTAAATCGAACCAAACACGCGTCGGAGCATTCCATCCGCGGCCCCATTGATCCCGCCCATGGATGTGCACTTAATTAGGCACTTCCCGTCGCTAGTTGTAGGGTGACCATCAAATATTTTGGACACGTACATAAATATTCAATATTTTAAATTATCATATACATATGTTTGAGAGTAACGATTTATTAATATATTTATTTGATTTATAACTTTAAATTCAATTGCAGTGATCAGGTCCTGAGAAAAACGTCAAAAAAGCCCAAAATGATGGACAACAATCAGTTTTAACTTTCAAAATTAATGGCTGCGTGTACCTTTGCTATTTTTTAATGCTTGAAATGCACTAAAAACTACGGATTATTTCAATACAACTTCTTTTTAATTATATAGTGACATATTCGATTTAAAAATTTAGAAAACAAAATACAATTTAATATCCTGGCTCTGTATTGGAGACCACAGAATAGTAGTAAGTGCAGCATACGAAGACATATGATTTTGTTTAAGTCGAAGGAAGAAACTGGATACAGGTCATTTTAACAGGGGAGATTCTGGAGAGATATATGTCCAGCTGTGAACGTCATACAGCTGATGAACATATCCTTATTCTTGTGCATAGTTGTTAATAATTGTAGTAACATTATGATTATTGTCTAAGGTCATGTCGGCAACCTTATATGAAATAAATAATTAAATTTATCTCCAGTTAACATTTAAAATTTGAAAATAATTATTATAATCAGATGTATTTCAAAAAAACTTGATTTAATACGCAGTGGCATTGGACATATATACCTCAAATCTCTTGTTAAATAGTCCCACATTTTTCCAAATTTTCATGGTCACCCTAGACCGTACGCATCTGTTCTGTAACGAATGGTGGTACCAGCACTCCACTAGTTATCGCACTTACGTCGTGTTATTTTTAAATACACTCGAATTGACTGCGGTCAAACATCCCATAGTAAAATTCCAAATTACGTTTATTGTTTGGGGATATTGTTTGAATCTTACGAAGATAGAACTAACCCTTTCTCTACCAGCGCTGGTGTCATACACCTTGTAATGTGGGTTTATATGTAGATTGCTGTTTTAAGATTTATCACAGCCAAATAAATTACTAAAAATTATTCTCACTCCTATTTTCAATTAATATACCAGTAAAATCTTTAAATATATAACACAAATGAGAATATTCGAACATCAGCTTACCGCCATGCAATGTGCAACACTTCGCGGCGCACATGTCCGGTTCAGTGGCGTCACTTCGGCGGAATGGATTGCGTAAGGAAAGATTGACAGTCATCTTTTTATTTCTGAAGGTCGTGTCCGTTAAGAAACGCTTTGATGCAACCGATACAAGCTCTTTCCACACTAACCTACTCTATTCTTAACAGGCTCTGCCAAAAGGCATATTACTCTATTTCAGACCATGTTCAGGACATTGATGTGCCGAAATTAACTGTTCGAATTTAAAATTAAAAGAGAGATTTATTTTATAGTTACATTCAACATTAAAAAAAATAGAAAAGGACCAATATGTAGCTACTTCCGCCAATGCAGTAGTAGTGCCAAACACAGAGTCAAAAGTCACTGTGTTTGGCACTAATCGGTGTAACATTACTCCTGAAGATGCCCCGTGGAGGGGTGAAACACGTGTTGAGTGATTTAACGGTGGTAGTTGTGTAATTCGCATTGTTTGCCGCATGCACATTTATCAGCGGGCTGGCGGGCGGTGCACTTTGTTGCACGACTACTACTGCATTGGCGGAAGTACCTACATATTGGTCCTTTTCAAATTTAGGATGGACTTCCGCAAAATAACGCCTGAATCTATTAGATATTAAAAAAAATTACAAACCTATTAAGTTTCTTGTTGGTTCAACTTATTTAAAAGCTAACGATTGTAGACAATTGTAATGATATTATCAAATAAATCTACTTAAAAAGACTATATATTGAATTGACGTTATAACTTTGAAGCATACACAATTCCCAAGACGTGCTTCTATCTTTTATGTGTCAGCAAAAAATATCACATAAAACCTTCTTCGTAATATACTCTTTTCATTTTTAAATATAGCAATAGAAGCTTTTTTAGCATTATCTGTGATCCTATTCTAAAAGCGATTAAATCCAATCTTATATATTAAACAATGGTAGACCAACGGTAGAGGTTTTAGATCGTAGGTAGCTGGTTAAATCCCAGGTTACAATCTTATTTAATTACTCCGTGCATTTATTATATAGGATTGCCACTGCTAATAAAGAAGTTTCTAGAGGATGGACAGCGTCCTCTGCGTACCATTGTACCACAATGCGATCAACAAACCACCTGCCAAGGGTGTTGATTATGGTATATCCAACATATATATCTTTTGCTATACCTTGAAGAAACAACGACCGACGCCATATATATATATATATATATATATATATATGTATATATATATATATATATATATAAAAATTAACACCTGAGTATAAAAATAGTTTTTGGCTTTTTTTATGATATTTAAATGTGTAAGCTATTTAAATATGTACCAAAACCTACAGTATTAATATTACACGAGGGTTATTTTCGTAGCGGAAAAAATCCTCACATGAGCATAATGAGGGACATTACAAAATACGTATATCTTTACCTTTTTCAAAACATCGTAATTTAGAAAAATGCTAACTCGTAGGCAAGGCGCGGGACTGTGAAGGAAATAGAGTAGCCATATTAATTTAAACGAAATATGAGACCCGGAAAATACTATTCATTTGTAATAAAATATTTTAAGAATACGTGACAACGGCCCCAATTATTATATTAAGATATGCTGGAATTACTTTCGCAACTTCTCCCAGGTAATATTAACCAGGCAATATTAACAGCTCAAGCCGAGGTCCACTCTACGGGACCCTTGAGCAAAGGTCACTCCACAGAGCTTCCACTAAAATGTCAGAAAATTGGTAAAAATCTTGTCACTAAAAAGGTGAATCAATTTACGAAAAGTGTCATGAAATGTTTATCTTATAGGAGCAACATTACATCAGCGGTGCATCGAAAAGGGGAATTCCACAGGAATAAAATTGTCCATTTAAATCGGTATAAACACGAGCGAATCTTATATGAATATACACACTTCTACTTCAGACTTCGTGTTGTCTCTTGCTGAAGTTCCACCGGCCTTAGAATCCCATACCCTTCCCAAATCCCAGTCGTGATTGGATCTTTACTCCTGTTCGCTCTCGTCGCTGCCTGGGTTAGACGTTACCTCTTGATCAGAGCATCATTCTTTCAGGCACGTAGCTGTACGACCAGAGTTCTTTATATATATTCCATATCTAAGGAGATACCTTTATAATTATGATATTAAAAAATACAACTTCAGTAAGTCCAATTCAAAATTAAATTGTAACGATTTTTTTATCTCCACTATCAATGTAAAACATATAAAGCATGGCTGGTATTTGTAAAATTGCTAGCTTGCATGCTTCATTATCATCATTTTAGTCGCATGGGGTCCACAGCTGGACATAAGTCTGTACCATATATTTCCAATAAGACATACAGGGTTTTCTGTCTTTTACAAGGTTACCTAACATATATCTCGTATATAGATTTACTTTTTAATAATAATAATAATATTAAACGTAATTATCCCGCTAAGAACATGCTCACCCCAGTCAGTTCACGTTCCCCACCCACATAACTCAAGAAATCTAAATACAGAGACTGTGAGAAGTGACGCTTCAAAACACACGGACATTTATAGAATTCGAAGACTAATTTAGAGTGATGTGAAGGGATATTTGGTGTAAATTGTACCAATTACTACTCTAACCGTATGTAATAAAGTTGAGTTTCTAATAAAACTAATTTAAACGCTTACAAAGTATAAAGGTATGACTTGTTTAATGTGTTACGGATGCGAGGTTCCAACAATGAAACGTATATCTAGTGACAATTCTTGCTAAAGTCCTCGAAATCTTGGTCCTAATCCTTAGACGTGGTCTTGCTTGCTTAACAAATATATCCGTGAGTATATCCAACGTGATGATGTGTGACATGCACAGATGAACCTAATCGCCAACTTATCTGTAATCTTATCCGAAGTGGCAGTGGCAGTGGCACATTCGTGCAACTGTCGGCGGTGGAGGTCGAAAGGTTCTCGAGGTGTGATGAACCAGTAAATGCGGTATGAATAGACCTCCTTCTAGATTTGACCGACGACATAGTTAAGGAAGCTGGTGGATATGGCAAAATAAGACCGATTTTTATGGTAATATTTGACCATTGGATAAACATATATTAAGAGGTAAAAACATTAAAATAGCCTTCATTATATATTCTATATATTCAAATATATACAACCTCTTAGCTATAATTTACTTCGCATAATCTTTTGTATAAACCTTACGTTGTAATGAATAATTGTATGAAAATGCGTTAACTAGCGTTGTTTGTATGCAAAAGCAAGCCCATGTGCCTTCTAAGTGATAAGTAATTAACTTAACTAATTACGCAGTTTAATACTTTCACTGTTTAATTTTGTTGAAGCGTACGCCGTATTGTTTAGCGTTGTGAGTCATTTGCGATTTCTCTGCATCAGACGAATGGTAATACGGTTTTAACAAGATTAAATTAAATTAATTTTTTAAATGAAATTTTTCATTGTGTAATTCACTTATGTTATACAACCTTTGTCCTAAACGACCTTTGTTTAGTTCGTAAAATCGATTCTTAACTACCCTACTTGGCATTACTTGATATACTTGAAATTTGGTAGAAATATTTCTTAATATAGATAGATGATTCTAGCACTTTATTCATGTAGTGTATAGTAGAAAATACAGTACGCAGGTTAAAATCCAAGAAGTCTTGGATTTCGGATTTTCAGAAAACTAATCATGTGATTAAAAAACGATCGAAGTCTGTGTGTTTTATTACGCTATATAATATTTAGTATATGTGTATTATATTGTATTTAATAAAAATTTAAATTCATTGGTGGGTTCAAGTATCAGTAAGCAGACCACATAGCACAGAATATATATCCTCTGGGATCTACGGTTTTGAAGTGAAGACGTTGGCAATCGCAGGGTAAGACGTCTGCCCAAGAGATGGAAATATGGACACGTTAAAGTAGGAGAGGCTATCGAAAAATAGCACGGCGCGAGGGAAGACCGCGTGGCGATCCCTGACCGGGAGATACCGCGGTCCCCCGTTTAGCGCAGAGGGCGACCACCGGGGGGGATTTTGGTGGGTAGGAATCCCTCATACCCCTGTTCTCCACCCAGAGGCAGGGCATCTTGAATACCGGAAGATTTCCCCCACCGAAACATAAAAAAGGAAAGAGAGGTAAGATTACACTTTCCTATTTAAAATCTATGTTCAAAATTTAGTTTTAGACGTCCAATGACTAAAGAGGACAATACCCCTAATATAAAACTACAAATCATTTCTATTCTATCCAAAAGTTGTCTTTAAGAAATCGCGAATTGCGATAAGACCACCAATTGCACATCTATTATTTTACTTTTGTGTATATGTTGTTTATATGATTTACAATAAAGTCAAAACTAAATACAGTACCCGGCGATATATATTGCACATCGACTTTTAGAAAGAGATTGTCTCTTTCCAAAGTTCGATGTGTAATATTTATTGCCGGGTACTATAACAACATTTGGTAGATTCCGGTAAAAACCGGAACATACCAGAAACTATTTATTCCTATCACTCACATTTACGCATCGCGTCACCTTCGCTTCCGTTTAACGCTATTTGCTTCGCTTGCTAGGAGTCATTATTTAGAGAAAGTTTTTTTTTCTTTACATACCAAATTATTACATATGACGACATTAATGTTGGTCGACTTATGTATTTATATATTTGCATTTACTAGAAAGTGTCGAGATTATCCTTAATCTGTTATTAAGGTATAAAAGTTTTAAAGCTACTGGCTTCCTATTGCTCTGGATCAGTCATTCCCAAAGTGGTCTATATCGACCCCTAGGGGTCTATGACAACCTGCAAGGGGTCTACGTCAGCGAAAAAAAATTTGGGGGTCTACGATAGTGGATCTCAACACATACACTGATAGTACCTATTTACATACATCATACTATCTTATAATATCAAAACATTTACATTATTTATTAAAGTACCTCTGAAGTAAAAAAATTATTATCTATGTTTATAAAATTGTGTAAGTGGTAGGATGTTGGTACTCGCTTTGTTGTCGCAATACATTTTGAACCAAAACCTGATAGTCGGAGTCTCAGAGCTTTGCTACCTTGCACTGACTTGTTCAATTCGTCACTCTATAAATACGAATGTGGGACAAACAAATTAATTTACAGGAAATCAATATCAGATAAGTAGGGGTCTACCTAACACGGAAAAACATGGCAAGGGGTCTACGATACAAAAAAGTTTGGGGAACTATGCTCTGGAGTGATGTCTACGGATTGGCAGGAAGGCAAGGCTGGACGCAGGCTATCATCTAATGGTATCGTTGCAAATCTATGTGTGATGATGAAGATGGTGAAGGTTTTGTAAACGAACGTGAAGGATTTTGTCGTATTTGGCATGTTATTAGTTTATTCTCATTAGGAATACATGTTAATACAAAAAACCTGGAGGGACAGATAGTAAACAAAAACTAATATTAATATGCAAATAATGTTAAAAACTGGACATTATTAGAGCATCAGATAAACAAACGAGACGCCTTTGATTTAAGAACTAAAGATTTAAATTAAGAAATACTTAAAGAGACTTAAACACTGGCATGAAAAACGTTACCAAAAATTTGGAAATATTTAATGTAATTAAACAAAAGCACGGATGCTTATGTCTGTGGAATATAGAAAATAAATAGTAATATGCAGTAATTAGCATTATTAAGACGCGTTTTCTTACCACCTTATTATTAAAACCATTGATTTTGGATAGAGTGTACCATATTGACGAGAGAAGTAGCTATACATTCACCCCTTTAAGGCTTTTACACTCAAAACCAATTATCCAGTTTTATTAGCTGTTTCTAGGGTTATTTTTATTCGTTCAAAGATTCCAAATATATTAATAGTACCGAACATAAGTAACAAATGCCATTGACTGAATCGAATAATTGTCTTAAGCGTATAAAGCGACATCTATCCGCATAATTGTCACTAACAAGTACAAGTTTCGTAATTATGACACAAGATGGCGCTGATTTAAATATATAGTAATTGTATAAAACAAGTACCACTCCACAGTTGGAATCTATTACTCTTTCTCATCAGTTATGAACAACTGGGAGATAATGACAAGTTATGCTAATAGATGCATCATTTAACTGATAGGTTTCATCTGTCTTCAAATACCTATTACTGTTCAAATTAACTTATTAATGTAAAATAATTTATAATGTCATTATACGGTTTAAAATGGTACATTTTTAATTTCTGTAATAAATTCACAGCATAAAATGTTTTTTCAAATGCACAGACGGATGAAAAAGCTTACAAAATGATATATGTAAAGGTGCGTTTACATGCGACATTTTTCGTTTTCGCGAATAGTTAAAATTGTTGGTGCAAAGCCGTCTCTTGTAACAATATGGAAAATTACTATCTAGTTCACACATGCGCTAAATCGTAGAAAAAAATTGACAAAAAAGCTCCAGAACGCGTGCAAACACCAAATGTATTTAAACGCTTTCTTACTTCTTTATCATTAGCTAAAATGTGATATGTTGGTCAATTTGTAGTATTAATTATATCTAGTGAAACTGCATAAAAGATACCAATGTACGTAGATTTTGTAATACAAATGTTATCATTACCGCGCATGATGACCAGTAATTGACATTAGATGAACGCTTTGCTTTTGTCGTTTTGCAATTTGAAAAAAGAAAATAACGGTTTGTTTTTTTACATCCATACCGGCCGGTATAGCGGGAAATATTTTCATTGTTTAATAATTATGCCATGTAATATTGTATCTCACGCGTTCATTTCCAATTTACATCGAAGCATCTCGGAAGAAGATCAAGGCGATTTAATGAGCGAAGCATAAACGTTAACGAGTACCGGGAATTAGATTCTCATATCTGTCTAATGCTACGTACATGTCTGTACAGGGATGTACTGTGATATTTCCTGTTCAATATTCAGGAATTTTCAGAATTTCTGAGCAGTATCTTGTCACGAGTTTATTGAAGTCATGATGCTATTGACATTGATGTGTTTAGTCCTGACGTGGCGTACATATGAACTAAACCAAAACGCTCACCGATGTTACGTTTCATCTGCCAGATATATGGATGCCACGAAATCATCGCAACCAAAGTAACAGAGAGAAAAATTGCTCAAGAAGGCATATAAATTACGAAATTTGTGATTTGAGATATTGAAATCTTTCTTTTGCATAATGCAATCCAGTTTAGTTTCCTAAATGCCAACTTAGAAGTCTACGGCCAAACAGTATTGAGTGATCATAAAAATGTAACACAGGTCAAATTAGTAAATGTCTGTCTTAAGAAATACTGGCATATTTCGTACTTCTACTGTCCTGAGTACACGGGAATAACAATTACAATAATAATTTATACTCTAAATTTTATTATTTCCATACTCTTCTTCATTCCATTTTAACGTCATTCATTCATTACTCTTTTGTTCTTTCTTGCATTCCATTTCGTTCCTTTCATTCCTCGCCTCACTTACGTCACCTTCACTCAATGAATAATTACAGATACTATATTTTGTTAATTTGGTTCATTTGTATTTTATTTGCTTTATTATAGAATTTATACTTTCTTAATTGTGTTTATTTACTTCTTACATTCTATTTTCTTGACACTATATCACAGTTCTGTCACGTGTTTTCTAATGTATCACAATTCGTTCCTATATATTTTTTGTTATACTAAGCCCATTTGTCTCTCTTCATACTTACTTCTAGAATCCTACTGCATTACTCTAGAAAGGTACGGCGACTATCTCAGCTATTCATCAGTGAGGTGATGATATCTGATCCTATTTTGTCCCAATTATCACTATCTTTTCAACCACACAAACAATGCGTTACACCGATTAGTGCCAAACACAGAGTGCGAACATAACTCCTGAAGATGCTCCGTGGAGGGGTGAAACACGTGTCGAGTGATTTAGCGGTGGCGGTTGTGTAATTCGCATTGTTTACCGCATACGCATTTATCAGCGGGCTGGCGGGCTGTGCACTTTGTTGCACGACTACCACTGCATGTGCGGAAATGGCTAAATATTGGTCCTTTTCTTACTTAGAATGGACTTCCGCAAGGTACCGTCTGATTCCATTAAATACTTACATGTTCAATTTTAATCAGGTAATACAAAACAACATTCAATGCATTTTAATTTTAACTAACGTCAGCGTTACACATTTGAACACATGTACAAATTTGAATTTAAAAGAATTTCGAGTGCGACCCTGTAATCAAAAGTCGCACGCCATTGGAATCGTAAGCCTGTGGACGAAAACGACGTTTAGCGGGGCATTCCCACGCCGCGTACTTGAATTGTTAGAATACCATAAATACACCTCGACGCAACCACACCGCAGTCTTGTAGTAGTTTTACCAATGAAAGCTTGTATTACAGATAATAAAAGAAATGAGGAAATGGATTCAGGTCCCCCATTCTTATCAAATAATAAACAAACAATAGACAAGTAAGTAAGTAGTAAATTGGATAGAAAAGAAAATATATAAATAAATATAAATATCTGTAAGGTGTCTAATTCACTGGATTATCCTTTATCCATCTTCATTATTACAAAGAATGTGTGGAACAATTGCGCGTGATCGTCCCCTACTATTCTAGATAGATGTGTAGCTGTAGTTTTGACCGCCACTTCTTCACCCCGCGCTAACGTTTTCCGAAGTGGCAGTAGTGATATTAGCTAGGCAATAGCTACCGACCAAGTCGGTGTCTCTCTGGTATCCCTTAATCAGAATTCTGGGCGGGTATTATCAACAAGTGACAGCTTAAGTAGAGTTCCCCTCATAGGTACACTTGAGCCCTACTCACTCCATGTAGAGTGGCTAGTGAAATGGAGTGGGTAAGATCATTCCTTGCGGCATCACTTACCTTTTGGAGGAGGAATAGAGTTGCCATACCTTCCTGCGGTTTTGTTACAAGTGATGTAATTAAACTGAACGAAACCGTGTAAGAGGACACTGTTATATATTTTAAGAAGAAACTGTATAAACTAGAAAAAAATTAGGTAAGAAAAATTAAAATAGTCAATTGGAAATGTAAATAGTTAAAATTTCAAGAAATATGACGAGATGGGAGGCGATGAGTGAATGACAAAAAATATGCCGGATAAGAGAGAGAGAAAAAGAAAATAGGAGTCTGTGAAAAAATATCATTTGCTTATATACTATATTTATGGTACGTTCACGTTCGTACATTGGGTATTTCACATATATTTATTTGTTGTGCTAATACTAAACAAAGAATGTACATCAAATTATTTTTTGGTTTTCGTGTACTATAATACCTGTAATTGTGTTTTATTTTCATTGTAAGGCTCTTTGGTACACGATATTTTTACATACTATCGTCTTTTAATTTACTTTAGGAAAAGAAAGAAGAAATTCTCATTATTTTTTTGTTAATCTTTAGTTTTTTTTCTCTCAATCTTTTTTATCCCTCCCTTGTTTTGCGCTTAGAAAGACATTTAGCTATACATGAATTATCCATTTCGCATTTCAAATGACTTAAATATTTATGCTATAGTTTAATACATAAAAAAAAACTCATAGTTGACCAATTAGATCATAGTAAATTAGAAAAATTTGTTCACACTGACTTGTTGAAATAAGTTACCTTTGCAGACCATAGTTACTTTTGCAGATTCTGTAAATTGGGGGAGAGCGCAAAAGGGAGTTAACTTAAAACTTTTTTTAACATTATGGAGGTCGAAGGCTTTCTGTGGACTCGTACTACATTACCGGATGAGCTACAAATGTCATAGGTCCACCGACATTAACCTATGACGACATATCCGAAAGGTATGCAAAGTCCTCCAAACTCTTTCCCTCTTTGCGAGAGGAGGTGTTAATTCCTACAAAAGGAAAACAACAAGGCTAACGGCAAACAAACATAAATATTAATAAATAACACGCCACAATATATTATGTCATTCTTTGCTGAGCCGAGTGAAGGGAAAATTGTTATTCAATCCAATTCCATAAATCAGAAACCCAAGACCGACAAAAGGTCAGCAAGAGACCGCAAGTTACGAAGCGAATCGACTTTGCCGGATAGAAAGCAAACGTCGTTAGCAGATTTATCTATAATTATTTAAGAATCGAATCTTAAATATTTGATTCGAGATTGATTTGTTACATGAAATAAATTTTAAAAGTTGATTAAACAATTAAAAATAATTGTTGCGGATTGTTAAATTAAAATAAAAATATATTTAGGAGGTAATGTCTCGAATTGTTGGATATTACACTATCATTAAATCTGATTTTGGGGTGATTTATTAAGCCCAAAGCTAAATAAGCTGCCAAACAGCTGGATGTTCTGGGAAACGTATTTCAGTATTTTACACCAGAACAACTGTTAACCCTTTTGCCGGGCGAAAAAGATGTGCTTGTGCGAGAATAATAAGCCAAATTTCACAGTTTTACTAGGGTTTAGGAAAATGTGCATAAAAACCTAAAGAGAAACAATATTTACATGATTCAAAAAGCAGTGTACTTTGGATGAAGTAGAGAACAAAACTCTAGTTTTTCTCTACTCATTAAAAATTATTTAAATAAGAAAAGTATAAATTTTCATAAAAATAGTGAAAGTTTAGTTATCTCTTACACAACGTATTTGCATATATAAAAGCAATTTTTTCGTCATTATTATATATAAACTAATTATTATGATGTATGGCATGAAAAGGTTTGATAAGAGCCCAAAGCCATAGCAAATGATGCCGCAGCTTGTATGTCGCTGGAGCGGCAACTATCGTTGTCTCGTCTTCCACAGAGTTAAAATGAAAAATATATTTTCAATTCTTCATAATTAAATTAGATCATTTATAACGCATTACAAATTTATTTTGAAATAAAGTTCTTCGTCAATGCGAACAGTAAAGATCCGATATATCGGCACCCGGCACCAAAAGTTAAGTCTGTATGTATCACAATTCCGGTCATGTGCAGAATAATGCTGCCAAAAAGCTGTAATATATATAAATTGTAACTAAACTGAACTGAAATTGAACTGCAGTAATTGAGAATGGATGAAAGGATATTAGAGCGGAAGAAAAAAGAGAGAGATTGTGAAGAATAGAAGACGAGTATGAAAATAATGAAAAGGAAGTGTGAGGAAGAAGTTAAACTGCAGTAATTGAGGATGGATGAAATGATATTAGAGCGCAAGAGAAAAAGAGAGAGATTGTGAAGAATTGAAGACGAGTATAAAAATAATGAAAAGGAAGTGAAAAATTTAATAAAGAAAGTAAATCCCTGCTCCGAACAAAATAGAGGGGTGAAACGAGAGGTCCACAATAGCGGGGGCCACAAAAGAAAGAATACTGCATACATCTGTGGGATGGATCGGTGAAGTATTACATTTCATAAAACGCGCAACTATATTTTACTCAGCCGTATATATCCAAATTCTTAGGTTGTAGGGTACGTAATCTATATATGTTATTTTTGTTACAAGTCTCCGTGTACTTACTATCTCGCAGAGAAACCCCGACCTTAGTCTTCCCCGTGGTTCGATGATTGATTATGACCTTGTAAATGAGGTCCTGGGTGAGAGACCACGATTAAATGCCCGAATGACAACCGAATTAATTATAAAATGCGCCGCCCTAGTGTCCTTGTGCAACGTAGTGTCACACTCACCGGCGAATCAAACCTATTGTCTCCCAACTCTGATATCGATTCAGCTAAAATGTCTTCTGAGAAAACATACACATCTTTCTCCTAAAACCTAGTAGATATAAAGTCAATATAATACGTCAGTAATGGTTCTGATGTAGATTTTTTTTTTATTTTTTTGTCGTGGATTTCGGATATAGGATAGCCAGAAAGGATTACAGTGTCCATCACCAATCGAATAAAGCTTCTTCGTCTGGCACTGATAATTCACACTGTGTTTCAGGATTCGAACCCACGATCAACTATCATAAGTTAAAGGTTGTGTTCACTGCGATATTATTGCTATACTGCGCACGTTTGCATATATTAAGGATATTGCTGGTAGTCCGTTACATTACCGGACCGCATTGGGTTTTGATGAAGAGAAATGACCTATACTTATCCATCTGTATGGCCATAAAGCTTGGTGCACACTGAGCTGAAAAAATATTTTATTAAAACTTTTAATCAGTGTACGTAATAATTAGTTTTAGAAATAAAAGTTATGGATGGGTGAATGTATTTCTCAATTGCAATGTACAGTTCATCGTATACAAAACTCAATGATTTCACGGATAATTAAAAAGTTATGATTACACAGTAAGAAAAAGTGTTTTCAAAACTCTTACTCTTCTTTCTTACAGATTTTGTACTGCTAGAAGTCATTAGCTGATAGCAATCGAAAAGAAAATAATAAATCAAAGTAATAAACCTATATAGGTTGATTGGAAATAGGTATAAGGCTTTAAAACTTTTTGCTGAAAAATATGCTATAAGTACATTCTTTTGTACAAGTAGATGATTTATATACTATACCTTAGTCAATAAACGAGTAACGTATAACAATAAATTAACTCATGGTTTTGAAATACAAAATCAATAAAATACATCGAGATAACACTAAAATAAATTATCATCATTATCATTGTATTTGCAAGACCTCCACTACTGGGCATAGGGATCAAACAACTATCTCATTTATTTGCTTACAAAAGTGCGGTTGAAAGAGATATATTAATCCATAATACTGACCAGTGAGCACAGCGTGGGATGTCTACCAACAAAGTGGACAGACTACTTTGTAAAAGTCATCAAGAATCTGGATTCAGGTTGCTTCGAATCAATTCTATTGAAAATCTATGGGCAAGGATGTCCAGCTGTGGACGAAACAGAAATGATTATGTTGATGAATTTATAAATAACTGATATATAATAGTCCTAGCTGCCAGAAGCATTACGTAAAGCAAACACTATTAAAGATTTTTATGTGTAATGTTTTGTGTATATAAGAAGTTTTTGTAACAATAAAAGGTGTAAAATGTGCTTCTGTATCGGACATTCCACCCGGATATACGTAACGGCACAGGATCGACCCACTTTAACGAGAAATACAACCTTATGCAAATCTCTTTACTGCGTGTATTGATTGTTACCTATTGCCTATTTTACGTGGTTATTTTACATTCATTTTATTAAAGCAACTTGTATGTGGTTATAGACAGTTTAATGACCATTTCTTTACTTCATAACTGGTATGTAGCTCTTATAAGTTACTAGCTGATCCCGCAAACGTTGTTTTGCAAAAAAAATTAAAGTTTTTAATTAACAAATGTTAGATAAGGGTTGATCGTAGAGGGGTGAAAATTTAGGTTTGTATGTATTTTTGTATGCTGTATTATAATAAAATAAAAACCAAAAAAATTGTCTAAATAATTAAAAATAAAATTTAGGGGTGGACCACCCTTATCACTTAGGGGTATGGAAAATAGATAGTAGCCGATTCTAAGACATACTGAATACGCATGTAAAATTTGGTAAAAATCGGTCAAGCCGTTTCGGACGAGTTCAAGTTCGAACACCGTGACACGAGAATTTTATATATTAGATTAATTGAACTGTCGCTAAAAATATGGTTACCATGTTCAAGAATTTTTTTTAACTTTAAATTAGGACATTGTATCTAATATTACATTGTTATACATACAAATAATTTTATTATTAATTTAAATTCAATTGCAATGTTTATTTATGTACGTTAAGAGAGCTTCCTACAATTACATTACTTTATTTAAAATAATGAAAAGACATTTTTAATTTTTAACCTTCATTTCTATAATCGTCAAATATTTACAAATATCTTTTCCATACAAAAATTAAGCCTAAATCTTGTATAAGTAAACAAAAACGAATTTGTAAGATACATTTTACATAATTAATTTTTTAAATCTAAAATTAATTAAAATTTCTGCAATAATTCAATAAAAATTATGATTTTCATTCGGAACGTAATATTTTTTTTAGAATGCGATATGCCAATAACTTCTTGTAATATAAAATCAGCATGTACAGATAGTAAAAAATAATTATTATTAATATGGTTTAAATTGAATTTCGAAAATCCTTTTTCTGACTTTATTATAAGTACGTTGTTTATTTTTTCTAGAACTATTATTTATCGGATAGGGTGTACGATACATTAATAAGCCTATAATCCTATTACCAATTACACGTACATAGTGAATAATATTTTATAATACTGAAAATAAATTATTTGGCGAGAAATCAACAAGCAATCATATAAACGAATCTTATAAGAGAATGTCCAATGCTTATCGATTACACATAAACCTTATACTTGTTGACATGCTGCAACGCGTGTTTTATAAAAATCTTTACATTTATTTGAAACAAAGAAAGATATAAACGCATTGAAGTCAGAAGGACGTCGAACCTTACCGTCAAGCAACTATATGAAAAGGACCAATATTTAGCCACTTTCGCACATGCAGTGGTAGTCGTGCAACAAAGTGTACCGCCCCCGCCAGCCCGCTGATAAATGCGTATGCGGCTAACAATGCGAATTATACAACTGCCACCGTTAAATCACTCAACACGTGTTTCACCCCTCCACGGGGCATTTTCAGGAGTTATGTTACACCGATTAGTGCCAAACACAGAGTGAAGTTTCTTACTTAGGATGGACTTTCGCAAAAACGCCTGATTCCATTAAAAAATAAGCAACTGTATAACTATGCTAAATACAGACTATTTATTATATTTATCATAACTTCAGTGGTAACATGTCCATTGCTAGATATTAATCTCTTCCATAAATTTCAATTATGGCTGGTTGGAAGCAATCAGGACCTTGACAACCTTAGAAAAGTCTTCGGCTCATGGGTGAAAGTTCTACGATATGCTCGCTGGTCTGTTGTAACTTCGAAATCTTAAGGTCCCAGTATCGATATGTCTACTACCACTACAACATGCCAATCCACTTGGCTATGTCATTTGCTTTTGTTTGTCTACGAATCTCTTGATCTCTGAATGGACCGGACTGTTATTGCTGCACAATTTTTTTTATTTATTCTTCTTTGTATCGCTAATGTATTTTTTACAATATTTTTTTCTAGCTTTTACCAAGCGCAGGCAGTTGGAAGAGGATTGCCGTTATTTGATACGAATCTTTCTTCTCCCAGCTGTATAGCACGTCAGCGTTTTATAATTTTTCCAATTTTCCTTACACAATTTTCTCTCATGGGTAAATACAGCTAAAATGTACGCATATTAACAATAAAATTTGTAAGTTTTACTCAATTATATATTAGTTGGTACATTATTTTATTTCAAGTCGCCGCCCAAGCGCTACAGACCGTTAAATGCCTTGAGATTTAGGATAATGTGCCGGGCCAACTCATCAAAAGATTCTGCAGTGTATTTTTTTCTTGAGAAGGTTCGGTAAGTTGAACGGAGTTATATTAAGGTTTTCACATAAGGTCACGTGGTTATGTCTCTTGGATTCGAATCGGGAGTAGTGTCTAAGTGATGAAAAGTCTGTAGTGTGGAGTCGTCACATGGGCAAGTCTCGTTATCGATTATTTTTAAAATGTTTGAGGTGATAGGGCTTAGATTACGCCTAGATTATGACTTCTTTTAAAGTAAAGAAACTCCAGAGCTCCTGAAGAAGACGTTGCCGTGCTCTTAGATCGCTTCGGTGAACGCTCCATGGTATGACAAGACTCGAAAATACTCACGAGGAGATCTGGGCCTGGGCTACCAGTCGCCGATAATACCCGCTTATCATTTCGACACAAGGGTACCTGAGAGGGCCGAACCTTGGCTTTGCTGGTTGACTCCATAGTTCGTTTAGCGATTATGAACTTTTAAATGATGCTCAGAGAAATATATAAATATTAATGTGGTTAATAAAAAGAAGAAAAAAAGTGTATTCGAAGCTTTATTTTCCCCTTCAACGTAACGTACAACATGGCGTCAAAGTTACGACCAATACAACGATATAGATGGCTCTGTTTGAATTTACCTAATAACGCCCGGCCGGGATTGCGTCGTGAGCGATTTCTTTGTGTTGCGCTCCTTTTTAGCGGTTGACGTAATTCGATGCGTTGCCCGCTTGTGGTTGGTTTTGTTGCACACTCTTTTGCGGTTTGTGATGATATTTTTATTACGTATGCTTTTAAATTACACTCTTTTGAAATTCCATGTTAATATATTGCACTATGGATTCTTTTTGGTACTTAAAATGTTTTACAAGCTAAGGGTTACACATATATTCACATATCGAGCGATAAAACGAACGGATTCTCGACGTCTGTACAAATGGGTTGAAATTTCACCTGCAATAAGGGTTATTGTGAACAGCTAAGGAGTGGAATAATCGGCGTCATTGTTCCCAGGCAATTATCACTGTGTATGGTGTCTTCAAGACAAGAGTGAATAGGTTTCTTCTGGGTAAGCATGTACCATCTGAAGCCTTGTCATCGCTTAAGATCAGGCGAGACAGAGGTTAAATGCTTAGCTTATTTAAGTTAAAAAAACTCGGGAGAATAATGCCAGAAGAACGAGACCAATGTGGTGGATACTGGTAACAAATTCACGCGTAAATAAATTATCTTTTATATATCAAATACTTTTGTTACAAACAAACAAATGGTTATTGTATTTTTCCCCCATAGATATTTTTTTGGGAGGCATATGACATGCAGTGGGCATCTATATGCTGAAATGACAACAAAACTTATAAAAATTACATGAGAGACAAAAAAGCTAAAGATTTTATGAAGCAAATAGAAAGGTTTAAATAACCTTATCATACACACACATATATAAAATGATGAATTGCTAATTATGACACGATTTTATAAAGAGTACATTAGTAATTTGAAATTATGATTTGTTTAATAGTTTTGTTTATGAATAATTTTATTTCAACATAAATATTTTACTAAAATTACTTAATTAATTGCAATATTATATTCTATTATTATTGGCGTGAAATTTTGAATTAAAATTATAATGATTTCTTAAATGTCACATTAGGTCTACCGCGGCGCCATATTGGATAATTGACCTGTCAAACGATAATGATTGTAGTGTTTCTGTTTATGGAGCGCGGTTGATTTTTACTGGGTTAACAACTATCTAATTTCGTGAATTATTATTTAGTTCTATAAATGAAATAATTTGACAGGGAGTACATAAAATAACATATGTATCAAAACAGCTTTATATATGCACATTATCATAATTTAGTTGTCTATAAGTCTTTTGAGAAGCAAATAACATATACATTATACATTATTAAAAATATAACATTGTTGATTTTCGCAGTTCTGCATCGCAAAGATAAAGGTACAATTACGTACGTTTAAAATTTATTATTACGTTTTGGGATTCTTTCTTGAGCCGATAGGTTTTGGAGGTATTGAAAACACGAAGTCCAAAGTAGAAGTGTGCATATTGATCAAACTTAGCCCATATTTATACCGATTTTTAAAAGCATGAAAACAATATTCAATCAATAAAAACCATTAGACAATTATAAGGTGAGAATTATTATAGCGCTCTCTTTCGCTCGACGTAAATATAGAGCATTCTGGCGTAGAGTTCCCGTGTTCGATGCACATTCATTTCATTCACTCATTTCGCATTTCATTCGTTCGGACGATGACGCATTGTTGTTCCTACAATATTTTATTTCATGTTATATGAAACAAATAAATTGATTATTCGCCTAAAAGTGCATCGGCGTCTGTATGTACAGATGGGGAAAACTACTGACCGTAAAATACACTACATTTCACTATATTATATTTATTTAGGTAACTTATGAGATTAAGTTCCGATTTATTTTCGTTATAATTCAATCTAAATAACCAAAGTTTAATTCTTTATACTTCCTATTTTGGTGTTAAAAATTTTTATGACAATCTACGTAAACTTTGTTAAAAGAAGATGAAGGCTTTACGAAAGAAGAAATAAGAATATATCCCCACTACTATTTTAAATTACTATAACGAATAAACATTTAAAAGTTTACATATGTACAGTAAAATAACCGTTACACATAAGACGCCAAAGATAAATATCTCCATTGCTTATCAACGTGAGACATTCCGTGACCCAATAATATGAAGTAAAGGTAGAAATAAATAACTCAATCCGCTGGGTGCGGAGAAATCGGATTGTAGCAATAGATAAACACGTAGTCTACTTTTGGATACAAGCAAGTTTGAGAACCCTAAATGTCTTTGATAACATTTTGTATATTACAAAACTTACAAGCGAAAAGAAATTTAGTTTAATTTATATTTATGTACGCCAAGAAAATTCCAGAATAACTCAATTTCATACAAACTATACTCAGCTATGAGCTACCACCGGGTTGGAATGCTAATCTGCTGAAAAAATACTAACTCAACAGTAACAATAGTTGCTTTTTTTAAACATGAAAATAAGTCAACAATCCAAGTTCGACATATTTCGATCAAATAAAAACTTTATGTAGTTGTAATGGAATAGGCGTTTGTCTTCTATCTCACCTGCCGGAAAGTGTAGATGTAGACGAAGGTGATACACGCCCATCCAAAAGAAACTAAATTGTTTACTCTACTCTTTAAGGCTCCAGAGTTATATATTTATATATATATTTCATATAAAGGATCTATAAAGGATTTGTTAACCTTTACAAGAAGAAATTTAAACGTATGGTAATTACTTTTATTTATTGTATATGTCATGTGTCTGTCACAATTTTTTTTAATTGATTACTAATAATATCTTTAAAGACGAAATTGCATTTTTGCTTTTATATTTCTGGCTGAATAGCAATATATTTTTTTATTATTTATTTATGTTAATAGGAACTGTACAAAACTAAATCTAATCGCAGAAGAGTTTTGCGCATTCTTTGTTTGAATAATAAAAAATGGCATTAGATTCGATTTTAATTTTCTTTCGTTATAGTGAACATACTACTATACTCGTACTATCCACGCTAATCTATCGAAAATTGAAGTGCCTTTCGAAATACGGAAGCGGTGATAAACAACAATCACCTATAACGACAGAGGTCAATCTAAATGCTGATCAACTTTACCAAAAGGTTAGCACAGATAATATAATGTAAGGTGAGGTATATAAAAAGGTGTACAAACCTCTTTGAAGGAAATACCTCCGACAGCTCGGTATATGCATAGTGGATAAAACCGATGTGTTCGTAAAATATAAATATTTGGGGGACCGGAAAGTAATGTCGCTTTTATAAGTTAAATTCACACGACTACATTTTAAATTTTTTTATTGTTAATCAACAATATATTCACGTTCGTTATCAACAACCTTTTGCCATCTAGCATATAAATTTTCAATACCAATCCGCGGTAATAAATCAATCGGTTTTTCTGTAAAATATGTCGACAGAAACGACATTACTTTCCGGTCCCCCTAATATATCGACGTGTGTATAAATACTAGACATTAACAGTGTATTTGAAGAACACACATACTTTCCTAGCATTTATACGCATGTGTGTGTGAAATCCAATTACCATACGAAGTGTCGCAAGTTTGGTATTGTATACTGATTGCAATCTAATAGGTTCATTGTACCGAGTACGGCGGACCACACAAGTTTATCTTTAACATTTCTTGAATTGATTGAAATGTGCATGTAGAGGCCGGTGGGAACATCCGGTGGGAGTCTGCATCCAGCTTCTGGGTCTAGTCTTATGCTTTCCGGTCTTTGGTCTTCGCTGCCTAACTATAAGATCCCGGCAAAGACCTTCTGGCCTGCCAACTACCACTTGCCAATCAGCTGTTCGTTTACGAATTTCCTCACATCTAATTCGATCTCGTAGAGAAATCCCGAGCACAACCTTCTCCTTTCTTATTAAAATGTGATATTAAGTTCAGGTAATTTGATTCAATATTAAATAATATGACCTTTTACTGGCAGCTCACCAAATGGAGCAATTTATAAAAAAAAAAATATTTATATACTAACTACGTACGTTTGCTTTTAACAGCAAGACGTTGTAGTGGCCGCTCGATTATTTCGCGTGTCGCAATACGGCCCTGTACCAAATATACAGCACTATTCTGCCACCGTAATGAGTTTTGCTTAACTACTGCTATAACAATTTGCTTATACATTTAAGCGAAATGCTAATTTTAATATCGCATTTATTTCATAATAACAAGGGCACTGTTTATGTTATCTATGGTCGGAGTTTTGGCGGGAATTTTTCGGTATACGTCAAAAGTCAAATGTCAAAATTAATTTTTTGAAAGGGGTACATTATTTCACAAATTATTCATTGTTAAACCTATCTAATTGTCTTATTACACGTGCAATCTTCGATACAAGTTTTATATATGGGTTACGTAGCGATATGTCTGCTATTTGGTTTGTCGTGTTGGTGTGTATCAAATATATAGGTCGATGTAAAAGCACTAAAGAAGTTCATTTACTGTCAATTATTATGGTACACTCTTTCCAAATAATCAACGTTTTAAGAAATGATAAATAACGCATTAATAATATAGTAAGAAAAACTATTTTCAAAATTCGTCACATAAAATTAATACTATTTTATTGTACTATCTTTGGAGGGAAAAATTAAAGAATTTAACATATTTTGAGCCATTTGTGTAGTTTTTTTTATTATTTAAAATAAAAAAAAATATTCACTTTTTTTTCTTGCCATAGTAAGTTTCACTGAAATAT
This sequence comes from Battus philenor, assembly GCF_028537555.1. Taxonomy (NCBI): domain Eukaryota; kingdom Metazoa; phylum Arthropoda; class Insecta; order Lepidoptera; family Papilionidae; genus Battus; species Battus philenor. Next base: position 12,929,375 of record NW_027181676.1, on the reverse strand, counting down.
GTTAAGTAATATTTATTTACGTTTCCAAGTCCGCTTAGTTACATATCCAGATTCGATATATTTTTAAGAACAGATAAAAAAAAATTGATTAGTTATCTGTGGTTGAAATAATTTATTGTTATTTCTAGAGTTTATATAGCGTTAATTATCTGTGATTAAATGTAACCAGTCATTAAAACTAAATCTATATTTTCTTATGAAGATTATCTATGGATATTTGATTTAAATTTTTTAAATAATACAAAGATATTAGAGTGTTTTAGGCTAGTCTAGAGGTCATCGTTGCGTCGCGTTTCGGCGTGACCGAAACCGACACCTGCGGCAACCGGTTTGACACGTATCGGGTTCCTTTACACGTATACGCGTAAGATAAACAAAATTTAGTTACGCTTGCAACATTTGCTTTTTGTTTTTCATTTAGCTACTCACGGGTCTTAGTTCATAAACCATACATAACTTACGTATATGATATAAAGTATATACAGATTAAGAGTATATACTTTAGAAATAAATGAGATGAAAATTTTTAAATCACATTTCTATTATTATTAATCACAAATCACGAATGTAATAAGGTTTAAAAAAGCCTTAAAAAAGTTTAACTTAAAGTTCTTTTTCGCCGATGGACGTTCACTGCAAGGCCTAGGTCTCCCCCCAAGGTCGCCACGATGACTTCGCGCGATCATAACTACGTGGTCAGCGGCTTGTGGTCGCCACTCGAGAAACTTTTGTCCCAACTATTATTAATACACCGAGAGGTATAGATGTACTATAGGAATCTTGCTTCAACAGTTTCTACACCCCGGAAGATCGAGGTATTAGTTTTACCAACAGAAAACGTAACCTTGTTCCGATTGAATAGAGACATTGTTTTGACTACAGTGGTCAATACGGGCTTACTCACGCCGTGTCTACTGGCTCGTGGTCGGCCATCAGTTGCAAGAGTGATGTCCCCGCTCACTGCCACTCCGGACCAGTACTTCTTAGACCTCCTCATATCTGATATTTGATCTCGTAGCTAGGGTCCGAGCGTAGCTCTCTTCAATTCTCTCAGAGTGACTCTGAGCCTTATTTAAGGCCCACCGTAAGCGACCATATCTTGGATTTGTAAGCTATCACCGGCAACATACCCTGGTTGAAGACCTTTGTCTTCATGCATTGTGATATTTTGGACGAAAAGATATTTCGCGAGTGATTTCTTCACCAAGATGAATTTACCAAGGTGGACTGTATGTCCTAGGCATATATTATCTTCTACAACTTCTCTAAACCTCTTTCACTGTCAATTTATGTATTGTAAACTGTATCCAAATATCAATGACTTCAGAAATAATAAATGACGTAATGATAACGTAGTAAGAAAAAGGCTTTACGAAATTTCAATGACTGCACTACTAATATTAAGCCATTTTCCGTTAATGCCTTAAGGTTCTGGAATGGAGACCGTCCACAAGATAGACAGGCGACTTTCTTAAGATACAGACCGTATTCAACCGGCCTTTATGAAAATCTACGTGGGACTCCAATGACCAGCAGTGGACATCTTTCAGCTTAAATAATAATGATTAAATGAATATGGTTAACAAAATACTATCTTTGTTTATAACGTATCATTTCGTAATTGGAGTTAAGTGACCGTTTATAATTTATACAATAACTGTAACACAACTACCTATATATATTATTGGAATGCGTAATTTGCGCAACATTTGAAATGTCACCGCGATTTATTATTGCGCAATATACCTTCTACACATTTCAATACTTGATTTATATGTAAGTGCAAGATTATTTAAAACGTTTATATATATTATTTAAATACAAAGTATAGTCACGGCTGGAACTAGTTATTTCAGGGTAGTGAAATGTCACAGATTCAAAAATATAGTATGGGGTCAATTGGAATACTGTTTTATTTACACAACAGCATACATAACCAGGAAATTTTATTGGATCATCATATATGGTGATTTATTACAGGTGTAAAATCTTAGAGAGGGATGAATGCATGTATTTCTCACCAAAAAGTTTAATATCTTTTGCATCTTTTTACAACCATCATTTATAAAGTCATCACATGAAATATATTATATTGTTTTATATTTTTATAGGTATGCGACAGCCTAATAATTTATGACAATACAAAGTTTGTATGGACAGAGAGTAAAACGATTTTTCTTACTATATTACTTGTTTTTTTTTTGGTATTTACATAGGGTGTACATTAATTAACAGTAAATGAGCTGTACATTCATCCTTTTAAAGCTTAGATCACCCTGTAATATAACAACAATATAACTTAATGCGTAGATGTTTTGTTTTGTATACCGTCGTGAGCAGATACTCCCCCTTCCCCCGTTTTAAAGTGCGCATACCTAAGGCGCGGTATAGTGCTTTCAGTAGCACTACAATAAGATACTATAGTGTTTTCCAGATGATAAGCGATATGATAATGTGAAAGAATATTTCATTAAAGGTCACATATTCTCGCTTACCATCTAACGTTATAATCCGCTTCCAACCCCCTATGTTATAATTAAATTGTAGGATTGAATCGAGCCTCCAAATTTCTACAATTCCACTTAAAATACTGAACAGGGTCCAGGTACCTAGTCTATCAAAAACTCCTAAAAGACTTAAACGACTAGTGTCGTGATTTCCAAAATATCTCGAGTTTAGTTACTGGAAAGAAGAATAGGTTAAGTAACTTTAACGCTTGGTAACCTAAAACTAGCTGAAGCTCCTAGATAGTAAACAATAGAGTAAGCCGATGTTTCCAAACGTGTGGTCCATGCCCCACAAGAGGGCAATTCTAATATGGACTCGACACAACATAAGACCTTCTCGTTGATATAAAAATAACATAAGTAACAGTGGGATGCATTGTACAAAAAAGGTTGGGGAACACTGGTCAAAACTAATCAATAGCGTTAATTTGATACAAGAAACCTGACATGTCTTTAGTTTCAAAAATGCTTTTTTTTCTTAGAGAGGGCACTGTATTAAGAATCAATGAAAGAGCTGACTGACTGATAAAAAGGTGACTTATTTTGATGTGACATCTCATTCAACGACATCGGTTTAATTCAGATTGAATCTAGTTTTTATTTTTTTAAAAAAAACGAAAGGCACTGTCGTTCGTTTTAAAGTTAAAGGGATAAAAGAGTTGGTGTCAAAAATTAATAATAGATATAATTTTCATTCATTACCTTAATGTAAATATCAAGTAAATCCTCGTGAGACAGCCGTATGAAACAATATTTTTAAAGTAGCACAACACGTTCACAGAATAAAACGACAGTAACAAGATGCAAAAGGCCTCGTAACAATTCTGCAATTGGTTGCGGTATAACACGGAACTGGTCGAAATATCCGAACGTAGAAACTGATGTATACTTTTTAAAAATGGCGGACGGCGTTCTTGACGTCTCGCGGCATCGAAGCGCGAAGAGTTACTGAAGTCAACGCTGACAGAGAATGGCGGCAAATATTACATGTCAATTGCAGATGGAGATATTAAATAAATTGCATAGGTAAGTCATTGACCCTTAATTAATTTAAACAACAAAAAATAACCGTGAATAATTACCACGAATTTTATAGTACGACATTAATAAATTCTATATAAAGAAATTTCAAATGATAATGGCGACATAGATATATTAACGATACATTAAACAATATTATTGCAATTTGTATTATGTAAATTTGCCAAAGAATAACATGGATTTCTTAAATAAATCTTTACATCGAAATGCATATTTAACTTATGATTTCATAGCGATATCATTTAGAAAGGTTTTTTTATTTAATAATAAAATATTTTTTATTGTTGTCGACCTTGACATGACGAAGACACAGGGTGCACAAACACTTCCTTCCGGAACTTTTGAAAATCTCTGATGGAAGCCTGGAAGCTTGGCTGGATATAGCAAGTGAAGAGTATAGACTTATACTCTTCACTCGCACACTGTATGCTGCAAGTATGTGTGCGATTTAGATGCAAGACGCTAGATCTTTTAGGAGTACTATAGGAGGATAAACGGAACAGTATAAAGGAATAAGACGTAAGTCAATAGAAAAGAGATAAATATTGCGAACAAATTAAAAAACCGACAAGAAAATTGTGATATATAAATGTATAATAGTATAAAATATTTAAAAATTGTAAAATAGTGATAAAAAACAACAATTTAGATTTGTTACAGTATTATGGAGAGAAAGCGAAAGAAGAGAGACGATATATGATAGGTAACAAGGTATGTATAATAGAATATAATAGAAGAGAGTTAGAAGGACAAAAGAAGAACGTGGAAATGAAACAAATAGTGTAAATGTCCATGCTTACATAAGGTAGGAAAGAACGAGAGATCCCAAAAAACGTGGGCCATAAATAAGTGTGCTACTTATGATGGCAACAAGGATTACTCGTTGATCGATGATGGGATAAGGATCCTTAGATCTGATCGCCCTCGCTGAACGCCGAGGCAAAGGCGGGCGGCCGTCCACGGAAGCAAAGAATTGTGAGCAGTGTAATGTCTGATACTGTTTCATCGTGTCATGGGTGAAGTTGCTATTGATGTGTTTTGAGTAACTAAGGAGGGTGTGGCGTGGTTTGTAGGTTTTTGAAACCCTGAGGGGGCATGCATTTTACAAAAATATTATCCTATTATCTTTTACTTACTCTTGTCAAAGCCTCTTCTGATAAATTTTCCTTTTTGTCGGAGGAAACTTTAAATTGGACTATAGTTATTTATTTTTATCTCTGTATATATTTTGATATGTAATTAATAATATTGCGTCTTATTTTTCGATTTGTATTGATTATTTGATATATCTATTTGCCGTGTTCGCCTAATCAAGTTTGTTGTTAATAGGGTTGTGCTCAGACTAAATATATGGATTGTATCGATATCTATTTGTCTCTTTATGATGGAGGAACTGAACTTGTTATTAGTTGCCTTTGTTTATTTCATTTTTAATTTAATAAAAATTTTATGTTTTTAATATAAACTGTTCAACAAAGTTTAAAAGTGTACCCCTAATAAAGATATTGTCTATTTATATTATAATAATAAATACAGTTATGACTAACATTTGGTTACTATTTACACCTTGCAAAAACACCGGTTTGTCGAAATTCGAACCGAACATGCAATGAATTGGACTCAGTGTTTTTTGCGTCTTGTAACATTAAAACTTTTTTGTTGTATTTTATTACACTTTATTTCGTAACTCTATATAAAAAGAAGCATTTTAAAATACTATTATTACATTGGTAGAATATTTTTTATAACATCCGAATGGTTGTATAAGCGGGTTATATAAAATCTGCTTTACTTGTTTATTGTGATATAAAAATATTTCAAAAAAAAAATCAATGTGAAAAAAACGCTATCAAGCGTTTAAGCGTTTTTTCAAACGCTATGTTTGATATCGCCCTAATATAACACGAAACAGACAGTCCTGTCAAAGAAGCCGTACAACCGGAGCGTAAACTACTTTCACCCATTCTTTCATTTGACGAATTACTTTGGATAAAGAGATTTTAATCCCCAGACACTATTATTATTGGGCTATATAATCTGTATAATTATTATACTACTATGTCTATTGCCGAATAGATTTAACTGGTAATTGACTGTCTTCGTAGATTTCGTGTCATATATGAACGGGCCTGTAGTAAACTTGTTATAGAAATGTATAAATAAGATTTATTTCTGAGTAACCTCTTTTTGATTATTTACTGAAAATAAGTTTCCTTTTTCTTACATTTTTCTTCTTCTTTTCAGCAGATGACTGGTCCTGCTCTGCCCACATCCAGCGACTTCCTGCGATCTTTAATATGTCATCGGTCCATCCAGTGGGAACTTACCCACATCGCGTCTGCTTGCTCGTGGTTGCCTATCGAGAACCTTTCGGTCCAACGACCATCCATTGCACGAGCGATGTGCCCACTGCCATTTCATATGAACAATTCTTCGAGTTACGTCAGTGATCTTGGTTCTTTTGCATAGAAGCAGCGAGGGTAGCCCACCCTCTAGATCAGTGATTCCCAAAGTGGTCTATATCGACCCCCAGGGGTCTATGACAACCTGCTGGGGGACCATGAAATGAAAATGGGTGTCCACGATAGTGGATCTCAACACATACACCGATAGTACCTATTTACTTACATCATACTATCTTATAATATCAAAACATTTACATTATTTATGAAAGTACCTATGAAGTAAAAAAATTATTAATATGTTACGTATATTTTACATAACAGATACAAAATTTTATTTTGATTAGTTTTAATTTAAATTCAATTAACAAATGTATAAATTAACATGTGTTTTTACTTTAAGTTTTTAACATTAAACTTCACTACAGTTAGAAATTTACAGGAAATCAATATCAGGTAAGAAGGGGGTCTACTCAACACGGAAAAACATGGCAAGGGGTCTACGACATAAAAAAGTATGGGGAACTCTGCTCTAGGTGGACTGGCATAGTCTAGGTCGCGAAAAGTCCACAGCGCAAGACCGATCATCCTGGATATTTTTGGGGGAAGCTTATGCCTTGCTGTAACCGTCTATCAACTTAAGTATTGATGGTGATGATCCTATAATGCCTTTTCTTATTTTGATTTGCGTTAAATATTTAATATCTAACGAGCAAAGAAGTGTTATTTTTAACATCTCATTTTCGATTGGTTTGGCGTTGATTTGTGACATACTGCATAAGAATCACATATGTATTCATCCTTGTTGTCCATAGACTTTTACTATAAGACACAGACTTCCCCAAGATATGTATGGTGAAATATACCATAATCACCACATTTGGCTGGCATGGCGATCGCAGTGTGGTATAATGGAGCGTAGAGGACGCTGCTGTCTATCCTCTGGAAACTTATTTGTGAGCAGTGGTAACACCATATACTTAATGCGCAAAGTGTGTATTATACAAGGCTGTATCCAGGGAATCGAAGCAGCGACCTATGATCGCAGGTGTCACTCCTCTGTCAGCGGGCTACCACTTGTAAAAATATCTGTAAAATATCACATTTTGCAGCAACGCGTCTCGTTCAAATTTTGTTTAAAGTTTCACAGCTTTATACACCTATCCCCCGTTTTACACGGTAGATACGTTCCTGAGAAAAACGTGTAAATCGAAAATTTAAAATTTTCAAGTCAAAACCGTGTAAATCGAAAAACTTGCAGAAAATGCAAAATTTTGCTATTTAACAATTTGTGATTTTTTCAATATTTTTTGGTGTACACAAAAATAGAAATAAAATGCATTGACAAGTTAAAATATTTAATATATTACGGACACACTGTTTTTTTTATTTAATTACAATATACATTAAACAGAAGAACAAAAATTAAAACCAAAGGTGTTTTATTATACTTTATCACTGTCAGAAATTACTCTCATTCTTTTTTTCGGAATCGAAGGTTCGAATTCACTTTCATCACTCGAAGTTATTTGTGCCGATTCGATGTTTGAAGCAGAAATATTTACATTATGAAAGATGGTAATAAAATCGATTATTCAACAAAAAAAAAACTTATTTAGAAAACCGTGTAAAACAAGTAACGTGTAAAACGGGGGATAGGTGTACTCAATTTTGGTTATTTTAATTAGTCGTCAGATGCAGTAAAGTTTTTTTTTTGTTTCATCAATACATTTTGTTAACTTTCTTCCAATAACCGGTTATGTCTGGCACGGATATTTCCGCGATGATCAATTTAAATTTATGATAACACGCTGTGACCGCGAATATCGTCGAACAGGATGCGTCGGACGCTCGATGGCCCACTATATACCAATGGCGCTGAAAGTTACTTCGCCTTAATAATCAATCACAGCGATATCTTTATAAAAACACTGTTTACCATACGTTTTTAACGTAACAATGATTTTAGGTACACAACGTTTTTACTTATATTTTATAGTTCGTATATTTTGCCTTAACACGGCAACAGACGACATATAATTGTACAACAGACATGATTAAATAAAGGTTCTTGATTTGCGACCAGCTGATAGATGCATCATAGGTAAGCCTCTCTCTAGGTGGAACTACTACTTGATCAAGGTCGCAGGATGTTCCTATATGTGGGTAGCGCACGAACTGTCATTGTGGCGACCTTTAGTGGAGTTTTAAACCTTGCAATATTAGATCAAAATGAAATAAAATGTAAGAAAAGGATCAATATTTAGCCACTTCCGCACATGCAGTGGTAGTCGTGCAACAAAGTGCACCGCCCGCCAGCCCGCTGATAAATGCGCATGCGGCAAACAATGCGAATTACACAACTGCCACCGTTAAATCACTCAACACATGTTTCACCCCTCCACGGGGCATCTTCAGGAGTTATGTTACACAGATTAGTGCCAAACACAGAGTGTTCTAATCGAGTGGCATGCGCATTTATCAGCGGGCTGGTGGGCGGTGCACTTTGTTGCACGACTACCACTGCATATGCGGAAGTGGCTAAATATTGGTCCTTTTCTTACTTAGGATGGACTTCCGCAGAATAACGCCTGATTCCATTAAATAAAATGTAATAATACATATGGCCTTAACGCGTCTAAATTTTAATTATAGAAACATAGTAATAATATTTTTGATTGAAAGTTGTTGTATTTTCAACTACGTATAAGCTTCTATGGGAATATATCATAATCGTCACGCTTGGCAGAAAGGTTGGCGATCACAGTCTAATGTAACTTTTCTAAAGGACGCTCCTGCATATACTCTGGAAACTTGTGTATAAACTATGGCAATCCTGTGCAATTATATAAGATTGTATACCGGGAATCGAATCCGCGACCTGCGATCAAGTCTCTGCCCTCTACCGCTAAGTTACCACTGCTCTACAAATGATTGCAAGTTATCTCTAATTATAAATTACTAGCTGATCCCGCAAACGTTGTTTTGCAAAAAACATTAAAGTTTTTAATTAACAAATGTAAGATAAGGGTTGATCGTAGAGAGGTGAAAATTTTGGTTTGTATGTATTTTTGTATGCTGTATCATAATAAAATAAAAACCAAAAAAATTGTCTGAAAAATTAAAAATAAAATTTAGGGGTGGACCACCCTTATCACTTAGGGGTATGGAAAATAGATAGTAGCCGATTCTCAGACATACTGAATACGCATGTAAAATTTGGTAAAAATCGGTCAAGCCGTTTCGGAGGAGTTCAAGTTCGAACACCGTGACACGAGAATTTTATATATTAGATAAAGGAACTCTACGTAAATCTTCAAAATAATTTATTTCCGCTAAATTTAATACGGCAGTAATAAATCCAAGGCGTGAGAGCATCATTTACAAAATATATTTTTTTTAATGTTTGTAATGAATATTCGCCCTCAAGGTGGACAAATTACCTTGTTGAAGTTATTGTAAGCCGGATACAGGCTGCTTCCAACATGTAATTTAAGAAATATAGAGCCTATACCTATCAGTGGACATTCTATGTCTGAAATGGTATCGTGGTATGTCTTTATTATAGTATGTACCTGTATGTTGCATGGTATTATAATCAGTTTTATTATACCAGTTATCTTACAAAAATTTTAAGTTCAATTTAGTTTAAAATAGTTTAGGATTTAAGTTACAAAAAGGTTTAAGAAGAGACTAGAGTAACTTAGCTAAGTAAACACTGTGACATGGCAAAAGCGTTAGCAAATAAAAATCTGGGAAATATTAAGTATAGATACTAATAATAAAAAAGGTTGATACTACAGATAATATCCTGGATTAGGTACGAATAAATATTTACGTATCTCTTAAAGGTAATAAAAATATTTTTAAAACTATCTACAATATTGTTAATATTGCTTTTTATATATAATATTGTTAGTTACATTTTGTGCTGCGTATATAAACAATATTGACGCTTTTTCAACATGGGTACAAGGATTGCATTGTCCCTAGAGAAGGGCTATGTACAGCAGTGGAAGTTTTATGGATGAAATGTTGGTAATGCGACGCAAGGAAAAGGAAATTTCGTTAAAAACCTTCTGATAGGAAGGGAATATAAAAGATTAATACAATCAATATTGCCAGAAATTGAGTGACTTTGCATATATATATATATATATATATATATATATATATATATATATATATATATATATATATATATACATGAAGCGCCATAAGCTGACTGACAAATAACGTGTTTACTATACAAAGTTGCATATGCAGATTTCGCGACCTTTACGGAACATGACGCAAAAGGCGCTTAGTCCAAAACCTCTTTTGAGATAGCGAATATTGAAGACTCTTTATTATTGCTCGACCACCTAGCTATTAAAACGCTGAGACGGTCGCCTTATGGACTGTCCTAGGGAGCTTCCACGAGGATATCTCGTGTTAGCTGTCACTCGTTGATGATACCCATTTAGCATATCGACTACTGGTCGTCCAAGAGGGCTGTGATTGGTTGCTATTACCCGACTAACATTATTACTATTTAGAAAGGCTTTAGAGCTTGGGGAAATGGTGGAAGAAACTGCAGCAACACTTGTTAAGAACGATCAGCGAGACTCTTTGGTTGTTTCTCTTACTACAAACCTTAACTCCTTCTGATACTGACAACCAGTAGTTTCACTTAATGGTAGCTCTAGCTCTTATGTTTGGTCTGATCTTTGTTTGGGATTTTACCTCTTTTAGATTATTTCTTTCCACTTTCCCAATCCATATCATGTTGTTCTCCGTTTTGTCCAACTTGAACTCGTAGCGGATATTTGCTTTCCCATATTAGGTATGGCAGACTTTCATCCGTTACGACTTATTCTCGTTGGACGAGTCAAAACATCGAAGCGTCAGCGCAAGTTAATGTAATGATATATTATTTGATAGACAATAAAGAATTTGTTTAGTCACGTATTTCCAAAAAGAGAAAACTGTTGTTTTGTAAGCTGATATAATAGAGCGTGATAGTATTCGGCCTTTGGTGTGTGGTGTAAGCGATAAGATGTCGCATGTAGCGGAGCGAGTTTTTAATTACTTAAATTATAGTAAAGTAAAAAACATTATGATATATACTTAGTATTTGACCAGAAGGGTAACAGGACGACGTGCATTACAGGACATAGGCCATGCCCACCAGGATTTCTTTACGAGATCGAATAAGTTAGGCGGAAATCCATAAACAAATGAAAGGAACCGACATGACACAGTGGATTGGCAAGTGAAAGTGAGCAGGGCCTTACAGCGCGTAGATATCCGCTGGAGCCTTAAGGTACTCCAGTGGAGGTCAAGGACCAGCAAGCGCATCGTAATACAGCTACCCTCATGGTGGAGAAACAACCTTATTCAAGTAGATGGAAGACGCTGAATACAAGCCGCTTCCAACTGGTCCTATTGGAAATTCATCCGTATTTGACAATTCAACTTGTCATTGTAATACTTGTTTAAGTCAGTAATTAGTGATTAAAGTGTATGTGAATACAATGACGTAAATATAAATTTTAAACTATTTATTTAAGTTTAAAGTAAAGTTGTTATAAATACCTAAATATTTTGCCGTATCCTAGTCTTTGACTGATGACTGATGACTGATGACACTTTGGCACGAAAATAAATATTATTTTCACTATGCCGCCAATTTTTTTGTAAAGATATTTAAGATTACATTGACAGCCCGTGAAAATCGAACATTTTCACGTAGACTACGTGAACTATCTCTTACTAACGCATTCAAGTCGCGAAGCTCATCCGGGAGCCACGTATAAAGTTCATTTGAAATGTTTCCTACAAGGAACATATGTTGCACGCGACCCTGTTGTCCAACTGGACGACGTAATTTTCAAATTTAATAAAAACTTTAAGGTTTTTAATATTCACTAATTTTTAATATACGTTTAAATAACTGCATATACTTTCACATATAAGTCTCAATAAATAAAAATAATTGATTTTCTTATATAGGTCAAATAGAGTGAATTTAATAAACAATGATAACAAAAATTGTAAATAGATAAATTGTTAAATAAAAATATATATTATATTTACGACCCGCCGTAAGCGTGTCATTTGGACCACAACCAAACAATTACGTAAACATTCACCTCTCTCACAACCTACAGGCCGCAGTCCCTGCTTGTTGTTTACGCATAAAACGATCCAACTGGCATTACATACAACGCAATAAGGCGCAATTCCCCTTGTCAAATAAATACATAGGCAAGAATTTTATGATTTTCAATTGTCCAAGTGATGGAACGATCCATCAAAATGACAGGTCACTTTCGAAGCGAAAACAGTAATTACGGAACGCATTGTGCATTATCGTGTTGAAGACATTTGTGCAAAACATGTCGAACCATATGTTCATCACGCCATTGTTATTGATACTGGATTCTATTTGATTATTTTTTTTAAATCCCTTATTTCAGTTAGAAGATTAATAAATACAATTCATGTTAATTTTGATGGACATTTCTCCCGAATTGTTTTGTTGACACACGACTGACTGAGTAACATCTAAAGTGTGGACACCGCGTTCACAGATGTCGCCACAGCGCGGGATTCTCAGAGAACCTTCATAGGTTCCTCATACTTCTAGAAAGGGGGGGTGGACAAGACCGTGCTGCACCTGGTCAACGACTGTCCCGCATTTTCAAGGCAAAGAATGGATCTGGAAAATACATCCATGTATGCATAAATATATATGTGTGTCAACAGTTTTGCTGAAATCAAACAATTAAAAATTTGACAAAAAAAGTTACTGACATGTTTACAGCTAAAAATATACTGAAATCTAATAAATACGGGAATATATTCGAGAGATATATCTTATGACTTCATCGACACAAAGCTCTCTATTTATTCCGATCACGGGAAATGACGCAAACTTTTTCTTATTGAATGGGCCCTTATTGAATGCTCAAAAAGGCCGGCCAATGACAGACTTAGAAAGGCATGATTAAATTTGATGCTGTTTTAATAACTACTTTTATTTTATTATTAAAATATATATTATTATTAATATATTATTGTTTTATTTACGTTATTCTTCGAGAATAAGTGATGACTATATATTTATTCATATCAGCCGATAAAGGTTCAACGCAAGGCGCTACAACTACATTTGTCACAATTATGGCACTAAATAAACAAATATGCGAATGTATTATTTAAAAAAAATAATGAAAAAAGTTTAATTTGTAGATATTATATAATCTTAGTTACGTCTTTCACATTTTTTATAGTAAAACCTTTATACGGTCTTTTTGAAACATCTTCCTTTAATATATGCAGTATCAAAGATGTATCGATGATATAATTTACATAAAATGCTGCCGAGAATCGAACTTTGACCTATAAAATACATAGCTATACATAACCACTCGACTGTGACTTCTGTAACCTTTCAGTTTATCATACAAAGTAACCTTGAACTTTTATATTATCTACCTAATACTGTGATCAAAAAGTAAGGTGAATTTGTTTATAAAATGTAAATTCTATTTATTCTTCCAAATTAATTTTATACCTTTTAAAGCATGGTTGCACAGACTTATTAAGACTATGGGCCACTCGGGCAAATCATGAACAGATGGCGGGCCGGCCGCCTGAAGTATAGGTATTAATTTTTTTTGTTTTCTGGAATAGAATTCAATATTTTTCGAATGTACGAGAGTATTATTTTTACAGTCGGCGGGCCACCAGTATTCGACGGGCGGGCCGCGGTCTGTGCATCCATGGTTTAAAGTAATCTACGACCGATAAAACGTAATTTTACCAACAATTTTACCAGTTCTCGTAACAATTGGAACAGTCTTTTTCCGGTATAGCCTTCAAAATCTTCTTCGATTCGGTATTTATCTTCTATGCGTCCCCGCGTTGGCCTTTTGATATTTCTAAATAGTCAAAAGTCACATGGAGCTAAATCAGGCGAATACTGTGGTCGTGGATTTATAGTAGTCGAGTTTTTGACGTTAATTTAAAAAAATTGGGCAGTTTTGGCGCCTATTGAGACATGACTAGTTTAAAAACATTGAAACATTTCACAAAAACATGTGTGAACATACCCTTGGCAAATATTATAGATGTATCAACCTAGGAAAAAAAATTGCCTGCCTTCTTAATGCCCGGGAGTTTTATCTTATTTTTTGATCAGAAGTACATTATTATTGAAAGTAAAAAAATGTTTAAGAATAATAAAAATGTCATTACTAATTCCGTTCACATTTCAATAATTCTAATATCAAACACTGTTTAATTAATAGCATCTTTAAATAAATGACCCTTTGACATCGGCACAGGGTTGCCACACGTATTTTTTAATTTTATAGACAAAACTCATTATCATTTTTTTTTAAATCTTGGACTTCCGGATATAGGCCTCCTTTATAGATTTTCAATATGACCGGTTGGAAGTAATCAACATCCAGGGTCTTTCGACTATCTTAACCAGGTCTTATCCAGGATGTCATGGTCATTCTTCCCTGAGTTTGCCCTTCCTTGATCTCCATTCTAGAACTTTAAACATCTTCTGTTCTACGCGTCAAGTAACCTCACCAATTGGTTTGATTATGTCGTAGTTACTTTCGTTCGCCTACGAATTTTAGATGACTAAAATACTATTCTAATAAAATTATCACATGTCATTTAAGATGGAGACGACATCTAATTTTAAATAGAATTTATTTTTTTATAGAAGTTATTATGTCATTTCAGTCCATAGACATAGGCTTTCCCCAAAGATACCTGCAGGGGTATATAGAATAGCCACGCTTGGCAGGCGAGTTGTAATCCGAGATTATGTTACACGGAGGACGCTGCTGCCAATCCTCTGGAAACTTAAATATTTAATATAATCAGGCGTTACCTTGCGAAATTCCATCCTGAGTAAGAATAGGACAAATATTTAGCCACTTCCGCACATTCAGTGGTAGTAGTACCGATTAGTACACACTAGAGGGGTTAAACACGTGTTGAGTGATTTGACGGTGGCGGTTGTGTAATTCGCATTGTTTGCCGCATACGCATTTATCAGCGGGCTGGCGGGCGGTGCACTTTGTTGTACGACTACCACTGCATGTGCGGAAGTGGCTAAATATTGGTCCTTTTCTTACTCTAGAAACTTGTTTGTGAGCAGTGGTAATCCTTTATCATTAATGCACAAAGTTTGAATTATATCAGATTTTATCCCGGGATTGAATCTGCGACCTACGACTGTCTCACTCGTTAACCGCTAGGCTTCAACTGCTCATAATGTCATATATTCGGAGTAAAACAATTTGTAAATATCTCTATAACCGTATAGTTTAAGTTTTACAAATTTTATTCATAACACGCGATCACAGTAATGATCTAGAGTGAATTGTAAGATCTAGTAATAATAGAATAAGTTTCTTATTCCTTTCTCTATACTTAATTAAATAAGTAAATCTTTTTGAACCTTTGTTTACTGTATTACTATATCTTGTAATGTCTCCGATCTCCATGTAATCAATTTAAAAAAATTGTTTATAATAAAACTAAAAAAATCATTTAAGGTGCATAAGATTTTATAAGTGGTAATAAAGCTTGAAAAACAATTACTCTAACTACTGTATTTAAGATATTGTAAAAGTAATGTCCAAAAAAAAAACTGTCAGATTTTGTAGTAAACTCTTTTCAGATTCTTGGGCGTTTGGTACCCTCGTACTTTTAAATTGAAAGGTGACTTTATAGAGAAGGTTATTTAAGGTTCTTTTTTCTATCAAAATGAGCTCTTCTGTCATTTTTCTTATGGCTTAATCATCATCATTATTTCATATGTCAGAAATCCATAGCTGCACGCAGGCTTACCTAGATTTCCAATAAGACTGGTAAAAAGCGAATTTATCAAGCTACTTCTGTTGACCTTAACAGCATCGTCTGTTCACTTTTTTATGCATAATAATATAAATAAATATATAAATAACTATTATACTGTAGTCGGTAACCCTACATGACGAATAGCTACTGACAAATAGGTCAACAAAATGTCGATGTCTGTCCGATCTTGCACATACAATGACGCACGGTCGCGACAGCCAGCGCCATCTCTTGGCGCCATCTCTAATTAAAGATACTTCCTTTTTACTCAATATTGACTGAGATATATTTTATACTCTGTGAGTTTGCGTACAAGCAGAATAAAAATCAGTAATTAAAGTATTTAAGTTTAGATGTCTCGTTTTCAGAGGACATAAATTCAGCATCTTTTATATATATATATATATTTGGCGCAATTTTTTTCGTATTTTCTGAGTTTATATCAATTTGAACACGGTTTTACACATTAAAATTGTGATGAACTCATTATACCTTTCTCTAGGCTTTATTAAATTAGTTACTCTCTTGCTGGCAACTGTTTACGGTTTTACTATACACATCCATATAATCATATATGATAACTTTTATAACTTAAACAAAACATTACAATATAAAGAATTTTTAAGTTATAATAAAGCTACAGAATAAATTACTCTAAAACAGTATTAAGGTTATTGTAAAATTATCCCGAAAAAAAAAGCCTCTTTGAGTATGTTGTAGGTTTTTCTCAAGTTTGAAACTTATGTTGAACAATGCTATTTGTAGAGGACTTAAGTATAATTTTAATTTCTATCAAGTTGGACTCTCTTGTTATTCTTCTATTAGAGCTAATGTTCTCAGAAGTGATAGTTATGTTACCTTGAGTCGGAATACTAAACGTTGGGGTCGTTAAGATTGTTGTATATATATATATATATATATATATATATATATATATATATATATATATATATATATATATATATATATATATATATATATATATGTAAAGCTAAGGTTACCTTAGGAGCCCTCGAACTTTGCTATCCTAAAAGAGATTTTAGAAATAAATAAAGTAAAAGCATATTAATTTAAATAAATAAATGCAACTGGTTAAGCTGTTAGTATGAGAAAAAAATTAGAAAATAAAAATTATGTGCAACACAGTTTTTAACTCCGCAAGTCTGTAATTATTTTAACAATAAATCCGACCAGAAATCATATACGAACACGCTTCAAGGTTCTATCTTGTAGGTGGCATCAAAAGATAGATTGTCCAAGCGATGGTTCCAAATTGCAAGCTAAATAAGCAATAGTGGGTTAACACCGACACTGCGCAATAAATCATCGAAATTGCATACTACCCACATAGTTTCTAGACGCCATTCATCTGTTGCTTGTTCGATGTAATTTGCGGTTTTAGAAGTAAAAGTGAAGGGACCCGAAAATTATTTGACAATTATTGTATAGTCAATAAAAGCTAGGCGAATATCTATACTTACAAAGAAATAATTTATTACTGTTAAAAATATATATTTTTATACAGGGTGTTTCATAAATCAACGACATGACAAAATTGAGACATAAATCGGGTAGTGAAAAATCAATATAAAAACTAAATTTTTTGTAATACGCTCGGTAAAAGTTGAATGTTGTTATAATTTTGAAGACACATTTTTATAGAAAGTGATATTTCCTTTTAAAATTCGAACACTGGTATATCAATTTTAAAAGCTATTAACAGAAAGATTATTCCCGTTACCATTAAAATACGAAAAACATTTATAGTAAAGATATCCAGTCATTTCACCATAATAAAAAAACAGGTGTATAAAATTTATTAACTTATTTAAATTGCAATAATTTTAAATTTTCGTAAAATACAATCTTTAAATGATTTTCTGGACTTGGACGTTGATTTATGAAAATAGAGTTATATAGAGTGTTTGGAAATAGGTATAAAAGCTCTAAAGAGGTAAATGAGAAAATACTCATTTATTGTCAAATACTTTTCGGTACACCTTAATAAGCAGTGATAGCACAGTGGTAGAGAACTAATACTTCAGACCGTAGGATCGCGGATTCGTTTCCCGGCATACAATCTTATATAATTCACACTTTGTGCAATAATTATATAGGATTGCCACTGCCCACAATCAAGTTTCATGAGGATGGGCAGCAGCGTCCTCTGCGTGCCATGATACCATACTGCGATTGCTAACCTGCCTGCCAAGCGTGGCAATTATGGTATATCCCCCCCCCCCCATAGATATCTTTTGTCTATGGACTCTAGAGACAAGATAGAAATACTACATATTAAAATTTATTATTGTTTATTGTCTGAGTAAGAACAGGACCAATATTAAGCCACTTCCGCACATGCAGTGGTAGTCGTGCAACAAAGTGCACCGCCCGCCAGCCCGCTGATAAATTCGCATGCGGCAAACAATGCGAATTACACTACTGCCACCGCAAAACGTGTTCACTCAACACGTGTTTCACCCCTCCACGGGGCATCTTCAGGAGTTATGTTACACCAATTAGTGCCACACACCGATAACTGTGTTAACTATGTTAATAATTAACTTAATTTGGCATGAACTTCCGCAAGGTAACGTCTGATTCCATTAAATGTTTATTATCAATCCTTACAGACTGTACTGTCAGAAATTATTTCTCTGTCGCATACCAATAAGAAAAATTAATATTTTAGGGTGAATTGGTGCAATCTATTCCAAACACTATATACTTATATTTCTAAAAATTCGTGCGTCTGTTTGGAATCGAATGTAGATTATATATTATTAAGTTATTTTCACCGCTTAGCTACCACTGTTTTCATTAACATTATGATTTTCCAGAATCTCGACAGATAATTTGTTTCCAGTGTTGCCATCTATATTTTTCACAGACACGACAGTACGCAAAGCGAGAAGGCGTTACGCAACGGGCCCTCACGCTCTGTTTGGCACCGAACTGGCACGTGACCGACGAATGACAGACGCTGCTAACCGCTGTACCCTCGTGGAATTTCACGGCTTTTACACTTGGACTTTATAACTGTCACAAGGAAAGAACTCATGAGAAATTTTATTATCTTATCTATAAATTTGTAGGCAATTAAGTATAGAATTCCAGACAACTGCCACCGTCAAATCACTCAATGTGTAATTCGCATTGTTTGCTGCATACGCATTCAGCGGGCTGGCGGGCGGTGCACTTTGTTGTACGACTACCACTGCATGTGCGGAAGTGGGTAAATATTGGTCCTTTTTTTACTTAATATGGACTTCCGGACGATAACGCCTGATTCCATTAAATATTCTAGACTGAACACCACGGGCCGGTAAGCGTTCCAACGCTTGGTAGTCTATAAGCAACGAGCCTGTTCAGCATGTGATATCCTAAGGCCTAAATTATGGTGATGATGAAATTTCAAATCCAATTCTTAACAGGTTGCGCTTCACTATGACATCATAACAAATATTGTGCTTAAAAGAGTGAAAAGGACAAGTGTCTGTTCTTTTTATTCTTCTAAAATTAAATCAACAATGTAATGATCCGAACTGAAGAACAAAGAACTGTATGACAAAGGTCAATCTGCATCAGGAAGTCCAGATGTTCACGGGTCAAGGAGGATTCGTAGAGTACCTGCATAGGTTGAAACTTAAGGAGAGTCTCTCGGGCACCTGTGACGGTGGACCAGACCGTGGCGCACGTGATCACCGGCTGTTTCAGTTGCAGTAAAGAATAAAGGAGACATTGCCCGGATGTTAGAGCAAGAAGAATGATGCCAAATCTTCTTGGAGAATTGTGAAAAGATAATAAGTAAGATAATTAAAAGCAACAATCATAATCGGGTAAGACTAGAATGAAAAAATAATTTGTGATAGTATATGATGTAGAATTCAACAAAGGAAACAAAATTTAAATCATTGAAATGTAAAATATTTTTATAAACAAAATAAACGAGTAAAAGAAAATAAGAAATGAAAAAGTGGTACTCTGGAGGTAAAGGCGAACAAAGGAAGGTGACATAAGAAAGGAAAAGAAAGTATGGAAAGAGAAGATGAAAGAGAATTTGACGAATAAAAGAAAGATGTGTGGATGATAATGGATAAAAGATGAAGATAAAAAAGTAGGTGAAAAATTATTGATAATATTTTGTCACTATGTACCAAAGACAAAGGAATGTACGAGACGTTTCCAACCGTCCACCGTTGGGTGGCCATTAAAAGAATCAATGGTAAAAGAGTCCAAAGTTTGGATACATAAGTGTTTGTTGATTTTGCGTATTAGCAACTAAAAGTATCTCTCTATTAATGTCGTCGAAGACACCTGGATGCAAGCCGCCTTCAATTGGTCCTATTGGATATCTATGAAGACATTCTTACCGACATAAATAATAGTGATGAAAAGTATCCAAACGGTGACATCTTTCCATAACGATCTCCCTCTTTTAAGTCAGAGTTTTTCCGATCGGCAATATATAGGGAAGTTAATGTCCGTAACGATGATGATATATATTTATATATTCTGCCAAATCTCTTATGCTGTATAAAATAAATGTTATTGAATCTTTGCTATTATTGGAACGAAGTAAGATTTTATGTTTGAGGAAAACCAATCAAGGATATACGTATGCATCTTACGCGATAACGCTTCTGCCAACATTCACTTGTCAAGGCCGTATACAGAATCTAGGCAATGTCTTGATAACTTTTTTTTCTTTTTTGATATCGGAGTATAAATTTTCTGGATGGACATATCCTGCTCTCTGGGAGAAGAACAGGGTTAGGTGGGATTCCTACCCACTAAAACCTCCTCATTGGTCGTCTTCAGTACTTTTGGAGCCTGGTGTCCTTGATCCTCTGGGAGAAGAACAGGGTTATATGGAATTTCTACCCACTAAAACTTCCTCATTGGTCGTCTTCAGTACTTTTGGAGCCTGGTATCCTTGATCCTCTGGGAGAAGAACAGGGTTATGTGGAATTCCTACCCACTAAAACTTCCTCATTGGTCGTCTTCAGTACTTTTGGAGCCTGGTATTCTTGATCCTCTGGGAGAAGAACAGGGTTATGTGGAATTCCTACCCACTAAAACTTTCTGGTATCCTCGCTATACCGCAACAACACAAGACCACTTCGCGTTGCTTCTGGGTTCGCATTAAGTGGACGATGAAGGCGTCCATCCTCAACGCCCATGAACCCGATGCCTTTTTAGTCGCCTCTTACGATAGACAGCTCTATTGTAAACCCTGGCTAAAGGAGTAATGCCGGAATACCTAGTGGAAAATAGTCATAGAACTTTCTAATCCGTTACTTTGAAAGTTAAATGATATTTACGTGGGTGTAATGAACTTTAAGAATAATAAAATTAAGAATAAGTAGATCCGAAGACGTACGAAAGTAAACAAAATCGCTCGAAGCATTGGCAAGTAAAAGTGGCTTTAGGCTGGCCACATAGCACGTAGAACAGATGGCAGCTTGGGCCTGAAGGTTCTGGAGTAGAGACCACGGATTAACCGTTTCGTGTAAAGCAGGCCGTCCACCCACAAGGAGGACAGTTGTACCTTTAAGGTGGCTGGAGAAATGTTGAATGCAGTTCACTTGCAACTAGTCTTATTGGATAAGGGAGGAGGCATATGCCCAGCTTTCTTACTATTAAAATTATTATATTAAAAGAAGAAGTAAACAATTTTTTTTAATGAATTTTTTTTTATTGATTTTTATTATAAATAAATGTTTGTATGTTCTTTATAGAAACGTAAGCTATGAATTTGATCATATGATAGTCTTTAGCAAAGTTATTTTGCATGTACCCCCACAAAGGTTTCTTAGTTAGTTTGAGAAATTTTCGATAGATGGCGCCACGGCATAAACGAAGTTTCTAATTGTAAATGACATAATAATTTATATAAATTGTATAATTCATATCCGGCCACTATTTCATAGACAATATCGTGCATATTTATATATTTTGTTCGGAGCGTTATTCGAATAGGTTTGTGTATTTACATAGTGAGTTAAACTAATTTAGGTAAATAATTCAAAATAATTGAATTTTGTAAGTTTCTGTGAGTTTACCTTAATCATTCTCTACAATGGATTCACGAAGGTCGATGACCTTGCATGTGAAGGTACTGTTTACTGATTGACGTTCCAAACACAAATTAAAAAAAGGTTGAAAACCTCTGACCTAGACTGGCTACAATCAAAATCCAGATGGATTTATATAACTATATTCAATATAACAACTGGCATGTTTATTAAATACCTTTATGTTAGAAGGTCGTCAGTTCGATTCCAAGCAGTAGGTAAATAAACATGCAACTGTAATAAACACATGCAATTCCATAAACCTTGGTTCCAATGGTTCAATTCGTATTTGTTACGAAATAACCCCGTGGCCTTTTCAATCGATAGCAACTAAATAACGCATTTAAGTTATATTGGACATATTAATGTTTATGATATAAATATATTACATCATATGTATATATATAGTTGTAATTAGTCAATTAACATATTGTTTCTTTTTTTAGCCCATGGACGCCCACTACAAGGCATTGGTATTCTCCAATGATCGCCACCATGACCAGTTCCACGCCCACTGTCATTTCAGACGAGCAATTCTTCTAGCTAAGTCGGTGATATTGGTTCTTCTACAGATTTATTTATTTCTGATTCGATCTCGCAGCGAAACTCATACATTGTCCGTTGATATAAAATCGAATTCGAAAATTCTTTATTCAACAAACAATTGATCTATTATTGATGTTCAATTGCGTCTACTATCTGTTCAAATGAAATGCCTCATATTTGAAAACAGAAGAAAGAAACTAATCGGGACGATATACTTTTTAAAATTAAAATAATGATATCATATCAAAACAAATTATTTTCCTACGTGTGAATAAAAAAAGAGAAACTAAATAAATCCTTTATGAATTGTTTAAAAATATAATTATTATAGCCACTAGGCTACATAAACTTGACGGATTTTATGAACGAAATTGTAGTTTAAAAAATATTGCCAAATAAACATTTTAAAGGGTTGTGTAATAAATATTACAATTACAAAATGTCGGCGACCTCGAGTGCACGAAATACCAAATTATTGGTACGCGTTGTCACTTCGCTCCCATTGATACAATATTAACACGACACCTATAAATTCTCGACTAACATATGATGGAGTAGAGAGATATTTTTAAAACTTGTGACTTCACGATTGTCGTTTCTTTGATTACTGACCACTTTGAATTTTTCAAAGAAAACTTCAAAGTACAGTAATACCCCGTTTTACGCGAGGGATACGTTCCAAAAAAAAATTGCGTTATCTGAAATTCGCGTATAACGGGGTTTATGATTAAACATAGTCAAAAATTATTACAAAAAAATTAAAATCATTTTAATCAATCACTTTAATTCTAGGAACACTTTATGCAATACATACTCTTATTTTTTACGGAAAAATACATCTATTGTCTTTTGGGTAACATTTTGTTTACGTTCTTGTAAAATACGTTAATAATACCCAACACTGTTGGGGATTAGGATCCCGCGACCATAGAGAAGTTGATGACTACATTATATTTATACGCATTCTTTCGCGTAATTCGAGGCATTTGAGCGCGATATTTGCAATTCGCGTTATAGTGAAACCGCGTATAACGGGGTCGCGTAAAGCGGGGTATTACTGTAATTATTTTAGCTTCATATTTTTCACGAACAGAGTAACAGTGTGATACAACAGAGAACAGTCATCACATTGTTAAGGTTTAAGAGTGAAGACCACAGACAAGCAAACACAGTATAGGAGCTCCTCCCACAAGGTGAACAGATAAACTTCTTAAAGTCTTTTAAGAATTGGGACAACATAGCAAATTGTTAATTAGAATAAAATATATGTAGAAATAGTAGAAATAGTATACAAATTCTGGAATAAAAAGCAAATTTGAAACTGTACTATGATATACCAAAAGGATATGGCGAAGGATGAGGAGGCGAGGTGCAAATGGAATGTAAAGAAGTGGTAAGAGAATGAAAGAAATTGGGAAGAGTGGAAGGAGAAGATTAATAGAGATTGTGACGAACGAAAGAGTATTGTATTAAGAAAACAAGCTGAAAAAAAAGATTAAAATTAAAAAAGTCTCTGTCCTCAATATAAAAGGACCTATAATCGGGACGATATATTTTTTAAAATTAAAAAAATATATCTTATCAAATAATTTCCTACGTGTGATATCTTCATTGTTAAATCATTTACATGTGTAGTAACAAAAAAATAAAAAAGAGAAATTAAATAAATCCTTTATGAATTGTTTAAAAATATAATTATTATAGCCACTAGGCTACATAAACAAGACGGATTTTATGAACGAAATTGTAGTTTAAAAAATATTGCTAAATAAACATTTTAAAGGGTTGTGTAATAAATATTACAATTACAAAATGTTGGCGACCTCGAGTGCACGAAATACCAAATTATTGGTACGCGTTGTCACTTCGCTCCCATTGATACAATATTAACACGACACCTATAAATTCTCGACTAACATATGATGGAGTAGAGAGATGTTTTTAAAACTTGTGTCTTCACGGTTGTCGTTTCTTTGATTACTGACCACTTTGAATTTTTCAAAGAAAACTTCAAAGTACAGTAATACCCCGTTTTACGCGAGGGATACGTTCCAAAAAAAAATTGCGTTATCTGAAATTCGCGTATAACGGGGTTTATGATTAAACATAGTCAAAAATTATTACAAAAAAATTAAAATCATTTTAATCAATCACTTTAATTCTAGGAACACTTTATGCAATACATACTCTTATTTTTTACGGAAAAATACATCTATTGTCTTTTGGGTAACATTTTGTTTACGTTCTTGTAAAATACGTTAATAATACCCAACACTGTTGGGGATTAGGATCCCGCGACCATAGAGAAGTTGATGACTACATTATATTTATACGCATTCTTTCGCGTAATTCGAGGCATTTGAGCGCGATATTTGCAATTCGCGTTATAGTGAAACCGCGTATAACGGGGTCGCGTAAAGCGGGGTATTACTGTAATTATTTTAGCTTCATATTTTTCACGAACAGAGTAACAGTGTGATACAACAGAGAACAGTCATCACATTGTTAAGGTTTTAGAGTGAAGACCACAGACAAGCAAACACAGTATAGGAGTTCCACCCACAAGGTGAACAGATAAACTTCTTAAAGTCTTTAGGAATTGGGACAAGATAACAAATTGTTAATTAGAATAAAATATATATAGAAATAGTAACAAAAGTGTACAAGTCCTGGAATAGAAAGCAAATTTGAAACTGTACTATGATATACCAAAAGGATGTGGCGAAGGATGAGGAGGCGAGGTGCAAATGGAATGTAAAGAAGTTGTAAGAGAATGAAAGAAATTGGGAAGAGTGGAAGGAGATTAATAGAGATTGTGACGAACGAAAGAGTATTGTATTAAGAAAACAAACTGAAAAAAAAAAAAATTAAATAAGTCTTTGTCCTAAATATAAAAGGACCTATAATGGGGGGCTTACCCACCCCGCGTCTACGGGCACGTGGTAGCCACACAAGAACCTTTCGGTGCCATCTGCCATCGGCACGATCGATGTTTCATCAAATGCCACTTCAACCAAACATTTCTTCGAGCGAAACTCCAAGCATAGCCCTCTCCATTCGTAAGTTTAAAAACATGTATTTAAATATGATAAATTCGCAAATTGATTTAAAATGCAACATATGTAAAACGTTCGGTAAAATATGTCTCAATGAAAATCTTACGCAATACTTTCATGCTATTGTCAATGAAAATGTATTTTCATATCTTCTCTTATAAAATTCACTATACTTATGCACAAAGTAAATAACATAGATATCTTTTAACATATTAATACTGTCATATGTGAATAAAACTTTTATTTATTACATCGTGGTATTGTTTTGTTTCTCTTAAGATGTTTAATAAATATTCAAATAATTTAAGTATAAATAATACATAGCAACATTAGCAAAGTAGTTGACTCACCGATACGTGTATCGTAGATAGCAGATTCGATTACCGGCATACAATCTTACAAATTCACACCAGAGTTCATTAGAAAATTCCAAAGGATGGGCAGCAGCGTTCTCTTCTTGTCGTAATACCACATATCTATATATCTATACGTATATCCCCCTTAGATATCTTTGGGGGAAGTTTATGCCTTGAATATACGTCAACAGGCTGAAACGACGACTAAGTCTAGAATCTTCTATTGTATCGTATAGCGACATACAAACTCTTCTGGGTATAGGGCATAGTAGTAAAATATTATTTAATGATTGTAGATTTCTATACATAAATTTGTATCAATTTTAAAAGAAAAATATTAAAAAAAAAACAATGTGAACTTTATAGCCATGATTTTAAATATGTTTAATTTAAAATGACGTTTTGTTAGATAGGCACAGGAGACAATTACGGTAATATCATAAAGTATTAATTTATAAATCTCAAATCCAAGTCTAAATAAATTATTATTATTTAACAAACTTCTTAGTTTCATTATTAACTAGATGAATAGTTTTATTATTTTCTTAACATACGACGTTCGTTTCGCCTAAGAGTCAATGAATAAACAAATTCTATTTTTGAATTTAACGAATATTTTGGAGCTCAATTTACGTAAATTTTAGACCGTTATTATGTAAATTTTTTCCGGTCTATTCTTGTCAAAGTCAAATCTAAAAACAAAAAAAAATCTTAAAAACGATTTCGTTGTTTTTGCATTATAAATGGTGTCACAAACAGGAAAATACTAAATTCTATAATCTCACCTCCTTTGATTACTTAATCAAACGAAATGTGTTCCTTATAGATATATAATTTAGTTATAGTGTGTAGATATGTCTATAAATAGACATATCTCTCCCGAATTTAAGTTCATAGTAATATTTTATTATAATACACATATTGAAATAGGGTCTGTTAAAATAAATTAGCGGCCCTAACATGCTTTGGGTCTTTTGGCTTCACAAGTATTTAAGCCTAGTAACTGTGAAAAGGTGTCTTCGGCGTTGTCACCTTTAGCCCGGTGAAGCTATAAATGCCAGAGTTAAAATGCCATTTATAAATGACATAAAAATCATAGTAAAGAGTACTATACTATATATAGAAGGCGTTAAGGAGCTCAAGCCCCATAACGACACTAAAAGTGAAAGTAACCCACCTCGAAATCGGCACGGTCCCGTACCACCATGACTTTTTTGAAGAAAATCTGCGGCATTTTATCACAAACGACACTGGCACCTTTATAATGACGAAATCCATTAGCTACGCGGTTTTTTACTTTTTTTTTTAACTCTTACACCATTCGATTTTTAAATTTCTCAATTCAATGTCAAGGTTAGCGCGAAAAAATGGCGCCAAATTTGACATTTACAATTTATAATCTATATCACATTCCACTTCACATTTAATTATTTTTATTAATTTTTATGCACTAATTGATTAATATTATTGTCTATTTAACAGTTTATTTTTAAAAATACAACGTAGATCTTAGCCTTCAAGCACCTAGTAGGCAACTAAACTAAAAAACAAGTATAATGTTTATAAGTATGAAACGTTTTCTTGACTGGCGAACACTATGTCGCAACGTGACGCATTGAAACTGGAATATTAAACTTTGTTGCTCACGGAACAGAGCTCAAAACTAATCAGCCGGTGAATTAAATGTTGATTGCCATTTGGACGTATATACAGGAGGTGCAATTTACTTTGGTTGATTGTATCATATAGATACGTGACTTGTTGTGCATTTTTTTTTATTTTGTGCACGATGCAGCCATGCAATGATCATTATGGCTAATGTGCCAGTGTGATGTAATTTTTAAAAATGTTTAGAATTTTAAAATGCTATGAGAAGTAAAAATACTGTTATCACAAGTTACATTCTTTTATTATTACTTCAGACAATAGATCAGATAATCTAATGAAGAGGTTTCCAGGCATTTTTTCTTTGATCAGTTTCAAAATTTTGCTTGTCCAGGTGAACTCTGAAGGATCACCAGGACCATTTTTGGATTTGCTGATCTAATACATATTTCGATAAAGTTGTTAACTAAAAAATTATGGCAGCGGCTTCGGTAAACTAATTTAGGGATTTCGTTTGTGTATATAATGTTATAAAAAACATTATAATAAACATTGTGTTTTTTTTTTAAATAACTAAACTTTACTTATGGTTTGATTTAGTTATACATAGCTAAAACAGAACGTTTGCCGGATCAGCTAGTATCAAATATTAAAAACAGTTTTATTATTAGTTATTAACATAATAATAACATGCATATAATTAACTCATGAGAGCATGGTTAGTGCATGCCAAGAGTACTTTCTATTTCAATATACGACTCAAGTTTTCACCGACACTTAAATAATGCAATATTAATAGAATATTTATAATGAGATGATTTATAATCTGTACATAGATCGTTACTCAGAAACCTGTATATATATTCTAGATTCTTCTAAAAAATATTTACGTGAAAGTTCTTTTTTTATAGCATCCATTATTGGGGATTTCTCGTACTCTCCTATCTTGTCTAAGAACACGGCATTTACAATTTTTTTTTCAAGTTTTTCACGTTCTTCTTTTTTCTTCTTTAATTCTTCTTATGATCATTCATTCAGTCTTCTAACATCTTTTGCACTTCTCCATTCTATGTTCGAACGTTTTGATCACCTTTTATCCATCACTTCACCTCTCAAATATTACAGATATCAGGTTTCTCACAATTTTATTTGATGTCTATACTATCTTTATTACTACATTTGTTAACTATCACATTTTTATATTGTCATATGTTATGACAGTATTTTTCTACTTTTCTGATTTTCTATTTTATGTATTATACATGGCTTTGACTTTAATTACCCAAATATTTTTATTTTTTATGTTTTATTTTTTTAAAGTGCCTTATGACCATCTTATACCTGAGGAAGGTCGTCTAATTTCTTCATCAGCTCCTGATCTTTTTTCCTAACAGGGGATCGAAGTCACCTCGAAGTCGTCCGAATGCGGCACAGTCGGTCACTAGGTGCACCACGAACCGATCCACCGCCAGCTCAGAGAAGCACGAAGGACTCTCTTTTAACTTAAACTTGTGAAGGTACTCCGAGAATCCCCGTGCCCCGTGAGCATCTGGACCAAGACCGTGTTCAGCTCGATACTACAGAGTGCGCGGAAGGCTGGGAATATGAGTAAGTTGCAAGAATAGGTCAATCTGATTAAAAGTGATATGTAAGAAAAGGACCAATACTTAGCCACTTCCGCACATGCAGTGGTAGTTGTGCAACAAAGTGCACCGCCCGCCAGCCCGCTGATAAACGCGCATGCAGCAGACAATGCGAATTACACAACTGCCACCGCCAAATCACTCAACAGGTGATTCACCCCTCCACGGGGCATCTTCAGGAGTTATGTTACAACGATTAGTGCCAAACACAGAGTCAAACAGAGACTGGTGTGGGTACGGGCGTTGTACTTTGTTGCACGCGCGTGGAGGGGTGAAACACGTGTTGAGTGATTTAACGGTGGCAGTTGTGTAATTCGCATTGTTTGCCGCATGCGCATTTATCAGCAGGCTGGCGGGCGGTGCACTTTGTTGCATGAGTACCACTGCATGTGCGGAAGTAGCTAAATATTGGTCCTTTTCTTACTTAGGATGGACTTCCGCAAAATAACGCCTGATTCCATTAAATAGAAGTGATATGATACACAGGATTTTGAAATTCAAAAAGCTCGTCGGCCTGGTTCGTGTGAAGTTAATAGTGAATGACTGTTGTAACTCTTCACCCCTTAGCTAATATCATAGTCATAAACTCATGAGGAAGTTTTTCCAGAACGCCGGATTAGCCTACCGCGCATTGCCTACAATGGAGCTGGACACAGCTTGAGGACATTCCTATTACAAAGAATATGTAATAAATCGAGCCATAACGCACAGGAATCTCACAAGTTTAGTTACTCAATTATTTACACAAACGGTTTATTTAGTTTTAAACGGTTTTATTTAGTTCGACCCGTACGGAATTTATTTGTTTATTTGGGTCAAAATTAGAAATTGAAATTTAAGCACCTTCCCGTTGTCAGATTAATCTGAAATTTGATACACACATTTAATTTAGATGACAATACAATATAATAAAATCAATAACATTATAAATCTAAGATGGCCGCCGATACAAAATGGCGGATTACATATTTTTCCTTAACCCTCTCAATATGGGTATCAAATGAAAGGGCTACGCTAGTAAAACACGATGATTATGTCAAAATTTAAAATCCAATATGGCGGACTAGGTACATATTTTTCCACAACCACCACACTATGGGTATCAAAAAACCGTTTAATTTAAAAGTTTTTTAAATGTATTTATTAATCTTGTTAAGATGTTGTGATAGATGCTACTTGTACTAGCGGACAAAAAGCATCAGTCAACGACAAGCAAAAAATCAGTGAAGAGATGATTTTAATTTTTCCCTCCGTAAAGTTATAAAAAGTAAAAGTATTTAAAGTAAAATTTAAAAAAAAAATTTTTGACTATGACATCTATTTCCAATAATTTCTAGTAGTTTATATTTAAATAATTTCCTGAGAACATTAATTCAGTGCCGTACGAAAATGTCATATCTTTCCACATTTTGCTTGATATCCTGTTTACGAAAGATATAATTAACAAATTATATTGTAATATCTTTATTATCCGGTGAACGGCTATATCGTTTTAACATTTTGTAATAATAAAAAGCGTGTGTCAGTTTGAAAAATTGCCTTATAAACTTTAAGTCTAATATTTTGAAATTTTTCCATCTACTTGATTTGTTAAAATAAAAAACTAATATTTTATTAATTGTGATATACGATCTATTTGAAATGCGGTTTTAAAGTGGTTTAACTTTATTCTACTTTATAAGGTTAAAGGTGGAACAACTGACTACGTCAAGTCTGGAGGAGACCGGATTTGGATTCATGACATGTGCACACCAACTAATAATAAATAATCATAACATATAGTTACGAAAACAAGGATTGTATATACAGTGGTCATCACCTTATTAGTTAATTTTATTGTGATTGATACTAGGCATGCTAGCCTTTCTGGCTTTTATAGCTTCGTCAAGGTTATAAATAAAAATAATTCCGATACAACAATACGATGCCCTTATATACGAACACCAGAACACACGATTTTAGGGGGCGGCCGCTGCTTCCTAGCCGAGAATTGCGTGGGCGAACCGAAGTTGGATCCGGATCTATCCTTGGCTCGCCTGTGGTCCACGCTGCCGTCCCAAGTTGCATACACTACACAGCTCTACTCTGGTAGAGCGGTTTACTTCGTGCAAACGACTTCGTGCACCTGGAACGCGTCCGTCCAGCTTCTTTTTCATTTTTAAGTTCACGGACCCTTCCGCTCCGTAAACTCAGTTCCGATGAAGCTGTAAAAGCCACCTGGCTAACAGCATCATCATCAACCGAGAATAAGTTATATGCGACTACCGGACGTCAAATAATAAAACGAGGCAATCTACTAGTAGCGCCATCTATCGGTGGCGATGGAAATAACAGTCTGATATGTACTCGTATATGTATATCTTCGTGTATCGTATTGTGATAAAAAATTAAATTACTAATTAAATTTAAAGGTTTTAGATTCGAACTTGCTAAGATCGTCGGAAGATGGATGCAGCCGACCGATACTACTAGAAATATGGGAGAAGTATACGTCCAGCATTATATGTATATATGTCTGTGTTTACCTTTATCTTTTATGTATATATTGTGAGTACAATAAGCGAAAGCTATATCTACCCTAACCATTTATTAACATTTATATAATGACAAATGTTTTAAATTCTTTATATATATCATGTCATGGTATATGATTAGGTGTGGACCTAATAAATAAATAAAATAAAGTCCAAATAGTTTTACTGTGTAGGATCATTACAATCATATATAATCGTCAACAATAAGTTTAGCGTACTGACAAGAACTAACAAGAAGCTCACTGGGTTATTTTTTTTAATTTGGTGATTGTATTAACAATATTTTTTTAAATTACTACAATTAATTTTATAACATCTTTATCGTAAACGTATTATAAAATAGAGTAGTAGTCTTCTGCCTTTTGGTGGAGCCTGTGCTAATAAACTTTTTGAATTGGAAAGAGATAAATTTATCTCATTTAAGTACTTTGTTATAAAATCTTATATTGACTTACGAATGAGTGAAACACTTTAAAGGAGAGTCCAATAGCGAGTAAATCTAGGTTACTCTGTGTTTAGCACTAATCGGTGTAACATAACTCCTGAAGATGCCCCGTGAAAGGGTGAAACATGTGTTAAGTGATTTGACGGTGGTAGTTGTGTAATTCGCATTGTTTGCCGCATACGCATTTATCAGCGGGCTGGCAGGCGGTGCACTTTGTTGCACGATTACCACTGCATGTGCAGAAGTGGCTAAATATTGGTCGTTTTCTTACTTAGGATGGACTTCCGCAAGGTAACGCCTAATTCCATTAAATATTTAAATCTAGTTTATTTTATTCCTTAAAATCCATTAATATGTATTATTAGATATCAAATATTTATTGGTATTTTTATGTACATATTTTAGGTTATATAAATATATTGTTAGTGTAGTGTAAATATAAATACAGTATTAAATAAAATTCGCTTCGAAAATCGCCAAGGGGAAGACAGCTTTCGCACGTCTCCGTTCTGTATGGCAATCACGGAAACTGACTAGGAGAGTTAATCTCAAAATATTCCGATCCAATGTGAAAACCGTGTTACTATATGGATGCGAAACGTGAAAGGTCACTAAAGATATCTTGTTTTGGCTCCAAGTCTTCGTTAACAACTGTCTTCAACGTATTCTCGGTATATACTGGCCTGAGAAAGTTCAGTAGTTCAACGTAGATCTCTGGAAAAGCTGCGATGAGATGCCGATCGACCAGCAGATTAAACGCCGCAAGAGAACCTGGATAGACCAAACGCTTCGAAGGGATTCTGATCACATACCGAGGCAAACCCTAGAATGGAATCCTGTCTGAATCTGGCGGCAGACGATCACTGTAGAAGTGAAGGCAGTTGGAATGACTTGGAGCGAAGTAAAGCGCGATGATTAAAATCCGCTAGGGATGGCGACGTACTGTGGACGCCCTCTGCCCCATTTTGGGAACACAGGAATAAATGATGATTAAATAAAATTATATAATATCGTTTTAATGTCGCTTGAAACGTTTATAGGTTAGCGTAACAGCAAGGTACAATTAACAATAACTTTCCATAGACAAAAGAGTACGAATAAGGAAATGTTTTGTTACGCCTTGGTGCGCATGCGCCGTCGGATTCGGACGTTAACAAAACGGTTTGGAGAAAGTGTCTAGGCGCTCGGAATAATAATTGTTTGATAAAGTTAGCATATGTTAATAATGACCTTAAATGCGTTCCGATCGCAATGTGGGCTAGTGTGTTTTTCGTATTTCGTATTTGACTCATTCGTATGTACCGCAAACGTATGACACATTTCTGTAATACGTTACGAGCGCTAGTGGAATGTGTAAGTTCACGTAAATTACGTGGTTGCTGTGACACGGTTGTTACGTCGTGGGAAGGTTTTGATATTTAGGTCTTGTTACAGTTAGACTTTTTACATACGAAGGTTGAAATGATGGTTGGGGACAAAAGATTTTCGAGTGGAACGATGACATATTTAAGATCGCGGATGATCACAGGATGCCTTAGCACTGGACAGATCATAGTGGCTTTGGTGGAGATTTATGCCATGCAGTAGGCGGCTATAGGCTGATATCAATGCATTAAAATATGTTTTAACAATGCTCTACACAATTCTATTATTAAACAGTGAGCTTGTTTGTTTCATTATTGGTTATCGAGTCCTAAGAGTCACTTTAAGGACATTAATGTACGTAACATCTTATAGAATTTAACCACGAGAACCCTTATTCATTATTTCATCAATTTTATAATGTAATAACATTTTAGAGCAAATAGTATTCAACAGTAAATATATTTACACTGCCATGAAAAAAAATTACCAACACCAAGGTGATTAGATATAATGTAGCTTAATACGTTTCTGGCAGATACGAGTATGACTCCTAGGAACGAGGGCGTTGCGGGCAGATATGTCCATAGGCAGTTGACAGGTTAATGAGTTTAAGGGTACGACCTAAATTAGAGCCGCTATTTTAGCTATTGTACTGTTGATTTTTATGTCGCTTTACGAAATGACCTACCACGATCGTTGATATTCGTGTAGTACACCTATCTCCCGATTTATACGGTAGATACGTTCCTGAGAAAAACGTGTAAATCGAAAATTAAAAATTTTCAAGTCAAAACCGTGTAAATCGAAAAGCTTGCAGAAAATGCACAATTTTGCTATTTAACAGTTGTGATCTTTTTCAATATTTTTAAGTGTACACAGAAATAAAAATAAAATGCATTGTCGGAACACTGTTTTTTATTTAATTACAATATATATTAAACATAAGAACAAAAATAAAACCAAAGGTGTTTTATTATCCTTTATAACTGTCCGAAATTACTCTCATTCTTTTTTTCGGAATCGAAGGTTCGAATTCACTTTCATCAATCGAAGTTATTTGTGCCGATTCGATGTTTGAAGCAGAAATATTTACATTATGAAAGGGTTATAAAATCGGTTATTAAAAAAAAAAACTGATTTGGAAAACCGTGTAAAAGCGAAAACGTGTAAAACAAGTACCGTATAATCGGGGATAGGTGTATTCCATTTCAAGAGTTCTCTATTGAAACATGTTTTAAAACCAGTCTCCAATATATTCGGGTTTTATATTGCAACTTAAAAAACAAGAATTTCATATGACATTTTCTTGTTTAAAAATTTTGCAGATGTCTACATTACTAGCTTACCCATTAACCTTTGCAGGTGCTAGCAGGTGTAACCTCCATAAATAGTTTGGGTAACGGTAGTGCACCTTGATACTTTAATAATTTAATTTTAATATTAAACACTCTGTGTTTGGCACTAATCGATGTAACATAACTCCTGAAGATGCCCCGTGGAAGGGTGAAAGACGTGTTGATTAATTTGGCGGTGGCGGTTGTGTGATTCGCATTGTTTGCCGCATACGCATTTATCAGCGGGCTGGCAGGCGGTGCACTTTGTTGCACGACTGACACTGCATGTGCGGAAGTGGCTAAATATTGGTCCTTTTCTTACTTAGGATGAACAAAGTAACGCTTGCTTCCATTAAATACTTTAATAATTCTTTCTTAGTGTTTTCTCTGATATTTATCAACTAAACACGTTCGTTATACAACTTAGATGGTAACTGTCGTTTACTATCAAAATGTATCTATCGTAGTATAAATAAAGAAATAAAATGTATTTCACTTTATTTATTAATATTGTAATTTAATAATAAACAAACAAAAATACAAAATTTTATTCATTTATTTATTTACACTTTTTTGTACACTATAGACAATAACTAAAAAAGAAACTATTCATGTAGAGGTACAAGAGGCGATCTTCTCCACCAGGTCGATCTCTGCCAGACAACCTTTGGATGGGGATGAGAGATAAGACACACAATTCACTATTATACTTGCAATTAATCACTTTTTTTCCTTCTATTTTCCATGAGAATTATCATCGTGGCATATATAAAACACGAAACAGATGATGTTTATTTATATGCATTAATTCATGTCAGCCGATCATCACAATCCCTTGCTGACTTTGTGCGACCTTGACTGTACCAGTTCGTGGTCGCCACTCGAGAACCTTCCATGTTCCATTATCACTTCAAATGAGCAAGTCTTCGAATTTGAAAGTTAGGGCCTCATGGTTTTAGAGCATAGACCAATGACCGTCGTTGTACACAAGCAGCTTCCAACAGGTTCTATTGGAAACCTATAGGGAAGGCTCATGTCCAACAGTGAACGTCTTATATCCGAAATGATAGTCTTTATTGCAAAACATTACACACAAATTTATAATTATGTATCATACTGTATTTATTATAAGTATATATTAACATATATATGTATCTACATATGTTTATGTATGTATGTTTTTCTATATGTACACCTTAACTACCAGTATTTCTTTCTCTACTGTTTCCATACTATGATTGTCTGAAAAAATTGCCATGTGTGATAGGACCGCCTATTGTACTTTTTTATTTACTATTTTATGAATTTATTGTAGCCGGTGTTGCCATGGAGCATAATTATTATAAAGAGGTAAATATTAAAGAATTCACATAGTAAAAAAAATAACATTTTTTACGCATTGTTGCAATTTAAAAGCACTCGGGTAAAATTTCTGTCATATAATTATATGCAATATCTAAAATTTCTTTTATCAGCATTAATAATGTATTAAAAATTTGTGAATTCATCTAAGAGGTGAACGACCGTTGGTCACTTTCTATATTAAAAAAATATATACATATTCAATACGTATGAAACCCGTTTAATGACAGGTTCCACTGTTTACTAGAGTTACCTAACATACTGTCAGAGAAAAACTAACAAGCCGTTACTACTTGAATGTAAACATTCTGACAGGTTCAGGTTTGTGACGTCATCGACAGTTACGCCTAGCTTTACTGGATTTTATATCACTGATATACAGGGTGATTGGTAAAGTAGTTTTTAATGTGAATTTGTAATTGCTACACATAAATATATAAAATTAATAATTGTTTACTATCTGCCCTTGCAAAATTTATATTACCAAAAGTTATAGTTTATTAGTTAATATATTTCAGAATCATTATACAGGTTGATTGAAAATACATGTAGAAGCTTTGTATGACAAACAAACTATG
Organism: Battus philenor; assembly: GCF_028537555.1. Lineage (NCBI taxonomy): Eukaryota > Metazoa > Arthropoda > Insecta > Lepidoptera > Papilionidae > Battus > Battus philenor. The sequence goes on along the minus strand of NW_027181676.1, from coordinate 12,892,651 downwards.
CATTCACCCCTTTGAAACATTTATACCTATAACTTATCTTTTTATATGTATTAAACAAATAAATCTTTCGATTTGACGCTCTTCCGAAATGGTTGAAGATTTTAATTCATATCATGAATATTTAAGAAAAAAATATCTATATCAATTTTGTATGGATAAAAAAGAGATTTTAAAAACTATTGTATGTTAAAAAAATATTTCTAAAATAAATCATAATTATGTCTAATCAGACGTCACAGATTACACAGTATTTGTGAATAGAATACGTCACTTCCATCACAGATAACTTTATAATGTAACGTAAAAAAAATATGAATTCTACAAATATTGTTACGTAATAATTATTTATGTATGTACTAATTAATATCTTTGATTAATTAAATGAAAGTACTATGCAAAGACAAATAAACAAATCATATTAAGGTCGTTATGTATAACACTGTATGGGAAAAACAGCAAAGTTAGTGAAATAAAAAGACGTGGCTCAATGAACCGCGTCTTTGCCTAATGGTTCGTGGCAAAAGTATATTAGGATGACCAAGACACGTTGTGCATTCAAAGCGAAGGAAGCGGACGGAATCGTCACAATCATTGAATTATATTATACAGGGTGTATTAATTGTACATTTTTAATAATGTTTTTTTTAAATTTTAAGTTAATATTTTCGTTTTGAAATAATTACGTTATTTTCTCATACAATTAAGTGTATTTCTATGAAGAATGTCTATGCAGAATAAAGTAAAACCAAAAACACAACAAATTTCATTAATTTACGACCGTAATGTAATATGTACAGTAAGGTGAATAAATCGTGTTTTTTTAAATTTCACTTTTTGAGCGCCGATTTGATTTTTTTATGAATATTCATCCAATACGGGACATCCTATATATTATTTATTGTAATATATCTAATAATACAGAGCAAATGTAATATATTTTTTCTCTCTTTCTGAAGCCCAATGCTGGACACATCGATCGTGCAGCCGACAGCTGAAGGCTATAGAATAGCGACCATAAGCCGGTAGACGTGGCGTGGGCAAGCTCTCCGCTAGGTAGACCAATGACGGTAAAAGTAGAAGGAAGTCGCTGGATGCAAACAGCGCGAGGTCCTCTATGGGAGAGGCCTAAAAAACCTATCTCTTAAAACCTCCTTCGAATAACAAACCGTTTATTAAAAATAAATATTCAATTAAATATATCAAACGTTAGATGTCATATGAAAGATAAAATATTTCAAATATAAAATCATATTGATAAATATCATTTCGAAAGTACCAGATAAGCGTGTCAAATCACGATAGTAAGCTATATATATAATTAGTGGAAAGTGATTTTTATTATCTTATAATATATGGCTTCGCTATGCAGCCAATGCAACACGTTCCAATTACTCTCTAATCTAAAGTTATGTATGTTAATTTTTATATTTATTTCTACACCAAAAAGTATTTATTTCGAATAGTTATGATACATAGAATAATCTACATTTTTTTTTGAGGTTCCTATCCATCTATTTGGTTCTTAACATACTCTTATAGAAACGACAATTTTTAAAAGATACCTAACGATCAGTTGTTTCAGCATCTATAGGAATAAATAGGATGTAAGATGGATTTAATTTTTTTTTGGCTTGTGGCGAATTTATCATACCACACAGTTCATCAAATGTTTATTCTTACGTGTAAAAACATTTCTATTATATTCTTTCTATTCGGTTTCCTTCTAAATAAATAGTAGTTTACTTTGCAAGTCATTTATTATAATAGGGAGGGAGATAGATATTTAATCACACTACTACATTCGTAATATAAATAACTTTCGACATAGGCCTCCCAAATAGATTTGTAATAGGACCTGTATAAAGCATCTTTTATCATCTGTTTATCGATGGCTTAACCAAAGTCATCTGTATGTGGTCTGACCCCTACCAATTTAAGTTGGCATTTCGCTATAAATTCTACAAAAAACTTTATAAATTTCCAATATTATCGAAAGTTGATGAAATCGATACTATGAAATGTATCGATTTCATCAACTATGATCTATAAAAAAAAATAATTTATGCACAGATTATTAATAAAATCTTTATATTCGCACTACTAATACTATCTCGACAAGAATCCATAAAGTTCGTTCTAAAATATAAAAGCGAAATAAGACGTAGTCAAAAAAATCTAAATGTAAATATACATTAATAGATTACCTCATAAGATTCACGAACAAACCCAAAACCCAGAGAACAAAGATCTTTTACTTAAAACCTGATATCAAAAGCTTCTCTCTTTTAAAGAAGGACTGAAAATCAACAACTAAACTAAAATTATTTCAGGAAATTAAATATTACGTCTTAACATTGTCATTTGCAAAACAACAATTTTACAGGATCATAAATTAGATGATCCAATCACGTATGAAGTGGCAGTGAACAGACCACATAACATGCAGAACAGCTTTAAGATCCTAAAGTGGAGACTACGTGCCGTCAAACGCAACGTAGGAGGTCCACCCAGAGATGATCAGACGATCTTATTAGTGTTGTCAAAAACATTGGATAACTGGATGGCAACTGCTTCAAACCTGTCCTCTTGGAAACCTATAAGAGAGGTCTATGTCTAGCATTGGAAGTCTTACGGCTGAACTTCCACCAACTAGGTGGACAGATCCTGTTAAAGTCTTAGGAAGAATCTGAAAACAGGCGTCCAACCGGTATTGGAAATTTATGGGGTAAACCATCTCCAGGAGTGGAAACAAAATCAGACAAATCTTAACAATTTTTTTATTAAATGTGCAGACAAGTGTTCTTTAGGTATAATTTAAGTATTATAATATAAGTAGATTTCCTCTCACAGTGCCCAAAGAAATCTCAAAAACAATATGCATGTTTTGAAATCTTGTAAAAACTACTTGCAGATAAATAAATAAAAAATAAAACAAAATTTCGAAAGGTCTTTCCCAGTGTTGTGTTGGCGACTTGTTATTTTGACTTTGACAAACTACCATAATTCTTTTTATTAAATGATAAAATTTATAACTAATAGAAGGTCATGAAAGAACATATTATTGACCTCATTAGAAATAGCTTATAGCTCGACCAGGTCTAATGAATTTGATCAAAGTAACAAAAACATCATTATTAATAGAAACAAAACCGATAAATAAAACAGGTAAGGTAAATTATCAAATAAATAGAAAAATAAGGAGATATACATAAAACAGAAGTAATGTAAATATAACGATAAGTATCAGAAATAAAAATACAAAATCGTGTAGCATTAAAATAAAGCTAAAAGAGAAAAATGTAATAATTACCTATTGTGATATAGAAAGAGGCATTGCATGTAAGGAAATTACGGAATGAAAGTAGTGAAAAGTAAAATCATATGACGTATAAAAGAAGAGTAAAGAATAAAAAAGAAAATGTAAATGTCCTGTCCAAAATCAGAAGAGGAAAATACGAGAGGTCTAAAAAAAACAAAACATCAATTACCAACAAAAGCTAATTATAATCAACTAAACGCAACTTGAATGCAATGCGAAATTCTCAAGTGGGTGCAGTGCTAATTTTAGCCTACCGTTTTACCACATAGCTTTGTATAATTTAGATAATCGAATATTGAGAATACAGATTATAAGCTTAAAACTTAGTTATTTCTATCATTGAACAGTGATATCCCAACGGTGAGAACTGTAGCTCGCGATGCAGGTCGCGGATTCGATTCCCTGGGACACAATCTTATGTATATTATGATTGCCACTGCCCACAATCAAGTTTCCAGAGGATGGGCAGCTGCAGAATTGGCTACTCTACGTACCATAATACCACATACTGCGATCGCCAACCCGCATGCCAAGTGGCGATTATGATATATCCCTCATAGATATCTGGATGCGGCCTATGTCTTCCAAAAGGCTTCTGTGTGTGGTTGTAAGATAACTATTTTAATGTTCATAGTTTGATCCAAGCGTTACTCTTTATGTACAACCAAATTAAAATGCTTATATATATGTATATATATATATATATATAAATAAGTGTGTGTGTGTATGTATGTATATATATATATATATATATATATATATATATATATATATATATATATATATATATGTATAAATATATTGATTTAAAATAGGTGTAAAAGCCTTAAAGAATGGATGGAGTAGATTTATAAAACATTCATTTTTGTATTTTTAAATAATTTCCAAATAATAAATCGTTAAAAACCGCAAAGTGTAATGAAGCAGTACACGGTTTAAAATGAAATAACAAAAGAAAGTGTACTATTTAGTTATTTAGACATTCATAAAAAAATACTTTAAAAATTGAACAGTATATAAATGAATACCTCCTCTTAATAGCTTTCTAAAAATTATCAAAGTGCCTGAAAGGTAACAATTTTTTTTCTTCTTTTACAGCCGATAGACGCCTACTGGTATAGGCCATCCCCCAAGATATCTATGGTGGGATATACCATGATAACAACGCTAGGCAGGCAAGTTGGCGATCGCATTGTGGTATTATGGTACACAGAGGACGCTGTTGTCCATTCTCTGCAAACTTGTTTATAAGCTGTGGCAATCCTATATAATTAATGCATGAAGAAATGAATGTACATAAAATTATGTCCCGAGAATCGAATCCGCAACCTAACATCGCAACTCTCAGACCTCTACCGATGGGTTACAGGGGTGAATGTATAACTCCTTTGGTGTCAATTAATATGGTATACCCCATTCAAAAATCAATAACGATAAATTACCTAATAATATAGTAAGAAATAACATTGTCAAATCTCGACTGCTTAATATTAAATTTATTTATTGTTTATTTATTTTATTCAATCGCATAATGTTAGAAAAATAAAGTAAAATAATTCATAGTGATCACTTTGCACAGTGGTCATATATTATAAAGCCTATCTTCCGATCATTCTGTATATTTTTGTGTTAATAAAACTTATTCTTGTTTTCTAAGATTTGTTATAGTTATATTTATTATACATTAATATGTCATAGAATTAATTTTATAGACAATATGTTGATAAATTTGTAATAATTTTAAGTGTTGATAATAATAAAATTTACTTACGTTTAAATCGTATCCATTTGTAACCCAAGAACGCTTGCTCAGGATACTATATTTCTTCCTCCATCTCGTCAAAAGTCCATCACTGCTTTTATGTCTCTTCGAACGCCGATTCACAACGTAACGTTCCATTTTAACCAATTTAATTAAAAAAACGCAAAACTATATCCGCACAACACCACCGTCATTAAACTCGTATGCGTTGAAACTAAACGCGCACTGAAAACAAATCTCTAAGAACGCCGGCGATCATTAGAATATTTGTTATATAAAAATAACGAGAACGGAATTAATTACACGTTTCTAAACATTAAAAACATAAACTGTTCTTTTATTTAGAAAGTTTTGCACAATTGTTTATGGTTGCGTGAAAGATAATGGAATTGAAAATAAAAAAATAGAAAAATTCGCGCGCTTTTCTGACAGGAGCGTCGGACGGCGTCCTGTGACTGCAAGCGAACGTTTAGTAATATCGGTTCTGGTGTACCGTGTCGTACGTTTGCCAAATATACCGCGTGCCGTAGGACAGTCCCGATTTTTTACGGAACGAATTAAAATAAGTAGAGAATATTGTTTACAATTAATAAATAATATATCTATTAATCTATACAGATATCGGATAGACGACTCGATGACAGGTCTTACTCTGCCTTCATCCAGAGACCTCCCGTAACCTTGACATCAGCCTTTCTAACGGGAGCCTACTCACGTCGCATCTTCGTAGTCGCCATTCGAGAACCTTCGGTGTCCAACAGACTTCGGTTGATGAACAATGTGCCACGCCTTGATTCTTCTGCGTATCTCCAATTACGATAATGTACTGTCTGGACATAGGCAACTACTCCAGATTTCCAATAAGACCAATTCCAAGCGGCTAACATCTAGCGTCTTTCGATGACCTTACCTGTGTCCCCTTTCCATCATATGAGTCCGGAGTCTCTACTCTAGGATTTTAAAGCCCCAGCGGCGTTTTCTGATTGCTTTATTCAAGATGAGGTAGGTGCTGGTAGCTGTGTAAGGCTGTTATAGCTACATCAGACCTCAGGGCTTACAATATTATGCTCTAAACCTTAAATTAATGTTCGCACTTCCTGACGTGTGGGTGTGGTGCGCAGGCCTTTTTCTGTCGCTCATCATATCTTCTTCAGGAACTCTTTTTCTTCTTCGTCAATGTATTCTTGCTCATGAGTCTTCTTTCAGTTACCCCATCTTGCATAGGCATGTCCAGTCAATGAGACAGTTTAACGTGCTGGACTATATCAGGTATATACAGTTATAAACAGAAGTATATATCTATTGTAAAAAATGTTTAAGTGATAAAACGTAAAGCATTACTGGTATTTTGAAAACTAGTAGATATTTAAGATCTCTTCAATACATAATAAGTACAATTTGTTGTGGAATTTTCCTAACTAATACCTTAGAGTTACGCAATAGTTATCGGCGGCTTTGGCGCCGCATTGGCAACCACGTAATAGGGAGTCCAAATAGAAGCAATAATATATAAATTAATATAAATAGAACTCGATGTAATTACTAATCAATATTATACAGGATGATTGGTTATAGGTGTAAAATAGGTGAATGTATACGTCATTTATTGACAATTAATGTAAAGTATATCCTACCCAAAATTTAATGCGAAAAATAAAAAAAGCGTTTTCATAATTCGAATCTACATATAAAAATTAATTATTGTTTAATATCTTTCCCTGTAGTGTTCGTGCTGCCAGAAGATATTGGCCTGTCGCATTCCGATAAAAGAAATAATGCAAAATAAATTTTAAAGGTTGTGTGGAAATAGGTAAAAAGTTTTAAAGATTTTTACTGAATAATGATTTATACATTCATCCCTTTAAAGCTTCTACATCTAAATAGACCAGCTTATAATGTCTATAAAATCTGGGGCAGAGATCGGATAATATGATAAAAAATTATTTAAAACTATACGTCGGTCAGAAATTATGGAAGCGGCTTCAATGAATTACTTAGAATACTCTGAATCTCCACCAACGCCAAAATCTGAATATTCTGATTTTTTTTCGATAAGAACTCGTATTCTATTGTAACTGGCAAATGAACTAATATAAATACAAATTGAAAAAAAACATTGAATTATATCTAGATCAGTAAGCATAGCGGATTTTAAAGTATAAAAGAAAATAAAATTACTGAAGGAAAGAAAATTAATATTTATAATATAGTAAACACACGGCTCAAGGTTCGGAAAGAAATGAGGAAATCCGTAGAAGAACGAAGAGCACTGACGTAGCTCGAAGAATTGCTCGTTTAAAGTGGCAGTAGCTGGGGCACATCGTGCAACTGATGGCCGTTGAGGCCGAAAGGTTCTTGATTGCCCACTAGCCGGTAAACGCGGCGTGGATAGGCCTCCCAGTAGGTGGACCCACGGTATAGTTAAGGACATTGAAACTCGCTGAATGTAGGCAGCGCTTGAACGGTTGTCGTGGTGACCTTTCAGGAAGGTGTATGCCTTGAAATAGGCGTCTATCGGCTGAAAAGAAGAAAGGTGTGTGTCATCTAAACATACACACTTATCGAACCTAGACCGCAAGTACGTGTAAACTCACAAGCAAATCGCTGCCAGGATACTTCCTTGTCAATGTTGTTTTCAAGCTAATCATTCAACAGTTTATTGATCTTGGCTCTGGAGAAGTCACGTTGTCTCCACAACACGATGACAGTTATCAACTAAACATTACGTTTACAATTGTATCAAGGTTCTACCTACAACAGTAGGCTACCGAATTATACAGTTATGAAAAGAATATGTGTTAAAATAAATATTACATATTTAATGGAATCGTTAAAAAGCGTTACCTTGCGGAAGTCCATCCTAAGTAAGAAAAGGACCAATATTATATACATCTAATATATAAAATTCTCGTGTCGCGGTGTTCAAACTTGAACTCCTCTGAAACGGCTTGACCGATTTTTACCAAATTTTATATCCGTATTCAGTAGGTCTGAGAATCGGCTACTATCTATTTTCCATACCCCTAAGTGATGAGGGTGGTCCACCCCTAAATTTTTTATTTTATTTTTTATACAAGTTTTTTGGTTTTTATTTTATTATGATACAGCATACAAAAATACATACAACCCTAAATTTTCACCCCTCTACGATCAATCCTTATCTTTAATTTGTTAATTAAAAACTTTAATTTTTTTGCAAAACAACGTTTGCGGGTTCAGCTAATACCAATATAATATTTAGCCATATGCAGTGGTAGTCGTGCAACAAAGTGCAAGAATTATTACAATTTATTACACTTTACATTTGTACATTTCGAAATTAATAAAAGATTTATGATACAAGTTGATACTTAACATAGATATGAAAGCAATAAAGATGTAAAAGAAACAGCTTCGAACTGATTTCCTGGGACATTTACAACCGCGACGTAACAGCTTCATCTTCATTTTCTATCCCTTGCGTAAATTATCTAACCATCGATAAAGTCGTCAAGATTACGTGTCTTAATTATGTTCAGCTTATGCAAGATACACTTACATAAGTTTACACTGAGATTCTTGATTAGGATATTTCTCACAATAGTGTACCCTCAATCCATGCTTAAAATTAAACCACTTATTGCTGTGGTACGCGAAACATTTCTTTTGGTGGTAACTGTGTACAGTATTGCAATACGCTCTCAGGTTTGATCAATATTGTGTACATTGAACATGACTCCAATTTAGATCAGCTTGCCCAGACTGGATTTAATCCGAGACCTAGGAACCCCAGGAGAAATATAAATAAAAAACATATATGTAAAAAAAAATAAGAATTATAAATCCCTGTTCCCACATAAATAGGGGTGGAACGACAGATCCCCAAAACCAGGGGCGACAAAAAACGAAAAAATATACGCCTTCAGGTCTGTCTCCGCGTTTTCATGTAATTATTTTACTAAGTTATTTTTTTCAAAAAGCCTAGAAAATTAAGATCAATAATACTATGTTAATGTATATATTTAAATACACATTACATAAATGTCTTAACTTATCAAAGGTGCATAGAAATTACATTCTTCAGAATCTTAAGAATATATATTTATTTATTTCACTGTTTTAAAAGATTTTGTATGAACCCGTGCTATTGGGGACCTATCGTACAACTGTCTTATGTAGGTAGGGACAATATTTTCAATAATTTTTTCAGTCTGTTTTTTTTTTCGTCGTCATGTTTTATCTTTCGTATATCTTTCTTTTATTCGCCACCTTTTCTATCATTCCTTTCCAAGCTATATTTTTCTTTCTTACACTGCCTTCCTTACTTCGCTTTCATGTCCATACTACTATTTTTATAGTTTTACTTTTTTGGTTTATATTTATTCATTCACTTTTCTTTACCTAATTATTATATATTCATAGTTTATGACTTACATTTCTTTCTCTCCATTGCTCTCTATTATTCGTGGACCTCTAACGTTAATAGGATAAAATAAAGTTAAATATAATATTAGAATTTAATAAAGGTAGTAAAGACTTCTAGCGGCCGTTGATTTCATAGAAGTCAGCAAAATAATACAATACAATATATAATACAATATATTTTACATTAGTGAATGAATTACGATACGAAAATACATCGGTAACAAACATCGATTTTCAATACCACGGTATTAGGTACTTTTATCTTACACGATGGTATATGTTTATCATATTTAGTGTAGTTCGACTTTCTTATATTTATTTGTTTATTTATATCTATATTTCCGATTGCAATCCCTCGACAAAAGTCCATTGTTTTATGTATATAATATTTTTTTATACTTCCCGTGATATGTAAATATTTGTGTAGACGTTATAATGAAGTTGTTGATTGTAATTTTAATTGATTTACGGTGCGATCGATGCCAGATGAAAACATCCTGTATAAAAATTACAATTGCAATAGGTAACTATAAATAAAGTTCACGCAAGAAATGTTTTATCGCTTTTAATAATATTATTGGATTTTAGAGAATGAACCAGAAAAAAATTGTCACTTTGAATAATAAATCAAAGACAAAATATGTTTATTACGTAACAGGGGTGGCCAAAAACCTTGATAATACGAGCCAAAATTCGAATTTTAAAAATTTTCACAATCCGCAATTAGTAACGTTTTAAAAAGGTATTATGTTTTTTTAGAAAAGTACAAAATATATGCATTGAAATTAAATATTACCATAACTTTTAATATATTTTAAAACATATGAAACGATATCAATTTTTTAAAATATAAATATATAAAAATGTAAACTGAATTCGGTTACATTTATCGCAATCTTCGAATAATCCTTCAAAGAGCCGCATGTGACTCGCGGAACGCAGGTTGGTAACCCCTGCTATATAAGATCATTACAATCATCTATAATCGTCAGCTTAACCCTTTTCTTGATAATGTATCTGTAGAGATACATCAGAATTTAAAAAAAAATAGTGGCATTAATTTTGAACGCAAAGTAATCATTTGTATGTGAATGTTTAGGTAATTTCTTAATTTTCGAACGCTTGTTCAGTTTTTTTCTGTTGGCATCCTTGGGTCTTAAAAGTCAAGTGGTATGAATATTAATGTCATATTAAAAAAAAAATCTGCCAAGTGAAGGGTTAAAATTAAATTTATGTTAGTTCGTAAAGCGCCACCAACTGACTAGAACTTACAAGAAACTCCATGTTGTTTTTTATGTAAATTACATCGAATATAAAATCTAACTCCTGATTGAAAGTAGGTAGTTATAAGTTTTAAAGGTGAATGTATGGCTCATTTTTCATCAAAAGACATCATCGTCGTCGTTTCTACTACTACTGCTAGGTTCCTACACAGATATCTATGAGCAGATATACCATAATTGCCATGTTGAGGTGGAAACTTATTTGTAAACAGTGGTAATCTTATATCACTAATTTATAAAGTGTGAATTATATAAAACTGTATAGTGGAAATTGAAAACGCAACCTTACGATCGCAAGTCAGTCCTTTACCGTTGAACTATCGCTGCTCGTGCAAAAGTCAGCAGTCGGCAATTTAAATTAAATGATCGGTCACTAAAAAGAGTGTTCATCGATTAGTTTAATTATTATAATTACAGTGTAGTTCAGTTATTTAATTATTAATTCATTTCGTTTTTTTTTTATTTGTATTACAAAATTATATTTCGGTGCGCAATAAAATATATTTAAGTGCATCACAAAAATAATTGTCGATAAGTCTAGTTTAATTCAAATGAACGCATCCAAAAAGAATGCGTCCCAAAATAATTAAATAAAAACATATGCAATGTTTTTATTGTGCCTTATTTGTGTTACGGTATGTTGGAACGAATACGGCTGCACGATTTGAATTCAGCGCTCGAATTCGATTGCCCGCTGACAATGGGCACTCAATGTGCTCCGCATGTCAGTAGGTTTGCCTAGCCTAAATATTTGACCAAGGACGTTTCTATTTTATTTGTCATTGACCGAGGTGAATTTGCAGTGGCCACTTCAGACAACTCGTGGGCAGTGCTACCGACTTTTGTGGCCGAAAGGTTGTTTAGTGGCGATCACGGGTCAGTAAACACGGTGGTAATCAAGGATAGTCGCTGGATATGGGCAACGTTAGACCAGTCATCATCACGATCTTTTGGGGGAGGCCTATGCCATGCAGTAGGTACCTATCGAACAAATACTGTTAGCACTAGGCTTAACAACAAAATAGGGGTTACCAGCTTTTATTCAGTATTTTAATTAGAAGACACCTTCGGTAGCCTCGATTACACCGGAATGAGAGATTGCAAAGTTCCAAAGTGGTCTTAGCACATGGGTTCCTAAAAAGCTTTTTGACCTGGATGGTGATGCACGTTTATCATCCCGATATAGAGTATGAAAATAGACGGCCGCTGTGGAATCAAGAATCTGAAGTGATGACAAGAGACCGGTAAAAACAGTCTTGGATGTCCACCCACAAGATGAACAGACATCGTAAGACACTGACTGCTTCTAACCGCTCCTTAGAGGACGTCTCACGCCTGAAATGATGAAGAAAGAGTATGAGAAAAGATTATAAAGAATATATAAGAATCTATAGTTTTTAACAAAATAGTAACTGCCAACCCCCCTTCGCATGACCCGCGCTACCTTTCGAGGGTGTAATTCCATAAAATCCATTCTTGGTTATTTGGAACAAGCCAAAAACAATACTCTATATTTTAAAGCTCCTCAACTTTCTTTGCAGTTGGAATTTTCTAAAGTCAGTTCTTAATTGATCTTTACTTGGAAAAAGAAATATTCCTACCAAATTTCAAGTTGCTGATCTTTACGGTTGCAGAGATATTATGATGAATCTGTCCATGTGTGGAAATTTCTTATATTTAATACATTGAAATCTCTTTTTGTATGGTATTCATACTATTCATATACTCTTATAGTACGAGTTATTTCATTTGCTTCAAAATTATTTTATACTCGGAATGGGACGTTTCCTAGTAAGAAAGATTATGTATTCACGGAGTCTCAACGAAAATAGACGGTCCGGGAAACAAACAGGATATGCTGTTTCCTTTTCAGGACGACTCCCCCGAAATACATTTGCTTCATAAAAATAAATGAAACTGAACAATTATTCAATAAAATTATTAAATAGTTCACTAGTACTATATGTTAGTGTCCTCCTATGGTAAAGCAACGTATAAAAACTATAAAAATAAAGACTAACAAAGAACGTTTACCAAACACATCACAAGTTCCTTTATTTGGTGCTGCCATTCCTGGCCATTCACTACGTCATTCATTACCCGTTCTATGAATGCGAGAAGAGACGGTGTAGGTCTTTCATTAGAGATAACCTCCGGCAACTCGCCAAGGCTTAACCTTCTCACCATCTGTGACCCTCAATAGCCCTGTACCACCCGTAATAGGCCCACAACCCCATCAACGTGTAGCAGCTCCTTCACCTCGGGGTTCCACACGGAGACGCACGCCAGGCGCTACAGCCGGAGTTGATGCAGCTACAAGTACAAATCTCCATATCTCGTGAGCATCTGGGATTGACGAGATTTAATCGGACATCACCAGCTTGCAGGCCACTCTGTCGTCATGCAGATATGCCTTCGTTACTTTGGCGGTTTCGCCCTCGGAGTAACGTTTCCTCCAGACCTCCAGTGTCCCTTGCTGAAGCAGGCGCTTAGTATGCGAAAGGAGGTGCTCATTATAGATTGACTTATAAAAAAGATATAAGCAGCCGCGCTCTACCTCCTCGAGCTCATAGACCTTGTGAATGTCACACAGGCAGTCGTGTAAAAAAATTCGTGTGAAATAAAGAAATATTTTTATTCCAACATACAGATATTAATGGCTATCCACTAGTTCATCCGAGTTCCCAGTTGAACGTTTAGATGAACACGCTCATTTTCAGCACCTGGCATAACAACCAAAGGGACCAACCCTGCTATTTGAAAATTCACGTAAACATAGATCTCCTACAGCTTTATTATTACTATTAAAACAAAACATAACAATGACCTATCGTTGACTAATAATTGAGAAATCATCTTACTCCACCCATTTCGCACAATTCTTGGCTTTATCAGTTTTAAGTTATCAGTGTTTAAACGTGTATTTTGTGTGAACGTATGAAGAGGGATTGGTTTCGGATTCCAACTACACTATTGCCTTACTTGTATTTACAGATATCGCGGGCTCTAACAGAGCATAATGCGCCTGGCCTAAACCTCATTAAGAAGATAAGGACATATAACATACACATACCACATACCATACCACATACATATATATATATGCATGTATGTGTATATATATAAATATATATATATATATATATATATATATATATATATATATATTCTTATCTACACGACATAACATACAAATGCAGGTAAATAGAAGAACTATCTACAAAATATTTTTTTTACTGATCACGTCTAGTAAAAGTAGACGAAATTTAGAAAGTTCTAGATCGATTAACATGAAATCGTGTTTTTTTTTAAATTATTTTTATTATGATATATAGCTTCTTTACAAATAATAATTTTGATAAAATATAAATGATAAAACGATCTTTTATATACAATAAAAAATCAATTTTAAGACGCCAGATTTTCTACACAATTTTAGATAAATTGTTTCACAATTTGTTAAAATAAGATTATTTAAAAAAATCACTAATACCTTTTTATAGTTAATTCACTACAGTGGTAATTTAATCTACTCTTTTAATTATTAACTTAATAAGAAGTGGGGATCCATAAGGTTTACGCATCAGGTATCTCCAGGTAGACAAGTTTTTTGTAAGGTTCTATACCATCTCTTGGAGATCGTTCTCTTAGCTAATGACCGTTGTGAATTCAGAACAAGGGACTGTGTTGATACCCCTCGGTGGTAGCATGAACAACATATACCCTGCATGGATGTTCAAGCTACCCCTGAATGGACCAGGACATTAAATCAAGCAATGCTTTTTTATTTCTGACAAAATTAGTTATTAACCACTAATATATGAGTTCATTCTCTGATAAACAACATTCATTTTTAAAGCCCACAGATAAATAAGCAATTGTTTTTTTGTTTACGAAACAATGATCTATTGAATTTCATTAATTTTGAATTTGATTGATTATTTTCAATCGACAACAAGGTCATAATCAATTATTGTCTTAGGTTATTAATCGACACTTATATTAATTATATGTTATCTGTTGTTTTCTTTTGACTAAATCATATATATAATCTGTGGTATACTGACATCTGGGAATGCGCGGAATCCCATAAGGTGTATAACATAATTAAATTTGTAATGACGGAAATATTATGATATTAAAATAAATAGACCAAATTAATAATTAAGTCAGAAAAGGACTAATATATAACTACTTCCGCCATGCAGCAGTAGTCGTGCAATGAAGTGCACCGCCCGCCGGCCCGCTGATAAATACGCATGCGGCAAACAATGCGAATTACACAACTACCTACATAGCGGAAGTAGCTATATATTAGACATTTTCTTACTTAGAATGGACTACCGCAAAGTAACGTCTGAATCTATTAAATATAATAATTAAGTCATTGACAAAATTTATGAACAAATTTTTTAATGTACATAAATAGATTCATTGTATTACTCTCTATAGATTACGTCTCTTTATATAGGACAAGGTATTCAAATTCAAACTGAAAATATCTTTTTTCAAGTAGGCATTTACATGAATTTTGGAATCGCCGATTATTTTAACAATATAAACATTAAGCTTTCACCGACTCGGAACGCTTATCTGTTGTGAGGAGCCGGCCAGAAAGTCAACAGTAGCTTTTTTAAATGAAAGATAACAGTTTTTCATGTGTACATTATATTAGGGAGATCGGAAAGTAATGTTGTTTCTGTCGACATATTTTACAGAAAAACTGATTGATTTTTACCGGTCCGATATTGAAATTTTGTATACTAAATGGTAAAAGGTTGTTGATAACAAAGGTATATATTGTTGATTAGAAATAAAATCATGTTAAAAATGTTGTCGTGTGAATTGAACATAAGAAAGAGACATTACTTTCCGGTCCCCCTAATAATATATATCATGTAAATTAGTCAACAAACAAAGATCCACACATTTCGAACAACCAAAAACTCTTGAATGATATAATAAGATTTATTTAATAATATATGTCAATTTTAGATTTAAAAATAAGAATAGATAGACCTTATGAATTTAACGAAACGTTATTACATATGCGTACATTCAGACTAGTGAAGAATTTGTTCACTTTGTGATGACGAAATTTTAGGCATTAATAACATGTTAATGAAATAAATATGTTAGATTGACAATAGATAGACATTACAAGAACCGAGACGCATTTGTATGAGTAGATATGATGATGTCCAGGGAACGGTTCTGATAAATGATCAGCTGCATGACGTCCTCATGTATGAAATCTATGTGTAAGACTCCTCCTGTAGACTTCCAGTAGTACCGGTTAAAAAGAGCTTTTCCAGCGACTTTAGACGACATTTTTTAATGTAAGGTGCTGTGAGAACACAGTATTAAATAGTACTTTTCTAGGGATTCCAACGCAAGATGATAAATAAATAATGAAGGCTGATGACCGCATAAAACTGACAGACATTTTAGGAATGGTAGGTTAGTCGTTGTATCCAGCTGTGGACAAGTTACGCCTGGTAATAGTGAATAAATAAATGTCTCTCTGTGACTTATTCCACAGTTAAACATTTACGACTAAAGAACTATTCAGCCGCGGGCATACTTCGGCTGCCTCTAAAACATATATGGGCGCAACAATGTTCTTTCAGAGCTACATCAGAATATCAATGAATGCTTTGTTGATTTGAAAACCGAATCGGGTATTCGTTTTATTGTCTGTGCAACTTTGAAATTATGAACACACCCATTTATCTGATTGACATATGTCAACAAATGTCAGGTATAAAAATATATTGGGTTATAGGTGCAAAAATTTTGATGAGATAAATGTATAGTTCCTTTGCTATGAATTAATGTGTGGTAAACCCTATCCAAGAAAATTCCGAAATAAAAAATAAGGTTATGATAATATAGTAACAAAAAGCGGTTTAAAAAATCGAATTATTCCATATTAAAATTAATTATGATATTATCTGCCCCTACATCCTTTGTACTCCCGGAAATAATTAATCCGTTGCACATTAATAAAAAAATAAAATCTTAAATTAAAGTTAAAAAAACTTATTCACTTACACGTGATTGGATTAATGTGAAAAAGCTCAAAATCTTTTTGGTAACAAATGACTTATACACTTTTAGTCAAAACGAACAATTAATGACGCTGTACATTTCTTTTAGTTAAACATCTATTGATGACTTATTATGGCAGCCTTAATATTTTCTTTAATCAAAAAATCACTATGTTCGAATTTTCAAAATTTGTAATTCCAATTTATGAAAGTGTTAAAAAGAAAATTAATTTATTAATTATTTGTTTTTTTTTTTGTTCAGTGCATATTCGCCATGAATTCGAATAAATCAATCAAGAAAGAACGCAGTGAGGCAGTGACACACGACCAATAGAGCGCGCCAAAAATGTCCGTCGGAACGTTGACACCAAAATAAGCCACAAAACTTTGGGCCAAAATAAGCGTGTACTTATCTAATTTTATTACCTTTAATTTGAGGGAAACCTTGGTTTTGAAATGTTTTCGTTAGATTAATTTGTACATTATTTTCTAAATAGCCGCGACAAATGTATATTATAAATTTGTAACGCATTTTTATTATACTTTACTATTGAATTTTATTTACTTTACTACTAGGAATGTCGGGGACAAGCTACAAACTGGAAACTCCATAACCTTGCAAATAACTGCACTTTATAGGTTAAAAAAAGATCTATTAACATTACAGTCCATTCCTCCAAGCAGTCAGTTTCAAATTAAATAGTACTCGTTTATTACGTTTTCTATACAAATAAGACTTTCCCGCGTAATACCATTTAAATGCTGCAGCAACTCTTACGTACAGTGGACGATTTTATCAGCTAGAAACAATCGCATGTCAGTAAATATAAGGCAATTAAACATAAATTTCTTCCCGTAAAAGCAGTGCTAATATGCGGAAAGTGGGGCAATGAAATCGATAATTATTAAAGATTAAATCAAATTGTTTGATAAACTTGTTTCTGACAAGTTTTTTTTGCATATCTCGATTTACGTGAATGTACATTCGAAGCGTAATATTTGACAATTGTTACGTTCCAACGAATAGCTCATAATATTAAGTAGGCGCTAAAATTATTTCTTACATTGTTATATAAACATATAAATATACTTCTTTAATTAATGGATTTAGAAAAATGTAGTTAGGTATATTGGTGTTCTCTGATATTAATATTAGCTTTTAACAAAAACAAAATTTCATAGGTTAAAAAATATTCAGCAAACAGGTTGGAATTTTATTTAAAATATTACCTGTTTTATCCGTTAAATTCCATGATTTAATTTTTATTTTATTAAGACTTCTGCCTTTGGTAATAATTAAATCATAGTAGTTGATACACTTTATAAAGTTCTTTAACTAGAAAAAATATAAAAATCATATACCCTAAACATGTTCTGTGTTATTTTAGTGTGGCAATAACTTTTTTCTTTTATTAAATAGTTAACACTAAGAAAAGTCATATTAAAAATCAAAATGTCAAAACATCTAGACGACGATGGTTTTCAGATAGTTACATCCAAACGCGCCAGTAAAAATAAACAAACTAAAATTCCCCACAACCAAAAGCAATTTATTAAACACGAAAATAATATTAACATCGAAGCATCTTATTGGTGAGTATTGATTTGAAATCATTCTCCAAATGTTGGGTTATGTTTCAAACTTATTTTTGTTTTCAGTCGAATCTTGTCAGCCGTAGACGATATAAAGAGTTCTCATTACTTCAACGACGTCCTCAAGTCTGTGAGTAACGTATTAAAGGAACGAAATTTACTAGAAATTGTTTGTTTTGGTCTCGGACACATTGGAGAATGCAATATTTCGCGTTATCAATTGGCTTTTTTGTTATGTTTAAAACAATCTTTTAATCTTTGCGATGTCTTCGTTCACGATCCTATTTTTTATTCAGATGAATGTGAATTACTTAGACGTTTAGGGCTTACAGTTATAACCCAAAACAATGAAGGGTGTTATGTAATATCGCAGAAGCACACTACTCTTGTCTATTTACCTCATTGTCCTAAACAGTTAACAAACAACTTTCTATGGAGCAATTGGGGCGTTCAATTAGAAAATTGCATTCTCCTTTGTAATAGCTTCGCATCTTTACTACAAAATCAACCAAGTAGAATACTGAAAGAAGCTGTTCCTTATATCTATAAAATAACTTCTCACATTGATGAAATTGTTTTAAAAAATAACTTTCAATATAAAGACATATTTAATGACACTTCTATCCATTATATTTCTAAAGAAAAATTACCTGACATTGATTCTGAATTTTGGAATAAAACAGAACAACCTAAGTATGAAGACATTGAAGAATTTATAACATCGCAAATGGTTGAAAAATTGAGTATTTAAATTGTTTTAAGGGTTGAAAAATGGCATCTATAACAACTAAACCAGCTCTAGTTACCCTGAGACAACTACTATCGGAGCTCAGAAAACAGAGTTCATCTAAAAAATTAGCAGAAAATCAAACGGTTCAATATATTTTGAGGCAATACAGGAAATATCAAACAACAGACCAGCAGCTCTGTAAGGCTATTGATGAAATGCATTTTAGAGCTAAGACATACTGTGACTATCTTCATCATTCAAGGAGATACAAGGAAATTAACACAGAGTTTAAGGGAAAGGGTGAAAGAAGCGTTGAAGAGACAGCAAGAATGGTTGGTTTTAAACTACCACATGATCCAAAATAGAAAATAAATTACTAGCAATCCAGATGATGTAAATATATGTGTTTAGTGAAATAAAATTTGTTTTTCAATTTTTGTTAGATTCTAAGCAGTTGTAATTTGGTTGTAAAGATCTTTAAAAGTCCCGAGTTCAAATCACTGTAAACACAGTTGATTTATATACACCCATGACTTTTACCCAAATTCTAAAAAAACCTTGGTGCACAAATCCACCCTACCTGTGTGGTGGATTATCAGCATATGCATAAAGAAATTCAACAATATCCCAATACTATAACAGGTTGAAGACATTTATTATAGGTTATATTTCAGCTGTATTGGTTACAATATGATTCCAGAGTATTTATAAAAAACCATTGAACTAATAAATGTGAAATACAATTTCTTTAGATTATTTCCACTTTTCTCAAATCAGAGTATATTAAATTCAATGAGCCATAGATTATCTACATCAACATTATTACATATGAAGTTTTAAAAAACCTGAATGCAGGCTGCCAGATTTTTGGTCATTACAGTGAATTTTAAAATGGCATCATTTTTAAGTTGTAGCTAATAAATTCAATTCCATAATATCTTAATTCAAAGACATCAACAATTATTTTAATACAAGTATTAAGCTACTAGCGATTCGGAATATTGGTCTAGTGAGAAGAGCCACCAGAAACTCATTGCTCTTTTTAAATGAAATTATCAATGTTAGAATGTATATAACATTGTATGAACTAACACAAAATTCCACACATTTTGGTCAACTAATATTCTTGGATATAAGATTCATTTCATAAAAATACATTTAATTTTAGATTAAAACAGTTAATAATACTTTTTTATTATTTATTGATTCAAAATTAAAAAAAGAAGGGCCTTAAGACAGTATTACAGTATTTCAACCAATTATGTGCCATGTTACATATACAATTTTTATATCATAGGGAAAGGTTTCGACTCATGTGGAGTTCATTTTCGAATTGCCTTCTTGATGATTGTGGGGTCCATGTTGGGAAACACTTGTCTAAGATGTAAAATTAAGAAAAGGTAGGCCTAACATATATTTTGGAACATTATTGCATATGCGCACACTAAGATGCATGAAGGATTTGTTAACTTTTTGAAGTATATTTAATCCTGTTTTACATAAGAAGTTATCCAAAATAATATATAATGTAAGTATATAATTGTTTTGAAGTACATAGTATATTTAAGAAATACTTAAGATTTTTTTTTTGAGATTCAAGTGATGTAAATAATATTTCGGATTCAACATTATTGACATGAAAAATATAAAATAAAAGAACTTGGCCATAGTGTTCGATTTATTTACAATAAAAAATAAGGCTCATGATTTAAAGTTGAGTTACATTTTTGTGTTAGATTTCTTCATTCTTCTTCATATATTATTGTGTGTACTCTTTCTCTATGAGCTTGGCAATTGTCTGCAGTTGCATATTACTGGTACCTTCGTAGATTGTGCCTATTTTAGCGTCCCTAAAGAATTTTTCTTGCGGGAAATCTCTTGTGAAGCCAACTCCGCCCATGAAGTCGATGCATTTTGATGTTAAAGTTTGGGCGATTTCTAAACAGAGAAGTATTAAAAGTTTAAAAGAAGCAATTATTAATTTTAAGCTTAGTATGTTATAATTGCGGATAAGACTGTAGCTGTTTATCATATATATTATATATATCATCATGTAAGCCCAAAGACGCCCACTGCAGGGCTGACGCCTCCCCCAAAGATCTCCACGATGATTGGACTTACGCTGCCCTAATCCAACGACTTCCGGCGACCATTACAATGTCGTCGGTCTAGCTAGTGGGTAGTCTAAATGCAATTTTTTTAAATATGTACCATAATTGTACATATAGGTAAATCTTATCATTATCAGCCATAGGGCGTTCACTGATGGCTAAGGCCCTCTAATATAATTTAAAAAAATATAATCAGTTGGTTACCTGACGCAAAGTATTTAGCCATGGCGGCCTCTTTGACGAATGGTATCCCGTTTTCCTTGAGCCTTGCTGCGTTGTATGTAAGCAGGCGTGCTGCTTCGAGCTGCGTCTGCAGGTGCGCTATCTGGTAGCTTATACCCTGGAAAAAATATTATATAACACATAAGCATACTAGATTTGAATAGTGTAAATAGCAAGGGTGGCCAAACTGCGGCTCTTTAAAGATTATTTTTGGTTAAGATTGATTGTCGAATTATTTTAATATTTTAATTTATATAACCTATGTCAGCTCCTGGGAAATCAAAACAAATTACTGGTGTGAAATATGAAAATTAATATTTTTCCGCTATAAAATTAGCGAAATCCATACACCGATTATAAGTAAGCGACATTTTGAGTATTATTATTAGTTCTGTTATATACGTGTGCCATTTTATATAACTTTAATACACATATTTTGTACTTTTGTCATGTAATTTAGAAAAAATTGTTTGCGTGTTTTAAATGCGTATTAAATGGCGGCTCACGAAGCAATTTCAAATTTCGAACAATGACTCGAAATTCTCTGGTACATAGCATTATTTTAAAATACCAAAATCTACACGAAGAACAATGAAATCTATTACTTGCCGAAGGATTAATATCTATCAGTCAAGAGTGAATATCAGTTGACTAGACCGGGATTCTAAAGCAGCAGTGATAGGACCTTATTGGTGAAGTTTTTTTTATTAATTCTAATTTGTATCATTTTACAATATTTTTTTCGCTTTTACTAAGCGCAGACAGTCGGGAGAGGGTTGCCGCTATTTGATACGGATCTTTATTCTCCCAGCTGCGAGGGACGATAGCGTTTTATAATTTTTTACAATTTTTCTTACACAATTTTCTCTTATAGGTAAATATAGCTAAAATGTATACATATGAACAATAAATTTGTAAGTTTTACTGAATTATATATTAGTTGGTACATTATTTTATTTCAAGTCGCTGCCCAAACGCTACAGACCGTTAAATGCCTTGAGATTTAGGACAACGTGCCGGGCCAACTCATCAAAAGATTCTGCTGTAGATTTTTTCTTGAGAATGTCCGGTAAGTTGAACGATGGTATATTAAGGTTTTCACATAAGGTCACGTGGTTACGTCTTTTGGATTCGAATCGGGAGCAGTGTCGAAGTGATGAAAAGTCTGTACTGTGGAGTCGTCACATGGGCAAGTCTCATTATCGATTATTTTAAAACGGTGCAGGTACTGCTCTCAGTACCCGTGCCCGCTTAGTAGTTGTATGAGATGGAAAGATGTCTTGATTAGTTTTCGCAGTTTGTTTATGTCGGTGAATTTCGAAAGGAGTCCTATGATATGTCGACCCTGAACCGAGCTCTCATATCTAGCCTGCCAAATGCGGTTGTGTTCAGCGCGGATTGCGCTCTTCACGAATCTCATCGGTGAAGATTGACGTTAGTGTATTATAAGGAGGTCTCCATGACCCTGTCACGTGGGTCATTAGCCTCGAGTACCTTACCCCCCTCCTCTCTTGCTACACCGTTTAAGCTCAAGCTTTCAAATGGAAATGTCAACATTTCCTTAAATAGCTGCATCTTATTCTATAGCTAGTTGTGGAGAGTGACTACGTTACAGTTGACAGTTACCTGGAACGAGTAGATGTTCTTCCCGAACTGTTTCCTCTCCAGCGTGTAGGGTATGGTAGCATCCATGCAACCTTGGCAGAGCCCTATCATCTGTGCAGCTATTCCGATACGGCCTTCGTTTAGAAAACCAGCTGCATATTTGTACCTGAGTAGAGAAATTTACTTATATATAATATTTCATAAAAATTCATTTATGAAACAAATATGTGGCGAGATCTCGGTATTATCTCATCACAGTTTTTTTAAAACAACGAAACAAATTTTTGTTCTTTCGAATAGGTTTGATAGGGACTCATGAAAGGTTAATATTATTAATATTTAAATATCGCTCATCGACCTTAGGAAAGAGACAATCGGCTAATTTCGGCTTCGTAGAGCACTATCTCTGTCCCACACTACCTATGTGACGTTTTGCCAGTCGTTGTATTTATCGTCGGGTACAGTATGTATTTTGTATAACACACTACTACCAGGTTAGGAATGCTGATGGGCAAAGTGTATCCCTGACAAGAAAAGAGTGACTTATATCTTTTCGATCTTGGGTTATATATCACTATTTTAGAACTCAATTAGACGGAATAAAACGCGTGAAATTAAAATAATGGAATCAATTTGATCCGATTTTCAAAATCTATCCGTCTCTCTCTCTTTTACGTGAAAATTGCTTTATGAGCCCATCTCTTTCTATCTAACTCTGAACGAGTCGTAACATATCACGAAAATTGACTCTTAAGTACAAAGATATAGAGATATTATTGAAACACATACTAGCTAGAAAGTGATTATATCTTTTGCAAAGATATATATATGTTTCTCGTCTTTAGCTCGCTAGCTGCCTATCTAGTTCGGAATGTTAATTTGAGAAGAAACCTGACAAGACACTCGATAATTACTCTATAAAATGTTAATGTCAGCTTAAAATTAAGTGTAGGTTTTTTTTAAAGGCTCCCTTACTGGGGACATTTCGTATGCCTGTATCTGGTTTTGGACACGGCTTTATGTATTTAAAAATTCTTTTATTAATATACAATCAATCATACGTTATAAGATCTCTCTTCCATCATCATTTATACTACAATTACACCAATACCTCACTTTGCGTCGTGGTTACGTTCCAAAAAAACACGACCCAAATTGAAAAGCCGCAAAGTGAATTAAGATTTTCTATAGCAAACCATGTAAAGATCGAAGATAGGTTCCAGGGTTACAAAAATACAACTTTTTAAAAAGAAAATTGAACAAAGTAAACATTTAAATAACAAAAATAATATAACTCTGCCATTAAATAAATTGGAAAAATATATGCCTTGTTTGTAACCAGAAACAACACACACATATATATTTATATATATTAAACTCTTTTATAAAAAGCACAACACACTACTTAATTGAAACTGAACTCCAAAATGAAAATAAAACTGTATTAAAATTGAGTTGACTTTTAGTTAGACAGGAAATCCCCGATTTTGATGGCATGGCGCAATTGGAAACAAAAGTTTTGCCATCTTTTGGAAAAAAAAAGAAAATTTCAAAAAAAATTAAAGACTCGAACCCAAAACAACGCAACCCCGAAAATTTTACGACGCACAGTGAAATTTGTACTAGGGGAGAGTAGGGTAATGAGAGTCAGTGGGTAATGAGAATCACCCACACATCCACAAAACAGTACACGAGAGCGACTCGTAAATGAGGCCCTCTACCCTGCCCTGGCCCCCAGGCGTTGCCTCGAAAGTCTAGCACCAGTTGGCGCCCGCACTTCTGAGATATGGCTGTATTTTGTTTTTTCGCTCCGCTGATCTAATTTTTCGTCAATGTAAATTAAAAGGTAAGTGTCGAATAATTTGCAGTATACGATTAAGACATTCACACGTGCTTAGTTAGACATTTAAAATTGTGATGTGCAGTTCTTAGCGTGTTAATATGTTACAGTTTTATTTTCATTCATTTTTTTTCTAATTTGTGTAGAAGTGGGTAATGAGAGTCGGGTGACTCCCATTTCCCACGAATGATCATGTATCGAAAGAATCATAATCACCAGTTCCGAGCACATCAAAAGAATTTCATCCCATAGTACCGAGCACACCAAAACAGTCAGTGTCTTCGATTAACTCATCAGATCCTAGCACTTCAAGTCAAATTACATTGCATGATTTGATCAAGTTACCAGAGAAGACACGTATTATTAATACAAGACAATGCCGAAAAAAACAACATGCAACACTTTTAACTTCAACGCCATTGAAAGAAAACCTTGTAGAAAAAGAAAATAAGAAAGAAAAGAAAAAAAGAGAAACACAGAAAGAAAATAAGAAATGGAAAGGTAAAGGTCAGGGAAAAAAAGTAAAGTAGTGAAGAAGACTCCTGAAAAGGTAAAGCGTCAAATACTTCAAGAATCGAATGAAACCTCTGTATCTGATGTTGGTACTAACGATTTGTGCCAGCATGATGAGGATGATGACCTAAAAGATGTGGGAAACAAGTGCCCAGTATGCAACGATTTCGGCAGAAACAATGAGATATGGTTCAGATGTACCTCATGTGGTCTATGGGCTCACTCGGAATGCACTGGGTGGGACTCAGCTCAAGGTTATGTCTGTGATATGTGCTAGATTTTCATTGACTCTGATTGCCCCCAGGGTGACCACCATTACCCTCATATCGGTGCAATGGGAGTCAAATCTGTTTTTTTTTTAAACTTGAATAATTTTCAAAGTTGATTGCCAAAGTGATTGAAACTGATCTCAATTGATAGTATATTAGTTATATTATATTTAAAGGCGGTTGCAATAAATATTTTGTTTTATAATTAATTTTTATTTGATTTCTCGCTTAAGTGACCCCCATTACCCTGTTTTACCCTAATTAAGCAGTGTTGCAACTTCGAAAAAAACGGAAAACGAAACGACGCAAAGCGAGGTATTGATGTATATAACATTCCTTTCCAAACCATGTTACTTGTATTTTTGTAACGCGTCACCTGTTCAGAACCAAGAATAAGAAACACAATAGGGTTTGCCTTACATAAACCTAAGAGCTTGTGTGCAAACGGTAGCTGGAAGCCGTTGGATGCAGGTAGGCCAATATCAGTGAGCGTCTATCACCAGACATGATGATGATGATAGCTTAAAATAAAAAAAAAAACGTGTTAACTCACCCATGTCCATACTCTCCGAGAATATTCTCCTCAGGTATCCTGACGTTGTCAAAGTGTACCATGCAAGTTCCGGAGGCGCGGATTCCAAGCTTGTTTTCGGGCTTCGCCACACTCAATCCCGGGGTCTCGCGGTCGACTATGAAGCAAGTGATTCCCTTGTAGCCCTGGTACAAACCAAATTCAATATATATGAAACTAGTTTTTTAATAATTCAATTTTGTATTGTACCATGCTTATTTAATGTCGGCAAAGCAGTAGCTGTTTAACCTCGACACTTCATAGATGGCGCTGTTACTAATGGTGTTATAATGGCGTCCATTGCGATCGCCGGTCGGTAAAGCAGTTGGTATTTGCGATGTTAAAGTGATAATTTGAAATATTTCAGAATAAACTTTTTAAAGGAAATAAAAAAAAAACTTACAATTTAAATAATAAACTTTAAATGACGTTTCTCTGTTTTAAACAGCGCGTTATTGTTTATTTGATGCATATACCTACATAGTCGTGAGAAATTATATACACTCAACTCTTTTTACATGATGCTAACGCGGTTCACGAATAACAATAATTAAACTTTTTTATGCGAATTTTTTGTTCAGGGTTGTCTATTTTATTATTCTAATTTTCACAGACATCTACATAGCAACAAAACACAAATATTACTTGTTATCATACAGTTAAGTGAGTAGCGAAGTAGCAAAATTTATTTTAATTTATGTTGTTTTGTAGTAAGAAATCATTGATTTCGTTTTAAAAATATTTACACGATTTGATTTATTTGATTTCATATGTAATATTCATTTAACTATTACTTCTTTTGTAAGGTTTTTTTTTGGAAATTATTTGGAGTTTTCTCGTCTTACACGATTTTTTGAAGTTGTGGACCATGTCCCCAAAGTGATTATTAATGTAGGATTATCTTGAAAAAGCAGTGGTGCAGGCATCGTTCATGAAAGCGTAAGTTAGTGTCGCGGGGACACCGTTCAACGAATGTGGTATGGCGCGCGTTGCAATAATGTTATTCTGTTAAGAAATCGGTAAAAACTCGTAGTGGCAACATTACATCATCGTCAGCGGCGCTTCGAAAATGGGGAATTCCACAAAAAATTTTATTCTAAATTTACGTCGATATAAATGGGGATAAAAAAGGTTAAAGCTTGACTCTAAAAACACACTTTTACTTAGGGGATTTTGTGTTGTTACTACAGACCTAACGGCCCTAGGAAGAATCTTACAAACTAATAGTGTAGTGTCAATAGGTATATTCGTATAATAGTAATAAAAATATTATTTTCGAATAAATACCCCATTACCAATGCTATGAGTAAATAAAAAGAATAAAACCTTAAAAATAAAATTTTATTACTCAAGTAAATTGCAAGGTCGTTTACGTATTTAAACCTACGCTGTTTATCTCAATTATTCAAATGACGCAATAAAATCGTATTACAAACAAATTACGATAAACAAGTTGTTTATTTTCTATTAATAGCGTTATGTATTGGACACTTAATTTTATTAGATATATTAGTTTAAGGAATTGACGTATATATATTTATTAAACATGATAAATTGTTATCATGTTTAATAAATATATACCCGGCGATAAATATTGCACATCGACCTTTGAAAAGAAACAATTGGCTAATTTCGGCTTCGTAGAGCGTTATCTCTGTCGCACGAAATACAACGACTGACAAAACGGCACATGGGTAGTGTGGGACAGAAATAGTGTTCTACGAAGCCGAAATTAGCCGATTGTCTTTGGTCGATGTGCAATATTTATCGCCGTGTATTGTGACGTATTTATATAGCAAACCAATAAGCCAATGACTGTATCACACAATGGGGTTTCAGAGATTAGTCCAGGGGTCAATCATGGTAATTTCTTAAATTTGACTGAAAAATGTTTCTGACATCATAAACGATGACTGAAAAAATTTCCTGCTCATAATATTAAGTTTGATATAACACAGTTTGCATGAAAGTTATAAAATGTGAATCTATTACTGTCTTATAAGAGAAAAGGTTTTTGTATTTAATATTTTGAATTAAATAATGGTATTGTTTGAAAAACATATAAAAGCACAGGAGATATCTACCTCGTTTTAAATTTTGGTATACGACAGGCACAAATTTTTATTTAATTTTTTTTTCGTCATAAATAATAAATTGTAAAACACATGAAGTGTGCACCTGTTAGTATTCGAACCCAGAATGGAATAACACTGTCTTTAACCACTATTTATTAAAAGTTAATAAAAAAATAATAGTGTGTTTGGAGAATTTTCAAGATCCAAGCACTTACCTTGCTAGGATCAGCGTTGGCCATGACGAGGAACACTCCGGCGACGTCCGAGTTGGATATCCACATCTTGGAGCCGTTGATCACGTAGTGGTTGCCGTCCTTCTTGGCTACTGTCTTCAGTGCGAAAGCGTCAGAACCGGAAGTGGGTTCCGTAAGACAAAAACTTCCCGCCTGTAAACAATCGATACCATGAAATTCATGCTCGATTCTAATGCCTATTTATACTTTAAATTGAAACATTATAATTTTATTAAAATTGTAACTAGGCTATATTTTTTTAAATACCGTCATTAACCCTTTTCTTGATAATGTATCTGTAGAGATACATCAGAATTAAAAAAAAAACTGTGGCATCAATTTTGAACGCAAAGTAATCATTTGTATGTGAATGTTTAGGTAATTTCTTAATTTTCGAACGCTTGTTCAGTTTTGCTGTTGGCATCCTTGGGTCTTAAAAGTAAAGTGGTATGAATATTAATGTTATATTAAAAAAAATCTGCCAAGTTAAGGGTTAAGGCACGTGAAAGGTTCTTATGAAGAATAAAATTAATATGAAAATAGTCAAAAACAACAATTTTTTTACATCATACAAATATAGTGGTAAAAGAAAAATGTTGACTTGGGAATAAATTAAAAAAAATACTAATCGTAGTTTGTAATTCATCAAAATCATGTCAACCTTAAGACGTTCACAGCTGGACATAGGCCTCCACCTTAACAAGTTCGTCTATCCATCTTATGGGTGAACATCCTAGCTTAATATAATAAAATTAAGATTTTTAAAAGTTCTATAATAACATTATAGTTATATAAGCAAATTAAATTTATTTCTGAATTATTAATCAGTTGTTAGAATAATTATAATTATATTCCAGATTATAATTACAAGTTAATTTTATACAGTTTGTATTTCCGTGGGTTTATAATTAGAATAAAAAAAAACTAACAAAGGACCATGTATGTCTTAATAATACATATTACTAAAGAATAATTAAAATATTTATCTACGTTCAATGTTAAAATGAGAGTTCTTTATTATAAACTAAACAAGAATGTATGTTATTTTAACCTCAAAAAGTATATAGTTAAAATTTGTTAACATACAAGTTGGTGAAGCTCTTTTTCTATTAAGTTTTTAGCAGCTTATTAACCGCAGTGTAAGGTTTTGTCGCTAAATTAATACTGGTATCTACCTAGACTGCCGCCCCCCACCCCTTTTTTTGGATAGGAAACATCAAGATACAATAAATTTGACTTGAGCAAAATAAGTAAGAAAAGGACTAATATTTAGCCACCTCCGCACATGCAGCTGTAGTCGTGCAACAAAGTGCACCGCCCGCCAGCCGTTCTCTCTGTCCAAATACAGAGTCTATTGGCACTAATCGGTGTAACATAACTCCTTAAGATGCCCCGTGGAGGGGTGAAACACGTGTTGAGTAATTTGGCTGTGGCGGTTGTGTGATTCGCATTGTTTACCGCATACGCATTTATCAGCGGGCTGGCGGGCGGTTCACTTTGTTGCACGACTACCACTGCATGTGCGGAAGTGGCTAAATATTGGTCCTTTTCTTACTTAGGATGTACTTCCGCAAGGTAACGCCTGATTCCATTAAATATTAAGCAAAATATTCCAGACTTCATAAAGGCTGTTGATTGGCCTTCGACAAGTTCGAACTTAAACATTTTGGACTATATATTGTGGTCTGTGCTAGAAGTCATGGCCCGCTCTAAGCGTCACACAAAAATTGAGTCGCTCAAGAAATCTTTGAAGGAAGCAGTGACCAAGTTTCCAATGGAAACCGTTTGTAAATCCATCGATGAATGGCCCGACCGTTTAAAAGCGTGCCTTAAAGCTGAGGGTGGTCACTTTGAATAACTAGTTTAGTACGTTATATATCGCATATCTTTTAGACTCAACACATATAAAACTTTAAAATAAAATTATTTTTTACAAATTATCGGATATTTTCTTTGTAACAGAACTTATGGTAAGACTAGATATAAACCTAAAATCATTTGTTATTAAAAGTGTTATTTTATCACAGTGTTATCAAAAAGCAATAAAATAAATTTGATCGGAGATCACTTAGAAAAATCTCGTCACTTTTTAAATATTTAGTTTTTATGTGTAAATAGGTTTTATATAAATTTAAATATATACGCAATGTTACATAAATACTACTATGTCTGAAGACGAAGTACTGACTAAATGTGTTGCCGGTGATAACATACAGATTTGAGCCTGGTTGAAAGGACCATTCAACCTTACAACCAGGCTCCAGGTCGATGAAACTCCTATCATCACCCTCTCCATTGCTCTCTGGGAGACCCTGAGCCTTTTTAAGAAAAGAGTGAGCAATAAAATAATATTTGTGATATCTGAAGCGCTGACATTACATTATTAAAAGCGATCTAAGACAGTTTACTACTTTCAATAATTATACACAATTAATTTTAATACTTGGGTTATATATAATATATTTCTAGATGAACAACTTTGAGAACATCAGTATGCGACGATAGTATAGACACCGAGGCCTTCGCAGGTTTGAATATAAATAAGGCTTCACGAATGAACCGCTTCCTAGTTGCCAATGGCCGTTTTAATTGGAAATAAAATAATAAATTGAACCTTAAACATTTTTAATTATTATTTACATTTAAGAACATTAATATCATTATATGAATGTAATGTAATGATATTATCCGGTGTAAATTATTTAAATCTTACAAAATGCAATGATAAATAATACACAATAGTATAATATATTAGTAATACTGAGTATCGGCAAAAGAAAGATGGTCGAAAAAAACACTTACGTATTCCGTACACAGTTTCGTCAAGTACTTCTTCTTTTGTTCCTCAGTGCCCAGTTTCATGAAGAGAGAGTTGACGAGGGTGTTATGGATGTCCACGTACGCTGCCACCGCCGGGTCCACCCTGGACAGTTCCTCAACCACCAACATCATGGTGAGGAAGCCGCAGCCCGATCCACTGTATTCAACTGGCGTTTCTATACCCATTAGCTGTAAAATCATCATCATTATCTCAGCTGATTGACACCCTCTGCAAGGGATAGGCCTCCCCCAAAGATCGACTTCTCGCGAACTTAACCATGTCGTCCAACCACCCAGTGAGGGGTTTAAGCCGTGTCTACTCGTGGTCGACACTTGGGATCCTTTCGACCTAACTTCAGATAAGGAATTCCATGAGCTACATCAATGATCTAGGTTTTTCTACGGATCTCTTTATTTTCGATTCAATTTCACAAACTTCCGAGCATAGTTCCGAAACCGAAACGAATAATACTAAACTATTTGCGTTTAAAAATAGTGAATTTGTCGTTGTCGCATAAGCAACGCCTTTAGACCAATAAGATGATAGTAAATTAGAAAGCCGTATTCACATTTTTAAGGTCTACGGAAGACGCTGGGTGTCCGGCCCCGAGTGATCCTATTAGAAATCTATGGTGGAGCCAAACCATGACAAAAACTCTTCAGAAAGTACGGATGTATCCTTTGTTACTTTTTATACTCAACTACCCTCAAAAGTAAGAAGTCGACCTTTGGAAAGAGACAATCGGCTAATTTCGGCTTCGTAGAGCACTATCTCTGTCCCACACTACCTATGTGACGATTTGTCAGTCGTATTTCGTGCGACAGAGATAACGCTCCACGAAACCGAAATTAGACGATTGCCTCTTTCCAAAGTTCGAAGTGCAATATTCATCGCTGGGTACTGTACAGAAATACCCTAGAATGAAAGTAGCTTGAATATTTTCTTAATTTTTACACACTTTTGTCAATAATTAATTTCATTTGTATAAGGAAAACGCTGGTCGCTGGCTTCTTTGGAATAGTCCTATTGGAAATCTATGGGGGAAGCCTATGTTGTACTGAACATTGTGGCCGTAGACGAAATTATAAATATTATTATAAGTTCTAATATAGACAGTCAGCTTAGTTAGAGAAATGTGAATATAAAAAATATTTCCGTACCCCATTTTCAAATAACAGCTGTCTAATTCCATCGTCGATTTTATGTTCATCCTCCATCTTTTTCACAAGAGGTCCTATTTGTTCCGTGGCTAATTTTCTTACTGAAAGAGCAAAGATGAGAAATGTGTTATTACGTATCGATAGACAAATGGTGGACAAAATTCAATAATAAAAATCCATAATATCTTTATTCAAGTAGGCATATGATTTTGAAACATTGAACATTCTAACATTATAAGTAGTAAGTTACCACCGACTCGGAACACAGGTAACTTAAGAGTCGGCTGGTAACTCGACAGTTTACACTTAAATAAAATTTAACAATTTTTTCACGTGTACATTATTATATCAATCATGTCAACGAGTCATCGGAACAAGTTCCACGCATTTCTATTGAGTAAAAACTTAAATGCTATGATATATATGACCTTGTCTCGGGGACGGTGTCCCATAAATCAACGTCAAGCATACAGTGGCTTACTGCAGAGAAATATAAAAAGAAAGTGAATTTTATGAACTTTGTGATGGCATTTTTATTATTCTCACGGTAATTTATTTTTTTTACTTTCATTTGCGACAGACAAAACTTCATACAGTACACGGCGATAAATATTGCACATCGACCTTTGGAAAGAGACAACCGTCTAATTTCGGCTTCGTAGAGGACACGACGTACGAAGGATAAAACGTATATACGTAGTGTGGGACAGAGATAATGCTACATAGTTCACGGACCCCTCCGTTCCGTGAACTCGTTTCCGATGAAGCTGTAAAAGCCGCAAGGCTAACAGCAAGAACTTCGCATAAGACAATAGACAATAGATAATGCTGTATAAAGCCGAAATTTGCCATTTATCTCTTTCCAATGGTCTATGTACTGAATATTGTGATGTCATTTTTATTATATTCACTATTAAAACTACTTTCATTTGTGACAGTCAAAAATTCAGACGTTAATGTCCTGTATTGTTTTAATTTCTTTATATTTGGTTAACGACCAACTGTCAAACATATTAATTCCAGCCACTACACCGCTGGTATCAAGTGAGAAAAAAAAATAAAAAAGTAAAATATTGTCTGTCTCGTGGCAATCTTTGATATACGACGGACGGGCTCAACGAACGACTTGGAAACCGGTTACCAGTTGCCAACAGGCTTGCGGTCGAATTAAAAATACTTAGAATCGAAACGCCAACTTGATAGTTTTACAATTTAACTTGCAAACTGGACTACGATATGATTTACTTATCACGATTAGTGCTTTAAATTTCTTAACAACGACTGAAAATTGATGCGAAAACTATAAAAAGATATTATATAACTCAGTGTAAAAAAAAGCACAAGTTTTACACATATCTTCAAACACCGTGTATAAAAGTGATCATTCGGAAATATATCATATTTTTTTTATTGAAATGGACAGGAATATAATTTCTCGCGGTAAAGGTAAAGGTAAGTCTGTATGGACAGACAGTAAACAAAAAAATTATTATATGTAACAATCTAAATTTTAAAAACGCTTTTCCTTAGTATATTATCATTATTTATTATTTGTTTCTTCATTGATTTTTAGATAGGATGTACCATATAAAGAGATATCTTTTCTGATTTTAAAATTAATCGTTGCTTCTAAAAAAAAAACAAAGTATGGGGGAACTGGAAAGTAATGTCATTTCTGTCTACATATTTTACAGAAAAACTAATTGATTCGTAACCGCTCTTTGGATGGAACAAGGTATTCAAATTCAAACTGAAAATATCATTATTCAAGTCATTCACGCAAGTTTTTGAATTGCCAATTATTTTATCATTATAAACAGTAAGCTTCCACCGACTCGGAAAGCTGTTCTGTTGAGAGGAGTCGACCAGAAAGTTTTTCATGTGTACATTATATTAGGGAGACTGGAAAGCAATGTCATTTCTGTCATCATATTTTACATAAAAACTGATTGATTTTTACCGCTCCGATATTGAAAATTTGTATACTAGATGGTAAAAGGTTATTGATAACAAAGGTATATATTGTTGATTAGAAATAAAATCATGTTAAAAATGTTGTCGTGTGTTCAAATTCAAACTGAAAATATCATTATTCAAGTCATTCACGCAAGTTTTTGAATTGCCAATTATTTTATCATTATAAACAGTAAGCTTCCACCGACTCGGAAAGCTGTTCTGTTGAGAGGAGTCGACCAGAAAGTTTTTCATGTGTACATTATATTAGGGAGACTGGAAAACAATGTCATTTCTGTCATCATATTTTACATAAAAACTGATTGATTTTTACCGCTCCGATATTGAAAATTTGTATATTAGATGGCAAAAGGTTATTGATAAAGGTGAATATATTATTGTGTAAAAATGTAGTCATGTGAATTTAACTTAAGAAAGCTACATTACTTTGCGGTCCCCCTAATATATTGTCAAGTTTCTTTCCATTATTTTATAATTTCATTATTCTCTAGGAGGAAAAATTTATGATAAATCAATACAATGACATATGACACTCCTAAAAACTACAATAAACAAATGTTTCTTTATACATATATCTAATAATCTGAGATTAAGACAGATAAAAAATGACAGTGAAAATAAAAATAATATTTATAACTATATACAGGGGGTGAACAAGAGGTGCCAACAAATAAATTAATCACATTGTACACAGCGCTAAAATGCGATAAAATATATTAAATAAATATATTTGACTAAAGATCACGACGGCATACAGAACTCCGAACCAACTAGCAACGGTTGATAAAAAGTATTGCGTAAGAGTCTTTATAATTTGACATATCATATATGTACTGATAAGGAATTTACAATTTGATAACGTTCAGCCTTTATATCTCCGGTTGTTTATACAGTGTGTCCCATAAATCAACGTCATTTGTCCAGAAGTTCATGACTTAAAAGCAGATGATATGACCCTCGATGGTCTTCAGTACTTTGAGGCAAATGGATCACCTGCAAAGGTCCTTAGCGAAATAAGAGCCTTCTATCCTCTGAATTCTTCGCTGTCATCTACTAATAAATAGCAGCAACTACCATTATCGTCATTTCAGCCGTAGGTAACCAGTTCATCTTTAGTAAATTTAATTTTAAAATGTCAAGTTAGTTCATCAAGTTTATTATTAACAATTTAAGCCATAGAACGTCATATACTTCCTCCATAGAATTCCAATAAAATGGATTCGAAGCGACCTGCATCTAGAGTCTTCAAAACCTCAAAGTCTTCCGTCTAGTAGGTAGGTCCGTGGTCTCCCTTGCAGAACCATAAACTCCCAATGGCCACCTACCGCATGAATTTGCTTATGTTTAACTTTCGTTCGTCTACAGATCACATTCCTCATTTTATCTTGTAGAACACACTGCCAGGCGTTCATAGTTCACATCAGGTACTTGAAACTTTTACAACCGTCTGGTCAATTTGGTGTGGAATTCTCCTGTCTGAAGGAAGGTGAGGAGGCGGCTCGACTTTCCGCCGCAGCTGCCAAGAACGAGGCCCCAAAGATTAAAAGAAGATCAGAATATTAGAAGAGATCCTAGATCTAGTTTCATTTGTAAAGTGACAGCTAAGGCTGGATACGTTTGACAAGTGGAATAGGAGGTATGTGTAAGGCGAGACGACTTTGACAACGAGGAAGAACTTCCCGGCCACTGTGTACAGAGGAGCTGGATACGGTTCTGGCCAAGTGTTCACGGATCGCAAGGGATTCGCAGAGCACCTATATGGGTTTTTACTCAGGGAAAGTGCCTTGCTTCTGTGACCTAGCGGTAGATCAGAACGTGATGCGGGTAATAACGAGCTGTCCCGTATTCGCAATAAAGAGATGGGAGTGAGAGGTGGAGCTGGGCGAAAGTGTGGAAAGTAACACCATCGCCTCCCTAATGGAAAGTAAATAACGCAATCACAAACTCCTTAAATACCGTAAAAGAAATATAGAGAAGATAATAAATAAAAATAAGGACTACGATTAAGATAAAAGGTTAGGAGAATAAATAGAAATAAGGATAGGAATTTGAAATTGTGACTACCAAAGAATGTGGCGAATGAAAGTAAGAAAACGAAATAAAATGTGATAAATGAGAGATGATTTAGTAAAAGAAATTGTGAAGGACGAGAGAGGGGAGTGCAAATAAAATCGTAACGAAAAAATCTTTGTAAAATAATGGCCTCAAAAAATTGGGAAATTAAAATTGAAACTCGCGGAATCTGTAAATGTTAATTTTGTAATCTGTAAATTTGGACAGCAGAGGGAGTCATACAAAAAAGCACTGATATTGTAAAACAAAATGTTTCGTAGTATCCAGTTCCTCAGTAGAGTTGGATTCTAGAATTCATATCTTTCTCGAAGATGCAGCATCTATAGTAGAGTATTAAACTAACTACCATTAATATGTTAATTCAAATTATCTTTTACAATTCAATGACAGTTGCGTTATCTTTCTCGAGATATAAACACTTTCGTTGACAGTATGCATTATAAGCTTTTATCGTTTTTATTGATATGTAATCGGTTATCTCAAATGTATAATAACAATCTTGTTATTACACATTACAAACCCCCTGTATCTTTGTAATGACCTTTAATGAATGTCAAGTTTTGTATGAGGTCATTCAAAATAAAAAAAATACTTAGCAAAAAATGTTGTTTATTTAGTTTGTAATAAATGATATAAAAATTAATGTATGCCTATTAATTTAATCAAACATCCTTTAATATTTGAAATAAAGGATTAACGTTTTTTCATGATTTATTATTCAATTATCTGACCCGGCGAACTTCATTTCGCCTAACAGTCATTTAATTCGTAGATTTCATATGCATACATACATAAATATATATATATATATATACATATATATATATATATATATATATATATATATATATATATATATATATATATATATATAATGTGTGTGTGTGAGCGATTAGTTTTAGCAACAACATTAAATTAAAAATGTATCTGGTAAATTTTGACAAATGACTGTTGTTATTAAAAAAGGAACTTGTTAAGCAGTTGTATTAGTTAGTTTTTAATGCAAATTCGTTTGAGCATCCCACGTACATTATTAAACGTATTACTTTTAATCCACTTATATAATATATATATATATATATATATATATATATATATATATATATATATTCATTGTAGGGGGGCTTTCACCCACGGAGGAGTTCATGTAGATAAAAGAAACAAATAGTAAAAGTTAGTAAAACAAGAAATTAATGTCATATATATATATATATATATATGACATTTACCATTCAACAAGTATATAATAAGTATAAGTATCTTATTGTTAGGGATTTAATTATTGAACAACGACTATATTTCGGAGCATAAATAATAAATTTAGTAAGCGTACGGAAGTCTTATCATTGTTTGTTGAAATATCATTACGAATATAGCAAATGGTTTCATATTAACGCCCGAATTCATATCTCCGTATCATGTTTATACACTAACAAACAATTCAAACATTAATGATAAAAAGCCTTACTTGTTTCTTTCATGGCCAATTCGTCTTCTGTTAGCATGGTCAAAGGACGCGGCGGTGCGTCGGAGTAACTTCTCTGTGGCTTCATGACAACGGCGATCGGTGTCCGCCATTGCTCCAAGGTCTAAATGGCGGGAAAATAAAATATTAAAAATCAATATAAAATATATACATTAGATAAAAGAGTTCGTGGCTGTCACACTTGTAGCTACATACAATCGACTGATTGCTACTCGAGGGTTAGGTTAGGTTAGGTTAGGTTAGGTTCTGACCTTGGAATCACGGGAGTTTAGGGTGGAGGCCCTAAACTCCCACTAGCTTCGGCAACTCTGAGGCGGACGATGGTTCGACGTGCCCTCGAACCATCGTGATAGCATCACGAGGGTTTCGGGGGTAGCGTATACACGCAT
This sequence comes from Battus philenor, assembly GCF_028537555.1. Taxonomy (NCBI): domain Eukaryota; kingdom Metazoa; phylum Arthropoda; class Insecta; order Lepidoptera; family Papilionidae; genus Battus; species Battus philenor. The sequence continues at coordinate 12,854,168 of NW_027181676.1, read as the reverse complement.
ACCCCGGGACAGGCCATCGAAAATAGCACGGCGCGAGGGAAGAGCGCGTGGCGATCCCTGACCGGGAGATACCGCGGCCCCCCTATAGCGTAGGGGGCGATCACGGGGGGGGGGGGGTTAGTGGGTAGGAATCCCGCATCCCCCTGTCCCCCCCCCAGAGGCGGGGCATCTTGAACATTGGAAGATTTCCCCCACCGAAACCAAAAAAAAAGGTTAGGTTCTGATTTTAACCTTTAGACCAGGTTCACTAGAATAGGGCAAAGGTATACCTTGCCAGTCGTAAAAGGCGACTAAAAGGCTAACATAGTAACGACATTATATCTTTCATACCCTGTGATTCCCTATTGATGAGTCTCTGTGATAATTCCGGCAAAACTACGACGTCACGGTCTGGTATAAAACCTATATATTTTTTCTACATAATTTCACAGTTAGAATCCTATCTGATCGACCCCCATATGCTAATAGTTGTGGCAATCTTTTGGAGGGATAGAAGATACTCTGCCCTATGGGGGAAGGACAGTGTTACTGAACTGATTGAACTCGTAGCTGCCCGTCAGTACTTTGCCAAGAAATATTCCGGAACCTGTGCCTCCCCCAACAATCCCACTAAACCGCAGCAACATCTTCTCCAGCTTCCTTCTGGGATATTCCTTGGCAAAGTACTGAAAGGTAATTGTGAGTTCCATAGGAGAATCGGCAGCCCCTCTAAAGTACCGAAGAAGACCAATGAAGGGGCTTTTACTGGGTAAAAATTCCACATAACCCTGTTTTCCCCCCGGAGGGCAGGGTATCTTGTGTCCATACTGAAGATTTTCCTCCCAACACAAAAAAAAAGTTATGTCCCGACCGACAACACCCTCAAAGCGAAGAGAGAACAATCTTCTTGTTAACAGACATAGTACTTGAAGTAACGCCTAAGGTAGAACAGGACGTTGAAAACCTTGCCACAACGATCCAGTCATATGCCGCGCTACTGTGGCAACCCTTTATGGAATTATTCCCGCAAGTGTATAAATATCCATATAATTCTGTCAACACAGGCATTACGTAAAAGTCTGCGGTTTGTTTCACAAAACAGTATTAAATTTCAGGTAGAATATTAAACCTCTTTACTTCTAAAAGTTAAAGAAACGAACAGATAAGCAGAGACAATTGTAAAGATATTTAAAGATGCGTTTACACATGTTTATTTTTTTAAAAATGATCGAAAGTAATTGTTTCTTATATGATCCAAAAACTCATCGTTAATGCGCTGTCTGTTTACTTTTCAGTCATTATTTACAAGTTTTGGTAAAGAGAATTTAATTTTACACCAGCCAAATAGGTTAAATTTGTTTTCCAAATATAATTCTACCGCCTCATTTTATGATTATACAGAGTGATTTAAAATAGTTATAAAAGTTTTAAAGAGATGAATGTTTATCTTTTTTACTGTCAATTAATGTATGGTACAGAACTAATAAATAACGTAATTATAATACATTAAGAAAAAACGTTTTCAAAATTAGAGTTAATGCATGTTAAAATTAAAAACTGTTTACTATCTGTCTGTCTTCTTTTACTGGCAGAATTTATAACCTTGTCGCATTCAAATAGAAAAATAAATTGATGTAACGTATTTCAGAGTGATCACTTCAAAAGGGCAAATGTATTTTATTGTGTATTTGTACGCGTTTTAAATATTACTAGCTATGTCTAAATACTTTAATAATATTTAACGACGTTGAATTCGTAATAAATCATCTTTATCTAATATAAATATTTACATTTTATTGTGTATACAGCCGTATTTATTTTTGACATCCTGAGGTAACAAAATTCCATATGTACTGGATTCTCAACTTATCATTTTAAGCTCAAGGTTTTACAACACGTTTTAAACAAATAATGACAATCTAGTGATTGTACAAATTAGTATCTGACACGTAAAAATGATAAAAACTACTTTCCTTAAATGTTTTTAGTTATTAATCTTCTTTTAATTTTGCTCTGGGAACATAAAACAAGTTATTCAATGGTTCTGGTTCTTGCACTCTGAATTAATGATGATTTTAAACTAAACTAAATTCGCATCCGTATCAATAGGCTATAAAAGCAGATAAAAAAAAACTAAGAATTGTATATCACTTGAAGTAAATGAACACGTATTAGTTATATGTAATATGACACGATTGAAATAACTTTAAATAAAAACTAACGAACCTTGTGACAAAATCGGCGCAGAGGAAACATTTTTATCTCTATTTGGAATAACGCGCGAAATGGCCGCGAAACGCGCGTCTACGCAGTACAAACCCAAATCTGAACTGATGTAACATGGACTCGCTTGGAAGTTTGTTTTCAATGGCGACGCATTCATTTCTAGATAACACATATAGTTAAAACATTGAATAGTGTAATGAATAATAGGTATTACTAATAAAATGAAATAAAAATGGTAATGTAATTACCATAATTTAATGAATTAATGTTATAAAAAGTGTTTCTTAATTCTGGTGTATACATATAATACAATTTGTATATTTTATGTTTGTTCTTAATTTGAATTCCTTAATACGTTGAGTACGAAACCAGAACGAAAACACGTTGTTCATAGTCATGAATCTGCAAAATTAAAAATATTTTATAACATTGCCATTGTGCGAGAGTGTTAATTTCAATTTGCTTCGGTGTAGAGAGAAATTAATTATGTCAATAAGATGCGTTATTAAAGTAGAATCCAAAGGCGTGGTCAGCTTAATAGCAGATGTTTTAGATCTGATACCGTATTGAAGAAATAAAACATAAATACAATGAGGTATCAGATAAAGAGGACTTAGTATCTTCACTCTCCCCTTCCTACCCTGTACCCCACCCTGCACTAGCTTCACGCGGCCAATGTTGTTTGTTTGCTGTAGGCTATCTCACGTTTTCGTTAGAAAAACATTATAATAATTATTTTTATTAAAACAAATTATATTCAATAAATCAGTTTATTATAGATAATAGTCAAAGCAAAAAACATAGATTTTTTGTTGAAATGATGTAAAAATTTATTTATTTTTCATCACGTTACGGGGTCTTATAGAACCTATATCGCTACAATTGAAGAGAGGAAGAGGACCAGGTTGAAAACACCCTGTCCCGCAGTAATGAATAAAATTAAAAATAAGTGCTGTTTCGAACATGTTTATGAGAGAATTTTTCTTGTATGTTTATAGTATTAAAGGAATTTTGAAAAAAAAACAACTTTATAAATGGAAATTATCTTTTATTCTGGTAGAACTGGCAGTAAACAATACTGTAATTGGCAACAAGCAATATTGTAATTTTAAAGACGAGAATTTTAGATCGGTTACTATGAAAATTTCTGAGAAACACTACAATTACCACTTGTAATGATTAAATACCAGATTTTAATGCCCTTAAGTTGTTTTTATAAAATAAATACTTTTTACGACATTTTTTTACCTGAAAAACTGTAAACCTTTGACATACAAGAAGACATTAAAACTTTTATGGTTAGTCAAAGAAAAAATTAGCTAAAACGTCTTTACAAAGAATATAAAAACATATACCATGAAAAGAATTTTTATACATTAGTTAAGCCACTGCAAATTAACATAGTCTTTTATTAATTATATTCACCTACATAGTTTCTAAGCCAAGGGAAATATTATTAAATAAAATACATTTTAATTTTTTTATTCTTTCGCAAGTTATGACGGTGTCTAATGTCTGTTTCTAACGTATTTATTTTTTTATAATCATTGTGCAGACATGTACGTTAGATTACCGCCATTTAAAAATTAAAAACATGAACTATTCAAGTTAATTTTTGTAAAAAAATGCTTATGTCATGAAATGTAAAAAAAATATTTCTACTCCGTTCTCGAACGCAGCAAGTCAAAATAGTCACTAATAATAATATAATGACGTGTAAAATCGATATAGAATAATAGAAGATATAGAAACAGCTTTCTATGCTTGTTAAAGAGCTGTCTCTGAATTACTCCTTTTATTCAATGGTAGGTACAATCGCGTACAAAGGACTATAAGTTGTCTTTTGTACGCGATTGTACTGATTGCGGTCAAGTGTCCAATTACAAATTGCAAAATTCTGTCCCGTATCGATTTTCTCATCGCAAAGTCGGGTAATTTTATTAGTAATGTATTAAAATAAAAATATAAAACTATTTTTCTCGGATCCGTAAGTTATTATCGGCAACGAACACTGATCAAAGACCTTCATCTTTAAGTATTTTGGACGAGAAATGTTTCGGAGCTTCCTAAACACTGCCTTTGCCAGTTGGATTCGGCGAGTGATCTTTTCTTGAAGTTTTACTTTCCAAGTTCAGTGACTTATCCTGGATATATATAATCGTCTACATCTTCGATTCTGGCTTCTTCAACAAACACTTGAGTAGATACGACATGGACATTAGACATTAACTTAGTCTTATCCCTATTTATTTTAAGGCTTTTTTGTCTGGAGAACCCATCGAGATCATCGAGCATTGTACTCAGGTCTTCCATGGTCTTAGCTATTATGACTACATCATCGCTAAAGTGAAGCTGATTGTTATACTCGTTGTTTATGCTGGTGCCGGGACCGCATTAGCCTAGGTGCTTGAAGACATCTTCCAGGACAGCGGTGACCAGTTTCTAAAAGTCTGACCGACATGATGGCATTTTTATACAAACACTTTAACAGCTGAATGTATCGATTGTCTATCTGGCACCTTCGGAGGGACTGCCGCACCTAAGTCTCGACCGAATCAAAGGCTTTCTCATAGTCCAACGCCTCGCCAGTCATATTGGCCAATTAAACTCTTCAGTCCTCTGTATAATCTGCCGCAGTATATGTATGTGGTCTATGAAATTAAAGCCTTTACGGAAACGGGATTTTTCGGGAGGTTGGGAGTAATCAAAGCTGTTTTCTAAACGATACGTTATGAGAATACTTGTAGCCATGACTATAGATGTAAGGCCGGTTTAAAACGAATTAAACCAATCGGTTTAAAACGAAAAAAACCGTTTAAAACCGAAAAAAACCATTTTTTTCGATTTTAAACGTTTAGTGTTGACGACTATGTTTTTCTTAAATATAAACACATTATCTATTCCAAGCGTAGACATTACCTAGCTAAGTTGAAAAACTATTACCTAGTTAACTATATTGGTTATTTTGAAAAGATTTATCAATCAGTTTCATTCGGTTTAAAACCAAACTGTAATTCTTCACCAAAGTATTATCACCTTATTTGAAGAACAGCACCACCAAACTCCTATTGTTAAATGGTTTCTGAAGGTGTTTCTAAGATGGTCGTCTACCTGTCTTTAGAAGCTCATTCGTAATTCCATCCTCACTTAGCGCTTTATTGTTTTTTATCTCTTTGAAAGCCGTACCAATCTCGAAAATGGCTCTTGTCTAGAAGATTTTCTGGTCGATCAGCAATCTATATATATATAGCTTGTAACAATTTTCTAGGTTCAACAAATAATTCCGCGTGATGTATAGAACAAACATTATAACGTCATGAAAGTAAAATTATTCACGCTATGTATAAACAAAATATAATAATAACATTACAATGAAAACAATATTTGCTTACTCTTGAATTCGAGACATAATGCATGATCTCAATATTCCGTTAAGGTTTGAATTGCATTCATGCGTTATTAATGTTTATATTAATAAAAATTATTGAAAATAAAAGAGGTAAGTTGTATGAACATTATTAAACTTTATTTTGACAAGGAAAAAAATATATTTGACAGATGTCAATCAACACTATATATGCAGATGTCGGTTCCTTTTTAACCAATTCGAGTTATAATGCCGTAATTTCTACTTTATGATGTATAGCGTATATTTAATATGGTTTGACAGAACATCCAGTGGTGTTATATTGCATAATCAGATAGATCAAATATATGCCAGTGTTTTTAAGTCAATAGTATTTATTTCCTTTGAAAACGACGAACAATTATTTAACTCGTTACAAGGATAATTTGGTATTTTATGTTTTTCTAATAAATAATGCATATAAGCGTTTATTTGTATCAGCTTTGCAAACATTTATCTGTAATCTGAATATAACATTATACAAATTATAAAAGTATAATTAATAATAAACAAAATTATTGTTATCATAATGTTTGAATCTTATATCGAAATCTTATATTCAGTTTTCTTTCACCTAAAGTACACATTTAATGTACAATATTCATAATTTTAAAACAACAAGTTAATAAATATTCTTACATATTGAATAATTCTTTTTGTATATCTTCTAGCTATTAAATTACTACAGGCGCTTTAATTCAATGTGTGTTGAAGAGTATGTTAGCACATGAGACTAACCAAAAATTATTTATAAAATCTTACAAGAAGGGTTTTCAACAAAATATAATTTAGGTTGTGACTGACTATGAAGTCAAAACTTTAAAAAAATATCTCTTTTTAATATAATATTTAAAAAAAGAATTTATAAATATTAGGATATTTCATTTTTATTACTACAAAACTGCGTAAAATGAAACGTTTTAAAGTTGACATCCGGAAACTAAGATTCATTCTAATTCGATTGGCTATACAGTTTCTAGAAACTTACAGAAAATGTTAATGTTACCAGCTTCTACATTTTTGCACTGTTTTCGGTATATTTTAAAATTATTAGTAAACGTTGCACATTCACATATAACATATATATTACGTTAGTAGGTGACTGATTATAGGTAACAGTATTATTCTGTTATTTATTGTACAGATATAAATTCTTGCGGCAAAATATTTCATTTCGTTAATTACATATAGTACTTACAAAAGTGAAAAGCGTTTGATTTCTTAAAGAGTAAAAATATGTATCTATTTATCGTAATTATTTTAACTCAAATACTCTGTATATTGTTTGTATTAAATTATTCTTTATATGTAACAACACAAAACCACATAAATAATAAACTTAAATTTGATAGGCAACTTTTATACAGGTATATGGCAATATTGTTTATGCTGACAGTTAATTCTACAGCTTTGCCCTGGTGTGGTTTACACGACTTTTCTCGAAGTCGAATTATTTTCTACGACAGACTTTAAATCGAGAACTGTTCCATAGCTAATATTTCTTAATCTTAGCAGCCTGTCCTTGTTACGTATCGGGTAAACAACGTGGAATAGCGTCAATATTAGTTAAGATTGTGACCAGTGGACGAAGTTACCTTGAAATCACTGAATTTAAAATCACATATCTCTGGCCTCGTGTATAGAAAATGGCCAAATGGGGCGAAGGCGACCCACGATGGATTGTGGAAGAACGACCTGATGCTACCAACGTTAATAACTGGCATTGGACGGAGAAAAATGCCGGACCATGGTCGAAGGACCGATTGAAGGAACTGCTAAATAATTTAATAATAGCCCAGAATGGTATAGATTGTAAAGTGACCGAGGTGGAGAAGGTTGAAGGAGAAGCCTCTGCGAATAATAGGAAAGGAAAATTAATATTTTTCTATGAATGGGACATTAAATTGAAATGGGAAGGACGCCTCGCCGGCGCCAGTGACGTCGTTAAAGGCGAGGTGCATATCCCGAATCTTTCTGAAGAAAATGATGTCAGTGAGGTCGATGTAAGTATTCAAAGGTTTTTCTCTTATTATTCAATTTATTTTATATATGTAAATGTATTTGTCAATGTAATTTTTTTGTAGCAATGTTTAACCACGTACAATCCAAAAAAAATGTATATTTTGTGTCGTAAAATATTTACCTGATTTTAATAATTATTAATAATCCATATATTTACAGCTTTTATAAAAATTAGTATAGTATTTCGGATATTACAATAATTTACACTTTATGTCATGTTTAAATATATTTTGTCAAAATTATACAACATATTTTTTAAACTTGTGCTTAGAAAATTATTAAATTCACTATTTTTCCATGATAATTCCTTCTAATTCATGGTTAACAACAAAATGAGTAACATGCTTCCTAATAGGTGAATGTATTTTTATAAAATTTAGAATAGTATGTCTAATAGTTAAAAACCAGTTATATCTAAAAGACATGGACTAAAAACTGTTGTTTTCATTTAAATATTTAACTTTGTGTTCTTAAAACCATAACATAATATTACTTATATAACAAATAAGTGACATTAGCAGTAATTGGTTATTATTACAAATGCTTTAAAGCTTTTGATTATTCAACTACCCTGTACAATATGATCCCTTTGTAATATGTTACATTAATTTATTTTTTTATTGAAATGTGACAGACAAATATCTTCTGCCAAAATATAGTGTACCAGAACACATAGAATCCAAATTTTGAAATTATTATTTTCCATGTTATTTGTTAATTCTGATACCAATGAGTTTGAATAGCATGTACCATATTAAATCTCAATGCCTATAAGCAATCACCCTGTATACACAATGTATTTGTTTCAGATGACCGTTACAATAAAAGGAAGTGGTGAAGAAGCTCAAAGAGTGAAAGCATTCATGCACAATGTTGGACGTGATGAGATTCGCAAACAACTCAATAAATACATTAAAGGTTTAAAGGAAGAATTCTCCAAAGGACTAATTTTGCCCAAAAAGGGGGAAACATCTGTAAAACCCGATAGTGTCTCAACTATAACAAGTGGTTTCAATAAGAAAATAAACATGCTACCCGTGATATCAACTGAAAATAAGCAGATTGGTTGTAAACTGGACACCAAGACAATTGAGTTGACAGAGACTTTCCAGTGTAGGGCTGAAGAGTTTTATAATGCAATGACTCGAATAGAAATGGTTACAGCTTTTACACAAGGCCATGTGAAAATGGAGGCGGAGAAGGGTGGAAAGTTTGCCCTGTTTGGAGGCAATGTAACTGGGGAATTTAAGGAACTAATTCCCGGTAAGAAAATAGTACAGTACTGGAGATATAAGCAATGGCCTGAACAACATTTCTCTGAAGTTACTTTCACTATAGATGAAAAGGTAAGAGGCTTGTAAATAATATATCTAAAGTTTACAATATTTATAATACATTCCTTTAATAGGTTTTTATGATTAGGGCGTTCTAGTAATCCAGCTAGGCTCTTCTAGGATAGTATATTTATGGGCAATGTTGATTTGTAATTATCATCATCATTTTAGCCACATCACTGCTGGACACAGGCTTCCAATGTCCTTAAGGTCATTTGTTAGGCCCTAGTTTAGCATTGACAGCTTCATGTTGTGATTATAGTGCTTCAAGAGTGTGTCTTAAAAGAAAAAGTATCAAAGTCCTAGAATTATTATTGAGGTATGAAAAGCTCAAACACCCCCACCCCCAGTTCAGAAACCAAGTTCAAACACCACAGAGACCTGATCAGGCATTACATTATTAATTTTAAATGATTATAACTTAGCCATGACTTCTCAAGAAATAAAATTAATTGATACAGTTAGATTATTTTTCTCTTAAGAATCTTTGAATTATAGTTATGTTATGAGCACCAGAGAAATGACAAATATAACTATAAGCAAAGATAAAATTATGCAATACAACATAAATTGAGAGGGAAAAAATGGTAAATATTTAGGTGGATACTCAGTTCTCACTACAGAGCTCTGAAAGTATAATAATGGTAAAACAATACAGTGGAATATGTAATACAAATAAACAATAAGCCAGAGTAATAGTTTCTTAGTGATCCCTCTAGCTTAGTTAAAATAAACACACTCAGAGAAGCAGTAAATGCCAGTATACAAATAGCATTATTTCATAACTAAATTGGATTCTGCATTTGAATAGATGACGGAAGATGTTTATGTATAAACCTGTATTTGTAAAGCAATCACATTTTCCAGGATGATCACACCTTAGTTACATTGAAACAAGATTTGGTTCCCGCATCGGAGGTGGAACATACCAGTGAGAACTGGAAGCGCTACTATTTTGATAGCATCAAACGCGCATTCGGCTTTGGTGCATTCCTGTGATCACCTCATTACATCTAGGCTAATTAGGTTTGTGTTTTTATATTGCATTTACCTAACCTAATCTGACCCAACTTTATTAAATCGTGTTTCCAATACACTAGAAATAGCGATATGTATAAATAATCCTAGAAAGAATTTTAAAAGATTATTGAACAAATAGTTGTTAAAGTTGTCTTTATTATTTTATTAAGTATATTTGTAAAAGTAATCACGAAAAAAATCCTTCAGAGTTTGTTATGGGATCTAATAAAAAAGAGGATGCCTTTGAACCCTCAAAACTTTAGAATGCTACTATGGGAGAATCCAACTTAATTCTTGTTTCTTTAAAATTGGCTTTCTTCTTATAAGGCACGCGAGTGATACTAGTTATCCACTAAAATAAAATGAATAAATTAATAAAATCAATAATCATCAATAAAAAGATCCACCTATCTTGGTTTGTTATAGGTGTAAAAGTTTTTACACAGTATTTTCAATCACCCCATATAAAGTGATCACACTTGAGTATGTTAAATTAATTAATTTTTTCTATTGAAATGCAACAGATCTATAACTTCTGGCAGCACAATCTGCAAAGACAGTATACAAAAATTAATTTTATTGTAAGGAAATCTAAATTTTTAGAATACTTATTATTATCATATTTGTTATTTCTTAGACAATTGATTTTTGTTAAGGCTGTACACCTTTACTGACAGCAAATGAGCCATACAGTACCTGTCGATAAATACCCCAACTTAAAGCCACCACTTATAGAAAAATTGATGTATTTTATGCAAAGAATAATAATGATTATCAAAAGTAGCAAATGATACTTTTTAACAGCTCCTAAGAGATACCAGATTTTTTGTATTTCGTGCGCCAGAGATACCGCTTTACGAAGTCGAAATTAGCCGATTGTCTCTTTCCAAAGGTTGATGTGCAATATTTATCGCTGGGTATGTGTACCCCTTTAAACCTTATAAACCTATTAAATCTATTAAAATTATTTTTTTTTTCCAGATTGAATTGTCATAAAATATCCAGTAAAACTGCTGTATGCTAGGGCCCCGTTGTATTTGATTGCGAGTTTTTATTTAACACTGTGATGTTCACAACTGCATCCGCACCTCTTGAGTGATCGGCAGCCTTTGTGATTCATTCGCCTGCAAGATGTTATTGCTTCTTTTTAAGTAGCTCATTGTGTAAGCAAGTGATTAATTTATGGAGTTTTTCCAATAAATTATGTTAGATATATTTGGAGTTTTTTTTAGATCCCTGTATTTTAAGTTTAGTGGTGCTGTGTGATTGAAATGAGTTTAATTAACGGATGGTGATCAAAGATTTTGTATTAAAAGGTGATGTCATCAACAATATATGTTATTTATTACAATTATTATATCAAATGCTTTAAGTATTAATATTAGAATGTTGTTATTAGTAAAAACGTGTGATTTGACTATATGAGTTGGCTTTACATGGGAGTGTTTATGTATAGAAAAAATCCGTGGTTGGAAATGGGGGAGAGAGACAGATAATTTAACCTAGTTGTGCGAGTGAGATGACAAACCATACATGTGTTTGCACAGGTAAAAAATATGAAAATAGTTAATGGAATCAGGTATTACTTTGCGGAAGTCCATCCTAAGTAAGAAAAGGACCAATATTTAGCCACTTCCGCACATCAGTCGTAGTCGTGCAACAAAGTGCACCGCCCGCTAGCCCTACTCTGGCACTAATCGGTGTAACATAACTCTTGACGATGCCCCGTGGAGGGGTGAAACACGTGTTGAGTGAATTAAAGGTGGCAGTTGTTTAATTCGCATTGTTTGCCGCATACGCATTTATCAGCGGGCTGTCTTCAATAGATTCAAAAACCATAAATCCAATTTAAAGAAAAGGAAGTTTTTTAAATTGTTCATTTATATTTAGGTTATTAAAACTGCCTTTTTGTTCAATTTTTTCATTAGATTTCAGGATTACCTAGTATAATATAAACAACATATTTCGTTCATCACTGACACTGATTGAAAGTTGAGGGAGAAAAATACTCTGCATACACGATGTTTAATAATAAGTGTCATAATTTTAATTAAACAGCCAATTTATAGTTAATTTTCTGCCAATTAATTCAAATATCTATAGTTTCAGAAATATTTTTTTTTCAAAATTCGAAATAGCAGCCATTACTGCCACAAATTATTCTGTTGTATTTTTATAAAAATAATTTAATGTAACATATTTCACAGTCATCACTTTATACAGGATGTTTAGAAATAGATGTAAAAGCATTAAAAGTGTTCGCTGACAAATAAGCTATACTTCATTTCGAGCTTTTGCACCTATAACCAATTACTCTACATGTACTCTGTTTCTAAGAGAGCATATGTCTAGACCGTCCCCAAACGTCTTGACTTGCGAAACTAGTACAAAAATAATTTGATCTGTGTATATTTATATGCAAACACGATTGGCCTTTGGAGCGAAAATAGACAACATTATTTATAGACATGACTTCAATATAATATTTAACGTAATTATGTTGATATAAATGTACATTTCACATTGCAAAATTTATGTTTGACTGGTTTGCGGTTCGTTCTTATGTATGATAATATTTTATCTGTGGTTTTTGTTCAAACGAATGCTGTATTTTATTAACAAGATATCTTTCAACTTTTTTATATTTCATGTTACCATGGGAATGGAACGACCGGATGTCAGGTATTCTATATTTAAATCGTTGTCGTCCTATTCAAATATTTGGAATATAAATTTTTACGCTTATAAATATAAAAATGGAATATAAAACACGTTTTTGTTAACGCGACCGTTCGTTTGTTAATCAATTCTCGGAATCAAATCGGAATTTTTGTTTATATTTAGTTGGTTTGAGTTAATTAAATTGGGATTAGAGAATAAATGCCATTTCACTTATTCAGAAAAAAAGGAAAGGTCTTCGACAGGTATATGATAGTGTTGCCACTAAAAAAACTAAGGATGTGAAAAATAGCAAACAATAATTATTCCACAGTAATAGAATTAATCATTAAATTTAGCATCAAAATAAAAAAAAACGATAGAACACTTAATAAATCAGTTATAAATAATTATTTTATCTTTGTGTTTATTTTAGCTTTACATTTAGGTTAATTTACTAAGATTTCATCATGCCTGCCAGTGCGATGAACCGTCCTGCGCTGCATCTAGCGACTTCGCTTGACGTTGACTATTTTGTCGGTTTACCTAGCGGGGGGCTTACCCATGCCGCGTCTACTGGCACCTGGCTGCCATTCGAGAACCTTTTAACTCCAACGTCTGTTGGCACGAGCGATCTCCACGGCCCACTGCCATTTCATACAAGTAATTCTTCAAGCTACGTCGATGGCTTCGGTTCTGTAGATCTCAACATTTATGATTCTATCTCTTAGCTAAGTTCCGAAAATAGCCCTCTACTCCCTGGGTGACCTTGAGCTTTTTTAAAAGGTTACAGATCCGTAAGTTCTCAGGGTCAAAACACACTGGTCCTAGACCTTCGTCTTTAGGTATGTGGTAACTTACTAAAAGTAATATCTATGTTACAATTGCATTGACCTAATACCGGGTTACTTAATTTCTGAACGACTTAAAGGCCAAACTGAAAGCAAATCATTTTACATACAGTTATGAGTACACTGTTCTTGGAGCTTGTTACAACTTACACGAGATATAATCATAAGACAGATTTATTTTATACGTAAATACAAGCGTTGCTGGAGTTTCTTCCGTGACATCTTCAGCCGGCAATGTATTCCGAAGTTGTAGTAATGAAAAACGAATACCGATTAAGTGAATGTTCGGTACTCGTGTGTACTCCTGGACTGGAATGCTCAAAGCGGGTCGAGTTGCAGATCAAACCTAGTTCCCCTCTCTGGAACTTCTGCACCTAGTCACTTCATGAAGTATCAGTATAAAAATCATAAATATACACAGAATGATCGGTAAGTTCATTATCTGTCAACTAATATATGTACAAACTATCCAAAAATCAATGGCTGCAGACAATATGCAACGTAATAATATAGTACATACTATGATAATAGTTTACTATCTGTAGACTACCGAAGTTTTTAGTCTACATTTTTCAGGAATCATATACCAGTCATTGGAAATAAATGCAAAGGCTTTGAAGACTTTTATTGTCAAACGAACTGTACATTCACTCCTTTGACGCTTTTATATCTATTAACTATTACCATGAATATTGAAGTTGACATACTTCAAACAAAATTAATAATAGAAAGTACTGCTGCAGTAAATGTGATTTATATATATTTTATTATATATGTGAATCTTATATCAGTTTTCCCATAAATCAACGTCAAACTTCATCATTCATCAATCAATCATTCATATAATGAGTTAAACGAGTGATTCCCAGTGGTCTTTATCTACCCCTAGGGGTCTATGTCAACCTGCAATGGGTCTACGTCTGAGAAAAAAAAATTGGGGGTTCATGAAATGAAAATGGGGGTCCACGATAATGGATCTCAACACCTACACTGATAGTACCTATTTACTTACATCATACTATCTTATAATATCAAAACATTTACATTATTTATAAAAGTACCTATGAAATACAAAAATTATTACATATGTTTATAAATTTGTGTAAGTTGTAGGATGTTGGTATTCGCTTTGTGGTCGCAATACAATGGAAAGGGGGTTCAGCGCTGTTACCAATCTCCTAACGAAAAAAAGAAACAGAGTGGACATCATTAGTCGAGAAGATTTAATATTAACCATTACAAAATTGACGCCAAATGTTGATAATTTATTATTAAAGCATCAGGTTCATCCTTCTCACTAAAAATATTGACTTATTATTTTTGTTATTTTATTTATAGTTTATTTTATGTTTATTTAATGTTACGTATATTTTACATAACAGATACAAAATTTTATTTTGAGTAGTTTTAATTTAAGTTCAATTAATAAATGTATAAATTAACATGTATTTTTATTTTAAGTTTTTAACACTAAACTTCTTTACAGTTAGAAAATTACAGGAAATCAATATCAGGTAAGTAGGGGGTATACTCGACACGGAAAAACATGGCATAGGGGTCTACGAGTGAGAACTAACAACTGTGGTATGCATTAGTATGACTATTAGATAGCCGTTATTTCGTCGTATCAGCCCATAGACGTCCACTGCAAGGCACACTCCTCCCTCAAAGATATCTGTGGAGGGGTATACTATAATCGCCACGCTATGCAGGCGGGTTGGCGATCTTAGTGTGGTATTATGGTACGACAGTACGCTGCTGCCCATCATCTGGAAACTTCTTTGTGAGCAGTGGCAAAAATAATGCACAAACCCGCGATTTAGGATCTCAAGTCTTAGTCTGCTACCTGTTGGGATACAGCTCACAGATGGGAACACCGAGTCATTGTTTACAGCGTCCTAAATAAACTAAGTTACTCTAGTTTCTCCGTATCAGTGAATAAGTTTGCTGCGCGTATTTTTATGAACATCGCAGAGTTATCGCTTCGCTCGGTGACCGCGGCGCCTAAGGGGCAACTCTATCTCCGGCACAGTGGCTCTTGGACCTTGAGGTGGCGAACATGCGCATTTTGTTGATCTGCGTTCTACTTCAACATGTAAGTTATAACTTATGGTACAAAAAGTTTTTTCATTATTCTCTCTCTATATTCAAACCGTTTAGTTTTAATACTCTTGTAAACCAGGTCAACTTATTCTATTTTTATTTTAGATAAAAATATTAAATAAAATACATAATGGTAAAGTTATCTACATTTAAAATAGTGAGGTTTAAATATTTATTAAATAAAGAAACAAGCAAACAATTTCACATTATTATTATTAAAAGTATAAAATCACAGATTACATATAATTATAGTAATTATTTTAATTTTATTAACATTAGAAAATACATTAAGGTCCACAGCTTAAAAATAATGTAATGAAATCATGTAAAAATAATTCCACAGGAGGATGTAGAAATTTAAAACAAAAAAAAAACATTTAAAAATAGAATACACGGTTTGTAAACAAAATAAGGTGTAATTAATAAATATAGGAATCAATATAAATTACAAATTGCAAGCATTGGACTGACCAAATATATAATTGTCTAGACGTTTTTAGTAACTTTAATATATTTAATAAATCGCCTAATCTGATGATCATCTGATGATGATCTTATTATTTAATCTATACAGGTTGATGTACCAATATCTTTAAAATGGTAATGACAGCATATGAGTTGTACGTTCATCTATTTCAAGTTCTTGCAGCTATTTCCAATCACCCACTTTAAAGTGATAACTCTCTAATATAACTTCTGGCAGTATAAAGTCTACAAGGTCAAATAGTATATAATAATTAATTTTAATATGTAGTCAGATGAATTTTTAAAACGCTTTTTTAACTGTATAGTCATGAGGTTACGTATTCTTTGTGAAACCATTGATTTTTACAAAAGGTGTACTCGGAGGTACGATGGTTTGTGTATACATAAATTGACGGGAAACAAATTATATTTAATCCCTTAAAAATGTTACACCTATTTCCAATTAATCTTTTTATAACCTAAAAATGATTTTAAATGAACAACTACATTACATACTTACTAACAAATTTAATTTATTACATATTCTTGTAATAAAATTCACTAAAATTAGTTATTAAATAAATCTTCCTAAATATGATTATTGAGAAAAGTTAATTGAATAATATTTTATTGTATTAATACATCTCTTTGTTCACGCGGTCGAGTTTAATGATTACATTGTAAGTTGAAGAAAAGATAACGGCGAACAATGAACGTGAAACGCAAAAAACGTATCTCATGTTACTGTTTAACATGACACACGTTTTGGCGGGAAAATATATTTAACCATTAAAACTGTACAGATTAAAAATGTACTTGAATTAGTTTATTAGTGGTATAATAATTTTATTACTTTTTTAAAATAAAAAGCAATATACATAAGGATAGCACACATATCTTTTTCTAGGCTTCATAATATTATTAGCTCTGTGGACAAATGTATTGCTGTTTCAGCCAATAGGCGCTCACTATAAGGCATACATAGGTAGGCACCTAAAGATATATACGGGGGGTAATTTTTAAATTAAATCCTTTGTTAACCAAATAAACATTTATGTGAAACAGGCTTTGGCGCAAGTTGGTTTTGGCACATCTTACTTGAGAAATTCACGATTGGTAAGTATACTTAATAGTTTCTAGTATTTATATATGTTATGGGTTGTTAATGAAGGTATTTAGGTTCTAAAGTGGAGATCAAGGACCTTAGGATAGGCAGCGAGGAAGAGGCTCGAGGGAGGCCATTTCCTAATGATACTGACATTCTGTGTGGGAGGTCTGGTCTGTGTGTGGGAGAGATTATGATGTAATACCTTGTTAGAGGACTCTGACCACTACCGAACTTATACGAGGCTTTGACTTGGCGTCATTTTATAGATATTTCAGAGATGTATATGTAATAGCTTAAACTAAAACGAAAAAGTTTTTAGTTGAAACACGAACATATCAATACAAACTATATTTCTTACAAGATAAGATATCTTTCTTCTCCTTTTGAGGTAATAGACGTCTAAGTAAGAAAAGGACCAATATTTAGCCACTTCTGCCGTGATAAATGCGTATGCGGCAAACAATGCGAATCACACAACCGCCACCGCCAAAATACTCAGAGTGACTCTGTGTTTGGCACTAATCGGTGTAGCATGACTCCTGAAGATGCCCCGTGGAGGGGTGAAACACGTGTTGAGTAATGTGCGGAAGTGGCTAAATATTGGTCCTTTTCTTACTTAGGATGGACTTCCGCGAGGTAACGCCTGATTCCATTAAATAATAGACGTCTACTGGTAACCATAGGTCTCCTCAAAAGATTACTGTCTTTATCCAGTGACTTCCTGCAACTATGTTGCCCGTGTCTTCCAGTTCATGATTACCACTCCAGAACATTTCAATGTCACCACTCATGTGCCCACTGTCGCATCAGTTGAGCAAAGCGAAACTCCGAGCATAGCCCACTCCATTGCTTACAGGTGACTTTAAACCTTATATCTTGTATCTTCCAATGTTTTTACCATACTGATATTTTTATAATAAAACTGCTAAAATAAAACACACCGTGAATTAAAATTACATAAACAGCAGCTTATTATAGCAAATTTAATGACACATAGGTTCAATGTTGACAGTGAAAAAAAACAAGGAAATATTAAATTTCAGTATTGCTATCACAAAAATATAAATTATATGAATGTTTAATATTTCATTGACCGGTATCGGGAGGGAAAATCGACTGAGCTGCAACTGCAGACACGTTCATCATCACTAATCGTATGAGATCGAGATGGCCGAAACATTATCTATTCATAATATTTTCTTATTCGTAAGAATTTCAAGTAAGAAAAGGAACGAGGGAAAAAAAGTCGTGCAACAAAGTGCACCGCCCGCCAGCCCGCTGATAAATGCGTATGCGGCAAACACTGCGAATTACACAACTGCCACCGTTAAATCACTTGTGTGGTTGTGTGGAAGTGGCTAAATATTGGTCCTTCTCTTACTTAGAATGTACTTCCGCAAGGTAACGCCTGATTCCATTAAATGCGTAAGAATTATGCAATGTAATTTTACAGTGTCACCAATGGAACTGCCTGAACAAGAGACTTGGACTTCCCGACGCTTTACCGTCGAGGGAGCAGTCGGCTGCTGCGCTGGCTACCCTGTTGCCTGATGATTGGCGTGAGGCAGGGAAAGTGGCGCTGGACGTCTGCTATGGTAACAGAACCAGGCGATACACGAACACTTGCCCTGGACAGGCCCTGCTGCATTGCGTCGTGGATAACCTTATTGCTGTAAGTATGCGTAAATCATCATCATTATTCTAATCATCGATTGAAGCGGTGATGGATTTTATATTTCCAATTCTCCTAGCGCTAATGCTTTCAAATATATTAGTAATATCGTAGATCATCAGAGAATCTGAAATTAAATGCCGGCGCATTCTTTTTCGTTTATGTCCAGATATTTTATCACACAGTTCGTTCTTTTGTGGAATAATTTACCGCTGAATATAAGACGTGCTGACTCATTACCTATTTTTAAAAATATGGTTAAGAAATATTTACTAGACCATTGATTATTTATCCTTTTTCCATTTTTTTATTTCTTCGTTTCTTTATTTTTTCCGAGGCAAGTGCGATCCGAGTCAGTTTGATGTTTTTATTTATTATTGTATATATAATTATGTATTATACCGTATTTATTATAAGTATATATGTTATATACATATGTACGTATATATATGTTTGTAAATATACATGTTTTGTCTGTATGCCCGTTATTTATCTTTCTACTGTTAAATTGCCTCGAGTGATAAGACCGAGTATTGTACTTATACAACTATGTATATATTATAGTACTATTATACAACTATGTATATATTTTCTAGCGTGTACAACAAAGAATATTAACTAATGTTAACAAAGGCAATAGCAACCGACTAATTCGAGGTTTTGTCAGATTTATGCTCCAACAAGAGCCTTCAACTTTAAAGAAACTGTTCATAAGTTCACCTATATCTATTGCTTCGAAGAAGTTACTTCAATTGGTCAATGTGAATACGACTTTCTATTTTACTATGATCAAATTCGTTGAAAGGCGTGGCTAAATTGATTTACAACGATAAGCAACTAATTTGTTACCGCGGGTAGACTGTAATAAGTTAGTTTCGTTACAGAACTGCCCCGACGACAAGTGGCTGAAAGAAGATGGCTGCGCACCTGTGTCGTCACTCGCTTCATTCAACTACATGTTTTCACAAAGGTAACTATTAAGGAAGAAAACTGTTCAATAAAAGAAAATTTGTATGCAAATAAATGAATGCATGTTCGAATTCAAATCCGCGTTCGAATTTTGAACGCGCGAAATTGGCTTAAAACAAAAAAAACATTGTAGCCGTTGTTTTTTCTTTCTTTTTTTGGCCCCCGCTATTGGGGACCTCTTCCACCTCCTATTTAATTGGGAACAGGGTTTTGTATTTCTTAATAATTTTTTTTTCACTAGAATTTTTATTTTCGTTCTCGTCTTCCATAGTACACAATATATTTTTTCCTCCTTCTATCATTTGTAGCCGTAGTTGTCAGCTATTCAGGCTTCAGCAATATTTTTTAAAAATAAATCGAAACATATGTCCTTGTTTTTTTTTTCTACATTTCAGCCGGTACGCAAACCTTAAAAAGTATATAACATTGGACCGCCGACCCGCATGGTTCTTGCAACACGTAAGTTTTTTATTATCTGTCACACAGTACCGCCTATGACTCTTGTAATGACCGAAAAGATATTGTTTTATGTTTAATTACGCATACACACATACACCTATGTTATATATATATATTCGGACTTAAAGTTTGGTAGGAATATTCATTTTGAAGAGACGAGATCAGCTAACAATAGCAAGCACTACCTTTTATAAATGTAATCTTATAAAAAATATGGTAACTTTTAATATGTCAAAACAAAATGTTTTGGCCAGTTTTATAATAACATGAGTTGTAGTTTGAAAATTTGTATTTTTAAATCAATTCCTCTGAACTCTATTGAGGATTGATTATAAAATCTGTTCTTAGCCATACTCAATAAGAAGAATATTATTTATCAAATTTTAAGTCTCTAAGACTTATGGCTCTAGGGATATCGTGATGAGTCTGTACATCGGTGGAAATCATTTATATATATCGAAAATAGATTAGTGTGTTAGTCGCATACCTTTTTTTATTTGACATTAATTTGTATTATATTAAACAATTCAACAAAATTTTAATACAAAATGTACCCGTCGATAAATATTTTACTTTCGGAAAGAGTCAATCGGCTTCGTAGAGCATTATCTCTGTCCCACACTATAACGTTTTGTCCGGAAGCCGAATTAGCCGTTCTAAAAGTCGATGTGCAATATTCATCGTCGGGTATTGTAACATGTTATTTATGTCTATATAACTTCGGGTACACCGTTATTTATTTTGTGGGTATGTAAACAAATTGTAAAGTTACTTTTTTATCTACCTTCAGAAACACTTTTTAATTATCAGATGCTGTTGTGTGCTACATAGATAATTTACTATTTTTTACTGAATAAAACTTGAATTTGAAATATTTTTATACAATATATGTGCACAGTACTTCAGTAGCAAATGCTGTAAATTGCCGGAGTTGTTCAACGCGACGGTGCTGAGCGAATGTGGGTTTGAGTCCATGTTGGTGTACCACATGCACAGCGAGCAAATAGACGCCCATTTGATGTTCGACAGAATTGTAAGTCGAATGTTACAAATAATTTTGTATAGTCATTTATTTTGGCCCTGGCCTTTCGTACTTCTCATGTATTGGGTATACAGTAACTATTTCTACCAAATATATTTTTATTTGTCATATTATTTGCGTGCTCATCTTTCGTCGTTCTCAATATCATTTATTAATTCATCAATCCTTTCATTTATAATCTCATTTTCGTCGCCTTCCTATCAGAATACATTTTATTTATTTAAACACTTTTTATACATACATTTTATATATAACGACGAACTGAATGCCGAAGGCTTTCTCTACCAGTAAACGCTAGGCGGTGCAGAGGTAAATTAATAAAGGTAGGTGAAACTAGTTAATTTTATATAACACGAAAAACAAATATAAAAAATGAAAGTCTAATTGTGAAGGAAATTTTATTTTATTTTTATTTATAAGTTTACTTTTTTCTTATAATTACATACCTTTATAATTGAATTTTTATTTCACTATTTTCTTTATATTTATCACAAATTTAAATATTTATTTTAACTACTCTTATACATATTGTTTTACCTACTTGTTTATTTTTATGATCTCTCCTATAAACCTGCAGTATTCTAGAAAAGTCCCTGTCCTGGTTGTCCATAAGTGATGCGATGTTTCTTTCTTCGACTCCTTGCTGCAACTGAAACAAGCAATCACTGCCCCACCGCTGGGTCACAGATACACGAGAGACTCTCCTTGAGTTAAAACCCATGCAGGTGCTCGGGGAATCCCCTAGTATCAATTTGGATCAATGAAGACTCATTAACACAAAAATATATCTTGTGACCAGCCACATTTGGCATATTTTCAGCCAGTTTCGTCGAACAACCACAGAACGGTCGTGTCTCACGCCAAACCAGTTGGCAATGATAAACTCACTGCTGTGGAATCTGTAAAAATTGCAGATATCGGCACAGAAGAGAACGAGGTGAGTAATGCTATAATCTTCTATCACGGAATCATCCACTACTGATATTAATATAGTACTTTTAAGCATACGGAGAAGAATCATTTTTAAATCCAGATGTTTCCTCTCACGCGCGATTAATTTTCACTTTTATTGGATTTTATGTGGCCTGATCTTTCTGCAATGTTGTATATAGTAAACTTTTAAAGTCGTGTTACCTATAAAGAAACATACTAGATTCATTATGTGTAGAATGACTTTTATTTATTTATTTTATATCTTTGTTGTATACGCTAGAATACATTTAAATAGTTTCATAATAACAAACAAAAGAGTACAATGGGCGGTCTTATCACACGAGACAAACACTTACAGACAACCATAGTATGGAAAAGGTCGAAGTATAAATAATAGATAGTTAACGTGTGTAAAACATACATATATACAAACATACATATTATAAAAAATTCAATTTTTATTAATGTATTTTTAACTTATTTGTACCGCTGGTGTACCTAAATAAAGAAATAATTCTCTAGTCAATCCATTAATCCATGGTTTCTCCCTTTTAACAATATAAACACATTTTATAACAATGTTTATATGTCCTTATAAACTAGAGTTTATATGTTGCTTCCACAAATGAATCTATAATATACATTATCGTTGAATTATTAAACCTAGAATTTAAATTTCACTGGTAGTACTGTGTAATGTCTAGATTAATAATAGTATGTAGAAATAAATACTTAAACATAAGTTGTATAAATGTTGTAATCTATACCAGGGGTGTGCAACATTTTTAATGAAAAGGGCCAATTAAAATTTTAAAATTGTTTGGCGGACATTTGTAGTATAACTTATTAATAATTTACAAAACAATATTTATAATTAATATTACAATTAGAAAATGTAGAACTGAGAAAGTAAAGTTTTCAACACAAGTACAATATAAAAAAATCAAGAAGACATGTCGCAAGTTGAAATTGCATGTTTGAGCAAGTCGCTGTTAGAGTAATTTGTTAGAAACAAATTGTTTCGGTTTAATATGTACTACTATTTTATTATAATTAATTAATTTTATAACAATATATTGATGGGATAAAGTCGATAAATAAATTGAATTTTCGGAATGATTAGCGGGCCTTATTAACGTGTTTTTTTTACAATAAGTCCCCTTCTGTGGGGACTCCCGTACCCCCTTATCTATTGTGGGACAGGGACTTTGTTTTTATTTAATATTTTTACGCGCTTTTCTGTTGCTCATTCTATGACCTTTCATTCCTATAAACATGTTTAAAGGGCTGCAAGCTGTCTTCGAAAGAAGAAATATTACTTTGTTGTTACTACAATGTTTTCAGGCGGTTAATGATCCCCTGGATTGCTGTGATATGCGAGACTTCATCTCACCGGAGTGGCGGTCCGAGTGTGGCTTCCAGTTGTCGTGGAATAAGGAGGAGCGGCTGGTCATAGCCCCAGGGCCAAGCGCCACCACGGAGTCCCCGAAACACGGCAACAAGTTCGACGTTAAGATAGTTCCGTTAACGGTAAGTTTCTCTTGTGGTAATGCACAGCTCAGGGCTAATTATTGGTAGAACAGACAGAATTCGTCTTTAATTAATGGTATTATTTAACTTTTGGTAACAACGTTAATAAAAAAGAAATAAATAGATATGTGAGGGCATGTGTAGTTCGTCTTAAGTACGTAGGACATCGTTTTACGATAGATGGCGCTAGCTTAACAACAAGCATCATAGCAGGCAACAGATATCTACTGGAGCCTTAAAGCTCTGGAGACCAAGAACCGGTAAACTTGAAGAGACTTTGTTCAAGTGACGACCTTAGACGTTAGATGCAGGCTGCACACGGCCTTATTGGAAATCTATGCGGAAGGTCTATGTCCAATAGTTGACGTTCTAAGGCTGAATGTTGATTATATTAAAATGGGAAACTATAAGACCACGAAAATGAACGCTGTAGTGTAGTCCTGATTTATAATGGTTTCAAAGTAAAAACCTAAACATAATTTAAATGACAAACATAGCTAACATATTTATTAATTAACCATGACATATTTACTAAATTCTGTATTGTAAATATGGAACATTTTAGTTATTAACTATTTATGAATTAAAATAAATAATATAGATTATTATATCCAGTATCCGTTAGGTATTTTTGAAAACATACATTCTTATGTTTTATTTAATAGCTGACATCGACGAGTTGTAGTTCCTACAAATATAAAGGTTGATTTGTTTACTACATTATATATACTAACTAAATTTCTTACTGTGTAATGGTTGTCATCTGTGATATTATATTTTTGCTCTTAACATCATCATTTATTGACTTTTTTTTATAATAATGGGACAAAAGAAAAAGTTTGTAAAGTTTTGGTCTTTGTCAAAATTCTTTATATATATATGTATATGTATATGTTTAAGTATGTGTATATGTATACGTATATAACTCTACCACCGCTTCCGGAAAACAGATATGCGCTAGAAGAATCGGCAAGAAACTCCACACTTGTTCTATTCAAAAAGTCGAGAACGTTACATTAATTTTTCTTTCGAGTTGTATTATGGCGTTTTATCATTTATGTTTTTCTCAATTTTCTAATAAACTTTGGCAAAAAGAAAGTTTTTGATAAATTTTTTAAACAAAGAGGTCTAGAATGAGTTTCAGAATGAAGATACAAAAGTATACACGCAATCCAGCAAAGAATTTCTGAACTGGTCAAGTATTCCCACTGTTTAATTGGTCGGTTGCTTACATGAACTTTTTAGATTTGCAAATTAATATTTTTATAACCGATAAGTATGTTATTATACAATACATGTTAGTTCAGTTTATAAGTGTGTTTTGAAAACTTCAGTGCGAACAAGAGAAGTGTATATTTGAAAAACTGAGGATCGTGTCGAGCTCCGGGACCGTCGACACCCTGGCCTTCTCCAGGATGCTGGACAATATCACGCGGGACGGCAAGTGGGTGCACGCGAAGGCGAGGGTGGACACGAAGTGTTTGTCCAAACCGATAGTTGGTTACGAATTTGACTGCGAGATTAACAAAGTATTGGCTTGCACGTTTGACGTGCTTACAGAGGTACGTTGGCTTATTTATATAACATTACTAGCTGATCCCGCAAACGTTGTTTTGCAAAAAAAAAAAAATTTAATTTTCAATTTAAAAATAAGGGTTGAAAATTTAGGGTTGTATGTATTTTTGTATGTTGTATCATAAAAAAATAAAAACAAAAAATTTCGTCAAAAAAAAATGTTTAAGGGTGAACAAACCTTATCACTTAGGGGTATGAAAAATAGATAGTAGCCGATTCTCAGACCTACTAAATACGCATATAAAATTTGGTAAAAATCGGTCAAGCCGTTTCAGAGGAGTTCAAGTTCGAACACCGTGACACGAGAATTTTATATATTAGATAAATATTATATATATTTGAAGTTAAGGTGATGTAAAGGTGATGGCTGCAGGAAGCGCAAGACTGGTGTTGTGGTGACATTTAGGGACATCAACACCAAGCTAGTATTATGATGATGATCCTCCACCAGCGGTGGCAACGAGCTGGTGCTTCGCTGGATGCGCCCACAACTTGTACAATTTTTAGATCTTACACTGCTACCTTAGTGGCATTTAAAAATTCCAGTTCCAAATCAGAGTTTGTAGCGACAGGGCGCAGAGAGCGCTTAGCCAATTCTTATGAGCAAAAACTTGAGGGCTCCTCTCAGGCTAGATACAGTTTTACCGGGTTGGCATTTTGTTTTACCAGAGAAGGCTTTATCTCATATTCTAACAATTTTTATTCATGCCAATAAATGACGAAAGCAAAATAATACATGGTTTTATACAAATTTTCACAAGATATCTCATACCTTTCTTTAATTAGTTTGAAATGTTAAATTAAAAGTATTTTATTAAATAAATCTTAATATATAGCATTCAAGAAGTTTATGTGAATCAAAATGTATGGAATATGTCGGATGTGGGTCTTATTTATTTACTTTATTGGAGATAAACAGCAACAAAAGGCAGTAAGAAAGTATAAACTTAGAAACTTAGAAATATAAAATTAGTTTCAATTGTTACTTTATAACTATCTCACTAAGAACATTTAATGATTTAAAGTCAAGCAATAAAAAAAAACATTACTAAACAGGAATTAAAGATCCAGCGCATTCTGCATATTACACCGCAATAATTACGAGTCACAGCAAGCCGTCACGTTGCAATGAGGTTTAAATTGTATTGTGTATGCAATAATTTCGAACGAAATTGTCTATTAAAAGATACGAGAGAGCACGAGAATATATCAATATCACTAATATATGAATTGTGGAGGTCACACATCCTGTGTAAGGGTGCACGTTTACCGATATTTGTCTTAACCGTTGATAAAAAAAGAGAGATCTAGAACGCGTTCTTGTATGTATGTATGGTATATATGAAGTCGCTGAATGCTCAGTCTCGTAGCGATATTTGGAAGATGCTTATGCCTTGCAATAGGTGTCTATTGGCGTACATGATGATGATCTTCCACTTTTCATCATTTAGTGATCAACTATGGGACCATTTTCGAAAAAGTTTTATACGACGGAAGCTAGAATCAAATTGAGCTCCCTTATATATTACAGGTGGTACCAATTTATTCTTACCAAATTTTTACGCGGGGTTTAACAACGAAACGTTTCTATAATCTGCTTGAAGACGTAAACCTGTTAAAAGTGAACATCAGGTAATTTCTAGAACGTGCTACGGTACGGATTAATAGGTTATTTAAACAAGCGGTTTCTAGACTTTTTCTTACTGTCTACGTTCAAAATTTAGCTGACTCCTAGGTTAGTTAAAGTAAATGTATTTGTCAGCTCTGAACATCGTACACAGCTCCTGTTCCTATAACGCGATGAACCAGGCACACGGAATCAATGGAATGTTGACAAGTTACATCTATTCAATTAAAATAACGCAACAAGTTTTGATTTTTTTATTACCAATAAGGTAATGTTGCCTGAATTATACTTTTTTTTATATTTTCAGAACTGTCCTGACACCAAAAAGGAGCATCCGTGCAAGTAAGTTTTTTTTTAATATTTATTATCTAAACTACAGTTTGATTTTCGTAAAAATCATCTGTATTCATCATTAGAAAGTCAATTACACAATGACCAGTTTAACGTATATTTTCGAAGGTAGTTACGAATCATGTAGTTTCCAGGCGTGGGGGATAGACCGGTATAGTACGGGTTGTAGTTAGCTTCAGAGAGAGACCTCGAGGTCATAGCGCGTAGAATAGATAGCCGCTGGAGCCCCCATATTCTGGAGTGAAGATCACGGTTCTTCAGGAGCGCCCTTCTATAGGTCGTTTGAAGATACTGGATTCAGGGAAATTCCAACGGGTCCTGTTGGGAATCCATGGGGTACTTATGTAGTGATGATAACTGCACTTCACCGATCTCTCGTTATCAGGAAGGCGTCATGACTAGACAGCAGTCACAAATCTTATCTAATTTGTTTTTGTATTTCTGGACATAGGGTCCAGCAGTGAATGAACTTATATTAATATGGTGATGATTAGTGTACCGATTTTAGTGATGTATTCTTTAATTGATGGAAATATTTTGATTTTCAGACACTCGAGTGGATTGCAGAATGATTTTATTTGCCAAATTAGCTCGTCTAAATTTAGACCTGTAAGTATTAGATTATTTATGACTTCCTTTAATTACAACGTGGTGGTTGTGGTTAGTACCGAAGATATAAAGACAAGCTTGTTTTACCTTTCTACAGACTATAATATTACTAACCTTTTTGTAAGCAACGAATATACGCTTATAAATGTAAAAATGGTTTAAAGGAATGAACGTGTAGCTTATTTGTCAGCAAAAGCTTTGAAGCTTTTACTCCAATAGCCAATCATCCTGTATCAGTCTGCAGTATATATGTCTAACGGTTGAAATGATCTCGATGTTCATAATTTATGAAGAGTTTGTTTGCTTTACTTTAACTGTTCCATGTGAATACTGCTTTACAATTAGTCAAAGGGCGTGGCTAAACTGACAACTATGAATTAAAATTGTTGTTGTTCTGTTGTTGAAGCGGGACAGGCGACAGTTTTGCTCGGTGCCGGACTTCGTGGACAAGAAGGTGATGGAAGAGTGCGGCGTGGAAGCGGTGACGAAACTGGAATACGTTAATGTTTCCACTCCGCCCAAACAAAGCTGGCCGGAAGGTACAAAGGTAATAAAGAAGTATATCACAGCATTGTTTTAATTCAACTATGTCCTCTTTGATTGGCTCACGGTCGTTCAACATGTTCAAATTATGCTCGAGATATCTCTACGAGATCGAATCGGGAACGTCGAGATCCATAGATGGACGAAAGCTGACATAGCTCATCGGATTAGGTAAAGTTGCTATGGGCGGGTTATAGCGCGCAAAAAAGATGACCACTGGTTCTTTAAAGTTCTGGAGTCTGACCACGGACCAGCAAACATAAGGTGTACAGAAGACTAACACGTGTATGGAAGGTTTAGATGGGCTTGTGAAGTGGAAATGGGTAAGAATATTGTTTCCAGCAGCATCGCTTTCCCTTCTTGAGGAGAAACAGAGCCGCCATACTTACGATGTTATTAAACGTGACATAATCGTGCAAGAGGACACTGTTCTGAGAAGGAACTGTATGAAATAACAATATAGAGAAATAGTAGGAAATAAAAATGAAAACAGTCAATTGGAAATGTAAATGATTAAAATTTCAAAAAATGTGGCGATGGATGGGAGGAGATGGGTGAATGTAATGTAATTGTGTGCTGCGAGAATTATATAAAATATGAATTTTGAAAGAGGGACGAAAGAGAAAAATTGTGATAAGATAGAGAGAGGGAGAAAATAGGAAGATTTATATCCCTGTCCCAAAAATAAGTTGCGGCAACGAGACGTTCCAACGGGAGTCACTATAAAAAACTTAAATTACATATTTAGTAATCTACCGTCGTCATTTCATCGTACATCGACATTTTGGGTGTATGTTCTCTGCTGCGCTTGCCGGTCTATTGTCTCCATTTGAAAACTACAAAGCCTCAGTGGCTATATTTTCTATTTATTCCATTTCAGTTTAATCTTTTGAAATTATAGAATCTATTTTTTTTCAGTGCAAAGAAGAGACTGCACCGGCCACGTGCATCATGAAAAAAATGGATGTTCTTAACAAGTACGGCTTTATAGACTTCTTCAAGACGCAGGACAGGCTGCGAGACTTCTGCCAGGGCGTCTGGTATCCGATGAGATCGACTTACTCAGCAGCCTTCAGCTCCGTTCCTCTGTATAGGGAACATTGCAGCTCGCAGCAGAAACTTTTAAATGTTCTCGACACAATGTTGGCGGTAAGATTCTAGTTAAATTTCTGAACTTTTATAATCTTCTTTCTTCTTTAAAGCCTTGATTTCCAACCTCTACAGTGTCCTCTCAAAAATACACATCTAGACTAGCAAAAACCTGTTGCAGGTAATTGATAGAAAGAATAAGAGGTTTGGATGGTGTGGGCTTGCCTTTGTGGAAACATTATGGAAACTCTTTCTGAGCGTTTCCAGGTGGTTCAGGCAGCCAGTTCCAGAAGTATTTCGCAAAAGAAGTTTTGCAGCTGGATAACCAAGGCTTCGTCATAAATAAGAAAGAATTTTTAAAATTTAGGTTGGGAAATGAATATAGTCAGTGAAAAGGAAATGTCTAATACATTGCTAGGAGACTTTCTTAAACTTGTTTTGTTATTTGTCTTCACCGAGCACCCGACACTCTATCTGTGGAATACTGAGAAAATAAGTCTTTAAAAGCAGCGATTCTAAAGGTGATGATTTAGGTATTGAAGAACATCATCATCGTCATTTCAGCTGTAAAGCGTCCACTACTGGCTTAACCCATAGTTTTCCAATAGCAGCGCTTGGAAACGGTCTACATCAAGCGTCTTCTGATCACCTTAATCTTCGTCTGTCAACCACGTGGAGTAGATATCATCGTTTCATCCAATAGACAGCAAGGCATTGGCCTTCACCAAAGATACCAATGGGGGATATACCATTATTGCCACGCTTGTCAAGCGTGTTGGTGGTTTCAGTGCGGTATTATAGTACGCAGATAGAGAACGCTGCTGCCCATCCTCTTGAAATTTGCTTGTAAGCAGTGTCGATCCTATATTAAAAATATGTTCAATGTATTACTGTTTTAGACGTGTCCAATATCAAAGAGAAGCAAAGGAGCCAACTGCAAGAAAATGTTCTCGGAGCTCTCCTCAACGCTACCGGGATACCGGCAGAGAATTAGTAACGAAACTTTGGAGGAATTGTTACGACGTTTCCAACACGTGTTCCTCCCCAGCCAGGTGCCTCACCTGAGGACCACGGCGAGGGTAGTCAACAACCCGCGGTTCAACTTCGGTATCTTTGACGCCCAAGATGAACCTCCGGTAAGAGTTATAGACGTGAAACCAACACCTTTGCCATTGTCCGAGAGACCTTTAGTACTTTTGCCCGTGTACAAAAGAATGAAGAACTACACGAGGCCATATAACAATGATGGCATATGGAGAAGTTCTGTGTAATTTTTTTTATAATAAAGTTTTAATATCATAAAATCGATTTAAGGTTTTTTAAATAACCTTACAATAGTATACATTTGTCGTGTCTGCAGCCACGAACTAAATATTCCACTTCCCCTCTTCCCCGCCTAACGGTTATGGAATAATTTGAATTTGAAATTCGAATTCTTCCATTGGATACCCTGTATATGCCATTAACAATATATTTGTATATATATATAAATATATAGTGTCAAGTACTATTACAGGTACTACGGATACGGGCGATAGGTGTAAAAGCATATTTGTTAGCAAATCTGTAGTTTTTAGCTTTGACATCTATTTCCAAACATTCCTGTATAAAGTGATCACTATGAAATAATTCTGTTGGAATGCTACAGACCAATCACTTCCGATAGCACAATGTCTCTGGGGACAGATAATAAATAATATTTTAGTTTAGTATCTAGTAATCTGTCTATGGGAAATAAATTTTCTTACAATATTATCATTAAGTTATTTATAGTTTCCATAATTGATTATTGAATAGGGTGTACCATACTATAATTAACAAAGAAACCCCTATAAAGATTTTTTGGTATCCGAATTTGTTTGAACAATTAGAAATAAAACAAAATAAAATCGAAGCAATAATTTTATTTGTATTTATAATTATGTATACATAGTTGTCACAGTTAATATTGTACTCCCTTAATGTAAGACGTTCCAATGAATCGCAGCCGGCGTATGTCTCAGTCTTCCCAAATGTCGATTTAATAAATTTTCCATTAAAATTAGTAGTTCATTGATCTTACATGTTAACCTGTGGTTGTAAAGTGTATATTCAAAAACGTAATTATAAAAACTAACCCTAATAATGTTCGATTACAAATAAATACTTTTCAACAAAACCTCTTCACAAATCACTTCATATTATCTAACAGATTATATAATGTATATGTTATAGTTCCTTCGAAAAGATTTAAAAAAGAGGAATACAATTTTTTTTTCAAATAAATTAAGAAAAGCAAGAAATTGGGCACTCGAGTTTAACTCAAATTTTTAACTTAAACATTAAAAAAAATTAACAACCAAAATCATATGTACTAAATCTGTACTGAATCTGTACCAAATTTGTACTAAATCTGTACTAAAAAGGCACCGAATTTACTTATTATTTTATAATACATTTGTGTGTTTTTTTTTAATATTTTTTCGATCTAACATTAAAGCATTGCATATAATGGCAAGGTGTAGAAAAACATCTGTAATATTCGAGCCAACAGTATAATACATGTATTACAACTGTATTTCTAATGATTATATATACACGACATACATACATACAGAAACACTTAAATCACGACCTTAACATAGCATTTATCTTCCATATATGTAAAAATGTAAAACATTAAATACATATGTATTTGAGCACTATACGTGCAAAAACTAACTCTAAAGAAAAAAAAAACTTTATTATTAAATTTATAAATACATATATAAGTAGGAAAGAGTCATACCGTACGTTATTGTCTAGATTAAGTGATAGATTTAAGAATTTAGTATAATTTTCTTAGATAATCACATTACTTAAGAAGTAAAACAGCCCAGTTCCATAAGTGGGCAATTATTGGGTAATAGACGATGTTTTTATAACGCAAATACAAATCGCGTCGGATTTCACTCTTCTTTAAAATACATCGTTGTTAATATCTTGCTAAGAAATATAAGAGCCCAGTCCCACAAGTGGGAGATAATTGGGGAGTCAACGATATTTTTTTTTCTGAAATACGTCATGGTCTGCATTATGTTATATATTTAAGATTTTTTTATAAATTTCCTGGAAATGTATAAAAAAACATTGCTTAAGAAATAAAACAGTTCACTCCCAGAAGTGAGAGAAAACTGGACATTCGGAGATTATATATATATATTTTAGATTTACGCGATTTCATAGCGCATCGAATTTCAATCGATTTCGTAATACGTTAACGTCTAAATAAAGTGTAAATTTTATGTAAATTCTTGGATAATCACATTCTTCAAGATGTAAAACAGGCCAGTCCCACAAGTGGATGATTGTTGGGCAGTCGCAGATTTATTTAAGCGATTTTAAAGTGCATCGAATTTGTCAAGTCTTCAAAATACGTTATCGGCTAGATCCAGTAAATGATTTCAGATTTTTTATTTAGATAGTAACATTTTTTATAATCAAATCTGCCCAGTTCCACAAGTGCGACGGCTGCGTGATGGAGGGTATAATATTATACTCATATTCGAAACTATACAGAATTTAAATCTGTATAGATATGTTATTAATGATAGCATTTCTTTAATTGTATTTTCGTATTTAAGGCATATTAAGACTTATGCTGTCGTAGTTTCTCATTGATCGTGTGTCACCATTTAAACTGTGCGATCCTGTATTGATTCTGGTGAGGATCTCCTGCTGAAGTGCTTTCAGGGTCCTTACGGCGGAGATGTCAGTGGAAGGTGCAAGAAGTAGAGCTCTTCTAGCATGTGGCAAGGCTTCCGATGGCTTGTTCAGTGCGAGAATGGCTCTTGCCATAGCGTACGCACATTCGAATGCATTTGGTCTTAACACTGATGCTCGGGCGGCTAGATCTAGCGCCTCCGATGGTTCCTGGTGGGGATAAAATACTTTATAATACACTTATTTTCATAAAACATTATAAATTATACTAATAATACATAAAAACACTATTTTTCATAAGAGAGATTCTTTGAGTGCGCACAGTCGTGTTACAATAATTATTCCACATAGTAATAATTAAAAAAAATTAACGAATTAGGCGTTGAAAACAGAATGCTAATCATTCACTATGAAGTTGAAAAGCGATAGGCGTCGCCTTTTTTGACGGTTCCTGTATTGTTAACAATATTTGCAATATTCGTAGCCTCCCAAGAGCAGGCATCGTTAACATACCGGCTTGATATGCCCAAAAAGCAGAAAACTAAGAAAGAAGAAAACTGCCGCTACAGATACAGCGCAAAATGAAGGCAACCAACAACACCCGAAGGGACGAAAAAACAGAGTACCCGAGTCAAACAAACGCCCCACATAACATTTAATTAGCGCACGAGAACGGGCAGAACTAGTCGTGGGAGAAATTTAGATTTTAGTACTAAAATTAATAAAAACCCTGTGACCTATGAAGCTGTAACAACGAAACCTCATATGACTAACAACCTGGACATTTAACAGAAACTAGATATATAGCAATATTCATTAAGCCTAGATCTAAAAGAATTATTGCTTGAAGACTTCTAAATATTAATTATATAACGTTATACATCATTCAGAAACATGTAAGGAATATTTAATTCCTCTGTTTAATATGAGTTCCTTAAGTTTCCCAATAGATGGCGCTCCCGCTAAATTTGTATAACTTGAAGTCGTGCGAAGTCATTGGACAATACCGGCCATTGTGACGATCTTTGGCGTTTATTTACTCATATGATGATTATAAATGAATACACACAGGCATCAAAAGCAAGTGGATTATTCATTCTGTTTTTCCCCCTCTTGTATCGAAATACCACAAGACACGGGTAAAGGCGCCGTGGGTAGGCTGCCCTCTTAGTGGGACCGACAACTTAATCAAGGTCGCCAGAAGTCGCTGAGAAGAATCTTTGGTAGAGACGAGAGATGTCTCTCAGATCATACCATGCTTTGGGCGTCTTTTGACTGACAAGAAAAAGAAGAATGTAGTATGTATCGTTTGTACTCACGTTTAATTTCCTTTTACATCTGGACAGATTGAGGAGTAAGTTCGTTTTCAGTTGTACAAAGGCGGAGACGTGTTCGTGCGCGGGCTGCGCTGTGGGCGTGGGCGCTTCGTCGCCCACAAGTGGGTTGATCTTTTTCAGCGCGTACTGGTAGCGGTGTGCCGCTTCGGATGGACGGTTCTTGCGGTACAGCATGTTGCCGTCTTCGAGCAGTTTGTTTAGCAGTATTAGCCTGTAACAAGTGTAAAGAATGTATTGGCTTCTATGTTTATTGTATTTTAATTCAATAAGTAAAGTTGGTTTTATCTCTTCAATTTATCTACTAAGTACAATTGACAAACAGTTTATTATTTTAAAGCTATGAGGATTCATTTATTATTAGGATCTATATTTCATAGACATTAGCTTCCGTGCCTTTGTTTCTAAAAATACGTCTAATATTTTTTGCATGTTACAGCCTTAACTAAGTCTCTTTAATCTATTTAAAAGATTTCCAGTTTATATAATAACGTTTTGTTCACCAGGGCTCAAAAGCAGTGATCGACCTATGTATGGTGACGATGATGATAAAGCTTTAGCACTGCACAAATATTATAATTCAATACGCTCTTGACTCAGGATAGTAAAGGCATCAATCTAGTGATAGCTCAAGACGAGATAGTTGAGAGTCCTTGCACTGAGTTATAGAGTGTTCAGGCTAATTCCCTAAAACTAATCTTGCCTAGTTTTATTTTATATCAGTAGATGTTGCTAATCCGCACGATGTAATTAGTAAAAAAATATTTATTATTAATTAAAAAAAATAATTTTAATTGTCCCGTTCAAACAAAAAGTTGCTCATCTCTGCTGTACGTGATAAAGAGATTCGTTAGTTTAATGTGACTATACTCACATAAATTCTGGTTTGCCTGACGCCATCACCCATGTGGTGGGGCCGAGTTTAGCGCCTTTCCTCAGGAAACAGTTCACGATCTGCGAAAGATTGAATATATATATTTTTGATTTCTTACTAATAAAATGGTTCACTTATCATAACGTGTTTCTGTCAGAAGTTAATAAATAAATCTATAATACATGGATTAAAATTAATCTGTGTTAATAGATGAATCGTATTTTCGTGGAAAAAGAGAAAAGAAACATATTTACCACACAGGAATAAGTACAGAAAGGGACAGGGATATTATAAAGAGAGGTATATAACCGTAGTCAGTGAGAAATACGTCGTCGTTAGAGAGGGATAGACGAAGGCAAATAGAAATGTTGCTGTTAAAGAGATATTTATATCTTTAGGAATACCCAAAAGTATCTCAGATCGAAGGTATCCTTTTAGGTATATCTGAAAGTAATTATAGAGGAACAGAGAAGAGATTTGGGAGAAACAGAAATGTTATATTTGGGGACGGGAAAGAATGAAATACATAGAGGGGGGGGGAGAGGAAGAGATAGAGAGAGAGAGGGAGAGATAGTGGAATATAGTAAGAGATAGTTACAGGCACGTTGCGCTGTCCGATGGCGCGATCCAGTGGTCGCAGGCCGCTGTGGTCAACTCGCTCCAAAGACGCGCCGCGCTCCAATAGCAGCTCGGCCAGTTCGGCAGGCCCGCCGCAAGCCAATGCCAGTGGGGTGCGTCCGCTATTGTCTACTTGTTCTGCAACGAAACCCATAAATGAACTACTTTGAACAAAGGCATCTTTCAACTTCGCTGTCCAGGGTCATCATGTCGTTGCTTTCGGACTCGTATTACAGCACGATAATGGATACATATCTCCTTTACTAAGATAGTACTTAACTGCTACGTAGTTACAAGTGCTTTGTAGTATGACCACTGATAAAACAGAAGTTGGTTGTCCATATTTATTTATTCACATAACTTGAATAACTCACAGAGATATGTGTATGTCATGAGAAGAGTGCTAGAAAATCACAATTTGATAGAATCTAGTATCAGATTGATCTTTCCTGTAATAAAAACCTTTAACGCACCCTTATTTGAGAAGAGCCCACCACAAAATTTGACAGATTTTTTTGAGTCACTTTTACAATATCCTTAATATAGCACAACCTAAAATATCGCGTTATGAACACTGATAGCATATTTATTGGTGAATTGAAATTGTAAATGCTAGCAGAAAAGTTAAAATATTTTTTATTGATCCAGTCAGTCTTGCGTCATTTAACATTAGTCTCCGGTGACGCTACGAGATGGCAGCACTGGTTAATAATTTTTATGTTAAAAGTTAGAAATGAGACTAACTTAAGAAAGGTAGCTTAAGATCGTAAGTTGTGATAAAGAGTTTTGTACATTGCCATTACAGGTATCAATACTATTAAAGGTATCAAGATAGAGTTAGTAGTAGTTAGTATAAGAGTTATAATAAAATTTTCTTTACCGATGGAAGCGCCCTTATCCAGTAAGAGCATTACTGTAGGTATTCTGGACCGGAGGCTGGCCCAGCCAAGAGCTGAGATGCCGTCTGCATCCGAAGCGTCTGGATCGGCGCCTGCGAGACAGTTGATTTTAACTTTTGATTCTGATTTTAATTTGTGGTAAAGTATAGACATTTTCACGTTTACACAAGGTGATTGGTGTAGTAAGTGTAAAAACTTTAAACAGGTGAATATATAGCTCATTCGTCAGCAAAAACCTTCTGTACTAGCTATTTCCAATTATCCCGTATAATGTGGTCACTCGCATAGGTTACATTATATTTTTTATCGTAATGCAACAGGCCTTTAATTTCTGAAAGTACGAAGTCTGCAGGAAAAGATGTTAAACAAAATTTAATTTTAGCATGCAGTAATCTGAATTTTGCAAACGCTTTTTCTTACTACGTTATCATTATTACGTTATTTATTATTTTCAAACTATTGATATTTGGAGGGGCTGTATCTCTTTAAAACATTTGCGCAACTCTACTCGATGTACCCGAGTTGTTTTTAAAGAAAACAAATAAACACATATTTAGGAAATGATTAACCTTACCATGAGCTAGAAGCATCTCCACTACGTCGTTGTGTCCCTCAGCGGCTGCGAGGATCAGGGGATTCTTCCCACCAGAACCCATGACGTCGGCTCCGGAGTCCAAAAGACGGAGCACCAGAGCAGTCCTTCCGTTCTTGGCAGCCAGTGCTAGTGGCGACATCTGTCGTGCGTTTAGAGAGTATGGTGTGGCACCACGTATGAGCAGAGCATCAGCTATGGGTGCATTGCCGGTCGAACACGCAGCTGTGAGTGCTGTTTCGCCCGTAACCGGACAGATGCCGTCAGGCTGTAAACAAAATTAACTTTATTATTGAAATTTACCATTCATTTTTAATGATAAATATAAATCAAGGTAATGTTTTCAATTACTAATTTTAAGAAAATGTTGCATCGATTGTAAACAGATATCTTCACGACATTGGATCTTATCTGCCATTTTATTCTTTATCACTGAAAATTTATTTCCCCAAGGTCATTCGGGAATTCTTGAATTGTTTTTCCCCAGTATCCAATTACTGTCATTAAGACTTGATGCTTAATGCTATCTATTGTTTAACCAGTTTTAAGACATATTTAATGAAAAATCTTTAAGATGTATCTCACATCAAAGTATAATCTTCACAATGTTTATTTGTAATAATAATACCAGTTGTCTGAACAGGGGTTTATATTTCAGTTCTTGAGAGAAAAGAATGTGTCAAATATTGATGAGAATGATAATAATAAAAAATTATATGAATAAATTATTAGAAATAAAAAGTCCCTGTCCCACACGAGTTAGGGGAACGAGAGGTCCCTAATAGCGGGGACCATTATAAAAAAATGATAGAATAAGAGTTTTATTGGAAGGTTCTAGAAGCCGATAGATCAAGGCTACTCACGATGAGCTCCGCGGTATCGAGTAGATACTCCACGATGTCCAGGTGACCGTTTTGAGCGGCTGCGATTAGCGCGTGTCTGGAGCCGGGCACCAGCTGTTCGATGCTGCCGTCGTCCATCTGTATGGAGGCCCTATCGTCCCGTCCCGTTTGGCAGCCCAGCAGGTAGATGACGGTGTCACGGTGGCCGTTCTTCGCGGCGTGTACCAGCGGCGTCTGTTCCGCCGTGTCGGTGTGACTGAGGGACGAGCCTGTGAATTATTATTATTAATTATTAGCACTCTAATAATATTACTGAAATTAATAAATTTTTAAATAAATATTCTCATAATACAGGTTAATGATTGTAGGTGTAAAATGTTTAAAGGGGGCAAATGTATGGCATTTTTGCAGTCAAATATTAAATGGTTAGTATCCAAATATCAATGGTTTCAGAGATAATTAATAAAGTTTATAAGATATAGTAAGATTTTTAAAAAAAAATGCATAACTACGTACTTAAATTAATTAATGTTTATTATCTGTTCCTCCAGACTTTGTAATACCAGAAATTATTGGTACGTCTTGTCGTGGTTCAATTTGCAAGTTTTGTTGAAGTCACGTTATCAATTTGGCGTAAGTCTTTACTTAGCACGTATTCCTGCTTGGGTTTTCGAGCAACCGATTTAAAAACCGTTCATTGAGTCTGTTCTTATCATATATTAAAGAGAGTCAAATGGCCGACAGAATTAACTTTTCTTACTTAAGGATTAAAAATACTTCACGCTATTTCTTAATGTTGACAGCCAATAAACTTTCAAAAGTTGGTTGTTGAATAAATATTTAATCATCCACTTTATTATAAAAGTAAGCAGTAAACACTTACCAGCAGCAATAAGTCGTTTGGCGACGTCAGTGTGTCCCCTTTGGCAGGCGAGAGAGAGAGCGGAACATCCCTGAGAGTTGGTCATCTCTAAGTCCGCTCCAAACTCGATCAGCAGTCCCACCATAGCTAGGATGCCCTGGTAGGAATACATGCACAGCAGCGGCGCGTTGCCAAGACACTCCGTGATCTGATTAGGTGAACCACCAGCTAGGAGCATCAGACGAGACACTTTCACATTAGGTGTATAAATGTTCCTCAAGTTCGCTATCGCCTCCCCTACATTGGCAGAGCTCGTGGCAACCATCATCGCTTGCAAATCTCTAGGACACAGGCCCAGTTGCGCAGGTCCAAGATTTCTGTACATATGAGCTTTGAGAATGTGATGACCCAACTCCATAGTCTTCTCAGGGTCCAGTGGCGCCTGA
Organism: Battus philenor; assembly: GCF_028537555.1. Classification (NCBI taxonomy): domain Eukaryota; kingdom Metazoa; phylum Arthropoda; class Insecta; order Lepidoptera; family Papilionidae; genus Battus; species Battus philenor. The sequence goes on along the minus strand of NW_027181676.1, from coordinate 12,814,449 downwards.
ACTCGCGACAGTCTGTACGCTATGCTGCAGTGTCCAGCACGCAGGTCGCAGAGGAACTTTGAGCTCTCATTGTCCTCGCGACGAATCAACCATTCCCTAAATGATGGGTGGAAGAACATGTATGTATTATCTATCCGCTTCACCAGGAAGTCAGTGAGCGTGTCGAATCGGTGGCAAAATTCGTCCCAGGGCAAAAACGTGTCTACTAATAGGGAGTTTACGGAATAGTATATTTCGACTAAAGTGAGAGGATATAAAGCCGCTAAACAAACACTAAGGATGTGAGTGACTTTTTCAAAGGATTGTACTGTGGGGAAGCGAAGATTGAATTGGAGAAGGAATATTTGGGCCAGCGATATTGGAACTACTTTGTAGTTTGTTGACTTGACCACAATGTGACTCCGCTCGAGTAGATCCAGAATCAGTTTGAGGAAGAGGAATGAGCCTTGACTTAAATGAAGAACGTATTGGGCGAACTTCATGACAGAGTTGTGAGCGCCTTCAGTCTTGCCCGTGGAACATTTGATATTGGTCTCAATAATTGGCGCGGCTTGTAGTCTAGCGTTGAAGTATTTGAGCAAGTCTTTGTGGACGTTATCAGATTCATCCAGACTTAGTCTCGTGTATGGAAGTTGTTTGGTGAGCTCCAGGAACTGTGTTCTGACAGTTGCTACGATCTTGAGCCAGACTGGCATTTCCGCCGTGTGCCTGGCTATGAAAGTTGCTATGGTGTACCCGTGGTCGGGTCTGTGATACTCGGCCTCACACAGACCGTCGACAAGGATTATACCATTCATTGTGTCTATGCTTCCGTTTCTTCTGAGTATCGTGAGGGGTTCTATGATGCCTCTGATGAAGGCGAGGTCCGGGTCGGCGATGCATTCCTTAAGGGACAGGCACGCGAGCAGATGCGGCTCGCTGAGTAGATACTCTCTGTATGCCTGCAGTCTTGGCGCTTGGCAGAGTTGAGCCGCGAGCGAGTGGACGAACTCTCCTACTAGGCAGGTGCTATTGTTATCGGCCTGCAAAAGAAAATCTTTACTAAAACTTTGCAAGAACGAATTATAACAAGAGTGGTGTACATCCATCCTAAATCGATATTTTTATCCAACTCTTTGAAAAAATTCTTTATAAAAAATACAAGAAATTAACAAAAGTTTCTTAATTGAATTTTATTCAATGACGGGTAAATGTATTTAGTATTGATATAGTTAGAGATAATTACTTCGGTGGCGTCACTAGAAAGTAACATAGTCTGCATAGTCACAATTAGTACCAAGTTGATAAACTTAGTTTATTTTAGTATTAATTGTTGGTAAAATTATAAGAGCCAAAATTTAATAGTTGGCCATCGGATACACTTGCGTTGGAAGCATGCATGTCTGGGGTTTAAAAGGCTCTTTCGATATAAGCACGTATTTTTTAAAAATATATTGAATGAAAAGTCGAGGTTACCTTATAAGAAAGTTACTAAATAAACTATAAATTTATGTCAAAAGATAGCTTGGCAATTTTTGTGTCTTCTACAAATGTATTCGAATAAAAAAACTTTTCTTATCTGAATATTTAATTTTTCACTGACCTGACAGAAGTGATATGCGACAACTTGCGAAGCGAGATGTGTGAACATCCCCTCAACGAGCTCCTCCGGGAGTATCTCTCCCAAGTCCGATTGCTCCCTCAACTCCTCATACTCGAAGTTCCGCTTCCTACCAAAGCAGGAATGTTCTACCAGCTGCAGTATCAGCGCAGTTTTCCCTGTACCCGGACTTCCTGAGATTAGGATGCCTGGAAGACGATTAGGAATATATTTTAGTAAAAATTAACTTTTCTACGCAGCAGTTCTAACTACTAACTATATCAGAAGGTGGACACCCACTACAAGGCTAAGTGGTCCCAAAGATCGCCACCATGACCGATCTTGGACTGCCAGCATCTTGCAATCCTTGATTGACCTCGATTATGTCATCGGTCTACCTAAAGGAGGGCCTATTGTAGGCGCGTCTATCAGCTTGTGGCCGCCTCTTGAGAAACTTTCAGCCCCATTGCGTTTAATATTTATATAAAAATTTATATATATTTTAATCTAAAAATCCTTTACACTTGAAAAATTTGTAGAATTCTCACATGAACTAATAAAATCTTCGCTCTGCATTACTAGCCATTACGGCTATAATACTTTATACACATAAACTACACTTAACTTTTCGAATTTTACCTAAAAGCCGATTTGAATTCGAACGATATCAATGTTGTAAGTCGCTGCCCTAGTGATCGGATCAAAATTGGAAATAGTACACCACATCTGGTTTTCGTTTTTCGCGCCATCTATAAGCAACAAATGTGAAGATTTTTTTTATAAACTTTTGTTTCCTGAATGAAATGTACCTGATGAAGTTGACTCCAGCGCCTTCTCCATATCCTTCAACAGCCACTGCCGGCCCGAGAAGCAGCCTTGATTGTCAGTGGACGGCACTTCGAAGAAAAGCGGCCGAAGATTTAATTGTGGTGATGGGTGAACTGTGAAAAAAAAAACTATACATAGGATGGGAAGATTGTGACGTAAAAATAATCACGCATAATAGTTTTAGTTAATGTTTGCGAACTAGTATCATGGGACAAAAATAAAAATATGTGAAATATCCACTAAGGCTATATCATATATATATATATGTATATATCACAACAACAACCTTTCCACAACATAAGGTACTAATATTAACTGTTTGATTCATTGACACTATTGTAGTAACTATGGAGATTTGTAGATGAACGAATGTAGCCGATATAGTCCTGCGAGTTCGTACATTTGCATGGGACAATGGGCATGTCACGTAGCCCACAGAACAAAAAGAAATGTACAATGTTATACGAAACTTAGGTAAAGTTACATTATGTTTTGTCGTTGGTTTCCAATTAAAATAAATAAATAAACATTTAAAAAGTTAGTGATCCCTTTATTTGATTGACACATCAAAAGTGAAGTACTCGGTGACGAATGCATTATCATGGATCCATCGCCAACAGAGTCGCCTCGAGCAAAAACTAAACTGTACCGGTTGCTCTGAGAGCGTTGTCCCGGAGCAGGAGTAAAAAACCTTTTCCGGGATCAACTTTTTCGACTTAATTCCGAGTAACATTTCTTATTATAATGAAACTATACTGCTAACCGTATGTTTTACTGCAGTAAACATTAATAAAGATACTGTCTAACAGCTGTGGTTGTAATGGAATGAATTACAAATCAAACAACTAGCGCCATAACGTCTTCCTCCGTCGTAACAATCAGAAAATCTATCGGTAAACATTTTTCTTCTTATTTTCAGCCGATGGACGCTCACTGCAAGGTATAGGCCACCTTCCAAAGACTTTTTTTTTATTAATGTGTTCTCTTGCCATACTTTGGGCAATTTGGAATACTCAATTATATATTAGTTGGTACATTATTTTATTTCAAGTCGCTGCCCAAGCGCTACAGACCGTTAAATGCCTTGAGATTTAGGACAATGTGTCGGGCCAACTCATCTAAAGATTCTGCTGTAGATTTTTTCTTGAGAAGGTCCGGTATGTTGAACGGAGATATAACAAGGTTTTCACATAAGGTCATGTGGTTACGTCTTTTTGATGCGAATCGAGAGCAGTGTCTGAGTAAGTGATCAAAAGTCTGTACTGTGGAGTCTTCACATGGGCAAGTCTCATTATCGATTATTTTAAAACGGTGCAGCTACTGCTTGCAATACCCGTGCCTGCTTAGTAGGAAAATATAGTGACTAGTGACCAATTTACTCATAGTAGAAAAAGTCATGTTCACATTGACCAGTCAGCCCTTCACCGCATCAAGAAAAGTCGAATTGGCTATAGGTAGAAGTAAGGATGGCGTAATACAAATTTTTGGGGTATCATCGTTATGACGTTTTAAATTTCTAGGGTTATAAATTTTAGAATAGCAACATAACTAACGAGGCACTTGGTTAGACACAGTATGTTACTTTTAATTATGTTTTCTATAAGTGCGTTGTCAAATTGCCGTAAATAAAAGTATTTTAAAACATCATCTTTTACAGTTAATAATTTATAGTTAAATTACTTTTATATTCATTTCTAATAGACTCAAGTTCAGGTAAACGGCTTTTAAGGGTAGTACCAGCTGTAGACATGTTAGTACAATATTTTAGAGCGAAATAATCAAACCACAAACCTTTTTTAATGTCTGATGAAGTCGAGGACTTGCCGCTGCTAACCCTTGCAGATCTCCGCGCAGCAGTTTTACGGTTCTTGAAAAACCCGCTTGGCATTCGGGTTAGTTCCTCCGAGCGACTTTGTAGTGCTGTAACAATGTTTGTTTCTTTAGTAACCTTAATTCTTTGTGAAAATCTTCGCAGGATACTAAATCTTTTTATGAAGAGTAATTGGTTACAGGTAGTAGCTTGTAACCTTCGTGACACTATTACACATGTTCGATACCACGTCGATCCATCGTCTGCCTTAGAGTCGCTGAAGCTAGTGGGAGTTCAGGACACCAACCTTAAACATCCGCGACTCCTAAATTATCCAGTTTGAGGATGTATTTTCTCCAAAATGGCCAAAACTTATGATTATTTTTGTTGATATAATTGGTCCTTTTTAATATCATTTTTTTTCTCGTCCCTTATAGAGCACTTATGTTGTAGCTATAGTGCCTTCTATAAGTATAATTAGTACTTAGCTTACCGTTGACCGAATGCCGTCTGCTGCCGGGGCTGGAGGAAGAGCAGTTGCTGGCAGCTGATAAGGACATCGAGGCCAAGGAACCGAGGGAGTCTCGACCCAAAGGAGTCGCAGCGTCCACCTCTGATGACCCAGTGAGCGTAGACACCTGAAATCATGGAAACAGTTTTTATTATCTATAATCAAATTTTATAATACGCAAACGTCAAACCTTGAGTTTTCAGCCCACAGATGGTCGCTGGCGGCATATGACATGACCTTCCCCAAAGATATCTATGGGGAGATATAACATAATCGCAACGTTTGGTAGGCTAGTTAACGATCGCAGTGTGGTATTAAGCGACTTTCAGGACGCTACTGCCCATTCTATGGAAACTTTTGTATAAACTACACAGTGTATAAACTGTATAATATTGTGTCCCATGAACTGAAACCGCGACCTACGATAGCAAGTCTCAAAAATGATTTAATTGAAGTAGTAAAAATAACACTCAGCTTTTCATACGAATCTAATAGTATATTTAAATACTACACAGCATATAACGCCAGTCAAAACCAATTGAAAAAGTGTGTTAGGAGGGAATCGAAAAAATATCATTACTCCTTGAAGCGTCCGCCCAAGCGATCGAAGGGTTAGGGAGCCTTCCAATCCGGTAATAAAGTAAACAGTCCTAGTCAAGGTTTCAGAGAGAGCTTTCGCGCTTTGCTACCTAAAAGAGGTTAGAACAAGTGCATTTAGCTCTTTGCCAACTGTATGTTTAAATTTCAATAGAGAAATAGTGTATGTATACCGGGCTAGTGTTGTGTGAGGCGAGGGTGTGGGCATCCAAGGAAGCGAGGGAAGTGCAGCTATCCCTGGACTTGTTGCGGGAGCCCCTTCTCTCTCCCAGGAGTAGGCCCAGCCGCATGTACAGGTCATTCTGCCGGCGCGACTCGAAGCCCTGCTTGATGTGTCCTCCCTCGTCATCTGCAATTTAAGCCACACTATTAGCATTTTTAAATAACAAACAAGCGTGTATAACACACAAAAACCACGTGCTAACCTCATGCTTTTTATAGCTATTATATTTTTATAATAAAACTCACACAAACACAAAAATCACATTTTGCTTTTCATTTAATTTATTACCAATGGTACCTTACATATTTATTTAATTTAAAACAGTGGTTGTTTTTTATTTATTTTCTATATCATAGTAGGTAAATGTAAACAATACATGTGTTCATTTATTTACATCAGATTCAGTATAAAATTACGAAAATATTCTGCAGCGAAAAAAGGTTGGGGACCACTGGTAAATCATTTACTTAAAAAAAACGATGTCATATTTTAATCGATACTTACATTCGTGCAAACACTATATAAATATCTGTGTAATAAAGGCGTGAACATTCAACAAATCGTTGCCTATAGTGACAAGTTAAAAATAGCTAACCACTACTTAACAATGATAAAACAATGTAAATAAATTAACAACACCACTCCATGCTAAACAACAAGAAAATAAAAACCACAAGCAAATTATATTTTTATCTATCGAAACAGCAAGCGAATTATATTTTTATCTATCGATCTCTTTAAAATATCCTCATTTAACAGCCTAATCTTTCAGTTTTATCTATCATAATTTAATTTATATATTTCATATTAAATTGAGAAATGTGAATTTGTCTGGAATGCTATCGCCTTATAGCTTCTTGCAGTGCAATCAGTATTATATAAAATGAAAATAAAAGATTTCCTTTATCCTAGTATGGTCCACGTGGGAGATAGAGACCAAAACCCTCCAACAACAAAAGAAATATAGAGTAGAATGGAGTAAGTTGGCTCCTCCAACCTTCAACCGCCAGCCTTTGCCAACTGGCAAACGAACTTGAAAAAATTGAATTTAGTTAATATTTATAAGTATAGTATTATGTAAATATTATTGTACTCTTTAAGTCCGAATAAAAAGCTTTATTATTATTATAATGTATGATGTACAAGAATGTATTATTTGTTAGCAGTTCAATAATGCTGTAGTTCAATTAACTGTTATTAAGGTAATTAAGGTTCATCAATTTGAACACAATAGGGTTGAGAGGTTTATTAAAAATCATAGGATGTGTTGTTCAAGAAATTCTCATGACATTTAGTGGGAACCCACCGCGGCTGAAAGATACAGGCCTCTCGTATTCACACTTGGATTACATTCCCAGCTTAGTGTTTCCGGATGAATTAGTAATGCTATCTAAAGATACTGCCAGGTTTTTATAAGGAACTAATCAAGGGAATTCTGAATTTAATTGAAGATGATTTATATGTAATAGTTTCGCAAAAAACTTTTGTCATTAGGATCTGTTTTACTATGGTTTTGTATTTATATCTCTCTTTTTTCACTATCTCTTACTTATTAGTTATCGTGAATTTAAAGTATGATACTAAAAACAAAGCTACTTAAATGTACCTAAATTAATTAGATATATTTGTATAGATGACTATTTTCAATAATTTAGAACTGTTGTTACAGTAATCAAATATTTTGAAAAGTTCTTCGTCATACAGCTTTAGCTCTTGACCAATCAGATCATAGTAAATTATAAAGTCGTGTTCACATGTAAGTTTACTAGAAAATACAAAGGCATCTTTCGACAATTTAAAATAACAAATATTTACTCATTCATTGTGATCACATGTCTACGTTATAAAAGAAAAATGCCAAAGGAGCAAGAGGAGAATAACAATAGATGTAGAATAAATATAATTTACACAGTAATGGCATTTTCTTACTTAGAGCTACGAGGGTTTCAAACACGTTCTGACTTAAGAGCTCACACTGAACTCAGTTGAATTTTTTTGTGGTCACTTTCATATCCTCAATACAGTATCACAGCAATTTAAGTTAAGGATAACTTGAAAAAAAAAAGAGTAATTATTTTAATGCCATTGCCATTAATTAATTAATTATATTATTTATAATAATTAACATGAATAATTAATTAATTGAAAGTGTCTATTAATTAATATTAACAAAAACAATAAAATTCTGAAAAAATTACTATAATATTTTATTGCGAAAATCAACCCGTTGACATTAGACAATACAACACAAGACACTACAGTTAATTTATTTATGTTTACTGTTTATTTATTTCTTTTCTCTATTTAAATAACTATAAGTGTTATTATAAACAAAAACTGTTACTCTGTTAAGTTATAACTAGGAAACAAAAGATAATCTATGGCAAATGATCTGCTATATGACGTAAGGTGTCGTATTCAGATGGCGGTTTCACGTGAAGCTCCCACGGATGCGTCTCGAGTTTACACTTCTTCGATATTTACAGACATAGTGTTTACATAACGCTGAAGCTAATTATAATCATAAATCTGTGACAAATTATTGAGCTGAGGTTGGATTTCCTTATCACGTCAAATATTAATGTTTTATACATTTATTTCTACAAATGACCAATTTATCAAAATTAACATGATCTCACGTGAACGTATGTAACGAACAAACACCAGAAGTGTTTCAGTTCGACAGAGACCTAAATCAAATAAGCTCTCTTTAAGTATAGCACAAAAATAAAGCTACGATCTAAAAGCCCCCAACAAACTTAGTCGGATTTTTTTTGTGATCACAAATGTCTTTAAAATTGTGGAAAGTGATTCAATCTGCAGCTGTATTATCACATAGAAATGTTTTATACTGAATTTGGATTAAATGTTAAACTGAGACCAGTGGTAGAGAAGTGAGACTTGCGATCGTTGGTCGCGGATTCATTTCCCGAGATAAAATCCTGTGTGTACCATAATATTACACTGCGATCGCCAACCCGCTTGCCAAGCGTGATGATTACGATATATCCTTCCATAGATATCTTTGGGAAAAGCCTATGCCTTGAAATGGGAAACGACGACAATTGAACTGATGAAGGTATATTATTACAAATCTAAGGAGAAGGTCAGGGTCCAGCCGAGGACGTCCGACGGATGAAATAATGAAAATGTGAACATTTTTTTCTATGACTGTACCTCCAAGCGAAACAACTTCATATAGAACAAAGACACTTATCTGGAATCGCTCCGCTATTTTCAATGCTGGACAGAATAAATTCATCACGATGAAAACTATTCAATTTTTTTGTTCGATTCAAGCCGGTAAAAAAGTATCTTATGAATATCATACCGTAAATGGATAAGTCACTTCTAGGATTATTCGTTTTGATATCCGTGGTATTTTTAAACGCATCTCGTTTCCAAGTAGCCGACGCGAATTGTTTAAACTGGTGCAGATAAGATCATTTATCTCGACGCATCATATCGCATGGTTATAATTTTTCCGATGCATTTATACCGTCTGAAAATCGACCGACCCAGGAACACGATAAAGTTTTGTATTGGATTTATTTCTTCTCTGTGCATTCATATATTTTCGACGTAAAACCAATGGAAGCGACATATTAATTTGAAACTACATTTGTTTATTATAAACTTAATAAAGTCACTCAATAATCCAATAAGGTAAATAATATATTATTTTGGGCAGTTTATAAAGTAATTGTAATTATGTTTTACAAGCAGGCTTTATATAATATTTCGTAGATAAATGAGATTGACCTACGAAGCGAATTGACAACTTGAAGTGACAGTGGCTGTTAGGGCCTAAAGGCTTTGGAATGGAGACCACGTTCCTGGTGTAGAGTGGACATCTAACCACACAATAGAAGTTTCACCGACAAGTTGAACAAATAAACTTAAGTTTATCAGGAAGACACTGGAAGGAGGTCTATATTCAGCAGTTGGTGTCATAATACTAAAATGATGAAGGTATGGCTTCATATAAAATTTCAGTTTGTTATTGTGACACTTCCAGTCAATGTAAAGCGAGTTCGGTCGAGTGTAGGATGAAATGGTAACAAAAAGCGGACTCTCCCACGCCGGGAGCAGGTTCGAGCGCCGGGTCGGACCACGCTTAGCCGGCTGTTCAATGCCGATATATTAACAATACAGAATCGACCATATGGCGGCCGCGACCATCTTTTTACATCGCAAGCTCAGGACTGACAAACTGCAAGTTTTTGTGTGTTTATATTAATGTAGAATAAATCATATTTTTATACTCGCGACGTTTTTACGGCGGTTATTATTTATTGAATTTGCTGATTGCACTGATAAAGTACCTAATACGGCGGCGGAGCGGTCACTGCGATGCAGTGCGACAGGTGTTCAGAGTTTGATTCCTATGAACGTGACGTCTTTTTATAATTTGATGACAGTAAGAATCCAGCTTTATTTCTGGCTGTCTGTAGATTGTAGTTCAAAATTTATATATATATATATATATGTTTTTTAAAGGACTCTATCTGCTGCCCAAATGGGATATGAAGATATCACCGGGTATGAGGTGGCAGGGCGCCTAGACTAAGACATCTTTTAAAGTAACGAAGCTTGATAGTTCCCGGGGGAGCACCGGCTCGGGCCGCTACGTATCACTATTTTACCGGATTGTCAGACCGCCGAGTTCTTAGATTGTTTCGGTGAACGTTCCATGGAGTGACTAAGTTCAAGGACCCCCATTAGGGGTCCTCGGCTTGGGCTGTCACTCGTCGACCATACCCGCTTAGCATTCCGACACAAGTACACCCTAGATGACCGAACTTCAGTTTGGCCGGTTGCTATTGTCTGACTAATCACTACAACCACTTTGAAAAGCGTTAGCGCTGGGAGAAGTGAAGGAAGAAACTCCAGCAACGCTTCTATCTAGTATGCTCCGAGAAAATGTATTTGTTTATAATTTATACAGGATGATTGGTTATATATGTAAAAGAGGTGAATGTGTTTATTTGTAAGCTGAATGTTTTAAAGCTTTTACACCATTATCTAATCACTCTGTATAAAGTGACCATTAAAATAATTGTATTGTATTTATTTTTTAAGTTAGAATAAACCAGTAAAACGAGAAAAATCGTTACTGTAAATATATTTAAACCTATTTGTCGATAAACGCTAGTCCCTCTGTTTTCTTCAAAGCAAATTGTTGACAATTGTTCAGATTCATTTGTTTACAGTAATATTTTAATCCAAAAAAACATTCGCACGTTGATGCATAAAGTGTGATGTGTAAATGTTGTGTACTGTAATGTAACTTCATACAATGTATTATGTTACTGCAAGATTTATATTTACATATAAATTTGCTGCGATGTTTAATTTGTTGTTTTCTTGCCGACACAAAACAAAAGTAGACAGCTGTATAAAAAACAGGTGCCGACATTCGCATGATGTTTTTCGCCACAATGGATCGTGGAGCAGACTTCATAAAAATGAGTCCTGGATCGAGAAGCCTTCAGCAGAAAGCCAAGCACCGGAACATCGTGCGTTGAAGCGTGGCGAGAACACTGGCCTTTACGTCCCATTGTGGTTCAATTGAAAATGTCGGCGGAGCCTCCCGGCGGGCTACAATGTACGGTCAGCGAAAATGTTTTTTTTTCCCTCAAAAGATGGACAAGCCTATATATAGAGCCTATATATGAAAAGGCCTTGATTTCTTATTTAAATAATTTTTGAATTCTTCAGCAAATTATACATTGAATTTTCACAGTATTATAATGTACACGCATTACACATATATTACATAGGTACACTCATATTATGCGTCCAAAAAATAAAAGGGGTACATAAACATTTGAATGACGTCACACAATTGATTAAAAATTGTAAAGTAAGTAAAAAACTATGACAAAATAAACATAAAACAATTTTCTTACTGAAAAACTGAAGTAAAATCAAAGGCCTAAGTGGAACCAAAATGATTCGTGTTATGAAAAATGTTTTATCATTATCCATCAAAGGACTCTATATTCTGTCCCAATATAAAAAGCAAAAGATAAGGTACTTATGGTTTTTACAACAACTGCGTCTCCAATATACATATACGGTATTCGCCAATACCCGATGAAATCTGAGATCTGAATATTCAAACGGAGGGGTTTTTTGAAAGAATACTTTCACAAATATCCTATATACAACCGTTACACTGTTACATGATTATTTACTAATTTTCGTAAAGTTTTTTTATGAAACGATGTCGCTTTAAGATTCACTTTATTGTACAAAATTCTAAATCTGTTATTTCGTGAAATTACGTAACTATTATCTATAATCTATTTTTAATTTACTATTAAACGTGTTACGGTCTGCTGACTGTACCGCGTCACTGTGACAGGCCATTGTCAAGGTTGGATTCATTACGCGTGAACTTCACCGCCAATAGATCGAGTGTAAAAATCATTCGCTTTTACGTGCGAGTGAGTTACATTTGACATTATGTTGAGTGTACTTGAATTGTTTTTCTATTTGTTGCAATGACACGTTGAAATAATTCCGCAGTCGTTTTATAATTGTGTTTTACATGACATTTTACATTATATGAGGTTCCATGTAGATAGATCATGTTTAATAAAAATAAATATCTGAGATTTCCAAAAGAATCGTTTGGAAGCGGCATCTAGTGTCTCCCGAAGACTTTAACAAAGCCGTCTGTCAAATCTTGTGCGTGGTCGTTCTACGCTGTGCTTTTTTTCCTTTGCCTATTTATTCCGCGTGTTATGTAGCCTGTCCAATACCACTTTAATTTGTCAATTATGTGGGCTGTGTCAGTACTTTTGTTGGTCTACGAATCGTCTCATTCACAATTCGATATTGTAAAGAAATCCCATGCAAGACTCTGAGTGAGATACAACATATCAACGCTACAAATCATCACTGATAACACACTTTTAGTAGATTTACGCCTTTATGTACTAAGGGACCTTGGACGAGAAGATGTATCGTAGTTTCTTGAACGTTCCTCAACTGTTTGCCACAACTATACATCTGTAAACAACTTCAGAATCGAGCGACATGGGAATTAGACATTTTTGTCTTATCTAAGTCTACTTATAACTATGATGATGACCGTTGGGGCCGTAATCTTCTCAAGTATTGACCATGAGCCAGTAGACACTCTATGGATAGACCCTCACTAGTTAGATTAACGCGATAGTATGATCACCGGAAGTCGCTGGATCTAGGCTGCGCAAGATCATTCACGGTGGCGATCTTTAGATGAGGCCTAAAAAGTTCTTCAATATAATATCTGAGGCGCGATGTCTATAAATCAGCACATTACCTGCGTAGTGCATCTTTCTTTGAGAAAAGACTACTTACTTTTTTATAGATAGGACTACATGTTCGGGAGACCTATGCCTTGCGTCATTATGAATATGATAGACGAATAATAATAAACATAAACATAAACTACAGCAATGTACATGGCTTTCATAAACGGAGAGCTATCTTTAATTAACAACAGATCACGTTGTTGGACAACACAATGAGAGATAAACAAATGTGAGACAGTGATTACGTCACGTCGAAGATTGAGGACAAGAGGATGCAAATACCTCGTGCACAATACGAGGGCGTCTCACCTTGATCGGCTCCCAGCCTGATACTGACTGACATTAAATCAGATCAACCTTCAGACGCCTACAGCTAGCTCTTTCAACCTAATTACATCGGCGACAAAGACTGTTTGAATCTTTTACTTGTGTAAGTTGCATGTTACATTTTAACAGAAAGATATGGTAAACAAAGGAAAGAGAGAAACTTTCTAAAGACAACATATTTAAACGAAAAAAAATGATATGACCATATTATTCTAGAAATTAAGGCTAAGCGGGTCGTATTTCGTCGCATAAATTTTTTGTTTTATACAGAATTATCAACAAAAGTCACCTTACTGTTTTAATATTACATTAAATTATTCTTAAAAATAAATCTATCTTATTTTAATTTATCTGTTACTAAAAATCAAAATCTTTCCGTACTAAAATGTAAAAAGGAAAATTCTTTTTACATTTATTAATTCTTCAACAGCGTAGGTTTCATTGCATAGGCTTGCTATAAAGATCGCCACAATCACCTTGCACTGGCCGAATCCAGCGACCTCCCGTGATCTCAACTATATCGTCAGTCCACTTAGTGGGGTCACCTACTGATGCCGCGTTTACCGGTTCATGGTAGCCACTCGAAAGCCTTCGAGCCCCAATGGCCATCGGTTGTACGAGCGATGTGCCCCCCCCCACTGCCACTTCAGACAAGCAATTCTTAGCTATTATTAAAATTTCATGGAACGTTACGTAGAGCAAATGAAAAATATTTACTTTTTTACAGTCTGTGTGTGGCATTAATCGGTGTAAAATAACTCCTGAAGATGTCCCGTGGAGGGGTGAAACACGTGTTGAGTAATTGGCGGTGGCGGTTGTGTGATTCGCATTGTTTGCCGCATACGAATTTATCAGCGAGCTGGCGGGCGGTGCATTTCATTGCACGACTACCACTAAATGTGCGGAAGTGGCTAAATATTGGTCCTTTTCTTACTTTGAATTATCTACGTAAATTATTCCAAATGGCATAATGGTATGGCTATACTAGATATTTATTTACAATACTATCTTCATTATTATATAACGCAACAAATTAAAAAAAATTACTCGACATTAAAATTTTAGTTTAATAATAAAGTTTTTTAAATAAATTAAATGATTAAAATTACGAACATTTGACATGTTTTGTGAAGACTCATAGTCTTATACATGTTAATAGATTTAGATATAGGAAAGCAAAACTTAATATCACATTCCCGCATAAGAAAACAAGACGGTAAATAAACAACAAGGCTTTAGTTTTAAAAAACGCTTACGTTTATTTTAGAGAAATCAACGCGAGAACTATCTAGCTTCGTTTTACATTGTCACTGGATCTTGTTCACATGATTTTTTAGACTGGTCTTATATATGCCATTGATAAAGCACGTCCGTCTCGGGTATAATTTAAATCGGAGATTCCCATATTATTCAGGTGTACACATAAAAGAAAACTGTTGTTATGGGTCAATGAGTTCTGGAAAAGATCTCTATTATACAAAATTTATTTTTTGCTATATTGGCATAATAGAAAGCCTAGCTGCAAGGTCCATATATATAATCGATACATTTTTTTTTAAGTTGGTCCCCGCTGTTGGGGACCTCTCGTTCCCCTATCTCGTGTGGGACAGGGACTTTTTAATTCTAGTAATTTATTCATGTTTTTTATTATTATCATTCTTCTCTTTCATATATCATCTTATCTGTACTGTTTCTTTCATTCTTCAATTTTCCCAGTCTTTCTCTTTCATTCCATTAGCCATACATTCATCCTCAACCACTACATTCTAGGTTTCTTTACTATTTTATTTTGCAACATTATTTATTGTTCAAATATTTAACATGTATTTTCTTTGTAATTATCATTTTATATTATACTATTTATTACACTATTTTTGGTACTACTATATTCCTTTTTTTTGTATATTTTAGTGTTCGTTTTATATTTACCTATTGTATTTATTACCACCTTTCTAATCGATACATTTGTTTATCTTCACTTTTGAAATTTAGTTGGATTTGATGGTATTTACTATTTTTATTGTTTGTTTATTAAAAATCATAGTACGGCGCAACCGCTGATTGTTGAGGTCGAAGGTTCTCGATCACGAGCTGGTAGACGTGGGGGCCTCCCAGTAGGTAGACAGACGACAAAGTCAAGGTCGTGGGGAAATCGGTGGATACGGGTAACGCAAGACCGGGTCATCGTTGCAATTTTTGAGGGGAGGGGGGGAGGTCTATGCCTTGCAGCGGGCGTCTATCAGCCAAAAAGATGTCTATTTATCTACATAAACTTCCTCAACCGCTAAGTTCTTACAGTGTTTTACAGTTGTGATTATTTAAGTAATTTTGTTATCGTATTAATACATATTGATAAGGTGAGTTCCTGCCATAAATAAAAATGAGAGAATTTTATGATTTAAGCTATAACTATCATAATTATTATATTCTGAGCTATTGGTTATATGTGTGAAGGTTTTCCTCCGACATTTAATATTCGAGACCTTTGAAATCACCTGCCAGAGTCAAATATAAGTTAAAATATTTATTCGAATTGGTATACCTGCACCGTTTTTTAGAAAGAGTTTTGTTCTAGTACTAGGAACATTAATTAACTTAAAGGTAAACAACATAAGTAATTGACCTTACACTTGTATTTGAACTCAGAAGTAAGAAATAAATTAACTTTAATTACACAACGCTTGTTACAATGAATAGAGATACAAGAAATATAGACACGGTTTTGTTGAGACCTGTTAGCATTGCTTCGATAATTTCCTGATATCCTCTATGCATTAGTTGTGTATAATGCAAACCTTGCTTATACAGGATGATTGGTTATTAGTGAAAAAAGCGTGAATGTTTAGCTCATTTGTTGTCAATTAATGTATTACATAATGAAAATATAATATGAAAAATCGCTTTCAAAATTCGGATTACTACATCATTTTAAAAGAAAAATTATTAGTAGAATTTACGTAACAGCGGGTTTTATGCCTTTAGGCATTCTCTGTCTTGTGTACTATTTATTCCTGTAGATTTTGTACTGCCAAAAAGTAACTGGTCGCGTTACAATAGAAAAAGCAAATTACTATACTATACATCAGAGTGATCACTTTATTCAGGATGTTTGGAAATAAGTGTAAAAGCTATGAAGAGTTTACACATATAACCAATCACCCTGTATTATTAACACGCAATTTCAATCCTGTTAACGACATAATAGTTATGAAAATGTGAAAAATAATCAAAATATTGAGCATGCGAAAATTTTAAAATGTACGTGAAACAAAATAACATCTGTCCGGTGCTAGACGTTGGATATGAATTAATAAATGCAAGCACAAAAACACACAAACAACCCACCACGGTAGGTTTTACATCAAAGTGGCCAGATGTTTGCAGGCAAAGATATGTGCAAATTTACTCGTGCCGGATTCTTGTTAGAGGAATGTGGATGCCATTTATTGTTATATATTACATAAACCTTCTTTAAGTGTAAGTGTGATTTTTTTTGGTTCAAGCCTGATCCACATTCCTCTATTGAAATAAAACATTCGTGCCTGTCAGTTGGTTGAGCCCCTGCGGCACAGATGAGTGAGTCGACCAGAGTGATCTAATCTTATTGAACACCAGACTATGCCACGCGGCGTTCCTCGCTCCTTCTTCTGGCAATCCTGCAGAAATATCACCATGAAGCTGTTACCTTCCTATTCCGTAACAGTAAAAGTATTTCTCTAGCAGAACAGATACATGTCAGATAATCAATTAAGCAGCGGACGTTCAAGTTAATTTGATTTATTTGGAAATAGCAGCTGCGACACTAGCTCCGATAAATATCGGGAGTGACGCAATTAATTGAAAATCTAACCGACGCAGCTCGCAGCCGGCCTGTCTGCGCGGGTTGCAAAAGTGTACCCGAGCGGCTTTAATAAATGCAGACTCGACCGGTCTTTTACGGAACCCCTACGTACATCCGGTACGCGTGGGCGCCGTCGCTGTCGCAATCTCGCTATTTACGACTGGATGGCCGCTTGAATGAGATGGGAGCTTACCGGATAATGGGACGTGGTTCTCATGCGAGTGCCTCGATGAGCGCTGACCGAACGGACTCCTGAGCGACTTGGGGCTGAGGAAGAATCTTCGTCGTGTATGCGGCGGCGTGGGACAGCTCTGCGCTAAACTGGACGGCTGTTTCGGCGGCTTGGGGAGCCTCATAGGCGACTGCCAGTCCTGGTCGAACTGACGCTGCGGCGATGGCGTGTACCTCTCCATCACTGGCCGTCTGCCCTGGCTGTTCCGCGCGCAGATGGGGCAGGCTTCGTTTCTGAACATGCACGCGTAGCAACGTTCATGCCCGCAAGTGTCGATAAGTTTTCTCTTTTTACCCTTATCAAAGGGCATGTTACAACTGGGACAGGATGTGCCGCCCGTTTCGTTTTCGAGCAGTTGTCTTAGGGCAGCCAGATCTGAAACATAAATTTGTTTTTTAAAATTATAACACGGATTTTTAACAAATAAAATGATCTTTCATTAAAAACATATCATCATCATCATGTCCCTTCAAGGCATAGGTCTCTTGTAACGTATCGACCGGTTTTGAGGTGCTCGCATTCAGCTACTTCCGCGACCTTCACTATGTCGTCGTCGCACATTGGGAACCTACTTTTAAAATTCTTAGTACATTGATATAGGCAATATAACTGTAATTGCTTAGGATAATAGTAATTTTATCTGTAAAATACTTTTTATTCACAAGATTATGATAAAAAAGAATAATGTTTAAGTAAAGAAACATTGTAATTCGTACGATATCACGTATAATCTTTAAAACAGGTTGAAGCATTGGAATGAAATAAAGAGTCAACGTGGTCTTTGACTCCGAAAGACTTCACAGACGAGTAATTACGTAATAAACTAATAACATAATTGCGGGATACGGGCAGGGGAATCGCAGATTAATTATTAGAGAGAACTAGAGAGGATCTTAATGTATTATACTTTCTGTAAAAATAAACAAGTTGATTACTTTATAAAAGGCTGTAGACATTGATTATTACGTCTTATCCGTATGTTAATGATACGTTTACAATGATTGCACCGACACACGACAAAGAGGAATAAATATGTCTTTTTTATCTTGAACTTTGTAAAACAATTTATTGGATTTGATTAACTCAAATTTAGGCATTTTATTATTGATCATAATTGAGACAAAAATATTTATGGCTTCTACTGTTTTTTTACTACACGAAGTAATTTTATGTTTTTAAGAATATGGAATCTAATCTAAAAATAGTAAATAAAAATTAAGCCAGTTAAATTCGTAGTTAGTAGACTACATAGCTTAAAAACGGATGCATGTTCTTCTTAAAGTCCTGGAATGAGACTATGAGTCGGTAAATGCAGAATTGGACATCCAAAAACAAGGTAGACGGATGGATATCCAGGAAATCTCTGGAAGAGGTCTACATCTAGCAGTGGAGGTTTAACGGTTAAAAAAATGATGATGTTCTATTTATAATAAGCCTGATGTATTCGCGGTGGAAATGAGAGATTATTGCATCCAACGCTTTCTGACGACATTCCCAAGGTTATCTAGTCATATTGTTGGTCGCTGTTTAAGTCCGCAACGACCATCCATTCTATAAGTATGTAGTCTACCAACTATGTTTTTAACTGAATAATTTCTGATTTACTATTTTAATTCCTTGTTCTTGAAAAAATTAATTTACTTCGTGTAGAAAAAACAGCAGGAGTTATATAAATATTTTCATCTCAAATATTATCAATAAAAAGGTGGTCAAATTTGATTTAATAATTAAAATAAAATTATATTATACAAAGTAATTGTAACCAAAAGAAGTACGTATTTATACATACTTCTTTGACATATGCTCTTTTCTTCACTTGAACTTGCCAAACCAAGTCAATAGCAAATAAGCCGTGTAAAATTTCCTTAAAAAATTGTATCATTTTATAGAGTAACAGTAAATCAGAAGTCATGAATATTTATGAATTTATTAATGCTATAATTAAACTGGTTGTAGCGTAGTAATAAAAGTCTGCTTTACGATCGCAAACTAAGATTTGAATCCACGCTGGTATGGTTAGTGTTATGTAATATCGTCGCTGTTTGCAAATAGTGTAATCCATTGAGTGGTAATCGCATTGTTTTTCCGGAAAATTATAAATATATGTGGAACTAGCATGAAAAATTTGTGTCCCTGAAGTAAGAATACTATAAAGATAGCACATAAATAATTAAAAGTAGTCAATGGCCACCAGCATTTAATCCTTAGTAGCCTGATTTACGAAAGTAATTTTTTTTTAATATTACTGTGTTTGCTTGAGGGTCTAGATGAAGGGAAAAATAGATTTTTTTTTATATCGTTCGAAAGAATATTATACAACAGTGAAATACGTACAGCCATCCTATAAAAAAAACAAATAGTAATGTGAACATTCGGTTTAAAAGATTGGTATTAAAATTGAAACTCTAGATTATTAAGGGTTAAAGCTCGAGTAGTAACGTTTTGATTGTTTTTAATAAAACCGTTCGGTGTATCGATAAATTACGACGCCGATAATTATTTATCGATATTTACAGTTGGCCCACAAACGAGCAGTCGTTACGAATAATTAAAATCCTTGTTTATTGCCGGATTATTATTTAACTGATTTATCGGTGTTTACGTACGGGCGCCGGAAATTTTTAAAGCATTTTTAATTTTAAAGTGATAAAAATACACAGGTAGTTCTGTAGCAGGTGTTAGTCTTGAATAAAAGCGTGTGTGATCTCCTTTTCATAAATTGTTTGGTTTTGCTTACGAAAGGGATATTAGTTAAGTATAAAAGATACTAGCTGATCCCGCAAACGTTGTTTTGCAAAAAAAAATTGATATTTTAATTTACAAATAAAAAATAAAGGTTGATCGTAGAGGGGTGAAAATTTATGGTTGTATGTATTCTTGTATGCTGTATCATAAAAAAATAAAAACAAAAAAATTTCGTTAAAAAAAAAATTTAGTGTGAACAACCTTTATCACTTAGGTGTATAGAAAATAGATAGTAGCCGATTCTCAGACCTACTGAATACGCATATTAAATTTAGTAAAAATCAGTCAAGCCGTTTCAGAGGAGTTCAAGTTCGAACACCTTGATTACTTATAGGTGTAAAAGCTTGTAGTGAAGTATGCAGGATGCAGGCCACTTCTTACCGGTTCTGTTTGATAATCTATGTATAACGGCTATGCCCAGCATTGGACTTCTTATTGCTGAAACGATGATGACAAAAATACGGTTAAAATAGTAGTTTTGTGCTTCATTTAGTAGTACAGTGAGAGTGTATTTTCGTAAAAGGTACATAAGAAAAGATAAAATTCATTTCTTCAATATTCAAACTTTTAACAGGGTTCTTATTGATCGTCACAAATTTTTCAAAATCTATTTTATTTTTGACTCTGCTCTGCTTCGCAAGGTGTGGAGAATGAGTAGGAAGAAACTCCACAACAACACATCTTTTGTTGCTTTCGTTGCTTGTTGTCAGAAAGTGTAGGAATATTGATTTATGTATACACATTTTCTGTAAGTCATAGCTTGAATAATCAAGTGACATCATTGCTTAGTATTTTTGTCATATAAATATTCCATTTATGTCAATTTAATATATAAAATTTATTTAATTGTAGTTTAATATTGTTTTGCGGTATGTTATAAAAAATCATTTGGGCATGATAACTGGTTGTTTGAATGTAAATTTGTGATCATTTAACTTGTTTAAGTAAAAAATTCTTACCAAAAAAAAAAAATTTAAAAAGCGAAGGAACTACGGCGCCTGCGAGCCGACATAATCAATAACGGAGGTAAAGTGGGGCAATATTTTGGCAAAGGTCAAAAAATGAAAGTGCCCCGCGTGCGTTGCGTGACGTGGGCCGTAGCTTTTAATGGCCGCAATCATTCATGTAACCGAGAAGGATACGCGTATACAGGATGATTGGTTATAGCCATAAAAGCTTAAAAGGGCTATGTATAGTTCATGTCAAGAAAAAGCTTTAAATATTTTTGCTGCATATATTTCCGATCACCCTGTATAATGTGATCGCTGTAAAATATGTAACATTAATTTAATTTTTATTTAATTTCAACCAATATCTTCTAGCAATACGAAGTCTGCAGGGACGTATAGTAAACAATAGTTAAATGTACTCGTCAATATTTTTTTAAAGCTTTTCCTTACGTTTTATTATTCATTTTTGAATAGGGTTGCAATACATTAATTCACAGCAAATAAGCGATACATTAATCTCCTTTACACTTATAATCAATCAACCTGTATGTAACCTACTGATGTAACTTTTTAAAGCATGGATTAATTTATTTTGAGATATTTGGATGCAAATCGTTGTAGTTTTAACAATTTGAATGTTCTAACAATTGCAAAGCTATTACTGGTAATATATAACAAAAAGATAATTAAAATTGTAATCGTAAAATCAAAACCTTTAGTAAAATTTGCAATATATGATATAATAATTAAATATGTGGTTTTGTAGTTCATTTCTATCTTTTTGAAATGGTGTTAAAATATTAGGGGGACCGGAAAGTAATGTCGATTTGTTAAGTTAAATTCACACGACTACCTATTTAACAAGTTTTTATTTATAATCAACTAATTCAACTTCGTTATCAACAACCTTTTGCAATCTAATATACAAATTTTCGATGCCAGAGCGGTAAAATAAATAGGTTTTACTGTAAAATATTTCGACAGAAACGATTTTACTTTCCGGTCCTCCTAATATGAATATATGATGATGTTTAGATATCAAGTAATTGTTATCTAGACAAAATACATGACCAGGAATAAGTAATTGTCCGCCGTAGTCGATTCAGCTTATAAACGTTCACAGCAAGTTAAAAGGCCTCCTCCAAAAATAACTATAGTAAAATGTACATAAATTAAATTATGTAAAATAAAATAAAAATAAATATTGAAAAAACCTGATAAACGAGGTGATTGATGAAAGGCATCCGAAAAGAGAGAAAATGGAATGGAAGAGTAAGACAGAAGAAATATGGTAAGTAAGGAAAGAAATGAAAGATGCATGGAAGAAGAGCGCGAAAATAAAAAAAAATTAGTGTATAAATTATCAAAAAAAAACAAAAGTTCTTATCCAAAACTAGTTAGGAATACGAGAGGCCCCCAATATTGGGGGTTGTCGGGCAGGTTGCTAATCGCATTGTAACTTTGTAACAGGCAACCCCGTATAATTAATAAACAAAGTGTGCATTATATAAGATTGTATCCAGGGAACCGAACCGGCGACCACGATCGCAAGTAGCAGTCATCTACCACTTTGCTTTATTTTATATTTTTTTAATTAACAATCGTTTCTCCTGTGCTATATCCATCGACAGTTATATTATTTATGTATAAACATTTGTTGTTTAAAAACTAATTTCAAGATAAATACACAATTTCATTATCTTTACTTAAGGCGAACACAAGATTTTCTAAAGAAATTCTCACAATCAATGATTATAACTACAAAATATTTCATTTTTTAAAGAAACGAATTGTATGAACTTCCCCTTAATTAACATTTTCTAGGTATATTTGTCCCTCAATTCTTTCTTATTATACAGCCATTTTTAAACCAAGTATTACGAGTAAAGCCTACAATTTGTATCTTCCATCAAACATTAACCGACTGGCAAAGAAAAGGCAATTTGTTAATATCCCACGATGACCGTAATTTGGTAGAATTAAGGCCCCGGACCACGTAATTAAATAGAGCTTTCGTAAAGAGAGGCTTTTATTGAGCGATCGGATATCCTCGAAGCGCTTTCTCGACGCGCGTCGCATCGGTTATTGGTGTTCCGTAAATATTTTAATTATATCCGATAACAGCGTTTACGTGAGTAATGATTTATTGTCGCATGGGAACATCTTATGCAGGTCGTGAAATAAATTTATCATGACGTATGATATATGACGTATAGATATTTATCTAGTTATGATATATTTTAAATTAAAAGTATTATTCATTGCAGTATACATTTTTTGTTTATTATTTAAATATATAATATTACCCATAAATATTTATTTGCTTAAACAAACGAATTAATAATATAATGTACAAATTTTAATGATAATAATTTATAATATAATATATAAAATTTTCATGTCACAATGTTAGTTACCGTACTCCTCCGAAACGGCTTGACCAGTTTTTACCAAATTTTATATGCGTATTCAGTAGGTCTGAGAATCGGCTACTATCTTTTTTCCGGACCCCTTAGTGATAAGGGTTGTTCACTCTTAAAATTTATTTTTTATTTTTTAGACAAATTTTTTTTGTTTTTATTTTTTATGATACAGCATATAAACATACATACAACCCTAAATTTTGGCCGCTCTACGATCAACTCTCATTTTTAATTGTTAAATAAAAACTTTTTTTTTTTTTGCGAAACAACGATTGTGGGATCAGCTAGTTAACTATAATTTCACATTATATCCCAGCACCTTTAAACTTCATGACATTAGGTTTGTGGTTCGACCTTTCACGTGTCTCCAGTTATAATAAAGGTTGATGCTTGATGTTCTTTGGTTAGGCCGCTTTCGTGTGACAACCTAAGTCAAGGTCCCATCTCTTCGGTACTCTTCTCTTACATCACTCCATGGAGAGTTCGTTCAAGTTGCATAATACTTGCGATGAGAGTGGAATAAACCATAAAATTGTCATTAAAAATTATACTGTTCATTGAGGTGCATTGATAGCAGGTGTTTAAACGAGGATGAAAATTCTTTGTTTCTATTATACATGATTCAAGATTACCTGTTTTTTTAACATATTTCTATCCTTTTCTAAGTGTATACAGAGAGACAGAGAAAATAAATTTGTCCTTAGAGTAGAGCGGTTTGTCTGCCTGAACAGACACTGACTCACTGTAGATTCGCTGACGAATTAAAAAAAGTGTATCCAAAGTTAAACTACTTGCAACGGATTCTCAACCTTATTACAAAGTACTTTAGTATCGAATTAGCAGATCGGAGACTCGAATTTGTAGCTATTTTCGTTAAAGGAATGTATCAATTTGGATGTTGTTGGTTCTTATATACCGTTGCATACATTTCGGCTAGACGGTATCATTACGTAGTCTTGTTTTTATTTTCTTTATAATGGTTTTGTTTTCGTTAGCTGTAGCATCGAAAACCGTTGATTGAGTATTTGTTTATTGACCCAATATCTTACGATGAATATATTAATTAAAAATATGAAACGTTAAATCTTAGAGATGCTTTAAATTTTAAAAATAACATGTGGTTTGTTGAAGATGTATTTGATGTTTGAAATGGTTGAATATATCAAAAGACAATGAAAGGCGAGTTTAAGATTGGACATACGAGGTGATTAGTTATAAATAATTATAATATAATATAATTGATATATAGTACACATTTTTTGTTTACTATTTCTCTCTGCAGACTTTGTACTTTTACAAGTTATTGGCCTATTATATTACGATAGAAAAATAAAAAAATTTACTCAATTTACATAAGGTTTGATCTGCTTGGAAATAGATGGAAAAGCTTTTAAGCTTTCACGTTTATAACTGACCACCCTGTATGTATTTTTAATTTCCTTCCTACGTTGGTCATCG
The DNA here is from genome assembly GCF_028537555.1 of Battus philenor. NCBI lineage: Eukaryota > Metazoa > Arthropoda > Insecta > Lepidoptera > Papilionidae > Battus > Battus philenor. The sequence continues at coordinate 12,789,618 of NW_027181676.1, read as the reverse complement.
TTTACCTAAGGAGGTTTTATGGTTCCCGCAGACTGCTGGTAAGTTAGACTGTGAGCGCTTCGCTTAAACCTCACATTTAGCAACTATGCTTTTGAGATTACGACGGAGCTTTCTAGACAATTCTCTAGATAGGAAGGCCGCCGAGTTCTGAAATCGTTTAACCGGAAAACTTAGCTTTTACCGTTACGTTTAGTGTATAATTTCGATCCGGGGGTGTCTGAATTAATAAAATTAAGGCATGATAGGTTGTTGTTGTACAGTTTAGAAAAATTCTCAGTTTCAGAAGCAATGAGATAATACTATTACTTACAAAGTAACAGGTTAGTGAACTAAATGGTTAATGGATTTTTAAATAAAATACGAAAAAAATGTAGCCTCGACTAATGAATGAAATGGAATTTCCACATTCTTGCCTTTGTATACCTCACTAGGATCGTGACTTTTTTTCGAAAGCTTATGTCAACATCTGTGCTGATCTTCGGCGGTAAGTATTGCTTCGGCTATTGTAGTATATGTAGTATATATAGTACTTGGTTTGGACCTGATCGGACCAGCGCTAGTAGCTGAGGCTTCATGATCACCCCCTATCCGCTTTTTCGGTGATTAATTTTTTTTCTTAAATGTTATCACTTTCACTAGCTATTTGACACTTCGAGTTCCACCAGTATTGACGCATTGATTCCATTAGCAGTCCAATGCGAAGAAATGTAATTTGGAAAATATGTTAAATAATTTCTTTTTTTCAATAAAATTAATTTTAATTAACGATACAGCAACATCGATTATTTTATTAAAATGAACCTGTCAAAACAAATCGATTTTCTTGTGATATTTTAATTAATTTTTGCTATACAAAAAGCGGTTTTTAGCAGACAAGTAATTAAGTTTCTAAATAAACCGAATCGGTCAAGATTCTTTTATAACTAACAGGTACCTGTTCTCAAATTTAAATTTTTAGTAACTGTAGTTTATAATTCAAGAGCGCATAAAAATAGGCGTCTATAACAATCAAGTTTCTTTTAATTTATACTCTGAAATTAAATTTATTAATTTCAATAATTTTTTACAGGGAAATTCTTTCAGGTAATTCATCATCTTTGAAACATGACCTAATGTTTTATGTTAACATTTCCTGTTGCCCTTCTAACTATAATGTGTTACCCGAGTCTTCTATCTGCTCCCAAAGCAATATCACAGAGAACGATTAACGCATTGCTAATCGAGTGAGTTTCGGAATCTTCGAACTTATCATCTTTAGGTTTTGTTATATATGTATACATATAAAATAGAGAAGAAATATGTAATACCAATATATACAGCAAAATGTTTAATAACCATATAGGGTTTCTATTGACATAATCACTTATAGCCTGAACGTCTTATATAAATAGGAATTGAAATAAGTCGAGACGTAATATGAGGTCTTATCTCTGTCTGATGGCTTTCGCAAATAAGCGGCAATGCGCTCATTTTGCATCGGGGGCCTTACTCAAACCTAATAATAATAATATTAGTAATTCATTTATATTTTCTATTTTAATAAAAATTTATAGACGTCAATTGTGAAGTATATACGAAAAAATGTGAGAAGAGCGCCATTTGATATATAATGACTTCTAGTATACATTGGTTCCAAACGCGCTTATCTAAAGAAAGACCAGAAAAAACTCAGAGCTATTTATTCGTAATTATTTTCATAGTACTTCCTAATAGACTATCCCAAATTTCCGTACTGTATTATCATCTTAAAATTCTTTTAGTGAAGTAACATTTCTTTGGTTCCCCGTTTGCTTTGAATGCGATAATACTTACGTATAAACGTTTGGAGGTAGAAATAAGACGTGATGTTGGACAGTTATCTAGAAGGCCTGGAAAATAGACCTATACTAAATAGTTAAATATGGAAACGGCTTCAGCAATTTACATTTTATTTGTTAGAAGCGAAAAATCAATACCCTTAAATTTGATGTTACGTTAGTTTAAATGCAAAGACATTAGAGTTAATTGGAGCACCGACAAGTGTTTGCTATTAGATATTTTCATACTGCGTGTTAGGGATTTCAGTTATAATTGGTTAACCATAAACCAATCGTCAGTTTGTAATTATTCAATGTAACTCACAAACGACGTCGTGACATCTATTCTCTGGTACCTATGGCAGAAGAAAAACATATAAATATTTGTTGTTACTCTTTTAATGTGTTAAATGTTGAGACATGCTTTTCTTTCTGAAAAGGCATTGGTAAAAATTTATCCACTGGTTCCAGTACGAGTTGGTAAGCATTTTTAGGATTTTGACTCTTTTGCATCATACGTACACATGACCTAATTATTGATATTATAATGCAAAAATAAAAAATTGAATTTCATTTTAAAAAGAGCGACTGTATAGTTTCTGGCGAGCTCCTCTCAGCATTCCGAGCCGGTGGTAGATTACTTTTGGACGGACTATAGTGACCTTTTTTAACGTTTTATACTCTACTTGTATGAAGATATTTTATATTTGAATGTGATCATTTGTGTAAGTTAAGACGGAAAATTACAGAAGAGCGATGTTTCATTATTAATTGAATCAAATAGAAAGAGATAATAACATTTAATTTAACATATAAGGATTTCATATGTATCTTGCTGCTTTCATCTTGCATCTTGATGCAGCTCTCAATAAAGTTCTATCATAAAAAAAAACTTTAAATATCATACACATATATCTTTCGTGCAATGAAATCATACCCAACCTATATTATCACTCAAGTCTTATACACTTTACAAATATTTTTTTGCAAATCTTGCTAAGTCACTGTTGGTTTCCACGATGTGAATATTGTCGCCTCAAAATAAATTATAAGATATTCTATAACGTAATAATACTTGTATCAGGTAGCGAAGTGAGGTAGCCGTTTGAGGCGAGAGGCGGGCTTGACCCCTGACCCGTGACCCGTGCGATATGTAAAATGACTGCATTGTCGTTTCAGTGTCCGAATTAACTATTCTTTGTTTAATAGAATAACTACTTGTATATTTAATAAAAAATGATTATATTTTAAATAAATAAATCAACTTAATTTGAAACATAATTAAAATATTTTTGGTATATTATAATATACTACATGTAAATACTATCGAGAATTGTTAAAAATTAATTATTATAGGAGCTATTTATTTACCAAATCGTGTATTTCTTCATATATCCTCTAATATGGGTGGATCAGTGTTTATTTTTTTAAAAATCATTATTATAATTTCAGCCGTAAGATGTCTGTATACACGCTGAATTTCTAGAGAAATTTTTAACAATATAAACTTTATGGTCCCAACGGCCATTGTTTCCTTGGGCTATGTGGCCTGTCCTCTGTCTATTTAACTTGCCAATTCGCTGAGTTATATAGGTTAATTTCGTTCGTCTATGTATCTTCTCATTTCTGATTCGATCTACTAAAGGCACGTCTTATTAAAAAAAATACATTTGATAATTTTAGTCTGATAAAAATTAATAAATAAACCTATGCTTTGTATAAATGCTTAGTCTTATTATATTCCATTGTTTTATACCAAATTGCACATTTGTGTTAATTAATCAATGTTGCATAACGGATGATGATTTAGACGTTTCCATAATATAAAAAGGTTCCGCGTCGTGGGCGGATTGACGCGTGCTCTTATGGGATCCATCGAAACCATTGTGAGTACACTTCAGTTATTAGGCGCGGTGCTATTAAGCTGTTCGAAAGTCGTGAGAAAGTATGCTCTCGACGATTTAATAATAATTATCGGAGTCGTCCAGTGTAAAGGTGCGTTACGTAATGTTGTACGTTATAATACTGTTTTGTTTTTGTCTAGATATTCGTGTTTGTTGGGATTTTTTTTTACACTTAATTATAAGATCAATATTCTGTTTTATTAAAAAAATAATAGCAGTGGTTGCTCCGCGGTAGAGAGCTGAGACATATTCGTGGATCATGGGTTTGATTTCCGATATGCGATCAAACAATTCACACTTTTATTGATTATAAATAACTGTCCCTGCTGACAGATAAGTTACCAGAGGATGGGCAGTAGCGTCCTCTGCTTACCACAATACCACACCGTGATCGCCAACCCGTCTACCAAGCGTGGGGCTTACGGTTAAACGTCTGACAACGACTTGTATTAAATAGGTATCCCTCCGTCACAAATATCCGTCTTTATAACCGACACTCCATTACTACATTGCAGTATATCTCATGCTCCTAAGGGACTCCCACCACATACCGAGGCAAGCTATAGACGGGAATCTCTAAGCAAATAGTAAAGGTGGTCATCCTGGAGGCAGATGATGATTGCAGGAGGCGGAACAAAACGTCGACGATGACGAAAAAGATGACGTCGCATTAAGGACGCCCTATGCACCATCGAGGGGACATAGCAACTTATGTAAGTCAATCAATAAAAAACAAACTAGTTCATTTAATCCGGAAGGAGGTAGAAGGCGACTACAGCCTGTCAAATCCACTTCGGCTACCGCAAAAACGTAATGAGGCAAAGGTGAGTGTCCGATTAAGTTCTAAGTCCGCGCCGCGCGCGGTGCCTGTTGCCGACAATTCCCACTTAAAGCGAGAGGCGCGCTCGTAAATCCGCAGCGCCGGCGGACTTGTTGCGTCGTGACTCAGTTTTGGCGGATACGACATGATTCCTCTAAATAGCTACTACTACGAGAACTCGAACAAACATATGTTACACAATTTAAAAGAAAGTTTCGACATAGATCGAAGAATTGTTCGTCTGCAATGGCATTGGCCGTTCCAGCTGAAAGGTTTTCGAGTGGCAAACATGAGTTGGTAGACTCAGTATGGGTTCTTCTAACTAGTTGGATCAATGATAAAGTCAAGGCAGCGTAAGACCGGTCACCGGGGTGATCTTTGGAGGAGGCTTATGCCTTGTGCGTCTATTGGTTTACAAGATAATGTAAGTCCAACGGAGGCGTTGGACGTGTGACCATAAGTACTACAACGCACTTAAAACAACGAATTTGTTTCATTCCTTAAACAAATTATGATATGTAAGACAAGGACCAATATATAGCTACTTTCGAAAATGCAGTAGTAGACGTGCAATAAAGTGCACCGCCCGTCAGCCCGCTGATAAATGCGCAAGCGGCCAACAATGCGAATTACACAACTACCACCGTTAAATCACTCAACATGTGTTTCAGTCCTCCACGGGGCATCCTCAGGAGTAATGTTACACCGATTAGTGCCAAGCACAGAGATTATGATATATTACTATTTCAATTAATATCTACAAATAAAGCACAGTATTGCTGACTATGTCATAGTTATTCAAAAGTAGCTTCAAACTATTGTCAATTATTATTGTTGGTCCTATCTACACAGGATGAACTCATAGTATCCTAGTCTTGTACATTCGTCTATACCTATATATACTAATATTTATTCTTTATAAATACAATAAAGTCTATATTAAGATAATTAACTATTTTGTTAGAAGAAAAAAGATTCCTCGTTTTATATTGTGAGACAGAGTAATTCAGTCTGTTATAAAAAGGATAAAAGGTAATTGTGTATAATAAACTAAGTCATATTTAGGACTTTTATTTTTATTACTTAACCTGGTTAAAGCTGGTGTAGAATGATTTTAAGTAAATTACCTCCAAAGTAACCTAAACTTCTTCAAATAAATATGTCCAATTTTTGCCAACCAGCGATGACGACATATCGTTCGAGTTTCAATAGTAAGTGCTAAACTTGTGTTCATTTCGTGATGAGTAAAGATGATAATCATCAATGTAATCGTGAGTACAAATTCAACTCAAGTGCCGGTTGGTTGCGACAACGGCGCCACGACTCGCCAGGTGACATCGTGGCGATGGTATCACCACAATGACGCTTCATGGCATTGACGCGCTCAGAAATAACGTTACTGCTATATCACATGCATCACGTGATCTTGTTACCACGCTTCAACTTACTTTAAACTCACTTCGATTGCTAGTAGTAGTAAATAAGACTTATAAGACTTGTTAACTTAAGTAGCTACTTTTAATTTAGTTTCTTTAGTTTTTTCAGAAATTTTCTGTATAGACACATAAGGCCCTTCCCTATGAAGGGAACACAAGATTATGTAGATTTCATACTTCCTAAAATCCCTTCGATGGTCGTTCTTTGTACTTTAAGAGAGGCCAGTAGTGGCCAGACATGGCATTTCCCGTAGTAACAAGATACCGCTTCGCATTGCATTTTTAAGCTCATATCACTCACTCTCAACGCTAGGAAACCCGAAGTCCTTTTAATTGCCTTTTACAACTGGCACCCTTATTCAATAATTCACCTTATTGAAATAAATCAGGGTTCAACTGTTTGGATCTTAACCTACCTAACAATCTTCGTAAGGACTATTTAATTACGGAAAACAACCATGTTAGTGTCCTAGCTCTTTGGCATTAGAAGCTAAAATTTCCACCAGGTTTAAATGGCAGACCGTTAGGCCCTAACATAGAATTATTCACGATAACTAAATACGAGGAATCCCCTCAGGTAATTCACGCTAATAGTGATGAAACGGCAAGTCCTATGACTACTTTTGCTCATTAATGGGCATCATATTAGGCTTGTACACAAGATTTAATGTTTTATCTTTATCGCAACGGCTTCTGTGTAACTCGACCCTTACTCGTAACGCACGAGTTTTGCCTCAACTCGTGTATGCGAATTCACAGCTCCTCCTGACATGTTTATTCGCGGCGGCCGCTTGTTAGGCGCTCCCGCCGGCTTCGAGCGCGGCGGATGTTAACTTCGAGATGCGATAGAAAGTTCCGCATACATCTCTCCATTTTCTCATTAAGAGCGACTGCTGTTCGCTGCGTGATTAGTCTAACTAGCATTTGTTTATCTTTGCAGCGATGTATGAATAGGACGCCTTAACAGAATGTTTGTTTTTAGACACCCCATTATTAAAATAAAAGTTTACATTTGTTCAACCAACATAGAACACAATAAGTTAAAGAAATTATACAGAAATCTAATTTTTGTATTTACAACTATAATGTAGATGTGTATATAATGTCGTAATTTTAGAAGAGTAATAAATAATGTATTAAGGTCTGATGATATTTAGTCATAAACAATAAAGTAAAACCTAAAACACTTGAGTCACATGCAAGCTATAAACAATAATGTATAAAAACTTACTGAGCATCGTGACATTTTAACGAGTAAAGAAGAACTGTAAATATATCTTAAATTTGCTTACACATGCAATTTATTATCCTTGTGTATTTTTAAGTTCTAAGTGATTATTTACATGATAAAACATATTCTGGTTGTTTTATCAACACGCTAAAGGAATATCTCTATCGAAATTCAAGTTTTATACCTTTTGGTGGTTATTACACAGATGGAAATCATATATACGTAAATATACATGATGATTGCCTCTAGATATAAAAACTTTAAAGGTGTGAATGTATATCTTATTTACTGACATCAATCAATATTTGATGGACCAAATCTAAAATCAAAGGTTTCAGAAATAATAAATAACCTAATAATAAATAAATAACACAGTCAGAAAAATCGTTTTTAAAATGTATAGTATATATTACATTTAATCATTAGTTAATCGCTGCAGACTTTGCAATGCCTAAAATTATTGAAATTGGTGTAAAAGCTATAAAAGTTTTTCCTGACAGATGAATTTTACATTCTACCTTTTAAAGATTTTTTATCTATAAACAATCAAATTGTATATATACTATAAGAGCTAGTTAATAAGGAAATATAATCATTATTAATAGAAAGTGTTTTTATAGATGATATGTGTAAATAATTAAATTTAAATGTCTTTTATATCTTACACCGATAGCTTTGATATATTCTCCATGTACACATCGAATGCGATTCCCTATATCAGCGTAAGTTGTGGAGCCAATTAAATTCGGTCGAGTGGATCTATTTAGGTATTGTGCGGGCTCTAATGAGGGCCCGAGTGACGGCCGCGATACCGCCGATACGGGGATACCGGTTAAGTGGTAACTTAAATCGAAAGCGAGTTTAGTTCGAGTTGAATAACTTAATTTGACTTATACAGACACTGCATAATAGTTCTCTTGCTATAATCACACCAGTATCTACCTGATGCCAATAGTGTACAGTTTTTTTTTTAAATTAAATATCACGCTTTTTTATACCCCTGCCATTGATCCACAGAGGCCTATCTACTCGTATGTAGTTTGATTGGCCATATTTTTAATTTTAACTTATTTATTATTTACGGCATTTCCCCTAACGCATGTCCTAACTTTTCCCTACAATTATGCAGTTTAAAATATCAATTATATATCTTCGCTTAATAAGGTTTTTACATTTTACACTTATTTTCTCATCATCTTATCAGCGGACAGATGCTTTTTGCAGAGCATATGACTCTCCCAGCTGCCAGCATCCAGTGACTGACTTCCTGCGACTTCGACTAAGTTGTCGGTCCACCAGAGTGGGGGGGGGGGGGTGTAGTTATACGACTTGTGGTCTCTTCACATATAAAATCATTGGTAGTTGATTTTAAATGTTTAGTTAATATTAAAAAGGTTGATAATGTGTGCGTGTCAATTGCACAAAGCACGTACGTGTACGCAAACTAGGAAGCCGGCGATGCAGCCCAGATTATCGCGCAGTGTGAAGCCGATTACCGACCGCAATCGTGTGAAATAAAGGATTTCATTCCTATTCCAGCAGTCGTAATAGCATTTAAAGAAATGTGCTGTACCAACATATGTGTATTCGCTATCTATTTTATACAGGGTGTCTGAAAAGAAAATTTATGAGGTCTGTCCTTACATTCTGTCAAGTGTACATATACAATATATGTAATTAAAATTAAACAAATTACAATGCCATCGACGTATGAAGTTCTAACATTCTACACTAGATGGCGCTTGTTGTATTTTACAACGCGCTATCGTATGTACGCTGCCAGTTATTAGTAGCTTGGCCATATATTGTTTTGTAATCCAATCCAGTTCACGGACCCTTGCGTTCCGTGAACTCAGTACTGATGAAGCTGTAAAAGCCTAAGGGCTAACAGCATTAACATCTTCAGAAACAATACATTTGAATTCCTCTCGGAATCAGGAATTGGGATAAAAAGGATTGCATTTGTCAGACGTGTAGTAACTTTGACGTATTGCCTAATTAATTCCATCTGTTCTTAAATATCTCTTGTGAATCTTAACAATCACTTCTTTCCTCGTCTCTGACAAATAATTCCATTCACATTGTAGAAACATATAGAAAAGACATAAAACTTCTAAGATATCTCGTATGTCAATGCGAGAGTATTACCAAATGGTTATTCAGTAACATATCGCGTAGAATGTTCTGCAATAACCACACGGTTACTTTATGTGAATGAAGACGCTTCTGAAGATTGCGTTTTGTTGCACAATTGTGGAAGTAATTCTGCGTATTTACGTGCACTTTCGAAAACAAAATACATACTCAAATTGTAAGTGACGACATACAAAGATTTTAATTCATGTATCATTGAGTTTTGTAAGTATGCATTCATCAATTGTATCTTTTTTTGTCTTTACACACTTTTTACCCCATCTTATTTTCGAGACAGGGACATACATCCACCTACTTTCACCTTGCCTCCACATACTTTACAATTCCTATCATTCAGCATACATCATTCACCCACATTACATTTACGCATCGCCTACCATCACACACCATACTTCATGTTATACGGTTGTTTGCCTAGTAATGTCACCCACCACCCTGAATAGAAGTTGATTCTTGGAAAATTATGTATGCATATTTAACTGTAACTAATTTTATTTTTCTAAGTTTCTAAGTTTGTACTTTCTTACTGCCTTTTGTTACTATCTCCAATAAAGTAAATAAATAAATAAATTTGGCACGAAAACGTCATCATTATTATGTCATCTATAAAATCTCCACAGCAAGGCTTAAGCCTTCCTCACGAATCGTCACGATGGCTGGTCTTATCCACTTGCGACTTTCTGTGACTGAGTGGAGGGCCTATCCACACTGCATCTACAGGTTCATGGTCGCTACTCGAGAAGCTTTCGGCCTTCGATGGAACAGTTAGAAAACGTATTTTAACCATCTATACTTGTCTGGTATAACGATGTACCGGGTCGTGTAGTAATTACCTGTGGACAAAGAAAATAAAATTATTAACACAAATTCTATAGCAGATAAAATTTTTCATTAATTTGAGATAGTATTAGAATTTATGACTATCTTACTAAAGAGAATTAATTAAACAATTTTAACAAAATAATTAATACTTTTAAATATATAATAATAGAGTGCTATTAAAGTAAAGGATCTAAAACTATGATACCCTTTGTTTGTCTATATTGCTACATTTGTTTGTACAAAATTTGTCATTTATATGGAGAGATATCGTTGTGATCGTGGAGAGAAAGTTTTGAAGCGAAAATATAATTAAATGGCATCAGGTCGCATGAACGAGAATTGACCGCGGGGGAATTAGCTAACACGCCTTAGCCATGTCTCCGTTCTATGCATTAAAGCACTTTTATGGGAGTGCCCCACTGCGCACCGAATTTACATCGGCCTTGACTTCGCTGGTTTGCCTTTGGCAACAGTTTATAAACCTTACAGTTTCTACAATAAAAAAACTTCAACTGGAAAATTAGGCAATGTTATTTATAAAATTAGTAGGTTTCTTACCAGTATCTATTCGGAGAGTCAAAGATATGTCTATCAAAATTCACAATCGCACACTATAATGTAAGAACCATTACAAGATGATACATTATGGGTACAAAAATTTAAAAAAAGTTGAAAATGTATGCTACCTAAAATCAATCACTTAAGAAAAAAAAAAAACGTAATGATAGCAGTACATATAATTAATTATTGTTTACTATTCGTCACTACACACTTGGTATAGTAAAAGTTATTTAAGTGCCGCATTCGATTGGAAAAAATAAATCAATGTAAATTATTTCAGACTGATCACTTTAAACAGCGATTATGCAATAATATCGATTTTACAACAATAATATCAAACATGCGCAATGATTTTTCATACCTGTCGTAAGTTGCACAAATTAACTGACACATAAAGCAAAGAGTACAAGACTAATGAAAAAAAAAACAAGATTAATCATAATAAATATTTAATTTAAAAATATCGAATAATGTTATCAGACATAAGATTTCTTAGAAGTATTCTCGTACTTGAAATGTTACCAAGTCTAAAAATAATTTTTTTTTAAAACAACAGAACCAATTAATCCAGTTCTTTAGAGTTTATTCGTATTTTTTTCGCTAACCCCGTTTTTGCGGACTTCTCGTATACCGTATCTTATTTTTAGAAAAAGGCTTTTCTGTGTTTAATCATTTTTTCACATTTTTTTATTGTTATTCTCATATATGGGTGTATATAACCCTTCATTCATTTTCTATCATACATCACAAAATCTTACATTCGCATTTATACTTAATTTCCTTCTTTGCATCACCTCTCTCTCATCCTTTCTTCAGTTACCACAACACAGGGTTGTTATCACAGTTTACAACAATATTTATTATTCTACCCATTTAATTTTTTTATTATTATGTGCATTATTTTTATTAATGTTTATTATTTTATTATTATGGTTTTTGAAATTATCACTTGGCTATTTAATTCATTCGTATTTATTTATTTTACAATAAGCACATCATCAGCAATACATTAGTTTAATTTAAAGTACAAAATTGCATATTTATCGTTTATTGTAGGCGTATATATTTCAGGCCACAATTATGTTAGCTTATATCTAAACATTAATAACTAAATCAAAAAAGTATACGACCAATTATATACTTAAGCCTCTATATAATATAAGAAAAAAGACATGTAAATAAAACTAAAAAAAACTATTTAAGATTTTTATCCTTTGAAGTATATCCAGAGTTTTTAAAATTGTTCAACTCGGATATTTCAGCCTTAAATTGAATGTAGATATTGCACATTCTGGAAATCGGGATGTATAGTACGACTTTGGTATTTTGGCGCGGGATATTAAAAACGTTTTTGTATAATAATGTATATTTTTAAACTTGTTTTTGTAATACTGTACGATGTATCAACCATTAGATATTCCTGCAGCCGCAGACCTCCATTCCGAACATAACAGTACCCATACGTGGTCGCCATCATTAATTTCGTCTGCGTTTCATCATTCAGATTCCTTCCAGAAGCCCGGCAATGTCTCTCCCCTCCACTTTGATTATGCACAATTGTATTCATGAATTAGCCACATATATCATCGGTCAGGAACATTTCGTTTGCTTGTTGCGTGAAAGCATTTGATTTATTGTATCTCGTGGCTGCGTACAAACCGTGACTCGTGTGTTGAAACTATTTTCTATACATGGTAATGCTTGTTAATGGTGTGGTAGCATATTTATGGGGTTTATGCCATTGTTAGGCGAAAGACAAAGCATTTTCATTTATTATAGTATACGCAAGAGAAAATTAAATTATTGACTTAATTCATGTAATTTTAACTTAACACTGAAACTAGTTTTTGTGTGTTTTTGTGTTATCTGTATTTATGCCATTTTATGTGCGGTATTTAAATTTTCTTCAAAATTAAAAACAAATTAGTGGGTAGGTTCTTGTATGCTTCGCTATAGGGACATACACAAGCTTCTAGTGTAACAGTCGTTGCCAAATCTGATTAGAGAACATGATTTTTAATAACTTTCTTTTTGTTTTCAGCCAATGGACGCGCACCATAAGGTATGGGCATCCTCTAAATATAAATAAGTTTACCTCAGGTTGTTTTCTACGTGAAGTGTTCTATTATGCGGTCCCTATATATCGCACAAACACAAGTACGAACATTTAACACACATCTTTTGTCTCTTATAAAATAATGTTATCGCTGGCTTCGTTTATCGGAATTGAATATATTTTTGAATAATCTGTATCTATTATATATTCAACTAGTATCGACATGCAGGACCTTAGCTACTTCTATATGAAACCACTGAATGTCTTCACAAATCTTAGTTACAATTTTTTTGTTATGTTGTCATCTGTAATTATTCGTACTATGAGATGTGTTACGTGAAAGTGGTTTTTAGGAGACCAATGCCTTATTGTTTAATGAAAGCACTTGGTTCATATTCGCTCTTTTAATCACAATGTCGTTAAGTAATTCAGAAATGTTGTTGTTTATAGTGCAACTTCTATATTTGTATTTCTTTGTTTCAAGTTAAACCATGGAGCAGCGATGTAACGTTCCTGAGAATCTTAATTGGTACCATTATCACGTAAACACCAATGCAATCAAATCAAACAAAAAAAAACAAACAAAAAAAAATCAAACAAAGCAATGTGCTTTTGCTGGCGATCTCTCAAATCTGGATGGCGTATGTAGAGTTATTATCAGTATTTTGGTCAGCAAAAGCCTTTAAAGCTTTTACCTTCTTCAATCAGAGATTATTCCATCATAAATTCTGGTTATGAAAATTTTGCAGGAAAAGACAGTAAACAATAATTAAATTTAACATGTATTAATCATAATTTTGCAAATGCTTTTTCTAACTGTATTATCCTTACCCTATTTATTACATCTACAACAATTGATCTGCGAACAGGTGTACCGCATAATCATCGACTGCGAATGACCCATACAAACAGGGTAAACTCCTTTTTAGGCTTTTACACCTATAACTAAACACGTTATATAGTTAAGTGTAAAAAATAAATTAGGCCAGTTCAACAGCTGGAAGTTATATTTAAAAAATACAAAGTGTAAGTAGATATTGAGTCCGAAGTGAAATGGTTTGTGGAAAAAGAAATAAAGCGTATCACAGCCGGTGAAAGCATGAAGACATTTTAATTCATCAATGGGCAAGATAAATTGAGTTACGCTCATCATTTATAGGTTTTATAGCGAAGGTGAAAGCGGTTGTATACGGGTTCAATTCCCGTTTGAACATCCATTGCTAGCCGTTACAAAACACTATTTTATTAGAAAATAATAACAGCTTTCTTTTTCAATCAACTAATTATTATATATCGTCTAATTGAAATAATCTAAGTTTTATACTTATCACTGACAAAAGTTAACGGTCGATGGCTTGTAGGCTGTGATCTGTCACCACAAACCTCTAGATCTAGCTTATACCTATTTAAAGTACTAAGCTCTAGGTGTTGCAGGGGTCTTCAGCTGACTCAAACAGCTACATTGATTCTTCGGGATTGTGAAGACGCTAAGTTAGGCACCTTGGGCGGACTTAGGAGTTCGTTGAGCGACTTTAAGTTGAACTCAATGGTTTAGGACTAACTAAACGTCTTGGATTCTTACTCATTGTTATTCATTTACTTTATATACATTACTGAATAATCTCTACTTATATAGTAATTACAAACAACAAGAGAACTGTGTTGTTAAGGGATAAAAATTCGGTTAAATCTAAAATTAGACCAGTAGCTTTTAAATCCGTATAAAAAACATGGGGAACCGTATTGCCCTGATAGGGACCCGTAAAAACAAATAATACGGACTATTCTAAAGTGTTGACATTATTATAAAAATACAATTACATATACATGTGATAGCGTTCCAAACAATAATAAGATATATATGTAATGTAGACATTATAATTAAAAATATAATTACGTATAGATTTCTGTGATGTTTTTAATGGTTCTAGTTTGTGGGCCTTTCGTTCTCCCTGCTTTGTGTAGGGGTAGGGACGTTTAAATTTCGGGATAAAAATTTTTTTAGTTTTATATTTTTATTAATCTTTTACCTTTTTTACAATTTATTTTTTATTGTCCTTACATCCTTCACTTTTTCTTTCATTAATCGCATTGTAAACTGGTGACATTTGGATTTTATTACAGCAGTTTTTTATTTTATTTTCTATATTAACAATTTACTTCTTTTATAGGGACTTGTTTGAACATTAACAACGACATATTATGAGTTGAATGAAAAATTACTTATAAATGTATAATAAATCAGCGGGCATAACGAGGTAGGGCGCCGTAACAATGGCGGAACGGATTTGGTCATAACGCCAATCATCGAGTCATGAATGCAAACATTACCGCGGTCCCCATTCACTGTTCACGCCACACTAATTTCTAACAAGTAAAAGACATTTCAAATTAAAATGTCAGCTTGCAAAGGCGCCGGCATCCTGCCCTTTAAGGTAGTGTTGCATAACTACGAGCTTGATACTTCGGTTGTGTAACATGACAGTTAGAGGAGCATTCTCACTGGCTCATCGGTATAGACTTAAATAAACATATAGGATTTAAAGTATGGATGCACAGATCGCGACCCGCCGGTCGAATACTGGTGACCCGTCGACAGCAAAAATGATACTCTCGTATATTCGAAAAATATTGAATTCTACTCCAGATTTAAAAAAAAAATTGATTACCTATACTTCTGGCGGTCGGCTCGCCATCAGTTAATGATTTGCCCGAGTGGCCCCTAGTCCTAATAAGTCTGTGCAACCATGATTTAAAACAACAAAGTACATTGTGAAAATCAGAGAAACAGCTTGTTAAGAGGTGTTTTTAAGAGACTTATCAGCTTTGACAACATAATCAAGTATAATATAGGTGATTAAAACAAACTTTTAAAATAACACCGCAAAGATTCTTCTTACGTTTCAGTAAAAACGTAACGCTATTATAATAGATTTGACACTCCGGTCAATTAACGCCGAAATTTACACTTCCACATTTACATAAATTTATTTATACATGTAAATAAAGCAAGAAGCAGTGGGTGTAAGCACTTCTTTTTGTTTGATTTATTTATACGGTTCAGGACATTAGCATATAAAAGATAAGGATCATGTATTATATTCTAAATATATATCTTTAAATCTATTAGATAAGGCAGATGTAAGTTAAAATTAGACTTAGTAAAAAAAAATACGACAATATTTTTCATAAATAAACAATGTCTATTGTGAATGCTCCTTTAGTTCAATGCAATCTGACGGAAAAGGATCGAATACAATCTTCACAGCAATACAAATATTTATAGTCAAAGGCAAGGCGTCACGATTAGCGCCGACGTCTGCCGTCTCGATACGATCGCCGATCTAAAATCGTTATAAGGTGACGCATTGAGAAATTTGAGGCGGCAATTCTTTATTTTACGTACTATTGTAGTCCAGTATTTATTTAAATAATTTTTTTTTCATATACATTGAAGAGAAATATAAATGAACATAAAGGAATGTCAAGAAATAAAATGTCTCCGTTCTCTTGTAGCTGTATGTGCGTTTGTAACACCTGGGATAAAAAGAGAAATGTAAGTTTAACTTTGATACCGTGTAAATTAAGAACGTTAATTAAGATTTTAATTAAAAAGGTTATATTGATTGATTGAAATTAATTATCGGAGGCATGAGTAAGTGCACGAGGGCTAGTCAGTCCTGAGAAATGATCATTTCCGTAAAATAAAATTTTATTATATACATTGACATACATTATATATTTTTTTAGTTGTGTATTTTCAGACAATTAAATAGGGCGAGAGGTTTTATAAACGTGATCTTTATTCTCTACTTTACACATGTAAAGACCAGTACGGATCGATAAATTATCCTTACAAGCAAGCTTAATGAGCAATTACTGGTGTTCATTGATTTTCTGGTCTTTTTCTGATGCATGCTGGTTTTGCGAGGCACTGCGAACCGGTCACTTAACACGCGCTACATTGCTGGCTTGGGTTCGAGAAAGATTTATCGCGGGTTATCTGAGTCAGTAGTGTAAATCGATGTCGTGAAATATCAGAGCGGTTCGAGGACATTTGATTGTAGAACTTATTAGAATCATATAAATTCTGAGATATCTCGGTAGTATTTTTTATAAATAATATATTAACACTAAGAAATGATAAGATACACGCTTTGAATAATTCAGTACAATGTAATTACAGACTCGGAGAATCACGATTTAACCTATATCTACTACGTAGTAATAATATATGTGTTTATATTGAAGCCTGTATTGGTAGTCAGACGGTAATAACTAAGACCTGCAAACGTAGGTTGCGGATTCGATTTTCAAGATTAAATCTTATATAATTAAACCTTTTTCAATATTTGGATGGACAGCAGCGTTGTCTGCGTACCATAATACCACCACACTACGATCACCAAACCGCTTGCCAAGCGTGGTGATTATGATATATCTCCAAGATATCTTTGGGAAGGCCGTTTTTAATTTTATTTTTTTAGAACGCCCCCGCTATTGGGAGCCTCTCGTACCCCCTATCTTGTGTGGGACAGGGACTATTCAACATTATTTAATTTTTTCACATATTTTTTTATTTTCATATCGTCTTTCATACATCGTATGATCTTTCGTTCTTTTCATTCTTGCCACAATTCTTCTGTCTTTCCCTTTCGCTCTGTAACGCCTTTCATACATCCCTCTTTACTCTTTTACATTTTTATTATTTTATTTCTGTATAGGATTATTACAATATCAATTGGTTTTACATTATTTTTTTTTTGATTTTTATTGTTTACATTTTTATTAGCTTTTATTTCTATCTATTACTATACTTATTATTTTTCTAAAGAGTTTGGTTTTTTCTTCTCTTATCAGGGAGGCTATTGATTCCTCCCTGATTTTCACACCAGATCGGCATTCAAAGTCGAACCGGAGGGGGGGGGGGTCTTTATTGTGGGCGTCAGGCAAACTGAAGTCTGCTATAATGGGCAATATTTCTTACTATTTATTCTCGTATGATATTAAGGTTCAGTAAGCAAACAAGAATGAATATTGATATGTAAAAGGAAACATTTAATGTTTTGCAAAATATTTTTTTACTACAAACTTGGTTAGGTTTATTCGATTTGTGTAAGGAACTTACGACACAATTTTACTTGATCTTAGAAATTAACCAAGTAACCGGATTTGAAAACGTTGGTTTACTGGTGAGAGGTTTAATATTCCGCCGAAGAATTAAAGTCTTGATCGTAAATTGTTTAATGCAATCAAAATTTGACGGTGCACTTTGCTGGAACTTAACTGTATCAATTATATACAAAGCACAATATAAATTAAATTGCATTGATTTCTTACGAAGTAAGTTTACAAAAGCCAGAACTAACTATTTATTTGGAATGTTATTGTAAAGTCATGTTTTTTATTTTATTTCAAGTACAGTATATATATAAATAATGTCGTCGAATTGTGAGTCTTCCGTTCGGCTTCCAGCTGCGTGTGACCTGACAAATGATTTATTTTATAGCCTTGGGTTTAAATTGCATTCACGGCGCAGGCAATTTAAGTATTTGCTCGATCCCCACAGGTGGGTACATTAGTGTTTTCCTTATTAAAAGTTTTACTTTAAATATGAATCTTGTATTCAAGTGTCTGCTTTCAACAGATACTTGTGGAGATTTATTTGCAAAATATGAATATAAAATATTTATTCTAAGAAAAGAATGAATATCTTATCGCCTTTAAATTAGATTATTGTTAATTTTAGTCATTTAATGTGTCGTTCTTTTTAGACATGTTACTAACAGATTAGTCGTGATAAGTGATCAGCGGTCATTGTAATTTATTTATAATATTATTCACTTCTGATCATTTACAATGACCAAGTGTATAAGTCATAAAACGAATGTCAATATAGCCTCTAAATTTATAGAAACTACAATCAGATCGAGGTCACCTATAATGGCGTCCATACTACTAGCTTTACTAAGAGATTTCCAAACATGTCGAATTTTTTTATGGTTTAACTATTTCTTCAGTAGTAGAGTAATTTATTCCTAAGTTTCAACTATTACATTAAAAATCCTTCACACTGTAATATAAAATTTTAAATAATTTTTTTGTTCTATAAACTTCTAAAACGTATTACATATATTATAATTCAGATACATTGTAAACCGTATACAGAGATACGTATACAGCCTACAAAAGAATTATAAATTTTATGAAACCTAAAGAAAGATACAAGCTTTTTTTTATTATTACTTACTAGCCTTATGAATTTGACTATTTATTCGTATATTTGATAACATTCTATTACATGTACACACGCATACAAGATAATATCGACTACGTTGTTTACATAATTATTCTTTAATCGAAATTTATTTTATGAGAATCTTTTGCGACCTAGTGAACAAAGATGATAGAGAATCTAGACTTCCTTGTGCCTTCACAACTAAACATTTATGCACTAAAGCAACACTTCAATAGAAAGTATGTTTATTTTAAGATATAAATATGAACATCTAAATCAATATTTTTATTGATATACATAAAATTGGTTTAATGCACAAAAAGGAGAAGGATAAAATAAATTAATAACGTGTTTATTTTATACAGCCGGCAATTGTCTAATCTAAGCAATAATAAAATTAATAGTTTATCTTTATTGTGCTTTCAAAGCGAAATGAAGATTAAAATTACGTATCGCAATAAATAGGTTTATTGACCAATTACGGATGTTAACGGGGGTTGTTGCGAATAAATAATTATCTTAAAAATCAATCGACTTTATCATTTTATGCAACGATCTTTGATAAACAACTTTGAAAGCGTTGCCGCCCGGAGCGGGGCTGGAAATCAAAGTCGAGTTATATTTAATTAGGCATTACTTATGATCACGCGCGTTTTGAAATTATCCTATTTTACGGTAATATCATTTAGATCAATTTTCTTTAGAAAATGAATGTATGGATTCTTCATATTATGATAAGAATATTAACAACCGAACTATTTCTAGTCGCGGATGACCGACACTACTCATTATGCTTGTGTGCCGTCCGTCACAGGTGACTGACACTCCACATTTGTGTAAACTATGTTACTGGTGACTCACTACGCATTTTATATAATTTCATCGGTCTGTATCGACTGGTACAATTATTAACTTTATGCGCCGTAAGTCATTGGTGACTGACACCACAGACTTTTGTACAAACTATGTCACTGATGATCCATTACACCGTTTATATTATTTTGTCAGTCAAAACCAACTGAAACAAAATTTAAGGCGGGTGCCGTCAGTCACCGGTGACTGACACCACAGACTTTTGCACAAACTATGTCACTGGTGACTCATTACACATTTTATATAAGTTCGACAGCCATCACCAACTGACACAATAATTTCTTTTGTGCGCCGTCAGTCACCGGTGACTGACACTACACACTTTCTATGAACTAAGTATGTGACTGGTAACTCGTCATTTTACATATTTTCGTCAGTTAGTATCAGCTGACATAATGATTTTTTTTATACCCCGTCAGTCATCTGTGACTGGCATATGTAAAATTTCGTAGTTTCCCGAACGCTTGTCAGCTGTTGGTTTTGCCGTAGTGTAGTTTCAATTAAATAAAATCAACACTGTTCTATGATATCTTTACCTGACACAGAAAGCTTTACCTAATACGAATTTTAGTTTTGCAATTGTAAAAACGTAATTACTGTTGCTATTTGTGTTTAGAGGTTTTAATTTTTAAAATCAATAAGATTTTTTGTACAACCATGAGTTGTCTTGCGTTAACAATCCTTAAGAATACCGTGAAGTAATTCTGGGCGCCGTATAAGGCCGGGTGAGTTTATTGGTGCCCACAGCCGGTGCGTGGGGTCCGCGGAACAGTGATTCAGCTTCGTCACTGAACATCGTCATAAACGTCTAATGAACACTCGCTAAGGGCAATACTCGTAAATGTTCCTCGAGCTTCGTAAATTTGTCTATTGTTCACTTGTAACATACATTACATCAAGTATCATATTTATTTATATACATCGCATGTACCACTATATGTATCATGTATCAGTGTAATATTTTTATGACAGTATTAGGAAAGCAATACTAAGACAAACAGAGCAGTGGTAGTCCATCGATTAAGGCTCTATTGAACTCTTATTTAAAAGGGTACCTAAAATGGAATTAATGAGCAGCGGTAGAGAACTGAACTTCAAAAAAAAAAATTAATATATGTATATTTAATATAATAATTATATTAAATATACATTCAGCCGATTCAGCTTTTACACCTATAATCAATCACCTGTATTTGCAGCACTAGTATATGGTATAACCAAACGTTATAAACATCATTAGAAATGGTTTTTAAAAATGCATGTTATACCGGCGCACGCATAATCCCTGTATATATATATACATATATATATATATATATATATATATATATATATATATATATACTTAAATATAATTTTTAATGAGAATAGTGTTTAGAGCATTGTAGGAAAATAAAAAAAATAATTAATATTATACACAACTTTATATTACATAAAAAATGTTCAAGCGTAGTTATTAAAAAGATGGTATAAATAAATTGCCCGATATAATCCCCTAGATTATTTTTTTCGATAATTCGCATGCTCAACACTTTCCGTTACGTACTTAATAATTTATTAAACTTCGATCCGATCGACTTT
Source organism: Battus philenor (assembly GCF_028537555.1). Lineage (NCBI taxonomy): Eukaryota > Metazoa > Arthropoda > Insecta > Lepidoptera > Papilionidae > Battus > Battus philenor. The sequence continues at coordinate 12,768,146 of NW_027181676.1, read as the reverse complement.
CCAACTTTTGTAAGGCTTTACGTTTGTAACTGTCCAATTAAATATGTGATTCATACAGCTTTTGAGGCTACGTCGGAATGTAATATTGCAATGTCATCTAATATACAGTAGGTTAAATCTTCGGCTATATACGGTCAAGAAAATTCCTTTATCAATATTATGGAAATTACGATTTTCATACTATGGTTGTTTGTAAGACGTTGTCTGGAGTTAAAACACCACCCCTTACACTTTTTTTTCTTAGTTGTTATAATTCTATGTATTTATTTTCTGCCGTCTACAATAAAGGAGTTACATTATCCTTCAACTGAAGCCTGATTTCAGAGTCCACATCAAACTCAGCAGGGTTTCTTTAACAATTTCATAAATATTCTTAACCTAATCTTATTTAATTCAGGCGTTAAAAATTATTTTGCTAGTTATTGTTTAATAATCTTTTTGATCTTACTATATATTCAGTCCGCGACATTACACCAGAGTTTAATGCAAAAGAGTACACAATAATGAAAAAAGAAATTTATTAGGTCCACAGGCGAAATATTAGATATTTTACGATACATGAAATAAACTAATTTTATTTAAATATAATACTTTGATCAAAAAGTAAGGTATATTTGTTTATAAAATGTATATTCCTTATTTAATCTTTCAAATAAACTTCTTTTTATAGTAATCCCCGAAATATTATTTATACTTTTTAATTAGTAATCCCCGTTTGATAGAACGCGCTTTTACCAATGCTTTTTTAGTTCTCGAAATAGTCCTTTTCCGGCATAGCCTGCAAAAACTTCGACTCGGATATCTTATGATTTTTTTATCACTGTCCTTTTGAGTTTACTGAATAATCAGAAGTCGCACGGAGGCATATCAAGAGAGTACGGTGGCTGTGGAACGATATGAGTCGAGTTTTTGGTAACAAAAGTAGCAAAGAACGCATAACTTCTTTGACAGTATGTATGTATGGCATCGAACAATCGAGACTTACGAGTTTGTGACACAAAACATCTTTCAAGATAGTTTAGGCTGAGCCAAATAATATTCCACTCATTTTGCATATTTATGCATTTTGATATCCAATCATTCATTCAAATGATATTCCATTCACACTATCAGAGAGGTCTCTAATTGTCAATAGACAATTTCCAAGCATTAAATCTTTGATTTTTGAACGCGGCTCTCGTCTGTTATAAATGACAATTTCACTTTATTTTTTAATCACAGTATATGTTTTACCCACCTAGAGCGGTTTATTTTTACATATTTTTTAAAAAAATCTACAGCTTTTATTCTAAATAATGCTAGAGTGAGTTTTTCCATACAACATGATGTCATCGACAATTGTCGTTGTTGTATTGTTTAATTGATACAGTGTAGATAATAAATTACACATTTACATATTGCATCACTGCGTCAGACGGCCGTCGCATCTATTACAACATCAGCTGTAGGTGTTTTACTAGATAAAACAGGTTGTTTCTAAGTTTTTTATTAAAAGAAATATTATGCGTAGCTTATTAGTGAGATGACACTTTTTATTTGTATTTTAATATATTTTAACCTAGTCAAACTAATTAGGCCATCACGTCTAGTTTACAATTGAAGACAATATTGTTAAAAAAAAAAACCGTTGCCTGATACCATAAGAACTCAGAACCAAATGAAATGAACCCGAAAGAATAAATTTATTTTGAGAATATATGCAAAGCTACTATATCAAGCCGTAACGTAAACAAAAAAACAATAACTTAAAATATACAAAACACTTTAATGAACTAATCCGAAGTAACTATTTTGAATTTGAAAAAAGAAGCACGTGAGAATCAAATGAATACAAATGTTGAACGCCAACAGGTGAAATTCCGTAGCCAGTCCGAACACCGGGGCATTTTATTTTTTAGTTTTTGAACGACATTTTTAGTACCAGACAGCATCCAAGCCGTCTGAGATCGCTTTTAAGAGCTAACAGTGCTACATACTTGATTGATCTTTTATTAAGAAACTTATGCCATCAAGCGCTTTCTATGTAATGTATACTATAAATTTGTTAAAACGTGATCAGGCTTTACTATTTTCACTCAGAAATAAAATAACTAAACGAAAACGTACACTTTTCTCATATAAATCGAAATTACACAACGCATATACTTACAATTGTCGTACTATCTCCAAACACATACATAATAAATCTTACTTGTGTCCATCTGTAATTAGATATGTAACGAAAATGTAACGATTATACATATTTTATTAGATTATATATTCGTGCGAAACTATATGTGTTTGTTATTATATTCTCTGTTGAAAGTACCAAATAAATAATATAAACCTTAAAATCATCAACTGTCAAAATAAAGATTTAAGTATTTTCTACAACTTAATTTTCAAGATCCTGAAAATTAAGACAGATGTTAACATAATTAGAAAAACCTTATAGTCATTATTTGCTAAAATAACATAGCCTAGCGGTAGAGGACATGGACTTGTGATAGCAGGTCGGGAGTTCGTTTCCCGGAATACAATCTTATATAATTCACACTCTGTGCAGTATTTATAAAGGATTGCCACTGTTCACAAATAATTTTCAAGAGGTTGAACAGCAGCGTCCTCTGAGCACCATATTATCACACCGCGATCGCCAATCTACCTGCAAAACGTGGCGATTAAGGTATATCCCTCATAGACATCTTTGAAGAACGTCTATGCCTTGCAGTGGTAAAGATGATGACGACGATATACAGTTGAAACGGTTATGGGTCAAATTTGTTTTTTTCTTACAATATTTTTTACCAAGAGTGGGTAATATTTTAAATGCACTGAAGTTTAATTAAATTTGACGTGGAAGGCTTTAAAAGCTGTTTAATTGCTTTTTATATAGGCCCCGAGTCATGCGATGCACGTAACTGGAACTTTATAAATTTTGAATTTGGAACCAGTGTGAGCTTTTAAAAGTAATTCGAGAAGTGTGCTTAGTGAAGTTTGCGGTGGCGAACAAAAATATTTTTCTGTCATAATTAACAGTCGTTTTATTAAAAATTAATATGTACGCTAATGTATTTTTGGAATCGTTCACAGATACAAAATATTTTCATAAAGTCCAAATCGATATTAAAAATATCAAAATCGACTTTCGAAAGTTTTTATCGTTTTAAAGGTTTTCATTTAGATCGATAAACATTCACTAATTACGTAAGAACACTATTAAAAAAATTTTTTTTTTAAAGAAAACTTCGTAATCGTGAGCCGTAAGCATGGAATAAATAGGGTCATATTTAATGTTTATAATTAAATAATTTTACTCTCGCAAACTATAGTCGTTAATATAACCAGTATCGTTAAGAATTGTTATATATAGGGTCGAGCCAGAGTGGCGATTACGTGCCGGCAGACGCAGCGTGGGTATGGCCCCCCAGTAGGGGTACCGACGTCATAGTTGAGGTCGCAAGAAGAAGGCTCCTTCATAGTTCAACTAATATTAAACTCATATTAAGAAGGTATACAAAAAGGTGTTAAATATTTGTTATATATATAAACCATATCAATGTACAAAATATACGCATTAAATTTAAATTTTACAAAGAAGCTCAATCAGAAGATCAGTATTTTTCCCATTCCCCAACCCATTAAGTGCGATGCCTCATCTAAGCCTTTCTAAATTCTCTTGCCTTCCTATGTGACACACACACACACACACATATATATATATATATATATAATATTATTTTGATAGGGTTTAAATATATATATATATATATATATATATATATATATATATATATATATATATATATATATATATATATATATATATATATTTAAACCATATCAAAGTACACGTTTATTTTACTATTCTTGATTTTTTTTAATTTGGAAAATTAGGTAACATCTCTTTTAGTTGCTGATAATAATAATCGGTGTTTGAATTTCACGAAGTAAAGAGGAACTGGTTCACATAAATGCTTTGTTACGAATATTGAAATTAAGAAAAAGAAACAAACACATAGTCCTTCAAAGAGCCGCAGGTCGTCTGATCTATAATATTCGTGAGAAACTGACCATAAAGTATGCCCGGGCATCGGACGAGGTTGCTCGTTATCCGGGGACGTGTTTACGAGTTGCCCAGCGCGGAGGAGCTTCGTTCCGATTGATATGTTTATACGTACCTTCAAATTGCCTTCTAATTGCAGTATCGGAGTCCCAACCACACGGACTGTTTGATGTATCAGTCTTCATTTACTAATAGAGTCTAGTCGTAAAGGATATTACAAAAAGTTTTTTTTTTTTTTATTGATTAATGCTATTTGGTTGTAGGCATTTATAGCTTGTCTTGGAATCTTTGGCTTGGCCTGTTATTATCTGTGATCGCCGAGCGAAGAGAATACTTTATCATGACTTGGAGTAACTTATTGTACAGAATTGACCATGGGTGATATTTTACATCACAAAGACGATGAAGAGCCAGAGACAAGATGATTGGATGTGAGTATAAAAGTATTGAAGGGGTAAAGACATGGCTCATATGTCAGCCTTGCTAGCTTTTACATTAATTTTTATTCAAATTAAAACTCTATTGGAATATGAGAGGTCAGTAACTTCTCTTTTCAATTTCAATGTGTATTAATCCGAATATTGAAATCACTTTAATATTTTTTTATTTATTATATCAGAAAGTATTGGATTTTAATAGGGTTTATCATACGTTAATTCACAGCAAATATTCCAATCGACCCATACAGAGTGTTTTGTGCTTTGGCGATACTCTCAAGATGTTTCTAAAATCACCACAAACCTATTACCAACTAATAAACCGCCAGCATCTGTTATTTAAATATATATGTAAAGAATCTATATAATGAAAAGTAATAAGTGCGTGCTGTTGTGGTTTCGAAACTTCGACCATTACGAGGTAAGTCCAACTTTCTAACCCATAATCCATCGCGGCTTTTAACCATCTTCTACTTCAAGCATATTCCACAATTTCTCGTACCACAACTTTAACAATATATTATGCTTACTATTATTTAAAGGCATAAAATGAGAAGACTTAAGGTAAGGGCACTAGTAGTTGACCATGTACTAGTAGTTGACCGTTTTGTATGAAATTTTAAATAATAAGCGTTGTGTTTATCGTATCTAATTAAAAAAATAATTTATAAGTAGCTGCTCTCATCTATTTACAACTGCGGAAAGCTCAGAACTAAAGCGCATTGTATGTAGCAGGAGCCCATAGTTGTTTTTGACAGGGTTCAACTGTGAGGCACGTTTCTTGATTTCGTGACTGAATATTATATTTTTTCTATGTGAAAATTAAAATTTTAAGTTTTGACATATGTGTGGTCTTATTTACCATAAAAGTAGGTTTTTATTCATATGGTCAACTACTGATGCTAAATACGGTCAATTACTAATTTTTTTCAGATTTTGATTGGTCAACTACTGAAGCAAAAACTTAATATGAATCAAATAAAAATTTAAGTGTTTACGATTTGTTAAATTGAAAGACTTCTTAGCAAAACTTAATCTAAAGGGTATAAGAATTTCCTTTAAGCACCCACTGATATTCTAAAATTTGAATGTATGTGGTCAATAAAAAAAACATTTTAGCAGCGCTCTTAAGTTGTCAACTACTGGTGCCGTTACCTTAAATATCTCTTCGACTTCTCTATGTATATACATTTTTTACGTAATATTAAGTTTTAATATCATTTATAACGCAAAGCAAGTGCGTACTGGACCCTGAAAGTTCTGATGTGAAATCCACGAACTGGCAAGTGCAGAGCAGTATTTCCACCCACAAGATGATGGACACATGTCCTTGGTAGAGAAATTTTTTGGGGAGGCCCATGTCCAGCAGTTGACATTTTACGACAAAAAGTACGATGACGATCGTCTTGAACTATTCCCACGTACCTCAATTTAAATCCACTTTAAATAACAGCTTTAGAAATATAGAACCTCGTTTACTACCCAGTAAAAATTATTTACAATACTATAGAGAGAGTATTTCAACGTATCATCGAAATTACAATGATGGCGGTAACGTCTTAACTCTTAAATGCATGACATTTATTTATACTTTAAATATATATATATATATATAGCTTGAAAATAAGTACAGTACAATGTACTAAAAATGGAAAAAAAATATATAGATGTTTTATTTTTTATACTTATTTATTTCATAAAAAACCTTATGTTGTATATATACTACACTACGCATTTACTGTTACTTATACTCTTTAAGTGTTATGTTGCAGTTTTTCATCATTATGCATTTAGGGGTTAAAGCATCTCTGTGAAAAGATGTTTGTCCAAATAAGCAATATTAATTAACGCTATCAGCAGATAAACAGTGATTTTTTTTACACAGTAATCGACAAAAAAAATTAAGATTCATAAAATATATCCTTATAATAATAGAGCAATAAAAGTCATAATTATTAATTAACATAAAAATGAGGAAATCGTCCCTAGCAATAAATATTTCTAAAGGTTATTTGTCATAAGATATATAAAGTTGAAACTTTACAGCGATCGCGATTAAAAAAACGTCATATCGTTATTTTAAATAATGCATAAACAATTAATTACCATCGCAAGCGTTTTTAATAACAGATCGTTTCCTTATTATTTATATTAATCAAGTTATATTGTGCATTGTATAATACTATACCGAGAACAGGCATCGGTATAACAAAACTCATTTTTATGTTGGATATCAAGTGATAAAACATTCAATTTTTTTATTAGTAAAATTATATTAATGTTTTAGTTATTTGTCTACATATCTTCGTATGTATATTGCTGCTCATTGGCTGTAAAATTGATGTATGATACACCCTATCCAAAATCAATGGTTTCAGAAATAATAAATAGCGTAATAATATTAAAAACAAGTGTTTTAAAATTTTCATTAACACATATTGAAATATGTTATTATTTACTATCTGTAGTCTTTGTTAACCCTTTCGTTACCAGCGCCGGAGTTAGCCGGCATCCATCTTGTACAGTGGGCTTATGTGTTGATCCCTGTTTTAGGATTTATCACCACCGAATAAATTACTAAAAATTATCCTAACTTCCATTTCTAATTAATATACCAGTAAAATGTTTAAATATGTAACACAAATGAGAAAATTCGAACATCAGCTTATCGCCATGCAATGTACACACTTTGCGGTGCACGTGCCCGGTTCAGGGTTCAGTAGCGTCACTTCGGCGGAACGGACTGCGGTAAGGAAAGGGTTAAGAATGATCGAAAATAGTTTAAGTTTGAATGACTTATATATTCACCCCTTTGAAGCTTATACACTTATAACTGTCATTGTTTATAATCATACATTTTATCTTTTGGATCCTTCATAGTGATCACTTATACAAGCTAATATAAGAATAACTGCAAAACTCAATTTAATAGAATCTAGAATAAAATTGAGCCGCCCTGTGACAGCATACTGCAACGTAAAAAAAAACCAGCTGTGACATTTGAGGAACGTGGTGAAGGAAGTGAGGCGATGAATGAAAGAAAATAGGTAAGAAAAAGTATAATAGAAAATCGTAGAATTAAAGAAAAGGAAAAATAGATCATATGAAGAATGATAGAAGAGTACAGAAATAAATAGAAGAGAAAGTGAAAAAATCTAAATATCAAACTCTATCCTACAACCAGACAGGGAGTAAGAAATGTCCCAATAAAGGGAGCCGTTAAAAAAGAACGTAACAATTGCTGTGTACAGCAAAGTTGCTTTCATCAATAATCGGCATATATTTTATCATTGGATGTTAGATCTTTTTGTTTTATTATTATAGAGATATGTAGCATCGACCACGAAGAGAAGAATACTAGCTGAGCTCATCTTATAAGGCTAGACTCAATTTTTTCTTTTTTTGTTCTAGAATAAATTGGTTATTGTTTTCATTCTTCTGTTTTATATCTTTTAAAATGCAAGGCAAAGTTTTTGGTTTAATAACTTATTTAATCCTTTTCTTCCTTCCTTGTTATCTTCCAATAGTACTGTTATCAAAAAAGTAAGTTGAATTTATTCATAAAATGTAAATTATTTGTTTATTCATTCAAACCAATTTCATCCCCTTCAAAGTAATCCCTGTCTGATCAAAGGCACTTTTGCCAACGTTTTTTCCGATCCTCATCACGGTCGGAATATTCTTTTTCCGGTAGAGCTTTCAAGACTTTCGGTTTTTATCTCCTCGATTGTATTAAAACGGCGCATCCCCGCCGCCTTTTGAGTTTGCTGAATATCCAAAAGTCGCACGGACCCAACTCAGGCAAATACGGTGGTTGCGGTGGTCGCGAAGAACCATAATGACATCGGCCAATCAAGACTTGACGCGTTTGAGACAACAAAACATCCTTCAAAATGGTTTGAGTTGAGCCAAATGATATTTCGTCACTAACAGCGAGGACTCTAATTGTCAATCGAAGATTTTCAAGCACAAATTCTTTTTTTTTTTTGACGTGGTCCTAGTCTGATATAAATGTAAATTTCACCTTACTGTTTAATCTACATATAGATTAGAATAATGTATTTAATTTTTATAGTCTTTATTCATATAACAGATGTACAATTTAATATCTACAAGAAATGCGAGGAAAGTACAAATATCGTAAATATAAACTATTGATTACTCCACAAAGATGAAAGTTGTTCAAAGTACAGTCGCGGAACGACGGCCGTGTGACACTTATTCCAAGGAGAGAGTGCTATTTACGTATGTTATTTGAATGCGACTGTACAAAGGAACACAAGCTGTGTTCAAGTTATTTTGCAAGTTTTTAAGTGATCGTTAATCTGACCATATGAGGCGTTTAATTGGCCCTGTTAACTTTACTAGTCTAATTAAGCCACTGCAGTGGACTTTAATACAGTTTATAACGAAGTGGTTTTGCATTTAAGTTAACTATTTATTTTATGTCATACCCAGTGAGATAGTGGGTAATTAAGCGTGATCTATATTTATTTTATCGACCAGTATTAGCTTATGGTATATGTTAGGTGACATTGAATGTTATTATACCATTAAAAATTAAACAAAGTATACAATGATAAATAAATTATCGTTTTAAAAAATAGTCTCTTTAAAATCCATGTATCGCACCTTGTAAAACCACTGTGAGAAACAGTAGGCTTATTCTTCTTTGGGGTCTTTTTCCTTACGATTTCAAAAGCAACCACCATAATTTTCGCATCTTGAAACCGTATTTCTCATAGGCTTTTTTGTTTTAATTATTGAAAAAATGACTAAAATAAATAGTTTTCTACCTTCAAAAAGGTTTCAATAAATACTTGCAGTGTTCATTTAGTACAAATTTTAGCATCCACATACTTAAAAATAAATAATACTTAAGCGTATGATTAATGACATAAAAATTCCGTATTCAAATCTCGTTTCAATATGTTAAAATATTCCCACTTGGCATAAAAGGCATGTTCTTAATTGTTACAGCGCGGCATGGCGCGAACAATTATCAGGCATACGTTGCTAACAATTATTAACATACGCGTTGTGACGGTCGGGGTGATAGAGGAATGATAAACAGTAAACATTTGTTTGCATACGTATTTGAATTTTATGATAATGTACAGTCATCAGGTGCTGAGTATGTACACATGGAAATGTAAGAAAATTTGTTGTCACACAAGAATTATGATATCCTTAGCATATATAATGCTTTACGTCGCTGAAACGTGAACCATAAAAGAAAGATAACGAAATAACTTCGATGCCATGGTATTATGGTGCTAGAAAAGAAAGTTTTCTAGTATTATTGTCTTCATCATCATCTTTATTTGAGTCGTAGGGCGTTCACAGCTAGACATAAGCTTCATTGGAGTTGTTGCCTATCCTTTGGAAACTTGTTTTTGAGTTTTGAGCACCGGGTATGAATCATATAAGATTGTATCCCGGGAATCAAACTCGCGACCTACAGTTGCAAGTTTCAGAACTCACTGCTGAGCTACCACTGCTCAGCCGATCCTTGTCAGCATTCATTAAACATCGCTTGTGATCTCCAAGGGAACAGAGAATTACAAAGTGGCTAAGCTTACCTTTACTATACATGATAGCAAACGTAAATTTAGAACAAAATGTTCTGAAATCGACAAAGCAATAAAATATTGAACATCTTTCGGAGAAACACAGTTCATACTGTGTTTGCTGCTGTTCTGGATTCTCATGAAAAGAAACAACACAGTGTGCCGCTGGTGAATCTGCGACCATTCACAAACTTTAACCTATATTTATAAAGTATTTCCTATTTATACTATGTACAGTTCGGTTCAATTTATTTAGTCGATTCTGCACACCTTCATCTATTGATATGAAATGTTATTATATTATTCGTAATTATCAACCTAGTTTTAATCTTTAACAAGTTTTAAATATTTCGGTGGCGTTACATTTTATCTGTTATTATTGAATTCGAAGGATAACCTAAATGCTATTTAAATTACTTGTAAATCCATTACTGCTTCTGGAAATACAACTGATAACGTTTGATATTTAAATTGAAATCACTGTTAGAAGATAATCACTCTGACTGATTGCTATACTGTAACCAGCTACAAATAAGAAATAAATATTACAATTCTTAACATCGAAGTACAAATAATTACTATTGACTTCACAAGAAATAAAATACCTTATACGAAACACATATAAATCTAATTCGGATGTTTATATTTATATATATTTGCCTAATGATTTCTCACACATGTGTCCTAAGCTTTGTTTAACAATTTACCATAGTATCGTATGGGAATGTTGATGATAATTTTCTGATCGTCAATGCGTTTCTTGTCTCGTCCCGTGGAATGTTTGCTACGGATCGGTACTCCTGGATCGTTGGTTGATACGAAGGTCGTCCTGTTACCAACACGCGTGCCTGTTTTTGAGTGTCCTTTCGTTAGAATTTTAATTAGAAATGTTCGGTGCTGGCTCTAAAATAGGACTAAATATCTGCACAGTTGGAATGCAGTCTAAATTTTAGCAGAAATCATGCAAAAATTTCCTTTAGAATTTTTTTTCCTATAAAATTATAAACAATATGTAGACTTAACTTCGGTTTAATTCATAACTGAATAAACATGAAGCACTAATTAATATTTTTTATTATAACCTATATAAGACATTCAACTATTACAAATGAATTTTTTCATTATGAAAGATTCAGAAATATATGTATATATGAGCATTTCGCACAGGTATTTAAAACGTTTATCAGGAAAAAAATTTTTTTTTGTTTTCAAAATTACAAACAATTTACAATAAGATTTTCTTTTGAGTTTTGGATACATTAAAAGCTGTGAAGATACCATAACAATTTTTCAATATAAACGTATGTAACCCAGATGTTTTTTGTCGAATACATTTACAGATAAAATTTTGATGGAAATATAATATTACTGGTAGTAAATGTGTCGCAATTGTATATGTAGCAAACGCCATTAGTTAACATTAAAATGTATGTTTTCAAACACGACACCAGGTATAAGAACGCGGCTAATATAATACTCGGACTTTACTTGGATGTTTTAATAACAGGTTTGAATTAGTCTGGAATGTTGTTTACCGTCGAAATATCGAAAGTAGAATATGTAAAATTTTAAAATTGAACAAAATAAACAAGTAAAAGAGAAAAAAAATCAGATCGAATTGATTTTGGTCTGAAAAGTGCAATTTTTAAATTATTTTAATTGTAAACGCTAAGTTGGTGAGTTGAGTTTTTGCATAATTTTGCAGTTTAATCGGAGAGGATTAAGTTTCATAAGCTGCAATATCCGAGATTGCAGTGTGATGACTTTTATGATAACTCGAGATATAATTTACACGATTAATAATTTTATGCAAAAATATAAACAAATTTCGTCATCGGGCCTTTTGAAACATTTTAAAAACTATAACTTTTAGTTACATTTAACTGCAATTGCATTTATTAGAGAGCTTTTAATTGTTTGAATTAAATTTATATAACGGGCTTTATTAAATTTAATCGTCTATTTTTAAATTTATGCATCAAAAATTGTATGATTTCGATTATGTATGTTGACAGAGATAATTCACGTAGCCGATGAAAATTCAATTCGCCGTAAGCATTTGACCAAATCTACAAAACAAAATGGTATACAATTGGAAAACCATACGAAATAATCGTAACCACATAGTGCGGGGCAAGGGCTACCAATTGAAATCGTAATTCTTATGTCCGCACTTTCGTCGCCCCGGGCGAGCAATGTTGCACTTCTGGGGTTCTGCAAGACGCCTCGCTTGGCCCCGCGATGATGTTACTATTGTGAATTTACAATTGTTCGCTGAAACATCACACTCGCCTTCTATGTTATTAAAAGTTATACTAGCTGACATGGATACAATTGAGTAGCATGTACTAAAAATAAAAAAAAAACGCGATTAAAACTTGTTTAAGTTAGCTAAGTTATATTCGCAAGCCAATATTGGTTCGCCTTTTCTTCTTGGTCGGGAAAAATTTGATCATTACCACACGTACTTATAATAAAAATATTATAAAACAATTATTTGTTCTTATTGTGTATTCACTGCTCTTCTTAAAGCCTTGCATAACACGCCTAGATAAAAAAACTCTGTCGACTGCTCGGGTTATCTTCTTCCGCTTAGGATGATCTTTCCTAAAACTTTAGGAAATTTGGGATAACTTGTCTGATATGGCTTAAAATAATGGCAGTTGTTTTAAGCCTATTTGTAATATTAGAACTCAACCACACAACAAATAAATACGATGCATAATCGAAAGTTACTTTACAAGACGTAATGTATTCTGTTAATCACCTGCACTAACATGAAACATTAATGTTTACCGTGGACATAAACCCACCACGCACGGGGAACCGTAACGCACGAGAATTATTCTTCTAAGGCGCTGTAAATATTTAAGATTTATAAGCTAATAAAATAAAACTAATTGCAGAAAAAACTTCACGGAGCGATATATCTTTTGATCAGTTAAAATTTATAATCAATAGAAATACTTAAGAATTAATATATATGTGAAGATTGTTTATTGACGATTGGTCCTTCAATGTATGTATCTAATATGTATGTCATGTAGTTCGTTTTTTTTTTCACGTGTTTGTCGTGTATGTCATGTAATTCTTTTTTTTTTCTTCATACATCCGAAAGTCATCTTTCGGATGTTTGATCTAAGGATACGCCGATTTTTTATTAATGTTATTCTGATAAAATTTGGGAAGTGTTTAGAATCGAATCGTCAGTCGCAGTGCAACACTTGGTTCACTACCACTTCTTAACTGTTGCCTATCTAGTGGAAAAATTACCACCGTATTATGTATATAGTGGCATTTTTCTTCGCATGCACATTGTCGCTTATTACGCCATAGTAGAATAAGTGGATTGCGAAATAAGTGAGACAGTCTTTTCTTAATTTTAGAATTGTTAGTCGCTTTTAAATTTTAGAAACATCTTCTGTATTTGATTTATAATTATAATATTTTGTGGCTCATACTGTACCCATAAGCAGTGGTAGTTTAGCGAGACTGAGGCTTGCGAACATACGTCGCGGGTTCAATTCCTATTACAATCTTATGTAATTCATATCTTGTGCATTAATTATATTTCCACTGCTCACAGAGAAGTTTCCATAAAATGGGCAGTAGCGTCCCCTGCGTACCATAATACCACACTGCGATCGTCAACCCGTCTGCCATGAATGGTGGTTATGGTATAGCAGTGGGGGTCTATAGGCTGAAACGACGGCGACAACAGTGCACATATAAATCGCTACTATAGACGGGAGTGATAGGAGAAGAAGCCTTATTTTTAGTGTCACGCTAATTTTTATACAACTTTCGAGAGTTGTGTTTTGAGGAAGAAATCGTAGTGACATTTTTAATATTTAAAAACATAATGTCTTTATATTGGAATAATTAAGATCTAATAAATAATCCAAAGTTATTCGAAAAGGTTTTTGTGTAAATTTTCCCAAATTTATTTGCCCCTTTAAAAATCTCTGCCTGTTGTACATATATCTGTGTTATAACACAACAGCGGTAGGCGAGGAAAGGTGCATGTTATTCGTAAATGTGTAAAAAAATTCGTAAGTTTGATGGAATACGGAGATCGTTATGAATGCAACATTAAGTTCGTAGTCGGTCAGGGGAGCTCACGGCGCTCTGTGCCTGTCTCCATAAAAGATAACTTGGCGCGTAGTCCCGTACTGTCGGGAAGGCTTCCCAGCGACGGCTCGGGTCCAACCGGTCGTAACTCCATACCTCTAGTGTTGAGTCTATCTTTAAATTATCGATAAACGAAAATTAAAATCGATTTTAATTTTAATATTTCATTTTTGATTTACCTACCTTTCATTCTTTATGTATCATATATACAGAAGTCCATTAAGCTAAGAGTATTAAAAAACTACATACACATAAGTGAATTATATTATATTTTTAAAAATAAAATAATCTAGACCACAAATTCATAAAAATTCTCTGACAAGTCGAATGTACCATAGCGGAAATTACTTCTCAAATGATTTTTATTGAGTTGGGTGATCGTTATCAGTTTATTAGCGAAAGTGTTGAAGTATGCTCAGATACAAGAAAGCAGTGGCGTGAGATGCTCCCTCTAGGAATGTCATACAGTGTCCTATTAAACATTTCGTTTATCTTATTGGAACCAGGTCCAGCTGTTGCCATCAAAATTAGGTGCAGTTGTGAAAAGAAAAACCTAAAATTGAAATTCGCACGCTTTTCTGGCCGACCCTGTATATAGATATACCTCAAATGGCAAAAATGACACTCAAATGATATGGAACTGATAGATATAATTAAATCGGAATGTTAATCTACCCACTTAAAAACAACGGCTCGTACTCGTATTTATCTGATGCTCAGTACTACGGCGTGCACTGGCCTGATTATTAAAATACGGTTTTAAAGTTATATTGCGTGTCGAACTCGATAAGCAATCAATTCAACGATAGGCCGTTAACGTAAATCTCGGAGTAATGAAACAGATAAATAATATTAAGGGCCATCGGGGCAATGAAATGGATTATTTACGTCACTGCAGTTGTAAAGGCGGAAGATGGATGGAGCCGTCACGAGTAATTGTTTTAGAATTGCCTTTTACTCTGTTTGTTATCGATGTTATCGACGTATGCGTTGTCTATTCGGGCCATCTTATAAGCTCAGGAGTGTAGATTGAGATTTCTTTAAAGAGAAATTATTACGAACTATTATTGTAAGCCACTTTTAAAGTTATCCATATCATATTATCACTTGAAAATGGAACTGGCAACATTTCAATGAAATACTAAATTTTTAATTTACCTTTAATGATAACAGTTATTGTTTTTTGTATGTATAATGTAATTGTTTGTTAAAAAAAGTAGTTAAATAAAACTTGCAATCATAAGAATGATTGCACAAAATTGTTTCTAAAGCAGATTCATTTATCTATCATACACGACAATTTCATAATGCCGATAAAAATATTGTAAATCATTACATTTATTTTTTAACTTTTTTCGCAAAACTATCAATAGTCTTATATTATTAAATAGTTTTCATTGTATTAACCTATTAACGAAGTTATACCGACTTGCGAATGTATATTTAAAATCGAAATTAAATGTGTCGGATACAATTTTAACGCTTCCTTTAGAAATGTTATAAACACATCGTTGCCCACTATTATTATTACAGATGTAAGAATGAAGTGAATTTAATTAAAAGATTTAAATTATGTTTAATTATCAACCGTAAAGATTTAATTATTAGCTAATTATAGGTTAATTAGAATGGAGTTAGGGTCTTAGGTAAAGGCTATTTCATGGAATCAGGCGTTACCTTGCAGAAGTCCATCCCAAGTAAGTAAAGGACCAATATTTAGCCACTTCCGCACATGCAGTGGTAGTCGTGCAACAAAGTGCACCGCCCGCCAGCCCGCTGATAAATGCGTATACGGCAATCAATGCGAATTACACAACTGCCACCGTCAAATCACTCAACACGTGTTTCACCCCTCCACGCGGCATCTTCAGAAGTTATGTTACACCGATTAGTGCCAAACACAGAGGTTGCTCGTAAAGGCGACCAAAAGTCGCTTCGCGAGTGTTAAGAGTGACGGTCTTCATCATCCACTAAAAGTGAACCCGAGGAGAGCAGCAATGCGTAATGGTCTCGTGTTGCTCGGTAAGCTCAACCCAAAGATGCGCTTTCGTACTGAGCACTTGCGAGTTCTGCAGGAGATAAAGACAGCTATCGATCTCTCCAAAGATACGGAGGATGCTCCGAAGGGCATTTTAGTGCATAGAAATCTCTTGTCTTTACGCCTGGGCGCAGGGTATCTACATGCAGTGATTTGAACCATTACGGATTATCGACAGGCATTTGTTTTATCGACAACTAGTCGCGCACGTCACTAGTAGCCAGACGGGTATTATTAGGTCTTCCTGCTCTCAATTCGCAGACACCTCCTACCGGCACGTAAGTTATATATTTTTATACTTCTTAATTATGAAATAAAAATTAAGTATATTTACTCGACATTTAAAAAATATAAGTAGGTTGATAATAACAACGTAGATAATACAAGTAATACAGGATGATTGGTTATAGATGTAAATGTATTTTAGAAGTGGATAAATAGATCACATAAGTAAAAAGTATTAAAGCTAGTACACCAATTTCCAATCATCTCGTATAAAAAGATGATTTTTAATTACAATTTTTTTTTATTACAACGCTGCAGGCCTATAACTTCTGCTATTACAAACTGGACCAGACTTTATAGTCTGCATGGACAGATAGTAAACGATAATAAAATTTACTGTGTGATAATTCAACTTTTGACAATACTTTTTCTTACTATATCAACATCATGTTATTTATTATTTCTGGATAGCGTGTACGAAACAACAATTAATAGCAATTTACAAACTAAATTGATATACATTTATAACTTTAAAAAGATAAGATAAAAATAAAATACGTTTCTTTAACATAGGAATCTTTAACAGAACTCTTCTCGATTATCAATTTATTGTCTATTTTTTATGCTTTATTTTTCACTCTACTTTGCCCTATCACCAATAATCCTGTATAATTAACTTCAATAGAAATAATAAATATATTCAAACTTCGAAACTGGTTATATTTAATATTTTCTCACGGAGTTCGCTACTTTTGGATCAAACCATCGTATTTACAATGAGAAACTTAATCTTAATCAAACTTGACACAATTGATTGCAAATTCACCATATATTGATAGATCAAATGAAACCGATTGGTAATTTTCAAACACCCAATTCGAGAGGTGTATATACACCGGCGGACCTAACGGCACTCCTTGATGTACAATACACAAGTACAACTATATCACGAGGTCTCACATACTGTTATTGCACTCTTGCGGTTAACCTAGACTGCCGTCATGGTTAAAGTCGTATGTTGAATCGTGTTTCTTAAATAAAAAAATATTTTATTTTAAGATCTCAATCTAATTATATTTTTGGTCGAGACATGTAAGATATTTAACAATGTAAATGTAGAAATTGGTATTAGTAATAATTATTCATTGTACATAATCATGTAACTTTTTTTTATTTTCAGTCGACGCCCACTGCAAGGCGAAGGCCTTTTCCGAAGACATCCACGATGACCGTTAATTAATAATCGCTCATCCAAAGTGCGGCCTCCTGGCAGTGCGCGGAGCACATCTCTCGTATAGCCTTTGGTCGTTGGGGCCTATAGGTTCTCGAATGGCGTCCAAGAGCCGGTTCACGCGGCGTGGATAAGCTCCCCCATCAGGTAGACCGATATAGTAAAGGTTGCAGGAAGTCGCTGATGCGGGCAGAGCAAGACCGGTCTTTGCGATGTTTGGGACAGACCTATGCCTTGCAGTGGGCGTCCATCGAATGAAAAAAAGATTTTCTTCGAATAAATTTTTGAGAGATTTCTTTAATATCATCGGAGAACTTACAGCTGGAATAAATAACAATAGAAGAATAATAATATTATAAGGCCATTTAAAGGTTTTGACAAATATATACATATACATTAAAAAACTAGTCAATTATGTATATTACATAACTTATAATTATATATATTTACATAAATATATAATTTTTGTTCAATTGTTTAAATGAATTATGTATTTTAAAACAAAATATACGTATCGTGAAATAAATAAAAATACATTAAAATCCTTGCGACTATGGACTGGGATTTTTAAAACTTGTTAATACTTTAGTTGATAATTTAGTCTCAAGGGTCTAAGTCTCAAGATGTAGAGTTAAGTATGTTGGAAGATAGATGCAAGCATGCATGCATGGATGCAGGAGTTTTCAACCTATTTATGGGGGAGGTCTAAGTCTAGCATTTAACGTACGGCTTAAATAATAATGATGTAATATGTATCTTGTATCTAACATTCAATTAATAAATAAATGGGACATAAAGGGAGTTGAGAGGTTACGTTCTTTGAAGGTGCGAGTTCGTGTCGATGCATAAATGACATTGTTTAAAATTAATTTATTACCCACCTCCGATTACTGCCTTACACAAATCATTACAAATCTATTTACCATGAGAAATTGATATTACTATCTATATGTATACTTAAATGAATATTATGATAATATTATTCATTGATATCATACTTGAGTTTTGCTTATTAATGCAAACTACATTTAGCACATGTGAAGTGTAATATACTCGGTAAACAAATTCAACGATAAATATAGCTTCATTGGCGTTCCAGTCATTCCAAATTATCATCAAATTGCATGATATTTCTACAACTTTACGTTTATCTGTGGAAATTGCCTTAGTTTCTGATGTTTACTTGGCTATTCTTAAAAAAACATTACCTACAACAACTGTCATCCTTGTACAGATAGAGTTTATCGTTCGCTTAACTACGGATACGGTAATAGAAAATTTTCTACTTACCCACTTAATGCCGTTCGCATTCGCAGACGACCAATTAGCGCCGCGGCGATACATAATATCTCAGTTTCGTTACATCGACTCCTAACTAACCGGTGATAACGGTTGTTAAATAAATACAGGGAAACTGGATGCATTAGAACATATCCAATAGTATGGCATCGGAATACACGAACCAAAGTAAATAGCTGTCTATAAAATTACTGCGCCGGTTTATTTCTGAACCGTCTGGAGATCACATAAAATGGAAGACATTATAACTTTATTTATATATTTACTATTTGTCCATCATCTGTTTCGCACGGTAGATGAAAATAATGCGTTTTTAATAAATGCATCTCAACCCTTCTTACGGGTGGAATTTCGGCAAATCCGTTCTTAGCTCAACTCTGCTCATCAAAAGGAATATTTTTACTAAATTTCAAGTTTCAAAGCCTTACAGTTCCAGAGATATCGTGATGAGTAAGTACTTAGGTTTGCATGTTGTATTAGATGGTATATATGCAAAGTTTCTAGTTCGCTTCTCATTATTAAATTTTCGTAAAGGCCTGATTCATCGTTCAGAGCTTTAAATGGGACTATAAAGTTAGCGGAGCTAGGGGTTCAACAAAAACGCATCGTTAGGGATCTGCATTCCTCTGCAACAATTCATAACGTGACTCACAGCCACTCAGAACAGCCAACGACCGGCTGTGAAATTGTTTTTGCAGTTTTAAATGAAATTTGAGAAAGCAATATGGCATACAGACCATGATGGATGCATTAACAGATTCATATCTGAGTTCTCTCGCGACATCCACTTAAAATAATTTAATGCGATGTACATTGAAATAAATGATTATGAAATGTAAATATTTTTATGGATATATTTTGTTACTAAAAATAAGCTAAACGTGAGTTTTATTTATCGCAAACTTATTTCTTTTCAATTCTTAATAAAACTTACTTAACCTGATAATTGTGCGACATACAATAATTTGCAGTATTTATTAATACAATATATATACTCACTAATTAGTCTCGTAATATGGTAAGAAAGATTAAATTACCTGAAACAATTAACAAAATAATTAATATAGATACAAACCGAGATATAGAATCAGAAAAAGAAAGAGATGGAAAGCCTTTAACATAATCATAATCTATAACAAAATAGCTGAAAAGGTGTGAAATGTTTTGATAGATGTCATATTATTGTTGACGCGAAGAATTATTAGATGTTTAGTACAGACATAATTTTTAACTCACCATATATAAAAAGTATTGATACTAAGAGATATTTTATTATTATTAAAGAAACAAAATTTTGCTTTTGAATTAATTCGCTTCATTGATTTATATTGATGCTTCTGGATCACGAATTTGTCGAAAATTAATCCTGGTGATATATATGTCTTATAGTAGGGCCCATATTTCCAACGCTAAACGGCATTACTGTTTTGATAGAAAGGTTGCTGAAGCTATGGTTTTAAAATAACGAATATGAATAAAAGACGTTTAAAAACCTGTTATCGGTGGTTTTTAGATGTATAATATTCTTTAGTTTTTTTCAGTTGATGGATGCCCACTGCACACATGGCCACATTCAACGGAAACCAGATAACCACGTAGTAAAAACTGCCTTAAGCCTCCCAGAATTCCCAAGAGGGAGAGGGCGTCCAAAAGCTACGTGGTGGTCTAATATCAGAAAGGAACTGGAAACCCTTCAACTTGATGCAGGGACAACCCAGGATAGAGTGGCCTGGCGCAAATTGATAAGGAGACCCGACCCCAAATAAAGGGAAAAGGGAAAGAAGAAGAAGAAGAAGAAGAGGATGCCCACTGCAAGGCCTAGACCTAAGATCGCTACGATGACCGATTTGGCGCTATGTCGTTGGTCCACCTAGTGGGCGGTCTACCCACGCCCCGTCGCATATTCCTAACAAATTTCAACATCTTGCTTTGTCACAATTAGGTAAAAATGAAAAACAATTTAACCATTAATAACCTAGTTTCAATTTTTATACCAATCTTTTAAACCGAATGTTCACATTACTATTAGTTTTTTTATAGGTTGGCTGTACATATTTTACTGTTGTATAATATTCTACCCGACAAAATTAAAAAAAAATCTAATGTCATTATTGTTTTATTTTATGTATGAGTAGTATGAATATTAAAAAAAAATCACTTTCGTAAATCAGGCTACTAAGGGTTAACACAAAGAGTTATTATCTAATATATAAAATTCTCGTGTCACGGTGTTCAAACTTGAACTCCTCTGAAACGGCTTGACTGATTTTTACCAAATTTAATATGCGTATTCAGTAGGTCTGAGAATCGGCTACTATCTATTTTCTATACCCCTAAGTGATAAAGGTTGTTCACACTTAAAAAAAAAAAATTATTTTTTTAACGAAATTTTTTGTTTTTATTTTTTTATGATACAGCATACAAGAATACATACAACTATAAATTTTCACCCCTCTACGATCAACCCTTATTTTTTATTTGTAAATTAAAATATCAATTTTTTTTGCAAAACAACGTTTGCGGGATCAGCTAGTAATTATATATATTTTAAATGCGTATTGTATAATTAATTTAAAAAGATAAAAGTAAAGTTGGCGGCAGCGGTGTGTCGCAGCTCACAGAGGCGTGCATAAACAAAGTTAACATGAGGCCAGCCATTACTTGCGTCTATATCACGAACGCGACGTTTTTCCAGCATCGCATTACTCCAGATACAGATCCAGCCCTTTCACCGGAGGCTGTCTCTCTTTGAAAAAAGAAATAAACGCTATTTTATTAGCACGCGCCGTTGTTGAAACATGATTTGTAATTCTAACGTCAACTTGCGGTTATTGTACATTTTTATAGCGAAATTATTTCATTAATGCTCTTTTGATTTGTTTATATACATGTATTCCTACCATCCTGTGTAACTCAAATTAATCAGGATTTTAATAAATCTAATATCGTACTGTAATTTCCGATTTTTTTTCTGTAGAGTTCTAAATATTTCTTTTCGTATTTTTTTAGTATAAATTTGCTATAAAACGAGTTTATAAGTTTCTGCTCATATATGTCTACTTTTAGAAACCATCTATATGCCATTTTAACAGGACAAAAATATAAAGTGCAAAAGCCTTTCCACTATAATTTTTGTTCTTACGTACGCCAAAGCATGTGAATTTGACGAAGAATAAAAAACCCTGCAATATTTTTATTATGTGATTTAAGCTGAGATATCAAAATACGGTAATAGTAATAAAAATAATTTTTTTATCAGTTTTCAATCCTATAATAATGTAAACTGTTATTTCATCATCAATAAATTATTTGTAATTAATATATTTTAGCAGAGGGTTCCAGTGTAAAAAACTACATACTTAAACATTAAAATGGAAATGGATCTTCTCTTCACTTTTTTTTCGTCGTGGGCAGTGCTGACCGCCTTTTTCGTAACTTAATCAGGTATCCATTATGCCAGGTGCATTTTTCTAATAATTCTAATTTATATCGCAAGTATGTTGTGTTTTTTTCGCGTTTACTGAGCAGAGATAGGAGACGGATTGCCGCTTTAAGGATCTTCCTTCCTCCAGCTGCGAGTCATGACAGCCTTTATTAATTTATTACTTTTACTAAGTTATACATTGATATCTACATTATTTCATTCGAAGTAGCTACTTAAGCGGTACAGACTGTTAAATGCTTTTAGGTTAAAGACAATGTGCCAGGCCTGTTCATTAAAAGATTCTGCAGTAGATTTTTTCCTGAAGAGGTCCGGTAAGTTGAACGGTAAGTTGGTATTTCAAGGGTCACTTGCACTAACTTGTTCTTTGACAATAAGGTTTATTAGCTTTCGAGTTTTGCCACTCTAAAGATGATTTCTGTGACTTTACTCTGACGTCAAGGTCACTTCTTTATCTTTCAGTTCCTTTGGAAGGCAATTACTATAAAGTTTTGTAACAAGTAATATAAGTTTAACCTTTTAACGTAAAATGTTACAGAGATAAAAATTCACAAGGCGGTAATAAAAAAGAGGCATGTTCAATGCCTCCATTTCGTAATAGACGAGAGACTAAAACGCTTTGGTGTTCGTAATCAAAAAGCTCAGTAATGCGCTTACAAAATAAACTACCTTGAAAGCGTACTGTCAGATGATAAAAGACCAATAAAATAGCTTTGAGAATTACGTTTTCTATTATGTTATTTTATCAACCTTCTAATATCCCCATTGGACAAACTATTCAGAGAGAAAAAAGGGACCATAATCCGTCAATTGGACATTTGGTTATACGATTTGTTAGTATTCTTACGTTTTTTTTATTTGTGTTCTCAAGTGGTTACAGTAATGAGTGGTAGGCTGTACTCGAAACATAAAAACACGTAAACAAATATAGGCACTTAATTTTATTTTTGTACTAAATTATTTTCTCAGTGTCCATAAATTTTAAAATACAAAACACGGCGCTGAGCGGTTATTTCAATTCAATTTTTTTTTTAAAATACATATGTCTTACGTATAACTATCGTCATTCCATTACAATTATTTAGAGGCCTAATGTTTACTCAAAACATTTCAACAAAAACCAATTATGCAGCATAATTGGTTATTGATGCAAAAAACTTAAATCTTTGACACCTATTTCCAAACAACCTGTATAAAGTTATCACTCTGTAATACATTATTTTTATTTGGCTAAAAACGTCTAGCAGTATGAAGTCTGCAGACACATTTATAGTGAACAATAATTAATTTTAATATATGGTAATCAGAACTTTTAAAAACGCTTTTTCGTGTTAAACTAAATTTCCTTTACAATATTCATTATTTTTTAAAAACATTGATTTATGCATACAATATTTGACAGCAAATAAGATACATATTAACGCTGTTACAGCTATAACCAATCACCCTACATATTCAGTAATAAGAATGGAAATTAATAAGCGTGGTATTAAAACGTGTACGAGAGATAGGTAACTTTGCATAAATATCGGTATTCGCGCAATGTAGTTATTAATGACTAGAAAACATCGTAAATACCGCGGTACCTCGAGCGACTTTGTCCTTCGTCGAACCAATAAAAAGATCGAAAGGTAACCGTGGAGGCTTCATTTCAGATAAGACTATATCGGGATTTAAAAGCTCGCGGAGGTTTAGTCTCAATAAAGGTAAAGAGCGCAATTGATCTTATCAAGATTTCTCGGCAGGTTGTTCTCTCAATAAATCTCAGCGTTTTTTGCAATTTTGTTTTTCACTTCTAAACTCACTTTTGCTAAAGTTATGAAGAGGGCTATGCTTGGGGTTTCTTTATGATATTTAATCAGCAATGTGGATATTCATAGATAAATCAATGGATTTCACAAAGACTGGCGGATTGGTAATTTGAAATGGCTGGCTATAAAGTGCGCAGAAATTGGACATCACGGATCGGCAAGTGCAGCGTAAGATGGATGAACACTCACGGAATGGACAGAAGACCTTATAAAGATCGTCGAAACATGCTGAATGCGAGCGATTTGCGGATATTATTAGAAATCAATGGGGAAAGCCTATGTTTATCATTAGACATCTTACGGTTAACATAATAATGATAATATTTATATGAGTAAGCTGTATCGTGGCACATTGTTAGTGCAACCGAGGGTCTACCACAAGCCGGTAGACGTGTGGCGTGGGTAGCCTAGGTCCCTCACTAGATGGACTCATGACATAGTTAAGGTAGTAAGAGGTTGTTGAATGCGGGCAGCCCAAGATAGGTCATTGTTGCGATCTTTGAGAGGCCTATACCTTGCTTTAGGCGTCCATCAGGTGCATTCAATGCTTCTATTTATATCCTTGGACTCTCATGGGTTATAGAACTATAGGTTACGTATTGACGCACGTAATTATACATAAATTCAGATAATAATTCTGCATACTATATGCGATCTTCCAGGTAATTCGTGACATTTGGGGCGAACCGTAAAAGGTAAAAAGAAATCGAACAAGTCCGCTGACGTGAGAGCATCTAACAAGCCCAGCGCTGGAAGAGCGAGGTCGATTCGTAAAAGTTTCGGCTATAACCCGTCGCAAGGTGTTTGCGGCTTCATTGGCTACGTAAATGATATCTGTCTGTGCCGTCGGGTATGGGTTGTGGTTTTGCTGTTTCGACATTTTTAAAACGATGTCCCCTGGCGTACTTTTAATTAAATATGGACTAAAATTGACATTTGATCAATCTTAGTATTTTTTTACATCAAAGAATGTAACGAACATGATGATCATGTCATTGTAAGTGATACGGCTCGATAGTTGCAATAACAGACAAGGTTAAGTAGTAATAAAGAATTGTGCGCTGTACATTTGTATTCTTCACCCCGTTATATAAGATATTTGGTCGAAAACAGTTGAACAGTATTGTACGAATTCTTAGTTTAAGACTTGACAATTAATGAATAATAAAAATAGAGATGTACATAAGATTTGAATCTATACATAGAAAAATGAATGTTTGTCTGTAAGTCTTTTATAGAATCTTGATTTACGCATTTGATCATATGATAATCTTCAGCAAAGTTGTTATAACTCAAAGTGAATTGAATAATTGTGTAATATCATTCTTTCAAATTTATTTTAGTTGGTGGTTTAGCATCGCAGGGTGCGGCTGGTCAGTAATAAAATTATGAATGTTTTTTTATTCTCCAGTGTCTATTACATTAGAAAGTTCTTTGCACGCTACTACGTACCTTTTACAATAAACTCCGTGTAATCGCCTCTGAATAATCATATAATAATTTCATTAATTTCGTTCGTCAAACTAAAACTGGTTAAAAAAAATTAAATTGTAAAGGATTAGAAGGACAGCTTGGGTAATAATTGCTCTGATTACTGTACTAATGATATTTATAAAAGTAATAATAAAATAAATTAGACTGAGTTGTAAACTGACTGAGTGCTGGACATAGACTTCCGCATTGACTTGACTTTCCGACATGACCTACATCCAATGTGTGCCAACTACTGTCCAACGCTGCTCATCCCACTCCAGAATCTCAAAGCCTCAGCGGTGGTCTGTTCTGCACGCTATTAGGCCTAACTACTGCCACTTTAACCCGCCAATCCGCTTGGCTACGTCTGTTAGTTTCGTTTGACTACGGATCTCTTCATTTCTATGTATATGCCATAAACAAATTGGTTGTCATGAGCGAAAATTTTTATAAAAATTTTCTTCACAAAGGGGGACATGTAAAGAAAGTAGTACCTTTAATAATTCTATTATATCAGTATCTGTTACATTATTAATATGGTTAATAAAATCATTGGCGCTCTCTGTTTTCAGAATAACGCTTGATAGTTTTTGGAAGCATATACCTACACAGTCTAGAGAAATTGACTTATATATGTTTGCACTTCTAGTATTCTTCTCTTGTATTTATGTTTATAAAAAATAAATTCAATTTTTAAAAAAATCTCGTAACGTTGTACAGTACCATAAAGCTCATATTGAATATCATTTAACTCCTATCATTAAATTGTGTCCAAAATAACATAACATATGACACAATATGACACAAGGTCAAAACCCTCCAATACATGTCAGATGAGTAGAATAAAAACAAAAAGTTAATTAGAAAATTCCAATTGCATCGTATAAGGTATTAACGATATCATAAAATCGTAAATAACAGTCTGTAATGACAAGAGTTAAGTTTCAAAATCGCTTACCGCACGTTACGTCAGTTATGTAAGTTTATAAGCTTATCGTTTCAAATTAGAATTAATGATTGGATGTTTATTGAATTTTATTGCGTCTGTGGAATGCGTAGGCGTTGTGTTACGAATAATTAAATGTTATCGGCAGGATTGATAACGACGCTTTTTATTATGGAATATGAAATATGACCTTAACGGATATATTTTCGGTGCAAGACATGTTTGTCAACAAACAAAACGCGGCAACATATGTAAGTCGCTTAAAAGATATTACCATTAATAAAAATAATCATTGTTCGGTGACTATATATTATTCAAGTAGATGATTAAATATAAAATTCTACTGAAGTTTTTTTTTTATTAATTCTAATTTGTATCGCTGGTGTTTTTTTTTTACAGTATTTATCTTTCGCTTTAACTAAACGCAGACAGTTGGGAGAGGGTTGCCGCTATTTGATACAGATCTTTCTTCTCCCAGCTGCGAGGCACGACAGCGTTTTATATTATTATTATTTTTTTTACATTTTTTTTCATTTTTTTTATTTTTTTTTTCTACTGAAGTTTGTAATGCGTTTAATAATATATATACTTGTGTGCAGATATAAATTTTGTTCTAGCACGGCTCGTGCTTGTTTAAAATAAACTGGAAATAATATCGTTACAATGTAAAAAGTGACTTCTTTCAAAGATCACCACTATGACTATGTCTTACGTTGCCAGCATGCAATGACTTTCCGCAACAATAAGTATGTTATCGATTTACCTGGTGGGAGGTCGTCACTTGAGAACCTTTCGGTCCCAACCGCCGTCGGAGACGAGCTAATCTTTGAGTTACATTAGGATCCGTTGCTTTACGGATCTCCATATTTCTATTTAAATACCCCCTTGCTTAGCCCCTGGATGATCTTGAGCTTTCTTATAAGTCATATCGTGAACTACAACATCCATACCTGTTAAAGACCTTCTTTAGATGTTGCGGAATTTTAGATCAGGTACAATTTTTTCAATTAGTTGGATTGTTTACGACTAAATATATGTACGTATGTCAGTACATGTATGTAGATATTCTAATTAAAGAGATTGTACACAGTTCTTCCATTACAGTTTTACAAATGTGAGTGTATCAAAAGAAAATGTCCACAATAACGTTGACGGATGGTAACCCGAGGTGGTCTTACTTCGCGCCCCGGCCGCAAGTGGAACGGTTAATTCTATTGTTATTTCAACGCCGACACAGAGTGTCAATTACCGGGGGACCGGTATTAGTTCGCTTTATTTATGGCCTCGGCTTTGGTTCTTAAACAAACTATTATGATTTGTTATGCAGTTAAATGTCTATTCCATAAATAATATAACAAGCATTATTTTGATTTGTACCCTAGGATGTTGTAGCAAAAGAAAGCATATAAAATCCACTCGTGCTAGCAAAGTAGGGTTTAAAATTTCTTTAGTTATTAAATATGGGAAAAGAAGTTTGATCTTATGTAAATATTTTTTTATTCAGACTTCGGACGCTGACTGCCTTAGCTGGAAAAAAGCGTTAGAATTAAGCCAGAATAATTTTCTTAAAAGATTATTTAAGCAAAAGATTATTTAACCTAATACAGAAATATCACAGATCCGAATGAATGTGAACTTAAAATAAGCTGTTTTTGCTTAAAAATATTGTTAGATATCCGTGTAACAAATAAAATGAAAATTTTCAAAATAAATTTGTTAGTAAATTATTTAAACATTACCATGTTTTATTTTGCAAATTTGTAATTAGATACGTATTTAAAAAGTATGTAAAATGTTACTAAATTTGTTTAACAGGAATTATACTTATACAAAGTATGTACAGTAATTATTTACTGAAAAAAAAATGTTATTTCTCTCGATCATTCTTTAAAATTTGGTGAATAATTTGTGAAGACAATTGTCAGTAGTTTGATCAGATATTGAATAGGTAACACTGATTGGTGTTTATATTACAAAGATTTTAAAGAGAAATAAATGAATTCACATAAGTACGTTGTTCCGAATATCGAAATTATTCAATAAATCGTCGAAGCCAAAACTAATCCCTCAAAGAGCCGCATGTTGGCACCCCCTGTCTAATTAAAAATGCTTTACAAGCTCAGACGGCTCGACGTTAGTCTACGTCCCCCGTCTTGTTGGTCACATACACCAGAAGGTCACTGGCACTTACGTGCTAATACTAAAATATCTCATGTGCGTCTTGCAAATTTTATGGTTTTTTTTTATTCTTTTTAACCACCAAAGTTTCGGCTATTCTTCAGGTTTAATTGTTGTCGTCAGAAGAAATCGATTGTTTTCAAAACCTTAATACTTCACAGGTAATACAGAAATAAACAAATGAGTTTATTTGTGGCACAATAAACGAGATGTATTTCAATGTAAGTTTTTTGTCATTGTATCAATAGTTCCAGAGAGACTGGGAATGTGGCACATGGCCATTCAGATGTACCTCTTCCATAAATGTACAGCCAACAGTAATAAATGACTAAAATTAACTTTTGCTAGTATAATACGATGTATTAAAAATAAAGAATTATCAAAACCATACGGTTCCCACCTGTCGATAATGAAGCACAAAGACAGGTGATGCATTATATCTAGACGTCTAAGATTTCTTAACCAAGTTGCAGGTGATACAAGAATAACTGTTACAATGACAGGTGCGACAGCTTCGAGATATTTAGTGCGTTGAAAAAGTGAACATGTAGTAAAATTTTTTTTTAGAACGAGTGGAGATGGTTGCGATTGATTAACACTTAACTATTCACGATGAAAGGTACTTCTATAATCAACGAGATAGGGATAGGAATGAGGAGATTCGTAGATGAGAGAATAGTAAATGAAATAGCCCAGCGGATTAACAAGTTGAAGTAGCAGTGGGCATGCCACGTAGTATGAGTATGAACCGGCAAGCCCAGCGTAGGACATCCATCCAAAATGGTTGACAGAGATTTTTTTATGATCGGCCGTAAACACTAGATGCAGCCATCTTTCAACGTGTTTTATGGACAATCTGCGTCCGACGTCATATGAACTATAAAAGGTTAGAACAACTTTCTTAATAGCTGGTAAAGCTCCGTAATTTCTCTGTGAAAATGTACATTTGATTATGGGACATCTGTTAATGAAATTAAAGAATAAATCATCAACTTTATAGCTTCTAGTAATCCAAAAGTAAAAACGTCTAATAAGCACAAACTATCACCAAAGGAATTAGGCCACAACAGAGGAACAGCTTCTGTTCGCAGACGTAATGGTACATTTAACGAAATTGATTGCTTTCGCGAACCTTTGCAAATTGTGATTAGTGCTTATTACCAAAGCGCTGGAATCCGTGTCAACATAATTTAAGATTAATATGGATGTCGCCGACTAAGCGTAACCCCGATATGTAAGTACGGGAAGTGTGAATTATAGCAGCGAATAACTGGATGCGGTAATTGAAGTCTAGTCGCCGTGTAGGAAAATTACTGCGCATTCAATGTTAACGTTTCAATATTAACGAACGTATATATTGTAAATTACATTTCAATTATACATTATAATCCATATTAAATATAATGTACATCGATATCTGAGGCGTTATAAATTGAAACTCCAGTGATTAATCAAATTTTTCATTTATATGTTTGGAACGGGGAACGGGGGAACCCATCAGAGGGGACTAAATCAAAGAAAAAAAAAATTACTAACATTACCGTATAAATATTTTCATAAAACTTGGAAATTAATGAATAATATATCCAAAATAAATTTTGAAATTATAAACGATTTTCAAATTGGCGATCGGAAAACTAATTTAAATGTATGGAGAGCCTGAAACCATAAATTTTCTGGTTTTTAAAATATAATCTATTTAATGCTATTAAAACCAGCCAGATCGTCGTCACTTCAGCTCTTGGAAGCTCACTGAAAACCGTAGACCACCTCCAAAGATATCTACGTGATATAAACCATAATCGCCACGCTTGGAAGGCAAATTGGCGATCGTTGTGTAGTATTATGATACGCAGAGGACGCTGCTGCCTATCCTCTGGAAACCTGTTATTTAGCAGCGACAATCCTAAATAATAAATGCACAAAATGTGAATTATATGAGATTGTATTCTGGATCTACAGTGTAATTACAACTAGCCAGATACAAACAGTAAATAGAAAAAAAAAACTAATTTATTAACTTTCTTAGAGTAGTGAATGTTCTACGGCTGAGATTATGAATGATGGTGATAAATTATTAAGCATATATACATATAGACAGTGAAGACTAAGTATGCTAAAGTTTTTCTTTGAAGGCTATAACAAAAAGTTAAAAAAGTCAAAAAGTCTCTTTCTATTCAGCGATAGCTAGTACAATTTAATTAATGTAATTAATGACACATTTAATCTTATTAATAAGCCCACTCAGAACGGGTAACCAATTAATATTTGCGTAAAACTAGATTACAAAATTACCATAATCCACTTCACGTAAATACTTTATGCCTTACATATATTAAAGTCGTTTGCTATATCTCAACTAAATAATAATATTTATTTAATATTTGACTAGTTTAAATATATGGGATTTGGTTCTTTAGTACAGTTAAATAAATAGCAGAGTAATATATGTACGGGATTTCTCCACCTAATCGAGTCAGGAGATATGAGATTTGTAGATGAACGATAGTAGTCAATATAGCCTAGCGAATTAGCAATGGAGACCAGGAACCGGGAAGCGACGGAGCATGTTTACCAACTCTATAGTCGTCGGAAGACGTTGGATGCTGGCCTTTTCCAACCAGTCCTATTGGAAATTTTGGTGATGGGCCTATGGCCAGTGGATGTCTTAGGGCTAAAATAACAGAAATTTTGAAGAAGTTTCTTAGATTTAGATCTTAGAAGCCAATTTGCCAACATTGGCGCCCAGAAAGCTGTCGGAAGAACATGAGACTCTTAATCTCAGGATCGCGAGTTCCAGCCCCACGTTGAGTGCCAATGTGACGTTGGCCTCTCATTTAGACGTCCAAAGGAATGTAATATCGATAAATAAATTGCAAGGGTAATTAATAATAGCTTTTAGTGTTAAGCTTGAAATTCCATCATTTTATATGAACAACTATATGTCACCTGCTTCCGTGTTAGAATAGTATATTATTAATTTTGTATCAAAAAGAGCAATACATTTTTAAATAAGTTATTTTCCTTTAATTAGGTTTGAATTGATAAATAAGGACATTCTGTAGGGTCAGCTAGATAAAAGATTCCTTAAGCAAAGGTTTCACAAGATGATTAAATTAATATAAATAGAAGCCGCAGCTATGAGCGCAAGGTCGTTGACCCACGAACAGAGGCGTTAATCGGTCTTATTATAGTAATCAATTAGCATATAATTATCGCGAAAATCTAGATGAATATCGGGTGTCGGATTACGATGGCGCTCGGAAGTTATCCGTGTGGAATTAATTTTAAACGCATCAGTGTTAACTATACTTATAAAGACACAAAAAAGTTTTAATCGAATTAAAGTTTATTCATTTATTCGTACAATTTTTTACGCATGGTTATTGACAGTAGGGGTGATAAAGTCAAAAGCTAACTTCAATTAAATAAACAATACTTGGTTGATTAAAAAGTGATACGCAAAAACATCAATGATCAAAGAAACAAAATTCCTAGTTTGACTAGCATGTTGTTTTAAAAATATAAAAATATAAAAATAAATATATTGTTTACGTCCTGATACTATTTTTCCCATTAGGGAAGAAATTTTTTTGACCGAGATTACTTTCAAAACTTGTCTGTAAAAATGTTGAACTCGGGCCGCGAGTTTATCACCCCTGATTTGACGGATCACTCGTAATACTCATGAGAAGAATACCAGCGCATTGTATAATTGGAAATGTATGTAAAGTCAATCGGTGAACCCGAACCCTAAAAACACCTAAATGAACCACAAACATTTTTACCCATTTTTTTTTTATATTAAACATTATTAAGAAATAAAATTATTATTTTTAGATGATAGATAGCACGCTGAAACCGTGCACATTTATACAGGGAGTTTGGAAATAGGTTGTTAAAACTTTAAGGGGGGTGAATGTATAGCTTAATATATTTTTATTAAATCTTGTATATATAATTATATATATGTATATATATATATATATATATATATATATATGTATATATATATATATATACAGATATATAAACATATTACCAGTTTGTAACAGTAGATGAAACAATGCCATTTAACAAAGTATGCCATTTGCATTTTTTATGTTAATATTTGTCGGGGACATGTACGAAGTTTAACGCGAAAGTTTTTACTTAAAAGCTTTTAAGTTATTTGCACACTTTTAAGAAATGACAAATGTGTTCACTTCGTTGTTTGATGCGATAAATAAATAAAATTGCTTTAAATTCAAAGTTCAAGTTGTGTTATGATCACTATTGGAGAAATTGTGATAATATTTTTTTTTACATCTGCATGACGTATGGCAGAAAGTTAGTGTGATAAAAATATCAAAAAGTTTTTGTGATTTTGATAATCAAAGGTGGATAGCTTTTGTATATTTTATTGTAGAAAGATTTTTTAATATTCTTTCTTTACTATAAAACTAAACGTGTAACACTAAGCGCACTCTTAAGCTTTACAGTAAGAAATAACATATCCGGGAAGTAAAGCAAATATTTTGAATCATCTTCCTCTTTCCTCTCCTCCTTTTTTGGTCAGGAAATCTTCCATGGGATACCTTTCCACTGCAGGGGCGAAGAAAAGGTTGTGTTGGACTCCTGTCGGCTGAAACCCGACGGTCTTATTCGACGCATACTATCGTAATTTCAACGGCGGTGGCCTAGTTCCTCCTCTTTAGGATAGAGCTGCAGTCCCCCGTCTGTTATCATAAACACGAGAAATAACTCACACGACAACGTAAATCATTTTCCTCCCTACCTCTAATTAACTTTACATCGAGGTATAAACTGCTGAAGATCGAGACCGTAGCAAAGAACGTGGAGAAGTTAATGTACATTTTACAACAATAAAGACCTTCTGATCAAATTGTACTTCTTGACATTACTAAGCCACGTCTTACACGAGTCGTTTTTTCGAATATTACATTCATATTAACTTGATTTCCTATAGCGATGGGAACGGAATAATACTACAAACAGAACTGTGAATAGTACATAATTGATTTATTACAATAATAGATTTTTATTATTATCACTAAAATTTATGCTTTAGGCAAATAATTAAAGATTATCCTTTTTATTTAAAATAAAAGAATTAATAATCATTAGAGAGTATAGTCCTATATTTATCAGTAGACGATATACAGCTGAAATTATGGTGATAATGATAATGGAAGAGTATTGCCCTAACAAGGTCTTTAACCCCTATATCATCATCGTCATTTCAGCCGTCCATGGCTGGACATAAGCCACGCTTGTAGATTTACAAAGGGTTAAAACCGGCCTACATACAACATCTTTCAACTACCTTAACAAGGTTGTTTGTCCAACTTTTTTATAGTTTTTATGACAAAAATTCACATAAAAACTTATATTTAAAAATAACTTCGTATATATCCTTAGTTTTTTTTATGACCCACGCTATTGGGGGCCTCTCGTACCCCTATCTTGTGGTGGGACAGGGTCTTTTTTGGGCAAATTTTTTTTCACTTAGTTTTTTTTTATTTCCGTTCTCTGCTCCCATTCTTCACATGATCTTTCATTCCATTCTTTTATACCACATTTCTTCTTTCTTACCCTATTGCTCTGTTCGTCTATCATTTTTCCCTTTTTCTTTTAACATTTTTTGATTTATATTTTTATTTTACATTTTTTTTTACACATTATTACTTATTCTATAATAATTTCTATCACAGTTTTGTTTCTATTTACGCTTTTAATCTATCTTTTTATACTATGTTGGTTTTATTTCTTTCTATCGCCCTTTTGGCGATCTCTTTACAAAGGGATATGAACGCCTGTTTGTCATTGCCGCCTATCAAGGAGGCTATTGTCTCCTCCCTGATTTCAACGACAGTATATCCTTAGTTACAGAAAGAATTGTGAAAGTTATTAATCATTCAAGTTTGGGTTGCACACAAGTTGTCGGGCAATGAAGCTACTTATGCAAGTAGAGGCCGAGTTAATGCACCGATACTGATACTCTGCGCCGACGGCTCGCGTTCGCTGAATTGAATAATTCCGATTCATTAAGGACACGGCTGACGCCTGCTGTGTAACACACCGTTTGTAACTAGCATCCTTTTTACACCGGAAGAGTTATGGAGGCGGCTTGTTCGATACTTCCGTATACTAATTTTTCACCAGGTTTGAAATGGTTACCTGTTAGTGACATTTATCTTAAATTATTTAATACTATTAAATGATACATTTTATTATTCATCTATAAAGATACATTTAGATATACAACATGTTATTTTTACAGTAACTAATTTTTAATGGAATCAGGCGTTACTTCGCGGAAGTCCATCCGAAGTAAGAAAAGGACCAATATTTAGCCACTTCCGCACATGCAGTGGTAGTCGTGCAATAAAGTGAACCACCCGCCAACAATGCGAATCACATAACCGCCACCGCCAAATTACTCAACACGTGTTTCACCCCTCCACGGGGCATCTTCAGGAGGTATGTTACACCGATTAG
This sequence comes from Battus philenor, assembly GCF_028537555.1. Lineage (NCBI taxonomy): Eukaryota > Metazoa > Arthropoda > Insecta > Lepidoptera > Papilionidae > Battus > Battus philenor. The sequence continues at coordinate 12,732,819 of NW_027181676.1, read as the reverse complement.
TGCCAAATACTGTGTTTGTTAATAGTTAATATGTTCTTACAGTAATTAAGTTTGAGGTCTACCGTAGGAACCTGGACTGGTTTTAATTTTTTATCATTTCAACCAAAGGATATACACAAGTGAAAGCAGCTTGCATCCCGCATCTTCGTACAACCTTAACGATCCCGTCTGTTCATCTTGTGGGTCGATATCGTGCGCTATGCTTGCCACTCCGTCATTTCTATTGTACAGGCTTAAAGATCCTCAGCGATCATCTGTTCTGCGCTCTATGTGACCTCCTTGCTGCCACTTCAACTTTCCAATCCGCATGGCTATGATGGTTACCTATGTTAGTCAACGGATCCTCTCATTTCTGATCAGATCTCGTAAAGAAATCGTGGACGTAGCCTTTTAAAGACTAGTCATTGTGGAAATCTTAGTCCAAAAGGTAGCCGAATGGGTTAATAGATACACGCTTTGGGACGGCTCTGCTGAGAATGGTGTTCCACTTTTACAATTGGGGTCTTCCGAGTGTTTAGGATGGATGCCCTAAACTCCCACTAGTCACGAATTAACCAATCTAGTAATCAAAAGCGGTAAAAGTACGGCACGCGTCACCTCTTTAAGTACACGGTTTAAGAGGGTAGGCATTCCACGATAACCCAACATGCTTTCTGCTAGACGCACAAGGTATTTTGTAATCCGAAAAACCATAATTTTCTTACACGTAGCAAAACTATCTAGGATTGTATAAAGTAGTACATGATAAAATAAGTCATAGTTGGAACAAAAAGGGTGAAATTCGAAGAAAGAATTAAAGTAATAGACATAAAGTGCAGTGTTTTTATTGTACGCGTTAAAACTGATACGCATTGGAGTATTGTCATATTATTTTTGCATATCATGAAGAGGCATTTGGTGACAATTGCATATAAAACCGCATTCAAATGTTATTAACGAACAATCACAATAAACAATTATGTATACGGTTATATTTAGAAAGATACTCATCGATTTTCACATTTTTTACTCAAAGATCTGAATGATAAACTTGTAAACAAATTACATATTCGACTTCGTTTGTCAGGGGTGTCAAACTCTCGGCCCGTGATGAATAAATTTGCGGCCTAGTCAATATATTCGTTGGGTCAATTTTGTAGGAAAGATTTTATCAGAAAAATGATAAATGTTGATTACAAAAGTTAAATTAAAAATAGTCGTTTCTTTACATATTATTTTTTTTTTGCGGTCAACCTAACTTTAAGCAGTTTTTTTAGATTTTTTTTGACAACCCTGCCTCATGTGTAATCTACATATTGATTAAATTGATCGCTTGGCAGCTATCTTGCGGTATTCAAAACATTACTTACGGTTATTGTTCTTAAAACATGTATTTAAAATCGTCATATATTTGTATTAGCCTCTTACTTTTTCTCATAAATAAATTGGCTTTATTTTATATGATAATTTTATTCCCGTATACGGAGAGCGTTTAAGACGTAATGTCATAAGTACGCATTATCATGATTATGTCAATTCAGATTTTCGTAATATTGATTATTTTTTTTTGTTTCAAATGCGTAATTATTCCTTGTTTACTTGACAGAGTTCATACAGTGCTTATTCAATCGCACTTTTGTAAGTAAAAGGGACAGGTGATTGCAATGAGCGCTCGCAATTGTAAACAAATTTTATGACGCGTTCACATAGCTACCTTTTCTAAAAGATGCGCAATTAACGATTTATATATTTTACTAAATACATTGAAACAATTTTCGTAATTATTAATGCCTTCTAACAATTTCATATTTTATAAATCTGGGTAGCTGGACATTGTAATGTAGAAGGTATTAAAGCTTGTGGGCAGTTGAACAATTGGTTGTATCTTTTTAAGTACTAGTTAAATATATATGTTTTCCGTGTTTATCTGCAATGAGTGTCAGACTATAAGCAGAATTATTCCTTTTTCTTTGTCTCGTTTAAGATGCTTCTCAGCAGGAGGATACCCATTCTTCACCATCTGTCACCACGTTCTTGTATGTCCTGGCGTTGCAGTAGTTAACAGTGACTTAAATATTAAAAATTAATAATAAATTTCTAGATATGTGGATTAGCAATGACAGAAATGTAGCTTACATATTTTGTGTCGAGAACACGGGTTCATTGAATTCATGGCACTGGCACCGGCGAGCTAAACAGATTGACATCTAAAGCAGGAAATCGAATTCGAGATTATACTCTACACTTCCTCCACAAAAACGTCACGTCATAGAAGTAGTAGATCAGATGATCGTATGAAAAAAGCAATAAACGATGATTAATAATCAAAAGTCGGCTGCAAAGGGAACCGCGTCATTACGCGCGCATACAAAAACCCGCTAGTTCACGGGTGACTGAGTAAAATTCACTCGATTACTGCAATAAACGTATCCTCAATTTGCAATAACGATGTCGCCCGATAGCCTTGTAAAAAGTCTCACCTTCATTAAGGCTCCGCTTCAGGCGAGCTTTCTCTTCCCGATATCGCTGGATATCTACTTACTATTTATATCTTATAATTAGGTAAATACAATCGCTCAACTGATGGCCGTTGGGGCCGACAGGTTCCCGAGTGACGACTAAGAATCGGTAGACGTGATGTGGGTAGGCCCTCCACTAGGTACACCCACGACATAGTTCAGATCGCGGGAAGTCACTGGATACGAGCAGCGCCTGACCGGTCATCGTGGCGCTCTTTGGGGAGAGGCCCAGGCCTTGCAGTGGGCGCCCATCGGCCGAAAAAGAACAAGAACACAGGCCGTGTGTCCTAAACTACGAGGATTACCATTGGTCTAATTTTAAGTGCGTAATTAAATTTTTATACATAAAATGGCAACGTCTAATGGAACCATTAGGTTCTGAAGAAGAGTCCATGAACCGGCAAACGTGCTACTATGGTATAGTACGTCCACGCACAAGGTCTATTCAAGACGACTTTATTAAAGACGTCGGGAGAACCTTAATGCAGGTCGCTTTCAGCTGGTACTAATCGAAATATATAGGAAAGGCCTTCGGTATATCATTTACTCATAGGCTAAAATAACATAGGAAGGTTCCAATAAAAGTTTCCAGAAAAGGTAGGTTTAAAACAAATAAAAAAAAAAATAATTTGTAAATAGAACTCCTTACTAATCTTTTTAATTACATATCGTCATTCTGTCAATAATTTTGGCAAATTGGCGGCGACTTAAAATTTCGTTTCGCGTTCATTATAGATATAAAACTTGAACTCTTTCTATGAGTATTATTTTTATGACTTTCGTCGCAGTCTCTGACAGCATAGACACAATAAATACAAGATTGTCTTCGGTCCAGCTTTTGGTGATGAAGATCCATCTCTCTCTTGTCATTTCGAATCGGTTTAACAGGCCAGTAATGCAAGAGGAGTTCTCCAAATATAAAAATCTGGATGTGCTATTTGTTTTACTTAACATTAACTCATTGATTAATTTTAAAAATCTTACTTAAGGTTTTCTTCTGTTGCGTGATCGAATCATTCGGGGGCACAGGTGATAAAGTAACTTACGAATTTGATGAGACTTGTAAACAATTACCTGTAACAGAAATACAACAACTAAATCAGTATCATTGTATATATCAAAACGATCAATTGAATATTCATAAACAGTTTAAAACATCAGAAAAGTCGGCTACGGCTCTATATTTATGCGTTAAAACCAGTTTAAAAGTTGTCTGCTGTCTCTTGTGATGGGTTCGATTTAAAAGATATTTTATCATGTCTTAACCAATAAATTAGTTCTGGCAACTTGGGACGTATGAACGCGTGCCAACTTGTTGCGAGAATTAATAATAAATTAAATGATGAAAGCGCTAATACGTGCAACAAAGAAAAACCTTCATCGGTGAACATATTTCCGCATACTTATATTTGTACGCTTCGTTTTTATTAAAACAAAACACATTTGCACATTGCAAAGTAAGTGATGCTTTCGCCAATTACAATATAAGCCTTAATACCGAAGCTATGTATAATGTTTTTATTTATTTATTGTCACCATAAACCCCTAGCCTATAACGTCAGACCTTGTGACCTACCACATTTTTTTTTCTTAATTTCCTACTACTATATCAATTTGCCTAACTTTTATGATTGTTTTATGTGAATCTTAATTTTAATGTTATAATTACACACGCGTGCGGTCATCTAATAGATGATATTTAGCATGCTGGGTTTTTTAGCATTGTATTTTTGTTTTACTTCTTTATCTCATTAATTTACTATTACTTAGTCTCATTGATTTAAATCTTTTTATCTTGTCTACGTATGTTTTTTTAACGGCCGGCACCGTATGTAAAGTTTACAAACATTGTGTTTCATAGAATATGTCTGATTAAAAGGATAAAAAATAATCTTTATTTCACAGCAATAACAGTTTTATTGGTTATTGGTGTAAAAGCTTATAAAGGGTGAATAGGTCGTTTACTAGCAGTCAATGTATGGTACACCCTATTCCAACATCAATGATTTTAGAAATAATGAGTTACGTTATTTAAACTGAAATAGTCATCCCTGTGTGATGTACCATCAAAGAACATATGCATTGTGTTGAAGAACAATTCAAAAGACACATGAAAATGTAACAGGAAATATTAAGAAAAGTGTTTCCCAACGTGGGGCCCGCATCATCATCACAGGGGGACATTTAATTTATTAAGAGGGTAATACGAAAGTGGACTCGACACGAGTTTAACCGTTTCGCTTTAATATATATATATATATAAATATATATATATATATATATATATATATATATGTATATACACACACATATGTGACACATAGGAAGGCAAACGTAAGAGGTTCAAAAATACTGATCTAGAATATAAAATGAAAATAAAGCGCTTAATTGGGGTGAATGTATTGTTTATTGGCTGTCCGGTGATGTATGCAACCTATCCAAAAATTAATTGTATCAAAAATTATAAATAGATATAGGTTAATAGGTATCTATATGAATTATTGACTACCATTGTCCCCGTAGAATTTTAGAAGTTGTTGGCCTCAAAAAAAAATAGACTCAATCGCTTTATACAGAAGGATTGGAAGTAGCGTTAAAGCCTTTTGCTAAATACGAGCAATACATTCACACTTTTAAAGCTTTTACACCTATAACCAATCATCCTGTATAAGCGATGGTACAAACGCAACATTACCAACATAACACAGCAAGATACAACGGGACATTAAGCAGCGCAATCAATATCTCAGTATTAATTAGCTGAACTAGCTTTCCTCTATATTCTATCCAAGGTCTACATAACCAGTTGCGACTCTCCCGGCGTGTTCCCGGTGACGATTAACGAGTATTGTCTTTAATTCTAATTGCCTCGTGGAATTATTGCTCAGGTCGGAGTCTGGTGCATTTCGCGGCGGTAAATCATGTACACTGAATATCCAATTAAACCGAGAGTTCATTGATGTTATTTTAAGAGCTAACAAATAAGGTTTTGATAACGTCGAGTGTGTTTGTTATTGAGATATAAATGTAATGTAAAGTGTGTACGATTTGTTACGCAAATTTTGTAATGGTTCTTCTATTTAAAGTCGAGAAAATAACAAGGAAACATTTTTTTACCCTTCATAGACGAAGCATTTGTCGTCTACCTGATCTTAAACGATGACCAGGTCTACGATGGTACATTCTTGCCTAGAAGATAACTAAAATAGCACAGATTTCTTTTGTAAAAAGTAAGCTAAAAACTTGTGAGTATAGTACCCGGCAAACCTACGAAAGTAGGCCTGAGCGTTTTTTTATACCACACAATAATCCGACCGCTTGACATAAAGTAAAGTAGCTAAACCCCTGTGTTTTTAACATATGAATACCTAATTATCGACTATGCAGACTGAATAGTACTATATACATAACAATACAGTGGTAGCGCAGCGGTAAAGAACAGAGACTTACGATCGTACGTCGCGGGTTCGTGTCCTTGATATAATCTTATAATTCACACTTTGTGTATTAATTATAAAGGATTGCCACAGCTCAGGAACAAGTTTCCAAGATAGACAGCAGCGCCCTCTGCGTACCATAATACCACACAGCCTGTAAATCCTGGTGATTATGGTATATCCTCCCATAGACTTTTCTGGTGGAGGCGTATGCCTTGCAGTGGGCGTCTATGGGCTAAAAAAACGTAACGTCACTTTGATGTAAGGCCGTATATTCAAATGTACAACAAGTGAATGTTGGCTAGTGTAGTCTTAACAGATTAAAACTAGTATCTCATATATAATCTGTATATTGCCGAGTGGAATATCATGTTGCCATTTTTTATAATCTAATATATAAAATTCTCGTGTCACGGTGTTCGAACTTGAACTCCTCTGAAACGGCTTGACCGATTTTTACCAAATTTTATATCCGTATTCAGTAGGTCTGAGAATCGGCTACTATCTATTTTCCATACCCCTAAGTGATGAGAGTGGTCCACCCCTAAATTTTTTATTTAATTTTTTATACAAATTTTTTGGTTTTTTATTTTATTATGATACAGCATACAAAAATACATACAACCCTAAATTTTCACCCCTCTACGATCAATCCTTATCTTTGATTTGTTAATTAAAAACTTTAATTTTTTTGCAAAACAACGTTTGCGGGATCAGCTAGTTAAACTATAATAATACCTTTTTGAATATAAAGTTTGAGGCACACTATTATTTTTAAACATACCAATCCTTTTAAAAATATTACGAAACCCGTCTACAGTCCAAAAATACAGATGACTGAAGCGAAGCTCGTTTTGTGTGTCAATAGGATGTTTTGCATCAACATCACGTAGTTGCATGGAGTCAAAATAAATTGGACGGACGGGTTGGAACACGTCTCAACGCGGGCGGGGACAAAGAGCAAGCGAAAGATCACGTAGCCTCTCCCGTTAAACGGTTGTCTAAACAAGTCATCGGATGTACGCAGGTATTGGACCAGCTGGGTAAATAAGATAAATAGTTCCCAGCAGTGAGCTCTCAGCTCTGTTAGATGACTTACATAGATACTCTTGGTTATTTTATCAAGTGTATCTATTCTTTGTACAGAAACGAAAGGGCGTTCCAAATTCACTACCATAAATAATGTATTGCAAGAATTACTTTTAATGTAATATCTAATATATAAAATTCTCGTGTCACGGTGTTCGAACTTGAACTCCTCTGAAACGGCTTGACTGATTTTTACCAAATTTAATATGCGTATTCAGTAGGTCTGAGAATCGGCTACTATCTATTTTCTATACTCCTAAGTGATAAAGGTTGTTCACACTTAAAAAAAAAAAATTATTTTTTTAACGAAATTTTTTGTTTTTATTTTTTTATGATACAGCATACAAGAATACCATAATTTTTCACCCCTCTGCGATCAACCCTTATTTTTTATTTGTAAATTAAAATATCAATTTTTTTTTGCAAAACAACGTTTGCGGGATCAGTTAGTAAACTATAAAATACATCCTTATGTCTAATCATTATTAATAACAAAACCTATCCATAAATTATAAAATGATATACAAAGTTTACAAGTCCTTTTCAATTAAAGCTCTATTGTCAGGAATACGGCAATCAAATTGCTTCGTAAAACAGGACGGGTAAAAACTAGTCGCCGTATCGAATACAAACCAATTATAAGGGCTTTACTTTTGTAGAAAAAAAATAATTAAACTGACGTGTTGTCATTGCAATCATTTAACGAATTTACACTTTTGTTAGAGAGAATGTATGGATTCGTATGGTTTCCGAAAAAAATAGTCATATTTGTGAAATTAGTATTATAGTTTAGTATATTCCTTTTCAAAGTTTTAATAACATGTTATTTGAGTGTAACAGTTTAAGAATAATTATTAATTCGAATATATAAATATATTAACTGATTACATAAGATATATGTGTTAGTAATAAAGCTATGATAGTGCAGCATATTGGTAAGAGGAAGTAACAGCGGGCAGGATAATGGCTGAGGCGCCAGGTTTGGAGTGAGACGATGGACTAGCAAGCCTCGTAGGACGTTCAACCCCAAGGTCCACAAAAGACATTGTTGACCACATCGTACACTGGGACAATAATATTTTTTTTGATTGCCAACGAATTTTCCTATATCGTCAGCTTTACTTCAAATATCGTAGTTATTAAGATAAGAAAAAATTTAAAAATCGTGGTCGGGAAATCACGAGAGATAAATATAGTTGTAACAAATGCTGAAATTTTTGGTTTTTGAAAGGAATTAACTTTAAATGGAGGCATATAAAAATAAATTAAATGGAGTAACGAAATACATTTTTACTTTCTTCTTCTTTATTCTTCTACTTGTTTCGTTTCCATCACTACTAAGCATCGTGCTTTTTTTAAAAAGATTGTAGTGCACTATAATATGCCAGTGGTGCCGGCATTACACGGTTGGTATTACATCGCCATCTTAAAAGATCGAAAAACGAACAAATGCATAATCATACTATAACTTTTAAGTAGTATCAAACATAGCTGGTCCATTAGGTTCAAATTATGAAATGCCTATTAATTTTGATACTAGACACCGACGCCATTATATACCAGCACAGTAGCAATTAGTCTAGTATAGTCTATTTATTAAAAGTTTTCTAATACACCGTAATTATGTAGGAGATTTTCATGTCCATTTTTATAGATGTAGCATAATAAATCAAACATGTTGGTACGGTCTACACTTACTTGCGTATTGGTGGAGTTTGCTATCTATCAATCTGCAGACCATCGCCCCGGGCGTGGACCACCGCGAACTATGCATAGTTTTTTTGGCCTACTTTATGCGTAATTTGTTTCAAATATGTTCGCTTAGATGAATGATAAATCTATATTAATGCTTTCATTCGTTGCGCGGGGAATGCTGTAGAAAGTGTTACGTTTTAATTTATTTAAAAATGAACACAAAGAAACACATTTCGCTGCGAGGCGGACAAGTTAGTTATGATCTTATAGGATTTAATTTACAATCAGTGTAACGTGTTTCGAGCAATGATAGTACAGTCGCAGAGAACTGTTCATGAACTACACTTCGTATGAAATATAATATCATTGCTCACAGATATTGGGAAGCATCGTGAGAAACGTATATAGGAAAGACTTTCTCTAAACTGTTAGATTACACTGTCCGTTCTAAGCTCATACGAAACACATATCTTCACTAATTTTTAAGCGTCAAATGTGAACGCGAGTAGAAATTAACTTCATAATAGTGCTATGTTTAAATATTGACACTCGTATGACTTTTTAAATTGTTATATTTTATAAAGATACTTTTTATACATAAAATAAAAACAATAAAAATTAGTACAACAAAAGACAACGCTTGTGATTTTATTAATAGAAGCGTAAGAAATCAAAAGCCGCTAAATCCAACTTGGTAGATTTTTCACAAAACGAAGCATGCGAAAAACAACACATCTTGCAAACATAGGTAGCTTCTTTCAATTCTATACGCCTCAATTTTGAAATTTATTTTGATTATTTGCAGCTGCAATTTATAAAAGGTAAGTAGTTCATTAAAAATTAAAATTAAAAATATAAATAAATTTGAAAAAGAAAATAATTGTTTGTTTGATGTTTTAATTTGTTATTTGTGACTAATGGTCAGTATTGCCAATTTGGCATTTATAGATTCCGAAAGTTTGGTATTTATACAAACAGGACGTAGATGACTTATAGCCTAAGTCGTTTTTGGAACAAAGTTAAAAGGACTTTATAGAAGCCTCTGCTCTGGCTGCTAAATAATTTTTTGCTTTATTACCGGATTGGGCCCTTTCATAGCCAAGTAATGTTTTTATTGCGGTTTATAATTTTTCCATTCGTCTTTCAGTTTAAGGCTTAAAGAAGGCACTGTTAAATATATACGTTTAATTTTAGTAGCATTTTGGGATTTGATGATCAAACTATTTGTGATTCATGAACTTGAAAGATTCTTCCTTCAACATTTATGTTTTTTTTGGACATATAAAATGTTTAGTCTTTTGTTTACCAATAAATGTTAATTATGATCTTCAGTTCTTTTTAAACTGCAACATGGAATTGTTTTCACACGTCAGCTGTACTGCGTAAATTCGACCTACATCATCGGTATATTAAGCTGTTTTGCAATTAAAGAGTCTTGTAATCAACCAATGCCACACAAAAAAAGTAATAGTAATTCGATGTATCCAAAGATCCCAAAAAAGTATCAAAGAAAAAATTTCTTATTTTTTTAATGTATTGAGATATATATTAATTAAGATTTATTGAAGTTACACACACATATATATATACTATAAAAAAAAAAATTAATGTGATCTATAACATTGTACACTGCGTACTGTTATTATAGATAAATACAATATTCTTGATAATATTATTGAAGATATTGTTATATTGTGAGCCAGCATTCATTTTTACAAGAAACTAAATCATAACATGTGGCATTAGAAAGTTGCCCAAGCGGGTCGAATGAAGCACAAGACATCTCTCCGCAGATTCTTGTCGAGGTGGTTGGATTCCCGAATACGTGCACCGAGAGCAAAAGTTACTTACGTGTAATTTTAGGATCATGTACCCGATGTCATTCATAGTTCTTAGATGGTCACGATATTGAGAGAAAGCGTTTATGGTTTATTCAAGTATCTTTATCTTCGAACTACATAACTCACATATACGTAGGCAAGTTATCTTAACATAATATATTACAATTTATAGTAAATTTAGTAGTTTATTAACATATATAACTGGAATAGATGTATTAATTTCACATTATATAAAAACTCCTTGCCAAGAAATTCAAACCATCGAAAACTTGACTGTAATAAGGTACATTGCTTAAATATAATATGTGGTAAGTTGTAACTACTAAATTAAAAATGGTTAATTAGTAGGAAATGTCTAAGGCATTAAGTTCGTGTTTATACATACATTGTATAACAAGTGTTTAAATAAACAAAAAATGAACTTTTGATCAATTTCACATTATTCAATATTTTTCTGTTAATACTGGAAAATACTCGAAAATTGCGGTTATTAATAATTATTTAAATTACATCTTCACTCTAATACAATTGAATTTTGAAAAATCGTTTTAGTTCATACAATTAACTGAACAAATTAAAATTTTGGCTAATGATATTAATAAATTTTATATTATGAGATTAATAAAGTTCATTGTGCAATGGCTTTTCTCTCATTTCTCCAGATTTTTCTGGAAAAACTACAGAGCTAGTCCTCTTACTAATTGAAGGTTTATTATATATTTGGTGAAAATTATTGCACAAGGACAGTGTTAATGTGGTAACTATATACATTCAAGAAGCGCCAGAATCTCCTATTGAATACACTGTGCCTAGAAGTATCCTAAACATACCACCTGGCCATAGGAGGTTTGATAACTTTTGTCATCCCTTTTGTCTCTTTGTGCTGTAGCAGCATGATATATTGTGTGGTGGGCTTCTACTTCCAATGCTCCCATACTTGACTCACTAAGATACCTTGACCCTATTCTAATATACCTGGACTAAAGGGTTGAAGGGACAGTGTTCACAGTAGAAAAAACGATGGCAGCGCATCGTTTTTTCTACTGTTTCTTCGAGTAAGATCGTCTCTTTCATAATCTATCTCGGTGTTCTCCTTTCACACTGCTCCTAGTTCTACCTTTTCCTTGCCCAACATGTCTTATCCTTCCGTCTGATATGCGCCACACAAGTGTTAAATTATTACGATCACGAAACTATCCGCTACTGCGATAGCTGTAGATGTAACAATAAACTATGACCGTTGTTACCGCATAAAAATTAGCATTTCCGTGCGCATTGATTGCTCGAATTCAGACCGGCGAGGCTCCAAGGCTGCACGCCGTCCCGTTATTATGACGGATCGTGTAATGTATTACAAAGCCATTGTTACTTATAATACATTTACAGCAGTAACTAGCTGCACCGTCGCTTCGTACAGTCAAGTATATTGACGTATCACAGTCCTATACTAAAAATGTAATGTATTTCGGAGTGCTAATTCTTTTTTATATATTTATTTATATGGTCCCCGCTGTTGGGGACCTCTCGTTCCCCTATCTCGTGTGGGACAGGGACTTTTTAATTCTAGTAATTTATTCATATTTTTTATTAATATCATTCTTCTCTTTCATATATCATCTGTCGTACTATTTCTTTCATTCTACAATTTTCCCAGTCTTTCTCTTTCAATCCATTAGCCACACATCCATCCTCAACCACTACATTCTAGGTTTACTTACTATTTTATTTTGCAACATTACATTTATTGTTCAAATATTTAACACGTATTTTCTTTGTAATAATCATCTTATATTATACTATTTATTGCACTATTTTGGTACTACTATATTCCTTTTATTTCTATATTTTAGAGTTTGTTTTATTTTTACCTATTGCATTTATTACCACCTTCATGCAGTAGCTGAGGAAGCATTCTCTCTCCCCTTTGTCTTGCATGATGGCCGAGATATTCCTTTCCTCTATCTTTTTGCCCATCCCATTTCAATAAACTGAACTGATGGCAGAGCTGCACCTTACGGTTCTGGAGCAGAGACCATCGGTTGGATTCAAAGTAGATAGCTGACGTTGTTAAAGTCGTCAGACGCAAGATGCAGTGAAGCGTATGGCAGTCGACGTTACGGCTTATATTGTAATGCCTAGGCGACCGTTTTACTTCGTTTACACCTTGACACGCTTTTTATTGTTTCTGTTGTCAAATATTTAAATGATAGGTTTGAGTTTTAATTTTCCGTGTTTTGTGTCTGTTGTTTCGATGATCGTGTATGATATTGTTTTGTTAAAATCATATGCTTTCGGAAAATGTTTCGAATAATACGTAAACGTGCTTTCGCTAATATGTATGCCAAGCTAGAAATAAATCCTATGGCATTTTATGTTTATTTTTTGTAATGTTTGTATCCTGATGACTTTCGTAAATCTTATAAAGTCACATTAACACATATTCTAATATAATGACAATATCGTTTTATTGCATAAATATAAAACTTGTGATATCGTAAATTAAGACATAATTGGAGATGACCAATAAAAGAATAATTTAAATAATTAATACGTGTCCGGTGAATAGGTAATATAATTAACTGTTAATGAAGGCCGATGTATGCCGTGTGCGAAATGTCACCTTGTTTCGGGTGTGACTCACTAGGTGGCGCCACCCGCCGGCGCCAACTTTAAGCCGTAGCTTCGGACCTTATAAGGCTATCGCCATTTTAAACATGTTCTTATCCGTTATGCTTGCGAAGCGTAAATTGATAATAACTTCGCGAAAGAGTTTATATGCTTAAAGTTTACAAGCGTCTTTGCTTTGTTATATTCTGACGTATTATGTTGCATATATCGATTTTATTATATCCGTTTGTTTCAACACTAAATTTACTTTATTATTACCCCCTACCTTTTGGTGAACAGGCTTTCTGGTTTTTATTCACCGCGTTAGCCAAGATAAGTAAATACAGATATTAATTTGCAGAAATACTATGACCTAGTCAAAGAAATAACTAGGAATAAATTTTTAGGGAATTTCTATGCTGTGAAGGCAGGAGCGAGGTACGGTAGACGCGGCGTGGGAACACCCCCTTTAGGTGGACCAACGACATAGTCAGGACCGGTCATTGTGGTGACTTTTGGAAGATCCTATACCTTGTAGTAAGCGTCCATCGACTTAAGAAGAAGACAGGAACGAAAGGATATATGGTTGGCAAACAGCAGATGTTCTCGCCAATTTATGAAAGAAACTTCCAAGGTAGCATTAGTTCTCTTAATGCTGCTTTGGAAGCTGATTTAAAATTTGTTTACGTAGAGAGAAGTCAGGACGGTGAAGAGGAACGTCAACGCATTACTAGGTCTCTTTAAACCTGTTACGTGGATCGTCTGCTGTTGGAACTACACCCGGACCCTTTTCCTACAACACGATGGACCGAAACCCGTACGGGAATCCATACTATAAAAGATAAAGATAATATATCTTTTCAACATGGGAACTTTTAACAGAACTCTTGTTGATTGTCAAGTTATCTATTTTATTTGCGACTCTACTATGTAATTTTATAGTGTGAAAATGAAAATATAATACTATAGAAGTCACACGTTCTTTTCTTTTGGACATGTTTTTTGGTTGATGTTAGAGTAATAGGGAGACCGCATCAGACTCATTGGCCTTTTAGAGCTTCTCAATTGTGTAATAGGTCGCAAGTACTCCGACAAAGGACCTCGGCGTGGGCCTGTCACTTGAAATGTGCATAGCATTCCGATTGCTGTTATACAACTATCAAGGATTATTGAATTATCAATCTGAACATTGTTCAAAAGCTTCCCATAAAAAAATTGTTTGAATTTTTCTAAATTAATTTTTATGACTCATGCGTATGTCATAAATATATTTAACGAATAAAAGCGAAGAAACTAAATGCCACTCAAATACCATTTTCTGTAAAGAGATAAAACTAATAAGTAACATAAACAAAACCTATCCCACAATCAATTAGATAAACAATCCTCACCGCAGCCGGAATGAGAAATCTCTCGTTCCCCGAGAAAATACTGTAATGTGTTGGTAACTGTACAATTTATTAAAATCCAATATTAGCGTTATATCTTTTATCGGAGGCAATTTGTTCCGTAAGTGACGGCTGATGGCGGGAATTAATCAAAGATTTATTGGCTATTCGTAACCAGTATAAAAAGCTTAGAGGAACGAAAAACGTAAGTATTTTTAAATTTGACGAAAAAGTGTCCTTTTAATTCAGTTCGTATATCCTCCACGGAGTGCGTCCACAATTAGACATTTCTATCAATCACTAAACAGCTTCGTTAAAGAAATGAAAAAAGAGTATAAAAGAGAAGAAATGTTAGTATAAGTATGAACATATTATAACTGTAGAAATATTTTATTAAACTATGATTGTGAATAATTAAATAATAGTTGCTAACTACAAAAATAACGTAACAATTTTCAGAGTAATCACTATATATATTTTCATTTCAAGTTTATTAGAAATTGTTGTAAAAGGATTTTTACTGATAATTGGAGCTATACATTCACTCCTTTAAAGTTTTTTTTTTAAATCTGTAACTCGTCACCTTGTACAATCATGTCTTCTCCAAAGAAGACAGAATATGTTATACCCAGGGACTTCCTCGAACCAGAAAAAACAGAACAGCTTCTCTTGGAATCTCGTCACGACTTGTTAGTGTAAAACAAACAATGCCGCTCAATACAAGTGGATCGTGCTGTTGAATTCGTTTAGTGAAACAATGAAACAATTCACAAACACGATGTGCCAATGTCGCATTATAGATAGATTCCTGTAGCGAAATGTTTGGCCGGCAAGAAATATTATTTTGATTACATTTGACAAGAGATAGAAAAGGGGATCGAAAGGTTCGCGAATGGCATTTATAAGGCGGTAGACACAGGGTTGCACCTGCCACTAGGTGGACCACCGACATAGTAGCAGAAAGTGGCAGCATGCGGCATCGTGACGATATTTAGGTTATGTCTTTCTTTGGAAATCTTTTAGCTGACATGATAATGGTGAAGAGAAAGGAAAAATTCGAAGAACTAATAGTAGAAAACCATTATAATGAATTATTTGTTACTATTATCTGACTTTATTTTAGGTTCCCCTATAAATGCATCCTATAACTCAAAGCTCCGAGCTTTTATGTAATTAAAACTAAATCTGATTATAGTTTCCATCAAATTGAACTCTTCTAGCTCTTTCCTCTTGACGCATACAAGTGGTCATGGTAAATGATCCTTAGTTCACAAACAGGGGGGTATTTCAAGAATTTTTGTCGCAGGTCCTAAAAGTTATACTTTTAGGTGAAATTGTTTTCAAAACCATAAAATTTTATCAGAATTATCAAGGCCGTAATAAATATCATTACCAATTTTTTTTGCCAGTCATTATTCAGCCTACATCACTTCAAACTATCAAACCTCAATGGCTCCGACAGAACTTTTGCCTATCGACATCACATTAGACGTTCTACTGAATTAGGTAAACAAGGATCCTGCACGGCTAGAAATTATAACTTCATCTCTATCAGGTGTTTCTTTGACTATAGAAGTAGCGGTCTTGTTGAATTGTTGCTCTACTCGAACCTGCTCATAAATCGAAGCAAAGAAAGATAAACCTCAAGCCTTTCACCAATTCGATCGTTGGAAAAACTGAGACCCTTAAGTGATACGGTCTACGCTATCACCGAAATAAAAAGTAATAAAGACTAAAGAAATGTTTATTTAATCAGTCTTTATATTTATCTAATCTAATAATTCGTAACCACTTTCAAAACATTGTTTTATTAAAACAGACCGTTATTTATTGATGCCATTGCGAAAGTTAACAACTGTGCTAAAATACTAGAAACAAATTTGAATCAGCGAGCGAAACTAAATTGTTTTTATTATAAATCAATATCTGATGTAAATTCAACTGTATTACTTTACTTTAAGGTGCATTTTATAGCAGCAAGTCTACTGTTTGAATGACTTCGTTAATGGTCAGAAGAAGTGTGCGAAAACTTGAAGTTTAATATAAAAGCTTTTATGTGATAAACAAAAGAGTTTTTATGGCGAACCATCGGTATGACGATGTCTAAGATTTGATTGTTAATAGCCGACGGACCATTAGCCTTTACCTCGATACTTTCACCGAATCACACAATTTAATAATTAAGTGCTTTTCGTAGTGGAATTAAAACGGGATATTATAAGAGCGTACTCCATGTACTCCAATAACGTAAAAAGGTATCTCATTACCTTTTAAGTAATTTGATGTCTATATTTATTGGAATTTTGAGTTTAATTATTTTGTAATGTATATATCTTTGTGCGTCGTGAAATGAATACCTTTTTACTTTATAAGAAATGACTGTTTGAAGTAAATTCGCGTGCTGCTCCTTTTTACATAAGGTTAAATAAGTACTGTTTTAATCAAGCATAAAAAAAAAATCAGTCGATTACACATAAGGTAATCTAATTGTTACCTTCGTAATGTATCTCTCTTGGACCACTACTCATCTCAAAGAGAGAACAACGGTATCCCTTCAAATAAGTCCAGTTTACATACAAAGGCCACATTTTACAGATTTCTTCATTTTAAAGTATACCGACTTGTTTTGATGTATGTTTGCAGTGACAATCAATGTATGTGCTATCCAGATATTCAATCCGAAATCTATGATCGTAATTCCTAGCCAGACTACCAATATAAGTCGCTTAATTTGCATTATGTTATTCAATAACTCAATTGAACATATCGTGTTACCTTAAGTGCAACAGCTGATTGTGGAAACAAATTACTGGTAACATTGAACTGTTTTATCATATTTTTTTCTTAAATCTACTAAATGGCGCTAGTCAATAAGCCTCATAGACGTAGCACTAACTAACCGACGTTTTGCTATCTTTAAAAACACTATACGTGTAATAAGTGCTACGCAAAATAAATAATTATATACCAAAAATTGTGTTTCTGTCTTTCTGAACTTCCAAAAGCGGCCTTATCATCAGCTGTACATTTATTCATAGTATTTTACACTTTGTACCTCTAGACTAGAGAATTTAATACAAGGATGTATGAATCTGAAAGATCTCACAATAAAGTACGATAGGTCTTTTGTTTCACAGTCGTTTTTGTAACATTTATATAATGTTTTAAACTGAAGTAGGATTTTAAAACTAATTTATCTCGAAAATATAACACAAAATTTATATATATATATATATATATATATATATATATATATATATAGCATCTCTTAATTTTTCGGATTTATGTAGTACCTTTCTCACGTATATATACAAGAATACATATAAATGTAAGTATCCTTGTATTTATCTATGTATGTGTGTATAGTATTGTATGTGTTTATGTCTACGTGCACCAACTGCCCTCTTTTTCATGTCTCTCATCACCATCCAAAGATTGCTGGTAGAAATCGCCTCGAGCGATAAGAATGCCTGTTGTTCCATAGGAATTCTTTCTTTTTTTCCGCTATTTATTGTCTATACTATACAAAAAAGTGTTAATAAAGAAATAAAATTTATAACAAATTCCTGCTCGTTAATAACTTTTTATTCTAAGTTATAATGTATGTATATTATGGACATATGTAAACTATTCAGATTAGTCAAATATGTAGTTAAATAAGTGTAGTGTCCCCATAATTATAGTTGTCAGCGCACTAAATATTACGAAACTTGAATTTTAATTCGCCGGACCGTCGTGTTAATTCGTCTTCATGATTTCACACGTTTTATGTGCCCGAGTCGCGCTTGTTATTGCTGTTAATTACGTTCTTAACCATTGCGACATAAACGGTCTCAACACGACCCAGTTTTAAAATATTTTTAAAAGATTAAATTGTAAGAATATTTGAGAGCCATGTTTTCTTTACTAGATGGACCGATGATATAGTTCAGGTCGTGAAAAGCCTTTGGATGCGGGTAGAGTATGACCGCTCACCGCGGTGATATTTAGGTGAAGCCTATATCTTGCAGAGCGCGTCTATCGAGTAATATGATGATGTTTTTGCGTAATAATATATCGAAGAACTGAAAGATCTCGCTCATTACAAAAATGTAACTCGTGTATATACACAGACGGCGAGAAACTCATGGTTTTCTGGACTTTTCTTTATGATGCTGAGACATGAAGCGTGTCTGTAATGGGAGTTCAATCTGTTTCTTGTTTCTATCAAATTAAGGCCTTCTGGCATTATTCTCATAACGTGGTTACTTTAAACCGTTCTATACGGATAATATTATGAGTAAATGAATAAAAGGCGGCAGACAGGAATCGCATTGAAGCTTTTGATATGGCGATGAAAAACTGTATTGTGTCGAAAGCCGTGTAATTAATAAAAATACAAAAAAAAGGTGTATCAAGTTTCCGGGTTCCTACAAATATATCTTTTCATTAAAAATACAGCATACAACTACATGACAAGACGAAGTAATGATTCTTATATGTATATATATTTATGGATGTATTTTCGTTTTTCATGAATATTGTACTTTTATATTTATATACACGAAACTGTAGAACGATACCAGCTGCTTGATAAAATCCATTTCAATTTAGTTTTATCATTAAATTTTTAAATATCAATCTTTATTAGCAATCATGAAATTACGTGATTAAGAGAGGATATTATAACGGACACATCTCTTACAAAAGAGTGTGATAGTGTCGGAGAGACAACGTTTGACGAGATTTGTAAAGCGCTCTCTAATGTTATTCTGTTAACAAAGCTGTATAATGAGTGATACGAAAAAGTATATTCTAGAATATCCTAACAGCATTGTGTTGGCAAAGTTAATCGAATAATTATTGATATCTCGAAATCACACTGGCGTTTATTATGTATTGTGTTATACAAAGGCTTTTATAGTCAGTATATCCCTGTTAGACCTACTGTGGTACTTTTAGTACCGTAAAAATGCATCGCATACGTTATAATAGGGCAGCTGACACCTTCATTGTGACACTCGGGGAAATTATCCAGTGTGAGCATACGCGGGTACGCCACGCTGCGAGATGGGAGCGAGATAAGGCCGTACATTATGCGCAATTCTCCACACAGCCGTGAGGTTCACGCAAATTGCGTGCCGACGGCGCCGCGATCTATGTTCAACTGGATGAGGCATTAGCGATGCGATCTTGATTATTTTTTAGTATCAACATCATTACATCGAACTGTTAGCCGTTTAAATAGATCAAAGGAATAGAGACGAGCCTAGTGCAAAGATCGACAGTAATGATGTATATTAATAATATAAATTTTAAGATGATAATGTACATATAGATTTAACAGAATAATATTTAGTTGATCGAAATGTATGGCACTCAGTTTGTTGTCTTATTTGAATTATTAATATTATATTGTACACATGAAATTTAAAATTTAAAAGACCAGCTGTTGAGTTTCTGGCCAGCTCTTCACTCACTTACTGCTCATAATTTAAAAATAGTCAACGACTTACAAGCGCATTTAAACGCCTACTTGATTAAAGTTATTTTTTATTTTTTTAAAGAAAGTAAAAGAGTCGCATAATCAGAAAGGTTCTAAAAATCGCTGGATAGGATTCCGACACGCCCATCGACGATATGGACGAACACAATCAAGGAAGATAAGGTCAATGGTCGAACCAAATGAAGCAATTACGCATAGTAATGGCAGAATTAGGATGGCTGATGTGCATAGAAATAGGTCGTTGTCAATGAAGAAAAAAAATGCTAATAAAGTGTTGATATTCATTGTCAGGAATGCCGAAAAGTTACCTGATTATAATGGAATTTAGTAATTTAAAATTCTTGCATATCAAAACACTATTCCGATTGTTTCATTTGATATCTATCGTACTATCTACACGCCTCGTTTCTTAAATCATCTGGTATAATAAATATATAAGTCCTTTTGCGATAATATTCTTACAAAGGAGAAATAAATAAAAACGTTTGGCATTAAAATAACGCACTACAGCATGCCTATAGGCGATAAAATGTTAGAAAGAATATCGATATAGATTTTATCTCTAACTGTAAATGTTTTATAAAATATCTGACTTTAAAATCGGTCGCGTGCCGAATATGATATATTAATACCAGTTAGAGACATAGTGGCGCGGTAGTTAGCAGGATGAATTGTCGGTTGCCGGGCATAGATGTAGAAGGTTCATTTCCTATAAGCAATTGTTATAATATACTGCGATTTAAATATTTATATGATATGAGACAAATTAATGATGATCTATTATCATAGTCCTTGTTATTGATGCTGTTATTGATGTTAGTTATGCCTGAATGTAAAGCTCATTGGTCAGAAAAAAGCTTTAAATTTATTACATCTATTTTCAATCTCCCTGCATAAATTCAGCTAGAAATAACATTAATTTATTACTTTTATTAGAATGCGATAGACCGATAAGTTTCGGCAATAATAAGTCTGTACGGACAGACAGTAAACGGTAATTAATTTTAATTTGTAGTAGTCTCAATTTCGAAAAAGCTTTTCTTATTATTTAATGTTCATGTTATTTATTATTACTGAAACCATTCATTATGATATAGAGTGTTGTCGCCGTTTCAGTCTGTATTGGCCTAAATTAATGTTTCGACGAAGATATCCATTAACTATGGGGTGTTATACCATAATTGGCGGTATAGACTGGTTGGCATCGCAGTGAGGCACTATGGTACGCTGATGTCCATCTTCTAGAAACTAGTTTCTGAGTAGTGTCAATCCTTGATTAATGCACAAAGTATTAATTATATAGTATTGTATTTCGAGAACCGAACCAGAGACCTACAATCGCAACTCCCATTCGTCTACCTCTGAGCTACTGGTGATAATGTGTATCATACATTAATTGAACCTCCAATGTTACCTTGTAATATATGATGGCACTTAGTTTATTTACAACATCGCTTTTAAACTGAAACCCAGTTATTCTTACATCTACTGGTTGCGAATAAAAATAGATACGAGATGGTGCCCACCTGGCTCTTGCAAAGGAGGCCTGCAATAACGCGGTCACCCACATTCAGACTTTCACAATTGTATATATATAATAAAAAAATATAGGAGACTATTGCAAAAAGCCGGAGTAAATATGTTATAAAATAAATACTGTATGTGTCCACGGGCGTATAACTCCACAAGTTATATTTACGAGTTCGCAACTAATGGCCGCGAATGAGTGGAAATGAACGCATTATTTCTACATGGTACGTGCCTTGAATAATGTCGACATACTTTTGAGATCTTGTATTATTTTTTAATATATTTATTTGTACCTTTGATATGTAATTTAAGTATACAACAGTGAACATAAAGCTAGGTGAAATTGTGATTTTAAAACTCCCGAGTGTTGTTATTTTTTCCCTAGGATGGTCTATAACATAGACCAAGAGTCTCTTTATATAAAGGTTAATTATCTCCGAGTTACACTTGTTTTTGTTTAGAGCATAAAATTTGGCCAACGATTCTAATTTTTATTAGTACATTAAAAAAAAAAAGATTTGACTCCGTGCAACTTCTCAAGCAATCCTGAAAGGCCCATGCGGGGATGCCGATTTTGGCACGATAGAGGAGATAGAAACCGAATCAAAAAGGTTTTTAAGGCTAAACCGGAAAAAGATTATTCCCACTGTTAAGAGGACTGGAAAAAGCGTTGTCAAAAGTGCGTTTTATTGGGCGGTATACTTTGAAGGATAAAATTGATTTGGATTTGGATTACTTTTTGATCACAGTATTATATGTGTTGCAAGAATTGCATCCGACAGCTTTTTCTCCCAGGGCTTTACCTCAACTAGTAATAATGGTAGCTTGATGCAATCTATTGCAGCAATCGATCAATTCGAGATTCGATTCGTAGCACCCTTGAAAACAGGTTGCTAAACGCGTATTGACTCACACCTTTCAGTTCGGGCGAAGTTCACAGCGAACTGTCAAATGCGCTGTCTTAACCGTTATTATATTTTCTAAAAAATGGTTAAGTTCTTGAGAAATTTTCTATTCATTGTACCAAAAGAACCTTCTAGAAAGTAGTAAGAAACTCATAACAGAATATAAATGAATTGGTACCGATTAATTTAATTTAATTGTCTTTATTGTACACGCCAGAAAATATATAAACAGTTGCGTAATACTACTATAGTATAAAAACAGTAAAAGGATATATAAAGGATAGTTAACGTGTACATATAAACAATACAAGTACACACACATATATATATATATATTTAGGGATAAATAATCATGTATATTATGACAAAACTATTATATCATACCTTATCAATACCTCAATTATGCATAAATTTATCCAATATCGTAAATTGTTCTTTATAATTAAGCTGTAAACGAGTTGTAATATGTTCATTATCATATTGATGTGTTATTTATTATAAAAACAAGAACAAAGAAATCTTTCTAAGTTCACTCGCTTTTGTGCCTTATCTACACCGTACTGTAGAATAAGACAGTTCATTCCTCCGTCTTCGTATAGCGTAAATTTAAAAATTGATCAAATAGGTTTTGAATAGGCTCAATCGAAATTGATCAAATCGTATGTGGGTAATAAATAGATTGTATATCATTGACATAAACTAATTTCAATCGTGTTGAATTAAAGAAGGAATACAAGAAAATATTTTCTCATTTTTTTATTGCGTTGCACAATTATTATTTTATTGCTATGCACAATTATTCTTTACTGCTTTGCACAAGTTAAAAGGAGACCATTGAAGTTACTGTACGTACATGTTGACGTGATTTAGTTGTAAAATCATATGATTGTTAAAAGTAAGTTATTGTATGGTACACCACATATATTAAAGGTAACCACATTTATGGTGAGATAGAAAAATGATTGTTGAGGGAGATACCCGAATTGCTGGTAGCCGCTGAAAACTCATGCCATACGTATTTCTTCTATTTTAGTTGGCGTAAAAAAAAAAGTTATGAAAAATCTTTTCTTTGGCTACTCAGCTGACGCTATCATATTTGTGTATAGTAAAGGATTATCTGATTGTCAGTAAATTCAAATTCGAATAAATTAGCTGTCAAAACTATCAATGACTAGTGGTCAGTGTTCGTATATGTATTGTTCGTACTTTTTGCATTGGTGTCACAAATGGTAATTGTTCAAACGACTGGAACATTCGGAATTCTTTAACACTAAACACACCGGAACGTGTCAAATGACCCATTTTTAACTAATGAATTGAAAATGCACGTATCATTTTGGCTTTGGCACATTTTACTTCATGACGTTTTCTTATTAAATAATCTGCAGTTATTACACCTTTTTTATTTATTTTATGTCCTTCATTACAGAAACATTTAGTCGAGTAATTTGATCCGCTATGGTAGAAATAGCTACCTTGTAAGTAGTGACATGATTATTGTTAAAATGTTGTTACTGTTTTAATCTAATGATTAGACGATTTTCTAAAACTATATTGCTTTAGCAGAACATTAATTACTAAATTTTTGTTAGTGTCAAAGTTGCTAGCATCAATATTTTTAAGAACCGTCATAAAAATTATTTGCGAAACTCGTGTATGTCGCAATAGACGTTTCGTTTAAATTTATATCTCTGTACACATAAGTGTTTGCAACACTAACATCCTGGCCGCAAGCGCCGGAGCGCTCTGCCCACGCCGAGGATTATTGTAATTCCTCGCTCACAAACACCGCTTTATGGGCAAAACACATACGCACATACATAATGCACACATGAATATATTTGTCACAAAAATCCAGTCCAACGGCGTTATAACTTTATTGAGGTGACACTAAGTGCGATTATACGGGAATCCGCGTTGTATTATATAAACCGTTGCATTATGTTTTATTGTGTAACTGTGTATGATTTTAAAACATTTTAATGAAGATGATTATTAAATTTATTACAATTTACATTAATTAGGTACATTTAGCCCCAAAAAGACGAAGACCAACATTGCATTATTAATATTTTTATTTGAGTGGGAGACAATGATGTTTATTTATTCGTATTCGATGATTTTTAATGCTTTTGCGGCTTTGTCGGATTCGAAATATTTTGTAATAAAATTAAACTTCAAATTATTTTCCATATAGAATTTTTCAATGCGATCACTTTTATATGTCCTTATCAGAATACCTTAATTTAATTGGTGAAGCTGGTACAGCTTCATCGGTCACAGAATCTCTAATCTGCGGTCTAAATATTAAATTTCTCCTAATACTAATTTTGCCCGTTTCTGTCCGCCACTTGGTGGTTATATATCGTGTCAGTGTAACTCGGGTACACTGTTTCTTTGTACCTCCGGGTGTTGTTGGGTGTTGCGGCGTCTTTAGCTCTCGGTGTTGAAGTGTCCTTCTTTCTGGCGGCCCTCGTGCACGGGCGTTTAGCTGAGTGGTAACTCATGGTTGTGGTTTCTCTGCTTTTGGGACGCGGCGCTAAATATCCCCTTTAAATATAAAACTTCGAAGATTTCGAATGTGCCCTGACATGTAAAGAACCCACAACAAACAGTCAAGTTTCGTTTGTGACGACTTTAACAAATATCTTTAATAAAGTATAATACAGTGTTTGGCTGTTGTTGTTTAATAAACTTGTTAATGAGGATAGAAATATCATAATCGTCACTAATACAAAATCATTTGGATTTTTTTTTCAAAGCTGCCTGTGTTTAAATCCAGGAATTATGTTATGGAATGAACTCCAGCAATCAACTCCCCGTTGTGCGTTTGTTTGATGTCTGGCAGTTGCACAGAGGGGCCCTTGTTTACCCCGTCCTGTGTAAAGACTCCTTTGTGGGTTTTTAACTCGGCGTGCACAGATCAGCTAATGTTCAGAAACAGAAATAATTAAAAAAATAATCTTACAAATTTAAATTTATTAATGACGAACAATGGACGAAAATTATTACAATGATTATTTGGTTTTAGAAAATAAATAGAAAACATTAATTATATATCAAACTTCAGAATAACTTCATAAATATGTTTCCCTTTCTAATATTAGCAAATTAAATCATCTTAACCGTAAGACGCCCAGAGGTGGACGGTGACCTCCATCTTAGATTTCCAGTAGCATCTGTTGAAAGCGGCCTGCATCCACTGTCATCCTACCTGATCGTCTGTTCATCCTAGAGCTGGACATCTTACTCTGTGCTTGTTGATCTACACGTGGCCTGCCCAATGCCACATCAAGTTTCCAATTCGAGAATTGCTATTGGCTATGTCGTTTACTTAAGATAATCAAATGAACATTTTTAATTCATAATGTAATCTTCATTAGTAAAGTTGTTGTATTGACTATTTGAAGCTTCCATGCTTCATTTAAGATTGTCATTTTTATTATAAAACTTAAGTATAGGATGGTTGCACAGTGTTAAATAAAAGTACCTTTGCTATCGGGATTATTTAGATTTTTAAGATAACTCTGCTAGAATTATTAAAAATATTCTTCAAGTCGAACCGTATTTATTAAGTAATATTAAATTTGCAATAAATATGGGACAAGTTGTGATTTAGACTAAGTGACGTGACTGGCGGATAGTATTTAAGACTTATCCACATTAACTTAATTTCGCGGCTATGACTTTTGTAATTTAAGAAAATTTACTTACTTTTGTTAGTTAAAACTGTGAGCCTTTTAAAGTCTCTTATCCAGGAAGTTAGACAAAGCGGTAACCAAAAAATTAGGAGGTAAATGGTACGTAAAAAGGCCGTCCTTTTTAAGCCGAGTTAATTTAGGAAGTTCTAATAACGTAATGCAGTGACCGACGCCTGTCTGTGTTATTGTGTAGCTGTTTAATGTTAACTATGTAAATACATATATACAGGATGATTGCTTATAGATATAACAGCTTTTTTATAATTTCCACCAAAGAATATTTCATTTAAAAACATTACTTAAAGTAATATGACGTATTATCCTTTGCCTTAAGTTAAAGACGATCGTACATTGTACGTCAATATCCTTCCTCCGAAACTTATATAAATACGGTTCACTTACAGAACGTGCCTCTGTCCGTTCTATGTATGCTTAGCCTTTACCAGATGTTTGTACAGTATAGAGTTTGGACAGTGAAGTGGCTTGAAAGCGTATAGACAGACTAACAAATTTTGACCTATTGCCATCTCAACCCTTTTCGAGTTTATGGTACTTGGAACAATGTTTATTTTATTTAAGTATTACGTGAGTTATGTAAATATTAGATAGTATTAAGGTATTATAAATAGGTTTCTACGATATAAAGGAATAACGTACGTGCACTGAAATCAGATAGACATTTTTTTAAGGAAAAAAAAAAACCTGTTAATTTTGTATTCTAATACAAAAGGTAATATATTGTTAATTAAAACATGATGATCATCATCATGTGGACCATGAGACGACACCGCTGGACACGGTTCTCCACTCCAAATTACGAATAGAACGGTAATGAGCGGCCTGCATCCAGGGTCTTCTAACGACTTGAATAAGGCAGTCTTTCCATAAACAATGATGAACACAAAATGATGCAAAAACATCGTTATTATACTCGGAGGTACTTTCTTCATAAACCGGAGTAAATTAAAACACTTTTTATCAAATATTTGACGCTAACCAAAAAAAAACAGTGATGTAGGATATGTAATCAAACAAAAATATTACTTAATTTTCCAGAGTTAGAAATAGAAAACATTTTTTGGTACATACACATTTATTATAATCAAGAAATAAATTAATAAATAATGCCATCACTCTCAAATAGTTGTATTTTATTTAAATATATTTATTATTAATAATATAAATAATAAATGTAAAACAATTTTTTTTAAACTGTTATACAAAATAATCCGGGCAATGGCGTGAATTGTTAGCTGAGGTCATCGTTTTATCTCGGTGTAGCTATGTATCTATATAGGTAACTAGGTTCTCCGGAAATAAAAGTCCATACTCTTTACTTCATTGGTATTTTTTACATAATATAAAATATTTTACTCGATGTATAAAAAATACGAAAGATTGTCGACTCATGCGATTTGCATCTGTAAAGACTGTTATTGTATTAATAAAACTTTACCTTTATATCAATTTTACTTCAATTGTACTTACGAGTTGTTCATGATCTACTATGTACGTGGACATGTTATTAAGACAATAAAACGTGTCTAGCGTGGTCTTTTACACTTGTCAATTAGGTCGAGCCTTTACAACACATTAATACCCCGGTATGCCGACGGTTACAGCGGTTCTCAAACTTTCTTTATTTAAACTAAAAATGTTTGAAAAATGTTAAAAAAGGAGTCAGTTTCTTTAAATATATGTTATGTTATTTTGCTACACAAAGTTTTATAGTTTAAAAAAGAAATTAAAAAATGTGAATACATCCATAAAAGATTTATTTCCAGCTAATTGTAAAAAAAATCTTAGTGGAAATTTGTTTTGAGCGAAAGGTTGAGAGCCACTGGCGCACGACGTTTATGTCAATGGTATCAATTAGGTGTACATACAAACTCAAGTGATATCACTTTATACCAATTAAACTTCGCGAGCTGGGGAATTGATTCGTAGAATGCTTCGCTTAATTTCTGTATCGACTTTGCCCCGTTCTACAGAGCTGCTTATTGAGAAATTATACACGTCAGAGAAATAACCTCAGATCACTAATGTAACAGGCTATCTATTGACACTACACTTAGTTAATAGATAGAACTCAGTATATACTCAAAATAAGGCTTTACTAACAACGATTGTTAAAAGCTTTCCCAGCTATTATATTTGATTGGTATGCTGGCGGTGTTAGCCTTCCTGACAGTTTCTTCGGACTCAGGGCATCCTCGCGGTTGGTCCCCGTGACACTAACAGCCGCTTTTATAAGTGATGTTTCCATCTACCTTTTCCAAAGTTATCCTATATTAATAATAACTTATAAAAGTACTCTATTTAACCACATCATTTTAATGATTGCTAACACACAACTTCAAATATGTAATTTCGGGAATCTTCTTATATTCAACTAATTTAACAGCGTATTCATATATACGAACGTTCTGGCGGTTTAAGCGACATGTATCTATCCTTTGTGCCATATTAGTTTATGCACACCAACTAGACTTACCACTTACTATTTTCGTAGTTCGTTACTTCAATAATAACGTTTTATCTATCAGTTGTTAAAAAGTAATTCTAAATGGTTTATGTCTAGTGTTGGACGGCCTGTGGCTTACGTGATAATGTAGTTGAACGTTAGTTATAAAAAGAAATCAAGATAAGTAAGAAAAAGACCAATATATAGCTACTTCCGCGAATGCAGTGGTAGTCGTGCAACAAAGTGCACCGCGCGCCAGTACGCTGATAAATGCGTATGCGGCAAACAATGCGAACTACACAACTGCCACCGTCAAATTACTCAACACATGTTTCACCCCTCCACGGGGCATCTTCAGGAGTTATGTTACACCGATTAGTGCCAAACACAGAGTGAGCTCAGTCCGTCGCCGCTTGTTAGTTGTTAGAAATCAAGATGGTTTATTAAGTAATAAAAATAAATAAATGTAGAGATTCATCGACGAACCTCAACATCCAATTGCTACCTAACTAACATTGCTACCATTTCGGAAAGTGGTAATTGAACTTAACATTTCCAATAGAACCGGTTATAAAAGGCCCTACATACAGCCTCTTTCGACGACTTTAATAAGGACGTCTGTCTACCTCCTGGGTCTTCCTATGCTGTGCATGCCAATCCGCGGTATCAAATCCAGAACCCTAAGGCAGTGACCATTTAATTAAAAAAAAATTTATCATATGGTCGTGAATCCTCGAATATTTATTTCTTAGTAATTTAATATTTCTGCATTAAGATCGCAGACGATTTCATATTTACTAATTGAAATTAATCTATGCAAATATTTGGATTCAATCAGTATATTGATTTTGAGTATGATCGATTAAGAGCAAATATTTACTGTCATTGGACGAAAAAAATATTTTGAACTCACTGAGTCAAGAATTCACCGAGTAAAATATTATTATTTAGTAAAAATTGATTGGGTCCTTAATTTTTTCCTAAATGTTTTAAAAATTCCTTCATTATTTCCAATGGGATTGGTAGAAAGCGGCTCGCTTAGAGCGTTTTTCCGGCGACTTTAAAAATCTTGTTTTACACTTCCAAGCCCGTGATTTCCACTCATGCTATGTGGGCTGCTCATTGCCACTTCTACTTTTTCAATTTCAACGTTATCTAGGAAAAAAATACAGTGTTAGAAATTTCATGTCGTGTGTCGACTGCGAAATAAATTGGCAATAAAGAACAGATTTGTCAGCGTGCAACAAACACATTTGTCAGCGCAACGTGCAATTTCATTAAACCCACATTGTAGGCAATCTTTCACTTTAACGGATTGATTATTCGCGTTCACATGACACTTCCATTATCGGGAGCGCCGGACGGCGTTATGCAATGCTCCTCATGAATTATTTTAAGTGGAATTATAAATAAATCGGCAGGTCCGACCTCATTGACGGCGAGCTGATTTAATGGATCGATTTGGATGCCGATGATTTAGGAGCGCCCCGCTCCGGGGCTCCGGCATGCGATGTTGCGAGTATTCAAATTATTATTTCGTCTGAAGATCATTGTCAGATGTCTATCATGTTATGTTTATACAACTCCGGTACCGGCAATAAATTAACTGCGTAAATGTAACCGCAGTTCGATTTATCCTAACAGATAGAGTAAGTAAGAGATTTAATTCTACTCTCAAATAAGACAATAGTAAACCAGTATTAGGGTTAGATACAATTTCAGTGTATTAGCGTCATTATAGAAAGCTAATAATCAGTTACAATTGTAAACAATCATTAAAATACACGGTAAAATGTTCTGAATGTAAGTTTGAAACGAGTTTTGAATTATTAGAAATAAGCGTGTTTTCTTGGAAGTAATTTTTTGAATGGAGGGTAGGAAACGGAGGGTAATCTTGGAAAATAAAACTAGTCAAGTATTTCAGTAGTAGTTCGTCTTATGCTACTGACATAGGCGTCCGTCATAGATTTCAAAGAGGACATAGAAATTACCATCATCATTTCAGCCGTAAGAGGTCCAATGCTAGACATGAGCCTATGGATTTATAATAAGGCCTGCAAGTAACCTGGAAACGAACTTAACAAGGTAGTCTGTTCACCTTGTGAGTGGATGTTCTTCGCAGCGATTGCCGACCCGTGAT
Source organism: Battus philenor (assembly GCF_028537555.1). Classification (NCBI taxonomy): domain Eukaryota; kingdom Metazoa; phylum Arthropoda; class Insecta; order Lepidoptera; family Papilionidae; genus Battus; species Battus philenor. The sequence goes on along the minus strand of NW_027181676.1, from coordinate 12,702,039 downwards.
CATAGCTTTAGAATCTTAAGTCGCCAGCTTATACTTATTCTGTGCACTGTATGGTCTACCTGATGCCTGCTTTTCGTTACTTCCTTTCTTCTACAGATCTCCTCAACTCCGATTCAATCGCGTAGAGAAATCCTGAGCATAGACATTTCTATAGTTTGTTGTACGACTATGAGCATTACACGTGTATTATTTCGACATACATTGTTATTTTTAAATAGTAACACGAAAAGAAATTGAATATTAACTATTGGCACTATTAATATTTTTATATAACAAATGCTCAACGAAAAATTAGAAATACAGACAATAGGCTTGTTTTATCATCAAAGCTATCACAAAAGATCGCAAGGGATAACACTCTATAATAAATGAAAAAAAAAATAATTCTCACAATACCAATTATTATGCGCACATGAGAGTTTACAATTCCTCAGTCGTCTATTGTCTATTTCTTACTCTCATTAGGAAGAGAATACAAACCCTTACCCTTTGAAACCATTGTATTAGTATTTTTGTGTTCCCATTGTTGGGAAACAAGTACGGTAGGGGTAAAATAACTAATCGTACCATGATTACCTCGAGCAAAGCTGAATTGATTGATTTGTACTTTTTAATCTGCACCAGTAATTTCATTGTATTAACAGGAGATACGGATAAAACTAGTTTAGTAACAGCTGGAAACAAATTAAAGTACTTTAGGGAAACAGATGTTCTAGAATTAAAAATGTGCAAATACAGAATCACATCAATTGATAATGAGGTAATGTATTAGATTATTGTCTGTAATAATTATCTGAATGGTAACCAAAGACCTAAGTTCATAATATATGACATCATTTACAGTGACTGTTTGTGTACATGAGAAGAATGCCATGAAAGCCTATTTTGATAAGGCCCGAAAAAAGATAAACTTCACTTATAATTATCATCATTTCATCCGTAAGATTTATAATAAGACAGGTAAGACCGGACGAAATTCAGCGTTTAAAAGGTTCACCTTATAGGCGAATAAACTTATGAACTTATGAATATTGTTTGCCTTTCCGCGATTTTCAATCCAGAAAGTTAAGGCCACAATGGTCGTCAGTTTTAAGCACCATGTGGCTTACCCGTTCCCACTAGAATTTACCAATTCGCTAGGCCATATCGTTTACTTCCTTCCGTTATCAGATCTCTTTATTTCTGCTTTTAAAATTGCTTAGTTGTCTTCATATTTCGAATGCCACACAGTATCTTCTATTAGAAGTACTTGGGATGGATAGGGACCGCTACCTAAGAACTTAGGCGACTCAAAACGCAAAAGAAAGGCTTCAGCTCATCTGCATTGGCAGGCCAGTGTTAGTAGCTTAGAGAGATTCAATGATTTAAGATCCTAAGATTTAAGTTAAGAAATAATTGAAGACATCTAGTAAACACTGATATTACAAACTCGAGTAGTAAAATTCGGAAATAAAAAAAAATGTTACTATAACAACAAACGCTTTGTCTGTGAAATAAAGAATAATAAAAAAGTATCTTCTATTGACAAACCAGTGCTCTTCTGTAAAGATAGCTTTTCATATAAGTAAAAACTCATAAACGCCAGAAGTAGACATCACTTTTAATTATACATACTACTGTGGAGATCTGGTATATAGTACATTATATTTTATGTCATACCTCATGACCATGGGTGTCAATTAGTAACGTAGATTTAAATCATAAGTAATTACACGTATATGTATAGGTAATTAAGCTTGAATAAATTACAGCAATAAAAATATTTCAGTAAAGCACTATCTCAATAATTTAAAAACAATATTGAAGCACGTAAATCAGGTTCTCGTGCGGTAGCCACATGAGAAACTAGATGAGATTACAAGACGCAGTGCAGTCGTTAAAATTTTGTTGTAACGCATTTATCTCATGTTGTAAATTGGAGACGAATGTTATATTTAAAAATCAAATTAAAAAAAATTAAACGATTGATTAAATCTTAAATTAGTAAATTTTTATCAGGTTATTTCCCTTACTTTCATTAATTTATCTCTGCACCGCCTAAATGGTTATCTGTTAGAAAATTTTCATAGAATAAGTTCGCCGTAATAATTTGTATAGGTGTTTAAATAAATAGATGATAATAGTAGGTCACTTATTTAAATATTTAAGTAAACAGTTATATTAATGTCTTTTTATTCCACTAACCAAAGTCGTAATAAAATGGTACCCGAGAAAGAAAGACTAAAACGTAGATGGGAAGATGATCCGAAATCAATAGCAGGTGGAACATGGATGTAAAAAAAGGCATGATCGTTAGCAATCTAGGCAAAGCCTATGCTGAAAGGTAAAACCCCGATTACCATTGTTTAGCACAACATTATCTATTTCCTGTAACATTTGTTCATTAATAAATGCTTATTAAACTGACAAATATTTAACACCATGAATGTTTATTAGTCCTTCTCCAAATCCCATAACAATGCTTAGAGGCTGATTTTTTTTAATGGCCTTCGTCTTTAGGGACCTCTCGTTCTCCCCTACCATGGTAAAATAAGACAGGGACTATTTATTTATGCAAACAATAATTTTCTCTGCATATTATTATTGTCATGCTTCTTTTTCATCTTTCTTCATATCCTCCATTTATTTCTCTTTTTTCATTTCACAATATCTTGTATTCCTTTTCTTGCCTTTCCTTTCGTACATCGCTTCAATTCCATTCCTATCTCTGCAGGATTTTACAGTTACTTTTTCTATTATTTTTGATTTTTACATTTATTTGCTTTATTAATATTATTTTGTTTCCTTTTCATTTAAATCACAGTTTATGTTTAGTCGACTTTTAAAATAATTATTCTATTATCACTTTTCTTTGTTTTTGGTTTTTATTAACTGATTTCATTTTTACCCTATATTTGTTAGATCTTATCCTAGGCATTATATGACCTTCCTACAGAAGTCTAGAAAAGTCTGGTGACATACCTCGTTGCTTACTAGTGAGACAATTTTTAGAATTCTTAGGCGGTTTAGAGGTGATCCATTACACATATATTCTAGAAAAGTGATGGCATGCGAGTTGATTTTGCTCGCATTTTTATGACAACAGTTGAGGGCTTACCGATCTACTCTAAAACCTACGTTTTACGGTACTAGGCACTCCAGTCGTTGAAACTTTTGAAGTATACGAAGTCGTTTCAGTACTTTTGACAAAAGGCGACATTGAAGACCGTTTGGATCCGAACATTTAGAAGTAGTGCTTAACTGTTATTTTTTATTACAAAAGGGAGAAGTTTTGTTCTGTTAATAATAAAAAAAACTTTCGTTGAACTGTTTTTTGTCCTGCAATAAATTAAATAATCTCAAAATCGTATCAAAGTTAAATCATAAATAAATAACAGTGGCAGCGGAAACGTCTGGACTGTATCGAGCTCCGGCATCGTTTATTACAAGTCTTTCAGTTCGTCTGCTTGATTGATAGAAATAAATTTCCCGCGGTCGGTGCATTAAAGAAAGCGTTATCGCGACCAAGTGTACGGCGACGCGGTCGTTTATAAAGTTGAATAATGTTTGAGGATCTTTAATCGGGAAGCGGCAAATGTTTGCCGGATTTATATGCGCACGGTGCGTGTGGACATTTTGATTATTTGCTTCCGATCGTAGATATAACGTGAGTGGGTAGTCAGTGGCATTTCTAGTCTGTATTCAGTAGATTTACGAGTCGATTTTTTCAAAGATACGACGTACCTTTGAGTATAAGAAAAAAAAAAAGCTTTAATAATGCCTTTATTAAAGACTTTCTTTTATTTGACCAATGGATACCCACATAGTGCTTGTGTCACATAATAACTTGAGTTCTGATACAGGCTTTGTCAGCTTAAAAATTTTACGCTAATTTACATATAACCTTGAATAAATAGATACTTAATTTTATTCATTAATATATTATCTATTGCAATGCGACGGGACTATAACTTCTAGCACTATAACGTCTGCAGGCACAGGTCTTCAAAACGTTTTTTCTAAATATATTATCACTAATTTATTTTTTTCTGAAACAATTGATTTTTGATTAGGTGAAACAAATACTTATTGACAGAAAAATAGCTATACATAAACAAAACAATCTCCATATATTTCTTATACAATAAGTCATCTTATACTAAAAGTAATAATTTTCGGGCATATTAAATTTGCAATACACTTAATTTTAAGGAAACCGCATAGTTTTTCTCATTGCTTTTGTTCGTGATCTTTTGGATACGGAATAATCTTTGTCTAAATTATATTAAAAAAAGCATAACGACACCACAAATCTTGTTTTATTTATTGAAATTTAAATCTGAATTGTTTTTGAATAACAATAAATAAATAAATTACATGATGCAGTATAAAAAAGAAAGTATAACAAAACTTATTTCAATGCACTGTGTATAATCGACAGTAGAAAGCATTAGTTACCTCGGCTACACATTTATCTAGGCATCAATCCTAGGTAAGAGCCACCGGTGACCTGGAAAGCTGGAACAGCCGGTACTCAGTAGATCATTGGATAGCTAACGGAGCAACCGATACAAGTTTCTCAAAGGGGTAAAAGTTTATTGCAAATTGAATAACAAATGGATGTTTTTAAACATGTACATTGTTAGAAAGTCAGGACCATTTTTAAATATATTTAGGTATATTTCTTACATGGTCTTTTACATCGTATTACTCTTATTTTCCTCCATTCTCGCACTTCACATACCTACTTATCACCTCAATTTTAGTTCGTAGCTAGTTCACACGACAAAGCACTTTGCTTTTCCAGTAATGTGTACTTAAATATCCCTCTCACAGTACTGACTTTACGTCCTTCGCAATACAATCTGTTCTTCTCTGGAACGCGCTCCCCCTCGATATTAGGATGATCGAAGGTTCAAAAGCTGTTGCTTGACAAGCTGACAGAATCATCACGATAATTGGGTTTTATTATTTATATAAGTACTACATGTAGATATGTAAAAAAGATTTTCAAATACGTATTGTAATATATTTATGTCTATTTTTTTATCTCAATTATTTTTTTCCTTTTCTTTTTGGTGTTTGTTTTCTTTCTTTTACCTACCGTCCAAACAGTTTACTGGTAGAAAATGCCTTTGTTATTAAGTTCGCCATTATACTGACATTGTATAAGTGTTGAAATAAATAAATAAATAAATTGTGTACCATTCACCGCTATTGGGACCTTAAGGTTTTGTTTATTGTTTCCGCCTCCAACTGATCTTATTGAAAATCTATGAGGGAGGCCTGTCTACCAGTGAACGTCATAAGGATGCAATAATGATGATGATGATGATGACGTATTTTAATCTGTTAGTATTATAAACAATTTATATGTCATTAAGTGTACATATATATTATTACTCATGTATATTCTGCGGATGTTTGATCAGTAAACTTTTTACCTTATACATCTATATTAAACTATAAGCTACTTATTTTCAAAGATGAATATAATTAAAATTACCTAATTGGATAATCTATTACAATTAATGAATTACGTTCTACTGAAATGAATATTTGCCATTAAATAACATACTTTACAATCACAAACCATTCACTTTCCAACGCTTGTGTTATTGCAAAATGTTTAGTAAGTTATACGTATTTATTCGATTCATTGTTATACCCTCATTGATGAGGATCTGGATCTCTTAGACACGGAATATTCATCATTTTTCATACCGTACCACATGAGATTATTGTCAAGGGAGCTGATTTGACTTGATCGTCGGTACAGCCCACAGCAAGAGATAGGCTTCTCCCAAAGATGTCTAAAGGCTGATATACCATAACCTCCACGCTTGGCAGGCGGGTTAACGATCGTAGTGTAGTATTATGGTACGCAGAAGAAGCTGCTGCCAATCCTCTCGAAACTTGTTTGTGAGCAATGGCCCCGGCCTCTATGGCCTCTCAATGGTTCTCAATCTCTCAATGGCCTCTACCACTAGATTACCACTGCTTTACTAGGCCTGGCTAACTAATGGGATGACGACCTCCTGGAGGCTTTCCCTCAATTTTTAAAGTCGCCATCAGTTATTCAGCTTATTTTATATCTCCAGTACAACTTCCATCGGATTGCTTCAAGGAGCTAGACTCCTTATGTACAATGGTATAACGTAACATGAAACATTTGCATTAATTATTTGATCGCACATACGAGTACAAAAATCTGGTTGCTCATACATATTCCACATGCCATAATCAGTTTAATAAAATAAATGTCAAACTGTGCCAATTGTTTTCATGTTTTCCTATTTTTACACCACTGTCCCGAGATAAGGAGGTTTATGAAGAGTGGTGAGAGTATTAAAAGAGTAGGCAGATCAGATAACAAGCGTAGCGTAATATGTCCGTATATACCCACAAGGTGGACAGATGACATTGTTAAAGTTCAAGTAAAACGCTGGATACAGGTCACTTCCAACGAAACTTATTGGAAACCTTCGGGTGGAGGCTTAGGTCTAGTAATGTACATCCTAGGGCTGAAATGATAATAATGATGTTAGGTAAGAAAAAGACCAATATTTAGCCACTTCCGCACATGCAGTAGTAGCCGTGCAATAAAGTGCACCGCCCGCCAGCCCGCTGATAAATGCGCCTTTTCTTACTTAGGATGGACTTCCGCGAGGTAACGCATGATTCCATTAAATGATGTTACAGCGATGTCTATTTACTATCTGTATAATGTTTAGACACTCACTAACCATGTCGAAGGCTTCTATCCGTAAGTTGGATCATTTTTCTATTATAATCCCTGAATTAATACCTGTTACGTATTCGCACGCAATCAAATAAGTATAGTTGTCACGTAAAACCGGCAAAAGTACTAGTTTCGTGTCAAACACGCCAGCTCCATGATCCACTTAACACCTACCCGACGCCTACGGCCCCATTAATTACAAACTTACGTACTTACGCAAACGAATTCGGTCCTGCGATACGTATCTAATATCTCGATATCGCTGAATCGATATCCTGTATATCGACTAAATAATTCTTTGGATTTATTATTGCTTTGATATAAGCGGCAAGTATATATATATATATATATATATATATATATATATATATATATATATATATATATATTTAGGTGTAAAAGTTTTAAAGGGTGAATGTATAGCTCCTTTGTCAATTAATGCAGTGTACACCCTATACAAAAATCAACTGATTTTAGTGTTTTAAAAATTAGGTTTACTACATATTAAAATTAATTATTATTAACTATCCCTTTCTGCAAATTTTGTACTGCCAGAATTTATTGGTGTGCAGCATATTGTCGAGAGTGATCACTTTATACAGGGTGATTGGAAATAGGTGTAAAGCTTCTTGATAAAGAAAGATGTATATATTCATTTCCTTAAAGTTTTTATATTTATAACCAATCTCGTTTATAATGCTCTTCTGTTTGGCGCGAAATCATTAGGCTACCTTGACGGCATTTTACAAGATTAACAGAGAAACGAGAAACGTATATAGTTATTGTGTATTGGTTAACCAAAGCATGAGGATATGTTTTTGATACGCCATCTTGTTTTCGTTTCCCGCCAAATTATCACAAAACATTTAAACATAGGTGAAGCATCGATCCATATATATTATAAGATTTACTTTTTGTTCCATTTTATCAACAATACCAATGTGCAAATTAGCTAACAAAAAAGTTAGCAAATATTACCTAATGTTACTAGGTAATATTAAGTTTATTTACGTAAAATTATTTTGTACAAAAATAATAACAGCACATTCGTTGATTCTGTATTAATTTCAACCTAAATTATGTGTTTTTGTTACGCAACTTATTATAAACTAATATTTACACGTAATACATTGTTGTATATGATTATCACTACAGTAAAACAACAAACTTTAACAGGCTTTTTCGAAACAAACAGTTGATTTGGGTGAATCAAGTTAAAGTTAAAATATTTTCGAAACTTGCATTAAAACCTTATTTCACCAAATGTTTCATTAATAAAATATCTCCTTCTTATAAAACGTCCTTCTGAAATGTAGTACACTTTCAAAGGACACAGAATTACTCGATAGGAGATAGACAAGCGAAATTAGACTTTACTGCAGTTGCAATAAACTCATAAATAGGTGTTTAAAGGACTTAAATAATAGCCTTGCATTTAGATTAAGGATTATAAACATAAATGTAAATATTAATGGGTTTCATTGACCTAACTCGGAATTACCTTCAAAATATTGGAACTTCGACAGTGGCTAGGATTTATACTGATATATAAATATACAATTTAGACTTTATTATCAGAAAGTATATTTTATCTCGGATTATTTATGAAGGTAATAATTTTTTTTAAATAACAATTACAATTTCAGCTGGTTTTTATATCACCAAAAATATAATAGAAAATTGCATATATTACTTATGCTATTTCATCATGTCTGCTGGTAGGCTTTCTCCAGAGATTTCCTAAGGTAACTAAGACCGGCTGGAATCGAACAGCATTTTGGTTATATAACTGTAATAATATGACAGGAGCTGCTTATTTATCATAGAATTATCCCACACATCTAATCTTTAACAAAACAGTCCTAATCAAGCTTTTGAAAATAAAAAAACTCCATAGATCTGTTTACACACGATCAATTGAGACTTAACATAGAATTTCCCTTTAGGGTAATAAGTAAATTTAGAATTTTAAATAAGTTTGCCGCATACGCATTTATCAGCGGGCTGGCGGGCGGTGCATTTTGTTGCACGACTACCACTGCATGTGCGGAAGTGGCTAAATATTAGTCCTTTTCTTGCTTAGGATGGATTACTTCCGCAAGGTAACGCCTGATTCCATTAAATAAGTAAATTTAAGTTATTAATTCATGTATATTTTATACGTTTACATTTGTTATAGTGGCATAGGAAGAGTAATGTAACATTATAAGTCGAGGCAACAACAAACGAAGATTTATTTGATACAAAGAACTGAAAAATAAACGTTAGAGATAGAGGATGTTCTCACACGTTACTGGAAGCGACACTCGGCAAACTGTATTAGACGATAACACGCATCGTAAATCTCGTAGCGGCTGCACGGCTTATCTGTGTGAGTCGGGTTTATCAATGTTACGGTTCACGTGAAAGCTCTTACGGTGCGGTGCAGTCACGCGCAGCGACAAATAAGCTCCTCTCCAAGACTTCACTCCCAACGTTGTTATGTGATTAACGAAACCTTTTAGTACTGTTTAATATTATGAAACTGAATTTTCAACATGTATAATACACTTCATTTTATTTTAGGTCTCAGAAGTATCTTCTTCTTTTAGCCGATCGACGTCTATTCCAAAGCATAGGCCTTCCCTTAAAGATCGGCAAGATGGCCGGTCCTGCGCTGCTTGCATTAAGTGATTTCCCGCAACTTTAACTACGTCGTCGGTCTACCTAGTAGAACTCTTCCGGCCTTAAAAATACATGAGTATAAACGCGTGTAATATAAGCAGTATTTGTTTAATAATTGACGCTACGTAAACACAGGTTAAAAATTAAATCCGGAATAATCCAATTTCATAGAAACTGATATCAAATTGCGCTCATATATAATGACATCCGATTGCTTAAAGTTGCCAAGATTTGGAATCCTCGATCTGAGGTGAGTCGAGAGTTGTTATTAAAAACTTTTACAATTTATATATTTTGGAATAATGTTTGTACTTCATCGAACTTGCGTCGTTCGCAAAACATATAGATAAATAAATGCCTTTTTTTGCAACATTCAACAATTTCAAATTGAAACACAGTTAGACTTGTGAATTAAGATGGGCAGTTTCAAAGTAAATAAATTTACATATATTGAAAACAAAACGCAACATAAAACATACTTTTTACTCACTATTAATTCTGCTTTTATTAATCTCCTGATCCATACATCAATATTAAATTCTGATAATCAGAGCACAGTCTTATTAACATTTTATCAAATATATCAGTTACAGTAAATCATAATTATAAATTTTATTACAAAATTTCTGATCGATTCAAATCATTCAAGTTATCTATAAATTTATCAAGTAACAACAATGACACAGTTACGAATTTAAAATAATAAAATATGAGAATATTTGATTACGATTACGAAAATTAAAATAAGAAAAGAGGAAATAATAAACGCAAGATTAATAAATTAAAGAGGTATATAATAAACAGCTGTCTGGTGTACAAGAAGGCTAATAAACGTCCAACAGTAACAAGACGGTAATGATACAGGGCAAAGCAAACCGGAGCCGCATACACGACGCCATATAGGCATCAACAGTAAGAACTAATTAGTCTGAAGCTAGCTGGTTCCCCGGCGCAGATTCCTGCATACAATTTGTTAGAGCAGGTGCTGGCATAACGGATATTAATATTGATCGAGCGAACTAAATATTAATGGACAATCTCGTTCCAAATTGAATGGTTGCCTGTTAGACACTTTACGTTGTTTGTGACAAATTAATCTTTGAAGGGACAGATAAAATGTTTGATCCAAATAGAGCGTTATTGTTTAGAATTATTTAATACTAATGTGTCGTTGGTTTTGTCCCTGCAACATGTATTTAAAATATGTCACGCTTATGAAAAATTATATAGTCCTTAAATTGAATTTTTGAGCTTTAAGAATTATATACTCAAATGATATTGGTATTTGGTATTTTTTTGGTATGCAATTGGTATTTTTTTGTACACGTGAACTACCCTTTATAATTACTATTATCTTTTCCTTACTATGGTTGTCTGTAAGAGATTGCCTTGAGTGATAAGACGGGCGGTCTTTTGTACTTTTGTTGTTGTTGTACTTTTCTGTATATTATTGTATCTGTATATTATGTATCTTATCGTGTACAATAAAGAATATTAAATAAAAAAAAAAAATGATACGACTATTGACCAACGGTAATTTGACTTTATAAAAACGATGTATGTGCGTTGGAAATTGAAGAATACATTTCTAATGCAAGCAAAACTCGAAAACATTCAGCTGAATCAAAAAGGTAAAGTACGAAATGCAGAAACATTAAAAACAGACGTTAGAATAAATAAAACAGCGTTCGATGTTTAAATATAAATAATTTTTACTTTGCTCACTAATTTTTCTTCTTATTTTTAGCATATAGTCGCTCACAACAAAGGATAGGCTTTCCCCAAAGATCGTCGCAATGACCAGTTTCGCACTGGCTGCAACCAGCGATTTTTCTCAACCTTAACTATGTCGCAGGTCCAACTAACGGTCATCAGTTGCAAGCGATTTGCCCCGCCCACTGCCATTTTAGACGAGCAACTCTTGGAGCTATGTACTTGATCTTGGTTCTTTTGCGTTCGTTTCATTCTACTTTTATTGGCTTCTAATTCTTAAACCGCTAATCAAAAAATCATTGTATTTGACAATTATAAAATATGGACAAGATGCTTGTGATTTTAGAAACATCGCCATAATATATAGTATAGTAGCGGTCTAGAATTTTCCCAGAGTCGGAATACATGCCTAATCGTAAATAGTGTACTTACTAGCTATCGCTATCTCAAGCAGGCTCAGTGCTGATTGAAGAATGTAACTCATTTTCTGATCTTTGGTCTCAGATTACATCTGGTAAATCAGTATTCTCTCTATGCATTTCTTCACCTTCACCATAAGTTATCTATTACTTGATCTAGTAATTTACCATTATCTATCAGTACTTTGCCAGTAAATATCTACAGCTAAAATTAAATTATTCATAATATTATCCAATTTGGATCATTTACAGTGATTTGATATACGACATGAGAAGAATGCCATAAGAGCCCAATTAGATAGGATCTGAAATAAAATTCAATTTGGAATCTTTCTACTGAAAATATTAAATAAAAGTTGGGACACTGAGTATATCACAGATATTCTTAATGAGGCAACATAATAATGCAGTTGTAATTACTTTCGCATTTTTGTTTCAATTTAATCCTAATTGTCATGAAGATTAGACCCCTTGATACAGAAGTCTAAAGACAATCAAAGTTGTAGTATGCAAAGACGAAAGAAACAATTTACTAAATAACGTTAGAAATAATTGAAAGATTTATGCTACGTAATTCAAATAATGTGCGCTTTCCAAGAATCAAAATTCGACCTTATATTCTATGTAAACGAGGTACAAATTAGCTACTAGTCAATCCAGTGACGTGACCCTCAAGAGTCGATTACATTCGTAACCTGTTCGGCCCGTAAGTGCAAACAGCCTCTGCGTTTAACTTTTTATTCGCCGATCTAGACGTTAAGTAGCTATTAACTAACGTTAGATGCCAAACGCGCTGCCAGCGTGAATGCTGCGTGGCCATAAGCGGTGGCAGAAATATATTGAGAATGGATTCCCGGAGCAACTGATTGATTGTGGTTAAGATTTTAAAAATTAAACTTTGTTTTGATGGAACATTTGTATTTAACTTTTAATTAATTTGTGAGCAGCGGTAGCAACTCTGCCAAGGAATGCAATCGTTGATTGACGTTCCATGTTTAATCTGATGATGTTGCATGTGCAAAGAATATTGTTGTAGATGCTAATGTTGTATTAACTCTTAACGATATTAAATGGCCATTAAGTTGTATTCCCGCAATACTGAGTGTGTTTGTGTAAAACATTCCGTCAACCGCGGCATGAGTCTCTCTGAGTGTGACATCTCAATAAATCTCTATACGACTGTTTCACTTTCTTGAATCTACGCCTGGGGCCTGCGCGAGTCTGAACACCCGGTATTATGCAGCTATTCCATGTTATATTGACATTGAAAAGAAATCAACTACAACATTCTATATGTCCAAAACTCTAGAAAAAAAACGAATACTTTTCTAGACTGTGATTCTAAAAAGAGAAAAAATAGAAAAATCATTAGGAAAATAGGTCAAAACAATATCTTTCTTTTTCCCTACAAAACAACAGTAAACACAATCTTTATCTGACAAAAATTAAAGTCAATTAAAACCTTAAAGTTATGTTAGGACGCAATAAAGAAATGATAGCCTTACTGTGTATTGTACATACAGATAACTTATTGTTTTAAGTAATCGGTATTTCTGAAATATAAGTAACGAACGTAAATCTAAGAAGTCGTTAGAGACCTTTAGGATGATTCTTTTTTTACAATCGAAGGCGAGAAAAGAGGTAATATAATTTTCAAACATAACGTATGTATAAAAAAGAGAATATGTTTGTTTTTAATTATTTAGAATACGGTTTATACAATTAAAACAGTACGTAGCGCAACACAACACGTGCTCAGACGGTAGCGGCGTGTGTCGTGGAGTAAAGTCCGGAGGCTTTGACACGGGTTTTATCTCTTTACTTGGAAACAATATCGGGCGAACTTGTGTAATGGATCCAGTCTGCGTACGGCCCGCCTGAGAAAACTTCAACCTCACTTCCGCTAAGTAACCAACCTGTTTTAACAAGGCCTGTTGACTTGAACGTAGAACAGTCTAGAAGCGTTCGTGTAGAATCTACATAATATCTCCTAAATAAGCCGTAGTGATACAGTAGTTACAGCAAATCATTACTAAGCTAAATGATCACTGATAAATCCTTTACACAATAGTAGGATATTTAATTAAGTTATATTATTTATAAAGCTTTTAATAAATTATTGCATTATTATTATTCAAAGAACAGGTTAGGTTAGCTTGTGTTGGCTGTAGATCTCTTCTTCTTTTCTGAAGACCCTGCTCCTTTTTCGATTGATGCTCGCTGCACACCAGAGGTCTTCTGGACTTGCGCCGCTCGCATCCAGCGACTTTCCGCGATCTTAATTATGTCGTCGGTCCTCCCACACTGCGTCTACCAACTGGTGATTATCACTCGCGAATCTTTCGGACCCAACCGCCATCGGTTGCACGAATGATGTGCCTTGCAATAACGAGACTAGACGTGCAATTCTTCGAGCTATATCGATGATCTGGGTTCTTCTTCGGATTTTCTCATTTCTAATTCGATATCACTGCGAAACTTTGAGCATAGCCCTCTCAATTGTTCTCAGGATGACCTTAAGCCTTTGTATGAAGGTCGACCACTGGCAACGCACGCTGATCAAAGAAGAGAAAATATTTACGTAAAAGTGAATATTCATTTATTCAAGTTATTTTTCACTATGGATATACGTCAAAAGAAGAATGCCCGGACAGTTCAATTTGATAGAAACTACAATCAATATAACTTTTTTATATAATGACATGTTTTAGCTAAAATTAAAACAAGGACGGTTTCATTTGCGTCCTGATATGCGAAGAGCCCGCAATAAATTCAGGTTCTTTTTTTCTGTGATCACCTGATCAGATTTCTTTCGCTTACTTATTGCACTTTTTATTGAAAGTTATGTATCTAATCCATCATTATGGTAGACCATAACATAATATTCTCAAAAGATGTTTGACTTAAAACCCATTCTTCTAGATTTTTTTCGTACTTTGCTATAAATATATAATACTAATTACATATACAATAACATTCCGGACTTATTTCCTGCTGCAACGTTCTTGCATTGCAACTTATTTAACTTCTCTTTATAACATTTGTATGCAGCGTCAATATAGCATATTAATGAAATAAATTACAATATGTCCGCCTTTATTGTGATTACAAAAAACTTACATGTATTCAGATCTGAAACCATATTTTTTTATTTAACATAATGAAGCGTCAATATAAATATCAAATACCTTAAGGTAGGCCTAGTGGAAGAAACACATTCAATCCAATTTGTTTATTATTAATCCGAGAAAAGTCTCCTGCGCACTGGTATGGGCTCCTTTGACTATCTGTTAATATCCAAGTGTCCCAGTTACAGTTAGTTGTGTGAAATAATAGGATCGTAATAGTTTCTGAGGTCACTAGTGTTTGCAACCACATTTATTACATTTTTTATTAAAAAACGTAACCACATATATAAATACCAACAACACACACACACACACATATGTATATATATATATATATATATATATATATATATATATATATATATATATATATCGCTTATAAGTAAGCTATTACGGTAGCCCATGAACACCTGTACATATATACGCCAATACGTTTCGCTTGTAAACCTAAACGCAATTTGGTCGTTAAATAATTTCAATACTGAAAAATTAAGCCACGTTAACATTAGCTTTCAAGACCAGAGAAAAATAGATTCAGAACTTCGTTTCCATTATATATGTGTAATTATAACAATAGTGTCACATAAATTTATGCCGTTTTTTCACTGAAACCACGATTTCATAATTATGTCAAGATACGTTTCTTGGTCGCTATACTTCAATTTGTAATATTAGAGTACTATTGTTTTTTCAGCCGTAAGACGTCTATTACAGGACACTGGTCCTTCATAGATTTTCAATAGAATGGCCTGCATGCAGCGATTTCCAACATCGAGGTCCTCTGTCCACTTTGTGAGTGGATGTCCTCCGCTACGCTATCTGATTTCCAGAACCTGAAGATAACAGCGGTAATTTGTTCTCCGCTATATAGTCTGCCAATTTTAACCACTACACATTCTTCCTATCTTCTCAATTCTTATTCAATCTCAGCCATATTTAATATATCGTTCAAAATAAAGATCGTATTGATAAACCTCGTATTGTAACAAACAATAAGTCAGTTCAAACAAATAAAAAGGGATTATTCTTGTATCTAAGTAGTGCAAGCAATAGCGATTTGTCAAACACGTGCCTTCACTCGATATCGGGGACACAGACGATCATGAACCCGCATAAACTCGAAGCAATCGTATCGCTCCGTTCCAAATGTCATCGGCGCTTACCAGAGGGCGCGGGGAGAACTCGAAAAACGTCCGCCCGTTTTATAGCGAGTTATAATTTAGATACAGTTTGACGGTCAATGGCGGATTAGTCACGTACACACCCGTGACCCTTACTACATGTTCGATTTACGCAAACATCGTCTGAACTTTGCTACTGCGGCGAATAATCGAGCTCTGTGCTACAACAGGCCAATGTTTGATCAAACTGTTACAACCTGTACATTTATAAATATCACATCATGATCGATATTTATGGTGTTTAACTTATACACTTTTTACATTTATTATATTACGTAGCTAGTAATAAATAATGCTAAAAACATTAATTATTATGTGTTCTAATGGAAATTTAAAGCCAATAGCTTTTCCGCAAGAGTTTTTCTGGTATCTTATTAATAAAGCTTAGTAGTAAGTTACTAAATAAATTGAAAAAATTGATACCAGCCACCCAATGTCAAAATATCGGAAAATTTACTTTATTTATTACTTATTTTCAATAAGTAATAATTAAATTTGGTATTCTTGTCTGATACAAATAGTGAAGCCTGTTTTTATTATTGAAAAAGTTTTATCATCTGAGTATATTATTATCGATACATTTCTTTAACATGCCGGATGAAACACGCAACGGCTAAGTTTTATTTTAATATATAAAACATTAGTTTCTTTTATGCTTTCTCGTCCGAATTTGACCACTAACTCGCCTGGTGGAAAGTGACTATGCGGTCAAATATAAAATACAAAGGTTCAGTAGGTACATATTCATTCTGACAGTTTACGTAGACTTAGAAAGGGTAATAACTACTATTAACGTACTTAAAAATAAGAGATTTTATAAAAACTTAAATCAAATTATTTAATACAGTCATATAAGTTTTACAGTGGGCACTTTACGTAATAATGGGAATTCCGGAAGAGCTGAATTTGATAGAATCTATACTACAAATGAGCTATTCTATAACATTCTTGAACTTGGATCTAGGAAAGTTTCACTGGCGCACTGATCTAAGAAAAGGCCACATCAAATTCAGAAGTCATCACTTCTATAGTTATCTTTAATACAGTAGTTAGTGTAATAGGATTTTTTACGAGTTTTTGTTTAACAAACTTTTTATATTTCGTGCTAAAAAACTACACAGTTGTTTATACAACAATTGCTGATTTCAAAGAGACTAAATAAAGGTAGAACAAGCGTATCTTAATTTTGATACCAGAGTATTCTAATAATAAAGTAGCAGCAAACCAGGGTGCTGTGATGCGACTTTCGTGATAAAAAGATAGTTTTTCTTTAATTATGTTGCATTTAAATCGTTACAAACATTGGCGATACGAACGTCGTAAACATCGCGTGACTCCGGCCGCCTTACACACAGAAGCCATTAGCTTTTATGTCCGCCGTGTATGTGGGCTTGTGAACATGCGCGCTAAATAACACAGAACGCACAAGTTGCTCATTGTGGGAATACAATTTACTGTGCATGCCATTCTCGCTAAATAACAAAAACAGTTCTCGACATATTGATTACTAAAAAATAGACGATGATCGCTCGTGCAGCTATCGACAGTTGGGGTCGAAAGGTTTTCGAGTCGCGACCGCGTGCCGGTAGACGAGACGTGGGTATCGGTTTTTGCTGTCATTCAAAGAAATTGGTAGAGCTATTTTTTTTGTACTTACATCGTAAAGGCATATTGTGCCTTCCTTGGATATGTAAAGGTTTATGACACTTTATTTTAATTATTTCAAAAACATTAACGCAAGAGAATCGAAGATAAAAGCAATAACGGGATAATTGTTTAAACTTGTAAAAGTCGATTTAAATTCCATCGGTATACCTTTCAGAACGATTTAAAATAATTGATTTTGATAAGAAGATCGTATCAATTACCGCTTAGGTCACAGCACTTTCTAGTTCAAAAAAAAAACGGCAACCGAACTCAAGACGAGAATCGATGGTAACGCGAGATGGCATCGATAACTCGTTCACTTTCGGTATCGATGTTTAATTGATTGATGTCGAGATAGCGCGACGTGCCGACAGCGTGAAGGCGTACGATATGTTGCGGACTATGCAACTGATCGAGGGCCGTTCAACTTTCTATAGCAATCGGTACATTCATCTAACATTGTTTCCGCATGTAACATGATCGATTGAATCTCTAAGTACGCGTTAAATATCTAAATGTAATTGTATTATTTATGCTGGTGTTATAAATAATAGTTTTATTTTTAATGGATCACATAACTGTTAACTAATATATATTTTTGATGAAATCTGCTATTACAACTTAATGATTCATCACTGTCATGTCAGCGGATAGACGCTGACTGCAAGGTATTGGTTTCCTTTAAAGATTGCAACGATAACCGATCTTTCGCTACCCGTATCCAGCTACTTCTCGTGACCTTGACTATGTCCTCGGTCTACCTAATGTCCAACTTTTGTTTCCAATGGACTCCTGCCCATTACGAGCAAGGTCCTAAAAAAGATGATGTCCGTAGGATCCGGTGGTACACTGCGCTTTACACCAGTCGCGACCAATACGGCTTTATGCCGCAGAGGTGTAGTGAAGACTCCCTGTATGTCCTGGTCCAGCATCTGCGAACTCGGTTGAAGGAGAAGGAGATCGCAGCGCTGGTATCATAGGACGTAGAGGAAGCCATCGATAGTGCCTGGTGGATAACGTCCGAAGTACGATCAATGTGTACCAATTACTGCCACTTTGAACGAGCAATTCTTTAAGGTAAGCCGGTGATTACGGTTTATTTATTTTATATTCTTTATTTTACACGCTAGAATACATTTAAAATTTTTAAATAATAATAAACATAAAAATTCAAAGGGCGGTCTTATCACAAGACAATCTCTTACAGACAACCATAGTATAGAAAAGGTAGAAGTACGGTTCTATTGTGAATCTTATTTATGATAACATCACTTAATGTATAGAAAATAAAATCATTCATGCCACACTGATGCAAGTGCAGCATAAAAAATGGCTCTCTAAAAATCTCAACTTGTTTATAAACAATGATTACTGTTTAAAAACAAATTATTATTAATTTTCCCTACAATATGTAAATGTCATTTGAAACATTTTATTTTAATTTTAGATATATAGATTTTAGGATCATAAGATCAACATATAATAAATTAAGGCGACATAAATTAAACAAAAAACAACAATTGTTATAAATTAATATCTATCGGGTCAAATTTTCGGTGGTTACCAACAAAACAAAGCCCAAAGATAGTTACATAAAAATTTAATAAATTTAGTTACAAAATGTGAACAAAAAAAATACTAAAATGATCTAGAAGAACCACAAAGATATCTAAATATTGAGGTTAATACAACGGTAATATAGTACTAATTATATACACAATGCAATACTAAACTAAAACCAAAAAATTTTTGGTACATATCAGATAAGATCTTATATGTCAAACCGGATTTCCGATCGCAACAACTATATTATCAAGCTTTCGGATGGATGCTCGTTAGTTAAATAAAATGACCGTTAGGACACAACCGTTGATCTCATTAAAAACTAAAAGTTTAGCTCGGCTGTATCGAAATCCTTCCGGCCTAAAACTACTAAAATTAAGGTCGGTTACATGTCTAATAATAAATATGACTATATAGTATAGGTTATACGTGTAAAGGCTATAAAAGGATGAAAAAAATCAACGGTTTTATAAGTAATAACGTAATGATAATATATAAATAATTATTATTTTATATATATATATATATGTATATATAAATGATATATATAAATAAAAAATAATAATTATTTACTATCCGTACTTGCAGACTTTGTACCGCTGGAAGTTATACTTTATCGTATTCTAATAAAAAAATTAATTACATGTAACATATTTCAACATGAATGTAAATAGGAAGGCTTTAAAGGTTTTCGCTGATGTATGAGTTATACATTCACCTTTTTATTACATTCATCTTTTACACCTATAACCAAGCTGCTTGTGTATCTGTTAGAAATTATTGCATTTCTTTTTAAAATAATATTACGTATATCTTTTAATTTAATCGATCTATGTGAATCACTATTGTACTACTAAATAATTAAGGGTTTCGAATACGGGATTAAAGTAAAATATTTTGCATTGTCATATTATAACAGCGATGAGTATAGATAGACAGCCGTAGAGAAACTAACCGTGCCATGTAAAACAATCGTTGAACTGAGGTTGACTCTATCACGCTTTTTATTTAAAATAATGATTACGCACTTTGTTTAACACGTATACAGGATGATTATAAATAGAATAGTGTATGGTAAACCATATTCATTAATGTCTGTAAATATGAAAAAGCGTTTTTAAAATTTGATTTAGTACATATTAAAATAAATAGTGATCACTTTATACATCATGATTGAAAATATGTATAAAAGGTGTGCTGATGTGTAGATATATATATATATATATATATATATATATACATATATTTATATATATATATGTGTGTGTGTATGTAAAGCCTATAAAAAATCAGTCTGTAGTCTGTAGTCTAAGCACTTGTTTCAAGTAGTACCTATGATCAATAAGTCTTAACTTATCAGTAGTACCTTTGGTACATGCGGTTCGATCTAAGTTTATGCTCTACTAATTTCGCTCTAATGAAGAATTGGTCTTTAGAGTCACATAAATGAAAGTCAAAATTTTTAAACTTAATTCGTTTTTAAATGCCATATCAACCAGTTAATCAAGTCACATGTACGGGTTGAGTTTCACATCGCGGTGATAGATTATAAACACATGCGGTCCGGTGGGCCGAGTGAAAATAAACAATCAATAGATAATCACTCGCGTCGCGATCGTTCGGTTTCCGCTAATCAGCAATTAGAGCGAACGGAACGCGGCTATAAATCGCCGGCCGCCGCTGGAAATGTCATTAGAGTCACGAATCGTGTTAAAGGCCTCGCGGGACAAGATTTATGGATGCGTCTTTTATCACTGGAAACGCATTAGTATGCTTATAAGGCAATTTCTATGTGTTCAAAGGTTAATTGAAGAATATCTCGGCGATGGCTTCATCCCGCATAGCTAACTCCGTGGTTTTGTTTGTCGCTTCCATTTATATATCAGAGATACATAGTAGTTCATATTAAACGTAACATGGGCTCACGTTGAGTCCCTGGTTACCTTTGCATTATATTTGTAATTAAATATGTTCTACTAAGTACTACAAAAACCATATCAAAATTCATTACACTTTTTACTAATATAAATAACGACGTCATTATTTTTTATAAATTAAATATACCACTGTATGTATACAGACGTATATAAGTGAATATGTATTGTGCTAGAGCAATGGTACCACGCGATAGAGGATCTGGATCGTAGGTCGCGAATTCGATTCCCTGATACAATCTCACATAATTCACACATTTAGCAATAGTTATATAGACACTACTCACAAACAGGTATCCATAAAATGGGCAGCACCGTCCTCTGCGTACCATAGTACGCGAATAGCACACTGAGATCGCCAATCCGTCTGCCAAGCGGGGCGGTTATGGTATATCTAATATATAAAATTCTCGTGTCACGGTGTTCGAACTTGAACTCCTCTGAAACGGCTCGACCGATTTTTACCAAATTTAATATGCGTATTCAGTAGGTCTGAATCGGCTACTATCTATTTTCTATACCCCTAAATGATAAAGGTTGTACACACTTAAAAATTTTTTTTTAATTTTTTTAACGAAATTTTTTGTTTTTATTTTTTTATGATACAGCATACAAGAATACACACAACCATAAATTTTCACCCCTCTACGATCAACCCTTATTTTTTATTTGTAAATTAAAATATCAATTTTTTTTTTGCAAAACAACGTTTGCCGGACCAGCTAGTATATATATATACCCATAGATATCTTTGGAGGAGGCCTATGTTTTGTAGTGAGAGTTTATCAGTTGAAACAACGTAAGTAGAATTTATTTATAGATTCTGCATACTATAATAGCAGTAACCTGTCACCTAAATAACTTCAAGTTTCAGGGTGTCTTTTTATAAAACTTCTGTATTACGGAGGCGTATCAACGTTTACATATAATTGACATCATTTTTAAATATTGCACTGGGCAAACACAATTAAATTTTAATATTTTTGAAACACCCTTTGCGTTGTAACAGATGAATCTCCACTCATCGCGCGAACTTCCTCAGCGTCTATTACATTGAAACTAACAACTTGATGATAATTACAACAATTTATTAAAGCCTTATAAAGTTGCGAGATCGTGACTAAGCATTTAAAGTGCCCCGGAGGCATTTCCGCACAGTTCAGACCCAGTTCGATGTCAGAACAATGGCATTATATCTCTCCGTAAGTTATTGTTTCACTGAAAACTCAAAGCAAGTGCTTTCCCACCTTGAACTTTCTCCAAACAATGTTCCATTTACACGGCTCTACTATTTAAACTCGAAACATTTGACGGCGTAAACTCGTAAACTAAATACGAAATTAAGTTATCAGTTGTAAAACATGGTATAACATATCTGACAAGGTGAAACATTCGCCGCGTACTGTTTAACTTGTTATTAAAATTTGGACTCTTTTGAATTAGAATAAGGTCTAAGTTTCTTGGTTAAATATAGAAAAAATGTATTTGTAATAACGTGTTTTCAAGATAACAGGAGATAACACGAATGAGTCGAGATTAGTGCGAGTGAGATTCGTGAGCAAATAGTACCGTTTACATGGTATCCAAAGTTACCGCCGTTTTCTTTTTTTCTGAGAGAAGAAAAACAAATTTTAATTACGTTTATTTTCTTTAAGTTAGCTACCTCTTTTCTTCTTACTACTTTTTGAAGTATAATAGAGTAAGCGGTGTTCTAAAATATAACTTCTATCTACACTGCCGCCTTATTGGTATTTAGGTTTCCCGAGTTTGAGGGAATGGAAGGCGCTTAGCCTGAACCTCGTATACGTAACTCTGCTCGAGACCTCTATCAGGGACCTTGGATTGGGCCATGACATAACATGTAATAAAACTGGATTGTGATAGCTCATATTTGGGGCCGAGAGGTTCTCACGTGGCGAGCCTGGACCCAGCGTTGGTAGGGTCCCCACTAGCTGGGCGTGCAAGATCGATTATGGTGGCGACCTTATTAGATCTAAGTGTTACAATAGACGTTTATCAGCTGACATTGTAAATTCGTGGGATAAATTTTAACTTAAAAGTAATTGAAACTTAAATATTTGAGCATTAGTAGTGTAAGTATAATTTAAAACTAATAATATATTTTAATTTCCTTATAAATAATTGATTACTCACAGAAGTGATGTCACTTGAACACTGATATATTGTTGCTTACCTGAAACAAATGTACAATTATAATATTTTTTATACGTACGTTATTAATTTATAACCTTAAAAAATATAACAAGATTTATTAAAAATGTCCATACGATAACAATATGTAAAATGAAAGAAAATATTGTACAGTCATTCCCAATACAACGGTAATAGGTTCGCGAAATAGAAAGACTATGTATGAAGACTAATTCTGGTGTAACGTGTTGTCTAAAAATGATTCTGAGCGGTGGTAGCCCAGTGGTAGAGGTTTGAGACTTGTGATCGCAGGTCGCGGGTTCAATTCCCGGGATACGATCTTATATTATTCACACTTTGTGCATTAATTATATAGGATAGCCAGTGCTCATAAAAAATTCCAGATGATAGGAGCGTTTTCTGCATACAATAATATCATAATGCAATCGCCAATCCGTCTGCCAAGCGTGGCGATTATGGTATGGTTAAAATGAAGATCATTACGCAATTAGCAACAATAATTTTCGAAGTCTTTAAAAAAGTCCTACTAGCAGAGCCTAATTAGCCAACAACAAAATGTCTCACGATAAGATTGCACAATCACAAATACTTATTATCACTAAATAAAATTTAACCTTGTAAAGTTGGCGCCGCTGAAGCATTTCAAGAAAAGGAAATATTAATAATACACATTAAGAACCGCGAACAAAGAATACTAAGGCGTAAGTGGCAAGCTATGCCCAGTGCATGTTTCATTGCATATTCAATACAATGCCCATGTTATTTGCATAGGCGTGCGTATACATGACATGAAGTAGTTTTAATAAAACCGCAACCTTACAGATGTATTACTTGATAATATGTTAATACACCTGCAGAGGAGCAACTGCGAAATGCAACTATGATATACTTCGTAGAAATAGCGTCAGAACTTTTTTTTTGAGTCAGCTTTGCCGACACACAAGAACATATCATCACTATTTCAGACTTAGTACGTTCACTGCTGAACATAAGCCCTCTCCATAGATTTTTAATACCTGTTGTAAGCGGCTTCCATATAGAGTCTCCCGACAATAATGGGTGATGGTAAAGGGTGATGGAATATAGATGTAAAAGCTTCAAAGGAGTGAATGTATAATTCATTCCACAGCGAAAACCTTTAAAGCTTTTACACCTATTACCAATGACTCTATGCAGAATGATCAGTCTGAAACTCTACTGGAATACGATATGCCAATAATTCGAAAATCTGCAGTGTAGATAGAAAACTGATAACCAATGATCCTGCATAAAAATGATGACCACCAAAATTAGTGAAGTATTTAATAGATATGTTTTTAAAACAGAACGGTGTTATAAAGAATTTTATATCACAATCACAAAATTCTACGTAACGCATTTGTGATCACTGTAAGATAAGATAAGCCTTGCTTGTTTTAATTTTATTGTACAAATGTCGTTTGACTAATGGCATTTGCAGGTCACCAGGTCTGACGTCTACAATAACTAAGTATTCATTTCATCATCGTCGTCATGTAAGATGAATTCCTCCAAAGACTGCTATGATTTCTGATCTTACCATGCACCCATCCAGCTACTTCCTCACCTTGATTAGCATTTGTTTCACTGGATATGAATTAACTATTGCTCTTAGATCGCTTTGAAAGATACTTAATATGAGACAGAGTTCAAAAGCCAGGGTATGTTGACTTGGACTATCGCTCGAAACGCATTTTGAATCACTATTGAAGGTTTTCAGAGAGAACTGAACCTTTGCTCCATTGGTTCTTTTCTTTGTTTTCAGCCGATGGACGCCAATTGCAAGACATAGGCCTCCCTTGAAGATCGCTAAGATGTCCGGTTTCCCTTCCGGACTTCCGGCTACCCTAATTATGTCGTCGGTACACCCAGTGGGGGGCCTACCCATGTCGTGTCTACATGCTCATGCTCGTGGTCGTCACTCGAGAACCTTTCGCCCCCAACGACCATCGCTTGTTATTTACAAAGTATCAGGAGAATTTCTACATCTAGTAACACTCTCCTATTGATTACATTAGTTACTTAGCCAAAAGTGAAGGTAGAATACACGTTTCATTATATCGGATTAAATACTCAAAGGATTTCGTTAAATCTGTTCCTATTATATGTTAAATGGCAAGACTCATGGAAGCTGAAACGAAGTAGATTATTGGGTTAAATAGTGAGAGGTGCATTGTGGGTATTCAATTTCGTAAGCCCTTTGCCGGATATCACAGAGCGATAAGTGTGTACGGTCGCTGAACTAGGTACTATATGTTACGGTAAGTAATTAAACCGGTGATTATATATAATTACTAATGATTTTAGCTAAATCCTATATTTACAATATGTAATTAAGTCTACAAAATATTATTTTCTATAACTACTAAGTTTTATTTCTCAAGAATTGCAGGAACCTGTAGGAAATAATCATTTACAATAAAAATTAAAAATTACAATGTTGTAAAATAAAGTACATCAGGCTAAAGATTTTTATTTTCATCACCATTATTCTGTTTAAAGTGATCAATCTTAATATATTATATTAAGTCTGCATGGACAGATATATAATAATTGATTTCAATATGTAGTATTACTAATTTTAAAAACGCTCTTTCTGACTATACTATTATCACGTGGTTTTTATTTCTGAAACAATTGATTTTTGATATGGTATACCAGTAAAAGAGCTTACAAAATTGGAAAGCTTTTATACATGTGTAAAAGTTATCATTTCACATGCCTACGTTAAGGAACTTAGTATGTTCCCACGTAGAAACACTAAAACAAACTAAGCGTTTCAATGAAACCGCACAACCATCCGAGCTTCCATAATCGGTGGTTAATGTGGTGTTCAAACGAAATCACTTTGAGCGCAAAGCCGGGAAGTAATACGGGCTGGACTGACGGGAAAAATACAGAGGCGGTTCATCTTCGGGGATCACTGCCGACCACTTAATGATATAGTTGGTGTGATAGTATTCACGTTCTTACGATTACTCTGTACAGCGTCAATGAGAGTATATAGAATGGTTTGATAGTAATTATCCGAATTATCTTCAAACTAGTTAAATACGGCTTTGCGTATAAAATAGGATAAGACTGGGTGGGCTAAACTCAAGAAAGTTTTAATTATTTCTTAAAGTATTTTAGAAAACTCAAGTAATATTAACATTATCATCATTTAAGCCCTTGAAAGTACTACATCTAGATATAATACGTACCACACATATTTTTAATAAGATCAGTTGGAAGCGCCTTACATCCAGTGTTTTCCGACGAACCTAACTAGGTAATTTATACACCTTGAGAGTAAATAGATGTGCTCAAGAGAATTGTTTATTTATTATTTTATAATGTTTATTGGGCTATGACTACCATCAAAAGAACATCTCATGTTTCGCATTATATGTATAGGAAATTGGCATGAGAATCGAACCCAAATACGGTGGACAAGCTATTGGGTCAAGTTGAATTTGAAACGGCTTAAAATTGGTCTATGGCACGTATATTCTAATAAACCCCTCTCGTGTATTATCAATTCGATATGACAGAAGACTGCTCTTCTGATATTTCGTCTCTACAGAAAGTTGCAATACTAAAATTGATTTTCAATGAATCGACAACGCATTTCTGACCCGAGAAAATCACTCAGTCAATATTTATAAAAACAGGTGTAAAACTTGTAGTAAAACACTTTCACTTTCTTTTTATCTCTGAAACTGTTTATCATTTTACATGTTGGTCAGCTTTTCCGGTCTTGTGATTATACAGGTGATTAGTTTTAGGTGTGAAGGCTTATTTATTAGTACGCCCTGTCCAGAAATCAACGGATTTAAAAATAATAATTATCGGAATGATAATATGGTAAGAAAAAGCAATTTAAGCATTGGATTACTACATATTGAAATTAATTATTGTTTACCATCAGTCCCTACAGACCTTGTACTGCCAGAAGTTATTTTTTTTAATAGTAATTTTACAAAATTTTCTCTAACATAGTCAAAGATATTAAGGCTCTATTTCTATTTACAATTTATAGACGGAGGGGGGAAAATCCTCAATAGGATGCCTGGGAATGGAGGGCCCAGGCAGTATCAGACTCTTACTGACTAAACTAAACAATAAGTCCTTCTTCTTAACTTAGGAATTTCACTGATTTTCGAAAATCTCAAATTTATTGGGACGACATCACTTTCGTTTCAACCCATGGGCGTTAACTGCAAGGCATACGTCTCTTCCAAAGATATCCATGGGGGATAAGCAATAATCGCCACGGTTGGCAGGAGTAAGGTTGGCGATCGCAATGTGGTAATATGGTACGCAGAGGACACTGCTGCTGAAAGTTCCAGTTTACGAATAGTAGCAATCCTTTATAATTAATGCACAAAGTGTGAAATATATAAGATTGTATCCCGGGAATCGAACCCGGGTCCAATCTTGTTCTGCTGCGCTACCCACTGCTCGGTCACTTTATGAAGTTGAAAATGAAACAGGCGGTTTTATTTTCGAAATTTAACGGTACGTAATAATTTTGACTTTAAAGTTATTCCAAATGTTTCAATGTAAATGATCTTAATTAAGACATTTCAACCGAGGTCATAAATTAAGTATAAAATTATGCAAATGGCACGTGGTCGGATTTGTTCTAACGTTCAAAGTGGTTGTTAACTTACTGTTAATTAAGTTACGAATGACTTTATGTGTTCGTGTGAATTACATTTGTAATTTAACTTTTATATTAATCGCTTACACAATCTAAGTAACGTGGCAGCAGTAAGAGAATATCTCCATTCTTAAAATATAATTATGAATAAAAACTGTTTTCTAAATTCAAATAGAATAATTTTACTTCCCTAAAAATGTAATTTTCAGATGAATTAAATACTTTTTTTTTATAATTCTAAGTATTTTTAAAGTGCAATTGCCTCAATAGATTCGACATCTGAAAAACGTTCAACTCGCCTCAGAGCGCCAATAATTGAGAAAATGAAAAAGGCACTCGGCCTTTGGATTTATGATTTCTGTTAAAAAACAATTCACAAAATCAAAAGGGTTAAAACCTTACCACCGTCTTAAAGAACAAGGGACAATCCTTTGTCAATCTAGATTTTGTGGCGAGTAAAGGTTGGTTTGAAATATTCAAAAATTATTTTACAATTTAGAACATAAAAATCCAAGGAGAGTCTGCGTTGGCTTAATCGTGAAGTGTCGTGAAGTGATTTAATTATCTTTATATTTCATGTTACGTCAAAAAGAAACATATACGAGTTATACATACATAAAAGAAGTACAATAGGCGCTATTAGCAATTAGAGTAATTTGTTTTTCTTTCACCCAGCTTACCCTGGTACCAAAGTGGCATTTGTTGACACCATAAGTGCGAGGCGTCAGGGCGCTGAGGGCACTTGGACTTAAACCTCCTTTAAGGTAGTATGGCTAGACAACTCTTAAGGGAGCCCCAGCTCTGGTCACTACACAATACAATTACATCGGACTGGAGCAATTACTTATAGACAATCATTACATGGGAATAGAAGGATAAGTAAAGGGAGCACGTGTACACTGTTAAAGACGATTTTGAATGTTTCTATCTTCTGTTATAGCTTACAAAAGACGAAAATGCAGAAACATTTATTTTATATCTGATATAAAATAGAGAGCTAAGTAAATAAATAAATCTGAAAAGGACTAAAACTCCAACATGGATGCACCGTATATTAACAAATAAACCTAGTTTAACAATATGCGAATAGCTCTTAAACATTGAAAAATTGAACGCCTTTGTAAGATAATGTTTCTGTTGAAACATGTACCCGATGCCGGGTACAGGACCGCTACGCATACAAATAAGTCAATGTACACACAAACAGAATGCATAGGCGCCTGCCTCTCGATATGTTAAACTTATACTATTTATGGCATGGAATGTCCTAACAAAACATACATTACAAAACTAAACACAAAACACTGAGACATTTTGTACCTTATTACAATGGTTTAACGTTTAAAATAGCACAATACTAATGTACAATACACGTTTAAAGTCCGGTAGTCGAGTCTTATTCTTCCTTCAAAGGGTAAAAGTTATATGATTTTAAACTTTACGCTATCGAGTTAAGGATGTGATTAAATGAAACTTTTTGAAATAAATCTGCCCAGGCGCTATCAATTCTTTGCAAACATTATATATACTTGGTCACATTTTAAATTAAACGTGGCATTAAATAAACAAGTTAGTGATCATATTTTAATATACAGATAAATTAAACTATTTTATTTTTTTGACTTAAAATTTATTCTTCATGGATGCATTTGTCTTACGGCAGTGGTAGTAGGTAATTGAGAATACTAACAGAAAGCTTCTCAACTTGTACATTGTTGTTTTAATTTTTATTTAATCTAATTAAAAACAATCATTATCATAATTAAATACATTTTCTTTTCAGTCGATAGACGCTTATTGCAAGATATAGGCCATCCTCAAAGATTGTAAATGATTGGTCTACAGCTACTCCCCGCGACCTTGGTTATGTCTTTGGTGTACCTAGAGGAAGGCATTCGCGCCGCATCTATCGAACCGTGTTTGCTACTGTGCCACTTTAGACAAGCAGTTCTTCGATCAACGCCAGTAACCTTGGTTCTTCTTCTCATTTTTTATTTGATTTCGCAGCGAATATCTGAGCATAGCCCTTTTCATTCCTCTCTGCGTGATCTTGAGCCTTTTTTATAAGATCTATCTTAAGCGACTAGGTCTCGGATCTGAAAATTATCACCGGCAACTCACGGTATTTTGGACTAGAAGATATTTCGAAGGTTCCCGAACGTTGCCCATCCAAATTGAATTCGGCGAGTGATCTATTTCTCCATGTTAGACTCGAGCTGGACGGTTTGTTCCAGAGTAACATTTTTTGTACTAAGTACTTGAATAAATATGTAATCATTAATTAACATATTAAAATATTTCATAACCAATAGCGTCAATCCTTAGAGAAGTTTGTATTCAAAAGCTAAATTACGAAAAAGTATATGTGATTTTTAAATGAGTCACCGATGAAATTTAATTTCTAATTTTATAATTTTAATGATAGAAATAGAAAGCTGTCACTCATAAACTTTGGTTAATTATACGGTATAGATCTCGAGAATTTTTTTTTGGAAGTGGCTTACATATAGCATCTTCTGACAACCTCTAAACGTATATGAACGTAAAAGACAGCAATCTAAAGGTACACTTGTATCCAAGCTATAAAATTGAAAATTCGCAGGCATATAGCTCGTGGGGGATAGTGGACATTATTTCCGAAAGTTGTTATTGAGCTAAGTAATCGTCGTTGGTTTATAAATGTACATGCATTTTTTGATATACCCGAAAAAATACAGTGGCGTGAAATCTGGTCTCTCCTTGACTCTATATCAATGTTCCTAAAAACATTTCGTTTACAAATGCTAAAGGCTTATTAGATGTTTAGAATATCGTGAATTTATTATTGAACTGGGATTTGATGCTGTAGGCTTCAAAACTATGAGGAAACAAAAACGTAACTACGTAACATTATAACTGTTCGTAATATTGAAAGTTACGTAATATTAGAATTCGATTTTTCACACACATTTATATACCTTGTATATATGTTTGACACTTGTTTGTTGGTTAAAGTATTTATTACTTTATAAATGTTTACATAGCCAAATAATGAAGTAAACGGAATCGATAAATAATTTTAAAACAAAGACAGTCCCCGATAACAAGCCTTGTTATCAGTTTTGGTGTCGACATTGCTGATTCAGAGAGGATGTCGCGCGGGCCCTGGCGCCGAAGCCATCCGCCAAACGATCGACGATAGTCGATAACGTCTATATCTACGACTATCTATGTCTAAACCTCAGCGATATAGATAAGACAGTTATTGTGCAACGATTCGCGGTACACCGTTATAAACATCGTTCGATTATAAAATCGATATTAAATCGTTCGCTTATCGTTCGTTCAAACAGTTTACCTGCTTGCTATAATTGGATACCCTCGTCCGGGCTACAATAAACACAGTTTATTTGGTAAGACGTTGCTATAAAATACGGACTATATTAATATTGTAATATTTGTTCGGGGAATTTATTTTGAAATGAGAGGAGTCAAAGGGACATCTGATAATTATATATGTACATACGAGGGTCAAACTGAAAGTTCTTAGAAAATCAAAAACTAAGCATTCTAGCAAGTTATTAGTTTTATTATAACTTTTCAAAATAGCGTCCATTTACATCAATACATCGCTGCATTCGATGGAACCATTGAGAAAAGCACCTTGCCCACTCGGCCTTAGGGGTCTCTTCGACGGCGTTTTGAAACGCAGCCACTGCTTCTTCGGCGTCCATAAAATGTTTTCCTCGAAGTTTTTCTTTTATTTTCGGGAATAAATAAAAATCGCAGGGTGCGAGGTCGGGGCTATACGGCGGGTGACCCAGTAATTCCACGTCTGAGGTCGCCAAATAGTCGATCGTTTGCCTGGCGGTGTGCGACGAGGCATTGTCGTGATGAAGGAGGATCCTGCTGCGAGGTCGTTTCTCTCGAACTTTTTCCAAGACAAGTGGCAAACAGTTGTTAGTGTACCACTCTGCATTAACCGTTTTCTGATCCTCTAAGACAACTGTCGCGTAATGACCTGTCTTTCCGAAGAACGAGGCCACCATCTTTTTTCCAACACTTCGACCTCTCTTCACTTTAGTTGGCAACTCTTCGGAAGGAAACACCCACTGAGCAGACTGTCTTTTGGTTTCCGGATCATAACAGTAAATCCAGCTTTCGTCACCCGTTAGTATGTCGAACACAGCATTTGAGTCACCTCCGTTAAATTTTTGGATCATTTCTCGGCACCAATCAACACGGCGGAGTTTTTGAGCCTCGGTCAAATTATGCGGTATCCAGCGGGCACAAAGCTTCCTGACCGCTAAATGTTCATGGAGGATTTTGTGCACTTGACTCATACCTATGCCTAGACTTGTCCGAATCTGCTGATAGGTCACTCTTTTGTCAGTCTCTATCATACGCCGCACAACACTGATATTGTCTTCAGTCGTCGCTGTAGAAGGCCGTCCCTCACGCAAATCATCGGTGAGATTAGTTCGACCACGTTTGAATTCATTAAACAAGTTTTAAACTGTGGCACGAGATGGGGCTTCATCGTGAAAAGCCAATCGAAGTCTATCATAACTTTCTTGTTGACTTATATGACATCGAAAGTCATAAAAAATCATTGCCCGAAAATTTTCTCGGCTTAAATTCATTCTGACGTGCACAGACAATTTTCAATTTGCCGCCAAATCGTAAAACAAATGACAAATGAATGAAATGTATACTCAATATTATTGGTAAAGAGTTCTATTTTCAAAATTTAAACTTATTTTTTTAATATAATGCTTTTAAGTTGCCAGTTCTAAAAACTTTCAGTTTGGCCCTCGTATACATGGTTATTGGCTCATTTGCCAACAAAAACCTTTAAAGTTTTTACATCTGTTTCCAGTCATCTTAACTAAAATGAACACTCTGAAATGAGTTACAATAATATATAGTTTATTTTCGAATGCGATAAGCCAATATTTTTTTTCTGTACATAGCTAACAGGTACAGATGTATTGATAACCTTTTTATTATTATAATATGATTTTATTATGTTTTTAAATATATAACTAATCACCCTGTTTATTGTATAAAGCATGGATGCGGCATCACACCTCAGCTAACCATTCAAAATGTTTGGCTTAATTTAATATTGCGTTAGTAAAAAAAATATCACGTATAAGTTGATTGATGCTGTTTTGAACTAGCTACGGTTAGGCTAGTTAACACGGTTAGTGAGAGATAAAATTAATGTATTAATTACATTTTTAATAAATAATCTCAATACAGACCGATAATCGCAGCTATGGTCAAACCATATTATCACTTCGGCACCTTCGAAATTAAAATCCTACACGCGAATCGAGTTACAGCTAAAGCCTTGGTAATTAGAAGCATTTGCGAACAGGCTCTATAGAATAACCGCTAAAGCTATAGTTTAAGCTTTGTTAAAATAAACAGGTCTAAGCATTGTCTAAGCCATCGTTGCACATACTTATTAAGACTAGGGGCCACTCGGGCCAATCATGAGCTGATGGCGGACCGGCCGCCAGAAGTATAGATAATTAATTTTGGTTTTATTCTGGAATAGAATTCAATATTTTTGGAATGTACGAGAGTATTATTTTTGCTGTCGGCTGGCCACCAGTATTCGACCGCGGTCTGTGCAACCATGGTCTAAGCGTTTATGCCAACGGGCGCAGTGTAAGAAATCTGTACATAAGGTGGATTGAAAACCTTGTAAAGCTCGTCGGATACACTAATGCTGAAAATTTAGATTACGTCTGAAAAAATTATGATGAAACGATGTTCGTACATGACAAAAAAACGCGCAGTCATCAAGTATAGACATAAACAGGTGTAACAAAACAGACGAATAAAGGGCAGACGTAGTCCAATTTGTAGTATAGCGGAACCCTTCAGCCAGCAGTCACGTTCCCGGGCCGCTTATCAAATTCATGTATCTATTTTAGTTGCAACGCCGTGACATATTCGAGTGCTCATGTTGAGTTCTGACTTGGCTGTTATCATGGTATCCTTGGATGAAAGAACAAGACGATTCGATCGTTAATACGTGGAAGAAACTAATTATTTAACACTCTTAGTTACATATTATATACAACTTTTAAAAAGTTTATGAGAGTATTTAAATCATAAATAATTTTAAAAAGAGTCAATAACCGTGATAAAGTAAAAACCGTGACTCGGGAAATGTAAAGGAGAGAAGAGAGGCGAAGCATGGAAGAAAATAAGTGAGGAAAAGTGGAATTTATTAAGTATAAAATAACGATACAATGTGGAATAAAAAAAATGCGTGTGCTCAACATACAACCTCTTTCGGCGACCTTAAGAAGGTGGTCTATGGCGGTCTTGTCATCTTGAGAGATCTGAACATCACTGCTATTATTATCTAACAATTATTACATTAATAAGAAAGTAAACACTCGCTATAAATGTTGTTATTCAAACGTATGTTATTAAAGCGAAGTATTTCATTCTATTACCTTATTCATAAGGTTATTACACGTTAATGATTACCGGCAACGCTATCGATATCGGTTCGAAGCATACGTGACCTCGATAGATAAGGTTTTGTAAAGTGCTATTCACTTTACACGTATATATTTTTTAATTATTATCGTATTCGACGAATTTGAAAGTAGTTAATCATTAAATTTAGTTTTCCTTTCTTTATATCGGGCAAGGATCTAAAAAGAGTTTTTCGAAGTATATTTCATTATATGATCGAACAATGGAAGTGAGTAACCTGAAGAATGTCGGCTTTTTTAATGGAATCTGGCTCATTATGTGGTATACGGCTTCCCATAGTTTTATATTAGTCGCAAATATGTCGCACGTCATATATTTATAATTAAAATTACTCTATAAATAAAACAAATTGCATTGGCGACTAAAATTTTTGTAGCTAAAACAGACTAACACTTGTAAATTTCTGATCACTGTATCATAAACAACCTCCATAATCAAAGTAACCGAAATAGCCCAGCGGCGAAGTTAACAGTTTTACTGTCAGTACAGTGGGTAGGCCAAATAGCGCGCAGAAGTGATGACTTCTGGGGTTTAAAGTTCTGGCGTGGGTCCTATGTAGGATTTCCCCCCTCTGTAGATAGAGATATTGTAAACAGAAATATATAGGCTCTGACTATGTTAGAGGATACTTTGTAAAACTAATTTTAAAAAAAAGTTCTGGAGTGGAAACCACGGCCTGGCAAGTGCAGCGTAAGATGTTCATCTATAAAGTCCATGGACAATACAATGATGATGAAACATCATTCATAGAAAACTTTTAAGCCCACTTCACTTTACACGGTCTATAACATCCAATGTTTCATATTCTTAGAAAATCCAATTCGCAGGAAGCGGTTTTATCAAATAGTTATGATGATAAAAATTTTATGTGGCATATTTTCCTTGTTAAGGAACAATGTCGGTGTATTGTAATTACAAAGTCTTCTTATTGAACGGCTTCTATAAAAGTAATTGTGGGCTAAATAGCTCGGTTTACAACTGATGCGTAAATATTTTTCAATTACTTATAGTATAAGTCAGTTTGACGTTATTATTTATTATCGTATTATATTTAAAAATTATTTTATACCTTATTTATTATAATATATATATATATATATATATATATATATGTATATATGTTTTCTACACCTTAACTACCCGTTATTTATATAATTTTACTGGTTTCCTACTACTGTGATTGTCTGAAAGAAATTGCCTCGTGTAATGACCTCCCGTTGTACTTTTTTGTCTTATTGTTATTATTATTGTAAAACTATTTACATGATTTAAGCATGTACAATAAAAAATATCAAAATAATTTAAATAATAATTAAAATAATTGGAATTTTCAAGAGAATAGAATTTTAATTTTTTTTTATTTAAACCAAAAATTAAGAGATGAGCCATTATTACAAATAATGCTATAGCATATATAACGTGTTTTGATAACAAACAGTTGAGTCGAGTACACGTATAAGAAATTAGCAAATGAGTTTGCCGCGGAAATTATTAAATTTTTTGCAAGAAAATTCTACCTGAGTAAGATTTTTTTTTGCCGGATGAGATTTAGATCCGATGCCACTTATACACATGATCTACTTCACGTTGATGATAGGTGTATATGAAGAGCCGAGTAATGCATATTAAAACGATCTACAGTTTACAGTACGTTTGTACAGCTATTTGTCGTACGATGGCTTAAACACAAACGTAGATAATCAAACTCAAATTGACGAATATCAACAGTGAATCAGTCGATATGTCAACGTATGGCATTCGCGCCGATAAATCAATTGCAGATCTTCAAAAAAACTAATGATTGAAATTTACACTTAAGGGGTTATCAAGACAATTGTTTTTCAAATCAAATCTGAACAAAGAATTAGTTTGAAAATCATGTACTGTTTAGTATTTTACCAGTGTGTGTTGCAGATGATGACATGAATTTTGACGTGGTCGAGGCTTAAGGTCACCTGGATAGCAATGAGGGGGCCTATGTTTGGAGCTACAACGTACTTCGAAGAAAATTCTCGTCAGACGGCTTTTGGGGCTGAAAGCGGCTCGTGTGCAACCATGAGCCGATAGACGATAGTTCAACCAAAAACCAAATAGTCGAGGTCGCGGGAAATCGCAGGTTACGTGCAGCGCAAGACCGGATATCGTGGCGATCTTATGGGGGAAGCCTATGTCTTGTAGTTGCTAACGTAATGATGATGAAAATCGTATAATAAAGACTAAGATTTAGCTATTACGAAAAATTATATAAGGACGTCTACGGCAATACTGCTTTTCGGCAATGTATTTTATCAATGCAACGCAAAATAATCCAGTGATGTAAAATCGAAATATCTTCCATCTGTAATATTTTGATCTGTAACGAATTTCTCTAGAAATAGTCTACCCTTTGTAACATCAGTGAAGGCAAGAAAGTTATTTAAACAAATAAGTAATTTATTGGATATTTGTTTTTTTTTTCGAAAATGTAGTTTGTGCAAGTGCGATTCATGTAAATAAGGCAAGAGCATGTAACGGAGACGCCGAACATTTTTTAGCGTACGCCGCCATCCGGCATGTATAATTCATGTGAAATCTCAATCCTTTAATTCCATTTAAAACCTATTGTTTCATTGTTAAATATTTACATAAAACACTTTCATTTTCGCGTAAATTTGAATGAATCATTGATTGGTATTTGGTGAACCGTACGTTTTATTTTCGATATATAAACGAATTATAAATCTCAATGAGTTTATTGTTAGTTCTTTTCAGTGAGTGACGCGTTATGAACTTAAACTTAATTTTAAACGGTTGTAACATCTCGTGCAATAAAGCTATTTTGACTGTGACTTTGGTAATTAGGATACTTCTAGACGGCGATATGCCTATAGAAGGCCTATGGCTTATTGCGAACGTCTTTCGCCTATGGAAAATATGTCAACCGTCAAACTAGGCTATTTAATAAAGCCTTAAAATACAATAGTTGGTTTTATACCGTTATAAACTTTTATAATAAGACGTTTAAAATTGTTTTTAAAAATTAACCTGGTACTTATCATGCAAAAGTATGGCATTCCAGAGTCACATTGATTGGAATATGGAGAAGAAAATAAAAAAGATTTTTATTATTGATTCAATTTAAAACGAATACAGGCTAGATATGTGTATATTTTGGACCTGCCGTTTATGCTCGCAACCCTAAACAAAGTAAGGATTCTGAAATAAAATTGGTAAAACAATAGAAATAGATATAATTTACGACAATACACCAAAGGTGAACAATGAGCAACACTGAAGTATTCAATACAAAAGTAGATGGTAAGTTCATATTAAAAGTATACAGTTGTATATAAGTATACAGTTGCTTCCATTGAAATAAAAAAAGAATTACAATAGAATTTAAAGCCAAAATTTATTGACAAGACGGTTGGATATTCCAATAGTGAGTAGAAGCATATTGGAAATATCCGAAGATATGTATGGATTTCTAGTTAACACCCTACTATCTAAATCATGTATAGACTGCAATCAAAGATAACTGTTAAATATTTGTCCCTTTGTGTTTGGCACTAATCGGTGTAACATTACTTCTGAAGATGCCCCGTGAAGGGGTGAAACGCGTAGTGAGTGATGGTGGTAGTTGTGTAATTCGCATTGTTTGCCGCATACGCATTTATCAGCGGGCTGGCGGGCGGTGCACTTTATTGCACGACTACTACTGCATCGGCGGAAGTAGCTATATATTGGTCCTTTTCTTACTTAGGATGGACTTCCGCAAAATAACGCCAGAAACTAGATATGTAAAATATTTATACCTCCTGTGAAGAAATGAGGATTTTTTTGTAACCGAAGATACCCGCCTTACTTCTTCACTAGCCAACCTTCTATATAACACAAATATTCATCATGTATACCTTACTAAGTTCAAGGTAATGAAACGTTCTGGGAAATCATGCTTGCAGATTTTAATTTCCACTTTAATCCTTTTAAATACGGTACAATATTGTTTATTAAGTGTTGTTACACGGTTATCAAGATTAAGTCTTTCCTCTTACGCTGTTATCGATATAACATTTCTCATATAATACAATGTTTATTGTTTCCGTTAAGCATCTTTAGCCTCGGGAAGCCCGATTCATTATTTGCGAGGATATTAATCATTCGTATTTGTATATCCAAAGCTATCCGCGAAAGCTGTACAGATTTTTCACCGACGTTAAAGGTTCATATGATTGTTATAGCTGCATGACAAATGACGCACTTGTAAGTAAGAAAAGGACCAATATTTAGCTACTTCCGCACATGCAAGCACATGAAGTGGCTAAATATTGGTCCTTTTCTTACTTAGGATGGACTTCCGCGAGGTACCGCCTGATTCCATTAAGCACTTATAAGTGGTAGTTCAGCGGTAGAGTTTTGAGACATGCGATCGTAGATCGCGAGTTTAATTCCCGGATTATTTAGGATTACCACTGCTCAAAAAAACAAGATCCCAGAGGATGTTCAACAGCATCTTCTGCGTATAATACAACACTGCAATCACTAAGTGGGGCAAGTATGGTATATCCCCTCATAGATATCTGTGGGGTTGGCCTATGCCTTACAGCGGGCATCTATGGGAAGAAACGACCGAGTGATTATAATGTATACACCAGACAAAGTTATAAAACATACAATTTTTCGTAAGAAAAGGACCAATATTAAGCCACTTCCGAATTCCGTAAGAGTATCATCACACTCTGTATTTGGCTCTAATCGGTGTAACATAACTCCTGAAGATGCCCCGTGGAGGAGTGAAACACGTGTTGAGTGATTTGGCGGTGGCAGTTGTGTGATTCGCATTGTTAGCCGCATACGCATTTATCAGCGGGCTGGCGGGCGCTTTGTTGCACGACTACTACTTCATGTGCGGAAGTGGCTAAATATTGGTCGTTTTCTTACTTAGAATGGACTTCCGCAAGGTAACGCCTGATTCCATTAAATATACAATTTTTAGCATTAAATCTAATTGATTAGTAATAACGAGCAAGGGATACATATACAGGGTGATTGTTTATAGGTATGAAAGCAAAGTGATGAATTCAAAGCTCATTTGCTACCAATTAATGTATGGCGCGCTCTAACCCCGTGAATCGAAATATGGGAACTTGATCGGTCAGCTTATTTATATAGTTGACGTTATAATGTGCACGTGAAAATTGTTAAATTTTATTTACAAAAGCAACAGTTGAGTTTCTGTTCTGCCTTTCTCATCAGATCAATGTTCCTAACCGGTGGCAGCTTACTACTTATAATTTTAAAATATCGACGATTCATAGTGCATGTAAATGGCTACTTGAATAAAGATTTTTGAATTTGAAAATATTCTTAGAAATTTTTAATAACTTAATGATAATATAGTAAGAAAAATATTTTCAAAATTCGTATTAGTACATATTAAAATTATATTTTTTTTACTGTCTGTGTCTGTAGACTGTAATGCCAGAAGTTATTTGCCTGTTGTTCTCCAATACAACTTTAAGAGTTATTACTTTATACAGTTTGATTGGAAAGAGGTGCAAAAGTTTTTAAGCTTTTTGCTATTCTTATTACTTTAAAGCTTTCACACCAATACCCAATCATCTTGTATTAAGATAAAAAAAAATCATCTTCGATTATTATTAATGTGAATAAATTCACAAGCTGTTATTTAATTGTATTTCCTTTTATCATAGTTGTTTACAGAACCCAACACAGCTGTTATATATTTTGTGTAAAAATCCCATAAAAAAGGACGCTTGTTTCCGGCTACTAGAGAAAAGTCATTTTGCACTTTGATTTGTGTTTAGAAAAAAAAAAAGTAAATATACGGGAAATGTCAAACAAAACGGTGAAAGTCCGGTCTCCACTGTGCATCGAGTGATATCTATAACTCGTGTAAAACACACGCGGCGTTATGGAACTGTTTTTGCGACTACATTTGCAGTTGCGATGACAGTGCAACTTTCTCGATCGTATCTCTGTACATAGATATGTCATTATATACTTTCTATATATGTTTTGTGTTTTATTTTATGGGAAAATAGATTAATAAAACAATTATAAAATAGTTAAGTCTATTTAAAATATATAAATCATTAGTTTTCATTTATAGAAAGGTAAAACATAAAAAATAAACATGATGTCGATATCGTTGTTTCAGCCTATAGACGACTGCAAAGCCTCTTTAAAAGATATCTGTGGAGGTTTATACCATAATCGCTAAGCTTTGGCGGGAGAGTTGGCGATCGCAGTGTGGTATTATGTTACGCAAAGGACGCTGCTGCCAATCCTCTAGGAAATCTTGGCAATTCTATAATTTTGTACAAAGTGTGAATTAAATAAGATCTCGGGAATCGAACCCGCGACCTACGATCGTAAGTCTGTCTTCTACCGCTAGGTTACCACTGTTTATTATTATTAATAATTATATTGGAAAGATTATTTTGTGTTCATAAATTACTTGAGTATTTTTTTTATTATTAAGTAGTAGTATTTATTACATTATACGCTGTGTTTGAACTTTCCTTTGTTAATAAATACAATATGTTCAACAATTTCTACATTAGTTATCTTGGTATCGACGAAATTGTACCTCAACACATCATGTTCTAACTCAGCCGCGATAGCATCTTACAATTCTCGTCCGGTATCGTTAATCTTCACCTGAAGTGGTCCGGGAATGATGCAAGCGCAGAAATGTACATTAAGTTGCGCATTTGATACGATTAGCGGATGCGAAGATGTGTCTCGGGGTATCGGGATTTGACGCCTGAGGTCATAATTTATTTCTTCGCCGTATCTCTAACGCGATAAGACGCAGTTGTAAAATGACGTATTTATTGTAATGACGGGGTCACAACTATTAGGTAAGGTTTTGAATGTATCTGGTGTTTTATTATGACGATAACCCGTGGGTGTAGTTTGTTTGATCATTTTATTTTTTTATCAAATTTAATTATTCTTTTTAAGGTAGGTGGAAGACGCTGAATTCAAGACATCTCTAATAGGTCTTATTGGAAATCTATTGTGAAAGCCCATGTCCAGCTGTGGATTTTGTGCCGTTGAAATGATTATGACGTTCTAATTGGAAACATATTTTTTAATAAATAAAATTAATGTTACAATAGTAGTATAATGTGTAACTATGTTATATTTAAAACTGCCCCTAGACGCCCACTGCAAAGCAAAGGTCTCTTTCAAAAAAATATATGGTAGGTTATACAATAATCACCACGCTTGGCAGGCGAGTTGTTCAATCGCAGTATTGTATCATGGTACACAGAGGACGCTGCTGCCCATCTTTTGAAAACTTGCTTTGTAAGCATTGACAACTTTATATTAAAGCACAAAGAAGTAAGATTGTATCCCGGAAATCGAACCCGCGACCTACATGTAAAAATCTCTGTCTTCTACCGCTGAGCTACCACTGCTCATAAAGTAAATTAAACCGAACCGTAAAGTGTATATAAATAAATCATTAGTCGTCTAAATGAAGACCTTAATAACTCTTCTATATTTATAAATAAAATTTACAAGTTTTCTGATAACACTCATCCGTATACGTACATCAAAAACAAAGTAAAGAAAAAACACTATACTCTATTAATCCACATCATTACACATAAGTTATTCGTTTACCAGAATAACATTGTATGTCGGGCAATTACAACCACGAACAGGTTTGGACAAGTCTAGTGTGATATGGTCAACAAGTATTTTACGACCACGTAATAATCTTCCTTAACAAAAATGGCCGCCTCTGCGTGTACGCATGCCGATAACATCAGCATGCTAGATCTGGACCGTCAGCTACCGCGAGATTAGGTAACTGGTTGCGGCCGAGCTATAGTTTCAAATGGTAATATCTCTTTGCATTGCTCTATTGAAATGACGTAATGGTATAGTTCCATTAAAATGCATTTATTGAATGATCTTAATGATAACATTACTGCCACGGGCGGGGCTGCCAACGCGCACGGATTTACAGCGAAATATACAACCGAATCAGAATAATTTAATACATAGAGTTTTTATTATTATTATTATTTACAACGTTATAAATACAATACGAATGTTTGCTAATATCTGAATAAACTAGAACTGAGACTAACCCAGAT
This sequence comes from Battus philenor, assembly GCF_028537555.1. Classification (NCBI taxonomy): domain Eukaryota; kingdom Metazoa; phylum Arthropoda; class Insecta; order Lepidoptera; family Papilionidae; genus Battus; species Battus philenor. Next base: position 12,659,613 of record NW_027181676.1, on the reverse strand, counting down.
TTTATCGTATATCTGTAGTCTTAATGCGCCAGTATATATATATATACCACGAGACAGACCTTTATATATATATATATATATATATATATATATATATATATATATATATATATATATATATATATAAGGAAGTGAGCGATTGATTGATGAATGAATGAAGAGTAGGAATGGCTTATGGCATTCGCTAGGAAGATGGCGGTCGGGCGGTTGATGTCAACTATGTAAGACGTGAAAAATTAAAGTGTTTTAAAATATATTTACATCTATTATTCGTCTGCGTGATTCACTCCCACATATATATATAATTAAAGGTCTGTCTCACAGTGAACGACCTACAGATGATATGACGATGGTGTGTCTGCCATTACTTACTTTTATAAATAATTCTTTATATGACAATTTCAACAACCTTTTAGTTTTTACATACGTATATTTAAATGAACTTTTAAATAATATACGACCAATGTATAGTGCCACTGATAACTAACGGAATTTAATTCAAATCGGTTCGATCACCCACTACAACGTGAGTCTGGAATACAAACAATGCATTAGTAATATTTTTTAACTTCGGGCGTGGCTTCTAGAATGATCTATTGACGAATGGCACGCTGAAGGTGAACTGTGTACGGGCGATGATATCATTGTCTTTGAGCAGCTGATCGTGTCTGGCTATCGCTCGGTCGACCTACTAACCTCCTTTGATATAGAGACGTTCGCTTATTAAGTAAAGTGACGATATTCTTATTAAACTCGTTATATAACAGTATATTTTTGTTATTTATCTAATAACATATCTTTATATTTGCGGAAGCAGTTTATATTAAATGATGAATATTAAAATATCTCATTAATGATTTGAACTCTTTATTAGTTAATAAAACTTATGACTTACTCTGTTGTCTAAATGGCATTTGCAGATTCCGCGGGTGCGAGGGGGCGAGACCTGAGGGCGCTTAGCCTGACGCCTCTTTTAAGGTAGCAAAGCTCGAGTGCTCCCTAGGAAGCCTCGACTCGGGCCGCTGCGTAATACAATTTAACCGGACTGGGAGGCCGTGTCTTAAATCGCTTCAATGGAATAGTGGAAGTGACTATATTAAAGGGCACCGGCGAGGAGAATTCGACTTGGTCGATGGCTATTACACAGCTTACACACCACTTTGGAAAACGTTAGCTTTTATAGAAGTAGCAGAAGAAACTCCAGTAAAGTTTCTATCTAGTACGACAAGGGGTTGACGTCCTTTGTGATGTATGACTGTAATTTTGTGAATTCAAGTCGCAATGAGCAGGACACAGCGTGCATATGACTGATGGGGCATCAAGTGGAGTAGAGAGCAAGAATAAAAGATATTGTCAAGGTCGCCAGAGGACGATGAATATAGACCGCTTTCAATCGGTCCTTTTGGAAATCTATTGATTAAATCTTAAAAATTGATAAAAATGTTTATTTGGCTATAGTAAATAAAAAGATTTTATTATATATATATATATATATATATATATATATATATATATATATCTTACTTATATTGATATAGAATAAAGTTTGCAATCTTACCCACGATCTTATATTTGTTAAGTGGAATGACAGTGTTCATCGACAATACTTACCTAGCTTTATCATCATCATTTCAGCCATAAGATGTTCACAGCTGAACATAGATTTTGAATACAACCTGTTGGAAGCGGTGCAGCCTCTTCCGACTATCTTAACTAGGCCAAACGATGCAACTTGTGAATATCCATTCACAAGTTGCATACTACGCTGCGCTTGCCTTTCAGTGTTTTTTGTACCTTAAGGAATCAACGGCCATCTGCTCTGTAGCTTGATCACTGCCATTTCAACTTGCCAATCAGCTGAACTATGTCACCTACGTTTGTCTATGTTTCTTCTCATTTCTCATTATATCTCGTAGATAAATCTTGAGAACTATGCCCTTTCCATAGCTCGCTGAGCAACTTGCCTATATGGCTAAAAATCAGTTGCCCAGCAATTCTTTTTCTTCAAGACACTTACGTCATACTAGCACAATATAAATAAAGATTGACGAGAGCACACAATCTTTATGCAGCACAAATACGACTAGCGTAACTGTATATCACACAAACATAAACAGTTATTTCAAATAACAACATGCATGAGGTTGACGGGCGTGCGTTATAAATTTTAACGAATGTTAACTGGCAGCATTAGATGCGCTGATAAGGACTGATTTATTTTCTCTAAACAGCATCGCTGCTGTCATGACAAACTTTATATACGAGTATATTGCTTTGTTTTTGCAGAACAATTTTTAATGATTGGTCGCTTATTGTGGATTTTACAAGAAAGCTCAAGGTCACGCAGAGAGAGGAGAGCTCGGGGCTTCGATTACAAATGTAAAGGCTTGCAGGAGACTAAGTCATTATCACCGGCGTATCTCGAGGAATTGTTTGTCTGAAGTGGCAGTGAACGGAGAAAATCGCCCATGCAACTAATGGACTTTTGGGGCGAAAGGCTTTTAGTGGCGACGAGCCATTAATCGCAGGGTAGGTAGACCTTCCACTAGGCGAACCGACGTCACAGTTAAGGTGGGGAAGTCCCCGGATGCGAGCAGGACACGTCCGGTCATCGTGGCGATATTTGATACATACATCATACAAAGCAAAGGATAGATGCATTCGATATGTAGTATTTACGCCAATGTTTAAGAATCTCGAAGAAAGAGTTCTTAAAGACAATGGAGAGGAAATTATATTTGTTGGCAGCGGTCACGTACTCGCTGGACTGATACGGTTACAAAAAAGAACAACAATCACCGTGTACGGCTCAAAAAAGTTTCGGAAAACAGGAAAGACGACGATACATAACAAAAGTTAGTTAAGTTTTACTTCTAAGTGAACTAATGATACTCAAATTAGATGCAATTTAAGAGGTTTATTGTCTTAAATAGTTCTCGTATCACTGGTTATGAATGTAAGGAAAATAAAGGATAAAGCAAAACAATTCGATTATTGTAAGGAATAAATGAAACAAGTAATATTACAACGCAGCCTACAATGCAGCGTAATACCTTTTACATTCCATTGTTTTCGAAAACATCATTTTTTTATTCGAGAGCAAGTAAAATTGTATCTTAGTGCCCGGTATTTGGTTATATTTTACAATGTAACACATTTTACAAATAATCCGAATGTTAAAGGACAATTTCGAAAATGTATTTTAAAGTCAATATGTATTTTAAAGGTTTTTTAAAGTTTATTGTATTGTTGGTTTATTTAATAACTTAAAATTTTTGCAATCGCCGCTTGATTTTTTGGGAATGTCATATCTTTCGACGAGTTCGAAAGCAAAAGGTACTAAAGGTTTTGATAGTGTGTAAACGCCTTTATTTTATAGTACATAATAGTATTGAAGGTGTAATTATTTTTGGCAAACTGTGGTGATATAAAGTTTATTAAAACATACATCACGCTATTACAAAAGAAGAGACTTCAGAGATTTTTTTGTCTGCATGCATAAATTACGATTTATCATTTCCACTTACTACTATTTACTGAAACTTGTTATAAGTGTAAAACCTTTAAATGGATTATTGTTTAATTTATTCTTTTTAAATGCGACAAACCAATAGCTATTGGAAGTATACGAGGGTGAATCAAAAAATTCTTGGAATCAATATTAAAAAATGCAGATTTAAATAATAATATTTTATTTTTCTACATAATCTCACTCCAATGCAATGCATTTAGAATAACGCGTTTCTAACTTCCTTATTCCTTGTGAAAAAAAATTATTTTCTTGACTCTCGAAAAAGTCCTCTACGGCAGCTATAACCGCGTCATTATCGTGAAATTTTGTTCCACGAATTTCCTCTTTTAATTTTGGAAATAAGTGAAAATCACTTGGGGCTAAGTCCGGAGAATATAGTGGGTGGTCAAGGAGATTGAAGCCAGCACAGCGGATTGCGTTGAGCGCAACTTCCGATCGATGAGCAGGAGCGTTATCTTGAAGGAACAACACGCCCAACGACAGTTTTCCACGACGTTTTTCTTTAATCGCTTCACGCACTTTCGGGATTAAATTTGAATAATAGGGTCCAGTAATCGTCTGGCCTTTTGGCATGTAATCAATAAAAAGGATTCCTTCACTATCCCAGAACACAGAGGCCATAACTTTGCCAGCGGTAGGAGCAACTCGAAATTTCTTAATGGATGGAGAGGATGGTCGTTTCCAAGACATGCTTTGTCTTTTAGTTTCAGGATCAAAATGGTGGACCCACGTTTCATCCATGGTGACAAGACGACGGCAAAAATTATCCGAATCACGCTGGAACATTTCCAGATTACGCTTGAAAATTTCCAAACGTCGCTTTTTGTTTTCGTCAGTTAACATTCGTGGCACCCATCTTGCAGACACTTTTTTGAACCCCAGTGAATCAATTAAAATGGATTGAACGCTACCAAAAGATATCTTTAGTGTTGAAATTATATACAAATAATCATTAATTAATATACATATACCGCCATCTATTGGAACATAGATTGTATAGTGTTCCTACCGTCATTGTTATAAACTGAAATGTAGGTATGTTTCTGAACGTAAATAAAAAGTTAGTTCTGTTCGAATCTCACAACCGGCGTTTTATTATATTTAGGATCTCAGCTATATGTTTTATAGTCATTCTTCTGTCTTCCAAAACCAGATTCTCAACCGTTTTGACATTTTCTTCTGTAACGGAGGTTGAAGGCCGCCCAGAACGCGGGTCATCTTTACAGCTTGATCTACCTCTTTTAAATTCAGCCACCCAGTACGCAACCGTAGAATAGGGTACAGCATCACCCCCTAATGTCTGCTGAATGTTTTTTTGCTTCGTAGACATTTTTTTCAAACTGAGATATTTTATCACCGCACGTAACTCACTTTTATCCATAATTTTGACTTTTTAGCAACTCGTTGCACAAAAAAATTTATTACATGCGAACGAACAGACAAAAACAAGTGACAGTCTGCATAAATATAGTGTGACTCTTTAATTTGAATATCGATTTGATCCAAAAAGGTTTCATATATATGCACTTCTAAGAACTTTTTGATTCACCCTGGTAGTTTTCAGTGACGAATAGTAATAATTCATTTTAATTAGAGTTCATAATACCTTTATTCGAATAAGCAATTCTTACGATTTTGGATCGTCTATTACTTTAACATTGTAAGTAGTAAGTTACAACCGACTCGGAACGCTGATCTGTTGAGAAGTACCGGCCACAAACTTAATAATTAATAATTGACTCTTTTAAATGAAATTTCACAGTTTTTTCACGTATTTTTGTTCAATCGCGTAAACGATTCAACGAATCAACGTCCACACATATCGATGAACTAAAAACTCTTGAGTAAAATAAGATTTATTTAATAATACTTTTAATTTTAAGTTCAAAACATATAAAAGCATGTCTGTGATATATTGCGTAACTTTATTATGTATACGTACATTCAGACTTATGAAGGATTTGTTAATTTTTTTAAAACAACATTACTCGTTACGAGTTTATTTTTATTTCTTGTGTTTATCATGTGTCTGTCACTATTTGCTAATAACGCTTTTAACGTATTACTACTCATCAATTAATAGAAAATGTGCTATATATTTCTTCTCTCTCTATCTTTAACCTTTAACATCTATAACCAATCAACCTTTATAGATAAGGCCTTTGGAAAAGTGTCCTAGTGGTCTGATATTGTAAGTACATTTATATTATATCACAATAAGATTTTCATTTCGTTCCTACAATTGTCGATCTTAAAGATGCGTAACATGGAACGCCGGCCCCCATACTTCAGAGCGAGGCTCAGTTTATCTTTCTCGATGAAGATAAGGTCTCGGAGGTCGAAGTTCGAGCAGCGGTAGGTTACATTCTCTGCGTCGTATTTATTGTAATTTCGGATCGGCTCCGAATTATTGGGTTTGCTGTTGCTTGAACACAGCCTCGTGTAATCTTTGACCCAACAAGTTTTATTTCGTGTGCCTGCCCTGTTTAGTATCGGAAGAGTTTTTTTCGTTAAATGAACAGGGCGAGATTTAAGATAATAAATATAAGGTGATTGATTATAGGTGGTGTATTATTAGCTTTAAAAAAGGCGATGCAAAGTTATTTTACTGTGAATTAATGTATGGTACACCTTATTCAAAAAACGCAATTGTTTTAATAATAATTAAACACACACACTTATAATAGAGTAAAAAAAACTGTTTTGAAAATTCAGATTACTACTTATTAAAATTAATTATTGTTTACTATTTGTACTGGTAGAGTTTACACAGACAAAATTTATTGACTAGTTGTATTCCAATAGAAAAATAAAATAATATACAAAATTTTACAATGAATAATATAATAATAGATATTGTGATGTTAAATAAAAACTAATTTTAATATAAAAAAATACTGAGAATTATTTTTAGTGACAATAGTTAAAAGTTAAAAATCTTTAACTGTATCCATTTTAAACTGGCCAGTTATAAAAACTATAAGTATCATCAATTAATAAACAATATCTTGGTTTCGAAGGTTTATTGTTCCAGAACTCATAATAGCTCTAATTCTTCCTGTTGCCCTTTTTTATTTACAATAAAGTTTATTAAAAAAGTGAATAATTATTGTTAAGAATTAAAATAAAAACAGACGTTTTTATTCAAATACTGTTGAAGTGTTCTAGGTTCTTGGTAGTCTAGTAGTAGGCTTTTGCGACATATTGAAGCCTTGAGATCGACTCTGTTCCCATTTTAAAGGTTAGAGTACCTACGATAAAACATTCTTTTACCTTCTGTCCACACAAATGTTTTATCGGCACATGTATAGTGTCGGCGCTTACCTGTAACAAAAAACATATTCCGTTATTGCAGTGAATATCAAGTTATTATACTTTTTTTATTTGTCTATATATCAATTCTGGCTATTCAGTCTGACAGATATCTTTCTTGTATATACATATATACATTTATTTATAAAAATGTTGATATAAGTATACAAAGAATTAATGCACAATTTATTAAATTGGTAAGTGATAAAAAATTACAACTGGTGCTATTTTATACAAAAAATAAGAAAAAAACTTTTTTTATATTTTGTACTTACATTAGAATATAAAGTTAACAATTAGAAGTGAATCAGACAAGGACTAGTTTTAAATTATATTAAAAAAAATATTTCCGCAACACTTAAAAAATTTAGGCACGTGTAAAAGCATCTTTAGACTTATTTACACATATTGACGCTCATCAATTTCATCTGTCTCCTTTGCCGACAAAAGTATGGTTGAAAGGGTGGTAACACACTAGCATAGAGTATTGACTTCGAGTTTTCATACTCTTAGCTCTCGGTATTTATTGTTTCAACGAATGTCACGTGACAGAAGGTTTAGTGTGGAAGTACGAGAACTCCTTCGGGAGCCTCAACTAGGGTCTCTGCGTAAGTCATTCCAACGATGTGAAGAGCCGTTACGCCCAAATGTCCCTTAGGCGGACGAACTGTGGATTAGGTTTAAACGTACTATACCAAAGTGTATTCTGAATTAATCTTGTAATATATATCACATTTATTAATTTTTCGTCAATAAGAGTTACAAGTTTTTATAGAAGATATTTAAGATTGAAACATCCTTATTAACCTGCCGATAGACGCCCACAGTAAGGCACAGGCCTGACTTCCTGCGATTTTAACTATGTCGTCGATCTACCTAAGGAGGGCCCTACTCACGCCTCGTCTACCGGCTACTGGTTGCTATTCAAGAATCTTCCAGATTTTATAAATAAAATTTTGGATTGACACGTTTAAGTTTGTCTTTCGTAACAATATTTAATCTTGTATTTAACGTTACATGACGTTAAACTATCTCGCAAAGTTTTGGGTAGTTTATTTAACCAGTGCAATTCTCACGAGACCTCACTTCGCCAACATAACCAAATTAACATAGAAACTTTGAACCGAATGAAATTATAATGGTAAGTAAGAGTTGCTTTAATGTGTTCAGGAACAGGATTATTGTTTTAAACTGGTTCATAACAACCACGTAGGAAGCCCGATATAGCCGGCGAGACGGCTGTTACTTACACCGTTGCGTAACGTCGCTTATTTACGACATTGATTGTCACGCACCTCGTTGACATTTAACTGGACTGGACGCTTTACGTAACCGGCTACTTATCAATGAAAGTGACCTTTCGCAACAGCTTTCCCATTTAATATTAAAATTGGTGTCGTTCTAAAAACAACTGAAAATCGATTACCCGGATGGAGACGGTTTTATAACGCGGTGGAATGAAAGTAAAGTTCGAGTTTTGATACAAATATATTACGTTTTATTAAGATCAATAATTGCATTAACTTTGCAACTATGCATGTGTATTATGCAACCTAGGTGGACAAATAACTTGAACATGAAGTTCGCATGTAGTCACTGAATATGGGCAGAGCAAGACGATCATTGTGACAAACTTTAGAGAAGGCCTATGCTTAGCAGAGGGCATTCATTGGCTGAAAAAGAGGGTGAAAGCCTCCTCGCTTTCAGGGATAGAATGCTTAAATACTTTTCGTAAATAATTCACTATTTAGAACCTTTCGATGTTTCTCTATTTTATTAATTTATTAACGTGTAGCTACATACATACATACAGACGTATTAAATTCTGTACCACGTCATACGAAAATGACAAATAGATAAAATGTTATTAACTCTATATTTTTGAAGCCCCAATTGATTTTTTTAACATATAGCAGCAGATTCCACTTATAATCCAATTTTCCTTTTCACTGCTTGGTTGGTCAGATATGAAAAATCTTTTTATATAAGCATACAGATAAACCATGTTTGGATTTAAGTTAAACATTTACAGTTACACACATTAAATAAAGCAGATCTAGTGATTGGCAGTGATATGAAGTGAAAGCAATCGTCGTAAAACAGTACGATTAACGCGATAATACATTGCGGCACCGTGTGACGGGCGGCCATATAAGGAGACCTCCCGGTTTTATCGGCAGAATATTGCAGCCGGGGTCATAAAGCACTTTGTGGTCAACACACGCGTAGAGCGCCGCAATCGGCACGTACGCGGTGCAAGATCTCTATCCAGCCCTTGGCTGTCGCCGACGTGCTTTATCTGAGATGTTTAATGGGACTTTTCCAGGGCATCATCATGCCGGATTTGACGCGGTGAAACTTTATTTCAAATTAAATGTTAATATGTCTAAACGTATGCTTTAAGAGTTAACAACAAAAAAAGGTTATTTTTATATCAAATTTACAATCTGGTTGAAGACAAGACTGGTCACTGTGACAATCTTTAGAGGAGGCCTATTTAAGAAAAGGACCAATATTAAGCCACTTTCGCACATGTAGTGGTAGTCGTGCAACAAAGTGCACCGCCCGCCAGCCCGCTGATAAATACGCATACGGCAAACAATGCGAATTACACAACTGTCACCGTTAAACCACTCAACACGTGTTTCAGCACTTCAAGGGGCATCTTCGGGAGTTATGTTATACCGATTAGTGCCAAACACAGAGTACAAGAGAGAGAGGGAGGTCTATGTCTTGCAGTGAGGGTTTATGGACTGAAATGATGATGATAATCTGTGGAAAATGCAGCAATAAATTCATTAAAATTGACAATAATGTTTAGTCAATGGACGGACCAATATTATTTAATATTCGACGAGGTTAGCTGTAGCGAATCAGTAAAATCTGAGCTGATATTATAGTTGCGTGGCAACAATTTTAAATTAAAATTTTGTATAAACAGTCAATTAGTATTAATAACATAACACATCGTACACAAGAGTCAAGCTGACGTACATATAATGAATGCATTAGTGTTAATTACTTGCTAAGTGTGGAAAGAGAGTGGATTCTTACAAGGTAATCTTTGAATGAAGAAATAGTTTCTTTCTACATTAAATTTTTCCCAGGAGAACTCTGACCGTCAAGCAAGTAGGACGTACATCTTCGGATGACCATTAGAAGACGGGGTACAGGCCTGTCGTATTTCCATAAAAATAATATGTTGTAATATGTTTGAAAGTGATTACTTTATACAGGGTAATTAAAAGTGTAAAAACTTATATTTTTTGCTAACAGACGTCATGTGTTCACCCCTTTAAACCTTTTATACCTATAACCAATCACCATGTATTTTTAACACCAGATACACGAACAGACGACATAGTTCGAGCAAAAAGTTTACAATAACGATTAAATCGTTGAAGCATTAAAATACCCGAGAAGGGCTGCCGGCAGGCACATGCCTCATCCAATTCCCTAATTAAACACTTCCTTCCGGCCGATGCACGTGGCGCTTGGGGGATGATCGCTGACACTTCGTATACACGTCCGGCGTTTTATTACACGATCAACTTATTACACATGGAACTGCCATTCTACGAGAGATAAAACACAAAACAACGTTTTAAATATTATAAATTGTATTATTATTGCAAATTTCGCACAATTATGAGAGATTAATTAGCACAGATAGATTTTTTTTAACAAGAACGCGTGATGTCCTATTTACCGCCATTACATGTCGATTATAAAATACTTATGAATATATTACAATTATAAATATATTCTAACATAAGAAAAAAGAAAATTTCTGAATAAAAAAGTAAGATGCATACATACTCTTAATCAAAGTTACCAAAATATTAGAGGGACAGGAAAATAATGTCGCTTTCTAAAGTTAAATTTACACAACTACATTTTTAACAAGTTTATATTTCTAATCTACAATATATTCACCTTCATTATCAACAACCTTTTGCCATCTAGTATACAACGTCTTCCACGTACGTAACGAGCTTCCAAATGACAATCAAATATCGATATACGAAGAAACGACGTTACTTTCCTATACCCCAAATAATTAAATAATAATAATTATGTACTACCTATTGCTTATTTATTTATTATTAATAAAAAAGTTATTAAAGTACATCGCTATTACAAAGAAGCAGACTTCAGAGATTTCATTTGTCTTCATATTTACGATTGTTTATCATTACCAGTTACTTCTGTGTATACTCGTTGCGTTTAAACCTGCACTGTTTACATTGAAACTTTTATAAACCGTGATATCATTATGAAATTACCCCACTTGAACTGTGTTCATATGGTCGAAGTTAAAATACGTTACGGGTTCATTGTCCGAAAGTTTTTTTAATTGCCGAATATCCAGTCGAGTGGGCCGTCGGTGTAACGTATTTGCACAGATGCCAATGTTTATAGATGGCTACGAGTATATACGCAAACGTTTTTAATGCAATGAGTTTGTGTATTACATGGCGGTTTGAACTTGTTTCGATTGCTTTTTCTCTGTCTTGCGATGGGAACCGTAGTATCCATGATTTATTTACATTGCGATATTCACTGGTTTACAAGGAGTCCAGTCGCAACTTTGATCAATGTGTAAGAGCAATAGACAAAGAATTAATAAAGTTGTTATTATTATTATTTTGTCTAAGACGTATTTTTGTGATTTTATGATGTTTCACTGTGACCACTTATTTACATCGTGAGAAGATGTTGACTGAACTCCTAATACTTTAATGACAGACTATGAGGGTTCCAAAAGCACCCGAGGAGACAGAAAAGTTGGCTTTTTTGTGATCATTTTTACAATATCTTTAACACAGTTTTCTTTTGTTTGATGTCAATTTTTTGAATGAAAATGACCGAAAGGGTTTTAAGTAGTTCAGCTCAAATTTTTGAGACCAAACACACAGAGACATGAATAAGTAAACAAAAATATTATGAATAACAATAACCTAAAGCAAAATAAAATTGTTGGCCATATTTATCCGCTTCTTTGTACCCAGGATTCGCAGATCTGAAATCTGCGAGCTAATTCAAATATATCTACTTCAGATGCTACGCCCCGCATGGTGGACAGACAGCTTTAAATTCGTTGGAAGATGCTGGATACAGGCCGTTTCCAATAGATCAAATTGATACGGCAAAATGAGGGTGATGATGATTATGAAACTTAAAAAAAATACGAAATTGAAAACGCAATTGAATACCAAAATGAAGTAATTTCAAAAGCCTTCTTATATCTCTGTTTAAACACTGTAAATTTCGAGAAGATAAAAAAATGGGATATTTAAATCTGTGTATTAAGCAACTTTACTCGTAGTAGTTTTATACATATAAATATATAAGCTATACAGAACAAGCTACACAAAAAACAATGTTTTAAAAACAAACGAAACAGAAACCGGGAAGTAAGCCATTGTCAAATTAGCTGGGTAAACTGCGTTTATTGGTGAAATATGCTTCATAAAGTTACAAACCAGGCGCATAAAACGGGACCAGTTCATCACTAATGCGGCAGAGGAACTTTGCTCTTATTATCTACGTGGTATGAACTAGATTAGAGAGCACGTACATGGCGTTATGGTTTCAATGTTGAAAGAAATAAAAGTTACGATTTTAATGCAACATTTTGGTGTAGCAACAAATCTGATGTTTGGTTAGAAATTAACGACTTTTAACAACAAAAAAAAACATGTGGTTTATGTCTCTTTTTTAATGTACTATAGAAGGAAATGGCCATGCAAGATTATTAAAAATTATTTGATCACGAAAGCTAGTAAAATGGAAGTATGTTTTTTATGTAACAGTAAAAGGACAGTGCGATTTTATCAAAATGATTTAGTAGATGTCAAAATAGTTCGGGATTCCTGGTCTATTTAAAATATTTATCTATATTCAAAGAGCACAAAATAAGGACCTGAATATACAGTTTGCTTCCTAAGAATCCTTAAGTACTTAGGACACATTGTAATGAAGTTCCGAAAATAAGGAGAAGCTTCTAGCTGTCGGTACTATAGAAGGTATAATGATGACCGTCACATGCTCGTTGGACTGAGTAATATAATCGTGCACCATCGTGCATGGCTCCATAAAAAGCTAGAAAAGTTGTAACAGAGATTGACACGAGGAAACAACTGAGGTCTATTTAAATTTAAATGTAATCACTACCATCTTTTATATCCGGAGAAAGTCCAATGCTCAATTTTTGTTAATAACGTACCTTACATCACTATTGGGCAGTTACAAAATTTTCACGTGAACTGGTTTCGAAATGTCAATCGTTATTTAATGATTTCTGATTAACAACTAAACGATTTCATGTCGTACAAATATACAGGCTCATTATAACTCCTGTTTTATTGTTACAATTACGTATATAATTAATTTTTTATAGATAACTCCAATGTACTTAGCCAAACTGTAAAATATCGTATTGTTAATCGATAATTTAAATGGACTTGCAGTCCTTTCACCTTACACAAATAAACATCATTACGTACAAGCTGTATTAAATTTGTAACTGACATTATCTTCTTTCTTGATTGTTTCTTTTTATATTCCTTTCTCTTTCTTAATATTAATTAACGGTGTTTAAGTATAACGTGACAGGATCACAGATAAGTTGATTTATATATTATTTTCGGAACCACTCACAGCTAGATTAAATAATAACAAGAGAATATAAATAAGAAAAAGTCTAAGTTTAAATCTATTTATTTGAGTCTCTTCTTTATGTCCAGAGAAGAGTGAACAGGCTCAACTAGTATCAGTTGAAATAACTTTCAAGTTTTAATTCATCCATGTTAAATAAGTTTGAAGTAATAAATACTTTTGTAGCCTCATTGCAAACTGTAGATACAGTCTGAATAATATAACGTATGTGTAGCCTTCGAGTCTTCGAACAATGTTAGCTCAGCAGTACAGGCCTGACGCTTGTGATCTAAGTCGTGTGGCCGATTCTCGAGATTCGATCTTATATAATTCACTCTCTGTGCATTAATTATATAGGATTGTCACTGCTCACAAATAAGTTTCCAGAGAATGGGCAGCAGCGTCCTCTGCGTAACATAATACCTGCCAAGCATGGCGGTAATGGAATATCCTCCCCATCCATAGGGTAGACCAAAGCTTTGCAGAGGGAGGCTATGGGGAGAAACGACGACAACCTTGTCTTCAAAGCCGGCGTATCTGTCTATTGTATTTATAACCGCGCAACGACTCGTACGAATAGTGAATTTACATTCGATACACCGACGCATGTGGATGATCAATTGACTTTCGGTGCAACGACTTAATAATTAATTACATTACGATTAATACATAGCTTATAATATCGTTACTAATAAAAAATAAAAATAATAGTAACTTAATTTATGGCAAATAGTTCTTATTATGTTCCTATAATTATTTCAAAACATATTTAAATATTATTAAATTGTAATAGTTTAAAAATTTTACCGATAGACTATTAACTCAGAGCGCGAATGCTACACGTGCACGTGCGGTTGTGCCGCACTGTTATGATTACTGTTACTATGCCTGTTCATTCGTGTTCATTCGTGTTCTGCCTTTTACTATTCTCGTAAAAAATACGGACTTAAAAAATAATTACCATTGAATTTTTCATTGGAAGATTCAAAATAGCGAGTTATCAATAAAACGGCATTAGTGACGTCAGCAGTTCTGTAGTATATTTGTTTTTTTTTTTAATTCAAAGCGATAGGTTCCGACATATTACGTCATAAGTAAAAACACTTTTCAGCACACTGCTTGCACACCGCCCCACTTACCCGGCCGAGTGTGAAATGAAGTGTTTATTCGGCTTTTATCAGCGAGGTCAGCTGTACAAGGCAATAACTTAATTGGTCGGCTTGTCAACCGGGTGCAGTGAATTCGAATCCTGTGCGAAACACGATTTGTATATGGAAATTAAAATTCGAAGACAGTAATTAAATTAAAAAGATATGTTGTTTATTTATCTCTTTTACTATAAGTGGAATGCAAAGAAATTGAATTTTTTTTTTCAAAACAAATGACGTCACGACTTCATCGTTTACATTAAGCGGTGTGGCCCGACTATTAGTGTAATACTATAAAAAAATTATAGTATTAATACCCCCGTTAACTTTATAAATGAGGTGATATGCTTTATAAACATGATAATTATAGAATCATTACAAAATGTACAGATCACATTATTAAAGTCGTCGAAAGATGCTGTTGTCGTAAGACGTCTGCTGATGGACTTAGGTCTTCCCATAGTTTACTAATAGTATGACTGCATGGAAGCGGCCTGCATCCAGCTTCATCAATATTCTATCGATCTGCAAAGTTCATCTGTTCACCTTATGAAAGGACGTTCCACACAGCGCTTGCCAGTCCGTGGTCTTCACTCTACAAACATAAACCTCCAGCAACTATCTGTTCTGCACGCTATGGACAAACATCTTTCTACTGTCACTTCAACCAATCCGTTGAGCTATATCGGTTATTTTAGTATGTCTACGGATCTCCTCATCCAATCAACGTAAATGTTTATTCTGCCACAAAATTTAGTTTAACCACAGTTTGTGAATGAACATCAGAAAGATTAATTTATTTATCTAATATTCTTCATTGTACACGCTTGGATACATTTACATAATAAACAAAAAAGTAAAATGAGCGGTCTTATCACACGATGCAATATCTTACAGACAATCATAGTATGGACACAGTAAAAGTATAAATAATGCACAATAGGTAATCTTGTATGGCTTTTTAATAAACATTTTATAATAAATACTCTATTTATCTCACAAGAAACTAAAAAAAGCACGTGTAAGCTACGAAAACGAAACAAGTTTAAGAAAACCAGCCGTTGAGAGAGACGTCGTACATGGGACAATAGCCCATTTGCTAACTGGTTCCAATCCAACGCGGACAATGCAGCGGTGACCGCCGGTAATAGACACGTTGCGCGGGACACCGATTATCTCGCATTTATCCGCGGCCTAAACAAATCATTCACGGTTATCGAAAGCCTTGCAACGGTACATTGAATTATCTCTTACATATTAAATTCTATTTAACGAATACTGAATTGCAATACGCTAATCAATAATAATTAGCTGTGAAAGGAAAATGTAAGTTGCGGAAAATATAATTACTGTTATCAAAAAGTAAGGTGAGTTTGTTTATAAAATGTAAATTTATTATTTATTTTTCCAAATCAATTTCATGCCCTTTAAACTAATTCCGTCCGAAAAAAGCACTTTTGACAATGCTTTCGCTAGTCTTTTTCCGATACAGCCTTCAAAACCTTCTTCGATTCGGTTTTTATCACCTCAATCGCGTCGAAACGGCGGCCTTTTGAGTTTGCTGAATAGCCAGAAAGCCAGCCAAATCAGGCGAATATGGTGGTTGTGGAACGATACGAGTTTTTGACGCTTTTTTTTTACCAAAAATTGAGCGATTTTAGAAACAATCGATTCAAAATGATTTGAGCTTAGCCAAATATTATAGACAGTCCTACGAACTTAAGAAAAAAATTATCTTTCATCTTAATGCCCGGGAGTGTTAAATTAAAATTTCACCTTACTTTTTGATCACAGTAGTACGTACACCATGGATGCATAGACCGCGGCCCGCTGGTCGAATACTGTTGGTCCGCGGACAGCAAAAATAATACTCTCGTAGATTCGATATTAATATATATTGAATTCTAATTATTATCAATTCTTTATTGTCTTTAATTACCTATACTTCTGGCGGCCGGCCCGCCATCAGTTCATGATTTGGCCGGATAGTCTTAATAAGTCTGTGCAACCATGACGTACACTGACAATTACTTATAGTTGTAAAAACTTTAAAATGGTAAATTTATAACTTATCTGCTGTCAATTATTGTATGGTACGCGCGTTAAAAATCAATGGTTCCAGAAATAATAAATAACGTAATGATTATATAGTAAGAAATAGCGTTTTCATAATTCAAATTACTACATATTAAAATTAATCATTGCTTACTATCTATCAGTAGACTATTGCTAAAAGTAAATGATTTTTTACTTAGAAAAAATATGTAGCATGTAACACTTTTATAAAAGGTAAATAGTTTAAAGATTTTTGCTAGCAAATGAGGTATACCTAACCCTTTAAATATATTATAACCTATAACCATTATAAATTTTCTTTTTGTGGTCATTTTCACAAATATCTCACTGTAGTCGCAATTCATTCCATAACTATATATTGTCTCCTAGAAATCCTTTGTAATAAAAAAGGCATTAAGCAGGAGTCGAGTACAATAAACAACTTTTTTTTTGTTTCTACTAAACGCAGACAATTGGGAGAGGGTTGTCGCTATTTGCTACGGATCTTTCTTCTCCCAGCTGCGAGTCACGACAGCGTTTACAATTATTCATACGAGTGTACACCTAAAAGTTATATATATATATACTAGCTGATCCCGCAAACGTTGTTTTGCAAAAAAAATTAAAGTTTTTAATTAACAAATGTAAGATAAGGGTTGATCGTAGAGGGGTGAAAATTTAGGTTTGTGTGTAATTTTGTATGCTGTATCATAATAAAATGAAAACCAAAAAAATTGTCTAAAAAATTAAAAATAAAATTTAGTGGTGGACCACCCTTATCACTTAGGGGTATGGAAAATAGATAGTAGCCGATTCTCAGACATACTGAATACACATGTAAAATTTGGTAAAAATCGGTCAAGCCGTTTCGGAGGAGTTCAAGTTCGAACACCGTGACACGAGAATTTTATATATTAGATAAATTATACATTGATTGGTACATTATTTTATTTCAAGTCGCTGCCCAAGCGCTACAGAACGTAGTGTTCAAAATTACCTACAATAGTTTCCTGTTTATAGCAGCATATATCTATATGTATGTACGATATATAGTACTCACGATTAAAGAGTCGATATTTCGTCACGCGCAGTGTTTATAAACACAAAGCGCCGGGCCGTAGGAGTCTAAATTAAGCACGCTTCTTAAAGAACCAGTTCTTTTTATTGTCAAGTGCGATTCAATCGATAATGCGTCGGTAATAACGTTAGGTGTCACATTAGTCGCGCGTGGGCGGATTTTGTAATCGGAACGGAACACTGTTTCACTCGACCTGTCACTATTAATTCCTTTTTTGAAAATTGGCATTGTTGGCTAATAAGGAGTTATTTTAATAATACAGATAAGTAAAAAAAAGAATAAATTATGAGACAAAATATTTACAACTAAAATTTTAAGTCATGATTTGAATGAAGTTGGTCTATTGGTTAGTTAAAAAGGATCACTAGCCTTAGGGTCCAAGTTCTAATCCAAGCTTGAAAGTTTCGTAGTCACTTTTAGATAAACAACTTTCACGGTCTGTCAACGAAGTCGATTTGTATAGCTCAAAAAACATCACCTCCTGATCATACTAGATAGAAGCGTTGCTGGAGTTTCTTCGGACACTTCTTTTCCCAGCGCTAACGCTTTCAAAAGTGATTGTAATGATATTAACCTGGCAATAGGAACTGACAAAGTCGATTCGACACTCTCGGGCGCCCTTGTTTTGAAATGAAATACTAAGTGGGTATTATCGAACCCAAATACCTTCGGTCCAGCAGCCTGGTCACAAACCGCACACCATGGAGTGATCTAAGAGCTCAGCGGCCTCCTAAACCGTTGAAATTGTAGTATGTACCAGCTCAAGCCAAAGCATCACTGGTAACCAACAAGCTTCGCTACCTTAACCCTTCGTGTGCCGCAACATGGCGCCTGTCATTGACAGGAAGGAATTTTTTAAAATGATAAATGAAATGTTATTGTTTATGATCCCTTGATCTGTAATACATCTAGAGCAAGCAATCGCTTGCTTTGAAATCTCAAACTGTATTTTAAAGGCGATTCGATATGATAAAGCCTACTTTATTTCAGGCAGATCTATCCTGTACGCACCCTGAGAGTTCGGACACATAAGTCCATAGGCAGCTGACAGGTTAAAAGAGATTTTAGGTTAAGGATCCTCATCGCCCTTCCTTCTAAATAAGTGCTACTTGGACAGCAATATAAGTCAGGTGATTAATATGGAAGAATGTTTCAGGGATCGTCATATATGAATTAATACATGTTTGGCAGCGAAATTAAATTAATAAACTTCGAAATATAGCCGCTTTGATCCCGTATATACGCATTTGATTAACGTATTCCGCCTTACCGTGAAATTAACGGTTAAATTCCTATTAATTAACGTGTAATATAGTGTCCATCGGTTGCGGCGGCCCGTTACCCGCGTGGGCTAGGCTTGCCCAATTTATGAATGGATCGGCCGGCAGCAGGTCCGCCTACGTGTGTTGTATCAATGAACACTTGCGGGGGAACGTGTCCGCAAATATGGTTACGAAACGCTCCATTGAAGCCACCGTGTGTTTTCGCTCCACTTGTCCACTTCTAAGTTTAAAACAGGAGTAATCAACCTTTTTTTTGGCAAGTTACAAAAACATATTATTCATCGTAACGAAGGCCGCCATTAAAGTATATAGTGATTAATATATTAGAGGGACCGGAAAGTAATGTCGCTTGCTTAAGTTAAATTCACACGACTACATTTAAAAAAAAAACTTTAAACAACAACCTTTTGCCATCTAGTATACAACGTCTTCCAAGTACATAATGAGCTACCATATGACGACATTTCTTTCCAGTTCCCCTAATATACTACTTTCATACATTCCACAATTCGTTTTTCGAAAAATATTACTTCTAAAACCAAACAATAACAGTAAATGAGCCAATAAATTGTTATAAAAACGATTCCTTAGAATTACGATTAATGCATATTGAATTTAATTAATATGAAAAGATTAAGTTAATGTATTTAATGTACTTTTCAAAAATTCACACTGTGGTTGTGCGTAACGTGATCATATTAGTTAAATAAAAAAGTATAAATAATATACCTTATACTAGGGCAAAATGCCGCACCAATAATACTACTGCACACAGTATAAAGTATACTACGTTTTTAGTAATATTTTTTTATATTTCTCCGCTAAATACATGATGGTTTAAAATAAATACATTTAAAAAACTTTTAAGTTAAACGGTTTTTTGATACCCATATTGTGGTGATTGTGGAAAAATATGTACCTAGTCCGCCATATTGGAACGGCGTCCACCTTGAATTTTAAATTTTGACATAATCATCGTGTTTTACTAGTGTAGCCCTTTCATTTGATATCCATATTGAGGGGGTTAAGGAAAAATACGTAATCCGCC
This sequence comes from Battus philenor, assembly GCF_028537555.1. NCBI lineage: Eukaryota > Metazoa > Arthropoda > Insecta > Lepidoptera > Papilionidae > Battus > Battus philenor. Next base: position 12,639,497 of record NW_027181676.1, on the reverse strand, counting down.
ATTTTGTATCGACGGCCGTCCATAGATTTATAATGTTATTGATTTTATTGTATTGTATTGTCATCAAAATTAAATGTGTGTATCAAATTTCAGATCAATCTGACAACGGGAAGGTGCTTAAATTTCAATTTCTAATTTTGATCCAAATAAATTCCGTACGGGTCGAACTAAATAAAACCGTTTAATAAAACAAAAGTTAACAACAAAGGGCTGCAGGTCAAGTATAGCTGGTCCATCGTGTTATCACATTAGCATGACCTTTTCACACTTTGTTATATACAAGTGATTGCATATGGAAACATAGGTAAGCTTTACATTGTCTAATAAGAAATAGACGAAAAGTTTAAAGTTTGCTATTAACGAGAGTAATTAGAGAGTATTAACGAAAGCCATGTACAAACAAAGCAAAGGTTTTATTAAAGACGCAACATATCTATGTCACACATAGTAACGCAATATGTGTGCCTTGAATTAATAATAATTCATTTATTATATATAAGTATTAATTCTATTGTTAACTATAATATACATTGTTGGTTAACGTGACTCTAGTATTAACATTTTTTTCTTTATACATTACATTAAAACAATCTTTTCCAATGCATCACAAAGATTGTTTGTAAGCAATCGTGGAATGCAATAAGACCACCAATTGTATTTCTGTATTGTTATAGACCCAGCGGTAATTTACCGATATTTGCGAAAGTAGGTAACAGGTTCTATTCCCGGGATACAATCTTAGATAATTTACACTTTTTGCATTTATTTTATAGGATTGACACTGCTCAATAACAAGTTTCTAGAGGATGGGAAGCAGCGTCCTATACGTACCATAATACCACACTGCAATCGCCAACCCGCCTGCCAAACGTGGCGATTATAAATATCCCTCGATAAATAAGTTTTTTACTTCTACGTTACATTCATTTATTTTTTGTATATATATGCGATATATAGCTTGCGTCAGTACAAAATCTGCAAGGACAGAAAGTAAACGATAATTAATTTTAAGTTGTGATATCTGCATTTTGAAAACTCTTTATTATGCTGAAACCTTTGATTATTGGATACGGTGTACTATATTACATTAATAAGCAGAAAATGAGATATAAAAGCACTCCTTAAAAGTTTTTACATCTATAACACATCGCCCTTTAACATTTTCACTGTTTGAAAACAATTTTCACATTTGCTTTCTTCCATATGTGATTACGAATTAAAATCCTTTCGTAGTGACGTAGTCAATTATTTTTATGTCAACTGTGACGTCATTTTATGACTTCAAATGACATACATGTATGATGATTCAGAGAAACGGTTTAGTGTTGGTTTTTTTATTGTTTCCGCTGTTGCGACAATAACATCATCACAGAGGAAAAATACTGCGGCGTAATCCAACCGTGCCCGTTTCTCAGTTTTTAAGTTGGTTTTCATGATTTTATACAGGATGATTAGTTACAAGTCTAAAAGCTTTAAAGAGATAAATGTACCCTGTGAGAAAATCAATAGTTTCAAATATAGTAATATATAATAATGTAACGACAGTACAGTAAAAGAAAGCGGCTTGAAAATTGGATCGTTTCATATTAAAAATAATAATTATTTATTAACAAGTAGAAGGGCAGATGTCCCTGCATACTAATTACTGTTTACTGGCCTATCGAATTTCGTACAGGATGATTGTAAATAGGTGTAAAAGACAAATGCGCATACGCATAAAGTATAGACATGAATTATAACTTGGTGTCAATGTAAGCAAGCGAAACTTGCCACTTAGCATGAGGTGGTGCGTTTATGAACGTCAATCTTTTACCGATCAAGAGAAAGCCGGGGACCTCAAGATTAAAGCAAATAAGAAAGATCATCGTAACGATCTCTAGCTGCGCATCTCAGCTGTTTAATGGCTCGTGTCCCGATTCTCACGGAATCTTTATATGTTGCTAACAATTAAGTTTATCGTGCATTGGTAATGCGTTAGTGTGGGTAGTCGTAAATATTTTCCGCGTGAATTGCGGTCGTAGGGTAATATTAAAAATACCTTTCGAATGTTTTCTCTCGAGGTTTACCGCGTTAATTTTTTAACGATTGTAGTTTGTTATAATTAATTCAAACCGGAATTTATAACCATAACCAACACAGCATATGTTGACGCTTTCGCATTTCGAACTAACTGTTTAAAAAACTGTATTATTTCGCACTAATCATTTATACAAATATGAATGTCATTAGTAATTTTGAAAGTAAGATATAGTTCACAGAAATAAATTAGTTTTTCGAGTAGCGACCGCGATTTGGTAGATGGACACTCCACTAGATCAACCAACGACATAGTCAAGCAAACGGTATCGACAAAAAAAAACATCACTACCGCCATTTTATGTGTCCACGTTAACATGTCTTTATCATTATATTTTTCCGATAGACACTAACTACAAGGCCTTCTCCAAAGATTGCCATGGTCGGTTATGCGTTGCCCACTTTCAGAAGCTTTCCGTGACTATGACTATGTCGTCGAGTGTACCTGCTCACTTGTTCGCGGTCGCTTCTGAATAATCTTTCGGACTTAATAGCCGTCGAAATATTAACACATACGTGTCATACGTATGACATTATTATCACTGAATCGTATTCAGTGTAATGTTCACGACTATAGTTTGACTGCAATAGAACAACAGCCCCGGCAAAAGCCGGTCGGCCCCGGGGCGTATTTACACTTTCCCTACGCCGATCAGCGAACGAAAGGCAAATAATCATTCTGGGCTTCATGTTATTCGTATTTCTATAGGTAGGCATTATTTATAACTAGAAAGTGACGAGATGGGTGCGTTGACCTGATGGTATACGATATTGCCTGCTGTAACAATGCGGTGTTGCACAAGATTTTGTTATTCATAATCCTTTATATAACCACCGTTGCGATGGTCGCGTTAGTATATATATATATATATATATATATATATATATATATATATATATATATATAACTTTCATAAAGCACAGAGGATTGGCAAGTTGAAGTAACAACTCACGGGCTACATACGGCTCCTTGTTTTTTTGTGTAACTATATTTTTTTAAATATTATTGTTCTATGTGCGTTAATTTTTCGAACTACTGAAAGAAATATGCAATACCTATAGCCACGTTGTAACTAACTATGAATTAAGAACGATATGACTCATATAAAACTGTAACAATGTTAATTGAAAACCCCGTTTAATTCTATCTAATCAGCATCTGAGACAATTACAGAGAAGAGCTGTCATAAATTATTCACCACATTTTAAATAATTATAAATTGTAAAACAAATATAAATAATTTAAATATATTAATTCAGTATTACGTATATTGTGCTTTTATTTATGTCTCCGACAATTATATTTTTTGTATAACAAATTTAATAAAATGGCTCTGAATATCATCAGTCTTGAACACCCTTGTATTTTGATTTTATAACCACGAAATGTATTGGACCCTCTTTTTTGTCACTCTTGCTTGTCCTCCAGTTTTTACTATATTTTCTTTACTATTTACGGACTGAGTATTGAGTCTTTAAAAAAAGGCATAACCGTTGGTTCATGGAGGTACTTATTAAAACGTTATCATTAAGTAAAGGCTTTTCAGCGAACGGATCTAAACTTTTCTACTTAACACGTCAGTTACAGGTAATCACAAGTTCCAGTTCGCTCGCATAGATTAAACACTAACCAGGGGCAGACACCAGGCGCCGCTGACTCGCAGACAACTTTCCCGGTTCAATTAAAGCTTCGATTAAAAAGCTCTTGGGCGTTTCGCTTCGACCCTATTTAAACCGCGTATACACGAGTTATGAATAATACAGAGGTGAAATTCAAATTACACCTCTGTTTATAGTTCCTTTCTAAGCTTACCACGTTTTCACTAATAATAGTTTTTTTTTATTAATTCCGATATCTCTTACTTTACTTTCCCTTTTTAGTCCTTTCACACGTACCGTTTTAGGAATACAACTGTACTATCTTAAGTTCCCATATATAAATTCGGAGATTGAAAAGTTTTTGTATCAATTGTCATACGTGAATAACTTGTATCAAAGTTACAAAGCTATATAAAGACACTTCAAAATAAGCAAGCAAGGAGTCTGGCATCTATTTCTTAAATTTAGTGAATTTGTGGCATTGATAGCCCTAATCTACTGTTTAAACTTCACTCTCCATAACCTTGTGACTTTAAACAACACAGGGAATCAAATGTGGTCACTACACGTTGTGATAATCCTACAATATGCTTTAAGAAAAATATCATCATCAGGTCAGCCGTTATACGCCCACTGTGAGGAACAGGCCATCACCAATCGCCATGATAACTGGTCGTGCAAAGCCCACTGTCGATCTACCTAATTGGTAACCATACCATCTACCTATATGCTTATGGTGGCCAGTCAGTCAGCCAGTTACATTGATTTTATTGAAAATAATTTTTACCCAATCGGTTTTATTAAAAATCTATTAGAGAGGCCATATGTCTAGCAGTGAATGTCTTACGGCTGAAATAATGAATGAAATGTGTCATCCGATTCACTTTCGACGAACACTTATAAGAAAAAGTACATAATTCCTGAGGTATATCGCTGTAACATCTTCTGCACTATATTAATGTAAGTTAGTGTTCCATAGGCAACAAATATACCCAATTCACAACTAAGGTAAACAACAATGACCCAGTCAACGAAGTGAATTTGTATGCGGTGGAGGTATGAGTGTGAGGTATATAGGTACATATCACAGTAACTTATTACGTGCCTTTATTGTACCACCTGCTCGCCTAGTCAATATATTAATATAGACAAGTCTATTTGCCAACGTTAAAAATCTGATGATATAATTTGATAAGCATGAAAAATATCTCGTGTTCGCGCTGGTCTTTTTGCTTACGTCACAAGATCGACGTCTATAGATGCGGTAAAAAAAGCAACGAGCGTTGATGGAGATGTTTGAATAGGCCGCACTCTGATAGGCCATTTGAGGTGTCCATCAATATATAACTGTTAATAGAGATGGCCATTGTTGCACCGCTCAGATGTTGAACGTAACTGTGGAACGGTTGCGACATCTGTCGGAAACGATGCATCGGAATGATGGAACATTTTTAATTACGTATATGATATATCTACGTTTATTTTAGGGTCAACTGATAATACACGAAGTTCACACTTAGGAATAAAATTAAAAATATTTAATTTATATATACGTGTATTGAAACCGTTTCGTGTGGTTCTTATTTTTCTCTTTTAATGCTGTTTGCTTGTGGAGATTTATAGTTTCATTTGATTTGAAATGTAACAATCTTATAAGCGTAGCCTAAGCTTCTTGTTTCTATTGAAGTATCCCATCACTCTTTTGAAAAATTTACCACTAGACAAAATATATTTTTTTTTCACAAAATTGTGGTACTTTCATAACGATCCCATTTGTTTTTGGAATATTTAACATCCCCATGGATAGGTCACTTGACCTCTTCATGAGGCGGTAAGCCGTAGATTAGCGTTCATATGGGATAGACAAACGCTTGTTGGAGTCGAGCGGCTAGGTTGTGAGGATACCTCGGGTTGGTCTGACACTCAAATCGTATTTAGCATTGCCATTTCAGGGTGCTCTTAAGGGTCGAAACTCTGCCAATACTGACCAATGAACGGGGTACTTATTTTTAAAATGTATTAAAGGCGCACCAGTATCTTCGAAAGGGCTTCAATTCATTTATATATAACACTTTCTAATTGACTATGATTTAATCAAACATTGCAGGCCCCTCTCAACCGGTTTTAATGGAAATTTTTGACGAACTCCTGTAACCGGCAGTGCACATCCTATGACTGAAATTATAATGATGGTGAAAAGGAGCGTGGATAAGAAGATTTTCATTATTGTCATCATCATTATATCAACCGACTGATGCCCACTGCAAGTAATAGGCGTTGCCAAAGATCGGTCACGATGATTGACAATGATAAGTAAATTATTGGTTACATGTGTAAAAGCATTCAATAGGTAAATGTATAGCTAGCTCATTTATTATCAACAAGCTTTACAGCTTTTAGAGCTATTTCTTATCTCCTTGCAAAAAATGATCATTCTGAAATAAGTCACTATTTTTTTTCTATTTTAATTCGTCCTGACTATAAATTCTGGCAGTACAAAGATACTAAACAATAACTAATTTTAATACGTAGATATTCCAATTTTTAAACTATTTTTCTTCCTATAATATTATTACGTTATTTGAATAACATGTGATAATGATATGGAGATCCTGATGAGCTTTGTTAATTGAACGCTTGTTCTTCGTCTAATATATTTCTTGTATGTTTTAAAACAATTCTACATATAGCTTAAATACTGCTTGCCTGACAAAGCACTAGTAAGCAAACGTAGTATAAAATATTGAAACATTACAATGATTAATAACAAACATAGCTTTCATTTCATTTGTAAGATTGTAAGATAGGATCTCGGAGCGATAAAAAATCAAATCATTCTTTGTAATAACCCATTACAGATGCGTTAGCGAGTTGATATCTCAAAGCGAAATTAATGTCCTTATTAATGAATAACATAAATCATGATCTGAAGTAGTATAAAACTTCATTAGTCTTCGGTATGATTAATCTAATTTGACACGATACAGGCGTGGCCGTTGTGTCGGTTTTTAAGATACTGTACCGTGTGATTTAAATAACATTTCGCAACGTAAGAATTGATGTTGTACAATTAGTAAAATGTTTTTTTGTATGTTGTAATCATATTTTGTAACTTTAATTAGTGCAGTTATAAGCAGGATTTCGTACACTACGACTTAGTATAAAAGATTTACAGGTAAATGAAACGGCTAGTGCGCGGTAGTATCTTCAACTGAAGAAAGCTATTTTGAACTATTTTCCTGCAAGACGTTTCAGGTATTTTCAGACCATGAAGAAAAACGGTTTTCGCAATTTCAAGTTTTTTTCTGCGTGGAACTTTTTATGCAGTGTTTCTGTATTCTTAAACACGGTCTATATTCACGGCACAACAACAACAAATCATTTTTACAAATAATTTCACTGTCAAACTATTCGTACATGTTCTTTACGTACACCTCAAAGTAAGTACATTATTTACGAGCACAGCTTACCGTGCCAATTTTGATATATCGGTGTAATTATTATCGCTCTGAGATTAATACAAAATTGTAAACTGAATTGATAAACATATAACTGAGCCTTATAATCGTTAAACTACGTTGTCAAACTGAGAACCGTACACTTGCGTGCAATGTTAGCGACAAAATATTTTAGATCTAAATTCACAGAGATAAGGTTTAATGTATCGAACTATATGCGTGTTATTACAACCACTTTACAATGAGTATAATAAATGGTTAACTTAATTTTCTTGCTCGGTCGCGGTGTAGATAATTTTGAATCAATAACTGAATTCGTGAGACAAATTTGTATATTTCATGCCTATATATTATATAGGTATTCTTTATGTTAGTACTTAAGTTACACATTTGCTTTTTGTTCAAGTATATAAGTAATATACATTTGTTCATACTTGTTGGTGTCGTCCTTTTTTTTCTTATTCACCTCGACCATGTGTGGGACAAGGACGTTACAACGCGGGTAAAGTCTTTTCATCCTTCACAATCTTTTATTTTACATTTTCCTTTTTTCCTTCATAATCTTTATGTTCTTCACACTCAAATCCGTTCCCGTGCATCACCTTCCTTCCCTTATCTTCGATCGTAGACCACACATTATTACAATCACTGTTTTGACTTAATTTTTAGTTTCTTATTTACTAAGCCTATATTGACTTTACTGATGACTAGCTTGGAATCTTTGACTTACTTCTGAATCTTATTCTTTTCTACTGTGTATTGTACTAAATCTTCGGAAAATTCTCGAAATTTTGGGCGTGTCATTGTTGTCAATGTGTCGGAAGAAAATGTTGCATATAACATAAAAAGCAAGACGAATAAACAAGTCTGTCCTCAGCTTCAGATCAGAACTAGGCTTTCCACAATATATCCAAATCCAACCAATCTGAAGTTATTTTGCCACATCGCTTGCAGACAAGCAGGTAACCTCAATAAACTACCGCTTGTATGGAAAGTAGACGGTTAGATGCCATGTGGGCGATCTCCTAGCGACTGGTCTAGTCAAGTCAATTCAATATTTCCTATTACTACGGAACAAAGCTGAGGATATGATGGCATATAAATTATCTACTCCATCAACGTGGTTTAGGACGGACACGACCTTCAGTATTTAAGAAACGTTTGAAAATGTTCTTATGTGTAATGTGATGATAAAGTGTAATAAATAAATAAACGCTCTTTATTTACAGCAACTAACTTAAAAATTAATGTCATATATTCGTATAAATAGAGCTATAGAGAGATTAGTTATACAGGTTAAAGTGAATTCTCTCTTCTCTCTTTTCTTTTTTTTTTCTTCACTCCAAAGGACGAACAACTTTGCAATAAACAGATCACATGGAAACTGAAACTCTCTCGGCTCGACTCTATTACCACAGGAATAAGAAGTACAAAATTGTGGGTAGCTTTCGACGATGATTTGTTATGAGCAGTGTAGCGCAGCGGTAACGAACTGAAACTAGGTACTGTAGGTAGTGGCTTCAATACCCATGATACAATGTTATATAATTTACACTTTGTCCATTAATTATATAGGATAGTCACTGCTAATATTCGGATTATGGGCTGTAGCATCATCTGCATACCTTAATACCACATTTTGCCGCATCGCCAACCCGCCTGCCAAGCGTGGCGATTATTGTATATCCCTCACAGATCTTATTGGGTGAGGTCTATGTCTTACAGTGGGGCCTCTATAGGTTGAAATGGCGATTATTTACTGATGTAAAAGCTTTAAAGGGATGAATATATAGCTCATTTTTCATATATACACAATGTGCTGAAAACAATAAATTCAAATCGCACTTTATAATGTGATCACTCTGAAATATGTTGTTACATTGATTAATTTTTATATTGAAATGCGACAGGCGAATAATTTACTAAAATACATAAACCTTTGATACCATTAATGTCCGGAAATCGTGTGCCATACACCAATAAACAGCAAATGCTATACTTTAAAATTTTTAGATATATAACTATAACCAACTGTTTATATGTCGCTGTTACTTGGGTGTGTAGAAGGGTTTACAAGACTCACTCAACTAAAACAATAAAAGAGCTCACGATATCTCCTCTTATATATGCAGAATTTATAACATTACTTATCCACGTTGTTTAAATAATTCAAGTCATTATTCATTGGCGAAGCGCACTCGGGCCATTACGGACGTCGCTTGAATATCTCTGAGCGATTTAGATTCCGCATGATGAGTAAGAAATGGCCATGCTAATACGCGAGACGTTATGGGGTAAGATGTTACTCGGTGCCTGCGATGCGATGACAATCGTGGGATATGTGACTACCGTGCTCTCTGCATTTAGCTATGGTACTTACATCGTGAGTTCACTATAAATACATCATTTATTTCATCTTTGATCGTGGTGTTGAATAATTAAAGTCACATGGCATTGGTTCCGTTTTTAAATAACCAAGTTATATAAAGTTGGTATGAGATATGTTTAATGCGTCGAATTAATATTATTAACAAGTCGTAGGACATCTATTTATAAGTCGGAAAATGTATAAAAGTTTTACAGGGATAAATGCATAGGTAACCAACTGCCATTTGATGTATGGTACACCCTATCCAAAAAAAGTTTGTCATGTAATAATAATATAGTAATAAAAAGTATTATCAAAATTCGGATTACTACTTATAATAAAATTATTTTTTTTTACATACTTTCCTTGTAGACTTTGTGTTGCCAGAAGTTATTGGCCTATCGCATTCATATAGAACAAGTTATCAATTAATTTTTTTACAGTTTGATTGGAAATAGGTGACAATGCTTTTTGCTGACAAATAACATATACATTTAAGGCTTTAAAGGTTTAACACTGTAACCAATAATCCTGTATAACATCTGAAACTAACAATTAAATATGTATAAAATTAATATTAAAAATTTATATGTTATTAAGAACGGTATATGAATAATGAGAAATTAAAACATACACGTCAGAGTAGGCACCGCTCGGTTGAATAATTTTAAGATCGATTAATCAAATTAGATTAATATTGACCGGATCATCTCAGGCGGCGGTTTGCGGACTACGATGTGCTGACATTTAGAATGGTCACTTACATTTGTTAAGGTGTTATAGATTCCTAAATGTACTTCTGTATTTAAAAAAAATGCTTGAAGCGGTCCAGATACATCTACCAAAAGATATAACTTAAATATGTTTAAATTTAAACAATAGCATAGATAAATAAAAATATGAGATTATAAAAAGAACACGTTTATAAATACAGGCCGCAAGCATGGACTGAAGTAGTCAAATTATTGTTCAACATCAGGCGATTGAGTAATGGTAGACCAGCGATAAGGACTGAAAGTTGCAATTATTAGTCACATGACAGATTCTTAAGATACAACCTTATAATTTATGCTTTATGTATTAATAATAAAGGGTTGCAATTGCTTATAAACAAGTTTCAACAAAAGATGGACAGCAGGGTATTATGTGTACCAATAATACCGCACTGCAATCGCCAACCCACCTTCCAAGTGTGACGAATATAGTATATTCTCCATAGATAATTTTGGGAAAGGATACTCTTCACTATTCCCTTGAAGCGGGCGTCTATCATTGTCTTCAACCGAAGGATGTCATGTGTTAGATATAGACCTCCTCCGTAGATTTCGGTTAGAAACGGATCCAGTGTCCTCTAATAACTATAACAAGGCCATTTGTCCACCTCGTGGGTTGTCCTGTGCTGGGCTTGCCGGTTCGTTGTTTCCAGTCCAGAAGCTTAACGCCCTAATGGCAATCTGTGCTTCACTCATAAGTCTCGATTATCATCAAATTATTATTTAAAAATAAACACCAGTTAAAAAAAAAATTAAAGACGAAATACGCCACCATAACTTAGTATATTTAATTGTTTTATTGCCCCACTATCTACGGTACACTCATGAGCAAAATTCATAATTCGATAAAAATCATTCTCACATACGTAGTAGGCTAGTGCTGTTATACTCTTCTAAGATTATATCTTAGAATCCCATCCACTGTCAATGAAAATCGATATAAATTTTATAAATTATTTTCTAATAGTTTATTTATTTTCTCTTCGTTTTGAAGTTAAATATTTTAACATTTATATGTAGACACAATAACTACATTTATAATAATTACAAACAAGTATGTAAACAAGTCTGTAAAAAAAAATGTTTTTAATGAAGTTAACAATGTTGTGCACGAGTGTACTTCTGTCCACTCAGCTCCGCATAACATGATTTTAAGCGGTGATAGTAAATTCTCCATCACCAATAGATGAACAGAGATACCGCTCACCGGCTTATCGTAATTGCGGTCGTTACCGACCTAATGAGCTTACGATCCACCGTTCATTAACACCGGTCCACTTCGCGCGAGGTATACTGAAGTGCAACAGTTTTAAATCCAATAAACTTTTTTAATGATTTGTAATCACTTCCAGAATCTCATTATTTGTACTAATTGGAATATAAAGGTTATGTAAGCTATTGATTAAGTAAATTTAAGTTGTAACGAATCAGTTGTATTCTAATTATTGAATACAGTTACCTGTAATTGTAGGTAGCTGGATCGATTCCTGGTAATGACTCATATTATAACATTATCACTGCTCGCACATTATTGTGGATAGTCGGTCCGTTAGCTCTCATTATATTACACTCTATCTTTCTCACTCTTCTTTTCCGTATCCTTTTTACTTCATCTTCTTCTTTTCAGCCGATAGACGCCCACTGCAAAGCATAGGCCACGATTGTCACTCTCGATTACACTTCTGCCTTGCCCACATCCAGCGACTTCCTGCGATCTTTACTATGTTGTCGATCCACCTAGAGGGGGAGTACTCATGTAAGGTATAGGCCTCCCTCAAATATATTAATAGAGCAATATACCATAATCGCCACGCTTGACAGACGGGTTCGCGAGACGTTTTGTATTATGGTACCCCGAGGACTCTGCTGACTATCCTTTGAAAATTGACAATGACAATCCTACATAATTAATGCACCAAAAGTGAATTTTTAAATATTTTATTCCGGGAATCTAATGCTGGGCTACCAACGCTGGAAGAACGGTTAATAAAATTACATATTTAAGTAATATAGAAATTGGGATTGTCACTTCATTTCCTTAGCGCGCAATAATCTCTAAAATCATTTACAGTGTGCTAACACTTTACAAATAAACCTTCTTTGACTTTTTTGAAATATACAATAGGAGCTTTCTCGGCATTATCTGGGATCCTATTGATGACGTATACATTAGAAAGATTCACTCATAACGATGACATCGAATCGCCTTACGCCCACAAAATTTGGTTAACTATATATATATATATATATACATATATAAATAAATATTTATATGAAAAATATTCAAACAGGAGCACTAAAGATACACCTTATTCTGTGGCGGAAAAAAGATATAAAAAATATAAAAATCAATCTGGTATATTCTATAATATAATCAAATACAGGCCGAAAAGAACATATTTAAAAAAAATTATTCTCGACTAGACATTTCAAAAATGGAACATGAATTATAAAGTAACACGATCGAATCGATGGCGTATCTAAGACTTTGTTACAGAGCCGTTAAAAACAATTATGGCGCCTAATCTAGATACACGAGCGGTGTGTGCTAGCGCTGAGTTCGTAACATGACACCTGTTACAATCGCGTCAATCATCACAAGCCAGACACCAGGTGGGCAATTGTATAATCAATTGTACCAATATTAACATTCGGACGTGGGTTAAGTATATATAATAAAGTAGGCAATGTTTGCGAAAGCCAAAGGCAGCGTTCAATTAAATCCTACAATAATTCGTAACGCAAATATTTATATTTACACAAGTATTTATGAAATATATTTCAGATATATGATATACCAGAGATTACACATAAAAATATAGTTAACATATCATCATCATTTCATCCATGGGACGCCCGCTAGATATTCCTATACATAAATTTCTAAAAAAGACTTTTTAATGGCCTCTGTTTGTGAGAACCCCTCGTTCCCTTGTCATATTTTGGGACAGGGACTGTAATTTCACTAAGTTTTTCAGTATAGTTTTATTTAATTTTCTTCTTTTTTACACATATACATACTTTTAATATTTCGCCTCATTTTTGTAATGTTTTTTATACATTTATTTTTATTATTATTTTTGCTTGTTGCAAGAAATCGTGGTAGTATCCTGCATCTCTTATCAGGGAGGCGATGCCTCCGCTGTCTATATTGACTCCCAATTCTAATTCCAGCTCGTAATTTCGTGCTCCATGGTTTGCTCTACCGTATGGTCACAGATACACGTGGGTCTCTATTTGAGTTTAAACCTATGCAAATACTTGAAGAATCCCCCGTGCCCTGTGAACATTTGGGTCAGAATCGGGTTCAGCTCGATTATCCGGAGAGCTATGTAAGCCGACTCGACGTTAGGGAAAAACTAAGACCGGTTGGAAGTGGCCAGCATCCAGCGTCTAGCAACGATCTAATCGTCCATCCACCACACCACGCTTGCAGGTCAGTAGTCTCCACTCCAGGACCCAATTGTTAAGGTCCTAGCGGTGCTATCTGTTCTGCGTGCTATATGGCCTGCCCGCTGGCACTTTAACTTCAACTTGCCAATCGGATGGATTATGTCAGATTTTTTTTGTTCGTCAACGGATCTTTTCATATCGCGGAAAAAAACAGTATAGCTATTATTTAATGGAATCAGGCGTTACCACGTGGAAGTCCATCCTAAGTAAGAAAAGGACCAATACTTAGCCACTTCCGCACATGCAGTGGCAGTCGTGCAATGAAATGCACCACCCGCCAGCCCGCTGATAAATGCGTATGCGGCAAACAATGCCAATCACACAACCGCCACCACCAAATTACCTTTTCTTACCGTACAGCTATTTTTATAGCTCATTGTGGGATTATGGCTTTCCAAGAGAAAGAGAATCTTTTTTTGATGCATAATTTTAGTAGGTATCAAATATATACTATAAATAACACTAAGTTGTGACTTAATCAAATAATATCACATTTAATACGAACGGATTAAATCAGAGCAGCGATGTACATTTGTCTACATGGATGTACATAAATATGACAATCAAAATGATGGTGTAGTTAAATATGTAACTAGAACAAAACGTTATATCCTACAGTTAATCTACGTACTAGTATTATGTATCCATTAGAAAAACGAAAGTTTATTAATTCTCGTTAGAAACTGGATCGAGTCGGCGACCATTTTTGGTGATGCACGACGTCTCAGAGATCGTATTTTTAGCATCACTTTCGACCGGCGCCATATTGGGAATTGAATGCCTCATGAATTATACCTGATTGTAATTTATTTAAACGCATTCTGAAGCTCAAACCTCGGATAACTTGTACATATTCCTTTGATATATCTATGCTTTAAATCCAACCTTAATACACGCGGCGAGAATTTAAAATCATTTGGAAACTTTTTTTATAAAGAACTGTGTACGGGTTCACTTTAAAATGTTGTAACCGTGAAATAAATGTGCACTTTTTTTAAACACATAAAATTAATACGTAAATACAAAACTCATTACAAATATATTACAAACAGGACGTGAGGTATGCATTAGATTTGTAATGTTCATATCCAATTATTAAGAAAAAGCCTTCTTCTAGAGAACCATCCAATGTACTCACGTGTTCGTAAGCCATTACGCAAGCAAAGATAACTTATGAATAGAAATCTTGTTTAATTGTAAAACAACGGAATATATAGCCATTATAATTATTATAATAAATTTGTCAGCGTAAGACTTCCGACCGACTAGATCGACAGACGACCTGGTTACTAGGAAGCAACTTGCTTTCCATCAGTTTTATTGAAAATCTACAAGGAGATCAACTGTCAAGAGTAGACACATAATATTTTGGATAGAACAAACTCAATAGTTTAAGATAAATATCATAAAATTAACAAAAGATAAACCGGTTATATCTGCATAGAAGTAGATCACTATCAACCTGACGACAAAATAAAGCAGCGGGTACTCCAAATTAAGAAATGAATACTGACGATTCCATTTTCTTTCATACATAAATTTAACATTGCCTTCCAAGAGTACCACCTAATGTCTAACAATATGAACGCAAGTAAGTAGAATTGAACGCTCTTTAATTTTTACGTCAATTTTAATTTGATTGAGGCAGATAGTATCTGCCATTGGGTCAAAATTATAAACAGTACACTTATTTATACAATGTACACTACTTTTAATACATCTGGCTATCATTTTAATTTGCAATTGAATAAGGAATAAATATGAGCACGAGTAGTTTCACATCGTCGCCGCAAACGCGTATATAGTAAAGAATTTTGAATTACAAAATCATTAGCAATACCACATTTCTCCATTCGGTGTTGTCAATAATAATAAAACATCTTTATTTTGTCAAAACTATGGTAATGTAACTTATAATAAAGATGTAACAGAGTAATAAGTAAAACTAGTAGATATCGGACTTCTAATATTAACAACACTGTGTCGACTACAAGGCGCTCAGAATAGTGTTAAACAAAACACAGCGGCAGCACTGTTCTTCCGTCAGGAACATATTGATGAACATCCGCGGTCCCACGTCAATACACTCAATTTAAAATATTGTATTGTTTTGTCAAGTAGTGACCTTCTCAAATATTAAACGTCAAGTAAATAGCCATTACATAATCCCCATTCCGGATCACGTCAACACCTGTGCAAACCTTATAAAGTCCGTTATACGAAATTCAAACATTTCAAAACGAACCAAAAGTTAAACCACATCTTAAATGTAAACAATTACTTCATACGCGAGTATAAAATAGGCCAGAATAAATTATGTATATCTATATACACGAATCGAAATATCTGACAGTCGTCTTGGAACAAGTTTGAGGCGCGATTGGTTTGGACTGCCGCTGCTGAAAATTTAAAATGGCGCCGATGGAACTGAAAGATAGTCTGGCAACACGACAGCCTTGTGACATGATAAATAAATATACGGTCATAAATATTTATCGAACTATTACTATTTTATATTTAATACTGGCAACTGTTGGAAAATTACAATTTAAAACAATTCTGTCCTGACTTTTGAATTTCGAATAGATGTGTCGAAATGACGGATCAGAAGCGATATGTTGAAACGCATGTATAAAAATGAATAATAACTTTAACGATATCTAAACCACATTAGTTGCCTAAAAGACCCATCTACTTAGGGGGGCTTTACTAAGGAAAACTCTCAAAAATGTACATATTGCTGCACATGTATTTCCAATAAGACTGGTCTGGACGGCCTGCATTCGGTGTCTTCCCTAACCAAGATCACCTGTCCAACTTATGGGTGGACATTTTACACTGAGCTTGCCGGTATGTGGTCTTCACTCCAGAAACTTAAGATCCCGACGACCCTCTGTTCTGCGCGCTATGTGGTCCGCCCATAGCGCGCTTCTATTTCAACTTGCCAATTGGCTTGGCTACCGGGTTACTTTTGTTCATCTACGGATCCTTTCGTTCCAAGTACATAGTAGATTGGTTTGCTTTGTTTAACAAGGACAATACGATATCTAACTTTCATACGTTTTCAATTTTTTAGTCCCTTTGACGAATGGTTTTATAAACTAGTCAATTTCACATAATACTCAATACAGAAATTTCAAAAAAAATCACATATCAGATTTAGGTTCAACAACGATAATATAGTTTTTAATTTATTATTTGTTTACTACAATAAATATTAATTAACGGTTTTATATAAAAAAAGTTAACATCAACATGTAAGACTCTATGAGTATTTTCTCACGATGGCCACCAACTGTCATTAACAGTGAAACTAATTAAGTTGATTTCAATTAAAACTCGTCGCGCCTATTTTATGGTTGTCGGAGAAGTTCGTTGACCTGCGTTCTCTATAGCAATAGATGTTTGGCAGGTGGAATTATTATTTCATTCGTTTCCAATATTATTCCTAAGAATATATTTACTATTGATTCTAGAAAGTACGATGACGAGCAGGGTATTCACTCGGTAAGTGATTCCAATGTTCCATTTCTGTGATACAATACAATACCACATCTTTTTATTATAACTGTCTATGATGTGTAATTATATTTAAATCTTGTAATGGGTGTCTATGGTCTTTTCAGACCATAGACACCCATTACAAGGCATTGCTCTCTCTCCAGGGCTCCATGAGAAGCATCTCTAGTTAAACAGATTTTTTCAGAATGTCAGGCCACCAAACTCTTAAATATCACAAATCATTTATGGACAAAGTAGAGATTCGCGGGACCTTTCTAAAGTACTGCAGATGGGTCATAGGAGAAACAACTAAAAGAAACTAGAAGGCCAAAAAACATGTGTTTAAGACCATTCAAAATAAATACTTTAATCTGTGATAAATGTAAAGAAAATAGCAAAAGTAAAAATTTAATTTTTAAGGAATGTAAACGTAAGATTAAAGCAATATATATTCATAATAAAAATAAAGCTAAACAGAACAAAATGTTGTATTCTAGTTGTAAGGCAACGAAAGTGACGTGATGAATGAAAGGATTAGAAAAAAATAAAGGAATGATTGAATTTGTGAAGGATTAATGACATTGAGAAGGAAAAAAATATGAGAACGCAAGTATTAAATTGAGAGAAAAAAAAAAATTGTAAAAATAGTTCTTGTGTACCCAAAGCAGGGGAGGTACGAAATGCTTCCAAAAGAGGCGGCCATAAAAAGAAACCTCAAGAGATATCTACCATTCTACACTAACTTAGAAAGGTTTGATAAAAAACAACGATATTTTTATTGGTTTTAATTGTGAGAATATTATACATTTTTTATGTATACAATAGTAATCTAGTTTATATTATATAAAAACAAATCGTCTAAAATCATATAATGTTTTGCAAGCGGCGACCGAAGTCGTCACGGTGTTGTTGCTAAGGAATATTTATCTGTCTACGTAGAAACTACCTCGTCATTTACAATCGATTCGAGTCTGAACTTTTGCTAAAGCCGTTGTAAATTAACTCGGTACATTCACTGACTAAATAATGGCAAAGGTAAATCTGTTGTTGTACAAGACCTTGATCCTTCACCCGGTGTCCTACCGGTTACTTTTAGATAACTTTTTTAGGTAAAGTTGTGGTACAAGACCTTGATCCTTCACCCACCGTGTCCTACCGGTTACTTTTAGATAAAGTTTTTAAGTAAAGTTATGGTACAAGACCTTGATCCTTCACCCACCGTGTCCTACCGGTTACTTTTAGACCTAAAGACTTTTAGAATGCTTAGTGTAGACTAAGCATTGTCATATTTTAATTAACGAAACATTTTTCTAAAAGTCACCGGTAGGACACGGTGGGTGAAGGATCAAGGTCATTCATCAAAGACATTCTACAATGTATTGACAAACAGAGGATTCTGGACGCTTATGTCTCGTACAAGGTTGCGGATAGACGAATTCGAAATGCTTAGAATAAGGACCCGACCATCC
This sequence comes from Battus philenor, assembly GCF_028537555.1. Taxonomy (NCBI): domain Eukaryota; kingdom Metazoa; phylum Arthropoda; class Insecta; order Lepidoptera; family Papilionidae; genus Battus; species Battus philenor. The sequence goes on along the minus strand of NW_027181676.1, from coordinate 12,620,800 downwards.
AAAATCTGCTTTCGTAGAATATTTACTACAAGACATATCCCTGTACCAAAGATCGTAACGATGACTGGCAATGCGCTGCCCGCATGCAATTAACTCCCGCTACCTTCTATGTCGTCGGTCCAACTAACAGGAGGCCCTATCCACGCCACGTGTGCCGGCTCGACATTTGAGAACCTATCAGCCCCAACGATAATCAGTTGTACGAACGATGTGTTCCGCCCCCCGCCACTTCAGCGAGCAATTCTTCGAGCTACGTACGAGTATATGAATTTGATTCATCTGCGGCGAAACTAGGCTTTCTTGACTCTGTGTTTGGCAATAATCGGTGTAACAAAGCTCCTGGGGTGCCCCGTGGAGGGGTGGGGCACGTGTTGAGTGATTTGGCGGTGGCGGTTTTGTGATTCGCATTGTTTACCGCATACGCATTTATCAGCGGGCTGGCGGGCGGTGCACTTTGTTGCACGACTACCACTACATGTGCGGAAGTGGCTAAATATTGGTCCTTTTCTTACATAGGCTTTCTTGTGAGACCCGTCGCTAGTGACCACATCTCGGATTCGTATGTCATCACTATTTCTTACATTTATTTCCACCATTATACAAAAAATTTACGACAAAAAAACGACTATTCATTCCCACAGGAGTATACATACCTCAGTTTAGGAATCGCATTAGCAATAATCCATTACAAGCCTGTTACTCTTTAAAATGAATCACCATCATATCGGCACGTGTATATCCATCTTTAGCCCCATAACACTTACTTATCTAATCATTGTGAAGTCGAATGCTTACCTGAAACAATAAAATAAAAAAATAAGTTTTAAGTATAAAAACCTTTATACACGTGGAGAACAGCTTACATTACTAATGTTGTCTGTTATTCTAAGAAAAAACTTAATAAGATCGTTTGTACTTATTTTCACCTTGTGGGAGGACGTCTTACACTGCGCTTGCCTGTACCTTACTTAATCTCAACTTCAGAACTATAAGGCCCCAGCAGGCAATCTGCTCTGCGCGATATGTGGTTCAACTCGCCAATTCGCTGAGTTTTATATGTTACTTTCGTTCAACTGCAGATTTCCTTATATCCTTATTCATGTTTCGTTCTTGTAAAGAAATCTCGAATGTACTCCTACGGTTCGTTAAGTGTCTGTGAGGTAAATAATGAGGCCCCGTAGTAACACACATTAGTCGCAGGCTTTCGTCTTTAGCACTGAGGGATGTTGGAAGAGACTTTGCTAGTGTTTCAAGGATAATAAATAAAATGTGTAATATTATATAATAATAATATGCAAATCAGGGATAAGCAACTCTCGTCCCGTGGGTCGCTTACTGCACTTTAAACATACATGTATATAAACGTAACATTTCCAATATTGAATTTATTTTATCGACTGAACCAAAACAATCTGATGACGACTTACTCGCACAGCGTATTGCATTTGTAAATAAAAACTACTGCTTTTCTTATTCTAATTTTTATTAAAAGTAAAATTTTATACCTTATTAATAAGTTTATATGTGGCCCGCAAAACAATAGTAAAATTTATATTGGTCTTTATTAAAAAGGTTTCTCACCCCTGGTGTAGAGCTTTTTCCGACGAACCGCTTAACGAAATCAGATAATTTCTAATATAATAAAACTAATACAGTAATAATATTCGTTATTATATCTCAGCACTTATACTTAATAATACGTGTACGACAGGGTAATGGAAGAGTCATGTTAACCGAGTACTTGCTGGTAATTGTATATTACAATCGTAAAACCGCTAATGATAATTGCGTAGTTGGATCACGTATCTCATTGAAAATTATGTAATGAAAATTCACAATGATTTATATATGAATATAACATTATGGATATATGATGGTTCCCTGATTCAACTAAACAATTGTATGTATAACTATATGTATTTATTTGAATGGTTTAATAAGTTCTTACTACTAAACATAGGATCATGGAAGATTACTACAGATAGGATAGGATTATAAGACATTCTTCAACTAAATCTATGAGGGTTTAACACGCGCCTTTATAATACCTTTACAATTGACATTTGCGAACATAAAGTAAAAACAAAAATAGTGATATTAATAATTTGAACAGTTACACCAGATAATGTCACACGTATATGGAGTTCTTTGGAATTATGGATTTTGAAAAAAGAACACTGAATTTTTTTTTATTTAAAAAAAAAACAATAATGGCGAACATTTAACGGCTATTATTGTTGTTATTAATGTATATCTTTGTCTTGAATATTTATAGGGAAGGCCGAGGGAACTTTTGACAAAATTTTATGGTAAAATATAAAAAAATGAACGACATTTGTGGTTTATTTATCTGACATCGACATTGACCCATACTTTTAACTTAAAGCTTTTTGACTCTCTGAACTTTGTGGTCTTTTAAATCATCGGTATTTTAAATCATCGGCGAGGGCTAAATACGCATATAACTGACGAAAACGAGTATGACGATTTTTTCAAAGATTATGCTGTTACTTTTTTACTTAATTGTGAAATTGTGTCATTCGGAAACTTTAAAGTTTATAATTAACAATTTTAATACTATAAAATGACAATCTTTAATTATTCAACCTCGTGCAAAAATATTACAATAATTTATTACTGTTTGCGCCTTGAATTCTCAGAGTACAGTCAAGCACAAAAGCATTCCGTCCCAAATCACTGTTATTCAACATACACTACACTAGCAATAGCTGCGAGTATTTAGATCCTAAAAGGTTAATAGTTAATGTGTTTCATGTTTCGCATTTATGTCACAAGTACAAGAATTAAGATCACTGTTCATTATGATGAACGTAGGTATACGCTTGCGCAGAGTACAGTCGCGAAATAAAAACATAACTGGACAATTAGGCCAGATAAATGCACGTTGCACCGCACTAGGATTGCATCACAGTCGATCGGCTTAAGCAAACGTTGATACGCAGTACAAGCATGACCAAAATAGATAAGCGCAGGAAATAAAACATCAAAGCGCGATAACGGCTAGTTCTGGCCTGTTTGTAATGCCGTACATTTGTTGGTAGACTATTGGTACCCCCCTCCCTCCCGGTCAATCGTCCCGTTTTTACCGCGGAAATCGTTTAATCTATCAACAAGTAAGCTTCATATTTGGTTACCTATTTACTGCTGTTGAAATTCTTTGATTATCCATTTTAACGTTTTTTTAAAGGGATATAGGGGGATTAATGTATTGCTAGTTCATTTGCTGTCATTTAATGTATGATGCACCCAGCTGTCAGGTGCGCGGGTTTGATATGCATACAATAATACAGCAATAATTTTATTTTACTATGTGCAAATCCAAATTTTTAAAACCTATTATATATCTATATGATATCTATTATTTCTGAAATTATAAATTATTTTGGATAAGGTATACATACAATAATTGATCGCATATACGTATACCTATTTAAAACTTTTACACTTGTAACCAATCATCGTGTTTATATATATATATATATATATAAGGCAGTAAGTAAAAAATAATATTTAAATTAAGAAAATAGAGCATTTATTCTTTTAATCTTGGTTACAACTAAAACAGTGTTGTCCAAATGCAGGATGATAACAGACAGACAGACCCTGCCGATATAAAGGACAAGTTGCGAAATTTCATAAAAATATCAGATCTTAACACAATCCGGTACCATTGCGAAACTCTTACGAAGAAACAAAAGTGTTCGTGCTAAATTCGCAACTCCTTTACACGTGACATTTGTACTGACAGAACACCGAAACGACTGTGAACATGCAATCATTGCTGCTTTGGCTGAATTTATTTATATTACTTGTAATTTAGCAGCATTATACGTGGGTTTAGTCACGTTTTATAATCGAGTACTTTTTGTATTAATAATTCATTATACTTTAGTGATCATTGTATCATTTAACCCTTTCCTTACCGCAGTCCGTTCCGCCGAAGTGACGCTACTGAACCGGGCATGTGCGCCGGCGAAGTGTGCACATTGCATGGCGGTAAGCTGATGTTCGAATTTTGTTGTTTTATATATTTAAAAATTTTACTGGTATAATAATTAAAAATAGAAGTTAGGATAATTTTCAGTACTTTATTTGGCTGTGATAAATCTTAAATATATATCCACACTTAAGTCCACATTACAAGGTGGATGCTAACTTCGCGGCTGGTAACGAAAGGGTTAAAGCACATCGTTCGTGCAAACGACGCAACCACGGCGCACTGGGTCGCCCGACGAAATAGCCATGGTCGCGAAAAATCGCTGTACGTGGGCAGCACAAGACAATTGTGACGATGTTTGGGAAGGCTTTTGCCTTAAAATGAGCTTCTATCGGCTGACATCATGTCATTATCGTCATCATCGACTTTGATGCTTGATACAATATGCTTTTTTACCCGGTTTTATTTAGTTCGACCCAACCAACCAAATGACCAAATTTGGTACACACATTTAATTTAGATGACAATACAATATAATAAAATCAATAACATTATAAATCTAAGATGGCCGCCGATACAAAATGGCGGATTA